>NC_138749.1:4240175-6640175 GCF_965113315.1 Podarcis vaucheri
AAAGAATATTAAAATACTATAATACATCAAACATTAAAGCTTCCCGAAACAGGGCTGCCTTCAGATGTCTTCTAAAAGCCTGGTAGTTGTTGTTCTCTTTGACATCTGGTGGGAGGGTGTTCCACAGGAAGGTGCCACTACCGAGAAGGCCCTCTGCCTGGTTCCCTGTAACTTGGCTTCTCGCAGTGAGGGAACCGCCAGAAGGCCCTCGGTGCTGGACCTCAGTGTCCGGGTGAATGATGGGGGTGGAGACGCTCCTTTAAGCTGGACAAAGTACCAAATGCAGGAACTGATCGTTTTCTATTGATCTGTCTAGCGTGCAATGCACAGTACATGAAACCCGACTTGGTGAGCACCAAACAAATTGATGACATTTATCTGGGTGAGTAAGGATCAAACCGGCTCTTTTCCTTGCAGGGATCTTTTCATCACAGGACTGCTTTTTCCAATCTCATTAATCCCCGATTATCTCAATTTAGTTACTATCAGCCCCTGCAGTCTCCTTTCCCTTCTAGATTGTGATTCCCATGTTCTTCCAGCCACTGACATGACGGAAAATCTGACGAGTTTGTGCTGGGCAAAAAACTGCATTGGGAAAGTATAATATAGTTGGATTAGACCTAACAACAAAAGTTTTGTTTCTGTATACTTGGACTTGAACAGAAACAGTGTTTCTTTCTCTTTCTAACAACTGGCATTAATTTACCTAGCAATGCCAAGGCGAAATGAATTGTCACAGTAGGGTGTGCTGAATTTTTCAGTTTTCAAATTCAGAAAGTGAGGGGTGCTAAAACGTGTTATTGGTTTCAGAACTCACAGGGTTAAGGAGTTCTGTGTGACGTCTTTTTCCTGAGGCGTGGTTAGAAACACATACGGGAGTGCTTTGACTCTGAGTGTTTCAGTCTGCCCTCTGGTACGCTATGCGAGAGGGAGAATGTGTCAGTTCTCGCCAGGTCTGAATTTATGCTGTTCTTCTACATGATTAAAGGCTAAGAAGATAAGGAATGCCTTGTGTCTGTTCTGAATTTATTACCCACATGCTGCAATTGCTTCTAACTGCTGTGATCGCTCTGCTAACGGCCAGGGAGGCAGAGGACTTTTGGATCGGCACAAACAGTCTGCAAGCTGCGCAACGGGAAGCGTGCTGGACTCCATGTTTGTTTTTCTTGGCACTCAAGGCACTTTTGGCCTCTCGGCTGCCATAGGTTATGGGTGTTTGCCAACGCTTTGAAGCTTTGCAGGAACGTCCCACGTGTGGGGGAAGCCAGCAAGCTAGCTGAAAAGTTGCTGGGGCCAGCTGGAGCTCTGGAGCTGTGTCTTTGAGGCTGGAAGGAGCTCGCTGGGAGGAGAGCCGATCTGCCGGGAGCCGGAGGAAGCTGTCGCTAGTCGTGAGTACGCTTACCCCGGGGGAGAAGGAGATGGCTCAGTCCCAGGAACATGGCTTTGAGCTTAAGCTGCCATGTGCGAAGTTAACCAGCCAAACGTGGTTGGAGTGGAGTTATTTAGCAGAGTTGTCCCTAGTTGGAGCCAAGCTCTGGGAATTGGTCCAACCGATGTCTACGTCAGCTGGGGCGGTTGCAAGCCAACGTGAAGCTGAGGAGCGTGTGCTTACTTTTCTGGCTGAGAATGTAAGTGCTGATTTGAGGCCTATTGTTCTGGATGCAAGGAAACCTGAGGTCGCTTGGCTAGCTCTCCAGGAAGTGTGTAAAGCTGGGGGCGGAAGCAAGGGCCGGGAGATGGCTGCATCAGAACAGGAGAGGCAAGATGGCACTGATTACATTCGTGAAAGCCGGTGCACAGCTGGGAAAAGCTGTGGGACCCCTGAGGGGGACGAAGGGACTATTGCCACTGCTGCTGTTGCTGCCAGTTTTGCAGAGTCAAAAAGCTGTGCAGGTGTTGAAACATGTTTGCGTGAGGAGCTTGGAGAGAGGCAAGCTGCTGGGAGCCCTGTGAGAAGAGGGGGGGCGGGGCGGTGAGCAGTAAAAGCTCAGAGAAGCCTCTTTTTCCAAAGGCTGCCAAGAGTTGTTTGCGTCGTAAGTCGAAGCCTGGGAAACAGGACAGAACTAGAGGCTTCAAGGCTAGCCATCTGCTGCAGAGGAAGATAACGGCTGCAGAGTTGTCTGGGAACGCTGAGATAAGTCCAGTCTTCAGAGCAACGGAAGAAGTTGCGGTTTCAGAGGCTGCCAAGGACAGGGGCGGCAGCGGGACGTTTGTTGCTGCCATGGCAACGCTACAGAACAACTCCAGCAAGGACAGGATGTTGAAGTGGGTTGTTGATTCAGGTGCCAGTCATCACCTGATCACGCCATCTGCTGGGGAGCTGCGGAATTGCAGGGCTGTTTCAGCTGGAACGACTGTTACGTTAGCTGATGGGACACAAAAGTCAGTTTATAATGTTGCTGATGTTTATATTTCTGTTTTGCAGGCGGAGCTGGAGTGCTTCATTATGCCGGAGATGAATTGTTGCCTGTTATCTATATCTGCTCTTGTGAAGCAGGGATACAAAATTTGTTTTGAAAATGATGCCTGTTCCATTTTCAGAGGGGGGAGACAACTTGTCAACGTGGCATGCAAGAACAATCTCTTTGTTCTGGAAACACCTCTGGAGGGTGGGGGGAATGCTGGAAAAGCAAAGGCGCAGTGTGCTAGTGTTCCCAGCCATGATTCATGTGTTCATATATGGCACAAGAGAATGTCTCATGCTTGTTTGGAAGATGTTAAGAGGTTGCCCGGCTGCACCAAGGGTTGTAAAATCACACCATGTGAGGGATCCCTAGAGTGCAGGGCATGCAGGAAGGTTCAAAGGTGTAGTTTTCCCGGGGTAAAGAGGGTAACCACAAAACCTTTTGAGCTGGTTCACACAGACCTTACAGGACCCATGAAGTGTGAGAGTCTGGGTGGGGCCAGGTATCTGCTAACGATGGCAGATGATTTTTCTAAGAATTTATGGTGTTTCTCAGATCACAGAGGGAGGCGGCGCAACTTATCCAGGATTGGGTTGCGGAGGTGGAACTAAGGTTCTCCACCAAAGTGCAAGAGTTCAGGAGCGACCGTGGGTCACAGTTCACTGGGTCTGCTCTGAAGTTCTTCAAGCAAAAGGGAATTCGTCACCAGGTGACGGGTGCAAAGTCTCCTCAAGAGAGAGGCGTGGCAGAGCACAGGAGTGAAGCACTGGCTGAAGTTGTCAGGGTTTTACTGTGTGACTCTGGGCTGCCTCAGAGCTTTTGGAGTGAGGCGTGGAAATTTGCCAGCTTTGTTTTTAACAGGTCCTACAATCACGATGTAGGTGACACACCGTATTTTCTGTTGCACAAGAGGAAGCCACAGGTGCATTTCTTCCGTTCGTTTGGTTCCAGGGCTTCAGTGCCAATACCAACAGCGCAACGGAAGGAGGGTGGTCCTAGGTACCAGGACATGATCTTCTGTGGGTATGATCCTGCAACAAATGGGTGGAAGTTTGCATACCCAGAGGGTGATCAGACCAAGCTGCTGGTCAGCAAGCATGCTGAGTTCTTTGAGCAGGGTGGTTGGTCACAGCCTAGGGTTGGTTCTGATTTTCTCTCAGAATGCTTGTCCGATTCTGAGGGGGAGGAAAGGGAGGAAGAAAGGGAGGAAGGAGAGGCAGAGGCGGAGCCTGTTGCTGAAGACCAGGTTGCTGATGATGGTCAAGCACAGGGGTGGGTTTCTCCACAGGTTAAGAGGGAACCCAAGAGCGAGCCTTCATCTCCTGTTAGCCAAGTGCAGAAGGCCCGAAGACGCAGCAAGTCAGAGGGGGAGTCTTCTGAGCTTTCTGGGGACACACTTGCTGATCCCAGTGGGTCAGGAGGAGCGCCAGAGGTCGTGCTCCGGCGTTCATCTCGCACCACAAAGGGGGTTCCACCTGAGAGGTTTCAGGTCACCAGTGTGTGGGTTGGTTTCGCACAGTGTGATTCTGGGAGTGTGGAAGGGATTCAACAATTGCCTGGGGTAAATGCCAGTGAGAGGCAAAAGGCAATGGGAGGTGAGTTGAACTCAAAGAGGTCTGTAAATAGGGGTTCACAGGTTCCCTCAGGATGCAAGACGAGAGGGGGTGTTATTGGTTTCAGAACTCACAGGGTTAAGGAGTTCTGTGTGACGTCTTTTTCCTGAGGCGTGGTTAGAAACACATACGGGAGTGCTTTGACTCTGAGTGTTTCAGTCTGCCCTCTGGTACGCTATGCGAGAGGGAGAATGTGTCAGTTCTCACCAGGTCTTAATTTATGCTGTTCTTCTACATGATTAAAGGCTAAGAAGATAAGGAATGCCTTGTGTCTGTTCTGAATTTATTACCCACATGCTGCAATTGCTTCTAACTGCTGTGATCGCTCTGCTAACGGCCAGGGAGGCAGAGGACTTTTGGATCGGCACAAACAGTCTGCAAGCTGCGCAACGGGAAGCGTGCTGGACTCCATGTTTGTTTTTCTTGGCACTCAAGGCACTTTTGGCCTCTCAGCTGCCACAAAACGTTGTAACATGACTTGGGAATTCAGATGTTGTCTGGGTGAAATGCATATGATTTGCTTTTGCTTGGTCAGTGAAATGAGTGTAAAATTGCATAGAAATCATTATAAACGATTGCTAGGAACTTAGTTATTTTTATTTCAGTATTAACGTAATTACCTTACATCTTCAGAAGTTAAAATTCTTTGGTTTTTCCGAAAGCTGTTTTTTCTGCTTCTTCATCAGACATAGACTTACCATGCTAAATGTTGTTCAGTCACAAAAATAATCGCAAATTTTAATTCCTCACACCCAAAAACATATTTTAAACATATTTCACCCCATAAAATGCCATGCGCTACCCAGGGAGCCCAGCTCACTTCCCAGGCTATTTTTCTTTGCCATTGCAACCCCATTGCTTTGCAATTCTCTTGTCCTGTACATCAGCCCCCTCCATATGTTGTTGGGACTACAACTCCCATCAGCCAAAGCCAGCAGAGCCAATGGTAGGGGTGTGTGTGTCTGTGTGTGTCAATTCTCCTCATCTCCACATCAAAAAACGGCCAGTCCTGGAAACCTCTTCCACGTAAACAATACTGAGCTCGGCAACTCAATGGGCCTAACTCTGTTCCAGGCAGCTCCTTCTGTCCTTATCATGAGGGGCATTTGCTTCTGACAGACCTATCCCTGCCCCTCCTTTGAATTTATCTCTTTAAATATCGCTATGTGATTCATAATTGTCTTCTTAGGGCAGCTTACAAGAGGAAGGAGCGATGGCCACCAACTTGGATGGCTTTGAGAGGCAGAAATGCTTCTGAGCACCATTTGCGGGAAACCACAGGAGGGAACCGGGCTCTTGCACTTGGGTCCCACATATGCGTTTCCTGTTGGCGCATCTGGTTGTCCATTGTGAGAACAGGACGCAGGACATTGGCCTGATCCAGGAGGACTCTGCTGTGGTTCTCATGTTCCTTCTTCCATTGCAGCTCTCCTGGACCTTCAGGGTGACTTGGATGTGGCTGTCTCAAGCGCTGCGGTGGCGGCCAGCGAGGAGCTTTTTAGACGCTGCGGCGGTCGGATCAATCCAAAGATTGTACCCAGCCAACATCTCCTGTCCATGCTAAAAAACAACACGGCAAGGCAGTGAGACCGATCATTGGCATGCCCAGAAGATCTTCAGAAAAGGCAGGCAAGCAGGAGCAGTGCTTCTTGCTTTCCTGGTGCCACAAAGAGCAGCTTTCCAGGCAGCTGGGCTTCCATTTGAATTGAGAGCACTTGTAGAGAACTTAATGAAGATTCTAGACATTGCTTTCTGTGTGGTCTGCCTTTCTCTCTAGGAATCAACCTTTACACTTCAACTTTTCCCTTTCCAAATGCCATTGTTTTTATATGATGATTTTCTCTCCCCTGTCCCCTCCATCCAATGGAGAGCTGATCACACTCAGAAGGGTAGCATCCCTTCCACATGCCTGCATACACAGAGTATACCTAAATTCCTCCAAGAAAAAAAAGGGAAGGGAAAACATTGGGGGCTGGGAAGGGGTCTGACACATTCCAGAAGTCTTGAGACAGCTACATGTTTCAATCATTTTCAGTAATATCTGTCAATTTGACTATGCATTGTCAGTCTGCTGCAAATTAAGGTTCAGAATATTCAGGACTCTAAGAACTCTTGATTGATTGATTGATTGAAACAGTTCCTCTTTGAAACACCCTTGCGTTTTCCTGGCCAGTTTTAATCTTAACCTCATACCTGTCTGTGCCACTCAGGAAACAAGCTGGGATGCAATAGCTGCTTAGGAAATGAAGCAGTGGGAGATGATTTTACTTTTTAGAGGAGTCCCAGAGCAAGAGGAGGAGAATGTAAAAGAGTATTTAATTAAAACATTGTCTGAATGGTTAGGAACATAGGAGGAGGAGCTGGTCGGAGATTTTGGACGCAATCACGTAATCAAGCAAAAGCAAGGAAATCACCAGGACCTGATACCTGACAGTAAAATATTACAAAAATACCCCCATAGAATTCTCTGGTGCAACCATAGCAAAATGTAATGAATGAAATTCTAAACATAGGTAAGGTACCAGAGACATTAAAAGAGGCTTTTATTACATTAATCCCGAAGCAAGAGGCAGATTTATTATTGATTAGGAACTACAGGCAGATCTTGTTATTAAACAACGATTACAAAATATTTGCAAAGAGAATGAATTTATTAGAAATAGTACATCATGATCAAGCAGGATTTCTTCCAGGACTTCAGATGAAGGACAACATAAGGAATATAATTGATGTTATAGAGTACCTGGAAGTGAGAAATGAAAAACAAGAGTCCTTGATGTTCATTGACACTGAAAGGCATTTGATAATATCTCTTAGGCATTTATGAATAAGATACAGTGGTGCCTCGCAAGACGAAAAGAATCTGTTCCGCGAGTCTCTTTGTCTTGCGGTTTTTTTGTCTTGCGAAGCAAGCCCATTAGCGGCTTAGTGCTATTAGCGGCTTAGTGGATCAGCTGATAAGCGGCTTAGCGGATCAGCTGATAAGCGGCTTAGCGGATCAGCTGTTAAGCGGCTTAGGATCAGCTGATAAGCGGCTTAGCGGCTTGGGAAAAAGGGGGGGAAAGGAAAAAAACCCTGCAGGAACTTGCAAGACATTTTCGTCTTGCGAAGCAAGCCCATAGGAAATTTGTTTTGCGAAGCACCTCCAAAACAGAAAACCCTTTCGTCTAGCGGGTTTTCCGTCTTGCGAGGCATTTGTCTTGCGGGACACCACTGTACTAGAAAGATGAAGTTTGGGGAGACATTTAGAAGAGGAATAAATGCTATCTATTCAGAACAACAAGCAAGATTAATTGTGGACTATGTTATTACTGAGAAATGTAAGATCTTGAAAAGAACAAGATAAGGTTGCCCCTTGTCACCATTATTGTTTATTTTAGTGCTAGAGGTCCCAATGAGGAATATAAGAGCAAAAGAAACCACAAGAGGAATAAAAGTAGGAAATAAAGCATATAAATTGAAAGCATTTGCGGACGACCTTGCAATAATGGTTGAAGATTGTAAAAAATCATTACCGAAAGTATTAGGGGAAAAACAGGAATTTGGACAGGTATCGGGTTTTAAACTGAATAAAAACAAGACCCAGCCGTTAGTGAAAACTGTTATGGAGCAGGATAAAAAGGAGTTAGAACAGATGAAACAGATAAATATGCATAAAAAGGTTAAATATTTGGGAATAGGTTGACAACTAATAATGTTAATATATTTAAAGGTAATTATGAGGAAACCTGGAAAGAGATAAAAAGGAATTTAGAAATTTGGGGTGCTGGGCAGGCAGTCCCTGCCTCTCAGCCTGGCCTCCCTCACAGGGCTGTTCTGAGGGGGGAGGAAGCGCCATGCAATGAGCAAGAGAGGGAAGAAGACTCTTTGTGGCTCCATCCCTCGGCCGTTTCCATGGCAACCAGGCATGCCACCTCCACCTTACCTAGGATGCGGGTCACCCCCAGGGTGAGCTTCTCCAGGTGGGGCTTGGTGCTGCTGGAGCTGCTCCCGCTGCGCAGGGCCTTCTCCTCCATCCTCTTCCTCCTCCCTCCCGCATCAGCCCCTGGCCGTTTTTTGACTCCTCTCACGATCCGTAGCTCAGAAGCCCCGCCGCGGTGGCTTTCGGGAATCGCAGTCCTCCGTTTCATTCAGTTCCTTTCGATGGCCGTTCTGTAGGGGGGGAGGAATGGAGAGCAGGCACTACGAGTCCCAGAAGGCAATGGGAGAGTCGGCCCCTCCTCCCTTTCTCCCCCCCGCCCGTTCTGAGTCCTCCCCATTGGCCGGCTCCTCCGACTCCGTATCTGGGCAAACCCCGGTCCCCGTCAGCCAATGGGAGCCGAGAGTCGGGCGCGGGGGCGTGGCTGGGCGGAGAGACGTTGGGGTTGGCGGTTGCTTCAAGGCGGCGGACGTGGCTGCTCGTTGGAGTAACGACCGTCTTTTTACCTCAGGAGGGGCTCGCGGGGGGGGGGGCTAATTTGAGGGCGGGCCGATGATGAACGGTGGCAAAGGCTGCCGTGGTTCCTGAGCCTGTGCAGAGAGCCGCCTCCGTTGCCTCAGGAAAGGAGCCCCGCCGAGTGCGGAGCCAGGCCCGGGGGTCACGGGGAAGCCCCCACTCCCAGGGCGGGGGGACCTGGGCCTGCCAGCCTCGCTCTCTCTCGCCCCTCGCCCTACTCTGCAGGGCTGTTGTGAGGGGCCGGGGAGCGTCGCTGGAGGGAGAGAGAGAGGGCTGAACAGGGCGGCTTCGTGTTCCAGTACTAATGCTAGTATGTTAAATTCCCCCATAGCTCCCTCGAAGTCTCACAGCGTAGCAACCCTAATAGTCCCGCTGAAGGGAGACTTGAACTCGGGGCTTCCCGGCTTCCCCCGTCAACTCTGAGCTGCTGCAGCTGATTTCAGCTTTTCTTTGTGGTTCCCTTTGGTGGAAGTTTTGGAAACTTTGGTGGCTGCCGGCATGGGGAAGACGGGGCTGGTGGTGGGTGGGAGACATATATTGCATGGCCCTTGAGGTGTCCTGTTTATGCATGGGGAAGACACGGCCCTTGAGGTGCCTGTATGTCTTGGGGGACGTGTCCTGTTTATGATATCGTCTGTCTCCATAGCCTCTCCCCTTCACCAAGGGACCCCATGTCTCGTGACCCTGCAAAACAGACCCATAGCCTGTTCGCCACTCCCTCCTAGCGTCCTTTCCATCCTTGGCACCAGAATTAGGCGTCCCACTCGCAGCAGGAAATTGTCCTACTTCTGTATCAAGCTAGAAATGGAGGCTCAGACCTCCAGGCTCCCAGAGGCAAAGTGAGTTGGATCTTGGAGACCTCGTATCGCAGTTCTACAAAAGGCGGCCATCCTGCACTAGTTACCATGGTTGGTTAGAGCGTGGTGCTGATAATGCCAGGGTTGCAAGTTTGATCCTTATAAGGGCCACCTTCATTTTCCTGCATTTCAGGGGGCTGGGCTAGATGACCCTTAGGATTCCTCCCAACTCTGCAGTTCTATGATTCTAACATCTTTAAGGCTCCAAAAGTGAGATCTCTAATCTGAACCTGGTAGATGAGAGTATGTGGGCGCAAGAAGCTAAAATGTATTTCAAAAGTTTAATTTTAAACGTATTGGCAGAAGATAAGTGAATGGATTTTAGTTCATGAAGAATGTGAGTAAAAAGCAAGCTGAGATTCTTCAAAGGGCACCATGTTCTGTGAGCCTTCTGTGCACCTACAGAATTGTGGCATCCATGCCAGCAACTTAGTAATGGCTGCCTTTCTTCCAGACAACCTGATGCCCCTTGGCTGCATGACCATCAACAGCATCTCCTAGTTAAACCAAGTCAGAGCATCACCCATCTATGCCTTGCCCAATGCCCCCACGCTGGCTGACTTGGAGGACACCAATGATGATGAAGGTACTGCCCCACCTCACCCCTTTGTCCATGGGAGACCTCGGTTCTCCTCTCCACCTCCCCTGCTACCCCACCAAAAGTATCCGTGACCTTATACACAAGCCCCACCGACGCCCAGCTTCTCAAGCTCTGCCTGGTTTCAGTATTCCGTGCCCTGCACCCGATGAGAATGCCTGCCTGCCTCGCTCAGCCTTTTCTTTCTCCCCAAAGGTAAGGGGGGTCAGCTGGAGAAACCTCACTTGGACTCACGGAGCCTGGTGTTTGAGCTGGACCCATGCGGAGGGAATGGGAAGGTCTGCCTTGTGTACAAGAACACCAAGCAGGGTATGTTGTGTGATACCAGAAGCCCAGGAGCTGCCTGCACAAATCAGCCCCATCTGCAAACCCCAGTTAGCTTTTGTCTTTGTGGGAGATGTTTTGGACTACTGTTCCTAGCACCAGACCGTTGTGCTGGCTGAGAGTGATGAGCTTTGTAGTCCAGAACATCTGGAGGGCACCAGGTTGACAAAGGCTGTCATCTATGATGGCCTGTGATGAGGTTTTCCTGAAGAGCAAGCTATGCTTTGTTGCTGTTGTTGTTGTTAATATTATTATTAAAATTTGTATACCGCCCTTCATCCACAGATCTCAGGGCGGTTCACTACATAAAATTACTGTATCTGTATATGCATAATAAAAACAAGAAGAAAAGCAAACATCCCCCTCACCCGGCACATTTAGAAAGGTATTGGCGATCAATCAGCCAAAGGCTTGGTTGAAGAGGAACGTTTTCACCTGGTGCCTGATCACCACCTGGGACTGCCCCATTGGCAGTATGCCTTCACTAGCTACGGCATCAGCCCCCAGGCTAAGGTGAGAGAACGACAAATGGCCCGTCCCTTTTTCTAGGGTCTGCTGCTCCTGCCCATTCTGCCTTCACAAAAGCCCTGCAAAGGAGGTCAGGCAGCAGAGTGAGTGATTGGCCCACGGTCACCCAGTGAGCTTCATGGCCAAACGGGAATTTGAACCCAGGTGTCCCAGGCCCCAGACCGACATTCTAATCCAGTGTGTCTCAAACTTGGGTCCCCAGCTGTTGTCTGGACCCAAGTTTGAGAAACACTGCTCTTACCACTATGCCACACAACCTCTACACTGACTGGCTGCTGCTCTTCAGAGCTTCAGGTGGCATAGCGGGGGGGGGGGGTCTCTCCCAGCCCTCCTTGAAGATACCAGTGGGGATTTGCATGTGACATAAATGCTCTCCCCTCTGAACGAATCCTTCCATTCCTTTGCTCTGTTCTGCATCACTCCCACTTTCCCAGAGAGGCATTTAGACACTGGCTCTCCAGGATTTGGAGGGCAGCAGCTGTTCTCAGCCCCACTTGGAGATCCCCAGGGAGTGAACTCTGCATCCAACACACACACTCAGACACTGAAGCATGATTCTTCCCTCAGATACACCATGCAACATGAGTTTAGGATATTATCATGCTGTGGTGTGATATCTCTTCTGCAGCTCTGTGCCAAGAAAGCCTTGCAAAGGGTAATAATAATAATTTAGCAGGTCATCCAGGGATTGAATTAGGGATCTGCTCCATCCCAAGCAGACCCCCTTCTGTCCCTGAACCCATCTAGCGGGATTCCTGACGGAGGCCTCCGGTCCCACGGCCGGCAGATAACAAGCCAGGAGTCAGGCCTGGAGACACCTCCACCCTTCCATCGCTCACCTTCCATCCCTGCCGTGTGCAGCATTTTTTTTATCGCCAATTTTTATAGTTACCAGATGGACAATTTGACAGACAGGGCTAGGAGCCTAAAGTCCTCTGCGTCAGGATGGCCTTTGCGTTCCAGAGCCATGCTTGTTTGGGATCCTTTGAGTTCCCTGATTTACCTTTCTTTTGCCTGTCCTGAATCTCCCAATGAGATACTCCCTTCACTTCCTCTGTGCCATGCCAAACCTCATAAACTTCTATCGTGCTGCCTCTTGCTTGCCTTTTCTCCTAACCAAAAAGTCCTAGCCTTGGCCACCTTCCTTCATAGGGGATTTACTCCACCCCCTTGATAATTTTGGTTTCTGAACTTTTTCCAACATCCTTTTCAAGATGAGGGCCCTCAGGCTCCTGGCAGGCAGTTCTGGGTGGCAGGAAGTGCTGTTTCTTGCTCCTCACTTTACCTTCTCCTTTTCCGGCAAGGTTCAACACGTACAAGCCCATCCACTGTCAACACGGAGCAGCTGAGGAGGCCGATTCCTTCGTGAGCAGGCTGGACCCAAACAAGATCTTCCTGAGATTGCACAGCAGCACCTTAAAGTCATGTGGGTCTCGCTTGCTGATTCCAGTATCCTTCTGGTCAAGACCAGACCCGGAGGCAGGGATAGTCTTCAAACAACAACTAAACCTGCCTCCTCAGTAATGATATGGTCTGGACTTAGCGTAACTCCTCCTACTGCCCGTGATAACTGAGATTGGATGTCCCAGGACAACCCACCCCCTGTGGAACATGCCCAGCCATTCTGTTGGCTGGGGCCCACTCCCAAGCTGCCCTGACCCTCTCGCCTTAAGATCAAAACTATACCTATCCACAACCCAATACCCACCCACCCCCAACAGAGAAAGAAACACACAAACAAAAGAACATACCAAAAAAGCACAATCTAAAAGGCCACAGATAAAATATAATTTAAAACTATTAAAAAGAGGAGCCCTCTCTGCCGAGTAGCAGCCGCAGTCCTTGTGAAGCCTGTCAGCGCCACGTCCCCCAGCCAGGTGGAGAGAGGCAGGGCAGAGCAGGGCCCTCAGGCTCCTGGCAGGCAGTCCTGGGTGGCAGCAGCAGCAGTCCTTTCGAGGGCCTGTGAGGTCCCCACAAGAAAGGGGGAGAGAGGCAGGGCAGGGCCCTCAGGCTCCTGGCAGGCAGTCCTGGGTGGCAGCAGCAGCAGTCCTTTCGAGGGCCTGTGAGGTCCCCCCAAGCCAGGTGGAGAGAGGCAGGGCAGGGCCCTCAGGCTCCTGGCAGGCAGTCCTGGGTGACAGTGGCAGCAGCAGCAGTCCTTTCTAGGGTCTGTCAGGCGCCCCCAAGCCTGATGGAGAGAGGCAGAGTAAAGCTACTTTCTGGGTGCAGCCTCCCTTTAGCGCTCTTCTTTGGACAGTCAGGAGTTGCATCCCTGCCTCTCAGCCTCCAGGTTTTTTTAGCTGAAATCCCACTTCTGCCCTAAAACCCCCCCTTCATCTTAAGAGCTTTGTTTTCAATTACCTATCAATACGGCTGCTGTCTCCCGATGTTCGGGCCTGGTGCTCCTCAGCAACTCTGTGAGATCCCTTAAGGTGGCTGGCAGTTTCTGGTTGTATCTTGACACCTGGGGATGGGAGTGGACAGAAAGGCAACCAAGGTGCCAGATTAGCCTTTCTGCTGCTGACCAGTGTAGGCAACCCTGAGCTAGCCAGATCATTGGCCTGACTCTCTTTAAGGCAGCTTCCTGCCTATGCTGGTCTGCACCTGAGAATAAGGCTGCAGCAGAATAAGGGAATCTCCTTTCAACTGGCTCATTGAAAGGCAAGGCGTTGTTAGGTTAATTTGTACACTGCTTCATAATGTGCCCCTTGCCACCAATTTCTTACCACCAGCGGTTCCTGTAGAATATGGCTTAGTCCTCGCAGGCCGCCCATCTGCATCAGGGGGTTGGGTGCCACCAGCCACTCTTGGAGAGTGTCCACAATGTTCTCTCTGCTGCAGAGGCAGCCAATCTCCCAGTGAAAAAGGAGCTGAGAAAGAAAACACTTGATGGGGTGCAAGGCCAAAGAAAGTGCCATGAAAATCAAAGTTCACTACCCCATACCCTCCAAGTTTGTCCTGATTTTCTAGGGATAGCCCCGCTATTATGAAAGCCAACCGGCTTCTGATTTAATCCCGGAATGTCCCTGTTTTCCCTGCCAGAGCTACCGCCACCGAGCTTGGGGAGGAGGATGAGTGCTTGTCCCCAATGACAGTGGAGGCTGTGAGGGGGCCTCTCGTTGCCCCTCCATGGCATCTCCGTGGTCACTGCTGCTGGTCTCCTCCCTTGGGCAGCTGGTAGGGCAGCGGTTCTCAACCTGTGGATCCCCAGATTTTGTTGGACTACAACTCCCATCATCCCTGAGCTCTGGCCTTGCTAGCTAGAGGTGATGGGAGTTGTAGTCCAGCGACATCTGGGGACCCACAGATTGAGAAAGGCTGTTGTAGAGGCCGCTGGAAAGCAGGTGAGGATGAGAAGAGGCTGCGGCCACTAAAGCCCAGCCCCGTGTGCCATGCTGGCTCTGAGGGGCAGGCAGAGGGCAGGGCCCCCCGGGCGGGAAGAAAGGGGGAGCAAAGCGCAAGGAGTTAGTTAATGCACACTGCCCTCAGCTGTTATCTAAGGCCTGTAGAAATTGCTGCCCTAGGCAGAGTGCAGGCCTGCCAGCCATCAATGGTGGCGCAGGAGACCTTCTTACACCCTCTGCTTTCCTTGCCTGCCTGGGTGCAGTTGTTTCAAAGCAGGAGCGCCTGCATGCATTCCCCGTTTCCGACTCTCACCTCCGTGAAGCAAGCCATCCCAATTGCTCTTTCCTTGGTGTCAGGGCGGCGTATGTAGGCACGTGCCTGTTTGAAAATTGGCCGTAGGTCCGGTTTAGCTAGGCACGAGGACTGACTGAGCGGGCAGCAATGGCTTCCTATTGACTGCAGGATAGGAAGCCATTGCCGCCCGCTCTGTCAGTCCCTGCACGGAGCTAAACCGCCATGCTGCTCCAGTTCCTCCGCATAGGGACTGACTTCCAGGACGCAGCCACAGCTTCCTATTGGCTGCAGGAAGCTCCTGCAGCCAATAGGAAGCTGCAAACTCTCCCCCCCCTGCTGTGGCTCCGAAAGCCAGCAGGGAAAGAGCGGTGGGCACATGTGCACAAGTGTGCATGATCACGTGGGCGATCTGGCCCGCCGGCGGAAAAGTTTGCCGACCCCAGGTTTAGTTGGTAGATTATTCTATGGTTCTGTTATAAGAATAATAAACGATCATAAAGTGAGTTATAAAGTCCCTCAAAAAATTCCCTCAAGGTTCGTCTGCTGACATAACATTTGTTGCATCGTTGCACCTATACACTTGTACTGTGTCCCTAAGTTTTTACTGAAATTTCACGTATCTGTATTACTGTATCTGTATTTTGTATCTGTTACCTTCTGTATCTTTACTTTTCAATGCTGACAAAAAATTGTGTATTTCTTTATTTGTACCAATGTATCTGCAAAACTTTGATACTAATCAGAAATGTCATAGTTGTCCGTGGCTACACAGTGCCATCTACGAAGTCTATAGTACACACACAGACCAATTCACAAGTTGAATGACTTTATTCAAAACAAGGCTATACAATCACACTTATATATGCAAAGTACCGGAAAACACCCAAAATCCTGTCTTCGTTTCCTCTCTTATGGATCTGCTCCAGGCATCACTCAAAGTCTTCCTGAAAAATCAGAAAAACAAACAATACATAGCCACCAATAAACATGGGAAGAACAGGAATCTGCCTAAATCCTTTTGTATACACTGTCTACACCATAGAAATCATGAAAGCTCATGAGTTCAATCAACCAACCTGCATCACACACACCTGGAGAAGTGAAGTGGATGGGGGCGTTGGAGGATGGTATCCAGAATTTCCCTCTCATCCATCATCTCCAAAGTTTCTCTGAATGTTCTTCCTTCCAGCATCTTCTTACCTGTCAACAATTCCCTGAAGTTTTCATCTGAGAGCTCTTGAGAAAGAGAGACAGAGAGGAGTAAATGAGGCGGACAAGAGGGAAAGGTACCGCATTTTTCCGTGTATAACATGTCCCCGTGTATAAGACGGTTGGGTACTCAGTATTTAGAAAATGGGGAGAGATTGCCAAGACTTGTTAAGCTTTTTTGGGAGGCGATTGCCCCAGAGTTGAGCTTTTTTTTTTTTTGGGGGGGGTAGCCATTAATCAAATTGCACGCATCAACCAAGTCACCTATCGTCTGCCCGATTGCCGCAGCAGCAGCCAATCAACAACAGCCCTTTCCACAGCAAAGAAATCACTGCTGGAAATCTCCTCCTGATGGCTACAACCAACTGCCCGTCCCCCCTCAGCACTACCCATGTATAAGAGGAGCCTCTATCACTTTGAAAGGACACCATTCTCGTGGAAAATCTTATCTACTGCTGTGATCCAATCTTTAATCAATGCAGCAGCCTCACTCTTGTGTCGGATCGTAAAAATCCATGAGTTTTTCGAAAAATCATCGATCAGCAACAGAACGTGTTTGGATCCACCCAAAGACACTACCTGCATGGGGCCACACAAATCTGCATGGACTAGCTCAAAGGGCCTGCTGCTCTTTCTAGTGGATCTAGGATATGTGCATGTGGTTACCTTAGATTGTTTACAGGCTCTGCAATCTAAGAACTTGTCACATCCCTTAAACTTACACCCCTCAGTATTCTTTGGGGCCTTGTTAACGTAGGACCACCCTGTGTGGGAAAATCTCCTGTGCCAAAAATGTACGCAACCATTGTGTGGTGGCACATTTGCGCATTGCACTTGTGCCTCTTCAGGGGGTTCACAACAGCAACATTAGCAATAGGCATCTCCATCATGAACAGCCTATCTTTGCACTCAGTACTGTATAGCTTCTTCCCATCCCTGAAAAAAGAACACGTTATTTGCAAACTTTACACTGCTACAAGAGCGGACACACTTAAAAGACAGTTGGCGATCTCAGGAACCACAAAAGCTTGGACTTCATGATCTAGAAAAGAACAATACAACATGCCAGTCTCAGTTAACTGTCTCTTCGATCCATCAGCCAATGACACATATCGTCCACTTTTCAGACTTGCAATTTCAAAGAAGCCCACCAGATGGCACTAGAGTGTGAGTCGCTCCATTGTGATAAAAGAGAGAGTGGCTGATTGTTGACATTCCAACATTGCCATGGAAACACTTCCGCCCCCACTAGGGCCTCTGCCAGTGTTCTCATGCTTCGCTGTCTGAGAACCTTCGCTTATTTGCTTTCTCTGCCGGCTGACCTTGCATTCCTGAGCCCCTGCAGAACAGCTCTCACGGCGAAAACAACTCTTGGAGACTTTGGCTTTCACAGAGCTCTTACAGCTTCTGTCTGCACCCCCACTCCTGGGTGCCCAGCTTCCTGAGGAACAGCTTGCCACTGCTTTCCTCCCAGCTCTCTGCCTCTCTCCCTGTTCATCGCACAGATGTGGTGAAGCATAGGAACAGCTTCCAGGAACGTTGCCTTCAGCCCTCACTGGGCTCCTTTCAGCCCCCACTGGGCTCACAGTTCCCTCTCGGTCTTTGGCTCCCACTGTGGCTACAAACGCCTTCTCCAGTGCCTGCCAAGCGACCCGGGACTCCTTAATGCCCTCTACATGAGGCAAAAGCCAAGCATCCACGCTTGCTTTTAGTATGCGCAGCACCCACTGCTCCTTTTCCAGAGCTGCAGCCACGTCTGCCTCTGTGATGGCCTGGGAATCTGATTCAGAGGCTGAACCGGAGGAATCCCAGCCTGCACAGGAGTCCCCGTCTTCAGGGCCGGCTGAGCCAGGGCAGGGGCTTGAATCTGAAGGGCCCGCATCTGTGCCGGATCCTCAGAAGCAGACACCAGATGAATCCACTCTGGCTCTGGAGGTGATTGAGGACCCATTGCCTGCAGGTGCTCCTCTCCCAGCCCAGTCAGGGGAAGGTGAGGTTGCCTCTGGGTCCAGTAACCCTCCAGCCTCTCCTGAGCTGCAGAGGCTCAGGGCAGAGAGATAGAGGGAACTAAGTTCTCTCAGGAGGAGTGCTCACCTTAAGGCCAGGAGAGGCAAGTCACCTGTGGGCCGGGACCGCCCTAGGCCCCAGAGGAGATAAAGGCCAGTCAGCCCAGTCCCAAGTTGTGGGAGCAACATCGCTGGAAACCTGTTGCTGCCAGCACTCTGACCTGCTCTTCCGGAGTTCCTGACCATGCCCGGCTCCTTGCCTTGGACCCCGCTTCGCCCTTGACAGACAGCCTCCAGACCCTCGACCCAGGACTGGACTCGGACCATGGCACACGGTAACCCCTTCGGGACCAGCACAGCCTCACTAGCTTTCTCAGCAGCTTGAGGTAGTGGGGGATGCATGCAAGACCAGAGTTGTTCTCCCAGTTGTTCTCCCAGCAGCCAGTACTTCATTCTGACGGACCACTCATCCCAGTTAGGGCCAGTTAGCTTCCCAAAGGGCACGTTAAAAGCCTCTTGAGCCTGCGCCATCTTCCCCCGGAGCTTATAAGCTTTACTCACGCTTCTGCCAGCCGGTCCCCTGAAGATGCAGTCTGCTGCAAGCTCCTGCTTCACCGGCGAACTCAGGACTGCTCCCTTCTTTCCTTGTGGTCTCTTCTCACACCCGGCAAAAGAAACGTTGCTTCCCATAACCTGCGAATAACTGCATGTCCAGTACACTCCCTCTGTGCAAAACTTCTGCTGTGTTTCTCAGCGCAGGCTTTAGTCAGGAGCTACCTTAAGCAGTATGCAGAGTCGCAGTGTTGCCTCCGTGTGAGAAAGAGTAAGGAAGAGTCCACAAGCTGTTCTCTCTTTAACAGCGTTTACTTACAAGCAATAAATCCATCAGAACTTGGAGGCATTCTCTGTGCCGGAGAACAAAACACGCTCTGTGTCTCAGCATCTCTCAGCGCAAAAACTGAAAGTAACTCACAGACAAAGAACTGACGCAGCTTCCTGAACGAAGCTCCAGCCCCAGATACAGGACACCACTAGGGGTTAACCCTTTAACCACCATACTCCACAAATACCTCATCTTATACACGAAAAAACAGGGCTAGTTCTTTGTCAGGGGGCTTCTTTTTTTATAAAATATTTTATTCAAATTTCAAACATAAAATAGAAAATCACATATCAACATAGAGATAAAAGAAAGAAAGGAAAAGAAAAGAAAAAGAAAAAGAGAAAAACACAACTATTCATAATATTGTATTGTACACTTAACTGGACTTCCTCACATCTCCTTACCCTGCATTCTCCACAATAAAAGTGCCAGCAAATTATTAACTTATTTCGGCTCTTATTTTATACCTCTCAGATGTTATACTTCTAATCTTAAAATAATTTTTTTAACAATTGGTTATAGCTTGAGTTGAACATAACATTATTTTAAGTTTCAACCTTTTCTTACATATCACCTAACTTTCTAATTCTTTCAAATGAATTGCTGGAACCATTTTTCCCTGAATCGTACAATTTTTTAACACTCATACAATTTGTATTGTTTTTGTAAATAATCTTTAAACTTTTTCCAATCCTCTTCCATTGTTTCTTCTCCCAGATCTCGGATTCTGCCAGTCATTTCGGCCAGTTCCATATAGTCCATCAATTGCGCCTGCCAGTCTTCCAGTGTGGGCAAATCTTGTGTCTTCCAGTATTTTGCGAGAAGTATTCTTGCTGCTGTTGTTGCGTACATAAAAAAAGTTCTATCCTTCTTTAACACTTTCTGGCCTACAATGCCCAAGAGGAAGGCCTCTGGTTTCTTGGTGAAGGTATACTTAAATACCTTTTTTAACTCATTGTAAATCATTTCCCAGAAGGCCTTCACTCTTGGACAGGTCCACCAGAGGTGAAAGAATGTCCCTTCAGCCACCTTACATTTCCAACATTTGTTATCAGCTAGGTGATATATTTTTGCAAGTTTGACTGGGGTCATGTACCACCTGTAAATCATTTTCATAATATTTTCCTTCAAGGCATTGCATGCCGTGAATTTCATACCGGTGGTCCATAACCTTTCCCAGTCTTCAAACATAATGTTGTACCCAATATCCTGAGCCCATTTTATCATGGCTGATTTAACAGTCTCATCCTAAGTGTTCCATTTAAGCAGCAAATTATACATTCTAGAAAGTACCTTTATCTTAGGTTCTAACAATTCTGTTTCTAATTTCGATTTTTCCACCTGGAATCCTATTTTTTTGTCCGAATTAAAGACCTCTTTGATTTGAGCGTAATGTAACCAATCTCGCACCTTATTCTTCAATTTCTCCAAACTCTGCAACCTCCAGTTGTCTCCATTTTTTTCTATTATTTCCCAATATTTCGGCCAACTGGCCTCCATATTGAGTCTTTTCCGGGCCTTAGCCTCCATTGGTGATAACCATCTTGGGGTCTTATTTTCTAATAAGTCTTTATACTTTGTCCAGACAGTAAATATTGCTTTCCTGACAATATGGTTTTTGAACACTTTATGAACTTTTACCTTGTCGTACCACAAATATGCATGCCACCCAAAAGCATTGTTGAACCCTTCCAGATCTAGGACATCAGTGTTTTCTAAGAGAAACCAATCCTTCATCCAGCAGAAAGTTGCAGCTTCATAATATAACCTTAAATCTTGCAGGGCAAATCCCCCTCTTTCCTTTGCATCAGTTAGAATTTTAAATTTTATTCTGGGCTTTTTGCCCTGCCAGACAAACCTCGAGATATCTTTCTGCCACTTTCCAAAACATTCCACTCTGTCCACAATCTGTAGGGTTTGAAACAAAAATAACATCTTTGGCAATACATTCATTTTTATAGCTGCAATTCGTCCCAACAAGGAAAGTTTCAATCTTGACCAAATTTCTAAGTCCTTCTTAACTTCTAACCAACATTTTTCATAATTATCTTTAAATAAGTTCAGATTTTTCGCAGTCAAGTTAACCCCTAGGTATTTCACTTTTTTAACCACATTTAAGTCTGTCTCTCTCTGAAACCTTTCTGATTCCAAAGGTGTCAAATTTTTCTCCAAAACCTTAGTTTTTTGCTTATTCAATTTGAATCCCGCCACCCGACCAAACTCCTGAATCAATTCCAAAACTCTTTTCGTATTAGATTCCGGCTCCTGTAATGTTAAAACCAGGTCATCTACAAAAGCTTTAAGTTTGTATTGTTTCACTCCGACCTGTATTCCTTCCACCAACCGGTCCTCCCTGATCATGTTCAAGAGCACCTCCAGGACTGAAACAAATAACAAAGGGGATATAGGGCAACCTTGTCGTGTTCCTTTTTCAATTTTAAACTCTTCTGACACCACATTATTAACTATCAATTTTGCTTTTTGTTCTGCATAAATTGCCTCTATCCCATTTTCGAATTTGTCAGGGGGCTTCTTGACTGTTGCGATGAGCACATGCATGCCGTATCTGAACAGGGATCATAGAACTGTAGCATCTGAAGGGACCTGCAGGGCCACCTAGTCCAATCCTCAGCAATGCAGAAGAGGGGCAGCCACCCAGAAGTCCCTGCTCCATGTTACAAGTCTCTTTAAAAAGGAGGGTTGCGGTGGGTGGGACTTGTGCCCAGAGATCAAGGAAACCAAGAGAGACCCCAGCCTTGTATGACGCAGGCCTTGCCAAGGGGAACCCGAAAGGGATCTGGTTCTGCCTACTCACCTGGGAACGCTGGCCCAGAATCCTCAGGGCTCTTCTTTTTCAGCAGGGGCAAGTGCTGCTGCTGCCTGGAGTCTGGCTTTCTGTTGACCGGCTGAAGGGTGCTGGTCTGGCGCTGTCCCAGCTCTGGGAAGACTACTGGCTCCACCTTGTTATTTTGGGCCACAGTGTGAATCTCTGGCCTCCCCAGCACTTATTATTCTTATTAAAAGGGAACACAAACGCCAAACTAAAACGGTATCTTTCGCTCCATAAGACGTGCCTAGTTTTTAGAGGAAAACAAGAAAAAAAAAATGTTCTGAACGAAACAGTGGATATATGATTTTTGTGGTTCATGCTGTGGCCGCAGACATGTGATTTGACGGTGAGATTGGAGTAGCCCAATGCAAAAATCCTGAGGATCCATGTGGATCTGTGCTTTGTAACCACATTTTTGCGCCATTGTGGCCCCACGCAACAGTGGTTGCATGATTTTTTTGGTGCAGGCTGTAGCCATGGACATGCTATAATAATAATAATAATAATAACAACAATAAATAAATAAATAAATTTTTATTTATACCCCGCCCTTCCTGGTTCAGAAAACCGGGCTCAGGCGGCTAACAACAAAATTAAAACACTTAATTGATGCAACAACAAAAAAGCATAAAATACAGTATGAAACATGAATAACAATAAATTCAGAATTCAAAAATCAATTTGGGGGAAAATCCATCCAATAAAGATTAGATGATCACCAGGGCTAGCTGGCTAAATTAGTCCTACTTGGGCCAGTGAGGAGACCAGGGGAGAATTAGGTGTGGGATCCCAGAGTGGGTAATCTTCATAAAAAGGGGAGAGGGAGGGAAGGAAAGGGAATAAAAGATCAGTTCAAATTGAAAGCAAGGCAGAACAGCTCTGTCTTACAGGCCCTGCGGAAGGAGGTTAAATCCTGCAGGGCCCTGGCCTCATGCGACAGAGCATTCCACCAGGTTGGAGCAATCACTGAGAAGGCCCTGGCCCTGGTAGAGGATAATCTGACTTCCTTAGGGCCTGGGTGGGTGGGGCTTGTGCCCAGAGATAAAAGGAAACCAAGAGAGACACCAGCCTCGTATGATGCAGGCCTTGAAAAGAGGAACCCGAAAGGGATCTGGGTCTGCCTACTCACCTGGGAACACTGGCCCAGAATGCTTTTCGTCTGGTCTGCTACTGACCCGCTGAACTGTACTGGCCTGGTGCTGTAGTAACTCAGGGAAAACAACTGGCTGGACTTTGTTCTTCCTCCAGGCCTCTGCACGTGCTTGAGGAGGCTTCACCAGGCAAGAGTTGGTATGTTCTTTGGGCAGCAGGGTCCTGGGCGACACTCTCTTGT
This sequence comes from Podarcis vaucheri, assembly GCF_965113315.1. Lineage (NCBI taxonomy): Eukaryota > Metazoa > Chordata > Lepidosauria > Squamata > Lacertidae > Podarcis > Podarcis vaucheri. The sequence goes on from NC_138749.1 coordinate 4,262,833, forward strand.
AAATTAACTGGATAAACTTTTGATGAACTTTTCTTCTTCTTTAAGAAGAAAGCCATCCTGCAAGAGGGGAAATGGCCCGCTGGTTGGTTAGCTCACTTGGAGCCCCTTTGGACAGAAGGGCATCTGAAGAGCAACTCAGCAAACAGAACTCGCCATGGGGTCTGGATAAGTAACTAGCCTGACTCTAGACCCAGGTCTTTTAACGTAACCAGGTCTGCTAGTGACTCTTAGCATCACATCGCAGTCGGCCATAGATGAACGATATTCCACTTTACGTCCTTTACTCCAGAAACAGATTCGGAAACGATAAACACGCTTTTCAAGGGGGCAGATGTTCCCTGCAAAGGAAGAGATATTAATAGTCTACAACTCATCCCGCACCTCAACATCGGAGGAAGAACAGGTCTTACAGCTAGGATTGGGTTTTGTGCCCAAGCCTCGTTATAATGCCTTTCGCACCACAGCATAAAGTGTGTAAAAGCTCATGCACAATATCAAGCTACGTGATATGTATGGATCTAATGATCAGCCTTTATAGCAATTTAAACCTGAATCTTCCTTCGTTCCACCTAATTCCAACCCATCTATCACACTGTTCCACTAATTGGTGCCCCACAATTTAGATAAACTTGAAAAGAGGGGCCCTAGGGCATAGGACAATTTAACTGAGTCTCAACATAACTGTTTGAATGACTGAGTCCAGGGTGTCGTACATTGTCCTGGGCAAAGGTGGTTGGGATTCCAGGGTAAATATTAGGCTCAACATCTTCTGGCACCGCAAGTTTTTGCACGCAGTGATCTCTAGGATAAGCCAGTCATGTGTTGCACTGGGACCTATAGCACTGTGTTTAGAGGTAAACCGCAGTTCCCATGATTCTTGGGGGGGGGGTCATGTGCTGTAATGTTATGGCATGTCCACAGCCACTAACAACAACCAAAGTGAATAGTTTCTGGTGAATTTTCCTTAAATTGTCTTGTCTCAATTTAGTGTTTATCATTGCAAGGTGAGCTAGATACTGCAGTTTTTGGCTGTGGTGACCTGCGGTCAGTTATAATTAGTTAAAGTTGTTTCTGTATGTAACAATAGCAGCTAGGATTCTATATGTGCAGAAATGGGAGTTGGAGTACTGCAACGCTGAGACATAGGAAACTGCCTTATGCTCAACCAGACTGTTGGGCCACCTAGTTCACCATTGTCTCCAGGGTTCAGATGCTCTCCAGGGTTTCAGGTAGGGAAGCTCTCTACCTGCAAATGATGGAGATTGAACCTGGGACTTTCTGCGTGCAATGCAGATGTTCTACCATTAAACTACAATCATTTCCCAACATCTGAAGTGCATCCTTCCTTTGTGGAGTGTGCTAGCCTGCAAACAAGGGGGGGGGGTATTATTAGTTTGTTCTTGTTCTTGTTTTTATTTTTAACTTGCATTTTGTGATTTTCATACTGTAGTTTTATGTGATCCACTCTGAGACCTATGGGTGTAGGGCAGTGTACAAATTTAATAAACAAACAAGCCTTGATGTGCAGCTGGCCCTCTTGTCTGTTATATCACTTCCAACATTTGTCTTTCTCCTATACTTTGCTTGGCCCCGATGGACAGAAACAGGCCTGCAGTATCCAGCTGTTGTCTGAGAGCCCTATCATCTCTCCCCCTCAGCATTCTTGTCGGCCTATGTCAAGACTGACCCCTTGCCCTGCTGCATCTATAACTTTGCATCCGCGGAGCCAGCTCTTTCCAGGTTTGCATCGCTTTTCTTCTTGAGCTGCCTGCCTGCTGCCTGATGTCATCGCTATGTCCGGTTCTCTGCTGCCCTGGATTACATGCCCTGAAAACTCGTGCCTCCTAAACTAACAGCTATCGGAGCGGCAGCATCGAGAGGAAGGGTGCGTCGCACACACGGAGGGTGCTCTTCAGAGCAGGACCCAACAGCAGGTGAGTTTCCCCTGATTCTTCAGTTCATCATTACGGGCCCAATTTAACAGAGGGAGAATAATTGGTGGGGACATGCCCACACCCCCGAGAGTAGTGTTTCTCAAAGGGGGTGGCAGGGGAGAATGGCAAGTGTGGCAGAAAAAAAAATTTAAACATTTCAGTATAGTATAGTATAGTATAAAAATAATTTTTGGGAATATTGCCAGAAACTGCATGCATGCTTCTTTTCAGGAGCATTGGCTATTATTCTACAGTTCTCCATGACCTGTTGTTGCGAAGAGGGATTTTGAACTCTAACAAATATGTAACATCAGAAAAGAGAAAGCTTTCTTTCTGTTGATAGGCATATGTTTGTCTCAAATTACACCTAATATCAGTAACATTACACAACAAAAGCAAGCTCACACCTCTAACTGAGTTTGTAAACGTACAACCAAACAAAGCTTTCCAAAGATCTCTGAAGGACAAACCTCTAGTAGCAGGGAGTTCCACAGGGCTTGGCTTGTCACACTAAAGGGTACATCCCAAGTGAAGACTAGATGAAACTGGGGGGGGTGGGTGCTGGGAACCACCAGAGATTCTCAGTGCTTGAAGAACTAGGAATCAGGAAGGCCCTGAGATAATTTGGGTCCTAGTCGTTGAAGGCTTTTCTTTGATTCGGATTGCAAGAGCCTTCTTCCCCTGGGGGTTCCCCAGCTTGTGCCTCCCACCACTTCTCTGCATCCAGGCGGTCCATGACACCACTGCATTACAGCTTCCATCAGCTCCAAATCTCCCAGAGGTCACTGGTTTTGGGGAAGATGTAATTAGAGGAAGAAAGTCGCTGCACAGCACACGGTGTTTGGAAGCTATCAAGTAGGCAGATCTTAGGTTTCTGCATGGAAAATAGAAGAGGACAGATAGGGGCCCCCACCCTTAGGGAGCCCTTTGAAGCATCAAAGGTAAAAGATGGGGGAAATCCTATTAGGTCATTTAGTTCATCCCCCTGGGCTCCCTGCAAAACAGTCTCCGGTGCTCTATTCTGGGGTTCATGCCTAAAATCATTTAGCTCCAGCCTTAATACGAAAATACAGATCTCCTTTATGGAAAGGGCCAGTCATCCAGCGGGGCCTTCCTCCTCCGCACCACTGCCACGGGAGCATTTAACAAGCCGGCAAATTATAAACAGAATAAATTTGGTTCTCCTGAGATCAAAGGGAACACAGACAGGACGGGGGACGGAGGTTGCACAAAGGTTTCGAGGGATGAGTGAGCGGCAGTTTCTGAAGGGGCCTGAACCAAATCCTAGATCAAACGGGAAATTCTGTCTTAAAAGCCTGGATGTTAGATTAGAAATATCCCAAGGGCAAAACAGAAGATTACACTATTAAAAGAGCCATGTACGCTTTGGAGAAGGCAGTCCTTTAAAAAGAAGAAAAAGTAGCAGGTATTTTTCCTCCAAGCAAAGGTAACTTATTTTGGGGGGCAAGTGTTCTGAAGGTCAGGTCCAAAACATGAGACGGTCCAGGCAGGATTTTATGCCATAGCAAGGTCAAAGGGGGGACGCGGGTGGCGCTGTGGGTAAAACCTCAGAGCCTAGGACTTGCCGATCGTATGGTCGGCGGTTCGAATCCCCGCGGTGGGGTGAGCTCCCGTCTTTCGGTCCCAGCTCCTGCCCACCCAGCAGTTCGAAAGCACCCCTAAGTGCAAGTAGATAAATAGGTACCACTTTACAGCGGGAAGGTAAACGGCGTTTCCGTGTGCTGCGCTGGTGCAGGCTCGCCAGAGCAGCTTTGTCACGCTGGCCACGTGACCCGGAAGTGTCTGCGGACAGCGCTGGTTCCCAGCCTCTTAAGTGAGATGAGCGCACAACCCTAGAGTCGGACACGACTGGCCCATACGGGCAGGGGTACCTTTACCTTTAAGGTCAAAGGAGAGCCAGTGTGGTGCAGTGGCTGGAATGTTGGCTGAGACTTGGGAGACCAGAGTTTGAATCCCCACTTGGCCATGAAGTTCGCTAGGTGACCAGGCAGGGGGTGGGTGTCAGTCAGTGCCTGTCTAACCTATCTCACAGTGGTTGCAGTGATTACGGTAAATGAGGAGGGAGAGAACCATCTATGCCATATTGGGCTCCTTGGAGGTAACCTTGTAATAAAAATGCAATAAAAAAGTAGCCCTGGAGCATTTTTGTTCATTACATTGATATCCCACCTTTGCTCTGAGGAGCCCAAGATGGGGCATGTCATTATCTTCTCCCACATTTTGTTATCACAACGACCCTGCGAGGCAAATAACTGGCTGGGGAGATTCTCAAGCCCGGAAGGAAGCTAGGTTGATAGCAGAGAGCCACTTTAGGAGGGGGTCCTACTGCAATGGGCCCCACAAAGCAGGAAAGGGTTGCCAAGGGAAAACCAGAAGGGAAAGTCTTGAGGGAAAGGAGGTGGGGGAAGGTGGGGGAGGGGATAGGAATTTACCTCACAGGGTTGTTGTGAGGAAAAATATAGGTCAGCCTGGCCTCCCTCACGGGGCTGTTGTGAGGAAAAATATAGGTCAGCCTGGCCTCCCTCACGGGGCTGTTGTGAGGAAAAATATAGGTCAGCCTGGCCTCCCTCACAGGGCTGTTGTGAGGGGGGGGGAGGAAGCGCCATGCAATGAACAAGAGGGAAGAAAGGCTCTTTGCGGCTCCATCGCTCGGCCGTTTCCACAGCAACCAGGGATGCCACCTCCACCTTACCTAGGATGCGGGTCACCCCCAGGGTGAGCTTCTCCAGGCGCGGCTTGGTGCTGCTGGAGCTGCTCCCGCTGCGCAGGGCCTTCTCCTCCATCCTCTTCCTCCTCCCTCCCGCATCAGTCCCTATCCCAAAGGGGCGCGGACAGCACCTGGTGAGCGCGTTTTGCCCCTTCTCGCGACCCGTAGCTCAGACGCCGCGCCGCGGTGCTTTTCGGGAAACGCGGCCCTCCCTTTCATTCCGTTCCATTCGGCGGCCGTTCTGTAGGGGGAAAGGAATGGAGAGCCGGCACTACGACTCCCAGAAGGCAACGGGAGAGCCGGCTCCACCGCCTCCTCCTCCCTTTCCCCCCCCCCCCGTCCGTTCCGAGTCCTCCCCATTGGCCGACTCCTACGACAGCGCGTCACTTGCGCCGTATCTGGGCAAAGCCCGGGTTCCGTAAGCCAATGGGAGGTCAGAGTCGCGCGTGGGAGGCGTGGCAGGGCGGGGGGACGCTGGGAGTGGCGGTTGTTTCAAGATGGCGGATGTGGCCGCGGGGCCGGGGCCGGAAGCAGCTGCTCGTTGGAGTAAGGATCGTATCCTTCCCTCAGGAGGGGCTCGCGGGGGGGGGCGGGAGGGGAAGGGAAAGCGGGGGGGGGGCTAATTTGACGGCGGGCCGATAATAAACGGTGGCCAAGGCTGCCGTGGTTCCTGAGCATGTGCAGAGAGCCGCCTCCGTTGCCTCAGGAAACGAGCCCCGCCGAGTGCGGAGCCAGGCCCGGGGGTCACGGGGAAGCCCCCACTCCCAGGGCGGGGGGGCCTTGGCCTGCCAGCCTCGCTCTCTCTCTCGCCCCTCGCCCTACTCTGCAGGGCTGTTGTGAGGGGCCGGGGAGCGTCGCTGGAGGGAGAGAGAGAGGGCTGAACAGGGCGGCTTCGTGTTCCAGTACAAATGCTAGTATGTTAAATTCCCCCATGGCTCCCTCGAAGTCTCACAGCGTAGCAACCCGAATAGTCCCGCTGAAGGGAGACTTGAACTCGGGGCTTCCCGGCTTCCCCCGTCAACTCTGAGCTGCTGCAGCTGATTTCAGCTTTTCTTTGTGGTTCCCTTTGGTGGAAGTTTTGGAAACTTTGGTGGCTGCCGTCATGGGGAAGACGGGGCTGGTGGTGGGTGGGAGACATATATTGCATGGCCCTTGAGGTGCCCTGTTTATGCATGGGGAAGACACGGCCCTTGAGGTGCCTGTATGTCTTGGGGGACGTGTCCTGTTTATGATATCGTCTGCCTCCATAGCCTCTTCCCTTCACCAAGGGACCCCATGTCTCGTGACCCTGCAAAACAGACCCATAGCCCATTTGCCACTCCCTCCCAGCGTCCTTTCCATCCTTGGCAGCAGCATTAGGCGACCCACTCGCAGGAGAAACAACTGAGGGTCCCAGCCACCAAATGGTCATACATATAGAGCTAGAAATGGAGGCTGAGACTTCCAGGCTCCCAGAGGCAAAGTTAGTGGTTTTAGAGACTTTGCATCACAGTTCTGCCAAAGAAGGCTATCCCTCACTAGGTAGCTTGGTTTGGAGCTGATAATGCCAGGGTTGCAGGTTTGATCCTCATAAGGGCCACCTTCATTTTCCTGCATTTCAGGGGGCTGGGCTAGATGACCCTTAGGATTCCTCCCAACTCTGCAGTTCTATGATTCTAACATCTTCAAGGCTTTAACGGTGGGGGGAGGGGCACACATTTTGCACCTCCAGCTTAAGAGTTAGATGAGCAGCTTACAATAACTATATGGTCACATTCTGGGTGCATGTAATTGTTGCTGAAAATAAGACCTCTAATCTGCCCTGGTGGATGAGAGTAAGTGGGCCCAAGAAGCTGAAATCTATTTCAAAAATATAATTTTATACATATTGCCAGAAGATGTGAATGGATTTTAGTTCATGAACTATGTGAGCTTAAAGATATGAAAGGGAGACCAACAGCATATTGTAAGTAAGTGAATCTTGAGGAAGGGAGCAGTGTACTTTATAAGGAACAGTATATGCTAGTAATTGCATAAACGTGCTATTTTGTTTTTCATGTAATCATTATTTTCATATATTGTTTCTTTCATTATTCGGATATACTGTCCTCTTCCCCAGAATTCATTTATATATAATCTGTTGTTGATTTCTGTTTGGTATTATTATGCTTACATCTTTTATGAACTAACTTGCATACATAGGTTTTCGGCTGATGTATTTACACTAAATCTTTCCAAATAGATTTTAGTCTCCATTTGGTTGCTCCCCTCTGGCCCACTGGGGCAGAGTAAGAACTTCCTTTCAGCATCTAGAAGAGATGATGTGCAGAGAACAACTTATTGGATGTAACTTGCTGCCAGTAGTTGGCAATGGGCTGTTATTAACTTAATTGAATCCACCATGAATTGATGGGTGACTGCTAAAGATATGCAGTCTGATGGCAATCTGGATGATACAACAGGGAAGGGTCCCAGATTATGGTCTTGACTAGGATGCAGTTTACCCAGATTTCTCTCCTGATCCTCAAATACCAGTACCTGCTTCTAAGAGCCCCAGATAGCTTTTTAAAAAATGTGTGAGTGTAAAGCTTAGTCTTCTGGTGTCCATAATAAGAGTCTGAGGAGCATGCATTGAGTGTATAGCCTCCAGGAGTTGCTTTTATAATCAAGGCTAATACAAATAAATGTGGCTCATTATCTCTGTGATTGAGCTAGTTACAGGGCCTTTAATAAAATACAACCTTTTAAATGAGGCCCGTTTAAGAGTAATAACAAAGTGGATTTACAGAAATGTTTGCTTTGGTAGTCTCCTGGTCAGTTGTCTGCTGCTTCTGAACTTTCTATTTTGATGCAGATTTTTCAGACTACAGTGGTACCTTGGTTTCCAAACAGTCTGGTTTGCGTACGTTTTGGAATAGAAACACGTCAAACCCAGAAGTGTGTGTCCCGGTTTGTGAACTTTTTTTGAATTACAACCTATTTTTTGGGGGATTACACACACTTTTTTTTTGAGGCCCCATTGGTGAAAGCGCTTTGGTTTACTAACGGACCTCCGGAATGGATTATGGTTGTAAACCAAGGTACCACTGTATAATATTTAAAGAGTGTAAAATGTAGAATGGAACAAACCTTTTGCCCTTGCTTTCCTTGAATGAAATTGCATTCAGTTTCTGACGAAGAGCAGCCACCTGTCTATGTCCCAGGTATGATCTTTGAATGGTTGCCAAATTTAACTTGACTTGTTGGGTAGTGAATTGGGCCAGGACCTGATTCGGATTCACTCTGTGCATACGGCACATGCACTCTTATCTTGGCAACTTTGGAGCAACGGGTTATAAAATGAGATTTTGTAACTTTGGGGAGAGGGCTAGAAGTAAAAGAGTTCAAATGATAACTTAGGGATACAACCTTTTCAGGTCCTTTAGGGGGGCTGGAAAAATCATGGAATGCTTCTAGGCACCATCATCTCATTTTCACAGGTTGGCAGCCAGCCTTTAGGTGCTCCTCCTAGAGCTAGAGAAATGGTTTAAAGCTGTCATTTAGCAACATTTGATCTCTAGCTGCTCATATTTACATGTTTATTTACTTACACTTAACCTTCTCTTCCATCATGGAGCCCAAGGTAGCGTGCATGCATCTGTGGTTCTCAGGCAGTCTCCCACCCAGACCTAGACCTTCTCAGCTTCCACTAGGTCATGGCATCATGTTCCTTCTGACCCTACCCTGGGAATATATAGATCAAACTGTGAATAATTTCATTGTATGCACTGACTTCCTGATGAATTAGATCTGGGCTCTGAGTTTCATTTGCCTGCCTAGCCAACTCCCAATTGGCCCTTCCTTACTTAGAGGTATCAGAGAAGGTGAGGCAGAGTTTAGTTGGCCTGCTTTGACCTGCTTCTATATTCTGACTGTTTTTACTGAGAAAAGAATGAAAGATTTTCATGGATAATTTCAAGAACTTAACCCAGCTGACAGCAAGTCCAATGTGCTGCTTTGATGATACATATTTTTGTCAGCCCCAGAGACAGTTCCTGTTTGTGTGAAAATGTGTTCTCTGTATTGACCCTTAGAAGTTGAAGTTAGTGCCATGTCAAGAAACATATGTCTTTTGAAGGTAGATGACTTTTCTGTGCCTCAATTTTCTCCATGTTTCATATCCAAGAAGTTTTCTTCTGCAGGCAGATGATTCAGTAGATCAGCCCTGGTTGATCAGCTTGCAGTCTCTTTGTATCGTTCTGATTGCTGCCACCCACCCACTTCTTGGGTGCTGGCTGGGTCCTTCAAAGCCAGAGAGAAGCTTGGCTATGCCAAAGCAGCCACCCCACATTGATATGTAGTGAATTGCATACTATAGGGGGGCGTGGGTGACGCTGAGGGTTAAACCACAGAGCCTACCTAGGACTTGCCGATCAGAAGGTTGGCGGTTTGAATCCCCATGACGAGGTGAGCTTCCGTTACTTGGTCCCAGCTCCTGCCAACCTAGCAGTCAAAAAGCACGTCAAAGTGCAAGTAGATAAATAGGTACCGCTCTGGCAGGAAGGTAAATGGCGTTTCTGTGCGCTGCTCTGGTTCACCAGAAGCGGCTTAGTCATGCTGGCCACATGACATAGAAGCTGTACGCTGGCTCCCTCGGCCAATAAAGCAAGATGAGTGCTGCAACCCAAAGTCGGCCACGACTGGACCTAATGGTCAGGGGTCCCTTTACATACTGTTTACATAGTATGTTATAGTATGTTTACATACTATAGGGTGTTCCAGCCCCAAATGACAGAAGTAAGGGAACTTTCTCATATTGCCCTGTGAAGAGTATAGGAACAAGGCAGCAAAAATTAGTCTTGTCCTCCTCTCTACTCCTCTCCCTGGTCTTTGGTTCTGTGTTGTGATTGTCAACTTCATAATTGTAAAAGAAATGGTAGGGAGAAGGATAAGCTAGTTGCTCATGGAATTATAAAACTTTATTAAGTACCTTCAAAGCCATTAAAAATCTGTTTGGTATACAAAATAATTGAGCTTATTCTTATAAAAATGTTGAGAATAGTCAGGCAGCTGATGTGATAACTGGGGTCTATAAAAAGACTATTAATCTTTGGTCTATGGTGTAACCATGCAGGACTCTTCAAACCAAGCATTCGGTCCCTGTCTCTCGACGGGAATAGGAAGTCCAAGGTGCAGGGTTCTTGGTGTTGGGCAGGGCTATCCTTGGGCCTTCTCAAGTCTGGGCTGGTTTGTTTTTGTTAATGAAGAGTTTTTCCTTGGGCTGGGCTGATGCTTAAGCTTTTTTGGGGGTGGGGGAGGGTGCTGTTTTCATTTCCTCTTTTTTGTGGGAAGCTTCAGTGTGGGAGGTGCTTTGTAAGAACAAGTTGGAAGTTTTCCTGATCTTGTCTGTTCAACCTCTAGGAATTTCCACAGAGAGGAATTTTAGAGCAAGACTCCTGCTGAAAGGTCAGAAAGCGGAAGTGAAGGCAAAGGTGCCTGCAGCTGCTGCTCCAGCTCCAATGGATGCCTGGAAAAGCGCAGGCCAAGCGCCTGGGCAGCAGGTCAGTACAGAGAAGGGCAAATGAAACCAGAACTCTTGAGGCTGCAATCTGTGGCAGAGGTAACCTGGAAGTCCATTCAACTCAGCAGGACAGAGTAAACCTGTGGAGGATGACAATGTGCAGTTTACTTATTCTTTTATTTATTTATGACATTTATATGCTGCCTTTCTACCAAGGCACCCAGGGCAGTTTACAGTGTTAAAATACTGAAACAAATGAGATATAATGTAAACGTGGTCTTGGATGGTGGCAGCGATGGCAGTCCAATTGGATGCAGACTTGATGTTGATGCAGACTGTTTCTGCTTTATTCACACACAGCTGAAAAGTGGCTGTTTGTATCTGGCTCAGAAGCCTTTCGCCTCTTCTTTTCTCGTGCAATCATTGTGGCGTTCAAGGTGCAAAGATAAAGTAATTGTGCAGGCCTTGAAAAATCTTCCTTGTCCAGGCATCTAAAAATTTACTTCAGCATTTGTAACTGTGGCTAGATTAACGCTTGCAAGCCTGGGGCCAGAATGGAGCAAGTAGGACCAGTTCCTGTCACAGTGCCTAAGGATTAAAAGCTTCTTTTAGGGAGTCAGAACTCTGGATACACCTCCGTCATTGCCTGTTCTTGCAGCTGTGTATAGTGTTGTGACAGATGAGCTGCCTTTCAGCATGAACAGGCAGCTGCAAGGGATTTGTCAAAAAGAGGCATGTCTTCCTGCTCCTCTTATTTGGGGCTGGAAGGCAACCGGGGGGGGGGGGGTAGATTGGCTGGCAAGGTGTCCCAGTGCTTCTCTTTGGAGATTTGCTGCCTCCTCCCAGCAGGTCTCTCTTCTCTTTGGGGCAAAGACAAGCTTCTTCAGTGATCAGCTTCCACATTCTCTGTTGAGAAGCTTCCCTTTATTGGGCCAGACATTGGTTCACCAAGGCTGCTATCTTCCACCAGCTGTGGCTGTCTAGGGCAGTGGTTCTCAAACCTTTTTCTCTGGGCAACACTTTCAGAATAAAAAATTTCTTGCAACACACACACATACGTGTGTTTGTTTGTTTTTTGCTAATAAGAAATATATTGGAAAACAAAAAGAAACGAGAACGAAAGTGCTGGATTTATAACATAGAACACTACTACTTTGGATTAAGCCTCGACCCTTCTTTGTGCCAGCCATGTACTCTCCCCAGCAAGTTACCATCCCTCTAGCAGAATGTTTTTGCAAAGAGCATTTCAAGTTATCAGAACTGCCCTCTCCTCGCGGGCAGAACCATGGCTGTGTGAGAGATTGAGGCGGAGAGTTAAAGATCGTCCCCTCAGACAGCAGCAGTTTATGCCTGCAGTGTGAGCAGTGCTCCTTTTGAATACATTACAGAGTCACTAAAGTGGAAGATGTAAACTTCAGTTGTATAGGAGCTGCTGTAAAAGTGCATCCTTACGCTGCCTTTATTGAATTTATAGCTATGACTAATGGGCCTCTGTCTAAAGAAGCAATAGTGGGTTATAAAACAACAAAGCAGGGATCACAGAAAGAGAATATTACATGTTAGCTCACCCCCTCCAATGATGACGATTATAATAACATAGTATATATTAGTTTAAAAACCTGGAGCGACTAAACCAATTAGTCATCTAGTTCTTCTTTTCCCTGAGGCCGATCTGTTTTACAGGGCAAATTGGAAAGTGTGAAAGCCCTTGTTTCCAAAGAGGAACTGTTGCCCAATTGCTGCCCAGCTGGGCTGGTGTAGCTGAGTCATAAATCAAGATTTGATTAGGTGGTGCAAACGAAAAGTACAGCACTATTTCAGAAAAGAACTGATATCTCAATTTATTTTTATTGTTTTGTTTCCCACCCTATCCCAAGGGTTGAGGGTGTGTAGCAGGTATTTTATCTGTAACATGTCTCTCTAAGGGGCAAATAGAAGAAGATGCCTTTACCCCTGTATGGCTCCCCTTTATCATATCACAACCCAACAAGACAACGACGAGAATCCACCAACAGCATACGAATCAATATTGCTAACCTGATTCAAAAACATCCACCCACCCCACTCACACATGAAAACAAAGTTCACCACAGCCAATCACAAACAAGCAACAACACCCTAGGCCAGGGGTCAGCAAACTTTCAGCAGGGGGCCGGTCCACTGTCCCTTGGGGGGGGGGGCAGACTATATTTTGAACGAAAAAAATGAACGAATTCCTATGCCCCACAAATAACCCAGAGATGCATTTTAAATAAAATCACACATTCTACTCATGTAAAAACACCAGGCAGGCCCCACAAATAACCCAGAGATTCATTTTAAATAAAAGGGCTCATTCTACGCATGTAAAAACACGCTGATTCCTGGACCATCCGCGGGCTGGATTTAGAAGGCGATTGGGCCGGATCCAGCCCCCGGGCCTTAGTTTGCCTACCCATGTCCTAGGCCAGGGGTCAGCAAACTTTTTCAGCAGGGGGCTGGTCCACTGTCCCTCAGACCTTGTGGGGGGGCTGGACTATATTTTGAAAAAATATATGAACAAATTCCTATGTCCCACAAATAACCCAGAGGTGCATTTTAAATAAAAGGCAACATTCTACTCATGTAAAAACACGCTAATTCCTGGACCGCCTGCAGGCCAGATTGAGGAGGTGATTGGGCCGGATCTGGCCCCCGGGCCTTATTTTGCGTACCCATGCCCTAGGCCAACCCCAACTTCACTCTCCACCAAAGGAACACAAGCAAATAGCAACGAGAACCTGCACAAACGACGCTGACACAAAACCCCACACATACATTAAATAAAATAGAAAGACTACCACCCGACCCCCACCCACTATGGCCCTTCCACCTCTTCCCCCCCTTTTCCCCCTAACACAAATGTCTCAACAAATGACGCTGATCTGTAGAAAATGTAACTTGAAAAAAAGAGATATTGCACATACTTTTGTAAACCAAGAAATCTTTAATAAAAAAATACATTTTAAAAAAACTACCCGAAGAGATAAAAGGTCTAAGCATCTAGGCTGGAGGTGCTGTAGGGGTCAATCCCAGTCCTTCCTTCCTTCCTTCTATGTGTTGCCTAATAGAAACAAACATTTCTGGGTATTTAGAAAACTGCAGATGATTAAAAGACTTTCAGGTACATAGAATCATAGGATTGTATAGTTGGAAGGGACCACAAGAGTCATCTGATCTAACCCTTGCAATTCTGGAGTCTCTTGCCCAATGTGAGGCTCCAACTCACAACTATGAGGTTAAGTGTCTCAATCTCTACCTGCTGCGTTCAACAGTGTTCCTCCAAAAATAAATACAGAAACAGCAGTAAGCATTATAATCCCATTTCATCCAGCTCCAAGGAGAAGGAGGTACATCTGGGGTCTCCAGTTGTGGTTCTTGTGGCATCCACGGAATCCCCTCCCCATTAGCCTGGTGCTGCAAGGTTGTTAATGTTGTCACCAGGCAGACCTTCCTGGAGAGTAAGTGCAGAAACTTCGGTGAATTGTTTTTTGCCTGTATCTTCTCCGTTCTCGTGCAGGATTCTTTCTGAGAGTTTGTTGCATAACCTCAGAAGCGAAAGAAGGGGCATTTCTGCCTGAATCTTGTGGATCTTGGTGGCTTGGTAAATCCTTCTTGTTTTGCGATGCTGCTTCAGCTGCCAGATTCCACCTCAAATGTCAAGGTGAAGAGGAAGCCAAGCTGTTTACTGTGCTGTTCTCTGCACAAAGTACCGGCAGACGCCAGAACATAGAGAAGACTGTGCTAACCTAGCTTTGGTCAAAGCAGAATGACCTACTGGCATGGTTGAGATTGCATAAACAAGCAGTTGGTAGCCGCAGCCTTCCGCCCTCCTCCCCTCCTCTCACTCATGGCAATGCCATGCCTCTCATTCTGCTCTGTACATCCTTTAGCAAAGTTCTCTCCATGGCTTAAAGATCTGTCAGCCATTTCTGGCTTGGCTTAGCCACCCTTCTGGTCTGTGTGCTGCTCCTATATTGGAGTAATGCATCACTTACACTTACATCACTTACACAACAACATACAGTGCAGAGCTGTGCGTGTAATATTGCAAACCTTACAACAACTCGTATGTATTAGTCCCTATATTGTGAATGGAGTGGGGTTTGAAACATGGGTTTTGAAGGTTGCCAGCTGAATTTGTGGCTGAGATGAGATTTGGTTCTCATCTGGATCTGTGTGCTGGGTGCGTTACTGACTTCTCTCTTCAGACGATCTCCTTATTCCTTGCTATATCTCCACCATTTCGCCCCTGCTTAGCTGTTTGGTTGCTGCCACCGGCTTTCAGGGAGTGCCCTCCCTTTTCCTACAGCTTGTTAAGACTTAAATGTGTTCTCTCAATGTGCCTTTTTTAAAAAAAAGTATGACTTCTTCTTGATACCTAGGCAGATAATCTGCCAGTCATATATTCCATGCTGGTGAATTAGTGAATATCGTTCGGAGTGCAGTGTTCCCCAGTGTGTTTTGGGACAGTCCTGCAAACCAGGCTTTCCTTCATGTTTTTCATGATTTTGAAAAAACTGCTCCTTTAAAAGGCCTATGCATAGCGTCCACCAAGGATATGTGTTGCAGAAATTACTTGACTCAGGGTACCTTCAATGGGTGCTTCTCTCAAACGTAATGGGAGAGCATCTATTTGGTGTGAATGTAGGGAGTGAGCTGTTGCCTTTTGAACTACTCATCCTTTTTTGAGAAGTGCAGAGAAAGTTTTCGCAGATGTAACCTGCAGCTGTTAACTTGAAGTGCTTTGAGTGAAAAGCTTGTTTAAATTAAACACAAATCAAAAGGTTTGAATGAAGCTCTTTTAATGCCTGGGGTTGTGAGAAACATCACTCGATATAGGTTGATCGCTGCTATCCATTTCAAAGAGGGCTTAAAATAATAATTTTATTAGCTTTTGAAGACTTCTTTGAAAGGAGTAGCTGGACCCAGAAGGGCATGTTTTCTTGGTAATGTCTAGCCACAACTCCCAGTCATGCTCTTGAAGAGGCATCACATAGAAGAGATACATACCCTTTGTTCATTCTTTGTGATCTGTGCCACAGGCCTCTGTTGGCAAGAAATGGCAAGCTCTTCAGAGGGGAAAAAAGCATTGTGTTGTTAGCCTTTGGCCAATTTAAAGTGGCACCTAAGGGGATGGAGACATCCATGTGTTCAAAGACTCAAAAGGTGAAAAGGATGGGTTCTAAAATAACTGAAGACTGCCTTGTATTTGACGACTTGCCTCATAGCCACAGGCAACCAGGATTTTCATGCAGGTGACTGAGCAGCCAGCTCACTTGATTTCTTGGCTAGCTGTAAAGGAAGAGTAGCCTTATCTCATCCAGAGTCAGCACAAAAACACAGTGGACTATCAGAGTGTCTGTCCTCCACCATCCGTCATGGAAGAAGGCACTTTTTATGTTGACTTTGGAGGAGGGGGCAAAACAAATATTGCAGGCTAGTAACTTTTTGACTTATTTGTAAGGCTGACTGAAGAAGTACCCTTCTCCCCTTCTTGTACAAAAGGGAAGCAGCAGGATGGAGAACTACTGCTGCTGCATCCTTGTTGAGCTCTTCTTGTCCTGGCAAGAGTACAGCTATGGGGCTGGGGCCCTGTGCTATAGGATCACGCTATACTAGTTATTAGAGGGTTGAGTTGTTGTCATGTCACCAGAGAAATGGATGGTTGTTTTTAACTCATGCACAAAGCAGAGACACAAATACCCATGCTTATATGCATGTCTGTATTGTGTATGTATGTGTTTGTGTTGAAACAGTTTTTAAATTTAGGCTCTGTTGAGTTTGCTCCAGCAGGTTAGCGGTAGCGGCAGCAGCTGGTGTGATTGTGCAAGGTGAGGCAGGTTGTACATTGGAACCTTCTTTGCAAAGATCCTTCCCGAACCTCGAAACCACCATTTTGTTCAAGCATTAGTCATTAATTACTCTTGGATTTCATCTCTGCGTAGTCCAGTAATTTCTAGCTCATTCTCAGTATTTTTGTTCTGCTGCTGTGTTAGTCACTGTGGAGAAAGGTGCTATTACACGACTGAAATTGAGAATATAATGGAAGACTCCCAACTCAGCTCTCCGAAGGTGCACATTGTATTAGCTGTGAAAATTCAAGACTTGGCGGTTACATTCATGCAGAGAGCTGAAGGGAACTGTGCATGTAGAATGAAATGCCCTCTGGCGGACAAGGAGTGCAAAGTTAGCCAGTTCTT
The DNA here is from genome assembly GCF_965113315.1 of Podarcis vaucheri. Lineage (NCBI taxonomy): Eukaryota > Metazoa > Chordata > Lepidosauria > Squamata > Lacertidae > Podarcis > Podarcis vaucheri. The sequence continues at coordinate 4,279,195 of NC_138749.1, forward strand.
ACAGTAAGGGAGGATGACCAAAGCACTGGCAGTGACATTTTCATTGCTGCAGTAACCTGAGGTTTTCAGTTTCCTTTAGTCCCTGCACAGTAGCAAAGTGGGGTTGATATGGCAGGCACATTAGTTCTATCGACTGTGAGGGTTTTGGAGCTCCTTTTAAGTCTTTGAGCAGCATCAGCTTTGACTGAGCCGTGGAATGCATGTTGAATTGTGAACTGCACCGGATTGAACTAAATGCCGAATTCTGAAATAATCACAGAGGGAAAAAGTTCAAGCATTTTAAATCTTGAATAGTACTTATTGAAATGATAAACAATTTCCCTCCTATTATTATGACTTGCATTTAACAAGGTTGCCTTTAACATTCACACATCATATTGTATTGATAGTTATATGATATATTCATGGGTTGACTTTTGTACACTTTTTTCAATAGCACCTTAGGCAGAGCAATCTTTTGCTCCTGGAAAAACTGCATTGTCAACCAATTAATAAATAAAATCATTAATAAGGATTACAGAATGGGTAAATTGGCTGCACTCTCCTTCCCCCACCCCCTTTCGAACTTTTCCCTCCAGCTGGAGCTTATCTTTAGAAGCACAATTTAATGGCGAATCCTCCAGCACACAATTTGGGAAATTATCCTACTGGTTGATTTTTTATTGTTTAAAAACTTGTGTTCTCTTCAGTTCTTAATTCATCTGGGGCTGAATATGCAGCCTCTGGTGCTTGAAATACTTTTATTGTAGATTCAGAAACACTTCTTCCATGTTAATGATTGCTTTTTAAAATGCTGATTTTAATTTTCAGGTCCCTGACAAAGGAGGAATGAAGAGTGCTTCTCTAAAGGATTTATGTCCTGAAGACAAGAGGCGCATAGCAAACTTAATTAAGGAGCTTGCAAGGTGAGGATAAACTGTCTGATAATGCATCAGGTTTAGGATGAGACTCTCTTTCCAATTACTGTTATGAAATTTAAGCGTTCATGTTTATTAAAAGCATACAGTGGTAACTCGGGTTAAGAACTTTATTCGTTCTGGAGGTCCGTTCTTAACATGAAACTGTTCTTAACCTGAGGTTCCACTTTACCTAATGGGGCCTCCTGCTGCCACTGCGCAATTTCTGTTCTCATCCTGAAGCAAAGTTCTTAACCCAAGGTACTATTTCTGGGTTAGCAGAGTCTGTAACCTGAAGCGTCTGTAACCTGAAGCATCTGTAACCCGAGGTACCACTGTATTGCTACTCCTTGCTGGCACAGGTATGATCAAGTAAGGCATGGAGCAGTTGTCTGCCTTTGTTGCAAGAGACTGCTGCTGTTTAAGGAAGGTCTTCAAAGAGTTTCCTCCAAAAGTTTTCCTCGTTGTGTCATGGATGGCCTGAAAAATTGTGCCCTATCTCACTTTGCTGTTTTCCCCCAAGCACCTACAAGTTCTTGCTTTGGACTGTGACATACTAACATGGGGCCTGATAGACATGTGTGTTTGGAGACTCTGTGCAAAACCAGCACCCATGTGGTCCTGAGAGCACACTCCCTCCCAAAGGATCTTTAGCAGGAGTCACACAGAGTGCTGTCCTTAATGTGTGTATCTGAACCCTCTCAAACGACAAAGGTGGGTCCACATGAAAATTTATTATAAAGGAATAAGCAATTTATTATAAAGATAGGAATTTATTATAAAGATTTAACAACAAAGTGCAGCAGCATACCGTCACAATTCTAAGCACATATAAAAGCAATATTCTAACTTTCTAAAATAAGTGTTCTAAATAATTAGAATTAATTAGAAAGATACGTCACAAGTTAGTTCTCTTGGCACCTGCTGGAGTGCTCCTGAAACTGTGAGTGTGCAGGTAATCTGACTTGAGGTTGCCTGGCTCATTCTGGAAGTGCCATTGCTCTGTCTAGTTCGTATTTTCAGTTCTACGGGTTTCCCAGTTGGTTGAAGGAACCTGGCACAAGAATCTTAAAGCGGAGACTTCAGGATTTCAAAACCTGCTCCTGGTGCCCTTTTGCTTATTAATTATCTCATTGCCATTGTTGCAACCTAGCTTCCTGAGGAGGAGTGAACTTTTATGCATTCTTATGGCCTAGCTGGCAAGAAGGTCAGGGATAGAGACATCAGTTACAACACTGTACATAAGCTTACAAGGCAGCAGGAGGGTCGTTTCCTATGGCCATCCACTTCAGCCAAACCTGTCTTTGGTTCACTCCTGAACACAAATTGGTGGCTAACAGCAAAAGCCTCAGTGCTGCACTGTCCCTTTAATAATCCAGCTGCCTAGTACTGGCTTTGCAGGTTCACTCTAGATAGTCTCTGCTTTCTGCCATCTAAGCTATGGTAAAAGGCTGGAACATGTGCTGCTGGAATTGATTGAAGGATTAAACAAGGTGGGCTGTATGTTGGCTATCTCGTGTCCAGAAGCAGCGCTAATAAGCCTTGCACATGCTTTTCTAGCTCCCTGCTCCTCAGCCAATCCCACTGCCTACTTCAGTTATGCACCATTCATCATTTTCCTAGTTTAAGCTCAACATGCACCAGTTCTCCTGAGGCCTTGAAGCTGGAGTCAGTTGGGGATAACATGTATTGTTACCCAGATTTGTCATTTTATATAGCATCATCCTACAATTCGGATGTTCTGTTAGCTTTGGTTGTAACCAGAGAGAGAGAAGGTGTTCCTTGTTGAAAAGCTTTGACCTCCTTCGAGTCATTATGAGGTTCTTGTTCTTCCCATGAGTCTGTGATTACTGCTCTCCTATTAATGTAGGAATGGAAAACAAGGAAAGCAAGGTTTGCATGTGTTTGCATATTTGTTTGTGTTTCCTACTGTATAGCTTGTGGGCAGAATGTGATATTTGGGTACTGAGAATGAACTGGGTGAAGTTATGGGAGAGGAGGTTATAATTACTTTCTACCCCTGCGTTTTTGGGCATTCCCTGACTAAGTGGCTTATGATAAAAATTGCTAAGCGAAACAGTTGGACAAACAGTAATATGAGGCTATGTCTGTTGGTCACCTAATAGTCATGATGAGAACCAAGTCATGCTGGGAACAATGGGGGAATTGTATTTTCGTTGTCCTCTATCTGTGTGTTTTTGGGGATAATTGGCTGATAGCTATCACAGACTGAGATCTAGCCTGGTTGGACTTGAGGCCTAGCCGAGTTTGGCATATCTTATCTTGTTATCTCCAGCAGAATGAACCACAGGGAGCAACCACTAAGAGTTGACCCACTTCAATCCTTCTCTGTTTGTCCTTGAGATGATGCCCTTGTCAGATGCTTTTATTTGCAAGAAACCATATTTTGTCCAGTAGTGAACTCTGAAAACCAACTGTGGCAAAACATGTGTTGTGCATACTGTAGTTCGTTTACAGGATATCAAACCTGGTCCTGCAAGCTTCTGATTTTGTCCCTTAGTGTGTGAAGAATGGTTGAGGGACTGCATGCAAGTCAGCCGCTTGTTCACGAAATGGCAAACCGTGGTTTGTTATGTCAGAACTGGGCAGAGGGTCCAAGATGGTTGTAGTTCAGTTGTAAAAGATCATAAGTGTAATCATTAGCATTTATGTTGGTGTTAAATTTATTTCAAACTGGGTTATTTTTTGAAGAGATGTCAATGGATTTTTAAAAAAATCCTCATTTAAATAAATATATATGCTTCTCCCTTGTTTTCTAAGGAAAGCGTTTTTTTATCTCCTCTGTATACATACATTAACTCATTTAAGAACAAGATTCTTTTTAAGTCTTGGATGCTCTGAGTCCCCCCCCCCCCCCGGCCAACTTGATAATTCTATCTTCCATTTCTTGGAAGAAAAATAGAAAGTTGCAGCAACATTAATTCTGAAAAGTAAAATGAGCGTAACACTCTCTTATACTTGGTTTTCCTTTTATTTTTAAACCTAATCATATTTTAATGGATATAATTAAAAAGACCTCTTCACCGTAATGAGGGAGTTAAGCTTTAGTTTCTTTCACCTCCACTCTTTTAATGCTTGCCATAATTTTCTTTTCCCTTTGGAAAAGATGGAAAGGTTCTTTCCCCCCATTACTATTAACCAGCACTGGTGTAATTCCTAGTAACGAAACAGAGTAGGCATACTCATTTTTTCTGTTTTGAACTGTGCATTGTAGATTGACTGCCATACTCTGATTTCTTAGACTAATGCTTTGATCAGCAGGAGTTATTTTATGCCTTGGTTCTTCACTCGATTTGTTTGCTGCTTTTCCTTTTATCTTGCCCCATATTGCCAAAGGCAGTCCCAGGGCAGGGGACATTAAAACTGAAACAACACATTATAAATATCAGGCAAGAAAGATCAAACCATGCCAGAATAACAAAATGGACTAATATCCACTAATCAGTCAGGCACTAATGAAAACTGATATGTGTTGCTGTCAGCTGTTACTCAGAAAGGAGGCAACTGTACAATTGGGGCACCACCACCAAAAAGGCTCTTCCCCTGTGTTGCTGCATAGCAAATTTCAGCAACAGAGCCTTCCCAGAAGATACAAATGAACAGGAGACAACACTTCTTGAGGTATCCAGGTCCGAAGTTGTCATAGGGCTTTATAAGTCATCTTAAGCACCTTGAATTTGGCCCTGTAATATTTTAGCAGCCAGTGCAATTCTTTCAAGATTGATGCTCCTAGTAGACTGTCCTGTATAACAGTCTCCCTGCCTCATTTCCATACAGATAACCAAATAATCCTTCTCTAATGTCACTAGTGGTGTTTAAGAAAATAACCTGCTTGCCTTGCTGTGTCAATTCGGAAGTCTGTCTAGTCTGAATTATAGAATGATAGAGTGGGAAGGGACCTTGAGGGTTATCTAGTCCAACCCCCTGCAATGCAGAAATCTCAACTAAAGCATCCATGACAAGTGGCCATCCAACCTCTGCTGAGTTCTTACCCAGCAGCTTAGCATGACTGTTGTTTTCTTCTCATTCCTCTAACACGCCGTCCACTTTGCAGAGTAAGCAGGTCAGTCTTGTATTGTTCACCTTGTGCACTTGCTGGCCTATGCAGAAGCTCCTGTGTGGAGCTGCTTGCTTGCTTATTTATTTATTTATTTATTTATTTATGAGTGTTTATTTATACCTTGCCTACTAACCGAAGTGCTCAAGGTGGCTTACAATATATTTTTAATCACAATAAAATAGACAGTGATATAATAAATAAATAAATAAATAAATATTTGTACCCCGCCCATCTGGCTGGGCCTCCCCAGCCACTCTGGGCGGCTTCCACAAAGACCAGAAATACACTAATATGTCATACATTAAAAACTTCCCTGAACAGGGCTGCCTTAAGATGTCTTCTGAATGTCAGGTAGTTGTTTATCTCTTTGACATCTGATGGGAGGGTGTTCCACAGGGCGGGCGCCACTACCGAGAAGGCCCTCTGCCTGGTTCCCTGTAGCTTTGCTTCTTGCAATGAGGGAACCGCCAGAAGGCCCTCGGCGCTGGACCTCAGCGTCCGGGCAGAACGATGGGGGTGGAGACGCTCCTTCAGGTATACTGGACCAAGGCTGTTTAGGGCTTTAAAGGACTACAAAAGTCACAACAGCAGGGCAAAGGTATGCATAGGTTTCCCCTTCTTGTTTTCCAATAATAATAATAATAAATAACAATAAATAATTTTATTATTTATACTCCGCCTAACTGGCTGGGTTTCCCCAGCCACTCTGGGCAGCTCTGATGTTCCAACCAAAGCTCCTTTCTGTGGCTGAGTCTCCTGGTCTTCAGTTGTCTGTTGAAGCAGTTAGATCAGAGCTTTCCAAACTTCGTGTTTGTGAGACACTTTTAAGACATGCATCATTTCATGGCGCAGTAATTCAGTTTTACTAGCAAACCGGAGGTTATACTAACCCCTTTCCAGCCCTAGAAGGAGGGGGCATTCACACAACACATCTACACACTGCGGCCGACACACTAATGTGTTGCGACAGACCGTTTGGAAAGCTCTGAGCTAGATGTTAGCTCCACGCAGTCCCAGGACTTCTTTCCCTTAGCCATTTTCCACACAAAGGTTCAAATGTTGTAAATCTCAAGTATGTATCTGCTCAAGAAAGCTTCTTAAGGAAATATTGAGCCTGCACCCTGATAAGAAACGCAGGGGTCTAAATGTTGAAACATAATGTCTCCTCTATGACGCCTTTCATATCATTGTGCAAAGCTTTCACCAGCTTTTGTTTTGCCAGGTATCGCTTTCTCTTAGCAGGAGACCTTTCCTGTTACTCCTTCAAATCTTAATTCCGCTTTCGTGTGCTAGTTAAGAATTTGGAGGTAGCTCACTTGTTAATGAGTGGAAACGAGCCTCTTCTCACATCTGCTCCTTGTTTGGACTTTCTAAATGATGGGGAACCCGATGTCTAGGGACTTGAAAAATAAGTTTTGCCACAGGCGAAGGACAGGCAGAACTGTCTCTCTGTAACCAGGCCTTTGGCTGATTAACCGATCTATGTCCTTTTAAATGTGTTTGTAGGAGGGTTATTGGTTTGTTTTTGTCTTTTCTGTTGTGCATTTTGTTTTCTCATTTTGCATTTTTATGTTGTAAGCCGCCTTGTGATCTTTGGATGAAGGGCAATATACAAATTCAATAAATGAATAAATAAGTACACAAACAGATGGGCAAATTACTTTGACACCAAGCCGCTGTCAGCATCGCCCTTGAGCCAGTGCCACCAACAGGACTCATCCACTTCTGCCCCGACTGGGCTAGGCGAGCTGGGTAGCACTTCCAGAGACCACCTTCCGCACAGGAACAGGTCAAAGTGCTGTGGACTCACAGCTTAGAGTTGTGAGCACCGGATTCACTCCCACAAGAAGACCGTCGTCGCACCGCAGAGTCTAGCAGAGTCTAGCAGAGTATATAAACAACTCGGAGAGCAGCTCTGTAGAATATCTTCTTTATTCTATAACTACAACTATATACAGAGCTAAATAGGTCTAAGCATAAATGAATGCTGAACTGCACAGAGTGTCTGCAGCTGCTCTTAGCAGCAACCTTATCTAAACACACAATCTCTCTCTAACACACTCTCTCTCTGACACACTGACTGACTGACTCTTTGATGTGGTGCTGGAGCAGAATAAGTAGAGAGCAGAACACGCCTCCTCCTCTCTGGAGAATCAGCAGACTCCTCAGGAGATTCTTGGATTTGGGAGGGGTGAAATCTCATCCGCATTTTGTATGTTTTTGCTCAGGGAGGAGGTTGTGGCAGTGGTATTCTTCCTCTGAATGCTAGCTGATGGATAATAGCAGCAGGGGTGTGTAGTCATACTTAATGGTTGACTATTGCAGGAAACAGGTCATTGGATGAGATGGTCTTTTCTTTTAATAGCAAGGACTCATTTTATGTTAACCTGACCTGGTGACCTCAGCTGAGCTCCATTCACCTAGGGAGGAATCCAGTATAGCGTGAAATCTCTTGTTCGGTCAGTGCAAGGATTTCTGTTTGTGCAACAGAATATTCCCTCCCTCTCCTCCCCACATGCTCCACAACCCTCTGGAGCAGATTTGGGCAGATTGTGGAATATGCGTCGGGGGAAGAAAATACCACTGTACACATGCAAATCCTTGTATTGATGCAACGCGGTAGCTGAATAATGCCCTAAGCCTTTACTTATTTGCTCATTAATTATTTGCATTTATAGTTCATTCTTCCCCAAATGGTTCCAGGGTGGGTTACAAAAATATACCATTTAAAACAAGTCCAGTGCACCGTTGAAATAATAAAATGAAAACCACTAGTTTTTCCAAAGGATAACGCAAGTAAGTTGCATCATGCTTGTGCTCCTGTCATACTATAGCAAGTAACATGTAGAACAATATGTTCTGGGGAGATGAATCGGAAGTGGAAGTACAGCAAGTGAGCCAAAGTTTTTGTTTAGCTTCCAGTGATTTCCTTCCTGACAGACCCAGAAATCATTTTTGGCATTTCCACCATGAGGCATAAAGCACTAAAGTACACAGTAATCTCCAGCAGGTCTTGAATAGGCCTTGACATAAATCTGACATAATCTGACAAAGCATGTGTATCCATTTTCTCTGCTGTCTTTTTGGTCACCTGTGAGTAATTGTATCTTCTAAGGCTTATCTTCTTTGCAAGGGCTGCCCCCCTCCCTGGCCAAACACACACACACACACACACACACACTGTGATGCTGCCCCCCCCCCCCACAACATTTGGAGGAACACTTTCTCCAGTTGTGCAAATGAGCTAGAGTTGTGGCAGCACACATTGGTATAGTAGTAGATGCAGATGTTAGTAGTGGAAGCCAAGGCTGTGCCTTATATACAGACACCTGTCAGTATCTGGTTTTGTGGCTCATAACAGCTCATGAAAAAGACACAGATTTGTTTTCTTGCTTATTATATTTCACGTTCCTTTGTTTGTCAGTCTGATCGCCAACATGGCTTTTCATGGTTTCCTCAGCCAGTTTATCAGTGTTGGGGGATTTTTATTTCATACACAGAACAACCTCCCTCCCTCCCTCCCCCAATAACATCAGCTTAAATCTTTGACAGCACGTTATCAACATTTCACTTTAAAAAAAAAGCTGAGATCACAAAATAAAGCAGCACCACAGTTACGATCCTTAAGGACACAATCCTCTGGTCCCTGGGGGAGAGAGTCAGGGACCAGCAGAGTTTGCAGGATCCCCTCTCTACAAGTGAGGGAGGAAATGGAGAGGGAGATCTGCAGACAGAGCAGGAGGTCCACCCTTGGGCTATGCATGGGACCACCACTGCCTAGACCTTCCTCCATGATATGTAACGTGGACCAGCCTTCACCAGCCTGTTGCTCACCAGGTATTTTAGGCTGCAACTCATAGTCATAGTCCAAAACAGCTAGAGGGCACCAGGTTGGTGGAGGCTGGTGTAGAGAGTACCATATTTTTCGCTCTATAAGATGCACTTTTTTCCTCCTAAAAAGTAAGGGGAAATGTGTGCACGTCTTATGGAGCGAATGCAGGCTGCGCTATCGCTGAAGCCAGCAGAGCAAGAGGGAGAGCTGCGCAGCGCCTCTTGTTGTGATGGCTTCACAGCGATGCACGATGAGGGACGGAAGGGAGCCCTTACGGAGCCCCTTCTGTCCGTCATCCTGCTTCGCTGGGAAGCCAGCAGACCAAGAGGCGCTGCACAGCTCTCCCTCTTGCTCTGCTGGCTTTAGCAGAGCGGCGCAGCGCCTCTTCAGTGAAGCGGGAGGAGGAAAGGAAGGGGTTCCATAAGGGCTCCCTTCCTTTCCTCCTGCTTCGCTGAAGAGTGTTGCTTCGTCTCGCCCGCCTCCTCCGATTCCCCCCAGCAGGGACAACACTGCTAGGTGGTCAGCAGATCCAGTTTCCCCAAAGGGGCGGACAGACCGGCGGCTCCTTGGCCAGATCTTCCCTCCTCCTTCCTCTTCAACAACATTTGATTCAGAATATTTTTTCCCTCCTCTAGAAACTAGGTGTGTTTTATGGTCAGGTGCGTCTTATAGAGCGAAAAATGCGGTATTTTATGAGGTGGGAAACTTTCAGACATTTGATTCTCCACCTGCTGCTGGAAGTGATACGCTCCAACAGCAGATAAGAAGACCCTGAGACTTTTGCTCCTCAGTCAAAGCAAGTCCCACCTCTGCCAGTGGGCTCAGTGTTTGGTCTTGGTCAAGTCACTTTCTCAGCCTTCGTTCCCCGTTGGTAAAACAGCAATAATAATGACTCACTTTGTATGGCGGCTGCTGAGATTGAAAGCAATAAAAGGAATCGGCTGCTCTGCTGATGACAGGAGCTATGTAAATGAGCAGAAGCAGCAGTAGTAAATCTATCCACACATTTCTCCCTCCCCCCCCCCCCGATGTTTCGGAGCGAGATTGGGGTGGGTGGGGGAAGACGTTGCCCCGATGCCTAAGGGCTGGCCCTGATCAGAAGCTTTCCCCGCTTGTGTTCATGCATAATATTTGTCTGATAGCGTGTGTGTTCTTTCATTCTTTCAGGGTGAGTGAGGAAAAAGAGGTGACAGAGGAGCGCCTGAAAGCTGAGCAGGAGTCGTTTGAGAAGAAGATCAGACAACTTGAGGAACAGAACGAACTCATCATCAAAGAAAGGGAAGATATCCTTTTTTATTTAAGTGGGGGGGAGTAAAACACAGAGTTGCTGCCTGGAATAAAAAGCAAACCGGAGAGAAATAATTGTCCTAATTTATAGCCGGGCATAAATCTCCATGTGCTGCCATTCAGAAGCAATCGGAGGTGACTTGCCAGCATGCACTTCTGGCTCATTTGAGCTTGAAAGTGCCACCCAGCTGTTCCCAGGATGTTGCTTTGCTGTGAAATAGATATTTGTCAACTTAAAAACAACGAAACAGAATTTGTGTGTTAGTAAAATATAGACTTCTCCCTCCCACCTCTCTTGCTTAATCTTGCTCCAGCAGTTTCACGGATGGCTAATGCAGGCTTCCAGAGATATCACCCCGCACTTTGCTTGCATTGTGTACCTGGATGTACCTGGATGTTGCTGGGTGCCTGGAATGATGGCCTTGGCATGGTCCTCACCTGGAGCAAACGGCACACTGTTGGATCAATGCAAGGTGGGCTTTGATGTGGCCTCCCTCTCCTTTTCAGAAAACATTGAATAGGCAGAAGGGTCCTCAGTCACCAAAACCACTGGGCAGTGTTCAACTAATGACTCTCCTCAGTAGAAACTGTGCTCAAGGAACTTCTGCTTGCACAACGGGCCTTTCTCCCTTCTCCTTCCTTCAGGCCCCCTGAAATTGGCTCTGGGGGGTGGTGTAGGAGAACCCGCAGAACAGCATGCAGGGGGCAGGGAGGAGAAGGGGGGTTGTTGGTTGCCCTGGTGGAATGATTGCCTTAGCATGACTGAATTTTCCCCTTTATCTCAGAAAACCCAATAATAATAATAATAATAATAATAATAATAATAATAATAATAATAATAATTTATTATTTATACCCCGCCCATCTGGCTGGGCCTCCCCAGCCACTCTGGGCGGCTTCCATAAAAACCAAAAATACAATAAAATATCACACGTTAAAAACTTCCCTGAACAGGGCTGCCTTAAGATGTCTCCTGAATGTCAGGTAGTTGTTTATCGCCTTGACATCTGCTGGAAGGGTGTTCCACAGGGCGGGCGCCACTACCGAGAAGGCCCTCTGCCTGGTTCCCTGTAGCTTTGCTTCTCGCAATGAGGGAACCGCCAGAAGGCCCTCGGTGCTGGACCTCAGCGTCCGGGCAGAATGATGGGGGTGGAGATGCTCCTTCCGGTATACTGGACCGAGGCCGTTTAGGGCTTTAAAGGTCAGCACCAACACTTTGAATTGTGCTCGGAAACGTACTGGATGTTTGAAACAAACAGGATGTTTGCCAGTGTTTGAAATTCAACATAGTCATTTATTTCAAGACTTGCACAACAGGGCTGAATGATTCAGAATAAAATTACAACAGACAGTGATCTCGGGTAGGGTAGGGTGTGCATTCCCAAATTAAAAAGAAAAAAGAGAGGATGTTTGTCAGGCATTGACCCAGGCCCTTGGCAGACAGGAGTGTCTGAACTACCACTGTGGGTTCATTTCTTAACCAGAGCTAAGGGTGCTAATCTGTCAGTTTGACTGACTGACTGATGGTTTGATCACGGAGCGAAAAGTAGAACAAAAGGTACTTGGGCAGGGGGGCGGGGTACCAAATGGCGCAGTCTCATTTCCCACCTTGCAGCCAGATTGGGTGCAAACGTAGGGCTTGCTTGGTGTGCTTCTGTAGAAGAAGGTGGGGTGGGATTTGGGAAGGGTAGGGGCAGTGAGTAAAGCAGAACATTGTTCAGGTATCCTTGGTAGACCATAGTGTACAAGCGGGAAGCTGAGAATCTCCCGCTGCCACCCCCGACCCCCCTGGACAGCGTGTTGCTTGGCCTGGGAAGTTCATCGGTTCCAACTCCATCGCTTGTTCTGGGATATCACCTGATGGGACAGGCAGGGCTGCAGCTCCTGAAGGATTCAGAAACGACGCAGTGCTCCCAGTGATGCCACATGTAAAAGTTAATGGAAATATCACACTTGTAAATCTCTCTCCTTTCCCCCGCTCCCAACTGCAAGGTGTGAGTAAGGAAAATCCCCGCACCTTGCAGAGAAGAAGGCAGTGATGCTTCTGAACACCAGTTCCTGGAAACCCCAAGAGGGGAGAGTGCTCTTGTTCTCAGGTCCTGCATGTTGATTCCCCACAGGGATCTGTTTGGCTACTCTGAGAACAGGATGCTGGACTAGATGGGCTATTGGCCTGATCCTCTCATTCCAGTTAAACAGCTATTCTTCTAGGGTATATTACTTGCATTGACATTGCCTATTCTCGGAATTATATGTTGCATTGACCATACCCACAGCTTCAAACAAACAAATATCCCCCAGTAGAGAGATCATTGCTTGTAGAATTATTTGATGAGAGGGCAAAACGCCTGCTGCCCCATTGCAGCCCCCCATTTTGGACTCACAGCTGTCCATGGAGGCACAGGTCAATTCTGTGTCCAGGGCAGATATTTACCAGCGCCATCTGGTACGGAAGCTGAGACCCTCCCTGCCCGCGGATTGTCTCACCAGAGTGGTGCATGCTCTAGTTATCTCCTGCTTGGACTACTGCAATGCGCTCTATGCGGGGCTACCTTTGAAGGTGACCCGGAAACTACAACTAATCCAAAATGTGGCAGCTAGACTGGTGACTGGGAGCGGCCGCCAAGACCACATAACACCGGTCTTGAAAGACAGACATTGGCTCCCAGTACGTTTCCGAGCACAATTCAAAGTGTTGGTGCTGACCTTTAAAGCCCTAAACGGCCTCTGCCCAGTATATCTGAAGGAGTGTCTCCACCCCCATCATTCTGCCCGGACACTGAGGTCCAGCGCCGAGTGCCTTCTGGTGGCTCCCTCACTGCGAGGAGCCAAGTTACAGGGAACCAGGCAGAGGGCCTTCTCGGTAGTGGCGCCCACCCTGTGGAACGCCCTCCCATGAGATGTCAAAGAGAACAACTACCAGACTTTTAGAAGACATCTGAAGGCAGCCCTGTTTAGGGAAGCTTTCAGTGTTTGATGTATTATGGTATTTTAATGTTTTGTTGGAAGCTGCCTAGAGTGGCTGGGGAGGCCCAGCCAGATGGGCCGGGTATAAATAATATTTTATTTATTTATTTAACTGTGTGATTGGGTATTAGGGCGCTGAGCCTTGATGCTTTTAGAACAGAGTTTGAAACTTTGTACTTATTTGCTGTGTTCATAGTGTCTTTCGTTCCTTTAGCGGCACAGTGTTCTAGGCGTCGAGTTTTGCATATGCTTATGGATGTGAGGTGGGATGCACACTCCGGGGGGCATTCTTTCTCCTTTGGCGCATTTCTGCATGCGTAACTTCCATTAATGCTAATGAGTGCTACTGAGCTATCGAGAAGGAAATATATCCCTTTGGGTTTTTGTTTTTACCTTTATTGGCGAGAGACTATTCGAGCATAAATACTTCTTTCAGGAGAAGTCTGGCAAAGATGGCAGAAGGTTAATACATGCGATTTTACACTACATAAAACTCTATAAAAACTAGAAACATAAAACAAGGACATAATTTAAAACAATATAATTTTAACTACGCGAACACTTATCCATCATACATGAATGATTCAAAATCCTTCACATACCTCTGATCAGTTAATTTCAGTTCTCTTGAAGTCTGCTCAGTGGCCAAGGAACTGTGTAAATGACTTATCAATCTGGAATACAAATGCTTGGTCTTCTGCAAAGAAGGGGAGGAAACTTGGTGCTGTGTTGGAATGTGGGAAGGCATCTGTTTGGGACATGCTTAAAACAAATATGGGATGGACACATAGGTGATGCGCCTCCCACTCCCTGACACTTTCATGAAGCTCTTAAATTTGTGTTAAAAATCTGGAGGAGTGCAGGCAGTTTCCAAGGTGCATTTCTTTCATGAACACACACTTCCTGACTTCGTTTATTTACCCTGGACACCCCAGAAGTAGCCAGAAGCATTTATTTTAATGGCTGAAAAAGCCCCTAACACTTCATAGAATTGGAACAATTCACAGAATCGTAAGAGTTGGTGTTGACATTAGGGGCCATCTGGTTCTACTGCAATTGGGGTACCATATCTTCGATAGTCTATTGTTGTGTGCTGATGTTCTGCTTGCATATTTTTGAATGCGAGCTTCTATCCTCTAGCTGCAGGGTTAGTTGAAAACATTGTGGTGATTTGGCATTGTTTGCTGTACGGTAACATTGGTTGGGGGTGAAAATAACTAGGGAAATCATTAACCAGCTCAAGAGAAAGGGTTATCCCTCAGGTAGAAGGGGATTTTGTGGACTGGTCTTGCCAAAGAAAGCTGCTGAATCCCTGCATATGGTACAGTTGGAGCACATTTGTCTCAGTAACTCTTTTCCTATGCCTTGGGATAATTTTAATAGGCTTTCTTAGAGGAGTGATATATAATATTTCTGAGAAATATTGGGTTGTGCCCAGCTGAGTTTTTCTCTGACTAGACCCATTGAAATCAATGGACCGAAATTAGTAATGCCTCTCGATTTAGATGACTCTGAGCATGACTGACAATGGCTACAGCACCATGAAGGTAAGTAAAGAGGAACTTCAGAAGCCAAGTTCTGATGCGAAGAATATTTTTGCACTGACGTCAGAGAAGGTTGCAGCCGGTCAGCATAGCCAGGGGAGTATAGATGAAGCAGATCCAGTTTTAATCAAGATTGCAAACAATCGTAAGGGAAGTTCATGGCTCGTGATGGTTGTGCTGTGCTGTCCCCACTTCCAAGTAATTTCTGTCATCTTAGCCTTAGTGGGACATTGTGTTGAACCAGTCTTGGCTCTTGACTTCTGAAGATAATGGAACAAATGAACAGCTTTGAGCATATAAGATTTGTAAACATAGTCTGTTCCTTTTAGGGGCTCGAGGTGCCTGGGAATGTTCTTCATGGATGGGTAAGAGAGTTATGTGCCTTAGGTTTTGGTGGTGTTTGCGTGTGCGCATGTATGCAAAACCGAGGTGTGTGACTGTCGCTGATGGTCACAAGAGAGACTTAAGTTGGTCTGTATATGGGTGTGTGCTGTGTCTATTTTATGACAATCACTTTAGCTATGCTGTATATTTATTTATAAAACCCATTTGTTACTTTTTCATACAAGACACTCAGAGTGATGTACAGTAAGTTGTAAAAGCACATTTCAATAATATAAAAAGTGAAAGAACAAAAATCAGCAGTGAGCAGAACAAAACAGGAAGATTATGATGAACAATGCTCAGTTCATAAGCAAAGAAATAATTCTGGCATTCTTTATTACCTTACCCACCATCTTGAAGTGTAGAATGAGCTCTGTTTTCAGAAGGGGCCATGAACAGAACAGAGTCTTGAGTTGGTTATTTCAGGATCCCATGTAATGCTATGGAGGTGGCTGTGTGTGTTTGCTTGCTGATGGCAATGTGCTTAAAATGGACCTTGTCTTTGTGTTATGACCTTTGTCAATCATGACTTTGATCATCTCTTTAATGGCCTAAGGCAGAGACGAGAGGTGTACAAGCTACATGCAGTTCCTTTGCAGTCGGGCAGGGCTGCTCTCATGCCCAGAGTTCTTTTTCCTGCAGTCCGTAGCATTTGTGGAACTCTTAAGAATCATAGTATTTACAAAAATATATAAAAAATGTCTCCACGCAGAAATTAAATTTGAATATGTGTTTGTGAACATTTCTGGTGGGTTCTCCAGTTTGGGAAAAGTTACCTTCCAATAGCGTAGAGCAACCATTAGCTTGAGTTGGCGTGCAGGGCTGTGCTTGGCCTGGCTGGACATTAATGATCTGAAATTGCATACCAACTTCCATCTCTTAGTTAGCCAGGCAGGTGCATGATTGATAGTTTTGGTAGCGGTTTAGTCCGGTTACAGTCACTGCCAGTACTTAATAGCCTTGTGTCTCTACAAAGGGCGAAACACACATTTGTAGTCTTGCCACATGGCTCAGAATTTGGCTCTTCTGGCACACGGAACACAAGTAATCTGAGAATATCCTTGTATCAGTATTGCTGGTTGAAGTATTTAATGTACTGTTCTGGTTCAGGTTCTAGAATGCCCTGTTTTGCAATCTGTGTTTAACAATGGCTTAATTCACACCAGCCCTTTGCTCCTCCTTTGCTCCTGACTGTGTCAGGTGGGTGAAGGTACAAGCTGGATGTGTGAACATGGGCTCATAGTTTGTTTCTGTCCAAACAAACCATGAATGGAGGCAAGTTTCTGGAGGAAGCAAGCCATGAGACTGGGTTCACCAGACTCTTGATTTGTTTCCTTTCCCACACACCATAGTCAGGGGCAAATTGCTAGTGTGCATTACCATAGTTTATTTTAAAAGTGTGGTTTAAAGTTGCATTTGAACTGAGGTCACTGTTTGCCACATGGCTCTGAATATCACCATTTAATAATTGTGAAGGGAAAGGAATGTAATATTTCTTACAGCCTCGGTTCAGTATACCTGAAGGAGCGCCTCCACCTCCATCGTTCTGCCCAGACACTGAGGTCCAGCGCCGAGGGCCTTCTGGCAGTTCCCTCGCTACGAGAAGCCAAGTTACAGGGAACCAGGCAGAGGGCCTTCTCAGTAGTGGCACCTGCCCTGTGGAACGCCCTCCCACCAGATGTCAAAGAGAAAAATAACTACCAAACTGTTAGAAGACATCTGAAGGCAGCCCTGTTAAGGGAAGCTTTTAATGTTTAACAGGTTATTGTATTTTAGTGTTCTGTTGGAAGCCGCCCAGAGTGGCTGGGGAAACCCAGTCAGATGGGCGGGGTATAAATAATAAATTATTATTATTATTATACCTTCGTGGACTCTGTGCACATGCGACCTTTCAGCTGCCAAAACTAGGCTTCACAAATTATGGGTAAGGAATGTATTGTGTAGTTCTGAACCAATTCACTCTCTTTTCCCTGGAGAGGGCTAGTTGAAGAATGGAGAAAAAGAGCTGATAATTCCTGAGTACCCAGCCTTTGAAGATGGTGCCCATAGTGAGCATCTTGGCTCCCCACTAGTAAAGGTTTCCAAACAGTCATTATGGCCTAATGGATAAAAGCTCAGCTTATTAAAAACTCCCTGAATATTTATATGCTCAACCATAATGGTGGCATCAGTTAAATAATATATGTATTTAGCAACTTGTTAAATGTAGAAGGCGTAGTCAAGGGCTGTTGGGTAAATAACACATGCCCTGAAATTTTTATGAACTCCTAAACTAACATCAAGGAAGACCGGCATTAAAATAATGCTAAGTGTTTAAATTTATCAAAGCTCAGAAATGCTCTTGAAGACACTTTCGGTCTTAATTCACTTGGTTTAGTTTGTCCCTTGAAATACTGGACGCTTATGAGAACAAAGGCAGATTGGGTTGCTCGTGGTTGTGGAAGCTAGGATTAACAGGGTGTCCTTAAAGAATGACATTTTGCCCCTAATGCCAGCTCTGTGGGATTAAACCTCAAAGCGGTGTCATCACAGAAGCTCATGGCAATCCCGAATGGGCTGTCTTGTCATGCAGAACGGCACCCTGCCAAACTTTCATGTCCAGGCAGTGACTCTGCCCCTATTAAATCCACAGCCCTGTCTGTGACAGTTGCCAAGACCCACAGTTTTTGCAGAGGCATCACTCCTCTTGCATTGCCACTGCTTACGGAGGTTTGAATTATTTCCTGGATTGCACGGAGTCTTTCTTTGCTTGTGGCACCCAGTGTTAATTGAGTTCTAGGCAGATTTTGTGAGTTCTTGTAGTGGAGCAAATTGGACCAGGTGGCTCTCCAACCACCTGAAGTGTGAGCTGGAGGATTTTCTGGCCTAAGAATCCTTTATTGTCTGCTCTGGCTTTTAGGGGCTTGGCTAAACAGCTGATTGTGGGTGGTGCATAATGGCTAAGAGCTGAGAAGTACCAGGTTAAAATGCTAGCTCATCATGGACTTGCCGGGTAGTCCAAGACAAGATACACACCACTAGTGTTGACTTGCCTTTCGAGAGTTGTGGCAAGGATTATATTGGGTGTGGGGAATCCAAAATCACTATATAAATCAAACTATTGTTTAAATACATACTGTTTCCTATGGTGTATGTTTTCAATAAGTTTGTATTTCCATCTTAAGTCATGTGGCCTACTCAGAGCTACTGGGATGGGGCAAGTTAAACATTAAGCACCTAAATGAATAGCCAGTCCAGATTTTGGGGAGGCCGGGGAGAGAAAAAAGAAATAATAGCCTAGCTGTGATTTCTCTGAACAAGTTGTTCCTTGCTCAAGGATTGTCTGCACTGGCTCCCTGATACAGAAATACTTTCCGGGGAGTCTCAGTAATATAGTGTTCCCTCATTAGTTTAAGAAATTGTTTAGTGCTCATTTAGAAATGGATGAGTTCCAACTCTCAAAAGGTTTCAGGCTGCATGTGGCAGATTCCCCTGTCCGCGTGGCGAGCAAGCTGCTTTGAACATGCAACTTGCTGTGTGGAAACAGACACCGCAGTGATAATTTTACAGTGGGCCCTGGCGTTGTGGATGTTCTGTGCACACGGGTTGCATTTCTGAGTTATGGTCTGCTTGCTGACACTTGGACCCAAGAGAAGGCCAAGATTGAGGTCTCCTAAATGGAGGCACAAGTGGTAAATGAGATCATTAATTGCTGGAGCCTGCACTGTAGCAAATTGACTAGAAATGTGGATTCAGAGAAATTGATATACTTTATTGCTCCTACCGAAATGAATTCCCCTGTCTCTCCTGCCCCCTCGGCAGTAATGAGCACGTTGGGCCAGCCCTGTGATTGGCGTTGCTGCCTTACTGAACTGTTTTGCAAAGTTTTAAACATTTCTTGCATGATTAAATGCACTTTCAATAAATCAATCTCATAATAATTGTTGTTCAGGAGAGTTCATTATTCAGTTTAGTCTTTTAAATGACTGTTCTTCTTTAAAGGATTTTCCTGACGTAATAATGGCTTCAGCTAAATCCATTTGCCATACTCTGGCTTGTAATTACTTTAGATTTGAAGAATAAAATGAATGGCTTTATTATTAATCAGCAGCAAATTTGTCTTACTGTTTTTAACCTTAGAATGGCCTTCACTTGTAAAGTAGTTTCGGTGATTCAGATGGCAGAACACTTTTTTATCCCTTCTCTTCCCTTTTGGATAAAAGGATTTATTTGGTGAAAGCAATTGGTATCCTTTTTTTTTGCAAGCCATTTATCACAATGATTGTAACCATGCAGTGGTGAACAAATTAGCTTCCACCACCCGCTTGGTGTCTCAATGGCTTCTTGTCTGGCCTTTTGTGCTTCCTTCAGGTTGTACATTTGTCGTGACCTGAGCTGTCTGCTGTGACTTCACTGGGCCAACTCTGGATAAAAAAGTAGAGTAAGTTTAAGAACCCAAGCAAGGAACTCTGCATCCCATACTATCCATTTTAATAGGATTCAACCAAGTACATGGTTTTGAAATTCAGATATTTATTGGATTTCTACATTTTTTTTCTTTTATATTGTTAAATATAAAAGCCTGCAAGACAGAGCTGTTCCACCAGGCCTTTGGTCAGGGCACAGCCTGACTCCCTCCTCTGGCAATCTGCACAGAATTTTGCTTAACGGTTGCCATCAATTTGATTTTAATTAATTTTTATAATGAAATGTTTTTAGAATGTTGGATTATTTGATTGTTGTTAGCCGCCCTGAGCCCGGCTTCGGCTGGGGAGGGCGGGATATAAATAAAATTTATTATTATTATTATTATTATTATTATTAAAAATGCCATTCATTTCGCAGTCAATGTCCACTAAAAGCGACGGCTTCCTCCAAATTCTGAACCCCAAAGACAGGAAAAAGAGGTTGTGTAAGTGCAAAGGAGGATAGACCTCCAACTTGATGAAAGCTGGCTCAAAGAAAAATAATAGAGAAAACAGAAGAATAGAAAGTTCACAGGAGGAGAAGAGGGTAAAAGAGGGAGGCCAACTCAAAGATGGAGGTATCAGAGTCTCAGCTTTGAAACATCAGCAATATTTTGCCAATTTGCAAGTGTGCATATCTAGAATCTTGTATTGACTCTCACATCAAGCTCCAGCACATCCTCTTCTCAGTAAGAGGAATGGCACACATTTTTGCAATGTAGTGCTAACTCTTTTTTCAGGCTGCTGGTTTTTGGAAGGTTGGGATATGTTCAGAAAGCTCAACTGAGTTGGAACGGCTTGTTTTGCTTTCTCCCTCTACTGAACCCACCCTAGACTTGATGTTTCTGGCTTTTCTGCTCACTGGGTGTTGTCATCTCCCAATTTGCCATCTGTCCTTTTCTAAAAAATGTCCCCTCCTTTCGTTGGCAAGTTCTTCAGTGTCCTTCCCATCTCTTCCTTCGCGGTCCCCTACCGTCAACCCTCCTTTTAAGCTAAATGTAGGAAATTTCGCAGGGTGACGAGTTTTGTGTTTTCCCATAGAAAAGTTGACTGTCATAGTTTCAGTCTCTACCTCTGAACTGGTTTGATTTGGGGTATAGGGAAGGGTCAGTTAAATAATTCTTTAGACTGTGACATCCCTTTCCCCAAAGTGATGCACTTTTGCAGACCTTTCTCATACTCTTGCTTTTGCCTGGCTGGGTTCAGGAAACATGAGTCTGTTCTACTGTCTATAGAATTTTTGCTGTGGTGAGTAGCTGCACATTAGAAAATTAATATTATGATTTTTTTTGTTGAAACTGTTTTGCCTAAGATCCTTCACATCTTAAGTGTCCTCCATTTCATATTTGTTTCAGTTTTGCTAACTCCTTGAAGACCATGACAATATTATATGTTTCCAGTTGCCTTGAAACTTCAGCAATCCCGTAACACAGCTTTGCAGTATTGTCATAGGCACAACAATTTTGCTTCTGTCTTGTAGTCTAATTTTGGTTGCTGCTGAAATTGCCTGGTTTGCATGTCCTAGTAAGCCACAATTCCAAACGAGCTGTGGCTTACCATGCCTGCTGCTCAAATCATGCTCTCCCCCGTCTTCCCTTTTCTGACACAGGGGGGAAAAAGTTTGTTGGCTTAACATTATGTGTGAACTAGCCCTTGTGGTTGGATTCTGTCCAAAAAAGGCTTGTTCTTGGCTTCCTCTCATGGTTTGTTTGGAGAGAAACTAACCATGCGTGCTGGTTCACACGCAGTCCTAAGCTAATCCTCTGGTTTGGTTCTTTCAAAGGGAGGAGTGGGGTTGGTGCAATTTGAGCAGTGAGTACCAGCATGCTCTTTGTTCACAGTACACCATAGTTTGTACCTGCAGTTTATGATAGTGTGTGAACCAGGCCCGGTGGCTGCTCAAATTTCTGTTTAGAGCTAAACTCCTAGTTGGCAGCCCTATCACCATGTCCCTGAAGGAATAAGCAGTTCAATGTGGCATGAGTCCTGATCTAGTATTTGTTTTTTAAGTGCTACTTTTCCCCCATAATCTCAGAACAGAGAGGGCAGAATTACGCAGTTGGGCAGATCCTCCCAGATTATAAATAAAATCTGATGTAGATAAACTACCGTATTTTTCGCCCTATAAGACGCACTTTTCCCCCTCCAAAAATGAAGGGGAAATGTGGGTGCGTCTTATGGGGCGAATGCAGGCTTTCGCTGAAGCCTGGAGAGTGAGAGCGGTAGGTGCGCACCGACCCCTCTCGCTCTCCAGGCTTCGCGGACCTCTCCCCAAGCAGCGGGAACGTTCCCGCTGCTTGGGGAGAGTTGCCGGCATCCCAAAGCCTGCGCGCGCTGATCTCAGCGCGTCCAGGCTTCGCGGATCTCTCCCCAAGCAGCGGGAACGTTCCCACTGCTTGGGGAGAGTTGCCGGCATCTCGAAGCCTGCGCGCGCTGATCTCTGCGCGTCCAGGCTTTGCGGATCTCTCCTCAAGCAGCGGGAGCCACCGCTGGGCTCCCACGGCTTGCAGAGAGCTGCCTTTTTGGGGACTGGGGTCGGGTGAAGCTCGGGCTGCCCCAGCCCCGCGCCTGGGGGAAAAATAATTTCCCCCCCTTTATTTCCCCCCCAAAAAACTAGGTGCGTCTTATGGGACGGTGCGTCCTATAGGGCGAAAAATACGGTAAATGTTAAACTTATTTTTGAATGTCACTCCACAAAAACCAAGATGGAGATCCAGAGGTGCTAAAGTTCTTTACTTTAGGATTGTCTCTTCAAGATTATGAGTATCTTTAAAGAACTGTACTGGATATCATAATCAAGAAGATCCCATGATAGTCTCATTTTGTTGGAAGCCTTTAAAAAAGTCTAGACTTTGCTGTCAGTTTGTTATGTTTGTCCATCTTTACCAAATCTTCCTTTGGAAGGATACTCACCCTAAACGCTGATGGACAGCTTGATTATTTCCTCCCCACATGCAGGTTCTGCCAGAGCTGTGCCTTTATTGAATGCTCCTAGACCTTTGACAGCATAGTTCCAACAACAACAGAAGCTATTCAGCTTTAAGGACTTACTCTGTTCAAACAGAAGGAGGAATTACCCTGAGCAGCAGATTAGCTACTCTGTACAGGGCAGCATTGCAAAAGAAAATACGGGGTAGAAGAATGAGATGAATTCTATATCCAGGGATTAATTTAGCATGGGACAGAGAATTTGGTCTTGAGACAATGAAGCCACCAAACTGAAAACCATACTTATGGGCAAGCCAAGGGTTAGGGAGAGGGTCCTAACCTAGAGCTCAGGAATTTGTGGATCTCCTTTCCCCAGCGCTTGGGTGAACATCTCTTGCATACAGTTTTTGCTTGAGTGAATTCTGCTGTGGCAGAGTGTCACGCTGAATTCTCCGAGCGTGGTGTTGGATAGAAAACGGCCCTCATCGTCACAATAGAAGTGCCAAGTTTGGACTTCTCTCATAAGTTTCCGTTTGGGCTGCAATATTAAAAATGACAAGAGGCTTGTTGCAACCCACCCTTCCAGTGATGTTTGGAAGGACAGTTGGAAGATGAGTAGTAGGCCAACTTTCCATCACTGATCACGGTTATTTTTTGGTCATCTTTTGGGTTCCAACTCCAAGCATGGGAAAGACTTCAAGATTCACGATTGTTTTGAAGGGAATTGAAGCGGCCAGACCAAAACATACAGTCTTTATATGGATTTGGTCAGGTTCAACATCCCAGCCTGTTGCCCCTGGCACCTTAGCTTGGAGTCTGGGTTATGCTTTGCCTGGAGCAGGTCTCTATTTTATGTTGGAGAAGTGACTCTTAAGTTTTCAGAGCTTCCCTTTGAAATGCAGGTGTGTTATAAATTTCATGGAAAGCATAGCTCTTTTTGGGACAGGAGAAATACCCCTGGGTTAAAATGCAGGAAGTGCAGTTGTAGCAATAAAGATTATGTTGCTGATGAGTTCCCCTCCAGGCCCCATGGCAGTAATACCTCTATATTTTGTCTTTAAGGAAAACTGCTGAGAGGCAATAATTTTTTTTTGTATGTGTCCCATTTTCATTAATGCCGGGTAATTGATGGAGTTGCAGTGACTTGTAACAGTGATGAGTTCTAAACATAAGAATGCACTCCTTCCTAATAAGTGAGCACTGCTGGGCTTTAAAAGCGTACTAAATCAGTTGCTTTAGTGTGAATTTATTAGTTTTTTTCAGCATTAGCTTTAATAGTAGTTATTTACATAAGCGTACATCCCATTAACCGCCATCAGGGCTGGAAAACATGCTGAACTGTTCATATTTTCATATAATTATTGAACATAATGGTTTCATTTGCATTTCTAAACAGTGATGTTTCTGTCAAGCTTGGAAATAGTGGCTTTACGCAGTCCCTATTTCACATCCACTTATTTGACATCGTTAAATTTTATGCTAATGTGCTTCCCTAGAATATCATCAGTAGGACAGATGTTTGTGCTTTAATATACAAATCAGAGATGCTTTGCCTTCCTCGATCCCTCCCCAAACTGCAAAGGATTTTTTTTTAAATAAAAAAAAAAACTCCTCTTGGCACTTTTTAGATGTAGTTTGTGTCACTCCAAATAGCTGTGAGAAGTAAAAAAACTCCAGTCCTGACCTCAGCCACTGCTCTGAAATGTTCTGACACCTATTTTCCTTGCAGGAGTGTGAGATGCAACCTTTCTTCCCCATGGAGGAGAGTCTCTACAGAGAGAATTATTTTTCTTTGCACGATAATTTTTGGAAGGGTATAAAGCAAGCCACTATATGCAGAGGTCAGCAGATTTATCAGAAGTGATGGAATGAGGCAAGGTAGCTGTTTGGCAGCATTGAAGCTCTGGATAAGATGATGCCAGAGCCCTGACCCTGTGTGTGTGTGTGTGTGTGTGTGTGTGTTTTTGTGCACACGCACGTGCAAGGAAGAAAGTCAAAGGACTTGCCCCTCCGAGTTAGACAAGTCAGAAGCCAAGGCAGGAGAACGCCATGATAAATTCCCTGATGCGTTCTGGTCCTTTCCCGCCCTACCAGACCCAGGGCTCTTTTTAAATACGAACTGGTGGTCTGTTGAAATTAGTCTTGTCTTGGTTGTATTTAATTGCTTTAGCTTCTTGAGGGGCAGCTAATATGCATTGGGATGTTGCTGCCTGATGCGAGAGTGGGAGGTCGTTTTTGAAGAATGGCAGTGGCCCTGGTCCCTGGCCCTTCCCCGAGGTTTGTGGTACTGTTTTGAGAAAGGCAGAGGGCTTCAGGAGGAGGCAGTGGAGGCTGGAGTTTCTCCTTCCCATGCCCATCCCTTGCAGGAGACCAAACACAGTCCTTCTGAGGCTCCGTGATTGTGGGTTCTAGGTTGATGATCCAGCAACACAGTTTGCAATCTCAGAGGAAGTGGCAGGTTGGCTGCTTTGGGGCAGCAGCAATCCTCTGCTTTTCCTCCCCCAGCACTGAACTCTCTTCTGTTCCTTTAGGACCCCTTATTTTATCTCTGGGGGGCCTTGCAACCCAATATTTGGACCCCGGGTGAGAACCTGGAGGCTGGGAGGGAGGGTGTGTCAGAATGAAAATGAATCGCTACTGATTTATTTATATTAGTAACTTTGTATTAATGCAACATTCTTATATGTAACTGTGTATTTTTGTAATATTTTGTTTAAGATGCCTGTTCTTGCTTCAGGGTTGTTGTTTTTTGTGTCCAACTCTTAGAGATTTTTAAAAATATATATATTAAGCAATACAGAACTTACGTGATCAAGTCAAATAATCATTTGCAAGCCTTGGATGGGCCACCCTCCAAATTAAGGGGAGGGGGTGCACAGCAGCTCCAGAAATGGGCTTAAAATCATCCTTCCTGGCTGAGTTTCAGGTTCTGCTGAGCAGCAGACAAAAGAAAAGGGAGGGGGAAGGTTGGGAAAGAGAGAGAAATACTAAAGTGGGATGTGACGGAGAGAGGAAAAGAAAGAGGAGGGAAATAAGGTGGGAGAAAGGAAGGTGGGAAGAGATTGAAAGGGCATGGAGATAAGGAGAAAGAGACAAGAAAGGAGAAAGAAGGAGAGAATAAGAGGACAAAGAAATAAAGGAAGCAATAGAATGGAAGACTGAAGGGAGTTATAGGACGCTCCCAGATTAGCTTGATATGTCAAGAGGAGGAAAGGCTACAGCATATATTTACTGTGCTTGCCCTCCCAACAATCCTGTGTCGTTGGGACGCAGGTGGCGCTGTGGGTAAAACATCAGCGCCTAGCACTTGCCGATCACATGGTTGGCGGTTCGAATCCCCACGGTGGGGTGCGCTCCCGTCATTCGGTCCCAGCGCCTGCCAACCTAGCAGTTCGAAAGCACCTCCGGGTGCAGGTAGATAAATAGGGACCGCTTACCAGCGGGAAGGTAAAGGGCGTTCCGTGTGCTGCGCTGGCTCGCCAGATGCAGCTTGCCACGCTGGCCACGTGACCCGGAAGTGTCTCCGGACAGCGCAGGCTCCCTAGAGTCTGAGCGCACAACCCTAGAGTCTGGCAAGACTGGCCCATACGGGCAGAGGTACCTTTACCTTTTTTTACACATAGGGTCTGTGGCTGGAGGAGATAGACTTGCCTTCATGTCAGAGGCAGAACCTAAATCCAAGCCCAGTGCTATTCTCTGTCCTCACAGGGTGCTATGGCTTAAGTCTTCAGGTTCCCTTAGAATATCCATGGCATGCTTGGAAAAGAGACAATGTTAGCGTGCCAAGCTGCAACAAAGCAGGAAGGGGTTGCTCTAACGTGTTCCCCATCCCAGCGCCTCATGTTTGTGAGAATGCTGTGCACCCAAGTTCATACTGCTGCCTTTGGGAATTCATCTTTTAAAATACCTTATCAGCAGACCTGCTGAGATTTCAGCTGCAAATGGCTTTTCCTTTTTTGGTAGGACCTTCCTCCAAGCAAACTTGGAGTTCTTCACTCTGTGGGGCAGGAAATCAAATAACTACTTTTGGAATTGCTTGGAGTTGTTGCAGTCTTCCATGGCAAAGACATTAATTGCCTTGTACTTTATTTCCAACTTAAAACAATATTTTTTAAAAATAGTAAAAAAGAAGATGATGTGCTGTCATTTGGCAATCCTTACTGTTACCTTATGCCACATAAAACTTTGGGGAGCAAAGGGAGTCATTGGGGTGTATAAAGAAAAGCAAAACCTACAGGTTATCTGTCTGTTCCTCAGATCCTGGAGAGTAGACTGTGGATTCGTAGGCATGCCTTCTGGTTTTTATATATGTTGCAATAAAATGGTGAGGAATGATAAATGTTAACATCCTTTAAATCATTCCTTTAACCTTAAACTGAATATCACTGGTGCCATGCGACAGGCACTGGAACAGAAATGTTCAGGTGGGACTCGGCGGTGCCCAGCAGCGCAAGTGTGACAGCTTAAATACCACCGTGATTTAAATGTGAGCAGTCTGAAGGTTGCATTTTGAGGACTAAGAATAAAACAATTTCGGCCTATTCAAATGTGAATGTTGACGAGCCAGGAGAATGTAAGGAAGAGCTAGCTGTCCGGGGGCCTCCTCTTGCCTGGGCGTACGCAGGTGCAGGAAGAGAAGGCAGCTGGCATGTTGGACGAGGCTTCCACACTACGAATTTAACCTTGCCAAAAGATTTGGATTCAGAAGCCTGATTGTCCAGCCAAGGTGACTGCTGCTGCTATCTGAGATATCTAACTCAAGCCAAGGGCATCAACTGACCTGCTAAGTCTGTCCTCATTTTGTATAGCCCAGCCAGATAGCTTTCCTCAGTTGTGCCAAGATAGTTTCATTCCTGGTGGACGGGCGCTCCCTAGGAAATATCCTATCACACGCTTAATGTTTTAAGGGGACATGGAGAGGTGACTGAAAATTATGTTGCTGGATGTGCTGTGGTCTTGGATATGGAACAGTCTGCATTTTGTAACTGGAAGGGAAATTCTATTGGGGCTCTGGAAGTTACGGTGAATGCTGTGCGTGGCCAAGTGATAAGGGACTGCTGTCCAATTTGTGTGTTCAGCAGCACCTGTGCAACTTGATTGTGTTTGATTTCAGTAATGGAAAAGGAGGAATATGATCTGGCACACTTCCTGACAAAGAACAGAACTCATGTGTTGGAGTTGCTTTCCTTGGTGGGTGAATATTTTGCTCTTTGGTATCTTATCACTGAAAAGGTGGGTAGGAATTAGTGAACACCAAGGTGGTTGGGGTCAATTCTACAATATGTTCTTTAGAAGTCCTGTAGAGGATTCATTTCAACATATGTTTGCATAGCCGAGGTGTGCTTCATACATCTAACAAAGTAGACCATTGGCAGGCAAGCTGGTAAGTCTGCGTTGGCTCCTAGAGTGATAACTTGGTAAGTGAAGTATATTTATACAAGTTTGCCTAGGTGGCATGGTTCTTTCATCTAAAAGAACTTGGATTTTCTGGTTGAAGTATTTGTGGTTATTTAGCACATAAATAACCTGTCATAAAAGCTGGCTTTGTGAAGCCCTATCAAGACACCATTAATCTTAGCTCGGTGGTGGCGCATGTGCTTTGCATGCAAAAGGTCCCAGGTTCAGCTGTGTCTGGCTAGAAGGGTTTAGTTAGCAGGCAATGGGAATGGCTTCTGCGTTAGACCCTTGAGTGGTGCTTTAGGCAAAGGAGTCAATACCAGGATAGATGTACTGATGGTCTGACTTGGTAGAAGTTAGCTTTGTGTTGTGAGTGCTGGAACTAGCTCTCAATTAGCTCAGCACACTCTTTGAATCCTCAGCAGACCAGTTTCCATGCTATGTGGCATGGTTGTAGCCTGCCTTAGTCATGGCAATGGCCAACTCTACGGTCATAGGTCAAGCAACTTGAGAATATAGCACACCGAGTCTTGACACTGAAAGGAAACTTCTTTCCTTGTTGCAATTTGATTTGGAAATACAAAAATTCACTCCTTTGTCTAGGCCAGGCTATGTGTACACTGCCCCAAGAATACGTCAGTGGATTATGAGAGGCACAAATACAAGATGGGTGTCACCTGGCTTGAGAGCAGTACATGTGAAAAGGATCTAGGAGTCTTGGTTGACCACAAACTTGACATGAGCCAACAGTGTGACGTGGCAGCTAAAAAAGCCAATGCAATTCTGGGCTGCATCAATAGGAGTATAGCATCTAGATCAAGGGAAGTAATAGTGCCACTGTATTCTGCTCTGGTCAGACCTCACCTGGAGTACTGTGTCCAGTTCTGGGCACCACAGTTCAAGAAGGACACTGACAAACTGGAACATGTCCAGAGGAGGGCAACCAAAATGGTCAAAGGCCTGGAAATGATGCCTTATGAGGAACGGCTAAGGGAGCTGGGCATGTTTAGCCTGGAGAAGAGGAGGTTAAGGGGTGATATGATAGCCATGTTCAAATATAGAAAAGGATGGCACATAGAGGAGGGAGAAAGGTTGTTTTCTGCTGCTCCAGAGAAGCGGACACGGAGCAATGGATCCAAACTACAAGAAAGAAGATTCCACCTAAACATTAGGAAGAACTTCCTGACAGTAAGAGCTGTTTGACAGTGGAATTTGCTGCCAAGGAGTGTGGTGGAGTCTCCTACTTTGGAGGTCTTTAAGCAGAGGCTTGACAACCATATGTCAGGAGTGCTCTGATGGTGTTTCCTGCTTGGCAGGGGGTTGGACTCGATGGCCCTTGTGGTCCAACTCTATGATTCTATGATTCTGTACCAAGGAAGTGAATGCAATGACCTGTAAATATAAAGCCAATTGAACAAATCAACACAACTGCTGTTTTGTTTTGCTGGTCATGGGGAACTGTGCAGGCCACTGAATACTCTATTCCCTACAATTGAAAATGGTCTTTGACCACCTATATGGCTTCTGAGATTTCAGGGAGCTTTGCCCACACACTTTCAAGCATATATCCACAGATTGTCAGGGCTAGCAATTTGCATTTTTAATATATATTTAAAAAGCTGAATTATTGCCCTAAATCACACCCTTTCTTATACTTCCATAGAATTGTGATGTACATTCCATAGTGACTTAGGTCTATGAATTTTGGGTTCCTTCACACTAGAAAATGGTTTGAATCTTTCTTCCTGAGATTTTTTTTCCCAGAAAAAGGTTTTAATGTAAGTTTCCCAGCTCTGGAATTTTGAGCATTTAAACTCAAATTCTTGCCTCCATGAAGTATGAAAGTTGACACGTGTTTGGTATATGATCGTGGGAAGAGTCAGTCATCCTGGTTGTATTGGTTTTCTCAAGACAAGTTGTTTTGAGCGCTCATAAATTTAATGGTTTTGTTCTTTCACTAATCTCTAAGAATTCTGGAGTGCATGTTAAAATCATGTGAGCAGACTGAATAGGTGTCTATTCTGAACCCTCGGCCACATCCACTACCAGCAGCAGGAGCGACCATTCCAACAAGTGCTTAGCTCCTGGTGCAAACCGTGTGGAGAATTATTTTATATTTAACCCCCCCCCTCTCTTTGTTCTTGAACTTTAATAGAAATGTACTCTACCGCTGTGGCGTCTGATTTTCCGTATGTTCATCATGTAAAGATTCTGGGCGCTGTCAGTTCTGGTCTGCCTGGAATAGCTTTTAAATTAAGTGTCCTCAAACTTCTATTTCCATAATGCAAGAGAACTCCTCTCTGTTAAAAGCTAGGTTTGCTAAAGGCTGCTGCTGAATTGTGGGGATGAAAATTCAAACTTTACTGTAAATAGCTAGAGAAGAGAGTTAGTTCTCCGAATACTTTGCTGTAACTCTGAGTTAAAGCACTGATAATTGCGTGAAGTGGAAGAGTAGGGCTCTGTGTCCTCTCTCCTCCATTGTCCCTTGAGCTTCCTGTCCACAAGGCTCTCCACTAGTTGAGGGCATGCCTATAGCCTACATTTGGCTCCCTCTGTGAGTGGGAACTCTGAGGCCTCAGTTTACCCACTTGGCTTCTCAGGATGCTTCATTGGGTGTAGCTACCAAGGGACGCGGTGTGGTGCTGTGGGTAAAACCTCAGCGCCTAGGACTTGCCGATCACATGGTTGGCGGTTTGAATCCCCGCGGCGGGGTGCGCTCCCATCGTTCAGTCCCAGCGCCTGCCAACCTAGCAGTTCGAAAGCACCCCTGGGTGCAAGTAGATAAATAGGGACTGCTTACCGGCGGGAAGGTAAACGGCGTTCCCTGTGCTGCGCTGGCTCGCCAGATGCAGCTTGTCACGCTGGCCACGTGACCCGGAAGTGTCTGGCTCCCGGCCTATAGAGTGAGATGAGTGCACAACCCTAGAGTCTGTCAAGACTGACCCGTACGGGCAGGGGTACCTTTACCTTTTTACCAAGTATACCTACTTCTCTGCAGTGACACAAGTGAGGTCACAGGAGAAGGACCAGGGCTCTTTTCACATGCCTACGAAGGAAAACACCGCTCTCTGATTTTGTCCATAATTCACATGGCTCATGTGGATTTTGTGCTTGGTTCTCAGGCATTCTCTGAGTGGCAAGATAGGCTACACATCTTGGTTGTGGGCATGGACCTGGGAGGCTTGCACTCTTCATCACTGTTCCCCATACGACACTCCCATGCCAGAGGTGTGGATGTGTTTTTACTAATCTGTACATGAAATACAGTGAGTGGAGGTATTTAAAGGAAGGCAAAAAGGCCAGCTGATGGGCCCGAAACAGAGATAGATTGGAAGCCTTTAGCTGAGTGATTGGAAAGGTGTAAAGGAAACAGCCTGCCAGTGGCTGGGATGTATTTCCTATTCAAAACAGTTGAGTGCCCCATAAAAGTTAAATACCGCTGAGAAAATTGGTTGTTTATCTAAACAGAATGTATGGTTTAGTAAGAAGAGGTATTTATGGTTTCCAAGATGAATCAGACCTTTTTTTCTTGTGTGTGTGTATATATATATTATCCCCACCTCAGTGGCCCTGTTTTGGACAGTCTGTTCCTTTGGACTCTGCAACTCTGCCAGGTTTTGGAATGCTGTATATCAGTTACTGGATTTCATTTGTATAGACGTCAAAAACATAGGTATGCACATCAGAATAAAATAGAGAAGTGTACCATGCTATATATTGAAGCTGCTTATTTTGGACGGGGATAATATGCCTCTTGATGCCGTTCTCTTTTGGGTCCAGTTACTGGGATTGCCAGTTCATTTGCAACTTGTCCATGTGTCTGTGGGATAACTTCAGGCAGTCAATAATTATGCCAGATATAAGGTTGAATTTATCCATTGTGCCACCATGAGCATTTGCGCAGAGTAGTTTAAACCCCACACATTACTTTCCCGAGGGACTAGTGCTGGCGTAGTTGGGGTGTCTTTGCTAGCCATTGAATGCAGCAATACAGAGGAGTTAGTGCTATTGAACTGTGTGTTTGGCAAACTTTACAGCTAATCACCACTCTTCTCCCTGAATTTCCAAAGCACTTGCTGTCGTGCGTGAATGGCTTTATTTCATTTGGTGTCATCCCAAAGTTTTAAACAGATGTTCGAAATGCAGCTAATTTGGCAGTAATAGACTTGGATTGCTAGTGCAGTAGCTTTCAATGTATTGTATACCAAGTTTCCTACTGTGCTCCCTTAAATCCTCCAGCACAATAAAAAGTGAGCACTAAAACTGCTGCTCAATTGGAAATTCTTGTTGCCTGTTCTCACACGTGATGGAGCTTGAAGGTTTGGGGGCTGCTTTAATTGTGTGTTGTAGGCATTTAGGGTTCTTCCCTATGGTCTGAATTAACTTGTAGAAAGTGGAATCAGCTTTGTATTTTTCTTGTGGGGCTCGGAAAAAAGGGAGAAGGCTTCAGCTGAAATAATGATGCACTTTTGTCATGGAAATGGGAAGATATCACAAAACTGGGCTTATGGGAAGGTTATTTAACTCTTTCGGTTGAGAGTAGTAGATTCCCCATCCCACCAAGTAAAGGAGAATATTGCCTCTCAATTCCTTTTCTACAGTTGGGATATTAGTGTTGGGTAGAAGGCAAAATTAGTGATTGGTAGCCTTTCGCCTGCCTAGGCCATTCTGAGGAGTGGAGTCCATCTACTGCATTCCACAGCAAGATTGAAGAAGCCGAAAGGAGACGATGTATGTCAGAGCAGTTCAAACCATTTCCCTGTTTATTCATGCTTTGCCTCGATCATGTGAGTTGGGAACAATGGGGTTGGTCCCCAGCCGCGGTTCTCCATTTGGTCTCAGCTTTGAATGCTAGAGCATGGATTGTGTATGTTCAAGTTTTCATCCCTTCCTGGACTGGTGTCCTGGGAAGCACATTGCAGCAGCCAGATAGGGATATGGGATTACTCCTGTGGTGCGGAGTTCAGTAAATCTGCTCCTCCTGCAGGGAGTGCCTCACTGGATTTTACCCCAGGGGAACCTGGTTTGCAAAATGGAGTTGTGGCTGTTGCAGAAATTGAGTCAAGCAATTACGGATTTACTTGTACAGTGAGAGGTTTAAAAGTAGGCACAACACCCACCCACACGTCACACATACACGTAACAGAGTTCCCTTTTCCTCCTTAGTTGCACATGATATTAAAAGTGCACAAATAGTTGGAGACCAGGGAGGGTAGCAGCAGCCACCTCTGTATTCAGTTTAGCAAAGAACAGCAACAACAACTATTAAACTCTGAGCATTAAGTAAAAGCCATTGGTGCTTCTTGGGTTATTAGAATGTAAGGTCTGACCTGCTGGTTCACACTGAAGGTTCCGTTTTGTTCCACTCTCTTGTCCTAACAGAGGCTAGCCATATGTCTTTTGGGGAAAAGAGACAAACATCTTCTCTTGAATTGTCCCCCGCACCTGGTGTTTAGAGGCATGTTGATTCTGAACTTGCCATTTAGCTATCATGTCGATCTTCAGTATTTCAAAACCATGAGATAAGTTTGGAGACCACAAATCTGGGGATTCTTGTTGGCTCTGGCCTTGCGCTGTTCCACCGCGGTTCTGTTCCCTGCTTGTGTGGTATGTCATGGTTTGGATTGTGTTCAATAATTTTGCTTACATTTTAATTTTTTTTTACATTAGGGTCACAAAGTATGTCAGCCTTATCAGGCCAATAGCACAGATTGTCGAGGTTGTGGCTTAACCCAAGATACTTTGTGACCTCATGAAACTGGCAGATTTGAAAATGGGAACTTTGCTGGTTTGCAGATGATAGAATCATAGAATTGTAGAGATGGAAGGGACCCTAGGATCATCTAGTCCAACCCCCTGCAATGCAGGAATCTCAGCTAAAGCATCCCTGACAGATGGCCATCCAACCTCTGCTTAAAAACCTCCAAGGAAATAGAGGCCTATGTATGTTTACTCCAGAAGTAACTCATACTGAATCCAGAGGGACTTTTCCCTAGTAAGTGCTTAGGAATGAACCCTTTCTGCTTATACAAGTGTCTACTCAGAAGTAAGTCCCTTTGAGTTCAGTGAGTCTTACTTCCAGGTAAATGAGTGTGAAGTTGCAGCTTTAAGCCTCCACACTATACTAGCTCTTTGTGTGACTGTTGGTTGGGTGCTTTTTTTCCTTTTTGTGTGACTACAGATCTCACAGAAATGCTTCAGAGGTCATGTGCTTCTCACACTTAGCGTTAATTAAATCAATTTAGGTTTGCAAATGACTGACAATCTTCCAAATCAAAGGTACTGTTAATTCAAGATTTATCCATATGCAATTTAGACTATCCTATCTTGGATTTCTCTTTCAAGTTTCCATCACTACATTGCTTAAATGTATCCATATGGCAGCCTTATCTTACTGAGCACAGTTCTTTAATGATCTCCTAATTAGACAAATATCATTAGAGATGAAGATACTGTATGAACCAGGCTTTATGGCCTGATCGTAAAAAGAATCCAATAAACAGGCATACTTATCCAAATTTATGTTAAAATGGCATCAAAGGGCTTGCTTAAAATCATATTAAGGGGTAACGAAGTTTGGAATGGTTCCGGGTTTTGACATCAAGTAAGGAACAGAGTTAAAGTCAATATGCTTTTCCTCAGCAGAGTGGGACATGAAGGGTAATGAGCAAACTTGTATGTATTGGTTGTCGGGTTTCTATGGCTTTTAGTTTTTGCTAGATTAAGCCCCTATGAATGGCGCATGTTTAGCCAAAACAGGTGATTTATGCAAGGCGTAAGCATCTCCGATAGGTTCATCATGTTTGCAGCTGTTGAGGTGCAGTGGTTAGGATGGCGAGCCCTGAACCAGAAAACCCTCATTTCAGACATTGCCTTGACCAGGAGGTGAGTTCAGGTGACCCAGTGCCTCTCTGCTTCCCCTTCCAGAGCTTACTTTGTTGAAATGCACATACTCTGTCTCTGGGGTGGGCTGCATTTTTCTGCCTGAGTGTTGCATGCTAGGACAACATCACCGGGGCTGGATGCTAGATGTGGACTGAACCAGATGCAAAAGTGCGTGACTCTTACCTTTCTATAGTAAGTTGCCTTATAGACATGCAAAAGTCAGAGAGATGTGTGCATCTGTTTGTACACCCGAGCTCACACACATTCCATCCAGACGAACAGAAAGGCGTTGCCACAGCTGAGCACTTGAGGAGGGGTTGGAGGAAGGCTGGCAAATGGTGTGGCCCAGGATGAATCCCTAAGGCCATATAGAGAAGCTAGGAGGGCCATATTCTGCCCTCGATCCTGAGACATAGCTAGCCCTGTTATAGCACAATATTAGTATTTCATTTATTTTCTTGTTTTTAAAACCACACTTCATCAGTTGCAGATTTGAGGGCAATTTACAAAACACCGAACAGAACAAGTCATTAAAGCAGTGGAAATTATTCTTGCTTTGAAGGGGCTAGGTCCCTTGCAACTCTTGTATGTCTGCTATTCTCTGAAAATTGCAACCTCTACAACACAACTGTCATTATTCCATAACCATGAAGAAATGCAGGAGCAGTTCAGAATAACACCCATTCCACCAAAAGCATGGCTGAAAGTTTCTTAACCTGGAATCGGATGCCCAGTCATGTTGCTGCTTTCTGTGCTTCCAGGCAGAGGGAGTTCCACAGGGGAGGCTATGCTCTACGCCAGCAGTTCTCAACCTGTGGGTCCCCAGATGTTGTTGAACTACAACTCCCATCACCCCTAGCTAGCAAGGCCGGAGCTCAGGGATGATGGGAGTTGTAGTCCAACAACATCTAGGGATCCGCAGGTTGAGAACCGCTGCTCTAGGGAAAGGCTCCTGTATTGCCACAAAGTGAGCCACACCTCAACAAGGAGCCCTCACCCCCCGCTCCAATCTCAGGGCACAGATAAGACGCCCAGCACTTGAGCAATCCAGCCCTTAAGATTCTGTAGCCCAAGCTGTAAGCAGCTTATTAATGTAGACACTAACATGGGCCGTGTCTGTGTCACAGTTTGAACACCCATGTTTCAAAATTCAGATTCCTTATACAGCGGTGCTCCGCAAGACGAATGCCTCGCAAGACGGAAAACTCGCTAGACGAAAGAGTTTTCCGTTTTGGAGGTGCTTCGCAAAACGAATTTCCTATGGGCTTGCTTCGCAAGACGACAATGTCTTGCGAGTTCCTGCTGGTTTTTTTCCTCCCCCCCCTTTTCTAAGCCGCTAAGCCGCTTATCAGTTGATCCGATCAGCAGATAAGCCGCTAAAAGCCGCTAATAGTGCTAATCCGCTAATCCTTCAATGGGCTTGCTTCGCAAGACGAAAAAACCACTAGACGAAGAGAATCACAGAACGGATTCTTTTCATCTTGCGAGGCACCACTGTACAATAGCATGCATGTTTTCCCTAGTTTCATCAGCCATGGTTGATTTGCTCCAGGCGGAAAACTCTGCATCTTAAAACCCACTGGTTAACTGCTAGAGATGTGTGATACCAGAGTTGCTGAAAGTCTTCCGGTCAAAACTTTGCCTGGTTTTAGAAGCAGTTTGAGGTTCTCCTCTCCAGTACGGAAGCTGCCTCTGGAGTAAGTGTTCCATTTTTTTCTCAGAATGTTTCCCTGTTGACAGCAAGCCTGCTAAAACCCCAAGCGGCTTTTAACATTTTGGGGCCATCTAGCACTGCCAAATCTAGCTGTGTGATGTCACTGTTACTAAGAAGCAGGGCTATTTTTCATACAGAAGCTGTAGTCAAGTGGGGCTGTGAACAGCAGCAAACCTGTATAAAAATGGCAAGCTTTTTTGGGGGGTGTGTGTGTTGATATGGGAAATGTTTCTGCCACCTGCAAACCCTTTTCTTCTGCAAAAAAAAAAAAAAAGTTGGCTGGCGAACATCCGTCTCAGTCCCCGAAATAACTCGTTTATTATATTCATCTTTAAGATAAAATGCTGTAAAAGATACAGTATGTGCTCTGCAGCTCTTCAAATGTTCATTTTTGCAGTTTTGTTCTACATTGAAGCAGTGATACAGGATTAAGTCTTACATGTTTAATTCTCCTTAGCTTTTTGATGTCTGTCAATAAAGCTGACAACCCTAACATTATTGCCTCAAAAGCGACGGAATAAGTGTTAAATGTTTTGAAAGAAGCCTCCTTAGAATATCTCATTGGAACACCTGAGAACATACAATAATTTATATTCTGCAAATATATTTTATGGCAATAATCCTGAGCTTATCAGAAGGCACCTTCACACATCTTTAATTTCTGTAACTAGTTGTAATAATTTCCCTGGGACCAGTCTGAAAATAGACATTTCATTGGTTAATATCCCAGCTTTGCAGGTCATATTGATTTAGGTTTTGCTATCACTTTTTTGTGATCTGGACAAGCATACATAAACATGAAATTATAGATATTAAATTTTATTTCCATTTTTATATTATGTAACTTTGCTTGGGTTATTAGTCTCTCCCATCAAAGAAACTTGATATGTCACATAACTTTTCAGACTTTGTCCCAAGCAATACAAATATTTTTGAAAAGCAGTTTTTAAAAAAGCAAATTGTAATTTGTTTTAAACTATTTTGAATTGCTGTTAACTCCCTTTTCTCAGAGTGTTAACTATTTGTCCATTTAGTTTAAGTTGCAGTTTTAATTACAGCTTGGACAGAGCTAAGCAAATGCCCCCTATACATGATTTTGAAGGTGCCAGGGAACTCCAGGGAAAGCCTAGTGGAACAAAGGAGTTGCAGTATTCCTCAGCAACCTTGCCCAAACTCTGGGGAGGTCTCCAGCCCAAATGGCTGCAAACTCGCACAAAAGACTCTTTCACGTACACCCTGTTTACCCTCTTTCCAGCCTCTACTTTTTAAATACATATATAAAGGAGACCTTTGTCTTAGGGTAAGCCAGAAACTTTCATCTCCAAAACCTCAACATAAAATTCAAATTAGATGCTGGTACTATTTGGACTTTTTTTTCAGGTAAGGGTCCTATAATATAAGTGATGCAATTGGAATTAGCAGTTCAGTTGGAATTTGCAGAAAAGCTTTGGTGGGAATTAGCAGAAATCTGCCTTTTGGATTCTGTGCTGATTCTTAGGAGGACTTTTGATTTATTGCCCCATCTCTTAAAAACTTCCTGGTGTCCATCCCAAATAACTCAAAGCAGCAGTTTTATTCCTTAGATGAGGAGAGCTATTTGCCTCCCTTTTCCTTTCATGTATCTTACGACTTACGGTTCCTCCTCCTTTTTCTTCATGCTGAACAAGTTCTAAGCAAGCCACTAATAGCTTGGGTTGCTTTCTCATTTGCTGTCTCATCTGAGTGCCAAAAACACTTCCTTGGAAGAACGAGACTCTCATTGTGGAAGAAGGATGTAGCAGATATTCTTACAGATGCTGGGATGCACGCTTCACCTCGGTGGATGATGTCCCTTGGAGACGTTCCACCCTGCATTGTGCCAGGACCTATTCAGGATAGTATATCATCAAGTTCAGTGTTCAGACATTTGGGGGGATCTCCACTATCAGTGGCAGCAGAGAACACAGTTAAGAAGCTAGGAGGGCATTGTCAACTAAAACTTAACTCTGTTTTTATAGATTTTTGTCTATAACCTACTTTCGGCATTGTCTCAACACTATTGTTGTGATCCACTTACAGATAGGTAGCCGTGTTGGTCTGCCATAGTCAAAATAAAAAAATTCCTTCCAGTAGCACCTTAAAGACCAACTAAGTTAGTTCTTGGTATGAGCTTTCGTGTGCATGCACACTTCTTCAGATACACTGAAACAGAAGTTGCCAGATCCTTCTATATAGTGAGAAGGTGGCGAGGGGTATTACTCAGAAGGGTGGTGGGAATTCCCACCTTCTCACTATATAGAAGGATCTGGCAACTTCTGTTTCAGTGTATCTGAAGAAGTGTGCATGCACACGAAAGCTCATACCAAGAACTAACTTAGTTGGTCTTTAAGGTGCTACTGGAAGGAATTTTTTTATTGTTGTGATCGTATGGTAAGTTCCATGGAACTAAGCAAGGCCTTTTTTGTTTTGTTTTAAACAGCTGAGCAACATTCTAGCTGCCATAGTTGCGGAAGGAAAAAAAGAAATCACCAGAGGAGCCCTGATTTTGGGAAAAGATTCAGGAAATGATGGCTCAGGGCACTAAATCTCATGGCACAAGGCACTTAATATCTCCCCTTTGTTCCCAGCTCATGGTCTCTTGCTTGGTACCCCAGCACCACTAGTAATCAGCGCCCCTAGCCTTTAAAAATAAATCAGAACTTTTCAACAAGAATACAAAATGTCAACCCCTTACTGAATCCCCTGTTTTTCATGATGTTAATTTCATTTTCGCTCCTTCAGCTTGAGTGATATTTCAATTAATTTAATCTTATTCCAGATCCCAGTCTGCCTGGGTTGGATTTCCATCATCTCCGTGCACTTGTTAGCTTACTTCCTATATCTGTGATGCAGCAACCTCTGGATGCAAAGCATGACATTGGCTTGTTTGTTTAGACATCACCCCAAACCAAGGTTAGCAGAAACCTGCACCCAACTCACGTTCCCACCCACCCCTCCTTACCAGGCAATTGCTTACCAGTTTAAATCAGCTATCACAGCAAACCATATTTCATTTTTTAAGGGAGTATGTTGTAAAACCTGGGCTTAGACTCTGCTCCTCAGCCCTGCTGTTGAAGGACTGACTTCTCTCGAGTTCTAGATATTATATACATGTGAATTCCTTATGCCAGTTCCCTTTGTGCACTGGAACAAAAGAGAGTTGAGAGGAGGCATGCACATCTTTCAGGATTTGGGAGCAGCATTCTGTGTTCCTAACTGTGTGGTTGGAGCAATGCGTTTCGGCCTGAGAGGTGGGAAGGAAAGCTCATTCCCATTCCACTTTAGACAAGATGCTGTCGGCAGCAGCTTGTTTCCTTTTAAATCTTTTCCACTTTCTATCTTACAAAGACATTTTTCCCACTGACAATGCTATTGGAAACCACATTAGGCTCTCATATTTTTGCTGTTCTCCTGTACTTTAGCCCTACACCTCAATAAATATAAAGACAATTCCCTTCTTCTTCTCATAGGCCCAGCAGGTATTCTGAGTTCGTTCTTCTCTTTTTCTTAATCGTGTTTAGGTCCATAAATTCTCCAGATGCCTCTGTTGTATTAACCCGTCTAACATGATTTTATGAATATTGGTACAGATGTTCTCCCTAGCTTTTGTCTTTTGATTTCCTGGATTTCCCCCGCCCTCCCAGCCCCAGCTTTAATCTCTCTCTGGAGCAGTAAGATATTTTCTGTAAGTAGGTTTATGTACTGGACGCTGATTCTTCGCATAACCGAAGGGAATCCAGAAAATCAAATCTTGTCGTTTGAAGCAGGATCTTATTTCACTTCAGTTTAAACATCTGTTTGAGTCTATAGGCTGTGATGTTTTAAAGAAATCTTTCATTCAGACAAGGCATAACATCCTGGCTGGTTATTGCCTAGTGGAGATGCGTTAAACTGAATTTAGACAGATTTCTTTCTAAATGGATGGTGAGCTGTCAGTGAGAAAACTTTTATTTGGCATAGAAGAGTGAGGGGAGCTCTTTCTGTTGGACCCGGGCAACAGTTTGTTGTAGGTTAGTGCCTGAAAAAAATATATTGCAGTGTCTACTTGAAGCAGCGGTGCTAACGTGCAAGAAATGAGAGCATGTTAAAGGTTTGTCAGCAAAGACAAAAAATGGAATGGCAATAACTAGAATTTCTCTTACTTTAATGAATATCCAAAAGAAGAAGAGTGAGACTGACTGGGGTCCAGAAATTTGGCCTTCAGAGTTATTTTACTTTTGAATCTCGTGGTCAGCTCTCCAGGGTTTCGGAAAGGAGTGGTCTTTCCCTGACCTACCTGCAGATACACTGGTACCTCGGGTTAAGTACTTAATTTGTTCCGGAGGTCCGTACTTAACCTGAAACTGTTCTTAACCTGAAGCACCACTTTTGCTAATGGGGCCTCCTGCTGCTGTTGCGCCGCCGGAGCACAATTTCTGTTCTTAACCTGAAGCAAAGTTCTTAACCTGAAGCACTATTTCTGGGTTAGCCGAGTATGTAACCTGAAGCGTATGTAACCTGAGGTACCACTGTACTAGGGAATGAACCAGGTACCTTATGCATGCAGAAAGCCGTTGCCCTTCCACCCAGCTGTGGGTCCTTCCCCTTCTTGTGTGCTAGGTCCTTGTCTGTATTAAAGTAGCTTCATCTACATTTTCAAGAATTCTTTATTGTAGTCCTGTAAGGAGGGTCAGTAATATCAACCCTATAGTGCAGATAGGCAAGGTGGCTGCTTGCCCAGTGAACTAATGGTAGAGCCAGGTGTTTTTTTTAACTATGAATGTCCCGGTTGAGAGCTTGCTGACCTACACACCCAGTCCTGTGCATGCTTACCCAAAAGTCCAGGTATTTGTCTCTCATTAGTCGTGTTTATGGTTGCCCTCTGCCCAGCCCACTGATTCCTATATGATGTGGGTACAGAACTCCAGTCAGGGAAATGAGTGTTTGGGTGCCTTGATTTCAGGCTTTTGCAGAAGGCCTTTGCTGCTTTTGCTTTCTGTAAAGGGAGAGACACCCCCGTGTTTCTGGGTTGCTTTTTTTTTGGGGGGGGGGGGAAACCAACGCAGAAACAAAGAAAACAGTTCTGTCTCCCCTCACATTGTCTGCATTTTACGAGCACTCGAGGAGTCGGGTGGGATCTTTGTGCTGGGCAAGGGCAGTGGAAGCCCGGGGAATTATGCACCCTGTGCACTCAAAATAGGATCATGCATAGCAATGGGCTTAAGCTCTATGAAGGCTGACTAGTTGAACAGTGGAGAGCTTGTGAGTGTGCCACACGTTTCCCTTCGGCTGCATCTTGGCAGTTGAATTTCCTTTGTGCGTTCAGCAGCCTCTGTGCAGTTGTCTGGTTGTGATAACTTGTCTGTTTTCCTGGCAACGCCGGCGTGCCTTTCAGCCAGAGATGTTCTGGCCTGTTAGACTGGAGAACCAGCATGTGGTTTTGCTTGTCTGTGCGCCGCTTTTGCCAAATCAAAGCACATTTATAGAATAAAACGCAAATTATTACGAAGTGCAGACTAGGATAACAGAAGCTGAACAGATTT
Source organism: Podarcis vaucheri (assembly GCF_965113315.1). Lineage (NCBI taxonomy): Eukaryota > Metazoa > Chordata > Lepidosauria > Squamata > Lacertidae > Podarcis > Podarcis vaucheri. Next base: position 4,321,095 of record NC_138749.1, read on the forward strand.
CACAGCATCACTCTTTTTAGAGACAAAACTTTTAAAGTAGTTCTGATCTTAAGAAATCCTTTCTCTTCGCCCACGCCCCCAGAAGCCTCATTTGGGAAAGATTCCTCTTTTAAAAGCAATGTGTGTACCCTACAGTAACGCACAAATGCTTTCTTTAGTGGATTATTTATTTATTTATTTATTTATTGCATTTATGTACCTTTAGTGGCTTATCAGAGGACATTATCTTCTCATGGCTGACATGATTTGTGGCCGGCAGCGATGTGCTTTTTTGATCGCTGCACATTTCTTAACAAATAGCATAGAATAATATAATCTAGAGGCCCATTTGTCATTCTAATGGAATCAAGACTGCCGTCCAGCATAACTATATCTGCTTAAACCCCAGTGAACTCGGAGGGACTATGGGCTTGTATTGAAGATCAAGCACTAAAACCTTGACTTGGCTGCCGCCACACTGCCTCTTTCTGTAAGGGCTTTGCTAGCAGTGCCACAATACAGATTTTTCAGTCTGGTGCAAATTAATACGAAGGCACAGACTTTTCTTCTATTGGCCTTGATCTCAAGTCATTTTTGTGAAAGGTTGATTTAAAATGGCTAAAATCTTAACCCTGGAGTGACCCAAATTTCACCACCCCTGGCCATTGGCTGTGTTAGCTTAGGGCTAATGGAATCCAACCACATACAGAGGTTCACAGGTTCTCCACTCCTGTTTTAACCTGATAGAAAACAGATGGCTGAGATCAGGGGGGACGGGGGACTTGCAAATCCTATGACAAAATCTGAATTTTTCAAAAGACAATAGCCAACGCTTCCTGCAGCTGGAGCTCTGCTATTGAAAGGTTTGGACACGAGATGGCAGCATCATACAGTGTGTGCTCTGCCCATCCCAATAGATATGAGAGATATTTCTTTCTCTAGATGCATTTTGGGTCGCCAGGAAAAATTGGAAAGATGAATCCAGGTCCAGAGAGGAGCAGGGGCTTCACCCTACTTCATGAAATGGATATTGTGCTTGAATATACAGGCGCACACACCTGTTTCACGCTGGGAAACATTTTTATTCTAAGCGGAACCTTTTTATTCTGGGCCAAAGAGGGCTGAGCTTTCCTGTTTTGTGTTTTTGTTTGTGAGGGCTCATCTGCAGCCCAGACTGCAAATCTCTCATCTCTTTTCCCTCCTGTACCCACAGTACAAAATGTCATTTGGAGGGGGAGAAAAATTAGTCCTAATGTAGCGGCAAAACTGTTGCCTGGAGAGTGTGCCTGCTGAGAGGCAGAGACAATTTGAAAACAGTAATAAGTTTCTCTTGATATGATTATCTTTCCTGTGCTTTAAAGGGGGAGAATGGAGAGAACACTGTTTGTTCCTAATGGGAATGCCCTTGAAAGAACAAGTAGGGGAAATCAGGGGATGAGGAGAGGAAAAAGAATGATAAAATATATAGTGTGCGGTTAAGTTTTCAGATGTGCAGAACAGGATCAGTTCCATCTTGGACTGAAATAATTAGGGCTTGGGGTGCTGCTAGGTCCATACCATGTTTCGGTGGGTTCATAAGCTACCTGGGGTAGGTGGTGGTAAGCATCACTCAGTAAAATGTTGAGCTGGGTCTGTCTTTTCCCTTAGCTGGTTGGCAAAAGACTGTACTGTTATACCTGCTGCTCAATGTATCTGTCACTACACTGTGAATAGTCGCCAGTTTCCTTTGCAACGTTGTGCATATGTATGGATATATGTGTGTGCATGCACAATATAATAAAAAAGGTTGCCGCTGGAACAAGGACACCAATAGCTATTGTAAACTGCAGAGGAGGAGTGCAGGGCACAATTGAGATGGAAGAACTTAAAAAGAGAAGAAGCCCCCTTGCTTTTGCACTCTTTTGTTTCTATGTGTCCAACAATGAGCAATACTAGATAGAAAGGCAGCAGGGCTGTGTGGTCTACCTGTTGCATTGCACAGGGAGCAAATTTGTTCCCTTGAGGCTTAGGTTCCTGGTTTGGAGAAGCTGAGAAGGAAGTGTCACAACACATGTCTAGATACTACTGGAGAGGAGTCAATGGTCATGTTGTATCTTGGCACCTGTGACATGGCAAAATGTTGTTGTGTGCCTCTCAGGAAGTGATTTTAGGTCCTAGGTAGTTTGAGAGCCAGGACCGTCAAGGTAGCTTTCTCTGAAATGCTACTTGTTTTGTGTGCAGGAGTAGCTAGGCAGATACAGCTGAGTAGTCTCACTGTATGGGTGAGATCATGGTTTGGATTTGTTAGGCACCGGGGAACATTTTAGGGACAAGCTGGGCCTGTAGAAGAGGCACGGGCTCCATTGGAGCCAGGATGTAACCAGACTGGTGGCAGAGCAGCTTTTAAACTGACTGCCGGGGGAAAGCTGAGAGCACCATGGAGCATCAGGTTTGGAGCAAATTACACCCCAGGGATGTGTGGGAGAATATTTATGGTGGTCCAAATGGGGGGGGGAGGGGTAGAAGTAAGCACTGAGTATGCAGGGGCTTTCAGTAGCAATTCAAAAGGGCCTTAGCACTGTAGTGTTACAGGTCCATGCCAAAGATATTTGGAGAGAGAAACAGTGTGTTTATATGCTAATGCTAGAAACCTGCAAGCCAAGATGGGCAAGCTGGAGTGTTTGGAGAGCCTAGATATGGTGGGCATAATTGAAACCTGGTGGACTGGGCCAGTGGGACATGTTTATCTCGGGATACATACTCTGTAGGAAAAACGGGGATGGTGTACGATGGTGTTGCTTTGAATGTCAAAAAGGGCACAGAGTCCAGCAATCTAGAAACCCCCAAAGGGACAGGCTCCACCTCAGAATCGTGGGTAGTGAATTACTTCATTATTCAATAATGCAGTACTGAGGACCTGACCAAAATACCCAGGGAGATCTTGATATGGAAAATGAGATAAAGGAGAGGCATCTAAAACATGCAGTAATGAGTAACTTCAACTACCCTCAGGTAGACTTGAGTGCATGTTCCAGTCCTGAGAAAGAGCTGAGCTTCCTGTCTTGCAGGGGGTGGGCCTAGATGATCCTCAGGGTCCCTTCCAACTCTACAGTTCTATGATTCTTTGATTCCAGATGTCCTTAATGACAGTGTCATAAAACCGTTGGTCACAGAACCACAAGCAGAGGGCTAACAACCCTGTAGTAAATCTTAAGTGGTGCCCAGGACCTAGCATGAGATTCAAGCGTTGTTGGACCAATTGGGAACAGCGTCCCATACTGCTACCAAATCCAACATATATGCAGTTGCTAAAAAACCCCAACATGGTCACATTTGACATCAAGAGAGGAGGCTTTCCCAAACTGAGGGGATTGGTAAAAATGAAGTTGAAAGGCAAAGTCATGAGGCAAAGCTCAACCCAGGTCAAGAAGCCCCATGAGAAGAAAGAAGGGAACGAAGGATGCAGACAAAGGCAACAATGCACCCCCCACCCAGACCAACTTTACATTAAATATCACATATATATTAGAATTTTAAAATTGTAAACCATTTTGGTGCCTTGGCAGAAGGATGGTTTATAAATGCAGTAAATAAACGAGTTGATGTTAATGTGGTTAATGAGCAGAAAAGATGCTTCAATTTGTTAGGCAGCTGTGGACAGGATCTTAAGGCCTTGACAGGTACATGAGGTGGCAGCCTCTTAGGGAAACTGGATCAAAGCGGGCTTTAATGTTTAGAACCAGCTCTTTAAATTGAACCTGCAAACTGAGAGCCAGTGCAGCTGAGAAGTCACTGGCCTAACATGGCCCAACTGCCCAGTTCCAGTTAATAAATTGGGGGGCTCTGCTCTTCACTAACTGCAGTTTTCAGACCATTTTAATACGCTGTCTCATGTACAAAACATTGCAATTAGGTTTCAGTTGACATTTTTCTCTACCCAGCACACCATCTAAAATCAGTCTACAGCTTTGTGAATATCAAAACTACATGGTTTACTTCTGCTTACCACCAACTATAGAATCTTGGTGTTTCGCCTAGTTTGAAGAGTGGGTCTGGGCAGCAGCTGGATATTATAGTTCAAGGATGGGGAACCAACCATTGTTCATCCCAGAATTCCTAGGTGTGGCCTGAAACCTGCATAGTGGAGCCTCACTGGGATGTGTGCTATCTTCCATCTGCGTTCCATCTTCTGCACCAGCCAACTCCCCTCTCCCTGAGATGAAGAGTTCTGGAGGACTCAAAAGCTTCCAGTTATTTGTGACATTTTGGTTCTCCCAATAAGCAGTAATAAGAATTTTGGAGTTTTTCTTACACGCCAACATGGCTTAGAATCCTTGATTTTTGTAGTACCAAATGAATTCATAATTTCAAACTGGGCATCCTTAAGATAGCTTAGCCATGATGGTTCAAGGGATAAACAGCAATACAGCTTTCCTGTTCCTTTGTGTGAGACAGGTGAAGGCATTGCATACCCCCTGTGCTGACTGTCCCTCTGCTAATTAGCTGATGCTTTGACATTTGAGGCTTTATCAACTGTGTTAGCATCATAAATTTCTGTCCCTTTTGATTTAAAATATGAATCGAGCTTTTGACTTTGTTCCCACTGGAGAAGGGGCTGCCTGCCTCCTGGAATGAGACTAAAGCAGAGTTGAAGGAGACTGAAGGTACAGATGCAAGCATCCCTTCCCCCACCAGCCAATAAAAGAGAGAATAATTTCAGATAAGCTCAGCAATTTTGAGGCATTTCTTTGTTTGTACTGTATATTCCCAGTGCTTCAGCCATCACTACTGTCAGGGATGTGCTGTAACGGTAGGTAATAAATGCCCTGAAATTACTGAGATTATCTCTGGGCTCCTTTTATAACTTATATCTTTTTTTTGGTATGGGTTTTTTACATGAAACCTCTCTTGACTAGCGAGTCCCTGGCAAATCCCTGGGTATCTCGCATGGTCTATTGCATTAGAGCAAGTCTGATGTATTATTCAAGCAAATCACTAATAAAAGATTTAAACCTTTCCCTATTTTTTTTTTCCAGGCGTAGTGGCTTCTTATTAGATTGCCAACTCTAATGCAAACAATACTGTGTTGTCCTTCTGTCCTCCATTTGTAACAGGGGAGGCAAAGACTTGTGCGCAGATCTCTTGAGTGAGGGAGAAGGGGGGTGGGGGTGGGCAGGATCACTGTCATCCTGAATATTTGCCCTGGGGACCAGGAAGTGTGCAAAAGCATCACAGGGTGGGGATTAGTAGCTCCTCAAGTTTGAGAGGGTGTGAGACTGCCGGCTTCCCTTGCATAGAGACAGAGGCTCTTGAGTTGCTGCCTTAAGGGGCACGAACAATTCAATGACCCCTTGATGGTGCCTTCATAGCTGGCTTTCCCCATAGGATATGCAAGTTGCCTGCTGAGCATCAGATGCCTTTCTTGGATGCTAAATGCAGAACTTAAGGCATCTGTTGAGATTTGACTCAATTACAGCTCTTTTCAATCAAGAATCCTTAATTTAAATCCAAATGAAGGAAGTCACGCAAACCTTTCTCTGTAAGACATTTCCCCCCCCCCCCTTTTTTAAAAAAGAACATCTCCTGGTGACTTGGATTTTCTTTCAAGTTTTGACTTTGCATGTAACTTCAAAATCATTTCACCCCCACATATTTCAAAACTTTTTTTAAAAAATCAAAAATCTATATACCCAAATTCTGTGGAAAGAAAACCCCACCTGTATAAATTGAGGAGGCATGCAGAATTTCCCCCTTAATTCGCATAATTTATTCTGCTTCTGTTTGTCTTGGGATGGGCAGCGCAGTTAATGGCAGAGTACCATGTGCCTGATACCAGATCCACTCTTGTACCTGAAGTTAAAGTAGCACTCAGGTGTCTGCTCTGCCCAGCTGGGGAAGGAAGCACTGCCAGGCTAATCCCTCCAGAAAGGGGATGTGCAGCAATATCTTTACTGTGGTACCTTGGTTCTCAAACTTAATCCGTTCCGGGAGTCCATTCGACTCCCGAAACCATTCAAAAACCAAGGTGCGGCTTCCGATTGGCTGCAGGAGCTTCCTGCACTTAAGCAGAAGCCATGTCGGACGTTCAGCTTTCCAAAAACGTTGGCAAACCGGAACACTTCCGGGTTTGCAGCGTTTGGGAGCCGATTTGTTTGACAAATAATCCGTTTGAGAACCAAGGTACCACTGTACTAGATGAATGCTACCCTGAGTGGACTTCAGGGCTTTTAGTTAGCTCAGGCTGGGCTTTTTCTTTGAACTCGCACCATCTCTTTGAACATTTTAGTTTTAGGCAACTAAAACAAGCTGTGTCCATTGTTATTGGGCTGCAGTAGAGAAGGCTGTCCTGTACTGAGCCATGTCCCTCCCACCTAGCAAGGGCACAAGAACTGCCTTCCATAGCAAGGTTCAAGCATTTCCTTTTCAAGAGCAATCAGATGTTTTTGCAAGTCCACAAGCAAGGGCACCCAGGAGCTGACTATCCCCTCCCAGCCACTGGCTCTCCAGGGTTCTGGATAAGGAGGGGTTGTGACAGATCAAACAGGAAGATCCTTTAGCTGAAGATGCAATGGGGCCTGGATCCATACCCATTGATCTAGGTCCCCATGCCCATAGTGTCAGGGCATTCCTGCAACAAAGTTGGTTAGTCCCTCAAATTAGAAGATGGTTTGGAAGTTGGCTAGCTTTTCTACCTGAAAATAATAGGAATCAGAAGCGGAGGGAGTGTCGCCCTTGTTTATCAACTCCAAGAAAAACTAGAAGTTTTAAAACTGCCTGCGTCTTTGCCTTAATATTTGGCTAGTGATTGCTGGCCTGCGGTGTCTGAAATGAGGTTTGATTAACCTTATTAACTGGAGAAAGAAAATGGCTTTATGGAGGACCATGCTTGTTCTGTGTAGGTGTATGTGGGCTTCCTCTGGCTTCCTCACACAATTCAAGGCTCCTTTTGTGCTGCCTGCAGAAAGAGCAGTTAATCTTCATGCAAGGCACAGTTGGGTTTCTTTATAAAATACTTTAAAAATAAAAATAAAAAAGGAGCTTTTAAGACTATCAGCTACATTTGCAATTACCTCTGACTGGCCAGCTTGATAGAGCTAAGCAACAGGGAAAGAAGAATTCTCCAGCTTGGAAAATTGCTGAGCGGGGGAACAGGTGTAAAAATGTTCTGCTGGATGGGTTTGGTAAGATCCACACAACTTTGGCACCCAGGAAGGTGAGGTGCAAGGGAAGCCAAGAGAAGTATGTTGGCGAACCATTGGCAAAAACTGCACGAAGTGTGTGCTTGGATTTTTTTTTTGCAGGGGGGAGAAGAGGGAGAAGTGGAATCCTTTTTCCTCCCTGCTTCTGTACAGCCTTATCAGTGTCCAATGAATATTGTTCTGCAAGCATATTTCTTATTTCATGCTTCATTTTCTCTTCTCCCAGAGCAAGAGGTGCAATAAAGCACTTTGCCTTATAAGCACCTGGGGATATGGTGTCAAAAGGAATATTTGCTTTTGCCGTAGCTATAGAAAAAAACCCTGAGCTTAACTAAGGTATATTCTCTCTCTTTTTTTATCCTAACCTGTTTGTGATGAAGGGGTGTAAAATAAGAGAACAGTAAAAAATAAAAGAAGAAAAAACTGATCTGTCACACAGACCCTAGCTTTTTATTTATTCTTCATTTTTTTTACTCTTCTCCATGGATGGATGGGGCGGGGGGAGTCTCTATCCCATCTCGACTTGAGATGAGACATGAAGAAATGGAGAAGAAGAAGAGAGGAGAGAACCTAAAGTAACAAGGCAAGAATATATTTAGATGCAATTAATAAGTACTGGGGATGCGGGTGGCGCTGTGGGTTAAATCACAGAGCCTAGGACTTGCCGATCAGAAGGTTGGCAGTTCGAATCCCCACAATGGGGTGAGCTCCCATTGCTTGGTCCCTGCTCCTGCCAACCTAGCAGTTCAAAAGCACATCAAAGTGCAAGTAGATAAATAGGTACCGCTCCGGCGGGAAGGTAAACAGCGTTTCCGTGCGCTGCTCTGGTTCACCAGAAGCGGTTTATTCATGCTTGCCACATGATCCGGAAGCTGTATGCCGGCTCCCTCGGCCTGTAAAGCAAGATGAGCGCCGCAACCCCAGAGTCGGTCACAACTGGACCTAATGGTCAGGGGTCCCTTTACCTTTAATAAGTACTTAGGGCTAGTTTCAACAGGGCGCGTGGGTTGCTGCAACAGCCACTTTGGAAAAATCCCCACCGGAGTCACCAACAAGATTGGCATGGGCCATGGCTGTGAACTTTTAACATGCCACAGTGCATAAGTCGCCTCGATGAATCCCTTGGTCCATTCGCAGGCTCTGTCTTCATGTTTTCCGACATCTCTGCACCCATGAAGGCCTATCATTATTCTAACCAATCTAATTCTAATTCTTACGGCACCTTAAAGATTAAACAATTTATTATGGCATAAGCTTTTGTGGACACAAGCCGACTACATGAGATGCAGCTCAATGGACAGGATTCAGTGCAAAGACTCAGAATCATAGAATTGTGGAGCTGGAAGGGACCCAAAGGGAAATCTAATCTAGTCCACTGCAGTGCAACTTCTACTAGCGCGGTTCCCCCATGCCCTCATGCTGTGCTCCCCAAAATTTGCACGGGGGTCGGGAAAAGCCCCAGAACGGTGCATGGAGGAAGGAGAGTGGGAATTGTTCTGCCTGCAAAGCTGGAATGCTTGTGCTGATGGAATGATTGCCACAGTTCTGTGTTGAATTCCGATCATTGATTATTTCTGCTACTAGAGACTAACATGGAAACCCCTCTGGGGGCAGAAACACAAGAAAACATGAATCTGAGATTTTGAGGATTCTTTACCAGTTGTACAGATCCAGTTAATTTATTTGTCTCCCTAACTTTTGCAACTTTCTTTATTGTTTTTGCCATCCTGAAAGTCTTTGATTGGGCAAGAAATAAAGTTAACAAGAAATTCATTGTCTGCATCCCCTCTTATTCATGTATTTCATTGATATTGGCATCTGAGCAGTTTCTTGCTGCCAAAGAGAGAAGCCAGCATCCTGTTTTTAAAAAGTGTCCCGTCTTTGGCAATGAGAACACCACATTACTACAACTACTGATGGGGTGTGCAACATACATTACGTATTTTTTGTGTTTTTATATTGTAAAACACCCAGTGATCCTCAAATGGAGGGCAGTATAGAAAACAGATAGATAAATAGATAAATAAATTTATTTTCCCAGTGCTTTATTTTTTCCATGAAGATTTTTTTGTCCCCATTTTGTGAGTTCATTAGAAACAATGGATGGGTGCCAATTGCAAGTACAATACTGGGCAAGCTTGGCAGTTTCAGCATTTTTAGCTTTGTTTGCTAAATACAAGTAAAATAAACATGCTAAATTAGATCACTCTCCAGGGCATCAGAACATTTTATAATGCAAATTAGCTGATGCAAACTACCTAGAAAATTTTCGGGGGGGGGGGGTGAATCTGATTCAGAATTTTCTATACTGGCCCGTGCCAAAGCAACCTCCTCCACCTGCAAAAGTACTTCTTACTCCTATTGCACTGCTTGTCTGGTGGGTAAAAATGCAAAAAACGGTGTAGAGGGCCAATTTCTGTTCTAGTGTGCTGTACCCTATTTTACCGAATAGGCTACAGTGCTTTTCATTTCCCTCCGCATAACCCAAAGATGAATTTTGATTGCATTTGGAAAGGTCAGTGTTTGCACTTAAGCCTTGCCTTGAGTGTCCTTCAGACTCCATACAGTTGGACTGGAGGAAAATAATATCCAAGTGAATGGTGGTTTTCAGAGCACAAATATTTGCAAACAGGTTTCCTCATCCTGGGAAGTTTGCTTATGCTTACAGACCTACACAGATCCCATCAGTAAGAATGAATGCTTCATCTCCCCCCTCACATTCCCTCATGAAGCTGTATTTGCCAAGGAAAAGTGGAAGATGCTAATATGCGGTTTATTCCCTTACGGGAAAGGAAATATGGCGTATCCGAGTTCCTCCTCTTTGCCACAAATGGGTATGGTGTTGAGATGCTCCAGAACTTCCTGTGCTTGGGGTGTGGAACCAGAGGATCTCATGATGTTGGATTTCAAAACCCATCAGCGCTAGCTGGCATGGCCGATGGTGTAGGGTCAATGGAAGGCAAGGTATGGCAACATCTGTAGGGTTCCCCATCTTTACTTTAAATAAAACTGCAGAATATGCACTGTGAATCTTTGCTTTGCTTTTGTGACGCTCTAGGAAAGCTCAAACTAGTTGTCTGTTGGCCCAGAGAGGCTTGCTGTGACATAGATTGAAAACTCCTGTATTTTAGGTAAGGATGCCGCGGTGGCAAAGGGAGCACATTGATGCTTACCATTTTCCCCCCTTTTTAAAAGAAGGACCACTTCGCTCAGCAGCTCTGCAGGGAACCGAGCAAGAAGATACAGGCTGGTGGTGTGAACCTGTACTCACTGTAGGAGCTGTTTGACAAAGAGATAAGCTGGTTTGAAAAATGACAGCATCTGCTGCGTTCCTTGGGGGGTTTTCAAGGACGCATGGAGAAGCGTTTGCCATGGCTGCATTAGGTGCTATAAATCCATCTCAGGGTAGAAAAGGAGAAGGGGATCTTCCCTTGCTTTCAGACTGTGACTCAAGGAACCCAGGAGTTCCTCAAAGAGATCCTCACTCATTAACAGATTTCTTTGAAAGATGGCGGGCTTGCCACTCCATGTAATGGCACAGCTTCTGGGGATGTTCTAGAGCAGGTATTTCCAACTTTTTCAGACCCAGGACCCACTTTTAATCCAAACGTGTGTTTGGGGACCATTTTTTTAACCATTTACCATATATTTGCATGGTGGCAGTTCTCCTGTTGGAAGACACCTTGGATTAGGCTGTGACCTGCTATAGGTCCTGACCCACCACTAGGAGACCTGTGTTGTAGAGCACATATGTATCTCGTGCAAGGCAACAGTGAAGCAGATTTGGGCTTGCTCCCCATTGTTTGCTCTTTACAATATGCCCCAGAATACTCTGAGATTTGTGGAGTTTTCACCAAGGCAGAAAAGCAGTACGGGGATGAGGAGCAAGAAAAAAAAAATACATGGAAAATTTCCTCAATGTAGACATTTGAAAATCATTGGGCTACAGAAGAACCCTCTTCAATTAGAGTAGAAACCTACCTCGTCCAGCTTTCTTTCTCCCATAGTGGCCAACCAGACATTTTATGTTACATGGGTCAGGCCGGTGCAAGATCCTGTGATTTGGGTCATAACAGCTCCTCCAGTTCTGGGTTTTGCTTCTGCTTAGTTTTCATTCTGGTAGTATAGTTTGGGATGTGGCAGTCAGTTTGTCATTTCCCTTCCACCTGAATTCCAGTCCAACAAATCTAGACAGTGAACAGCCATACTCTTGATTCTGCAAGTGGAATGCACAGTTTCCTCTTTGTGCTGGAAGGTACAGAATGCCGCATGAGAAAGGGCTTGCCGCTCTTGTCGAGGGAACCTCATTTGGGCTCAAAGACCCCCTCGCGTTGCCCCATCTCCAGACTGCAAGTGAGGCTTTGCTTCACGTGTTTGTGTTCCCAGCCCTCCTCCTGGCGAAGATGGCCTCCGCTTTGTAAATTGCTGTGCTGCCGGCTTTTGTCTAAGCTACAGCTGGAGAGCCTGCGGAAGCTTAGAAAGGTCTTGGCACTCTCATTCATTATTGCGGAATGTGGATTTGAGGGCTTGCCTGTGTCGGTTTCGTTTCAACTCCCGACGCTTTTTGCGGGAAGCTTGGCCAAAGCAAGCTCTCGCCTTAATGTCATTCAAAAGCCTCATAGTAAACACGTCATGTGGTTAACCTTTAATGCAGAGTAACATTTAAAATAAAGAGTTTGCATCTTTAACTGCTAAATTACTACATAAATATTTAGGTTGGGCGCAAATAGGAATGCAGCATTATTTATGGGCCCACGTTTCCTTGGCATTTTCAGAGGCACGCTCATTGTGCTCCTAAACAAATGCAGTGGAAAGAGGTGCCTTATGAAAACGGCCTGCTGATTCCAGAGCTTTGCAAACCTGCAGAGAGAGAGAGTTGAGCCTTTCTCTGCCATCCTTGCTCAGTCTCTTATTTTGCATTTCCACTAAGATAACTTAAAATAGACACATATGAAGCTGCGTACTGTGCTTTTTCTTATTTGCACTTGCAGGTCACTTTCCACTTGTTGGCACCAAATTGTAGTGCCTATTGGGATGTTTTTAAATCTCCGTTTGAGATGCTTTTGCTGGTAGCCTGTGCTATTCGTTGTGGTTTCTCTTGTATAGAAGAGGAGAAAGCAGAATCAGTTGCACTAAATGTCATTGAAATCTGGGAAACTCTTGCGTTGACTTGAACTTTGCTCTCACCTACCTCCTTCACCCATTCTGCTTCGCCTCAGATCTCCAAAGCTATTTCCACTCTTTCCAACCTCCAGCTAGTTGTCTTTGTTTTGATTTTTGCTTTGTGTTTTTTTATATTGCAATTTTATGTTATAAACCACCCTGAGATCTACAGGCATAGGGTGGTATACAAATGTAATAATAAACCTTTAGACATTTGACCCGTTAGCCTGGAGAAGGGTTTAAACATATACTTTATGCCTATGCCATGATTACGGGCCAGAGATGGTGTCAAGAGACTATAGGACTCTTTCTCTTGTAGTTGTAGAATCGGGACCACCCAATTAGATTAATTGACCATTAGTTCAGAAAAGACAAAAGTTACTGTTGTGTTCTGCATCACTCAGTTACTACGCATGTTGGCCAAATAGAACCACCACCTTCAGAGATAGTGTACCGGTTTGTATGCCGGTTGTTTAGGACAAAGTGTGGTACACAACTATTGCCTTCAGTCTGTGCTTGTTAGAAGTGGACGTATGGCCCTTGTTGGGAAGTGCGTGCCAGATTAGATGAGCTTGATATGACCTGGCAGGCCTCTTCATTAGCCTTGCTTTCGTCAAGGACTCTGCACACTGGGCTCAGTGTCTTCCCAAACTCATTATGGTATGGAACTGACCACTCTGGAGTAAGTTGTTTGAATACCCTGACCTTAGAAGGCTCCCGATGGCAGAGAACTGCTTGTCTCGCTTTTCTCCTTTTTTAAAAAATCTACCAGCTTTTAAATGTTAAAACAAAACAAAGCTGGAAACCAGAAGATGTCTTGGGACTGCGGTGCTAATGGTTCTGCCTCTTCCTTTCTCAACCTGCTATAACTCGGAGACAGGAACCCTGGTGAGACCGAGGGAAGCTGCTGTCGTCCATCTTCAGGTTTCCCTCTACAGAGAAGTAAGTGTTCCTCCAAAGCGACGTCTGACAGTCTGAGTTATAGGGAACATTTCAGCGTCTACTCTTTGTACGTAAGAAGGCAATTTATTCGCAGTAGCAGCAGCTGCCGCCGCTGCCGCCTCCTCTTCTTCCTCCGCCTCCACACCCTCTTTTCATGCAGTGTTACTTGAGAAGTTGGCATTGTAAATGATGTAGCAATGTGCATGTATTAATGAGGGGTATAATAGGCTTCGGCGGAACTGGCCGATAAGATGTGTTAATCTTGTATATTAAATAGTCCTACAACAATGAACCTTATAATGAGGTTGTTATTAAATCTTTTCTTTGCTGGCTTTGATTCAGGACAACTGGCGTTCTTCGGTTTGGCACATTCTTAAGGCTGGGGTTTTTTTCCCAGAGGCGGAAGTAGGGAAATGGCCTTAACTAGGTTTGGCACATGGGATGGTAATGTGAGGCTTTTTCTCTCTCTGTGCATTCGCTGTCTTGTTGGCAGCGAGTGCTGGCGTCCCCCTCCCCTCGCAGAGGATTTGTCAGTATGACCTCGACTCCCATCTCAGCGCTGTGGCTCTCTCTCTACCCTCCCAACCCCATCACAAGCGCTGTAAACAGATTGTGTTCTAATAAGGTTAGAAAAGCTGTCAAAATAGCTGCCGTTTTGAAAGAGGAAATTGCAGCATACTCAAGCGAATGCCGTGCTGGATGGTCCTAATGAGAGCAGTCCGGAGACAGTTAGCTTTGTGGTACCTCTGAAAGGGCAGGACTTCTTGGCTTGTATGGGCACCCTTGTTTAGCAGCAGCTGTGCTCTGCACCATACGAGTGTCTGATTTGTCTCAATCTGAAATTTTTTCTAGGTGCAGGGCTTAGAAATGAGGCAATAACATCAGCCTAATGAAAAATGTGCCCAGATTATTATAATTTTTGGTGTGTGTGTGTATACATACAATCACATGCAGGGGGTTAGTGTTTGTAAGAGACTGCCAAATATAACTATCCTTTCTAAGGCTAACTGTAGTGTCCCATTTGCCTTCTCTGGTGTGTGGCTTGGCTTTCTTCCTCCACGCTCATTTCTGCAGCCCATGCTGTGTTCTGGGTGACATGGGCTAATGGGAGTGAGGGCCAAGGGCACATTGTTCAGCTCCCCTGCAGAAGTTCTGTCCCGTACTTGGATGCTAGACCACTTAGGAACCCTGTATACACATCTTTCACCTTCCTGGAGGGAAGGTGGAATATGAATGTCATAATTGGTTGCACAAAAATGTGAATAAGCTGGTGATTGGCTGATGTTCTTTAGCGAGGGAAGAGCCCTGATCATTGATGGGCTCCTTTCCTCATTTTTCAGCTTGCAGTTTTTGTCGAATCGAATTGGCTGATGTGACTTCAAGGCAGTCTCTTGCGAGAAGATGCAACTGAATGCAAGATGGTGGGCGGGTTGGGCAGCAAGCTTAAGGCGAAGGATTCTTACCCTTGCCTCCTTATTTCCGAGGAGAGGGTTTTGATTATCATAGATTCAAAAGGGCTTCCATTGCCATACATTACACCGAAATCATCTTTGGCAAACATCTATCAAAATTCCTGCAAGAAATTGATTCTGTGTTGAAGAGTATAGGCAGCTACTCAGTGAAGTGAAAAAGAGAGAGAATCTGCTCTAGTTTCAATCTCATTTTTTCTCCTTGGTCCATGTGGAAAGATTTATGTGCATAAATTCATTGAGAACCAGGATGGCAGTTTCCATCTAGGAAGCCTCAAATGCCAGGGCCCTTTTCCAACTTCATTCACGTTGCAAGTTTTTAGTATATCCATGTTCCTTCCCAGAAATAAGTGGGTTATAGCATCAAAGAGGTACCACTTTCTACTAACCATGCATAGCACAACCTTTCCCCTGCAGTGACTAGGCAGGAGAGAGAAGCAAACACTAGTGTGACTAGTCCTGCACAGTGCCCTCTTGCCCTTCTCACTTGCTAGTAGTCTTCTTGCTCAGTGGCAAAACTATGTGCTTTTCATGTAGAATAGTCTACATTCAATCTCTGTTAAAGGATCTTAGGCAGCAGGGCTACCACCTGAGGCTTTGAAGACCTGCTATCAGAGGAAACATTGCTTGGTGAAACAGATCAATGAACTCTCTAAGTGTAAGGCAGTTTCACATGTCCCTTTATTCTGTCCTCCCCACACCTGGTGTCCTCCGTGTGTTTTGTGCTATGACTCACATCAGCCCCAGCCAGGATGGCCATTGGCCTTTTGCCAGCTTTGGTTGGTGCACCAACTGCGGCTGTTCCTGGACTAGGTAGATTTTGGCCATAGTGATGCATGCATTGGTAACCGGGAGGCTTGACTGCTGCCATGCAATCTTTGTAGGGCTGCCTTGGAAGCTGGTCTGGAAGCTGCAGGTGGGGCACAATGCAATAGCATGGCAGTGTGGGGCAGCCTATAGGAAACACATTGCATTTACTGGCTGCCAGGCCAGATTTAAGGTGCTTATACTGACATACAAAGCCCGAAGTAGCTAGATAACTGGCCAAGTGTCTTCTGCCATATAGACCTGCCTTTTATTTGAGATCTCTTGGGGCTATTGTCTTGGCAGCAATGTGGGAGAGAACATTCTCAGGACAAGCCCTCAATTTCTGGAATTTCCTCCTCTGCCAAATCAGGCTGGTGCCAACTATTGTGAGTTTTCAGTTTCTGCTGCAGACCTATTTATTTACCTAGGCATTTGGGCGATTAATTCTGTGTTGTTGTTTTTTAAAAGTGTTCTATTTCCATTCCCTTTTTATTATACAGCAATGTTTCCCTCCCCCATAACCTGCTATAGGATGCCTTCTTGTTAACACTTTAAATCTATATATAAATGAAACATGTGGAGGGCACCTGTTGGGGAAGGATGCTGTC
Organism: Podarcis vaucheri; assembly: GCF_965113315.1. Classification (NCBI taxonomy): domain Eukaryota; kingdom Metazoa; phylum Chordata; class Lepidosauria; order Squamata; family Lacertidae; genus Podarcis; species Podarcis vaucheri. Next base: position 4,337,241 of record NC_138749.1, read on the forward strand.
CTCTAGTTCTCTAGTGCCATGGCATCCAGGATATGAGGTCCATCCTTTGGTTTTTTTCAGACATAACTGCTGCCAATTCTTAGATCCATTGTATCCCTGTTTCTTAAGTGAATGCTCTCATCAAATTGCAGAACCAACCCAGGTAGATGAATTCAAATAGTCATGGATGAATGCCATTAATGTAAATTGGAAGTATCATTATCTGCTGAGAACTTCCAAAGATAAATATGTGAATCTAGAAATATGCAGGTGTGTGTTTGGAGACAAAGAGGATTTTTCAAAGCGAGAGCCACAGCCTTCACTTGGCTGAAGAGCAGGCATCTTGCTTTCGTGATGGTGAAAATAGCCTTGAGAGCATCTAGGTGAATATTCTGTCCCTTCTGTCTCCCTCTCCCCCTTTTTCTCTCTCTGGGTGTGTGGGTAAGTAAAGCAATGCTGGTGGAATTAAGCAGGACTTCCAGTGCTCAAAGCTGGAGTGCTATGCTTAATTTCTTTCACCTTGCCATGTTTGTCTAGCAGCAGGAAAAATGGAAGGTCAGCTGCACTATTTGCCAAGTAACAGTTGCTCTATGGGAGCAGTTGAGTAACAAATCTGTTAGCATTTCTATTGCCACCACAATGCTGTGAATTGTTCTGTGCTGCAGAACATGGCTCCATGCTATGGTTGTTGAGACCTGGCACTTGCTCTGTCTTTTGGTCCCTTAGCACCTTAAGCGGAAAAGGTAACTTATTTGCATATGCTCAGTATGCTCAGTTTTCATAGCTCATAGTCCTAGTTTTAGTTCAGTGTGCACAGCCCTAGAAAGAACTGTCTCAAAGCTCCTATGGGTTGGTCTTGGATGGATTTGAGGTGGATCTGGGTTCGGATCTTGTTCTACAAACCGAGTCATTGGATGGCCTCGGTTTCCTCTGTCAACCTCCAAACATCATGTGCAGAACAGGAAATGTCTTGACAACAAAGCAACTTCAAGGATGGATGAGAGAGGGCCTGTGAAGCCTAGATACAAATGGCAGCTTTTCTTCTTCTGTCATGGTCATGCTACTCGTCCGTTGTAGTGCACCCTCCTTTCTCCTTGGGGTTGCATGCGGTTTGTAGTGCCAGTATGGCCAAATCACAGCCTCAGAGTATGCTGCTTTTTGTGCTCAAAGACAGGTATTGTCTTCTCATGGTCAGCAGTCTGAACTGGGTGAGAGGAGAAAGCTCTGCTCTCGAGGAAAGGACTGGACTGAGTTGAGGAGCGTTCACACTGCCTACTTTGCCCTAGCAAGGCAAGTTGCCCAAAGTGAAGGAAGCCCACGCTGAAGGGCTGGCTGAAATGTAGGGGAAAGTGAGGGGAAGGGGCTCAGCCTCCATCCTCCCTTGCCTCTTCTTAGTAAGCAATGTGTGACTACCTCTCTCACTATTTCTGCCTCCATGACTTTCACCCATGCTATGCACCCATCCGTCTTCCTGAAGTGCCTCCTTTAATTTCAGCGGTAGAGAGCCTCGTTTTTTGTTCTAATGGAAACCAGTTCAAGCTGGAGTCAAAAAGAACCAAAATGGACTGATCCACCACTTAGAAAGAAGTGGATCACCATCAACACCACTGAGCAGAAATTCACGGCAGGAACGTATCTCAGTAAGCACAGGTTTCTAGGGTGAACAATCTGTTCGAATTAATGGGGTGCCTAGGAAGAAATTTGGGAGACTAAATCCTGACTTAGTGCCTGTGCGTGAGGAGTGGTGTGTAAACGACGCAGAAGTGAACTGGCCAATGTAGAAGTCGTGTGCCTATAGAGTCACTGTTGATTATTTTGCTTGGAAAGTCTGTCTGAAGATGCAGCTCATGTCAAAACAACCATTTCAGGTTCTCTCCCTGCACGTTTAAGACTCCTTCTGCTGAGGGCCATCAAGAATGTTGGGCTGCCGTGATATCCCCCACAGCGGCCACTAAGGGGAGCCTTCGGTCCATATTTTGTCTCCATGGCACTGACCAATGCTTTTGTCAGCTTTGCAGATGCACATATGGTAGAATATTATCATTTTATGGTTACAATTATGAGCAATTTGATAGAAAATGACAGCTAAATTATGCAGCGTTCTCTATATTTGTTTTAATCTTGCACTTTAAATATGTAAAGGGGAGGGGGGAAGTAGTACACCTATTTCTTTGTGTTTGGAAGATTTAGCCTCTCTCTTATTTCTCTCTGTACCGCCCCCACCCCCCCTGCACTTGATATAGCTTGGTTGAGTTTACTTTGTGTGTGTGCATTGCAAATGGAACAAGTCTTCTCCCACAAATCCTATATCGTTAAGAAAACTTGTATCCTGTTCAATGATGAAGGCAGCACATCCCCACCACTCCTAGGGCCCCCGACTGATCCTTGTTGAAGGAGCTTTGATTACTGGCAGGTGAGCCAATGGAAGCACCGAAAGCCAAGACAGATTTTGCAAGAGCATCTCTATAGGCCCAGGTGTAGTTTGCGCTGACTTTCTCGTTCAGGCTCTGGAGGGCCTTAACCTGTGCAGAATGTAAACAGAAAGCAAAGTCTTGCCATCGGTAACCAGCAAGTCTTGGAACCACCATACCCTTCTAATTATCACTGCAGCAGCTAGAGCTCAACTCAGCTTGAATTTAAAGAACTCTGGTTAAATGTACAGAAACAGTGCTTTCTGTTCTCTTACGTCTTCCAAGGTCCAACTAAATATTGTGTCAAAATGATTGGAAATTGCAAGTGAATTTCTTTCCGTGTTATATACAAGCATCTTAGCTGTTGCCTGTGTATGTATGAGGCTGACTTGCAAAGAGTCAAGCCATTGCCTGTTCTGGCCAATTCTGTGTTCTCTAACTGGCAGTGGCTGTTCAGAGCCAAAGGGAAAAAGCTATTTCTCAGCACCAGTTCCCTGAGATGCTTCTTAGGCGGAGCTGCCAAGGACTGAACATGGGATCTTGTACGCCCAAAACATGTGTTCTGCAACTGGGGTGTGATCCTGCGTGAGAGAGAAAATCAGCCATCTTCTGTCTGCATCTGTCCTTGCTGAGTCTGTATTCCTCTGTTTCTGCCTTTTAGCTTTCTGAACAACTGTTGCTATTCAGCCTAGGTGGACAACCTGCAGTCAGCCAAGCCCCAGGGCAGCAAGGAAAATATCACTATATCCATGTTGCTAAACAGAACAGGGACTGTGAATTTAAGGTATATCAGGAGAGCTGGGGAGGGGCCTTTATCTTCGCTCCCAGGACTTACGATGTATCCAAGATTGGTGCCTCCATGCTGCAGCACAGAGGTGGCAATCTTCGGGTCATTGCGAATGTTGGGAGGGAAGCGCCCCCCACTCCTGCATGGGAAATGAGGCCAGGGATATGGAGTGGGAGAACATACTGCCCTCAGGGCCAGCCCAGATGCCCCTACTAACCAGAAGCATTCTTACAAGAGGGTACCATTGTGTTGGTTCCTCCCCTGCCCAAGAACGTTGCATTATTCTCTTCTGGTTCCAGAATACTCCAGCTCAGAAGTCCAGATTCAGGCCTGCTCGCTCTCCTTGATCTTTTGGCGACTTTTGATACTGTTGACCAGGGGTCAGGAAACTTTTTGAGCAGGGGGCTGATCCACTGTCCTTCAGACCTTGTGGGGGGCCGGACTATATGGGGGGGGGAATGAACAAATTCCTCTGCCCCACAAATAACCCAGAGATGCATTTTAAATAAAAGGACACATTCTACTCATGTAAAAACTCCAGGCAGGCCCCACAAATCACCCAGAGATGCATTTTAAATAAAAGGACACATTCTGCTCATGTAAAAACACGCTGATTCCTGGACTGTCTGTGGGCCGGATTTAGAAGGTGATTGGGCTGGATCCGGCCCCCGGGCCTTAGTTTGCCTACCCATGCTGTTGACAATTCTGGAGCATTTCAGGGAAGTGGGTGTTGGGGGGCATTGTGTTTCAGTGGCTCCACTGCTACTTCCAGAAAATAGTTATGTGGGGCTATTATTTGGCACAATAGGAGTTCATTCATTCATTCTATTTGGATGTTGCTTTTACACACACACACACACACACACACACACACAGAGAGAGAGAGAGAGAGAGAGAGAGAGGGGATGCTCAAAGCAGCTTACAACAAAGAAACAGGGATGGATTTCAAACAAACACCACAAAAACAATTCTATAATAACATAGCAAAACAATCACAAATAAAATAACATACAAAAAACACATGTTCCCATACTAGAACTATAACAGCAAATATAACAAGGGAGCTTCTCAGTTTCACCCTCATCCTCAAACACCCTTCCTGTGATGTTGCTCACATCCTGAGATACTCTGTGGGGTTCCACAGGATTCCATCTTGTTCCCCATGGTATTTGACATCTATATGAAGCCCTGGAGATGCACCAGGAAGTTTGGAGTGTAGTGTCATCAATATGTTTAGCACCACTCTTTCCTCTGGGTGATCCTAGGGAGTTATTGGGAATTCACGACTGCGTGTCTTATGCGATGCTGTCCCTAGATATTAATGAGCAAAGTCACACCATCATAGAATTGCAGAGTCGGAAGGGATCCGAGGGTCATCTAGTCCAACCCCCTGCAATGCAAGAACCTCAACTAAAGCATCCATGACAGGTGGCTAGTCCTGTGAGTGGATGCAGGTACTCAAGATTGATGACACGATTGTGCCCCTGTTGGCAAATAGAGGCAATAGAGAGTGATTTTGAGTAAGGTTGAGTTAATGTAAAGGCAAACACTTTTGTAAGGAACATTAAGGAAAGGGAGGTGGCTTTGGCAGTGTCAAGCAAAACCATGAGAAATGGTGACCAGAGTTTGGTACAGCCATTCCAGGAATTCAAGAGTTTTCTTTGGAAACCTGGGCACAGTTAAAAAAAGAAGAAGGCTTGAACAACCATTTTGCTTTCATGCAAAAGTGAATAGGTTGCAGTGACTAATTTGAATTTTCCTTCAGTAATTGGGTTTGGAAGCAGTCTCTGCAATCTTGTGATTCTCTACTGCCCTCTGTGTTTTTGGTGGTGGTTTAAATATGTTATTTGCAACAACACCTTGGCAAACAAATTCAGGTTGCTAAAGGAGCAATGGCATGTAAATCTCCCTTCGGTAGTTCATGAAATTTCCATCTTGTTTGTGGAAATAAATCATATCGGCAATTTTGACCGATGTAAGGAGCTTAGTGTTTTTCATTGCTTTTAAAATCAATTTTAGCAACTACTGTGCAGGTGGTATGGGTGGAGATGGAAGGATTAGTTTTCCAAACAACTCATTCAGCTGATTAGGAGGCTTCATCTTTAAGTTCCTGTGGCCTTATTGATGCCAGATGGGAGCAGAAAACATTTGAATTTGATATCCTGGCTGTGCCAGCTGAAAGCTGGGAATCTTCCCTTTGTTTGGAGTGCTGGTGCCTTTTTTCTTTAAGGCAGGTAACCTCCGCGTGGCTCATTTGTATGCACCGTGTGCCATCCCAGCTCACTTCAAAGTGTAATCAAGTCATGAACTAATTATGATACCATATTCCCAAAGAATGTAAATTTAATTTCCTTTCAAACACAATGGGAATGTATTAGCCATTCCTTTATATGAAAGCTATACTGTTCAACAATAGAATGACAACACTTCAAACAGAAGTGAGTGGCTTAACTTCTGCAGGCGTGGTGACCTTTTCCCTTCTCTTTTCACACTTGCACCTTGGTTTAATTGACTGGCTAACTGCTTGCTAGCATTAAGCTATTCAAATCTCCAGTTCCTAGCTTCTCGCTGGACAGAAATGGGATACATTTCTGCCTTGCGCCTCTCCTTTTATGTTTCTGCAGCCCGCTTTGCTGAACACCCCAATTCTCCAGAGGACATTGACTTTCCTGGAGTTCACAGCTTGAGCAGAACCTTTTCTTTATTAAAGAAGGGCCTTGTGGGAAGTTTCCTAGCAGGTCCTTCGCTTGCTTGAGCTAAATAGTCCACATAAGCTCCGCAGTATTAGAACACGAGAAGTAAAGTTGTTCATAAAACATTTTATTACTTTCTGTCTTTGCCGCACCTTCAGATTTTAGCTAATAAACTCCGCAGGGAAGTTGCTTGGCTTTACCCTTTTCCTCAGCTATAATTCAGGCAGGCACCCCCGTGGTCATTGTTTCTGGGCTTCCGAAAGTGCACACAGCATGTGCCAGGTGGTATGCGATGTTTGGGACTGTCTAGTCTAGGGAAGCGATCGGAGCTTCTCGGAGCTCGTGCATCATTTAAACCCAGGTTTGCTCTCTGTTTATGTATTTCGCGACAGCTTGCATGAAATCTCCCACAAATTTGGAAAAAGTAAAACTCTTAATAATGTATATTGTTGCTTCGAGGATGTGTTTTGTCATTATTGGACAAGTGAATTCTTGGAGTACTGAGCCTAGACCGTTGAGAAGAGAAAAACCTTTTGCGTTTGGCAGAAGCTATCACGGTGCATCAGATATTTTGGTGGGTTTGGACTTGGGAGAACCTGGTTTAAATCCTTCTCTGTCCAGAAGTGTGTTGAGCATCATGTTCCATAGCCATTGGCACTAAGAAGACAACTGCAAGGAGACTAGCCAAATTTACACGGATCTCCTGAGCATCCCTAAGGTTGAAATTATGGGTAATCTGACAAGCCCCCTCCCTGTCTCCCACAATCAGACCTTCCAAGCTAGGTCAGCTTCTCTTGCTATGAGCAACAAAAGCTTCTGGCTGTTTATTTCCACTGACTCTCCCAGCTGAAGCATGCTTAGTTACTCATATTGAGTTGGAGAATATACCCTCTAGTGAACTAGACATTTATTCCAGAGTTACGAAAGCTGCCATGATACAATGCTTTGGAAACATATGACATCACTCTGTGTTACACCCCCCCTCCCCAAAGTAATGCAGTTATGTTTCTGTATTGCTATCTCTGTCTTGGTTACCCTACTACACTTATCCCAGGCCATCTGCAAACTCTGCCTGATCTTTGATCATGGTTGCAATAATGCTGCCATCTCATTTCTTTGCCGCTCGTCACTCAAGTTAAAACTCCTTATAACTGTTGGAATGTTTCTAAGCCTTCTGTGATATCACAACTACTCAATCTATGGCTAGGAAGATCTCACAAGTTAACTTCCTGCGTTTCACTTCTGCTTTTTTAAAAATAAAATATTTATTAAAGGTTTTAAACAATATAACACCATAGACATACACAACCCCAAAACAATAGAAAACACTATCACCAAAATGAAAAATGAAAAAATACAAACAGAAAAAAAGAAAGGACAACCGACAAAAAATCATATGAAAAATATAAAACATAGTTAAACTTCATAAACCAAATGTCCATAACCCTCTTTTCTGACTCCCTCACATCTCCCTTTTCTGTGTTCTCATTTAGAAAATCATGTTCAGCAATACTTCACCTTCTCTCAAAACTTGTTTTAGATTGTACGTTTCAACTATTATGTCTCCAGTTTTGCCCTTTATTATCAAATACTTAAATTTTTAAGTTTGACATAATATTATTCAAGTTTCACCTTTGTTCTTATAGTTCAGTTATTTTCATGCTCCTTTCCGCTAAGTCACTAATGCCATGTTATCTTTATATCCTGCATCATTCTAGCATTCATACAATTTACAATACTTTTGCAAATAGTCCTTAAATTTCTTCCAGTCCTCTTCCACTGTCTCCTCTCCCAGGTCTTGGATTCTGCCAGTCATTTCTGCCAGTTCCATGTAGTCTATCAGTTGCATCTGCCATTCTTCCAGGGTGGGCAAATCTTGTGTCTTCCAATATTTTGTGATGAGTATCCTTGCTGCTGTTACTGCATACATAAAGAAAGTTCTAGCCTTCTTTAACATCATTTGGCCAACGATACCCAAAAGAAAGGCCTCTGGTTTCTTAAGAAAGGTATATTTAAATACCTTTTTCAATTCATTATAGATCATTTCCCAGAAAGCCTTAATCTTGGGGCACGTCCACCAAAGGTGAAAGAATGTTCCCTCAGTTTCTTTACATTTCCAACACTTATTGTCTGGCAAATGGTATATTTTTGCAAGCTTGACTGGGGTCATGTACCACCTGTATATCATTTTCTTAATGTTTTCTTTCAGGGCATTACATGCCGTAAATTTCACACCAGTGGTCCAAAACCGTTCCCAGTCAGCAAACATAATATTATAACCAATGTCTTGCGCCCATTTTATCATTGCTGATTTAACTGTTTCATCGTTTCACTTCTGCTTTTGTCAGGTTGCTTTATTTGCGTGATTTTGGGACGTAATGGAAATTCTGCTTTGCCCTTGGAAACTATACAGTAAGTTTTCTAGGGGAAGCAAAGAAGAACAATACTGAACAGAGTAAAATCTGTTGCATTTCTTTAAAAAAACTAAAAAAAAACCATGGAAAATGCTGGAAGTGCAAGGTCTAATGAAATAATTCCTGCAGAAGGCCTTCTCTGCTGTATAGGATGCTTTTTTTAATTTCTCTGGTGCAATATGGAGGTGCAAAAAACAAAGCAGCAGTCAGTCCTGTTGGTTTTTCTTGTCCTAGTGGGAAGGACCCCCTAACTAAGTAACAATGAACTCAAGGAACACAGTTGTTCCTTGGGCATGTGGGAGGTGCTCAAAAGCTGAGCAGGTAGAACGAACAGCAAGAGTTTGATAATGATGAGATTGGCTGCTTCTTATATTTTGCCACGCAACTCAGATTTAAATGAATTTTCCTGCCATTTGTCTTCAAATGCAGACATTTAACTCTTGGGCTGTATAAACGAACAGGCTTTTTCAAGAGTAAAATTCATGCCCTGCGTCCAGGCTAATATGTTCACCTACTATAAACATTACTACCAATGGTTACAGCTGGCATAAAAATTCCTTTTATATACATCATCACTGGCAAAGACTCGGGAGACCACCACAAATCATTTCAGACTTTTTTTGTGTTGTGTGTGCAGCGACAAAACACACTGAACTATAAAACTGCCTGAGCTCCACGTCTATTGGCTCAGAAATGCAATTAGCTTTTTTAAAACCTTGCTTGTGCCATCCTTTTGTTTCAAGCCAAGCAAAGGCGTTTGGAAGGGCTCACTTTTTCAGACTGATTTCAAGGAGGTTCCCAGGTGTGCCCACTTGGATCAAATGGAAAACCCTTTTGGGGTTTCCTTGCCACATTTTTTGGAGGAAATAAGCCAGGAAGAGGAAACGTCCACAACAGAGGTGGGAAGTTTCTTTCAGCCACATTCTGGGGGCCACATTTTGAGCCTGGGGTCCAGCAGTGTTGGTGGGAGCAATGCATAAAATAGATGAGGCCACCCACCCATCAACACACTCCTGTGCTCACCTCTTCCACCACCCCACAACACTTAAAGGTAAAGGGACCCCTGACCATTAGGTCCAGTTGTGGCCGACTGTGGGGCTGCGGCGCTCATCTTGCTTTATTGGCCACGGGAGCCGCTGTACAGCTTCCAGGTCATGTGGCCAGCATGACTAAACCGCTTCTGGCGAACTAGAGCAGCGCACGGAAACACCGTTTATCTTCCCGCCGGAGTGGTACCTATTTATCTACTTGTACTTCGTGCTTTCGAACTGCTAGGTTGGCAGGAGCAGGGACCGAGCAACGGGAGCTCACCCCGTTGCGGGGATTCGAACTGCCCACCTTCTAATCAGTAAGTCCTAGGTTCTGTGGTTTAACCCACAGTGCCACCCACAACACTTAGGCTTGGATGAAAGCACTGAGACAGCTTGAAGATTATGCTAGCCCGTTTCCCCCCAGCTAGAGACCTACACAAAGATTGCTCCCTGCACAGCAACTGGACTTGAAAATAAACCTGCCAAAGTCGACAGGGCTTTTCCCAACCTGTCTTGTTGTGGTGGTGTTGATTAATGTTGCAGGGCAGGAGAAGGGAAAAGTTAACTCTCCCTGCATGAGTTTGACCCCCCCCCCCCCGGCCACTAAAGTAAGCTTCCATTGGCACCAATAGATGTTCTTTTTTTTTTTTTAGGAGCCTAATTTTTATGGAAGACAAGAAGGGGATACTGGCCATATCTGTGTCTCTCCCCCCGTCTCCCTAGGCTACAAGAAGTATGGGATTTTCCCATCCGTTCCTTGCATTGTCAGACCACACAAGGGGAAGCAAGTGTGCACTTGGGAAGGTGATGAGGGCGACACCCCAAATCTAGGTAGCCATAGGTTTTTGCCACTTCCTAGCAAGCTTCTCTGCCCTTTTTGAGCATCCAGAAAGAAGCCCCCCAACTGCAGTTGAGCGGCTCCCTTCTTCTGTAGTTGCCTGCTTTGCTGGATTTCTGTGTGTATGAAAGCACTGTTTGGTTCGGTGCATAGACACAAACTAGAGGTTGCCAACCCAGGCAGCTGCAGAATAAGGGAACCACGTGCCTGCTGTTTTGACAAGCTTCTCTGGCTGTGGGTATTGGACAGCCCAGGCTTGTCTTGTCGTATATCTTGTGATAAGTAGGGGCAGGAACCCAGAAGAGGTTACTTCTTGATCTCTGATTTATTCGCTTGCCTCCTGAAAACTTGGTTGAGCCAACTCTTAGCCATTTTAGGGTTGACAACAAAGCACAATAAGCTCCTAACCGATGTAGTTCTTTTTGTTGATGCTTGGCTTCCATCAGTGCTATTTTTCTAGAAAAAGAGGGGCCAGGATTCACTATGAACACCTCCCTCTTTCTCTTAGAATGGCAATGGCGCCCACCTAAGAGGTGCCAGAACTCAGTTCCAGCTGAAAAAAAGCCCTGGCTTTCATGACTGTTTCAGTATTCGTTTATGGGGCCTTAGCTTTGACGTTAACACCAGTGCTTTTATTGGGGATTGTTATGTATTTTAATGTGAACTTTGGGGTGCGATGGGGGTGTTGTGAGTAACCTTGAGCTCCTTTGGAAACTGAATAGCATGTGTGTGTCCTATTTAAAATAACAAATAGTTGATACTATGGGTAACTTCGGCCACCATTTCCAACAGTACACACACACACACACTACTTGGATTGTAGGAAAAAGTTAAAGGAAGTCCGTGCTGTTTGCGGGCTAGAAAGGGTGTGTGTGTGGGTGTTTGCTCCCTTACCAGTGGCATCTTGTTAAAGCCTTTATTTGGAGGACTCTGGACAGCGAGCCCTCGCCCTGTCTGTATGCATAATTAAAAGCAGAGAGGCGGGGAGGGGAAAGGGGGGGGACGCTAAGGAAATGGTTTACCATGTTAAATGAGCAAGGGACGGAATCGCACAGTGACAGGTGAAGAGCCGATTCATCTCCTCCTGGAATTTCAATGCTGCAAGCAAGGCAGGGCGCTTTTGCTAATATCCTTGCAAATGCCACAGTTTGCTGCGTCTCTAGATCACTGTCCAAAACTTGTCGTCGGTCTCTGAAAGGCCTGCCAGGCTGCGCCTGCCTATGAGCCATGGGGAGTTTGCGAAAGGCTTTGCGTTTGGGATTGTAGTCAGGCAAATTGATGACCATGCCGGCCGCTGTTGAATAAATCATCCACACTTACCTCGTTTGCATCTCTGAGCTCATTCTGCCTGTTTTTATCACCACCGTCTCTGTCTCCGTCTCCGGTCTCCCTTGCTTTCTTTTGTTGAATTATGATGTCCCACCCATCCTGCACTTTGCATCCACTTTCTGCGAACCAGAGAGCAGCCAAGATGGTGGCAGAAATGTCTGAACAGTTTGTTGCCATTTATACCCCCACTGTTCAATCACTTTTTCATGATAAGTTACAATAAAATTAAGGAGGGGTCAGCATGCCTTAGAATAAAAACAGCAGATTTGTAGAAGCATTGTAAGAATGTAAGACCTGAGTCAGGATAGAACAAATCAGCATGGATTAGAAGCCTGGGAGACTAAAAAGGCCTTTGCCTGGCATTGGAATAACAATAAATTAGGCACCCGGTGCGTTTGTTTGGGCAGAACATTCCAAAGTCAGGGTGCCAGCACCAAAAAGGTTCTGCTAAGTATTAACCTGCTGGACCAATGGCAGAGACACCTGTAAAAGAGCTCCAGATGACAAGTGGTCCTTCACCTACCCTGGTCTTGAGCCGTGGAGGGCTTTAGCGGTCAGAACCAGCACTTTGAATTAGGCCCGGAAAGAAACTGGGAGCCAGTGTAGTTTACAAAGTGTGAATATAATATGATCTTATATATTGGATGGGAGTATGTATAGTTGAGGGAGTGCTGTCAGTAGTCGGAATTTCAGCACATTTCCCTGGTGGAATTGTTTGCTTTGCACATGTGGCAGGCCAAAAAAGAGTTATTCTGGGAGGATTGGCACCCTGGCCAATTGCCTGGTCAGTATCCCATGAAACATCGAGTGCCACTGTGTAGGTGCCAACTTGCCTTTTAGCGTTTCGTTATGGTGATGTTTGTTCACAAGGAGCGAGAACTACTCCCCCCCCCCCGCCCCCGGTCCTGCAGGAATTGGGTGCAAACCTAACAGTAGCAAAACATTTCCTGCTGGTCCCCTGCTATAACAGCAGGCACCTCTGAACACAAATAGCCTAGGATTGCCCATGACTCACATCTTGGTTTTTTTGCACAAAACAATGTGTTGATGTTGATTGAAGAATTGGCTTTCTGCTTTGCTAGCACAACTGTCCTTAAAAACGGGCTTGCTGTCTACTCTGTTGTTAATTGCTATTACTTTACTTCCTGTTTTTAATTTCATCGTTTTTTAAAAAAGGTAACATTGGAGCCTGGTTTTCTGGGATAAAAGCCAGTGGGGAGAACTGCCCATTCACCATTCACATTTGTAGAAACATATTGTTAAAGGTTCCGATAATTTCATTTAAAGTTAATTTAATTGCTTCACAAGAACAATTGTCTAGTTTTGTTTCTGTAATCAGGATGCTGATGATTACATCATCTTGTTTTTTGTTTAAAGGGAATGCTTAAAAGATTGTTCATTATTCGACCAGGCAAACACCCAACGTTGTGTGTTGGAGGCATGGAAAGATTGGGCACCAGAAACTAGGGGCTTGTGGGAGAATGAGCATGTTGTGCAAAGCCCTGTAGAGGGAGGATTTGTATAAATTAAGGCAATCTCTACATGGCCCAAATTGCAAGGCAAAACTCAATAATATTTGGCCCATGTGGCCGGGTTCTTGCATTTAGTCAGGAATCTAGATGAAAGGAGATGAATATTTTGTTTATGTAGTTATAACTTATTCTCTCTAGACATTCTGAAAGAGTCCATCTTCTTGCTGTATGGCTCATGTATTTTGCTCTGATTTCTTACCTGGACAGCTAAATCAGATTTGCACAGAATAATGTGTTTGACTTCATTTCTCCCTCCCCCCTTCCCACTCCCTCATCCATGAGAAATGTTTTTGTCCTTAACTTGCTATCTCACCTCTGCAGCAGCAATACAGAGAGTGCCAGGAACTTTTGAGCCTTTATCAGAAGTATCTCTCGGAGCAGCAAGAAAAGCTCACACACTCTCTTTCGGAGCTTGAGGCTGCCAAGCAGAAGGAGCAGCAGGTAAGTGCCTCATCCCTTCCAACAGCATTGTTTCCTTTTGGATGGTTGCTATTCGTCATCCCATTGAAATGGCACCTGCAGCCGTGGGGCTCCAACAGCAAAAGTTGGAGCATTTAAACCTGCTGTGCTTGCCTAAAGATGGCGAGTCCTCCAGGCACCCTTCCCTTCCCTTCCCTTCCCTTCTCGTGGGGCCTAGAGATGAGAAACCCCTGTTGAAAGGCATCTCTGGATCAGCGTCACAGTGAAATCATTGATCATAGCTTGATGTGTGCTTTGCTATCCAACACACAAAGTACGTTTCGTTTTTCCTCCCTGCCTTCTTCCTGGAACCAAGCCCAATAAGAGAGCATATCATATAAAACAATGGAAAAAACATTAAAAAAACTCATCAGTAGATTAAAACAGAAGATGAAAGAGCCATAATCCAGCAACTATAAAACAGCAGCCCAACTATTGAAGGGTGTGGTGAGGACAGGGAGGGACCACCTTCCAGAAAGGCCACTGACCAGGGTAACATATCCCATCTCCTCCAGAAATGCCACATAGAACAGAGGAGGCGCTGGTGACCGTCAGGCAGAAAGAGAGAGAAAGAAAGAAAGAAAGAAAGAAAGAAAGAAAATCTGGCTTTTCCTATTGAACTAGGACCTATGGACTGCTCCCCACCCACCGTGGCGTAGAACTTCTGCCAAGTCCAAGGGCCGTCAGCCTTTCTGGGCCAGTGGGGCACATTTGCAGCCCTAGCTCCTGAAGGCAGATGGCAGCCCCTGCAGGGGGCAGGGTACTGAACCAGCAAAAAGTACTGGAGCTGGTTATAAGCTCTGGACTTGAGCAGTTTAAGTCCAGTTACAAACTTAAGAGCACAGCAATGAAGGAGGGAGGAATCCCCTTCTCCCGGGAATGAACCTACCCAGATATTCCCTCTAAGCCTCCTGACAGATAGTCTCCATCAGTTTGATTGTCACACCCTCCTTGAAAGACCTGACTGGACTGTTTGCCCTTCTGATACTCTGTTGGCTGTCCTTCTCCTCTCCTCAAAAGGCAGCTGGGCTTCAGGGCTCTCTTTCGTTGTCCTTCTCCTTCTCACCACTGCAGTGAATGGGAAGGACCTTTTCTACAAGAACCAGCATCCCTTCATCCCAGCTCTCTATCTGTTGGATGCTTGCTGCCCTACCCGCTTTTTAAGATAAAGCAGCTGCCGCGGGAAAGCCTAGTACGTCCTCTATGTGAGCTGTAGTCTGGAGCCAGCAGGAGCCCCCAACACCTCTTGGGAGTTTGGGGAGCACCATTCTCAAGACTAGTGTGGAGGTGGAACCAGCCAGGGGCCAGTTACACCTGCCATTAAACATGGGACAGACTTTGCATGGTGCCTAAAAGATAGTAAAAAACACACATGTCAGGTGAAGAAGAGTTTGGATTTGATATCCCACCTTCCACTCCCTTTAAGGAGTCTCAAAGCGGCTAACATTCTCCTTTCCCTTCCTCCCCCACAACAAACACTCTGTGAGGTGAGTGGGGCTGAGAGACTTCAGAGAAGCGTGACTGGCCCAAGGTCACCCAGCAGCTGCATGTGGAGGAGCGGAGACGCGAACCCGGTTCCCCAGATTACGAGACTACCGCTCTTAACCACTACACCACACTGGCTCTCATGCCTACATCCAGAAAGGAAGTTCTGCAATTTGGGTGTCACTTCAGACAAGGGTCTTAGTCTTTGTTCTCCAACAGCTTTATGGAGGCATACAGAGGAGATTTACTGTGATGTGAACATCATATAAAAATATACTTTTAAATGTCCCCCCCCCCACTTTGGGAGAAGAATGGCATAAGGTGAGTTTAGTCAAAAGTGCATGGTCTTACTCTCGCAGTAGGTGTTTCCCTGAATAAAACAAGTCATTTTGCTAAAGCTTTTGGAGCACTGACTGTACCCAAGTCAGAATTTCAATTTCAAAAGGCTCTGTGGCGCTTCAGAGTCTCGTGCAAGAGTTTTCTCTGTTGTTTCAGAAGAACAGTAATCTTAGGACCTCAGGGGCATGCATGTGTGAATCAACCCATGTTCTTTGCAGCAGCCCGAAGACTGCAAGTGCTGTGCTACCTTGGGGATGTTTGTCTCACTGGTATTGCTTTATGACCTGCTTTATGACCTGATTTCATTGGATCCATGAATGAGTGGACAGGTGGCCTTTTAACACTGAAGAATACAGCTGTGATCTTCTGCAATACTTTGGCGAATAGCAGACTTAGAAAAGGTAGAGGCTGCTATCAGTCCTTGTTCACTCCCTCTTCCTAGATTTGCGACACTGCCCAATTCCTTCCTTCCTTCCGCTTTCTCCCAACTTCAAAATGCAGTGGATAATCTCAGTTCTAAGAGAGAATAAACGAACACAGAGTGCACTAGGTTTGTGTGGCATATGAACTCAGGAAGCGGCCTTATTCCTCTAGCTCAGTATTATCTACAGTGATATATCTCTGCAGTTTCTGGATATGATTCTTCTTTGTAACTTGACCAGAATTGTCTGCTTTCCCATCCTGTTCTTGGTGCTGCTATTTCCCCTAAAACTTTCTTTTCTGTGACTACATACTACTCTGGTCTGCCAGGGAGACAAGGCTTGTGGCCAGCTGGGTCTTCATGGCGCAGATTCATCTAGTAGCTCAGTATCATGTTGCCATCCTT
This sequence comes from Podarcis vaucheri, assembly GCF_965113315.1. Lineage (NCBI taxonomy): Eukaryota > Metazoa > Chordata > Lepidosauria > Squamata > Lacertidae > Podarcis > Podarcis vaucheri. The sequence goes on from NC_138749.1 coordinate 4,353,364, forward strand.
GATGGATCCATTAATGTCAAATTCTTCTTTTAAAGCCATCTGAGCGATGACGAAAACAGTGCCTGATATTGTTAGAGGCACTGACATTGAGAAAAAAACTTTTCAGGAACCCTGCATCCCGTCCAAACTGTGAATCCAGCGAGCTCTTGGTTCAGCTCTGCTGGGTCGTCTCTGGGATGTGGAAGAACCTTTTCTCGGAGGGTGGAGTCCCAGCGGCCCTCGGCTGACAGCCTGGCGTTCCATTCTGAGCATCAGTCTTGGCAAGAGCCCCACAAACTTACTGGGGAAAATGGTGCCGTGATGATTTAAGACAGAGCCCTCGTGGAGTCAATAATCAGTAGCTGGAACGTGGCGCTTCCTTTTTTGTGTGTGAGATAAAGTTAATTCCATTTGAAAAGATACTTAAGGTGACATGAATTGAATTATTCAAACCGGCTTTCTCAGCATTAACTCTAGGTTAATATCTCATGATGCCTCTGGTTTCATTATAGGAGTTTTAAGTACATAACTTTTTATAATAAATTCAATACTGAGGAGCTGGGCTGAAATTGGTTTACTTTCTAGCGAGCCATAAAAAAGCAGCATTAATTGTAAAGTGAATATTGAAGTGGTCACTGAAGTTGACTCAGACAGATGCAGAGATAGCCCTTGTGATGAGATATGTGGAGCAATAAGTTTCTGCCCTGACATTAATAGAAAATACCATCTATATTAAAATGTAGTTAAATCGCTTTCATCAAGAAAGATTTTAGACAGTCTCTCAGCTACTCCCAAATGCACTTTCTTTGCTGCTTTTCATGAAGCTTTACTTGGATGTAAAGAAAATTGCCCTTGTTCTAGGTAATCAGCTCTGACCTAATTATACAGTCCTTGCTTCGCTGCCATCTCAAACAGTGGAAAGAATCCAATTTATTTTGGCGAGAAATTGTGGAAATGCTTTGCAACTTAGAGGACCTGTGCTCCATTGCTCCATTGCCGAATGAACCTCTGCACGGGGGCTGTTTTGAACCTCTCCCGTGGCAGGAAGGGCAAAATTATTTGCCAGGCCACCCCTTTTTCATATTAATCCGTTTGTTTGTCAGCACAGCTGGCGGCACTTTGGTTTCTTACTTTTAATGTTCACTACATCTGCAAATCCCTTGTCTTTTGGGTTTGTTGGCAATTGTTCGTGGCTGAACTGGAAATAGGAAAAGCTAGTAGAGCGGTTCTGCACTCTCCAAAATGTAGTAGGTTTGTTTTTGAATCATGGACTAGTACTCTTGAAGGATGCAGGAGTTGGCTAGAGGCTTGGGAGGAGCCTTTCTCCATGGGACTCTATAAGGGTGCAAAGGCCAGAGCTTGAAGAGAACAAGCTGCCCCAGGAACATAGGAGGCTGTCTTTTGCTGAGTTAGACCACTGACCCTTCTAGCTCAATATTGTCTGGAACAGGCATGGCCAAACTTGGCCCTTCAGCTGTTTTGGGACTACAACTCCCATCATCCCTAGCTAACAGGACCAGTGGTCAGGGATGACCTAACCTGGGGAGAAAACAGCAAAGACCTGATGAAGAGAGCACAGCAGAGGTTATATTTTCTCAGAATCCTCCGGAAAAACAATCTCTCAAAGGACCTGTTGATGGCATTTTACCATTGTACTGTGGAGACTGTATTAACTTCTGGTCTGTGTGTGTGGTTTGGGAGCTGCACGGCCAGGGAAAAAACAATGCTGTCCAGGGTTGTAAAGACTGCGGAGAGAATAATTGGGTGCACTCTTCCCACTTTAGATCAAATCTATGCTGTCAGGTGCCATAAGAAAGCTGCAGAGATAGCACAGGATGGTATGTACCCCGGAAATGATCTCTTTCAGCTTCTGCCTTCTGGAAGAAGGTATAGGGTTTTAAAGACTAGGACTAGCCGCCTGAGAAACAGTTTCTACGCAAATACAATTCTGGTTCTAAACACAGCATAAGGAGTCTCTATAGTATATTGTATTTTAAAATGGGGTTTCAGAGTTTTTAGGGATTTTTGAATGTTTTAAGTAGATTTTCAATTTCATTGTTTTGTATGGGACAATGACAATAAAGATATCGTATATTGTATGATGGGAATTGTAGTCCCAAAGCATCAGGAGGGCTGAGTTTGGGGGTGCCTGATCTGGAAGGTTTCAGGAAGGGAGTCTGTCCCATCCCTATCTGAAGGTACCAAGGATTGGATCTGGATCTGGACCTTCTGTACTCAAAGCAGATGGTCTGATTTTTGGCATAGACGCTGGCACAGACGCTGACATAGAGCTTTGCCCTGGGGGTGCTTGGAGTTTTATGTTTTGGATTCAACTCTGAAGAGCCTGGCCATTTTTGGACGGTGAAAACTGCTTCATCTATGTTTTATTTTTCGGTTTTGTTTCCTCTTTGTTTTCGCCTGTAATTGTTGATATTTTGTTGAAATTTAAAGGAGGGACTTAAGGGGAGGGGAAAGTAGCAGAGGGAGGGTAAAGAAATTGGGTGGGGGAATTTTGGGAATGGCGGGGAAGGATGGGAAGGATGGGAAGAAGGGGGGAGGGACGCCGGGGGAGAGGAAATGGTCCCGCCAGGAAGAAATCAAAGACCTAGACAATTTGTGGGCGAGAATAAAGGAGGAATTTAAACAGAATACATTAAGCATGGAACATAAGCTAGGTGAGGTACAAGAGAGAATTGACAAAAGGATAGAGGGAGCAGTTGGGGAACTCTCGGCTAAAATCCAGGACCTCTCTGTTAAGTCCAGACTGATCGAAGAATCTAACAAGAAATTACAGAAAGAGATAAGGGAGCAGAAGAGAGAGACAACAAAGGTGAAAGAGGAGTTAAGAGAGTTAAGCAGCTCACAAGACAGGATATGGGACAATCTAGCCATGGCAGACATGCGACAAAAGCAGCTACACTTGAAATTTAGGGGAGTAGCGGAGGAAAGAAATGAAGATATAAGAGGAAAAATGATTAGAGAACTGTCTAAATGGCTAGACATAAGGGAGGAAGAGTTGGCTCTCTCTATAGAGAATGTTTTTAGGATGTCAAGACCTAAACATTTTAGAACTAACAAATTCTTGGGAGACTGTTTAGTGATTTTCAACTCAGCGGAAGTGAAAAACCTAATCTTAAGGAAGAGCTACCACAATAGATTAAGAATTGATGGAAGACCTATTATTATTTATAAAGAAATACCGGTCAGGTTATTACGCAAAAGAGAGGGGTATAAACAGGTGGTAGCTGTTTTGAAGAGAAAGGGGATACAATATAGATGGGAGTTCCCGGAAGGGATTACCTTCCACTATAAGGATAAGAAATTTAGATTGATGGACACACAGGAGGCTGAGAAGTTTCTGAGAAGGTATGAGAAAGATCTGGGAAGGCCAGAGAACAGACCCGGGAGCAGGGAGAAGGTTGAGGATGGGAGGGCGGAAGAGGGGGGGCGGGAGGAGGAGGAGGGGATGGAAGGAACAGATGAGGAAGATGATGAAGCCGTGGTGGGAGCGGAGACGGCAGAGGTGGGGGAGCTCTCAGGTGATAGAGGCAGTAGAGTTTAGTTCGGGACCTCGGTTAGAGAAATCGTAATAGATAAAGAGAAACAATAACACACACATTAAACCTTTTATCCTGGAATGTGAACGGGTTGAATGAGAAAGTTAAAAGGAATAAAATTGAGAGAGTGTTGAAAAATAAAAACTATGACGTAATTTGCTTCCAGGAAACCCATATTGCGAAGAAACACAAACACATTTTGATGAATAAAAAATTAGGAGTAGAATTTATTAATTCGGAGGTAAATAAAAAAAAAGGGGTAGTGATATATGTAAAAGAGAAGTGGAACCCCGTACAAATCTGTAAAGATGAGGAAGGAAGAATTTTAGGGATTCAACTAAATTTTAGAGGGGAAAAAATTAATGTAGTGACGGTCTACGCCCCGAACAAAAATAGAGCAGAATTTTTCGAGAAACTTGAAGGAATCCTATTAGAATTAGAAACGCATAAATTAATCCTGCTCGGGGATATGAATGGGGTGCCAGTACCGGAGCTGGACAGGAGCGTAAAGAGAGGGAATTCTAACAGAGGAAAACTGCCGAAATCTTTTAAGGACTTAGAAGATAATCTAGATTTAGTTGATGTCTGGAGACACAAAAACCCTACTTCTAAACAATTTACTCATTATTCAGAACCACATCAAAGTTGGGGTCGAATTGATCAAATTTGGATGACGAGAAACCTTATTTTAAGGGTGAAGAGATGTGAAATTCTACCTAGGACACTTTCTGATCACTGCGCGTTGGTAATGGAAATTAAGGGTGGGCTTAAGGGACAATATAGATGGAGGATGGCGGAAAATCTACTGGACAATGATGATGTGAAAGAAAAGGTTAAAGGCACCTTAAAAGATTACTTGGATCTGAATTTGAAGGGGGAACCCACCATAGATATTGTATGGGATGCCAGTAAGTCAGTGATGAGGGGGGTTTTAATTCAACAAAATAACCTTAGGAGGAAATTAAGAGAACAAAAGAAAGAAGAAATCCTCACACAATTGAGGAATTATGAAAGGAAATTGACCACAAATCCAGCAGATGTTGAGGCCACTCGTGCCTTAAAGGTGCTACAGGCCCAGTATTCAGCTATACTAAACCAGGAAATGGATTGGAGAATCAAATATATGAAGCAGAGGTTTTTTGAATCGGCAAATAAAATCGGGAAGCTACTCGCGTGGCAGTTGAGAAAGAGGAAAAAGCAAAATGTGATAAGTAAAATCATAATGGAAGATAATATCATAGAAGCCCCAGATGAAATAGAAAAAAGGTTCGTTCAGTTTTTTGGAAAGTTATATGAAAGAGGAACTGAAGATAGGATAGAAATTGAAAGATACTTGGAGCAGGAAAGAGGAAAATATATATCGGAAGAGGACAGAATACAATTAAATAAGGAAATTACTGTAAGTGAAGTGAAGGAAGCTATTAATAGGATGAAAAATGGAAAGGCCCCTGGGCCGGATGGTTTGCCCTCAAAATATTATAAAACACTAGAGGAACTCCTTGCTCCAGTACTTAGAGATGTTATCAATAACATCCTCCAGGGAGGGAAAATTCCCGGCTCCTGGAAGGAGGCATTCATAACCTTAGTTCCAAAATCAGAAATTGAGAAAACTGATATAAAAAATTATAGGCCAATCTCTTTGCTTAACAACGACTATAAGATCTTTGCCGATATAATGGCAAGTAGACTTAAGAAGCAATTAATGAAATACATCCATAAAGACCAAGCGGGATTCCTCCCTAATCGACACCAGAAAGATAATGTGCGTCATATATTAAACATCATAGAATATTTAGATACAAGGATAGATACCCCAGCCGCACTAATCTTTATAGACGCCGAGAAGGCTTTTGATAATGTTTCCTGGGAGTTTTTATTACTATGTTTGGAAAAGGCGGGTATAGAAGGCCCCTATTTGAGAGGAATCAAAGCAATTTACTCTGAACAACAGGCTATGCTGATTATAAACAACAGCCTAACTAAATCATTCAAGATTGGGAAAGGTACAAGGCAGGGCTGCCCTTTATCCCCCCTGCTCTTCATAATGGTTCTGGAAGTTATTGCAAATAGAATAAGAGACGCAGTGGGTGTGAAGGGGATAAGAATTGGAAAGAAAGAATTTTAGCTAAAGGCATATGCCGATGACCTAGTTCTATCCCTGGAAGAACCAGTGGACAGTGTAAGTAGGGTGATAGAATTATTAGAGGAATTCGGCAGACTGTCAGGATTTAGACTAAATAGAAAGAAAACAAAAATCTTAACAAAGAATTTGGCTGTTGAGGACAAAATTCAATTGGAACAAAGGACCGGTATAAAAATTGTGAATAAGGTAAAATATTTGGGAATTTGGCTGTCTCCAAAAAATATAAATTTGGTAGAAGATAATTATGATAAGATTTGGCAGGAAATAAAAAAAGATCTGGATATCTGGCAGAGGCTGAAGTTTTCATGGACGGGGAGGATGGCTGCGATTAAAATGTGCATCCTCCCAAGACTACTATTTTTGTTCCAAAATATCCCGATAATCAAAGGCACCACCCGTTTTAGGAATTGGCAAAGAATTATGACTAAATTCATTTGGCAGGGGAAGAGAGCCAGGATAAGGCTTAAATACCTGACAGATGCAAGAGAGAGGGGCGGATTCGCAGTACCGAATATAAGGCTATACTATGAGGCAGCTTGCTTAAGCTGGTTAAAGGAATGGGCCACCCTTAGAAACACTGATCTATTGGACCTGGAGGGTTTTGATATTAGGTTCGGGTGGCACGCCTATCTGTGGCAGGGGAAAGGTGAGATTCACAGAGGGTTTTCTAGTCACATAATTAGAGGTTCACTATTGGCGGTGTGGAATAGATATAAAAAACTGATCGAAGAAAGGACCCCTTGGTGGCTCTCCCCAGTGGATATTGTTAAAATAAAAAAACCGAACATGATGGGAGAAAGATGGACCTATGAGGATCTCTTAACTAAGACAGAAGAAGGTTGGAAGGTGAAGTCCTATGACGAGTTGAAAGATAAGATAAAAGAATGGTTTCACTTCCATCAGATTAATGCACTATGGAGTGAGCACAAGAAACAGGGGATGAGTGATAAAAAATCAAGATTTCAGATAGAAATCTTAGAGAGTAATGATAAACACCTCTCCAAATTATATAAACAATTATTGGAATGGGATACAAGAGAGGATTTGGTGAAGGGTGCGATGGTGAAGTGGGATAGAGACCTTGGATATAATATTGATTATAATAAATGGCAGACACTCTGGAGGAAGGGCATAAAATTTACAGCGTGTGTAACCCTCCGAGAAAATCTAGAGAAAATGATATACCGCTGGTATCTGACCCCAGTAAAGCTAGGAAAGATGTATAAAACGGTCGATAATAGTTGTTGGAGATGCAAGGAGAAGGTTGGGACCTTTTTCCACATGTGGTGGACCTGTGAGGCAGTGAAGGAATTCTGGGGAAAGATCTACGATGAACTGAAAAAAATTTTAAAATATAATTTCCCCAAGATACCTGAGTTGTTTCTTTTAGGTATGATTGGTGAGGAAATAAAAAAACCAGATCAAACCTTTTTCCAATATGCGACTGCTGCGGCGAGAATCCTAATTGCACAAAATTGGAAATCCCCCGACATGCCCACGATCGGAGAGTGGCAAGTGAAATTATATCAATACATAGAACTTGCGAGATTAACACAGAAATTAAGGCAAAACAATACTACGAAACTTAAAGATGAATGGAAAAAATTTTTAATTTATGTTGAGAACAATATGGGTATTAGTAATATAACAGCAGAAGATAATTAATACCGTCGATGTTAAATACTATTGTAAGCTCTACTGTAAATATTCTTTTATGATTGTGTATCCTGGACCAAGTTGAACGGAAGTCGGTCTCTTTTCTTTTTTTTTTACTGTCTTTTTCTCTTTTGTTCTTTCCTTTTTTTCCTTTTTCTTTTGAGGATTCGCCTTTTTGTAATTTTCTGTTTTCTGCTTTCTTTTTTCTCTTTTTTTTCTCTTTTCCCATATTTTTTAATGATATGTTTATATGTATCTGAAGTTTGACATGTAACGTGAATCTTTTTTCTAATAAAACTTTAAAAAAAAAAAATCAAAGCAGATGGTCTACTGCTGTACAGTGGCCCTTCATTCCAGATGGATAGGATAAACATATGAGGAGTGTACGAGGAGCGCTTGAAGGAGCTGGATCTGTTTAGCATGGAAAAGAGGAGACAGAGGAGATTTGATAGCCATCTTCAAATATCTTATGGGCTGTCACATGGAAGAGGGAACATGCTTGTTTTCTCTTGCTCTTGAGGGTAGGACTTGAACCAGTGGCTTCAAGTTACAAGAAAGGAGATTCCGACTAAACATACAGAAAGCCTTTCTGATAGTAAGAGCTGTTCGACAGTGGAACAGACTCCCACAAGAGGTGGTGGACTCTTCTTCCTTGGAGGCTTTTAAGCAGAGGTTGGATGGCCATCTGTCAGGGATGCTTTAGCTGAGATTCCTGCATTGCAGCGGGTTAGAATCATAGAGTTGGAAGAGACCACAAGGGCCATCAAGTCCAACCCCCTGCCAAGCAGGAAACGCCATCAGAGCACTCCTGACATATGGTTGTCAAGCCTCTGCTTAAAGACCTCCAAAGAAGGAGACTCCACCACACTAGATGACACACACTAGGTTGGACTAGATGACTCTAAGATTCTATGAAAACTGGAAGTCACCACCAGACAGGAGGGTTACTGGAGACTACAGAGCTCTTGAATCCCAGATGTGATTGTTTTTGGATGTTTGGTTTTAATCAAACCTGAGAAACCAGCTTTTGCCAAGATATCAATCAGTATCAGCTTTTTCCAAACTACCTTGAGGAGTGAACCTCCCCCCCCCCGCCCCATCCAGACGTGGAGCACTAAACAGCACCAAACAATCCTTCAAATATAATTTAGTCCTTGGGGTACTTGTTTTGAACAGCTGCTTTACAAAATTGTACTTTTTTTTGCATATGTGGATAGGTGCCTCAATCCATTTCAAGTTTCATCCTGAGATCAGAGGGTGATAGCAAATGGGGCTATTTCACTGGAGAGGATCCTGTATAAAAGGGACACTCAACCACCTGATCGAGATTTGCCAGCCCAGCTGGGCTCTGAGAGGAGTATTTCTCTATGTGCATTGCAGGCATCCTGTTATCTCTCCAACTAATAAGCAGAAGCCGTATATGAGATTTCCAGATTATGTGACTGTTGTAAAGCTGACTGTCACCATTCCTTTTGTGAGCATCCGTCTTTATGTCTGCTAAATGGGTGTGAGTGTGTGATACTCTTTTCTTTGTAAAGTTCTTTAGCTTAGTGGTAAAAAGTTGCTAAAAATGGAGTGAGTCCAAATCTTTTCATGTGCTCTTTGTTCTGCTCTTCCACTAAAGACACCTGCTTCTGATTATGGTCAGAGGCAGATGTTGGACTCTATAGAAAGGTGACCCCATCCCCGCTGTGGACTCTTCCCCCCCCCCCGCAAATTTTGAATTTCCATGTGATTTTGCTTAAGGTTCTGCTGTGTTTAATTGTGACTTTCAGATTCTGTTTTGAGTGAAGCTAGGTGAATAACTGGAATGTGTGTGTGTGAAGTGTTGCTGGGTTTTCCCCATATACAGTACATAAAATCCATAACAGGATAGCCTTTAAATTTTCTGTGACACTGTCCTTCTTTAAATATGTTATTATCTTTCTTCTTATAAATATTGTGTCAGTATACATGCTGATTGCAGCAAAACAAAAGATAGGCCTGTGTCGCAAAGAACAGAGTCTACATTAGGCAACAGGAGAGGAACGAAGGCAAAGTTACCAAAGGATAAATGCAAGTAAAAGCAGTAACACATGTTAAGTTGGTTTCACTTGTGAATGGAGGCTGAGATCCCAATAGTGGTTTGTTTTTGTTTTGTTTTTTTGCATCAAGACTCCTTGTTCATACTTGAAGCTCCCACCATACTGCCTGCTATTTAAGTAGCCACTAACCCACTCTTGACCAGTGGTATATGAGGCAACAGAGCTTATTTGTAAGCATGCTTAAAAAACGTAAGGCAACGGTATGGATTACCATTTAGCCAATTTGTATTTATCATAGTTTGTCTGTTTTGCAGCTGCATCCTCAAACTCCAGTTAATAAGCTTCTGACATCTTACTTCCATCATTGCTGTCTCGGTAGTGTTGTATTTCCATGGCTTTAATAACTCAATGTAGACTGAAAGGATAATACTGAAGGAATTGACTGAGCTAATTAGACCCTGATTTGTCTTGCTGTCCACAGCATGACACATATTCTTGACATAAATAGGATAAGGCAGTCTGGTTATCCTTTACCATTAGCCACCTGCAAATAGTTCTCTGGCACGCAGACCCAGGGAAGAGGAAGTATACCAGGGGATTGCCAACTGATCCCAATTCCAAATATGGCAGGGTCTTGGATCTCTCTGCGTGTAAATCAGATCCCGGCCATTGGCAGTCTTTCTGCCACTGGAATGTAAGCAAGTCATACTAATTACCCTGGAAAAATCTTTCTTTTGAAAGCCTTTTCAATATTCCCAGTACCAATTCAGACTGAGAAAGTTCAATAGAATGAAGAAGGTCTTCAGTACGCCAATAGAGATGGTGCCTGTCTGATCTTCAAGGGGAGGGAATTCAAAAGGGAAGGTGGCATAACGCTAAATGCCCAATGTTCCACATTGTGTGGAACAGACCTCTTGATAAGACGGTATCTGCAGGAAGCCCTCGCCTGCAGAGCACAGTGACCAACTGGATGCATAAGAGGTGACATGATCTTTCAGGTATCCTGGTCCCAAGCTGTGTAGGAATTTAAGCAGCTTGAATTTAGCCCGGTAGCTCATTGGCAGCCACTGTAGTTCTTTCAACAGTGGAGCAACGCGTTGGCGATATTCTGTCCCAGTGAACTGTTGAGCTGCCACATTTTGCACCAGTTTCTGGGCCAACCTCAGCAGCAGCCCCACATAGAGCATGTTGCAGTAATCCTGCCTGGAGGTTACCAGTGCATGAACTACAGTGATCAGACTATCCTAGGCCAGAAATGGCTGCAGTTGTTTTAGCAGATGAAGCTGGTAGAAGGCACACCATTCCACTAAGGTCTCCTGGGCCTCTAGTGACAGAGATGGATCCAGGAACACTTTCAGACTATGAACCTGCTCTTTCAGGGGTGCACGACCCCATCCAAAGCAGGCAATTGACTAATGTCCCAGACATAGGAACCACCCCCTACAGTGCCTCCATCTTGCCAATCCATTACCAGTCCCAAGCACTTGTCCAGGTCTTGAAGACTCTCCTGATTCAGATGTTATAGAAGTATGTATCCTCAACATACTGTTGGCATCTTATCCCAAATTTCCTAATGACTTCACTTAATGGCTTTGTATAAATGTTAAAAAGCACACGGAACCGGTTGATGCTCTGTGGCATCCCATAGCACATTGCTGGGGTCCAAAAGACAATCACCCAATGTTGTTCTCTGAAACTAACCCTGGAGATAGGATCAGAACCACTGTAAAACATTGCTTCCATTACCCATCCCACTAAGTTGGCTCAGAAGGAGACCACGGTTAATAGCATCAAAAAACTGCTGAGAGATCAAGTAAGAATAACAGCTCCGTACTTCCCCTTGTCCTTCTCCTGATAAAGGTCAACCATCAGAGCAGCCAAGACTGATTCAGTTCCATAACTAGGCCTGAACACAGATTGACATGGGCTTCACCCAAGAGTACCTGCAGTTGTTATGCCGCGGTTTCTTCCAATTCCAGTACAGTGGTATCTCTGGTTGTGAACGGGATCCGTTCCGGAGGCCCGTTTGCAACATGAAAAGAGTGCAACCCGCAGTGGCGCTTCTGGGCACGCACGGGTTGCAATTCACCGCTTCTGCGCATGCGCGTGATGTCATTTTGCGTTTCTGCGCATGCACGAGCGGCAAAACCCAGAAGTAACCCTTTCCGGTACTTCCGGGTCGCCGCAGGAAGTAACCTGAAAGAACGTAACATGAAGCGGACGTAACATAGGGTATGACTGTAGTCTTATCTGCCCTCTGATGCTTTTTAAGCGGGCTTTTGTTATCTTAGGAGCATTTGTGAGGAAACAGTGGTCCTCCAGATGTTCTTTGAACTCCCATCAACCCCAGCCAGTATGACCAGTGCTCAGGGATGATGGGGGTTCTTGTTCAGCAACATCTGGAGGACCACAGGTTTTCCTCTCCAGCTTTAGGGTCTCAAGACAAGCTCCATATGTCCGATCTGCAAGGTCTTCCTTGAGGGCTTCCCCTGGGCATCTGGTTAGTCACTTTGAAAACAGGATGCTTGTCTGGATTGGGCCACTGGCGTGATCCAGCAGGGCTGTTCTTATGTTCTTAGTCTGTTCTTCTGAGGACCTTCCCTTCACCTCTGCTCACTCATGCCAAAATAAATTATAATAATGCATTGGAAGTGAAAGAACAGGAAGAGCAGCTGCCACAACCAGCCTCTGAGTTGTCCTTAAAGTGTAAGAATTTCCATTTCAGTCTCTTCCTAACGACACGTCTGAGTATGGAATGAACAATGTTAGTCTCTATTTTCAAACCTGTAGGAATTTGCCTAACACTTAAACATTGCACAGCAATCAAGTCTGATAGCAGCAGGCTAAATATCAGTTTCTGAAAATAAATTTTATACGAACGTATTCTCCAGACAATTTGACTTTTAAATGTTTAAAAGTGACATCTTTATGCAAGCGAACACTGGCTGAGGCAATAGCTACAAAACCTGGACATTTCCCCCGCATCCTTGTGCTTTTCACAATAACCTGTTAAAAGCACAGCTGGCTACAGTGCAGCCTTTTACGGTTTTCCCTTGGAATAATTTACTGCTCCTCTGACCTATAAACAGATAGCCATTACTGTGACTTAGCACCACAAAACATTCTGGACACATGCTCGGAGGTGATGCATGCTTTTAAATATTGTATGTGTGAAAGCTTTTATAACCAGGTCTTTGTGAAATGGAAACATTACATTTCCTTAAGCAATGTTGCGTACCTTTAAGCACCAAGCAGAAACATTCTTCTTGTCCCAGGCCTTTGACTTTTTTTAGGGGGTGTATTGTTTTTGTTTGTTACTATGATACGTATTTTTGTGTAGTAGAATAATAATAGTAGTAGTAGTAGTAGTAGTAGTAGTAGTAGTAGTTATTGTTATTATTTTGAGCAGGTGATTTGTTGCCGCAAGGTTTCCATGCTAGTGTTTCCCATTGAATGAAGAACCACCCAATTTTGGCTTTTATGAGGGTTGATTAAACTTAGAATCTCAGTGCTTGATGTTTTGGTTGATCTCAATGGCTGACCCATTTTTCAACCAAATCCCACTCAAAAAAACAAAGCAGAAAACATGCAGTGAGGCTGAAGAATACACATTTGCTGCTGAAGGTTTCTGCATCATCCATTGTAGTTACTGTGGGACTGTGGTAATGGGAACCACCTGTCTGTTATGTGGTTCATTGTGCCCCATCTACCCTTTAAAACAGCTTTTCTCAACCTGTGGGTCTCCAGACGTTGTTGAACTACAACTCCCATCACCCCTAGGTAGCAAGGCCAGAGCTCAGGGATGATGGGAGTTGTAGTCCAGCAACATCTGGGGACCCATAGGTTGAGAACCACTGCTTTAAAAGCTTATTGAGAGGCCTGGATAGAATTGAATTATGTGTCGCAGAGGCCAAGTTTTCTGCAGAGAAGCTATGTGCAAATAAAAAATGAATAGAGGACGTGCCCTCCTCTAATCCAAACTGGGACTGTTGCAGGGAGAAGTGGCCTTAACCTTTGTCCTCCCTGTCTTCATCCTAATGGCGCCATGTTGCATCCTTTTTGAATTTGGTCCCCTATCTCGCTGCTCTTAGGAAGGTAGAAATGGCATGTAGAGTAGACTTCTCGGGCGGCTGTTTATTAAGTTAATCGCTTGTCCTGCTTGTTCGAATAGGACTGTGCTTCTCCCCCAAGCAGAGAGAGTCTTCCTTGCTTTCTGTTTCCAAAGCGCCAGCTCTCGGAGGAATGAAAGGAGAACCTATTTCAGCCCCGTGCATTGGTGCTGAGCATATTCTGGCAGCACCCACTGAAGGGAGAAGGGAATCAATGGCTGGTAAAAGGAGATGGGCGTACAGAGGACTGTCCTCAGAAACCTGAATCATTTTGAAGATAATTGATGCAATTGTAGATGAGAGAGCAAATCCCAGGGTGTATTTCTTTTCTGGACTCCATTAGGAAAGGAAATTGGACGCTGTGCTGCTTGTAATCCCTTAGCAGTGGGTTCTTCAGTTTCAATCTCTTTTAGAATGAGAAGGAACACGTCCAGTCACCTATTCCAATCATCTGACATGATGGAATTCCTTGCTACAAGTTAGGGAAATGGTTACTGGCTTAGATGGCGCCCAAAGGGAATTACACAAATTCCTGGAGGAAAGGTCTATCAGTGGCTATTAGCCCACAGTTCCTAATAGCAACCTCCAGGTTCAGACAGTGTTTCTCTGAATATCAGGTTCTGGGGAACAAGCAACTTGAGGATGCCGGGAGGGGGAAGTCTGTTGTCTTCATAGCAGAAGCTAAGTATCTGGTCTCTGTCGAAAACAGACGGCTGGATTAGATGAGCCTGAGATCTCCTCTTAGGCTCTTAATGCCGGAGTTCATGTGCTCAGGACATTGGATACCTATCCTGCATAATAGACCTTTCTGAATGTATTCCCTTTAATTTGCTCCCAGATCAATATGAACATTTTCATAAGAGACGTGTCTTTTGTTTTGTCTGTCTGTTCCCTCTTCGGTCCATGCTTAAAATCAGGCATTGACGAGTCCAGACTCATCTCTGCAGGGAGGACATCATATAATGTGGGCCCACCACTCGAAAGGTCCTGTTTTGTTTTGTTTTGTTTTGTTTCGTTTTGTCTTCAGCAGCCACACAGTTTTGTCTAGGATCTCACTTTGGAAGTTTCCCTTTCGGAATGAATTTTAAAATGTGTCTTAAATAAGAAAGGCACCCAGTTAGAACTTCTGCTCATTTGAACTGGTTCCAAATGTGCTAAAGAGTCTATCAGAATCATAGGAGCTTTCACTTTTAAAAAAAGAATATGACATTGATTTTAGGTGAGCATTTTTGTTGCCTGTTTTTGTTAGAAGGATGTCATAATTATTTCAAGTGGAATGGCCAATTTTAGTCGTGGGTGAAGATAATATTTATTTCCATGCTTTACATTTCTTCTTCCTTTAAAACGCGATAGTACCACCTTAGCTGTAGCAATACAGCGTCCTATCGCATTGTGATCGTTGACAGGTGCAACAGCCTTCTGGTGGATGAGGGGACTTTTGGTTTTATTTTCCCTAAGACGAGGTCAGGCAGCACAACCGATCCAGGCATGTTGTACCTGATTAAAATGCATCAGTTAACATTTACAATGAGATTTCACACACTTTTTAATAACTTTTCTTTCTCTCTTTCTCTATCAAGTTCCATGCTGGCTGCCTTTTTAGGCAGATGATGATTTATGGAAAGTGATCTTGGTGTTTATTTGAACA
The DNA here is from genome assembly GCF_965113315.1 of Podarcis vaucheri. Lineage (NCBI taxonomy): Eukaryota > Metazoa > Chordata > Lepidosauria > Squamata > Lacertidae > Podarcis > Podarcis vaucheri. Next base: position 4,368,480 of record NC_138749.1, read on the forward strand.
ACCAAATGCAATAAATCTGCTAGCCATTTCAAGGGAAAGTTTATTAATGCAGGGCATTATTCTGCTCAATATCGTGTTGTCTTTAAAATTAAGCAGAGCATTAGTAATAATGAAACTGGCTTAAATCAATACAGTCTTGGTATGAAACCTTTTGCATGGGTGGGGGTGAATTGAGCTGTATGTAATGTAACAGTGGCATTTATAACTCGGCAGAAAAGAAAAGACCTCTAAGTGAAACTGTTTCTGTTGAATCTCTGTCTACAATTTTGTGTTTGGTCGATTTGAGTGTTTGTGTCTGTGGTGTTCTTACAAAACTTCTAAGACTTAGAAATGCAACACGTAAATAATAAGTCTAAGCTGTGATTTATGCAGAACACTTGTGGTATGGGTTTTACTTGAAAACAGAACCTCTAGGGTACCATTTGGTGTGAGAATATGTTTGCATGAAGAACCAGCTATGCTGAGGACTATGTTAATTAACATAGTCCTCAAGTTCAGTTGTTGTGTTTCCCACATACACATAGGTGCACGATGGGCAGTGTCATAAACATGGAAATCAGTTCCAGTAGACACTACGATCAGAGCATGTTTATGTAATGGGCTCAAGGCTTTTGGTAGCCACCAGGAGCAGCTGAAGATCCAAACCCTAGAATGCCAGATGTTTCATACGTAGAATATATAAGGGGTGTGTGTATATGTGTGCGTGAGAGAGAATTGTGGGGGGTTGGACCAGATGACCTTTCAGCTCTATGATTCTATGAAAATGCTTTGGGAAGTTGTTTGCTGTGTGCACTCAGAGTAACACACATTAGCACATCCATTTGCATTTCAGCCATCTTTGTGCACACAAGAACATGCAGTGGTGCCCCGCAAGACGAATGCCTCGCAAGACGGAAAACCCGCTAGACGAAAGGTTTTCCATTTTTGAGCTGCTTCGCAAGACGATTTTCCCTATGGGCTTGCTTTGCAAGACGAAAACGTCTTGCGAGTGTTCCGCTTTTTTCCGCTCCCCCCCTTTGCTAAGCCGCTAAGCCGCTAATAGCCTTTTAGCCGCTAATCCGCTAAGCCTTTAATAGCCGCTAAACCGCTAATAGCCGCTAAACCGCTAATAGCGCTAATCCGCTAAGCCGCTAATAGGGTTGCTTCACAAGACCGAAAAACCGCTAGACGAAGAGACTCGCAGAACGGATTAATTTCGTGTTGCGAGGCACCACTGTACATTTCTTAGGACTGATTTCAGTAGTTTATTTAAGTGTGCAAATGGTAAGGAAGGAAACGTTGGTGTGCAGTATTAAACTATTCCTTGGTTTTCACTAACTGTGCGCTAGACCACAATAAAAGTGCCGTGAGAAAGGTTGAGTGCATCCACCACACCACACTTGCCAGAGCAGAGGAGCCCCTTAAAACCTTGATTCCCTGGTTCTCTGCGAGTGGACAAGTAGGATTGCACCAGAATCCCTTAAAGGTAAAGGTAAAGGGACCCCTGACCATTAGGTCCAGTTGTGGCCGATTCTGGAGTTGCGGAGCTCATCTCGCTTTATTGGCTGAGGGAGCCGGCGTACAGCTTCCAGGTCATGGGCCAACATGACTAAGCTGCTTCTGGCAAACCAGAGCAGCGCATGGAAACGCCGTTTACCTTCCCGCTGGAGCGATACCTATTTATCTACTTGCACTTTGACATGCTTTCGAACTGCTAGGTGGGCAGGAACAGGGACCGAGCAACGGAAGCTCACCCCATCGTGGGGATTCGAACCGCCGACCTTCTGATCAGCAAGTCCTAGGTTCTGTGGTTTAACCCACAGCGCCACCCATGTCCCTCCAGAATCCCTTAGTGTAGCCCATATTAAGCTGGGGAAATCCAGGGGAATCTTATTGGTCTAGCAAGCACAGTCCTATCTCTGATCCCTCTCTGACTGCGTAAAAGTAAAGGTGTGAGCTTTGGGAGTCAGTGTGGACCAGGGTATTTTATAGATGCAGAGACTATGGTTGCCCTTCATTCTAAGGGGAGATTTTATTCTTGGTCAGTGCCATTTGCACAAGAACAAGGAATATCCAATCCACCATTTGGATCTATGCAGTTGTTGCAGGAATTCTTTTATCGGTTATATTTCCAATTTTGTACCTCGTTTGAAAGGAGAGTGATTTTTCCTAATTATGTACAATAGGGGAGAGAGAATGGTGTTGCTACTTAAAATTCATTTACCCCATCATACTCCTCATGTCCACACATGTTGGCACGCATGCTAGCTAAATGTGTATATATATGTGTGTGTGTATATGTGTGTATATATACGGATATGTGCACACATATGTTCATATCATAAGGAGCAGCACACACACATATACAACCCTTAAAAACAGGCATAGGCAAACTCGGCCCTCCAGATGTTCTGGGACTACAACTCCCATCATCCCTAGCTAACAGGACCAGTGGTCAGGGATGATGGGAATTGTAGTCTCAAAACATCTGGAGGGCCAAGTTTGCCTATGCCTGCTTAAAAACCTCAGAAAGTGTTAAAAATCCTCCAAAACATCTCACAAATTATTCCTATATTTTCACTCTCAGACCCAGTGTATTTCTTATGCTGAAGAGTGTCTGTTTCCTTACAGGCAACACTACATGTCCTGCCAACTGCATATATTTCCACAGAGGACTGTAATATAGGTTGGTCTTAATATCACAAGCCTGTAGAATATACCACCTTCCCTTCCCCATAGATATCCCCTCTACATGTGATAAACGTTTTTGGATTTCTAGTGGGGAAGAGTAGTATTCTCTGGCTCCATTTCTTTTCTGGTCCAAATTACTCAAATGTTTATGCGAGCATAAACCAGGAAAAATGTAATCTGGTACATATGGGAAGTTGAGCCCCACGAACACAGAATGCCCATAATATTGAGATGTCAGCAGGGGAGATGGATGAGTGACAAGCGTTGTGGCTGGTGAATTCATTGCCTTTCTTTCATTCCAGGAGACATTGAAATGTAATGAAACTTAAACATTTTTAAACAATGCCCCGATTAAAATTTAATAGCAATGAAAATGAACAATATTCTTACAGGTTAGAAATAGTCTTCATTATTCTTTTAAAAGTTCATATCATAAGGAGCAGCATAGTTAATAAGCGCCCTGAATATTTTTTCATATTATGTACACTGTTCAGCTAGAAATTTAACAAGGATTTTTAATGAAATGATGGCAGAAATCGCAGTTTTATTGCATCCCTTTGCAGAATATCTCCTGTGAGACTAAGCTAGAGAGAGTCCAATATTAATGACTTTTCATAGGAGCTGAGCAATAAGTTATGGGGAGCTTATAAAGATGATAATTTTAGGCTGCTGTTTGGATAGCTAAACAGCCTTTTGGAGAATTGCTGCTTAATAGACACATCATGGGAATTAAAGACATTTGGATGTTAATTTGTATACATATTCTGCTATAGGACCGCAAAGAGATTCGTTTTTACAGATACTTTTGTTTGCTAGTCTACAGAGAGAGGAGACGAGAATTCATTTGCTGGAGAATTTCTGTCAACCGAGGGCTTAAGAGGACCTTGAGAGTTGTCAAAGGGCCCGTGTTCATCCCCCTTTCCCCCCATCTCGCTTTTTTTAATAAGAATCATAGAATCATAGAATCATAGAATCATAGAGTTGGAAGAGACCACAAGGGCCATCGAGTCCAACCCCCTGCCAAGCAGGAAACACCATCAGAGCACTCCTGACATATGGTTGTCAAGCCTCTGCTTAAAGACCTCCAAAGTAGGAGACTCCACCACACTCCTTGGCAGCAAATTCCACTGTCGAACAGCTCTTACTGTCAGGAAGTTCTTCCTAATGTTTAGGTGGAATCTTCTTTCTTGTAGTTTGGATCCATTGCTCCGTGTCCGCTTCTCCGGAGCAGCAGAAAACAACCTTTCTCCCTCCTCTATGTGACATCCTTTTATATATTTGAACATGGCTATCATATCACCCCTTAACCTCCTCTTCTCCAGGCTAAACATGCCCAGCTCCCTTAGCCGTTCCTCATAAGGCATCGTTTCCAGGCCTTTGACCATTTTGGTTGCCCTCCTCTGGACACGTTCCAGTTTGTCAGTGTCCTTCTTGAATTGTGGTGCCCAGAACTGGACACAGTACTCCAGGTGTGGTCTGACCAGAGCAGAATACAGTGGCACTATTACTTCCCTTGATCTAGATGCTATACTCCTATTGATGCAGCCCAGAATTGCATTGGCTTTTTTAGCTGCCGCGTCACACTGTTGGCTCATGTCAAGTTTGTGGTCAACCAAGACTCCTAGATCCTTTTCACATGTACTGCTCTCAAGCCAGGTGTCCCCCATCTTGTATTTGTGCCTCTCATTTTTTTTGCCCAAGTGCAATACTTTACATTTCTCCCTGTTAAAATTCATCTTGTTTATTTTTGCCCAGTTCTCTAATCTGTCAAGGTCGTTTTGAAGTGTGATCCTGTCCTCTGGGGTGTTAGCCACCCCTCCCAGTTTGGTGTCATCTGCAAATTTGATCAGGATGCCCTTGAGTCCATCATCCAAGTCGTTGATAAAGATGTTGAATAAGACCGGGCCCAAGACAGAACCCTGTGGCACCCCACTAGTCACTCTTCTCCAGGATGAAGAGGAACCATTGATGAGCACCCTTTGGGTTCGGTCAGTCAGCCAGTTACAAATCCACTGAGTGGTAGCATAGTCAAGACCGCATTTTACCAGCTTCTTTACAAGAATATCATGGGGCACCTTGTCAAATGCCTTGCTGAAATCAAGGTAGGCTACATCCACTGCGTTCCCTTCATCTACCAGGCTTGTAATTCTGTCAAAAAACGAGATCAGGTTAGTCTGACATGACTTATTTTTCAGAAATCCATGCTGACTATTGGTGATCACAGCATTCCTTTCTAGGTGCTCACAGACTGTTTGCTTAATGATCTGCTCCAGAATCTTCCCTGGTATTGATGTCAGACTGACTGGGCGGTAATTATTTGGGTCCTCTCTTTTCCCCTTTTTGAAAATAGGGACAACATTTGCCCTCCTCCAGTCTGCCGGGACTTCGCCTGTTCTCCAGGAATTCTCAAAGATGACTGCCAGTGGTTCTGAGATCACATCTGCCAGTTCTTTTAATACTCTTGGATGCAGTTCATCTGGCCCTGGAGACTTGAATACATCTAAACTAGCCAAATATTCTTGTACTATCTCCTTAGTTATTCTGGGCTGTGTTTCCTTTGCTGAATCATTTGCTCCAAATTCTTCAGGTCGGGCATTGTTTTCTTTATCGGAGAAGACTGAGGCAAAGAAGGCATTGAGTAGTTCAGCCCTTTCTGTGTCCCCTGTTTGCATTTCACCATCTTCTCCTCTGAGTGACCCCATTGTTTCTTTGTTCTTCCTTTTGCTACGAACATACCCATAAAAGCCTTTTTTGTTGCTTTTAACCTCTCTAGCAAGCCTGAGTTCATTCTGTGCTTTAGCTTTTCTGACTTTGTGTCTACACGTGCTGGCTATTTGTTTGAATTCCTCTTTGGTGGTTTCCCCCCTTTTCCATTTTTTGTACACATCCTTTTTTAATCTTAATTCAGTTAAAAGTTCTTTAGATAGCCACCCTGGCTTCTTTAGGCACCTTCCATGTTTCCGTCTCATTGGTATTGCCTGGCGTTGTGCTTTTAGTATCTCCCTCTTAACAAACTCCCAGCCATCATGAACTCCCTTTCCTTTTAGTATTGTTGTCCATGGGATCTCACCCAGCACTTCCCTAAGTTTTATGAAGTCGGCTTTCTTAAAGTCAAGAAATTGAGTCCTAGTATGCTTGGCTACTCCTTTCCGCTGTATAGTAAACTTCAGAAGAGCATGATCACTCGCGCCTAATGATCCTTCCACTTCTACCCCACTAACCAGGTCATCAACATTGGTTAGGACCAGATCTAAAATGGCTGTTCCTCTTGTTGCTTCTCCCACTTTCTGGACAATGAAGTTGTCTGCAAGGCCAGTGAGGAATCTGTTTGACCTTATGCTCTTGGCTGAGTTTGACGTCCAACAAATATCCGGGTAATTGAAGTCCCCCATTACTACTATCTCCCTTCCTTTTGCATGCTTGGCCATCTGTTTCAGGAAGACATCATCTATGTCCTCCGTTTGGCTTGGGGGTCTATAGTAAACTCCCACAATGAGGTCTCTGTTATTCTTCTCTCCCTTAATTTTGACCCAAATGCTCTCACTTTGGCTTTGAGGATCTAAATCTTGGATCTCTTCACAGGTATACACATCCCTGACATATAACGCCACTCCTCCTCCTTTCTTGTCTGGTCTGTTTCTCTGAAATAGATTGTATCCCCCCATTATTACATTCCAATCGTGGGACTTATCCCACCAGGTTTCAGTGATGCCTATTATGTCATATTTAGTTTGCTGTACCAAGAGCTCAAGCTCATCTTGTTTATTTCCCATGCTTTGCGCATTAGTGTACAGACATTGAAGTCCATTAATCATTCCCCCGTGTCTCTTATTTAAGGATTTTTTCCTCCCACCACTAGGTCCGCGTGCTGTTTGCTCCATTTGGTCTATGACATTTGGATGATCATCTTCATTAATTGAGAGACTCCTACCTTCAGGAGCACTGTCTCCCTCCCCCACATTAGTCAGTTTAAAGCCCTCCTGATGAGGTTTCTGAGATTTTTTGCAAAAACATTTCTCCCAACCGTTGTGAGATGCAGCCCATCACTTGCCAGAAGTCCATCTTCAAGAAACTGCAGTCCGTGATCTAAGAATCCAAACCGTTCCTGTTTACACCATTTGCGAAGCCAGCTGTTCACTTCCACTATTTTCCCCTCTCTCCCTGGGCCACGTCGTTCAACTGGGAGGACAGATGAGATGACAATTTGTGCATTTAGTTGCTTCAATTTCCTGCCGAGAGCCTCGTAGTCTCTTTTGATCTTCTGGAGGCTATTGCTTGCAGTGTCGTTGGTTCCCACATGAACCAAGAGGAAGGGGTATTTGTCAGTGGGTTTTATGATTCCTTGCAGTCGTTCAGTTACATCTTGGATCTTAGCCCCGGGGAGACAGCACACTTCCCGAGACATCTTGTCAGGCCCACAGATCACTGCTTCTGTTCCCCTCAGTAGGGAATCCCCTATCACCACTACACGCCTCCTCTTGGGTTTGGTTGGGGTTCTTCCGTGAGCTGTCCGTTCCTAGGTCGCCTGCACATTCCCTGAGGACTGACTTTGCTGCTCGTCTTCATATACCTCATCGACTGTAATGAGGGAGAGATCCTCAAATGGAGTCTGCTCTTCGTCTTCCATGCTAGGGGAGAGGACCTCAAAGCGATTGTGTATTTCTAAGCAATCAGAGTGAACCCTGGGCCTCCTACTTCTTTGAGTCACGTTTCTCCATATATCTGGCTCCTGTGTTGGTGAACTAGACTCCTTCTCAGGGGAGTCCCCTGTCTCCTCCTTGGTGGAGACGGTGTGCTCTGTTGCTTCCAAGAAGAGCTCCAGCTCTCTAATTCTTTGGAGCGTAGATACACGTTCCTCCAGTTGCTGGACTTTGTCTTTTAAGAGGGCAATCAACATGCAATTGCTGCAGGTAAAGCTGCCTGCAACCTTTGGCAAGATGGCAAACATTGCGCAGGAATCGCAGGCGACTGCAGCTGTTCCCTCCCCTTCCATCTTGAGATCGTGTCGTTGGGGTTGGCTACAGAGGTCCTCCATCATAAAAAGCTTGAAGACAGGACAAATAACTTCCCTCACACAAAAAAACACCTAGATCTCCCTCAACAAACGTTTGAGACTAGGTCCCCTAAATCTAAAAGATGGATTTAACTGCGCGCGCCACTAGGCGCGCGCTGCTGCCCTACAAACTCTGATAAGCTCCTCCCACAGCTAATCCCCTGCCTCAACAGAAACCCTGCCCCCTCTGACCTTTACACAGGGAAAACAGCTAATCAGCCACAAAGAAACACACAGACACAAGAAAACCCTTTTTGCTCCTTCTTCAACTGCTGCCCTGCAAACTCTGATAAGCTCCTCCCACAGCTAATCCCCTGCCTCAACAGAAACCCTGCCCCCTCTGACCTTTACACAGGGAAAACAGCTAATCAGCCACAAAGAAACACACAGACACAAGAAAACCCTTTTTGCTCCTTCTTCAACTGCTGCCCTACAAACTCTGATAAGCTCCTCCCACAGCTAATCCCCTGCCTCAACAGAAACCCTGCCCCCTCTGACCTTTACACATGGAAAACAGCTAATCAGCCACAAAGAAACACACAGACACAAGAAAACCCTTTTTGCTCCTTCTTCAACTGCTGCCCTACAAACTCTGATAAGCTCCTCCCACAGCTAATCCCCTGCCTCAACAGAAACCCTGCCCCCTCTGACCTTTACACAGGGAAAACAGCTAATCAGCCACAAAGAAACACACAGACACAAGAAAACCCTTTTTGCTCCTTCTTCAACTGCTGCCCTACAAACTCTGATAAGCTCCTCCCACAGCTAATCCCCTGCCTCAACAGAAACCCTGCCCCCTCTGACCTTTACACAGGGAAAACAGCTAATCAGCCACAAAGAAACACACAGACACAAGAAAACCCTTTTTGCTCCTTCTTCAACTGCTGCCCTGCAAACTCTGATAAGCTCCTCCCACAGCTAATCCCCTGCCTCAACAGAAACCCTGCCCCCTCTGACCTTTACACAGGTCAGAATTGAAGAGTGTGCCATGTGATCCTAGTATGGTTTTGTTCTCATTAAAATTTAAAGAAATTGTTATTTTGGGAAATGAGAATTATGGTTGGGGAATGAGCACCAACAATATTTACAGAAGTGCCACTGCCAGCAATCTAACATGCAGCGTTGACTTAGATCATGCCATCTTTTGCCCACTTTGCAAATATATTTTAGTATATTGCCACACACCTATAAAAATAAGTGAATGTCTACGGAACTGATCTGATACTGCAACCAGCATTTTTCAAAAACCCTTCACGTGTTCCAATTTCCTATATTTTAAATGCAGATGTTCATCAAACTTTTAATACCAGGGGGAGGCCTTGCTAGAAACCTGCTTCAGAGTGAAGCACTGGGTGGTAATAAACTTAATTCTGGCTTTTATCTTTCTTGGTTCCACCTCGAAGCTTTTAAATATAACATTTTTGAAGTAAGAGTTTCTTTTGTGTTAGTCATTTCTATGAACACCTGTGAACTGTTGAGTTTAATTGGCCTGCAGCTGGGGCTGATTGTTGGAATATTGTTGGGGAGGGGGGTAGCCAGCTGATTGGCTGTCTTCATATTGTGTATCATTATCTCTCCATTCAGGTTTTGGATTTTTTTTATTATTATTAAAAAATGCAGGTTATGATGAAGGTTTATGGATTCGAACCTTAAAATAGGAAATGGAAGGCTTTGCCTCTGAGCTGAGATTGGTTCGACATCAACAGCATGTTGATCATCTCAAGAGCAACGCCGAATGCCTTGATGAGCAACTTGTCAGAGGTCTACAAGGCTTTTTGAAAAGGGGGCAACTTCCTGGAATTGCGAGTCAGTTCGTCTTTCTGAAGGCGGAACGTGACACTTTCACTCTCTTGCATTTTGCAAGGAAGTTGAGGGTTCTGCATGAGGGCTGTCACGAAGGAAATGGCTCCCCAAAACTCCTCTTGCACATTCATCTGTAGGGTTTGGATCTCTCTGCTTTTTTAGCAGCTCTTTGTATGTCACGTTGCTTGCCTCGGAGCCATGGCATTCACTTCTGCGCAAATACGCTCCAACTGCAGTTACGCTGATTGGCTTCGAAACACTCCCATGCCAATAGGGTGCTAGGTTTCAGAGCTGTATGCCAGTGCTTTCCCCCCTAGAAAAATAGATGCCGTACTCACCATGAAGTTGTTACTGTAAATGCCACGCTTTTCAACAACAACAAAAAGAGCTGCTGCTACTTTGAGTACCCTCTGGGGGTGGAAATAACTGGCTGTATCCTGTTTGTATGGATGCGTTCAGCATGTTCAGAGCATGGGGCGGGGAGAAGCCGAAGCGCCAATCAGCTTGCAGTGATCTCCCACGATGCAAGACAATTTCAATAAGCTTACTGAAACTTGTCTTGCCTCGCTGGAGATCACTGCAAGCTGATTGGCGCTTCGGCTTTTCCCCGCCCCATGCTCTGAACAGGCCAGTAAGTAGCACTGAACTTGGAGATGGCATCTTTTCTGCACTCCCTCCCAGAAGTCTCTGCTGAAGAAAGACCCTGGATGGCCATGTGTAGGGTTGCCATATGTCTGGGATTTCCCGGACGTCCGCTTTTGGGGGGCCAGCACCCCTGCCCGGGTGGATTTTTGCATTTTGGATTAAATGTCCGGGTTTGGGGGAGGTTTCTTTTTATGTTTTTGGCTTTTTCTGTGGGGCGCATGGATTCTCAGAAGGCGCTGTACACTAGAACAGGAAGCAGGAATCGGGTGTCCTGGAGTGACCTGCTGGGGGTCGCACTAGGCCTAGTGTTGTTCCTGGCTGCCACCAGGCCTTAGGTGGCCTTGGGGCTGTGCTAGGCCCTGTGCCAGTCCTGGTGGCTACCAGGCCTTGCGTGATCTTCCTGGGGCTGCTCAGCCTCCCATTGTGTGCAGGAGGCCAAAGACGGCAAAGGTAAGAGAAGGGAGGGAAGAAGGGGGTAACAGGCAGGTGAGGAAGAGGTTAGCGGCAGGGAGGGGGCAAGCGAAGGAGATGCGGTATGGTGGGGTGGGTGTCCGGGTTTTTGTTCCCCGGAATAAGGCAACCCTAGCCATGAGCTGATCGGGGCATTCACTGCTTTATATACCATGGGTCAATAGGTGTGTGTCCTTTTGGTGTGTTCCAAATTGCCTCATTGGCTTCCATCCACCGGAGCCCAGCAACCTTCCAGCAGTATGAAGCTATGAAGAAGCAAAGGCAGAACCTCTACAGAAGCCTACGAGGGCTCTGTGGTCATGACCTGAAGCATGAATGCTTTGCTTGTGTTCATGCCTGAAGCCCTCTCAGACTGCACCTGCAGCAATTGTAAGCTGGCTGCACCATTAAAAGAGAAGGTAAGAGGATTGGAAGAACAATTTTCTGCAATTCATCTCATTAAGGAAGATGAGAACTTATTCGTGAAATTTTTTGGTGTGCCGTCTAGTTAAATGGAGGCTAGAGGGCAATGCTGTCAGGTGGATTCAAAAGTGGTTGGAAAACCATGCCCCCAAAGTGTTCATTAGCTATTCCTCAACCAACTGGAAGGAGGTTTCAGGTGCAGTGCTTCAGCGCTCTGTGCTTGGGCCTGTACTCCTCAACTTATTTATTGAGGACTCAAATCAGGGAACTTTTTTGGACCCTAGGGCAGCAATCCTTTCCGTGCAACTCTCCAACCACAATATAGCAGTAGTGGGCAGGTCCATGAGTGTGGAGCAGCAAATCTGTAAGTTACCTTTGTGTGATAGGCTGGTTTCGACACACACTGAAATACCCCTCCCTATCCAGGCAAGCAAGAGGCATGATCTAAGTTCAAGGGCACATTCCAGCCAGGTGAAAACACTCTGGGTGCAAAGCCAGGCCAGGGGAGAGATCCAAGGGCCAGACAGAGAAGACCTGAGGGCCACATTTAGACCTCTCATCCCAGATTCCTCACTCTGTCTTAGATGAAGGGGTGGGGAGGCTCTTGCAATATTAGGCTGCATTAAAAGAACTGGAGGAGCAGGATTCAGCTAGGATTCAGGATTCCCACTAGTGGAAGGCCACCCTAGGACTTCCAGTGATGCAACAGGACTTTCTCCCCTCTCTGCCTCCCTCTCTCCTTGAAATTGGCTTGGGAGGTTGGGAGAAACCCCGGACCAGAGCATAGGGGAAGGAGCCGGGAGTGGTTCATTCTGGCAAGCTGAAATGCCACATATTGCTACACTGAATTCCTCCCATAATTTCCAAGTCATGAGAAGTAATACAGTTGTACCTCGGCTCCTGAATGATTTGGGAGTCTAACGTTTTGGCTCCTGAACGATCAAAAACAGGAAGTGAGTGTTCTGGTTTTCAAACGTTGTTTTGGAAGCCTAAAGGGGCTTCCGCGGCTTTCGATTGGCTGCAGGAGCTTTCTGCAGCCAATCAGAAGCTGCACTTCAGAAGTCAAATGTTTCAGAAGTCAGACGGACTTCCGGAAGGGATCCTGTCCGACTTCCGAGGTACGACTGTAGTTATACTTCAGTGCAGTAGTCGGATCTCATCTGGGGGATTTTGTCCAGTTCTGCACTTTAAGAGGGATGTGGACAAAATGAAACGGCTGAGAGTAGAGCAACAAAGATGGTCAAGGGTATGGAAAAAGCCAAGTGCTATAAGAAAAAGTTGATGGAACTGGGTGAGTTTATTTTTAAAAAAAGATATTTATTGGGATTTTCAAAAAAGTTACCAAATATAAAAGAAAAAAGAAAAAAACAGAAAAAATACAAAATAAAAATAGTTAAAAACAATTCAGTCTTTCCATCACATATTTTCATTTGCTTATTTCCCGGACCTCCTCACGCCTCCCTTTTCTGTATTCCAATTCAAATTTTTAATTCAGCAAATCCCTCCCCTCTTCAATCATCTTAATCTTCAATTTTAAAATATTATAACATTAAGTTTTTACCTGTTAATAACCATTTTCTCGTATTCTCTTATAACATTACAGCTAAAGACCACTTAGTTTCTGGAACTGGGTGAGTTTAGCTTGGAGAAGAAAAGGGTCATTGATTTCCCTCCTTTGCAGTTTTCTTTTGCATCTTCTCTTGCTGGTCCTGTGGGCATTCTGGGCTGTGTATGTAAACTTGGAGCTCAAAGTAGGAGATCTCCATTCTCTTCTAACCTCAGCAGGGAGTGTAAGATTGCATGCAGTAATGAGACATACCCCTTGGGATTCTCCTGAACAATGCAGCTGTTGTAAGACATGCATGCACACACCTGGTCTCCCTTGAGTCTTTGGCTTGGCCTCTTTGTACCCACCTGTGGCAGAAGGTGTGCGAGGCTGACAAAGTTTAGTTCCCTCCCAGCCTTGAGCTCAGGATGAATGCAAATTTCAGTCGCTTGCTCCACCCTCCCGCTTCCATTTTCTGCCTCTCGTGTGCAGTCGTCGTCATTTTGCATCCTTCCTCATGGAATTTCTCTCTCTCTACAATAATCCACCAGCAAGGGGGCATGCTAAGATATGCTTTATATTTCAGTCAGGGAATTGCTCCCATAAGCGATTCTGGCATCCTAGATGCTGATGAAAATGTAATTGTGAAATGTGTTAACACATGCAGTTTGGTTTCCGACAAACTCTGCTCTCTAGAGTCATTGGAAAACCTGGGCTTGGGTTGTAGATGAAACTAACTGTATTTAGTCAACATTTTACCTCTGCTCCATTTTACTGTTTTTCTAGGCAAAGAGACTCAGTCTTTGAAATAGCACAGTATGCCTGGTCCCTGAGTCTTAGGCTGAAACTGCACATTGTACGTGATACTGGAAATACAGACTCTCCATGTTGAATCCCACTGAATGTCACTGAAATTGCCCCCACCCCAAATGCTGAATTCAGCTCCTTTCCCCGGTGACATCGTAACATCGTGCTTTCACCCCTCCTTCCATTCTTTCTGATTAACCTGATAAAAAGACCCAACTTCCATGGGAATTGGTTGTGGAGAAGGTGCGTCGCATGTAGACAACTCCAGTTCCCTTTGAATCTTATTTAGCTGAGAAAATGTTGGCAAAAATGGAGCAATCTTCTGCCTTGGGGTAAGACCTTGGGCCTGTCAGTGATGTGGGTTAGTTGGTTGGAGCTGAGGGTGGCGATGGAAGCACATTATGGCACTAGAAGCATGTTTCTGGTACTTGCAGAGAAGCAGGGAAGGGTTCGAAATCAAGATGCCCTGTGTCATGGGTGTAATGTGTATGGGTTGCTCGTGCGTAAGTTGCCGCCTCTCCAGGCTTTGTTGCCTTGCTAAACCTTTCAGTCTGGGCAGCCCTTCACTTCGTGGCTGCCTCAGTCGCTAGCAGAATCCGTCAGTGGGCATTTCTTAAATCTTTTCCAACATAAAAGTTGTTTGACACCCAGTCTCCTCCTACTCTCTCTGCGCGGAAGTCTTCTGCGCAGGGTGGGTGTGGGTAGCGGAGGACCCATGCTCTCCCCGCTGGTGTCCGGTGAAGAGTCCTGGAGCCCTCTCGCCGATTCCCCCATCAGCCCCTCTATATCCCTGGTGTTGCGCTGATTTGCTTCCCCATCTGCGGAGCTGCCTCTCTCCCTGCTGGGCCCTTCTCCAGCATCATTTGAGAGCCTTCCCTCCGCCTCTAGCTCCGGTGTCAGTTCCCTGACAATGGGTAATGCATCCTTCTGGTCTCAGGTTCTCAGTCCTTTGCATGTAAAGCGTACCTGAACACCACAGCTGCATCCAAAGAAGGCATCACATTGGTGCAAGGAGTTCCACCTGCACAGCAGGGCTCTCCTCTCCCTGCACCCCCTCAAATCTGTTCGGAAAGGGCAATGGAGGAAAGGAAGTCCCATTGTATCTAACAGGATGGCTTTGTCAGATGCAGCCTGGTGTGTGCATTGCTCAGCTAAGAGGAAAGCCTGCAGAAATCAGAAGATGTTGGTGCTTTCTTTGTTTTCTGATGATGCTTGAATGTGCCCCAGCTGGCGCCATCCTAGAAGAGTATTTATTCCTGTTTATGAGAGGTAGGGGTTGGCTAAGGTTTTTTAGACATACTTGCCTCAAAACTCATCATTGCATTAAAACTGCTGCCTGATCAACCAGAGGCAGCTTTTTTTGTATGTCCCCAGTTTGTAATTGATGAATTTATGAATGAATTGACTAAATGTTGCAGCCCCAGCACAATTGGTTATAGCCTCTTCTGTTCAGGTCCTGAATATTTCTTCCTCTCTCATTCTCCCTCTCCTCTCTGTCATTGGGCTATTCTAACTGAACAGGGACGGTGGCTTTTTAATGAGATTTAGGTCTGTGCCTATTGGAAAGATTGTGTCTTAATGAATTTCCTTCTGTCTGAATATCTTGGTAAGAAGACCAGATTTTCTCCCTTTTCTCTTAAAGCTATTAATTGTGGCGAGCTCTATTTGCAAACGGGGCTGTTCTGTGACAGAAACCCACCGCCCGGTGGTCTGGGGAAGGTTTCTGGAAAGTGTTGAAAGATAACATTGTTTGTAACAATTGAGACAAATGCTTTTCCTTTGTGTTGAAGAAGGCTCATTTAGCCGAATCCAGGGCAGCCAAGTTGTTGAACATTTTACAATAGTTTTATTTACCTTTTTTTTATGTGTGTGCCTAGTAAAGCAAATTGTTAGAAGAGTAAGCATAACGTGGGGTTTTATGCCATTAAGCACCCTGTAGCAGCCACCGTGGAAACAATGGTTGCTTGGAGAATGGCATTCTGTTAATGATGGCATCGTGAGAAGAGATGCATTGCTGAGCAAGGTGCTTCTGTTGCAGTAGCAGAAATTTCTGGATCCTGAATTAATCAAAGGCTCTGGACTGTAATGTCATTATGAATAATCAGAACATTTCAGCCCGAGGCTTGGCCCATCATTTTGGCAAGAACTGAACTCCGTCAGATTCGATTGAAGTTGTGCCAGTCTTCCTTGGCAAATCTGATTGATGCGATCTCTTTCCTCGCCATTAATTTGAACCGCCAGACAGTGCACAGCTACGCTTTGGCCATCACAGGCATTGAGATGAATTCATTTTGATTGCTTCTGCTTGAGACTTGGGGAAACATGAAAATCCAGTAGCCATTATCATTGTCTGCTCCTTTTCTCCATGTGCACGCGGAGAATTCTGCATGTCTTAAGCGAAGACCCATGTGACGTTGACTGAGAAGCGTTGCACGTGATTGGCATGTGTATGTTCTGTTCGCCCTTCCACCTTACAAAAATTCCAGGATTGGAAAAAACTTTTCTGTGCTAACTGCTTTGCAGAAAAGCATGCCTCCTTTCTCTTACCCTTGCAAAGCAGAAAATAAAATGCCACAGTTTCCTCAGAGGCCTTGTTTTAGTGCACATTTTTAGCCTTCAGTGAGTTGTCAGTCCTCTCTACACCCCAATACAAATGAAGAGTTTGAGGATCTTTTGTGCTCCGCAGACTGAAACAAGTAATAAACAGTTTATGTAATCATCCTAATCACGAATCTCGGCCAAAAATGCCGTAAAACCCTGCTGAGTACAATGATCGCAATGATTTTATTTTTTTACAGCATGTAGAAAACATATATTATGAATATGATCTATTGTTTCTTGCTTAGGTTATTAACATTCCCCCATCCAAGGTTTTTAACTGAGGAGAGTTTCTTTCCTCATTTCAACTTTCCTCTCCTTCAATACATTCACATTGGCATCTAATTTTGCCGTTAAACCACCCCCAATGCAAAAATCAATTAATGCTCCAAAATTGTGTGCTGGGTTTTTTCCCTGCTTTCTCGGTTTTGTGAGTGTTGACAATATTTTGTTGTTTAGAAAATGATTTGAGCAAATCATCTTATTTGCAGAAATCTGTTTTGGCAGCCGCCCAGAATATCTTTTAATGGGTTGAAGACATTAAGAAACTATCATACCTTGGCGTAATTGGATGCTGATTATACCATTTTTAAAATTTTAATTTTGAAAGCTTTTGATCTGGTGTCATTGTTTAAAACCAGGGATTTTGTAGGTGAAATCAGACTGTGTAGGATTGTGGAGGTACCTGAGTATTCTTAGACAACTCCACAAATCTGAAAAAGAAAGTATCTTGGGGGTTTCTGTGGGTAATTTATTATCTCTTGGCCTATCTTAATATGTGGAAGAGTTGTGAGAATAAAATGAGAACTCTGTGTCCACTGTCCACTCTTAGATCCCTGGAGGAAAGGTGGAAGACAATTGTGGGGAAAATTAAGTAGATCTGATGTTGCATGAATCATAAGCAAGTTGGTTTTGTGTATATATTTATTTATATTGAAATCTATGTGTACTGTACATCTGAGATTCTCATCTAATATGGAACTTGACATGCTCCCATTTATATTTATCATTTAAATGTGAATTATAATTCTGGCTCGCCAAGTGCTCTGAAATTTTTTTTCCTTATCAGTCTCTTTGTGTGCTTTTCTTTTGTTTTTGCAAGCTGTTTGGCAGCTAACTAGAATTACCATTTTGCAGAATGGAGACGGAGGCAGACTTGTTCAAATCCACACAATGAATGAATCTGTGGCAAGAGCCTCTCTTGAACCCAAGTCCCCTCCTGGACACGGGGCCAGCTCTGTCCACCAGCCTGCACAGGTTCTGATCAGCAGCATGCAGATAGTAACGAACTGGAAACAAGAATTGGTGTTAGTATATAGCAGTTCTGAAAACAGAGCTCTCCAGCGTGAATCGTTCTGTTATCCTGCTGACAGCAATTGTTTGCACATCCTGGGAGCAAAATTCAGATGGAGATATTGATGTGGCAGAACACACCCGCATTTCCATATGAAATGCTGGGCTCCTAGTGTTCTGACTAGGTGTTCTTGATGAACTGAAATAAATACATATTGTCTTCGCATGTTGGGACAAGCAACTAAAAAATGAATCTCTGTGGGTGTGTGTTTTTTTTAATCCCCACTGGTCCATGGTATGAGACGTTGCTTGCTTTAATGTCTAACTCAAGCTGGTGTGAGGGATGGGTGCGGGGGGGGGGGGAAGGCATTATCTTCCAGTAATGCAAAAATTCCCAATGGGCAGGGCTGCCGTTATTCTCTAAACTGTGTGTTTACTTATGCTGTATCGCTTTGGAAATGCAGCAAATTGAAGCCTCTCTGAAAGCAGGTGGAGCCTGCGTTCCCGTTAGCAAAGTCTTGTTGTAACTGGCGAATTAGAAAATACAAAGCTTTGGGTGGCAGCTGAAGAGATCATAGAATTGTAAAGTTGGAAGGGATCCCCCAAGGGACATCTAGACCAACCCCTCCGATGCAGGAATCTCGACGAAAGCATCCATGACGGACGGCACCGCTGGCTCTGTATGCCTGACTACATGAAGGGCATGCGCTAAAATAGCAAGCAAGTGCCGCCTTTTAAGGCATTTCAGAAAGTCAAGCATCCGAGGGGTAATAGAGTTGACCTCTCATTTCAGAAATCAGGAGCGAGCACCTCAGAGCCTTTGCTTCCAAACTTTATTTAAAGCTCTTGCTTAGCAATCAGTTTTCATAAGGGGAGGGATTTGTGCTTCGTGGAAGATAGGTTGTACAATTGCAGAGAAGATCTCTCCCTTCCTAACCCTGAGCTCCCCTCTTTCTCCAAGAGATAGGAGGCACTTCTTTAAAGTGAGAAATGCAGAAATTTCAGATCACAGGCGGCTGTGGCTGAATTGCGCTCACGCCACTGATGCTGAAAACCTAGACACATTTCCTGTGTCCTTGCACAATGGAATTGCAAGATAGCGTTTTTAATTTTCTCCTTATAAGCAGACATTAAGGACTCTGTGCTAAAAGAACCAGGTTGTGCAGTTTGAGGTAAATTAGGCAAAGCACTGAAACTAGTATCAGTTGATTGGATTTGCATACCTATAACCTAGGGATAAAGAAGAAATTCATTGCTCATGTCTGAAGGCAAAGCTACCTAATTTGCACTTCTCGGAACAATATGCAAACTGAAGCACAGCTATCGCTTTGGAATCTGAACTTTTCTGAATTTTGTGAGGCAGTTCTCCAACCAAATGATGTGTACAAAAATGGGTGTACAGTGGTACCTTGGTTCTTGAACTTAATCCGTTTGACTCCTAAAACCATTCGAAAACCAAGACACAGCTGCAGGAGCTTCGGATATTTGGCTTCCAAAAATGGTTCGCAAACTGGAACACTTACTTGTGGGTTTGCGGCGTTCGGGAGCCAAAACGTACGAGTACCAAGGTGTTTGAGAACCAAGGTACGACTGTATTCTGGAAAAGGGTGGGCAATAATTAGTGAAAAGAATATTGAAAAATGCATTGTGGTAGGGGAAATTGTTTACAGAAATACATGTTTTAGGAGAATTGCATACACAAATGTATATGAATTTTCATGTGGACGTTTTTTCCTTTTAAAAAAGGTCTCAGCTGATGTGGGAATGGTATGTGAACTGAACTTAAGGCTGGGAAAATGACAAATGGAAGAAACCAGAATTGACAGATTATCCATCTCTACTGTAACCTGACTGGAAATATGCATCATGTTTATTTAGGATGGCTGTGACACTTTTAGATATATTACTTGTTAGGGGGTGGATGTTGGGATGAGCTAACAAGGAAACAGAGTTTTGGCAACATGTGAATCCTACATTGACTTAAATATTTAAGCCTAGAAAAAGAAACCTTTTGCTCGTGTGGTCCTTGTACTCTTGAAGACAACAATGTTTAATGAAAAGTTGGAAATGACAAGTTTTATTTAGAAGTTGGAAGGTACTCTTAGCTTCTTTGTTGAAAAATTACATTGTATAGTGCGGGGATAGAGTTGTCTTGACTAAATAGCAAAGACAAATCACTTAATCCTTTGGAAAATCACATTAAACACACCGTCTGAATCAAGAGATGCACATAGATCAACAGCAGTACCATCAGAGAATGCCCTTTTGGTGAGCTCTAATTTAAGATCCAATTAAACCCCCACTTTTAATCTGCAATTAATGAATTCATCAATTAATTGTATCAATTGATAAATGCTTTCTTCTCTTACTTATTAGTTTATGGTGTCTAAGATACAAAATAGGTAAAGATGGCACCATTAATTTTCTTCTTCTGTTGGTGGACGAAAGGGGAGCTCATAGTTGTAGCAAGTATTCTGAAAGGGAGAAATGTTTAGCGCCCCTCCCAGGCCAGTGTGATGCTGCGGCTGGTGTGTTGGGGCCAGCTTCAAAGGGTGACCTCTAAAAATAACTTGGTTGACTCCACAAAACCTCTGGGCTGGTAACAATACATTAAATTGAATTTTTAAAAAATCTAAATTAAATTTAGCCATACTAAAATTGTTGAGTTCAGCTAATGTTTAGCATTTTCTAGCGATCTTATTTTAAATTCCAGTGTTGGTCTAAATTGGAGGATCCATCAGAGTTTCTCCAAGTTGATTGTGGCCAGGCTTTGGTGAATGTCCAGGAGGCAGGAGTTGCAGAACATTTCTCTATGCACTTGTCTTCTTCCATACCATTACTAAGGGAGCACCACATCCCTCAGGAAGGATGTTGACAAGCTGGAACATGCAGAGAGGAGGGCAACAAAGATGATCAAGGGTCTGGAAGCCAAGCCTAATGAAGAACGGTTGAAGGAGCTGGATATGTTAAGAGGAGGCTGACAGTAGATATTATTTGTTGTTGTTTAGTCGTTTAGTCGTGTCCGACTCTTCGTGACCCCATGGACCAGAGCACGCCAGGCACTCCTGTCTTCCACTGCCTCCCACAGCTTGGTCAAACTCATGCTGGTAGCTTTGAGGACACTGTCCAACCACCTCGTCCTCTGTCGTCCCCTTCTCCTTGTGCCCTCCATCTTTCCCAACATCAGGGTATTTTCCAGGGAGTCTTCTCTTCTCATGAGGTGGCCAAAGTATTGGAGTCTCAGCTTCAGGATCTGTCCTTCCAGTGAGCACTCAGGGCTGATTTCCTTCAGAATGGAGAGGTTGGATCTTCTTGCAGTCCATGGGACTCTCAAGAGTCTCCTCCAGCACCAGAATTCAAAAGCATCAATTCTTCGGTGATCAGCCTTCTTTATGGTCCAGCTCTCACTTGCATACATCACTACTGGAAAAGCCATAGCTTTAACTATACGGACCTTTGTTGGCAAGGTGATGTCTCTGCTTTTTAAGATGCTGTCTATGTTTGTCATTGCTTTTCTCCCAAGAAGCAGGCGTCTTTTAATTTGGTGACTGCTGTCACCATCAGCAGTGATCATGGAGCCCAAGAAAGTAAAACCTCTCACTGCCTCCATTTCTTCCTCTTCTATTTGCCAGGAGGTGATGGGACCAGTGGCCATGATCTTAGTTTTCAGACCATATTTTGCACTCTCCTCTTTCACCTTCATTAAAAGGTTCTTTAATTCCTCCGGAGATGTTATAGCCATCTTCAAATATCTCAGAGGCTGTCACATGGAAGAGGGAACATGCTTGTTTTCTCTTGCTCGGGGGGGGGGGGGTAAGACTTGAACTAATGGCTTTCAAGTTACGAGAAAGGATGTCCTGACCAAACATCAGGAAGAACTTTATGACAGTAAGAGCTGTTCGCCAGTGGAACTGTCTGCCTTGGGAGGTAGTGAACTCTCCTTCCTTGGAGGTGTTTAAGTAGAGGTTGGATGGCCATCTGTCATGTATGATCTAGTTGTGATTCCTGCATAGCAGGGTGTTGATCTTGATGATCCTTGGGGTCCTTTCCAACTCTACAGTTCTATAATTCTATGATCTTTCAGTATGAGGCATGAAGGCAGTGCATTGTGCTGTGAGGATAAGTCCTCTACAAACACCATACATATTCTGATTCCTGGCTACTACAAACTTGCAATTGCCACAGGATAAAAGAATCAGCAACCCATGATTGTGGTTATTTTTTTTTGGGGGGGGGGGTGCTTCCTCACTTTATTCCGGTTTTCTTTCTTTGACGCAATTGTGCAAAAGGAAGAACCCAACCTTTTTGAATTTTTGTTTGTTTGCTTGCTTTATGAAATAAATACACATTCCTTTTTTAAATATAATTTTTATTGGTTTTTACACATGTTTTCCAGACATAACATCCCATCTTATACAGCATAACAAACCTTTGGCTATCACAGCCTAGGACTTTCATCAACCTCAACTAATGGTTTTCTAACTTTCTTTCTGATTTTGCATTTTATTTTAATAAGGTATTGCTATAAAATCCAAATCCTAAATAAACTACTTCTTAGTCCTTTTTCGCAATAATTCATATAATTCTCCTTATAATACTTCTTGCCACCCTACAAGTCAATTGATTACAATTGTCTTTCAAATGTATCATAAATTTCTTCCAATCTTTCAGGATTGGTATTGCTGGTTACGAATTTTCCCAGTTAATTTGGCCAACTTGGCATAGTCCATCACAGCCTCAGACTGCTTCCCTGCTCGCCTTTGCCTGCAGGAAGTCATAAGGTAAAGGTAAAGGGACCCCTGACCATTAGGTCCAGTCGTGACCGACTCTGGGGTTGCGGAGCTCATCTCGTTTTACTGGCCGAGGAAGCTGGCGTACAGCTTCTGGGTCATGTGGCCAGCATGGCTAAGCTGCTTCTGGCAAACCAGAGCAGCGCACGGAAACACCGTTTACCTACCCGCTGGAGCGGTACCTATTTATCTACTTGCACTTTGACGTGCTTTCGAACTGCTAGGTTGGCAGGAGCAGGGACCGAGCAACGGGAGCTCACCCCGTCGCAGGGATTCGAACTGCCGACCTTCTGATCAGCAAGTCCTAGGCTCTGTAGTTTAACCCACAGCGCCACCCGCGTCCCCATACAGTCATACCTCGGGATAAATATGCTTCAGCAAAGTATTTTCAGGTTGCGCTCTGTGGCGACCCAGAAGTAACGGAGCGCGTTACTTCCAGGTTTCGCCGCTTGCACATGCGCAGACGGTCAAAATGACGTCACATGCATGCACGGAATCTGCGAAACGCGACCCTCACACGCACAGACGCACTGTCGCATCTTACGTTCTGTTCAGGATGTGAACAGGGCTCTGGAACAGATCCCGTTCGCATCCCGAGGTACCACTGTACAGAAGGGCAGGCATGGCAAGACTGCGCTAACTTTCAGTGGTTGGCTCACTGTGGTCTCTCTTTTCGCAGAGCCAAAGGGGTGAGGAGAGAGGGTATCATGTGGGATTGCCAGTAAGCCAGTGTGGAGTGAGGGCCCAATCTTTAACCCTTCGTTGTCCTCTTAAAATGCCCACAGGAAGGAGGATAGTTCTGTTGCCAACTAACCACGCTCGCTTAATGGGACCTTTCCCCCCACTCTGAATTCAGATGCAGACACTGGAGAGTTTAGCCTTCGTGCCGACGACCTTCCCAGAGGCATCTGGTATCACTGCAGGAAACAGAGTGCCGGGGTTGGTTTGATCCAGTAAGGAAGCTGCTTACTCTTGTTGCTAGCCAGGGACAAGAACAAACAGAGACCAAAGAGTTGTTATTCCGGCTTCATGGATTCTGTAGCCAGGCCTTGTTGGGATAACTCCAAGGCTCAGCGCTTCTGGAGTGCATCAAGCGCTGTGGTGCTATCTGCACTTGCTTTTCCGTTGCTTTACAGAACTGCTTCAGGGACAGCCCATCTAGCTGAAGTTGCATTTGACTTTTATGTTAAGGATCCCTTTGTGCTTTGAATTTCAACAGCAATTTTAATTCATATCTGGCCAGAACCTGACATTTAATTCACCAGCCAGACTGCATTTTTAATGATCAATTTAGAAATGCCTTTTCTGATGTAAAGTTGCAGATAATTGGCATTAGCGGATTCTTTGCCAGGGTTGTTGATCACCCACTGCTCCCACTGACTTTGATGAAACCTCAGAGTACTTAGCACCTCTGAAATTCAGGCCATGAAATAAGAAATAAGAACTTGTGTGCTTGCTGGGGAGGAAAAAAGCTCATGTCACAGTGTGATCAAGACTTTCCGGTGCGGTTGGTGTGGGCAGTGATGACTAACTAAGAATGTGCTGAAATTAACTGGACAGTCTGTTGCTCTTCCACCTCTTTGTATGGATTCCCTACACCAGGGGTCAGCAAACGCTTTCAGCAGGGGGCCGGTCCACTGTCCCTCAAACCTTGTGGGGGGGGCGGACTATATTTTGAGGGGGGAAATGAACGAATTCCTATGCCCCACAAATAACCCAGAGATGCATTTTAAATAAAAGCACACATTCTACTCATGTAAAAACACACTGATACCCAGACTGTGCGTGGGCCGGATTGAGAAGGCGATTGGGCCGGATCTGGCCCCCGGGCCTTAGATTGCCTACCCCTGCCCTACACAGAAGTAACATTCAGGTGGCAATTCCATACTTGACAATCCAGGAGTGACACCTTGGACACAGTGGGATTTACCTCTGAGTAAAGGCCCGTTTGGGCAGGGGTACCTTTACCTTTACCTTTAAACAGGTAGAACTGCCCTGCCGTGGTTGAAATGGTTTCCGAATTGGCCCTCAGTGATCATCCTTCTGAGAGGTATTGCTGAGACTACCCAGTTCTTTGCTCAGTGTGTTCATCACTGCTAATTGCTATGTTTGTTAAAAGATTATTTAGCACTACTAGCAAAAAACACACACCCGCCTATTAACTGTGCTCTGACCCTTCGTCACCTGACCATACCTGCCCTAACAGCCGCCTTCACGTAAGCAAATCTGTCAGACAGTGTTGTGTCATCATTTCATAGTCTTACGTGTTTCCTGGTTGGCTGTGGCCATCCATGCCACGGATCCAAGACGCAGTGTTCTAATTCCCTGTTAGTGATAACCACCATATAGCCAAATCTGATTGGCTTTGTAGCATGATGACATCACCCCATATGTGCCCTGATCCTCGGGCTGCCAGCATGTCTCCTCCAGGAAGAAAAAGAAACAGGTGGCCAAGTTGGTAGCATCAGACAAACTTTTAAAAAGGCAAATGATTTCACAAATTCCGTTTAGGATAATTTTTCTCCCACTGAAATGGCAAGGGTTTGACCCGAAAAATGAAATTTGTTTTATATGGTAAAATGTTGGCCCTTTTGCTTAAAGCTTACGTTGTATTTTCATAATTATACAGCACTGCAAGGAAAGTTCCCATTCCTGCCCCTTTTGTTGCTTCAAACTTTCCCTTTGACCACACCTGAACCTCTGAAGATGTAATTGCATTACCTGCCTCACAGGGTGGTTGTGAGAACAAGCTGGGCGGGATGTGTGGAGAAGCACCTGTACTGCCTTGAATACCTGTATAGAGGCGTGTAAATGTCACGATGGAACCTTTTACATTACAGGCAATATATACAGTATATACAGGTGAAACTCGAAAAAATAGAATATCGTGGAAAAGTTCAATTATTTCAGTAATTCAACTTAAAATATATGAGATAGACTCATGACATGCAAAGCGAGATATGTCAAGCCTTTATTTGTTATGATTGTGATGATCATGGCGTACAGCTGATGAAAACCCAAAATTAACAATCTCAGAATATTCGAATATTGTGAAAAGGTGTAGTAGCTATTCAATCCATAACACCTGCAATGGGTTCCCGAGCTTTAAATGGTCTCTCAGTCTGGTTCAGTCGGAAGCACAATCATGGGGAAGGCTGCTGACCTGACAGTTGTGCAGAAAGCCATCATTGAGACTCTCCATAAGGAGGGAAAGCCTCAGTTATAACAAATAAAGGCTTGACATATCTCGCTTTGCATGCCATGAGTCTATCTCATATATTAGTTTCACCTTTTAAGTTGAATTACTGAAATAAATGAACTTTTCCACGATATTCTAATTTTTCGAGTTTCACCTGTATATATTCCTAGAAATCCAGGCAGATAACAATGGCTGGTTCTATTCTGAGTAGTTCCAATTTTGCAGGCAGCTTTGCAACATCATGTAGTTCCTCACAGGGAAAACCTCTGTGACAGACTTTATTTGGAAGAAGCTGCTGCTTTTTGATATGTGGTGTTTGCTCAGCTTTCCCTCTCTTTGTTCTTCTCTTGTTCAGGAGGGCATTTGCATGAAAACAAGTTCTTTGTTTCTTAAGAGTTCATCTGCTCCTGCTGCTTATTTTCCCACCCGACTGTAATCCTCTGGTTTGTGACATCTCAATTGGTGGCTGTGAAAATGATTAGGATGTCAAAGGGGGAATTATGACTTCAGGTGAGAAATAAGCAGCAGGTGCAGGTGAACTCGAGAAAGAAGCAGAGCTTGTTTTCATTGAGGTGTCCTTTTAATACAAAGGAACCAGGGAGGATGCTTCCTTGCTTGCTTGCTCACTCATGTAAAATGTCTCAGCTTATAAAGTATGCCCCCCTTTCAGGGGATGCTCTTTTGGTTTAAATTAGTTTCTTTCCTAATGTAGATGGACCCCAGTTTTCTCCTGAGTTTCATTGGTGCTAAAATCAGAACCTAGTCATGACCTGGTCAGTTTGAGAAGATGTAACCATATTTTTCCTGCCAACCTAGCAGTTCGAAAGCACGTCAAAGTACAAGTAGATAAATAGGTACTGCTCCGACGGGAAGGTAAACGGCGTTTCCGTGTGCTGTTCTGGTTCGCCAGAACAGCTTAGTCCTGCTGGCCACATGACCCGGAAGCTGTACGCCGGCTCCCTCGGCCAATAAAGCGAGATGAGCGCCACAACCCGAGAGTCGGCCACGACTGGACCTAATGGTCAGGGGTCCCTTTACCTTTACCTTTAACCATATTTTGTCTAGAGTAGGCTGAGGCTCTGCGTACTTTAACATCCTGTCAAACCATAACATCTTCTCTGCACTAATCAGTTTATTCAGGGTAGTTAACAGGTAGCGTTAAATCTTAGGAAAACACTGCCAAGCCTGCGTTCAGCTATGACCTGGTTGCTGCCCAGGTTCACAAATGTTTAAATTCATGTGCACTGTGCAAAAATGGGGGTTAAAAAAATACTTCAAGAAAAAAGTTGTGTTTGAGCATTATTTTAGCTTTTATTTCTAATAGTTGGGAGAGAGTGCTCATTGTTATGTAGCCAGAATAGAAACACCCACATAGAAGGTGGAGGTCCTGGCAAGCTTGAGGGAAGTTGAAGGCCCACAGAAAAATATATTTAAATAATCTAGTCAGCCAGATGCATATAGGGAAGCCCATAAGCAGAACCTGAGTGCAAAGTGTGTTGGAATGGCTTAACCAGAAGAATGTACAATAGTACATATAATAAGAATGTAACAGTGTCATTACTCTGTAGTTTGCTTGGCCACAGACAGGTGGCGCTGTGAACTACAGCATGGTGAGAAGCAGTGAATGGCTGGCCAAGGAAGCTGCAAAAGGGAGAGCCAGAAAAGACGGCAGAAGCCCCTCCATGGCCACCCTGTTCCATTTGACTCCTCTGCCTCTCTGCCCCAGAGCCCCAGTCAAGCTGGCACTGCTACTGGTCAACTTCTTCCTCCCTGCTTAAGATAAGCATGCACTTGCCAGAGTGGTGCATGCTCTAGTTATCTCCCGCTTGGACTACTGCCATGCGCTCTATGTGGGGCTACCTTTGAAGGTGACCCGGAAACTGCAATTAATCCAGAACGCGGCAGCTAGACTGGTGACTGGGAGCGGCCGCCAAGACCACATAACACCGGTCCTGAGAGATCTGCATTGGCTCCCAGTACGTTTCCGAGCACAATTCAAAGTGTTGGTGCTGACCTTTAAAGCTCTAAATGGCCTCGGTCCAGTATACCTGAAGGAGCATCTCCACCCCTGTCGTTCTGCCCGGACGCTGAGATCCAGTGCCGAGGGCCTTCTGGCGGTTCCCTCATTGCGAGAAGTGAGATTACAGGGAGCCAGACAGAGGGCCTTCGCGGTAGTGGCACCTGCCCTGTGGAACGCCCTCCCTTCAGATGTGAAGGGAATAAGTAGCTATCTTATCTTTAAAAGACATCTGAAGGCAGCCCTGTTTAGGGAAGTTTTTAATATTTAATGCTGTATTGTTTTTAACACTTGATTGGAAGCTGCCCAGAGTGGCTGGGAAAACTCAGCCAGATGGGTGGGGTATAAATAATAAATTATTATTATTATTATTATTATTATTATTATTATTATTATTAAGAGTGAGCCAGGTTAAGGCAGTAGTGGCAGATCTCCAGCCTGACCAGCCACCAGTTCTGGCCTCCTTCTTGCAGCGCTCCTGCTTCCGGGCTGACTCTTCATCCTGCTTGCCTTCATCAATGGCAGGAGGTGGAAAGGGGGAAGGTCTAAGGCAGGGGTCTGCAACCCACGGCTCTGGAGCCGCATGTGGCTCTTTTACACCTTTGCTGCGGCTCCAGGGCGGATACTAGCGAGGGGAGGAGGCGCATTGTGCGCCCCGACACTCCCCACTGTGGTGAGTGCTGTATTGACTGTGACGTCACATGGGGGCGGTGCGTGCGTTAGTCACGCACCATCCCAACGTCACCTTCCCGCCCGCCTGCCCGCTACATTGTAAGGGGCATGTACGCTGGTCACTGCATTGAAAGGGGGCATGTACGCTGGCCACTGTTTTGAAGGGGAGTGAAGAACACACACACACACACACACACACAAAAGGTAACTTGTTAATTTAACGTTTATTTCTATGAGGAGGAGTAATTCTGAGGGGTCAAACAAAGAAATAATAAAAAAGTGACAAAAAAGTTATTTTTATAATGACGAGTTTTGCGGCTCCCAGTTTTTTTCCCTTCGGAAACGGGTCCAAGTGGCTCTTTTTGTCTTAAAGGTTGCAGACCCCTGGTCTAAGGTGTTAGTGACATGAGGTAGAAAGGGGGAAGGTCTAAGATGTTAGTGGATTGTGGGGTTTGGTGAGATGGTGAGGCAATAGGTTGGGTTGGTGAGCAAAGGGATTAGTGGAGGAGTGGTGCTTGTTTCCCCAATAAACAGGATAGAAGCTGCAATGGACATAATTATATAAGAGCATAAATTACCCACTCCCATTATACAAAGCTGTAGGAAACAAACTTCGCCATCAGGCCTAGCAATCCAAATAAACAACAGCAGGGGGAGGATGTTAACTCTCACACCCTTAAAACTGTCACTGCTTAATAAAACTGCCAAAAAATTTCTGAAGAACTGCTGAAGGCACCAGGAGACCTTCTCTGGGTAGAGTCCTCTATAGACAGCCAGGAGTGGGTGGTGCGCCATCCTCTTCGCTTCTGGTGGAGGAGGGGGGAACTGAGGAGGGCCTTCAGAGATGAACTAAAGCCTGAATAGACTCATATGGGAAAAGCAGACTTCAAGTACCGGGTTCCAAGGCACAGAAGGATTCATAGGTTAATACAGTGGTGCCCCGTAAGACAAATGCCTCGCAAGACGGAAAACTCGCTAGACGAAAGAGTTTTCCATTTTGGAGGTGCTTCGCAAAACGAATCTCCTATGGGCTTGCTTCGCAAGACGAAAATGTCTTGCGAGTTCCTGCGGGGTTTTTCCCCTCCCCCCTTTTTCTAAGCCGCTAAGCCGCTTATCAGCTGATCCGATAAGCTGATAAGCCGCTAAAAGCCGCTAATAGCGCTAATAGCGCTAATCCTCTAATCCATCAATGGGCTTGCTTCACAAGATGAAAAAACCGCTAGACGAAGAGAATCACGGAACGGATTCTTTTCGTCTTGCGAGGCACCACTATATCTTGACTTAGTCTGGATAAAGACTTGCAGAAGTCAGAATGAACAAGGACTTACATGATTTGTTCTGAATGTCTGGAACCCTGTTAGTAACCTCGCTACTGAATTCTTCAGCTGCTGAAGTTGGCATACCGCCTTCAAGGGAAGCCCCATGTGCAATGCATTGCAACAACCTCTTAATAATTGCACTCTTGCCTCCTCTCTCCAGCAATGGGTACATAGTGACACTCTGCCTCTGAACCAGGAAATTCTGCTTAGCTGGCAGTAGTCAATAGCGAGCTGTAGACCTAATTCCGCGAGTTAGTCTCATCCCCTTCTAAAGCCCTTTCCACTTTTTCTGATAATTCACTCTATACATTAACTATGTCTTGTGGAGTACCGCTTCCTTTTGCTGGTCATATATTTACTGCCCATCAGTGCAATTGGATGACTTTGAGTTCTAGTGCCATTGATGATATAAGTATGCAAGTACTTATCTCTCATCACTTTTTCCACTCCTCTCGCCTTTCCCCTGCCCTTATTTCCCCCGAACTTAGAACAGATGCTGTCACACACCCTCCAGATCAGTGGTTCTCTCTCTCTCTCTCTTTTTTAAAAAAATTATATTTATTAAAGTTTCAAAAAAAGGATTACATAAATAAAAAGAGGAAAAAGAAGAAAAAGAAATAAAAAGGAAAAAATCCAAAATACAGAAAAAAAAGATAGAAAACACTTAAAAAAATACATCAGTCTTTCCATGCCTTACATTTCATTTCCTTGCTTCCCTGACCTCCTCACACCTCCCTTTTTTGTATTCCAGTTCTGTTAGTTAATTCAGCAATTCCTTTCCCTCTTTGTTTTTATCTTAATCCTTTAACTTAATATATTATAACTTTGGATTTTCACCTGTTAACAAACCATTTTTACATACACCTTTATAACATTACTGCTAAAACCACTCAACTTCATTCTGACATCATTCTAACATTCATTAATTTTGCAGTATTTCTGTAAATAGTCTTGAAATTTCTTCCAATCTTCTTCCACCGACTCTTCTCCCTGGTCTCGGATTCTGCCAGTCATTTCCGCCAGTTCCATATAGTCCATCATCTTCATCTGCCATTCTTCCAGAGTGGGTAAATCTTGTGTCTTAGATCAGTGGTTCTCAACATGTGGGTCCCCAGATGTTGTTGGACTACAACTCCCATCATCCCTGAGCTCTGGCCTTGCTAGCTAGGGGTCATGGGAGTTGTAGTTCAAAAGGCTGCCTAGATGCTTCAACTCCTTGATCATTTTGATTTTCCTTTCCTAAACCTTTTCCAGCTCTGTGGTCCTTTTTTGTGTGTGGCCAGAACTCTCCCCAGTATTCCAAAGGCAGCCACATCATAGATTTTATAGAAAGCCACTGTGGTGTTTGGCACTTTTATCTTCAGTCCATTTCCTGATAGCCCCCACAGTGGAATTTGCTTCTCTTGGTTCCACCGCTGCACTGGGAGTTGGGTTGATTGCTTCATTGTGGTGTTCACCATGACCACAAGTGATTTTTCCTGGTGAGTTATTGCCAGGAAACCGTCATTATGGTTAGGATATCTTAGGATTGCCTGTTTTAAATAGTGCAGCGACAGTGTGTGTAAAAGGACTGCAGCAGCAATGCCACATACAGGCCTGTTAAAATATATCGCTATGTTCCTGCTAGATCTAGAGGTCCACTTTTTATTTTATTTTTTGGTTAGAGCCTGTATTCTCCTGAAGCCTTATTGTTTAAAGGCACTGCGCAGGATTCCTCCTTGCCTGCAATTGGTGTCCTGGGAAGATAAGTAGCCCACATTGTACCATAGTCATTTGTCTGCTGTGTGCTGAATGGAAGGAAAAAGCTATTTGCATAGCTGGCTCCCCAGGTGTGAACAACAGCTTGCAGGGTCTTGTGTTTTTTAGGTAAATTGTTGGTTGACCTTACTGTTGGCTCCTGGGTAGATCTTTATTAAAAAGAGTTGTGGTTCTAAAGACACCACCAAGCCATGTCTTCTGACTTTGTATCTTAATGGTTGTCCCATTGTACTGCAGACTTTTTCTTTATAGCCAGCCAGGTTTCCAGCTATGCCTGCTTAATATTTTCTTTTCCGCCTTCCATGTGCACAGTTTATTTTGTAGTTTAATTTATTTAACAAAATTTCGATACCGTCGTACCTTGGAAGTCGAACGGAATCCGTTCCGGAAGTCCGTTTGACTTCCAAAGTGTTCAGAAATCAAATCATGGCTTCTCATTGGCTGCAGGAAGCTCCTGCGGCCAATCAGAAGTTGTGGAAGCCTCGTCGGACTTTTGGGTTCCAAAAGAACGTTTGCAAACCGGAACAATCACTTCTGGGTTTGCAGCCTTCGGGAGTCAAAACGTCTGAGTTTTAGGGCACTCCGGATCCAAGGTACAACTGTACCGCTTACTAGAGCAACATATTTCTGTGTGGTTTCCGATAAAATTTTCTGGACTAGCTGCTGGCTGCTGTTTTGGTGGAGCCCAGAAGTGCTATATGGGATCTACTCACTTTGAGTCTCTCTGGCCAGCAGCACACACCGTCTTTAGAGAATCTGGTTAGATTTTGTCACTCCTCTCTCACAGAACTTTTGAAAGCTTCCTTAGCTTAATATTTAGCTATTTTATTTATTTAAATATTTATAACACTCACTTTAATAAAGTATATCAAGGTGGCGTACAGCATACAAAAGAAGAAAACCAGTCCCCATTGAGATTTATCTTCTCTTCCCCCACCCCCTCAATCCTCACTCATTAATTCAGGTGTCTCCTGAAGGAGGGTTAGCATTAGGCAATCAAATTATGGAATAACCATTCACCTGGGTATGTTTTTGACACAGGCAGAGCTGAAAACAGAGCCACTCACTTGCTGATGCTTGTGACGGATTCAAAGAATTATCCCAAGTGAGTGTCACTTAGTGCCTGCCCTTTTCCAAGAGAGCTTCATCTTGTACTCATCCTTCTTATAAATTTGCAAGTTCACATTACTCTAGGAAATGCCACAGCGGCAGGAAACTATTAATCTTATCAAGCATCACAGAGTAGAAACTGATTGAGAAGATTGGATGTCTTTGCCGTATCTTGGCTACAGCCTGAGGTTGAGTGTGAGTGTGGCCATCACACAACTAGCTGCTCCTTCCTCAGAAGGGAGTGAGCACAAGACTTTAAGGAAAAAAGCTGCTGTGTTCTGATGGCATTTTATGATGAAATAACTGCTTCACACCAAAGTCTTCTTTCGCTGTTCTTTTTAACGTCTCTGTGTCTTATTTTAAAGCCATCGTTTTCAAGACTGTAGCTTTGCTCACTGATCAATTTATATATATATAATTATTAAATAGCTCAAAGGGCTTTAAATATCCCAGAGTGATATTAATTAGTTGACTCTCCAGTCACTAAGGCTTGTCAGAGCTCAGTTTGAAGTTCAGCTTGGAGAAATTTGGCAAACAAAATAATACCAGAGTTCCAGACCCATAATTACCCATCAAGTGAATGTGACAAAAGCATACGCTCCCCCCCCAAAAAATAATCTAAAATGAGGATCAAGCACTTGGGGGAGGGCACTTCTCAAACAACTTTTTGAAGATGATCCTTCTGGCGATCCTTTGGTGATATGGATTGTCTTGAAAGTGGGCATGTGTTTTAGCCCATGCAGAGTGAAAGTCATTGGTAACCCTGTTATCCAGGATCACAGATACGACTGAGGTATTGCCCTTCCTCTTGGTTGGCTTTGTTTGCCTGAGTAACATTGCCGTGTAGCAAAATCTGATACACTCCTAAGTGCCATTATGGTATCTCATTCCAGTTGGCTGGAGCCCTCTGTGTGATTAAACAAGAAAGAAAAAGGCACAGAAGTTTGAAGGGGGGAATGGTGCTGAAATAGCAGCGGCAGAGAATAGGGAAATGGTGGGGTCAAAAGCCCAGAATGTTAAGGGATTATGTCGGAAATTTTTTGGCCTTTGGATACCTCAGTTTTTGGCCCAAAAATGAATTGGGCAAACATTTGGCATGTCCCGTATAATTTGTTTTCAAAGGCTCTTAAATCTAATTACAGAGTAATTGTGTCCATTGCAATTACATCTGTGGCATGGAATCATTTCCAGTATAGATCCTCAAACTAGTACAAGATTCATGTGAGCTGGTGTATATAATTGCACTAGCAGGTCTGGTGACACCCTTAGCAACCTGACCAGTGGTTAGGCATGATGGGAAATGGAGTCCAACAACACCTGAAGGGGACCAGGATTGGAAAAATGTGGTCCATGAGTTGGTGAGAGGCTGCTTTTCTCTGGAACATCATCTCTGCAGAGCTGGAGGTACTTGTGGACTGCTTGATTCTTGGGTGCCTTTTCCCAACTACACATGACAAACCAGTGGAATACTTTCCTGGCAGCAGAGATCTGACTCCTATGATCTGCAACAACATCTGGGTTGAACTTCAGCAGTGTATTATCCGTGGAGCTGCTTCTGAAGAGAATTTGGAAACGACAAATGTTCTAGACTGTTGCTGTGAGATTGCAGACCTAGCACTAACTGAAGTCAACCCATCTCCCCTACCCCCCAGAAATCACTGGTTTTATTTGTAATTTCTCAAGCTCAATCTATGTGCTCTCCAGTGCTTTAGAATATAACTCCCATCACCACTGACCATACTGTCTGCAACTGAGGGAGCTGCAGTCGAAAACATCTGGAGGGCACCAGCTTGGGGAAGACTAGCTTAGGCTCTGCTTATCCGAGGGACCCCTCTGTGTTCTCTGTCACTTGCCTTGCACCTGAATTGAAATCAGTGGTTCTTTACCCAAAAGTCTTCTCTAGGGAACTATCTTCCCCTTGTCATGTCTGACTCTTCGTGACCCCCTGGACCAGAGCACGCCAGGCCCTCCTGTCTTCCACTGCCTCCCCCAGTTTGGTCAAACTCATGCTGGCAGCTTTGAGAACACTGTCCAACCATCTCGTCCTCTGTCGTCCTCTTCTCCTTGTGCCTTCCATTTTTCCCAGCATCAGGGTCTTTTCCAGGGAGTCTTCTCTTCTCATGAGGTGGCCAAGTCTTGAACCTCAGCTTCAGGATCTGTCCTTCCAGTGAGCACTCAGGGCTGATTTCCTTCAGAATGGATTGGTTTGATCTTCTTGCAGTCCATGGAACCTGTGATGGGATGATGAGCTGCTTGTGCGTAAAATCCAAGTCCCTCAGAGTTTGGTCAAGTTTGCAAACCTCTGTCTGTAACGGAGCCCCTTAAGCATGGCTCCGTCAGTCGCTGGCAGATTCCGACAGTGGTTGCTTTCGGAATCTCTTCCAACATAAAAGCTCCTTAATGGAAACACGTCTTCTGGACTCTCTGTGTGACAGTTTCCGGCGAGGAGTGGGTGTCCCTACAGGAGGTCCTGAAACCTCCCCACTGTTTTCGCTGGAAGTGTCTCTGAGCCATCTCTCCTGCTCACTTCCCCTCAGCTCACCTCCTCTCCCCCTGCTGGTCCCTCTTCAGCTGCTGAGTCTCTCCCAACCTGTGTGAGCCCTTCCACCTCCCGTCCTTCCGATGGCAGTTCCCTGACAGAACCCTTCTTCCTAGGTAGGCTTGGCTAACTCCCTCTTCATTTTTAGGAGGAGTGCTATTATTTCTCAGGAGCACCTTCATTGTTCACTGCTGTAAAATATAAAAAGCAACCACATCAAATACTTCTCTAAAACTCATGCACGTTTTTTAAAAACTGCCAACGTATCTGAGTGTAGATGAATCTCTCCCTGCCCCAAATGGGGCCTGTGGGTTTAAGCTTTGAGCTTCCTGCAGTGGGAGAAGCAACTGGGGACCCTCTCTTAAATCTCAAAAATTAGTTCCCACTTTTATGCACAAATCCTGAACACAATGCAGCAAATGGGCTGGCATAAACAGTGTGGAGTTGTTGTGTGTTGCTTGTGTGTCCCCTGGATTCTTGGGCCTGCTTGATATTATTGACCACCATGAGAATGCATCAGAAAAGAGACACACTCACCTTTTTCAAAAGCCGAAACTTCTGTGTAACTTTTTTGTCAGGTCATGATCACGATGAGCCAGGCTGCCTTTCAAGCACCACACTGACAGGTCGACCTCTCTGCAGTCCTTGTTGTCATTCCTTGGCATGATTGTCATTTGAGGGGCAGGCTAGAGGTCATCCCACCAGAGCCACGGGGGCGCCGCTAGCTAGCCTCAGGAATGCTCCCTACAAATGTAGGATCAAAAGGGCAGCCACATGAAAATTGCTGCTTGCTCTTATATTTTTTTATGAATTATCACCCAGGGACCTGGATCATTAGCAAAATCCAAATGCTCTTCTGCAAGGACATTGCCCTGCTTGAGTCTACTCACTTGGGGCCACCTTTGCCAGAGAGCCAGGGAATTCTTCAGCTTTGCGGGATGCCTCTGTTATGGAAATATCCTTCCTCATTTACCTGTTTTGCTAAAACAATCTCTCTTGCATATGGTGATGCTTTTTAAAAGCCTTTGGTCTTTTTGGCACAGCTTCTGACTCTGATTCTTTTTCAGCAAAGACATGCTAGATCTATAGCCAAAAAGGGTCTGCAGGGGATGCCTCGCATTTGAGCAAGTTCAGTTATCTTTTTGACAGCATTCTTTCAGTGCTTGCCATCTGCCACTGAGAACGGAACTGGGAAATGGACACTAACTTGAGGTGTGTTTGCATCTCTTTTTCCAAGTATCAGTAGCTAACTCCTTAAGTCTCAGCAGTGGAGTGCTATTCAGGCTTGCATGCGCACTAACGTAATGCCGTTACACTTCGCTCCAGAAAGAAGGGACGATGCTTTTTCCAAAGGGTTCTTTATCTTCCAGCAATAATATCTATTAGAAGTAATATCTATAGGCGGCAACCATTTTAGGCACGTCCAAATGACGTGTGATTGCTGGCGCGTGGGTCATAGCTGTCAACATTTCCCTTTTTAAAAGGGAAATTCCCTTATTCTGAATAGGATTCCTCGCAAGAAAGGGAAAAGTTGACAGCTATGGCGTGGGTCCTTATGGACCCGGACGAGGGAAGAAGGTGGGCAGGGTGTGAATATGCACACTCCGCAGACACAGGGGCCAGGAACAGAACCGCCATGCGAAATGGCCGTTGCCTGTACTATAAACTCTGAGATCATGGAGGCACTAAATACCAGCCCCATTATGTCAACCAAATTTATTAAACGTAGTTGCAAATGTTGGTGTGCCGTGGTAACTTAGAATGATCTGTGACATTGCTAATGTGCTTTTCGGTGCAGTTAACTCCTCTTTGACCCTAGATGGGCATTACTGCAGTTTCCGGGGTGCAAACTGAGGTTGCCAGTCTTCTTGAGTTCCTGGAAGCCAAGAGTCTCTATTTCTGTGCTTCTGTTGGCACAGGGATATGCTGCCCCATATCTTCAGCTTCTCTAAATCCAGCATCTCCAATGCAAGAAGAGAGAGTGTGAAGAGTCTACAGCCAGGGATATTCTCTGAATAGGAGTGTTAACAAATGCTCTGTTCCATTGACCCACTTCTCCAAGTGTGATTCCCACCTGTTACAAAAACTTTTTAATTTCTATCAAAAGAGCTCAGGAGTGTTACTAAGATTTGAACGTGTAGGAGGAAAATGTGTGGAGAAATTCAGCTACATGATCAGATCCCTAATGTGTGACGCTTGTGAAATGGCACACTGCTAGTTAGACTTGGTTGCCCTCCTCCCTTTGTTTTCAAGTGAAATATGTTGAGAAAACGATGTTTTCTGAGTCTTGCTTTCTTTAAAGCTAGACATCTTTGCTCTGATCTCAACCTTCTTTTCTTGTTAGACCATAGGAAGCATCATTCTCATCTGTTGCAAAAATGTATGTAGGTTCGCTTTTAAACGTGTTCTGAAATTGCTATCTGGGAAATGATGTTAAAGAAAGTACAGAAGTGTGACAGTGAGGGGTAACTGGAAATGCCGAGGCCAAGATGTGATGAAACTTGCATTAATTCCATTGTGAGTTTGTTTAATTGCTGTTAGCAGCTAGTTGACAGCTCAGCTCCTGTGGACCAAGGAAAGGATGCCTTGAAGATGCTAAAGGGGGACAATCCTAGTCATTCTGATGTGCAGGGAAAATGAAGGAAACACAAATTCCAGAAGAGCAGCTGTGTGTGTTTGTATCAACAAAATGATATAGCTGCTGTGTGCTTTGGAGACCAGCTGGTTTGCTGTGGCAAACTCTTGTCTGGGCAACCATGCACTGCACCAGGCGTGTGAAGAATAAAAGACCAAAACAACTTCTGAAAAAATGCTTTGAACAATCTAAAGGAAAACACAGAAAGACTAAAAAACCAAGGAGTCTGTGTTGGTTGTGGCATTGGTAGTAGCTGGGGAATTGCCCCCTTTGAAGGAATGAATGCAAATTAGTTTGCCAGTAGCGCTCAGCATTGGAGGAGCTTTGCAGGCATTTCAGAATCGGGAGGAAACTCACTCAAATTCGTTTAGTTGAGATGATGAACTATTAATGGACGACACAAACAGGCTTCAAGTTCCCTGTGCTTATTCCATTTCTGTCTTCACCACCCGCTTCCCAGGCCCCAAATAAATATCAACCAGAACTTAAAAGAAAGGTAGCTGTGAGGTCAGGAGAGGAACATGCCAAAGAATATCCAGCTTATTGGAAGTTCTGAGCCCAAAATGCGCACTGAGAGATGAAGGGAGCGGCTGGAACCATTAGATGACATTGGGAAGGGTAAGCAAATAGCGCTTTTCAGTTGGAGTGGAGCAGCGAAAACCGGACAAAATCAGCAAGACGAAATGGTAAAGGCAAATGTGTCAACCCTGGTGTTTGGGTGCCTTCTCCTGTCTTCTGCCCTCCCAGACAGATCTTCTGTCTTCCTTACATCTTAAGCTACATTCACACAAACAGTTGTTTTTGAGCTGTTCTGTTCAGACTGAGAAAACCGAGGCAAGAGCAAGAGTATGGGGCTCAGTGAAGAGGAATATGAACCATTAGATGCAAATATTACCATTCTGCTCTTTTCTGAGCACCTCTGTCTCTAAAGGAAAACTGTAATTCATGAATTTTTGTTCTCCCTCTCTCTTCGTCAATGAATCACTCTCCATGAAACTTCCCAAAAGCAGTGAGCAGGTTAACAGCTCCAAATCCAGTACAGATGCACACTGGGGCAAGCATCTCCTCTTAAAAGGCTTGTTTATAAAAAAGGTATTACATAGGCTCCGAAAACACAGTAGAGATAAGGCAACAAGAGGGCGTTGCAAGTGGGGAGGTGCCACCACCTAGAAGACCCATTTCCTGTTGGTCTGAAACAGATGGGATGGGATCTCCAGGAGACCATCTCTTGCCGAGTGCTGTGATTGGTTGGGTATCAAAGGGGTGTGTCTAGGGAGCAAGGTGTTAGGATATTTCCGTTCCTCCTTAAAAAGGGAACAGGCTGTTGTGTGTTACAAGACTGCGTACTTCCTGCTCACAGGGAGTTTCCGTTTTGTATACAGCTTTTGTTTCTGGCTGTTTCCTTGACATGGATACAAGCAGTCATGTTTTGCCTTTGTTCTGACCAACGTTGAATAAAGCTGTAAATATGCTCTTCTGGGTGAATCTTCTGTTGTGGAAACTCTGCAGAAAGGGCGTGCGTAAGTCTTGGAATGTGTCTGAGGCTCATGTTGCTAATTGACTGATGCTGTTCTACAGGAGACGGAGAGATCATCTGAAGATGACATGTAGGCTGCCTGATGCCTTTGT
Organism: Podarcis vaucheri; assembly: GCF_965113315.1. Taxonomy (NCBI): domain Eukaryota; kingdom Metazoa; phylum Chordata; class Lepidosauria; order Squamata; family Lacertidae; genus Podarcis; species Podarcis vaucheri. The sequence goes on from NC_138749.1 coordinate 4,407,436, forward strand.
CTCCCTGGCAGTATCCCAACATAAGGTCCCTCCTAGTTGGGGTGAAAGTGGGGAATTTTTTTAAGCGGGCATTGGAAAGAATGCCCACTCAGTGGGTGCAGAATGCCGCGGTGAGACTCCTTATGGGGTCTTCGCCACAGGATCACATTCATCCAGGTCTATACCAGCTGCATTGGCTCCCAGTGGAGTACAGGATCAGGTGTAAGGTGCTGGTTTTAACCTTTAACGCCCTATCCGGCCTAGGACCCTCATGCCTATGGGACCGCCTCTCCTGGTATGCCCCACGGAGGACCTTACGGTCTCCAAATAATAACATCTTGGAGATCCCAGGCCTTAGAAACATTAGGCTGGCCTCGACCAGAGCCCAGGGCCTTTTCAGCCGTGGCCCCAATCTGGTGGAATGCTCTGCCACAAGAGATCAGGGCCCTGCAGGATTTGACATCTTTCCGCAGGGCCTGCAAGACTGAGTTGTTCCGCCAGGTCTTTGGTCAGGGCTCAACCTGACTCCCCTTCTCTCTTTGTATAAGAACTAGTATGAAAGAAACCTCCCAGCGTTCTCACAGGCCCATATAAGAACAGCGTAAACAGTTGGGCCTGTTCCCAACTCTAATCCTGCAGAAAGCCATCTAATTAGATTTTAATTTTATCCTGACTTGTTTTTAGGAGGTAATTTAATTATTGTTTGATTTTATACCAAGGTTATATATTTGATGTTAGCTGCCCTGAGCCTGGTTTCAGCCGGGGAGGATGGGATACAAATAAATGTTGTTGTTGTTGTTGTTGTTGTTGTTAATTAATGAAGGTGTTTGCTTGTTTTCAATAGGTAGGGAATTCCAAAGTGCAGATGCTGCCACACCAGGTGATTGAGTTTTTACAAATGTGGAACGGGTATTATGTGTGTTTGCCGGTGGGATACCTGGTATCTCCATTTTAAGAAAGGAGCCTGAGTTGAATGAAAAGAATTCTGCCGGAAAGATGTGGTGCTTCCGTTTATAGAGGAGACCGTACCCTGACTTAATGGTCTGATCTGCTCCAAGGTGTTGTTGTTGTTTAGTCGTTTAGTCGTGTCCGACTCTTCGTGACCCCCTGGACCAGAGCACGCCAGGCCCTCCTGTCTTCCACTGCCTCCCGCAGTTTGGTCAAACTCATGCTGGTAGCTTTGAGAACACTGTCCCACCATCTCGTCCTCTGTCGTCCCCTTCTCCTTGTGCCCTCCATCTTTCCCAACATCAGGGTCTTTTCCAGGGAGTCTTCTCTTCTCATGAGGTGGCTAAAGTATTGGAGCCTCAGCTTCAGGATCTGTCCTTCCAGTGAAAACTCAGGGCTGATTTCCTTCAGAATGGATAGATTTGATCTTCTTGCAGTCCATGGGACTCTCAAGAGTCTCCTCCAGCACCAGAATTCAGAAGCATCAAATCTTTGGCGATCAGCCTTCTTTATGGTCCAGCTCTCACTTCCATACATCACTACTGGGAAAACCATACGGACCTTTGTTGGCAAGGTGATGTCTCTGCTTTTTAAGATGCTGCTCCAAGGTAGCTTTGTCTATATATTTGAGAGGATGGTGCATCGGCCCAAGCCTTGTGAGCTATTTGCCTGTGGATGGGGACGCCAAACCTAGTGGCTTTCTGGCTTCAGGTAAAGCGGACTGTGACAGTCTGAGCACCTCCACCTTACGAGAAAGTTCATGAATTTAAAATATTGCAGCTCATGACTGAAGACATGTTGTGCACCTGTCTCCTTGAGTACACAACAGCAAGGACTATAATTTTCCCCAAAACCTGTATTGTTTCTCAAAGAAGAAATGTTGGCATTTCCCCCCCTCCAGCAGGGGTGAAAGGGTCTAGCTTTTAAACAGCGCTCCGTGCTTTCTATCACTCTTTTGCTTCATTTTAAATTGGGTAAACCTTTCGGTGCAATTTATCCCAGATATACCCTTTTAAGATGCTTTTTGGGGTTTTTGTTTTTTAAAGAAGAAGCTTGCAGCTAAAGACTTACGCATTTTAAATTCAGTGCTTGTAAGTGGCGATATAAAATCCCTAAGGCAGGCCGAAATAACTGATATTAAAACCTTGCAAATGTGTGTGTTTGCTGCATTCTGTTGTTTTTCTTATTCCGACGGCGGAGCAAAGCCTCTGCGGCTGATGGGCGGGAGGGGAACTGGGGTGGGGAGGTGCAGGTTAGGAAGGGGGGGCGATGCAAACCTCCGGGGCCCATTAGACTTAACTTGTTTACTGCATTGATATCTATATGTTAAATGACAAGAGAGTTCAGATTATTGAATAATTTAAAATTCAGCTCTAATTGGTGTCATATGACCTGGAAAAGGCCATGGATGACGCCAGGAGCATGCTGTGAAACGCTAATAAATAATTCATAAATGAGATCATTCATTTGCCTGGATGTCTTGTTAAATGCAGAAGTTTGTAAGTAATAACGGATGATATAACACCTGTAAGTATTTAGTTCATATGCTGGAAGGTAATCTACCTTGATGATCTTCTAGCAGAAAGCTGCCAGAGTGTGTGAGTTAATTGCGCTGGGGAGAATGCACTCCATTTATTCGGGATGGGGCTTTGGCAAAGATTAGCTTGCAGCTGTTGCATTTTGATTTCCCGATCAGCCAGCCGACGGCTCGGCGCTCGCAGGCCCCCGGACTTAGCGATGCAGCCCGCCCGTTCGCCTGCCCTTCTTTTGCGTGAACTCCAAATGCACTGGGAAATGGCGGCAACCTGATCTGCTCACAAATAGTATTGTTTCTGAAATATTTATCTAGGTCTTGCACCGCAGAGCCCTCTGTAAAACAAAGGGCAGGAGTGGTGGGGAGGTGAAATTGAAGTCAGAGCCGCTCCGTTATTTTTTTATTTATTTCCGTCGTCGTTGCATGTTGATAAAGCCGGCAGCACGCTGAATTCTAATTTCTGCACCAAGCACCGTCAGGGGAATGTTTTTGTTGTGCGAGAGGGGTCTATGCCATGGCTGACAGGAAAGGCAAAATATCAGCGGTCTGGTTTTCCATGTGGCACTTGAGGTTGGTATCGCTGCATGCGCATCATTGTGCTCTCAGAGAGGGAGCCCTCCTTTCGTTTTGCCTCTCCCGAGGCAACATGCCGTATATACTCCAGTATAAGCCGACCTGAATATAAGCTGAGGCACCTAATTTTAGCACAAAAATCTGGGAAAACTTATTGACTCGAGGATAAGCCAGTTCACCACACCACAAACCTGGTGGTGGTGGCAGCGGCGGAGGAAGAACAAGCAGCCCTTTTGGGCTGCTTTTGGGCTGCTTGTCCCTCCGCCGCCGCCTCTGCCGCTCGCAAGAGTAGGCATAGGAGCCGTGGTTGGGAGAAGCGCAGCGCAGCTCCTGTGCCTGCCCTTGAGAGAGGCGGGCAGCGGCGGTGGGACCAGCAGCGAGAAAGGGCTCACTCGAGTATAAGGCGAGGGGGGCTTTTTCAGCATTAAAAATGTGCTGAAAAAGTCGGCTTATACTCGAGTATATACGGTAGGAAACTGCCTTTATATGGAGTCATAGCACCGGTCCACCTAGTTCAGTATTATGCAGAGAGCTCCTCTCTGGAATTTCAAGGGTGGCCCTACCTGGAGAGGGTTGGGATTGAACTTGGAGCCTTTGCATGAAAAGCAGATGCTCTATCACAGAAGTACAGGACTTTCCTATCCACATAGGGCTTGGCTTGCTTAATGCCAACTTTATACCACCTTCCCGGTTGGAAAGGGGGCCATGTCTTCTGAAATGCTACAGTAAAGGTAAAGGGACCCCTGACCATTAGGTCCAGTCGTGACCGACTCTGGGGTTGCGGCGCTCATCTTGCTTTATTGGCCAAGGGAGCCAGGGTATAGCTTCCGGGTCCTGTGGCCAGCATGACTAAGCCACTTCTGGCGAACCAGAGCAGTGCACGGAAACGCCGTTTACCTTCCCACCTGAGCAGTACCTATTTATCTACTTGCACTTTGACCTGCTTTCGAACTGCTAGGTTGGCAGGAGAAATGCTACAGTACCAAGCCTCTAATAAAGAAGCATACCTAGCAGCTCTTAAGGAGAGCTAGCCAAGCTAGCCATGCTGTCACGAGGAGAGCAGGATGCTGCGCCGAGAGACCCCAGCCCCTCTCCTGTGATGTTCTGATTTCCCACAAGTCTTGAAGAGGGGGCATTCTTGCTTCAGACACAGGCCTCCTGGGAAGGTTGGGGCATCATGAGAGAAACGCATGCCACATCTGAAACCTTGTGCGAAAGCAAGTGCCCGCTGCCCTCTCTTTCAAATCTGCAGCATGAAGAAATTGCCGAGTTGCATGGTTCCCCTCACCCACGAGCCTTGTACGTAAAGAGGACGCCTCTGTCTCTTCCCTGATCTCTGCAAAACAAAGAAGCCACAGGTGTGTGTGCAAGGAGAGAGGTGAAGGTGAGCATCAGGATGGGATGAGAAGAGCTAAGCAAATCCAAAACTTGGGTTCTGGGACCTGTCAAACGCCTATTGTTTTTTGAGGCCATTGGGTCAGATGGCTCTTAAGGTAATAGTGCCACTGTATTCTGCTCTGGTCAGACCTCACCTGGAGTACTGTGTCCAGTTCTGGGCACCACAATTCAAGAAGGACACTGACAAACTGGAACGTGTCCAGAGGAGGGCAACCAAAATGGTCAAAGGCCTGGAAACGATGCCTTATGAGGAACGGCTAAGGGAGCTGGGCATGTTTAGCCTGGAGAAGAGGAGGTTAAGGGGTGATATGATAGCCATGTTCAAATATATAAAAGGATGTCACATAGAGGAGGGAGAAAGGTTGTTTTCTGCTGCTCCAGAGAAGCGGACACGGAGCAATGGATCCAAACTACAAGAAAGAAGATTCCACCTAAACATTAGGAAGAACTTCCTGACAGTAAGAGCCAAGGAGTGTGGTGGAGTCTCCTCCTTTGGAGGTCTTTAAGCAGAGGCTTGACAACCATATGTCAGGAGTGCTCTGATGGTGTTTCCTGCTTGGCAGGGGGTTGGACTCGATGGCCCTTGGGGTCTCTTCCAACTCTATGATTCTATGATTAAGGTATGGAGGCCTTTCCAGGTCATGGGCAGCATGAATGAATGCCCAGAGCGTTGCATAGGTCCCCCCCCCCCAGAGTAGCCAATAATGCTCACTGAACATCAAGAGTCAAGGCAAGTAACTGATTTAAAGAGGAATGAGTATAGTAATTCTTAGGCAGGAGTTTGTTTCCTAAAACACAAGTTGGCCCCTGCATCTTTCAAGTGTTGTCTCACCCTTAAAGGCACCTTCCCATATATGTGGTGGGAGTGTCCGTTGCTTTTAAGATTTCTGAGCTTGACTTTTTCCACTGTCATCTTGTACCCAATTCAATGGTAGCCCTGTTGTTGATGGGAAACGGTATCGATCCAAATGTGAAGCATAAAGAATTGATCGTCTTTCTTATGTAAACAGTGAGACAAATAGTTGCTTCCCATTGGGAAAGAGCACCTCATCCCACCACGGAAACTGGGACCCAATATGTGTGGATATAGCACCTACAAGAAATATGATTTTATCTCCATGTGGTCTCAATTTATATTCCCCTCCGTTGCAGCAGCCACTATGGGGAAACTATTTTAATGCTTTAGTTTGATGTGTACCCTGTGGATATGAACTAAAATTGTATTATAAAGGATTCTCCAAGTCTGTTTTGATGCCGTGTGGATGTTTGCATGCAAGACTTAACATTTGTCTTGGAAGACAACCCTTTGTGTTTGATAACTGTTTAAAAAATTTTCAATAAAGTTTGTAAAAAACAACAATAACCTAAGTTGAAAATCGTTCTCAGTGTCACCTCAGAAGCCATTTTGAAAACGGGTGTCTTGCACCCTTGGGCATCTGTTGGAAATATCCTTAGCATAGGAGGCTAAAGCAATTAATGACAGCGTATTGCTCTTACAAGAATTATTTTAAAGCAGAAAGCAGGCACCCCTCACATAAGCTGCGGATTCCGCTTTGGCAGAGATTCGTTCTCCGTTGCCGTAAGAGATTCCTTGTAAGCCACACGTCTTCACTCCTGCCGATGATCGCTCTGTGCTAAATGAGAACAATGCAGCGTTGTTACTATTACCTTCTCATTGTCTCTCCCCCCTTGCCTTTCTTTTTTGTATGGCACACTTGAAATACAGCAATCATCATCATACATCATTCATGAGCAACAATGGCACTTTATCTCCTGCTAAGAAAATAGGCAACTAACCTTTTTACATGGTTATCTGCCTTATTTATCTTGGGGTATTAATATCGGCAATCTCTGTCCCATCTAGGTGCTTTGTAATGATTAATCTTAGACTTTTTTTTTTTTGTAATGGAGATTTCAGTAAAAGATTGGGCAATAAAAGGAATGAGTCTGAATGCCAGATATCTTTCACTTAAGTTTTAATTCTGCATATTCTTCTAAGTAAATTCTTTCCTAATAACTCTTTCAACAAAAGATTGGCATAACTATCTTGATAGCTTAACAGCAGCCTGTTGCACAGTGTCAGAAATGCACCTGGCAATGAGGGGTAACAAAAATGCTTCCCTGGGAGAGGAGGATAAAGGCAGGCAAGCCTAGCTTAGATTTTGAATAGTGCTTGAGAAATAAGTAATAGTTTCTTCTTGACTTTCTCCGACTCTTGCCAAAACGTGGAGTTTGGACCGAGTGCCCGGCTACATGTTGTAGCACAGGAGCAGCATTTAATAGGAGCTTCTTGCAATTTCGACTTCTTGGCAAAACACCCCGGAGAGAGCCAGAGCTGCGTGGTGGGACAAACACGCTGTGCACAGAGTGCACCATGTTCAATCTCCGTTCAAGTCAAGGATCTCCAATTCAAAGCAAGTGAACATAAAGGCCTCTGCTAGGAATCCTGGAGTGCCACTACCAGTCAGAGCAGACAGTGCAGGACTAGATACAGTGGTACCTCAGGTTACATACGCTTCAGGTTACAGACTCCGCTAACCCAGAAATAGTACCTCGGGTTAAGAACTTTGCTTCAGGATGAGAACAGAAATCGTGCTCCAGCGGTGCAGCGGCAGCAGGAGGCCCCATTAGCTAAAGTGGTGCTTCAGGTTAAGAACAGTTTCAAGTTAAGAACGGACCTCCTGAACGAATTAAGTACTTAACCCAAGGTACCACTGTATATATAACAAAGGTAAAGGACCTCTGAACGGGTCAAGTCCAGTCAAAGGTGACTATGGGGTTGCGGCGCTCATCTCGTTTTCAGGCCAAGGGAGCCGGAGTTTGTTCACAGACAGCTTTCCAGGTCATGTGGCCAGCAGTGACTAAACCACTTCTGGCACAACAGAGCACCGTGACAGAAACCAGAGCGCATGGAAATGCTGTTTACCATCCCATTGCAGCAGTACCTATTTATCTACTTGCACTAGCCTGCTTTCAGACTGCTAGGTTGGCAGGAGCTAGGACAGAGCAACGGGAGCTCATCCCGCCGCAGGGATTCGAACCGCCAACCTTCTGATTGGCAAGCCCAAGAGGCTCAGTGCTTTAGACCACAGCGCCCAATGCTGAGCCAAACAACGCCTTTAGCATGAAAGAGAAAACGGTGTTCCTCCTCCTCTGGTCTCCCTGCTGCTGTGAACCAAGCCATGGTTTGACTTAGCAATGAGTTTGAACCCAGACGCATGGTTTGTCTCACCCCAGGCAAACCCTGAGTAGTAAGCCATAAAACAAGCCTAGGCTACAGATGGAGACTGGAAGGGGTCCATGTTCAAAACCACTTCATCCATAAAGACCCTGGTGATCTATCTCCCACGGTTATTGGGGGGTGGCGGAGATAGAAACCTATGTCCTGAGCTCATTGGACAAGGGAAACACTACAAATCTGAAAAAGGGGCCTTAAACTGCTCAGGCTCACCTCTTTCCGTATGAACCTACCCGGACCCTGAGATCATTTTCTGAGGCCCTTCTCTGTGTGCCTCTTGCATGTGAGGTCCAGAGGGTGGCAGCGCAAGAACAGGCCTTCTCTGTGGTGGCACCCCATTTGTGGAAAGCTCTCCCCAGGGACGTTCTCTTGGCACCTTCATTGTATTCTTTTAGACGCTGGGCGAAAATGTTCATCTTCAACCAGGCCTTTGACTGGTTAATGTCTTAAGGTAAAGGTAAAGGTACCCCTGCCTGTACGGGCCAGTCGTGTCCGACTCTGGGGTTGCGCGCCCATCTCGCTTAAGAGGCCGGGGGCCAGCGCTGTCCGGAGACACTTCTGGGTCACGTGGCCAGCGTGACGAAGCTGCTCTGGGGAGCCTGCACCAGCGCAGCACACGGAAACGCCGTTTACCTTCCTGCTATAAAGTGGTCCCTATTTACCTACTTGCACTTAAGGGTGCTTTCGAACTGCTAGGTGGGCAGGAGCTGGGACCGAACGGCGGGAGCTCACCCCGCCGCGGGGATTTGAACCGACGACCATGCGATCGGCAAGTCCTAGGCGATGAGGTTTTACCCACAGCGCCACCCGCATCCCTGGTTAATGTCTTACAGCTGTTTAAATGTGTCGGTGGGAAGGGGGTGTTACTGTTTTGCTGTTTTGTTTTACTTCCCCTTCCGAGAACATTCCATTTGGGTGTGTTTGTCGCTGTAAGTTGTGATAGAGAAGGAGCTGTCAGGCTGTTGTTATACACAGTTTCAGAACAACGTTTTAAGGTTTTCCTGTCCATACTCTCCATCAAAACATTCTTGCTGTCTTTGTAGACCTTGGATTTTGTGCTTAAACACACTTAAAGGTTGGGAGGTTTCTTACACAAGTCCAGTCTGAAACAGTTTTGGTCCAATATTGTTCCTGAAATAAATGCTCAGATTTAAAGAGCACTTTGAGCATCTATTTCAAGCCTTGGGGATGGCTCATTCAGTGCAGTTGTTTAACTTCAGTGAACTATGGTGCAAGAGTGCTCTGTGGTACATATTGGGATTTTTAGTGCCCGTTAACATACATGAACTATGGGCCCAGTCGGGTCGCTTCCGCTCCTCACATTTTGGATTGGGTCAACAAATGCAAATTAACGTGTCTTTCTAGCTCCGGAGTTTTATCAGTCTCTCATCACCAGCCCAACTTAATTGGAAAAAGAAATCACTTATGTGGTAGGATTTAAACGTGTTTTGTAGTTGAATGACAGCTTTTGATGTAGAACCGTATTTTACAGGAAGTGGTCTAGTTCTTTATCAGTGTTTCTGTAAGGATATTTCAAAAACTCTCATCAAATTTCCAACAGTAAGTAATATCCCATTCAGCGCAAGGTGAAATGTTTTACATCAAATCCCCTGCTGTGTAATGGCCAATCAGACAGTATTTATAGTGGCTGAATGGATTTCTTGGCTCTGTATTCAAAATTAAACATTTTCAGACATTAACATTTAATGCTTTTTTGCCACACTTCAAGTTGATTTTATGTAACCCTAGATACTCGCAACTCCTTGATAGGCTGAAGTACCTTGTTTATGCCCCAAATCCTGCAGGCAGTGGTTTTTATATTTATTGTACCTGTGTAGACGGAATTAAATTGCAGATTTGATAGCATATTCCTCTCTTCTACTTGAAACCCATTTTCTGTTGAGTTGCGTTAGGTGTCGATCATCAAACCGCTGCAAGTTTACTGGTGCTGGTACAAGTTTTCAACGCTGTGAGCCAGCGATGAGAACTAGAATAGAAACAATTAAACATATTTTAAATGGAAATTTAAGAAAGTAAAGTGGGTTGGTTTCTGTTTTTGCCTTTCTCTTGTAGATGTCCAACCACAGAAGCCTTTGTCAACCTCTGTCATCTTCGGAACTGGACGGATCCTACCTTAGCATTGCTCAATCACAGGCCTTATACAAGAACAACAGAATGGCACATGGAAGTCCTACCCATATGCCTGTGTCTCAGCCTTGCAGGAACAGTCATGCCCATCAAGCTGCAGCCCAGGGTCATCGGCAAGAAGATCGGAACGAGTTCATGATGGGCAATGGGTGGCATGGTAAGTGCAACAACGTGGTCTCACCAACGAGGCAAAAGTTGCCTCCCCACAAGAAAGCAACTCCTGCCGCGGAGCAGAGGAGAAACAGCTGCCCCCTTCAGACTTGCTCTTTCCACAAGAAACCGGGCAGCTCGGATCATGGTTCTTTCCAAGAGGGCTGCCACCTTCCAAAAATGCATTCCGGGCCACATTGTGAATCCTTTGCGTGTTGCTCGTGCCCGTCGCATACTCCTGGACTGAACGGCAGCACGGACCTGAGACCAAAAGAAATGGAGCGTGGTAAAAGGTTGTCGGAAGAAAGGAGGAAGCAGCTGCTGCTCCAGAAGATGGAGCTGGAAATCGAGAAGGAACGCCTTCAGAATCTGTTAGCCAAGCAGGAGGCAAAACTGCTGCTTCAGCAACAGCAGCTCCACCAATCCAGGCTTGACTACAATCGGTGAGTTAGGGGAGGAGTGTCGGAAATGGAGCTTCTGCTTGAGTTCTGTTGGGGTTGATGGAAGGCGGGTGGGTCTGTTGACATCTTTCTTAGGCCGATATCTGGTGCTGGGTTGTTGTTGTTTAGTCGTTTAGTTGTGTCTGCCTCTTCGTGACCCCATGGACCAGAGCACGCCAGGCACTCCTGTCTTCCACTGCCTCCCGCATTTTGGTCAAACTCATGTTTGTAGCTTCGAGAACGCTGTCCCACCCTCTCGTCCTCCATCGTCCCCTTCTCCTTGTGCCCTCCATCTTTCCCAACATCAGGGAGCCTTCTCTTCTCATGAGGTGGCCAAAGTCTTGGAGCCTCGGCTTCGTGATCTGTCCTTCCAGTGAGCACTCAGTGGTGCTGGGTTAGATGAGCATTTCTTAAATTCCTCTTCAGGCCACAGAAGAACTCATAAAACACAACAAGCTTTCTAATTTACCAAAAGACATTAGTTCCACAAAGATGTGTGATCTGCCTTAATCATCTGCGGTGTCATGGGAACAATTTGGTTAAAGCTACATTGCAAATGGCTCAGATACTGTGGTAGTTTAGCATTTGCAATGATGGCATCGAGGAATACGATGTGTTGCGAGCCTCTTCGAGATTCTGAGCTCCATCAGGCTCGTTCTGTGTTAATGCTGCTGATCCAAAAAGAGGATGTCGCTGTACTTCAGTGAACTCCCACTCTCTGGTGCCCATAAGCAAACATCCTATGCCCAACTGCAAGGTCTCAGAGAGTTGCTTCAGCCATTTAAGGCAGACTTTAGCAGTTGTTTCCTTCTGTTTGCCCCATCACTACTATTAAGCATGACAAAAGATTGAAGGCAGTTCAAAGCTAGTTCAAACATGGGAGCTGGGAGTTGTACTGGGGAAGCATAGAAGTGATCTGGGTGTGCAAGTAGAGATCAATTGAGAAGGGTGGGTGGGTGACTTTTAGGTGCCCTGTAGAGAGCAGGGGTAGACAACTGACTTGTGGATTGAACTTCACACCATGTACCCAGTTGGTTCTGACCTGACATGATTTCTAATCTCTGCCTGAGTTATTCAGAGAGGTTCCACGTTTTATGTAGTAGTTACATTTGCTGTGGGTATGCTGATGTTATACTGGTTTCCCCATAGCAAATTCTTAAGATGTGAATGACAGGCATGCATGCCTAAACACCTGCGTACCCTCACCTGAGAGCCCTGATTTGTGTTGTGGTTTCCCAGTGCATGTATATGGATGTTGAAGGACGCACATCTGTCATTCACACTTTAAGCATTTGCGGCAGAAAACACCAGCACGCCCACAGCAAACACAATTGCCACTTACAGCACAGAGCTACTCTTGAGTTGGGTACTTGAGTGTGAGGCAGAAAGGGGAAGAAATCTCAGAGGTGCTAGAAGATTATTTATTGCCCGATGTGTTTCGAGTATTATAGCATTTCCTCAAGGGAGGTTTTGATTTCAAAGAGGTACCAAAACCGACTTCCATACCATCTCATCACAAAATAACCTGCATTCGATGGCTTCCTTCCTTTTCTTTACTTTTTGTGTGAGATAAGCTTGTAATTCATGTGTTTTGGAAGCTTGGTTGTACTGAGGCCTCTGAGACTTCAAGACATGGAACCATCATATTTTTCAAGCTTATCTCCATAACAGTCTAGCATAGAATTTTGTTTGGGAGGATGGAGAAGTACAATGGCAATAAATCTCAAAAACCAAGGAGAAATAGTGTTGTGAACTGCATAGTGTGTCCCCTTACTTTAAACACTAACTTGAGATCTTTTAAGACAAATTATGTTCGCAGAGGTCCACCACTTTTGACTTCCCTTACAAGCCAGACATTGTAATTGCCACCATCTCCTTGCCTCCTGCAAGTCCTCTCTCTCTGTGTGAGGACTTGTAGCCATTTGTCTCCTATTGTCCCAGTCCACTGAGGAGGCCCTTTTGGTTGTTGCCAAAAAAAATCCCTGGGCTACAGCGATGTGTGATAGGGCCTTCTTGGTGGTGGCCCTCTGACTGTGGAATTATCTTTCCCTCGATGTTAGGCAGGTGCTGAGAATGGTTCCTTTTCAATACCAGGTGAAAATAAGCCATTTCCAGCAGGCCTATGAATATTCAGCAGTAACTTTATATTGAGATTGACAGATGGTGGGGGATGTCGTATAAAAATGGATTGTGGGTCTTAGATGTTTTAATTATTCTTTTAGTCACTTTTAGTAGTTTTGTGGCCTGCCTCGTCCTCATTTCATGAGGAAGGGCAGGATACAAAATTTGCAAATAAGATAAATTGTGCGGGCTTTGTCGATTCTCACCATTTGTGCCACCTTCAGAAGCCTTGTGGGAAATGAAACAATACTCAGCCTCTTGTTCTCAAGACACGGGCCAAGAAAAATGTTTCTCAGCTCATCTTAGTTTCTTCCATGTGAGGTGCTGGGACCTCACATTATATCAAGGATTGTCACAAGGAGGATGTTTTCTCCTTCTCTGGAGGGTAGGACTCAAACCGATGGCTTCAAATTACAAGATTCTAATTAAACACTTGGAAGAACTGACAGTAAGAGCTGTTTGGCGGTGGAATGGTCTTCCTTGGGAGTTTGTGGACTCTTCTTCCTTGGATATTTTTAAGCAGATGTTGGATGGCCGTCTGTCATGGATGCTTTAATTGAGATACTTGCATTGCAGGGGGTTGGACTAGATGACCCTCGGGCTCCCTTCCAACTCTCCATTTCTTTGATTCTATGACCTTCATTACTGCTGAGCTGAGGAGTCTCCCATGCCATTTAATACAACATGACCCGTCCTTTGATTTCTCCATCTGCAGAGTTATCTGTTGAATTCCTTCAAGGAGTTTGTTCTAGTCTCAGGTTGGAGTAAAAGGTGGTGACTTGGCCAAGCCTGACCAGTTACTTTTTGTAGCTAAGCAGGGATCTGACCATGGGTTTGCCATACACACACACACCTCCAGCTACTTCAGTAGCTCTTTTCATGACTTCCTTTACAGTAGCTGTCCATGTTTTCATGACTGGGCACCATGGAAAAAATGGACTATCTCTCTGCACACACACCCCTAAACCCATTTGGAATTGAAATCAGACCACGCTTGAGTTTAAGGCAATCCTTGATCCCTCTTTAGGGATCCTCTTCCACAGAGTAGTGTGCTTGCTAAATGAACTTGTTGTTGTCATTTAGTCGTGTCCGACTCTTCGTGACCCCATGGACCAAAGCATGCCAGGCACTCCTGTCTTCCACTGCCTCCCGCAGTTTGGTCAGACTCATGCTGGTAGCTTCGAGAACACTGTCCCACCGTCTCGTCCTCTGTCGTCCCCTTCTCCTTGTGCCCTCCACCTTTCCCAACATCGGGGTCTTTTCCAGGGAGTCTTCTCTTCTCACGAGGTGGCCAAAGTCTTGGAGCCTCAGCTTCAGGATCTGTCCTTCCAGTGAGCACTCAGGGCTGATTTCCTTCAGAATGGGTAGGTTTGATCTTCTTGCAGTCCATGACCCTCTCAAAAGTCTCCTCCAGCTAGATGAACTAGGCAGGGCCAAAGAACACAGCCCTGCTCTTTTCCTCCATGCAAGTATAACCATGTAGAGGAGACTGCCTGAAAGGGCACTCTGCCCTCTTCCCCTTCCCAAAATTAACTTGGGGGGGGCAGCAGAGGAGAGGGGACTCCAGACACCAATAAATGCATAAAAGCTCAGGATGAGGTCCCATTCTGTGTCAATGGCCAGCAAGGACAGAGTAGCTCCCAAGGTTCCCTCCCTGATCTCTTCTTTTGTCTGTAAGATGCTGTTCAAAAGCAAGCTGTGTTGCTTTGGCTGTTAAAATGCCTGTTTGATCAGAGGCAATCAGAGCTGTGTACTTTAGAAGACTACTGGGGTCACAAACAAAGGTGAAGAACTAAGTAGGAGCAGATGGATTTTTAATGATCAAATATCTTTAATCCATGCATATGTTCCTGCTAATGGAGGAAGAAAAGGAAGGCCTGAAGTCTGTGCGAGGCAATGTTGTTGTTTTGAAAGTCGTTCTCGGAGTGCTCTGTGGGGCATCCACTGCCCAACGACGGGACTCTTAAATGCCTCTGCAATTACGCTTTTCTTATTGTGTATCCTCACATCTGCTGCATCCAGCTTCTGCTGAGAAGATTGCACGTTCTGTAAAGTGCTGGTTGGCAGAAAAGCTGCAAAAGGAAGACCAGAGGCATCCTTTACTGTCTCCGCTTTGCTCCTTCCCATGTATTGATTAATTTAAGTTCATGGAGGATAGATGGGTCTCTCAACAGTATTAGCCATGATAGCTAAATACAACCTCCATCTTCGGAGGCATGAAAACTTTTTTTCTTTTTCTTTTAAGGTTTTGCTAGGCAGTCACGACTTTCAGCCCCGCTAAAGTGCACCAATACAACCTAAATGGCTGCAGAGACTAGCTGAGAAACACAACATTTTTCTTTTCCTTTTGGCAAAACCCAGCTCTCCAGCTTGTCTCGATACTCTCTGTTTGTGTGTGTGCTAGCTAGCTAGTTGTAAACAGAGGCTTGTATCCAGAGTAGTGCTGCCACTTGCACAACGAAACTGTCCCCCCTCTCCTCCCCCTAAATCTGTTGTGGGTTTCCCTTCAGCCTTCCAGAACAGGTGTGGGGCAAGGAGCTGGGGAAAGTTCCATTGCAAAAGTATAAACCCTAAAGAAACAAGAGCATTGGGTGCCACCCATAGAATGGCACAGCTGCCAGGCCCCATGATAGCAGTAATGGTGCCGGAAGAGCCCTGTGGCTGAATCAGACTAAAAATCCACATAGTTCAGCACCCTTTTTTCTACACTGGCCAGCCAGGTGCCTCTGAGATGCCCACAACACACAAGACATGAAGTCAATAGTTCTCCCTCCTTTTTTTTTTTAACCCAGAGAGGCATTTGAAATAAAAGCACACATTCTACTCATGTAAAAACACCAGGCAGGCCCCACAAATAACCCAGAGATGCATTTGAAATAAAAGAACACTTTCTACTCATGTAAAAACACGCTGATTCCCAGACCATCTGCGGGCCAGATTTAGAAGGTGATTGGACCTTAGTTTGCCTACCCATGTTCTAGTTAATAATGGCAAGTTCAACACATTCTTACCTAAATAATCTTACCCTCTTTAAAGCCATCTAACCTATTTGTGGCCTCAGTTGCACGTTCCATAAATTGCTATTTCTATTAAAAATTGTATTTTCTTTTCTGGGTTAAATTTATCAAAAGGTGGAGGGATGGAAACAAAACCATTCTTCTGTCTGGAATGTTGCTGTATGAATGGAGCTGGCATTCTTTGCAAGTTTACCCTACTGGCAATACATTTGCGGAACTCGCTGATCGCAATAACAAAATTTTGAGGACTTTTGAAATTCAGAATTCAAAAGCCCACATCCAGTGACTCCTTGAGCAATTGAGAGATCTGGTGGGCAAGCACACAGCACTGCTTTTGACCTCAGTACCTGGCACCGCTCTTTTGTGACTGCATCAAGGAGTATTCATGGAACTGCCCCCTCCATAGAAAATAACGCAGGATTCTAATAAATCCAGGGTTTTTTGGCTTGGAGGCCAATGGCTCATGCCTAGGCGTGTCTATTCAAACATAAGTCCTGTTGACGTCAGTGGCACTTACTTCCAGTTAAGTGTGGGTAGGATTGCAGTTTAAGTGTTTAATTTACTTGCTGTGTAAAGGGGGAGAGGGAGAGAAGGGGCGAAGGTTTGGCTGCTCAGCACCGTGCATGTTTACCGTGATATGTGGCTCTTCTCTCCCCACCCCAGGTTTAAAGGCCAGCCTCCTAATTCGGAAGAACTGCTCATTGATGAAGTGCTGATGAGACCAGGCGGCTTGGCCCCAGTGATGAATGGCACTTGTGGGGGCCTCAGGTAATACCTTGGTCTTGTGCTCCTCTGTTAAGCACTTTCATGTGTCAGTATATTTTATGATTTGTCTAAAGGGCTTTACAGAATGCTAAAAAACATATTTTCTTTCACCTCTCCCTCCCTTCTCTCGGATTAAATGCTTCAAGCCAAAAAGAATGGAAGTAACATCATGGGATGACAATGTAGTCAATAAAGAGTGTGGGGTGGCGGGTGGAGAGACCTGGACCTGGGCTCCTCTCCTTGAAAGTAGACCTTGGGAGCCTGTATTAAAGGCAGTCACTTAGGGGCTCTCCGATGAAGCTCAGAGGTGAAGCAGGATCAGGCCAGGGCGTCAAAGAAGCCAGGAAACCAACCAAGGCAAGGTTTGAAACAGACGTTTATTGGAGACGGCAAGCTTAAGAGAGAGGTTTGGAAGTGGTTCACATGGCACAAAGCCAGGAGGGAGAGAGGGCCCCAAAACAGGCAGCAAACAGGGTGACACTGGAGTTGAAATTCAGCAGAGGTGCTCTGAAAAAGTGTCCCCTGGCAACCTTTCTAGTTTGACCCAGGTCTGTAGTTCTTCAAGTGCGGAAGCAGAGTTCTGTACAGAAGTGCTAATAATCACGGGGGGAACAGAGGGCGCCTCCTTGAGCCCTACCCCGGGATGGGCAGAGTTGCACGGGGTCTGCCTATCTCTCCGTTAATTAATGCAAATGTGGAACTCCTTATAACAAGTGCCTGCACCGGGAGAGACAGGAGCAATCACTGGGCAGCACTCACTGTGTTTTTCTCATTGGGTGTCATGTGCTTTCATAGCCAAGGTTTTCAGTGTTCTCTTTCTGTGTTTGAACACTACGCTTCTCCAGTTCTGGGGCTGTGATTGTAGCCAGCATTGATCTCTGAATCATCCCTCGAGGGCTACCTCGACCTTTGCTGCAGCAACAAATGCAGGGGAAAGTTCCCTTCTAAGTTTGGGCTTCGAGACTGGGCTGAGGGACGACCCCCGCAAAGGTCTCGATTCTCCGGACAGGTGGAGGGCTGGATTGAACGCAATTCGGTTTGCTTCTGAGTAAACGTGCATCAGCGTGTGCTGTCCACACCATCATTTTGCCTTCGAAACAAAGCCAGTCATACTGAACTTGGCTTTTTAGTGCTGTGTTCAGATCTGCACGTCTGACTTTTTCTTCCTTGTCTTGAAGGTAGTGCCTTCAGTTTCCATTGGTGACCCTTGTCTGACCAATGAGCAAAACTGCTTATAGACTCAGTTCCACAATTGGATGCGTTAGCTTTTCTGTTCCTTACGGATAGGGTTTTCCTCCTTTCTCATGCAGGAAATCTTCCCTGTGCAAATAGATAATGTGTCGCTTCATCATAGAGGAGACCATGAACGGACTTATCTGTTTTATTTTGTCCAAAAGACAGTACAGTAACCTCAACGTACATGGAGGTTGCGTTCTGGGGATAGCGCATAAAACCAAAATCCCATATAGTTAAAATACTTTTGCCCAGATGCCCATCTCCTTTTCACCCCTTTTATTTATTTATAGTGGTACCTCGGGTTACATACGCTTCAGGTTACATACGCTTCAGATTACAGACTCTGCTAACCCAGAAATATTACCTTGGGTTAAGAACTTTGCTTCAGGATGAGAACAGAAATTGTGCTCCAGCGGCGCAGCAGCAGCAGGAGGCCCCATTAGCTAAAGTGGTGCTTCAGGTTAAGAACAGTTTCAGGTTAAGAACAGACCTCCGGAATGAATTAAGTACTTAACCCGAGGTACCACTGTATTTTTAAATTGTTGCAAAGCTGAATGTGTGCAAGTTAAATGCACATAATCTTCAAGTTACCTGTATGTAATACTTAGAAAACACAAGTATCAAACTGTTCCCACTCTTCTAGCGAATCTACCTTCAGCATCTGCAGGTCTTTTGTTAGTGGCAACAGCCCTCCCATATTGAGAGGGGAGAGATAACAAAGGGTGTGAGAGAAACAAGACGTAGGGATTCTATGGGATCGCCTGTCCATCTTTATGTCTCACTTTTCTGATGGAGACGTGCAGTAATCTTATAGCATTA
This sequence comes from Podarcis vaucheri, assembly GCF_965113315.1. Classification (NCBI taxonomy): domain Eukaryota; kingdom Metazoa; phylum Chordata; class Lepidosauria; order Squamata; family Lacertidae; genus Podarcis; species Podarcis vaucheri. The sequence continues at coordinate 4,425,802 of NC_138749.1, forward strand.
TTGTGCAATTGCGCATTCCCGAGTCTCTGTGCCAGCCGGTCGTGAAGTTTGGCAGCAAGACATCGGAAAGTTTGCTTCCTGTATTCATTCATCAGTTCTGCAAAGGTTACCAGATGAATGCGCCCTAAATAATTTAATCTAATGTAAAGCCAGAGGAGGCTAAGACGACAAGTCCATTTGTCTCCTTTATGCATTTGAATATGGAAGTGATGTTTGCTTCAGTCTCTGAAAAGGGTGCATGTGATTATTGGGGCTGGAGAATGATGCTGTGCAGCTGGACTGTGTCATTGAAATGCCAAAGACTTTTCTCTCTTTTTTTTGCTATTTGAAAAACAAAACACAGAAATAATCAAGAAAAGAAGTTATCTCTACCTTCTGGTTGACACGAACTCCTGGGGTAAAAACTTGAATGTTAATTCTCAGCTAAGCAAGGCTCCACTTAAAAGGAGGGATTTTTTTGTTTGTGCTGTTCTTTGTTTTGCTTTTTTCTTTTTAAAAAAAGGGTTAAAAGTATTCAAAATATTAAACTTGCTCAAGCGAGACATTAGAGTTTCGAAAGAAAATAAATGATACAATCAACACCCGAAAAACATATTTTTTTTTATAATTAACTGCTCATTTTGGCTTAATTATCTACAATTACCAAATCTAATTGCAATTTATTTTCTATTATCTGTGGGAAGAAAAGCAGGCAAGGGGACGTGCCTGCCGGGCGGTGTGCACAAGGGCAAGAGGAAAGGTCCCAAGAACATGCGGGCCTCTCAGTGGGGACCCCAGAGGCAGGCAGGTGCGGAGGGTGATCGCGCTCAGCATTTGAAAGGAATCTCATTGCCTCTTGGAGAGCATCTTTTTTAAGCTTAATAATAATAATAATAATAATAATAATAATAATAATAATAATATTTATACCCCACCCATCTGGCTGGGTTTCCCCAGCCATTCTGGGCGGCTTCCAACAAAATATTAAAATACAATAGTCCGCCAAACATTAAAAGCTTCCCTAAACAGGGCTGCCTTCAGATGTCTTCTAAAAGTCTGGTAGTTGTTTTTCTCTTTGACATCTGATGGGAGGGCATTCCACAGGGCGGGTGCCACTACCGAGAAGGCCCTCTGCCTGGTTCCCTGTAGCTTTGCTTCTCGCTGTGAGGGAACCACCAGAAGGCCCTCGGCGCTGGACCTCAGTGTCTGGGCTGAATAATGGGGGTGGAGACGCTCCTTCAGATATACTGGACCGAGGCCATTTAGGGTTTTAAAGGTCAGCACCAACACTTTGAATTGTGCTCGGAAATGTACTGGGAGCCAATGCGGGTCTTTCAAGACCAGTGTTATGTGGTCTCGGCGGCCGTTCCCAGTCCCCAGTCTAGCTGCCGCATTCTGGATTAATTTCAGTTTCCAGGTCACTTTCAAAGGTAGCCCCACGTAGAGTGCATTGCAGTAGTCCAAGCGAGAGAGAACTAGAGCGTGCACCACTCTGGCAAGACAGTCCGTGGGCAGGGAGGGTCTCAGCTTGTGTACCAGATGGAGCTGATAAGCAGCTGCCCTGGACACAGAATTGACCTGCACCTCAATGGACAGCTGTGAGTCCAAAATGACTCCCAGTCTGCGCACCTGGTCCTTCAGGGGCACAGTTACCCCATTCAGGACCAGGGAGTCCTCCACACCTGCCCGCCTCCTGTCCCTGCAAAACAGTACTTCTGTCTTGTCAGGATTCAACCTCAAGCTACCCAGAGGGAGACTTCTGTGGGCAAGTCTGATTTCAGTTTCACTTCAAGCAGTTTGTTTGCAAAAGCTGAGACCTGCCCCACCCATTTGATCTTCTTCATTTACTTTTGCCATGGGATCGTTTTGTTCTTTCTCCACTTAGCAGAGGCTTTAATCAATGTTGCCCATTCCATCTATGTCTGGGTATCTCACAGGGAGATTGGGGGCAGATAATGATTTGGAAGGCTGCTTCTTTCCTTGATGCCGCCAGGTTAGCCAGCCTTGGAGCACAGCCTTTCCTAATCTGCAGCCTTCCAGACATTTTGGACTACAAAACCCATCTGCCACAGCCAGCATGGCCATTTGGGGGGCACAAAGTTGAGGAAAGCTGCCTTACAGCATAAGTGGGGAACCCCACATCCAGGGGCCAAATGTGGCCCTCAAGCTTCTTCCCAGGCCACCCCTTCTCCCATACTTTTCTCCCTCCTTAAGTATTTTTAACTGACTGGCACGTGTCCTTGAACCTCCTTTAAAATGTCTTACTTGCTGGGATGGAGAACAGTAAGATAGGGTGGGTGGTGCCTATATAGACACTAGCCTACTGGGCAAAGGTAAAATCTACACTCATGGCCTGCCCACTTTTGAAGATGCTCCGCCCACCACTGGCATGTGGTTCCTGGAAGGTTGCCTAGTAGGAAGTGCAGGCCTTGGGCTGAAAAAGGTCTTCCACCCCAGCTTTTGAGGAATAGTTCTTCCGTATTTCTCAGAGTTTGAAGAAATGCCTCATTCAGAGGCATTGATCCACTTAGCTCAGTTCTGTGACGTCTTGACTGGTGGCAGCTCAGAGTCTCGGGGCAGAGATTTATTTCCTCCCCTGCTGCCAAAGGGGGGCATGAAAAACATCTCTTTTACCACTAAACTACTGTCTCACCAAACTTCTTAGCTCAGGGTCCATCTGTTGACTTTGAAGACCTATGCCAGAAATGTATTTCCTGGCCATTAGCCCTTTTAATGATATATAATGAGATGAAAAAGATGTTGAAATACACATTCTTAGAAAAAGCAGAAGCATTTTTACTTGGTATTATAGGCCAAGACATTAATAGACAAGATGTCAAACTATTCTTATATGCAACAACAGCGGCAAGAGTATTGTTAGCCCAGAAATGGAAGCAAGAAGAAATTCTGACCTAATGAAGAATGGCAGACGAAATTAATGGATATAAAGATCAGGAGCAGCCTTGCTAGATCAGGTCACAGATCAGAGTTTAGTCCTGTGTTCCACTACGGCCATCATAGTGCCTAACGTCCCACCAACATCCACATTTGCTGCCCATAATATCAACAGGACTTTTTCCACAACTGTACGAGCTAAAAACTCTTTTCAAAAGCTTTAGTTCTCTTGAGGCCAAATCCCATGAGCACTGTCGGGTTCTATTCTTGCATGGCAAAGGGCGGCCAGGGGGTGGGGGCCTGTGGTGTGGCCAACACTTCTTACCAGAAGGCAACTTTCTACCACCCCACATCACAGAAACTGCAGCTGCTAACGGCCTGCGCCTGTTCGTTCTTATGCATTTGCTCTGCAAGGCCCCGGTGCAAGAGGCCCTTGAAAATGTTGTCTAAAGCAGAACCACATCCAATTGTATGTCTTTAAAAAAGGAAAAACCCATCTCCCTGATGCAGATGGTCTGTTACGTGCTGAAGTACCCACTCTGTGAGTATTCAGTAAGTTCAATACGCCCAGCACCTGCTTTTGTGCACACTCCTGACATCTGGGAGAGGTGATTTTTTTTCCAGGCAATCTACTCTTTATCTTGATTTTTGAATATGAATACCTTTGCACCGGGAAGGGAAGGGAAACGGGGTGGGAGAAGAGGTCAGCTGTTTACTGGAGTACCATGCAGGGAGAGGCTGTGCTAATAATGAAATGGTGCATAATTACGTCTCGCACTTCAGAGATCTCAGCCTTGTGATATTCCCATTCTTCCTCGGACCCAAAGACCTTGGCTGCACACCTCATGCTTGGTCATGTCAATAGGGGTAGAAGCCATGGGGCGGGGGAGAAGGGCTTATTCTGTACAAGCCATGTTCACCCCTATTGAATTTCCTTGGGCAGTCAATGAGATTTTACATGCGTCTTCAGGTTTTTTTGCACAGCTGATTGCCATGTTTGACTCTAGGAAAGCTTCCTTCCCCAGGGTGGGTCACCTAGTACCTGTGAGGTATAAAATAGATTGTATAATTTGGAGTGTCTTGGATTTAAATCTTTACGCATGTGTGGAGATTACTGGGTCACTGTGAAACTGATCGCGCACAGCTCGGCTTGGTGTGCATCATGAACCCCCTTCTCTGTGCGGCATTCTCCTCCAACTACTGGTATCCCACACTTTTTCTCCTCCCTAGATCCAGAGATTTCCTATGCAATCATTGTAGCTATCCTTATTTGGATCTTCAAAGCATAGTGTTCATCACTGCAGCTTTTGGGAGTTGATATCTCCTGAAAGAGATACTCAGCATTGCAACGTGGGTATCAATACTCACTCTTACTTCTACAGGCGCTGCCTTTGGAAGGGAGAGAGCGAAAGGGGTTGGCTGGTCCTAAACTTCCCATCTAACTTGGAGCCACTCAGAAATGGTGCTATTTCTACTTATCCTGGGGAGTGTAGAATGGTCTCTGGACCGGAAGCGGGGAAGAAATGTCTAACGAGAATTTGTGCCGGCCCCATTTTGCAGCCTCTTTTTAACATGCTACTTTTGATAGTTTGCCGCTTTAGAAACTTTGGAGACTGAGATGCTTTCCTTCTGCACCTCTTTAAAGACCGTCACATCTTCAAAAACAAACGAAAAATGCCCCATCATTTATTTTGTGAATGAGACAAATTGTGTTATTTTTCCCTTAAGTTTTAGACTGCACCTGTGCCCCTGCTGTCCCCAGCACAGGTGTGCACATCTCACAACTGAACAAAGCATAAGGAAAATGTGTCGTTCCCTCCCCTATGTCCATGCGAGGCTGTCCCTCAAAGCGCATTGCATAGGAATAGGATATTATGCCAGTTGTGCTCAATGGGACTTACTACCACACTGAGAACAGTGTTTTGTCAACCAGGAGCTCCTTTCCATAACCTAGTTTTTCTGCTAGAACTGTGCTATGTTAAGGGACCCTTCCCATGCATAATTGTTCTTCTCAGAGGAGTTCCTCCCCCCCCCCTATTATTTGCACCACCTAAATGTTCTCATTTTGGGTATATTGAGGCTCCATCTCACTCCAGAGTGTGATTTCCCCTCTGATATTTTTAGTTAGCTGGAAATGTCAATTGCAGAATTTCATAGCACTTTCCCTCTCTTTGAATGCACGTTGTTATGGTGATTATTCTGGGAAGGGATGTCGGATCTTTCAGATTTTGTTTATGGTATAGCTGTTCTGAATGTCTGGTAAGAGAAGAGGGTGTGGTGATGCTGGTGGCAGAGGGAATTATTTCTGCTGCTTGTTAAAAACACATTATCGGCAGTTCTTTTATAGCTGAACTTTAGAGGGTATGTATTTTATACTCACTTTACTCTGCCTTTTGTTTCCTAATTTAATCAAGGCTGTCAAATGCAAATGGATGCCTACCTGCAGCTCCTCTCGCTTTCCCCAGAGGTGGAAATATACCCCCCAACCTTCCTGAGCAGCAGCCCCCCCTTCTCCCCTGGGCTGGAGATCCTCCCCCCAATATTCCATATGCAGTTCCACCTTGTGGCTCTGCTATTTTACTCTCGGGGCCACCTGTCAATTCTTTTCAATCATGACACACATCAAATCCTGCTATTTCGGCTCTGGGTCTCTTGAGAAGTAGCTGCCAGTTGTGCCAGCATTCAGCTGAGGCCGCCAAACTCTACTCTTGTGTGTTGTCTCTGGAGGTGAATTTAATAACACCTTGAACCACCTCGTTGGCTTCATGAATTTACTTGAGTGCAACTTGCTTGCGCTCCCCCTTCCCTGACTTCCTTCTCAGCGGTTTTAAACTGGCATTTTGACAGCCTCAAATGAACCCCTTTTGCAAATTGTTTGCAGGCTTTTTCCTCTCTCCCCTTCTTTAGTTAAGCAGAAATTTTAGCTAACCCGCTTGTCACTATCTCTTCTAACAGCCAGGCATACTTGCCGGTGCCAGATTGGTTTATGTTGATGCTTGTAGCTTTTGGAGAGGAGGAAAAACAGAGTGGGAGCCACTTATTTGGTCAATGAAATGTCCCTTAACAGATCTGCACAAAAGTGCAAATGCTGACTTATCGGTAGATACAAATCTGACTTGTCAATAAGTGCTGTATCTCTGCAACAGATGGATGCCATTGCCCATTGTTGCATAACAGATGTCTATATAGTGGATTTATCCCATTACAGCCACAAATAGGCTCAGCAACTGGCGGCCTTTAGCAAAGGGAGGCATTTGCTCTTCAAAGCCTTATGTGGAACTGCTTTCTTCCAATCTAGCATTATTTGCAATCTGGGATGGACTCTTTTCAAATTCTCAAGTGGGCCCACTTCAGTTCCTTGGGAGTCAGAATCAAACCTTTAGTTACCAACCCTGTAGCAACCTGTGTACACAGTAACTTCTGCAGCTGGTCACCCATCTAAAAGGGGAGTGAGTAGATTTTGTCTCTTCGGTAGGTAATATGACTGCATCTTCTGGCAGGTTTGCCCAGTTTGATCAAGGTTTTTAAGGCTGCAGCAATCAACGTTGATGGTAACCAGATTGCTCATCCATGTAGCAAGGTCTGATCTGTTCGCAAGGTGAAGATCGAAGAAGACCCTAATAGCAAGACCTCTGCCTTTGCTTCTTGAGCATTGGTGCTGAAGCTTGGATCAGCCACTGTCTTCTTGGCCTGATCAGATAGGGCTGGAGAGATCCCACCAGGCACAGACAGGGTTATCTTGCCTCAATTCACCCATCCTCTGGCACAGTTTCCAGCTAAAGGGCCACTTTCCCTTTTGTGCAACTTCACAAGGACAACATGCCAGTGATGGGTGAGGCCAGAGACAAAGGGGAGAAGAGCATTTAAAGTGAGTTTTACCTTGGTACACTTGGCTTGCTTCTACCAGCACTCACACTGCCCTCTCTGTCCTGCGCCCGCTCAAGCAAGAAGCGTCATCAGAGTTCAAGGATGCATTGCAGCCAGGCAAAAGCACTTGAGGGATGGTGAGGTCTTGGGAAGGTTCCTTGAATCACAGAGTTGAAGGGACCCCAAGGGTCATCAAGTCCAACCCCTTAGCAGGTATCTCAGCTAAAGCAGCCATGACAGATGGCCATCCAACCTCTGCTTGAAAACTTCCAAGGAAGGAGAGTCCACAACCTCCCAAGGAAGACCATTCTGCTGTCTAATAGCTCTTATTGTCAGAAACTTCTTCCTGGTGTTTAGTCGGAATCTCCTTTGTTGCAACTTGAAGCCATTGCTTTGTGTCCTACCCTCCAGAGCAGGAGAAAACAAGCTTGCTCCCTCTTCCATGTGACAGCCCTTCAGATATTTGAGGATGGCTATCGTATCTCCTCTCAGTCTCCTGTTTTCCAGGTTAAACGTACCCAGTTCCTTCAACTGTTCCTCATCAGGCTTGGTTTCCAGACCCCTGATCATCTTGGTCTCTCTCCTCTGTGCACCTTCCAGCTTGTCAATGTCCTTTTTAAATTGCGGTGCCCAGAACTGGACACAGTATACCAGGTGTGGTCTGACCAAAGCAAAATAGCCTAAGGAATCATCCAAGTGAGAGAGATTTGGAGGGTCATATTAGGCCCCTAGACCTGATGTTCTCTATCTATCCTTGCTTTAGCATGTCCCTGAAATCTTAGGGGATGGCAAGTAAGCTTGTCCCCATGGGCACCTGAACGTTATGATTGCCTGAACCAACTGGAGCATGTTGCTGCTTGTGTTTAGATTTTGGGCAGGAAGAACCCGCGTCTTTAATGAAACCGATTGCTCTTGATTCTCACCTACAACTTGCCGTGCTCATTTAATTCTTGTTTCCCTGCTCGGGAGCAAGGCTGCTTTCAACAAAACAGAGGTGTCTTTAAAATATTCAGCGGAATGAACAAAGCCTCCCTCTCCCACTGTTTCTGTCCTTCACTAGACCATCAGCTCCGTGTTTTCCTCTTTTTGCCACCTTGATCACAACGGTGCTCCAGGACATGAAGTGCTGTGTGCAAGGCAATGCCCAGCCACTTGCAGATACAGAGACTTCAAAGGCTCCTCTCGAAGACTTTGGGTGCACCCAAAGCTACTTAGGCTGGCGTGGTTGTTTAATTTTATTTTTCAGTGTGCCCCACCTACCATTTTTGACCCAGGTTACTCCTGCAGGGATCTTTCCTGGAGAGCCTTGGTGCTTTGAATTGAGCTCAGCAGCTTTCCATTGGTGCCAAGCCTTTTCCAAACTGTCCATTATGCTTACAAGAGTGCTAATTTTTTTCCCAGAGCCACACAGAGAAAATGTTAGATTCAGCTTGGCTGATTTGTTCTTCACACTGCTCCCATGGTGAAGAGGATTGATTTTTGTGTTTCTTTTGATGTTTGGCTTGCTTTCCTTTGGAATGCAATGCTTTGGGCCTTAATCCTTTAACCTTGAATCTGAGCACCACGGCTTCACGAGGGATAAGGCTTTTTTCCTCTCTCTTTTTTTGATGGAGGAATGGACTACCCGTTTGTTATATCGGATCAGCTGGGAGTGGTGATGTAAAACAAGATGGATCTTCAAATAGTTTATTTTTCTGCTATTAAAGGCCTTGTGGTGAGGTTTAGGGAGAAGTGGCTGAGAGACTGAATTGTATATCAGGAGGTCCCTGGTTCAAATCACACCTCTGCCATAAACTCACCAGGTTGTGGGGTTGTTGTTGTTGTTTTTAGGCTACTCACACTCAGCCTCTGCCTAATTTCTGGGGATGACAATTATACTGGCTCACCTTGCAACACAGACAGGGCATTTGTGACCATCCAAATGCCCTGGAGCCCATCTACAGTTCCAGGAAAGTGTGACCAGTGCTCAGAGATGATGGGAATTGCACCTGGGAGGCTGCAGGTTCCCCATCAATGACATCTTGTAGGGTGATTGCAAAGATTTCACCAAGATTATGTGAATATTTTTTTTTGGGGGGGGGGGGACACCAACGCTCTATAGAAATGCATACAGTCATACCTTGTATTCAAACAGCCTAGATCTTGAATGTTTCGGCTCCCGAACGATCGAAACCTGGAAGTGACTGTTCTGGTTTTTGAACGTTCTTTTCGAAGCCGAACATCTGGTGGTGCTTTTGCGGCTTCCAGTTGGCTGCAGAAGCTTCCTGCAGCCAATCAGAAGCTGTGCTTTTGTTTTCGAACACTTTGGAAGTCAAATGGACTTCCGGAATGGATTCCGTTCGACTTCCAAGGTATGACTGTAGTAGTAACAAAGGAAAAGTGGAACGCCAGTTGCTGTTTTCATCACTGACACATTTCTGTCAATCCTCTTTTTCATTTATATATATATATTATTTTTGCCTGTTTGTTTGTTTATATACCACCCTTCGTCAAAAGACTACAGGGTGGTTTACAACATAGAACACAAATGCCAACAGATAACATGAAAACCAAAGCAGTTATAGTAACACAAGTTTAATAAGATAACACATAATAGAATGTAGATTCTCATAAAATATCAATTCCCTCTACAACAATAGCATAAAAGTAAAGGAGAAGAAAATCATTGACCAGGTATCAAAAATACCAAAGCACAAAAACCAGTCCATAGATATATCCTTCAAGCTGGCTTGAAGCTTATTAAAAACAGCCATAAAATGTTATAAATAAAATACAGTGTGATAGTTGAAATATAATATAGCAATTGCTGATAACAAGCCAACAAGCAGCATATGGCACCAGTAAAATATCCAAAAATAGATCCACAGTTGTCAAAACTTAATTCTGAGGATTGTCAAAGGCTTAGCAGAAAGGGGGGCTTTGTAAAGATAGCCGGGAGGTTTCAGCAGAGAGCCTGGCTCGATCTCCCTTGAAGGGATCTGCAACATAGGTGCCTTCCTAGAGCCTAGTAAGGAAAGTAGAGGGCTCAAAAATCTCTCTCCATGGCAGGTTGATTTTCCCGTGGACCATGGAAAAATACACCTGGAGTGTCCTTCTCAGGTGGGGGAGGGTTGCCATCAATTTTGGATCCCCTGACTCTAGATCCCCACAGATCCCCTGAACCTTATCTATCTCCAGCTCTAGACATAGTGAAAAACTCACACCTTCTTCCCTGGGCAGCACAAACCAGCAAGACTTGGGATGCAGCTATGGGTCTGCTTCTCTGCTCCAACCCAACCCCATTTTGGGTCACTTTGTTGGGGAACAGACTCAGGCTGGGACGGATGTTGCAATTTGCTCAGCCTGCACAGATTCACAGATTGCTTAGCTGGAGATCCACAACCTCGCCTTGCCTCGACCTCTGCTTCTTCTGAACTGGTTGTTCTCCAGCGGGCAGATGAGGGGCAGCTACCTGATGGGCGCGCATTGCATTTGGCTCAAAGGTTGGCAGTTGCAGACCTCTCTTGCCTAGGGCAAAGCTATTGGGCCCTTGCCCACTTGCTCAGGCTGTAGCTGCTGCAGAGACGGGTCTGCCATCAGCGCTAATAGCAAGCTTGTTTGATCCCGTGCTCCCGATGTGCACAGCCTGTCATCTTCCCTGGCCAGCTGCGAACACTGGTTTTTGGATAAGGGTCCCCAAAGCTCAGCAAGTTATGGAAATGGGTCCATGGCAGCTGATGGACAAACGTGGAGGGGAGGGGAGCACCCCGCTAATGCTTCTCAGAGGGCAGCGTTTGTGGCAGCAGCTGCTCTTCCTCCCTGCCCAGCATCAAGAACGGCTCTGTGGGCAGCAGGAAGAGTCTGGAGTGCTGGATTTTTATAGGATCATTAATTATACGTTATAAGGCAGCTAAGCATGGCATTCGTAGTGTGATGAATTTCATTATGAATGGCCTTTTCATATTCTTCATCTCATTATATTCAGTCCTTGTGACCTAGAGTTTAGCTAAAGTTATTGTTCGGGTTAACTTTCATTTAGCAGGCGTCCTAATTTTAGAAGCCGTATGATCTTTAGATTTTATGGAGAGACAGTGTACTTATGGGTGTGTGTTTTGCAAGATCTCCTCTTGGCAGGTGTGTGTGTGTTTGTAACAATTCCAGCCCGTTCAGAGAAGGGATTTAGGCTGGTCTTGATTTGCTCAAAGGTCTTCACTGCCTTATCCCCTGGGTAGCCTCATCCACCTGAACAGATTCAGCTATCATCTCTATGCCAATGACTTTTAAATCCATCGCTCCGCTTTGTCTCTCGTACAACAGTCTCTCTGAAACATAATCTTGGTTGTCTAGCCAACAGCTCAACCTTAATCTTGCTAAAAAGGAGCTCCTTATTTTTCTTCCTTAAAGGGGAAACTTTGGTGCTGGCACAGTTACATTCCCTGTTTGTTACATGGGCTTCTGAGTTGAGGTGGAAGCGCTGTTGCTCCCTTTCCTCCACTTTCTAGCCAACTTTCTTCCAACTTTCCTGGTGAGATTCTCTGAAATAACTGCACCCATGCCCTGCTCATCTCCTTGCTTGGCTCTGATCAGCTTCTCCTCCCTCCTAGTTGTCTTTCACACTCCTCTTCCCTATTCAATGTGTGGCTGGGGTTCAGATAGAAGTCTGTGAACGGAACGTGGCTCCATGCAGCGAAGGAACCTCAAGTGGCTTTAGCAACCAGGGGGTTTGGCGAGTCCCCTTCCAAACCTCCCTAAATACCTTTGACTGGCTCCATGCCTTCGCCCTGGTTGCCGTATTTGGCTTCTTGGACTTGGAGCAGTCGAAAGCAACTGTGTTCCTGGAGGGACCTCAGCCTATCAGGCAGCTGGTGGTGGCACTGAAAGGCCTTTGGCTCTCTTCATTGTCCAGTAGCTATCAGAATAGACAGCTGCTACAGTCACCCAGTGGCTTCTCAGTACGTGGAGCCTCATATACGGACTCCTGTGTGAAGCAAGGCTTTTGAAAGTACTTTGGCAATTAAGATGGGAGACTTCCATTTCTATTTTGTATTGCTCATTGCTGCTGGTCTCGTCGAGACTGTGCTTTGAAGCCTTGCATGAAACGGCAAATGTCAGGAGTACTTTGAATGTTCTGCAGTATAAATTGCTTGCATCTACTGGAGCCCTAGAAACTGAGTTGGTTCCACATGGTTAAGGGCCTGTCTGCACGTTATTTATTTATTTATTTATTTATTTATTTATTTATTTATTTATATTATTTATTGAATTTACATACCAGCCTATACCCAGAGGTCTCAGGGCGGTTTACAGAACCATTTATAGTGGGTATAGTTGCTATTTTTTAAGTTTATTTTTTGGCATGTAACCACATAACAGGGTCATTCAGCTAGTGTTCCAGAATAATGAACCCAAAGAACCACTTTTTCTTATACCACAAAAAATCCAGCTTTTGTAAAAGATCCAGAACGGGTCCTCAGTATTTTCAATATTTGTGTGACGTATGCTCTGCCAGGGGGCAGAGGGGAAGGCGTGTGAGCACAAACCCGAGGCTCAAACCAGCTAGTCCTCATTATTCTAAACTGTGGTTTAGCACTGTGTCCAAACGAGGCCACTTGCAGGAAGCATAGCCCTTTGGGCGGCCCATGAAACTGTTAAATCTGGACCTTAAAAATGCCTGCTCGAAAGTGCTCCTTGTTCTTATGAGCTGCGTTCCCCCCACTCCAAAATAACGCAGCCGCATCCTAGAGAACAAGAGCAGGGCCGCTGAAACAGCTTCAGAAGTTGGGATTTAGGTCAGAAACTTTGTTTGGAAGAGGATGTTCTGTCAATCCTTGCAGTGTTTTCGCTCACCAAGAGCCAGGCAGGTTTTTCCAGATACGTGGGCGCTGCATTTGAAGGATTGTTTTTATACCTGTGACTTGGCATTTACATGGCTTTCTTTTGTGAAGGCTGACAGCCCTGCTCGCTGGAGCTACAGCTGCCCTACTCCGCTCCGTACGAAAGGCCACGTGCAGATTCCTGGCATATTGTCCCGCTTAAAGCTTGCCAGGCCTGACTTCAACATGAATCCCTGCAGAGCTCTAAGCCGGGGGAGGTCCCCCACCCCAGCCCACCGCTCGCCCGCTCTCTTTACCAACGGAGATTTATTTTCCATGGGTGGGGAAGGAGGGGAGAGGATAATTTCTAATCATTTTGCTGTTTATTAGAGCAGCCAATTAAGGCCGGAATTTGCAAAGGGGAGGATCAAAACACGCCATTATTTATTTATTTGCTGCAGCAAAATTAGGAACGAGGCTTCGGAGAGGATACGCTGGTGTCAGTTTAAAGACCCGTTTAATTCCTTATTTCTTCAAGGGGTGTGCTGGCGAAGGCTTTTGACTACGTGCGTGGCTTGCAAAAGAGGCAGAGGGGCCAGTTCTCTTCTGCTGCAAGCTAGACGTAAGCTTAGTGTGCCGGTTTCTCAGCCAGATGCCGTCGATAACCAAACACAGAGGAACATGAGCCGAGGCCTCACAGAGTTGGAAGCAAACACGTATCTGGGCTGTGCCGCTTCAGAGCTCGACTGAGTATCCACATGTTGGAATGTTACTTCCTTTAAAAAAGAGAGAACAGGTCCTTGCACCTAGAAAGCTAGCGTATCAGGGAGAGAGCTTCAGGGCTGGTCTTCTTCCTGTCATCCAGTTTCCCTTGTGTGAGGGTTGCCTCCCCCCACTGAGGAGCGTTCAGTCATGTTGCACCCCAATACGCAATCTGGGTTATCCTCCCTCAGTGAAAACTAAGCCAGGGTGAATGACAGATTTGCAAAAGGAAATATCGGGGTGAGGAAGGGAGTAGCCCCATCTACTTGCTGTTTGTGAACAGGTGCACTATCTTCTCTAGGAGATCATTTCTCAACACACAGCCTGCATGCTACAAGAGACATTGTGCACCTCTGACTGTGCCATTTCTGCCATTGCCGATGCCGCAGGACAGTGCTTGGTCCTGAAAGAAAGAGGTGTCTGCATCTAGTAGTTTTCTTAATGTGGTCACTCACCTTGTTTGTTCTGGGGAGGAGTCGCATCCTGGGTGCAGTCTCCCGACCTAGTACTACAAGAATCTTTTCTTGGAAGAGGTTAACAAAGAAGAAGAAGAAGAGTTTGGATTTGATATCCCGCCTTTCACTCCCCTTCAGGAGTCTCAAAGCGGCTAACAATCTCCTTTCCCTTCCTCCCCCACAACAAACACTCTGTGAGGTGAGTGGGGCTGAGAGACTTCAAAGAAGTGTGACTGGCCCAAAGTCACCCAGCAGCTGCATGTGGAGGAGCGGAGACGCGAACCCAGTTACCCAGATTACGTGACTACCGCTCTTAACCACTACACCACACTGGCTCTCAAGAGACCCCTTCCAGTTCCAGCTGTGCTGTGAGTTGTTCTCCTGTACGCAGATTTTATACTGGTGCCTCTGTTTAGGTTCTGCATTGGTGCTTTGTTGGTGCCTTCTTTGCAGGACTCAACTGAATCCCTGTTCAAGCATTCCCTTTCCATCCACAGTTCTATTTTGGTAGAGCAGAAGACTTTTAATCGTGGGTTTGAGTCCCATGTTGGACAAAAGATTCCTGCATTGCAGGGGGATGGACTAGATGACCCTCCCAACACTACAATTCTAGGATTCTATGACTTGCACAAGCCCCGTTCCTTCTGGTGTTGTTACCCTCTCCCCCTCCAAGAAGCTGGCAGGCAGAGTTCTGAAGTAGAAAACCTCCTAAATTTGTGGAGACTTCTCACATGATTTTGAATCCTGATTATGCTTTGGTCATAAGTGTCCTCTTTCAGTTATTTAGCTCCACCAATAGTGTCCTTTGTAGCTAACCAAGTTAGCTGCTTTATAGCAGTGGATCATCTACCTCGGGTCGGCAACGTGCGGCCCATGGGCCAGAAGCAACCCATGGAGGCCGTTTAACTGGCCCACGAACCACCCCAGAACCGAGCTGCCCGTTCAGCGAGTCCCAGCGCACTGCGCTAAACCAGCGCAGCGCAGGGACTCTCCTCCATGGCTCTAGAAACCACTTCTTCACATGTCCATGGCACTGGAAGTCTCTTCTGCGCATGCCCAGACACCGAAAATCACTTCTGCACAGGAGCGATTTTCGGCATCTGGGCATGAGCAGGAGCGATTTCCGGCACTGCAGACATGCACAGACGTGATTTCCGGTGTTGCACTGCGCTGGTCCGCCCCATGGAGGATCTCCGCGGGAGTGATCCGGCCCCTGATCTGCCTCCTGGAAACGTAATCATAGACCAAGTCTCAAAACCATGACAAATGTGGCAGACAGTTCCATTAGTCTAACTTTACTCCTAGCAATTTTTTTAAAAAACGATACAAAGCAGCCACATGAGGCCAAAATAAGGAGTAGAGGGCCAACAGTGGGAGAGTCTGCCTACTAACCCTTTTCCTTCACCACCATCTCGGGGACTTTTCCCCTCCAGGAAAAAGCATAGCTTTGAAGACTGGGTGGTTCTGAGTGGGCAAATGGAAACAAAAAGGTTGTAGTCAACTGCTTCTGCAATCCCTCTTGTTTTCAGTTTCCATGAAGCAGAATGACTCTGAACGTGTAGTGCATTGGCTCCTCTTTGGGAAAAGAGTTCAATGGTGGTGGTACTTATTTCCCTCCCCAGAGTGAAAAGATTTGGGACTGGTGGAGAATGCTCTCTACCTGTAGGCCACAGACTCTGCAAAGTCCTGCATGCGTTCATGAAAACTGATGGCCTCCCTCTGCAAAGGTCTCCGTAGGGCCCCTCCTGTCTGAGGACCAGATGAAACCCCCCCTCACGCTGCTCAAACCACGGTCTCCCCTTGGGGTAAAGGCTTGAGTTCTGCGGAAAGTCGGCACTCAAATTTAGGCGTGCAAACTCATTCCTGGAATTCTTCCACCAGGTTTCGGCTCCTTTTCAGCTTAGCAGAGAGAGATGTTCAGGAAGGGCAGAGTGGCAAGCAATTCTTCAGTTTATGGGGACTTAATCTGTCATCCCCGGATGAATCACCGGACATCTATTTCAGCATAGTTGCTTATACTTTCAAAAAGAGGGCGGGGGGGGACCCAGAGCCTCTGCAGCCATCACACCTGACAGCATTTGATGACCGGAAACATCACGGTGCAGCCAATTAAGACCGGGAGGTGAGCCCAAGCAAGGCAATCTGTCAGTTTGTCGGTGGTTAAGCTCCCAAGCCTGCGGTCTCAGCTGGGGTGCAGAAGGCTAAAACTGCACCGGCCATCTGTTGAATAATCAATATTGGAGGGCCTCTGTTGCTGCCCTTGCGCTTGTCGGCTTCCAAACGCTTTGCTGGCTTAATGTTCTCTGGATACCTCTGATCAGCCCTGCAAAATGTATGACTAGATCAGGGTTCAGTGAAAGGTGAGTCTCCAAATTCAGAATTCATGGCCGGGAAGCAGCCAGCCGAGCGCTGAATGCTGAGCAGGAGCCCGGCAGGAGCTTTTGGGCGTTGGTGGTAAGTGTTGCTCTGAGGCCAGGGAGAAGAGAAGCATCCTTCTCACTGCTTGGTTAGCTTAGCACATCGCTAGTCCCGTAAAATTCCTTCTGTGGGCCAGGGCTGCCATTATGCCGAATTGATTCATCAGGCTATGCTGTTCTCAAACAAGTTAAATTTCATCATACTTGACTTGACTTAATTTAAAAATGAATTTAGCTACCTCTGAGCAGACATTGGTTTTAGTGTTTCGAAGAAGTGACATTTTCCCCCCTCCGCTAAAGCAGACTAATGAAGCCGTATTAGTGCCCTAACTTGAGCAGTATATAAAGATTAGTAAATAAGACCCCATTAAAAATACTTATAATGTAAGCAACATGGGTCCCAGTAGCCTTCCTAATGTCCATTAATGCTTATTCTGAGGATCAGAGCTCATTTTACTGAGCCATTTAGTCAAACCGTGCGATTATTTAGAAAGTTAATTCATGCATACTAAAATCGAGCTTAAGTAATGCAGAGGGTAGGAGGTAAAACTCTATGGAGATGATAGTCCTTTTTGTTATTTAATGATCAGCCATAATTAACTTGCAAATTTGAAATAATTAGAACAAATTAAAGGTATTTAACTTTGCCTCCCTAAAGAAAAATTCAAATTGCACCAAATGCGGCTTTAAATTATTCAAGTCTCAGAGGTCTGTGCAGGGTTTTCTCTCTCTCCCCCCCTTCCCCCCCCACAATGCCTTTTTCTATGACGAGAATACCAATCTGCTTTTTGTCAGAAAGCATCCTATCAAGCGATTGTTCTTTGTGTCTAATAAATGACAGCTATTCTTCTTGGTAAAAGTATTTTAGTCTCTGAAGACTACATCAGCATTTCCGTGGCATTTTAATTCAATAAAACAAAAGGTTAACGTTTCTCCCCCACTTCTCGCCCCCCCCTCTCCCCGCCCCAATACTTCTTAAAGAAAGCAAATCCCAGCAAGTGTTCGGTGGGTCCTGAATGGCATTTTGAAATTTCCCACTCCAGCTCAAAAGTGGGGGGGGGGTCCCTGGCATTGGGGAGCTAAAGTAAGTCAAGTTCCGGGTGGCCCATCTTGCTTGGACAGAGTTTAGTTGAATATTATGGTGGTGGAGAATCATTTCATATTTGAGTCTCTCTTCCTGCATTTCCCCATAGGGTTGCCCTGTGTCTTTAACTCATTGGCATATTGTTCAGCGACTTCATTACAACTAGAAATGTTAAATGCCTTCCTGGCAGTGATCACGAGTGGAACCGCTGTAGGGAAGGCCGTGAATCTACCTATGTGCCTACTACGAAAGGAAACCTCTTTGAACATAGGAAACCCCCTTATGTTGTCAAGACAGTTGGTCCACGCAACTCAGTGTTTAGACAATATTCTGACTGGGAAAAAGCTCCCCGAGATCTTCAACCTGCGCAACTCTTTGGAATAGAGAGCAGGAAACATACTGTGCGGCTGGGTCAAACATACCTTGTTCTCAGTCAGCTACAATAAACTGATACTGTGGTTTCAAAATCTATAGGAAGCTCCCAGGCCTATGAAGATGTAGACCTGAGTAGGGATAGAGTAGGAGGAGCAGGGGGGCATTCTAATCTTTTGGCAATCTGGGCATGACTTGGGGCGAAACAAGACACAGTAATGTTAGTTGTGTGATTGTAATAAATGTTGGCAAAGCATGAGACTCTTAATGCCAGGTTTGTGGGTTCGAGCCACAGCTTTTGTTGGACAAAAGATTCCTGCCTTGCAGAAGGTTGGGCTTGATGGCCCCCATGGTCTCTTCCAAATCTACATTTCTAGGATTTCTCCGTCCATCGTTTTTGTTAGGTAAATAGCAGCTGGAGTGGGGCGCTCAGCAGATTCTGGGTCACGTGGAGTGGAAAGGGGAAATTTAGCACTACCTTCGCAGCCCCAAGGCTGTTCAGACTCCTACTAGCCACCGTTATGTAGCCTAGAATATGCATGTTTACATTTGGACACTTGTCTTCACGCTGAGTCCTGAGTTACTGAACTGGCCTGCCCATGAGGCAAGGTGAGGCAACTGCCTTGAGCGGCAGGATCCACAGGTAGATCTGGCCTCCAAGGAACAAATCGCCTGCTGCTGCTGCTGCCATACCAGTGGCAGCTATAGGGCACATCCTTGGCAGACCCGCCCACAAGTTGCCTCCACAGCAGCCTCTCATTACCGTATTTTTCACTCTCTAAGACACACTTGACCATAAGACGCACCTAGTTCTAGAGGAGAACAAGAAAAAATAAACATTCTCTCCCTCTGTGTTCAGCGCCCCTTCAGCAAAGTGGGAGGAGAAATGGAAGGGGCTCCGTTTCTCCTCCCACTTCGCTGAAGGGGCGCTGCGCAGAGAGGGAAAGCTGCGCAGCGCCTCTCCAGTGAAGTGAAGCCAGGAGAGCAAGAGGGATCAGTGTGCACTGATCCCTCTTCCTCTCCTGGCTTCAGCAAAAGCTGCGCAGCCTGCATTCGCTCCATAAGACGCACACACATTTCCCCTTACATTTTAGCAGGGGGAAAGTGCATCTTATAGAGCGAAAAATATGGTAAATAGGAGGCACTGCTGTTCTTCTCCCACCCGCTTTTCCCCACTGTGGATCTTGTTTCTACCCCGCTTATCCCTGAAATAGATCTTCTCTCCCCTCTTCTTTCCTGGTGGTTGGGGCACATTTTTTGATTCAGCCTCAGGAGCTGAAATGCCTTGGAACAGCCCTGACTGCACATGTGAGCAAGAGTGATGCTAGCAGCTTTCGGTGGGCTAGCATGATTTGGTTTAAAACTATGGTTTTTTACTTTTGTTGTAAGCCGCCTTGAGCGCATAGAGAGATAGGATGTATACAACTGAGTAAGTTCCTTCAGGTGCCTGGCACCTGACAAAATTACGCAGGGGGAGGGGAATGCCCCCCTCCATCTCCTTGCAAGCTAAGCTGATAGTGGGGTGCAACAGAAGGAGGGAAGGATGCTGTTTTGCATGCTTAGCCTTTGGTTGGTTTCATTCGGGACTGATAATTTGGAGGATGAGCCAAAGCTCACGTGGAAAAAGAGGTGCTTGAAAGAAAGGAGAGAGGTGGGAAAATAAAACTGACCAAAGGATTCCTCAAAGTGATAGACACCCTTCACTGCTAACTGGATGGAGTGGAAACGTGGCCTGACTCTGTTCCAGTCGAAGCATAACCTAGATTGGAAAAGGCTGGTGGCTGTGTTGAAAGAGCTTTCATCAGCCTACTGTTTCAGCAAAAGACTTCTTCTCGTTCTGAGGCATTGACGCCCTTGAAATCCTTACTCAATATTAATCCTTCTCTTTCTTAACTCCTGGTCTTTTCAGGCTTTCACTTGCATTAAGAGCTGAAGGGTCAGACCCCAAGGCCTTGTTAGCAGAGCTTGCTATGCTGTACATTTTTTTTATTTCTTTTCCATCCTGTCCTTTAAAATTAGCAATTTAATTTTTTCCCTCTCTCTGGCACTTGCAGTGCTACTCAACCCTGAAAGTAATATTCCATCCTAGAGGTAACCTTGGCTTGTCAAGAGAAGCCATTTGAGTGTTCCAGCAAAGTAACTTCCTCCCACTAATTTTGCAAGTCAAAGGTCGCCCTCTTCAGAAAACAGGGCTATCAATTCTAATTAAATCTTTACCCTGGAAACCCAGAAGGCGCCCAAATAACGACTGGCTTCTTAAATATCTTTTAAACGATGCTAATTGTGCTGAAACTCCTGGGTGAAAGAGAGCTCCTCCAATCTTTTCATTGCACTGGAAACGCTTTTTTACATTTTCCCAGGAGACAACTGGGATACCTATTCAGGCCCATAAAGGTAAAGGTAAAGGTACCCCTGCCCGTACGGGCCAGTCGTGTCCAACTCTAGGGTTGTGCACTCATCTCACATAAGAGGCCAGGAGCCAGCGCTGTCTGGAGACACTTCCGGGTCACGTGGACAAAGCTGCTCTGGCGAGCCAGCACCAGCGCAGCACACGGAAACGCCGTTTACCTTCCCGCTGTAAAGCGGTACCTATTTATCTACTTGCACTTAAGGGTGCTTTCGAACTGCTAGGTGGGCAGGAGCTGGGACTGAAAGACGGGAGCTCACACTGCCGCGGGGATTCGAACCGCCGACCATGCGATCGGCAAGCCCTAGGCGCTGAGGTTTTACCCACAGCGCCACCCGCGTCCCTATTCAGGCCCGTATCTTAGAGTAATCTCGGGGGGGCATACTCATTATTCCTGTGCATCACACCTGAAGTTAGGGCAGGTGTTGGTCTACATGGTATGTTCCAGCAGTATGATCTTGAAGTCTTGTCTCTCCTTCTAATAGTGAACTTAGCCACTGACTGTTGATGGGTTTGTCACCAAAACAAGGTCAGTGAGAAAGAAGAGGGGAGCTATCAGCATGCTCACAGGAATCCAAAGGCTTGCAGGAGTACAAAACAGCCCCCCTCAAAAAAAAATAATAACAATAAATAAATAAATAACAGGAGCTAAGTACTTTGAATAGGCCTGCAGGTAGCCATTCACCTGGTTGCCTCTGGAAGGTAAAAATAGCATCCAGGTATTCAAGAGTGTGTACAAGTAAATTTTTTGGTCTTGTGGCACTTCTTTTGTCTGGAAGATAAGGGAGCTGTTTTGGTGGGTCAAATATATTTTAATGCTTTTTATATGCTAATATACTGTTAGCTTGAAAGAGAGTGAGGGAGAAGACCAAAATTGACACCCGTATTCTTTTCCCCTCTTCCAGTTCTCCGAAGCTCAGCTGTGAAGATTGCCTTTCAAAAACGTCAGCTTCTGGGAGAGGCTGCAACACACCAGGAAGCAGTGGAGGGAAGAAAAGTGTTGGCTTCAGTGCCCATGCAGACGGTGAATGCTTTGGAGTGCACACAAAGAAGGAGACTGTCAGACCAAGAAGAGGTGAGGTGCACCCCGATATCCCCAAAGGCCAAGTCACCCGCACCATCCAGCAAACCTTCACCACATCCTCTACTGTCTTTGGTGCTCCTGCACCTTCCTGCGCTGTATTATTTATTTAATATATTTACATGCAGTTTCATAATTGAAACAGTATCTTAAAGCAGATTACAAAATAACATGTACATACAACATATCTTCCTATATACATAGAAATGTAAGGCTGTCATCATGTAGGATTTTTTAGTGCTGCATCCCAATCCTGGATTTGCTTGAAGTAGGGCATGGGAGGGGAGTAAAAACAGAGGGAGCTGCACAACAGGATAGGTAAATACTGGTTTTAAATAACAGCAGAGGTTTGAATAAAGCAGGCATGGAGAGAGGAATCTGTGATTTTAAACAATGGACAGGTGTTTGAGAAGAGTTGCATTTTAAAAATCAAGGCTTCAGTACAGCGAGAAGGGATTTGGAAAAAGCTCTGTTGTGTTAGCTTTTTGGTGTTAACTTCTGTGCTATACCCATCTCTGCTATTTCTCCTTGTTAAAACTGGCTTGTTTAATGCTTTTTTTTAAACAGTTCTCAGTGCCTCTCCATTCCTGCTTTACTCAGACTTCTGCCAATGTATGAGCACAGCGAAAAGGTAGAGACACTGAACGAAAAAACTTAGCTGTTTTAAACTTCACCATCTTCCATTCCTCAGTTGAACCAAGTAAGAGATAAAGGATGCAGAGCCCCCATGTGATGTCTTCAACATGAAGTTCCCTCTCCCTGCTCCCGGAGCTTGTTTACCGGTGATCTGCCTCTGGCTGGCATCCCAGACAGACCAGGGAGATCTTGATAGGCGACATTTCCCAGCGTGGAAAATGCACACACCCTTCATCCCCTTCGCAGGGGAAAGAAGAATAGTCAGAAAGTCCTTTTACATCATGTTTATTTCTGACCGTACAACTCTACAAGAAAACATGTCCGATCACTTCAGTCTCCTTCAAGCAAGTACAGAAGACTTCCTTCACAAACGCAACAGGAAGGTCTCATATTACACACTGAACACAGCTTTGTGAAGCCTGTGAACTTCCGGGAAGATTCTTTCCCACAGCTAGTCACATCACATGATGTCAACAAGCTGGCTGTTTGCAGCTGCGTTGTTCTCATATCGTAACACCATGTAGTAACTTAGAAGATTATTATTCTGTTAATAAGCATTCACCCACCGCATCCATTGAGTGAGCGTAACATTTGCCAGAGTGGACTGTAGGACATTAAGTTAACATTAAGTTAAGTTTCTGCTCTGGTCAGACCTCACCTGGAGTACTGTGTCCAGTTCTGGGCACCACAGTTCAAGAAGGACACTGACAAACTGGAACGTGTCCAGAGGAGGGCAACCAAAATGCTCAAAGGCCTGGAAACGATGCCTTATGAGGAACGGCTAAGGGAGCTGGGCATGTTTAGCCTGGAGAAGAGGAGGTTAAGGGGTGATGTGATAGCCATGTTCAAATATATAAAAGGATGTCACATAGAGGAGGGAGAAAGGTTGTTTTCTGCTGCTCCAGAGAAGCGGACACGGAGCAATGGATCCAAACTACAAGAAAGAAGATTCCACCTAAACATTAGGAAGAACTTCCTGACAGCAAGAGCTGTTCAACAGTGGAATTTGCTGCCAAGGAGTGTGGTGGAGTCTCCTCCTTTGGAGGTCTTTAAGCAGAGGCTCGACAACCATAAGTCAGGAGTGCTCTGATGTTGTTTCCTGCTTGGCAGGGGGTTGGACTCGATGGCCCTTGTGGTCTCTTCCAACTATGATTCTATGATTCTATGAAGATGCTCCTCCCACTGAATAGGAGGGTTTTTTTCAGGGCGAGTAGCCATCTTGCCACCTGCTACCCCAAATTTGCCATGCCCGTGGCTGGGTTGGCACAGTCAAATTGTTCTCTGTGTGAGTGCATTTAACATGCACAGCTTCTGTAAATAGCTGCCGCAGGGAGTGTTCTCTTGAAATGCCATAAACAAAGCAGGTTCAGATAGGTGATTTCTTGCCACAGCCATGGCTAAGCGAGTGTTAAACTTTCCTTCTTAATTTCCCTCAATCCTGAGCTTGCCCAGCTTTTACTTGTGGCTTCCATAACTAAATTGTGTTGCTGTGCTTCCTTCCTTTGCTATCTTTTAACTAGCAGTTCAGTTATGTCATAAACATTAAGAGCTTCTGAGTCAGTCTTCTCTGCAGGTGGCCCAGTAATCTCAGAGTGAGCCTTAATCTACCTTTTGATATCATTCTTCTGCACAGGTGAATGTCAGGGTAAAATGTACAGAGATCGTCATTGTCATTGTTAGTTTTATTTATATCCCTCCCTTCATCCTCAGTAGCACACAACAATTCATAAAATGCACACATCAACACAAAAGTCATTTGAAATTGTCTCAGTTGTTTTTACACATGAAATTGTGTTAATGGTTTTGGGATCATAGAATTGGAAGGGACCCTGAGGGTCATCTAGTCCAACCCCCTGCAATGAGGCTGTCCCTTACGGGGATCGAACCTGCAACCTTGGTGTTATCAGCACCATTCTCTTACCAGCTGAGCTATCCATGAATCTATATACAAAATCGTTAATATATATTTTATTGTGGGTGTTAGAATCACAGAATTGTAGAGTTGGAAGGGGCCGTGAGAGTCAACTACTCCAACCCCCTGCAGTGCAGAAATCCTCTTCCCAATGAACCCACGACCCTCTCCATAGGAAGCGATTCATAAATGAAATAAATAGGTATTAGGAATAGCATGTATCCTTCCCTGAGCCCTTGAGATAGGGCAGGCAGGAATCTGATTGAAAACTTAATAGTTGCCATGCCAGCCCCAGTAGTACAAAAGGTACAGAAAATGGTTGCCTGATGGGGATGGGAGATTTGCCTTAATTTCCAGCAAAAAGAAATCGGTGTGCATGTCTGACTTTTCATGATGCAATCTCCCTCTACAGCCGGAAACGCAGAATTTTCTAGCCCAAGGACTCCTTTATAGCCGGCATCTGTTCTGCTCTTCACTTAGTGTGTCCACTTAAGGAGTGGGCCAAAGCACTCTTTCTCTCGAAGCAAAGGGGAAAGAAATTGGAGCAGTCTTGTGCTTGGCTGCAGAGCCTAACATAATCTTTGCTTCGCTTATGAGCTGGCTTTGCCCCCTCCCCCCTTTCCCTCTCTCTTTCCTTTCCTTTCCTTTTAAACTTGTCAACGAGTTTGCGATTTGTGTCAGCAGAAAAATAAAAAGAAAGGCAGAATGTGGTTCAGCTCTCCTAGGAACAAACAACCTGTGTTATTGGTTAAGACCGCGTCCGCATTAAAAAAGCATTCGCGGCGAAGAAACTTTTGAAAGGGTATCATCAGAGGGGGACCCGAACAGAGGGTGAGGTTAATCTCTTCCAAGGCTCAGCTACAAAAGTTGGAAGCCGGCAAAGGGCTTGTGTCCAAAAGAAATCAATTTCTAATTTGAAACAAAATCATTTTTGACTAACAGGAGTTCAGGACCCATTACTTTTGCTGTATAGTCTGCTGACATTTCAGCTCTTTCTGTGGCGCGCAATGAATTCTAATAGTCATCTCATAACGTTGCTACACCAATCAATTTAAGCGAGAGAAAGCCGTTACAATTCTGTGAAGTTTTCAGGGGCAATTTTCACTGATGGATTTCTTTTTTTCTTTTTTCTTTTGCCCTTTTTTCCCTTTTCCTTTCCCTTTCTTTTTTTAAACCATCATTATTTCATTTCTTTCTTTTTCCCACCCTCCCCTCCTTCCTTTAAATGCCTCATAATAGAATTGATACCTACTTCTCCCATTGTTCTTTGGACTTTTCTGTGGGCTTCCCCAGGAATGAAAAACGCCTTGAGGAGTTTGACCCTGTCCTCTGGCTCTCCATGCTCCCCTCTTTGTTTCTCTGCAGGTTTTTCTCTCTTTTTTTAGCAATTTGGTGGGGGGAAATTACAGGCTGATAAGTGCTGGCTTGGCAGTCAAGTGATTTGTAGTAATTAACAGATTGCCTCCCTCACCTGCCATTGAAGGCTCTGGGCTCAGAGCACAGGGCGCTGCAGTTGCACAGCTTCTCTCAATTTCAGAAGAACTTGGTTGGGTCTCCCCAGATGCCTGGGGCTAGCAGGTCTCCGAGGTTTGTGTGGCGGAGGCCGCGGGACCCAAGGCTGATCCACAGGAAGGGAGCAGCGATTTATGGGGTTTTGTGCCTCCCATGAGACAGGAGCCAGGGCTGGAGGAGGAGGAGGCGGTGCCTGAGATAGGGGTCCAGTGGAAAGAATCCCCTTCCCCGCTATACTCCCAGGACCAGGAAGGGCTTAAAAAGACAGGCACAGTGGCAGCTTCTGTGTAGGGTAAGTCGAAGGTTGCTTGTGTGTGCTCCATCAGACGAAGGCACTTACCGTATTTTTCGCTCTATAACACGCACCAGACCATAACACGCACGTAGTTTTTAGAGGAGGAAAACAAGAAAAAAAATATTCTAAACGAAATAGTGGATATATGATTT
Source organism: Podarcis vaucheri (assembly GCF_965113315.1). Classification (NCBI taxonomy): domain Eukaryota; kingdom Metazoa; phylum Chordata; class Lepidosauria; order Squamata; family Lacertidae; genus Podarcis; species Podarcis vaucheri. Next base: position 4,451,420 of record NC_138749.1, read on the forward strand.
TTGTGGTTCATGCTGTGGCCACAGACATGTGATCTGACAGTGAGTTTGGAGTAGCCCAATGCAAAAATCCTGAGGATCCATGTGGATCCGTGCTTTGTAACCACGGAGGAGGGAAGGAAGGGGAACCATGGATCCTCTGCTCACAACTGCAGAAGATCCCCCCGCCACCCGCAGGCACTCGCTCCATAACACACACAGACATTTCCCCTTACTTCCTAGGAGGAAAAAAGTGAGTGTTATGGTGCAAAAAATACGGTAATTTTGGGTAGAGGCGTGGTCACGCTGCTGCTCACAGCACCAGTCTGGGGACAGGATGCCAGCTCCTTAAGTCTCCAAAAGCATTTCTGCATGTTCTGTACACCTTAGAAGCCACTGTAAGTGAATGCTTTGTCAATAAAGTATTAAACCTCTGGCTGTTTGTCCTGCTCGGGCTGCGTGTGCTTAGTAGACCAGGTCTCCTTTAATTTACTAGGGCAGAAATCCCTGAGCTTTTTTGGCCACTGCTCCTGTGCTTCCATAATCTCATCCCCTGTGCCCCCTTCCTCACACTATAAAAGGCATTATTCAGAATAGCTGTTTGCACGACCCACCAAGGAAGATAATAACGCAGTAAAATTCAAAATGTTAACAATTAATTGCACATTTATTCAAAATCCAATTAAAACTATTTAGTTTAATTAATTTTTAAAAATGATTAACTTAATTCAGTAACAACAGCTTTTCAAAGTCTGGTCATTTACTGTTCCAGCGCCCCATTCCCCTCCCCCCCGCAACAGCTTTGCTTCCTAACACCCCCTGCTGCCCCTTTACCTCCTTAGCACCCCCTAGGTCATCCCACCACCCTCTACGGGGCAGTTTGCACACTTTGGTGACCACTTTACTCTTGCCACTACCACGTGGAACCAGCCACTTTAGTAGAAAGTCCCATTTCCTGTACTGTCTACAGGAGTAGGACATCAAAGCCTACTTTAAACTATCCTATGTGTTGGCTGCCCACCAGTTTTTGCTAAAACAAACAAAACGCCCGTCTCATAAGGCGCTCCCAAACAGCAAGACCACTTTGCCAGTATAATGCAATGCCTTTGCACCCTCCTTAAAGGGGAATCATTTGCAAATGATGGAACTGGTCCAGGTCCTTTATATTTGTGGATGCTGTTTACATTTATCTGTTGCAGCACATTGCATGACCAGAAAACTAGGTACTCTTATTTATTTCTAGGATGGCTTTGCATGAAAGCTTTTTAGGTTAATGTTAGGCTGAGGTGTTTCCTTTCTTGGTCCTCTATTGTGGCAATCCGCTTCAAAATCAAGTTTAAACTTCATAACCAGAAGCAACAGGAGAAAGGGTTTGCACAATTATGCTTTAGAGCAGTTTCCAATTAGCTCTTTAATGCAAGCCCCCTGTTTTTCAAAAGCCAACCCACAGACACCCTACTTTTGAAAAAATCGTATCTCTTTTGAAGTATTTGTTATGTGAATGTTGCCGCAGCCCCCCCCCCCGGGTGGGTTACATGGACCCCCAATTAGAAACCATTGCTTTAGAGAGTATTGTCCTAGAGTTGTCATCTGGAGATTATAATCAAACTATTGAAATGAAATAACTTCAATCCCTTGATGCCTAGTTTAACTCTCTTCCAAGTCATTGTAGTTGCCTCGGGAACTCCACCAACTATTGATAACAGCACTGCGAATGTCAAAGACAGCTGGTCCACAAACCATAAGAAACTGTGTAATTCTGAGGCAGACCATTGTTCCGCCTAGATCAGTATTTACATTTACATCTGAAACTCTGGACAGCTTTGGCCAGGACCTTTTCCTCACCCTACTTAGAAAAATACCAGGGATTGACTTTGGACATTCTGCATGCAAACAAATGTGTTCAGTCTTCCCCACAATCTTACTAATAAGGGAAATAATTCTGGCCTCTCCTCCTCCTCCAAAAAAAGGGGGGTGACCCTGAAGAAGGTCCAATCCTGAACATCTCCAGCTAGTACTGAGCAAGGCCCTTTTCGCTCATTCCCTCTCCCGAGAGCCCAGCTTTTACAGTAATTTACCACAGCTCTTGGACCCGGGTGGCGCTGTGGGTTAAACCACAGAGCCTAGGACTTGCCGATCAGAAGGTCGGCGGTTTGAATCACCGCGATGGGGTGAGCTCCCGTTATTCGGTCCCAGCTTCTGCCAACCTAGCAGTTCAAAAGCATGTCAAAATGCAAGTAGATAAATAGGTACTGCTCCAGCGGGAAGGTAAAAGGCGTTTCTGTGCGCTGCTCTGGTTCGCCAGAAGCAGCTTAGTCATGCTGGCCACATGACCCAGAAGCTGTACACCGGCTCATTCGGCCACTAAAGCGAGATGAGCGCCGCAACCCCAGAGTTGGTCACGACTGGACCTAATGGTCAGGGGTCCCTTTACCTCTACCACAGCTCTTAATTAAAGTGTCCAAATTAAGTATGTACAAACCTGGTTCCCAGAGAAAACGTCTCTTTCAGACCCATTTCTAGGCAAGTTATTGCCTTATTTCACATGTTTTCAATATGTGCTTTGTGAACATATTCAAATGTCTTCTGGTCTTCTATATACAGAATATGCTTCTCAAAGAAAGTGGCCCTTTCCGCCATTCATTTTCCCTGTGGGTTGATTTCAAGATTGGTTTCTACGCTGCAGATGTCCAACTAATACGAGTCTTTGGCACTGCAAAAGAAATGAGTCTGCCTCTGAATTAAAGCAGAATGTAGAGGGGACAGTTCTTTGTGCTTTTGAGAATAACTGTGCATATTTAAAATAGGACTGAGAATTCTCCACTGGTTTCCGGAGAATGCTGGTGATCTGGGGGTGACGTTTGCGAGGATTGGCTGGATGATCACTAGGGGATGGGAACCCGTCACTTGCTAAAACCACAGCGCTGACACAAAGTCTGTTGTGGGTGGTGTATTATGCAATTATGACTCCAGGCGGCCCTGAAAATATATATTCCACTCCATACCTGTCAAGAGTAATGACTCCTTTGGCTGCCGATTCACCATATAGAAAGTTCCCTGCGGAATAGCGTGGCCCTTGGGCCCTGCGTTCTGAAATAAGGCAAGAAAGGCTGTCCAAAACTTTTCCGGCCTCTAATGCCCATCGTAATTGTCTTCCACCGTGTTCTGCAGGGATGAGTTCAGCCTCCCGGAAGGATGCGGCTACATCCCCCGGACTGACAGGCAGCAGAAAAGAGCTTGTAACTGCGGCCACCTCCCCAATCCAGCATGACACCTCACGGTAAGATGACTGGTAATCTCTGGTTTAAGATTCCTCAGACGCAACCATCAAATTCGCCCAGATACGAGGGGAAGCAGCTGAGTTTCTGTGATATTTCATGTTTTGCTCAAGCTGGATAATATAAACTTAGAACTGCCATATCCTGTGACATTTATAGTAAGCCTTAAATTGCTTGTTAGAATAAGAAATGCAGGAATATGCCAAGTTCTAATGCTTTAATTTTTACTTAGAGCCTGAGAGGGGGGAAGTATTTTTAAGTTATAAGTCCTGACACATTTAATACATTTGTAAATAATTTAAAGGGATGGTGTTCACTGTGTTTAGACCTTTCTTTCCCTTCAAAGTCCACTTTAAGTTTTTTAATCCTCCCAGTGTCATTGCCCTCGCTCCCACCAAATTGCACCACATTTTATCATGATGTGTTTCTTTTAAGCCATTTTATACAAATGTTATTTTGCTGTTTAACGGCAAGCAACAAAATCACATTAAGTCAGCAGTTCTGATAAGTCACCTTCAGAAACCTTAAATGGCAATATTGCTCTTGTGAAGAACTACAGAAGGATAAAAGCAGAGTTGTTTTTCTTCTGGGCTAATAAGGTTAATAACAGCAATTGCCTTTACTTTGGTCTTCTCAACGCTGAGAATGTATTATATGAAAATCTCAGCCCGGTTTGAAAACGAATCCTAGCTTTGGACATCAAATGGTCAGCTTAAAATGGGGGCTGCTGATGGCAAGAGACGTGGGCACTTCCAGTTTGGAGCAGGGACCCTGTGACCCAGTGTGTTTGCTACGTTATGCTGCCTCTTTGCAAATCTGGAAACAGACTAGGGAGTCGGTGCTCCATCCTTCACTTTCTCTTTGGACATAAATTACTTGCCAGTTTTAAATCATGCCTCACCATTACATCTGCCCAACCCAACTGTCTTTCCTCCTAGACTGGGGTTTCCACTGCTATTTTAAACCCTAGTTTCAAATCCTGTTTAGCATTGGTGCACATGTAACACTGGACTGTGCTTATGGCTGGCAAAGTAGTTCAGGGGTGTGTAACCTGGTTCCTTAAAGCCACGGAAGCAGGTGTCAATTGAATTGATACATGTCAAGGAGTTCCACACATGTGGCCACCACCATTGAGAAGGGCCTGTTCTCTCAAGGTGCAGGCTTCTGAAAAACGTAACTACTGGGAGAGTTCAGGAACTCAAAATTCGAGCAACTGTTCCAGAGCCCGTTTTTAAACTATACTGTGCTGGACCCTCGCGTTGGGCCAAAATGGATTCAAGTTTTGTAGTATCTGAAAATCCCCCTCGCCTTTATAAAACCAGCTTCCCTGTTAGTGTTTTTAATGCACATCCTATTGACTTTGCATATTACTGGATTCTGTCTTGTGAAAGGAGACTTAAAACAGAGCATGTTAACATAGATTGTAAAGGGGTTCAGTAGTAGAATGTCTCTACCTGTTCGATCATCCCATCCAGTGTTTGCACAGAATGGTTGAGCGTTCAAGCATTTTGGGAGTAGGTTAAAGGCTCTGACTGACAAACTTGTACAACAGAAACTTACTTTTTCTTTGATCAAGAGGCTGATTGAAAGGGTAAGTATCTCCTGGAGAATTCGCAACTCCTTCCTTCATGAACAATGCAAAAGGTTGTTTAGCCAACCTAGATCCAAAGAGCCCTGTAGGCTGGGAACACTTTCCGATTTGTCCCTTTTGGCTGCATACATTGGTGCCAAACTGAATAATATAGCGAGGGGTCCCCCCAATCCTTGACTGTTCATGGATTGGCTCTCTTTTCATGCTTGTATCAGGATCCATTGTGGCCATTCATTTTCTGAAAAACTTCCCTGATGTGATGCCTGCTTGACAATCTGGTTGTAGCTTGCCCGGGTTTCAGCTGTGCAAAGCTTTCTTGAAGTGCTGACAACCAGCCAATTCTTGGTGCTTGCAGAAAGCCCAACCCTGCAATTTGAAGCCCGCCACACCTGCTGATAGCTGGGTCTTCAAAGCACCTTGCAAGGGGCTCTGCAACCCCTTTTGGGCCCAGTCGCAGCATTCCCTGGCATGGCAAAAATGGCGGTGGGCCAAATGTGGCATTCCTGACCCTTCCGTAGACTAGGAGATGTGCTAGATTTGAAACTTTCATTTCAGCACAAAATATGTCACCGTAGCTCCTAATATATAGGTAGGCTGTGTAGGCAGGATCCTTCTGGGGTCTTGAGTACCAGTGTGCTTTTCTCCTGTCTGTCCACCTTGGGTCATCCCCCATCAGGAGACGGAACACACTGTGCTGCAGTCCTGAAAACATATGTGGCCAGGACAAAGAACTTTTCTCCACCCTCTTCTCCTGGTTGGGTGGATTACTCTGGTACTGGTGCTGATGATGAAAGAGAGAGGTTTGTTTTTGGTTTTTGCTTCATAGCAGGTAAAAGTTGAGCGCTGAGCTTCTATCAGAAGAGAGCAGTACATGTGAAAAGGATCTAGGAGTCTTGGTTGACCACAAACTTGACATGAGCCAACAGTGTGACGCGGCAGCTAAAAAAGCCAATGCAGTTCTGGGCTGCATCAATAGGAGTATAGCATCTAGATCAAGGGAAGTAATAGTGCCACTGTATTCTGCTCTGGTCAGACCACACCTGGAGTACTGTGTCCAGTTCTGGGCACCACAATTCAAGAAGGACACTGACAAACTGGAACGTGTCCAGAGGAGGGCAACCAAAATGGTCAAAGGCCTGGAAACGATGCCTTATGAGGAACGGCTAAGGGAGCTGGGCATGTTTAGCCTGGAGAAGAGGAGGTTAAGGGGTGATATGATAGCCATGTTCAAATATATAAAAGGATGTCACATAGAGGAGGGAGAAAGGTTGTTTTCTGCTGCTCCGGAGAAGCGGACACGGAGCAATGGATCCAAACTACAAGAAAGAAGATTCCACCTAAACATTAGGAAGAACTTCCTGACAGTAAGAGCTGTTTGACAGTGGAATTTGCTGCCAAGGAGTGTGGTGGAGTTTCCTACTTTGGAGGTCTTTAAGCAGAGGCTTGACAACCATATGTCAGGAGTGCTCTGATGGTGTTTCCTGCTTGGCAGGGGGTTGGACTCGATGGCCCTTGTGGTCTATTCCAACTCTATGATTCTATGATTTTACCCTTGAACCCATTCCTACTTTCTCGGCCAGGGGGAAAGAGAGCTGGAGGAATTCCGAGCCCAGCTGATGACCTCATGGCCTGCTATCCTGTCCAACTACATTCTTGTGTTTAAATTGCTTTCAGACCTTTCTACATCTTGTGCTAAATAATAATAATAACAACAATAAATGATTGTCCAGTGTGGTGCTTGCTTTTCCCGAATCTTCTCTTCCTTCCCTTTGAGTGTGCTTTTTCTTTCTCCCTTCTCACCCCCCCCCCAACGCCCCTTTTGGTGCAGCGTGTTAGTATAATTGACCAGGTTAAAGAGCCCTGTTTTGCTTTCCCTTACTCATGGGCTTCTCTAATTGAAAATGGTAAATGGACAAGTATTTCTGTGGGAGACCTAAACCCAATCCTATTCTTCATCCACGAAACCTGCTTGGGCAGCAGGTCAGTCTCAATTTATCACTGAATGGGTTATAAGCTTAGATTGCAGGTTTAACTAACTAAATTAATCAATATGGAGAATTATAGCTGCTGGTGTGCCACTAAAGTTAAAGATCTGTCAGCATGTTTGTTAGAATCCACAGTTAACGGTTTAACCCTAATGGTTTGCTTTGTTTGGGGCTGAAACTTGCTGAACAAAACTTGAGCCTTAACAGGAGGGCTGCGGGGCCGGGGGAGAAGGAGAGCGGCAGGCAGAAAACCAATTGAGTTTGCAGTATATGTAATTACTTCTGGCTATTTAAACTTCTTGCAAGTAGAGCCAAGGCAGGTTTCATGCAAAGCGTTGGCAAGCATCAGCGACAGAAGCTGCCTTCGCGTTCGTAGGGATTGATTCTTAATATAAGAAAGTAAGATGCGCCTGCTGGATCAGGCCAGTGGCCAGTCTAGTCCAGCATCGTGACTGTGGCCGTGTGGGAAGCCGTCAAGCAGGATTCAAGCGCAAGAGGGGGTCGGGGAAGAGCAGGTTGGGGAGATGGACAGGTGAGCATGGTCTGCCAAAAAGAGGAGGGACACAGCAAAAGGAATAGATTTGTACAGTCATACTTCGGGTTATAGACGATTCAAATTGCGTTTTTTCAGGTTGCGGACTGCCGAAACCTGGAAGTACCAGAACAGGTTACTTCCGGGTTTTGGTGGTCGCACATGTGCACAAGCACTAAATCACGCTTTGCGCATGCATGAAGTGCTGAATCGCAACATACGCAGGCGCGGGTTGCGAACGCTGCGGGTTACAAACATGCATCCGGCATGGATCACGTTCGCAACCCAAGCGTCCACTGTACGGTACACTATCCTGGGCTGCCCAGCACCCTGGGCTGGATCAGGCCAATGGCCTATCTGGTCCAGCATCCTGGTCTCACAGTGACCAAATAAATGCCTTAAAAGAAGCATTGGAAGGAGGGGGGAGAAGACAGGGGGGTCCCCACAGCCACTGGCAGATTTCCATCACTCAGAGTGACGCAGCCTGTGCTCTCAACTTAGTGCTCCCTGTATTACTAGCACCAGTATCCCAGTAGCAGATGTGCAGAGCCACTTTCTGCTCTGGCTGTTTGCTTCGCAAGTGTTTATGGCATGCACGCACTGTTTTACCTCCTTCCCCCATTCCTTTAATTTTTCTGTGGCCAGGTAATCACTGCTGGCAATTTTTGGGATAAGAGGGTCTGGAGGAACAAATCCCCCAGCCCCACCCACCTAAATCTCTTTCCGTTTTCCTCTCCTCTCCTGAGACTGATTTGGGAAGTCAAGCAGAAATCAGAAATAATTGAGGGGAGCCGGGCAGGGCGATGTCAAAGCAAAAGATGCAGATCTGTGAGAAGTCAGCTGTACCTGTTGAACCGCCCTGTGGGGAATGGAAAAGAAAGGAGCAGCCTGGATGAGCTGTCATCGTCCAGCTCCCAGTGGTGGCCTCTTCTTCCCTCCTTCCCTTCTCCAGCTGTCACCACGGTGGTCCCATCTTGCCCAGAAGGGAAAGGAGAAGCAGTAGCTACAACTTCTTCTAAATCACCTTCCCCAACTTGGTGCCCTCTAGATGTTTTGGACTACATCTCCCATCAGCCATCACATGCTGTTCTAAACCATGGGTGGGCAAACTAAGGTCCGCAGGCTGGATCAGGCCCAGTTGCTTTCTGGATCCAGCCCATGGATGGTCCGGGAAACGCCGCGTGGATCACCAGTGCACACATTCTTTCCCTCTCCCTCACACGGTGGTGGCACCTCCTTCCTCCCTCCTCCTGGCTTCTCCCTGCCCTGCCTAGAGGAGGAAGGGGGCTGGGCTTTGTGGGTGCCAGCAGCAGCAGCAGTGCTCAAGCAGCCTCCATTTTAAACAGCCCCTCTCCGGAGCCCTTTCATGCGCCGCTCATTGTCCTGCCACCGCTAGCCCCTGCCCCTCGCAAGACACAGGTAAGCAGCCACCGGGGCTCGTGGTGCTCTTGCATCATTTGTTCCCTTCAAAGTATAGTCCAGCCCCCCACAAGGTCTGAGGGACAGTGGACCGGCCCCCTGCTGAAAAAGTTTGCTGACCCCTGTTCTAAACAGTTGACTTTCTCATTTTACAGTGGCAAGGCACTTTTTCTGGTTAGTTTTGTAATGATATTGGTCAAACTACTTATGTCGTGGTCCTACGCAGTGGCCACAATAGGGCAGTGATGGGGAGCACATCTTCTGCCGGCTCTTGCCTCTGGGCACATCTGCTTCACTGCCACGGCCTGGCCAGTGGTGTCCCTCAAGGATGGAGAAGTCAAGCTGCTGGTGTCCCACTCCTGAGGAGTATTGAGTCATATTTGAATGGCTTAGGCGTATGAGAGCAAACAACTGAAACAGAATAAAAGTAAGCTGCTGCCTTCCCCTCCGATTTTCGGCCCCCATGACTCCCGCATCATCTTTTGCCATCCCGGACCAAATGGATTGGCTAATATCAGGCATCCGGGGCCCTGGAGTGGCAGGAGTCCTCCTGCGGTTTGCCTGCCGTCCCTCTGACCGAAAGTTTTATCTTTGCAGTCAACTCGGCTCACGTTGCAATGAAGAGCCCGTCCTTGCACATTCCTGTAGCGCACATATTAAGTAATAACTCAGAGACACTATCGTTGGAGAGATCCGCAACGGCTGCATCCTTTGGAGTTTTTAGAAAAACAAATTACGTTGTGCAAATTTGTGTTTGGGAGCTGTTAGGAGGAAAGGCATGATTTGCCCAGCACATCTCCGATCAGGTAGATGTGCATTTGGGGACTTTTAAACAAATTAATATTTGATGTAAAATGCAATGCCCAGAGCTGTATATTGAATAAGTCCACAGTGCCGTATTATCACGCTGGATCCTTTGAACTGAGCGCTTTGTAGTAAATAAAAATATGAATTAGCTTTGCCTAGAACGGCAACAGCTTTTGAGATTTCGGCGTCTCAGGGAACTGTTTTCTGCTTTTTGACATGGCTTCTTGCATTCTTCAGACATCTTTCGTTAAGTGGAAACTTCAGGAGAAGTGCCCTTTCTCAGTCAAAATTTTAATATTAAAGGGGGAGGGGTCATCTAATTTCTAAATGTTTTGAGGAGAAAAGATTTGTGAGGGGGAAGATGGTGAATTAAGTTCTGAATAGGGGAGGAGATAAGTCCCCCCCTCTTTTTTCCCTTAGGAGAACTAACATCATGAAAAGTCCAATATAGTTCCGTATGCGAGTGATAAAAGCAGACATTGGCAAATTAATCTCTCTTATTCACTGTGTAGGTTGTTAATTGTTCTCTCTGCTTGCTGTCGATATAATGTGAAATTTTCATTCCCCCCATTCAAGATGGGGAAAAGTTGTGGCTGAAAATGTTAACATTTGCATTTTTATTTGTTGATTTATTTAAAGGACAGCCTCTCTTACAGCAATCCATCACTCAGTGACACCCCAAATATGAATAATGTATTGTAGACTTGCGGTTACAATGTGTAATAAGTGCCAGAGACAGTAGGAGAATGTTAACTATGTTGCAAATGTAATATTTATCGACTCGTAGTTTATTGCTTTGGAGGTTCAATAATACTGACCATAGGACATTAATACTGCTTATCCTGATTTTAGCCGGCAACCTCTGTATGCAGAAATAAGCTATCTATCTTGCGCTCGCAAAATAAATATGGAATTTACGGCACTTTGTAAATGGTGTATTATAGGGTGCTTGTGGTTCTTTGTAGAAATCCGAGCGTCCACACCTCCCTCGCTGCCACCACCTTAATTTGTGCCATGATCCCATTTCAGGAAGAAAACCCAAATGGTCAGTAGCTTCTTGATGGCCCCTTTTCCTCAAAGGCTTCCTGTGGAAATGAATTCATTTATGTTGATACACAGCCACAAACCAATAGAAATGGACAGTGGCAACCAGGATCTCTGGTCCAGACCCACAGGAAAACTTCCTGGTGGATTGTTCCCCAAATGGGAAACTGCCTGTAACTTTTGCTAGGAAATGGAGTGATGATTAGGGATTGTATCACGCTGGATTTTTCAAGCAAACTAGCCCAACTCCTTGCCCGTTATTCGGAGATCTCTGGGTGGTCTGCATTCAAAAGTTTCATGTCGGGCAACCCAACAGCTCCAAAAGTTTGCGATCTGGATTTAGACAAGTTCATGGTGCCTTCACTTATTTCGTAGCTTATTCAAGTTGCAGTGAATAAAATACGCCATGCCCAACCACCTAAAGTTCCTATTTGGATCCGGCATGGCCTGTAGTTCCCTGACGGTGGCACACTGGCATTACTCAGCCAACCCCTTGCCTGCACCTTAACCCGGCAGTTTTCAAACTGCTGGTTGGGTTTCCTTAGTGAGATCATAAGTAATGGGATTAACTGCAATTAATCCAGAATGCGGCAGCTAGACTGGTGACTGGGAGTGGCCGCCGGGACCACATAACACCGGTTCTGAGAGATCTGCATTGGCTCCCAGTACGTTTCCGAGCACGATTCAAAGTGTTGGTGCTGACCTTTAAAGCCCTAAACTGCCTCGGTCCTGTATACCTGAAGGAGCGTCTCCACCCCCATCGTTCAGCCCGGACACTGAGGTCCAGCGCCGAGGGCCTTCTGGTGGTTCCTTCATTGCGAGAAGTGAGGCTACAGGGAACCAGACAGAGGGCCTTCTCGGTAGTGGCGCCCGCCCTGTGGAACGCCCTCCCACCAGATGTCAAAGAGATAAATAATTACATGACATTCAGAAGACATCTTAAGGCAGCCCTGTTCAGGGAAGTTTTTAATATGTAACGCTGTACTGCTTTTAACATTGATTGGGAGCCGCCCAGAGTGGCTGGGGAAACTCAGCCAGATGGGCGGGGTATAAATAATAAATTATTATTATTATTATTATTATTATTATTATTATTATTATTATTATTATTACCTTTCCTGAGGGAGGTTTGCATAGTCTTCCCTGGCAGGGAGTTCCTTCTGTCACCACAGGAAGTGCAGAATGAGTTCTCTATTCCCTCACACTAAGTAGGGTGGTGGGTGAAAGAGAAAGAGGCCTGGATTTGCCCTAGTGTGAAAGGGTGCTTTGCAATGAGAGCATGTGATGGACAAGTTGCAAGTCAAAAAGGGTTCGCTGGGGAAAGAGAGAGAGAGTTTGAAACTCCTGCCTTTTTTGCAGTGCCTCCTGTTTCTAAGGCAAAAGATTCTGCAAGCCCTGCAAACAGTTTGCTCCTCTGCTGCTGAGCTGCTCTTAAATTTAAGATGTCCTTTGAATGTTTAACTAAAGCCTCTCTCCATGGTGCAAAGCCATTGCTGCTTGTCCTGTTTTCAGGGCGCCCGTTGATATTTCCTCTTCATCCTTCCAAGATCATCTTAAATATTTGATTTTTATTCTGCTTTTCTCTTTGAATTTCTGCCCTTTCGCTGTCTCCATCTGACTGTATAAGTGCCCTCATTATTTATGTATCCTATTTATGTACTGTTTTTCCTGTAGCTCAAAGCAATTAACAATTCCACGTAAAACACACCAAATAAATATAAAGATACAGAATCCAATATAAAATGCAGGCCCTGTGAGCAGAAACAGGTTTTTTTGTTTTTTGAAAAAAAAGAAGTTTAAAACAAGCTTGAATGAGGATCAGAGCAGTTACCCTGTCACTCATCAAAGGCCTCTCTCATTAAAGACAGCTTTTATGTTCTCCAGACTTTCACTGATGGTGTTTCATATAAAGATGGAACCCAGAGCACACTGTTCCTTCCTGTACCTAGATCTTAATAGGTGGCCTAGAAAGGAAGAAGATAAGCATAGGAAACTTCCTTGTACCCGGTCAGTCCTCTCACTGTCTGACAGCAGCTCCTAGGATTTCAGGGAGGAGTGTTTCCTGGCTCAACCTGGAGTTTCTGGGGATTGGATCGGGGTCCTGTGGTGAGCAGCCATGTTTTTCTCCCAGTCAAAGCTTCTCAAGGGAAGTCATGCATAGTCCACAAGATTACCGAGGCATAAATGAAAGTCGCCAGATCCCTGTGTGCCAGGCCAGAGATGAAGCCAGCTTGTCTGATAGACAGAAGGTGTTCGTGGCTACAGCTGCCACCTGATTCTTCCGGGAGCAAAGATGGGTGAGCAAGTTCTTCCAATCACAAGGCAAGCCAGGCATTGCAACACTATAAAATTTGAACCATCAATGTCTTGCGAGAGAATGGGGGAGGGCTGCCGGTCCTATTCTGATGAGCCTGGCATTTCAAAGGGAGCCTAGTTCTCCATTAAAATCACTCCATATACAATTTGTCCGCATCAGAAATGGTGGTGGCGCTGTCCCTCACAGAAGCTGTTTCAAGAAAACATGTGAGTCACCCTTTAGACCAGCCTTTCTCAACCTGTGGGTCCCCAAATGTTGTTGGACTACAACTCCCATCACCTCTAGCTAGCAAGGCCAGAGCTCAGGGATGATGGGAGTTGTAGTCCAACAACATCTGGGGACCCACAGGTTGAGAACTTGCTGCTTTAGACAGCATTCACAGGCTTCCATCACCATTAACTTCCACATGTAAAAGAGACTGGTATTTGAACCTCGCCCCATTTAATCCTTCGAATCGGGTTCAAATAAACCAAGAGTGGACTGGAGTGATGGTGGGGAGGTCACATGCAGTGTTGGAATGTTGCTGGGGCATGGGTTCAAGGTGTGCACACAGCATTTTCTAAGCTTGAGCTTTTCTGAAAAGGCTCCCTTCGAAAATCACAAAGCACTAAGATATGAGCTGCAAGAGATTTCCTGGTCTCCTTCAATGAGAGAAGGAAGCATTCTGCAGGCAGTGCAGCAAACCTTTGGACCATTCAGAACTGTTCATAAACCCATGGCTGGCTTAGGAAATGAAATTAGCTCTCGCTCTCCTTGTAATGTGACCTGAAACTCCACAAATCTACAGGGAGCGGCCAGCATGAAAATCCAGCCTCCATTTATAAGGCAACAGCAAAAAGAAGCCATGATGTTCCATGTGGGCAATGAAGGCTTTGGAATGGATCGGGCTCAGTGCAGCGAGGTGCCTTTTGTGTTTAAGATGGCATCTTGCTCATCTCAGGGGCCACCCACCATTACCAGCTTGGCGCAACGGATTGTGTCCATTGCCGAGAACGTGAAATCCTGCCAGGAACGCCCTGACTCCCAGTGCAAATGGATTAATGTTAATTAGCAACTGTCGGCTGTAATTGTCACCCTCATTAAAATACAGAATTATGTATTTCTTAGTTATAAATAACCTTTCTAATTGTACTTGATGTATGCCAGTTTAATCAAATAGTACACTTGCTTGCAGGCAGATATTTGCATTAATCTAGCATTGGATCGTTGAGTCTTTTTGATCATCTCTTTTTCCAAACTTTGCTGGTGTGTGGTTGGAAAGAGAGTTGGGAGGGGAGAGTTCTCTTTCAGCTACTTGTCCTTTAAACTTTTTTTTTTCATTTTTTTTCTCCGCTATTCAGCTATGCGACTCTGATAGGATTTTATATTAAAATGAGTGGATGTGTCTTCTGGGATTGTTGAGTGCAACTGAAACCTTGTCAATTTTTGAAGTAGTTTGGCAAGGTTTCCGTCACTCAGTGGTGTGACAATAAGTTGATTACGGTTTTGAAACTAAGAATAAGCCGGGGAAAATAAAGTGCAAATCACATTAGAGAGCTGGCTTAACTCTTTTTAGGGCTGCTTCTTTGGAAGAGCTGCATTGTTCGATGTTGGGCTCGGAGATTCTCCCACGCCACTTTCCCCAGGTCCAAATTGTATCTAATCCTGTGGTGGGTTAAAAAAACAACAACACCAAATGCAGAACTTCTCAGATTTTATTACAGGGCTTGGGGAAGGATCCAGGATTCTTGTCACCAAGGCACGTTGAATGAGTTATAGAGCAGGCGGTTGGAGGATGGATGGCGGCAAACAGATTGAGATTGAATCCTGACAAGACAGAAGTACTGTTTCTGGGGGACAGGAGGCGGGCAGGTGTGGGGGATTCCCTGGTCCTGAATGGGGTAACCGTGCCCCTGAAGGACCAGGTGCGCAGCCTGGGAGTCATTTTGGACTCACAGCTGTCCATGGAGGCACAGGTCAAATCCGTGTCCAGGGCAGCTGTGTACCAGCTCCATCTGGTACGTAGGCGAAGACCCTACCTGCCCGCGGACTGCCTCGCCAGAGTGGTGCATGCTCTGGTTATCTCCCGCTTGGACTACTGCAATGCGCTCTACGTGGGGCTACCTTTGAGGGTGACCCGGAAACTACAACTAATCCAGAATGCAGCAGCCAGACTGGTGACTGGGAACGGCCGCCGAGACCATATAACACCAGTCTTGAAAGACCTACATTGGCTCCCAGTACGTTTCCGAGCACAATTCAAAGTGTTGGTGCTGACCTTTAAAGCCCTAAACGGCCTCGGTCCAGTAGACCTGAAGGAGCGTCTCCACCCCCATCGTCTACCCAGACACTGAGGTCCAGCACCGAGGGCCTTCTGGCGGTTCCCTCACTGCGAGAAGCCAAGTTACAGGGAACCAGGCAGAGGGCCTTCTCGGTAGTGGCGCCTTCCCTGTGGAACGCCCTCCCACCCGATGTCAAAGAGAACAACAACTACCAGATTTTTAGAAGACATCTGAAGGCAGCCCTGTTTAGTGAAGCTTTTAATGTTTGATGTATCATAGTATTTTAATATTCTTTTGGAAGCCGCCCAGAGTGGCTGGGGAAACCCAGCCAGATGGGCGGGGTATAAATAATAAATTATTATTATTATTATTATTATTATTATTATTATTATTATTATTATTATTAGTGAAGAGAAGCAAGGAGCTCTAGGGCTAAATTCACTGGCCGTTTTCATTCCTTTTCTTGATAACTCTGGTGGTTTGTTAACCCCTCAGAAATGGAGCAAGTCCGAAACAAGCATCTTACATGATTGTCTCCCCCTGTGCATGTTCCTGTTGGCTTCAGCAGTGCTACAGTGCCCAAAAAATGTTTTGAAAATAAAATAAAATGGCAGAGTTCCCCTTTTGCATTTGTTGTAATGATTTGACACAGCACTGGAAAACGATTCGGCATGTACACCCTAATTGTCGCAGGCTTTTTAGTTTTCTGGGACTCCCCTTCAGTGACTCTTAAAGCAGATTATGAATCACATCGATCCCTTTCCCTCAGTTGTGCCCACATATCTCTTTCCATGCCCAAAGTTGCTCTTATATCACTCTGCATGTTCTTACCCTGAGCCCGGATACGGCCCTAAAATGGGCCTTGTCTCCACTTCCAGGTCTGAAGATAAAAGGTGCATGAAACAGCCATGTTGGAGGATTGTAGAGGGGCAGAAACTGCGCTTACCTGGATAAAATATTATTATTAAGCTGTTATATGAACAAAATGCACATCTGCAGCGCCCTGCAAAATCCATGCGTTGCTTTCCCTGCACTGATGCCAAGCATCCAACCATCCACTTTAAGTATAGTTCTCCCATTCTGGTCATTCATTTTATATTTGGAAAGTGTTTCAACAGGAGAAGCCCTTGATCTAGTTGAGTTCTTGAGACAATACAGTTTAATGCTCACCTACCTCTAGCAGCGAGGGATGCGGGTGGCACTGTGATCTCAACCACAGAGCCTAGGGCTTGCTGATCAGAAGGTTGGCGGTTCGAATCCCCGCGATGGGGTGAGCTCCCGTTGCTCGATCCCAGCTCCTGCTAACCTAGCAGTTCGAAAGCATGGCAAAGTGCAAGTAGATAAATAGGTACCGCTCCGGCGGCAAGGTAAACGGTGTTTCCGTGTGCTGCACTGGTTCGCCAGAAGCGGCTTAGTCATGCTGACCACATGACCCGGAAGCTGTACGCTGGCTCCCTCGGCTAGTAAAGCGAGATGAGCGCTGCAACCCCAGAGTCAGCCACGACTGGACCTAATGGTCAGGGGTCCCTTTACCTTTACCTCTAGCAGCATGTCTGAAATCCAGAGAACAACGTTAACGTTTTAAACCTTAGACTGATGTGTGGGTTGCCTTGTATATGTTCCAAATATGAAAAATAATCTGCCTATGCTTTCATTCCTTCCTATCTTTTGCAGTCTTGATGCATCATTCTACACCCACCCACACCATTTATCACATTATCGTTTTTCTTTATTTAAGCTGAATGCATCCATTTCCCCCACAAGATGCCTCTGCCATTTCCCACTAAATCCGACACCCTGCTCAAAACTTTAACTCAGTGAGTACGTTTCTCAGACTATGCGATTTCAGATTGTGTCAAACATTGGTTGGCCATTGCTACGAAGGGTGCATGTTCACTCAAATGAAAACTGCAGCCAGTCTGGACTCCCCAGTGTAGTCAAGTATACCTGTCTTATTCCATGTGTTACATCAGTCACACTTTACATCTACCTTTATGCATGTAAACATGTAAACCAACTCTCAGTTTCATAAGTCGCCTTGTCTGTCTCCTACTTTTGCAGGATGAGGTGGGAGATTTAGGATGGGATGGCATGGCCCATGCTACTTCAGACTACAGAGGTGGGGTGCACCATTTTTGAATGCTCTCCCTTGTATACCCCCTCCCCACAAAAACACCCTGCCCTTGCATAGAGGTAGCAAATGTGCTGTCTGCCAGATGTTGTCAGGAGTCCAGCTCCCTTCAGCCTGAGCCAGCAGGCCAATGGTCAGAGATGATGAGCACCCTCACCCAACAGCTGGAGAGGACCACCTTGGTTGCTGCTGTCCTAGCAGAGGTCCAGTCGCCTCCTTTGCTGCGATGACTTTCTGTTCGTAGAGAGGTTAGCTTTGTTTTAATGTGGAGGAACATAAGATGTATGCCCCGCCACCTGCTATCTTAAATAGTACACTTCATTTCACAACCTCATTTCTGCCAGACTTTATGCTGCTTGGATAGGCCAAGTCTCTATTGCCGTGGAGGAAATGCAAGCTTCACACATGCTACTGGCAGTCTAGACTTTAAATAAGTTGGAGTTCTTGTTATTAAATATACCAAGAAAAAAACACACCAAGAACTCAGGCCAATGTAAGTTTCAATAGTGGGAGTGGTCCCTACTTGCTAATCAAAAGTCAATTTTAACAAAAACTGATCCATTCAAAAGTATGTATTCTGACAAGGATTACAAACTCAAATAGAGATTACAAATTCTAACAGATTACAAACTCAAACTCATGAAGATATGTATAACACAATAATTCATTACAGAATTAGAGATAAGAGCTTATGAGTAGAGACAAGTTAGTCCATAGTCAGATTCAACGTGAAGGTCTTAGTTTCAATCATTGAGCAGAAGTCAGAAGTCAATTATGGCTTTGGGGGTGTGAACTGATGACGGTTGCTGCTGTTCTGGTTCTCCGAAATATTTTGCTCCCACTCATGCTAGGGCAGGAACAAAAGCAAGATCTATCTACGCATTCATAGTAAGCCATTAACTGTGGTTTACCTTGACGTGCAAACTGGGTCTCTTTCGCTCTCGCTCTCTCCCTCCCCATATAACACATAGAAAGAGGCAGTGGTTTTGTGTTGCATTTTGGCAGTCTCCGCATGATGCCTGCTCTGGATTTGGGTGTTTCCAACACCATGTTACATCCGCTGTACCATAGTTGTTCTTTTTCCTCTCCTCTCCTCACCCCTTCTCATTAACTAAGGTGGGTTGATGTATTTTTTGTGCTTCCTAATTTAATACAAAACACCACACAAGCTGATTCCCCACGCCCCCCGAGACTGAAAGGAAAGGGATTGAAAGTTGGTTATTTGGGTGGATTTGGAACAGATTTTATTATTTGCACAAATATCATGCGTTTTCCTGGCACTGCTGTTGCTTCTGCGGTTTCTGCTTGATGCTGAATTACCTGTGTTCTTTTCCTCAG
Source organism: Podarcis vaucheri (assembly GCF_965113315.1). Lineage (NCBI taxonomy): Eukaryota > Metazoa > Chordata > Lepidosauria > Squamata > Lacertidae > Podarcis > Podarcis vaucheri. The sequence continues at coordinate 4,470,099 of NC_138749.1, forward strand.
CTCCTTTGCTTCTTTCCGTCTTATAAACTTGGCAAGATTTTGATGCATGCATGCCTAGAATAGTTAGCAAGAGTAACTTGTTAAGGTGTGCGCATGTGTGAAATTTGTTCTTTTTTCTCTGTAGGGTCAATGAATAGAAACACCAACCTCCAAAAAGCCCCTTATTTCCTTTGGGGCTTTCTTAAAAGTCTTCTTCCTCCTTTTTTTTTAAGAAGAGGTTTTCAAACCCTCTAATGTTATTGTACTTTTTAACTTTCATTTTTGCTTCGTCTGCATTGAATCATCTTTTACTACTTAAAACCAAAATTGGGTTTATTGAAACATTTCAATTTTGATTATTTTTTTAATAAAGATGTCGCCATCTAACTTAATGAAATCACTGGGATGAAATGAGTAAAAGTTTGAAGAATGTAATAAGCTCGGAGCCCTGCAGATTTTATTAAATGTGTAGCAGACAGAACGCGGGCACATTTCAGCGGTGTGTTTTCTTCCCCCTTATGTGCTGTCTTGGATCAATAGGGTGTGAAAAACATGCCTTGTCAGAAATGACCTTTGCACTGTTAGACTGACTCTCTTTCGGGCTATTTTCCAGCAGGATGAGTTCTGCCTACACCTCACATTGCCAAGAGTTCTCTCTTTGTTTGGAGAGCGTTTGGAACTCGCTTCCTGCTCTTCTCCCGCTGTTTTGGGCAAAGGGTTGGGGGCTGCATTCTAATCCCATTCCCCTGCAGTTGGACACAGTAAATGCATTTTGCAGACGGCGCGTGTGCCTGTCAATCTCATTTCAGCGGCATCACAACTTATGAGCGGCACTGCAATTTATTAGCCCAGAGATCTTCTCACTTGAGGAAATAAAACGCTGCCTGCATGATACAGTGTTTGTCAGCAAACCTTTTTAAATGATGGAATTTGTAGGAATCCAGAGGCTATGGATTCCTACAAATTCCATCATTTAAAAAGGTTTGCTGACAAACACTGTATCATGGAGGCAGCGTTTTATCTAGAAGGTCATCAGGTGCAACTTCCCAGCATCATCATCATCATCATTATTTTATTGCTCAATTTCTATATCACTTAATGCCAAAGCAAGCTTTTAAGCAGTTTACAAAATATCGATTCTCTTGCAGGATCCTTCATTTGTCCCCAAAGTCACGTCACTGTTCCATAAGTCCCAAGAGGTAGTCCCTCTGTCATTTTCTCCAAATCCTTCATCTTCCCAGAAAAAGCATTGGTGCACCTTAGATGTCCATTTCTATCTTGATAGGACTTTGTGTTTCTGGAAGTTGGGGGCATTGTTTGTTTCCGAGCGGGTAGGGGGCACGTCCAGGCAGGTTTCTTCTATCTCATTATCACACTGGCTTAAAAACACTGTATGGTGCTGGGGAAGTCTCCACCTCCTGGGGGGCTTGCAGCGCATCCTCTAAGGGGTGTTTCCACCTTGGGGGCATTCAATTGATGTTTCCACTCACTGGAAAACTGTTGGTCAACCATGCAGGCATCCCCATTTTTCCAAGCTGCAGGAGTTCAAATCCTTGGCATGTGCAGAGGCAGCGTTCAGAGAAAAGGTGCCACAGAGCACAGACCAAACATGGCTTTCTGTTCCGGAATCCTGCCCTGGATGTGAAGTTCCAGGACTGCCCTCCAGGAGCCCCTGGGAATAGAAATCCGCAGTGAGAAATTTCCATTTTTCCTTCTGTTTATCCCATGAATTATTTCTCTCGTTCTCACAGTGCACTTAAACCTCCAAGACGTTTCTTTCCCCCCGGTAACATGGTATTGTTACTTCATTGTATCTGTGAACATTTTAATTTCACGGCCTGCAGCCTTCGCAGTCTTTTGTTCTCTCTTCCTATGGGCACAGAAGGGTCACATTCATTTTGGATTGGCTTGAGTCATGTTTTCTTGGAGGCCTCTGTATGTCAGAAATGTGGAGCTAACACTCTTTGCTAATTAAATGGGTCTTTGGAGCAGCTGGGTGAGGAAACGTACCTCTAGGCAGCATTGACTCTCCAACTTCAGAACCATAGAAGTTTACAATTGGGAAGCTGGCGTCTTTCTCATTCCAGCTTGGGGTGAGCCTACGTGAAATGTTGGTGCAAAGCAAGTAATACATATTCCACAAATGTATTCCTTTTTTTTTTTAATAGAATATTTATTGAGATTATACAAAAAATTACACATAAAGAAAAAACAAGCAAAAACTAACAAACACAAGCTAGTAAGAAGTTTGACAAAAAGGCAACCTAGAAAGAAGAAGAAAAAAGAAAAAAAATAGAAAAAAAGAAGAAGAAAGATATTTTAAAAAAGAATAAATCCATTTTTCAGTATCTTTGAGCTCATTTGCTTATTTCCTTGACCTCCTCACACCTCCCCTTTTGTATTCCCGTTTTCCAAGTTTTTTCAGCAAATCCTTACCCTCTTTCATTTATCTTTACTCTATAGCTTAACCCATTATAACTATACATTTTCATCCGTATAACTATCTATATTTACCTATTCTTATTAACCTTATTACCAAAACCACTTCTTTTCAGTCCAACATCATTTTAACATTCATTAGTTTTACAGTATTTCTGCAGATAGTCTTTAAATTTCTTCCAATCTTCCTCCACCATTTCTTCTCCCTGGTCTCGGAGACAAATGTATTCCTATTCCACCCCCCACCCAAAAAATGGGGGGTAGCGGGAATGCTGATAATAGGCTTTATGAAGACAGTGACATGGGACCCCCTCCCAACATCCTGTTCTTGTCTTGCATTCCTCTCTGTTGAGAGAGTGTTCGATAAAAAGCTTACGCTGTTAATTGTACTGCAGTTGTTCTGGATGGCGGGGGAATCACACTGCGCCACCCCCATCCCGGCCACCACCAGTATCCCTGACATTTCATTTATAGCTGAAGCCTTCTAAAAAGCACTGAATTTGTGCCTTACACCCAAAGACGCCTGCCTGTAGGTGCTAGAGTTATCTGGTTGGGCCCTGGCAAACTGGATACTGGATCAGGGTTACCAGAAATCCACGGTTTCCGGGGACAGTCCCCGGATTTGAAAATCTGTCCCCGGACAAATTTTGTCCCCGGGATGTCCCCAGATTTGCAACTGGTAGCGCAGTTGGCTCTGGCTGGCTTCAGGAGCTGCTCGCTGCCGCCGCCACTGCCAAGAGGGAACCAGGGACACCCAGCGGTACAAATATCCTGCCCCCTTTCTTTTGACAGATCGGGGGAGGCTTGGGAGTCACGGGAGGGTGGCACGCCATTGCCCAGTTTTTTAAAAACTCTGCGCATTTATGTTTCACAGGGTGCAAAAAAAGGGCTTTGCACCTTTATACAATATGCATGTGTGCTTGAGCCCAGGGTCTTTTGCCTCACCATCCCCACTACTGACTCCCTGTTGCTACTCAGCTTCCAAAAAAAAAAAAGGGGGGGGTCCCTGGATTCATTGGAAAAAAATCTGGTAACCATATACTGGATTTGATAAGTCTTTGATCTGATCCAGCTGGCTCTCTTTATTTTCTAGATCTTTTGCCATGGAGAAGGTGCACATGGAGCTTAGCTTGGCATGCGTTTTGTAGCCTTCTAGGCTGTGTTCAAGCCAATAGATTGTGTGTGGATCCTGCCCTGTGGCGTAGTGGGGGAAATTGATTGTTGGGATGGGCTAGGAAACAGGTGACAGTGAAGGCTAGGATGCCTCAGGAGAGGGAAGAATTTGGGGGAAGGATAATGAGAGGAGTTGCATGGAGAAGAGTTGCTGAGACTGAACCAGGGCAAGAGGAAGCCCAGTACGTTCAGGAGCCAAAAGTATATAGAGGCAAAGAGACGCAAACCCAGTTCACATCATTGTCTTCCTGGAAGAACACTCTGCACAGTAGGAGAGAGTGTGTTTGGGACATAAGGACACACATCCAATTTCTGCAACCTTTTCACCTAAAACAAATGGAAGGATCCTGGAAATATGAGGCATGGATGGATACATTGGGATCAAATATGGATCTACTGGCTATGCTAGGCAGGGATTTCTGAGATAGGTAATTGTGTGAAGGTCTTCTAGATCCCATGCCTTCCCTCCTATCCTGAGGTTGTTTAACCTATCATGGAGGCTTCTAAACCTCAGCATGTTTTAGATATCTCCCTGTGTCTAAGCTTCATCTACCTAATCACATGCTTTTGTTCAAATTACGCTAAAAATAGTGTGACTTGGTTATTATTAGGATACATAATCTGTTTTTAAAAGCGTGCGCTTCATGTGTGTTTCCCCAAATCTGAACTTTCAAACAAAGTGTTTCTGAATTATTGATGCCAAATGCATGTTTCCGTAATGCAGCCGTGTAAACGGGATTGAATGCCCATCCAGAGGTGCCCAGAGCTCTCCAAAGTGCATGCTAATAAGCAAAAAGAAAACATCACTGTGGTGCTGGAAGATTTACAAAGCAAGAGTTTGTTGTCTTGATTCATGTAGTTCTGTCAACTTGCATCTGGGCTTCTTCTTTCAAAGTACCACTTTGGTGAGCGGCTGAAGAGAGTGCACACGCTTTCTCCCTTTCATTCCAGCCCGAGTTGGAGAGAATTGGAGAAGTACTGCTCTTTTTTGTCAGCCCTGAACCTCTTATCAAACAGCTTCATTGAGGGACCTGCTATCAGGTCATTCCCTGGCACTATGGAAGAGATCATTCATTGGCACATCCAATCATTGCCTCGTTGTACCACCTGTCTGTGTTGGTGTGGATGGGCTGCCTTTCAGCAGCCAAGACTGAGCTCAGCAAAGCGATGGAGCCAATCACCTGTGCTTCCATTTTAATCTGATTTTGTGCTAACTTCTTTAAGTGTTGGAAGCTGCTGCTGCTGCTGCAGGTGATGGCCTTTATTAATACTGAGCAGCCAAGTATGTGTTGCACGCTCATTCTTTTGCAAACTTCTGCACTATCCCTTTATTGCACAGATCACTTTCTCTGCCTTAGTCCAAGCGCTCCAGCAGAGCTGAGCCTCTTTTCAGCCAAGGCCTCTCACGTTGAAGCATTGGCCCCGTAACCACACCAAACGATGCCTTTTCGGGTTCACAAGACTGCAACACTAATATCAAAATTGGCTCTTCCCTCTCCGGTGCCTGCGAAAGGCAGTTGTCTCCGATGGCATTGTTACAAGCCTCGGTTTTATTGCCAGTGACCCCACGGGCGGCAAGCCTGTGAGAGCTGCACGTCAGGTTTTACAGTGGGCTGTGATGTATTATGCTTCAGTGGTGCCATAGATTAAAATTGGTCATCAGTTTGTGATGCTGTACAACCACAAAAGAATCTGATGCTGTTTGGCCTCAGAAAAGAGAGAGAGAGAGAGAGAGAGAGAGAGAGAGAGAGAGAGAGAGAGAGGACAGAGTTGTGCATTCCCGAGACTGTTCTAGGGCACGCGAGGAGTTTGGTCCTCATCTCTGGGCACTGAAATCCCAAAGGGAGCGATGATAAATAGGCAGCCGCTCAGAGGAGATATCGCCAGGCTAGGAAGTGTTGATGTATGGGGAGCGATAAAATACGTCTAGCCTGTGAAACAGTGATTGGGAGAGGCGCAGTAACAGCCTTCAGGTGTCGAGGGGTGTTAATGCTGGTAGCTAAAGGGAGGGATAGTGCACTGTCTGCTTAACTGAGTCGTAAGGATTGATCTTGGTTGTGGGAAGGAAAGCATTTGGATTTGGGTTCCCCAACACTTTTATATCCATCTCTTGTTTCCACTGCCTGTTTCTCCCCATCTCTTGTGTTCTCTCTGCCACTGCCAAATATTAAGAATATGTACACAACACCATAAAGCTAGTGATCCCTCATATATTTTGCACAGGCGCCTCTACAGATTGAAGAATTCCCTTGGGAACTTTTAGGGGAAAGTAGAGATTGCTGCTCTTTAGATCCTGGTGGTGGTGCAGCTGATGCCTTTGAATCTCTCTCTGGGCTCACTTCTGGCCTTACATTGAAGGGAAACATGGTTGAGTCTTGCAAGTCATTGTCCATGTATTTTATCATAGAATAGAATCATAAAATTCCCAAGGTTCATCTAGTCCAACTCCCTGCAATGCATGAATCCCAGCTAAAGCATCCCTGACAGATGGCCATCCAACCTCAGTTTAAAATCCTCCAAGGAAGCAGAGTCCACCACCTCTTGTGGGAGTCTGTTCCACTGCCGAACTGCTCTTACTGTCAGAAAGTTTTTCCGAATGTTTAGTCGGAATCTCCTTTCTTGTAACTTGAAGCCATTGGCTTGAGTCCTACCCTCCAGAGCAGGAGAAAACACACATGCTCCCTCTCCCCTGTGACAGCCCTTGAGATATTTGAAGAGGGTTATCTTATCTCCTCTCAGTCTCCTCTTTTCCACGCTAAACATCCCCAGCTCCTTCAACCGTTCCTCATCAGGCTTGGTTTCCAGACCCTTGATCATCTTGGTCGCCCTCCTCTGCACACACTCCAGCTTGCCAATACCCTTCTTTTATTGTGGTGCCCACAACTGGACACAGGACTCCAGGTGTGGTCTGACCAAGGCAGAATAGAGTGGTACTATGACTTCTCTTGATCTGGACACTAGACTTCTGCTGATGTATTTTATGACTTTAAAAAAATCGGGAGAAGCAAGGTTAAAACGTGAGTATCTATGAGGCTGGGGCCCAGTTCTGATGAAGGGTGGTAAAGCAGTATGCTTTCCCATACATTTTCTTTTAATCCTTTCTCATAGAAAATTATCATGTCACAAAGGGGACCCTTTGATGCTAATTTTCATTGTGCAGGGAGAAATGTGTGTGTAAGAGAGAGAGCATTCAGTCACACAATCCTCTGCCTGCATCGTGAAATGGCACAGGCCAGGTGCAGAATCATCACCTTAGTGAGGAACTAGAATTTAGCAAGTAATGAGTGACTAGTGCAGTTGGCTTTTTTTGTTACACCTGTTTTCTTATCAAATGCAAGAGCTGGCTCTGAATATCGATGACACCACTCACTGCTTTCCCAGCTAAACATTGATCCCCTCTTCTTTACACACAGCGCAAGAGCTCTCAAGGGTTGAATCACAGCCACTGGTGTGAAGAAGGCAGGTTGAAACACGCTGATGGGATGACCAGCCTCATATAAGCAGCATGCTTGAGCCTCATTAATGCATGAAGGGGTTAATTCCATAGAGTAGACTTGAATCTTGGCTTCCAGAATTCCACACAATCATAGTGGCAATTGAGATATTGGTGGCTTCATGGGCCATGAAATAGCCTGTGTACCAGCCTCTGATAACTGTACTCACATATGTGTCTTTTTATTTATAAACTCACTTCTTTAATCATTCTATCTCTCTTTCCAAAGTCACAATTGGGTCCTGATGTTGGGGAAACTTGTACTCTTCTTCATGAAGCAAGACATCAGTTATGAAATATCTCAGAAAGAGGATGGTGGCAAGATAGGTGCCTTCTTTCCACAGCCCTGCCCTGATTTTCATTTGGTAGAAGAGGTAGAAAACATATTTTGAGCACGCCATGTTCTTTCCTCTCCCAGACTTTCCACACTGGGACGTCTGTGGCTTTGAATCATCCCCGTTGACTGAAACATGTGATTTAAGCAACCAAAGCCTTGACTTCCTGCTCTGTAAAACCGGCACACACTATCATAAGCGTTTTATTATCTGTAATTAATGTTTGTAAAGTACTTGGGAGCTGGAGGTGTGTTAGAAGTACAAAGCAGCATTATATCAGTCGGAAAGCCTGCTTGAATCCAAAGGCAATTCGTGTACCACTAATAAATCACTTGGAGGTTTATTTTTATGTTTCCACTCAAATTTCTGACATAAACCTTTTTATTTCATTGGGAACATGCGCTTAAATAAAAGCAAACCTCTACAGTTACTAATCTCCGATGCCATATTGCGCGAACGTTTTGTTGAAATGCCATCACCTTTTCAAAGAACCAGAGCTGTGTGTTTTCTAGACATTTATGGTTGAAGAATAAATTTTCAGAGACTGTAAATGAAAAGATATCGCTGAACATGATGATCAAATAATATCTGACACTGCTTGTTTAAGGAAATATACATATATCTTACTGCCGGAGCATTTATGACGCCAATAAATCTCATTACTTTTGCCTAGTGATAGAATTCTTACTGACTCCACCAAATATCAGATTGGCTTGAAATTGTGCCGTTTTCTGCATACTGGAGCAAAATCATTTTATTATTTAAGCCAGGTGGTGCAAGACGAAAATATAATACAGCTAAATATAGGGGTTGGGTTTTTAAAAAAAATATAAAAAACCATTGTACTGTGTTCATGAAGCATCACATTATGCTGACACTTAGTGACGGAAATGCATCCAAAATACAGCGTCATATTCCCCAAATATCAATATATTCATTGTGAGTTGAAGCTGTTTCAGATAAATGTACGAACGATGTGTCTGGTTGCACTTTCATAATAGTAAGTTTGTGCAGTTTTCCACTGGTTAGCTGTCGAAAAATGCTTGAAGCGTTTCTGTGAAGCCTTCCCACCCATCCCCTACACACATACCAGTATTTAAAAACCTCTTCTGCTCTTCCTCTCCCATCATCTCCTCAGCCAGCCTGCTGCACATGGAGCAAAACTTAGTACGAGAGGCTGGGGTCCTTCAAAATTTCTCCCAGCCAATGCAGTTTCCAAAAGAGGGCAGGGGGAAGGATCTAATTGGCTCACACACATGGGGGCGTGGCCAGCTGGGTAGAACTTGCTCTATGGACCAACACCATCTTCCCAGTGGAGCAGCAGTTCCATGGGAGGAGATATAGCTCTGTTGGTTAGAGCGTGGTGCTGTTAACACAAAGGTTGCAGGTTCAATCCCCAGTGGTGTCCAACTTTTTTGAAAGAGGGCCAGATTTGATGAAGTGAAGGGCCGTGGGGGCTGACCAAAGTTGTTGACCTTTTTTTAGGATTGAAGTTGTTGAGGGTGTTTTTTAGGATTTTACCTCAGGAAATAAACTGCCACAGGGGCTGGATTAAACCGATCGGTGGGCTGGATTAGGCCCCCAAAACAGACTTTGGACATGCTTGCATGGGATAAGCTGCATATACCTGCATTGCAGAGGGTTGGACAAAATGACTGTTAGGGCTTCTTCCAACTCTACAATTCTATGATTTGTCTAACTTTGATGCAAGGCCGTTGCCATAAGGAATCTGCTTGTGAGTAAATGACTCCCAAGGAGCTGGAGGAATGTTTCATGCATGTGTGCAAGGGAGAGAAAGTGCAAGATGGGAGTCATTTCACACAGTGAAAAAGTATTGTGGACACCAAAGGGGGAACGTGGATTTTGGCAGCGAGGAAGCTCGCGCAACTGTATGAGCTACTGTGCCATGCTGGGTGGCAACTTAACTGCCCCCTCCTGAGAAGTGATATGAGAGCCATCTTCAGAAATCTGAAGAGGTGTCGCATAGTTGATGGAGCAAGCTTTTTTTCTTCATAAAGTGCCACCATCCAGGATTTTAGGAGCAGGTGTTGTTGTTTAGTCGTTTAGTCGTGTCCGATTCTCCGTGACCCCCTGGACCAGAGCATGCCAGGCCCTCCTATCTTCCACTGCCTCCCGCAGTTTGGTCAAACTCATGCTGGTAGCTTCGAGAACACTGTCCTACCATCTCATCCTCTGTCATCCCCTTCTCCTTGTGCCCTCCATCTTTCCCAGCATCAGGGTCTTTTCCAGGGAGTCTTCTCTTCTCATGAGGTGGCCAAAGTCTTGGAGCCTCAGCTTCAGGATCTGTCCTTCCAGTGAGCCCTCAGGGCTGATTTCCTTAAGAATGGAGAGGTTTGATCTTCTTGCAGTCCATGGGACTCTCAAGAGTCTCCTCCAGCACCATAATTCAAAAGCATCAATTCTTCGGTGATCAGCCTTCTTTAATGTCCATCTCTCACTTCCATACATCACTACTGGGAAAACCAGAGCTTAAACTATATGGACCTTTGTTGGCAAGGTGACGTCTCTGCAGGTATCCTGTTCTAAATCAGAGACTTGTGCTAGAAAATTCACAACTTGGTCCCTTTCAAAACCACAGTGCTAACTGCGGTAGCAGCTGTTGTATTCAATACATGGTCAAGTTTCATTCTGAGGGAGATCCATTTTGGAGCCAGAGCAAGTTGGCAGTTTCCCTTTAAAAATATTTCCTTAGAAATAAGCAGGGAGGAAATTGGCTGGGTGAGCTCCATCGCCTGCAGCCAGATGCTGTCTGATGGCACCTCAACAGGCCAGGACAAACTGTATTATCGGGGGATTAACCACTAAATAGCCGAAAGGAGAGGTCTCTCCATCAGATAAGGTCGTTTGAGCGGAGCGAGTTTGCTTTCTTGCATATAGAGCCCTGATGTCAAATAGACTGATTTCCAATGCCTGGTCTTTTAAATAAGCTTTGCTGCATTTGCTGCTCTTGTAATCTGCCAAATCATTTAATTTTCCCGATAGCTGAAATGCTGTAAAACTTAGATAAACTTACAGCAGAAATTAACTCCAAGTTGGCTTGCAGCTGAAACACACGCATGGCGTGTTAGCTTGGCCTGCGCGCGACTTTTTCTCTTCTCTCTTCCCCCGCAAACTAATCCTCGGTTTGAAAGGATGCATCCAGACTACTATTTGTGCTTGACGGAATTGGATGAGGAGATGATGCAGCCTTTGCCGTATTCTGTGACTGCCACTGGTGGAAGTTGCAGCAGGTGGACAAAGGCTGGAGAAGAAGTCATTTCTGGGGTTTTGCATGCAAAGGTGAACCCTTAAGAGATGCAAGCGTGTTCAGAGCCATTGCTATGCCTCTCCCTAGCCTTCTACTGCCCTTTTCTGTTGCCAGTTTCAGTGGATCTTTGCACTTCTCTGCAGCCTGAAAGTGTTACGCGTCGGGGTAACAGCTTTCCATTGGGCAGCGATATCTGAGACCACTGACAAACTTCTGTCCACCTCTGTGCTTGTTCTTAGAATCATAGAATCATTGTAGAGTCGGACGAGATCCCAAGGATCATCTCTTGCAACTCCATCTAATGCAGGAATTGCAGCAAAAAAATCCCTGGCCACCCAAGCTCTGTTTAAAAACCTCCAAGGAGGGAGATTCCGCCACCTTCCAAGGGAGTCCATTCCACTATCAGACATAGTGTTACGATATAGAAGCAATGCGGCAGCGAGCTGCTAGCTTGAAAGCAAAACATAATGGGAATGTTGGGACTGTTCCGTGGGAAACAGAGGGGCAGTCAATTCACAGCGCAGAGGGCACCAGAATTAGCTCAGAGTGTAATATGAGCTGTACAGGAAGTACAGGAGGAGTTTGTCTCTCGGCTGCTGGAGTTTGAAGAAAGCAGACGTGTTCTCTGTAATGCTGCAAAGACAGAAATAAAGGCATGTAAATACGTTTCTGTCTATCTCTTTCCCCTGCCCGGGGGGGGGGGGCAGGAAAGAGTGGTGTGTTCTTCTCACGCTGAGGAGGATCGCCGATCGCGACCTAGCCTGGATCCTGCCGGAGAATGCAGACAGGGAGGTCAACCGGAGATCAAGCCGGGTGCCTGGAGAGTGGCCAGTTTCTCCTGATAATGGCTTGAATCCCAACAGTTTTATCATCAGAAAGTCCTTCCTAATGCTTAGTGGGAATCTCCTTTCTTGTGACTTGAATCCATTGGTTCAGGCCCTAGTCTCTGGAGAAGGAGAAAACAAGCTTGCTGCATCTTCCACCTGACAGCCTTTTAGATATTTGAAGATGGCTCTCATCTCAGTCTTCTGTTCTCCATGCTAAGCATCCCCAGCTCCCTCAGCCATTCCTTGGTTTCCAGACCCTTCATCCTCTTGGTCACCCTCCTCTGCACACATTACAGCTTGTCAGTATCCATCCTTTATTGTGGCATCCAGAACTGTATTCTAGGTGTGGTCTGACCAAGGAGTGGGACTATTACTTCCCTTGATCTGGACACTAGACTTCTGTTGATGCAGCCCGGAATTGCATTAGCTGTTTCTTGCCGATGTATCGCACTTTTGACTCACGCTAAATGTCTGGTCTACTAAGACCGCTAGAACATTGTGTGTTTAATAGAGTCTCTCTTGTCCTCTCTCCTTCCAGGTACGAGTCCTCTCTCTTTGACCTGGTGGAAGCAATGAGCCCAGGGCTTCAGCATCACTACAGCGAAAGCCGCAACCAGAGCCAAGGGTTTGTGCCTCAAAGCAGGAGGTGGAGGAAGCCTGGATGGAACCAGAGCCCAACTTGTGCCATGAATGGGACCATGGCTGAGCTAGAGGAGAGCCGCATTCTGGAGGAGATCTTTTTCATTTGAGGGGCCCAGCGGTTTTAGCCTTTCCTTCCGGGTGGACCCAAGGACCTGTCTTCCCTTTCTAACATGGGCATGTTTACACATCGGGATATTGCTTTTAAATTATTTGATTGACGAATGATTGTCTCCTTAACTTCCCCCACCCCTTAGAAAAAACTTAACACGATAGTTCCCCTGTCCCAATTTCCGAATCATGTCTAAAAAGCATCCTTTCAAGCAGACTGACCGAAGTGTAAGCAGGACATTTCTGGGCTCTTTCTCTGCACGGTTACAAGGTAATAATTTTTAAAGGAAAAGAAATTCATGCCATTGTGGAAGGGATTAGTATTTCATTATTGATTTATTTTTTTAGCTGTGAAAACCAGTTTCCCAGAGCTTCATTGCTTGCTCATACACAAAAGCACATTCCAACTTTTATCATTTTTTCCAAGTAGCCTGTTAAAATTGAGGGTGCTACCTATATATTTAGCTAATGAATTTCCAGCACCGTCTGTCAGATTCTGTGTTGTGCCATTTAACAGGGGTGGGGGTTGAAGATGGGTAACCGGCAGCCTTCTCTTAACACTAATGGACATTTCTCAGTTAATGAATCTCTTACGAAATAAGCCTCTCTCTCCATTTTTTCTTTAAGGGTGTATTGGACATAGACTATCTACTGAGAGAGCATGCCCCTTACAGCTAAGTTGTGTGAACAAAATCAGGCATTTTGACAGCCTAACCTGCTATTCCCCCCCCCCACTCCTCCATGCTGAAAAGTGCTACAGGGTGAGACCAGCTCATGGAGTGTTATCTCAGAGGTCACCCCACCCCCCGTGTTTTTCTATTTTTAACCCCCTACCCATTCCTGGGTGTTGTAAATAAAGACAAATCAGTAATTCATCCCATTTGCCACTTGTGACGTGCATTCTGGCTCTAATAATTTGTGCCATATCTTACTGCATTTTGTTTTAAAAATATGCTAACCCCCCCCCCCCCCCGAAAAGCTGTACGTTCAGTTATTAAAGAAATGTGCAGGATTAGTTGAAACGGCTGCGGATTGCAGGAATCAACAATCACATGCGGCGTTCGTATTTTAGCAGAACAGAAGCCACGACTCTGAAACTCCCCTTTCTGGAGCAAGAGGAAAACGTGCACCTCCTTCTTGCGTGTGCTGCAAAGGGAGACGGACAGCTTTAGGCAGGGCGGACATCAGTTCTGACATGCTCCTTCTTTCCCTTCTTCCCCCGGCCTTTGCCTTCCTCTCTGCTTATGTCCTCGAGGTGGGCTGGGAAGCTGCTATTTTTTCCCCAAGTTCGCAGGTGGGTCCCTTATCCATTGCCTTAATTCTGCAAGCGGAGGGACGTCTCAGCACCCCATATCTGATCACAAGGTGGCATTCCCCATGGGGATTAGCACAGCTTCTAGGTTTTTTGGTGTGCTGCTTTTAGCAAAGTTGAAGGAAGCCTGAAGTTCTTCCACTGACCCAAGGATCAGGTCTGCACTATAGGAAGAAACGAACGGGTCCAAGTAGGAAACACTGAACTCTTTAAAAATGCTGCAGATTTAGGGCTTCCTCCAGTGTTGTAGTAATGCGTGGATTGTTTGATTCCTTGAATGCTGGCCCTTATGGACTTTTTGCTGCTGTTTCTGCCCCATCATCACGGTTTCACTAGGCAAGATGGTCTTTAGCTGGCCCTCCAGCTCAGATCATGACCTTTTCATTATATTTCTGTCATCTGAGCTCAGCGATTCATATTAACATAGGAGCTACCCAAAAGCAGGAGAACGAATGCAACATAAAATAACAGGATTTCTTCCTAAGCTCTCTCTCCCCCCTCTCCTTTTTAGACAGTCCCTCTTCAGGAATGAATCCAATAGTTTTCCCTTTTAATTTCTAGCCTTCTCTTGTTTGCCTGGTTGCCCCTCTGCTTGCCTTTTTAAGATACCACTAGCAACTTTAAGCGGTGCCTTCAGATTTACATTCCAGAGCTCCCTCTGTCAGAGTGATTTTTTTGTCTCCAGTTCTTAGCCAGTGCCAATATTTAACCTCTTTTAATATTGAATCTAGGATTTTCGATAAAGCTCTTGATAAACAGGTCGGATTAATGCTGTTGATTTTTGTGTCAAATTGTACCTTGGTCATCAATGCCTTTTGAAAGGACCATTGTCAAGGGTTCAACTTCAAACTCTTATCCATAATGGCTAAAATTCATCCATAGGAAAAAAAACACCTGTCTCTGAGGCACTTTATAAAAAATATTTTAAAAAAGGAATAGGAGAGTCCAAGAGGGTTGTTTGCACAGTTGGGGCAAGCGCTCCAAATTCAATTGTTCAAAAGTTCATGCAGTCAGAGTGGCTGCTGTTTTAGTGTACAGATGGGAGCTTGTGGGATTCAGTGGAGACTGCATCAATGCTTGCCTTTCTGCACATGTGAGCAGCATCAACCGGGAACTTTGTTCACTGTCCAGTCAATCTGCATAGCCTGCCTAAGTGAGGGTACCCACCAAGATGTCAGTTGGTGAATGTGGCTAAGCAAGGAAAAATGCATGGAGGCTGGGCAAGGTGAGATGTTTTGTCTGCACATTTCCCAGCATAATTTGGAGACTCTGCACATTGACAGCACAATAAGGAAAATGCCCCATTCAGGCGCCGTAGTGTCTGCACGTTCACTACGACGACTGTTTCATATGTACATCCTCTGCTCAACTTGCAGTCCTTTCTGGAAGCCAAAGGCATTTTTTTCACAAGGCTTTATAAAGCCGAAGTTATTAAAAAAAATATATTTACAGCTTCAGAGGAAAACCGGGTGGTGGAAAATCAGTGGCTGTCAAAGACCAAAATCAGTGGTTGTGGGTGGAAACTGTTTTTTTCTGTCTGCTCAAGCAATAGAAGAGAACCAAAACTTAAACTAGCCCAGGAAGTCTCATAGTGCTGCATAGCTATCAACTTTTCCCTTTTCTTGTGAGGAATTCTATTCAGAATCAGGGAATTTCCCTTAAAAAAAAAGGGAAACGTTGACAGCTATGTGCTGTCCATGTGCAGTTTAGTTCCAGTAGCTGAAAGCACCAACCAGAGACAGCAAAGTGCAAGGGGGATGACTCTGTCCAAGATTTACTCCACGTAAACCTTGCTGGGTGGAATCAGAATGGTTCTGGAGCAGCTGTTCTTGCGCTGTCTAGCTCTTCATGCATTGAGTCTTGCTTCTGCCACAATGGCCTGTTGTTGTTGTTGTTGTCATTGTCGTCTTTGTCTCCCTCCAACACACATGTGCACTTTGTAAGAAATGGATCTGTAAAAACAATCACCCCTCCCCACCCACCCTCCAAAATACTTCTTGGGTTATGTTTGGTAAGTACTACCTGAAACTTGATTGGATCTTTAAAAGTAAACACATGCAATGTTTTAATTTAATAAATTATCAAGGTGGATTTCCCCCTTTCTTATCTGTCTCGTTTCTTTATTTCTCGCCTCGTTTTGTGAGTTGGCATGTCGTGTGGAATTTCTGGATGTTTCTCCCCCTCCCTTTGTGTCGAAGCACACACGTCCAGGCAGAGGGAAGTTGGCAGGTACTCTGGACTGTTTTTTTCAAAAAAGAAAGAAAATGTTTCATCTTCTTTGTTGGGCCCCCAACTGACAAACACACCAAACAATGCGCTGGGCCGAGCAACATTGGAAACGCCAGAGGCAAAAGTTGCTTTTCTTGAGATGCAAGCATTCAAAGCCCATCTCAGTTTTGTGTGTTATATCTGCCCAGGCAGCAGATGATAGCCTGATAAAGTTAAGGGTCCTTCAAAGCAAAAGAGCAGGAGGGTGTAAGCGGATGGGGGAAGCTGCCTAAATGGGATTGCAAAGCAGCTGGCTTTCCCGAGTGACAGGACAAGAAAACGCCAGAGGCAATGTTGTGAATTAGGGCCGGTTCACAAATGCACCCTCATCATTACTTGGCGATAGCTACAATTCTAGGAATTCTTCCAAGGATTGAGCCACCAGGAGACCCTCGTGGGGCAGAGATACCCTTGGGAGATCCTCTCCTTTGGGAGGTGGTTTCGTCCTCTCCAGGACGTGGGTGGCACTGTGGTCTAAACCACAGAGCCTAGGGCTTGCCAATCAGAAGGTCGGCGGTTCAAATCTCCACGACGGGGTGACCTCCCATTGCTCGGTCCCTGCTCCTGCCAACCTAGCAGTTCAAAAGCACGTCAAAGTGCAAGTAGATAAATAGGTACCGCTCCGGCAGGAAGGTAAACAGCGTTTCCGTGTGCTGCTCCGGTTCGCCAGAAGCGGCTTAGTCATGCTGGCCACATGACCCGGAAACTGTACGCCGGCTCCCTCGGCCAATAAAGCGAGATGAGCGCCGCAACCCCAGAGTTGTCCGCAACTGGACCTAACAGTCAGGGGTCCCTTTACCTTTACCTTGGTCCTCTCTAGCTGCTGATGACAGTCCTGTTTACGCAGTCTTTTATAGGACTAGCCTTGGTATTTATAATAGTGACCCTGATGCTTCCAGCACCTGCCATGTCTCCTTTGAGGTAATGGTCATCGTCATGGATCATCCTGGTTCCTGCGGGCACACATAGAATTATAGAATTGTAGAGTTGGAAGGGATGCCAAGGGTCATCTAGTAAACCCCCCGCAATGCAGGAATATCAGCTAAAGCATCCATGACAGATGGCCGTCCAACCTCTGCTTAACAACCTCCAAGGAAGGAGAGTCCACAGCCTCTCAAGGGCGACCATTGCACTATCAAACATGCAGAGACAGATGTCCTTCTTGGTTCCCACAGGGTCTTCTCCTGATGCTGAAATTTGACTTGGAAGAAGCATTCCACTGTTAATAGAATGGGAGGTTTTTAAGCAGAGGTTAGGTGGTCATCTGCAGTGCAGTGACCATTGGGAATCTCTTCTAACTCTCCAATTCTGTGTCTCGTGAGAGATTGTGCCACATTTACCATGGCAGCTAGTTTTGCCCAGAGAGGGAGGGACGTCTTCTCCTCCCTCCTTCCCCCCGATCGCTGGGACGCACGTCTGAGCCGCCTGCTGAGGGTGCAGTAAACTTACCCGGAGCTATATTGATTTAAGACTGTTCACTTTTGTATATATAACTTTGGAAAATGGTAAACTATATTAATTTGCTGTGTTTTTCCAAAGGAAAATTATTTATCGGGAGGCCTTCTTAGCTCGAGTGCTCGGGGCCTTAAATCATCATAATAAATTTGCGCTATTCAGGCTTTCTTACATTGTAATAAATTTGTTTTAAACATGAATGAGAAGATCCATGATTTCTTTAATATACTGTTATGTATTTCCTTTCAAAATGACATGGCTCACTACATCAAGCCAGAGAAATAATAGCGGGAGATTTACAGTACTTAAAAATAACTTTGCCTGGGATTGTGACATGTTAACCAACTCCCCAGACGGGGCTTTGGGGAGCTGCTCCTTTCCACATGCCCTCTGCAGTCTTAAACTTTGAGCAGCATGCCGGGGGGGGGGGCTCCACTTGGTGAGGCTGGATGTCTGCTGCACTGTTGGTATTCCAAAAATATTCCCCGAACCTGCCTTTCCATTGCCGTTCGCAGCACTCTAAGCCGCCTGAAGCTCTCTCGAAAAGATTTTCCCTTGCTGCTTATTTTGCCTGGAACTCCAACACAACCCTTCTCAAACATCTGATCTTTCTTCCTTTCTTCCAGGGATACATACCACCATTCTTCATTTGCCGTTCCCAGGGTGGCTTACAAAAACACAGGGTGGGGGGGGGAATGAATTTTTAAAAATGCAAAAAGCGGTAAAGTCATGCAAAACCCACACACTCCACCCAAAATACAGTAGATCATTGCATTAAAGGCCTGTGTTGTTTTCCAGTGCTTTTTCCTGGAACTGAAGTGACAACATGCCAGGCAAGCCTCCCAGGATACAGCATTTCAGAGCTGGGGTGCCACCACTGAGAAGGCCCTTTCCCCAGTTGCGACCTGCTGTGCTTCAAGATCAGGGATTAGACACATTCATGGCAGAGAGGGCAATTGATGGATTCTAGCCAGGATGGCTACGCTCGCTGTTATATGCTGATGTGGTTGCTCAAGAGCAAAGAGGCAAGACTAGACTCCAACCTGTCTTTTCCAGGCTTTATTAACTGTACAAAGCTATTTACAGTGCAGAGCATCGCAAGTCCACGTCTGCTCAGTCGCTGGAAGAATCTGGGAGTGGGCAGACCTTATACCTTCCCCAGCATAACAGTCGTGTGACCCCCATCCTCCTCTCTGCGCGCAAACCTACTGCACAGAGTGGGCGTTGGCAAAGGAGGACTTTCCTCCTCTCCGCTTTCCTCTGGCTCGGTGTTGGGGCTCTCCCTAGCATCTTCTGATCCCTGCGCCCCTTCCCCACTGGAGACGGGGCTTCCCTCCTCGCCAGAAAAAGAACTGCTTTGCAAGATCTTCGGGGGCTCCCTGTAGCACAACTGCCCTTCCACCTCTCGCCTTGGAGCTGATGGCAGTTCCCTGACTCTCTTACTTCCACAGTCGGAGGCTGAAATGGTTCCGAATGCCAGTTGCTGGAAACCACAGGTGCTCAAATCCTGCAATCAGGTTTGCCACAGGGATCCAGCAGGATCATCTTATGTTCTTATCAAGGTCTTTGCATATGGGAAGGCACTGGTGGAGACAGGCGGTACCCTGGAATCCAGCAATGGGCCAGGAAATCAGTGCATCTGGCGAATGCCGGCCTGATCTGATCATGATCCCTGTTCCCAGTCCCCAATTGAGTGCAAATCTTTGCACAAAACCTAACTTTCTGCGAATGCTTCGGCACCACCCCAGCACAGCAGTCTTGAGCACGTGCAACTCCCACCTGATCACATTGATCCATTTCCCCTCTTGCCTCTGCGCACAACTAAGTTTCCCTAATCACAGAGAAATCCCGCATGTTCCCACCAGGTATCTCCTCTTCAGACAAGCACCTAAGATGTGAATTGCATAGGGTGGGATGACGGGACTATCGGGGAACTTGATGGTGTACCATTGAGCACAGCTCCACACCATCTAAATTGCATGGAGAAAACAAAGCAGAAATTGGGGTTCAGTAGCTTGGAGAATGCCGCGCATGTTTGATCTGGACCTCAAATAAATTTTATTACTATTATTGTTTTGGCCTTGACAGGTACAATGCGATCCTCTGTGTCTCAAGGCCTCACTTCGCACGCCATCCGCTAAGCTGTCATGATGAAAACCTGACAGCCAGAAACACCTGCTTGACCTTTAAGTCATAAACCCCTCATGCTTAAACAGAACATATTTATCTGCAGGGCGGTGTGAAGGTTGCGGTCGGTGGTGGGCTGGGCTGACGTCTGGGGAGGTTTTGAGCTCCCATTCCGGAGCTCACAGGATCTGGTTTTGGAGCGTGTCCATGAAAAAGGAGGGGTAGGGTTGACATATTTCAAAGAGTGAAATCCGGACACAAAGGTTGTTGAGAATTGGTTTGTTTGTTTGTTTGTTTGTTTGTTTGTTTGTTTGTTTGTTTTTTGCAAGATCTCAAGATGGCAGCAGATATGGGCTGCCATTTGCTTGGACGCCACTTTTTGACGGGCGTATCGCATATCGCAGCACTACGGAGGAGTGGATACCTGCGATTAACTTGGTACCAAAGCCCTACTCAGTCTGGATTCCTGTTCCCCACAGTGGCCAAGCCAGTGCATCTGGGTGGTCTACAAGCAGCAGGGCAGCAACGGACTCTGCTGCTTGCGTTCCCAAGCAACCAGAGCTCCCTCCGTTGTCTCTGCTGCCCCAAACCAGCTCCATCACATCTCTCTCCTCCGTTTGTTACCTGTGGGCAGCCATTCCATCAGGGAGGGAGAGAGAGGAAGCAGGAAGTCCGTTCCATCACCTTTGCAGGAGGACCAACTCCACCAGGCACCTCCTGCCCCAAAGCTGTGCCAGCTGGTCATTATGGGAACAACTGTTTATAGAGACTGGTACCTGTGTTTCTGCAGAACCGACACATTTGCAAGTAACACATAATTCTTGTTCTGTGCTTGTGAGGAACAAGTCCTTCCAGGGGTTGGTTTCTGCACTTTGGAACTCGCTGCCCGTTGGCATTAGGCAGACACCTCTGCTGTGTTTTCAGCACCTGTGGAACACAAGAGCAGTCAAGTACAACATTCCTAGAGTGGACATGTTTACACATGGGGAGGAATGTTTGTCCAGCCAGCAGGTAAACTTCCTGTTTCCTTCTGGGCTGGGACAGACTTCCTCTGTGACCAGAGGTGGGTGTGGCCTCACCTGTGCAGGTAACAACAAAAGCACAGGGCAGGGCAGCCATCTCTCTCTCCTTGAATACATGCATCGAAGAAGCAACATCTGCTTAGCCAAAGATGCTCTCTTGGCTTCCAGCCAAGAGAGGACAAAGGGACTGTCTCCTTATGAGATAGTTTCCAGGTGTATGTTACTTGTCAAAGCTAAGTCTGCCTTCTGGGATCCGATTGTGAACAGAATGTGAGTAAACTCTTTTTATACTTTTATGGAAGACTGTGTCGTGTCTTATTTTTTATGAGGGAATAAGGGGGAAATACCAGAACAGTTATTATAGAGGCTTTAGGGAGCCTGAGCAAACGCATCCGTTGCTAGTTTAAAAAGGGGAATGTTACTCTGCTAAATTGTGAACTTGTTAACACAAGTTGGAAAAGCTATAATCAAACAATATATCCTCTCCTGCATCCCTGAACATTCCCACATTTTTAAGCAGAGATTGGGTGGCCATCTGTCATGGATGCTATAGCTGAGATTCCTGCATTGCAGGGGGTTAGACTAAATTAAACTTGGGGTCCCTTCCAACTCTGAGATCCTATGAAAATTGTGGTTCCAGCCCACTGAGAATGTTCCATCATGCGACTCCTTGATCCCAAGGGAAAGTGTACAGCCTCATACTTGGGGCTCCGTTCCCTCTGATGGGGCTTACAAGAGACAACATTCCCGGGTAAACACGGCTTGCAATTGCCCAGCCCTGCCTGCAAAAGACAGGTGCTTGTTCCAGATGCCACTTTCTAGGATGGAGGCTTGCTGACGCTCTCCCCGACGACTGGCAGAAAGTTTGGGGAAGTCATCCAACCCTTCTCCGGAGCCATGCTCCTGCGCTTGCTGGTCTGGAAAATTGGAATACGTGGGTTGTGTAGGATTTAGAGTCAGGTATTAACTTGAGGAGAAGAGATTTGACTCCCAGAGAGCAGCGGCTGCATCCAAAAGCAATTCATGTGGACACGCTCAGAGCTTGGCATGGCGAAGGGGAAGCTGTTTGGAGAGCGCTGCGGCCGGCCTGCTATCGACAAGCCCAGGGAAAACCTCCAGCAGCAGTTCGGCAAGAATCTCCTTAGCAACTTGCCGTGCCGCTGGCAGAATCCTCTGGGCAGAGAACTTCCTGCGGAGCAGAGCGGATGAGAGAGAGCCAGTCTGGCGTGGCGCTTGGTGGTAGAGTGCAGGCTTTGCATGCAAACAGGCCGAGGTTCAACAGGCGAGGGAAAAGCTCCTCCTGCCTGAACCCCCGGAGGGACTGATGCTCGAAGCCGTGTCGAGCCTGAGTGAGATGGAGCAGGGGTCTTGACCCCGCTGCGCTCCTCACAACAGCCCTGCCGCAGTTTAAAAGTTCACCCACCGTCTCCCACTGAGATCCTCAGCCTGAGCGAAGCGGCGAAAGGTCATGCAGAGGTAGCTCTGTGCAGCTTGTCAATGGTTGCATAAAATCATCCCGGTTCTGTCAGCTATATTTGGAAAGCATTTCCCCGCCGCCATCACCACCCCTCGCTGCCTGGTGTGCTCTGGCTAGGTGGGCAAATTAACCTCCCTTCTGCTTTTTTTTTTCCTTCCAGAAGAGGCTATGCATGGAAAATAACCAAGCGCGGACCCGGTCGATGCGTGTGACACATCCGCTGCAAATAAAATGGAAGATGGAGGACTTTAATAATAGGAAGAAGTTGCTAACAAAGTTTGCAGCAGCCTGTAAAGATTCGGCTGGAATTATTCAAAACGAAACATTTGTTTAATTAAGCAAGTCCTTATTAACCACCTCTGGTCTGTGCCCTTCCTGGACTTTTGCTCCCTCTCTTGCTGCTGTGGCGCTGAGTCCGCTGTCCGTTTGGTCCGTATTTCCCCTCCGTTATCTGTGAGCCATTCCTCTGCTCAGCTCTTCTAACTTTCTTGCTGATGCACTGAACTCAAAGCAGTGCACATGCATCTCCCCATGCGCAAACACACCAAGGCTGTTGTATCCTCACAAGTGGCTTGTGGGGCAGGCCCTGCCGAGAGACGGCAACTCGCTCAGGGTCACCCAGAAAGCTTTGCGCATAAACCAGGATTCGAATCTGGGTCTTATCAGCCCAGCACTGCACGGGGACGGAGCCAGCAACTGTTGTCTCCTATTTATTGAATTTTCATATTGTTTTGTATTTTAATTGCACAGACAACACTTTCTCTGAAAGGCAACATGCACACATTTAATTATCTAACAGGTTTAGGGTCATGTTCTTGCAGATTCTTTCTGTGTATGTGAGAGTCTGAAACTCTATATTTCATTTAAAAACAACAACAACAACAACAACAAAGAAACCCCAAAATTTTGCACTATGTTACCTCTGGGTACCTATTCTCGAAATGGCATTGCTTTCAGTCAAGTCTCTGGGATTGCCATTTTGGTTTAAAAGACACCCAACCCCTCTTTCCACCATTTGTTATGACATTTCCACACCACCTTTTCCTCCGAGGAGGCTCAGTGTGGTATATGTGGTTCTCTTCCTCCCCATTTCATCCTCACTACAACTTTGTGGGGATGCGGGTGGCGCTGTGAGCTAAACCACAGAGCCTAGGACTTGCCGATCAGAAGGTCAGCGTTTCGAATCCCCGTGACGGGGTGAGCTCCCATTGGTTTGTGCCAGCTCCTGCCAACCTAGCAGTTCAAAAGCACATCAAAGTGCAAGTAGATAAATAGGTACCACTCTGGCGGGAAGGTAAACGGCCTTTCCGTGCGCTGCTCTGGTTCACCAGAAGCAGCTTAGTCATGCTGGCCACACGACCCAGAAGTTGTACGCTGGCTCTCTCGGCCAATAAAGTGAGATGAGCGCTGCAACCCCGGAGTCGGCCACGACTGGACCTAATGGTCAGGGGTCCCTTTACCTTACAACCTATGGCGGAGAGAGAAGCAGGGGTTGGCCCAAGTTCACCCAGCCAGCTTCATGGCTGAGTGGGGATTCAAACCCTGGTCTCCCAGGTCAGACAAACCACTAACCACTGAACCACCCTGCCTCCCTCTTGGCCAGAGCACCTTTGGCTTAGCATTTTGTTCATCAGCACCTCCAGCTATTCCAAGAGCTTCTGTGACTTTCCCTGAGCTGTGGGGCTTCTCTGCGGCACATGTTTACTTTTGCTGCCCTCGCCTGCTCAGGTCTCTCTTATTTAATTATTGAGTACCCAGCCCGGTGAAGAAAGCCATTCTTAATTTTAGTTATCGTTTTCTTAATTGCAAACCAGGTTCCCGCAACGGCCCCCGGGATTTTTGCAAGTGACTTCCCAGCAATTCTCTAGTTGCTGATTTGACCATTCTGTAGCTGGAGACGCATTGCTAACCTGGAAGGATCAGATGGTGGGAATGCAGGATATCACATCAGAGGCTGCCTCCGGTTTAGCCAGCACAGGAAGAAACCAACCCGAGTCACAAAATCCACAATACCTGCACAGGAAACAAGATGCCTCTTCCTTTCCTTTTGCTGTACTTCAAACACAGCCTCCTGTGGTCAACTCCCACAGTGCAGAGTTAAACTGTGGAACTCATTGCCATGGGAAGCAGTGATGCCGCCCCCGCAACTTAGATTGGTCTGATGTAGAATTTTGATATTTGATTAGACATTAGATATAAATTTTGCTTTTGTGTTTCAGTATGAATTGCATTTAGCCTTGGGATAGAACACCATGAATGACCCCTGTGTGCCTGCATTTTGCAACCCACATGCTTTCCTGCGCAATCTTAGATAAAGGAACCCCTGACCATTAGGTCCAGTTGCAGACGACTCTGGGGTTGCGACACTCATCTCGCTTTATTGGCCGAGGGAGCCGGTGTACAGCTTCCGGGTCATGTGGCCAGCAGGACTAAGCCGCTTCTGGCGAACCAGAGCAGCACATGGAAACGCCGTTTACCTTCCTGCCGGAGTGGTACCTATTTATCTACTTGCACTTTGACGTGCTTTCAAACTGCTATGTTGGCAGGAGCAGGGACCGAGCAACGGGAGCTTACCCCGTCGTGGGGATTCGAACCGCCAACCTTCTGATTGGCAAGTCCTGGGCTCTGTGGTTTAACCCACAGCGCCACCCATGTCCCATTTGCGTGCAATCTTATCTGACCCTAAAAGTGGCACAGATGGCCAGCCAGGAAGTTCTGCTATGTCTGTTTTGAGCTAACACCGGGGTTTAAATCTGGCCTCTCCTTGGAGCTCCTCCACATCTTCCAGGTACAGGGAAGTAAGATATGGGCATGACATGTCAATAGCCCCGAATGAAGGTCTGGTTGCCAAGGCAACTGGGTCAAAGTGTGCTAGCTGGGACCAAATGTCTTGGGGCAAATGTTGATCTCAGTATGGAGCCATGAACACTTGCATCCCATGACCTGTAAACTTTCTTGATGTACGTAGAAGGATGTTTGGAAGTTTACGACTCTTCGTGTGCCGTGTTTGAATCCTGCATATAAGCTTTGTTATGACTTTCCTTCGAAGCAGTCCTTCCTAACTGGCGGTTCCATCAGAACAACCACAGGGTCCCTATTTGACAGCTATGCTTCCTATTTTTCTCTTGGTTATGTGTTTTATTTAAAAGGTGTCTCCTCACCTGGGCAACAAACAGGTGGTGTAGAAGTCCATTCTTACCACAGGTTTAAAAGGCACATTCACAGAGGAGAAAGCTGTTGACGGCTACCAATTGGGTTGCCACCTGTCCCTAGAAAAATAGGATTACACCCCTTTCTTGGACAAAAGTGTCCCCTGTCCTGTTTGGCCTTCAAACAGGGCACCTTCTTACCTGAATTCGAGCTTGGCTGGCCCACAATGGCAGTTGCTTTGCTGTTGGTGCGGCTGATGAGGAGCTTGGCACAAGTAACAGCAGAGAAAGGAGTGACCTCATCTTCCCTCGCCTCTCCTTCCTTCCCTCTCACTTGTGCTGCTCCTCAGCTGCAGCTGCCGGTCTAGCATGGTGCAGGTCCACTGCTGCTTGGCCCCCTCTGCCACCCTGACCTAACCTGACTTGCCCTTCCTTCCTTCCTTCCTTCCTCCTCCCTCCTCCTCCCTCTTCCTCTGCACTCGTGTCTCTTCCAACACCAGAATGTGTGTGAGGCTGGAGCAGCGGCTCAAGTTGTCCATGGGAACCGGTTGACTATATAATAATAATAATAATAATAATAATAATAATAATAATAATTTATTTATACCCTGCCCATCTGGCTGGGCTTCCCCAGCCACTCTGGGCGGCTTCCAACAAAGTATTAAAATACAGTGGTCTGTTAAACATTAATAGCGTCCCTAAACAGGGCTGCCTTCAGATGTCTTCTAAAAGTTTGGTGGTTGTTGTTCTCTTTGACATCTGATGGGAGGGCGTTCCTCAGGGCGGGTGCTACCACCGAGAAGGCCCTCTGCCTGGTTCCCTGTAACTTGGCTTCTCGCAGTGAGGGAACCGCCAGAAGGCCCTCGGAGCTGGACCTCAGTGTCCCAGCAGAATGATGGGGGTGGAGACGCTCCTTCAGATATACTGGACCGAGGCCGTTTAGGGCTTTCAAGGTCAGCACCAACACTTTGAATTGTGCTCGGAAACGACTATGTGACTGGGTGTGTGTGTCTGAGGGAGGCAGGTAGCTAACGGTGGGGAACCCTACTTCACAAGGAGGGGATTGGGTGTCATGAGACTGCATGTGTCCCTCACCCCCAACCTGACCCATATTTTGCCTGACCAAAGCTGGCAACCTGAGCAACCAGCCAGGTTGGCTCTGTCCTGCCTCCACGGTCGGAAGCAGCCATGTTTCTGAATCCTAGTTGCTGGAAACCCCAGGAGGGGAGAGGTCTCTTGTGGTCGAATCCTGCTTGCCAGAATGGGGGCAACTAGTTGGCCCCTGTGAGAACAGGGCACTGGCCTACATGGGCAGGCTTTTCTTATACTCCCATAACCAGCATGCGGTGCTGGGATCTGAAATTCAGGCTGCAGCTCAGCGCAGCTTCTGCTCACTGCGGGAATTCACAACAGCAGACCTCCATGACCTTCACCTGCCCACCTGTAAAATGGGAATGTTTCGTGCGTGCATTCGAACTATTAACCTGCCTGGTCTCAGAGGATTTGTCGGCGTTGTTAACAAACATTTTAAGCATGTGCTTATAGTAGCTTTTTTGAAATAACAACAACCATTGAATAAAACGAGTTAAAGATGCAGCGAGCTAGAATTACTCCTTGTTAGTAGGCTGCAGTGCAAGGAGAAAGGTTACGTATTGATTCTCGGAGGGGGAAATGCTCAGGGTCAGGTGTCCGTCTGTCTCCAGGGGAAGAGAATTCCATATTGATGAGAGGGACTCCGGATTGCATGGACACTGATGTGTTCTTACATGTTCTGCTCTTTCCAAGTGGTGCAAAATTCCTGGCGAAGAAATTGCCTGGGTTGTTTTCCTTTGAAAAGGGGGCTTATTGGAGACAAACATGATTATTAGCATTAGTATTATTGTTGTTCTTGTTGAGTCATTTAGTCGTGTCCGACTCTTCGTGACCCCCTGGACCAGAGCATGCCATGCACTCCTGTCTTCCGCTGCCTCCCACAGTTTGGTCAAACTCATGCTGGTAGCTTCGAGAACACGGCCCCACCATCTCATCCTCTATCATCCCCTTCTCCTTGTGCCCTCCATCTTTCCCAACATCAGGGTCTTTTCCAGGGAGTCTTCTCTTCTATGAGGTGGCCAAAGTCTTGGAGCCTCAGCTTCAGGATCTGTCCTTCCAGTGAGCACTCAGGGCTGATTTCCTTCAGAATGGATAGGTTTGATCTTCTTGCAGTCCATGGGACTCTCAACAGTCTCCTCCAGCACCAGAATTCAAAAGCATCAATTCTTCGGTGATCAGCCTTCTTTATGGTCCAGCTCTCACTTCCATACATCACTACTGGGAAAACCATAGCTTTAACTATACAGACATTATTATTATTATTATTATTATTATTATTATTATTATTATTATTATTATTATAAAGCAGTACTGGGGACCTGACCAAAATACCCAGGGAGATCTTGATATGCAGAATGAGAAAAAGGAGGCATCCAAAACATGCAATCATAGGTGACTTCAATTACTCTCACATACACTTGGGTGCATGTGTGTTCCAGTCATGAGAAAGAGGTAAAATTGAGGCTGTTGCATTGCAGAGGGTTGGTCTAGATGACCCTCAGGATCCCTTCCATCGCTGCAGTTCAATTATTCTATGATTCGCCTTTCTTTCCATGTGGATGCTAGTTCAAGATTCAGAAAGATGGTGAAAAATTGGTTTAGCCCACATTTTTAAGGAAACAGACCTCATTTGTACTTCCTGAATTAATGCATGGATCAGAACATAGTTGTTGGATCAAATAATTGTGCAAAAACAAAGCATAGCTCATGATTTTGTCTGGGGAAGAGGCGGGTTACCCCACCCCAAGGCTTTCCCATTTTTATCTGCATTGGATTTGAAACTTTTTTTTTTAATATACGAAATTTTCCTTCTGTCTGAAATAGTTTTTAATTGCTTTTACGGACTGTGCAATCACTTCGAGATGCTTTCTGGGAAGCCATTGGTAAATGGAATCAAATAAATAAATGTCCACTTCTCCCTTGAGGAAATAAAGCTCAAAAGTTGCTCGTGGGGAAAGTTGCTTTTGGGGTTAAATACTCTATTACTCCATCCCTCTCCTCCTCCCACCCTGAGAATGTGGAAACTTCTTAAGTCTTGGGAAAGGAGGAAAGCAGGGAGAGGGGCTTTGGGAGGGGGGATGTTCCCTTCTTTCCTCCCTCCCTTTTTAAAAAAGCGGAGAAGCTTTGAGCACCTCTTCAAAGGCTGCCAAATTCACTTTGAATAATATAAAACTCTGAGAGGCGAAAAAAGGGAATATTAAACGAAATGAGCTCAGCCCCGGCTGAGCAGATGCTGGGATGGAGCTGCCTGCATTTTTCATAAATACAACATGGAGGAGACGGGTGCTCCAACTCCCTGGTCGGAAGCAGAAGGAGCCAGGGAAGGGAGCTTGGAAGCCTGGCACAAATGGGGACAGTGTTAAGTGAAGACGGTTAGAAATGACTCGTGGAGGAGAGGGCTAGCAAAGGCTACTAGCCAGGATGGCTGCCTCCACTGTTAAGTTGATGGTGAACATATCAGACAACACAGCAATTCTTCAAACAGCTCTTGTTTATTCACAGGCCAGAACAGAACTGAGCTGAAGGGTTCAGCCATCCTGCTTATATAGAGCTCAACTACAAAGCAACAGTAACCACTTTCTGTAACTATCCCATCACTGAACATCACTTTCAATTCCTTATTTGCATATGTGGACCTGAGTGAAAACTACAGTATCCCCCTGCTGGCCCAGGGTGAGAACTTCAGTACATAACATCCACAGTCGTAGGCAGTGATGCTTCTGAATCCCAGTTGCTGGAAAGCACAGCAGAGAGGACAGGGCTCTTGCGTTCGGATCCTGCTCGCAGGCTTCCCACAGGTATCTAGAACAGGGGTCCCCAAACTAAGGCCCGCAGGCTGGATAAGGCCCGAGGGACTCATTTATCTAGCCCACGGCGACCCCACCACCGCCACCTGCTCTTACCGGCACTGTGCTGTGTGGCTGCCCACTTCCGGGTCGGAGAAGCACCTGAAATAGCTTGTGTGCATGTGCAAGCATTATTTGTGCATGTGCAAGTGTTATTTCCGGTGCACATCTGGGTCGGAGGAGGCCCTTGCACATGCACACAAGCTATTTCCGGTGCTCCTCCAGCACGCTCTTCCCCGTCCTCCGGCCCGCCGCACGATCGGCCCTGGAGACGCCGGCCCAAGGCACAGTTAGTTTGCTGAGCCCTGATCTAGAAGGTCTACTGGCTTGACTGCCCCCAGACCAGCCATTTAGATATTTGAAGATGGCTTTCCTAGCTCCACACGGCCTCCTCTTCACCAGGCAAAACTAGGGTCTCCATATTTCAAAAAGTAAAAAAATCCAGACACAAAAAGTTGTTGAGCTGATTTGCTCCTGGGCAACGCTTCCTGGTTCTGTTTTCAAAAACCTGGACGTTTTGCCAATTTTTGAAAATTCCTTCCAGGTAGCAATTTCGCCATTGGAATCATGGGACATGTCTGGGATAAACCAGATGTATGGCAGCCCTAAACATACTCAGCTCCTTCAACTGCTCCTCATGAGGCTTAGTTTCCAGACCTCTGATCATCCTCATCTGCACATGTTCCAGCTTGCCAACACCCTTCTTAAATTGTGGTGCGCAGAACTGGGCATCGTATTCCAGGTGCGGTCTGAATAGAGTGGGACTGTTACTAGATGGGCTTTTTGTTTGACCCAGCAGGACTCTTCTTCTTCTCATCCGAGTCCCAGCAGGGAAGGTGGAACTAGCAAGAAAGAGTTCAAGACCAAAAACCTCTGTCTTTCCATGCAAGCACTTTTGAGCTGCCAGTTCAGGGAAGCGAGATGGATCTGGAGAGGGCGGCAGGTTGCTCTCCCTCTGAAAAACAACCACGCAGGCCAGTTGCTCTCGATTCCGCTTCTTCCCTCAGCCAGCCGCTCCATACAGTGGTGCCAAAGCGTTTGCCTGGCGACCGTAAGCGCTGCCTTGCTTAGGATGCCCTCCAGTTCCATCGCGGCTGGTCTGGGGCAGTGGCGGGGGCGATTGTCCACATGGGTGGCTGAGATTAGCTCATCTGCTGGACGGGGCCTGAAAGCACAGAGGCCTGCCCAGCCAACCGAGGACACAATGCAGCAGAAACACATCTGGGGGGAGGTGAGAGACACAGGCACTATGACAAGAGAGGGGGAGGAAAGAATGGATTTTGTTTGCTGCAGTATTCCAGATTTCCTGGTTGCTCTGAGCATGTAGCAAGTATGGCTTGGGAGCTTTAAAAGGAGTCAGGGAGCCTTCATCTAGCCCAGGGATGGGGACCTTCAAGGCCAAGGGGCAAATGTGGCCCTCACAGCCTCTCTATCTGGCCCCCAAGACCCTCCCTGCTTGGCACTCTCCTTGAGTGTTTTTGCCTGGCTGAAATGTGTCCTTGGACTCAGATAAAGCCACCTGCTTACATGGATGGAGACGACGACAACAACAACAACAACAACAACAACAACAACAACAACAACAACAACAATTTATTATTTATACTCCGCCCATCTGGCTGGGTTTCCCCAGCCACTTTGGGCGGCTTCCAGCAAAACACTAAAATACAATAACCTATTAAACATTAAAAACTTCCCTAAACAGGGCTGCTTTCAGATGTCTTCTAAAAGTATGGTAGTTGTTCTTCTCTTTGACATCTGATGGGAGGGTGTTCCACAGGGCGGGTGCCACTACCAAGAAGGCCCTCTGCCAGACTCCCTGCCTTGGACCCCGCTTCAGCCTCGGACCGGACACGGACCACACCGCACGGTAACACCCCCCCCCCCCCGGATCAGCACAGTAGGTCTTTCAAGACCGGTGTTATGTGGTCTCTGCAGCTGCTCCCAGTCACCAGTCTAGCTGCCGCATTCTGGATTAGTTGTAGTTCCCGGGTCACCTTCAAAGGTAGCCCCATATAGAGCTCATTGCAGTAGTCCAAGTAGGAGATATCTAGAACATGCACCACTCTGGCGAGACAGTCTGCGGACAGGGAAGGTCTCAGCCTGCATACCAGATGGAGCTGGTAAACAGCTGCCCTGTACACAGAATTGACCTGCGCCTCCATGAACAGCTGTGAGTCCAGAATGACTCCCAGGCTGCGCACCTGGTCCTTCACTCTGAAGGATTCAACTTCAATCTGTTAGCCACCATCCATCCTCCAACCGCCTCTGGGCACTAACACAGGACACTCACACAAAAGAGATGTCTTTTGGTGTGCGTGATGTGATTTGTGCATTGCAGGGGGTTGGACTTGGGGGGTTGGACCCTACCCATTCTATGATTCTGTACCCTACTGTACAAGGGTTAACATTTATTGCTCTGAGTGCTTTGGCCTCTGGCCCCACTAAGCAATGGCCTGTGGCAGGTCAGCCTGTGTTTTCCCAGCCACTCTGGGTGGCTTCCAACAAAATATTAAAATACAATAGTCTGTCAAACATTAACAGCTTCCCTAAACAGGGCTGCCTTCAGATGTCTTCTAAAAATCTGGTAGTTGTTTTTCTCTTTGACATCTGGTGGCAGGGGGTTCGACAGGGCAGGTGCCACTACCAAGAAGGCCCTCTGCCTGGTTCCCTGTAACTTGGCTTCTCGCAGTGAGGGAACTGCCAGAAGGCCCTCAGAGCTGGATCTCAGTGTCCGGGCAGAACGATGGGGGTGGAGATGCTCTGGCCCCACTAAGCAATGGCCTGTGGCAGGTCAGCCCAGCAAGCAAGGACGTGGAGCAGAGAGGAGCAAGGGATCTCCAAGATGGCACAACACCGGAAAGTTTCGCTGTAGTTATGCCGCAGGCGTTTCCGCACGATGGCCTTTGATCAAGGTCTTCTCTGTAAATAATGGTGATGATGCCACGGCTGCTGAACTACACACAGAAAAGAAAAGGTGTAACATACACTCTGATATTACAAAAAGTCATATTCAACTGAAATTGGAAAATAAGAAGCTGTTGCCTGGAAGAGAACATGACGCTGAGGCTAGGAAGAAAAGAAAGTTCTTCATCCACCCTTGCTGTAGTCTTTGGTTGCAATGAGGCTACACACACACACACACACGCCAAATCTCCCAGGCCACCACTTCGAGACCCGCTGCAGGCGGAGGGGATGCCAGCCTGCTGCAGCCGGCAAGTCTGAGCTGTGGCATTTAGGATCTCTCCAGTTCCCAAGGCTGGAAGACCCTGTTTGAGACTTCCCAAGGTCTTCTTGCAGGGGGTGATGGGGCAGTGGAACGGAGGCACACTTTGTTACTTGCCTATTTGGAACTCTGAAGAATTCATCGCCAGAGTGTCAAGCTTTTTGCACCTATGATTTATGAGAGCCCGGGTGGTGTGGTTAGAGAGTCGATTAGGGACCTGTGAGAGATCAGGGTTCAGCACCCCACTGCTCCTCCCAGCCTAAGCTACCTCACCGGGTTGTTATGGGGATTAAATGGGGGGAGGGCACAGGGGAACTTGCACACCACCCTGATCTCTTTGGAGAAAAGGTGGGGTTTAAATGCAATACACAAATCAGAATTGACAGCTGGAGAAGACTCATCCCATCTTGGGAATCTGGGCCAGCTTTCTTCCAGGGAGGATGGGGGCGATAAAGCAAAAATCTGGATTGCCACACTTCGGAGGGCATTTGGGGGTTTCTCCCCTCCCTCTCTGGGCATGCTTCTGAGAGCCGAGGAGACAACGGAAGTCTTGATAACGTAGCAGCGAGTCAGTAAGCAGCTGGGCACATGACGTGCCCTAATAAATGGGATAAAGACGGTATCTCCCGAAAGCTTATTAAGAATTATTCTGCGCGCATCGCAAGGGGGCCAGGAAATCAGAAAATTAGTTTTAGCGGTGCTGAGAAGATTAAAGAGAAAATAACACCCAAGAGACCACCTCCTTCCTCCCCTGGTCCTGCTATGCCTTTGTTTTTTGCTGCAAACCAGTCCACATTAAGAGGGTCCCCCATTAATTACAGCTCTGGGCATTAGCCATCATACAGATTCTGGTCACTCTGATTTTATCCCAGATCCCAAGCTACTCGAGGTGTAACTCAGCTACATTAGTATAAAACAGCATTTTAAATGCATTATGAACATGCAACACCAGGCGGTGCTGTAAAGCACAAAACTTTTCTATGCGATTTTACATAGAGGTTTTTTTTTACTTTTGTTAGAACAATTTCATTTATGACGTATTTATAGCATTTCTTTTCCTGTGGGTAGATCCACTCCAGGTCAGCTAAGTCTGGAGAAAGATGCTGGGGTTGTCTGAAGGGGTGTTGCTGTGCAGAAGTCCCAGATCCAAGGCTGATCTCTAATCAAAGCAGGGATGGAGAGAACCTGTGACCCTCCAGGTGCAGATGAACAAGGGTGCTCCGCCCTCAATCCCTCACCGCTCTGGCTGATGGGGGCTGGAGTTCATCAGCAACTAGGGCAGTAGTTCCAAAACTTTTTTTGGGGGGGCCCATAAACTCATACCCACAGCCCAGTACCCTATATAAAGCATTATTCAGAAGAGTGGTTTGCACAACCCACTGAGCAAGATATGAACACAGTAAAATTCAAAACAATAACAATCAATTGCACATTTATTCAAAATCCAAGTAAAACCTTTTGGTTTAACGAATTCAACAAAATGGGTGGGCTTGGTCCAGTCAGTGGTACCAGCTTTTCAAAGTCTGATAGACCTTTACATCTCCAGCCCATCTGCCTCTCTGCACCCCCTAGGGAATCCCACTGGCGGAATCATTTCCTCCTGCATCTGCATGTAAATCATTTCCTCCTGCATCTTTTATAATAATCCAGATCGTTGACATCTCCATTATATCCAAAATTCACCACTGGACTACAAGTGTTATTCCAATCTTACTAACAATTTTAGCTGTTCACAATGGTTCTTAAGATCAATTATAAATTTCCCCCACTCCTTATTAAAATGTTGGTCTTCCTGATTTCTGCAGGAAGACTTTTGGAGCAACTCTGCTGAGACAAAGACTGGAACCCCAAGAGATTCTGCCTTCACCTCTTTGGGAAAAACAACAACAACAACCGGTTCCCCTCTGCCTAAAGGCTGAGGTCCGACTGACACAGTCAGGCTGCAAACTCACATTGCTGCTGCTCCCCTTTTACAGATGCGGGAACTGAGGTTGAGCTGGCTTATTAAACAGTTAAACAGAGATTTGAACTCAGGTCTCTGCGCACTCCACTGGGCCTGCTGTTTGCTGCCGCTGTGCTCAAAAGTATTTTGGAAGGAGCAGGAAGTGGCGACGAGCCCCGCTGGGCTTTTGGGGCTCTCCCTGAGCCCCCTAACCCCCCTCCACCAGCCATAGGTACCTTCCAATGCTTTTCCGGATGTGCGTGGGATATTTGCTGTGTGGATAACAGCGCGGCTCGCTTAGCCTGTAGGCAGCCGCTCGGATGCGAGCATGTAATTAATTGCTACGCAAAGAATGTTCTGAGCCGAATTGCCTGGTGTATAAATGATACCGTCTCCCTCCGCACAAAGGGAGCGCGATGCAAATTCTCCTGCTATATTTTTTAAATACCAGCATTTTTCAGCTGTTTGTTCTTTTGTAAAATTTATCAGCCTGCCTCCTGGGAGATGAAAGGCAGCGGGTCCGGCGGAGGCAAATGAGCCTCGATTCAGCAGCGCCTGCTGGGAAGGAAGACTTGGCAGCGGATTCGGGGCAGGGGCGTGGAGAGAACCCCCCCGCCTTCCTTTTTCATCCCCGACTTTCCTTTCTTCTCCCCTTTCAAAGGGCTCTTGCCAAAACAGACCTCTGCCCTCACGGTGCCCTCTCGCAGCTGGGCTTCTTGCATTCAGCCAGGAAATTCCTGGCACCTGCTTCGCACAGCCTCTAGCTAAGAACTGCTTCTTTTTACACTGTTTCCTGCTTTGCTGGGGTTGGGCTAGATGACCCTTGGTTCCCTTCCAGCTCTAAGATTCTATGATTCTTACTCCTCCAAGTGGCAGAGAAATCTCCTCTGCAGCATCTGCTTCCTAGTGATGGAGGCCGGAAGTCTGGAGCTTCGCAGTGCTTCTGCGACGCATTTTGGTTTGCAGATGTCCTGGGAGGTGTTGGGTGACATCGCTGAGGCTGGTGCCTCCCCCACAACGAAGCGTCACACGGGATTCATCACTCCAGTGTCCCGACATGCTGATGTGAGTCATATCCAAGGACATGAGCGCACGGCCAGCAGAGTCCAAACAGAAGCTGAGCCTTGAGGTGTAACATCTAAGCCGAATTTGCTGCGCACAAAATCAAACGTAACATAACAAAGAAACCATGGCCTCTCTCTCTGTCTTTCTTCCTCGGACAGAGAACTGCAAAACAAATAGCTATACAGAACGGAACAGCATACAGTGGTACCTCGGGTTACAGATGCTTCAGGTTACAGACTCCGCTAACCCAGAAATAGTACCTCGGATTAAGAACTTTGCTTCAGGATGAGAACAGAAATCGTGCGGTGGCAGCGGGAGTCCCCATTAGCTAGAGGTACCTCAGGTTAAGAACAGTTTCAGGTTAAAAACGGACCTCCAGAACAAATTAAGTACTTAACCCGAGGTACCACTGTATCTCAATTTCCCCTCACAAGACTCCAACAATCAGTGCTGGAATGTAAACACAGACATGTGACATGTAACAATCCCACACACAACTGCAGCAACGGAGGAATGGAATTCCCAACAGGAGGAGCAGGGCAGAGGCAAAGGCAAAGGCAAGCACTACCCAGGCATTTTGACTCCCAGGGAAACAGACATCCTCCAAAACAGTGCTTCTCAGACTCTCTAAGGAGGTGGACAAGCAATTCCATCCCACCTGCCCAGTGTGTGCTGGGGACTGGTGCCACACGCGGTCCCTGAAACGTCCCACCCAACATGGGCTGTGGTGGAGACATTGTGCACTGGCAGGCAATGGCTTGTGGGCTGTGGACCACCACTTTGAGAGGCTCTGCTGCAAAGCACCAGGCAAAGCCCTCTTTCCCCCTCTCATCCCTTCTGGTAGTCTACATAAATAGCAACACCCTAGAGGTCCGGGCCCTAAGGAAGTCAGATTAGCCTCATCCAGAGGCAGGGCCTTTTCAACACTGGCTCCGGCCTGGTGGAACGCTCTGTCTCATGAGTTGTTCTGCTTGGCCTTTGGCTTGGAATCAACTTGATCCCCTCCCCCTCTTTCCTTTTTCCTTTCTCCTTCTGTGATGGCACTCCTATCTGGGGACTTCCTTGGCTTTTTTCTGGCCCACGTAGGACCAGTCTGGATAGTTGGCCTTGGTGAAGATTTGACGTTTTCACGTTTTCATCCCCAAAAAAGTTTTTGATTTGAGTTTCTACTGAAATGAGGCTGCATTTTAATGATGTATTTTAATCTTGTTTTTAAGTTGTATTTTAATCAATTGTTTTTATACCTGGTGTTAGCCGCCCGGAGCCCGGTCTTGGCTGGGGAGGGCGGGGTATACATAAATTATTATTACTATTATTATTATTATTATTATTATTATTATTATTATTTTATATTTGCAAAGGTCATAGTGCAATAAGGCCTGCACCAGCAGCTGGTACTTCCAGGAGACTGGGGAAGAAAGAGTAAGAGCTGTTCAGTTATGGAACGGTCTCCCCCAGGAGTTTGTGGACTCTATCCTTGGAGGTTTTGAAGCAGAGGTCGGATGGCCACCTGCCATGGATGCTTTGGCTGATATTCCTGCTTTGTGGGGGGGGAGGGGTTGGACTAGATGACTGTTGGGGTCCCTTCCAGTGTGAGAGCCAGTGTGGTGTAGTGGTTAAGAGTGGTAGTCATGTAGTCTGGGTAACCGGGTTCGCGTCTCCGCTCCTCCACATGCAGCTGCTGGGTGACCTTGGGCCAGTCACACTTCTGTGAAGTCTCTCAGCCCCACTCACCTCACAGAGTGTTTGTTGTGGGGGAGGAAGGGAAAGGAGAATGTTAGCCGCTTTGAGACTCCTTAAAAGGGAGTGAAAGGCAGGATAACAAATCCAAACTACTACTCTTCTTCTTCCAACTCTTCAGTTTTATGGTTCTATGACTTGCCATCATTGCCTTCTGCAGTGGCATTCCAGCAACTCTTCCCAGTAGCTCTTGCCCCCAGTGAGGCAGTTGCAAGGACTGAAGGTCCCTGCCTTCCCACTGCTCTCCAAGGCTCTCCTCTCCAGGGCCTTTCCCAAGCAGTCACAACCAGTGTCTGTTCTTCTCTTTACATTGCTCTTCATGTTCTAGGAGACCATCAGGGAGGGGAGCTGATGAGGGAGGGGAGCTCCCTCTCGGCAACAGGGAGAGACCCCCTGGATTCTTTAGCAGCCTGTCTCGGCTCTGCCTCCTGGCCTCTCTCCTCTCCAGCCTCCACTTCAGTCTCGGAGTCTGCACTGCTGTCTGCCACAGTCTGCTCCTGCTCACTAAACCCTGTTGCCTCTTCAGCTTCCGACGCCTCCTCTTCCCAGTCTGATCCCTCTTCTCCCTCTGGCCACTCACCTTCATCTCACCACCAATCCTCTGGCCTGGGGGTTCCCTTGGGGGGGATTCCCCAGCTGGTGCCTCCCAGCACACCTCTTGTAGTGGTTTGGAGTTACTTGTGCGTAAACTGTCCCCGTTAGGGAGCTTAATTGCCTGGGTTAAACCGTCCTGACTGCACAGCCCATCTCAGCGTGGCTGTCTCAGTCGCTAGCAGAATCTGTCTGTGGGCGTTTCTTAAACCTTTGCCAGCATAAAAGCTGTTTGACACCCAATCGTCTCCGCCTCTCATTGCGCGGGAGTCTTCTGCGCAGGGAGGGCATGGGTAGTGGAGGACCAGTGCTCTCTTCACTGACGCTCCGGGAAGAATCCCGGAGCCCTTCCCCCTCTTCCCCCATTTGCTCTCCTGGATCTTTGGTGTTACACTGATTTCCTTCCCCCTCTATCAAGCTGCGTCTCCCCCTTGTGCTGGTACCTTCTCCTGCAGAATCGGAGAGCCTCTCCTTCTCCTGTTGCTCCGATGTCAGTTTCCTGACATCCCCCCATCTGGGCAATCCCTGGCACTGCCCCTCTCCCCTGAGCTGTATTTAGGCCAGCCTCCTTGGAATGTAGCAAGACTAGGAGCACAAACTTTATTGTCAGTTAATATTCTTTCTTTCTTTTTTTGCTTTGTACAGTGGACCCCCGGTTTGTGAACGTGATCTGTGCAGGAGGCATGTTCGTGCGGGTTGCAATTCGGCGCTTCTGCACATGCGCAAAGCACGATTTAGCACTTCTGCACATGCACAAACGCCGAAACCCGGAGGTACCCGTTCCGGTACTTCCAGGTGGTATGCATGGTATGCAGCCCGAAATCGCGCAACCCAAAGCATATGTAACCCGAGGTATTACTGTGTACTTAAGCTCGGACTGGTGTCTTTTGCTATTTTGTAAGATTGAATTGATTCTGCGTTGTTGATTTTAGCCATTTTGAATTTGCCGGCATGTTCTGCCCTTTGCAAATTTGTGTTTCTGGTGTTCTCTGCGTTGATGTTTTGAACGTTTTCTGGAAGCCATTTTGGGCCCAGCTCTCTATGGAAAAGTAGCATATAAGTCTTCTTCTTCTTCTTCTTCTTCTTCTTCTTCTTCTTCTTCTTCTTCTTCTTCTTCTTCTATCACTCGTAGCCAAGTTAGATTGTCTTCCATGAACACGCTCTTAACCGTGAGTCCATAAGTGACAGTGGAGACCTCAACCCGTCAATGGCTCAGTGGTAGATATGCATGCAGAAGGATCCTTGTGAGGTGCCAAGAAGGTTGAAGAAAGATGAAAATAACACCTGTAAGTCTTGTATGACGCTTTCTGCAGCTTTTAACAATCTCAGGCAAAGGATTGGCCAAAGCACCTGTTGCTTCGGGCTTAATTTCACTGGGGTGACGCCAACTTATCAGTGAGATACATTTACGTACAGAAACCTTTTTCTCTCTTTCTGTGCTTTCCTACCCACAGCTGATTTCCCTCCCAACTGATGGGTATTCTGCCCCCCATTCAAAGCTGAGCATAGCCCCACCAACAGTCAATATTTATCTTCCAGTCTCCGGCTCCCTCCCCCCTCCCCCTGCCTGGGAACTTAATGCCTTTGAAAGGCGAATGATTGACGATTTACTGAAAAACAGAGTTAAAAAGTATAAATAATTCTTACAATTTGGCTGCTGTATTAAACAGGGCATATGAGAAAAAAGCCCCAAAGACCAAGGTTGGCTTTTATTATTAACAAGGAAAAAAAATTAAATTTAAATAAATGTAATATTTATTAAAATTTCCTTTCACGCTGTTACCTGAGGTTCATAAAACTTTTGAGCTGTGTCAGCAGTGTGCTCCCCAGCACATTGAACTCCAGGGAAAACTATAAGCAAATGCTTAAGATCAATGCAAACTACATCACCATTACTCAAAAAAAGGGGGAATTTTAACTATTTTTGAAGGCCCCAGGACTCTACTAATCCAGGTATAAAGACTCTTTTCACCTTCAGACTTCATGATTCTGGTTCCCCTTTCACCTCCTCTCCCTTCCTCATCCATCCACCCACATGAAACTCTGCGCCTTTACTCTGGGGGTGCGGAGAGCGGGAGGGAGGAAGAGCAAATGAATATACATTGGGCTTAAACATCCATCCACTCACCAACTTTGCATTTCCCCGTAATTTCCCCAGCTGGCATCTCTCTGTTAATTACACCACAATTCCATTCTAGTTTTCTGGCGCCGATTTCTCGTAGGCCTGGGGTGTTGAGCTGCTGGGTGCTTTGACGCACCAGTGATGGTGCGAGCCTCAGTCCCCCAACCCCTTGTGCAGCTCCACTGCTGCGTGGGTGATTGGCAGGAGAGGGGAGGAGGAGCCTCTTCTAGTGGCCAACCCTGCAGACACATCCCTGCAAGGTGCGGGGAGACAGCGGGAAGGACGTCCTAGGTTCGACCATCTCCACGTAGGGCTGGGAAGCACTGCTGCCAGAAACCCCAGACAGCCACCGCTGCCAGGCCATGTAGACCAGCCTGGTGGGTGTCCACCAATGTCTTGGACCACGATTCCCATCAGCCCAAGCCAGTGTGGCTGATTAGGACTACAATGCCCATCAGCCACAGCAAGCACTCTAATTTACAGTGGCACCTCGGGTTACATATGCTTCAGGTTACAGACTCCATTAACCCAGAAATAGTACCTCGGGTTAAGAACTTTGCTTCAGGATGAGAACAGAAATCACGCAGCAGCAGCAGCGGGAGGCCCCATTAGCTAAAGTGGTGCTTCAGGTTAAGAACAGTTTCAGGTTAAGAACGGACCTCCGGAATGAATTAAGTTCTTAACCCGAGGTACCACTGTACTCGGTATGTGGGTGGCGCTGTGGGTTAAACCAGAAGGTTGCCAGTCAGAAGCTTGGCGGTTCAAATCCTCGTGACGAGGTGAGCTCCCGTTGCAAAGTCCCTGCTCCTGCCAACCTAGTAGTTTGAAAGCATGCCAGTGGAAATAGAGAAATAGGCACCGCTCCAGCAGGAAGGTAAATGTCATTTCCGTGCGCTGCTCTGGTTCACCAGAAGCGGCTTTGTCATGCTGGCCACATGACCCGGAAGCTGTACGCCGGCTCCTTTGGCCAATAAAGCGAGATGAGCGCCACAACCTCAGAGTCGGCCACGACTGGACCTAATGGGGTCCCTTTACCTTTTACCTTACCACTGTACTCAGAACATTTAGGGGGCTAGCCTAGTCCCCCTAGTACAGTGACATGATGCTCACGGCAGTAACCCCTCCTGAAGGTTCCTTGGACTGGAATTGGGACAACACAGGGGAGATAACAACAACAACTTATTATTTGTACCCCGCCCTTCTGGCTGTGTTTCCCCAGCCACTCTGGGTGGCTTCCAACAAAATATTAAA
The DNA here is from genome assembly GCF_965113315.1 of Podarcis vaucheri. NCBI lineage: Eukaryota > Metazoa > Chordata > Lepidosauria > Squamata > Lacertidae > Podarcis > Podarcis vaucheri. The sequence goes on from NC_138749.1 coordinate 4,511,048, forward strand.
ATACAATAGTCTGTCAAACATTAATAGCTTCCCTAAATAGGGCTGCCTTCAGATGTCTTCTAAAAATCTGGTAGTTGTTTTTCTCTTTGACATCTGGTGGGAGGGCGTTCCACAGGGAGGGTGCCACCACCGAGAAGGCCCTCTGCCTGGTTCCCTGTAACTTGGCTTTTCGCAGCGAGGGAACTGCCAGAAGGCCCTCAGCACTGGACCTCAGTGTCCGGGCAGAACGATGGGGGTGGAGATATACTTCAGGTATACTGGACCGAGGCTGTTTAGGGCTTTCAAGGTTAGCACCAACACTTTGAATTGTGCCCGGAAATGTACTGGGAGCCAACCACCTGATGAATACAAAGTCTGCCACCTCTCACTGTTCTTCCTCTGGAAACAGCTCCCTGATGAAGGCTCCTAGGGCTTGGAGGTGGGGCAAGGCAGGTGGGAAAAGCCATTGCCTGATGAAGAGCAAAGCCTCTCTCCCTCTCTTGCCTTCGGCCCAATGTGTTCCCTTGGAACATACTCTTTAGTGTTCAATCGGAACAAAAAGCAGCCTAAGGAAAACCTGGTTTCCATTCAGCACCAAACCTTACTGGCAGCAACCTTGTGATTAGCACCGTTTTCAAATGCTTGTCTGAGCAGGAAGGTCTCAGACTGCCGGCAGAAGGAGAACAAGGAGGGAGCCAGTCTGACCTCTCTTGGGCAGGAATCCCACAATCTTGGAGAAGCCACAGAAAAGTCTCTCTGTCTGTCTGTCTGTCTGTCTGTCTCTCTGTCTCTCTCTCGTCACTGTTGGATTCTCAAGCCTATATCAGAGGAACTGGCCACTTTCCAGGCACCCGGCTTGATCTCCTTGTTGACCTCCCCGTCTGCGTCTCCCGGCAGGATACAGGCTAGGTCACTATCGGCGATCCTCCTCAAGCGTGAGAAGAACACACCACTCTTCCCTCCTCCCTGCCTCCCCCAGGGAGGAGAAAGAGATAGACAGAAATGTATTTACATGCCTTTATTTCTGTCTTTGCAGCAGTACAGAGAAACGCGTCTGCACTCATCAGACTCCAACAGCAGAGAGACAAACTCCACCCCTGTACTTCCAGTACAGGTCAGATGACACTCTGAGCTAACATCCGGTGCTCAGCACAGTGAATAGTCTGCCCCTTTGTTCTCACGGTACAGTCCCAAACATTCACATCCTGTTTTGCTTTCCAGCCAGCTGCAGCTCGCTGCTGCATTGCTCCTTTTCCGTAACAGTCACTACCCATCATGCTCCTGGTGTTGATGGCTCCAAGAGAAGGTGCTCACCTGAAGATCTAAGCAGCTGGACGGGTTTGTAAAGGGCTTTACAGCTCGCAACCAGCACTTTGAATTGTGCCTGGGAACGGACTGGTAGCCAGTGAAATTGTCTTAATGGGGGAGCAACATGCTTCATGTGACCAGTCCCGGTCAGCACTTTGGCTGCAGTATTCTGGACCAATGGAAGCTTCCAAACACTTTTTGAAGGCAGTCCCAGGAGCCGACAGAAGACCCCAGGACTGATCCCCAAAGAGGGCTGGGAAGGACTCCTGCCTGAAATTGTGCTGGAAGCAGTTTGGTGCCATTATGCTCCATCTGAATTTAGCCAGGGGACAGCCTCTGCCTTCCTCTGCTTACTTCCTCCGTCTTGAAGGTGGGAGCGTGTGGAAAGCGCAAGCTGCTATGCTAGTCATTTTCCTCTTCTCCTCTTGATCATTAACATGCTGAAAAGAGCTTGAAAGAAACAGTGCCATTTTTTAAAAAGGGATTTATTCATTTATTCATCAAGGTTAAGGACCCTGAAAAACTGCTGTCGACATCTTTTAGCTCTCAGTTCTTTCAAATCTCACATCCATTATATTCCTAAATCCAGTACTCCCCCCCTCCCCCCGTCCTCTGCTGGAAGGTTTTTCTCAAGGCAAATCTATTGTTACAGACCTAATGTTACAATAAATCCCTTTAAAAATTCGTTATTCTGGTACAATTGTCTGGAGGGACGTGGGATCTCTAGAGTTTGGGGAGAATTCTCTGTGCTGTAAAAGTAGCGGAAAGTAATATTCTCCTTCAACAAAGTCCTAGTTTGGTCCATTTAGTATTGAGGTTCCAACTGATTTGTGTATCACCCATATGGCTCTTATGCATGGGACAATGTCAGCACAGAGCAACTGGGTTTTCTTGTCTGCATACTGCTGGCTGAACTCGTGAAGCCTTCAGCTCCTGGATCTAGTTGTTGTTGTTTTTTTTGGGATGAGCTGTGATCTCAGGGTCCTTCCTGTTAAAGTGCAATTATTTAATTGACGCTGAAATGGTGAATGGTAAATGTGCACTGCTGAAAATATTTAACATGGAAGATGCCATTAAAGTGTTCTATGCCAAACCAAGAGCAAAAAGGGTTCTCTGAGCTGGCTTGATAATTAAGCATTGTTATTGTTCTCAGGTAGCTCTGAAGTGGTGTATTAACCTCAGAGGTATTGAACTGCAAATTCGCCTTTTTGGAAAGGTGGTGGCTGCAGTCTGGGTTCTGTGAGAGTGAGGATGTAAATGGACCACTCCAGGTAAACATTGATACTGAAATCCAGCATCACCTGAGCTCTGCAAGTGCAGTTTTCCCCCTATTGAAGTGCAGCATGTTTGAGGAATGGGACATTCGTAGGGAAACCAAAGTGCTCATTTACAAAGCTATTGTACTACCAACCATACTGTATGCTTGTGAAACATGGACCACTTATAAACGCCATCTCCAACTCCTCGAACGATTCCATCAACGGTGTCTCTGAACATTTTTACCCATCACTTGGGAAGACAGGCAAACTAATGCCAGTGTACTGGAAGAAGCAAATATCACCAGTGTTGAAGCAATGATTCTTCAACATTAACTTCGTTGGACTGGTCATGTTGTGCAGATGCCTGATGATCGTCTTCCAAATCAACTACTCTATTCCAAACTAAAAAATGGAAAGCGTAATGCTGGTGGTCAACAAAAGAGGTTTAAAGACTCTCTCAAGGAAAATCTTTTAAAAAGTAGTATAAACACCAACAATTGGGATACGCTGGCCTGTGAGTGCTCCAGTTGGAGAACAGCCTTTACCAAAGGTGTCATGGGCTTTGAAGACACTCGAACTCAGGACGCAAGGGAGAAACGTGCTAAGAGGAAGGCATGCTTGGCAAATGCACACCTTGATCAACTCCCGCCCGGAAACCAATGTCCCCCACTGTGGAAGGATGTGTGGATCCAGAATTGGCCTCCACAGTCACTTATGGACTCATTGTTAAAACCGTGTTTATGGAAGACAATCTTACTCATCTACGAGGGATCGCCAAAGGAGAAGAATTTCCCGGGACACTCCCAGAATTATGAAATTCTGATTTGATCCTGGAATGCTCCCATTTCCCCTGCCAGTGCCACTGCCGTCACAGCAGTGGCGTCTACAAGGGAGCAGCCTTTTGCCTCTCCATGCCCGTAGTGGCTGCTGGAGGGCAGGTGAGGAGGAGGAGAGGCCAGACCCCAACCACGCATGATGCACCAGCCCTGAGGTGCAGGCAGTGGGCAGGACAGGAAGAAAGATGGAGCACAAGGAGTGTGACTGGTGTGTGCTTTTATTTTTTACATCTTCCAAAGAATACAATAAAATAAAACCGGGATTGAGGGGTTTTCTCAGGACGGTGGAGGGTGCAAATGCTGTGTCCTGTTGGTGTAGAAACAAAAAATGTGTGTTTGTGTGTGTGTGTGTCAAGGAGGATTATTTGGGGTGAGGAGCGAGAAATGTCCCTATTTTCATCTGAGGAATGTTGGAGGGTATGGAATACCTTCATAAATAGGTCATATCCCTTTTCCTGATGACTAAGTAATGCCCTCCCCAACCTGCTATACCCCCATCCTCTCCAAAAAGAGGAGAGGTGGCTAATTCTGTGTCCAGGGCAGCTGTCTACCAGCTCCATCTGGTATGCAGGATGAGACCCTACCAGCACACAGACTGTCCCTCCAGAGTGGTGCAGGCTCTGGTTATCTCCTGCTTGGACTACTACAATGTGCTCTATGTGGGGCTACCTTTGAAGGTGACCCGGAAACTACAACTAATCCAGAATGCGGCAGCTAGAATGGTTACTTATAACACCGGACTTGAAAGACCTACATTGGCTCCCAGTACGTTTCTGAGCACAATTCAAAGTGTTGGTGCTGACCTTTAACGCCCTAAACGGCCTCGGTCCAGTATATCTGAAGGAGTGTCTCCACCCCCATCGTTCTGCCCGGACACTGAGATCTAGCGCCAAGGGCCTTCTGGCGGTTCCCTCATTGCGAGAAGCCAAGTTACAGGGAGCCAGGCAGAGGGCCTTCTCAGTAGTGGCACCCGCCCTGTGGAAAGCGCTCCCACAGGCTGTCAAAGAGATAAACAACTACCTGACTTTTAGATGACATCTGAAGGTAGCCCTGTTTAGGGAAGCTTTTTCATGTTTAATGCATTCTTGTATTTTAATATTGTGTTGGAAGTCACCCAGAGTGGTGGGGAAACCCAGCCAGATGGGCGGGGTATAAATAATAAATTATTATTATTATTATTATTATTATTATTATTATTATTATTATTATTATTATTTCTGGTGGAACATGTTGTAACCAATGAGGAAAGAGATGGAGATTAGGATATTTAAGCCAGCTCTGCCTCCGCACGTGTCCCTCATCTTTGGGTACCTGCCCTTCTGCCCTTCCAAAGTGTGGGGCTGTGGCTTATCACTCTATTGGGGGCAGAGCAGGATTTTTTTGGGGAAGCACTGATTAGGTCCCCCTCCCATTTCACATGATGTGGTGTTGTTTGTGTTTGGAGTGGCATTCGATTAATTTGGCATGCACTTCCGTTTACCTATCCCAAATCTCCCAATATTCAGCTTCATTAGGTACAGGTAAAGGGACCCCTGACCATTAGGTCCAGTCGTAGCTGACTCTGGGGTTGCGGCACTCATCTCGCTTTATTGGCCAAGGGAGCCGGTGTACAGCTTCTGGGTCACATGGCCAGCATGACTAAGCCGCTTCTGGCGAACCAGAGCAGCGCACGGAAACGCCGTTTACCTTCCCGCCAGAGCGGTACCTATTTATCTACTTGCACTTTGACATGCTTTTGAACTGCTAGGTTGGCAGGAGCTGGGACCGAGCAACGGGAGCTCACCCTGTCACGGGGATTCGAACCGCCGACCTTCTGATTGGCAAGCCCTAGGCTCTGTGGTTTAACCCACAGCTCCACCCGTGTCCCTTCAGCTTCATTAGGAGTCTGTGAATTTTAGCGTTAGGTGAGAGGGAGGAAAACTCCCCCCCCCAATGATCTTAACCAAAGACCTCCTGATTTCTGGCGCGCCCCCTTCTCTTCCCCATGTCCTCCTGGCAATTAAAGAGGATTTGAAAAATTATAGACCTCTGGCAAACTTCCAAACGGCCTGTTCTCCGCTCGCCGCCTCTTTCTCTCTGGCCCAGTCAGGCTGGCATCCTTCCATGGGCCTTCATTATATTTTACGGCCACGCTACAGTAGTTAAGAGCATAATTTAGGAAGTGTCAGAAGCGGAGTATGTGGGAGCCATCTTAACCCTCCTGTGGCACCGAGCGCTGACTCAAAATGACACACTGCTCAGGGGAACATTAGTGTTGTCTTTACACGGGGAAAAATATGTTCTTCCAGGGCTTCTACATAAATATGCTAGGGTGGTCCTGGGCACCGCTGTCTCCCCCCCCCCACAAACCGCCAATCCCCCAGCAAACCGAACATGATGCTTCTCTGAGCAAGGGAGGGCAGGGACAGAATTGTAGAGTTGGTTATCTAGGCCAATGCAGGATTATTTTTTTGTCCTCAGGTAGGGTTCGAACTCACGACCCTGAGGTCAAGGGTCTCATGCTCTTCCGACTGAGCTGTGATAGAAAGAAGCGGGGAAAGTGGCCGCGCGAGAGAAGGCAGCCGGATCATAGAAGGGCTACGTATGAACCCCAAAAGATGATGCCCATTGCCAAAAGAAGACACAGATTTGCATAAAATTGGCACATCCCAATTTAAATGTAAAGGTAAAGGTACCCCTGACCATTAGGTCTAGACATGGCCAAGTCTCTGGGATTGCGGCACTCATCTCGCTTTCCTGGCCGAGGGAGCCGGAGTACAGCTTCCGGGTCATGTGGCCAGCATGACTAAGCCGCTTCTGGCGAACCAGAGCAGCACATGGAAACTCCGTTTACCTTCCTGCCAGAGTGGTACCTATTTATCTACTTGCACTTTTGACATGCTTTCGAACTGCTAGGTTGGCAGGAGCAGGGACTGAGCAACGGGAGCTCATCCCGTCACGGGGATTTGAACCGCCAACCTTCTGATCGGCAAGTCCAAGGCTCTGTGGTTTAACCCACAGCGCCATCCGCATCCAATTTAAATGTAGAGAGATGCAATTTTAAAAATTGCTATAATCTAAATATTGGCAATACGATGGGTGGCACCCAGTCAGCCTTACCCCAGATATGCCCACTCAACTGGATGGAATTGGCACTCCTACAGGTGATACAAAATATCCATCTCACATCTGTAAGAACTCAGTCTTTTAGTGTGGCAGTGCCTGCCCTACGGAACTCCCTGCCTCTTGACAGCAGGCAGCTGCTTTCACTGTGGTCTTTTTAGCACCTGCTAAAAATATTTTGGTTTAGACAAGCCTATCCAGACATACGGCATGAAAAATGGAGGTGCATGTTTTAATCTGCTTTCAGTTTACAGCTGATTTTAATTTTTCTGTTTTGATGCATTGTTTTTACAAAAAAAAAATATTATTGTTTCATTCTCTGGGTAAACCACTTTGAGGGCTTCTTACTTTTTCTTCTTCTTTTGAGCCATCAAGCAATGTACAAATTAACAAATAGAAATAAATATTCAACAAAGACTTGCTGAACAGGACTAGGCCTATTCATTTCATTTGATCTGTTCTTTTGGCAGGTCTGCTCAAAGCTGACTACTGCGATGAGTTTGCTGTGAAAGTGCTCAAGCTGTTGCTGGACACCTTCCCACGCTCCCCTCTGCTGGTGGATCTTCCTCCTCACCGTTCTGTATCATCAAACTGGACTTCTACCAGACAGCCCTTTTAAACAGACCTATGATAGCCCAACAGAGAGAGTTGTCCAGATGTCAGCAGTCTTCTTCTTCTTCTTCTTCTTCTTCTTCTTCTTCTTCTTCTTCTTCTTCTTCTTCTTCTTCTTCTTCTTTTCTGCTCAGTCAGAACAGTATGAGACTGTTTTAAGCTGAGGGTCATGGGTTCAAGCCCTGGCCTGGGCAAAAAGTTCCAGGGGGTTGGACTAGATGTTTCCCAAACTTTGGACTACAACTCCCATCACCCAGTGTTTTGGGATGATAGGAACTGTAGCCCAAAAACATCTGGAGGGCCGAGTTTGGGAGAAACTAGAATAGATGATCCATGTTGTTCCTTCCAACTCTACAATTCTATGATCCTATGATTTACCACCCTTTTCTCCAAAGATTACAGGGCGGTTCGTAACATAAATGTTCACAACGTTGCGCAAGAAACAGATCAACGGCTGAAAGGAAGGCACTTCCTAGCTATTGAGCAACTATTTGGGGGAGCTTTGAACTTTTGTTTTGCTGTTGTTTTAAAGCCCTAATAACAACGCCGAGACTCCCTTGAACGGAGTTTGAGAACTTCCTCTCTGGAGCGGCTGAAAATAGTCCACGGAGCTGTTATCCGAAAGGGGTGGATGTGATCTTTGGGAAGTATCCATTCCTGGCACTGGCGAAGTGCAGAACTCAATTGCCGCTAACGAGGATGAAATTACGGAGGCATTAGTGTAATTACAATGAGAAAACTCTTCTAGTTCAACAAAGATGATTGATGCTGGCGGAAGGCTTGGTGGGAAGTGGTTCCAAGTGCGTTGTCCCCTGTGCTATTTATCTCCAGCGAACGCCGCACGCAAGGAAGAGCAGGGAATGTGGCAAGCGGATCTCTATCAAATAAATAATGTGCTTTGGCAGAGCCACCGACAAGGAAGGGTGCAAGATTCTGGAAACTGTGCACCTCAAGAGGAAAGCGAGGAGACTGGGCCATAAATCTAGCCGTCCGCTCAGGAGGGCTCGGAGGTGTGTCTGTACAGAGAGGGTTGCCAAAAACATCTCCACGCTTCTCCAGGACTGTACCTGCGTCGTCCGCACCAGTTGATGGCTGCTCACGACTTCCAACCCCCTAAAAAACCTGTTTAAAATGTCGGGGGAACTAGCTATAGAGGCAAGGCCCCCCAACCCGCTTATATTTTTATTTTATTTTAAATTCCAATGCCGAGGCAGGTTAACGAAGCTCCAGGTGTTCCTTCTAGAGAAAAAGAGATTAAGAGTCAACATTAATCAAGTTTACAGCATATTCAAATGAGGAGATGAAGTGAGGGAGGATGCACCATAAACAACCACCCAGCCTGAAAGGCTTTCCTAATGAGCCCGGATTTTCAGCGAGGGATTTGCCAGGGTCGAGGTGGGTGGCAGGGAAGAAATAGGTGCGTTTTGCGCAAAAATGGAGCGAGAGCCCCAAACCGGGATATTTCCTCCCTGATTAATTGGATCGCTGTTTAGAAATCCGGGGAAATGGATGAGCGGCAGATTCGTCGGCAGACAAAGGGAAGCGCTCCTTCGCGCAGGGCGGAATTAACGTACGGTTTGAAGGCAGGATTCAGCCCGCGACTCTAGTCACAGAAGCAAAATGGGATGCTATAATAATAATAATAATAATAATAATAATAATAATTTATTATTTATACCCCGCCCAACTGGCTGGGTTTCCCTAGCCACTCTGGGCGGCTTCCAACCGAATATTAAAAACAATACAGCGTCAGACATTAAAAACTTCCCTAAACAGGGCCACCTTCAGTTCTCTTTTAAAAGTAAAATAGTTGTTTATTGCCTTGACATCTCCTGGGAGGGCGTTCCACAGGGCAGGCACCACTGCCGAGAAGGCCCTCTGCCTGGTTCCATGTAGCTTTGCTTCTCGCAGTGAGGGAACTACCAGAATGCCCTCGGCGCTGGACCTCAGTGTCTGGGCTGGATGATGGGGGTGGAGACGCTCCTTGAGGTATACAGGACTGAGGCCGTTTAGGGCTTTCAAGGTCACCACCAAGACTTTGAACTGTGCTCGGAAATGTACTGGGAGCCAATGTAGGTCTTTCAGGACCGGTGTTATGTGGTCTCAGCGGCTGCTCCCAGTCACCAGTCTAGCTGCCGCATTCTGGATTAATTGCCGTTTCCGAGTCACCTTCAAAGGTAGCCCCACGTAGAGCGCATTGCATTAATCCAAGCGGGAGAGAACTAGAGCATGCACCACTCTGGAAAGACAGTCTGCAGGCAGATAGGTTCTCAGCCTGCGTACCAGATGAAGCTGGTAAACAGCTGCCCTGGACACAGAATTGACCTGCATCTCCATGGACAGCTGTAAGTCCAAAATGACTCCCAGGCTGCGCACCTGGTCCTTCAGGGGCACAGTTGCCCCATTCAGGACCAGGGAGTCCTCCACACCAACCCGCCCTCTGTCCCCCAAGAACAGTACTTCTATCTTGTCAGGATTTAACCTCAATCTGTTAGCTGCCATCCATCCTCCAACTGCCTCCAGACACTCACACAGGACCTTCACCACCTTCACTGGTTTCTGGGAGAGTTTTAGGAGATCCGTATAGTTCTCACAGAGCTACGGTTTCCTGAGCGCCTTAACAATCAGTCCTTCTTCCCAGTGGACTCTGGGAATTGTAGCTCTGTGAGGGAAATAGAGGAATCTCCAAACACCTCCTAGTACCCTTAACAAATTGCAGTTCCCAGAATTATTTGGGGGAAGCCATGACTGTGTAAAGTGGAGTCATGTAGCACCCTGCTTGTTGTTAACGCTTAGCTGGAATGAAATATTCAACGCAGCAATAGAGAAATTTAAATAATAATTTATTTGTCAGACAAATAAATGAGAGACACAGTGGTATATGGCTACCAAAGCTCTGCCCACTCTAGCCCTGATGGCCAGCACTTATATTTCCTCAGCCCAGCCCCTTTGCTCCTCCTTTGGCTGCCTCTGTCCAATCAGCCTGGTTGAAATTCCTATTGGCTGTTTGCTAGAACCAATCATAAACGATATACCCATTTCCTATTACCTTTTATGGGAGACAAAGAGCTATATTTCCTTCTATCCATAAATGGCAGACAAGTAGCCATATATCTTACATTTGCCTCGACAAGGCACCTTAATTGCCAGATCATCTTTGCCCTATTGCCCTATTACCCCTTCACTCCAAAACAGATGGCTAAAACAGATGGCTCATGGTTTTAATTTTTATCTTAAACAATGATCTTGGGTTCACCTTCTCACACACCATCAATGAAATAAGAATCTAACATAAGAATCTAACATTTCTTACTTTCTAAATCCTTTGCATACTTACATTTAAGCCAATATATTTCATACATTAACATATATAGCTTTTTAGAAGGAAAGGAACTTAGTAAAAACAGTTTCCAAAAGCAACCCCTTAAATTTACACCCTCCTTTCAAGCCAGCTGCTGTTCCTATTAGCTCTTGCCCTTTAACCTTAGGAAGATGTGGCTCGAGTCTGATGGGAGGCACCTAGTATTATTTTCTGTTAAACAATAAATCTCACTATTTACCAACTCTTAATTGTGTTTTTGTAGCTTGATTGTATTCTGTAATATGTATGGTCAGTATGACCTTTTGCTCCCAGCCTGTAATTTCCTTTTACAACTTTGAGGTACTGCTATAAATCAGAGGGGCCCTGTTTAGGAAGATAAACATCTGCCAAAGTACTTAGCCAGCTGGTTTCTGCCTGGCATGAAAGATACAAACATTTACAAATATATTTTTTAAGCTCATTTTAAAATACAAGCCTTGATCAGATGCCTCAGTCATAGCAGGGCTTTCCAGGTATGGAACGAATGTGTCCACTGGGCCTAACAGTAGGTCTGGCCAAATCTGCTGCTCCGCTCGTTGCCTCAGCCTCCTGCACTAAAGCGGGTTAGACTAGATGAGCTTTGGGGGTCCCTTCCAACTCTCCAGCTCTATGATTTGGATTTGGGGGATATTGGGTTGTTGCTTTTATTTTGATTAGATACTTTGTGTTTTGTGTTCCGGTTTTGTTCTGTGAGCTGCCCTGAGACCTTTGGGTATAGGGCAGTATATAATAATAATAATAATAATAATAATAATAATAATAATAATAATAATATATTGTGGGGGCCGTGAATCAGCATGTGTGGTGAAGGTGGTCACCCCAAAAGATGTGGATTGGAACAGAAGCAAATGCTGGTCAAGAAAGCTCTCGTTTAAGCAGGCCTGAAAACCTGATTTTTAAGGGAAGAAATGTCTTGTCTGGAACACGAGAGCAAAATTCTTGGTTAGGCTCCAGCCCAGCTGAGACCACGCCCCAAGGTGAAGAAGATGCAAGACTCATTACAGATCTGAGTGACCTTCGTGTTACCCCTTGTACCCCAATTAGGCGTGGGAATGCATCACTCCTCCCAAATAATTAAGTTTTTTAAAAGTAAAAGACTTAAAAAAATATATATTTCCCCCCAATGTCATTTACTAGCACAGAACTGAATTTTAGTGAGAGAAAAGAGTGACTCGCGAGGCAGGAAAAAATGGGATGCTTGGAGGGATAAAACTGAAGCCTGTCCCTGAGTGTCTAAACTCACCTCTTCCTCTTTGCTTAATCTTATTTCTGCTTATTTATTCCAACTTATTTCTGCTTGTTCTGAGAACATGGGAGCCCAGTTTGCTCTTTGCCCTCTTCATGGGTAAATGGGAGGGGATTTCTTGCTTTTCTCATGTCCCTCCTTCATTTTTTGAAGCTACTCTCAGCCACTTCATCAGAGCTGGCCTTTTGTTGGGGGGGGGGCGGGGGGCGGGGCTGGATATTACGCCTCATGAGCAGGTTTCGACGAGATGCAGGATTTAATAGGGCTTATTTTCTCTATTTTGCTTTCAACCTTCTCTTTATTCCCTTATGAGGCGCAGACTTTGCTATTCCAACTTTAAACATTCCCCCCCCTCTTTTTTTTAAAACAACAACCTGGGACTTCCATTTGGACCACTCTGGATCTTGGATTCAGCTTTCAGAAGCCAGTTTCGTGGATCCCTACATAGACTAACAGCTATAATCCACTCCATCCCTTCAATCTTTGGGTTAAACTGCCATAAGTCTGGAAATTCTGCAAGTTTTTAAGTACTTTGCACAAGGAATGTTGTCAGGCCTTTGTGATAAATGCTTTGTTCTTAGCTGTTTGGTTAATAGTCTTACTTACCAGTCTAATATTGTTTCCCACTCATAAATGGCTCGCTTTTTCAACCCTTGAATTTCAGTTACTGCTAAAAGTGTATTCTTCCCCCTCCCCATTTGATGTAAGCAGACCTTTACCATTTATGCTATTATTTTGTCTGACTCTTGTCATGTCTGACTCATGATTACTCCCACCCCCCAGACCCCAAGAGTAAAATTTGAAAACTTACTTGCAGGATATTTCAATCTCAGCTTTTCATTTTTCCAATCTTAAATTCACTTCACAATATTTCCAGCATCAGTTTGTTGGATTTTTATCTTTATTTTTTAAAGAAAAAGCCCTCATGAAAATTGTAACCACTTCAAAGCGCAGATTTTTCTTTGCAGCGCTTCCCCATGATAGACACATTTTTGCAAGCCGTTTTCTCGAATAAATGCATTTTAATTGGTTATTTTCATTAATACCTCAAGGACCGGCTCTCTTCATATGAACCTACCTGAGGTCATCTTCTGAGGCCCTCCTTCGTGTGCCTCCTCCTCAAGAAGTCTGGAGGGTGGCAACACAAGAACAGGGCCTTTTCTGCAGTGGCTCCCCGTCTGTGGAATGCTCTCCCCAGGGAAGTTCGCCTGGCGCCTTCATGATACTTATTGAGGTGCCAGGCGAAAACGTTCCTCTTTGAGCAGGCTTTTGGCTGGCAGACATCTAATGCACTTTAAAAATGTGTTGGGTTGTTCTTGTTTTGATTTTTATTATGTATTTTGTGTTTCTATATTGTGATTTTATGTTGTGAACCACTCTGAGATCTGTAGGTATAGGATGGTATACACATTTAACAACAACAACACCAACACGTGCCTTGTCCCAGTATTCCTGAAGGAGCGTCTCCACTCCCACCGCTCAGCCCGGACACTGGGGTCCAGCTCCGAGGGCCTTCTGGTGGTTCCCTCCCTGCGAGAAGTGAGGTTACAGGGAACCAGACAGAGGGCCTTCTTGGTATTAGGAGGTTTTTAATGCTTGATCTTTTACTATACAGTTATACCTCGGGTTACAGACGCATCAGGTTGTGTTTTTTCGGGTTGCGGACCATCAAAACCCAGAAGTACCGGAACAGGTTACTTCTGGGTTTTGGCGGTCGAGCATGCGCAGAAGTGCTAAATCGTGCTTTGCACATGCGCAGAAGTGCCGAATTGCAACCTGCTCGTGTGCAGAACCCGAGAATCCACTCTGTGTGTGTGTGTGTGTGTGTGTGTGTGTGTGTGTGTATATATATATATAAATAATATAAGCCTCCCAGAGTGGTTGGGAAAACCCAGCCAGAAGGGAGGGGTATAATAATAATAATAATAATAATAATAATAATAATACAGTGGTGCCTCGCAAGACGAAAAGAATCCGTTCTGTGATTCTCTTCGTCTAGCGGTTTTTTCGTCTTGCGAAACAAGCCCATTGACGGATTAGCGGATTAGCGCTATTAGCGCTATTAGCGGCTTTTAGCGGCTTATCGGATTAGCTGATAAGCGGCTTAGCGGCTTAGAAAAAGGGGGGAAGGAAAAAAAAACCACAGGAACTCGCAAGACATTTTCGTCTTGCAAAGCAAGCCCATAGGAGATTCGTTTTGCGAAGCACCTCCAAAACGGAAAACTCTTTTGTCTAGCGAGTTTTCCGTCTTGCGAGGCATTCGTCTTGTGGGGCACCACTGTGATGATAATAATAATAATAATAATAATAATAATAATAATAATAATAATAATGTCCACTTTCTCTTTAGGTACATATATTTTTGGCTGAAGACCTGCATTGTAAAACTCAAAGAACTGTGAATTTCTGAAGGACACCTGCCTTTCTGTTTGCGCATCCTTTCGTGACGTGTGAGTTAGGTAGGATGTGAACCACAGTGAATTTCCACCCCCAGACCCAAGCCTGGAGTCTGAATCAGAATCATAGAATTGTAGAGTTAGAAGGGACCCTGTGGGTCATCTAGTCCAACCCCCTGTGACGCAGGAATCTGAACTCAAGCATCCATGACAGATGACCATCCAACCTCTGCTTAGAAACCTCCAAGGAAGGAGAGTCCACCACCTCACGAGGGAAACGGTTCTGAGATGCTGTCATGCTGATGCTTCATGCACTGGCGCCATTGACCTGGTTTACTCATGACACCAAGCATGTGAGAATCCTTCTCTGGAAGGTCTTGATTCCCACACCCACCCAAAGTGGAGCTGAGTGGGAGAGATGGAGCAGACTGTTGAAGGAAAGCTGCCCCTTGACACGAGCTCTTGCGCTTCTTCTACAGGAACAGCCGCCATCTTGGGTTGTCTTGAGGTGCCCAGATGGTGTTGTCATTCTAGCACAGACTTTTGTAATAATAATAATAGTAATAATAATAATAAATTTATTATTTATACCCTGCCCATCTGGCTGGGTTTCTCCAGCCACTTTGGGCGGCTTCCAATGGAATATTAAAATACAATAACCTATTAAACATTAAAAGCTTCCCTAAAAAGGGCTGCCTTCAGATGTCTTCTAAAAATCTGGTAGTTGTTTTTCTCTTTGACATCTGGTGGGAGGGCGTTCCACAGGGAGGGTGCCACCACCGAGAAGGCCCTCTGCCTGGTTCCCTGTAGCTTTGCTTCTTGCAGCGAGGGAACCGCCAGAAGACTCTTGGCGCTGGACCTCAGTGCCAGGGCAGAACGATGGGGGTGGAGACGCTCCTTCAGGTATACTGGACCGAGGCTGTTTAGGGCTTTAAAGGTCAGCACCAACACTTTGAATTGTGCTCGGAAACGTACTGGGAGCCAATGTAGGTCTTTCAAGACCGGTGTTATGTGGTCTCAGCGGCCGCTCCCAGTCACCAGTCTAGCTGCCACATTCTGGATTAGTTGTAGTTTCCGGGTCACCTTCAAAGGTAGCCCCACATAGAGCGCATTGCAGTAGTCCAAGCGAGAGGCAACTAGAGCATGCACCACTCTGGAGAGACAGTCCGTGGTCAGGGAAGGTCTCATCCTGCGTACCAGACGGAGCTGGCAGACAGCTGCCCTGGACACAGAATTGACCTGCGCCTCCATGGACAGCTGTGAGTCCAAAATGATTCCCAGGCTGCGCACCTGGTCCTTCAGAGACACAGTTACCCCATTCAGGACCAGGGAGTCCTCCACACCCGCCCGCCCCCTGTCCCCCCAAAACAGTACTTCTGTCTTGTCAGGATTCAACCTCAATCTGTTAGCCACCATCCATCCTCCAACTGCGTCTTGACCACCCCCACTGGGGGAAGAAGGCCCCTACCCCAAGCCCGAATCTTCCCACTGCAAGACACTTACCTGCGTGAACCACGTTGGCAATAAACAGCCTTACTAGGATATCATTTCAGTTGGTAGAGCATGAGACGCTTAATTTTAGGGTTGAGTCCCACGCTGGGCAAATGATTCTTGCATTGCTGAGGGGTGCCCTAGATGACCCCCCATGGACCCTCCCTGTGGGTTTCAGAGTTGGGTGTGTGTAACAAAGGGGCCAGGTGAGCTTCCCGGGAGAAGCATTTCACAAACGGGGAGCCACTGCGGAAAAGGCCCTGTCCTCGTTTTGCCACCCTCCGGACCTCTTGTGGAGGAGGCATATGAAAAAGGGCCACAGGTGATGATCACAGGGTCTGGTTTCATACGGGGAGAGGTGGTCCTTGAGATATTGCGGTCCTGAGCCATTTAAGGCTTTATAGGTCAAAAGCAACACTTTGAAAGATCTACTATCTAAGAACAAAAGAGCATAAGAAGAGTTTGCGGGATCAGGCCGGTAGCTCCACAGCTTAGGGGGCATCCAAACGACCACCTCAAGACCAGCATATGATAGGAGCAGCTGCAGACAGGCTCCATGTCAGCATCTAGGCTGGACACCAGTGCTAACGCTGGTCAACATAGTATGCTATATATATATATATATATGCTTTCGTAGATTTTCACGGGTACAGGAATGCAGGTTTTGGTGTCTTCGGGTGTCTTCCCGTGTAAGAGTCGGGGTGTCTGTGCGACGTTTCGACGAGGTCTCACTCGTCATCTTCAGGCTGGTGCTTTCGGCTTCTTGTTACTGGAACAGAGCAGAGTCTGGTGTTTGAGTTCCTATAAATACTGTTGAGGGGTGTGGTGTATAGCCTCCAACGTTCTGGGCAGAGAGGAAGTTCCTAGATTAGTGTGCCTTTTCTTCTTTTGTTCCTTAATTACTTGAGGGATATCTTGGGTGATTTCATGAGTGATATTCTGAATACCACTGGGTGGGTCATTAAGTGTAGATTAGTTGCTAAAGCTTTTGTGTCTTGACCTCTTGAGCTTGTGAAGAGTTTTTCTGAGAAGATGGCTGTGCTGCATTTAGAATACCACTGGGTGGGTCATTAAGTGTAGATTAGTTGCTAAAGACACGAAAAGCTTTAGCAACTAATCTACACTTAATGACCCACCCAGTGGTATTCAGAATATCACTCATGAAATCACCCAAGATATCCCTCAAGTAATTAAGGAACAAAAGAAGAAAAGGCACACTAATCTAGGAACTTCCTCTCTGCCCAGAACGTTGGAGGCTATACACCACACCCCTCAACAGTATTTATAGGAACTCAAACACCAGACTCTGCTCTGTTCCAGTAACAAGAAGCCGAAAGCACCAGCCTGAAGATGACGAGTGAGACCTCGTCGAAACGTCGCACAGACACCCCGACTCTTACACGGGAAGACACCCGAAGACACCAAAACCTGCATTCCTGTACCCGTGAAAATCTACGAAAGCAAATATATATATATATATATATATATATATATATATATATATATATATGAGCATTTTATAATCAGGAAGTGGCTCTCCAGGCGTCTAATTAGCTACAGATGCTCAGTTTATTATCTTCACTTTAAAAATGTGCTACCCTTTTCTACGGCAAAACGGATGCTTGCTGTTCCCAGGTAAATGTGTTTAGCATCAGGACGGGAGAAGTAAACTCTCTTTGATTCCTGTATACATTTTAAAATAGCCTTTCTGCGTGTGGACCAGGAAGCAATCTACCCAGAAACGTTTGCATATATGTGTATGTGTGCATTTCAGTTCCAGGAACTTGGTTTTATTCCCGCCACAACCGTTAGCCTTTGTGTCCCTCCCATTCCCTGCAATTCAGTCGCATCCATGACATTCAGGTATGCCAGGTGTAGATGAATTCACAGCAGATGAGGCTTATCAGTAGCTGACAACTCTGCAATTCTATGATTTATCCCACAAGAGATTTCTTGGACACTTTCTCTGGTCAGTTATCACCAGTTCAGATCCCATACTGTATGCAAACTTCAGCTTTTACTCTCAGTAAGTTCCCTTCTAAATTTGTAGGTTTTTAATACTTGTGGGCTATTTGCTTCTAACATGATTCCAATTTATACTCTGTTTTTTTGGTACACCTCTCTGGTATTCTTTGAATGCGGAGTAAAGTAAAGGTAAAGGACCCCTGACAGTTAAGTCCAGTCGCGGATGACTCTGGGGTTGCGGCGCTCATCTCGCTTTACAGGCCAAGGGAGCCGGCGTTTGTCCGCAGACAGTTTTTCCGGGTCATATGGCCAGCAGGACTAAGCCACTTCTGGCAAAAGCAGAGCAGCGCATGGAAATGCCATTTACCTTCCCACCGGAGCGGTACCTATTTATCTACTTGCACTTTGACGTGCTTTTGAACTGCTAGGTGGGCAGGAGCTGGGACCAGGCAAAGGGAGCTCACCCCGTCGTGGGGATTCGAACTGCTGACCTTCCGATCGGCAAGCAGTTTATAAATTCCAAAATTAAATGAATGGAGTCTGCCTAGTGTTAAAACCTTTGCCTTCCCATGATTCTGTAGTGCTGCAGTGTCACGCAGTGAAATTTTCCGTAGGGAACAGTTAGGGACAGAGGTGCCAGTGATGTCACACACACAAGCATTGTGCCTCCCTCTCCAAGCTAGGCAGAAGTTTCCTGGGCTTTGGGAATGAGGCAATAGGCTTTAATAGTTTAATGCTCTAATTTACCGGGAACATTTAGGGGGACTAGTTTAGTCCCCCTAGTCCACTGACCGCATGCAGCTGGAACGCAGGCAGTCAAATGTGAATGTAATCTTCAAGCTGGACTACTGCAATGTGTTCTATGTGGGGCTGCTCCTGAAACTGCAGCTAGGGCAAAATTCTGAGGCTTGACTGCTCCCTTGGGCAGACTGTTATTATCATCACCAGAACCACCGTGTGACACCATTGCTGAAAAAATTGCATTTGCATGCAAAAAAGAGAGAGAGGTTTCAATGACAGTTCAAAGGAGAAGTTTTCGGATTGTGCAGCCATCTAGGAGTTTGAATCACAGAGCCAAAAATTTCCCCATGTTGCCACTGATGGGTAATAATAATAATAATAATAATAATAATAATAATAATAATAATTTATTTGTACCCCGCCCATCTGGCTGGGTTTCCCTAGCCACTCTGGGCGGCTTCCAACAAAGATGAAAAATATATTAAAATGTCACACATTAAAAACTTCCCTGAACAGGGCTGCCTTCAGATGTCTTCTAAACGTCAGGTAGTTGTTTATCTCTTTGACATCTGGTAGGAGGGTGTTCCACAGGGCGGGTGCCACCACCGAGAAGGCCCTCTGCCTGGTTCCCTGTAGCTTTGCTTCTCGCAATGAGGGAACCGCCAGAAGGCCCTCGGTGCTGGACCTCAGCGTCTGGGCAGAATGATGGGGGTGGAGAAGCTCCTTCAAGTATACTGGACCGAGGCCGTTTAGGGCTTTAAAGGTCAACACCAACACTTTGAATTGTGCTCGGAAACGTACTGGGAGCCAATGTAGGTCTTTCAAGAGCGGTGTTATGTGGTCTCGGCGGCCACCCCCAGTCACCAGTCTAGCTGCCGCATTCTGGATTAGTTGTAGTTTCAAAGGTGGCCCCATGTAGAGCGCATGGCAGTAGTCCAAGTGGGAGATAACTAGAGCATGCACCACTCTGGCGAGACAGTCCACGGGCAGATAGGGTCTCATCCTGCGTACCAGATGGAGCTGGTAGACAGCTGCCCTGGCCACAGAATTGACCTGCATCTTCATGGACAGCTGTGAGTCCAAAATGACTCCCAGGCTGCACACCTCATCCTTCAGGGGCACAGTTACCCTATTCAGGACCAGGGAGTCCTCCACATCCGCCTATCTCCTGTCCCCCCAAAACAGTACTTCTGTCTGTCAGGATTCAACCTCAGTCCATTAGCCGCCATCCATCCTCCAACCGCCTCCAGTCAATGTCTTGAATTTTGGCCTTCTTCCTTTTCAGCATTAAAAGTCCCCCCCAAGTCTGAAATCAAACAGCCGTCTTGTGTTGGGTGAAGTAATATCTCTAATTTGTGTGTACTTTTTCTTGATCTCATCACCTACTAGGTTTAAGGTCAATGGCTGTGGAATACCAAGCAGACATTAAATGAAACCGTGTCGCTAATTCAGTCCAGCGAGATATGTTTTATATCACAAAGGGATTTGTTCTGATACTCAAACAATGTATATTAATGAAATAGTCGAAAGCGATTCATTTGGTTCTCAGAGCAAACACATTAAGGGAGGGTGGGAGGGAAACCATTGAGAAGTAAAGCGTGCTGCTTCTTTTTTTAAACTGTGCTTTATTTAGGGCTAAGCTGGTAAGCGTCATTCAATAATTACAGAAGATTACAAGGAGTTTTAGGGAATTGAGAATCAGAGAGCAGTTGTATGGAACTGCGGAGTCATTTACACACCTAGATTAGGGGCTTGTTTCAGTGGTCTCATCCCAGCCAAACAACCAGAGAAGACCAGGGGGGTGTTTAGCCAGTATAAAGACTTCAAAATCAGGCCCAACAGGGAGAAAGACAGAGAACAGTTTCTTTAAAAAACAAAATAAGAAATCCCCCAAATCGAAACGAAAAGGCAAACAATTATTCGTAAAAGAACAGTGTCGTTGTTCTCGGTCCAATAAAATGGAGTAAAGGGGAAAACACACCCTTAAAAATCAAGTTTTAACACAGTGGAAATAAATTATAATAAATATGATATACTTTAAAATATATGTGTTCTTAAATAATTCATTGTTTCTATTTTTCTGATTCAGATTTTAAAGCAACTTTTTTTTAAACTGCTCTAAAGTCATTTACCAAAGATAAATATCGTGCTTTCCTTAAATAGTTTTCCTTGATTTTTTTTCTCTATCATTACAATTAAAAGTCCTACAAAATATGCAAATTTATTTACAGAAAAACAGAGCCAGCATCTTTTATTTTTAAACATCCCCCTGTTTTTCAAAATTCCTTGTAAACAGTTTCAGAAATTCTTCAAAGAGATTGCATTTTTGTAATTTTTTTTGTTTTTTGTTTTTGTGTTTTAAATATTTTTTTTAAATGTTTTTTGTGGTTTTTTATTTTTAAGATTAAGGTTCTAGGCTAAACCCCGCTCCCACCCCACCCCCGTCCTGAAGGGTTCTAGAGCAAATATGGAAGCTACTGAAGCGAAAGATGATTGGAGGTTGCTGGCGACAGCTTATGGAAACATGAAAGCGTCTTAGCTGTGGTTTTCTTTTTCCAGTTTATTTATTTTTTCGTCAAGTTCGAACTAACTTCCGATAGTCTGCAAGAAGATAGCCGTCAAGTCCCCCGCCCCGCCCCCCCTTTGCGTTGCCTACAGGAATTGAGAATTTTTTTTTGTTTCGTTTGCTTATTAGTTTTATTTATTTATTACTAGCTGGAATGCTTGCAGTTTAAAAAGCTGCCGAGATCAGCCGTCTTCTCCTTTGCCCCCCCTTCCCCCCACCCCCAATAAGACACAGCTTCCAACAGCAGTTGGCTGAGAGCAGGAACTGATTTCATTCTAAACTCTACAAAAGTTACAGTTCTACAACATCTTTGTGGATTTTTTTTTTTTTAGCATTAATGCTAACCTCTATGTATATATTTTTTTTGCTTTTTTATTTTTTTTATTTTTGCTTTTTATGTCATCTAATCCTTTCCCCCCTATTATATAGGTATTTTAAACTTTTTTTTCTTTTTTAAATTCTGTACAGCTATTTTAGGGCGGGTGGAGTCAGAAGCATTTACAAACTTGTGTTCTTTCTACTTTGCATCAGCCTTCTTGTCTTCGTCTTCTGCGCCTTCTTCTTCTTCATCATCATCATCATCATCACCATCACCATCACCATCACTTTCCAGTCCAGTGATCTGCTTATTTATGTGGGTTTCTCCTTTTCCTTTGTCTGCTTTCCACAGATACCCACCTCAACCTTCCCCATCTAAGCACTCAGTCCATACATATTATACAGAAAACCATACGAAAGTTTCATAGACTCTTAATTAATGTATAACCAAAGATCCTCCCCAAGTATCAAAGAACTATTATCTTGCCATTTTTTTAAAAGCGTTTAAGCGGTTTTTTTTTTGTTTTTACATATTTCATATAATTGCTCTCAAAACCTGTTATAGGAACAACAGCTCATGAGAAAAGGAAAGAACTTCTGTAATTTACATACAGCTACAAGTCTGCGATAAAAAGTTATGTCCTTTGGTCCCTATATAGCTAAGGAATGACAGATAAAGATGCTTAGTGACTGGTGCCATGGGGTTTCCATAGCAACTGCATCCTTGGTGGCAAACAGGCACTCCTCTTGTCAGTATCAAGGTTTGCATTTCCTGTTTGGAGAAAAGCCGCTGTGGTAACATCAGTTTCACTGCAGAAATCCTAGACGATCTTGCTCCTGTCGTGATTTTGTCTGTGGTTTTTTTGTTGTTGTTATTTATGTTTCTGTTTCAAGCTTATGTCCTTTCGAACCCAGCTGACGTGACTTTTCTTAAAGAAATGGTACAGTCTAAACAATCAGAAAGAGAGTAAGTCTGAAGTCTTCAGCTTGACTGATATTTGCTGATATGTTAAAGGTGTAATCCAACAGTTCTCGTTCCTATATATATTTATTTAATATATATATATATATTTCTCTAAATGTGGCCCATTCAGCTGATGCCCTAAAAAGAGATGAAGAAGATCATTGCAGATTTAACCAACATATGTTTTACCAGTTAAGAAAAGAAAAGAAAAATAACCTCCAAGAAATTAAACGAGGGAGAATGAAAGATAGAGAAAACTGACAAGGGAAGAGAAGTTCAAAAGTGTATACCTAAAAAGAAAAGAAAAAAGGAGGAAATTCAGGAGAACACCTGTTTCCAAGACAACCTTGCTCTCATTGTGGGAACTAAATGCAAATTTGGCAAAGGGGTTCAAGATCAGATCCCTAAACTGCTTTGGAACATTTTGAGAATGTTAAGCAATCCATCTCCCATAAGTGGTGCAAAGTCTTGCCGGTGTTTTCCTAGCTCCTAACGGCCCCTGACTACAAGGAACTTCGGCTCATAATGAAATCTGAAATGTTTACTCCTCTTAAGAAACAGCAACACTGTGCCATGATAATGTGCATTCATACACACCCTGTTTTCACATGGCTCCTCGTCTGTTTGGGAGCTGGAGCCTTCAAGCAGGGCTTTCGAACAAGTGAGCTCTTCCCCGTTCACTTCAGATTATGAGACAGCGCCAGATATTGCACCCTCACTGCAGACAGGTAGCTGCTGGAGATGCCACAATGAGTGTGCAAAGCTGTTCTCTGTGTCATGCACCTCGGTTCCCACAAAGCTTTGGATTGGGCTTCGGGGCTGCCGTGATGCCTAGGCTCTGATAAGTCCCACATTTCTGCATTTGCCAATTATCAGGGTGCTTCCACACTGTCAAACTATGGGAGCGCTCCCCCAAGTCACTCTCCATAGACTGAATTCAGGAAAGACCCATCTACAACCCAAAATAGAAGCGTGCTGTGGAGGGCTTTGTGGAGCACTGAAATTACACGGGCTTTCTCAGATGTAGGCATGTCTATAAACCTTCCCTGCACACTGGAGGGAAAAAGATACTGTAGTTTATCTATCATCTATCTATCATCTATCTATCTATCTATCTATCTATCTATCTATCTATCTATCTATCTCTATCATCTATCATCTATCATCTCTCTCTCTCTCTCTCTCTCTCTCATCTATCTATCATCTATCTATCTATCTATCATCTATCTATCTATCTATCTATCTATCTATCTATCTATCTATCTATCATCTATCACCTATCTATCTGTCTGTCTGTCTATCTCTCTATCTCTATCTCTATCTCTATCTCTATCTCTATCATCTATCTCTATCATCTATCATCTATCTATCATCTATAAACAAAGTGATTTTCCTTTGTTTGACCATGACAGTTTAGAATTACACCACCCCTTCCCCAAGCTTTCATTTTTCTACCACGAAAAAGTCAAGACTCTAACTTGGGCAGCTGGGTCTGTCATCGTCTGGTAAAGCACACATGCTCCTTAGCTTAATTTTGTGGGCCGCTTATAGGAAAGCAAGGAGAAATTGTCCTTTTAAAAGTCCCCCCCCCCCTCAACTTTCTGTGGGCAGTTAAGCTGCCAGGGAGATATTTTCTTTTGCAAATGGCAGAAAGAAACACTTTTTGCACAGGTGGCTTCAAAAAATAAAATGACTTGGAACCAACTTCCTCTCCTTCTCTCTCTCTCTCTGTGCAATAAAATAAACTAAAAATGTAAAGCTAACATTTCTTAAATATTTTTTTTTAATCATGATCCAACTAAACTTGACATTTAAGGAGGATGCTTAATCATTACGGATTAGCTCTTATCTCTTGCTAGCAAGCAGGTTTCTCTTCTTATACACTTGGTGATTTATTACATCAAGAAACTTAGAAACTGCAAAGCTCCCCTCTGGTGGGGAAGGTGTCATGCGTTATATCAAACCATGCTGGCAGGTTTCCGACACTGTTGATTGAACAAACAGCAAACCGTACACAGCAGTCTAAACAATTACAACACCAAAAATAATAAGAATAGAATAAGAAATAAAAAAAGGAAAACACTCATCTAGGACCCTTTTTCAGTTGTAAACAAACAAAAAGAAAAAATGCATTTTACTTTTGAATCAGGATTTTTTTCCCTCTCCCCCAAATAACACCCCCCTCCCCAGACAGGCTGGATTTATTGAGAGTTATTGCGCTATGAGGCAAATTAGGAATTCTAATAAGGTACGTTAGAAGCCGCAGGTTTTATTTTCTAGCTTGCTTTGGAAGGTAGCTCTTTCCATTTGTAAAAACTGCTGCGATTAACTATGAATTTTTGAGAGGGATTTGAAATATCTTAAGGAAGAAAGAAAGAAAAAAGATCAATTGAAAAAGGCCCCCAATTATCCATTGAAAAAAAGAAAACACAAGATTTTAGAGTGCAAGAATACCAATCACACATTTCCCCCCCTGCTTCCTTTTTTTAAAAAAAAGAAACTAGGAATTATTCATACATTTATAACAATCCCCCTTTCCGCCCCCGAAAGAATTAAGAATTCACGTTTCCCCTCTTTCCGTGTGATAATCTAAAGAAGCAAAAACCGCTGAACGAGAAATTAAACAACAAAGAAACCACTGCAAGCACTAAAGGAAACGAACAAATAATAGGAAATTAAAAAATAATAATTAAAAAAATGAGCACAGCAATAAAAAACCGTGGCAGCACAAAAGTCAAGAAAGGCACATGTGATCATGACTGGCCAATCATCAACTGATACAACATCCAAGAAAAAATGCTTCAATCACGGCACCTCCACGAAACTTGACGGCATGTCATGCAACCAATTCTTAGCTTCGTTACATGGCGCCATCATGTCACACTTTCAACTTCGAGTTGATTTGAACTTACGGACTGGGGGACTGTATTCTCCACTTTCCTGTCATTACGTGAACTTTTTTCCTAGCTCAGCGCGAGACTGTGGTGGATTTGACTGGCTCTTGGTTGATATTGTTGGAATTTGATTGAATGACAAAAGAAGAAAAGATTTTTTTTATATATATATCTTTGTATTTATATATAGTTTGGAAAAAAAAAGGCGGGACGGTGGGAAGGAAAGGTATAGATTAGAACGGCAAAAGAATTATGAAACCATAAGATATTTTTTGGAAAGAAAGGGGGATAAAAAAAATATAAGCACCAAAACACACCATCGTTCCGAAAAGCTCTAATGAACACGCACAAACGAACGTAAAGGAGAAAAAGAACCAGGAAACGGAAAAGGAATTAAGTAAATAAAACAGGGATGGAAGGAGCCTAGCAAGAGACACACCGACATATACAGACAGTTCGTGTGGGCACATAATAAACAGTGACCATTAACAGAACAATATGTCGTGGCAGCTAAAATAAGCATGCGTTGGATGGATGACAGCAGACGCCGGTAAGTTGGTTCGCAAAGTCTGGGAAAATATATTGGCTGCCAGCCATCCCCTGTTGACCTAAAAGCAAACCTTCCCCAGCCATTCCCATTTTTGCAGGCCTCTACTGGATGGGATGGGCCTACTAAAAGGGCTTGTGTTGGCCAGAGACTTGATGTCTCTTTCCTCCAAAGCAGCAACATTCGAAATTTGCCAGGCGCAGTATGCCCCTGGCTATCAACCACTCGCGACCAAGTGACGATGCCCGGGTGACAGGATAGTGCCTGAGCCTGACCATCTGGAGGTGGAGATCCTTGAACCTTGACTCTTCTCATACAATAGCAGCACACCCAGTAGAATTCTATCTGTGATATTCTACCTACACCATCAGAACGAATTTCAGGAACCAAAACGTTGTATTGAAAAATGCAACTTTAGAGCTGTCTGGCCAGAAATGGCAACTAGGCGTTCCATTTTGCCAGCTGTAACTCTGGTTTAAGGAGCCATTTGGCGCCCAGCTTATATATCTCAGTTTCTAACACTGCTCCAAAGGTGCAGAGCAAGGATCGCCAACGTGGTGCCCCAATGGACAGCCTGGACAAAGGATCCCCAATGGATAGCATGGACAACAATCAGAGATGGTGGGAATTGGAGTCCACTTGGAGCCCAACCACACCTGGAGAGTAAAGCAAATAAACAGGGAAGAAGGTGTGGTCGATGCGACTGAGCTATTGGCCTGCCTGTTGAACGTAGGACAGGCATATGAATTCCAGCTACTGCTACAAGTCCCATGATCACGCAAAGGTACCCTTCCCCAATCCAATGATTCCATTTCCCCATAGGTTCTCTTCTGCATCAGTGTTTGGTTCCTAACCATGGCTTGCGCCAATCTGAGATACTCTTCTCCACACACCCCACATCCAAGCTCACAAGTTCTCTGTTCCCTGGATGTAAAAAGCAGATTCACTTATCAAAGCCACTGCAGAGGAGGTGGGGTTGCGGGCTTCACGGCCCCACCACACGCATGGTGGCTGGAGCCCAGCCCCTGCGCAATGGACCTTGGTTGGTCGCCGTTGAGGGGCCTGGTAGGAATTTTTCCACTTGGCAAATTGGCACGGGCCACTTGGTTTTCACCTACCTCGTAACAAATTGTCACAACTTTCTTGGTATTAGCGGTTAGGCATTGGTATGGTTCTGTAGATGGAAGAGGGGAGGTAGCGCCATCACCTGCCCCACATATTGAAGGGTAGTCTGATAAAGGATTCCGGGGGGCGTGGCCCTGTCCAAAGCCTATGGATGTGAGGGCCTAAGGCACACCCCCTAGTGGTGACCCCAGGGGAGTTCCTAGTTGATGTGCATCAGCAGGACTCCCCCTACTGGTGGTTAACCCTTCCCGGACTTCAAGCGGATGGGCTGAAGCCGGATATAGTCCAATGTGTAAGCCAATACCACTCATCACCTGTAACCAATAAATTTGTGGCCTTATTTAGCCCATTAACCTTAATAATTGTGTCATGCGTCTTTATTTCCACTGGGGGGGGGGGACGGGAACTCGCTATGCAACACACCTGAAAGATAATTGGGAGAACTGCAAAAGAAAGTTTCTGAAAGTAAGCCAGGGTTGCTTCCCACAAGACAATTTGAGAACGTTAAGAAGATCTCAGCTGGATTGATAGGAATTTGCCTAGCCCACTGCACCAACCTGTCTCTAACTCTCTTTTAAACCCATCCAAATTCTTATATCAAGATCGCATCTGCGTAGGATACCCAGATGGGCCTAGACAAGGGGCGGGGCAGGGGCCAGCTGCCCCCGCCATCAAGTAAAACAATAGAAATACTTAACTGATGAATCATGTCGCTTCTGCCCCCCCCCCCAAGTCCTACCTTCCCCAGCAAAAATCCTGGCTATGCCCATGGATAGCCATGTTGGTCTGTGTTAGCCAAAACATCAGAAAGAACTGGAGATGCTTAAGAATAATGCATTTGTTGTAGTGAACAGTTTTGAGATCGGTTTGGGGGAAGCTGGCTGCATGGGAAGTGGAGTTTAGGGCTTTCCAGGAAGGCTGGTCCTTTACTTGGTAATAATAATAATAATAATAATCATCATCATCATCATCATCATCATTTATTACTTGTATCCCGCCCATCTGGCGGGACTTTCTCAGCCACTCTGGGCGGCTTCCAACAGAATATTAAAAACACGATAAAACATCAAACATTAAAAACTTCCCTAAACAGGGCTGCCTTCAGATGTGCCTTGGAGAGCTCATATGCCCCTAGATAAACTGTTTGCAGGCTAAATGGGGAAGGTTTGTAGGATATGAACTGGCTACTGTAACTCTCACAGACGAACTAGACTGTTGCGCTGCATTGACTCCTTCGCCTCAGTTGTGGAATGAGGTGATCAGGTGCAAAAAGGGCATTTTAAATACAGTTTTGCTGCAACGTTATTCCTCATGCTCACACAGACTGTTTTTGCTCTCTGTTCTTCTTTTTCCTGGGTGTTTTATCCTTCCTGCTTATTTATTTATTTAATTTCCTTGAATTTATATACTGGCCTACACCCGCAGGTCTCAGGGCGGTTCACAGAATAAAATCAAGATATAAAACCACAAAAATACATAATCCAAATAAAAACAGCAACAACCCAATAACCTCCCTTCCAAACAAAAAAACAAACAAAAACCACAACACATTTTAAAAGGGCATAGGATGTCAATCAAATCAACCAAAGACCTGGTTAAAGAGGAACGTTTTTGTCTGGCACCTAAAGGTATATGATGAAGGCACCAAGCAAACTTCCCTGGGGAGAGCGTTCCACAGATGGGGAGCCACTGCAGAGAAGGCCTCAAAAAAATGGCATTAATATGGTATCTCTCGTGTTTCCTAAGGATTCTTGCATCGTGTATGAAGGTGGAATCCTTTATTCATGGAACCAGTATGCCTTTCTGCAACAGTTCCTGCTTTCTGTTTGTGGATCCTCCTCACTCCCTCCATTGATTTCCATAAAACCCAACACATCGCAATAATTCCATGACTCAGCAATAGGAATACTTCCAGAAGATGTGACCGAATCCAAACACCCCCCTCTGTGAACAGATGTAGGACTGTCTCTAAGATTGGACACCATGAGGCAATCGCCTCAGGCAGCAGTTGCTGTGGAGCCCATCCTTGCCCGAGTCCCTGGCCATTCTTCCTGGCTGGAGGACTTGGCTCTGTACGCCACACAGCTTGGTCTCCACCCTTTAAACTAGCCTGTTGCCTTAGGTGTGGGCGAAGGATACTATCCTGCCACCTGCGTTGTTGATGTGCGGGTCAACTGGCCACCCAGTTGGCTTCTGCATGTAGAAGGGGACACCATTTTGTCCCTTCCCTCGGGCAGCAAAATGTCCTGAACTGGGCCTGAGCGGAACACACCATTCTGCTCACGCTGTGGCAGGAGCTGTAAATGTGCCCACGGGGACCAGTCTCCTTGCCGGTACCCCCCTTTGGTGCCCATGAAACGCCTCAGTAAATATCCCATCAAAAATTCACAAAGCGTGTTCTCACTAGCAGAGAGCACGTGTTGCGGTTGGGGAGCAGGCCACCATCATGACTAGGCAATTTTGGGAACCCAAGATGAAAGGGTTAATTGGGTCGCTGGGGAAATTTGGGTGTTGCAAAATTGGAGGAGGGGTTTAGAGTCTATAAATTGAGGAGCTAGACTAGGGGACTTCCTCTTGGCCATTTTGCATCGGATCACCCGCCCCCCCTCCCTTTTATAGGGTGGTTCTTGGGTTCATTTGACCTTGCTATGCCTGTCATGGGGTCGTTCGCCTTTGAGCGGGGGCCTGGTAGGAATTTTGCCATTTGGCTGATTGGCTCTTGCCACTTGGTTTTTGCCTACTGCGTAGCAAATCGTCACAACTTGTAAGGTTGGCGGTTAGGCATTGGTTAAATTGGTGCTTGGAGGGGTAAGGTGCCTATCCCTCCAAATGATGCGAATGGGAATTCCGTTAAAGGAATCCAGGGGCTTGCCATCCTTTCGTCCTTGTCCGTGGAGCCGGACTTGGGCCGGGCAAGACCCCACCGGAACATGAGGGTGAGAGGTGTTGGACTGCATTTACCCAGCCTCATTTCTCCCCAATACTTGTTTCCCACGCTGGCTTCCGGTGGTGTCCGGAAGTGCCAGCGCTGTCCTTGGGGGGGCAAGGACATAGTCATAACCAATGCCTAAGCAACCACTCACATTTTCTGTATTTAAATAAAGTTGTGGCCAAAATTATGCCAAAAACCTTAAACAAAAAATTAACGTGTGCTGTGTGAATTTTTTTTGGGGGGGTGGCACTGCGGAACTCAACACGCAACGCACAGGGGACAGTTTGCTCTTCCTGCTCAGTTCTCGTTTCAGCTGCCTCAAACTGGTTGGCATTGAACACATCCCCTTAAACGTGCTATTGTTCAGAAAACTGACGCAAGGATTGAACCCACCCCTTCCATTTTGAACAGAGGAGGAGAGTTTTGCTCTGTGACTACATAGGGCTGGTTGGTGTAAGTGCCTCTCCCCACTTCTGTGGGGGGCAGCTGGTACAGGGTGGAGTCCTTCCATGCCCTTTTTTGGGGGTGGGGGGATCCTATCCCTTCCTTTCTTAGATATTGCCGTCATTTTGTGTTACATCACACACATTATCCATATGGTTTTGTGCCACATACCCGCAGAAGTCACTTTGTGTTATTCCACAGCTCCCACAACAACTACTTCACCCCCCCAAGCTGCTTTCCAGGGATCAATATACCATATTGGGCAAGGACATTTCTGCTCAGAAGACCCAAGTAGGGGTGTTTATTTGAATAAAATATTGGGGGGGGGGCTCAGGGAAGCTCCGCCGCACATAACTGATCACAAGACACATGCACACCATTTGAATGGCAACGTCCATCAACTTTGGGGGTCCCCTGAAATACTTTATCGGGGGCACGTGCGAAAGGACCTTGCTCCAAGGAGTTGGCTCCTGGAGCCCAAAAGCATCTTACCAGTAATGTTCTGCACTCAAACAACCTTACACCGAGTACTCATGTACTTGGGAGGGCTTTCTATGGGTTACAAATCTGCCGCAGTTGCTTACATCTCTCCCCCAGTCTCCCTCCCCAACCAAAACCCTCTCGAAACTAAGAGCATGTTCAGTATCTCTGAGCTAGGCCTGGCCGTGCAGAAACAAGCTAACTCTAATCTTTCAACACTCAATTAGCACGTTGGATATTTTATTATTATTTTTTGCCTGCAGCTTCAAATTACCTTCAAGGTGTATGGCTCAATTAACTAAAAATATTTCTTGACTCGTTTTTAATTGCACTAAAACTAGGATACACCTCCAGCTAGGAAGAGTAAGGTGAAAATTGGTGTCCCCATATGTTGAAGATTGATTGAAGCCTGAGATCACTCAATAAGCTTTCATAGGACTATTAATTATTAAACTTTTATTAATTTCTCCTTACATTTTTTTTAAAAAAGACATTCAAAGCCCCACTTCGTACGATGTTCCTGAAATTTAATAATTGCACCAGTAAAGCTGGGGTGCTTGTCTTAGAAACAATTTTGAGCACCTTTTGCAGGATATAAACATCAATGGGCAAGCATTTGTTTGCTGGAAAGTGGGCACATCCATGAGCATCTTTCACCTATTTTCAGCCTGCCTATAATCTCTAGCTGTTGGTAGTTGCCTGAGCTAGGTATGAAACTCCAAGTCCAGAGATTTGCTGAAGAGGCTCACTTGTGGGTCGAATGCAAAAACCCAGACACATTAAAACCAAGGACAACATTAGCACAGGAATAAACATAAACGGCAATTAAAATTGGCTTGTCCCATTCTTCCTCGCGTGAAGATAGCCACCACAACATATGCCGTTCTGATTATGGCAGGCAGGTCATGCCAGCCAGGCTCCCCCAACCCTATAGCCATGACATGATCCATTCTTTGTAATGGACTCCAAGTAGGAAATGATGGATAGATGATGGAGGGATGGATGGATGGAGGCAGGGACAACTCAGCCATTAGACAGAATTAGGACAATAGCCTCAGGGGGCACCAGGGAGCAGTAGCAGCAGATACCGGCTCCCCAGCTGTTCCACCTGAGCTCCCTGACCATCCTCCTCAGTGGGAGATCAGAGCCATGTGTGCCACAGTCTAGAGATGCACCCACTCAACCCCAAATTCTCCTGCTGCTGTCATGTACAGCCTTCCCATTGGTGAAATAAGGTTCAGCTGGCAATCCTGACAGCTTCTGTATACGGAATGGGGAGGGCACAATTTTGTCCCTGGAGGCAGCATGTCCTCCATGCTTACTAACCAGCATTACCGCCTTTACACAACTATAACAAGAATACTGTCCAACACTTGCTGAATTAACACACCTGTGTCACATTACCTGTGCAGAACCC
The DNA here is from genome assembly GCF_965113315.1 of Podarcis vaucheri. Lineage (NCBI taxonomy): Eukaryota > Metazoa > Chordata > Lepidosauria > Squamata > Lacertidae > Podarcis > Podarcis vaucheri. The sequence goes on from NC_138749.1 coordinate 4,543,031, forward strand.
TATGCACATTTCCCCGAGAGTAAGTTCCACTGAACTCATGGGACTTACTTCTGAATAAACACATGCAGGATTGATCTATAAATGAAAAAAGGTTTACACTCCCCCCTTCCTCAACTTGGTGTAATCCAGACATTTGGGACTACAACATCCATCAGGCTGAGTCAGCACAGCTGTCTGGTTTATGAAGTATGGTGATGAGCCCACCAAAGCAACCACCTCCATAGAGTCTTGGTAACCTCACGGCTCAATTTTTACGACACGTCCTATGGAGGACTACCATTTGACCTGGTCTATCCTTGGGCCTAGGGATGCAGGTGGCGCTGTGGTCTAAACCACAGAGCCTAGGGCTTGCCGATCAGAAGATCGGTGGTTCGAATCCCTGCAATGGGATGAGCTCCCGTTGATCGATCCCATCTCCTGCCAACCTAACAGTTTGAAAGTACATCAGAGTGCAAGTAGATAAATAGGTACCGCTCCAGCAGGAAGGTAAACGGCGTTTCTGTGCGCTGCTCTGGTTCGCCAGAAGCGGCTTAGTCATGCTGGCCACATGACCTGGAAGCTGTACGACGGCTCTCTCGGCCAGTAAAGCGAGATGAGCGCCGCAACCCCAGAGTCAGCCATGACTGGACCTAATGGTCAGGGGTCCCTTTACCTTTACCTAACCTTACCATACACCTCTAGAGTTTCAAGCCTCAATATAAAAATGGTGGAAATTAAATAAAGAAACAATGCTATCCTTTTCAAATTCACCCACTCAGCTAACCATCATCAAGTGTTGGTGTGATCAAGTGATGTATACCTGGAAGTGTGAGCTGGATGCTTTGCAACGCCAATTGCACATGTCATAAGCACAAGTCATAGATCTAATCTTTAAAAATAATCTTGCAACATCTTGCTCCTCATATATGAATACTTTCGGATTTAGCACATGTCTAGTGGCGACAGGCAAATCAATTCTGCCTCCCTCTTGGAAACTAATCCCCAGCATTAGCACTAAAATAAATTCCCCCACCAGCATCTGGAAAGGGTTGCACTTCCTTGCAGGATTCCCATAGATTCATCCTTGAAGATGGGACAGAAGCTACAGCTACTGCAGTTGGTGGAATCCTAAACGATGTGGCATATTGAAATCATAGGACACCAATCTAACGAGGTCTGAATTTTCAGCCTATGGATGACTGAGCCCAATACAAGATATTAACATACCCTCCAACATTTCTCTGATGAAACTAGGGACGTCCTATTCAATAATAATAATAATAATAATAATAATAATAATAATAATAATAATGTTACTATTTATACCCCTCCATCATTCTGAGTTGCCACTCTGGGTGGCTTCTAACATATATAAAAACATAATAAAACATTAAACTTCCCTATACAGGGCTGCCTGCAGATAGCCCAGGGGTCAGAGAACTCCATACCCTCCAACCTTCTCTGATGAAACTAGGGACGTCTAGGGATGTGGGTGGTGCTGTGGGTTAAACCACAGAGCCTAGGACTTGCCGATCAGAAAGTCGGCGGTTCGAATCCCCGCGACGGGGTGAGCTTCCATTGCTCGGTCCCTGCTCCTGCCAACCTAGCAGTTCGAAAGCACGTCAAAGTGCAAGTAGATAAATAGGTACTCTTCCGGCGGGAAGGTAAACGGTGTTTCCGTGCGCTGCTCTGGTTTGCCAGAAGCGGCTTAGTCATGCTTGCCACATGACCTGGAAGCTGTACGCCGGCTCCCTCGGCCAATAAAGTGAGATGAGCGCTGCAACCCCAGAGTCGGCCACGACTGGACCTAATGGTCAGGGGTCCCTTTACCTTTACCTAAGGAAAAGCAGGACATTCTGGGATCAAATCAGAAACTGGGACAGCTTCTGTAAATCTGGTTCATCCCTGGAAAACAGGGACACTTGGAGGGTCTGTATTAATGCTAACTTCCCAACAACTTAGGCCTTGAATGAACACCCTTCCAGCGTTACCTGTGGGGCCTTACCTGTGAAGTGCCCTCTCCAAGGAACCTTGCCTGGTGTCTACCCTTTTCTCATATCAAGGTAAAGGTCTTTCTGCATTTTGACGTTTTCTTAGCATCACTTTAAATTGTTGTATACCCAGTGCTATTTTTCTAAAATAAAGAGGAGCAGGAGCTTACCATGAACTTCTCCCTTGTTCTCTTAGAATGGTAATGGCGCCTGCTTCAGAGGTACAGTGGTACCTCGGGTTACAGACGCCTCAGGTTACAGACTCTGCTAACCCAGAAATAGCACCTTGGGTTAAGGTGCTTTGCTTCAGGATGAAACTTTGCTCTAGGATGAGAACAGAAATCACGCAGCGGCAGCAGGAGGCCCCATTAGCTAAAGTGGTGTCTCAGGTTAAGAACAGTTTCAGGTTAAGAACAAACCTCCAGAACGAATTAAGTTCTTAACCCGAGGTACCACTGTACTGGAGTTGAGCTCCTATGAGCTCAGGCTGAAACAAAGCCCTGCTTATACCTCTTTTTAAGTTTTCATTGATCCGTACTGTTCTATTCTTGTTATTTAGATTAAAAAAAAAACCTTATGTAAGCCATTGCCATGGGGTATAAGTTTGAACCATAACCAAGCAAGCAAATACCTGCATGTGTCTAAATAGATTCTGTGCCCAAATAGAGTCTGCAGGAATGCAGATGGTATCCTTGCATCCAAGACAGAAACTCTGGAAACTGATTAAAGAGGGTTGGAAGGGACAGGGGAGGGGGAATCACTTCACAGCCGGGCTGCCCTCAACAAGAAAAGGTGGCTGACACCATGTGCCGCTCTAATCAGCGCTGAAAGCTTATGAGGTCAAGGTCTGCCTCCTTCTCCATTACTCTTTCCTCTGTCTTTTCAGCTTTTTTCGCCTGTCTGCTTGGGTCTTGAAGGGCTGCTCTTGTCAGCCCATACATATTAAAAACACCCTCCCAGCATAAAAAAATCCCTAAAAACCACCCCCTCAAGTAATATACCCAATGAGGGAGATGGAATGGGATGAAAGGTGAACAAAGGCTCTGCGAAAGCAAAAACAAAACCAAAAAACCAAGTGGGATATTCAGCCACATCAAGGACCAGCTCATTAATCACAATCCAACAGACCAAGACTAAGGCTAACTTGAGTTTTTGAAAATACATATCGGGAGAGGAAGCTGGGAAACGGCCAAAGGCGTCACATGGCGAGGTTGCTCTGATGGGGAGATCAGAGGCAAGTGCGAGCCATGTGCTCTGTAAGGCTCCCAATGGCTGCAGCTTGAGCAGGTCTGCTCCCGGGGCATTTAAACAACCCTCACTTGGACCCTTCACCTGGTTTTTCTTATCAGGTACGAAGAGCCGAGGTTGGGGCAATCTTAGCTTTGGATGGAGGGGAGGTTGTACAGTGGTACATCGGGTTACATACACTTCAGGTTACAGACTCTGCTAACCCAGAAATAGTACCTCGGGTTAAGAACTTTGCTTCAGGATGAGAACAGAAATCGTGTGGCGGCAGCAGGAGGCCCCATTAGTTAAAGTGGTGCTTCAGGTTAAGAGTAGTTTCAGGTTAAGAACGGACCTCCGGAAAGAATTAAGTACTTAACCCAAGGTACCACTGTAGTTCCTTCCTGTCCCTCCAATGCTAGGGTATCCTGTGTGATGTGGTTAAGAGCGGTAGGCTCGTAATCTGGTGAACTGGGTTTGATTCCCCGCTCCTCCACATGTGGCTGCTGGGCCAGTCACACTTCTCTGAAGTCTCTCAGCCCCACTCACCTCACAGAGTGTCTGTTGTGGGGGAGGAAGGGAAAGGAGAATGTTAGCTGCTTTGAGACTGCTTGGAGTAGTGATAAAGTGGGATATCAGATCCAAACTCCTCTTAAAGTGATACAGGGGGAGTGGCCTATTTCCCGTTGAGGCCCAGGGCCAATCGTACTCCACCAAGCTCCAAGAGGCTCCTCTTGTTTGATGGAAGTCTTAGGAACCCCCGCTGCCAGATTGACTCATGGCGGCACTTCCGGCATGCAGGCCGGAAGTAAATGATTGCCCCATGCCTAAGCCAAACCTCTTGTGTCTTGTATTCAATAAAGGCATAGTCTGTTTCAAACCAAAGCCATTCTATGTTGTCCTTTTTCCTACTTGGTGGGCCGGGGGGGGCAGAGGTGGCACAATGGCTTGGCCTGCAAGAAATGTCATGGGGTCTGAATCAAAAAGTGGTGGTGGTGGGGTCAATATCCCAGCAGAAGAAGTGGGAGACCATGGCATTTCATGGGACAAGGGATGGAGGATATCAACAGTGTCTTTCCTTGCAATTTTCTTCCTTCACATTTCTAGGAGGGCAATGTTGTCTGCTCCTCTGGTATAAATGACAGCTGTCTTAAATGGGCTCTACTTTGCTAATGATGTTCCCATACTAATGGCTCGATTTTATTTATCGATTTTAAAAAGGTACATTTCTTTGCTGCCTTTCAGGACAGTAGATCACCCCCAACATCGTCAAACGGCTCACCATATAAGATCACAGTGGGCGTGCTCACATATTGCATGCAATGAGCTGTGTGCCTGCATACACAACCACTGAGCTGTACATTCATACAGTTGTTCACACATCATGATCACCGAGAGTACAGTGTGTACCTGTGTACAGATTTCACTGAGCTGCCTAAATCAAAAAAGTGTACACTCTTACGCTCATTTGTAACGTGTGAGCTTAATAAAACAACAAGTGCCATTATAAACTGCACAACTAGAATCAATACATAATCCAGCTCCTTAAATGCAAGACGGATAAGCTGCAGATAATACGCCCATATAAAACCATTGCAGCTCACCCTCTCGTGCCAAGCATGGGGTTGCTACAATATACTGCTACAAACTCCCCAATCTTAAGCTTTGCTAAAGGCCAGTTGGAAAATGAAAGCCAGATCAAGAGAGGAGGCAAACACAATTCTCTTGGTGGCGGGGGGGGGGGGCATCCCTGAAAAAGCCCTCTCTCATGCACCTGCTACTATGGTTGTAGCAGGTGGCACTGGGGTCCAAACCTCTGAGCCTCTTAGGTTTGCCTATTGTAAGGTTGGCAGTTTGAATCCCTGCAATGGAGTGATCTCCCGTTGCTCTGGTCCAGCTTCTGCCAACTTTGCAGTTCGAAAGCACACCAGCACAAGTAGACAAACAGGTACCACTGTGGCGTGAAGGTAAATGGCATTTCTGTCCGCTCTGGCACATGGTGTCCCGTTGTGTGAAGAATTGCAACACAATGTGCTGCGTGAAGAATTGCAAGAGGAATGTCTTCAGGGCGTTAAAACCAGGTGCTGGTTTTAACCTTTAAAGCCCTAAACAGCCTAGGACCCTCATACCTATTGGACCTCCTCTCCTGGTATGTCCCATGGAGGACCTTACGGTCTTCAAATAAAAACATCTTGGAGATCTCGGGACACAGGGAGTGTTATGTACTGAGTTGTGTACAGGGAGGTTAGGCTGGCCTCAACCAGAGCCAGGGCTTTTTCGGCTGCGACTCCGATCTGGTGAAACGCTGTCACAAGAGACTTGACATCTTTCCACAGGGCCTTCAAGACAGAGCTGTTCCACCAGGCCTTTGGCCAAGGCACAGTCTGACCCCCTCCTTCGGTAATCCTCACAGAAGTCTAGCCCAATGGTTGCTATTAATTTGTTTTTGAATTTATTTTAGAATGAATTGGTTTTAGAAATTGATTGTGATTTTAGGTAAACTGTTATACTTTTATTGTTAGCCGCTCTGAGCCTGGCTTCGGCTGGAGAGGGTGGGATATAAATAATAATAATAATAATAATAATAATAATAATAATAATAATTGACAGCCCTACTTAGATAGCATGGCAGTCATCTAGTCCAGAAGCAACTAGGGACTGAGTAACAGAGGCAAAAGCTACTGCCTCCGAGACAGGACAGCATCTGATTTGGCAATGCTTCTTTGAGGCTCGCTCATTTGTTCCTTCCCAGAGAAGCATTTTCCCATCCATCCTGACCTGGGAATTTTTCACCCTGGTACAGGACAGATCAGGAAAAACTGCTAACATCCTTGCTCCCACCCCCCACCCCCAACGCCTGGTCCACCCCTGCACTGACAGATTTTGAGAAACGAGGGCTTTGTCTGCTGTATGGACCTTTTTGATGGATTCCACCTCAGCCAAACGAAATTAAGATTTCAGCAAACAAGCCCCACTTCTGCGGTGGCGGCAGAACAAATGACGGCTGATAATTGCCAGCTCCTCTTGCTTATTCTTTGCTCTGCTCACTCCATCAGTCTCTCCAGATTATATTTTCAGCTGAGTTTAATGAACGTCATTTATTAAACTAACACCAGGGTTCTGCTCTGGCCTCAGACAGATGTGTTCGCTAATATGAATCATTCCTTTAAATTGGATTATTCTGATTGAGAACAGATCCCCGCCACTCCATGGAACGCAAACAAACGGAGCTCACTCTCCTCCGGTCGTGACAGTAATCAGGTTGTGCTCATTAAAAGCCCATCCTGGTGCCATTCACATCTGGGGCTGGAAGGGGAGCGACAATACCATTTTCCTGTTGATACCCCAGGTACAAAATAGAATCAGCACAGCAAATTCATTTTTATCCATTTTCTGAGGCAGTGGGCAAAACAGCAAAGCTCACCCAGCTTAGGTTCACATCTTGGCTTTCAGATGCATGGCCAATGGGCAAAGTCAACTGGTTTCATGTCCTGCTTTGTCACCACAAATGTTTACTATTCCAGCATTTAACAAGGCGGCAAATGTGTGCCCTGGGTTCCAGTGGGTTGACTCCAAGGGGAAAAGACAGTGTTGAGGAGCAAGGTAAGTTCCACATGCAGACTTACTGATTCACTCATCTGCACCTTGTGACATTTTATGCAAAAGTTTGACTTGTTCGCCCATCTGGGATTGAGGGGGAAATAACTAAATGGTCTTATGCCATGACTTCATCACTATCTGTCTCCAAAATAGCATTTCCACCCTCAAACTTCACCCCCCTCTCTTGCCCATGCAGTGCTCCAGTCATTGACCCCTGCCCCCCCAAGAGGGAAAAAAAATTCTCAATTTTTGCATGGGTAAAGTTAATTGTCACTATTGATCACCCAAGATTCCCTACTTTTTAAAAAATGAAGAAATTCTCCTCCTTAAAAATCATGTCTTACCATGCTTAAAACTGCAAGCCTAAATACACTCACTAGGGAGAAAGTCATAAAGTTTTTTTTTTGTTTTTTGTTTTGGTAACATTCACAAATTGGTGCTGAAATGGGGAAAATGGAAAAATAGAAACCCATATTGAGAGATTCAGCCATCCCTAGGAAAGAGTATAGGAGAGAGCTTTTATTGACATATCTCAGCGGAGTGCCTTTATGCATTGACTGAGGCTTAGGTCTGTTGTTCATTTAATCAGATGTTCGGAGGAAATTGTATGTCTTGTCATCAGGGATGTCATCATAAGTGCTATCCTGTGGCAGCGGATCAAGCAGCTTATGCGCAGGACCCCAAAGGAAAAAAACAGCATTACAAAGGACGCAGGGCCTTTACACTGGTGGTACCAGTGTTATGCAAGTGTCTCCCTGCTGAAATACGAGAGACCCCCATGGGTGCTATTCAATACTAGCCCTAATCAGAGTAGACCTATTGAAGTTAATCTAATATAATACAGTCATACCTCGGGTTAAAGTTGCTTCAGGTTGAGCATTTTTGGGTTGCGCTCCGTGGCGACCCGGAAGTAATGGAACGCGTTACTTCCGGGTTTCGCGCTCGCGCATGTGCAGATGCTCAAAATGACAGCATGCGCAGAGGCGACGAATCATGATCCGCGCATGCGCAGATGTGCAGACGCGGGTTGCGTTCTGCTCTGGATGCGAACGGGGCTATGGAACGGATCCCGTTCATATCCAGAGGTACCACTGTATATAGCTTGGGCCCAGACTATCTGAAAGATTGCATCTCCCTTTACAAACCTGCCCAGGTGATAAGATCCTCAGGTGAGCACCTTCTCTCACTCTCATCATCTTCAGAGGCATGGTTGGTGGTGACATTGAGAGAGAGAGAGAGAGAGAGATTCTCCCAAATTTTGGAAAGAGCGTTTAGATGGGCTCTCTTTGTTATCTTTCTGCTAGCAGGCTCGATACCATCCTATTTAGACAGACCTTTGAAAATTAGGTGCTATCAGGGAAGTCGGTATTTTAATGCTGGTTCTAAATGTGTTTTATTGTATTTTTATAGTTTCAAACTAGTTGGTTCTAATTACTTTGTATTTTAAAACGAGGGTTTTTGAATGTTGTGAACTGCCTTGAATGAATCCCAACTTGGGAGAAAAATATATTCAGTCAATCAACCAATGAATCAATGAATCAATGAATCAATCAATCAATATACATACACTTAGGTTTATTAATTTCAGTTGGTGTACTCTGAGTAGGACTTAGTTAAACACAACCTCATCAGCACTGGCACTCTGCCAGTTCCTGAAGACACACCTATTTAGTCAAGCGTTCCCCTGATCTCCTGACTTCAATTGTTCTAATTGCCATTTTACCTCTTTTGATTGCTATAATTGTTTAAATGGATTTGTTTTATTGAGCAGGTTGACTGGGGATCCTTAATGTTTTGACCACAGAATCATAGAGATAGAAGAGATCCAATGGTCATCTAGTCTAACCCTCTGCAATGCAGGAATCTTAGCTAAAAGCATCCATGGGATCCAACCTCTGCTTATAAACCTCCAAGGAAGGAGAGTCCACCACCTTCCGAGGGAGCCCGTTTTACTGCCAAACAGCTCTTACTGTCAGAAAGTTTTTCCGAATGTTTAATTGGAATCTCCTTTCTTGAAGCCATGAGTTCGAGTCCTACCTTCCAGAGCAGGAGAAAACAAGCATATCCCCTCTTCCATGTGACAACCCTTAAGATATTTGAAGATGGCTAACATATCTCCTCTGATGAAATTGTTTTCTTGAGTATTTTTAACAATTTGCACATATATATATATTATAACATGAAGGGACGTGGGTGGCACTGTGGGTTAAACCACAGAGCCTAGGGCTTGCCGATCAGAAGGTCAGCAGTTTAAATCCCCGCGACAGGATGAGCTCCTGTTCCTCGGTCCCTGCTCCTGCCCACCTAGCAATTTGAAAGCACGTCAAAGTGCAAGTAGAGAAATAGGTAATGCTCCGGTGGGAAGGTAAACGGTGCTTCCGTGCGCTGCTCTGGTTCACCAGAAATGGGCTTAGTCCTTCTGGCCACATGACCCGGAAGCTGTACGCCAGCTCCCTCGGCCAGTAAAGCGAGATGAGCGCCGCAACCCCAGAGTCATCCGTGACTGGACCTAACGGTCAGGGGTCCCTTTACCTTTATAACATAAAACTGGGATTATACTTGTGAACCACTTAGAAGGCACCTTCGCAGTGAATTAAACGGTGCATAAGTACCTGAACAAATAACCATCAATGCTGCGTAATGTGCGAGTGCTGAGGTCCTTCTTTGCCGTGGTGCAACTGGCAGGGAATCTGCTTATTTCCCCTGCACTGAAACCCTCACACATGTCCCTAACAACCACAACAGCAGCATAAGCGCTGACATTTTACCGTAGATTCCAGCGTATTAGGCGACTGGGCGTATTAGTCGACCCTCCAAATTTGCAGCAGCAGCGGGGGGCGGATACCCAGCGTATAAGACAACCCCAGACTTTTTAACCTCTTTTCTGGGGTTAAAAAGTCATCTTATAAGCCGGAATTTACGGTACTTGGACAGGCTGTAAGCAAGAGTGAAGGAAAAGTGGGCTGAGAGGTAGGCTGTTTCGCCCACTCCTTTCCGCCACTCAGAACAACCCTCTCCATGACGATTCCCCCTGCTTTGGTTTGCCTGTAGCTTTTCAGCTAGGGGTGTAAAAGCAGTTTGGGAAGTGGGATTTTGATCTGTTGGGGGGAAAGACTTAAGCAGCCTCTTCCACCCGCACCCCACCTAGTGCTGGTTTAGAATGGCAGAACAACGCCTATGAAGCAGCTTGAGGACATGGAATTCTGCAACCCCAGCCTGGTCAAATCCTGCCTTTTGGCTTCCTTATCAAAGAACTGTGTTTCGCCCCCTCTCACACACATGCTGCCTTTAATAAGGGCACAAATGTCTGTCTTTACGCCACGGTAAAACAACACCACTGACTGGATTACCGCCCTCTTGGAACCGCGAGAGGGGAACCTCGCCTGCTGTTTTTTTGCAAAACGATAGCTGTAATTTCCTGTAATATTATTTGGGTGAGGGTGTGTCTTTAATCAAAGTTCCGCGCGCAATCAGGGTTCAATTGCATCGCCTCCCACAGCTCCAGCTCTCCCAAAGCAAAGAAGCTGAACCTGTCTCCTCAAACTACCCCTTGCTCATTAAGGTGCCAACGCTGCAATGTAGCCAAATAGCTGCCCTGCATTAAAAAGAAAAATAAAAAGAGAGAGAGAGGGAGCAAAAAGCCACCCTCATGAACAAGCAGCAAATATTGCTGAATGGAATTTTGCCTCAGCATGGTAATTGCTGATTGTATTTCGAAGCGAACGCGGTAATTAATTATTGCAGTTTTCCATCAATGCGGGCTATTGTATGCCAATCTTAGTATAACCATGATAATTAGCAAACGGGATTTCACATCCATTAGAAATTGAAGTTTGCAGTTCATGGGAGAGAACTCTGTGCTGTGCTATTGCTGAAGCGACTGGCAGTTTAAAAGGATGCTATCAGGGTGGAAAATACAGGGAAAGAAACCCGCGATGCACCAAAAGAAGAAGGACAAAAATGAATTTAAAATAATAATAAAAAACAAGCAGCGTTTTACGGTCCCCACCCCTTTTGCTCCAGACCCTTCAGACTTTTAGCCTGGGTTTCCCGTTTTCCAGCAGGGTGCAGTCAAGTCAAATCATAAGCAGGAGTTAAACGCAGGACCTGGTTAGTAGATACTTCCGGAATAATCTGGGTGAGCTCATTTCTCCTGTGGTTCCTCTTAGCGAAGCGCAGCTCAAGATGGTTCATCAGTCATCCTGCTGCAGCCAAATGCCTTTTTCTTCCAGCTTGACCGCTTAGCAGCCTTGCAGGCAGATGAAGGCAGACCTGGGACCAGACCTGGGAGCTGGTGAAAGCCCATTTTGAGCCCAGTTGTGACAAAAGGTGAAGGACCTGTTGGATTTGGGGGAAGGGGCTAAACTGGTTTGGGGCGATCATAGTTGTCTATTTATGATATATTATTATTCATTGAATTTATATTCCGCCCTATACCTGGAGGTCTCATATATATATTGAATTTAGGTAAAGGTAAAGGGACCCCTGACCATTAGGTCCAGTCATGGCTGACTCTGGGGTTGTAGCGCTCATCTCGCTTTATTGGCCGAGGGAGCTGGCGTACAGCTTCCGGGTCATGTGGCCAGCATGACTAAGCCGCTTCTGGCGAACCAGAGCAGCACATGGAAACGCCGTTCTACCTTCTCGCTGGAGCAGTACCTATTTATCTACTTGCACTTTGGCGTGCTTTTGAACTGCTAGGTTGGCAGGAGCAGAGACCGAGCAATGGGAGCTCACCCTGTTGCGGGGATTCAAACCGCCGACCTTCTGATTGGCAAGTCCTAGGCTCTGTGGTTTAACCCACAGCGCCATCCATGTCCCATATTGAAATTATATCCCACCTTTTTCTCCTAGGCTCTGTGGTTTAACCCACAGCGCCACCCGCATCCAATTTAAATGTAGAGAGATGCAATTAAAAAAATTGCTATAATCTAAATTTGGCAATACGATGGGTGGCACTCAGTCAGCCTTACCCCAGATATGCCCACTCAACTGGATGGAATTGGCACTCCTACAGGTGATACAAAATATCCATCTCACATCTGTAAGAACTCAGTCTTTTAGTGTGGCAGTGCCTGCCCTACGGAACTCCCTGCCTCTTGATAGCAGGCAGCTGCTTTCACTGTGGTCTTTTTAGCACCTGCTAAAAATATTTTGGTTTAGACAAGCCTATCCAGACATACGGCATACGTGGCTCTCCCCTTCCCATTTAACTCCCGTGACAACCCTGAGAAATAGGCTTCGCTGGGAGGCAGTGACTGACCCAAGCTCACCCAGTGAGTAAGGATTCGAACTCTAGTCTCGCAGGTAGTCCAGCTCTGTGCTGTGTATGGAAACACTTTCTTTTATCTGACCTGAATCTCCCAACATTTGGCTACGCCGAATGCACACAAGTTCTAGCATATTATGAGAGAGGGAGAGAGATTTTCTCTTGTTCACTGTCAGGCAGTGAATTTTTGCAAAATTCTACTTTGCTTCTTTCTTAATTAAAAAGTCCCAAACGACGCAAACTTCCATTGTAGGAAAGTCGCTATATTCTCACCCTTTTCTGAACCTTTCCCAACCCTGACATATCCCTTCTGAGGCCAGGTAACTGATTCCAAGGGATCGCCCTTGATATCCCAAGAAGAAGAAGAGTTTAGATTTAATATCCCGCTTTATCACTACCCGAAGGAGTCTCAAAGCAGCTAACATTCTCCTTTCCCTTCCTCCCCCACAACAAACACTCTGTGAGGTGAGTGGGGCTGTGAGACTTCAGAGAAGTGTGACTGGCCCAAGGTCACCCAGCAGTTGCATGTGGAGGAGCAGGGAAGCGAACCCGGCTCACCAGATTACGAGTCTACTGCTCTTAACCACTACACCCAAGCAAACGGCGTCTTTCCGGAGACCCAGAGACCTGGGCAAGCGTCTCCAGGAAGACTCCAATGTGTTGGGTCAGCCCCTGTCCCTAACTCTCCACCTTGCCACAGTCTACCTTTCCCCCTTTACCTAGAAGGGAGTTTCCCATGTACTTCTTTCATACGTTTTAGGACATGGAGTGGCAATGGCGACTGTCAACGGCGTTTTGAGGAACGGTCACCCAAAGGACTCCACACACCTGGCCATTTCTCCCTCATTATTTTCTGTGTCTTACTATCTGGCAGCCACACCGAGTGCCTAGGAATCCTTGCCTTCTCATCTTGACGGGAGGATTTGAAATAGAATATATTGATTTTGGCAGATTTGCCTCAAATGATCCTCTCTTCGTCCTCCCGCCGGCCTGCCGCACACTCACACCTCCCTCCTCCCAGCTCTGCTTCTGTAATTAGAGAGGAAGGGGAGAGAAGAAGGTGGCCATTTTGGGAGGCGGCTTCTCTCCCCCCTTCCCCACGAAGGATCCTTAGGGGCTTTGTTTGTTGAAGCTTGTGACCTTATCTACCACATCTCAGTGATCTTTTTAATGCCTGAAAACAACTTTGAGAGCATTAGTGGCGAAAACAAGACTTAAAACCACTGTAGGCTAAAACAATTTGTGTTCTAAAAGAGGGATTTGATCAAAGGGATGAAAAAAGCACTCAGAATTAATTGAGTGGAGCTTTCTCCCTCCATCTCTCTCAGCTCCTTTTCTTGCTCTCCCTCTTCTCTCGTAGTCTAGCAATGTCTTGGGAGCTTCAGCCCACGTGGGGAGCTTCCTCCAAATGAAAGGGGTCTTCCTTGTTTGTTTAACGGTGAAGGTTGGACACACACGTCCTTTAGAAGGCAACAGACACCCAGCGCCTCCTTGCAGAAGTGACTGGGAAGACCTGCACACAAGGGGAGCTCCAGATAAACATGGAGGTGTCTCTATGGATCTCTACCCAATGGCCTAGTCGCCAATTCCAGACAGGCTCTTTTGGAGCACTTCACAGCCCGTTTTGGGATCTCCTGAGCCACTTTTAGTTGAGGTTAGGCTGGCCTCAATCAGAGCCAGGGCTTTTTCGGCCTTGGCCCCGATCTGGTGGAACACTCTGTCACATGAGACTAGAGCGCTTTCCACAGGGCCTGCAAGACAGAGCTGTTCCACCAGGCCTTTGGCCAAGGCACAGTCTGACCCCCTCCTTTGGTAATCCTCACAGAACTCTAGCCCAATGGTTGCCATTAATTTGATTTTGAATTGTTTTTTGAATGAATTGATTTTAGAATGCATTTCAATTAATTGATTGTGATTTTATGTAAACTGTGTTACTTTTATTGTTGTTAGCCGCTCTGACCCCAGCTTCAGGTGGGATATAAATAAATTATTATTATTATTATTATTATTATTATTATTATTATTATTATTATTATTATTAGAACAGCCTGCTGGATCAGGCCAATGGTGTTCTTATGGTGGCTGAACAGATCATAGAATCATAGAATCGTGGAGTCGCAAGGGACTTGGAGCGCAGTCTAGTCCAACCCCCAGCAATGCAGTAATCTCAACAAAATCATCCATGACAGATGGCCATCCAACCTCTGCTTAAAAACCGCCACAGAAGGAGAGTCCACCACCTTTCCTGGGAGTCTGTCTCCTGATGTATATTTTGCTCTAGGAGGCCTAGCTTGCTCAGAATTGAGTACACCCTTCCAGAGTTAACACTAAATACAATACTTCTGGCAAATAGCTGCTAGAGGGCCGTGAAAAATTGTGTCTCATGCTTTTTACGCTCATCTACCCATATACCATCTGAAACGAATGGGGCCCATTGGTTGCCAGATGTGATCCCCCCCCAACTCTCCTGCCCCACCAATAATGGCGTATGCCAGTGGTTTTCAACCAATGTTCCATGGCACCCTGGGGTGCCTTTGAAGGATGGTCAAGGATGTTGTGGGCAACACTGGCGTCTGTCCCTCTTTCCTTTCCTGCCTCTGATGCCCTCTCATGTCTCTGCCTCCCAAAGGCTCTTGGGGGGGGGGGAGAGTTCAGGGGTGTTCAGAGGACTCTCAAGCGAGGACGCTGAGGGAACACTCCACAAGGGAGGGGGTTCAAAAAAGGTCGAGGGGCTGCCAGTTTTGCAAGCAAGTTTGCCAGTAGAAGGAATGATGGTCTCTCTAACCATGCCTCGTTCTGCCACCCAACTTGGATTCTACAGGCGCCCGCCTTCTGCTACTTTTTGCACCACCCTCACGAATACATTTGGGGTCCACTCTTTTCCCCCCAGCCTTTACCTGCCTCAGGAAAGAACCACAACCACCCTCTCCTCCGAGGGAAAGGTTTTTGCAAGACTAGTAGAACAAGTGCACATTTCTAAGCACAGAGGACACCCCCCTCCCTGGCAGCAGGTATAGAGTTGAAATAGAAGCCTAAGTGGCACACGAACCCTTCAAGACCAGCCACTTGCAATTGCCCTGTCTGCTCATGGTTCACCATGAAAATGGGCCTTTCCACCCGTTTGGCAGTTGAACTCAGAGTCCACTATCTAATGCCCCTTTGCAAGCTTTGTTGAGGTCTGCACAGGAATAGTCCTAAGCCTAAAGCTCCTTTGTCCTGATCAGAAGGCATCACATTATAAAGACTGACCACCCCTCCCAACAAGGAATGGAAAATGTTTTTACATGCTTAAAACACAGAACTAGCGATATGTGTAAACTGGACAGCCCTTTCAGTTTGGAAACCACAACATCAACTTGTGTCTTTAACATGTTCACCAACTACGAGATTCACAGGTCACTGACAACATCCATCCCACTGGAACGAGGTTTTTACGCAACTTCCCATTCATTTCATGGGAGTTTTCCAGGGGAGACTTTCAGAGCGGAATGTTCCTATGACCCTTCTTGTCAGCAAACAGCCATGAGAATCATATTGGCGATGGGCATCTATGCACATGAAATGTCTACCCCCTCTTAATACCTCTTCCAACTCTCATTTTTTAGATGTCTGAGCTGGTGCTGGAGAAGAACTGGGGAGTTGACCTCTGTGTCTTGCAAGCTTGACAAAAACGGGGTATGGGGTTGGCGGGAAAGGAGAGTCCAGCATGATGCCAGATCACTTATCTTGTCTCTCCCTTTCCAGCACCAACAACGATGCTTAAAGATGTCTGGTCCCACTTCATGTTTATATTTTCTGGTCTAGCCCCAGAGGAGAAGGCAGACCCCCTCAGAGACTGAACGGTCAGGGTCCATGACACGAGAGACGCTATTGGACAACAGGTGACGTTCCCTTAGCCCCTTCCCTCCCTGAGCAGTTACCTGTGCTAGACCTTGCTTATCCAGAGTTTCCCACAATGCTTCAGTAGGGGCGGTTAGCATCCTTTGGCCTCTTCAGCTGCACCTTCAGCCTCTTCATGCCAATCTGGAAGCCGTTCATAGCCTGGATGGCAGCTTGGGCACTAGCAGGATTGTCAAAACTCACAAAGCCTGTCAAGACACAAGGCAAAGGCGCAGGGTTTAACCAGCTGGAGGGGGTCGCCGGGCCACCCCACACACAAGACCAACTTCAAGGATGAGGATGGAGTGCGGGCGAAGGGGGTCGGTGGATGGCAGAGCTGCCAGGTGGCACCAAAGGCGGGATGGTATGGCTGCTCTGTTGTCATGGCGGGGAGAAGGAAGGGTGCAGATGGGATGGACAGAGCCTTGACCTCTGGCAAGTCTTGGCTGACAGGTGAGGTGGGAAGTGAGGCCATGGGGAGAGCTGGGTCCAGGTGAAGGAACTGGCATGGGTTGGTGTGGCTCATTTGATGACAACCAGAAACTGTGCCAGGTTCAAGGTCCTTGTGTCTATTTACAAAGCCCTGAACAACTTAGGTCCAGAGTTCCTCTTTGAGACCATAGCTGGTCATTCCCCCAAGCTGGTGAGGCTCATTCGACAAGAAGAAGAAACTGAGCCTTTAGTGTCATTCTCCTAGTCCAGTAGAACTCTCTGCCACTAGAGATTCAGCAGGACCTTCCGTGCCAACTTTTAAATGCCTGATGAAAACTTTTCTATTCTGCCAGACCTATGCAGCCTTCCATAACGGTTAAGTGTTAACTTTTTTACATTGTTTTTCTTGTATGGCTCATTATCAGTGTTTGTTTGTTTGTTTGTTTAACAGAAAAAAGGTGCTGTTACTCACCATGAAGTAGTTACAGTAAGTGCGGCACTTTTAACATTGGGGTGGGGGGAGGTGATAGTACTGTGTATCCTTGAGTACCCCCAGAAAAAAGCAAGGCTTATTATTATTATTATTATTATTATTATTATTATTATTATTATTATTTGTATACCATCCTTCATCCATAGATCTCTGGGCAGTTCACAGCATAAAAATACAAAATATTTTATGCTTGTACTGCTGTAAACCACATTGATTTATATTTTTTTTATAACGGAGCAGTATACAGATATTTTTACAAATAAATAAACAAATGTCACTGTCCATCAGAACTCAAGAGTCAAGGGCAGAAACAGTCTCCATTGCAGCAGGGGCAAACCCTGAGCTACAGGAGATCTTGCAGGGGAGGCGAGAGAGGAAGGCTGATGGGATGAAAGGTCTGGGTCCCAGAAAACAAAGGGACTCAGCAGTGGGGTCTGAAACATGGTGGGGTGTCTGTCTGCCTTGAGGCTAACAAAGCCAGGTTCCATTTAAGGAAGTCAGAAAAGGTTGGTGGGCGGCTGTGCATGCAAATGTTCAGGGACCTGTGTTTGGACCTGTAGGAAGAACATTCTAGCAAGCGGAATAGTCAGTGTGCATGCTTGCTGGCGAACACATGAACAAGGCTGCTCATTTCCAAGCACAATTCAAAGTGTTGGTCCTGACCTTTAAAGCCCTAAGTGACCTCAGCCCAGTATACCTGAAGGAGCGTCTCCATCGTCCAGCCCGGACACTGAGGTCCACCTGTGAGGGCCTTCTGGCAGTTCTCTCCCTGTGAGAAGTGAGGTTACAGGGAACCAGGCAGACGGCCTTCTCGGTAGTGGCTGTTGAATGGTTTCTTTAAATGTAAAGGTTCATCATTGTTCCACTCCATGTGTATGTCTTTAAGGGGCTGGAGTAAGGGGCCAGAGCAAGATAACGAGACCCAGCTTTACAGCTGTGAAACATAGCAGGTGCTGCTGAGTTGTATTTGATTAAGGCGTGTCAGCATTTGGGTGTAGTATATAAGGAGCAGCACCTAGCTCTCCCATTACCCTGGGGGATGGGTTGGTGGTTGGGTCTGGTTTGTTGATGTGTTTAGTGTAAATGGAGTTTTTGTTTTTCTTATTAAAACCTTTAAGTACTTTTTGAGTCCTTTCTTTTTAATGCATGATCTCCCCAGCAAGCTCTCTGCAGCGTTACTATACTGCAACAAGCCAACATCTTTGGTTATGGGCCCAGCTGCTGAGTGGATGACTGCATATTTTTGGACTCTGGGAAAGGTTTGAAAACTCCTCCTCCTGTTAGCGTAGTTTTTGTGGGTCTGGAAGAGTTCCAGAATGGTTGACCGGGTTCCTGAAGCTGAGAAGGCTCTGGTCTTCCCACAGCTAACAGATGAGAACTATAGTTTATGGTCTTTTCGGGTGGAGGCGCTTTTGACCTCTAGAGAAGTATGGACCTATGTAACTGATGACCCTCCTAACCCTGTAACTAATGCTTGGTCGAAAGGAGATGCAAAAGCCAGGGCGATAATTAATTTGGCAGTCAGCGACCAGCAAGTAGACTATATAAGAAATAAGAAAACTGCCAAAGAAATGTGGGACAGTCTTGCAGCAGTGCATGTTAGAAAAGAGTCAGCATCTGCATTGACATTTTTCAAGCAGTTGTACCAGACGAAGTTGCAGCCTGGTGGTGATTTGGCAGCACACTTGAGACGTCTGGAGGCAATACGCGGCGAATTAATTCGAAGGGACACGGAGGTACCTGATATTCAGTATATTTTTATCATCCTTTGTTCCCTTAATGAGGACTTTGATGGTATAGCTAGCCAGATATCTGCCGTTCCACCAGCACAATTAACTGTGGAAGGGGTAACGGCAAGATTAATGGGCGAGTTGGATAGAAGGGAGGCTTGTGCCATAAGCACTCCTGTTTCCAGAAAGAATGAGGAACACCATATGCAAACCTGTGGTGATACAACTGCATTTAAAGCTGCAAAGCGTTGTTGGTTCTGCAATAAGCAAGGACATTTTGCAAGGGACTGCAGATCCAAAAGAAAGCAAAGTACTCCCAAGTCTGTTTCTGTTCGTCAATCACGGTCGTCAGCCCAGCAGCCGACATCGTACTGTAAAGACAGAAACGAGCCGCGAGCTTTTCACGCTCGGACTAAAGATCGTAAAAGACCTAAAGGTGCCAAGTGGAAGTCTTTTGTTATTGACACAGGAGCATCGCAGCACGTTTGCAATGATCGAAGCTTGTTTATTTCTTTCGAAGAGGAAATTGGTAATGTACATTTAGCCAATTCACAAGTCTTGCAGTCGCTTGGCAGGGGTACTGTTAAACTTGACTCTTTAAACATTACAATAGCGAACTGCATTTACTGCCCGTCAGTGGACAATTTATTATCAGTAAGGTGTTTTGCTCGTCAAGGCATAACTGTGCGTTTCTTAAAGTCTATGTGTGAGTTTTTCGAGGGGAACAAACGTCTATTGTATGCTCGGGAATCTGATGGTTTATATAGACTGTATTTTCGCACCTACTCCCAATCGCCTATAAATTGCAGAGTAGCACAGTCAAGCCAGGGGTTGAGGAATGTAAGACCACATTCTGGGTGTGTCCACATGGCGCACAGAATTCTGGGACACCTGAATTTTGCTGATGTAATTAAGACACAGAATATTGTTAATGGCCTCAACTTAAAACCATGCAAATTCTTTATGCAATGTCTATCCTGTTGCAAGAATAAGATTAAAGTCGCACGCAAGGGTAGGTGCTCAGATAGAAAAGTAACTGAGCCATTTGAGCGTGTACATTGTGATTTAGTTGGGCCACTCCCACCATCCTTAGGAGGTTCAAAGTACTGGCTTACCCTGATAGACCAGTATAGTAGATATTGTTGGACTTATGCAATAGCTGAGAAGTCCCAAGCATTTGAGAAGTACAAGGTTTTTTGCAACTGGGTAAAAACACACTTTAACAAACCAATTAAGAACCTGTTTTCTGACCGGGGTGGGGAATTTGTTTCTGAGGATTTTGAGAAATTCCTGGAAGTGCAGGGGACTACTCATGAGTTATCTTGCCCCCGAAGTCCCTGGCAAAATGGACTTGTTGAAGTTGTGCAGCGTGACTTGCAGGCAGGGGTTAAAACTTATCTGCACGATGCTAATCTGCCCAAAGCATTTTGGGCTGAAGCACTCAATGCCTTTTGCCATGTTAGAAATCGCAGTTATCATTCTGGTTTAGATGTCACCCCCTATGAGAAGTTGTTTAAAAAACGCCCTAATCTGAAATACCTACGCTTTTGGGGTTCAGATGTAATCATGTATTATCCTGCGAAGCAGAAATTGGGTGAGCGTAGTGTTCAGGGGAAATTAATGGGCTACCAGCAGGGGGCGTACAGAATTTACATACCAGCAACTGGCAAATTTCATATTACCAGAAGCATGATACAAACTGTAAATTGGAATGGAGTTGCTGTTTTCCAAGATACTGATGGTATAAATGATACTGAGGAAGAAGAGGAAGAAGCAGCAGCAGGAGAAAATGGTGCTTCTGAATTAATGGGGAAAGACAAAAAGCCTGTTGAATCGGATAATTTGTTTGAGGATTTAAAGTCACAGGCACCCGAGGGGAGGTTAGATTCTCTTGAGTTTTCTGACCGTGAGCTTAGCCTACAGGCACCTCTTCAGTCTGACAATGATGATTTACAACCTGAAACTAGTAGTTCACTGAGTCCCATAAAGTCTGAGGAGTCTGACTCTCCTTCCGGACTGAGACGTTCAGATAGAAAGAGGCAGAAGCCACAACGTTTCGCAGATGAACATTTTAATACTGTGTATGCCAATAAGGCGGTTTTTGAGCCCAAAAGCTACAGTGATGTTCAGAATTTACCTAAGCACCAAGCTGTAAATTGGTATAAAGCTATGAACTCTGAGATAGCTTCTTTAAAAGAGCATAACACTTGGTCTCTTGTACCACAAACCCCAGATATGAGACTTATTGATTCAAAATGGGTTTATAGAGTTAAAATGAATGACAAAAATGAAGTTGTAAGGTACAAGGCAAGACTAGTTGCTAAGGGTTTTCAACAAATTCCAGGCGAAGATTATGATTTGTGCTATTCACCAAGTGTAAAATATGAAACAGTTAAGCTTTTGTTAAAAGATGCATCACAACGTGGACATTCTGTTTATCACCTAGACATAAAAACTGCATATTTGTTTGCAGATTTAAAAGAACAATTTTTTATGCGTGTCCCTGAAGGCATAGACGCTGCTGAAGGTTTGGTATGCAAATTAAATAAATCTCTTTATGGTCTGCACCAAAGTGGAAGGAATTGGCACCAAACTTTAGCAAAAGAATTGCTAGATATTGGTTTTTCACAAGGAAAGGCAGACAATTGTGTGTTTATAAAGGAAAGGGCAAACTCTGTAACAAAAATATGTGTGTATGTAGATGACGTGTTAATTTCTACAAAAACTAAACAGGAATATGAACAGGTAGTTTCACAGTTACAGAAGAAATTTGATGTGGTGGAATTAGGCATAGCTAAAAATTACTTATCCATGCAAATTGAAAAAGACAAAAATGGATCTTTTCTGGTTCATCAAACTGCAAAAATTGATGATCTTGTTGAAATGCTATGTTTAGAAAATGCAAATGGGAAGGAAACGCCTATGGTGTGTGGTTTCACCTTTACAGGTGAAGATAAGCCATTTCCTAACAAAACTTTGTATCGTTCTGCTATAGGCAAGCTAAATTTCATTCAAAGAATCTCAAGACCAGATATAACTTATGCTTTTCATTTCCTGGCAAAATTTGTGGAAAAGCCCACTACACAATGTTTCTCTGCTCTTAAGAGAGTGGTAATGTACCTTAAACATACCAAACATTATAGGTTACAGTTTACAACATGTATTGACAAAGGTTTTGAAATTTTCTGCGATGCATCTCATGCAGTGGAACAAAATAATTGCAGGGGTGTGTCTGGTATGGTGTTTTGTTACAACGGTTGTCCATTTGAATGGAAGTCCCAGACACAAACCATTATTTGTCTCTCCACAACAGAGAGTGAATTATGTGCATGCGTTCAGGCCACTCGTGATGTAGAATGGTATCTGCAGGTATTTGCAGACCTACAAATGCAAGTAACACTACCAGTAAGAGTTTACCTTGATTCCCAGAGTGGACATGCTATCCTGTGTTCAGAGACCAATACGCAGCGCACTAGAGTCTTAAGATTACGTTTAGAATTTGTAAAGAAACTAATTACTGATGGAATGGTTGTATTTAAATATGTTCCAGGTGACAATCAAATTGCGGACATTTTTACTAAAGCACTTCCAAAGGTTACACATGAAAAACATGTACAAAGTATGCTTTATGTTTTTGTTCCACAATGATGAACCGCAGGGGAAATGTTGAATGGTTTCTTTAAATGTAAAGGTTCATCATTGTTCCACTCCATGTGTATGTCTTTAAGGGGCCGGAGTAAGGGGCCAGAGCAAGATAACGAGACCCAGCTTTACAGCTGTGAAACATAGCAGGTGCTGCTGAGTTGTATTTGATTAAGGCGTGTCAGCATTTGGGTGTAGTATATAAGGAGCAGCACCTAGCTCTCCCATTACCCTGGGGGATGGGTTGGTGGTTGGGTCTGGTTTGTTGATGTGTTTAGTGTAAATGGAGTTTTTGTTTTTCTTATTAAAACCTTTAAGTACTTTTTGAGTCCTTTCTTTTTAATGCATGATCTCCCCAGCAAGCTCTCTGCAGCGTTACTATACTGCAACAAGCCAACAGTGGCACCAGCCCTCCCATCAGATGTCAAGGAAATCAACAACTACCTGACTTTTAGAAGACACCTGAAGGCAGCCCTGTTTCAGGAAGTTTTTAATGTCTGGTGTTCTATTGTGCTTTTAATTCTGTTGGGAACTGCCCAGAGTAGCTGGGGAAACCCAGCCAGATGGGCGGGGTATGAATAAAATATTATTATTATTATTATTATTATTATTATTATTATTATTATTAGTCAGAGAATTGTAGAGCAGGAAGGAACCCCAAGGATCATGCAGTGATCTGAAAAGGAGATGCTTCTGCCAGAGGCAAGTTACATTTTCCGTGGGCCTAACATGCAATATTTTGTCACTGAAAGTGGAGAAATAAAATGATTCTGCTCCCCATTCCAAGATAATGTGCCCTTTATGGGACTTTGGTGCAGTTTGGAGGGTGGATATAATATTTCTCAGCAATGTGAGATGGGGGAAGATTGTGATCAGGGCCTCCCACTTTTTAAAATGGAGCTTCTAATTTTATACAGGTGGTGTTTAGCACCTTCCTTCCACTGTGACTATACTCTTTATTAGTTTCTTGGTGTGTGTGTGGGGGGGCCCTGGAGACCAGGAAGAAAGTTGTGAACACCAGCAAACCTTATTTCTCAAAACCTTCCTGTTTTGCACTGCTTAGCCTCTCCCCCCTTTTCCTTTCCTTTCCCCACTTCCGTTGCTCAGAGGGTGTACATTAGGGAGTGGGCAGAAGTTTGGCCCTGTTCACATTTAAAGGAGAGCCCTGCGCCATTTAATGTAGAGACAGAAACACAGCCATTCTTCAAAATCCACACTTCTTTGAATTTTGCAATGCATTATATTTTTGGGGGGTGGGGTGGGGGATTGTATTGCAAAAAATTTGTATATTAGGCAAAAATTGCATGCAAGAATGTACGTTAGCAGAACAAGATGCTAAAATGCAATTTATACACATACAAAACTGGAATCTGGAGAACTGAAGATTGGAAAAACGAGAAATTCTGAGAAACCGAAATTGTCAGATTCTCCCATCCCTATGGTGCATCTTCACTGCCTAGTTTTGGAGTTCAGACCTCACGTTTTTTTGATATAAAACACTCAGGGTTGGAGGAGCCCTCTCATCACAGCCTGGTTAACCGTATCCCATGCATTACACGGGATCAGCCTTGGATTGGGTCTAGCAGTAATAATATAACACCCTGAATCGAGTTCTTGGAAGGTCTTACTCTTCTTTAGATGACAGAGAGAGAGAGAAGGAGAGGTTAAAAAGCTCTTAGCTCATTCCATGCCTACGTTAATTAATAATCAGAGAAATATATGTACTAGTCTGAAGATGGTTGGTAGGAGGACAGGGTTTTGTGATAAATCTATTTTATGTTTTTTTTCTCCGGGATTATGTTAAAAGGCTGTGCTAAATAAATGATTTAGCAAGGCTGTAAAGGATCAAGAAATTTGCAAGGGTTGCAGCTCAGGGCATCTGATCTCCCTTGTTCCGCAAAGTTGCCAGCTCTAAAATATGGGAGTTCTTATTCGAAGGGAGTGTCCAGTTTAGTTGCTGCTGCTGCTGCTGCTACAAAGCCGCCCCCAGCAGGAATTTGCTAGGAGCAGCACTTTTGGTGCAGCAGCAAATGGAGGGGATTCATGGCAAGGCTTTTGTGCCTGTAGTTCTGTGGCTTAAGTGCAAGGGTGTGTGTGTGTGTGTGTGTGTGTGTGAAGGATGCTTTAAAGGAGTTATGGAAATTCTCAAATGGAACCCAAAGGCCATCTAGTCCCAATTATAACTCTGCTTGAATAACAGGACCACACTTCCAGCATTGCTGTGTCTGTAGAGCAACCCACTGGAATCCAGTTTGCTCCCATGGCAATCGAGCCAGGGAAGCTGATACAATGCCCTCCAACTGTTAATGGACCTCAACCTCCCATCATTGCCCTTGCTGCCTGAGGCTGATGGGCTTTGTAGTCCAGTGACATCCCAAAGGCTATCACTGCAGCAGAGCACAAGCAAGTCATCCAGCTAGTGGACAACCTTCTGAATTTGGCAGAGTGGAAATTGGACCAGAAAGACCCATGCAGTTGGCCCTGCATAAGCAGCCGCTTGGATGCGGGTGGCGCTGTGGGTTAAACCACAGAGCCTAGGGCTTGCCGATCAGAAGGTTGGCGGTTCAAATCCCCGTGACGGGGTGAGCTCCCGTTGCTCGGTCCCTGCTCCTGCCAACCTAGCAGTTTGAAAACACGTCAAAGTGCAAGTAGATAAATAGGTACCGTTCCAGCGGGAAGGTAAACGGTGTTTCCGTGTGCTGCTCTGGTTCGCCAGAAGCGGCTTAGTTATGCTGGCCACATGACCCAGAAGCTGCACGCCGGCTCCCTTGGCCAATAAAGCAAGATGAGCGCCGCAACCCCAAAGTTGGTCACGACTGGACCTAATGGTCAGGGGTCCCTTTACCCTTTACCTTTAAGCAGCCGCTACATGTTGCACCGACTACCTAGCGGTGTGGGATTCTACCAAAGGGAAGCTGCTCTCGGGCCACTGAAGGGGCTCCAGATGTATTGCCAAAGAGCAAAAAGGTGGCTCGAGCAATTAAGCCAAGCTGCATGCGGCAAAGGCAAAGTGCTGCAGTAGTCGCCAGGTGATGCTCTCTCAAACGGGAGAGCTAGCTATGGTGGAGGATCGGGAAAAAGGTACCCTTGATAAGAATATAAGAGCCTGCTGGAGCAGGCCAATGACCCACCTAGCCCAGCATCCTATTCTCACATTGGCTAAACAGCTGCCATTATGGGAAACCTGCAAGCCAGATCTGAGGACAACAGCTCACTCCCCTCCAGTGGTTTCCGGCAGCTGGAATTCAGAAGCATTGTCTACCAGCTCCACCTGGTACACAGGCTGAGACCCTCCCTGCCCGCGAACTGTCTCGCCAGAGTGGTGCATGCTCTGGTTATCTCCTGCTTGGACTACAGCAATGCGGTCTATGTGGGGCTACCTTTGAAGGTGACCCGGAAACTACAACTAATCCAGAATGCGGCAGCTAGACTGGTGACTGGGGGCGGCTGCCGAGACCACATAACACCGGTTTACATTGGCTCCCAGGACATTTCTGAGCACAAGTGTTGGTGCTGACCTTTTAAACCCTAAACAGTCTCTGTCCAGTATACTTGAAGGAGCGTCTCCACCCCATTGTTCTGCCCGGATGCTGAGGTCCAGTGCCGAGGGCCTTCTGGTGGTTCCCTCACTGCGAGAAGCAAAGCTACAGGGAACCAGGCAGAGGGCCTTCTTGGTAGTGGCACCTGCCCTGTGGAACGTTCTCCCACCAGATGTCAAGGAGAACAACAACTACCAGACTTTTAGAAGACATCTGAAGGCAGCCCTGTTCAGGGAAGTTTTTAATGTGTGACATTTTAATGTATTTTTAATCTTTGTTGGAAGCCGCCCAGAGTGGCTGGGGAAACCCAGCCAGATGGGCAGGGTACAAATAATACATCATCATCATCATCATCATCATCATCATCATCATCATCATTATTATTACCTCCAACTGGGGATAGTCACAATGACTAGTAGCCATCAATAGCCCATGTTACTCACCCTTTGAGTTCCTTTTACTGACTCTGTTCCATATCAGTGTGTCCCTCCATTTCCCACGTCTTATTTTCCCCACCAAATAATTTTAAAATCTAAAATCTTAAAGGCAGAATAAATGAGAAAACATTAGCCAATGTGTGGAAATATATTGGGTCAAAGCAGTAGACCCATTGCAATCAACAGACAAGTTATTTTTGCCCAGTGATTTCAACGGGTCTACTTGGAGTTTTGACTACATTGGACATCAGCCACTATACATATTTTAGCTGAAGAATCTGGTTGATTTTGTTATTGCTGGAGAGATCTCAGGATTTAACCCTGTGAACGGCTGGCGGGCTTGAATCGCACGTGCCGTCAACTTTCATATTTCTTCCATGCTTCCTTCGTACTAATAAATGAGCTTCTGTATGGAAAAATTGTGATTCAAGCAGTGGAAATGCAAAGTTAGTTTTCATTGATTCGTCACATAATTTCTCCATGTAGGAGTTCATTTATAAGGAAGAGTAATTGCAGAATAATTGTCTAGGAAAAAAATCACCTCGTGGCAGGGTGGATAAAAATCGATGATTTTTTTTTAAACAAACAAACAAACAAAATTGGAGCTTTTAAATTCAAATAGGATTTTTTTATATAAAAAAAATCTAATTACAGTAAGCATCTCTTTTCATATAAGACTGTATGGAAAATGAAATCTGAATTTAACGCAAACAAGCAAGTTAACGCCTGGACTTACGTTGTCTTAAATCGGAACCATGAGTGTCTCTCAAAGATGTTGAATTAAAGACTGTTCTTCTGTGCAGGGAGGGGAGAGCTGGGAAGTTAAATTGTATGAACAACAGAATAAATAATGTATTTCAGCTATTACTGTGGGTTTCTTTCCTGGCCTAGGGAATAGCAGCCATCCTTGGACTAGCATTCAGGGAATGCCATCATGTATCTCTTCAGCATCATCCAGAGACATTAAATGGATAGTTCTGCTCTCTTTCTTTTTAAATGCCCTCCATCTATCTGAGCTCTCCACTGTATTCACTTCTTGAATTATGAATATTTATAAACTCTACCAGCCAAGATAGCATGGAGATTTACTTTCTATCTCCTGCAGGGTGGGGCGGTGGGGAACCAAAACTATTTTGCCCACAGACTGCTATCCCTTGCCTTGAAGAAGTTCTGGACACTTACAGGTCCGACAGCTCCTGTGCATATTTACTCAGAGCCTAGGGCTTGACGATCGGAAGGTCGGCGGTTTGAATCCCCGTGACGGGGTGAGCTCCCGTTGCTCGGTCCCAGCTCCTGCCAACCTAGCAGTTTGAAAGCACATCAAGTGCAAGTAGATAAATAGGTACCGCTCCGGCGGGAAGGGAAACGGCTTTTCCGTGCGCTGCTCTGGTTCACCAGAAGCGGCTTAGTCATGCTGGCCACATGACCCGGAAAAACTGTCTGCAGACAAACGTCAGCTCCCTCGGCCAGTAAAGCGAGATGAGCGCCGCAACCCCAGAGTCGTTCATGGCTGGACTTAACTGTCAGGGGTTCTTTACCTTTATCCCCTGCCCACCCACCCCCCATACTTGGTTCAGGAGGGCTTACTTTGGAGTAACTGAGCACAGGATTGCAGCTTTAGGCTTCAAATGCACTCTCGCAAGGCATCCTTGCACATGAGCAGCCAGGGAAGCAAAACAAACACCTCTCCTTTCTAAGCAGAGATAATTCTGTAGCATGGGCTGCTATGACCAACGTTTCTTGATCATGCTCTTAGGATGTATAAGGCAGGGGTCAGCAAACTTTTTCAGCAGGGGGCCGGTCCACTGTCCCTCAGACCTTGTGGGGGGCCAGACTATATTTTTAGGGGAAAAATTCCTATGCTCCACAAATGACCCAGAGATCCATTTTAAATAAATGCACACATTCTACTCATGTAAAAACACGCTGATTCCTGGAACTTCTGTGGGCCGGATTTAGAAGACAATTGGGCTGGATCCGGCCCCCTGGTCTTAGTTTGCCTACCCATGGTATAAGGCAGTGGTTCTCAACCTGTAGGTCCCCAGATGTTGTTGGACTACAACTCCCATCATCCCTAGCCAGCATGACCAGTGGTCATTGATGATGGGAGTTGTAGTCCAACAGCATCTGGGGACCCAAAGGTTGAGAACCACTGGTATAAGGGTTCTCTTTGCTGCAAGGCTGGGGGCCCTGGGGCGTGGTTTTTGGAGCCTATTTGGAGGCAAAACAGTGTTTCCCAAAGTGAGTGGTACCACCTTATAGAGGGCAGTGGGATTTCCTAGGGGGAAGGTAAGAAGCAAGGGCTGCCAGACTTTCAAAAGCTGGTATCACCAAATCAAGTACATCAATTCTCTTGAATCAATTAGACTAAGTAGTTTTCAATGGATTTTGAATAAATGCGTAATTAATTGTTACTGAATTTTATTGTGCTATCCTCTTTCTTACAGCGTCATGCAAACCACTGCTCTGAATAATGCTTTTTTGGTAGGGTAGGGGGCTTTGGGGATGAGTTTATGGAAGCAAGGGGCAGTGGCCCCAAAAGGTTTGGGGTAGAGAGAGCAGCGCATAGAATCATAGTGTTGTAAGGGGTCCCTGGTGGTCATTTGAACCAGGCAGAGGGCCTTCTCGGTAGTGGCACCCGCCCTGCCACCAGATGTCAAAGAGAAAAACAACTACCAGATTTTTAGAAGACATCTGAAGGCAGCCCTCTTTAGGGAAGCTTTTAATGTTTAATAGACTATTGTATTTTAATATTTTGCTGGAAGCTGCTCAGAGTGGCTGGGGAAAACCCCAGCCAGATGGGCGGGGTTTAAATAATACATTATTATTATTATTTAGTCCAACCCCCTGCAATGCAGAAATCTCAACTAAAGCATCCATGGCTGATGGCCATCCAACCTCTGCGTAAAAACCTCCAGTGAGGGATTCTGTTCCACTGTCGGACAGCTCCTACTGTCAAAAGGTTCTTCCTGATGTTTAGTTGAAATCTCCCTTCTTGTAACTTGAAGCTATTGGTTTGAGTCCTGCCCTCCAGAGCAGGAGAAACCAAGTTTGCTCCATCTTCCATGTGACAGCCCATGTGACATGCTTGATGGGCAGCTCTTCCTGATCCTCTTTGCTCTGCTTTGCTGTTGGTTGGTCTCCCTCTCCCCCCCATCCAATAAGATTTGAGCTTTGGAGTGGGAGTGACACTTCGCTTGAGCGGACCAGGGAGGGAACTTAATCCTTCTGGTCACATTCTTGGAGACAGAGGGACAGAGTGTCCATAGGCTCGGCCAGTTGGTTTCCTACCTAATGCAAACATGCCCCACCCTTTTCTATAAATAAAATAAATAACTATCGAATGAATGAATAAATAAATGTGTGGTATGGCAGTGACTCCTGCTCACACCTGGTTCTGCTCCCACTGCGAGCATAAGTAGAATTTTAATTGCCAGTGAGCATGGGTGGCAGGTGGCGCTGTGGGTTAAACCACAGAGCCTAGGACTTGCCAATTAGAAGGTTGGCGGTTTGAATCCCCGCGACGGGATGAGCTCCCGTTTCTCGGTCCCTGCTCCTGCCAACCTAGCAGTTTGAAAGCATGTCAAAGTGCAAGTAGATAAATAGGTACCGCTCCAGCGGGTAGGTAAACGGAGTTTCCGTGCGCTGCTCTGGTTCGCCAGAAGCGGCTTAGTTATGCTGGCCACATAACCTGGAAGCTGTACGCCGGCTCCCTCGGCCAGTAAAGCAAGATGAACGCCGCAACCCCAGAGTCGGCCATGACTGGACCTAATGGTCAGGGGTCCCTTTACCGTTGCCTCTTATGGTTGCTTCTACAAGAACTTGCAAAACGCGAAATTTTCTTTCCTTTTCTCCATGATTTAGAAAGGTAGCTTAGAGGCACAGAGCTGAAGATTGGGCTGAAGATTTCAAACCAGAAAGGATATGCATTAGCCTTCCTCACCCCTGCCTAGTTTTCCATTCATTCTCTGGCCTTCTACGCTGCCCCCACCCGACATTATTCTCCAGCTGCACCTCCTCTTCCAACCCTCCACCTTTGAAAGTTATCCAAAGGGGGACAAAATAACAAAGATTGGACCGGGAATCAATTGAAATATGCAGTCGAGTTTTCTTCTGCGATGTGACCTTTGCAATACCACCCATGTCCCTTCAAAAGGAAGAGAGAAAAGACAAGGAAGACCCTTGCAACTCATGTGCAGAGGGGTTTTTTGGTTGTTGTTGTTGCCTGGGAAAAGGCTGGGCTGTCCCTTTAACTGTGGAACAGCAGAGCAGCTGCTCCTCTTGCGCAGACATGCTTGCTAGGTCTGAAAGTTTTGGTAAGTCGGTACATAACTGACAGTTAGATTTATCTCCCCAATAAGCAATCAACATTATAATAAAGGAAAAATGCTTTCCGTGCACCTTTGAGAGCGCATCAGAAATTAATCTAAACATCAAATTAATTATAGTTTGTAAAATGAATAGTGGCTCACAGCCCTAATACTTGCGTGGCTCTTCCAACGCCCCCCCCCCGCCGGTCACCCTCCCTCCCTCCCTCCCCTGATTGCCTAGATGCTGTCGCGGAATGTGGGCGGAGGGCGAGAAGTTTTATGGGCCTCTATTTTTCATTCATACCTTCCCACCCAACTGGAGATTTTCCTCCTCCCACCGTTCGCAGCTGCCAAGTGCAGCGTGAGGCCCTGGCACGGAATAAACTTCACCGAAAGGTCAAGGAAAGGCCGGTGGGTGGGATCGGTTGCTGGGACTTGGAGCCTGCCTAGATGGCAGGGATTTTAAATTAATTAACGGAATTATAGAAGCATAGAACTGTAGAGTTGGAAGGGTTCCTGAGGGTCATCTGGTCCAACCCTCCGAAATGCTGGAATCTCAACTAACATGGCAGAGATGGCCATCTAACCTCTGCTTAAAAACCTTTAAGGAAGGAGAGTCCACAACCTCCTGAGGAAGACCATTCCACTGTCAAACAGCTCTTACTGAAATCAAGATATACTATGTCTGCACATTCCCCTGATCTGCCAAATTTGTAACTCTAAAAAGAAATGGGATTTGTCTGGCATGACTTGTTCTGGAGAAACCCATGTTGGGTCTTAGTAATCACAGCACACAATCAATCAATCAATCAATCAATCAATCGACTGATTGATTTTAAAAAAGAACAATCCATATTTTTGTGGTCCACTTTCTCAGTGGCCAATAGTGGGCTGTTATCCCTTCTGAAAATCGCTTGCCCCATCTCACAAGAATCCATCAAGAGGGCTTCTTTGGGAGGTGGGGGAAGACTTCAAAAATTGTTAATTATTCCCAGAAGAGATGGCCCCTTGCCCCTGTGTTCGCCAGCCAGGTATAAATCACAGAATGGAATGGAAAGAACCCCAGAGGGAACCACAGCTAAAGATTCCCTGGCAGATGGCCATCCAAGCTCTGTTTAAAAACCTCCAATGAAGGAGAGTCCACCACCTTCTGAAGTGGTTGAGCAGCTCTTAGTGTCAGAAGGTTCTTCCTAACATTTAGGCAGAAACTCCTTTCTTGTCCTTTGAATCCATTGGTTTGGGTTCTAGCCTCTGGAGCAGCAGGAAACAAGCTTGCTCCATCTTCCAAGATCCTCCCTTCAGATATTTGAAGTTGGCTATCAAATGCCGATATGATACGTCTTCTCCATGCATAACATACCCAACTCCTTCAACCATTCCTCATATGACCACAAAAAGCAT
This sequence comes from Podarcis vaucheri, assembly GCF_965113315.1. Lineage (NCBI taxonomy): Eukaryota > Metazoa > Chordata > Lepidosauria > Squamata > Lacertidae > Podarcis > Podarcis vaucheri. The sequence continues at coordinate 4,574,957 of NC_138749.1, forward strand.
GCTGAAACTAGGATTGTGAGGATGCAGGTGGAGGACCAACGCAGCCCTGGATTTACTGCAGTGCTCCACAAATTCTCGGCATGTTTTAGCTTCTCTCAGATCCTTGTTTTTCAGAACTTAAGTCCCTTTCTCAACATTTTCACCCTAGTTTGCGGTCTCTCTCTCTCTCTCTTAAACATATTGGTATGCAGTTTTACCATAATATAACACACTGTGTGTTATTTGCATTAATATATATGTATGCAGCTGATTATAATTTTCACTAACATAGAGAGCCAGTACTGAACTAATACCCTGGGAGACCAGGGTTCAAATTGCCACTCAGCCATTAAGCTCGCTGGGTAACCTTGGGGACCAGTCACTGCATCTCAGCCTAACTTACCTCACAGGGTTGTTGTGAGGATAAAATGGGGAGAGGGTGAGCTATGTACACCACCTTGGGCTCCTGGGATATAAATGCAATAAATAATAAATAACAATAGATAATTTTTCTGCACGCATCATTTGGGTGGAGATGTGCGACACCAAATTCGGAAGAGTGCAGATTTCGAAGGGTCATTGTCTTTCGGTTCACGCATTGTTTTGGGAATTAGGTAAGTTCACTTTAAAACATGAACCAGCCCTGACATCTCCTTCATTCCTATTGGGTGAGTGGGTCTGGGCACACATACTACAGTGGTACCTCGGGTTACAGATGCACCAGGTCACAGATGCTTCAGGTTACAGACTCTGCTAACCCAGAAATAGTACCTTGGGTTAAGAACTTTGCTTCAGGATGAGAACAGAAATCGCATTGCGGTGGCAGCAGGAGGCCCCATGAGCTAAAGTGGTGCTTCAGGTTAAGAACAATTTCAGGTTAAGAACGGACCTCCAGAACGAATTAAGTTCTTAACCAGAGGTACCACTGTAGTGAGCTTAACCATATCTGCTCAAATCCTTCTGGAAAGTTGAACCAGCCCTGACATCTCCACGACCTCATTACCGACCATGTCCCTGTGCATCCTCACCCCACACCTCAGCCCCCTTTTGGGCTCACGTGACTTGTCATCTCCCACCCCCTCTTCTGGTTCAGCCCACTTTTCATCATGTTGTCACAGTCAGAATTTCACATGACTTTGCCTCCTGGATCAGGCCAATGACCCAGTATTGGTTTGTTTTCAGTTTTGTTTTCATTGTGTATTTTGTATTCTTATTTTGTATTTTAATGCTGTGAAGAGCACGGGGATCTTCGGATGAAGGGCAGAATACAAATCCATCCATCAAACAAACAAACAAACAAACAAACAAACAAACAAAGCCTGATGTCCTTTTCCAGCAGTGGACACCTAGACTCCAGTGTGATGAAGCTGTTGAAGTGTGGGCTCAGGACCAGGTTTCAAATCCACACTCAGCCATGAAAAGCTCCCTGGGTAATACCTTGGGCCAATTCCTGCCTCTCAGCATACCTCAAGGGGTTGTTTTGAGGATAAAACGGGCAGGTGTGAGAACCATGTTTATCACCTTGAGCTCCATGGAGAAAAAAGGCAGGATATAAATGTAATCGATATCATAATGAAAACGCCTGCAAGCAGGAACTTAGCCCAAGAGGACTTTGAATCCCAGCAGCTGTTCTTCAGCTGCCTGGGACTGTGGAGCACCGCCATTTCTAGTATGGCTCAGAGAAATCCTAGCATGGTAGAAGGGTCCGCAAAGGTCATCGGAAGGCTGTCGTCACTACCAGTGGCGTAGCATGGGTTGTCAGCACCCTGGGCAAGGCAAGTAATTTGCGCCCCCTAACCCGTGGATTTGCGCCCCCTAACCCTAACCCCCAGATGTTGCGCCCGGTGCGGCCGGCCCCCCTGCACCCCCCACGCTACGCCACTGGTCACTACTGAATTTTGGAGAGACATTTGGCTGTGTCGGAAAGAGAAGGGTAGGTGATAGAGGAGGGATTTCTTTGGGGGACAATGGCAGGGCTGAGGGAGGTGAGCTAATGGGAGGAAGTGGATGGATGGATGGATGGATGGAGCTGAAGTTCCCAACCACCGCCCCACATAACAACATAGGCATCCAAGACAGTTAACAGCAGCACAAAGGGGAGGAGGGAGTGAGGATGGGGGGAACACCCTACAGAGAAATCCAAACACTGGGATCAGCATGCTCCGACATGCACTTCATCGCTCCTGAAGCCCAACCCCTTCCACCTCTGGTAAAAAGGAGCAGGCTCTCTGCCCCCCAGGCGCCCTCTCCTTCTGACACCCAGTCTCGCTCACCCAGCTGAGAAACGGTACCCAACCACATTGCTTAGCTTTCCTTCCTGCTCCATCTTTGAATTGTCCGCTAAGCTTTTCCTTTGCCGCCCGCTGTCCTCGTTTGACCTGGGTCTTTCCACTGGTTCCTCTGCTCCTCCTCCTCGCCACCCACCCCCAAATGCCTAGCAATCCCCCCATTTCCACCCGACCAGGATTTGGGATAGTGTCCCCAAAGGTTCCTGGAGTCAGCAATCCTCTCTGCAGTGGGGCAATGCACTTCCAAAGTATGAGACAGTGAGAAGGGAGCCAAGGGGGAAGGGGAGGTGGGGCAGCGGTGGGGGGAAGGGGGGAAGAAGAAGGCAGATCGACAAAGGGAAATCGAGGAGGAGGGGGAGGGGGAATCAGCTAAGTAAAGTTACAAAAAATATAGCAGTATGAGAAGAAAAAGGAAAAGGAAACCAAAAAAATAAAATAAGAAATAAAAAAAACCAAACGGTAAAAGTAGTTCAGAGAAAGTTCCTTTCCTGGATGAATCTAATTGTTTTGTTATCTTTACCCACCAAAGCATTTACTTTGGTTTGTCGCCCGATCCACAAACACTTTCGAGGAGATGACATTACCGAATGGCAGGAACATCTGCATCAGCTCTGCGTCCCCAAACTCCTGGGGCAGATGGTAGATAAACAGGTTACAGCCCTCTGGTCCTGCGGGGAAGATGGAGGAGAGAGAGAGGGAGAAAGAAAAGAGGTAAGGGATGAAGAAGGAGGGAGCACACGGAACACGAGAACACAAGACACGGAAGAGGCGCTTGCCAGATCAAGTCAATGGCCCATGTAGTCCAGCAACCTGTTCTCACAATGGCCAACCGGATGCCTGTGGGAAACCAGAGTGCAGAGCACTGGCGCATGAGCCTTATCCCCACTTGTAGTTTCCAGCAGTTGGTGTTCAGAAGCATTGCTGAAGGAGCGTCTCCACCCCCATCGTTCTGCTTGGACACTGAGGTCCAGCGTTGAGGGCCTTCTGGCGGTTCCCTCACTGCGAGAAGTGAAGTTACAGGGAACCAGGCAGAGGGCCTTCTTGGTAGTGGCACCTGCCCTGTGGAACGCCCTCCCATCAGATGTCCAGGAGATAAATAACTATCTGACTTTCAGAAGACATCTGAAGACAGCCCTGTTTAGGGAAGCTTGTAATATTTGATGAATCATTGTATATTAATATTCTGTTGGAAGCCGCCCAGAGTGGGCAGAAACCCAGGCAGATGGGAAGGGTATGTATGTATGAATAAATAAATATTGCTGCCTCCAACTGTGGAGGCAGAACATGTCAAGTGGCCATCAACTGCCCATCGCCAGTGCCTACTTGCCATCTAAGTTGGTGATCATCACTGCCTCCTGGAGGGTGGGGGGAGCGAGTTCCATATTTTGACTTTACACTGCATGGATAGGTACAGAAGAAGAAGAAGAAGAGTTTGGATTCGATATCCCGCCTTATCACTCCCCTCCTCCCTAGTTGATGTGGAAAGGCTGAGAAACAGATCCCCCAAACTGGTTTGTTAGTTTAGAAAAAAAGGTAAGTAAGTGGTGACATGATAGAAGTTTATAAATTTATTTATGGCATGGGAAAAGTGGATGGATGAAAGGTTTTCCTGCTCTCTCATAGCGCTAGAACTTGTGGGTGTCCAAGGGGGCTGAAGCTTGGAAGCCTCAGGACAGATAAAAGACAGCACTTCAATAGTTAAATTATGGAAGTCACATGAATGGCCACCAGTCTGAATGGCTTTAAAGGGATATTGGACAAATTCACGGAGGATAAGGCTATCAATGGCTATTGTTCAGGGAAGTTTTTAATGTGTGGCATTTTGATGTATTTTTAATCCTTGTTGGAAGCCACCCAGAGCAGCTGGGGAAACCCAGCCAGATGGGCGAGGTACAAATAATAAATTATTATTATTATTATTATTATTATTATTATTATTATTATTAGCCAGGACGGCTGTGCTCTCAGTTTCTGGAAACCACAGGAGGGGAGAGAGCTTTTGTTTCCAGCTTATGGGTTTCCCACAGGCATCTGTTTGGCCAGGATGACAGGCATAGGCAAATTTGGCGTCCAGATGTTTTGAGACTACAACTCCCATGATCCTTAGCTAACAGGACCAGTGGTGAAGGATGATGGGAATTGTAGTCCGAAAACATCTGGAGGGCCAAGTTTGCCTGTGCCTGCAGTATGATAACAGGATGTTGGACTAGAAGAGCCATTGGCCTAATTCAGCGGGTGCAGGATCTTCTTATGTTCTTATGATTAGCTGGGATTTCCCATGATGGAATAAACCAATATGGCCTTACTAAATATCAGGTGGCCATAACAGGTACAGCACACAAATTTACACAATTCAAGTCAAGCTTTCTAATTTTAGTTCTGAGTGTTCAGACCCTCCAATTGTCCCTATTTTCCAGATTTTCGGATTTACAGGAAGCCGTCCCGGTTTCTGATTTGATCCCCAAATGTCCTCAGGACGTCCCTATTTTCATCAGAGAAATGTTGGAGGGTGTGGAGTGATGCACTTCCCAAGGAAAGGAGATAAGTAACTATATGATCTTTAGAAGATATCCGAAGACAGCCTATATAGGAAAGTGTTTCAATGTTTAATGTTGTATTATGTACAGTCATGCCTTGGTCCTTGGATGTTTTGGCTCCTGAACGCCACAAACCTGGAAGTGAGAGTTCCGGTTTGCAAACGTTTTTTGGAAGCCGCACATCCTATGCAATTTTCGCAGCTTTCGATTGAGTGCAGGAAGCTCTTGCAGCCAATTGGAAGCTGTGCCTTGGTTTCTGAACAGTTCCAGGAGATGAATGGACTCCTGGAACGGATTAAGTTCGACAACCAAGGTACCACTGTATTTATATATGTTGGATGCTGCCCAGAGCGGCTGGGGCAACCCAGTCAGATGGGTGAGGTATAAATAATAAAATTATTATAATTATCATGATGGAAGAGGACATCCCTTTTTTCACTGGAGAATTGTTGACGGGTATGGAATCTGATGCAGAATTGTGTATGTGTGTATCTGTGTGAAACTCTTTCCCCCCCCACACTTCCTAATGCCTTATCACATCACAACGATCAAGTGGATCAAGGGTTAAACCATTTCTTCCCCGTCAGTTGGGGGTCAGCGGGGGGGAGAGAGAGAAAGGAGGGAACAGGGGTGTACCATGTAGAAGAGAAGGATTTTTAATGTTCTCGCTTTCTTCATCAGGGCATAATTATAGTGTCATAACACAGCAAATTACAACTTTGCCTTTCCTGTTAGAGAGAGGAGTTCACGAAGGTGCTTCCCCCTGCTTTTTATTGGCCATTACTCATCCCCTTGGCTGGCAGGGGTAGTTCCGCCGAGTCAGGATTCTGACAGATGCCCATTTAAAGCTCATTAAAATTCCCGGGCCTTGGCATGATTGAAGGCACTTTCCCCCTCCACATTTTCTTTTTGGATTAATGGAAAATGAAGCCCTGATGAAGACTTGCTAAGCACAATTTTCCCCCACTACGTTGCTAAAAGGAACGGCCGACCTGCTACAAGGCGCGAGGCTCCTCCGGGACCATGAGGTTGCCTCGGCATTTATGCCAACATGGGGGAGCAGGGCTGGGGTCAGCAGGCCAGGCTAATGGACTAATGAGGCTCCCAAGACCCTGCCGCTGAGCTAAGTGACTTCGAGAACCGGAGGACTCCAGCCAAAGCGTCGTCCCTCCAAGATGCAAGGTGGAAACACTGACATCATGTCGAGATCAGCTGCTAGGCAGGGTTCAGGGTCTTGGTGCTGAACAATTCAGGACCAGGTGACCTGGGGGAAAACACACCTGCCCCTGTAGAGACCCTGCAAAACACTTTAGATCATGTCAGGGAATTCTATTCTGCACCTTGCAGAATATCACTGTGCGGCGACGTTAAAATGAGCTCTTTTTCACTTTTGCCACTGTGCTATGGAAGGCCCCATTCTGCACCATCAGTTGCTACAGAAGTCTCATGAAGAAAATAAAATAATAATAATAATAATAATAATAATAATAATAATAATAATAATAGTTTCCCGCCCATCTGACTAGGGACACAGCTACATAAGTGAAAATAAAACGTTATAAATGTGTTATAATACTGTGACACCAGATGGCACTGTAGAGCTGAAATCGGTACTCTATGAAATTTTTCTATTGTGAGCTTTAAAACGATTCCCCCCTCCGGAGCATTTTCAGAGTGTTTTTTTTTTAAATTGTGTAGATGCAGCCTGGGTTGCCACAGCCACTCTGGGCAACTTCCAACATATATAAAAACATAATTAAACATAAAAAAACTTTCTGATAGTTCCCTGTTTCCTTGACATGACATCTGATAGGAGGGCGTTCCACAGGGCAGGCGCCACTACCAAAAAGGCCCTCTGTCTGGTTCCCTTAAACTTCACTTCTCACAGGGGGGGGGGACTGCCAGAAGGTCCTCGGAGCTGGACCTCAGGGTCCGGGTAGAACGATGGGGGTGGAGACGCCCCTTCAGGTATATGGGGCCATTTAGGGCTTTAAAGGTCAGCACCAACACTTTGAATTGTGCTCAGAAATGTACTGGGAACCAGTGTAGATCCTTTAGGACTGGTTTTACATGGTCCCAGCGGCTGCTCCCAGTCACCAGTCTATCTGTCCCTTTCTGGATTAGTTGTAGTTTCCAAGTCACTTTCAAAGGTAGCTCCACATATCTCTCTGCCCCATAAGGTCAGACCCTGTTGGAATTCCCCGAATTCCTGTGTTTTTATTTTTATATTTTTATATGTTTGTATACTACCTTTTAAAAATGACTTTAATGATGCCTTTTAAAAATTAACCTTTTTTTCATTATATAATAAGATTTAGAAAACTAATGTAAATAAAAAACAAAAGCAGCTACAAAAAGTGAAAAAACAAACCTTTTTTTTTAAAAAAAAAACTCACTTAACGGTTCCTAGCCCTTACAACCTATAGAACGTAGTAGCCCCTCTCAACTCTCACCCGACATCTTTTGTTTCTCCTCCCAGCCTCTCACCCTGGGAGACGGACATTTCCCTCGCTCAAATCCAGGGTCCCTGTAGGTGACTCAAGCATGGGAGTTCCACACTGCAAGGGGCGTTGCCCTCCACAGGAAATGGGGGGGGGCTGTGGGAGGTCGAAGGGGAAATGACTTGGGTGAATGCACCATGACTTCACGTGATGTACTTTCCACAAGACTGATTAAGTGGCTAATCACATGGTGCAATATATTCATATTTACAGTGGTGCCTCGCAAGACGAAAAGAATCCGTTCTGTGATTCTCTTCGTCTAGCGGTTTTTTCGTCTTGCGAAGCAAGCCCATTGACGGATCAGAGCTATTAGCGGCTTATCTGCTGATCTGATAAGCGGCTTAGCGGCTTAGAAAAAGGGGGGGAGGGAAAAAACCCAGCAGGAACTCGCAAGACATCGTCGTCTTGCGAAGCAAGCCCATAGGAAATTCGTTTTGCGAAGCACCTCCAAAACGGAAAACTCTTTCGTCTAGTGAGTTTTCCGTCTTGCGAGGCATTCATCTTGCGGGGCACCACTGTACTCTGATTATCCAAATAATGTAGGCAAGTGAAAAAGTATTCGATACAGGCTGGAGTCCATATGAGTTCCTTAGATACCCTTTGGCTACTGGTAATTTCTTTCTCTCTGTCTCAGTTTCCCATTTGTAAAGATGGATGGTTAATGGCTTGGCCAAAAGTGTGAATTTGAAGATGAGTTAATTCCTGTAAATAATACATTTGGCTTTTTTTTTTTTTAAGGTGATATAGTCTTGATCAATAGTAATACTGTATATTAAATTTTCACCCCTATATTTTATACCATTTTTAAATGTTTGATACATCAGGGCATATATGTATCGTACAGCTATCAATTTACACTGATAGCTGGCTAAATTGGTTTTAATTTGTGTTTTGATGTGTTGATGTGGTTAGCTTCTCTATTATGGCTGTTCTTATAGTTGTTAAACTGTACGTATTTGCACAGTTTGGTGGCTTTTGTAATTAGTATTGTAATATTGTAATTTTGTAATTAGTATTGTGCAGTTATACCAATTCACCTTTTAACTAACCAGCTACTGTCTAACACTCTATGGTCAACACCGGACCGAAGACACAAGATCTACCCACTCTGGAAGAATGGCAGATGAAGGTGATGGACTACATGGAACTGGCGGAAATGACTGGCAGAATCCGAGACCCGGGAGAAGAGTCGGTGGAGGAAGATTGGAAGAAATTTAAAGACTATTTACAGAAACATTGTAAAATTAATGAATGTTAGAATGATGTTGGAATGAATCTATGTGATTTTAGCAAAAATGTAACAAAGATTTAAGAAAAATAGACTGTTAATTGGTGAAAAGAGGGAAAGTAAATTTATATTAAGATCAAGATAAATTTTCAGGATAAAAATTTTGAAGAGAGGGAAAGGATTTGCTGAAGTGGATAATTGACTTAGAATACAAAAAAGGGAGGTGTGAGGAGGTCAGGGAAACAAGCAAATGAAAGATAAGTTATGGGAAGGTTTGATTTGTTTTTTTGTTTTTTTTAATTGTTTCTATCTTTATGTTTTTTTATTGTGATGTGTTGTTTTGTCATTGTTTAATTTGGTGTGTTTTCTTTTGCCTTTTTGTAAACTTAAAACCCTAATAAATACTATTATTTTTTTTTTAAAAAAAGGTCAACACCGGACCATTCGAGTTATGCTGCTGTCTAGAGGCTGATATCTGAGGAGACTCTAGGTGCAAAATCTTACCACCTTTCCTACTCTTTTATCATTTCCTCCAGGAGGCAGCAGCTACAAAAAACGGACCAGCAAACAAAGCAAAACTTGGGCTCACATTGAAGTAATAGCATATCTTCAATTTATTAGGATGTGACACAAAAGGTTTGGGAAACTGGTGAGCCTCTGGTGAAGAACTGAGAATTGAGGAACCTACATGGGTCTCCCTCTTCAGTAAATATTTTTTTGTGTGGCTTCTTTCATAGGAGTTTTCATAGTGGCATCAAAATAGCAGCTCTGGAGCCCTCTGGCAGGAGTTTCCTTATGTTATAATACCTAGATAGTGACCACTTCTTGAAGTATGTGCATGACATTGCAAGGAAGTGTGTTCTCCAGGAGTGGTGGCTGCCTACGCAGTGTTTCTTCCTGAAGCTACAAAAAGAATTGCCCGTGGTCAAGACAGTATCCCAAAGACTCACCTTCTCTCTGTTGCTGTGGGATCATGGGAGGCGGCTGTGGGAAGGCTTGGCTAATCTGGCCATATGCAGCAGGGTAAGCAGCTATAGGGGAAAGAGGGGGAGAGAAGAAAGGAAGGAAGATTTCAGGACCATTGTAGAAGCAGATCTTCACCCCAGCAATCATCCCCAACCAAGAATTAAACCTCGTTAGGCCATAAGGTGGCACATTATAACATGAACCCAGAATAAGTTGAGTTCTTGAAAACTGGGTGGTCTTCCTTTGCTTAAGAGCTCTTGGTGTTCTGCAGAACTGGGTTAAGGGCACACATGAATGCCATCACTTGGTTCCTCAACACTGAGCGTGTGAACTAACTCTCTTGAATGCCATTGGCTTGGAAAGGCTGCAAGAGTCAGATTTGCCATGCTTGAGCTATGATGGCCCACTCACCAATGCAATTTAATGCCGTCATTAAAATGATGAGCGTACATGCAATGGGCCTGTCTGTATCCTGCATCCAGTTGTGTAGCTCTGAGGATCACACTGGAAATGCATCACAAATGAAAGAGCCACAAGCCATTTGCATAGACGAAGGGAGGCAACCTTGAAGGCCCAGTGAATGTTCTGGGAGAACATCATGGTGCAACTTGGTTGCAGGCAAGCTGGTGTGGCCCTGAGCAGGGGTCCATGGATACTCAATAACACAAGGGAAAGAGTTGTGGAGGGGTAGCTGTGTTACTCTGTTGCATCAAAACCAAGGAAGTCCCTTGTGGTAAGTACATCAGAACAGCTCACTGGATCGGGCCAATGGGCCACTTAGTCCAACACCCTGTTCTCACAGTGGCCAACCAGATGTCTGTGAGAAACCTAGAAGCAGGGTAAGAAGCCTCTCCCCTCCTGTGGTTTCCAGCCACAATATTCAGAAGCACCGTTGGCTTCAACTGTGGAAGCAGAGCCACCATGACTCATAGCTATCAATAGTCTTCTCTTCCATAAATTTATCTCATCCTCTTTTAAAGCCATCTGGGTTGGTGGCCTGTCACGGTACCTTGAAAGACGAATACATTTATTACAGCATAAGCTTTCATGGACTGGAGGCTGATATCTCAAGTCTCTGATGGACTTCCATGTGTGGTGGAAACCAGTTATCTGCTTGCATAGCAACAGGGGGCGATGGCACCACAGACAACTATTTTAAAGGTCATGCCATAGCATGACACACCAATTCCGAAATCACGACACCTTGGGACCTTACGAAGGCCAAATTTGCTTTCCCAGGAGGGTTATTAAGAACTGAAAGGTCTGGACCAGATCAGTCTGTCAAATCTTGCAAGCAATAAGGGGCAGAAACTAAGACACCAGGAACTGGTCTTTTATGGAGAATGAAATTGAACTTCCCAGATCCAGGTTTGATTCACACACAAAAGCATTCCTTGGCAGGAGTCGATGGTCATTCTTTGAACCATAGGAAGTAAACCAATTGGTTGTAGCAACGGACAGGTTGTGTTATCCATGGAGACTAAGCACTGATATTAAAAGTCTGAGAAAATTCCAGTGGAAACGTACCACGACTAAAACATATCGGGGAACTGAAAGCATCCTATTGTCAAAGCACCCTGCATTTTGCATTTCAGGGAAGAATGTCCTTCCAACCCTTTTCGCACGAGTGCTTCGCAGAGAAATTTGTTACCCTGAATCTGAGCTGCTGCTTGACTTTGACTCCCTGTGTTGCCTTCTCCTTCACCTGCTCTTAGTCATTTGCCACAGTTCCCTGTCCCTGATTTTATTTGCTAGAGGGCTTTGCTGTGCTCTGCAGTGCTCCAGAACAGAGGTGGGAAAATGTCAAGCTTGTTGTATCTGCTTTCTGAAAAAAATTAATTTACTGGAACTCCATGTCCTACCAATTAGAGCCAGTTGCAAAAGGCACAGAAGAAAAAGAACAGTGCCTCTGAACATATGCTGAGACCAGGTACTTCTCCCTGCGTGAACAAAACTGAGCTCACAGCTTCTGTTTTCTACAGAAGTCTGTTTCTGGCTAGCACCCTTCCCAGTGGCATAGCAGGTGTGGGGGGGAAGGTGGGCTACCGGGGCAATTGCCTCAAGTGCAATTTTTTTTGGAGGTGTGCCTCTGCAGCTGCCACCCTGACCAGAGGCGCTCCCTGTCCCTTCCACTTGCCTCACCTGAGCAGCACTGGGAGAGGACAGGCCCTTGCATCCTTTGGCTGCACAGGGGTCCCCAGCGGCAGGAGAGACAAGTGGATGGCAAGACTCACAGCAGTGGCACCAATCCATCCTGAGGATGCATGCACGCAGGTACTGCTGCTGCTCTGTAGCTCTGTCTGGTGGCAGCAGCAGTGCCGCGTGGAGGTACCGGTTGGGGGAGCAATGCTTGCCTCAGGAGACATACAATACTTTCCTTGCCCCGGGGCTCTGGCAGCCCATGCTACACCACTGTTCCTTCCTTTAGCAGCCTAATTCATTTTTGGGTGAGAAAAGTCACTTGGTTGTTCCTACTGTTAAAACAACTGGGAATCGGAATTGTCTGGATCTAGTGCAGATCACCGAGATATCGACTGGCAGATCCAGATCTCCCTTCTGCCCACCTCTGCTACACAGGACTCCTTACACCACAGTGGCTGAAACCAAGGAGGACTCTATGTTAACCAGTGGCAGCTCCTGGGAGATGGACAGGAGAGCCCTGATGTATTCTAGTCTAATTCACGACCATCTTTTAGATGAATAAATAATATCTCACGGCATTCCCCCTTTGCCTTTTCAGATTAATGTCTCTTTTTTAATCCCTGTGCTTCTTCTGTACATGGGAACCTGTGTGATCTTCTATCCCCCTCTCTACCCAAGACAAAAAATGCTCCCCAAGTTTGGAAGCAAAGGACTTCCAGTATCCATTCAATCTCCAAGTACTTTGCTCTTGTACCAAAATGACATCGTGTGTGCTAAGGTAATTTGAGCTCTGCAGTGTGAGAAAAGGGGATTTTCATTACCCATCTAAATTGTGCACACCAAGCAAAATTGAATACATTTCTTATTTTGCTTAATTGATGCTGCTAATTAAGCAAAGGGACAGGTTGCTGCGTAGGACACAGAAACCCGATCCCCTGGGAATCTTATTATCCACTTCTCCTTTCGGAGATTCTACGAGATATCACTGCATTCCATCTTCCTGCCATGTGGACTAGAAATTTGGATTTTTAAAAAATGAGAGCTGAGATTCTCAGGGTGATGTATTTTGTGCCTGACACTAAATTCTGCCCCCTCTTTTTTCTGGTGCTTTCTTTCTTCTTCCAACAGGCATTTGGGAACTGACTTTTTAAGGGAAAGGGTGCTGCTGTGCTTTTTTATTGCAATTATCTGTATGTTTCAATAGATCATATGTAAATAATTTTATTAAAGTTCAATTGTTTTAGCTGTTTCTATTTTAGCTGTAAGCTGCCTTGAGTCCCAGCAAGGGTAAAAGGCAGGATATAAATAAATGTTGTAATAATAATAATAATAATAATAATAATAATAATAATAATAATAATAATGAAATACCTACAACCCTGATTTGAATGTCTTCTAAAAAATAGGGGCTTATCTGCTATAATCCGTCGGGTTTTGGTGCCCTTGAATAAAGGACTTATTTCAAATGAAGAACATTTTCTTTGCTGCCCTGTGTTTCAATCTGTAAACTTAATTATGATTTTCAGTTTGAACTTCTTAATAGAACTCTATCTGATTTTTGTATGGCTTTCTTGTATTCCTGGTTATTCTGTTCCGTGGCTTGGCCATATGGCAGATTTTATTCCAGATGACCTGTTTATTGAGCCCAGATCCTGATCTGTTTGCAGGGAAGTTAGATAAGGATGGCTATTGAAAGAGCATTTCTCATTTTCTTTACTGCAGAAAGTCAGATTTTTTGAGGGGAGGGGGAGCGAGTTTCTTGTGCAGAACTTCCCAATCAACTACAGCTGTGCAACACAAGTTTGCCGGAACTTGGTTGAATTCCACCTGAAAACTGCGACTAGCCGCCTGAGAAACAGTTTCTATCCAAAAGTGATTCTGGTTTTAAACGCAGTGTAAGGTAGTCTTTATGTGAGTATATTGTATTCAATTATGGGGTATCAGAGTTTTTAGGGGCTATAGCTGGGATAGCAGGCTTGTGGGTTTTTGAATGTCTGATGCACCATATTTTTTCCTCTATAAGACGCACCAGACCATAAGATGCACCTAGTTTTTGGAGGAGGAAAACAAGAAAAAAAATATGCTGAATGTCAGAAGCCAGAACAGCAAGAGGGATTGCTGTGCAGTGAAAGCAGCGATCCCTCTTGCTGTTCTGGCTTCTGGGATAGCTGCGCAGCCTGCATTCACTCCATAAGATGCACACACATCTCCCGTTACTTTTTAGGAGGGAAAAAGTGAGTCTTATAGAGCAAAAAATACGGTAGATTTTTAAAATTTCATTGTTCTGTATGGGACAATGACAATAAAGATTATCGTATCGCCAGTCTGAAAGCACCCTTTGTTTCTTTGGGTGCTTGTTACAGAATCATAGAATCATAGAATCATAGAGTTGGAAGAGACCACAAGGGCCATCGAGTCCAACCCCCTGCCAAGCAGGAAACACCATCAGAGCACTCCTGACATATGGTTGTCAAGCCTCTGCTTAAAGACCTCCAAAGTAGGAGACTCCACCACACTCCTTGGCAGCAAATTCCACTGTCAAACAGCTCTTACTGTCAGGAAGTTCTTCCTAATGTTTAGGTGGAATCTTCTTTCTTGTAGTTTGGATCCATTGCTCCGTGTCCGCTTCTCCGGAGCAGCAGAAAACAACCTTTCTCCCTCCTCTATGTGACATCCTTTTATATATTTGAACATGGCTATCATATCACCCCTTAACCTCCTCTTCTCCAGGCTAAACATGCCCAGCTCCCTTAGCCGTTCCTCATAAGGCATCGTTTCCAGAAAGGCAGGGCAAAAATGCAACGATTCAACAAAAGCATTCTCCTATGGGTGTCGCTTCACGGTCTCATTGGGATTCCAAAATAATACAAAGCACAGGCACGCCATGCCAGTTATGAAGAGCACCCAAATGCATCGGGCATCAGAGAAGTGAAAGGTTTATTGGGGGAAAGTGTTAATACTAACGACCTGCATATTGCTGCACTCCGGCGTAGGCTTGCTGCAAAGGGTCGGCTGCGGTGGGACTCTGTGCTGTGAAGACACAAGAGAGAGAGAAAGAAGAGGGTTAAAGGGTAATGCAGGTAAGCTCAGGAGCGCCAGAAGCACCTTCTGGGTCAGCCCAATGGCCCAACTTCTCCAACATCCTGTTCTCACTGTTAAGATATTCCATTCCACCTTAAGAACAGACGTGTGGATTGTTGTATGTCACATGTCTCTTTACACTCCAGCACAGCTTGCTGGGAACTTCCGTTTGTGTATAGCTATTGCTTCCTGCTTCTTGCTTTGGACATGAAGGAGAGCAGACATGTTTTCTTTGTCCTGATGTATGCTGAGTAGTAGGGACGTGGGTGGCACTGTGGGTTAAACCACAGAGCCTAGGACTTGCCAATCAGAAGGTCGGTGGTTCGAATCCCTGCGACAGGGTGAGCTCCCGTTGCTCGGTCCCTGCTCCTGCCAACCTAGCAGTTCGAAAGCACGTCAAAGTGCAAGTAGATTAATAGGTACTGCTCTGGCGGGAAGGTAAATGGTGTTTCGGTGCGCTGCTCTGGTTTGCCAGAAGCGGCTTAGTCATGCTGGCCACATGACCCGGAAGCTGTACGCCGGCTCCCTCGGCCAATAAAGCGAGACGAGCGCCACAACCCCAGAGTCGGTCATGACTGGACCTGATGGTCAGGGGTCCCTTTACCTTTACCTTAAATATGCTTTAAACAGCCTCTATCTGCTCTTCTGTTGCGAAGAGTTTTTTTTACTCTACTGTCTTGCATGCTCAGCTTCTGAAGGCTTCTGAAACTCAAGTCACAGTTGCATGCTGACCCAAGGACCGGAGATCGCCCGGCTACTGGCCAGTAGGCTGGAGCCAACTGGGGGCCTGCCAATTGCCCCCACTTCCTTGGAAGCATCCCAACACTCACAGGGGCCGACCAGATGCCCCAATACGAATCCTGCAAGCAGGACCCGGGCGCAAGAACTCTCTCCCCTCCTGCAGTTCCCAGCAACTTGTGTCCAGTAGCATTGTTGTGCGGGGGCCAGAGCAGAGCCATCTTGGCTAGTATGGATGGCTGCCATGGGTGCTTTAGCTGAGATTCATGCATCTCAGGGGGTTGGGCTAGGGACCCTTGGGGTCCTTTCCAACTCTACAATTCTATGTTCATCCAACAAGCACACAAAGAGAAAAGGCAAATGAACCTGAAATAATAATAATAATAATAATAATAATAATAATAATTATTTATTTATACCCCGCCCATCTGGCTTGGTTTCCCCAGCTACTCTGGGCGGCTTCCAACAAAACATTAAAATACAATAACCTATTAAACATTAAAAGCTTCCCTAAACAGGGCTGCCTTCAGATGTCTTCTAAAAGTTTGGTAATTATTCTCTTTGACATCTGAGGGTGTTCCACAGAGCGGGTGCCACTACTAAGAAGGCCCTCTGCCTATTTCCCTGTAACCTCACTTCTCGCAGTGAGGGAACCGCCAGAAGGCCCTCGGAGCTGGACCTCAGTGTCTGGGCAGAACGATGGAGGTGGAGACGCTCCTTCAGGTATACTGGACCAAGGCCGTTTAGGGCTTTAAAGGTCAGCACCAACACTTTGAATTGTGCTCGGAAACGTACTGGGAGCCAGTGTAGGTTTTTCAATACCAGTGTTATATGGTCTCGGCGGCCGCTCCCAGTCACCAGTCTAGCTGCCGCATTCTGGATTAGTTGTAGTTTCCGGGTCACCTTCAAAGGTAGCCCCACGTAGAGCACATTGCTGTAGTCCAAGCGGGAGATAACCAGAGCATGCACCACTCTGGCGAGACAGTCTGCGGGCAGGGAGGGTCTCAGCCTGCGTACCAAATAGCTCGAGACCTTCCTTTCTTATACCCTCTTCCCCCCGGGTAGGGAGAAGTCTGCAAAAAAGATATCCGTTGAACGAGCTCTTCCTCGGGTGTGCAGCAATAAAATATTTAAAGCATAGCTTGGCTGAACCTCCGTCCCCCTAATGTCACCTTGGCCCTAATATTTCACTTCTTATTAGGAGCTTAATTTGTATTTATCGGTGCTGCTAGGTTTTACATTTATGCAGTCCCCCTGGCTTTGTACTTTTTAAGACAGCCCCTTAGGGGGATCAGGGCCGTTCATCCCTTCCCTCTCCACCTCATTGCTTCTCTCCTGTCTGCGGAAGTGGAACATCACCCGGAGACGAGGACTCAGGTAGAGCGGAAGCAGAAGCCTCAAAAGAATTTGCCTGGCTACCCTTGGCTTGTCCTAGAAGAGGCAGCTGGCAAATCCTAGGGAAGGGTCGGCGCTAAGATGGATGCCCCCAAACTGCTGTTGCACAAAGTGATGCATTGCTTCTGTAAAACAGGAGCGCCGACTTGTGCCAAGTCATAATGGCGTCATATTTTTTTTGCTGTGGGTGCCCATGGGTGCCTGACTTCCTCTCCCTGCCTTGGCTGCGGCTGAGTCCATGTGCCACCCGCCACAGCTGCCGCACTGTTTCTGCTCTGCTGCAGTTTGCCTTCCTCCAAAAGCTCCACTAGTTGTCTCGCTGCCTGCCTACGTTATTCCACCCGATTCATTTCATTGCAAAGGAAGCACAATGCAAATGGGGGAAAAACAAGTATGTACAGTGGTACCTCAGGTTACAGATGCTTCAGGTTACAGACTCCGCTAATCCAGAAATAGTACCTTGGGTTAAGAACTTTGCTTCAGGATGAGAACAGAAATCGTGCTCCGGCGGCAGCGGGAGGCCCCATTAGCTCAAGTGGTGCTTCAGGTTAAGAACAGTTTCAGGTTAAGAACGGACCTCCGGAATGAATTAAGTTCTTAACCTGAGCTACCACTGTATTGTTTGTGGACTGTATTGTATTGTTTGTGCAGCAACAGCAGCAAACCCTGGTCACGTTTGCAGGTTCAATTTACATCCTGGACAAGGGAGGAATAAGCAAACATTGGCCATTTCTGCCCCCATTTTTGTTTCTGCTGGAATCCTCCAACATGCCCTAGTATGAATCAGCCTTCGGTGCAAGCCTATCAGAGAAAGAAGGAGGCTTGCCTGGCCTGACGCTTTGCATAGAAAGCAAGCTCTGAGCTCGTAAAATGGAAGACTAAGCCGAGCTGATAAAACGGATGTCCAAAGTAACTTCTCTTGTCATCTCAGGGCAAAAGGCCCTTCCCAGGGCAACTGGCTGAGAAGAGGAGTCCGCCTCTCTCTTAATCCCATCATTTCCAAATCCCAGTGGAAAAAAGCTTCTCTCAGCTAGTCGCTTCTTTTGCAAGGCGATCCCGGCCAGCACGAGACCGTGTGACCATGGCGTATAACCTTCCATAAACCTGGAGACATAAAACAAGCCAATGACCTCCTCGACAACCATAAATATGAATTTAACGAAGGCAGCACTTATTCATTAGGTAGGAGTCGAGGAACGACTCCCAAGTCCTTCAAAGAAAGTAGATCTGTTAATGTCACTTTCCCCGAGTGTCTGCCCGGTGCCAGGAAGAAAAAGAAAAACCAAAGTCAGCATGACGTTGAGTGCTTCGCCCGGGAATGATCCTCAGAAAACCCACAGCACTGATAGAGTTATCAGCTGACATCGAGGGAGATGTGTGTGACACAAAGGGACAGAGAGCCAGAATGCTGGGCAGAAGCAGCATTTCAAAGGCGATTTCCCCTGAGAAAACCTGTGAGTGCTATAGGGTTTCACCGGCCAGTGTTTAAAAAGAGAGAGTCCAGGCAAAATAATGAGATGTTCTCAGGGGCGGGCAGCCTTCGCCGGAAACAGGAGCCCTGGATTTCCTTGGCAGCCCTCTCCTTGGTGGCATCTCAGACCTTCCATTGTCAAGTTGCCCTTCCTCTTCAGACAGCCAACGGAAGACAGGAGCACTGGAAGCTGCTTTCTAGTGAGACAGATCAGTGGTTTTTTCCCACCGGCTGGCTGTTGCTCTCCAGAGTTTGAGGCAGGAGCCCTGTCTGCCTTGAACCAGGGATCTAGCTGTCTTATGGAGACCTTTGGAATAAAGTTAAGATCCTAGTCCTCATTGTTCTGGAGAAAGGGCTGATTTAAAGAGAGGCGTAGGAAAATGACTTGTGCCAGGCTAGAGTGGTGCAGCTCAAGCCCAAGCCTTGGAAGCTTCCTAGTCTATTTGCAAAGGCTTTATCCTATAGTTCCCATAAGGTAAAGGTAAAGGGACCCCTGACCATTAGGTCCAGTCATGACCGACTCTGGGGTTGCGGCGCTCATCTCGCTTTATTGGCTGAGGGAGCCGGCATACAGCTTCCGGGTCATGTGGCCAGAATGACTAAGCTGCTTCTGGCAAACCAGAGCAGCGCACAGAAACGCCATTTATCTTCCCGCCGGAGTGGTACCTATTTATATACTTGTACTTTGACATGCTTTTGAACTGCTAGGTTGGCAGGAGCTGGGACCGAACAATGGGAGCTCACCCCGTCACGGGGATTCGAACTGCCAACCTTCTGATCAGCAAATCCTAGGCTCTCTGGTTTAACCCACAGCGCCACCCACGTCCCATACCTACTCTGAACTCCTAGCTTCACGCTTCCCTCTCCAAGCACCCTAGATATTTCTATCGTGATTTTTCTGGACCTGATTCTAGAACCCAGGGTGTGGGTTCTAGAGACCCAGGTCTCTTTATCTGTCCCATGGGAAGCTATCTCGGCCAAACCCCTCACAAGGCAACAGTCAGCCCATGCCTGCTCCCCCCCCCCATGCCTGACTAGACTGCATCCTTGAACTATGAATTTTTTCAGCATGGCCTAGTGGTTAGAGTGATGGGCTGGGACCTGAGAGTCCAGGGTTCAAATCCCCATTCAGTCATGAAGCCCATGGATGTGACGTTAAGCCAGTCACTGTCTCTCAGCCTAGCCTCCTCTACAGGTTGTGAGGATAAATGAGGAGGGGAGGGCAAGTCTCTCTGCCTTGAGCAACTTGGAGGGAAAGGTGGGACAAACAAACAAACAAACAAACAAATGTATCTCCCTTATTTGGTGGGTGGGATGGGGCAGGGAGGTATAACAACTTCAGACTTTTGCAGGCTTGGAATATAGCCTCTTGTAAAAAAAAGCAATGACAAACCTAGACAGCATCTTAAAAAGCAGAGGTATCACCTTGCCGACAAAGGTCCGTATAGTTAAAGCTGTGGTTTTCCCAGTAAAGATGTATGGAAGTGAGATTAGGACCATAAAGAAGGCTAATCGCCGAAGAATGGATGCTATTGAATTATGGTGCTGGAGGAGATTCTTGAGAGTCCCATGGACTGCAAGAAAATCAAACCTCTCCATTCTGAAGGAAATCAGCCCTGAGTGCTCACTGAAAGGACAGATCCTGAAGCTGAGGCTCCAATACTTTGGCCACCTCATGAGAAGAGAAGACTCCCTGGAAAAGACCCTGATGCTGGGAAAGATGGAGGGCACAAGGAGAAGGGAGCGACAGAGGACGAGATGGTGGGACAGTGTTCTCGAAGCTACCAACGTGAGTTTGACCAAACTGTGGGAGGCAGTGGAAGACAGGAGTGCCTGGCGTGCTCTGGTCCATGGGGTCACGAAGAGTCGGACACGTCTAAACGACTAAACAACAACAACAAAAGTAAAAGTCCTATCTGTTGACCGACCCACTTTGCATCCAGGAATTTCTCAATGACGGATCATGACCTTTGGGCTGAAGAAGCTTCCTTTCACATGGATTCAACGTGGCCGTTTTCCTTCTAAGTCTTAACATCCCAGAGCAGATTGCATTAATGCTGCCTCTGTACCTCAAATGGCTCCCGACTTCACAAACCGCATGGCTATTTTTGCTGAGAAGTGCTTTTCCATTCCCCCAAAGCAGTAAGCAGGGTAAGACCTCTTGGCTGGAGGCCATGCCTTCTGGATTCAGGTCAACCCCTCTCTGCTCAGCGTTACCAGTAGCAGCAGAGGCACCCATCGTGGTGGGGAGAGGCTGATTGCCGCCACTTTGCCTTAAGAGCCACCTCCGCAAGGTCAGGATCAAAATAAATAAATAAGCGGGCGAGTGGGAGGGCTCGCTTCACCTTCTGCTTAAATCCAATTTAAATCACTCTCCCCAAGCCTAATCTATATCCATAATTATATCATTTGGTACAACAAGCCTGCGAAAGGTCCTATGAAATTTATGTAGATTAAAATTCATGGGTGCCATACTACGGATCCCCTATTATGAAGATTGATTAGGACAGCTGATGCAGTGATTAAAGAAGTGCGCGTTTACTGTTGTAATTAATTAGGCATTCAGACACAACAATAACGGCAATAACAGAAGAAAGTGCTGAGCCGGCAGAAAATGGCAACTGGCCCTTGGCTTTGGGGGGCTTTGCTCGGCTGCTTTCGCAAGGGGTTCAGTGAAAGTTTTGGGGAGAGGAGCTGCATTAAATGGCCAGCCATGTGGACCTTTTTAGGTCAGTAAGATTATGAACATTGAGAAGGCCAAAGAAGAACATAAGGACCTAAGAAGCTGGACCTGGTCAGTGGGCCATCTAGTCCAGTGGCCACCCAAATGCTCATAAGAATATAAAAAGAGTTTGCTGGATCAAGCCAACAGCATGCGCTCCAAACTTTCTCCAGTGAAAATAGGGACATCCCTATTCCATCATCATCATCATCACATCATAATTTTATTATTTATATCCTGACCAGGTTGCCCCAGCCACTCTGGGCAACTTCCAACGTATATAAAAACACAATGAAACATCAACCATTAAACAGGGCTGCCTTCAAATGTCTTTTAAAAGTCAAATTGTTGTTTATCTGTTTGGCATCTGATGGGAGGGCATTCCACAGGGTGGGTGCCACTACCGAGAAGGCCCTCTGCCTAGTTCCCTCTAACTTCACATCTTGCAGTGAGGGAACTGCCAGAAGGCCCTCGCAGGTGGACCTCAGTGTCCGGGCTGAACGATGGGGATGTAGATGTTTATTCGGGTATATTGGGCCAAGGCCATTTAGGGGTTTAAAGGTCAACACCAACACTTTGAATTGTGCTCAGAAACATACAGGGAGTCAATGTAGATCCTTTAGGACCACTGTTATGTGGCCCAAGAGGTTCTTCCCAGTCACCAGTCTGGTTTTAACTGGATTGTGAGCAAATTTACAGTTAATCTTTACCATTTTGAACTGTATTGTGGTATTATCTTCCTTAGTGGGCCATGCAAGCTGCTCTTCTGAATAATGGTTTTTTTTTGTAGGGTAGGATGGGGGACACTGGTGATGAGTTTTTGGAACCAGGGCGGGGGCTCCAAAATCATTGGGAATCACTGGTCTTGACAGTAGCTTCTGTGGATTGGAAGTGGGTCCAGCAGTCCGAGAGTAGGCAACAGATCAGTCCGGTGAGTGGGTCCTTCTGATCCCTGGGACCCCTGGCCAATGCCTGGCTGCATTGAGTGCCAACAATGGACCTGGTGAGGATATAAGGCTTGAGGCTGGTTGGTCTTACCTGGGTAAGGGTGGATGCCGTTGGCAAACACGGCTTCTGCGGCAGGCTGCCCGTTAGCCTGTGGCGGTAGGCCAGTGAAACCATTCACCCCAATGGGAGATGGGATACTAGGCACGGCTGCTGCGGTGATGCCGGGAGGTGTGCTGCCACCTAGAGGAGGGGTGGAGAAGACAACATGAAAGCGGGATGCCCTACAGTTGCTAGTATAGTCATACCTCGTGTTGCGTTTGCTTCAGGTTGAGCCTTTTCAGGTTGAGTCCTGCGGCGACCCGGAAGTACCGGAAAGGCTTTCTTCCGGGTTTCACCGTTTGCGCACGAGCAGACGCTCAAAATGATGTCATGCACATGCGCAGAAGTGGTGAATTGTGACCCACGCATGTGCAGACGCGGGTTGCGTTCTGCTCATGCTGCGAACGGGGCTCCGGATCGGATCCTGCTTGCACCCAAAGGTACCACTATATTACTTGTATACTACACTTCATCTGAAGACCACAGGGCGGTTCACACCAGAAATAGACAAAATGAGAACACAATATACATCCTAAAATGGAAGCAAAAGCTAACCAATAACCCCTCCCACAAACAGCCCCCACTGCCAGCTCAAGGACCTCACCTAAGAAGGAGAGATTGGTAACTGGGCAGTAATTATTTAGATTTTCTGAATCGGGGGAGGGTTCCCAGAGGAATGGTTTTATCACGGCCTTCTTCAAACAGACAGGGACCGCCCCACCTTCAAGGAGGCATTTATCCCCTCCCTGGCCCAGCCAGCTGCCCCCTCCCTGCCAGGGGCGGTGGGATCCTCACCTGAGGTGGGCGTCATGGGTGCGGCGGCCAGGCCGTTCATGTTTAGCGCTGCCATCTGCTGCATCTGAGCTGCTGCGAAGGCCGCCATGGGGTTTAGGTAGCCACCTTGTGCCACGGATGCCATAATGGCGGCCTGCTGCTGCATCAGCTGGAACAAAGAGAGCAGGGAAAAAATATCACGCATTCACTGGCAGGGCAGCCCCAGAACGGAGGCAGCCACCGCAGGTGTCACAACCGCACATTTCCCGGGCCTCGGAGGGACTCGAGGATGCCCACACTTTCCCAACAGGGCAGTTTGAACCCATAAAGACTTTTCAGCTGGTTATAATTACTCAACGTTTGTGTCAATTGCTCCATCCGCTGGCTACTTTGCATCGAAGCAAATTTGCACATTGACAAAGCTTGCTTGGGATTCAGAAAGAAGTGAGAGTTTTTGAGTGGTGGAAGTAGCAGAAGAACAGCTCCTTGCAGCTTTTATCTTGGTTTCATCTGATCGATGTTCCTTCTGACTGTTCCCCCATGTGGTGGCTCCTGGAATTTATCTACTCTGGAAGGCTATTTCGTCTTACACTTTGCCCAGTCATAATAAATGCTCCCCTATGGCAACAGATGGCGCTGTGGTGTAAACCACTGAGCCTTGGGCTTGCCAATCAGAAGGTCGGCGGTTCGAATCCCCACGATGGGGTGAGCTCCCGTTGCTCGGTCCCAGCTCCTGCCCACCTAGCAGTTCAAAAGCACATCAAGTGCAAGTAGATAAATAGGTACCATTCCGGCGAGAAGGTAAATGGCGTTTCTGTGCACTACTTTGGTCCGCCAGAAGCGGCTTAGTCATGCTGGCCACATGACGCGGAAAAACTGTCTGCGGACAAATGCTGGCTCCCTTGGCCAGTAAAGCGAGATGAGAGCTGCAACCCCAGAGTCGTCCGCGACTGGACCTAATGGTCAGGGGTCCCTTTACCTTTTATGGCAACAGGGGGGCCACAAAATGCTGCAGTGTTATACTGTTGAACTGCTCCTGTTCCAGGTTGCAGCCAGCCATGCCCTTTCCCAGGGAATACCCTTCCATTCCTCCACATCCTGAGCTTCCATTTCCCCTCAAGGGTCTCTCAGCGTTCTGTAGCCACTGAGCATGCTGCGTTGTTCTTGGGATTCCCCCTCCCCTAAGTTCCCCCTTTCTTTTGATCCTTCTGAAAAATTTGGGGGTCCCCCGCATATCTGCTGACATTTGCCTCTTGTTCATGAGTGGCATCATTCTGACTATGTAAGGATCAACACTCTAAGCTTGGATGTTCGAAGCAGAGGGAATGTGATGGCTTGACCCCGTGTCAGAAACAAATAGGGGAAGTTGGCCTGAACTAATCCAGAATCAGATTATTAAGTATGACTGTGATATTTAATAAATTAAGCACTCAGATGAATTTTGTATTATTGTTAGGAGTTGCTCAGGATGTATTTTAATTGATTGCCTGGTTTTATGTTAATATGTTATACACTTGATGTTAGCCGCTCTGAGCTCGGTTTTGCCCGGGGAGGGCGGGGTATAAATAAATTTTTTATTATTATTATTATTATTATTATTATTATTATTATTATTATTATACAATCAGGGCAAGTATTTCAGTTTGTCAGATGGAACAATCCTTCTTCTCTTTCCTTTTCATGCAGTTCCACGGATGCTCCTAACCCCTCCAGAGCCTATTTTGGGGGGTACGTGGGGAGACCAGGGTGAGAAGGTGGGGAAAGCCCCATCACACAATTGGAAGCTCTTCAGCAGAGCTTCTGCCAATGGGACACTTCAGTTAAGAGCAGAAGAAAAGTCCACTGGATCAGGCCAGTGGCCTGTCTAGTCCAGCATCTGCTTCTCACAGTGGCCAACTGCAAGCAGGATTCGAGCGCCAGCATCCTCTCCTCTCCTGTGGCTTCCAACAACTGGTATTCCAAAGCACTGCTGCCTGCAGCCATGGAAGCAGAGCACAGCCATCGATAGCCCTCTCCTCCATGAATTGTCTAATCCACTTTTAAAATCATCTAAGTTGGTAGCCATCACTGGGGAAGGGAATTCCACAGTTGAACTATGCACCGAATGAAGAATATTTCTTTTATCCATTGTGAATCTTTAAATATGCAGCTTCACTGGCTGTTCCATTGTTTAACTCTCTGCTTTACGAAGAAGTACATTCGTTCTTCTTATGTTATATTATTTTGCAATTTTGCAATCCTCCCATAGGAGTCCAGGGTGCTTTGTTTTATCAAGTACAGTCGTACCTTGGATCTTGAACGGCTTAGCCGCTGAATATTTCAGCTCCCAAACGATTAAAAACCAGAAGTGAGCATTCTGGTTTTCAAACTTTTTTGAAAGAGGAGGGAGAAAGGTTGTTTTCTGCTGCTCCAGTTCTGGGCACCACAGTTTAAGAAGGACACTGACAAACTGGAACGTGTCCAGAGGAGGGCAACCAAAATGGTCAAAGGCCTGGAAACGATGCCTTATGAGGAACGGCTAAGGGAGCTGGGCATGTTTAGCCTGGAGAAGAGGAGGTTAAGGGGTGATATGATAGCCATGTCCAAATATATAAAAGGATGTCACATAGAGGAGGGAGAAAGGTTGTTTTCTGCTGCTCCAGAGAAGCGGACACGGAGCAATGGATCCAAACTACAAGAAAGAAGATTCCACCTAAACATTAGGAAGAACTTCCTGACAGTAAGAGCTGTTTGACAGTGGAATTTGCTGCCAAGGAGTGTGGTGGAGTCTCCTACTTTGGAGGTCTTTAAGCAGAGGCTTGACAACCATATGTCAGGAGTGCTCTGATGGTGTTTCCTGCTTGGCAGGGGGTTGGACTCGATGGCCCTTGTGGTCTCTTCCAACTCTATGATTCTATGATTCTATTCTATGATTCTATGAAAGCAAAATGTCTGCCGGGGCTTCCGGGGCTTCTGCACCTCCTCATTTAATTCCTGCAACAACCCTGTGAGGTTAGGCTGAGAAAAAGTGACTGGCCCAAGGTCACCCAATGAGCTTTTTGGCCAAGTCTCCCAGTTCAGCACCCTAACCCTGACTTCACACTGGGTGAAATTGCACTACATGCATGACGGCTGTGCAGTTTTGGGAGGAAGAACTTGCCTTATTTGTCCCTCAATAGCTCCATGATCAGGTAGGATTTTATTGTGAGATATGGGCCTTTCTGAGCAGGCCTCCAACAAGTCATGTAACTGAATCAGTTGCGAAGTTTGTACGGAGACTCAAAAGCAACGTTTACAGAATTATGATAGGGTTCTGGATTCCAAGTTTGCCCTAATCTCACACGATTTTTATCAGTAAAAAATGTGGCTTTCCTGCATTTTTTAGGTCCCCGTCCTT
The DNA here is from genome assembly GCF_965113315.1 of Podarcis vaucheri. Taxonomy (NCBI): domain Eukaryota; kingdom Metazoa; phylum Chordata; class Lepidosauria; order Squamata; family Lacertidae; genus Podarcis; species Podarcis vaucheri. The sequence goes on from NC_138749.1 coordinate 4,601,202, forward strand.
CCAGAGTATGGAATCCAATATTTGCTTTTGGAATGTGTACATCTGTGGACTATTAAGAAATCTGAACTGAAGATATGGAAATGTTTGCTGATTTAAACAATTCATTAATAAATTATTTGGCCAAAATGCATATGATTAATGGACTAGGATTTCTCCTTACCCAATTACTTTAACTAAACAGCGCTTAGCTACGATGATAGGTGCTTTCAACAGACGTCTTGGGCAGTGTTGAAAAACAGAGTAATTTGGGATGAGGGCTTTTTTCTTTTTCTGCCATTGTGTCCAATCAGAGTAAAAGTGCTTGCCTATTATCAACCAGGGAGTTGGGTATGCTTAGCTTGGCGAAGAGAAGACTGAGAGTTAACACAGCTATCTTCAAACATCTGCTGTCACATGGAAGATGGAGCAAGCTTGTTTTCTGCCGCTCCGACGGTCGATCCCGAACCAATGGATTCAAAGTACAAGGAAGGCAAGGAAGAACTTTCTGAGGGTAAGAGTGGAACAGACTCCCTTGCAAGGAGATGGACTCCACTGGAGTTTTTAAACAGAGGTTGAATGCCCTTCTCTTCAGGGATTCTTTACCTGTGATTCCTGCTTTGTCAGCGGTTCTCAACCTATGGGTCCCCAGATGTTGTTGGACTACAACTCCCATCATCCCTGAGCTCTGGCCTTGCTGGCTAGGGGTGATGGGAGTTGTAGTTCAACAACATCTGGGGACCCACAGGTTGAGAAAGGCTGTACTAGGTGAATCTTGAGGTCCCTTCCACCCTATGAGTCTAGGATCTGCTTCATTTGCTCTTGATGATATCAACATGGAGGAAACCCTGATTGGCCATATATCCTCATCATCATGGGATCCCCAATTAGCTGGGATCACCTATGTGGTTACTCCCAGAAGGACAATCCTTTTAAAAAAAATGTCACTGAAGGAGCAGCAGAGCAGGAAAACAGGGCCCAACTGCAAACAATGAAGCCACCTGTGTAATTTAAGGGGAGGTGGGAATTATTATTTTGTTATGTACTGAGTTGAATAGGATTCAGAATGTAGCAGTCTGATTGGTCCTAGAACAATAGGATTCAGAATGCAGCAGTCTGATTGGTCCGCAGGAGCCACCCAATCCAGCTCCAGGTGGAAGTGAATCCGCAACCTGATTAGCTTACGGGTGAATCCCGGAATTAGCCAATCACGTGGGGCCCATTGTGTAAATAATGTATATAAAGCAGACATTCTGGGGGAACTTCCATTCCTCCTCACCACTATGAGCTGAATAAAGAGCATGAAATCCACTCTCGACTCCGAGTATATTTCATATTCCTTCCCGGAAAGCGCTGCTTCTCTCCCCAAAATCAAATCGGGAGAGGACCCAGAGCAGCAATGTTTCTTTGAGCTTATCTCCATATTGTTTAAATTCCATTGGGTGTTGGGATTCAGTGATGGCAAAGCCAAGCAGTCATTGCTGCAACCTTCCAGCCTCCCTTTCCTGTAACTTTTTAATTGGCTGCTGTTGCCAGGCAGGGAATAAGCCGCCCCTCGCTCCCCCCCCCCTACAACCAAGAATTCCCCACACTTGCTGCTGCTAATTTTTTTTTTTTTTAAATGTCCTTAGATCTGTTTGAAAGGAAAAGTGCTAAAGAAAAAAGCTGGACCTTGCTATGATTTCCTGTATCTCGGCACACATCATGTGAGTGTCAAGGTGGCAGCTTCCTGTTTGATTGTTAATTACCCTTTCTTACTGCATGCCGCGTAAGACACTTTCACATTTTAATTAGCGATTTACTCTTCTTTGTAATTACTGATGGAGTGATTAGAAGCCCTTTTCTATTGCTGCACAATGGCAGACCCCCCTCCCCCTTTTCAAGGAGCACACCCGTTCATCTGGTGTCGGTGGAATTTATTCTTTGGATTAGGCAGTGAGCAGGTGATTTTGTAAAGCACACCCGGAACAGGAGCCTGGAAGTGAAATCACGCTGGCCTTTAAGAAACATGGCCTGCGCTCACTCCCCTGTGCACTTACCTGGGAGTAAGTCACACTGAACCCAACAGCACTTAATTCTGAGTAGAGCAGCGCGGGCTTGCACTGTTGACATGCCAGGGCAAATAATAATAATAATAATAGTAATAATAATAATATTATTATTTATTTATACCCCGCCCATCTGGCTGGATTTCCCCAGCCACTCTGGGCGGCTTCCAACACAACACTAAAATACAATAACCTGTTAAACATTAAAAGCTTCCCTAAACAGGACTGCCTTCAGATGTCTTCTAAAAGTTTGGTAGTTATTTTTCTCTTTGACATCTGGTGGGAGGGCGTTCCACAGGGCGGGTGCCACTACTGAGAAGGCCCTCTGCCTGGTTCCCTGTAACCAGACTTCTCGCATTGAGGGAACCGCCAGAAGGCCCTCAGAGCTGGACCTCAGTGTCCGGGCAGAATGATGGGGGTGGAGATGCTCCTTCAGATATACTGGACCGAGGCCGTTTAGGGCTTTAAAGGTCAGCACCAACACTCTGAATTGTGCTCGGAAACGTACTGGGAGCCAATGTAGGTCTTTTAGAATTGTATGTATTACAGTATTTTAAAATTTTGTTGGAAGCTGCCCAGAGTCGCTGGGGAAGCCCAGCCAGATGGGCAGGGTATAAAGAATAAATTATTATTATTATTATTATTATTATTATTATTATTATTATTATTATTATTATTATTATTATTATTATGGTTGGCTCAACTGCATTTGTTCCGGCTTCCTGTGTGCAATGGAATCGCGGGACAGGGAAGCCAAATGCAGAAAAGCATTGCAGTTCTTCGAACACCTCAGGAGAGGAAGTCCTATAACCCTGGGAATGGGAGAAGAACTATAAACGAGAGATTTGGCCTTTGAGATGTATCTCTGGGAAGATTTATGGCAGGTGAGCCGATTCCTGTAAGGGTCACGGCTTTCTCCTGTAAAACCTCCGCAGTGTGTCTTGATTTGACACGAGGCCATTACAATAAGCATGGGGAGGGGGGGGGTTGCATCCTTACATCTTCCTGCCCGGAATGAGGGGAAGGCCGACCCCTTATTTATTTATTTTGTCTCCTCCTTTCCTAAGGGACCTAAGACGACAAGAAGTTTCCTGCTGGTTGAGAGCAAATATTTCTTTGCTTCAGCACCCTGAGGGATGGGTGTAGTGGCTTGAGTGCCAGACTAGGATCTGGGAGACCAGGGTTCGAGTCCCCACTCAGCAGTGAAGCTCACTTGGGGGTCAGTCGCTGCCTCTCAGCCTGCCCTACCTCAAAGGGTTATTGTTGATGTGGGGCTTAATGAGGAGGCGGAGAACCATCACCTTGAGCTCCTTAGCAGAAAAGGTGGGATATAAAGCCCCAAACAAGCTTGCGTTCCATTTCAGTCTGTGGAATTGGCACTAGTACAGGTAAGGTAAAGGTAAAGGGACCCCTGACCATTAGGTCCAGTCGTGACCGACTCTGGGGTTGCGGCGCTCATCTCACTTTATTGGCCAAGGGAGCCGGCATACAGCTTCCGGGTCATGTGGCCAGCATGACTAAGCCGCTTCTGGCGAACCAGAGCAGCGCACGGAAACGGCGTTTTACCTTCCCGCCGGAGTGGTACCTATTTATCTACTTGCTCTTTGATGTGCTTTCGAACTGCTAGGTGGGCAGGAGCAGGGACCAAGCAACGGGAGCTCACCCCATCGCGGGGATTTGAACCGCCAACCTTCTGATCAGCAAGTCCTAGGTTCTGTGGTTTAACCCACAGCACCATACCTGCCAAAAACTAGATCGTTCAGTGTGACAGCACTGAGACTTTGGAACTCCTTGCCTATGGATATCAAGCAAGCGTCTTCACAGCACCCTTTCAGCGCCTGCTTAAAACGTTCTTTTTTAGGCAAATCTACCCAGATGCTTAGAAGGTTGATGTATATTTTAAATCTGTTTCGGTATTTTAACTTTTTATGTTTCGAAGTATTGCAGTTTGTTCGTTTTACTTGATTTTCTTCTTTTGGCTTTTTGTAAACGCTTTGTGGTTTGTTTTTACAATCAAGCCGTGTGTAAATGAATTAAATAAATATTAAGGTAAAGGGACCCCTGACCGTTAGGTCCAGTCGCGGACAACTTTGGGGTTATGGCACTCATTTCGCTTTACTGGCCGAGGGAGCCAGTGTACAGCTTCTGAGTTATGTGGCCAGCATGACTAAGCCGCTTCTGGCGAACCAGAGCAGCGCATGGAAACACTGTTTACCTTCCCACCAGAGTGGTACCTATTTATCTACTTGCACGTTGACGTGCTTTCGTACTGCTGAGTTGGCAGGAGCAGGGACCGAGCAATGGGAGCTCACCCCATTGCAGGGATTCGAACCGCTAACCTTCTGATCGGCAAGCCCTAGGCTCTGTGGTTTAGACCACAGTGCTACCTGTGTCCCAATAAATATTAAATAAATAGATATCACTTTAAACAGTCACGGCTCCTCCTCCCCCAAGAATTCCGGGAGTTGTAGTTTGTGAAGTGTACTTGGAATTGCAAAGAGACCCCTATTCCCCTCTCAGCATTACTATTCCCAGAGTTTCCTGTGAGCAAGGATTGTCCAACCACTCTGGGAATTGCAGCTCTGTGAGGAGACTAGACACCTCCGAACCACTCTCAGCACCTTGAATGAGCTACAGTTCCCAGGAATCTTTGAGGGAAGCCATGACTGTTTATAGTGGAATCAGAGCGCATAAATGTGGATGAGGCTCCTTGGATCCTGTACTCTTTTGACCCCGTGTACTCCTTGGACCCCATGGGTCATCCTGCATCCCACCCCCTGCACAGCATAAGGGTCCAACTCTGACCCAAGACTTAAATGACAACACAGCTCCACACCCCGAAAAGTTGGACGGGGTAACTGCTCTTGGTGTTGTTAAATGTAATAAACTAGCAAAACTAGCTGCCACGGTTTCTGGCGTCACATAGTTTTCAGATATGTTCTTATTGTGTTTTAGACACAGATTAAAAAGTCCTGCTGCCACTTTACCTGAAAACAAGTATTTGAGGGCAGTTGTCCACCAGGATTTCCCTCCCTGGCAAATATATGTTTTCAGTTATGTGTTTTAATAGATTGTTGGAAGCTGCCCAGAGCAGCTGGGGCAAGCCAGTCAGATTGGTGGCATATTATTATTATTATTATTATTATTATTATTATTATTATTATTATTATTATTATGTTATTGACTTGGGTGGCTTCAGAAATAAAAATCTCCCAGGGTTCTTTCTCAAGTTTCTTGTAAATAGTGCGGTGTAGCTTCCTTTCTCTCTCTCTCTCTCTCTCTCTCTCTCTCTCTCTCTCTCTCCCCCTCTCCTCTCTCTCTCTCTCTCTCTCTCTCTCTCCCCCTCTCCTCTCTCTCTCTCTCTCTCTCTCATATTTTGGAGGTGCCAATCACCCCAGTATCTTGAAGGCAGTGGTCCTACGTGGATTAAGCAAGGCCTCCGGGACAGCACAAGACTGTATCACTCCATTCCTTTTCTTTGTGCATGATGTGGCGATGGAGACAGATAGTAAATGACACAGATAACTGGTCTGATTGAGGAACAGGCTCCCGGCAGGACTGTGGCCCGTTGACACCGGGCGCCGGGATGTGATCCTGTCACTTAGACAACTCTGAGTCTCCTCGGGGTGGTCAGGGCCACCCGCTCAATGTGTGTGTGTTTGTGTGTCCAATGTCTACAGGGATGTGCGATGTTGCAAAGGCAATGTTCTCCCGCTGTCAACCTGATGCTTAGTAGAAAAGGAACGGGGAAGAGAGCAGCTGAAAAATGCCAAGGAATGTTGGACTTTGCACGTAGCCACCCAGAGAGGTAGTGTAGTGTAGTGGTTAGAGCATCAGATGAAGAGGCCAAGGTTCAAATCCCCACTCAGCCAGGAAGCTCATTGGGCGACATTGGGCCAATCAACCCTCTCTCTCTCTCTCTCTCTCTCTCTCTCTCTCTCTCTCTCTCTCTCTTTCTCTGGGTTGTGAGGGCAAATGGGAGGATAAATGGTGCCCCCCCCTTGAGAAAAGGAGCTGCAGTCCATCGAACTCCCTCAGTGGGAGAGACGGGAAACAGGTCTCATTCCATCAACATTCCCACATTGCAGAGGGTTGGACTAGATGGCCCTTGGGGTCCCCACATTATTATGATTCTATGAACTCTGCTGAAACACCAGCTCTATTAGGCACCTCCTGCGCCCTGAGATGTTTCTACACCAGTTGCCCACCATTTAACAATCGGTGGCTGGGTTTGCTTTTTTCCTCTTCCCTCCCAGTTTCTTTCCCCTTGCGTGCCAATTAGGTGAGGCCAAGAGGCAATGACTGGCCCAGTGTTGCCCATGGAGCTTCGTGGCCGAGTGGGGATGGGAAACCCCAGGTCCTAGACTGACACTCAAACCACTGCACCACACTGCCTCCCAGGATAAAAAGAGACCGGGATAAGTGTTTGAAGCCCAGCACTAGCACCTGCACATTTGTGACACTTGATGCTGCTCAAAGAGTTCTTCCTTGCCTCGGAAATACCTGTAATGATGAACTATGACCTTTCTTCCTGCACAAATGCAATTGATGGGCACACACACACACACACACACACACACACACGAGCTGTGTCTACACTTACTGCCTGGGCGTAGGCGCCGTAGGCTCCAAACTGTATCGCCATGGGGTTGAACATGCCCATCTGCCCGGCCATTTGCTGCATGCGCCTCATCGTGCGCTCCTTGTCTGTGTCCGCAAACTTGACCACCAGGCTCGACGAGGCCCCCTGCAGGAAGGAAGACAAAACGTCAAGAAGGTGGACAGAGATCACCCCTTGTTGAGCTCAGCTGTGTCTGTTAGAAACCACAGCAGTCCAGGTGCTCTTAACCTAGAGGATGGACTACTGCAGTTCCATTCACGTGGGGCTGCCCTTGGGCCTGGTTCGTTAGCTCCAGCTGGCACAGAATGTGGCACCAGACTGCTAATGGGGGCATCTGGCTGACAACAGGTGACGCCACTGCTTATGGCTGCCCATCTACTACCAAGCCAGGTCCTTCAATAATAATAATAATAATAATAATAATAATAATAATAATAATAATAATAATAATAATAATAATTTATTTATATCCTGCCCATCTGGCTGGGTTTCCCCAGCCACTCTGGGCGGCTTGCAATGGAATATTAAAATATAATCACCTATTAAACACTGAAAGCTTCCCTAAACATGCCTTCAGATGTCTTCTAAAAATCTGGTAGTTGTTTTTTTCTTTGACATCTGGTGGGAGGGCGTTCCACAGGGCGGGCGCCACTACCGAGAAGGCCCTCTGCCTGGTTCCCTGTAGCTTTGCTTCTCGCAATGAGGGAACTGCCAGAAGGCCCTCGGCGCTGGACCTCAGTGTCTGGGCAGAACGATGGAGGTGGAGACGCTCCTTCAGATCTACTGGACCGAGGCCATTTAAGGCTTTAAAGGTCAGCACCAACACTTTGAATTGTGCTCGGAAACTTACTGTACTATAAAGCCCTGAAAAAGGTCCAGGATACTTCAGGGACTGTCTGAACCCTTATATTCCAGCTCCATCACTGAGGTTATTTGTAGGAGCATATTTGGTCATTCCCCAAGTTGGCAGGACTGTCTTTAGCAGATGCGGTGCCGGGCTGCAAATATCCATTCAGCGCCCCCAAATTACCACAGATGGTGTTGGGGTGCCACTGCCAGCCATCCGGGGGGGGGGGGCACAACTCTCCCCCATGCCGCTGCAGGTCAGCGATCCCCACAGAGGCTTGGGAGTGAAGTTGCAACCCTCCCAAGCCTCCTCGGGAGGAGAGCGATCCTCGCAGAGGCTTGGGAGGGAAGCTGCATGTACGCCAGCCTTAAGGTTGGCAGGGCGCAGCTGTCGGGCATGCAGGGAAAGGGGAGACCGCCGGCAAAGCTGCACAGCTCCCCCACTTTTTGGGGTGCCCCTGAGAGGCCGGCGCCCTGGCGTGATGCACCTCCAAGCCCTATGGGAAAGATGGCTCTGCATGTTGCCATGGGGCTGCAATCTGGAGAAAGAGGAGGAGGAGGCAGAAATCCAAGGACACTGTCTCCCATGGCAGTGAGTTCCATAGTTATGCTGTGCACTGCTTGAGAAGGATTTTCTTTTATCTCTCCTGAATCTTCCGACACTCAGCATCCTTGAACTTCCATGACATCTAGTGTTATGGGAGAGGGAGAAGGCCTTCCAGTCCTCTACACCTTCCCTCCTTTTCGGGGTTGGGGTGGGGTGGGGTGCCAACTTTAAATCATCAGCATGCGATTCAAACCCAATCCCCAACCCACGTCCAGGGTTGGATTGAGGGTGAATCCTGACAAGACAGAAGTACTGTTTTGGGGGGACAGGAGGCGGGCAGGTGTGGACTCCCTGATCCGGAATGGGGTAACCTGAAGGACCAGGTGCGCAGCCTGGGAGTCATTTTGGACTCACAGCTGCCCATGGAGGTGCAGGTCAATTCTGTGTCCAGGGCAGCTGTCTACCAGCTCCATCAGGCACACAGGCTGAGACCCTCCCTGCCCACAGACTGTCTTGCCAGAGTGGTGCATGCTCTAGTTATCTCCCAGTTGGACTACTGCAATGTGCTCTATATGGGGCTACCTTTGAAGGTGACCCGGAAAGTACAACTAATCCAGAATGTGGCAGCTAGACTGGTGACTGGCAGTGGCCACCGAGACCACATAACACCGGTATTGAAAGACCTACATTGGCTCCCAGTACATTTCCGAGCACAATTCAAAGTGTTGGTGTTGACCTTTAAGGCCCTAAATGGCCTCGGTCCAGTATACCTGAAGGAGTGTCTCCACCCCCATCATTCAGCCCGGACGCTGAGGTCCAGCGCCGAGGGCCTTCTGGCGGTTCCCTCACTGCGAGAAGTAAAGCTACAGGAAACCAGACAGAGGGCCTTCTTGGTGGTGGTGCCCACCCTGTAGAATGCCCTCAAAGAGAAGAACAACCACCTGACATTTAGAAAACATCTGGAGGCAGCCCTGTTCAGAGAGGTTTTTAATGTGTGACATTTTGAGGTATTTTTAATCTTTGTTGGAAGCCGCCCAGAGTGGCTGGGGAAACCTAGCCAGATGGGTGGGGTTACAAATTAATAATAATAATAATAATAATAATAATAATATGTGCACCACCACATTCTCCAATGCCGGCGAAGCCAGCGGAGTGTTGCGTCCTCCTCCGCAGAGCGTGGGATCACATCGCTTTATCTGCATCCTGTTTTATATGTATTCAACAGCCTCTCCAGATCCACAATAATCAAGCATAAAGAGGTGAGGGATTAACATGCTAAGGAAGCCAATTTTACCCTGTGCGGAGGTTTCACAATAAAAGCCATGTTCCCGGGATTAACAGCACATTCGGGAAGGAAGTGGCTTTCAGTGGTGACGAGTCTCTCTCTCTTTCCCCCCTCCCTTTCTCTCGCTTTGACCTGTCACTCTTCCCCACTCTAATAAATCTATAACCCACTTGAACAATGCAGCAAGGAACAAGGAAGTGAAACAAATGGTTTAGCTAAACAAAGGTAGAGGGGGTGAGAGAGAGAGAAGAGAGAGAGGGATACTCTGTTCAAGGATGCAGAGAGAGCGCTAACTGTGAGTTATTATGAAAGCAAAGCTAGGAAAAGGAGGGTGGAGAATCACCTCCAGTCTCTATCAAGGTTTTTGATTCATGTACAGGAGCGAGTCTTTTCCTTAATCTCTCTCTTCTCCCCTCCCAAATCACATGACACAGTATTGATCCTTCCCCAAACAGTGCTCTTAATTACACTTCATTGACAAATGAATATTTTTAATGCATACATTTCCTGGCAATTATCACCAGACCGGTCCTTAATTAGATCTCAAGATTCGCTTAATTAATCCTGGATCGGGAGACTGTTTTGGTAACTGGGATCTAATGATCTCAACCTATTTGCAAAAAAACGTTGGAGGCTGAGACCATTGACTGCAAATCCGGCAGCCAAGGGTTGGGGCAGAAGTGGAGGTGGCGAGTTTCCTCCAGTTCTTCTTTTTCCGTGTAGGGAAAAAAAGATTAAGAATCTTGTTTTTGCAACGGTTCTATGGTTGCAAATGTATGGCATTCAGCAAAAAAAAACACCCCTGTATGCATTCATTTAATCAGAGGATGGGGGCAAATCCAGACTTTGCAAATTCTGGTGCAAAGCTGACCTGATCTGGGCTACTGTGTAAATGGGAATTTAGTGATCCACCAGGCTTTGCCCTTCTCTGAAGTTTGCCTCGGCTCAAAAAAATGTATTGAAAGATGTTTAAAAGGGATATTCTGAGAGAATAGATTTAGAAATGTTTATTCTGTGGGAAATATGTGGGTTTCCATGTCGCTCCAAGTTTGCAGAGAACTGAGGAAACGGGACCGAATGACTGCATGCCCAAGTGTAAGAAAAACAGCCACTATTTAACTTTGTGTGCTGAAAGATTGCCCACATGCATTAAAAAGAAGAATTTCTTCAAGCAGCACATCGTTAAAGTACGGAATAGGCTCCCACAAGATGTGATAGTCACGAACTTGGGTTGGCTTTAAGACAGTTGATAAATTTGTGATGGATAAGGCTATCTGTGACTAATAGTGATCGTGGCCATGATGATGGGGGGTTGGACTAGATGACCCTTGGGGTCCCTTCCAACTCTATGATTCTGAGATGACTTTGATCCACTATGCCTCTGAATACCAGTAGCTGGGAATCACAGGTAGCACTTAGTTGCTTCGCATGGACTCTTGGTGGCCACTGTGAGAAGAGGACACTCGTTTAGATGTCCTTGGCCCCATCTAGGAACAGGGCTTATTTGAACATTGCATGTGAGCATAAATCTGTAACCTATAAATATAATGTTTGAAGACTGGGAAAGGTTGTGGAGGAAAGGGGTTAAGTTCACCGCATGCACGGTGTTAAAGGAAAATGTTCTGAAAATGATGTATAGATGGTACTTAACCCCTGTAAAATTAGCAATGATTTACCATAAGACTGATAACCTATGCTGGAAATGTAAAGAAAAAGAAGGTACTTTTTATCATATGTGGTGCACCTGCCCCAAAGTGAAAGACTTCTGGGAAAAGATATACAATGAATTGAAAAATTGTTGAAATATACATTTATTAAGAAACCAGAAGCCTTTCTACTTGGAATAATAGGTCTGGAATTGCCCCCAAAAGATGTTAGATTGTTTTTGTATGCCACAACAGCTGCTAGAATTTTGCTGGCCAAAAATTGGAAATTACAAGAAGTACCAACAGTGGAGGAATGGCAGATGAAGATGATGGAATTTTTGGAGCTAGCCGACCTGACCGGAAAAGTCTGTGACCAGAGGGAGGAGGAGCACCAAGAGGAGTGGAAGAAATTCAAAGACTATTTAGCTAAATATCTTAAGATAATATAATTAGAATTATTTGCGAGTACCAAATAGGTTTAGGATTTGAAAATGTGATGTGCAAAATATTATGTTAAAGTTAAAAATGAAAAGAAAGTAAGATGTTAATTGACCAAGTAAATTTTATGGGAAAATAGTTTTGGAAAACTGTTATGGAAACTCAGCCAGGGGGATTTGAGGAAGTCACCCAACTATGTTAACAAACGTGGAATTATTATAATCAGGATAAATGTTTGTTGGTTTGTTTTTTCTTTTTCCTATCTGCTTGTTATAAACTTGGAAAATTAATTTAAAATTTTTTGGGGAAAAAATCTGTAACCTATAGTCTACAGAGATGGAATCCAAGCCTTTTGCATTGACTCCAAGCAACTGAGGTCCCTGAATGGGGATGAAGTCTCCCTTTCAGCCTCTGCTTTTGTAACAGGCCAGTTAAACGCAGAGCTTATCAAAACCCGATCGCTCTCCGCCTGGCAGGGCCGGTTAATGTAGCTCCCTTGGCTGTCTCCCAGCGGCTGGTAATGGATCGCTCCCCTCCGCCGTCCGACCTCAGCATCCTCAAGCCCAGGACCAGGAGGGGAGGATAAAAATGGAGTCACAATTGCTCTGCGCCGTCCTCACTTTGTAATCCCTAATGAGAGACCTCGGTGGGGAAAAACTAATTTCCCAGCCTGTCTGGAGGTGTGAAATAAAGTTCTTCTTGAAAATGAGAGCTTGACAGGTCAGTGGCAAAATTTCATATTCACAGCAAAATAAAATATCCATCCATTGATATTTCATTAAAAGCCATGAAAACAAATCTGGCCCCCCCTCTCCCGCTCTCTGCCCTATTTCCATCCCCCCCTCCCTCTGCGCCTGAATACAATACAAGCCAAGCATAAACTGCAGAGAGACAGCAGTTAAATCTTGTTCTCTTTAGGTGAACAATAGCGGCGAAAAGGCCCCACCCGACACTTGCCGGAGCTATTGCTTTGGAAAGTTAAGAGGCTGTATATTGCAAAATAAATAGGCCCCAAAGGGTTAAAAAACCAGTAGGTCCGGCAGATTTTTGTCTCCGGTTCCTGTCAAGGAACTCGCAGGGGCCTCGGGCATCTCTGACTTACGGTTATTTGCATAAATGTAGCTGGCTGGTTCTCTCCCCCTAGGTATAGCATTTCACATTTCTCGGTGCAGAATTCCATTCGGTTTGTCATCCGCCCTGGCTCTCCAGAGTGCTGGAATCAGCCCAAATTTACAGGATACTGTCTCAATGCTGTGAAGCCTGTGGCCCTCCATATATCGTTGAGCTTTGCCTGTCAAAGGTCCAGGATTCGATGGGGGAGAGAGCACCGTGCAGTGGTTATAGCATTGGACTAGGACCTGGAAGGATGGGACGCGGGTGGCGCTGTGGGTTAAACCACAGAGCCTAGGACTTGCCGATCTGAAGGTTGGCGGTTCGAATCCCTGCGACGGGGTGAGCTCCTGTTGTTCGGTCCCTGCTCCTGCCAACCTAGCAGTTCGAAAGCACGTCAAAGTGCAAGCAAATAAATAGGTGCTGCTCCAGCGGGAAGGTAAACGGTGTTTCCATGTGCAGCTCTGGTTTGCCAGAAGCGGTTTAGTCATGCTGGCCACATGACCTGGAAGCTGTCTGCGGACAAATGCCGGCTCCTTTGGCCTATAGAGTGAGGTGAGCGCCGCAACCCCAGAGTCGGCCACAACTGGACCTAATGGTCAGGGGTCCCTTTACCCTTTACCCTTTACTACGACCTGGAAGACCAGGGTTAAGTGCCCACTTGGCCATGAGACTCACTAGCTGACCTTGGCAGTCAGCCACTGCCTCTCAGCCTCATCTACCTCTCAGGGCTGGTGTTGTGGGGATTAAATGAGAAGGGGGAAAAACAATGTACACAACCTTGAACTCCTTGAAGGTGGGATATAAATGCAATGACCAGCAACCATAACAGCCCCTGGCGTCTCTGTGGAGCGCTGCTACCAGTCAGTGTTTACAAGGTGAAGCTAGATGGCCAGTGGTTTGACTCACAACAGTTTCCTACTGGTTTAAGATTGGGCGGTTCAAAATACTCTGTACATGTCTAGGGGGGCATTTTATTCTCCCTGAGCAAGTCAGGTAAAGGTAAAGGGATCCCTGACCATTAGGTCCAGTCGTGACCGACTCTGGGGTTGCGGCGCGCATCTCACTTTATTGGCCGAGGGAGCCGACGTTTGTCCGCAGATAGTTTATTCGCTTTATTGGCTGAGGGAGCCGGCGTACAGCTTCCGGGTCATGTGGCCAGCATGACTAAGCCGCTTCTGGCGAACCAGAGCAGCGCACGTAAATGCCGTTTACCTTCCCGCTGGAGCGGTACCTATTTATCTACTTGCACTTTGACATGCTTTCGAACTGATAGGTTGGCAGGAGCAGGGACAGAGCAACGGGAGCTCACCCCATCGCAGGGATTCGAACTGCCGACCTTCTAATCGGCAAGTCCTAGGCTCTGTGGTTTAACTCACAGCGCCACCCGCGTGTGTGTGCAAATGGGCTCTTGAAATTTCCCACCCTATTTGTGGGCAAATAAATTGCAGGGGTGATGGAGGAGGAAATAAGACCATTCCCTAAATTTCCTGAAGGGAGAGGAAATATATTCCTACTTTCCTAAGATTTTGTTGTTGTTGCCACTGCTAGTAGGAACATGAGCCAATTGGGTTGGCAGCTGCATTGGTGGCAACCAGTTTTCTCCCTGCAGTACGTCCCAAACTTTTGGTGGCTTCCATTAAAAAAAAAATGGGGCGGATATTCGGAGAAAATACTGCAAAGCAGCCTTTTCTCTGCAGGCCTAAGGAAGGGAAAGGAGGTGGGGGAGAGAGAAGCTCTTTCCCAATTAAAATCGGGCTCAACTTCTCCGCAAGTTAAAAAATTCAGTCGTCTCAGGCAGAAAGTAATTACTGTGGCTCACAGTGACAACCAGTAAGGGATGGAGACTGGGGAGGAGACTTAAATCAAGCACTCTGCAAATAAATTATAACTCAGGAAGCCCCTCTGAGCGCCTCTCGCTATTTCAATATTCCCTGAAGAGCCCCATAACCAAGGAGGATGAGTTCGCCACAGGCTGTGTCACTCCGGCTCCTGGATGGATGTGCCCTGCCCCTCGCTCTGTCTTTGTCACTCTGCACTCTTTAACCAGGGGAGAAGCTGCCTCCGAGGACTGCTAATCTCACCTTATAAAAGGCTGTATTTCTGGATCAGCCTTTGGGCAAGACTCTGTTGCTGGATCCCAACCCCTGCCCCCACCACCATGGTTATCTGCAGAAATACAGCCCAGATTTTATTTATTTTGCCTCGTTTTTAATTGAACAGGCGAGTGCATTTTTGCTGAAAATAAAGTTTCTGGAGGAGACTCTTGAGAGTCCCATGGACTGCAAGAAGATCAAACCTATCCATTCTGAAAGAAATCAGCCCTGAGTGCTCACTGGAAGGACAGATCCTGAAGGTGAGGCTCCAAGACTTTGGCCACCTCATGAGAAGAGAAGACTCCCTGGAAAAGACCCTGATGTTGGGAAAGATGGAGGGCATAAGGAGAAGGGGACGTCAGTGGACGAGATGGTTGGACAGTGTTCTTGAAGCTACCAGCATGAGTTTGACCAAGCTGCGGGAGGCAGTGGAAGACAGGAGTGCCTGGTGTGCTCTGGTCCATGGGGTCACGAAGAGTCGGACACGACTAAACGACTAAACCACCACGACAACAAAGTTTTGCCAAGTATCAAAGGGAACCTGCTTTCAACTGTCGGAGCATCGGTCCATCTCTGTGCTGTCTACATCAGAGACAGCGAACTTGTGGCTCTCCAGATGTTCAGATGCATCTCACTTCATCCCCGATCCCTGGCCATGCCAGCTGGGGCTGAGGGAAGTTGAAATCCACAGGTTCCTCGTTCCTGAACTAGACCATCACCTGCCTTTGCTGCCCCTAGCTACCTCTTTCCCTCTTGACTTCCCTTAGTGGAACCTTTGGCTCTCCAGATGTCCAACTGCATCTCCCATCATCCCTGATCACTGGCTGTGCTGACTGCAGCTGTCAATGAGCTCAAAGGAATGCACATGGCAGATACTTGACTCTTTATGGTCAAAGATAGCATTATAGCTCTGCATATCTACGCACACCAATCTAGTGTCTAGGCAGCTATTCCCAGCTCTGCACTCAATGCAGCAGTTGCAGCAACAGGGGATCACTTCTCCTCCACCAGTTTATGTACCTTCCCCAACAGGTTGCACACATGCAGCCAGAGACTATGCCTGCATAAAAGCTTCCTCTGCTCATCCCTCTTCAGTCCCCTCCTGGTTCTGGGAGACAGTGGTGAAGGAGAGGATGGGAAAGCTGCTGGCTCTTCACCTGCCTGACCTGCCTCTTCCTCCTCTTCTTCTGACCCATTCTGTGCTCCATCCTCCAGCTTTGAAGTTCCCCCTGCCTCTGACTGTTGCCCCGTGGCTGTCCCCCACAAATCACTGCCCCCCTCTCCCGAGTCAGACTCCAGTCCCCCTTCCCACAGTGCACACTTGTCAGCACCCCTGAAAACGGCTGATGGAAATGGAAGTGCAACAGGTTCCTCATTCCTGAGCTAGACCATCACTTGCCTTTCCTGTCCAAGTTACTTCTATCCCTCTGCCTTCTCTCAGTGCAGGGGCAGGGAACCCCTTCCAACTCTGCAACTTTCACCACCCTGACCATTGGTCATACTGGCTGGGACTGATGGGAACTGGGTTAGTGAGGGAAAGGGAGACTTTCAACACCACTTGGGCTTCTTAGCTAACCTGGCAGGTTCTGAGGAATCCTACCAGAAGCTCCAGGCCTAGCAGACTGGGAGGGGATGTGAGGCCTTTTGGATAGGTGGTCCCGACTTTGAGATCAGCCGATGGAGGACTCACTAACAGAAGAACCCAGGACATAATGCCAGGAGGTGCCCAGGGATGGTGCCAGGCACTGTGGACTTCCCAGCTGCACCAGCAAGGAAGGAAATAAAGGGATGTCCAATTGTGTAATTACAGGTGCATCCTGTCAGGAACGTGGCCTCCAGAATGAAGGAGGAGTCAGACTCAGAAATTGAACTCAGTGAACAAGGGACCAACTCTGCAGATGAGAGCTGGCCGACAGAGTCGAGAAAGGGCAATTCGATCCCGGAGAAGACTCTGTTAGCTCTCAAGAAGAGGAAGAGCTGGAAGGCAGCCAGAGTGTTGCTAGGCAATCAGCAGATAAGCAGAGGTCTGCGCCGAGTGGAAGTGGGGAGGGTGGAGGCCAGCCTCTCAGTCCCCGTTCTAGGAGACTGGATAAGATCAGAGGGCAATGGAAGGGCAAGAGAGGAAGGGCGGGAGTTTGGTGTCCTTCCTGCTATGGGCGGGGCGAAGATTCAGACTAACCAACTATTGTCAATGTGAGCAGTCGAGAAGCCGTGCTCTGGATGTGATTTTTTTTTTTTTGCAAATAAATGTACATAAAACTGCTGGTGCTTATAAGTGATCACAGCAGCACCACACCTGGGCAACTGCCTCTTGTGACTGTTGATGGCAGCACATTGTACAAGACGGCCAGGACACCTGCTGCTGAGGTTAAGGACAAGATCCCTCCCGCCCTTGGTTCCATTTCACAGAAGCCAGCCAGAGAGGCAGTTGACTATTTCTTCAAAGCGGGTGTTGGAGCCTCCTGCTCTGCCACACCTGAGGTCGCCAGGTCACTTTGGGGCTGGCTGTGTCTCTCCCACAACTTCTGCCACTCCCTGCCTCCCGGCATGGGCTGCCTGAGGCAGCTGTCTCACTCCACCTAATGGTAGGGCTGTCCTGGGTCTAAATCTGAGCGGTATTGCCCAGAGGCTGGAGTGTGTGGTATCTTCTCATTCCCTGTGCCTTCCTAGCCCTTTCCTCCTCGCCAGGTATTGCTGATTTAGCTCCCTTTCTCCCCACAGGCCAATAAAAGGCCGTTAGAGCACCAATTAGCTCCTTTTGTCTTCTGCGAGGCTGGGAGAACTGCCATTGGCTATCTCCCACTTATCCCATTTGGGCGTAATGGATTCTGCAGTGGCAGAAGACTTTGAAGGGGAACAGAGAGAGAGAGAGGCGCAGAAGGAAAGAGAGAGAGAGAGAAGGAGACGGAGATAGAGAGAAAAGATGCCTGCGAAGTCCCCCTGGACCTCTTAGCTGCCCTGCCAGATGCCTGAACTGTTTCCGAGATGTGACTAGAGAAGGAAAGTAGATCGGATGAGGTCTTTATGCCCCAAAAGGCCATCTTCAGAGCCGCGATGATTCATACCCCCTGTCAAGAGGCCGGGCTGACTAGCTTTCTATTCCGGGGCTTAGGAACATCTGATTTATTAGTTCATTTATGGAACAATAGGGAGGGTGTGCGGAGCGGGGAGTGGGGTGAGGGGAGAGGAAGTTGTCCTGCGGATTAGCAAAACTACTCACGGACATGCATGCACACCGCCATGCGCTCACAAGAGGCATTATTGTGATGTGAGGTGCTAACTAGTTGTCTGGCCAGCGGGGAATACAATGAGATATTAGTGGGGGCCATGAGTAGGAAGGGCCACCGAGTGGAATGTCTTATTCTGAGTCCAGAAAGTGGAAGAAAGAAGAAAAGGAAAACTTGTTTTTGCAGGATGCCCTGTTGACTTGTGGAATTTGCTGTCGCAGGAGGTGGTGATGGCCACAGGCTAGGCAGCTTTCAAAGGGGAACTGGGGGGGAAGACTTTTTCTGGTCATCTTACGCTCACATGGTAGAGCTGGAAAAGCTCAGAAAAGGGTTGCTGAAATGATCAAGGCGATGGAGTGACTCCTGCATTAGGAAAAGTTGCAGAGTTTGGGACTTTTTTATTTAGAGAGGAGCCAAGGAACAGGGGACATGACAGATGTGCATAAGATTTTGCATGACACTGAGAAAGTGGACACAGAAAGTTTTTTCCTCTGTCTCTCTGAACTCCAGAACTCACAGATATCCAATGAAGCTGAATGTTGGAAGACTCAGGGCAGAAAAAAGGAAGGATTTCTTCTGGGTCTGGAAAGCAAGCCTTATGAGGAATGGTTGAAGGAGCTGCATATGTTTAGACTGAGAGGAGATTATAGCCATCATCAGATAGCTAAAGTGCTGGCTCCTGGAAGATGGAGCAGGATAGCTCTTTGGCCTGATCCAGCAAGACACTTCTTAAGTTCTTAGAGTGAGGCGAAAACAGCCCTCCTCCCTCCCCAGGAGTGCAGCCATTCCATCTGAAACCAGTCCCTTCTGGTGAGGAGCTGAGGCTGCTCTGTTCCTGTTAATTTTCGCGGCGCAGCTGTCAGCGGGTCTGTAAATAGTACTCCGCAAAGCCAACACTTTTTCCCATCCACACATCAACTGTTCAATTAACAGAAGAAGGATATATAAAGTGTGCCACAGCCTTTGATGCTTCCCAGCAATTTATGAAAGTGTACACAAATCTAATTACAAGCCCCACTGCTTCCCATTTACATGGTGCCTCTCAGGTTTGGAGCGGTTTATATCAAAATAATTGTTAAAAAATATATCAGTGCTGATCTACGACACCCGTGGCCCTGACACTGCCAAGGACCATTGTGATCCTCCTTGTCAGGCAGTTTTTTCTGCCAACTTAGCGGTTTGGCTCCACGGTGCATATACAATCCGTGGCGCTCTCCCTGCTCCCCCTTTTGCAGGATACAACTTAATCGAGATCGCATAGCCTGCTTTCCAATAGCCAGATTCGCTATCCTGGTGCTCTCCCGAGGTTCTTTGACTACAACTCCCATCATGCACAGCCAGCGCTGGCAGTCGATGATGGGAGTTGTAGTCCAAAACTTCTGGAGAGTTACAGGTTGGCAAGAACTCTCCCAGAGTGGTGCTTCTATCTTTGGATACTTGTGTCTGCGAGCCAAATATCACTTCTATGGCCAATTTCTGTCTCTTTCTCATTTTTCCAGTCTCCACATTTTTGCAGCCTCCTGATATAAACAGTTTTGCATGCCGTTTTTGGCTACTATGCATAGTTCAGCAATCAAATCCCCTTAATATAAGGTGCATATGCATGCAATTTTCACTAATACGTGCATTTTAGACACTTCCCCCCAAGCTATGTATTTTTGTACCTATTACCTGGCTGGAGAGCTGTATCACAAAATTCAGAGAAGTGTGAATTTGGAAGGGTGGCTGTGTTTCGCTTTGCGTTTTGTAGGTATTATTATTATTATTATTATTATTATTATTATTATTATTATTATTAATTCAGTTTATACACCGCCCTATACACGGAGGTCTCAGGGCGGTTCACAAACAAGACCACAACATATAAAATCAGCATATAATAATCCAATAACACCCTCCCCCCCAAAAAAGAGCCACGTTCTAAAAGGGTGAAGATATTCTCAGTTTGCATGTTAGGTCGTTTCTCATTAAAATGCAAACAAAGTTGAATTTCTCCCCCAGAAACATCACCCTCTGACCCAGAAACCTTTTTAAATCTGCTGGGCAACAGGAGGGAGTAGTCATGAAGGAACCAGGGAAGGCACAAAAGCAAGAAATGTAGATAACCAAAACTGATAAGAGTCGTGCATACCTAGGCTTAACCCACATATCTCCTTCATCAAAAACAGTTGACTAATGGTCCTTTCCTTGTTCATTACTTAGGGATGAATCCTGTGGCATGTACATGTGTAAAACTGAGGATGGTTCATGCACATTACCCTACACCTTGCCAGGATCCTGCTGGAAGAGCATTAGTGGGGACAGAGGAGCATGCTGATTTCTTCCATGGGGAAGAAACCCAATAATGCACACTGAAAAATGCCAGGGAGATTAGCCTATCCCGAGCCTTCTCCCCAACACATGTTTTCTTCATAGAATCATAGGATTGTAGAGTTGGAAGAATCCACTAAGGTCATTTAACCCAACCCCCTGAAATGCAGGAATATTTTGGGCCAATGTGGGACTCGAATCCATGAACTTGAGAATGAGATTTTCATGCTCTACCGACTGAGCTATGTCATTTACTGCAAGGATTATCCCCCACCTCATGGTGAAGTATCTCTGAATACCAGCTGCAGGGGAATCGCAACTGGGGAGAGTGCTCATGAACTCAAGTCTCGCTCGATGGATTGCCATGGGAACCTGGGTGGGAACAGGATGCTGAACTCAGCGGGTTCCCATTGGCTTGATCTATCAGGGATCTTCTTATGTCCATCTATAGTCCAGAACTATCTGCTGAAGCATATTTAATAGGGACAGAGGTCCCCCCCAAAGTTGGTCAAACTGTTTATGTATTGTACTACCACAGTCAGAATTCTGTACGCACTGAAATGGAAAGAAGAAGTTCCAGCGAAAGAGGAGTGGACTTGGATATTATTGGACTACATGGAGGTGGGAAACTGATAGCAAAAGTAAGAGACCGAAAAGAAGAAATGCCTGCAGAAGAACGGAGACCCCTTTTTGGATTATCTGAGAAAACATGAAATGAAATCACAGGCAGAACTTGAAATAGAAGCAAAAGAATGAGAATGATAAAGGAATGTAATGTAGGCCATATGTTTTAGTGAAATATTACATTTATGGCAGTAGATGAGCGCTTTGAATAGAAACATTGTGGAAGTAAGGGTGGGAAGTCAAAATCTTAAGGGAATACCATATTGGAATTGACTTCAGTTGGTTAAATTGTTTGAAAATTCATTGAAAAATTATGAAAACAACAACAGAGAACTTCCACTGGCAGTACAAGGTCTTTTCCACCTAGCTCTGCTCCTTGAGTTGCCAGGGGTTGAACCTGTGACTTTTGGATACCCATTGCTTCTTGGCGACGGGTCCTTTGATGGAACTCAACGATGATTCTGACATTATTGACCTACAGGGGGACTACAGGAAACATGACGGGTGCAAGGCAGCCTGGCTTCCAGGGGAGGAGGAAAGAGAAATGAAACTTTCATCAAAGAAAGTTGCCTTTTTGGAAACCATTAGGTAGCATATGCTGTGTGAACAGGGAGCCACATTGCAGCAATAATCCTGACAGCTGTGGAGGAGCAGGAGCTTGCCTCAGGAGCAAACAGCTCGAGACCTGACAGGAATGATGATACATGCCCCCGTTGGCGGAACATGAGGATGGGGAGAGCAAGGCTGAAATTGGCTGAACTGAATTGGAAGAGGAAGAAGAAGAAGAGTTTGGATTTGATATCCCGCCTTTCACTCCCCTTCAGGAGTCTCAAAGCAGCTAACATTCTCCTTTCCCTTCCTCCCCCACAGCAAACACTCTGTGAGGTGAGTGGGGCTGAGAGACTTCACAGAAGTGTGTCACCCAGCAGCTGCACGTGGAGGAGCAGAGATGCGAACCCGGTTCCCCAGATTATGAGACTACCACTCTTAACCACTACACCACACTGGCTCCTCTCTCTTTTACAGAATGAAGGTCCAACAGAACTGGATTGGATCCAGCACAAAGAACTATGGAACTTGCTCCTGTTTACTCGCTTTGTAATGTTACCCTCTGCATGAAAAGTGGCGGCAAGGTGGTTCTGTGGAATCAATGGGCGACAGAGCTGCTGTCTTCGCTAAACCAGTTGGTGAGTCCAGATGACAATGTTTCCCCCCTCTTTTGGGGGGGACAGGGGGAATCAGTTCAGCCTGTCCCCTTTGGCAGAGTGGCAGCATTTGCAATGTCTAAGGCACTTAGTTTCTGTTTATGACCTGGCAGCTTTAAGCGCCTCTGAAACACCAAGTTTATTAGAAGACTGGATCACCTTGATCCATAACCCACAATCTACCCTTGTAAGATCCTACTGTGTTAAGCGAAATTCGATGTGAATAGCTAACAGAGCTGGACTGCCTCCCACACTTGAAACCATGGCAAACAGTGTTGGCGTGTCTAAGGTTTCGCTCGTTGTATTTGGAACATATTGGGACTTCTCATTGCCATTGTGGTGTAGTGGTTAAGAGCGGTAGACTCGTAATCTGGTGAACCGGGTTCGCTTCCTTGCTCCTCCACATGCAGCTGCTGGGTGACCTTGGGCTAGTCACACTTCTCTGAAGTCTCTCAGCCTCACTCACCTCACAGAGTGTTTGTTGTGGGGGAGATTGTTAGCCGCTTCGATACTCCTCCGGGTAATGATAAAGTGGGATATCAAATCCAAACTCTTCTTTGTCAAAAATGTCTTGCACCCATAGACACCTGCTCACACTGTGGTACCCTACCACAGGGCTGAAGCATATGATCTGGTCATGCCCTCCAATGGCGCCATTTGGGATGGGAGTCATTGTCTGTGATAACTTGGTCCTGGGAAGAGCCCTAAAATTCTTGAAAACACATGCTATATTCAGTTCTCTTCCAACGGTGTGAGCCTTGATGGAGGGGTAACATAACTGGATTATTCTCACCCTTTACTCACGTCTTCGTTTAGGGAAGCTTTTAATGTTTAACAGACCACTGTATTTTGTTGGAAGCCACCCAGGGTGGCTGGGGAGACCCACCCAGATGGGTGGGGTATAAGTAATAAATGACGATGATGATATCTATGACCTGTCAAATGTGGGAGAACTGCTATTGCAATTATCTTATTATTATGCTGTGCTTTATTATTTTTTTGTGCTTTTACTATTATCCACCAAAATTATGTTTTAAGGTTGTACACAACCCTGGGTTCTTTGAATAAAAGGTGGTGGTGGTGTGTGTGGATCTCATCTCAGCTGGTTAGCTGATAATGCCAAGGTTGCAGGTTTGATCCCCATATAGGACAGCTGCATATTCCTGCATTTCAGGGGGTTGGACCTAATAATAATAATAATAATAATAATAACAATTGTACCCTGCCCATCTGGCTGGTTTCCCCAGCCACTCTGGGCGGCTTCCAACAAAGATTAAAAATACATTAAAATGTCACACATTAAAAACTTCCCTGAACAGCCTTCAGATGTCTTCTAAATGTCAGGTAGTTGTTTTTCTCTTTGACATCTGATGGGAGGGCGTTCCACGGGGCGGGCGCCACCACCGAGAAGGCCCTCTGCCTGGTTCCCTGGATCCTCAGGGTCCCTTCCAGCTCTACAACTCTATGTTTCTATGATTCTAGAAAGTCTGGTCTTACAACCCAGGAATGTACATCTTGCCCAATTGCTCATTGGCTGGAGAACTTGGCTACTTTCGCAGTATACAAAAAACTGCCTTCAGTAGGCAGCTCCAACGGAATGACTATTCGAGCATTTTGGAGCCATGACCTGGAATTATTTGCCCAACAAAGAGACCTAGTCCTCACCGGCATTGTCTGGCTTCCGTGCAAGGCATTGATGGCGGCCTGCGCTTCCGCATGTGAGGAATATTTCACAAACGCGCACCCTGTAGGGAAAAAAGAAGAGGAAAAAGATATAAGAAGGTGGAACGCATGGACTGGTTGGATTAGATGATTCTTGGCATCCCTTTCAAGTCTACAGTTCTATGATTCTATCAATGGAAAGAGCAGCACCCACATCTCAGTGTAACCTGAATCCTTTCCCCAGGCAACTCCCTTGGTCCTTCACCTTAGTTCAGCATCTGGCAATGTGTGGTCTTACCTGACCCTCATGAGTCACAACTTTCACATTTTGCAAAAAGTCATTTTCTAGCCCTCATAGTTGCAGAGACAGAAACATGGTGGTTGAGGATCAGAAAGTAAGAGGGGGTTTTATAGAGCTGCATTAAGTTATTTTCCAGCAATCACTGTTCTATACATTGATGTTGTTCAAGAGGAAATGTTGATTTTTCAAAATGCGGACACCGTTATTTAAGAATAAATCAGTGTTTATGATTCCTTTGATAGTCCCTCAGAAGTAGGGGAAGAACATTTTAAATCGAAACAGCTTGTAATGCTACAAGCTGAATCAAAACAAATTTGATGCCATAAAGTCTCCTTTACACATGCTGTTACTGAGTGTTATTCAGATATTCTCTAAATATGTGAGCATTTGTCAAATATTGGATCTCTCTGCTCGATACCCAGTGCTGTTGGGTTAGCTGACATGCAGTGGTGTCTGTCAAGTGACATGCAATGGTGGCTGATGTGCACTGATGTACCTGTCAAAGCGGCTTTCACACTTTCCTACATTCAGGGAAACTCGCTCACACGGAGTGATCCTCAAAGTGCCTTAAAAGAACCCCTGACAGTTAAGTCCAGTCGCAGACGACTCTGGGGTTGCGGCGCTCATCTTGCTTTACTGGCCGAGGGAGCTGGCGTTTGTCTGCAGACAGATTTTCTGGGTCATGTGGCCAGCATGACTAAGCCACTTCTGGCGAACCAGAGCAGCGCACGGAAATGCCGTTTACCTTCCCGCCGGAGCGGTACCTATTTATCTAC
This sequence comes from Podarcis vaucheri, assembly GCF_965113315.1. NCBI lineage: Eukaryota > Metazoa > Chordata > Lepidosauria > Squamata > Lacertidae > Podarcis > Podarcis vaucheri. Next base: position 4,625,920 of record NC_138749.1, read on the forward strand.
TTGCACTGGCATGCTTTCGAACTGCTAGGTTGGCAGGAGCTGGGACTGAGCAATGGGAGCTCATCCCATCGTGGGGATTCAAACCGCCAACCTTCCGATCGGCAGAGCTCTAAAACAGAGACTATAACCACTGGTGAACATCCTTTATAGTTATTGAGTCCCTGTTTCTCAGTTCTTTGCCTGGGATGTGTAGTTTTCACTTTTACATCTTATTTCTCAGGGTTTTGTGGGGAAAGCTCAAGAGATCTGACTTAATGCAACTATTCTATCTAGCTGCAGGCAGTTGGACTAGATGACCTTTGGGTCCCTTCCAACTCTGCAGATTTTAGGATTCACTAATATTTTCATGGTTGGCAAGGCTTCTCTCCTCTGCCTGACAGAATTGATGTCTGTGAATGCTGTCACCTCTCAAAACAGCTGCTGACATATGAACTCCCTCAGTAAGACTGGAATAATCTTTCGGGTTCTTGCACATGATGATATAATACGAGAGGATCAATATTTAATGACGAGAGAAGGAAAGGGTCCCTATCGAAACTGAAAGAGCCGACAGATAACGGCTAGGGGAAAGGAACGAACTTCAGATTACATGTTAAATTAGTTTGCAAACTCTACAAATGACAAAATGTCAGTGGTTGAACCAGATATTTGCAGGTTTGTTTGTTTTTTAATGCCCACCTGAAAATATAGAAATTGCAGGTGGGGAGAATTGTTCAATGAATAGTAATCAAAACACTCCCTCCCTCCTTCCAATCAACTTGTTGCAATAAAGGCACCCCCCCACTTATGTGAAATTACATAAAGTGGGGAGCACCCAACTTTAAAAGGGGGGGGGGGAGAGACTCACCCTGGAAATTTCCAATATCAGGGATAGATATAAGATATATGTTCAAAAATACAGTAAAGGTTCGCTATCTATGCTAGCATTCGATTGATATTGGAGAGAGACTGAGTTGGGAAATAAGACCAAGGGTACATATTGATATAGGAATGTATTAGGTAAAATGTAAAGAAATATACAATAATAAGAGTACATTCATTTGTAAAAAAGGAATATAGAACGGGATAGACAGGAAGTCCAAAGTGTTAGTACATATATGATTTTGGAATAGCTTTTGGTCCTTGTTTCTTTTCTTTAGGTATATAAACTTTGTATACATGCTAAAATTTATTTTATAATAAGCCTTGTGATGTAATATGATAATGTTTACCGATGTAACATAATAACGTTAATAAATAAATAAAACTCAAAAAAAGAGAGGAAATTTCCAGTATCAAGATAATACCCATGCTACTAACAAAAGGTCAGTGCAAGTCAACATAAAACCAGCAGGAGGAAAATACTAAGCGCCAGAGATCTGGAATGCGCTAAGAATTAAAAGACTGAAGGGAATACCAAGCCATCTCCCTGGTACCAAAAATAACCTAAGGAATTGCAGTTAGGGAAAATGTATAAAACTAGTTCAAATATACGTTGGAAGTGCAAAGAAAAGGAGGGGACATTTTATCATATGCGGTGGGATTGTAAGGTAATTAAAAAAAATTGGGAAATGATATACAACGATTTGAAGAAAATGTTCCATTTAACATTTTGTAGGGAAAGATCTGCCAAAAAAGCTGAAAAACATCTTCACGTATGCGACAACGGCTGCGAGAGTTTTAATAGCACAAGGATGGAAGACTGAAGAAACCCCAACTAAGGAATCACGGCAAGAAAAATTGATGGACTGTGCAGAACTGACAAAACTGACATACAAGCTACGGGACAAGGATAACTGTGACTTTAAAGATGAATGGGAACCCTTTACAAAGTATTTGAAGACGCAACAAAGCGAACTGGACTCCTTGGCTGGTTTTGAATAAACATTCACAAACTTTTTATTGATAATTATCCGCTAAATAGTTTGAGGATCTATATAATTGTGTAACATGCAGAAAACAGCATTCTTAGAGAAATCAAAGACTGGAACTGAGGGAAGTCGGGGGTGGGGGGTGGGTGGGTTCTGTGGGGGGAGGGAGGAAAAATGGGGGGAAATAAGGATGATATGTTTCTGAATAATATGTTTTGTTTTAATTTTGAATAAAAAAGTAATTAAAAAAAATAACCTAAGGAAGACCACAGGTGAGTCTGTTGCTCCACGCAGCTCAGAACTCTCCAAGGATTCGGGCAGGGGGGGTCTATTCCAGCCCTACCTAGAGATGGTGAGGACTAAACCTGGGGGCCAAGCAGGCACTGTCCTGGTGAGCTGCAGTCCTTGCCTGTATCATTACATTGCAGCTTTTATTAGTTTTGCATTCCATCTCGTGGGCTCTGGTGGGGAAGGGCGCTTCCACAACATGAACGGAACCTGCCCACCTCACAATGACGAGGCTTGCTTGTTCGACAGCTCCTCACCTGAGCAGGAGTCATTTCAGGTGGTGCAGTTTGGGCTGGCTCCTTCCTCCACCTCACTTACCATATTTTTTGCTCCATAAGACGCACTTTTTTCCTTCTAAAAAGGAAGGGGAAATGTCTGTGCGTCTTATGGAGCGAATGTGTGGTCAATCGCTGGCTCCCTTTCCGGCCCCGGTCCCTTGCCCAGGCCTCCATTGTTGAATGTCGGAATGGAGGCTGTTTGTTTCCCCAGCGACATGTGACTGGCTGATTAGATTATCAGTCTGGAAACTGTAGAAACGGCTCCCTTTCCTTTCCTAAGGAAGCTGCAGAACTGTGAGTTGAACCCCATAAAAACAGGATTTTTTTCCTTTGCAAAGTAAGCTCAACAACTTTGAGCTGATCCTCAAAAAACCGGGGCTTTTCCCCTTTGCAAAAGAAGCTGTGAGCTGATCCCCCCAAAACGGGGCTTTCCCCCTTTCCTCCTCTAAAAACTAGGTGCGTCTTATGGTCAGGTGCATCTTATGGAGCAAAAAATACGGTACCTTTGCTGTTGCCATCTGGTCCCCGAAGGATCGTGCACTCCTCGATATTGCCAAATGCCTCGAATAGCCGGCGCACGTCGTCTTCTGATTGCTGTTTGTTGAGCATACCCACAAAGAGTTTTCTGTCTTCTGGAACAAAATTAAGAGATGCTTACCATATTTCGGAAGGGATTGGAAAGCAGATAAACGTTGAGATGGGCAAAGCAATCAAGGGCAGATTTGGAAATGACCAAATAGTGCCCAAGTGGATCTCTTATATAGCAGTATGGGCAGCTGTTGGTTAGTGGAACAGACTTGTAGTGGCCTAGCATGCTGTTTTACCTGACCCCTCCTAACAGCTCCTCCAAATGTATTCAAGGTGTGGCTAATATATTGCCCAGAATTTCACTTGTAAGGAAGACCATTTTCAAAAGACATCTGAGGCCAGGCAGAAGACTGGCTGCACTGCAGTGGGGGACAAATCCCTCTTGAAAGGCCATGCTGTAAGTTCTGGACTCCCTCCATGCAGGCTGAAGGTGTAAATAGGCGAATAAACCATATTTCTTAAAACTATGCCGGTCTCTGCCATGTTTCAATTCTCCAAAGGACCACAGACTCTGCGCTCTTTCTACCACTCAGCAGAGAGAAGGAAAGGCACCCAACCTTTGAAGCAATATTTATTTATTTGCATTTCCTGATTTTGCAGTTTCTAAAAATACACATAATGATCCACAAACACCCACACCCACACTCCAAGAACGTTCCATGCATACACAATGCAAATGATTCAGTCAAGCACCAAGTAAGTTTGTAAATAGTTTAGAACTGATTACATCTGTGAGCTGTCTCCTACTCTCTATCTTAACAGGTTGTCCCGGAGGAGATGAGGGGACAACATTGTCCTTTCTGGTGTACTGAATGAACATGATGCGTTATACAGTTTCAACATTACTTTTGGCCTTTGTTTTCCTGAGTGCTCTGAGATGCCTCTTTACTTTTTCCAGAAGGGCTATAGTGCACACCTCTAAGAGTTAAGTTAGCAGCTGTTTCCTGAGATTGTGTTGTTATATTTCTAGCTGAAGACAGGGAAAAAAAGATTAGTAGGCCCTTAAACAATATTTTTTATGTCCATCTATAAAAAGATTTAATAAAGCTAGCTTGGGATCAGGTTGTATCACCTGTCCGGTAATGGAAGAAACTTCTTCAAAGGTGATTTCCCAAAATCTTTTTACAGGTTTGCATTCCCACCACATAAGGAAAGATGAACTTAACTTCTGACATCCTCTCTAGCATAAGGGACTTGATTGAGAGCTTGGTCCCTGCTCCTGCCAACCTAGCAGTTTGAAAGCACGTCCCAGTGCAAGTAGATTAATAGGTACTGCTCTGGCGGGAAGGTAAACGGCATTTCTGGGCGCTGCTCTGGTTCGCCAGAAGCGGCTTAGTCATGCTGGCCACATGACCCGGAAGCTGTACGCCGGCTCCCTCGGCCAGGAAAGCAAGATGAGCACCGCAACCCCAGAGTCGGCCACAACTGGACCTAATGGTCAGGGGTCACCTTTACCTTTACACCTATATGATAATGAGCATTCGTCCTGATTTGCTTGCACTTTTTAAAGAATTGCCATTACTCATCTGTTCGGTGCCTTTCCTGATCACTTTCCTAACCACAAATAAGTGGATTTAGTGCACTAAGGTGACATTGCATTCACCCACTTCAATTGCACAAACCACAGTTTCCAGTATGTGCACGAATCCACCCATCAAATTACTGACAGCCTGGAGGTGAGGACCATAGATTGGTGTAGGGCTGAAGGTTCTTTACTTGAGTTTTCTAGATCCATCCCTGCAGTTTTACGAAGCCCAAGGGTTCCCTGTGAAAAGGCAATGCTGGATCAGACCAATGTCTGCAGCACAAACAGAGGTGCTCCATGAGTTCATGCTTCATCAGTATTTGAGGTTTGTGTTCAATGCTGCAGCCAGCTCCATGTTCCCCACAGCTAAAAGCTCTCAGCGCCAAGTGGCGCCAATTTTATTACCACGTCTGATCAGAAGTAAAGTGTCCAGCGGCCTGGCAAAATGCAGATCTGCCTCTGAATGAAGGTCTGGGTAAAAGGACAGGAAACAGAGAGGCCACTAAGAACAGATAATTTGAACATCCCGGTTTTATATAGTCTGAACCAGTTCCAAGCTCTGCAATCTCACTATAGGCATTTTTTTTAAAAAAGATTTTTTTTTAAAAAAGATAGATTATTGCTTCATTTAAGAGAGCTCTTTCTACATGATGCATAAATGCTTAATTTATAGTTCATTAAATGCTATGTAAATGTTCATGAGTGGCAAACCCCCCTCCCCTCTCTCTGGAGACATCTACAGAACAGATGTAACTGATTTAAATAAATACTTGTCAATAAGTAAACAAATTCTCCAGGCTTGCTTTCTTTTCTCCAAAATGAATAAGTGAAGAAATATGCATGTGTTAACCCTCTCTAGCCCTGTTTGAGCATTCAAGGAGTAATGCGTATTGGGAACATGAAGACACATGTGCTGGTCTGCCCCAGGATGGCTTGGCTCACTCCAGCTCCTGCCAATGAACACAGGATGGGGGCTTGCAAGGATATTTGGCTGATTATGCGTAGGAGCCTCTTCAGAAGCAGGAACTTTGACCATATGGGCTTGAAGGCTGACTGCACCTCCATGTCCCCTTCAGAACTCCCTGCTCCGTTTGGGAAAGTTGAGGGAGGCGCAGGGGAAGTTGGAGGCAAAGTTGACACATGTGTGTCAAGGCTAGGACCTGTTAGAGCTCTCACGCCTTCTTCCCCAAGCTGCAGATGTGCTTACTGGACTTTGAGAAGGTGTGCTCCTTAGCTATGCACCCAGTTTCCTCCTGCACTACAATCACTGCCCTAAATCCACCTCTGAGGATGATTTGGAAGAAGTAAGGTAAAGGGACCCCTGACCGTCAAGTCCAGTCACGGACGACTCTGGGGTTGCAGCACTCATTTCTCTTTACTGGCCGAGGGAGCCAGCATTTGTCTGCAGACAGCTTTCCAGGTCATGTGGCCAGCATGACTAAGCCCCTTCTGGCGAACCAGAGCAGCGCATGGAAACATCATTTACCTTCCTGCCAGAGTGGTACCTATTTATCTACTTGCACTCTGACGTGTTTTCGAACTTCTAGGTTGGCAGGAGCAGGGACCGAGCAACGGGAGCTCACTCCGTTGTGGGGGTTCGAACCGCCAACCTTCTGATTGGCAAGCCCTAGGCTCTGTGGTTTAGACCACAGCGCCACCCGCCATTTGGAAGACGTAATTATGGTATGTATGTAGCCTTACTAGAACCCAGGAGGGAGCGCATCCATCAGGCTGAATAAGGTTCCTTGTCCCTTTGAATGTCATGCCATGGTCCCTGGTGCAAAGCATGCCAAATTCTCAGAAACACCTTGCCTTTGAGCGCTTTCCTGAATCAGTCCTCTGGCTGTCAAGGGTCCCAATCCTTGGCGGTGCCCCTCAGATCTTCTTCCTGCCTTCTCTCTGCTTGCCTTTCAGTAGGGCTGGCGGCTGCCACCCACCTATCCTGTGATCTCGTCAGATTTAAATATGCAGCGTTTTCAAAACCGAGCTCCTGGTGTTTATAGGAAGTCCCGGCACCTTCCCTGGTGCAAACTGAGGTTAAATTATTCCTTGTTCTATTTGTATTTAAATGTTCTGTTTTTATGAGGAGTTGTGAGGCAGAGGTGTCAGACGGGCTGGGAGAACAAGGCAGCGTACATAGGAAAAGCAAGAGGTACAGGCTAAACAGGAGGTGCGAATCACCAATTAACTAGGCACGGAGAGGAAGGAGATGGAGATGTCCGGCTGGACCGGTGACAAGAAGGTCACAGGAATTGTGGGGCAAAAGAAAGCACTGGCAGCAGAATCAGGCTCGCCCCTCATTGCATTATCATATAAATGGATGCGAGCTTCGCCTTTACGGAGGCATGTGTACAAACTCCAAGTGTAGGGATAATGAGAAAAACAGAATCTTTCCAGACAAACCAAGTAACAACTGGGGAAGGAAGGAAGATTAGTGACTGTGAATGAGGAAGGAAGGTGGGGTCAGCTACTCCACATTTATCCATGCATAGCCCAAATGCCTAACAACAGGGCCGGGGAACCTGTAGCCCTTGTGGTGTGGTTGGACTACAATGTCCATCATCCCTCTCCATTGGCCTTGTTGACTGGGGCTGATGGGAGTTGGAGTCCAATAACATCTGGAGGGTCACAGATGGATCACCCCTGGATTATGACACATCATACTTGGGTCACATCTACACCAAACATTGAACACATATATTTAAAGCAAATTGCTTCCCCCCAAAGAATCCTGGAGTTCTGGCAGCTCTTTTTCTAGAAAAATGGTGCTGCTGGGAACTATGGTTGACCTCTCACAGAGCTACCATTCCAAGCACCCTTAGCAAACGACAGTTGCCAGAATTTTGTGGGGAAAGCCATGTGCTTTATAATGTAAATGTGTGGACGTAGCCTCTCTCTCTGTATTTCCTAGGAGGGTATGCGTCCTGTGGTTCCCAGAAGCTGATGTTCAGAAGCATCACTGCTGCCTACCAAAGAGGCAGAACAACAACAAACCTCTGGTTACGTGAAACATTCAATAAACACACAAGACGTAACCGGCTGTACGTTTGAAAAAATAATATATGCTATTCATTATATTGAATTGTAGATTTCAGCAGAAGTAGCTCTTATAGCATAGCAGCAGCTACTACTATGCTATAAGATCCACTGTCCTATGATATCATATATGAGTTTGTACTACTGATGAAGCCCAGGACGGTGAAACAAGGCTAATATTCCGGAAATCCTTGTCTTAGACTCTGTGAAAGGATTCTGTGGAACTGCAACAACCTTTCGTGAGGATTGTTGGACTCTATGAACAGACAGGTGGAATAGACATTTTCACATGTATGGACCTTATGCGTAAACTGATTAGAGAATGAACTGATCCACTGGGTCTTCTACTTTTTCCATTGAACTTTATGAGCTCCTTCTGTTGAAATCTACAATTCAATACAATGAATAGTATATATTATTTTTTCAAACGTACAGCCGGTTAGGTCTTGTGTGTTTATTGTTTACTAAAGAGGCAGAGCATAGCTATCATGGCTTGAAGACTTCTTCTCCATGACTGTCCATGGGAACAACACAAATAGGCCCTGAACGCAACAGTGTTCTCTCCATCTGCGCTTTCCAGAAACTGGTAAATTCAGGGAAATTTGGCTGATTCTAGTCTGTAGCATCCAACTTCCTGTCTTTAAAGGTGGGTCTCTCTCTCTCTCTCTCTCCCTCTCTCTCTCTCTCTCTCTCTCTCTCTCAGAAGGGCCTGGAATTCCATTCTGCTGACCTCTTGCACTCTGCCCTATGGCATACTCAAGACATTCTGACTTACTCAATGGCAGGATCGATGCAGCCCGAGACAAGTGAAGAAATGCATTTCCACCCTTTCCCCTTAAATCACAGGTTTCTTTATCGCCATCCAAGTTCTCACTGGAGGGATGTGAAACTAGTTCAAAGCGAGTGATTTACTGGAGCCGTTTCTCGGCCACCTTCGGTTATCCTTAATTTGAGAGACTGGTGTCAGAGATGAGCCGAGTGCAAGGGCTCAAACAGAGCGCAGTTTCTGCTCTGGTGATTTGCCCAGTCACGTCTCTCAGTCAAGCACAAGGTAGTGTGGTTCCAAGGAGTGGCCTGTTCTCAAAACAGTTTGGAGATGTGTGTTGACTCAGTCTGTGCCAGTTACCCACCAACAGGTCTTGGTTTGAACGTTTCTTCCAGATTTTTCATAGAACAAGCTGGCTGCGTGTCAAACCGTTCACAAGACTGGCTTGGTGAACAAAGGTTAGACACATAGAACCATCAAACCACAGAATTGTAGCGTTGGAAGGGAACCCAAAGATCATCTAGTCCAACCCCCTGCAATGCAGGAATCACAACTAAAGCATCCTTGACAGATGGCCATCCAACCTTGGTTTAAAAACCCCCAAGGAAGGAGAGTCTGCCACCTCCATCCTACTCTGGAACAGCTCTTGCCACTGGAAAGTTCGTCCTAGCATTTAGTCAGAAACACCTTCCTTGTAATAATAATAATAATAATAATAATAATAATAATAATAATAATAATAATTTATTTGTACCCCACCCATCTGGCTGGGGTTCTCCAGCCACTCTGGGCGGCTTCCAACAAGGATTAAAAATACATTAAAATGTCACACATTAAAAGCTTCCCTGAACAGGGCTGCCTTCAGATGTCTTCTAAATGTCAGGTAGTTGTTTATCTCTTTGACATCTGATGGGAGGGCGTTCCACAAGGTGGGCGCCACTACCGAGAAGGCCCTCTGCCTGGTTCCCTGTAACTTGGCTTCTCGCAATGAGGGAACTGCCAGAAGGCCCTCAGTGCTGGACCTCAGTGTCCGGGTAGAACGATGGAGGTGGAGACGCTCCTTCAGATATACTGGACCGAGGCCGTTTAGGGCTTTAAAGGTCAGCACCAACACTTTGAACTGTGCTTGGAAACATACTGGGAGCCAATGTAGGTCTTTCAAGACTGGTGTTATGTGGTCTCAGCCTCCAGTCACCAGTCTGGCTGCCACTTTCTGAATTAGTTGTAGTTTCTGGGTCACCTTCAAAGGTAGCCCCACATAGAGCGCATTGCAGTAGTCCAAGCGAGAGATCATTAGAGCATGCACCACTCTGGCGAGGCAGTCCGCAGGCAGGGAGGGTCTTGGCCTGTGTACCAGATGGAGCTGGTAAACAGCTGTCCTGGATACAGAACTGACCTGTGCCTCCATGGACAGCTGGGAGTCCAGAATGACTCCCAGGCTGCACACCTGGTCCTTCAGGGGCACAGTTACCCCATTCAGGGCCAGGGAGTCCTCCACACCAGCCCACCCCCTGTCCCCCAAGAACAGTACTTCTGTCTTGTCAGGATTCAGCCTCATTGGTATGGGTCTGACCCACAGGAACAGCAGGACTTGAACCAATGGATTCAAATTGCAAGGATGGCTAAACATCGGGAAGGAGAAGATGCAAGCAGAAATAGCCTGGGTTCAGTGGGGAGCTGCATGAAAATGGCTCCAGAAATGGTCCAAAGACACAGAGATTCTCGATGCAATTTGGCCAGGTGCTTAGAATGACTCCTCTTAACGGTGAACTTGGTAGGCTGTGCTGACAACAAAGACCCACTGAGAGACAGCGAGTCGGATGCTGCAGAATCTGCAAAATCATGAGCCAGGCAAAAGTATACCATGCCTTCAACTTCCTTGATGACTACACAGGATACAGTTGTTAACAACGTTCAGGGGTAGGAGTATAGCATCTAGATCAAGGGAAGTAATAGTGCCACTGTATTCTGCTCTGGTCAGACCTCACCTGGAGTACTGTGTCCAGTTCTGGGCACCACAATTCAAGAAGGACACTGACAAACTGAAACCAGAGGAGGGCAACCAAAATGGTCAAAGGCCTGGAAACGATGCCTTATGAGGAACGGCTAAGGGAGCTGGGCATGTTTAGCCTGGAGAAGAGGAGGTTAAGGGGTGATATGATAGCCATGTTCAAATATATAAAAGGATGTCACATAGAGGAGGGAGAAAGGTTGTTTTCTGCTTCTCCAGAGAAGTGGACACGGAGCAATGGATCCAAACTACAAGAAAGAAGATTCCACCTAAACATTAGGAAGAACTTCCTGACAGTAAGAGCTGTTTGACAGTGGAATTTGCTGCCAAGGAGTGTGGTGGAGTCTCCTACTTTGGAGGTCTTTAAGCAGAGGCTTGACAACCATATGTCAGGAGTGGTCTGATGGTGTTTCCTGCTTGGCAGGGGGTTGGACTCGATGGCCCTTGTGGTCTCTTCCAACTCTATGATTCTATGATTCTATGATAGCTCTGCTGCAGAATGCTTGGAGCATGAGACACTTAATCTCAGGGTTGTGGGTCTGAGCCTCAGAAGATTCCTGCATTGCCAAGGACCAGATTAGATGATCCTAGCCGCAGTGGCGTAGCGTGGGGGGTGCAGGGGGGGCCGGCCGCACCGGGCGCAACATCTGGGGGGGGGGGCGCGCTCGCACTCGCAGCTCTCTGCCCCTAGGGCAGAGGGGGCGCAAATTACTTGCCTTGCCCCGGGTGCTGACAACCCACACTACGCCACTGCCTAGCCGTCCCTCCCAGCTCTACAATTCTATGATTCTAAGGTTTGGAAGACTTTGCACTGGGGTTAGCGCATTCCTGTTCATTTCTTTTTGCTCCATTCACTGACGCGCCACTCGGAATGGTCGAATCTGTCAATTCTCTGCGCTCTCCCTCTCTCACACACAATTTGTGCAATCCCTGATACAGGCTAAACCTGCGAACAGTGGGATTTTCACACCCGCTCAAAGCAAATCTTCAAAGATTCCTGACACCCTCTGCAGGGTCAGACGAGCGAAGGCTGGCGTGTCAAGGAAATAAGTTTCAGCACCTAAACTCATTTCTGCAGCTGACCTATAGGGGCTTAGGGAGGGGGGGGCAGAGGCAGAAAAGAAGCCCTCATCCTGAAAGCTAAAAAGGCTGTGACATTAATACACTGTGCCATTCCAGCCTCGGATCTCCTGGGGCCCGCTGGAACGGCGCATGCAAGGAAAGAAAGATTAAAAGGAAAAGGGAAGGAAGAGAAATAAGGGGGGGGGTGGTGGTGTGGGGAGAGATGGGGAAGACCCAATTCCACCTCCATTCATCGTTGAGCCGGCACTTGCGACGACATTTCAGATCAAATTAAACTTCAGTTTTTAAAGACTTCGGCAGAGGTAATTGAAACACTTCCTTAAAGTTGCCTCTGTCTCCGTGTTATCTCACTTCCCCCTCTGTATATCATCCTAGTTTCTCCCTCTTTCTCCCCCCCCCCCGCAGCCGCCCCGCCAATGCCAGAGACGGCGCAGCTTTCCCCAACTGCCTCCTTAATATTAAAGGCGGTGATTAAATGGGATTCGCCAAAAGACAAAAGGCTGCAAAACCTGCCAATTGCTAATCCCTCTTTCGCCCGTGCTTAAAAATTCCATTTCCTTCATTTGAAGAAAGTTGAAGGGGTGGGGGGGGGGAGAGAGAGAATGCGTCGCGCAGGCCTGATTTAAATTCTGGCATCGCTGGGGCCCTGCTCCTTTTCTCCCTCGCTTGACGTCTGAATGTATTCCTTTATTACCATTATTACAGCTTTCTGATTGCATTAAAATTCATCCACACGCTCCCCTCCACGTTTCCACTTTCCCTTTCTTTTCTTTTTCACCCCCCAATTCTTTTACTAATTCATTTTTTTTTTAATAAAGAGAGCAGCCCCTCCTCATTTTTGAATTATACAGAATGCTATTAAAGATATACAGAAAATAAAACTATTTGCCTCTTCTGGCTTCTGAAGGCGTACTCGATTCACTTTTCGTTGATAAACAATGGGGGCCGTGAAGGAAGAAAGAGAAGAGAAGAGAAGAGAAGAGAAGAGAAGAAAGAAAGAAAGAAAGAAAGAAAGAAAGAAGCAGTCTGCTGCCTTTGGGAACATTTCTCATTATCTTCCACTATTGCTCACAACTCAGACTGCCTTACATTGAGTTGAAGGCCAGTGTTCCTTTCAGCTCTCCGCCAGAAGAAATCTTCCCCACACCTGAGCCTGCAAGTTATTTAAATTAAAGCCGCCTGGGATTGAATTTAGGACCTTCTGTACACAGATCAGGCATAAGGCAGGGTGCCGATGCTTTGCTAGCTTCCCAGCAGGCAGGTTACAGTTTCTTAAAAGCAGGGAAAAGGGTGATGTAGCGGTGAGGTTGGAATGCTGTTAATGCTTCAGTGGAGACAACCCAGTGGTCCTGCTGGTGCGTCTGCACCGCACTGACCTCCCTGCTGCCTCATACTTCCCACTCCCGCTTCAAGGTAGAATCATAGAATCTTAGAGCTGGAAGGGAGCCAAGGGTCATCTAGTCCAACTCTCTGCAATGCAGGAATCTCAGCTAAAGCATCCATGAAAGATGGCCATCCTACCTCTGCTTGAAAACCACCAAGGAAGGAGATTCCACAACCTCCCAAGGAGGACCGTTCCACTGTCAAACAGCTCTTACTGCCAGAAAGTTTTTCCGAAAGTTTAATCGGAATCGCCTTTCTTGTAACTTGAAGCCATTGCCTTGAGTCCTACCCTCCAGAGCAGGAGAAAACAGACATGATCCCTCTTCCATGTGAAAGCCCTTGAGATATTTGAAAATGGCTATCATTCTGCCTTTTCCAGGATAAGCATAACCTGCTCCTTCAACCATTCCTCATAAGGCCTGGTTTCCAGAACCTTGATCATCATGGTTGCCCTCCTCTGCACACATTCCAGCTTGCCAAAAGCCTTCTTAAATTGTGGTGCCCAGAACTGGACACAGCATTATTCCAGGTGTGGTCTGACCAAGGCAGAATAGAGTGGTGCTATTACTTCAAACCAATCCATTCTTAAGGAAATCAGCCCTGAGTGCTCACTGGAAGGACAGATCCTGAAGCTGAGGCTCCAATACTTTGGCCACCTCATGAGAAGAGAAGACTCCCTGGAAAAGACCCTGATGTTGGGAAAGATGGAGGGCACAAGGAGAAGGGGACAACAGCGGACCAGATGGTTGGACAGTGTCCTCGAAGCTACCAACTTGAGTTTGACCAAACTGTGGGAGGCAGTGGAAGACAGGAGTGCCTGGCATGCTCTGGTCCGTGGGGTCACAAAGAGTCAGACACGACTGAACAACTAAACAGCATTACTTCCCTTGATCCAGACAGTGTACTTCTGTTGATTCACCCTAGAATAGCATTAGCTGTTTTTGCTGTTGCATCACACTATGAAGCAACAATGAAGCCAGGGTATTAATTCTGCTGCATCCAGAGAGCTGTTTCTGCTACTGAGCGATGGCCCTTGCCTGTGGCCTCAGCTGGATATGGACCTCTTAAGTTGGGAGATGCTTCCCCCAGAAAAAAACACCAAGCCAAATGGGGTGGCGTTGAAGGAGTCGTAGCTTTAGTTACCCTGCGATTCTCTACCTCCAGGATGGCCATGGAGGTCAACAGTTATGAAAGGGAAGTGATGAAAAGCTGACTAAATTGTGTAGAACAACGACAGTAACAAATAGATGTGGGGGAGAAAAAGTCAGTTTCGTTGGCATTTTAATGCAAAAAAACCGACCTCGTTTGCACTTCCCGGAATGTCATTATCCTTCAAAAGTCACACTTCTCTGAATTTCGTGATGAGGTTCCCCAGTCCAAAGAAATGCTTACCAAAATAAAATAAAATAAAAATGTGTATGCGAGAGGAAAGTGTGTCTGTTCAAAGAAAATGCATATCATGAAATTACCAGTATGCAAAAAAGGCATTCTATTAGGCAATATGGCTCGCAGAGAGAGAAACATTGGGCATTCAAAAATGTGTGCATTAGGAGAAAAGTGTGCTTAAAGGGAGAGGAACCTTTGCAAGGCCTTTTAAGCAGATACATAAATCAGATGCCGATGCTGAAATGTGGTGAACGCAGACTACAGATTGGGAAAACAAGAAACCGAAATTGACAGAAACCATCCATTCCTTACTAGTAACAAGCAATAAAGGGAGGAAAGGAGAAAGAAGCAGAAGAAACTCCATCTCCCGCCCACATTGATCCTCTTTCCTTGTGTTTTTGCAATGATTTTAGTGGTACGTTTTCATGGCATTGCAAGTCAGTTTTGATATCTGTGCATTTTAAAATAGTTGCTACACGCTCTGAGCCTGAGGGATGAGGCAAGCAGGCAATTTTATATGTGGTCTAAGCCTTCATCACTTGCTTCTGCTACAAAGGAGTCCCCCTGCCTCTACATCGAATGCTATTTTGCTAAACCAACTTGCGCAGGAAGAAAGGAGGTTAACCTTTAAGCAACAGCAAAACGAAGAGGGTGATGTCCCTGCAGGTCGTAAAGACTTCTTCTTCTTCTTCTTTTTAAGCCGTGTGGAAGCAGCTAAGTCCAAGTATCATTAGCTCAGCATTTATTTATTCTTATTTATAGCTTCCTGATTTGAATTTTCTGCTGCATTGCCAGTTGCAACTGAGGATGTGTCACTGCATTGTCCTGCAGGCAGCAAGTGACCCATTGGCAGCGGGGAAGCAGTGTGGTTCAGAGAGTTGGTGGCAGTGTCGTTGCTTTAACCACACCGGGCTCTTCTAGCCCTCATGATTATGGGAGCCCCAGCTCAGATGGATGTGTGGCTAAACTGGCAACTCAGTGGAGGAGGTCAGTGGAGAAGAACTCTCTATTCATTGTGACTAGTCTGGAATATGACAAAGACGGTCAAGGGTTAAAATCATGTCCATGTCTTGGGCTCCATGGCAGTCCCATAACACACCACTGCTCTGTGTCAATAGCTTTTGTAATAAGCTTCAGTTGAAATGTTTCTTTTTATTTCATGCTCCCCTCTCCGGCTTCTGAAAGTTTACATTTGGAGATACTTCAAAATCTCATAACACCAGAGAACAACTATCCAAGTTGATAACGTTGGACTTGTACCAGAGGAGCAATGTGTGTACACAGCTTAAAGGTAAAGGTAAAGGTAAAGGTAAAGGTAAAGGTAAAGGGACCCCTGACAGTTAAGTCCAGTTGCGAATGACTCTGGGGTTGCGGCGCTCATCTCGCTTTACTGGCCTAGGGAGCCAGCGTTTGTCCACAGAGAGCTTCTGGGTCATGTGGCCAGTATGACTAAGCTGCTTCTGGCGAACCGGAGCAGCACATGGAAACGCTGTTTACCTTCCCACCGGAGCGGTACCTATTTATCTACTTGCACTTTGACATGCTTTCGAACTGCTAGGTTGGCAGGAGCAGGGACCGAGCAACGGGAGCTCACCCCGTTGCAGGTATTCGAACCGCCGACCTGCAATGGCTCTGTGGTTTAGACCACAGCGCCACACGGCTTACTTAGGGCTTATTCACACTTAGCTTCCCTCTGTGCTTTCCAGGCAAGTTCCGCACTTTAAAGGTCTGTGTCTGAGTGCTGCCCTTTTTGCTCTAGTGCTTTCTGCATGAAAACCTGCTCTTTAAAGCTGAATCGGAACAAACAGCAATGCACAGAAGCCCCACATTGCAGTTTGTTGCACTTCAGCTCTACAGAGTGGACTTTTGTGGGAAAGTTCCAGGGTGGGGTGGGGAGAGCACTCAGACATGCAGTTTTAAAGTGTAGTCCTGTGCCTGGAAAGGGGCACAAGGTAAGTGTGGATAAGCCCTTACTTTGCATCCAGAGGTTTGGGAAATGTACACATGATGCTATCCACAGTCCATATCTATCCTGTATCTAACCTGTGACTTCACAGAAGTATGGAATTGTTGGACGGAACCCCAAGGTTCCTAGGGGCCAATGTACTTCCACCCCCCAATATTAAAGGGGCATTTGGCTTCACCCCCTGGCTCCTTGTGGCATCGCTCATGGGCCCCCTCAATCCTCTTAAGAAGATGGTGCCTCTGTTGAGTGCCAACAGGACTGTGGCCAAAATGGGACCTCTGTGAATGAGGAAAAAGAGGAGGAGGTATCATTATGCTATGAGGGGAGGATTCCAAGATTTTCAGAAGTGCAAAAGTCTTTTGTGAGAGGGGGACCCTAATGTAGTAGCCTCTCCACCAGAGAGTCCAATGGGAATTGAGTAAGCTTAGCAGCCCAAATTTTCTGTGTGTCTGTTGCAGAGGGAGAAAGGAAAATGTGTTGGTGTGCAGGCCAGTGGCTCAGTGGCAGAGCACAAGATTTGCATGCAAAAGGACCCAGTGGGGCTGGGTGAGACCCTTACCTGACACCCTGGAGACCTACCGACAATCATGTGTGATGTGATATATAAGTAGCAGTCAAGTACAACATTCCTTGCTTTCCTAGAGTGGACGTGCAAGAGGATATTTGGTTTAGCCAGTCGAAAACTTCCTGTTTCCTCCTGGGCTGGAGCATCCTTCCTTTTGCATGTGACTAGAAGCGGGCATGACCTTACCTGTGCAGGTAACAAAAGCACAAGGCACGCAGCACCCTCTCTCTTTTCTCTCTTTGACTTCCTTTGATCACTGGAACAGCTTTTTAGCTAGAGATGCTCTGTTGGGACTGAAAATGGGACCTCAGCCAACAGAGGACAAAGGGCCTATCTCCATATGGGATAGACTTACATGTATATATCTGTAACTAAGTCTGCCTTCAGGGATCCAACTGTGAACTGATGATGCTGTGAGTAAACTTCTTTTATATACTTTAAATAAGATTGTGGTGTGTTTATTCTTTTAAGAGGGAAAGAAGGGATCTTGAGAAACTTGAACAAGCTTGCAAGCTGTGTGTTTAAAAGGGGAATGTTAAAACTCTGCTGTTATAGAACTTGCTAGCGCAAGTTGGGAAGGATTTTAATAAACAATATATCCTATCCTGCCTCCCTGAACATTCCCACAACTCAGTGAATACAATACTGAGTTGTATATTTATTGCATTTCTATCCCCCTTTTTTTTTCTCCAAAGAGCTCCTCATATGGTTCTCCCCCTCCACATTTAACCCCCACAACAGCCCAGTGAGCTTTATAGCTGAGTGGGAATTCAAACCCTGGTCTCCCAGGCTCTGGTCTAATGCTGCAACCTGCATACCACACTGACTGGTGAAGCAATGGTCCCATTCGGTTTAAGTCAGTTTCCCGTGTTGCTATGGAATGGAACATCACGAAAAGACCCCCTTTCTGAATAGTGATGCTAAAGTTGCTTCGGCTGCTCTGCTGTTTACGAAAACGGGAAATTAAAAAGAGAAGGCTTTCCTTGACTTCTCATTATGAAAAGGAACAAAGCACCACAGACCCAGCCTGGGAAGAGCGGGGAGGGAGAGCCTGTTTAGTTCAGTCTCAGGTTTGAGAGGAATAATCTCAGTTGCAATTCACTGAATACATTCAACGTAGCCGTTGAGCGGTAAACAGGTTTATGGGATGTAAGTGAGAAATCAAATTGAGGAGCGAGACGGAGGGAGGGCAGAAAATGGGGGGAGGAAAGCTACCCAAATTACAGAGCAATTGTGCATGCAGAGGTGGGGGGAAGACTACACAAAGCATTTGGAAATAAAGGGATAAATGACATTTGTTTTCGGCAAAAGGCTGGCATGCTCCCCTCCCCTCGCCTCCCCCCCCCAGAGACTCGAAAGCAAGTTGGACTCGGTGTGAACTCACAGATTTTTCCAGGCAGCTGAAACATTGTGAGTTCAAGCCTGAGATAGCCTGCAGCTTCAAATTCCCCTCATTAACTGTCTCGGGGAAATGGCCTCCACTTCTCCCATTGCACGTTGTGATGATGTGATGAAGGGGCTGAGTCCTGGGCAGGATCAGCCCCAGAGACCTGGGATTTGGGGCAGAATGAAACACCAAAATGGTCAAAGAGGAGGGCAACCAAAATGGTCAAAGGCCTGGAAACGATGCCTTATGAGGAACGGCTAAGGGAGCTGGGCATGTTTAGCCTGGAGAAGAGGAGGTTAAGGGGTGATATGATAGCCATGTTCAAATATATAAAAGGATGTCACATAGAGGAGGGAGAAAGGTTGTTTTCTGCTGCTCCAGAGAAGCGGACACGGAGCAATGGATCCAAACTAGAAGAAAGAAGATTCCACCTAAACATTAGGAAGAACTTCCTGACAGTAAGAGCTGTTTGACAGTGGAATTTGCTGCCAAGGAGTGTGGTGGAGTCTCCTACTTTGGAGGTCTTTAAGCAGAGGTTTGACAACCATATGTCAGGAGTTCTCTGATGGTGATCTTTGCACAAGATGCCTCCCCCACCTTGAGTCCCATCAAGGGAAAAGGCAGAGAATAATAATAATAATAATACCACCAAGGTCGATCCCCTGAATGGATTTTAGCTGCAGGCAATACTGAGCAGCATGGACTGATACCATCCTATATTCTTAGTCATAGAATCCTAGAATCATAGAATGATAGAGTTGGAAGAGACCACAAGGGCCATCGAGTCCAACCCCCTGCCAAGCAGGAAACACCATCAGAGCACTCCTGACATATGGTTGTCAAGCCTCTGCTAGAACGCCCTCTCTAAGCATGCACACATCCATTCATCAGCAGCATTCGTCTCCAATAATGGGTGGCTTTCATTGTTTATACCCAGTGTGTGTGTGTGTGTGTGCGTGTGTGTGTGTGTGCGTGCGTGTGTGTGTGTGTGTGTGTGTGAGAGAGAGACTAGGTTAGTTTGACTGCCACAACTTGAACATCATCATCATCATCTTTATACACCGCCCATCTGACTAGGTTTCCCCAGCCACTCTGGGCAGCTCCCAACAGAATATAAAAAAAATGATAAAACATTGAACATTAAAAACTTCCCTAAACAGGGCTGCCTTCAGATGTTTACCTATGAGTTTACTTATGAGTTTACCCACAGAATAAAGCAATGACCTGTTGCGTAGGCTTTGACCTACCATATTTTCCCGTGTATAAGACGACCCCTATTTTTTTGGACCCCAAATTAAGGAAATGGGGGGAGATTGCCTAGAGTTGTTAAGTTTTTAAGGGGGGGATTGCCCAGTTATTGAGCCTTTTTCGGGGGGGGGAGGATTGCTGCCAATAGCACACACCCCTGATCACCGCTGCCAATCACCCGCCTTGCCGAAGCCACCAATCGTCTGCCTGCTCACCGCCAGCAGCCGCCAATCGCCCACCCAATTGCCAAAGCAGCAGCCAATCGTCAGCAGGCCTTGCTGCAGCCACCAATCACCAGCTCAATCGCCGCTGACAATCTCCTGCTCGCGGCTGCCACCAGTTGCCCGTCCCCCCTCTGCACTATCCGTGTATAAGACGACTCCCAATTTTTTAATTTTTTTTTAAGAATAAAAAACATCATCTTATACACAAAAAATATGGTACTTCGCCGAGTGTATACATTTTTGTACACATTACTTGGCGGGAGAACTGTGCTGCAAAAATAAGAAAATTCAGGGTGCCTGTGTTTCCATGGGCATGCTGTTTTGAGAAGTTCAGATTCTGATCATTATAAATCCTTTCCCAGAAGTCTTTTACCTTGGGGCACGTTGAAAAACACATTTAGTAAAAAACCAGAAGCCTTTTTCCTTGGTACAGTGGGGGGTGAAATCCCCCCAAAAGATGCTACCTTTTTTTCTGTAT
The DNA here is from genome assembly GCF_965113315.1 of Podarcis vaucheri. NCBI lineage: Eukaryota > Metazoa > Chordata > Lepidosauria > Squamata > Lacertidae > Podarcis > Podarcis vaucheri. The sequence continues at coordinate 4,645,982 of NC_138749.1, forward strand.
GCCACAACAGCTGCGAGAATATTGCTAGCGAAGAATTGGAAGAAACAAGATTTACCAACTATCGAAGAATGACAGATGAAGATGATGGACTATATGGAACTTGCCGAACTGACCAGGAGACTCTGAGACCAGAGAGAAGAGACAGTGGAAGAAGACTGGAAGAAGTTTAAGGAATATTTGAAAAAATATGTTAATATTTAAATCTTAGAATAGCTTTGGAAGTGGATATAGGCTGTAGGGTTAGAAGTAGAAGATAGTGTATTTTAAAATAATATTACTGGTGATAAAATGTGCAGTTATTTTAAGTGTGATAAAAAAAGATGGTTAGAAATTATGATATATGTAAACTGCTAAAGACGAAGTAAAATGAAAATCACATAGGTGGGACTTGGGGAAGCCCACCTAACAATGTTTAGAAAAATAAGGATATGACAATAATTTGTTTGTTTTTCTGTTTGTGTTCTTTATTTGTGTTATAAAATGAATAAAAAAAGAAGAGAGGTTCAGATTCTGAAAGTTCGCAAATGGAATCCTCTCTGAATCCCTAAACAAACAGTTGCAAGAGAGCAAAGCTAAGTGTGTGCATGTGTGTTGCTCTGTATTTTTACATTTAACACGATTTATCGGAGTCCATAGTTCACCGAATCATCCCACGGGCAACTCTTCGCTGCCTTCAGTCATATCACAGAGACTGCCATGCGCACATTGGGAAAAGGCAGCAGAGATGCACCTGGAATGCGCAGGGCTCTGCGAGAGAAATCGGAGCAGACATCTTGCAGTTTCAGGTCCTGGAGCAAACATGGGTTGCTGTGTGCTGCTACCCCCCCACCACCTAACCTCCCGATCAGATTTTCACATAGCCTAAGAAGAAAGGGACGATTCGGGTGCGGAGATGAAGACCTGACTGAAAGGCTTTGCAGGGGGCGGAGGGAAGGAGGGAGGCAAACAGATAATAAGAAAACCCTTGTTGCCCTCTGCCTTCATGCGTTTCTTGGGAAGGCTCCCTACAGAATTACGCTGTCGCCCTGCAGGAAACCATGTAATAACTGAAAATACGGTGTCAAAAGGAATTTTTCAGGCCTTGACAGCTCATAAATTACAGTTCGTTGACTTCTTCCTGGCTGTAGATTTAAATTAATAGGCAGGCAGATATATAGTTTTCTTTTTTTTTCTCTCCTCTCTCTCTCTCTCTCTCTCTCTCTCTCTCTCTCTCTCTCTTTATTTTTTTAAAAACCCCTTCCGCTGTGCGGGTGAAACCATGAAAGTGACGGGAGTTCAGTGCCGTATCGCACATATCTCCTCTTCAGAGTTCTCATTTGCCAGGTAAGGGGTGAGGCGTGAACAGGGCTGTGATCAAGGGTGTGGGCAGGTTGCAGATTTCGGTTCAGAAGAAGGCAGGAGTCAATCTCGCCTGGGTGAGAATTAGTATTGTTGGCATCTGTCTGTCTCGAGAGTCGATGGAGGGCACGTCCAATCAAAGTGGAGTCAAAGTGCTGTGCTGGATGACAAGACCACCACCCCTGGTCTTACTGATGTGGACCAAAGGAAAGCAGAGCAAGACATTTAAACCCTTTAAAGCCCTAAACGGCCTCGGTCCAGTGTACCTGAAGGAGCGTCTCCACCCCCATCGTTCTGCCAGGACATGAGGTCCAGCACCGAGGGCCTTCTGGCGGTTCCCTCGCTGCAAGAAACCAAGTTACAGGGAAACAGGCAGAGGGCCTTCTCGGTGGTGGCACCCGCCCTGTAGAACGCCCTCCCACCAGATGTCAAAGAGAAGAACGACTACCAGACGTTTAGAAGACATCTGAAGGCAGCCTTCTTTAGGGAAGCTTTTAATGTTTAACAGCCTACTGTATTTTAATACTTTGTTGGAAGCCGCCCAGAGTGGCTGGGGAAACCCAGCCAGATGGGCGGGGTATAAATAACAATAATATTATTATTATTTGGCACCATCTTGGCTGCAGGAGCTGCTGGAAGGAGGCATACAAAGCACCATCCAGTTGTCTTAGAGATTCCACTCCAGATTTGTGGAGACTTTACTCCTTAACCTTTTCTTCTCCTGAAGATATCCCACAAGGCAGCAGAGGTCATGACCAGAGTCTTCCTTCTCCTAGATGGGATCCCTTCCCAAGATAAGGAGCCCCATCTGCCCCTCACTTCCCTCTACAGCACATGAGGAAACCACATTCTCAGCTGTTGGACCCACTCTTGGTCTCATCTGATCAGTCCACTGGAGCATCTCTTCACTGAGGGCTTCCTGCATTGCAGGGGGTTGGACTAGATGACCATTGGGCACCTTCCAACTCTACAATTCTATGCTTCTATTAATTATGGTGTGTGTGTGGAGATACTCCTCTTACCTACTGTTTTACAAGGCTCTAGGCCAGGCATCCCCAACCTTTGGTCCTCCAGATGTTTTGGAATACAATTCCCATCATCCCTGACCACTGGTCCTGTTAGCTAGGGATCATGGGAGTTGTAGGCCAAAACATCTGGAGGTCCGCAGGTTGGGGATGCCTGCTCTAGGCCATTGGCTTCCAAACTTTTTCCAGGCCATCACCCCCCATAGTTCCAAAAACTCACCCCAAAGCCCTCAACCCTATAAAAGCATTATTCAGAATACAGTGGTACCTCGGGTTACAGACGCTTCAGGTTACAGACCCTGCTAACTCAGAAATAGTACCTTGGGTTAAGAACTTTGCTTCAGGATGAGAACAGAAATTGCATGGCGGCAGCGGGAGGCCCCATTAGCTAAAGTGGTGCTTCAGGTTAAGAACAGTTTCAGGTTAAGGACGGACCTCCGGAACGAATTAAGTTCTTAACCCGAGGTACCACTGTACTGGTGGAGGATCACATTTTTTAATTTCCCTCCCACCACATCAAACACACACACACACACACACACACACACACACACACACACACAACCAAATAGCTTCCCACAAGTAGAAATCTAGTAGAGGAGGGAAGGATGTGGGATTAGAATATTTCAGCTTGATGAGTAAATTTTCTAGGGGATTTTTAAAAAAAACAACAACACAAGGAAGTCTTCAAGAATGACATCCCTCACCCTTAATGTGAAGTGCTACAGTCCTTCAGATCTAACACCTCATTCTACTGCTTGTGTACATCCTGTCCAGGAAAAGGCACCAGAAGTGAGTTTTGGCTTTAAGCCTTGTGGGCAATCAGCTCTCAGCCTTGTTGTTCCGTCCACACTTTCTCTTGCTTTTCTTGGTGCTCTTACACATTTCAAAGATCTGCTGTCCATTCTGCTCCCCACCCCTGCCCCTTCCAACTCCATTGACCTGATGAAAATGATGCCCAGGCCATTTTGAGGTTTTTAAAGGTGACGAGGATTTTCGTGGCAGAAGCTACCACGGCCGAGAGTGTCAGTGGCCAAGCGAGATAACCTTTTATTCCATTTGTCAAAGTCTCTGAAGTTTCCCGTTTCAAGACAAGAGCTGTAAACACGGAGAGAAGCAATTGTGCCTGAAATCTGGAGCGCTTTAAACAAATGGAGAGCTTTAAAACAATAACTGGAATGCTCTGAAGAAATAAAAAACCTGTTGATCATCAGCTGCGCCTTGTTTATTGGAGGAACCAATTGGATAATTCGATACAATTAAACTCAAAAATGCACGGAAATATGATGTTTATTCATCTCCGGCTTCCGTTCCCTTAATTGAATGTTGTGGTTTGTAAAGTACGAAAGTGTTTCTAATGCTGCGCCGTAGCCAAGTGAAACCCATTTAATCACGCTCAATGGGTCAGACGCAACATTATGGCATGCGCGATTGAGTTGCACCTGTATTCCCTTGGCAAATGCATCATTAACTAGCAAAATGTAGCCCTGCGGTTGCCGGAAAGAGAACAACAAAGGCGAAAGCGTGCCACCCCTCACTTTGGAAATGCCAACGAGTGATGGAGCGCCCACGTGGGAGCTCCGCGCGGGGGGACCTTGGTGCTAAAGGGGGCTGCTGCCAATTTGCCGCTTACCCAACAAAGGGAAATAGGTTGCGTTTTTTCGCCCCTCCAAAGAAAACGTTGTTCCAAACAGAGCAATTACGCTCAAATGCCGAAGCATTTAAATAATGAAGCTGGGAAGGAAGGAAGCTCAGGGGAATTGGGAAAGGGGGCTGCTGGAACGCACTTCATGGCCTGTTCATGCCAGACACATCATTGCTGTTTTCGAATGAAGTCGCCGGGAAAACGGTGCGCTAAGCCCTCAGGGTGTGTTATGGAGGGGAGGCCAAGTGACGCAGCCAAAATGAGCGTTTGGGGTCCCAAATGGAAGGTGGTTTGAGTCGTGTGTAACCTGCTGGGTGACCTAAGGCCATAGGAAGAAGAAGTAGAAGAGTTTGGATTTGATATCCCGCTTTATCACTACCCGAAGGAGTCTCAAAGTGGCTAACATTCTCCTTTCCCTTCCTCCCCCACAACAAACACTCTGTGAGGTGAGTGAGGCTGAGAGACTTCAGAGAAGTGTGACTAGCCCAAGGTCACCCAGCAGCTGCATGTGGAGGAGCGGGGACGCGAACCCAGTTCCCCAGATTACGAGACTACTGCTCTTAACCACTACACCACACTGGCTCCACACTAGGAAACTGCCTCACACTGAATTGGACCACTTGCCCCCTAGTTCAGTATGGCCTACTCTCTCTCTCTCTTTATTTAATCAATCATTTTCTCAATACAAACAACAACCACAAAAGACACATACAACAAAAACCATAACACTAATAACTCAATCTGACAATTCAGATTCGAATACACCGATATACCTATGACCACACCTTTTAAACAATATTTTCCCACCTCTCTCTCCTCCCCCTACCTCCTACCACTATCTGCCTTATCGCTTAAATATTCCTTCCAGATTTCTTCATATTTATCCATTCTTAATTTGCATCGACATGCAATTCGTTCGTATGTAGCTAATCTGTCCATATTATCAATCCATGTGCTCAATGGAATCTTTTTGCGGCTCTTCCAATTCATCAAAACAAGGTTTTTTGGCTTCTAATATAGCATGGTACATCCATTTTTTTGTCTACTCTCTTTCGTGGCGACATTCCCAGGCCTTTCTAGAGATGTGAGGGATTGTACCTGGGACCTTGTGCACATAAAGCCAATGATGTAGCCGTGAACTACAGCTCTCAGCCAACCTGGAACTTGGAAACCCACCACCCGCAGGAGTTTAGCTGGGATTTTCCAGTAGAGGGAGGAAATTGTTCTGTACACTATTAAAAACAACAACCCAGAAGAACCAAAGAAGATTCTGCTGCATCAGGCCAGGGGACCATCTAGTCCAGCATGCTGTTCACACATTGGCCAGGTCTCACCTATGGGAAACCCACAAACAGGGTCTGGGTGAACCCCCACTCTCCCCTCCTGTGGTTTCAGGTGTTCAGAAGCATTGTGGGTTCAAGCCTCATGTTGGACAAAAGATTCCTGCACTGCAGGGCATTGGACAAGATGGCCCTTGTGGTCCCTTCCATCTCTACAATTCTATGATTCTATGCTTATTTCCCTTGGGAGAAAATCAATGGCAAACCTAGACAGCATCTTAAAAAGCAGAGACATCACCTTGCCAAAAAAGGTCCGTATAGTTAAAGCGATGGTTTTCCCAGTAGTGATGTATGGAAGTGAGAGCTGGACCATAAAGAAGGCTGATCGCCGAAGAATGGATGCTTTTGAATTATGGTGCTGGAGGAGACTCTTGAGAGTCCCATGGACTACAAGAAGATCAAACCTATCCATTCTGAAGGAAATCAGCCCTGAGTGCTCACTGGAAGGACGGATCCTGAAGCTGAGGCTCCAAGACTTTGGCTACCTCATGAGAAGAGAAGACTCCCTGGAAAAGACCCTGATGCTGGGAAAGATGGAGGGCACCAGGAGAAGGGGATGACAGAAGACGAGATGGTTGGATAATGTTCTCGAAGCTACCAGCATGAGTTTGACCAAACTGTGGAAGGCAGTGGAGGACAGGAGGGCCTGGTGTGCTCTGGTCCATGGGGTCACGAAGAGGCGGACACAACTAAACGACTAAACAACAAAATGCTTATTTCCAACTACAACTTCCATCATCCTTGACTATTGGCTGGAGCTGATGGGATTTGGAGTTTAGAAACAGTTGGTGGGCATGAGGTTGGAAGAGAGTTTCATAGACAATACAAGGTGAACCATGTTCTCATGAAACTAACAGAGATCCTACACACAGCTGCTTAGAAGCAGGTTCCATTGATTTGCGTGTAACATCCTTTTACATAAGGCAAGAATACCCAATTTTGTGCTCTATATTTGTTGCTTGACTATAGCTCCCATCAGCCCTGAGCACTGGCTGCACTCACTGGGGTTGATGGGAGTTGTAATCCAGCAACAGCTTGTTGGCTTACCCCTATTGTTAGGAATCACGCAGGGTTAGGATCACAGCATTATTAGTTTCTCAGTGGGGAAGGTGTATATTCGAGATTTCAAGACTGGGCTGCAATCATGTGACATGCATGGTTCGTGGAATGTCCCTCCCATGCGAAGAAGCATAGGTTTGGCCACCAGTTGGGTGCGGGGGACCGTCCCATGTGGGGCAGGCGCTGTCAAAAGCCACAGGGAAAGCGAGCAGAACGTGACACACTGCTTTTCCGTCAAAAGGCTTTAGAGCCACAGAATGAGAAGGCTGCCTGCCTGCATGAGGGACGGGACTCTGTTGCTGCTAAGGAGGCATTGCAGGGAAGGAAGCTGGAAGCTTTTAACCCCTGTCAATCATCTGTCTGCCTCACCAACTACAACTCTCCCTCTAGCTGCTGGGATGCTGCTGGGAGCTGACAGCATTTCAGTGTGTCAGGAAAGGACCTTCTTTTCTTCACTCTTCTACCTTCCATCCATGATGACGTCTTGTGTTAATGAACTTCCTCTCCCAGGGTTCTTTCTCAAGTTTCTTGTAAATAGTGCAGTGTAGATTGCACTCTCCCCCCCCCCACCTCTCTCTCCACCTCTCCCTCTTTTCTACCTTCTTTCCTTTATTTTCCTCCTCCCTCCCTTTCCCCCTCTTGCTCTCCCTTTTCTTGCTCTCCTCTCTCCTCCTCCCTCGCTCCTCTATGTAAAATTGAACTGACAATCTCAATCAACATGGCTCCCTTCCTCCTAATTAGCGCATCTAATTCCAGCTGGAGGAGTTTCTTACACTGATGTGACTTCAGAATATGGCCCAGAGGTTCATTATTGGAGGCTGGGTGGTGGTGGTGGTGGGGTTGGATGGAGGGGAGGAGAGGTTTCTTTGGAAAGGTCACCAGTGGGTTTTGTGAGAAGGTCCGGGTCACCTTTTATTTTGTGGAGACAAAACTGACAGCCTGCTCATGCTTAATTCATGGCAATACTGTGGGGGGATATTTCGGGACTAAGATATGTCTCCATTGGTCAGATTGCTTGAGCTGATCTTTGTTAGGGATGATAACGATTTCAGACAACCCGGGTGCTCTAATTGCTCTTTGATTTGGGATGTGAACCTTGGAAGGAGCTTTCAGATAGCTTTTTACCACCGGAAGATAAGGGAAGGAAATTAAGGTCCCACAAAGAGCAGAGGCCTCCCCGTATATTTCAGTAGATGACAGGCCAGAATTTTAATGCCAGCTCATATGGAGATAATATACTAAACGTTTCACATTTCCTAGGAGCACGATTTAGGAAAAATGTGAAAGAAGTTTGTTCTCCCTCACTAAGGTAGACTCATGGCTAATTCAGGATAAACAAAAGGAAATACAGTGGTACCTCAGGTACCACTTAATGGTACTTAATTTGTTCCGGAGGTCCAAATTAAGTACCATTTGTTCCAGAACTTAATTTGTTCCGGAGGTCCATTCTTAACCTGAAACTGTTCTTAACCTGAAGCACCACTTTAGCTAATGGGGCCTCCTGCTGTTGCCGCACCGCTGGAGCACGATTTCTGTTCTCATCCTGAAGCAAAGTTCTTAACCCAAGGTACTATTTCTGGGTTAGCACAGTCATTAACCTGAAGCGTATGTAACCTGAAGCGTATGTAACCCGAGGTACCACTGTACTTCACACCAGCTATAAAAAACAGAGGTATGCATTGCTACAATGAAAAGCATGGTCATGAGTTTAGATGACTTTAATAAAGGAGCTACAGGATCTTGTATTCAGGGACAATGCATTATTCCCTCAAATACAGGCTAACCTCCAACCACCTCTTCTCCCTTGGCTTCCAACAGGGATAGTCAATGTGATCCTCTCCAATGGTTGCTAAATAATACCTTCCCTCAGCCCCAGCCACCACTGGGTCAGGGGTGATGGGAGTTGTAGTTCAGCATATCGAGAGGGTACCACATTGGCTACCTCTATTGGGAGGGAAGTTCACAAACTGGGAGCAGCCACAGAAAAGGTTCTTTCTCCTGTAACCACCACCCGTGCTTCTGATGTTGATGAGGCTAAGAAGGTCTCTCACCCAAGGATCTTAGCACCTGGGCAGGTCTGTATAGAAAGATATAATCTCTCAGGTAGCCTGGGTCCAAGCTGAGTAGGGCTCTATAGGTCATAACCAGCACTTTCATATCCTGACAAGTCGTCACAGGACTTGTTGATATCTTTGATAAACTCTGGTACTGTCTCCTGAACTCATTCAAATATCATTCTTCAACTGCAGGCACCTAGAACTAGATGGAGTTCTCCAAATGCACGCTTCTATGAATGAAAGTTTGCCTTTATGAATGAGAATGTGAAAAAGTGACATGGATCAAAATAGAATGTTTAGTCTATCAATGGTTCTTCTAGGTAGATAGCAAATACACATCAAGATTGAAAAGAAAGAAATTCATACAATGAAACAAAATACCAGTGTTCAATCTGCATTAGGAATGCAACTATTCTATGTGATTTTAATTACCGCATTTTTCGCTCTATAAGACGCACCAGACCATAAGACGCACCTAGTTTTTGGAAGAGGAAAACAGGGAAAAAAATATACTGAATCCCAGAAGCCAGAACAGCAAGAGGGATCGCTGTGCAGCGAAAGCAGCGATCCCTCTTGCTGTTCTGGCTTCTGGGATAGCTGCGCAGCCTGCATTTGCTCCATAAGACGCACACACATTTCCCCTTACTATTTAGGAGGGGAAAAGTGAGTCTTATAGAGCAAAAAATACGGTAATATGCTGGAGTTGTGGCATCTCCCAAATATAACACCAGGTTCCCCAAAAGTGTATTTCAGATCTTTTAAAAATTACAAAATAAAGCCTTTTTCGTCAAAATGTTCCACAATTAAACCAATTTAACTGAATTGAAAATACAGCCACTAATACAGCTCTATGCCAAGTGAAATAATAAACCAGTCAGTTATGTGAATAGGGAAATCTGAAAGCAACTACATAGCATGATGCTCAACTCGTTGACAACTGAATGAAGACCAGTGATGGTAAACAGACCAGCATTCTGTGCAATACCAAATACCAATTTTACATTAATTGATATGTGAACTAAAGAAGAAATTAGAAGGCCCTCTCCCCATGAAAACTGCACATACACCTTTGTGAACTGGTTTTCTGAGCAGGTGTTCTTACGTTTAGGTGAGGTGAAAATATTTGAGGAAATAATGGGGAAGGTTTCACACATTCTTAATCCACAACGACATCTTACTGATTTCTTTGAAATTCAGTGACTCACTCTTCTGCCACAGACATTAAGATACATGACTATGGCACAGTTTCAAAATCTACACAGTTGGGCCACAGGAATCAACTCTCTTTGGATCCAGTAAAAATTGATGGGACTGAAAGGAAGAGCCATAATGATGTGACTCACTCAGCTTACGGATGTGCAAATCTGTCAATTTCAGTTTCTTTCTGCTTCTCATTTTTTAAATGTGACTTTCTCCTTATATGTTTTAATGCAATATTGCCTAATAGATTCATTTTTGCAAGCAATTTCCCCATATAAAATGCATTTTACTTTGTTATTTTCCCAAATATATGCATTTTGCACACTTTCCCTGTAAGATAAACTTTTCTTTTTTTGCTTAGAAAACTGCACCACAAAATTTGGAGAAGTGTGAAATTCAAAGGCTAGCTGCCTAATTTTTTCAATAGGTTGGCAAGCATCAGAATCAATTAGCATAGTGCTGTCCTCTTCCCTCGGGGCCTGAAGAGGGTGTAATATAGTCAAGGTCTGATCTCACCCTACAATATCATTGGGGTGACACAACGACGTCCTTGATGTGATCACTGTCGACATCTGTCAGGAGGGATCATGATATGCTTTCTTACAGGACAGGTGAATTGTGAGTATGCCAAGAGACTGGGGGATCAGGGCAAGGGAGATGGGCGCATTGCAATATTTTGTAATACAGCATAGAAGGTTTTCTTCTTCTTCAAAAAAGCAACATGATCGCTTGGGAGTGAGCTGAGGCAGAAGGCGGCAAATTAATTTGTGTTGACAACTGCCCTAAGGACCATCAGATGTCTATGGAGAAGAAAGAGAGCCCTTTAGTGTTTGGGTCCACTGTTGCCCCACTTCCATCTATTCCAACGTCTATAAATGTGCATATCGTATCTGGCAAATCTTAGGTCTCAGCTGGAGCATGACTCTGAGGATCGGTGTAGAAAATGGAAGGGATTCAGGGCTAAATGACAAATACGCTGAAGACCAGAGACAGAAATTCTTGCATTGATGAAAGATGCACAGTTAGGCAGTAAGGGAAGAGAGAACGAGGCAGTACAGGTGACCCTCTCTCTGCCTGCATCATCTCCTTCTCCCACGACTGTAAGTACCTGATGCCCTCCAAATGTTTTGGACTGCAAGAATCCCAATCCAACCTCTGTTTTAAAAAAAGGTAAAGGGACCCCTGACCATTAGGGCCAGTAGTGGACAACTCTGGGGTTGCGGCGCTCATCTTGCTTTACTGGCCGAAGGAGCCGGCGTACAGCTTCCGGGTCATGTGGCCAGCATGACTAAGCCGCTTCTGGCGAACCAGAGCAGCGCACGGAAACGCCGTTTACCTTCCTGCCAGAGTGGTACCTATTTATCTACTTGCACTTTGACATGCTTTCGAACTACTAGGTTGGCAGGAGCAGGGACCGAGCAACGGGAGCTCACCACATCACGGGGATTCAAACCGCCAACCTTCTGATCAGCAAATCCTAGGCTCTGTGGTTTAACCCACAGCGCCAACCTCTGTTTAAAAACCACCAATGAAGGAGAGTCCACCACCTTCAGAGGGAGTCCATTCCCTTTTCAAACACCTCTTACTGCTAGAAAGGTCTTCCTAACGTTGAGTTGGAATATCCTTTTGTCATTTGAATCCACAAAGAAGTCCCTTTTTAAAATCTGTCCCAAATATTCCAACGCCAAAATGCCGATAAATTGTCACAAGAGTTCAATAATTTTTAAACATTGCAAATCATGTGGCATTGTGAAGAACTGGACTTAAGACTGGGGGGAAATGAGAATCAGAGAGAAGCTGGAATGAAGAGATTTGCCCATCCCTAGGAACTGACTCAGGGGATGCAGGTGTCGCTGTGGGTTAAACCACAGAGCCTAGGACTTGCTGATCAGAATGTTGGCGGTTCGAATCCCTGCGACGGGGTGAGCTCCCGTTGCTCGGTCCCTCTCCTGCCCACCTAGTAGTTCAAAAGCACGCCAAAGTGCAAGTAGATAAATAGGTACCACTCTGGTGGGAAGATAAATGATGTTTCCGTGCTCTGCTCTGGTTTCACCAGAAACAACTTAGTCATGCTGGCCACATGACCCAAAAAACTGCCTGTGGACAAACACCAGCTCCCTCAGCCAGTAAAGTGAGATGAGTGCCACAACCGTTCATGACTGGACTTAACTGTCGGGGTCCTTTAGGAAGTGACTCAGAAGGAAAGAAAGGGACTGATATTTAAGCACCTCATATGGAAAATGCACCCATCCTTCATTTTCTCTGTGCTAACCTGAGAACCCCAGGCTAAAAATACCCCCACTTCCTCCTCAAGCCTTTTCCCTTAGGTTTGGCTGCAGAGGGACAAGCAGCGACTCCAAAGAGCCTTGTTGTACATCCTGCAAACAGGAGCAGCTTCTGATACCTGTGCGTCGGTGGGATGATGAGTTGCAAGTGCCTTTGCGCTTGCTCCTCTTTCAGATGTTGCCTGCACATCTGCAGCTGCCTTCAGAAAAGGCAGCTCCCCAAAGGCTCCGCTGAGCACAGGACCTGGAATCTAAGACTCTCTTTTCAAAGCACAGCATCCAGAAGTCCAGAGGGACCCTCGAGTCACACGCACATCTCTGAGAAAGCCACGCCGGCTTTCCCCACGGTGTTTTCTCATGTTCCTCCTTCTTCCTGCATTGAGCAAGCTTTATTCTAGCCACCAGTCTGCTCTCTCTCAGCAACTGTAGTTACTTAAAGCGAAGAGGAAATGCACAGAAGTTTGGGTTTTTTTAGTACCTGGAGAAATATCGGCCATGCACCCACTGCCTTGCCCCTTGGCCCCTTGGGGAAGGCCAATTCTGTGAATTCTTCATTGCGGGGATGGGGAAAGCTTACACATGTAATTTTATTTGTATGCCGCCTTTCCACAGTTCAGACCATGCTCAAGGCGGCTTCCAACATGGGGAAGAGCTTTGACGTGCTTTTGAACTGCTAGGTTGGCAGGAGCAGGGACCGAGCAACGGGAGCTCACCCCATCGCGGGGATTCGAACCACTGACCTTCTGATCGGCAAGTCCTAGGCTCTGTGGTTTAACCCACAGTGCCACCCAAAACATATAGTTTTTCATGGGCTTTGGCTGTAAATCTGGGCTGGACAGAGAGAGCCTGACCAGCAGGGGTGGGGAGAAGGGAGAGGAGAGCCTGCGCTGACATTGGATCAGGGAGCTGTGCAGCTGAGGCCCGGCTTTTGAAGTCAATAACTAGGCGCAGGCTTAGCAGTGTAGACAATTACGAAGATAAGATGCAGTTTTACCAATTGTACATCTGTATGTCAAGCAGAACAAATGAAATCCATGACAGCCTCTTAGAGGATACCAATCCAATTTAAAGTGCATGGTACGAGGATCAGCGTGATAGTCACAGGTGAAGATAAATCTTGCCATTCTGCTGCACTTGCCTGGCTAATTTATTCTCTCTTTTAAACACCACCAGGCATCTCTGTCGCCTCCACTTTGCCAATGAACCCCATCAGGGGGCACCGCCTCCTTGCAAGGAAAAGATGTTGGATTTGGGTGTGCACGTGTGTGTTAAGCACATTAAAAAAGAAAGAAAGTTTGAGGCAGTGGGGAGAAAGCAGTGCTTCCATTTGTTTTATGGGTACCAAAGCAAACAGCACTATCCTCAGGAACCAGCATGTGGGTGGGTACAAAGGATAGGTGTAAGAGAGGGCAAAGTGATCTTAAGAACATTGGGGGAAACTTTGCTAGGTCTGTTCAAGTGGCCAGCCGGATTGTGGCCCGTGAATTAGAACCAGACTGCAGAATGTATGACTAACACATAGGCCAGACCTGCACACAGGCAGGCCAGGCGAAGGACAGTTCATGACAGTTTCACAGTCGCAGCTCTCTCCCAACCTGGTGTGTGTATGTCTGTGCTTTTCAAAAGAACGCATGGCAAATCTGTGTGCAAATCGTACAAGTTTTGAATGCGTTTCGTAGACACTTTGTGTTAAGTTGTGGGTGACCATATCAGACAACACAGCGGTTCTTCAGACAGCTCTTGTTTATTCGCAGGCCAGAACTGAACTGAACTGAAGGGTTCAGCCAACCTGCTTATATAGAGCTCCACTACAAAGCAACAGTAACCACTTTCTGTAACTATCCAATCACTGAACGTCACTTTCAATTCCTTATTTGCATATGTGGACCTGAGTGAAAACTATCTGCAGTATCCCCCCTGCTGGCCCAGGGTGAGAACTTCAGTACATAACACCTTCCCATGAAAATACACCTGGCGTTGCAAAAACGAGAGAGGTGCAGATTTCAGAGGTTGGCCGCGTTTTGGTTTGTGCGTTGTTTCAGAAGGCGCAAAACACACAGGTGTGCCTTTAGAAGCAAACTGCTTTGAAATTCTCCCCCAACCCAAAGTGCTCCAGAACCTCTTGGCTCTGACATGGTTTGCCGGCAAAGTGAGAGAACCAGCGATTGCTCTTGTGCGCTGTCACATCGATTCCTCTTTACTTCTTCTTACTATTATTAAATTCCCCCTTTAAAAATATAGTCAGAAACTTCAGCTGGTGTAGAATTTGGTGGCCAGGCTGATCACCAGGGCAGGAAGATTTGAGCAGATCACACCAATCTTGACTCAAACACACCAGCTGCCAATTAGTTTCTGGGCCCGATTCAAAGTGCTGGTTTTGACCTATAAAGCCTTAAATAGCTCAGGAACGCAATACTGCAAGAACTGCCTTTCTGTGAAGAATTACCGAAAGAAAGAAGAGTGGCAAATGAAATTAACGGTCTATGCAGAATTAGACAAATTAACAGGAAGGATTCGAAACCTGTGGGACCAGAGGTTCTTAGAAGACTGGAGTAAATATTTGAACTATCTAAAAAGCAATTGTAATAAACAGATCACCCTAGCAGGATTGCAAGAAGTTCTGTAAGGAGGATTATGTGAAATATTGCAAGGAAGATTATGAAGAGAATTATTAGTTAATGGTAATTTAAAGTAATAGAGAAATTAAGAAATGCAGAATAAGTGATAAAGAACGGGAAATCTTCAGAGGTTGATGGAAGTCTAAAATATTGTATAAGACAAGAATTTATGTGAAATGATTGTTGGAAATGATATGTTAAAAAACCAATAAAAATGTATGTATAAAAAAGAAAGAACTGCCTTTCTGCAATCGAACCTACTGCATTGGACCCAGAGATAATCAACTAAGGGCCTTCTTTGTCTGCCTGCTGCCTGCCAGAGGGTGGCAACATTAGAAAAGGCCTTTTCTGTGGTGGCTCCCTGTCACTGAGTATCTTTAGGCACTAGACAAAAACAATCTAACCATTAAACAATCCGTGGCTTTTTAAACTGTGTGTGTGGTGGTGGGGTATTGTTTCATTTTTTATTATGTACCTTTGAGTTTTTATATTGTAAACCACCCTGTGATCCTTGGATGAAGGGTGGTATAGAAATAACAACAACAACAACAACAACAACAACAACAACAACAACAACAACAACAAATAATAATAATAATGTATTTTCCGTGTCTAAGATGCCTCCACATATAAGACAATCCCTATTTTTTGAACCCTAAATTAAGAAAGCGATACTTTAAACACCCAAGATCACCCAAATTTGTTGAGCAAAAGCAGAACGAGCAGTTCTGGACCACATTTTTCTGTGTATAAGATGATCCACGTGTACAAGACGACCCCCTATTTTGGGCCCCCAATAATAAGCAAAAAGCATTATCTTATCCACGGAATAATACGGTAATAATAATTTGTGCAAACTACTATTTTGAATATTGCTTTTTTAGGGTAGGATAGCAGACTCTTGAGAGTCCCATGGACTGCAAGAAGATCAAACCTATCCATTCTGAAGGAAATCAGCCCTGAGTGCTCACTGGAAGGACAGATCGTGAAGCTGAGGTTCGAAGACTTTGGCCGCCTCATGAGAAGAGAAGACTCCCCGGAAAAGACCCTGATGTTGGGAAAGATGGAGGGCACAAGGAGAAGGGGACGACAGAGGATAAGATGGTTGGACAGTGTTCTTGAAGCTACCAGCATGAGTTTGACCAAGCTGTGGGAGGCAGTGGAAGACAGGAGGGCCTGGCGTGCTCTGGTCCAGGGGGTCACGAAGACTCGGACACGACTAAATGACTAAACAACAACAGGTACTAGGGATAAGTTGATAGAGCCACCAAGAAAGTTTGGGAGCCATTAATTTACATGATGGCAGTTGAAAGCCAATGCAGAGTGAGGGAAATAAGTGTTGTCTTCGCTCTGTGTGATGTCGAGGAGA
Organism: Podarcis vaucheri; assembly: GCF_965113315.1. NCBI lineage: Eukaryota > Metazoa > Chordata > Lepidosauria > Squamata > Lacertidae > Podarcis > Podarcis vaucheri. The sequence goes on from NC_138749.1 coordinate 4,661,918, forward strand.
GAACCATTGAACGGATATGTATCTCTCTTTCTCTCTTTGACCCTGTTCACATCCAACCCCTTAAACCTTGCTGAAAAAGGGGCACTTTTCCAACAGGGTGAAAATGTTTACCAAATGCACCCCTTCCACTTCACCTCAACCTTATCGATACCTCTCAAAGCACACCTCCGCTGCTGGTACAGCCTGTTCCTTTACATGCACACACACACCCCGTGCACGCCAAACTCTGGAGCCTCTTTTAATGTTTAATTCCATGTTTAATTTTTAAAATTTGATTCGGTCATTACCATAAACATTAAACAATATTTCCTGTTTAAATATGAATGGGCTGCATTATTTGATTGAAATGAGTGTTCAGATGGCTAATGCATTTTATTGCAGCTATAGAATTTTACTGTTATTTTCCTTCCAGCTGCTGCCATCTCAGAGAGCCAGAAGGATCAAGCTTCTGAGGGGAAAAGACGCCACCCGAAGGTGTCACGTTGTTTGCTGGGGGGCGACCCTCGCCAAGGAGACCCTCCCCCTTTCGAAACAGTGCTCTTTAAGAGCTGCACGGCGGCCACAAATACAACAGGAGTCCTCATCACTGTAACTCAAGCTATGGAAATGTACACTTGCTTGATTTCTGCCTGTCCTGTAGCCCTTAAAAGCACAGGAGCCTTGCCAGAAAAAAGTTGGCAACCCCAGGTACAAAGGAGCAGCAATCATATGTGGGTAGACAGTTGCAGATCTACAAGTTTACATTTATTTATTGTGTTTATATCTCTCCTTTTCTCTCTCAAAGTGGCATACATGGTTCTGCCTCTCCTCTTTTAATCTCCACAACAACCCTGTGAGGTAGGTTAGGCTGAGAGGCAGTGACTGGCTCCCAAGGCTACCCAGTGAGCTTCATGGCCAAGTTGGAATTCGAACACAGGTCTTCCAAGTCCTAGTCTGGCCGTCTACTTAGATTCCAACTTTGACACATCTATGCCTTTCGTTCTCTCGGACGCTAAGATTGGGGGCCATTCAATGAAAACGACAAGCAGCAGGTCCGAGACAGACAAAAGAAAGCATTTCTTCATGCCACGCATAATTACCCTATAGAATTAATTGACGCAGGCTGCTGTGATGGGCCACTAGCAATAATGGCTTCTTTAAAAAGAGGTAAATAAATCCAGCGAAGATAGCTCTATCAATGACCATTAGCCATGCTCACTTGGCATAGGTGCTCAGAGCATGGATGCGTTTGATTATCAAATGATGGAGCCACACAGCAGGGGTCAGTGTCTCTGTCATGCTTTGCTCGGGAGCAGGGATATGCCTGCCAAATCTGCAACTTTATTTCTGCGGAGTCCCCTGCTTTGCCTTCGCACACTCTCAGAAATCCACAGAAAGTCTACGGAGCCTGTTGGATCTCCTTGCTTTTCAAAATACAGTGGTACCTTGTTTCTCAAATGCCTTGGTTTCCAAATTCCGAAAACCTGGAAGTAAGTGTTCTGGTTTTTGAAAGTTTTTTGGAAGCCGAACGTCTGATGCAGCTGTCGGCTATTGTTTCTGGGGCGCCTGCACCAATCAGAAGCCATGCCTTGGTTTTCATATATTCATGTTAAATTGCTGTTTTAGGGGTTGTTTTTAAAAGTCTGGAATGGATTAATCCATTTTGCATTACTTTCTGTGGGAAAGCGTGCCTTGGTTTTGGAACGATTTGGTTTTGGAACGGATTCCAGAACGGATTAAGTTTGAGAAGCAAGATACCATTGTAACTTTTATGCGGGCATCACTTTTAGTCTAATTTATTTAATTTGTTCGTTGTCTTGTCCAAGGCAACTCAAAATGACTTCCAACCAACCAACCAATGGTGATGTTCTTCCTCACCCTGGTCTTTCCCTAAGGTAGATGCTGAAACTCTTGTGCACTAGAAGAAGAAGAAGAGGAGGAGGAGGAGGAGGAGGAGGAGGAGGAGGAGGAGGAGGAGGAGTTGTTTGGCTTTGATATCCCGCTTTATCACTACCCGAAAGAGTCTCAAAGCGGCTAACATTCTCCTTTCCCTTCCTCCCCCACAACAAACACTCTGTGAGGTGAGTGGGGCTGAGAGACTTCCACACTGGCTCTCTACAATGGTGATTCATGCATGTTGACATTAGACCAATTCACAGAGCCTGTTTTATTGGCTTCTCAACATCGGAACATTGGAACAGCCCTGTGGAACAGGCCAATGCCCCATCTAGTCCAGCGTTTATGGACTGTGTCCACCTAAGTCTGGCCCTAAGTAGACCCACTGGAATTACTGAACCTAAGTTAGTTGGGCTCACTCGTTTTTATGTCTACTCTGAGCAGGACTACCCTGGGAGACAACTCATTGTTTGGCTGAAGAACTGCATCACGGATGCTCAGAGAGGTGCGCAAATTTGGAAGGGCGGATGTGTTTCAGTCTGCCTCTTGGCATGTGTGAATTAGGTGGGTCCGCCTTATGGCCTCATCCACATTGTCTCTTTATACTGAATACATATCACTTTAACCATCATGGTTTTCCCTCCTGGAATCCTGAGAAATGCATGGTTTGGAGACCCTTATCTCCCTCAGAGAACTCAGAAGAGGGATTAAGCCTGTGATTTAAGCCACAGCTCTCTTCCCAGAATTAAGCACAGCTTCTTCCTTCATCATTTCCCACCTTCTTGTATGTGGGAAAAACCAGCATCCTGGTCATGGATTTATTTCGGGTGGGGGGGGCAGGCTTTATGTTGGGGTGGAGGGCAGCCAGAACCAAATTATCTGTGACACAATTGGTTTGTCCATTAAGTTTTATTTATTTATTTACTCTTTTTTCTTTTTTTAGGGATGCGGGTGGCGCTGTGGGTTAAACCACAGAGCCTAGGACTTGCCGATCAGAAGGTCAGTGGTTTGAATCCCCGCAATGACGGGGTGAGCTCCCATTGCTCGGTCCCAGCTCCTGCCAACCTAGCAGTTCGAAAGCACGTCAAAGTGCGAGTAGATAAATAGGTACCGCTCCAGCGGGAAGGTAAACGGCGTTTCCGTGTGCTGCTCTGTTTCGCCAGAAGCGGCTTAGTCATGCTGGCCACATGACCCGGAAGCTGTACACTGGCTCCCTTGGCCAATAAAGCGAGATGAGAGCTGCAACCCCAGAGTTGGCCACAACTGGACCTAATGGTCAGGGGTCCCTTTACCCTTTACCTTTACCTTACTCTTTTTTTGGGGGGGGAGCTGCTCCCTTGCCCCCCCGGCTATGCCCATGATCCTGGCCATAGGGTGGGATTTGTGTGTGCTTGTGTGTGCTTCTCCTGCAGCCCCGAGAGAAAATTTCCGCTAGCAACAAATTAGAAGTCAAACTGGGGATGGTTTCGGCCACTCTTTTGAAACTTCAGCTTTGTTATCAACATTAGCATTCATTTGTCAGTGCGTGGAGAACCCTTCACTTTATCTGAGTCCCCCCCCCTTATCACGCCCCACACCCGCCCCATCTCACCCAAGCCTTCAACAGAAAGACATTCAAACTGTAACAGCCCACACAAATCACTTATTATTGTATTGCAGCACACACACACCCTTCAGAGTGCCTGGTTACCATGTCATTTTCGGTAATTTTTGATGGCGGCCACCACCGTACGAGAGATAATGGCTGGCATCTTTGTGAAATAATAATAATAATAATAATAATAATAATAATAATAATAATAATAATACCGAGGGGTGCGGGAGAGAGGGAGAGGAAGAGAGAGAAAGGAGGAAGAGTGGAAGAAAAAAAAAGAGAGAGGATAAACACATGCGCGCTCATCCCTCCCCAGCTAATTTGTCTGTCCAGAGAGCTCTCGCCTGTAGCAGAGGAGATAGGGTTGATGCAGGTGCCATGAGAAACGCTTCACCACATCTCCTGAAAAGGTTCTGCAGAATGCAATTATTTGCCTATCCGTTGACACGGGCCACAATCAAGGGCTACAATTAGACAACTATTATTCCTGAGCTGTCCATAAAAATGCAGATCACTTTGACGGCCTGTTATATATACTCAGGGGAAGAGAGCCTGAACACATTGGCGCTTGCGATTATGGAAGCGGGAGGGAGACACATGGCCGCTCCCCGCGGGGAGGCTTCCTGTTTTCCGATCCCCAATCCACGGTGGGGGGGGGATAAACAAACAAACAAACAAACAAACAAACAAACAAACAAACAAATGCCTGGCCCTCTTTTTGTCTTCCGAGGATTGAAAGGAAATAAACATTGTTGACACACGGGAGCTGGAATCACCACCCTTCCATTTTCCAGCTCCATTGCGCTATGACACTTTCCAGAAGACAAAACCTTTGTGGGCCTAATTAGATGCAATCTGGGATACCTGCCTGCCATCAATTTGCATCACGTCTTTCGGGAAGGGTGCAGCCGAAGACGCGTTTCTTGTGGCACTGTGGACGAGTGGTAAGGTAAAAAAGTTAAAGGACCTCTGGGTGGTTAAGTCCAGTCAAAGGCGACTCTGGGGTTGCGGTGCTCATCTCGCTTTCAGGCCAAGGGAGCCGGTGTTTGTCCACAGAGAGCTTTCCGGGTCATGTGGCCAGCAGGACTAAACTGCTTCTGGCGCAACAGAACACCGTGACGGAAACCAGAGCACACAGAAATGCCGTTTATTTTCCTGCCTAGGCCGTATCTATTTACAGTCATACCTCATGTTATGTTTGCTTCATGTTACATTCTTTCAGGTTACATCCCGTGGCGACCTAGAAGTACCGGAAAGGATTGCTTCTGGGTTTCACTGCTTGAGCATGCGCAGAAGCGCAAAATGATGTCACGCGCATGCGCAGAAGCGTCATATCGCAATCCGTGCATGCGCGGACACGCCGCTGCAGGTTGCACTCTTTTCATGTTGCAAACGGGCCTCCAGAACAGATCCCGTTCGCAACCAGAGGTACCACTGTGTCTACTTGCACTGGTGTGCTTTCAAACTGCAAGGTCGGCAGGAGCTGGGACAGAGGAACAGGAGCTCACCCCGTTGCGGTTTAGACCACAGTGACACCGACTAGTAACGATGGCTATTAGTCACAGTTGGAAGCACGAATGCTTCTGAAGACCAGTTGCTGGAAGTCACAAAAGGTGAAAGTTGCCCTTGTGCTCAGATTCTGCTTACGGGTTTCCCACAGGCATCTGGTCTGCTGCTGTGATGCCAGCCAGGATGCTGGACTAGAATAATAATAATAATAATAATAATAATAATAATAATAATAATATCTTTATTGTCATTGCCCCCTTCGGGGACAACGAAATTACTTGACTGCTCCATAAAAACACTAATTAAACAATACAGTATAATACAGCAAGGGAGATTAGATGACTTTCAAAGTCCGGGCTTCCCATTCAGGGCCGAGATCACTCTGGAGAAGAAGCTGTTCTTAAGATGGCTCGTTCTTGTCTTCATCGTCCTGTATCTCCGTTCCGACGGCAAGAGCTCGAAGAGACAGTGACCAGGATGCGATGGATCTTTTACTATGTCCAGTGCCTTCCTATGGCACCTTGTGGCATAAATCTGCTCTAAGGTGGAGAGTGGGCAGCCAACAATGCTCTCTGCTGCCTTAACAACCCTGCACAACCCCATCCTGTCCTGGGCAGTACAGCTTCCGTACCACACACAGAAGCCATAAGTGATGACACTCTCAATGGCACAGTGATAGAAGGCAAGCAGCAGTTTCTGCGGAAGATGGTTTTTCCTTAGTATTCTCAAAAAGTACAGTCTCTGCTGCGCCTTCTTCACAAGCCCCCTTGTGTTGACACTCCAGGACAGATCCTCTTGTAATTCAATGCCCAGAAATCTGAACGTTGTTACCCTCTCCACACAGACCCCATCAATCAAAAGTGGCTGGACGTTGCTCTTCTGTCTCCTGAAGTCCACCACAAGCTCCTTTGTCTTCCTTGTATTTATGAGCAAGTTGTTAGCTCTGCACCACTCTGTCAGGCGGGCCACTGGCCTGATCCAGCCTCTTATGGTGTTCTTACGTTATCTGTTTGCCACTTGGAGGGTAAAGGGGAACCAATGATACCCTCTCAGATGGAACTGCCTCTTCTCAAAGCCACTTTCCCATGAAGCCTTTGGAATAAACCCCCTAGACCCAAACCGCTACTTATTCACTAGATTTGTTTATTGCATTTGTATCCTAATTCTCCAAGAAGCTCAAGGTGGTGGGCGGGGTTCTCCCCCTCCTCATTTAATCCCCTCAACAACCACCCTGCTGGTTAGGCTGGCAGGCAGTGACTGGTTTATGGCCACCCAGTGAGAGCCTGGCCTCCCAGCTCCTCATCTGACATTCTGACCACTGTTACAGGTGCCACATAATACCCATTCCACATTTGTAAAAACTCGATCATTTAGTGTGTCGGCACCTGCACTTTGAACTCCTTGCCTATTGATATCAGATAGGAGACTTCACTGTTCTCTTTTTGGCAAAAAAACATTTTTGTTTAAACAAGCCTACCCAGATTTTTAGAATGTGCATGCAAATTTTTAATCTGTCGGTGTTATCAGTGGCGTAGCGTGGGGGGTGCAGGGGGTGCCGGCCGCACCGGGCGCAACATCTGGGGGGGGCGCTTGCACTCGCAGCTCTCTGCCCCTACCTGGCTCACTCACTCTCTCTCACTGCAGTGCTGGCTGTGTGAATCCGATCCGAGCCGCTGGGTCGCTGCCCACTGTGGAGGGGGGGGGTGTGCCAGGCGTGCGGTGCGGAGAGAGAGCGAGGGACTATCTGGGGGAGGGACAGTGCAGCGGCCGCCCAGCGCAGCGCTGAGCGCGGGAGAGAACCACACCAGACCAGACCAGGCAGCAGCAAGAAGAAGCTGGCAGCGGCGGCAGGTTAGGGGTTAGGGGGCGCAAATTACTTGCCTTGCCCCAGGTTAGGGGGCACAAATTACTTGCCTTGCCCCGGGTTAGGGGGTGCAAATTACTTGCCTTGCCCCGGGTGCTGACAACCCACGCTACGCCGCTGGGTGTTATTTAAACTTTCTGAAAGTTTAACATTTCTGTTATTTTTTCCCTATTGATTTTTAAAACCTATGAAAAACCGCTTTGAGGTTTATCTTTTATAAAACAATCAAGTGGCATATAAATTTTATGAAATGAATAATAAATAAACTAACATAGTCTGGATTCATCCATTGACTAATTGTCTTTGCCACACCTGTATCTTCCATCAAGGAAAAATCAGGTGGCTAACCCAATCTACCTAATGATAGGGCTGCTCCCGCAACTACAGTGTACAGTGGTACCTCGGTTTACAGACACTTCAGGTTACAGACTCCGCTAACCCAGAAATAGTACCTCGGGTTAAGAACTTTGCTTCAGGATGAGAACAGAAATCGTGTGGCGGCAGCGTGACGGCAGCGGGAGGCCCCATTAGCAAAAGTGATACCTCAGGTTAAGAACAGTTTCAAGGTTAAGAACGGACCTCCAGAATGAATTAAGTTCTTAACCCGAGGTACCACTGTATTCCTTTGTTGCCGGTCCTCATCTGCTGATCTCCAGCAACGCAGTGGTTCGGTTATTGTGGCTCAGAGCCGCTGATCCTCTACAAATGTTTTCTAAACTCTTTGTCATCTCTGGTCCATTGCCAGAAGGAATCTGTCCATCTGTTGCGCGGAATAATTGAGCTCTTTTCCTGAGTTGCGACTCAACTTTTCACAACTCCCTCTGTCACCGGAGATTTCTTGAAAGCATCCCATCACTGCCTCGGTGATGGAGATCCCAGGCTTGCCCTACTCGTGGCCTCGTGTCCCTGTCATCCTCAATCATGTTCCTGAGGGGAAGGGGACAGTGTGAGGTGAGGCTGTGCCCTCCGTCGTGTGACATGGGCTCATCATTCCCCTATTTGCTGGGGGATGGCAGGCGACACTCTCGTCACGGGGAGCAAACCCTGACTGACTGAGTCAAAAACAGAGGTGACCTAGAGGTGTGAGCTACAGTCCATCAACAACATGACTCACTTCATATTCCTTCCTAGGCGCACACTGAAGCTGGGGGGCGGGGCAGGGGATGGAGGAAACCTGCAAGCTCTGGTGGGGTAGAAACGGGAAAGACACAGAGACAATCATCTGAAGGATAGTGTTCTCTTACTAATCTCCGCATCTCCAGGTAGAGACGGAAATGTCTTCTGCCTGAAAATCCATAGAGTTTCTGCCAGCTGGTGTAGCCAGGGGTGGAGAACCTCAGCCCTGGAGGCCAAATTCAGTCCTTCAGGTCTCTCTGACCCTCTTAGCTCTCCTCACTAGGTCAAACCCATCATCATAGAATTGTAAAGTTTGAAAACTGTCAAGGGAGGAGAGTCCACCACTTTCTGAAATAGTCTGTTGCATGGCTGAACACCTCTTACCACCAAAAAGTTCTTTCTAGCATTTCATCAGAATCTCCATCCTTGTAATTTGAAGTTTGGGTCCTACCCCCTGGAGCAGTGGTGAAGGGGGAAGGGATGGGTTTCTGTGCAGTCAGTCTCAAACGGGACCCATTTTTCCTCTGGAAAAATGAGGATTTTGGGTCCCGTTTCAGACTGACTGTACAGAAACCCATTCCTTGGAATTTGCTGCCAAGGAGTGTGGTGGAGTCTCCTTCTTTGGAGGTCTTTAAGCAGAGGCTTGACAACCATATGTCAGGAGTGCTCTGATGGTGTTTCCTGCTTGGCAGGGGGTTGGACTCGATGGCCCTTGTGGTCTCTTCCAACTCTATGATTCTATGATTCCTTCCCCCTTCATTGGAAAACAAGCTTGCCCCATCTTCCTTGAGATATTTGAAGATGGCTTGTTTACAGTGTAAAAACACAACAATACATAACTTACTAACAAACACAAATGATGCCCACCCCCTGGTTTAAAAAGCCATAGATTGTTTAATTAGACAAAGGCTAATTTTTGCAGGACTTTTTTAGCCTGGTGCTTAAAGATATGTAATGAAGATTCCAGGAAATCATCACACAAATGGGGAACCACCAAAGAAAAAGTCAATTCTCGTGTTGCCACCCTCTGGACCTCTCGTGAAGGAGGCACCCAAAGAAGTCATCAGTTGATGGCGGCAGCGTCTAGGTCGGTCTCCCAGAGTTGGCAAATGCCTTCTTTGAGCCAGGTGGTATCCTCTCATTCCACAAAAAATATCCTCCTTAACGACCTACCTGGGAAGAGAATTTAATAAGCGAAATGGCTTTCAAGTCAGCACGTGACTCAACCCGAAATATAGGCAGCTGCTTATGAATTTCCTCTAAATGTGTCTAGACGTCTTGCAGCTTGCCTAATATGCAATTGTTTGTCAATAACTTATTAGATACTAGCAATCAGCCCGATTTATTTTTGGCCTGTGGATTATGGGAGTATTGACCATGTGTCCAATGTATGACTTCCCAGATCATTCTTTTTCTGCTCATTTTTGAGGGAGAGGTCTTCTGCTTGTATTTCTGCCTCCCTGTGCAAATATTATTTACAGCAGTGTGAGTATGCTGGCTGGCTCCTAGAAGAATTCTTACAATATTTTTGAATGAAAGAAGCTACCTTGTCCCAACTCAGTCCATCAGTCTCTCTCTAACCAAGTACTGTCTATTCCAGCCCTCTCTAACCTAGTATACGCCAGAAGTTTTTTGACTACAATTCTTATGCTCCCTAACCATTAACCATGCTGCCTTGGGCTGATGGGAGTTGGAGTCATCCCATCTGGAAGGCACCAGGTTAAGGAAGACTGGTCTATCCTGCCTAGCAGCAGCCTTTTCCAGGCTCTTGTAAGACTCAGGATCTCAAGTGATGAAGCTAGAACATTAGGAAGCAGACACGCCCCCTGAATTGCTTGGGGCTGGACTAGATGACCCATTGGGCTCCTTCCAACTCTACAATTATATGATTCTATGAGACCATTGGTCTGTCTAGCTCCACAAAGCTTCACAAGGCTTCAGACAGCAAGCCTTTCCTAGCCCTACCCTGTGTGAGCTCCAAAATTGGTGCCTCCAGCCCTCACACTGCCTTCCCAAAGGCAAGTAAGGAGGTAGTGGTGGACTTTTGGATTTTAAATTTCAGTGGCACCCTGTGTGAAGCCAAAATTCACCCTCCTGCCTCTTGGCTTCCATTGCTCATCACTGTTGCAGTGCCCTCCATTAAACCCTCTCGGCTCGGCGCCCAGTGGGGTGAACTGGCTGTGTTCCCCTAAATCCGCCTAGTGTATACTGTTGCAGACGTGGAAGTTTCACAATAGCCACTGGTAGACCTCACATTCAAGAATTTCATAGATTTGCCTATTCCATTTTAAAATCTAACCAAGTTAAGGGTCACATCTTGGCACAGCGAATTCCAGATGTCAAATATGAGTCCCCTCATTTTGCTTCTCCTGAACTTAGCAGTTAACCTGTTGAGTTGGGCGGACCCAAGCTCCAGCACTGAGTGGGAGATAGAGAGATGGAGAAAGAGAGAGGAGGAGGAGGAGGAGGGAAAAGAAGAAGAAGAAGAAGGAAGAAGACAATGTCTTTCCATTTTATCTCTCCACAGTATTCATAATTTCATTAGCTACTGTATCATGCCACCCCAACCAATTTCTTTCTAAGAAAGCTCCAGCATCAACACCCCATCATTTTACTTGCCATTTTCTGTCCTTCTCCGCCTCTGCGATATCATTTCTGAGACAGGCTGAGAACGAACGACACACAGTATTCATATAATGGCATTTGGCTATATGCTGTTGTATATTCAGCACCGTTCCTTATCAGTTCTTAATACTGACTTTGTCTTTTCCATTGCCACTGACATTTCCATCCAGTTTGCTCCTTTGACCTCAGTGCCTCTTTCTGGATTAATCACTGCCAGCTCAGCCCCCTCAGTAGACGCATGAAGTGGGGATGTGCAGATGAATGGGCCCCAGTCCATTCTGACATTCGTTTGCACCTTCACCCAATATTTTCAAATTCTGCTGCGAGTGGTTCATTTTGAACATCATTCTTTCGCTCCATCCTCCTCTGGTGTGGAAACACACATTTGAAAAATCTCATAGTGCACAACAGACACGCGTATCTCTGTCACCAACAAATGTTTACAAACCAGTTACCTCCACTGTGCATTTCCCTTTCAAATTTAATTAATTTTCAGAGGGGTAACTGTGTTAGACTTTGCAGTAAAATGAACAAAGAGTCATGTGGCACCGAAAAGACAAAGCTAATAAGTGTCTAATGGCCCAACACAAAGCCATAGGTAACGGTAAAGGGGTAAAGGGACCCCTGACCATTAGGTCCAGTTGTGGCCGACTCTGGGGTTGCGGTGCTCATCTCGCTTTATTGGCCGAGGGAGCTGGCGTACAGCTTCCCGGTCATGTGGCCAGCATGACTAAGCCGCTTCTGGCGATCCAGAGCAGCACACGGAAACGCCGTTTACCTTCCCGCTGGAGCGGTACCTATTTATCTACTTGCACTTTGACGTGCTTTCAAACTGCTAGGTTGGCAGTATAAGGGACCGAGCAATGGGAGTTCACCCCGTCGCGGGGATTTGAACCACCGACCTTCTGATCAGCAAGTCCTAGGCTCTGTGGTTTTAACCCACAGCGCCACCCGTGTCCTGAGAACAACAGATAGTTTCAATTCTGTTGGAAGTAAGTTCCATTGAATTCATTGGGACTTACTTCCAAGTAAGTGGCATTAGGGTTGCCGCCTATCTCGCTAGTCTGATTTTACAGTTCCATATCAACTTGTCATCCTGACTCCTTTCTGCCACTCGGACACCATGGAGGGACAATTTAGCACCCGGTTGATAATTTGTTCTTTGTGTAATCCAAGGCACAAAGAACAAATTATCAATTTGGTGCTAAAAGTTCTCCCTCCTGTCTGATGGCTCCCTTGCAGGATCAATGTAGGCTTTGATTCTATGGGGCGTGGGTTCTGCTTTGAAAGTGGTTTTCTGGAGGGGACAACTAATTACAGGGGTGCCGACTTGAATAAAAAATATTTTTTTTTGGGGGGGGGGAGGTAAGCCCTGTCCTGCATAATCAATCACATGACATGGTGCACAAACACACTATTTGAATGGCAATGCCTATCAACTTTTGGGGGGCTGCCCCCCTCAAATATTGGTTCTTTAAAAAAAACCTTATTGAACTATTACAGAAATAAAGAGAACAAACAAAGGAAAAAGGAAAAATAAACCCTTTACACCCGTACCATACAGAAAATTAATAAAGTTATTACAAAACCAAATGAAAAACATAAATGACTTCCCGTCTACTCCTTAATTCAAGTACAGTATAGAAAATTTGTTGCCGATACAAACTATTACCATGATTAAACTGCTTCTTCATTAGTCTTGGGTCTCACATTATTCTTAAAACTACTACTGAAATTAGTCAAATGCTGCACATTACATGGTGCCCAAACACGATATTTGAATGGCAATGCCTATCAACTTTTTTTGGGGGGGGGGGCTGCCCCCCATAAATATTGGCTCTTATGACTGCTTGCAAAGCAGCCCCAGCCAGGATCAGATCCTGATAAGAGGGAGAATCTCATAGACGCCAACATTCCTGGGGTGAAAATCGGGATATGCGCCTGCTTGTGCCACACATACTCTTGCAGGAGCAAGCTGACTTGCGCCAGAGTGTGGCACCATTGCAAGCACTGGCTCCTCTTCCCTGAGCATAGCAGTGACACTGGAGGGCGAAAGCAGGACATTCCAGGATCAAATCAGAAGCTGGGATGGCTTCTGTAATCTCAGGATGTCCTGGGAAAATCGAGACACTTGAAGGATATGGAATCTGATCCTGTTTGGGTCCAGTGGTTGGACCTCTGAATCTGGCTTTTTCCAATTGCATGCAGGGAAACCCCTTGCCAAGGAGCAGCGCTGTGCAGGATTGGCTCATCCAGCCTACCAGCTGTTAAGTGGGAAGGTCTGATCCTGCATGGTACTGGACGCTGCTCCTTTGCTTGGGGAATGAGTGGGCGGATGGAAGGAAACCCACCTGAGTCGAGGCAGGACACCTCTGAATACCAGTTGCTGCGAATCTCAGATGGGGAGAGTCCTGTTGCCCCTGGGTTCTGCTTAGGGGCTCTCCATAATGGGCATGTGGGTGACTAGATGGGCTGGAGTAGATGGGCCATTGACCTGACCCAGTAAGACTCCTCTTACGTTTTTATGGCCTGACTCCGCAAAAACACAACAAAAAGCAGCTTCCTGTATTTATGGAACAGATATCTTCATCGCAATGGCATTCAGCTCTTCCAGAGATGATCCGAGCCTGAGCAGAGGCCCACGCCGCTCTGTATGAAGTGTCAGTTCATTTCCATAAGAACATAAAACTGCCTTGTGGACCACAGCCAAGGTCCATTTAGCCAAGAATCCTGCTTCTGTAGAGCAGACTGGACAGATGCTTCCGGGAAGCCCAAAAGCAGAGCATGAACTCGGAGGCAACTGCCTCTTCCCCCGTAGATGTTGTCCCTCAGCACACCCCTCATTCCGAGCCGTTTTGCTCCAGATTGCTTCTCATTTAGAGGCCTTCTGTCACTCATATAGAGCCTCAGCACTGAGGAGCAAGAGCGTATCAGAGCCGCTTCTATTATATAAACAGCAATGTTGCGTTTATGTTTCCTGACGGAGCCCTTTCCCTCTCGCTCGCTCTCCCTTTCAGGTTTCCTGCAACATTTGCTGCATTATAGTTAATGGAATTTATGAGAACGACTTGTAATTCTCCAAAACTGCCTCGCGTGGTCATTTTAGCGGGAGCCACGTGAATTATGCAATAGCCCATCGCCTTAATTAAAACAAATTGCATTTACTGTATCAGCCCCTTGTATAAATCACTCCCCAAGGCCCATCTGCAAGGCTCTTACATAGCCAGCTCTTGAGGGATGTTGACAGCAGACTCCATCACAAACACACACACACACACACACACAAATCCCCCTTCCTCAAATCCTTCTCTTTCCAATTGTGGAACCTCCTGCCTCGGACAAAGCAACAAAATAAATAAGGCACTTGCCCTCCCCTCCATCATAGCCTTGGGTTAAGGAGTAATCTCTTCACCTCTCGTGTTGCGTGCCGTTTGACACTTAGAGGCCCATCTGTGTCACTGACAGGGATGTGAACTCGACTCGTTTGCCACCATGGCGATACTGAAGAAACAAGTCAACAATAGCTGAGGGCTAATTGTTGTGCTGTGTTTCTTTTGTAGAAAAGAATAGTCCTGTGAGATTCCTCACAGCATGCAACATAATTTGACCGGACAATGAGACAACCAGCTTTTTACTTCATTGGTGTTGATCCCGTTTAATAAGGAAAATGGCTGCTGGGTATTCACATCACTTTGAGTTCAAAGAGGCGGGAACATGGAGTGCAAGATATTGCAGGAGGAAGTAACTAGATTTGATTAAAAGAAAGAAGAAAGATTAAATACGGCCCTCCGGTCCAACGGCACTTAAGCTTAGTTGCAGCTAACTTTAGCCTATTGCTTTCAATGCATAGCCCCGATCCAATGCATGGAGGCTACTCTTCCTTTGTTAAGTAGGAGCTACTCCTCAGTAAGAGTTCACAGCAGAACAATTTTATTTTGCCGTAACTACATTTTCCCTGTGCCAGAGTCGTGGAATTAGGAGCACAGAAAGAAGAAAAGCTGTCTTAAGCTGAATGAGACCATGAGTCCATCTACCACAGACTGACAGTGACTCATCAGACGGAGTCTTGCCCAGCCATACTTGAAAAAGGGACCTTCTGCGTGCAAAACAGGTACACTAACACTGAGCCACATCCCCTCCCAATTTTGACTTGCAGTCAGATTTGCAGGTGGCACTGAAAAATCCCATAGCTATTCCAAGTTTTTTGTTTTCTCTTTTTGTGATGTGTTTAGGTTCAGAGGGACCAGGTAATTCTGGACTCTTCGAAACTCATTGAAGCAGATGCTTGGGGCAATTTGACTTAAAATCCTTCTTCATGCAGTGCTTAACCTTGCTTCCACAGGAGGCAGCAATAGCCACCCTTGATGGCTTCAGAAGTAAAGGTAAAGGTAAAGGTACCCCTGCCCGTACGGGCCAGTCTTGACAGACTCTGGGGTTGTGCGCCCATCTCGCTTAAGAGGCCGGGGGCCAGCGCTGTCCGGAGACACTTCCGGGTCACGTGGCCAGCGTGACAAAGCTGCTCTGGCGAGCCAGCACCAGCGCAGCACACGGAAACGCCGTTTACCTTCCTGCTAGAAAGCGGTACCTATTTATCTACTTGCACTTAAGAGTGCTTTCGAACTGCTGGGTGGGCAGGAGCTGGGACCGAACAACGGGAGCTCACCCCGCCGCAGGGATTCAAACCACCGAACATACGATCGGCAAGTCCTAGACGCTGAGGTTTTACCCACAGCACCACCCGTGTCCCGGCTTCAGAAGAGGTTTTTCCTGCTTGGCAGGGGGTTGGACTCGATGGCCCTTGTGGTCTCTTCCAACTCTATGATTCTATGATTCTATGATTCTATGAAATACATGGAGGAGAGGGCTATTGAAGGATACTAGCCATGGTAGCTATAATCTGCCTGCTCTGGCTGGCCACTTTGAGAACAGGATTCTGGACTTTGTTGGGTTTTGGGCCTGATCCACCTGTTCTGATGTTCTTATGCCTTTTCAGGAAAACATCATGCCACATCGTGTGTGTGTGTGTGTGTGTAGCAAATCCGCTCCAATTCCCAGTGGGGAGGAGCTGCAGTGGACCGCGTGGCCACCCACTCCCATCGGGGGTGGGGGACTTTGTCCCCCATTGCCTGGGGGATCCTGGCCATGTCAGAGCCCGGCCAGCCAATCTGCTGGCCAGGGGGGCATGGCCGGGGAAGTTTAAACCAAGGAGCGAGCCAGAGGACTTCCTCTTTGGCTCGCTTCCTCAATCACCCGCCCTCCCTCCCTATTTTGCAGGTTAGGCACTGGCCTTGCTATGGACTTCGGTTGGTCGCCTTGGTTGTCTGAGGGGCCTGGTAGGAATTTTTCCACTTGGCAAATTGGCACTGGTCACTTGGTTTTCGCCTACCTCGTAGCAATTGTCACAACTTTGTTACGGTTGCGGTTAGGCATTGTTTGACCTTGTGTGGGGGAGGGGAGGTGTGGCCATCCCCTGCCCCTCCATGCTTAAGGGTATTCCGTTAAAGGAATCCGAGGGTGTTGATCTTGTCCGAAGCCCAGTTGGGGGCTAGGGCCTTGACACGACCCCGATGGGAACACCAGGGGGAGCTTGAGTTGGTTCGCATTGACAGGGCTCCGCCTACCAGTGGGCAGGAGTCAGATATAGTTGGGTCCAATCAATGCCTAAGCCAATACTGCTCGCATTGTCTAATTCAATAAAGTTGTGTCCAAAATTTGCCCAATAACATAAACCTAATTTCTGTGTCCTTGTGTGAGTTATTTCCAACGAGGGAGTGGCTGCGGGGTCTCGACACGTGACTTTAGAAGTGGTGTAACCACTAGTGTGGTGCTACGAGACAGGCTGGAACTGCTGCTAACCAACAGGCTACTTCACAATGTGCCACATGGAAGGTCTGTAAAGACACAGGCCAAATCACTTTCCTTTCTCTTCCTCCTGATTCCTCCACTTCTCCTTCAGGATCACTTCCCTCTCGCTCTCCCGATTTGAGCCACTTTGGGGACAGATTGTAGCAGCTGGTTTTGCGCTTTATGCTAAAAATACTCCAGAGCCGTGTGAAAGCTGAGAATGTTGGCTCTTTGAGGCAGGCAGTCTGGAGTGGTTCTTCAAGCTGGAATCGGCCCAGCAAAAGAGAGTTAAGTCTCTTATTGTCCCCTAAAGGGCCACTGTCTCTTTAATGGCCACAAGCAAATGTTCGTGTGCCACAGTCCACACTGACGCACCAGGGAACAAGCTGTTACTCTGAATTATTGAAAGTTCCCTTTGAAGAAGCTGGGAGCATCACTGGTCATAACCAGTTGGGGACAAAGAGAGAGAAGATAGCCCTTTTTTGGTGGTGAAGGGGTGGGTAGGGCTGATGATATATTCTGTGCTACACCATGAACAAGCTGCAAAAAACTGAGCTCCTAATCTGAGCATTCCTTATATTCTTGAACCACTTATTTATTTGTTACTTGGATTCACATCTTGCCTTTCATCACTTTCACGATCCCGGAGTGGGCAACAATGGCTGAGAAGCTATTGCAAAATTAAAATAAACAATTCACAACAAAACGAAACGCAAAACAGGAGCCAACGGCAATTATAAAAACCTTCCCCAACAACATTATAGCAGCCACTACAGCCAAAAATCTACTCCCTGTCAGTCCCCACTAAAAGTCTGGGAGAATCGAGGTCAGGATTCTCTATTCAGTGTGACAGCGGGTTTTTCCCAGCTCCTGCTACTCAATCTCTCTAAATGAAGATGTTCTGGATTGGTGCTCAAGTTCAGGTGGGGAAGCTCTGGCCCTCCATATGCTGCTGAACTTCACATTCCATCAGCCCCAGCAAGAATGGCTAATGTCAAGGGATGGTCGGAGTCGTAGTGTAGTGACATCTGCAGGGCCAAAGGTTCCACCTACCTGTTCTAGTTGTCAAACATGGAGGGTGGTATTCAACTATGTTTTACTCATGGCAGACCCAATGAAAATAATGAATGCAATTAACTTATCCAACACCCATCTCAACAACATTTGAAGAAGCACAGATTTCCCATCCCTGCCTTACACACATCTGGTTAAAGGGAAATAGGTGAAAGATGCCCCTTTGCCATAGTTGCAAAGTGAGCTTCTCCAAAGAACAACAGATTCAAGATGGTGAATCTAACTCACCAGGTGAAGCTGGACATTATCCCTGATAGGTTGCCCTAATTCTCCTGAACATCCTTCTTTAGCATCATCTATATAGTCAGAAGGCCCACTGGACAACACTTGACATGTCTAATCCAGCCCTGTGTACAGAGGTGGGGTCTGATGGTGCCTCCACCATCCATACAGGGACAGCCCATCTGATTGCAGCCTATGAAGATAACATTCGATGGGTGTGTGTAACTTAAAATCACCTGGTCCATTCCAAGATTTTGATCCAGGATTTTATGCTTACTGTAGTTGGGTGATACTTGAAAGACACAACCAGTCCCTACTCATGGGACTAATGTGTTGGCTACATCAATCCATGCCCATCCAAAGACAGCCAAGCCTAAAACATGGTGGGCCTGATCCCTGACCACCTAGTCACCAGCTGCAGGCAGCCAGCAGCTCGCTGTCGCACCCCTCCCCCAAAGAATGTGCAAACTCAACAGAGGGCCATAGCAATGATGAGGACAACAATGGTGGCAAGCTGTGGTCCCATAAATAAGATCTATATCTGTCCTCTTCCCCGCCCTCCACCAGCAAACCATGACAGGGACACAGATGTCTGTGTCATTTCCTCCCCTGTTCATCACGGAAGATGACAAGCTTGCTCCTGGGTGTTGGATGATTTGCATTCCCAAGGCGAGCAAGGTGACAGTTTGAGGCAGCATGAACAAAAGTTTGTGGCTCTAGGAGGGGAGAGACCCACATGCAGAAAAGGGAGCAAACATGACAACCCTTACGGGGGCTGATGAGCAAACGTATTTGGTCAGGGGCTGACGGTGGCGCCTTCTTTTGACAGGTGGGAAAGATGAGGCTTTGAAGATCACAGAAGGTTGCTTCTCAGTTGGCCTGGGAAATTGGATTCCATTATCCTCCTTGTCTACGAATGTGATGGGTAGAGGAAGCCAAGGGGAATGCGGGAGAAAGGCATTTCGCTGATTTCCCTCTGCCTCACTTGCCTTATGTCCAGCCCTGTCACACTCCCTTTCTGTGGGTCTATGGAAATGTGCAACACAAATCCGCATTATATCCATGCCTTGTGTAGGCACAGAGCACTCTCAGTTGTCAAAGCCCCTTAGAGACCCAGAGATCTGCCAATTAAGAAGGCTCTCAGGAGAATCTCAGGCAGGCACAGAACTGTACAGAGACTTCGTGTCTCTCCCCACAGTCCCTTCACTCATGACGTCTCTCCCACTCTCCACATTATATTAAAAAAATAATAATCTAGTAGAAGCCGAGCCAGGAAACAGACTTGAAAGTGGGTGTGAGAAGATTCGCCCCCATCTCAGTCCCATGAGGTCCTAATGATGTCCGGTGACATCTTCAGCTGATCAGGGGCAAAAGCTCTGCTGAAGGTGCGCTGTTGGAGCCAATCAGCTGATTGGTGCTGACAGCACATCTTCAAAGTACCCCTTTGAAGTCCATCTGGAGGCACGGTCCGCAATCAAACCAAGCCTGCCAATGGACTTCGAAGGGACATTTTCAGGCAAGGGGTCTGCAATCCATGGATTGCTGAGGCTTGCAAAGCCCTTGCCTGATAGTACCCACCAGTACCCATCATAGAATCAAGGAATCGTAGAATTGCAAGGGATACAAAAGGGGACATCTAGTCCAAGCCGTGCAATGCAGGAATCACAGCGAACAAATCCCTGACAGATGGCCATCCAATCTCTGTTTAAAAACCTCCAACGATGGAGAGTCCACTACTGTCAAACACTCCACTGTTGAACAGCTCTTACCACCAGAAAGTTCTTCCTCATACTGTATTTAGTTGGAATCTCCTTTCTGGTCAATCCGTTGGTTCAGGTCCTAGTCTGTGGAGCAGTAGAAAACAAACTGGCTCCATCTTCTATGTGACAACCCTTCAGATATTATAGCACCCCTCGGTCTTCTCCAGGTTAACTTCCTCCAACTCCCTCAATCATTTCTCTTAAGTCTTGGTCACCAAACCCTTTATCATCTGGGTCACCCTTCCCTGCACACCTTCCACCTTGTCAATATCCTTCTTAAACTGTGGTGCCCAGAAGTGGACACATTATTCCATCAGTGCTTGCAAAGGCAGAGGGCTTTGGGGCACCACTGAACAGCTGGATGGTGGTACTAGCAACCCACAATTTGCCACATATCTTCACATGCAATGTCAGGTGTGGGGCAGGTGGCCTTACAAAAAGAGCTTTGTGGACCTTGTTGGGTATCCTGCCCGATCAAATGAGACCCATGGACTGGTGGCTCTCCACCACAGGTGTTTCTTTGTCCAACTGCTTCCTCCAGTCAAAGAGGACAAATACCTACAGAACCTGCTGAGATGGGAGAGGAGCGTTTACACTGCAAGGAGTGACCCTGGTTCCAGACTGTTTTCGGCTTTCTGCAGACAAACAATAGCAGCCTATTATCAGCCAAAATCTTCCCAGCCCTGCAGTGCTGCTGCTTCAGCATCCCATCTCAGTGTCCTCTCTCGTTGCCTTTTGGCAAATTACATCAAATTTATCAGAGTAGTGTGTACAGCTGCATTACCGCAATTACACTAATTCAACGGTTATTAAGAAATTAAAAACACAAATGAGCTCACGATTCCAGGAAAAAAAAGATGAGGGTATGTATGGGAAAATGCGTGACGCTCGGGACAGCACAATGAGGAGCAAATCCGGAATGAACAATTAAATGGAAAGTGACAAGTATACAGTTCTGGGTATAGCCTTAGATGCTGCTAACGAGGCGCTGCTTAATGGAGAATTATTTATCAACCACTGCAGCCCTGCACCACTTGCGATCCGCCAAGCCAAAAGCTGTCCGTCAGTCATATCCAGGGACTCGTTAAGGACATGAGAAACCTCTGGTTTAGAAAACACCTTACAGACTATTCAGAATAGCCTGCGCATATGATCCCTATTTTTGCAAGAGCCCAAACGAGGCTGGCACATTAGACTTTCTTTGGAGGATGTGTCAGTTGCAAAATCAACACAGAATTGGATTGACATGAGAAATGCAACTCATAGGATTATTACTATTATTTCAATTTCTTAGTTGTAAGAAGTCTCAAAGTGATTTACAAAGCTTGAAGAACATAAAAAAGAACAATTATGAATATTTAAAATGATTTAAACCCTGCTAATCCATTTCCTTGGCATGACCCTCCTTTAAATTTTATTTTTGAGTGATGAGCTCATTGATAAGACAATTGCTTTTATTTTGGTATCCAGTGAAGAGGGATTGATTATTAAGCTGAGAAAGGTTGCAGGAGCTATAACCTTCTAATGTTTGAGTTCACCTTTTGAGGGTGCACTCCTCAATGACCTTCATTGACAGACAGATGCCAACCAACAACCCAATGGGAATTGTAGCTCTGTGAGGGGAATAGGGGGTCTCCTAACAACTCTCAGCACCCTTAATAAACTACAGCTCCCACAATTCTTTGGGGCAAGCCATTACTGTTTTAAAATGGTATTGCAATGCTTTAAACATATGGTGCGAGTGTAGACTCAGTTCACCGAAACATGAGAGCTGGACCATAAAGAAGGCTGATCACCAAAGAATTGATGCTTTTGAATTCTGCTGCTTGAGGAGACTCTTGAGAGTTCCATGGACTGCAAGAAGATCAAACCTCTCCATTCTGAAGGAAATCAGCCCTGAGTGCTCACTGGAAGGACAGATCCTGAAGCTGAGGCTCCAAGACTTTGGCCACCTCATGAGAAGAGAAGACTCCCTGGAAAAGACCCTGATGTTGGGAAAGATGGAGGGCACAAGGAGAAGGGGACGATGGAGGACGAGATGGTTGGACAGTGTTCTCGAAGCTACGAACATAAGTCTGACCAAACTGCGGGAGGCAGTGGAAGACAGGAGGGCCTGGCGTGCTCTGGTCCATGGGGTCACAAAGAGTTGGACGCGACTAAATGACTAAACAACAATGCCAATATGGACCAACTCTACTTACACAGTGGGGTGAGGCAAAGGCACTCTTTGTATGCCCAGGAACAGCCTCGTAAGGCTCCCAGAAGTTCCACCTGCATCTGATTCAACCTCCTGGTTACAGGATGGAGGGCTTTGTAGGTTTTCGTTTACGGCAGTTCTCAAACACAGATGCAGGGAATTCCAACCCTTGCTCTGAGTTACTCGCTTTCATGGGTTTATGTCAGACCCTTACCATTATTTGAACATAGTTTTGTGTGTGTGCATGTGGTTCAATTTGCATAATTGATGAGATGGAAAATTATCTCAGTGATTGATGGACGTACTGAAGGCTCCGTTAGTTTGCCACTAAATAGAGACTGCCTGTAGGATGAGCGCACAGTTCTTGCCATGTTACTGTAACAGCATGGCTGTAAAATGCAAACTTAACCCTGGAGGGTGTGGGCTTTAAGATTTTATTTTTTATTTAGAAAATCCTTCTCTACAGCAGAAAATGCAACAACAGGCAACACAGAGTTGCTGTCTTTCTTTGTGGGCCTTCTGCCCTTCTGGACTGATTTTGGAAGATCCCTTTTGCTAGAAATGAGACGTCAACACAATAATAAGATCCCCCCCCCATTGAAATAGGTCTATTATTCTGCTTGGGACGTGGGTGGCGCTGTGGGTTAAACCACAGAGCCTAGGACTTGCTGATCAGAAGGTTGGCGGTTTGAATCCCCATGAAGGGGTGAGCTCCCATTGCTCGGTCCCTGCTCCTGCCAACCTAGCCGTTCAAAAGCACGTCGAAGTGCAAGCAGATAAATAGGTACCGCTCCGGCAAGAAGGTAAATGGCATTTCCGTGCGCTGCTCTGGTTCGCCAGAAGCGGCTTAGTCATGCTGGCCACATGACCCGGAAGATGTACGCCAGCTCCCCCGGCCAATAAAGCGAGATGAGCGCTGCAACCCCAGAGTCGGTCACGACTGGGCCTAACGGTCAGGGGTCCCTTTACCTTTACCTTATTGTTCTGCTTATATTTCTAATGGTGGGCTGTGGGGTGGCCAGAGCTGTGAGGAGGACGAAAGCTGAGACAGCTGTGGGTTGCCTAACAACATTTTTTGCATCTTCTGCTTTTTTACTCCCAGGGCTGCCAATTTGAATAAAATATTGGGAGGGGGCCAGGTAAGCCTTGCCCCACCTAACTGATCACAAGTCCTGGCGCATGCATGCCATTTGAATAGCAAGGCCCGTAAACATAGGGATGGTTGCCCTCCCCATATTTTATTGGGGTGGTTCAACAACCAATCCCTCTTCCCAGGGAACTCTGGGAATTGTAGCTCTGGGTGGGAAATAGGGGGTCTCTTGACAACCTCAGCAGCCTTAACAAACTACGGCTCCCAGAATTCTTTGGGGGGGGGGAATCCATGCCTGTTGAAAGTGGAATCACATCGCTTTAGGCACATGGTGTGCATGCTGCCTTAATTTCAACCCCATTGCAAAGCGAGCCAAACGTTGAATAATTATGACTGGGTGCTGACGCATTTCTCCCCAGCGGGATCAGTTCATCCTGCTTTTCCCCAGTAGCCATCCATTCCTATCCCTCTCCTCACCCTCCCTGCATTTCAGCTGGTGAGCAAAGATAAGTTGCTGGGGCTGGACAGGAGGATCGCTTGTTCAGCACGCTATTGGGCAGATATGATAACAGCCTCCGCAACTGCTGGAGCCGAGCGGCTCGCCGGCACACTCTTCAAGCTTCCCCTGCAATATTATATTTGACATTCAATTTGAAACCCTAAACTCCTTTAATGCAATATCGCAGCACAATGAGAGTAATAAGGCAGCTGGACTTGCTTTCTATTTAACCGCCAGAACGAGACCAAAGGGGGAGAGCAAAACCTCTCTGCCAATATATCCTGGCCCCTATTAGATTAACCTCTTCCTGGCCAATCCCTCTTTAGTGGCTCGAGTGTTACAGGCCTGCGCCTTTCATGTGTGTGCTTCAAAATATATATATAAAGCAATGAAGGAGGCCGTTCTGCTTCTCGCACAGGCTGGTTAACTACAGCTAAGGCATCCTCCTGCCTGGGTCTTTAATACAACAGGACGGACCTTCAGGAAAGTAGTGGCAAATTCAGAAATGCAGTGTTCCTTCATGATAGTCACACCCTCTTCTACAATTGTGCAACCTTCTAAGATAATACCATAAACTTATAATGATATAATAGTAATAATAATAATAATAATAATAATAATAATAATAATAATGGAGGCACTGCAGTGATCAACGTGTTGCCTTTCGATATGATACGATACGATAATTTTTATTGTCATTGTCCCATACAGAACAACAAAATTGAAAATCTACATCAGACATTCAGAAACCAACAAGCCTGCTATCCCAGCTATCCCAACCTGGTTAGCCCCCTAAAAGCTCTGATACCCCATAATTAAATACAATATACTCCCATAGAGACTCCTTACACTGCGTTTAAAGCCCAAATCACATTTGAATAGAAACTGTTTCTCAGACGGCTGGTCCTGGTCTTTATAACCCTGGACCTTCTTCCAGAAGGCAGAAGCTGAAAGAGATCATTTCCGGGGTGCGCACTATCTTGCACTATCTCTGTAGCTTTCTTATGGCACCTGGAAGCATAGATTTGTTCCAAGGGAGATTTCAGCCAGATTTTCTATCTTCTGTGCAGGTACATGGGCAAATGATTTGGAGTGCTCCAATCTCTCCTTTCAGAATGACTTAAGCTGTGTTTTCCTTGAAGTTCCGTCGTACATAACAGAACTTGCACACCATTCTCTTGAAACGGAAGCACCTGGTGTTCCTAAATGCTACGCTTTGAGGATGTAGAACAACTCTTTGGCAGTGTTTCTCCCATATGGCTTTCCAAAGAGTGGCCTTAGGAGCCAACCATCACCTCCTTTCACTCTGATTGGCTCCAAATCAGCACAAAAGCTGCTTAGGGCACCATCTAGGTGGGGCTGAGGCCGCCCCCCAAATTTTTCAAGGAGGGTGATGGGCTCCCTCAATATTTCACAGCTGCGATGGTCCCTGCCTAGCCTTCTGCAGCTGCCATGGGCCCCGTCGGGATTTCCTGTGGCTATGGGGGACCCCATCAGGCCTTCTCCCGCTGCACGACATCACACGAGTCCACTGCCCGCCCCCCCCCCAAGTTGGTTGGAACCCAGTGCCTGTAAAGAGTGCTGATTGGCTAGCTCTAGGACGCTAGACACAGGGATCCTGCAGCAGAAATAATAACAGGTCTTCAACCCCTGGTGACCCAGGATCACTACACCTCTGGGAGTGTAGGAAGCAGCCTTATACTGAGTCAGACCACTGGTCTATCTAAGTCAATATTCTCCACACTGACTGGCAGCACCTTCTCGGGGGTTTCAGGTATGGGCATTTCTAACCTGACCTGGAGATGTCAAGAACTGAACTTGGGACCTGCAAAGCTGCTCGACCAGCGAGCCTTGACTCTACCCTTGCTTTGTCCATGAAAACATTCTAGATGGTTTAAAGGCAAAGGTAAAGGGACCCCTGAACATTAGGTCCAGTAGCGGATGACCTGGGGTTGCAGCTCTCATCTCGCTTTACTGGCCGAGGGAGCCGGCGTACAGCTTCTGGGTCATGTGGCCAGCATGACTAAGCCGCTTATGGCGAACCAGAGCAGCGCACGGAAACGCCGTTTACCTTCTTGCTGGAGCAGTACCTATTTATCTACTTGCACTTTTGACGTGCTTCCGAACTGCTAGGTTGGCAGGAGCAGGGACCGAGCAACAGGAGCTCACCCCGTCACAGGGATTCGAACCACTGACCTTCTGATTGGCAAGTCCTAGGCTCTGTGGTTTAACCCACAGTGCCACCCGCGTCTAGATGGTTTAGAAAAGCTAAATGCAATTAAAGGAGTGGCAAAATCAACCTAATATAAGACAACAGATAAAAATAAACAAAGTCTCTGTATTACACCCAAGTGCAAATGATCTGACCCACACTTCTTTATATGGCAGGGATTGGGAAACTGTCATTCCTCAGATATTTCCTGGATGCCAGTCCTCATCAACCCTACTCGTTGCCCATGCAGGCTGCACTAGATAGGAGTTGGAGTGAATTACCTCAGCTGAAAAGTACAGTGGTACCTCGGGTTACATACACTTCAGGTTACAGACTCTGCTAACCCAGAAATATTGCTTCAGGTTAAGAACTTTGCTTCAGGATGAGAACAGAAATCATGCTCCGGCGGCATGGCAGCAGTGGGAGGCCCCATTAGCTAAAGTGGTGCTTCAGGTTAAGAACAGTTTCAGGTTAAGAACGGACCGCTGGAACGAATTAAGTACTTAACCCGAGGTACCAGTGTATTATGGTGGAAAAATCAGGGCTGCAATACCTTAAGGACAACTTCTTCCCATATGAACTGACCCAGACCGAGCACTGGGCCGATTAACACTCTATGGCCTTTTAAATGTGGGGTTTTTTTTGGGTGGTGGTTATTGGTTTGCTTTGTTTTCGCTTTTTAAAAATGTGTTTTCATTTTGTGTTTTTTATGTTGCGAACCTCCCTGTGATCTTTGGGTGGAAGGCAGTATATGAAATTAATAAATAAGAAAAAAACAATATTTAAAAAGCACCGTGCTTGAGATGATGGAGGGAGACTGGTGCATTCTGTCGGCGAAGTTCATGATGGCACAAACTGGGCAGTGTGCTCCTTTTTGAGAGAATATTTCTAGCTGCTCATCCCCCTTTGGTGCAAGGCTTGGTTCATGCCCGCCTCTCACTCCCGTTCAAGAGAGTGGATTTCCGAGAGCCAAGCCGAAATCCATTTTAATGCGTTTATCCAGCTTTCCTTGGTAACATTCCAGTCAAAGTTCCTCCGCTTTCGCAGAGGACGAGCCGCTCCTTTTGGCAGATCAATTATTCAGATGCTGTGATGGTCCGAGGCATCGTATCAGTAATAAAGTGGTAAATTATTAATCAAGCCTTGTGCCATTTCGATTAGATTTGGGAAATCCAGGATTAAATCTCCGGCACCCTGCGTCTCGGACTGAGATCAGCTCAGCTGCCTTGGCAGGCAAAGAAGCTTTGTACTTCGCAGGAGGCGGCCAGAATTTTTAAAGAGAGCTTTCTTAAAAACCAAAAAACAAATGTGTACATTTTCGCATGCTCGGAACGCCACTTACACCCATTAAGGCTTTTGCCTGGCATCAAACGAGCAGAAACGCTGTTACAAGCTGCAGAGAGGTTTTTATGGTGTGCCTCCACCAATGCCCAGCATCGCAGAGGCCAATCCTTACTGCGTTGTGCTTGGGGCGGAGACGCCTCCGACACTCATTGGCTGAGCTAATAGGTTGGCGCGGAATGCTCAGAAACATTCCAACTGCTCAGGGAGCAAAGAACTGCAGCCCGCACAGCCTCTTGGATTGAGTGGGTTTAAAACCCTGGCACAGCTACTAAGGGTTGGCGTAGTTTTGGTGGGTCACGTAAGGGGTGTAGGGGTGACGGATTTAGAGCTTAAACACTTTAAGAGTTTGCAAGCAGTGGGGGAAATCTCGCAGTTCTGGCTGATGCCGTTACCGCTGCATTGTGCCCTGGCAACCTGGGTGCCAAGGACTGGGTGGTGGGTGGTGTGCCTGAATTTCACATACTGATTTGAACTAATGATCTAGTTTTTTTTTTGGCTGGAGACTCTAACTCGCTATATTGGCCAGATCCTAAAAATCGAATGCTAGCTTTGTACCGGGAAGTGCAATCCAAATTTCTCATAGCTCTAGGAACAAATGGAAACTTCCTGCTGCTGAAGGTCTGAAGGACCCTGCCCTTGCCTCTCTCCACCTGGCTTGGGGTGGAGCCATACAGGCTACTTAAGGACTGCGGCTGCTGCTCAGCAGAGAGGGCTCCTCCTTTAAGTTGTCTTAAAATTTTATCTGTGTTGTTTTAAACGAGACCAACTTGGCTGTGAGCCCTGGAAGACCTGCACCCTGCCTTGCTGGCCTTTCCCCATACAGTCATATCTCGAGTTGCGAACACTGCGGGTTGTGCGTTTTCGGATTACGGATCATGCCAAACCCGGAAGTACCGGAACGAGTTACTTCTGGGTTTTGGCGCTTGCGCATGCACAGGAGTCCAAAATCGCGCTTTGCACATGCGCAGAAGCATCAAATTGTGTCACACGTGTGAGCAGACGCAGCACTGCGGGTTGCGAACGTGCCTCCCGCACGGAACACGTTCGCAACCCGAGGTATGACTGTATGGCCGGGAAGAGTGGAGTTATGACTGACTCCAGCTACAAAAGCTGAGGCTGTTGAACAGGTTCTTGGGCTGGAGTATTGTTTACGGGAGGTTGAGAGAGCTTGTTACCTGAAGCAGCGTCTCCACCTCCATCATTCTGCCCGGACACTGAGGTCCAGCGCCGAGGGCCTTTTGGCAGTTCCCTCGCTGCGAGAAGCCAAGTTACAGGAAACCAGGCAGAGGGTCTTCTCAGTAGTGGCACCCGCCCTGTGGAACGCCCTCCCACCATATGTCAAAGAGAAAAATAACTACCAAACTTTTAGAAGACATCTGAAGGCAGCCCCGTTTAGGGAAGCTTTTAATGTTTAATAGACTATTGTATTTTAGTGTTTTGTTGGAAGCCGCCCAGAGTGGCTGGGGAAACCCACCCAGATGGGCGGGGTATAAATAATATATTATTATTATTATTATTGATATTATTGTTGTATCTCTGTCATTTTAGATCTTATGATTTACGTGGAAATGGTTTCCATTTGGTTGTGTACCTTTTGGATGTGTTTTATTTATTGTTTATGACTTCTGCTATGTTTGTAGTTATGTAAATCTTGTCATGTTGTGAGCCGTCTTGAGCATAGTTTCAACTATGGAAAGACGGCATAAAAATGAAATGATGATGGTGATGATGATGATGATGAAACACTGCTGTGGGGTTCTCTCTCCCCACCCCCATTCTCTTTGCGTCACCCTCTTTTTATGTTTATGTGCAAGAGAAGCACTCTCTGGACCAGCTTAGTTTCATGAAGTCGAACTTTTGGCTACAATCTGTACCCTTTGCCAGGGAATTGGTTTGATGGAGTTTATGGGGCTCACAACGCTAATGATGATTCCAAGGGTTCAATGCACAGGCATAAGGGATCTTGAAGTGTGGGTGAGAGATCCCTGAAAAGATAGGGGCCCTGGTGTTGGTCTCCATATGCATACATCCTTTCCCAGAAATTTCTTAGGTTCCCGTACATGCCACCCCAAACCTGTCCCCCATTTCTATGTTCTCACTTCATTACTTATCACCAACTAAACATCTGTACACATTCCAGCTTCTCAAAATCCTTCTTAAATTGTGGTGCCCAGAACTGGACACAGTATTCCAAGTGTGGATCTGCGCATAGGAAAAAAACAAAACAAAAAACGTTTTAACAGAAGGGGAAAAAAAACCCTACGTAAAATCACATAGAAAGGTTTTGTGCTCTACACCTCCATCTGGTGTTGCATGTTTATAATGCATTTTAAACACTGTTGTTTTTTTTTACTAATGTAGCTGGGTCCCAGGTGTGATCTGACCAAGACAGAATAGAGCGGGACAAATACTTCCCTTGATCAGGACTTCTGTTGGTGCAGCCTAGAATAGCATAAAGGTGTTTGTTTGTTTTTGTCTTGTTTGTTTTGTTTGCTGCTGCATCACACTGTTGACTCATGTGAAGCTTGTGGTCTATTAAGACCCATATATCCTTTTCACATGTACTACTGGCGAGCCAGGTGCCACC
Source organism: Podarcis vaucheri (assembly GCF_965113315.1). Taxonomy (NCBI): domain Eukaryota; kingdom Metazoa; phylum Chordata; class Lepidosauria; order Squamata; family Lacertidae; genus Podarcis; species Podarcis vaucheri. Next base: position 4,691,330 of record NC_138749.1, read on the forward strand.
CATCTTTGTGTAGCTAGTTCTAAATTTAGGATCCTACATTTGTCCCTATTTAAATTCATTTGGTTAGTTTGGGTCCAGTTCTGCAGTCTGTTAAGGTCATATTGAATCCCACTTCTGTCTTCAGTTTGAATTGGCTTCCCCTCCCAGTTTGGGGTCACCAGCAAATTTGATGAGCACCCCCTCAATACATTCATTCAAGATGTTTATATAGATGTTGAACAACAATGGGCCCAGGACAGAACCCTACTGCATGAACAGGCCTCTTCTTTTAGCAAACCCCATAAATGAATTATCTGTTGTGTGGAGAGACGTCTGTCCTGAAATCACCCCACCCTTTTGCTTTTTTGATTCCCCTCGCCTTCTGTATAACCGAGAGTTGTCCCTGCCAAACGTGGAAGTGTGTGAAGCGCAGACTAAAGCTTGTTCCTCACCCTTAGAAGTGTGCATGACTTTGGGGGGAAAAGAAAGTTGGGGGGAAAAAAGAGAAAGATTTTAAACAGATTTTTTATTTGAAAGATGAGCTGAAAAAGACATCAAAACAGATCAAAGCAACTAAAGGAAGTGGGGGGGGGAATGTGAGGAGGGGGAGAAAGGGTAGGAAAAAAACCTCCTGCAGTAACATTGGATGAAAATTAATCTTCTCAGATCTGTTTAAAAGATATTCTGTTTGATCTTCTATATCTTCTGCTGTGATTATCCAGGTTCCTTTTGAAGTTCTGAGCCCCATAGAACTGATATGTAAAAGTCCACATACATATGTATTAATAAGGCACATAGAGCCACACTTGTTGTGCAGATCATGTGTGGAGTGGCCTGTGGTTGGGAGGTAATTAAGCCGCGTAGAGGAAGAGGGTGGGATCCCACACGGCTACAACACACAACCCTCTGAGCTGCAGGAACATCACACAAGAAGGCTGGAAAGAGCCGTCTGGACGAGTTGATTCTCATTCCAGATCCAAGATGGCGGGGCCACCTTTACTAACCTCATGCTTCAAGTCAACATAAGCGAATCGCTGGATTCGTTCCGATAAAATTCCAAATAGCACATTGGAAAGTGGAATGCTTTCAAGCATTGCATATTGTAAGAGTAAAAGAATGAGCCATATGTGTTTGTGTTGCCTTGGCTGGCTTGCCAAATCTAAAAGGTTTGCCAAATCTATTGAACCATTGGCTTGAAAGCAACCCAGTCGATTCTCTAGCCTTTTATATTTATTCTAGCAAATGACCCATGATTACGATTAGAGTTTTGTCAAGCTTTTACCTCCCCCACCCCCAGAAGTCAAAGGTAATGCTTGTATTGGATGGAGATGGACAAATCCCACCCTCTCAAACAGGCTTAATTAATTAGAATATTCATATCACCTCCCCCATTTCTCCTCGACAATTTCCCCCTGCTGAGGGCTTCTTTCTTGGAGAGATCCCAAACACACTGGCAGAGGAAGAGGAGTGTGGGGGGAGTGCATCGCCCCCAGCAGCGAGATCCCAGCAGGGTGCCATTGCGGCTGCCCCCCTGCCTGCGCTGGGCATCCTGCCCCCGCAGGTGGCGCACCCCACCCCCAGGACACGCCCCAGCCCCGCCTGTGATGTTAACATATAGAATCATAGAATCATAGAGTTGGAAGTGACCACAAGGGCCATCGAGTCCAACCCACTGCCAAGCAGGAAACACCATCAGAGCACTCCTGACATATGGTTGTCAAGCCTCTGCTTAAAGACCTCCAAAGAAGGAGACTCCACCACACTCCTTGGCAGCATATTCCACTGTCGAACAGCTCTTACTGTGAGAGCTGTAATATGAGAGTGCTGGAGGTGAAATAGTTAAACAGGTTGCCCAATCAGAACCCGGGGGGGGGGGAGTCAGAGGGACTATAAAACCAGCTCTGGGAGGGGCGAAGAGGGGAGTTCGTTGGGAGTTGGGTGGTTGGAGTGGGAGTGAATTGGGATAGAGTCTGTGGGGAGGTTGAGTTAGTGTAGCGAAATAAGCTGAGTCAGGAACAGTTAGGGGCTAGGAAGACAAGTAAATATCTGAGAGGTGGTTTAGTGAGTGAGAGCAGGTAGAAGAAGTTATAGGTCTGGATAGGCACCCCATGATTGTAATTGACTGATACCGTTTATGAAACCACATGCTTGTTAAACTGCAATAAATAAACAGAAGTTTATGTTCCGATTTAACCCTGACCGGACTCAGTATTGTACCAGGTAGGGTCTGGGTGGTGGCAGCGAGAAATAAAGTGGTGGCACAGGGATCAATAGACGGTGAAATGTCTGGGGACCCTGTGTGATCGCCACACTGCCCCCGCCTGCTCTCCACCCCCAGTGCCAGAACATGAAGCTCTGTCACTGCCCAAACAATCAGGGATCAAGTATCATGTATTGATCGATTGATCTCACCCTTTCTCCCAAAGGAGCCTAAGGTGGAAAATGAGCTCTGAAACAATTTTAATAATCTTAAAAACATTTGAGATCTTAAATACAATTCCAACGCAGATGCAAACTGGCCAAAGTCTCTACCTCAAGGCAGATGGAACTACATAAAGCTAAATAATGAACACATGCAACAAAAGCCTACAGTTAGATCTGAGTGAACATGGTATTCATAAATGTTCAGTGGGGAAGTATATAAACAATCTTTGTAAAAATTATCGGTGGAATATGCAGCTGTCCCATGCGGGGATCAAACCTGCAACCTTGTCGTTATCAGCACCATGCCCTAACCAAATAAGCTACCCAATTTCCGGCACTCACTGCAATATGGCACACAGGACATGTAATAACTTAACTGAAGTTTGCTGGACTATTGCTTGTAGCTTACAAAGCCACAGTTGGAGCCATACAGGTGGGCATTTCAGTTTCCTTTGAAAGGCTGCAGCATGAACTTCTTCCCATATGGAGTTCCCTAAATGAAATGTATTTTTCCTCCTGCCTAATCGAGGCAGCTGGTGGAATCGTCTCTCCCATTCCCTCATATTTGCTTTCCCTTTCAACCTGATACCATTTGCATAAGGTGCTTAATGCCCCAAAGCTGCTATGCGCAAGTGCGCCTGTTGTAGACTTTATCCATGCGTGTGCATCTGAATTCCCTCTTTTCTGCTTGTGGGGAATTAGCAGAGCCGAGAAGGATGTCAGTGCAAACCGCATCAGCTTTGTAAAGAGTCTAAAAAATCTCTACCCTAAATGGTCAATCCAGACTTGTTTTGAAAGTTGCCTTTGAAATCTCCGGTGCCTGTAATTTCTCTGCTTGTGGCTGTCAAGTTTTAGGATGTGAGTATCTCTCTGAAATTGGCTACCATTGATCAGAAACTTATTTGATATATGCCATTAAGCAGACATCAGTCACTATAGACTAGGCTCAGGCTGAAATTTACAGCATCAATCCATTCACCTATCAAATCTAGCATGGGAGAACTGAAAATAAATTTAGCCCATAAATGCCATCGTTTCTGACACTGCAGGTAGAAATACCTTTTTATAGCAATGCTTCTGGCCAAATCACTTCTTTAAACAATCCTCCCTTTCTCTCAATCTCAGCCAAACAACCAGGTATTGGTTGGGTTGGTTCCCTCCCCGGTTTTCTTTTTTGACAATTTGCCTTTTCAAATCAGAGATGAAGATGTTTTTGTGACAATTTGCAAAAGCGAAAAATGAGGAGAGACTTCAGCACTTCTCAGCCACCAGAAATACAGTGAGCTAAGAAGCTGGATGCGGGTGGCACTGTGGGTAAAACCTCAGTGCCTAGGACTTGCCGATCGTATGGTCGGCGGTTCGAATCCCCGTGGCGGGGTGAGCTCTCGTCTTTCGGTCCCAGCTCCTGCCCACCTAGCAGTTCGAAAGCACCCTTAAGTGCAAGTAGACAAATAGGTACCGCTTTATAGCGGGAAGGTAAACAGCATTTCCGTGTGCTGCACTGGTGCTGACTCGCCAGAGCAGCTTCGTCACGCTGGCCACGTGACCCGGAAGTGTCTCTGGACAGCTCTGGCTCCTGGCCTCTTAAGTGAGATGAGCGCACAACCCTAGAGTCGGACACGACTGGCCCGTATGGGCAGGGGTACCTTTACCTTTACCTTAAGAAGATAGAAAGGGTTTTTTTATGTGCATACACATACTACCTATCATGGGTGCTTTAGCTGAGATTCCTGCATTGCAGGGTTGGACTAGATGACCCTTGGGATCCCTTCCAATTTTACAGTTCTGGGATTGCCCTGATGGAGTCTGAATTGCTGGCAACTCTCCAGGGATGAGATACTGAGCTTGGTGTGCGCAGCACACTGGAAACATTGACCGAGGGTTTGTCCACACTTCCGCTTCTCCCGTGCCTAGAAAGCATGTGTCTGAGCAGTTTTCCAACTTGCCCTCTGCTTTGTAGGCATTTGCCCCACAGTCGTCCCCCCCTCCCCTGGAAAACATGCTCTCTACTGCTGAATTGGAACAAACAGCAAACACAATTGTGAAAAACGCAATTGCCATTGGGTCCGATTCAGCAGTGAACTACAGGTTTCCCTGGGGGAAAGCAGTGGGGCAAATGGAAGTTTGAACAAGCCACAATTGTGAAGCAGCAGCAAAAAAGGCATATTCGATGCAAGAAATTATTAGCAGTAAGCAGTAAACTCTGGCTTCATTGAATATTGTCCGCCTTCCGGAGTGGGCTATCTTTAAGGAATACACAAAATGTGGAAAAAGTAGAATTTCTGACAGATACTGAGTGAATCCAGAAAATGATTAAAGGAGAGTAAAGTTAAGATAAAAGAAGAGATTAAAGAAATAATGAAATGCGTTTAAGCTAGTTGGAAAAATAAAGTGGCGTAACAAGAACGGGTGGAAGTCAAGTCACTTGGTGGTGTCCGTATGGGGTAGATGTGTAGGTATGTTGATATGTACAGTATAGGTAGGTATTATATAGAGTAATGTAGGTATGTTTTGTTATGAAAAATTAGGTAGTGTGTTGTGTATGGGTATTGTGTAAATGTATATGTATGTGTTTTATATGTGAATAAAAAAAAATTAAAAAATGAATATTGTCCTCCTTCCTTCCCTGAAGTTATATCCTGCCTTTTCCTTCAAGGAGCTCAAGGTGGCATGCATAGTCCTTCTCAACATTTTATCCTTACAGCACCTGAATTTTTGGGATACTGTGTTGAGACCTGGTACCCCCACCTCCGAAACAGAGAGGGAGGATACAAACAGAGATAGCAAACACACAAAAAAGGTCAGGCGAGAGCTCCGAATGCCATCCCTTTCTCTGGGAGGAGAGGATTTCTGGGAGGAGAGGATTTGGGGGATTTCAAATTTAGGAGTCAGAGGGGGCAGAATGGCTGTAGATCACCTGTTCTGCATGCAGAAGGACCCAGGTTCAGTCCCCAAGGGTTTCTCCAGGTTAGACTGAACACGTACTCTGCCTGAAACCCAGGATAGTCATAGATGCCAGCTCCATGGGCCAATGAGTAACACTCTGGAAAAGACAGCTTCCTGTGTTCTTATGATTAGAGTGGCACGGAGTGAATGAAAAGGGAGAAATAGTCATTTAACCTGCTCCCACAATATGAGAATTCAGGATGACTCAGTGCATTTGAAGTGTTCTGGGTTCAGAAAAGGCAAAATGAAGCACTTGCAGAGATCACAAATAAATTACAGAAAGTACTTCCATGAATTGGTACCATCTTGGGGGTTTTAAAGACAAGAATTGGACACATACTTGGCGGGTCGGTCAACCAACAGCTTTCAGGCACAATTAAAAGCGGAACTCAACCTGTTTTTCAAAGAAGTCTAGGCAAAAGGAGAGCTATCTTCAGATATCAAGAGACTTGGTCCCAAACCAATGGATTCAAGTTGCAAGAAAGGAGATTCTGACTAAACATCAGGAAAAAAATTCTGATGGCAGGGATTCTTTCTCTGTGATTCTTGCATTTGAGGGGGTTTGGACTTGATGATCCTTGGAGGTTCCTTCCAATGCTATAATTCTATAATTTGACCTCTGGGCACCAGAGCACCTGAAGAAGAATAGGAGTGTCCTGTGCACCAGAGCACCTGAAGAAGAATAGGAGTGTCCTGTGCAGACTTAACATGGGGACCCAAAGGATTGTACCTGTCCCTGAGACCATTTTGGGATTGGTCCACCAAGCCCAGTTTGCAGAGGTGGTTTTGGGGTAGCAAGACCAGTGTAGTCGCAATGGGCACTATGTTACAAAGGGCGCAAAACCCCCAATGCTGTAGAACAGAGTGCGAGAGGCGGGGGCGCCAATTTTAGCACAGCACAGGGCGCCACTGAAATTTGAGAGCCAAAGTCCACCACTGCCAGTTTGTTATAGTTTTTTTTTGGGGGGGGTCCTCAGAAAAGGCTTTTACCAGTCATGCCCCCTGGGAGCCTTCAATCTGATGATGCTGGGAATCAAACATGGGCTCTTTGGTGGGCAAACCACTCCCAAATAAATCCGCCCACAAAACACTAGATTCCAACATGGTTCCTGGCAGTGGCGATGATCTGTGGCCTTCCTGTTGTACTACAACTCTCATCATTCCTGACTATTGGCCATGCAGGCCAAGCAAATGGGAACTGGAGTCCATCAATGTCTATGGAAGGACGCAGGTTTCTTATCCCCTGTTCAGGGAAGTTTTTAATGTGTGACATTTTAATGTATTCTTAATCTTTGTTGGAAGCCGCCCAGAGTAGCTGGGGAAACCCAGCCAGATGGGCGGGGTACAAATAATAAATTATTATTATTATTATATTATTATTATTATCGCTGGCTGATGAGGTTCACCCATTTCATCTCTTAGCTTAAACCTCAGTTACGTCTCCTCCTTTTCAGTACGGTTTCATCTCGGCAGCTGTGATGTTTAGATTTTCCTGCCCCTTTCCCCCCTGCTCTTTCGTGTGATGATGTTTTGCAGAAGAGAAATCTGGGCTGACAACCCCTCCCGCTCAACTGTGGCTATTTTATTTGTACTTACAAGTGTGCAGTAATTTTTTATATTTTCATAGGCTCTGGGGGGGGGGGAATGATCAAAGGACTTATTTGTAGCTAAGAGTGTGCAGCATGTTGGTCACTGAATGGGGGGGGGTTGAGTGTGGGGTGGGCAATAGCTCTTCTCTCTTTCCTCACATGCAAAAAAATCAATTGAAGAATATATATATATATATATATATATGCTTTCGTAGATTTTCACGGGTACAGGAATGCAGGTTTTGGTGTCTTCGGGTGTCTTCCCGTGTAAGAGTCGGGGTGTCTGTGCGACGTTTCGACGAGGTCTCACTCGTCATCTTCAGGCTGGTGCTTTCGGCTTCTTGTTACTGGAACAGAGCAGAATCTGGTGTTTGAGTTCCTATAAATACTGTTGAGGGGTGTGGTGCTTTTAATTAGGTTTGTTGTTGGGGTTATAATCTGAGGCTTAGCTGCTAACAGTACGGAAAAGGAATGTATGTGTGTGAGAGAGTGACTTCTGTTTCAGAGCGCTGGGAGGGGGGAATGTTGTCGAGAGACAGGGAGCCTTTGGTTTTTCATCGACAGTCGCATGGCGAAGATGGCAGGGGGAGGGGGGGTCAGAGAAGACCAGAAATAACATCCCGAGAAAAAAGAAACAAATTAAAGAGGGGGAAATGAAGATGCCGCTCAGATGTAGAGGCGCACTGTGATTCTCTCCTTCCAACTGTCCTTTTTAAGGATGCAAATCTCCTTCCTCCCCCCAGCTCGAGAGAGTCTTGGGAAATGAAGTACGTTTCTCCAGAAACAGCTTCATTTGAAAGTATTGGAGCTGTACCATTGAAGTGTTGCTCTTCGTTGGAGGAAAGATAAGGAGGGGAGGGGCAGTTTGGGGGTGTAACAAAAAAGTTGAGAAATACATCTCTCTGTCTCTCCCCCCACCCCGCCCCATGACCTTCTAAATCCAAGAGTTCTTATTTGCCTGATTCTTTCTATTCCTCCTCTGCCCCTCCTTCCCATCCCGATCACGCATTGCGTGGGTGCTGGTTGGAGATCAAAGGGTTCCCAACGGAGGCTTGGCAAAGGCTCACCAGGATAAACACATTTGCTCTCCGGGTATTGTGGCTGAGGAAAGAATGAGCTGAAGTCAATGGCAGCCAGAGCATTATGCACCATGGAAATGGCATGTCCGTTCCTTTCATGTCCTAACTCGTAGAAGTCGGCAAGGGACAGAAGAACCGGCATATATTAAAGGCTGCATTCACCCCCACGACCTGCTGGGGTGCCTTAGTTCTTCCAAGAACACATTTCCCACTGTTTCACCCACAGCCCAAGTTGACACACATTTGTGTGGCTGTCGTCCCAAACCACCGGACTGGAGAAGCAAGTGTGGACTCTGAGCAGTAGGCCGGGTTTTCTGGCCCTACTGTTGCCACATCCTTGGTGATGGAGCAAAGTTGACATGGCTAGTTCATTGTCTGATCTCACCTGAGGTGACACCAAGTCAGGTTGCTCTGCCACCACACTCCAGAGATCTAATCACACTGAGGTGGGACTCTTCCCTGACTACTCACTTGGCCCCTCTGCAGCATCTTGAACCACTTGGCCCCTCTCCAACATCCAGCTCCACAATCTCATCCCAGCCCTCATCTCGCTCTGATTGACCAGGCCAAGAAGTCTTCATGGGGCTCATGACATAGACCACCAACATCATCCCTGCTTATCTTTAGCCCTCTCCAATCCACTCTTGCTTGCCCACATGGAAATCATTGTGACCAATATAGCCCAGCACAGAGTTAGGCGTCCTTAAGATTATTGGCTATAGTGACCATTGATACATCTGGGTTTTGAGATGTTGCCCATGGGTCTTCTTCCACTGGAAGATATCCCTGGTGGTGCACTGTTTCTCAACACGGGTAACGACAAATCTCAATGAAGAACGATCACGGAAGAATCACAGAGATATATTATCTCATGGCATGGTTTCTCTGAAAAAATACGTCTACTGTTGGAGGCAAAGTTGCCTCTGAATACTAGCTGGGAAGTCCGTTTGCTCCCTTATCGGGTGGATAGCTTTGTGGGTGGACCCTGGGCCTCCCTAGTAAAGCAGCCTATCGCAGGCCAGATCATCTTCCTGTTGTCAAATGGGCCAATGACGGTGGAAGTTAGGGGGCATTCCCCTGAGTGTGGGACCGACAAATTGTGGTCCTTGGTGCCACACACAGGAGAAATTTAAATGCTTGGCTTGCGGGGCCTTTTGGCCTCTCTCTCGCTGCCCCTCCACGAGTAAGGATATCCTGTTAAAAGGATTCGGAAGGAGTGGCTCCTGTCCGATGCCCAGACAGGGGCTAGGGCCATACCACTCCTCCAACAGGGACACCCCAATTTGACATAGGTCATAGGACATCTGTCCCCCCCTGACTTCATCCTTAGAAACACTCCTAGCACACGGGAAGGAGCGACATGCGCCATTGCATACCACAATGCCTATGGCCAAACCTCACATCCATAACCAATATAAAGGTAAAGGTAAAGGGACCCCTGACCATTAGGTCCAGTTGTGACCGACTCTGGGGTTGCGGCGCTCATCTCACTTTATTGGCCAAGGGAGCCAGCATACAGCTTCCGGGTCATGTGGCCAGCATGACTAAGCCGCTTCTGGCGAACCAGAGCAGTGCACAGAAACGCCGTTTACCTCCCTGCTAGAGCAGTACCTATTTATCTACTTGCACTTTGACGTGCTTTCGAATTGCTAGGTTGGCAGGAGCAGGGACAGAGCAACGGGAGCTCACCCCATCGTGGGGATTCGAACCGCCGACCTTCTGATCGGCAAGTCCTAGGCTCCGTGGTTTAACCCACAGCGCCACCCGCGTCCCATAGTCGTGGCCTTATTTGATCTCCAAAACCAATATGCCGCATGTTTTCTAGTTATTCACACCTCAGGGAACAGGGTGGTCACGGGGCCTCGATACGCAATTGCGTCTGGTGAGATGAAATCCTCACAATCAAATCACTATTATTTTAATTCAGACGAAGAACACTGGACGCATTCTAAGCAGCAGTTCTTGCAAAGCTTGCCTTAGTGGCATCAATTATGAAACCATAGCAAGGAAATTAACTTCTTCTTTTTTGTAAGATGGTCCAGATTAAAAGAGAAGTGGATGGAGCAAGTTGCGAAGAAGAAGCTGGGGATATTGTCCCTCAAAACTCAGCCAGAATATGTGCTGTTCAAGACAGATAGAAAAATTTCCCCACAAGGGGTCGGGGAACATAACTGAGGGGTAAAACGCATAAGAAGAACAGAGCATGCAAGTACATCCACAGAGCTGGGAAGGGGGCGGAATTATCTCTGAAAGATAAAATCCATTTAACAATCACAAGCCTGTAACCTCTTTCCAGCTCATTCCTTTATCTGGTGCTAAGTAAACCTTTTCTGTTGGTGGAGCGAAAATCCCACTAATAAATTCTGCCGTGGCATCATTCCAAGCTTGGGCCTGATAAAAAACGCTACAATACCTAGAGAATAAATTAGACCTAGGTGCAGGATAGCATCACACAACTCCCTTCTGTCAAACTGTGCTGGAATAAAGAACCCCAGGCTGGCAGGCGGCTTCAGCACTGAAAAGGGGATGGGGATTTTATTTTAAAGAATACCTTGGTGCAGACGGATCATGCCGCTACGCTCTCCTTAACTATCAACATCCAGGTGTCGCCGTGGGACCATATGAGCTCCCCAGCCAAGGCATCTTCCTTCTCAATTGTGTGGGTATCGATTGACGGGATAACAAAGTTTTTGACTGATACCTCCAATATGGAAAAGTTCCAGCCTCTTGTTCTGTTTCCCATCAGGGGAGAAATGTTTCATCCTCAACTCTTTGCTAAATATAGTTGGTGTTGTACTTGAACTTTAGCCATTGCCCAGCCAGCTAGAACTGGTTGCTTTGCCTCCCTCAGTGCCCTACGGATGACACTTACCGCATGTTCCTGAAAACATAGAAATCTTGTGTTGGAAGGGACCCTGTTCACCTCCCAGAGCTATGATTCCCAGTGTGGTTTAACAATCTACTCCTCTTCCAAGGGAACTCTGGGAAATGTAGCTCTGGGAGGAAAATAGAGGCCTCCTAAGAACTAGAAATAGGGACACGGGTGGCACTGTGGGTTAAACCACAGAGCCTAGGACCTGCCAATCAGAAGGTCGGCGGTTCGAATCCCCATGACGGGGTGAGCTTCCATTGCTTGGTCCCAGCTCCTGCCAACCTAGCAGTTCGAAAGTACGTCAAAGTGCAAGTAGATAAATAGGTACCACTCCGGCGGGAAGGTAAACGACATTTCTGTGCACTGCTCTGGTTCACCAGAAGCGGCTTAGTCATGCTGGCTACATGACCCGGAAGCTGTACGCCGGCTCCCTCGGCCACTAAAGCGAGATGAGCGCCGCAACCCCAGAGTCGGTCATGACTGGACCTAATGGTCAGGGGTCCCTTTACCTTTAAGAACTTGCAGCACCCTTAAGAAACTACACTTCCCAAGATGCTATGGGGGAAGCCATGACTGTTAACATGGGCTCACAGTGCCTTAAATGTGTGTTGCAGATGTGGGTTTTGTTTCTATCCTTAAATACCTTTTGAAGTGAAAGGAGTAGGCCCCACAATGGAATCACTCTCAAGGGGCAGGATACCTACCCAAATGACCTCACCAAAGCCCACTTCAGAATTTGGTGAGAGGGTTTCAGAGGAAGAATAAAAACCCTACATATGAGAAGTGCATTCAGCTGTCATAATGATTTCCAAAAGGGTGGCCACGCTAGTCTCTTACAACAAACACAGTCCAAGCCTGAAGATGAACACATTCATTAGCCAGTGTGGTGTCGTGGTTCAAGTGTTGGAAAAGGACTTCAGAGGCCAGGGTTCAAACAGGTAGATGTTGTGAGGATGAAGTTGGGGGCAACTGTGTAGTTGGGGGCAACTGTGTAGGCCACCTTGAGCTCCTTTGAGGAAATGTAGGGGAGAAATGCAATTGAAAAATAAACTCGGCTTAAGCTTTCGTGAATTCAAGTGGCCCCTTTGTCAGAACTGCAATGTTGCCTGTTCCTCCCCAAACTCTGCACACAAATCCCAGCTGCAATTTGAATAGCAATGCTTAAAAGCAAAAAAGAGAGAGAGGGGAGAGATTCTTCTTTTAGGCTTTCGCCTCTCCTCGTCCGCAGCCACACTTTTGCCTGGCAAGCACTGCGGCAGGCAGCCTTGGCATATTTTCGAAAGGGAGGCCAGATAAGATGGCAGGGAGGGCAGGAGTGGCAAGGCGTGCATTAATCAGAGAGAAAAGCTCCGTCTCCTAGAATCCTTTCATTAGCCAGCAAGACAGGTGACCTCTGACTTCCTGCATCACTTACTTCCCCAGTAACAACTCCTCTTGCCAGATCATCTTTCTTGTAGGCCTCATCCATATTCAAAGAGGCGTCATATCCAAGCACCACAAAGAGGCTAATCAAATGGATCTTTCTCTTTCTTTCTTTCTTTCTTTCTTTCTTTCTTTCTTTCTCTCTCCCTCCCTCCTTCCCTCCCTCCCTCCCTTCCCTCACTCTTATAGGGTGAAAAATAAGTACAGTTCCACTTGTGTGATGGGACTTCCTTTTCCTCTGCTCCCACCTGAACCTCTGTCCCCCCCCCATCTGCTCTGGAGGGACTCCCAATCCCATGGAGAATATATTTTTTGGGGGGTGCACTGGGGTGAGGGCTGCAGTTGAGAAGAGTGGAAGGGGAGGTCTCATAGCATTTCATTTGCCTGTTCCATTTGCCTGATCCCACCCATGACTCATCCAGGAAGAAAAGCGAATATTCCAGCCATCTAAGGGTTTGCAATTTATGGGTGGGATTCAGGAAGAAGCCCTGCATGAGGACTTCTGCTTGTGCAATGGGGCTTCCCCCCTGTGTCCCACTGAATTGCTGAGGAGGGGGTGTCAAGAGAACCCCTGGAACTGCATGCAAATGGAGGAAAGGGGAGGTTTTCCAGTCTAAAGTTCAGTTCCCCACACTTCCCCATCAATTTGTAGTTTTTATTCTTAAAAACTCCTCATGGAAATTCACCAGCTTTTTAGTGCAGATTTCGCATCGAAAGCACATTGCTATATGCAGTTTTGCCCAATATACTCATTTTTTAAAAAGCAGTTTTATATAATGCATCTTTGTTAGTTTCACAACTATATGCATTCTAATGCATGCTTCCCTCTAAAACACACTTTTTGTAACACGGCACTTGGCTGGAGAACTCGCGTTCCAGAATTCAGACAAATTATGAATTTGGACTATCTGGGCTTCGGTTTGAATGTTGTTTTGGGAAGTGTGAATCAGGTAGGTCTGCATTTAAATCCTAACCAAATCCCACACTCCAGGTTTGGATTTCTTAGCAGCTGCATGGGAGGAGACCTGTGTCTCTTCCTAATGCAGATGCTGGTGTGATCAAGGAGGCTTGCACTGTTTGCTTAGTAAGTCCTTTGGTGTCGTTTGTGCTGTTTATTTTTTGCTTTCAACATTTCATAGAAGGCAGTTTGTCTAGTTTGCCTTGTGGGTATATTGCGGTGGAGTGAGGCACTTTAAGAAATTCTTGCACTTCACAAATGATCTTGTTAGCCTACAATCGCTAAAGGCTAAGGGCAGAATTAAATTCTGCCTTTCAAAATCTACAAGGCTGAGGCAAAATCTGAGGTCAGGTGTTGATATTTGAATTTTTTTTACTGGTGGAAGGCGGTGTTCCTGAATTCAGTCGGGGGGCTGTTTTGAGCCTTTCAGATTAGAGGGTTGTTTTTTTATCACAAAGACCCTCACTCCAAAAGCAGCTGGAGCCAAATGTCAGCTGCATATTGGCTTTCCATGGGTCATTGCTTTAAATTAAATAATCTGGCAGCCTTTCGTAGACATCGCTGCAGGCTGAAGCAACAGAATTTCGCTCTGTTTCTAATCCCCTGAGATAAATCGGCTCCGAGTTCCACTGATCTAGAATCGCTGAACAGATTTCTCTGGAAACTCTGGCCCCACATCAGAATCTGCTGGATCGATTATCATGAGTGCCAATTATTCAAGCAGCTCACTGGGGTTTTGTGAGGATATAGCAGGGTGAGTGAAAGCATGTTGCCAATGCGATACATAAAAACATCAGTATTTGACAAATCAGGTTACGCTGCATCCTGGGATTTGTAGTACTGGCACTGCCCCTGCACCCAGGAATGAAGTTTCAACACCAGAACTAGGGTTAAGGTAACCTAACTCATCAAGGATGGACAGCAATTCTGCCCCAAACTCCCCATTTGACTGATATAAGCCTTTCATTGTGAACTCAGGCCCCAAGAACATCCAAACAGCACAACTTCCATGAGCTGGTCAGGAACGAGTGGTAGATAAACCAAGTACCCATTACCCAAAGTTGCCTCTGAGTACGCACCAGGGCCATGCTTCCTTCCCTCCCCATCCATGCACTACATGCTCAAGTTATGATAATTGAAGAACCAGTTAGCCAAATGGACACCACCACACCTAAGAGGAATTTGAAGGACAGTGTAGGGCAGGCAGAAAAAGGCAGCCCAACAGCTGACTATGGAGCACCCCCCAAAATCCTTGCTTAGGGTAACAAGCTAATCCCACACTACTCCATGAGTACAGTGATGGCTGGACCACTGGGGGAAACGGGGCCTTGCCCCACCAACCTCAGCCTGGCCTCACCCAGCCCCCACCTTCCTGCCTTCTTACGTACAACCAGTCCAGCGGTGGCTCTGCTTACCAGTTGCCTGCTCCTCCATCCCAGTGTGGCCCTTGTAGAATTCAGTGTGGGCAAAACTAGAATGAGTTGGCTCTCCCTCTCACTGGTTCTGGCTCCCCGTACTGTTGAGCTCCCTGCTTTCTGCTGCACCGGACCCCATCAGGACCAGCCACCACTGCCTGGGTGGGCTGGTGATATGCCATGCTGGTCCAAAAGAGGAAGCCTTGAGGGTGGTGGTTCCCTCTAGAAGAAGAAGAAGAAGAAGAAGAAGAAGAAGAAGAAGAAGAAGAAGGAGGGGAGGAGGAGGAGGAGTTTGGATTTGATATCCTGCTTTATCACTACCCGAAGGAGTCTCAAAGTGGCTAACATTCTCTTTTCCCTTCCTTCCCCACAACAAACACTCTGTGAGGTAAGTGGGGCTGAGAGACGTCAAAGAAGTGTGACTAGTCCAAGGTCACCCAACAGCTGCATATGGAGGAGCGGAGACGCAAACCCGGTTCCCCAGATTACGAGTCTACTGCTCTTAACCACTACACCACACTGGCTCTCAAGAAGGCACCAGGCCACTGTTGATTGGCCAGGACCATCTACTTGCTGCCTTGCCCCCTCTCATCGGAAGGAACATCTACTAAGTCTTCCTTGGCCACGGGGTTGGGCAAATTCATCCCCCTCCAAGCACTGGAAGAGGAACAATATCCGCATAATATACAAACCCAGGGTCATTGTCACATAATATGCAGAGCCAGAAGAGTGAAGGAACACATTATCCAGGGAGAAAAGAATGAATGAATCTCTCCCTTTGTATTACCCTATTCCAAAGTTATCTTTAGAAGCTGTGATGTATAATTTATTCTTCACATCTTCCCTTGCTTTGTTCGGTGAGTACCAACATTTTAACAAGCACCTTTTGGTATTATTGCCGTTCTTGTCACCGGTGTAACGCGGTGCAGGGCGGTTGGCTGGTGCCTATGCTCACCTCAATGAAAGTAAGCATTGTGGGGGCTGCAGATTTTCTCCTTGGCAGCCTCACACCTCTGCACCGGGCTATTTCTGGAAGACCCCCCCCTTCCTCCCCAACCATCTCACTGTCTCCTGCCTGGCAGGTTCTTGCTGCATGGTGAGCGAGCGAGCTAAGTTCATTAAAATAGAATTTGGTGGGTTATCACACCAAATTAACTCTACATGCATCTGCTGCCTGTCACTTTTGATCCTCCCTCCCTTTTATCACTTAATACTTCTGCTACCTGCCTGAGCCAACTTTGCAACGAGCGGAAGTTGGAGGCTCAATAGATGGCTCCTTGTTCTGCAAACCCCTTTCCTGTTTTGCATGGAACAGCAACTTCCTTATGGCCAAGTCTACTTGTTCATTATCCAGCAAATAACTGGCAACCTTCTCCTTAGGTTGCATGGAACCAATAGGGGCAACAAGGGATATTATCTCATTTCCCATGGAATTCTTGGGAGAAAAGCAATGACAAACCTGAACAGCATCTTAAAAAGCAGAGACATCACCTTGCCAAAAAAGGTCCGTATAGTTAAAGCTATGGTTTTCCCAGTAGTGATGTATGCAAGTGAGAGCTGGACCACAAAGAAGGCTGATCGTCAAAGAATTGATGCTTTTGAATTATGGTGTTGGAGGAGACTCTTGAGAGTCCCATGGACTGCAAGAAGATCAAACCTATCCATTCTGAAGGAAATCAGCCCTGAGTGCTCACTGGAAGGATAGATCCTGAAGCTGAGGCTCCAAGACTTTGGCCACCTCAATAGAAGAGAAGACTCCCTGGAAAAGACCCTGATGTTGGGAAAGATGGAGGGCACAAGGAGAAGGGGATGACGGAGAATGAGGTGGTTGGACAGTGTTCTCGAAGCTGCAAACATGAGTTTGACCAAACTGCAGGAGGCAGTGGAAGACAGGAGTGCCTGGCGTGCTCTGGTCCAGGGGGTCACGAAGAGTCGGACACGACTAAATGACTAAACAACTAAACAACAACAACAGAGTTGGAAGGGACCCCGAGGGCCATGTAGTCCAACTCCCTGCAATGCAGGAATCTGAACTAAGCATCCATGATAGATGGCCACCCAACCACTGCTTCAAAACCTCCAAGGAAGGAGAGCCCACAACCTCCTGAGACTGTTCAACAGCTCTTAGCATCAGAAAGGTCTTCCTGATGTTGAGCCTGAATCTCCTTTCTTGCAACTTGAAGCCATGGGTTCGAGTCCTACCTTCCAGAGCAGAAGAAAATAAGCTTGCTCCAGCTTCCATGTGACAGCCCTTGAGATATCTGAAGGTGACTATCATATTTCCTCTCAGTCTCCTCTTTTCCAGGCTAAACATACTCAGCTCCCTCAACCATTCCTCATCAGGCTTGGTTTCCAAAACCTTGTTCATTTTGGTCGCCCTTCTCTGCACATTTACCTTGAAAGCAGCCTGTTTGTTGCAGCTGGGAAACCACTGGAAATACAGGCAGGTTGGGAATGCGTATATGACATTTTACTGAAGATACTTCCTATTGCCATTGTCCAACCTTGCTTTGCCCCATCCTCATTTGCCTCTATTGGCTGTGGTGACTCGCATGATTTTGCTGGTGATGCAGTTCCACCAGGGCTGATGAACTCACAGACTTATGCTCTGGCTACCAATCTGATTAAAAAGAATGTTTAAGAAGAACCTGACCAGTGGCTCATCTAATCCAGCAACCTGTTCTTACAGCGGCCAACCAGATGCCTGTGAGAACCCCCCCAAGCAGGACAATGGCACTTCTCTCTCTTGTAGCTCCCAGCAAATGGACTTCAGAAATATCACTGTCTCTGACCATAGAGGCAGAACGTTGCAAAGTTCCCTGTGGTCCTCGTATGAAGAGCGGTATAAATACAACATAATGAATAAACATAGCCATTGTGGCTAGTAGCCACAATGATCCTTCATGACTGTTGGTGATAACAAGGGGCTAGGATGACACAAGGGTGCTCCACAGAAGCTCAGTGGTAGAGCACATATCTTGGATGCAGAAGGTTCCATGTTCAAACCCTCGCATCTGGATAGCTGAGTTGGTTAAAGCATGGTGTTGAGGGTGCCAAGGTTGCAGGTCCAATCCCCTTCTGGGACAGCTGCACACCAGTGTGGTGTAGTGGTTAAGAGCGGTAGACTCGTAATCTGGTGAACCAGGTTCGCATCCCTGCTCCTCCACATGCAGCTGCTGGGTGACCTTGGGCTAGTCACACGTCTGTGAAGTCTCTCAGCCCCACTCACCTCACAGAATGTTTGTTGTGGGGGAGGAAGGGAAAGGAGAATGCTAGCTGCTTTGAGACTCCTTTGGGTAGTGATAAAGAGGGATATCAAATCCAAACTCTCTTCTCCTTCTTCTTCTTCTTCTTCTTCTTCTTCTTCTTCTTCTTCTTCTTCCTCCTCCTCCTCCTCCTCCTCCTCCTACATTGGAAGGAGTTGGACCAGATAATCCTCAGGGTCCCTTCCAATTCTCCAACTCTATGATCTCCAAGCAGGGTTGGGGAAGTGTCCCGCCTGAAAGCATTGAAAGCTACTGTGGCAGTATAGAGCAGGGGTAGTCAACATGGGTCCCTCCAGATGGTGTGGACTCCAATTCTCATCATCCCCAAACCATAAAGCCATTGGTAGAGCATGATGGGAGTTGTAGTTCACACCATCTGGAGAGTACCACACTGGCTATCCTGTTACAGACAGTTCTGTGATGGATGGACCAATGACTTGGTATAAGGTTGTCTCTTGTTTCCCACATTCTACTTCAGCCCCAAAATGTTGCGCCTGTTCGCACAGAGCTAAATTTTGATTCTTATGCTTTCAATACTGACATTGTTTCGCTGGTGAATTAATGTGTTTCTCCCAAGTACAAGTTGGCTTGATCTGTGACACATGGGCCATTAAAATTGCATTTGAGGTTAACAGCAGAAGGGGAAAACAAAGTCCAGTTGAATAATACATAAAGAATTGCTCCAATTAGACATACATTTAAATAATATAAATATACGTCATTACGATATCCTGTGAATTATAAATTATGATTTCCATATTTCCCCAATTATTGTAAGGGGAAGCAAACAAACCCCAGGTCATGACTTCCTGATTAGTGCAAACCATCGACACCCTTCTGCACCCACTGTAGCTAGGGGCTTAAGGACATTGGGGTCATGTGATTGCATCAGCCAATCAAGCTTTGAGATCTTTGATTTGATGGATTGATGCAGGCATGTTCGCTCTCCCTCTTTCTGCGACGCATTGGTTGGCCTTTAATAGCCACAGTTCATTTGAATTACTTGTGAGGCTTTCAGTGTTAACTTCTCCACTTGCAGCTAAAGTTGGACTCTTTTGGAAGCATTCAGGGACATCAATCCTGGGGTGTCTAGGAGGCACCTCGGCACTAATGAACAGCTCAATCTACAGATATTTCCACCATACCTGCAGGGGTAGATGGCTCTGTCTAGTTCAGTCCCCCATTTCTCCAATCTCAAACTCAGTTCGTCATTTTTTATATATATACAATTTTCTTTTATATTTCTTTCATGCTGGCTTTAATGTATGTATGTGTTTGCTTTGTGCTTAAAATGTTGTAAGTCACATTGACTTGTCATTAAAAAAACAACAACACACCAATCTATAAATTAAATTTGTAAGAGCATAAGAAGAGCTTGCTGGATCAGGCCCATTGAGTCGAGCGTCTGGTTCTCACAATGACCAATCAGATGCTTGCAGGTTTCCCACAAGGCCCTCCCCTCCAGTTTCTAGCAACTGTCATTCAGAAGCATAATGCCTCTGTCAGTAGAACATGCAATTTCCCCTAATATACACATTTTTGCAACCCCCCCATGCATTGCTTTTTTTGTATGCCATTTCCACTAAATATATGCATTTTCATATGCACGTTACCCTAATATACGCATATTGTTATTTTTTACACGTTGCTTGGCTGAAGATTTGCATTGCAAAATTTGGAGAGGTGCAAATTTCAAATGACTGCTGTGGTTTATAGAGCAAGAATTGGGTAGATTCCCCTTTTGGTACGAATCTGAAATTTCCCTCTTCCCTAGCAGAAATGCAACCTCCTGCTTCTCTCCTGAAAGCACCCTCTTCCCCAGTGTTATCTCCCTCGGAGAAAGGGCTGCAAATGAGCATTGAGAGATGGCCCAGATCCTGACTCCACAGAAGAACTGTGGCATTTCCTGCTGCGATGCACCAGGTTGTACCCAGCACAGAGGCAGTTCTGTGGGCCTTATCATATCTGGCAGGCCTACCCAACCTGAAACCATCTGAGCGAAGTCTCCGAAATTGTCTGAAAGTGGAGTGTCAGGAAGATGCTTGCATGGCAGATGACATCTCCTCTTGGCAGAGTTTAATAACATCCCGGCTGTTCATGCTTCATGATACAATAACAGAGGAGGGGAGGTTTCTGAGCAATATGAGACAGATACCGGACTGCAAGATGAGATGGGGAGAAAGCAGAGGGAGGGGAGGCAAGAGAGAAGGAGAGAAGGAGAAGGGGATGGAGGGAAGAAGGAGAGGGAGGGAGGGAAACAGAGGAGAGAGCAGCATACAGGCAAGATCACAACCAGGACCGATGAGATATGGGGTGGAGGAGCAAGTAGATTTCTGGGGCCTGGAAGTCTGGAAGCAGCCCTGGGGCCCAAGTATCTTGCATATGTTTTATGTAATAATTAACAAAATACACACTTAGCCCTCAATGCATTGACAATTCTGAGCAATAGCTTGCCAACCTGTGCGGTGAAACTAGCATTTCTGACTCTCTATGAACATTTGCTTCTGCTATTTTGCTGTGCGCTACAGCACAGCTTCATCTTATGCGTGGCCACCTTTGCAGGCTTTCGTAAGCGAACACCACATGAACGCAACCCAGTTTTGCGCGATATACTTTGTGTTAGTTTAGCGTTGGAAGTGCATTGTTAGTTCCGCAATGGTTGTGTGGGTGCTTATATTATTGATACCAGCCATTAGGATCTGAATACGTTCTGCAGGTATGGACATTTCAACGAGGGTGACCTGAGCTTAAGCTCTCAATCAAAGGTAAAGCTTAGTTTGTCATGTGACTTGGGGACAGTCAGAACCACCAGCTTAACCTATGATGATTGCAGGGCTTTTGTGAAGATGGAAGGAGACAACGCCTTGACACTTCCCACCCTGAGCTGTTTGATGGAAGGATAGCAAGCAGGTACAGTGGTACCTCGGGATACATACGCTTCAGGTTACAGACTCTGCTAACCCAAAAATAGTAGCTCGGGTTAAGAACTTTGCTTCAGGATGAGAACAGAAACCGTGCTCTGGCGGCGCGGCGGCAGTGGGAGGCCCCATTAGCTAAAGAGGTGCTTCAGGTTAAGAACAGTTTCAGGTTAAGAACGGACCTCCAGAACGAATAAAGTACTGCCCCAGAAACTACAACTAATCCAGAATGCAGCAGATAGACTGGTGACCAGGAGCGGCCGCTGAGACCATATAACACTGGTCTTGAAAGACCTACACTGGCTCCCAGTACATTTCCATGCACAATTCAAAGTGTTGGTGCTGACCTTGAAAGCCCTAAACGGCCTTGGTCCAGTATATCTGAAGGAGCATCTCCACCTCCATCATTCTGCCCGGACACTGAGGTCCAGCGCTGAGGGCCTTCTGGCGGTTCCCTCGCTATGAGAAGTGAGGTTACAAGGAACCAGGCAGAGGGCCTTCTCGGTAGTGGCACCCGCCTTGTGGAACGCCCTCCCTCCAGATGTCAAAGAGAAAAACAACTACCAAACTTTTAGAAGACATCTGAAGGCAACCCTGTTTAGGGAAGCTTTTAATGTTTGATGTATTACAGTATTTTAATATGTTTTTGGAAGCCGCCCAGAGTGGGTGGGGTATAAACAACAACAACAACCACCACCACCACCACCACCACCACCACCACCACTGTACAATTAATGGCCCCCTGTGATTGTGAAATCAACACACTGTGCAATAATGATGTGAGCAATATATGAAAATAATTTGCACATTGAAGTATTCCTCCACGTCAAAGTAAAACGCTCACTAGCCCATTTTCCTCCTTCTCTTCACTGCTTGTAAACAAACTGGTGAGTAAATAAATTCCCCTATGGGGGAGGAAAGAACCTTCCCCTCCCTTCAGGCTACAGGCTAGTGATTACGGCGTTGGTTGTTCTGGCTGCCACGGTGGTAGGCGCTCAGGCTTACATGCGTTTTGCAGGCCTTCTGGGAGCGCCTTTGCGAATTGAACAAACAAGACGGCAGATGTGTGTTCACATTCCTGCACAGGGAGCCGAATCGCAAGGTCAAGCAAGAGGGAGAGAAGAAAGGGAGCCTTATCAAAGGGACAAGGGCTGTGGTGGCTCGGATTATCTCAGACAGTCCTGCATTGTCAGAAGGACTGACCTTCAGTTGAGCCACCACGCCAGACTCTTCCCTCTGTTGGCTCTTCTTATGGGGAAGATAAAAGGCCCCATCACACCTTTTCAAAAGGATTCAAGCCCTATTGTTCCTGCTTACCTTTGATTTAAACAATGTTGACGAATCCAGCTTCTAACGTCCAAGTCAAAGTGTAGGTGGACGCCAAAGAGATGCCGCTGGTATTTGTCTGTCCAGATTTCAGCTTTCTTGTTTGTGGGAGAGCATCGAGATGCTGCCATTCAAAGAGATACAAGACTCTCTGTGCTGCATTTTGGACTGGCAAAAACAGACACCTAAGGGCAACTGGTCCCTCTTTTTAGACGCAGCTCATGTCGATGCAGAGTTGGACGACGGTTACTCAAGGACAGAGGCAACTTAACCTATCATGGCTTGGATGGACACAGAGAAACTGTTCCAACCAGGTGTGACCATATTGTCACAACTCTTCCAGGTGGGGCTAACAATGGAATGTCTGATTGAAAAGGGGGATGATTATGATGATTACATTTCTATCCCACATTTTTCTCCAAGGAGCTCAATATGGGGTACATGGTTCTCCTGCCCATCATTTAATCCAAACAACAGTCCTGTGAGATAGGTGAAGCTGAGAGGCAGTGACAGCCACGAGGCCACCCAGTGAACTTCATGGCTGGGAGGGGATTCGAACCCTGGTTTCCCAGGTCCTAGCCTGACACTCTACTCGGATTCCAACTTTGAAAAGGTGGAAGAGGCCTGGGGAAATATGGAGGAGAACTGTAGAAAGTTGAGAGAGGAGAATATGACCAAGTGGGTTTCCTTGACTGACCTAAATGAACCTAGGAAAGTCAAGGCTGAAGAATTGAAGAATGGATAACCCTTTCCTCCACTCTGAGACCAGCAGGAACCCAAAAGATTTTATGACAATTATGGTGTCAAGTTGGTGTTGTTTAGAACGAACACGGACTCCCAGAGCTCACAGGACCATGACAGGTTGTCTGTAACATCTCAGAAAAGGGATACGCATGATCAAGGGAATGGAGCAACTCCCCTGTGAAGAAAGATTGCAGCGTTTGGGACTCTTTAGTTAATGAAAATTCGAGTCAGAGGAAACACGATAGAAGTTTTTATAAATGAAGCATGATATGGAGAACATGGAAAGAGAAAAGTTATTCTTCCTCTCTCATAACACGAGAACTTGGGGAAATCCAATGACGCTGAATGTTGGAAGATTAAGGACAGATAAAATAAAGAAAGAGCGTTGTTACACTATGGAACTCCCTCCCACAGGAAGCAGTGGTTGCCACTAACCTGGGTGGCTTTAAAAGAGGACTGGACAAATTTGTGGAGGAGAGGGCTATTGATGGCCACTGGTCCCATCACCTCCTGGCAAATAAAAGGGGAAGAATGGAGGCAGTGAGAGATTTTACTTTCTTGGGTTCCATGATCACTGCAGATGGTGACAGCAGTCACGAAATTAAAAGACGCCTGCTTCTTGGGAGAAAAGCAATGACAAACCTAGACAGCATCTTAAAAAGCAGAGACATCACCTTGCCAACAAAGGTCCGTATAGTTAAAGTTATGGTTTTCCCAGTAGTGATGTATGGAAGTGAGAGCTGGACCATAAAGAAGGCTGATTGCCGAAGAATGGATGCTTTTGAATTGTGGTGCTGGAGGAGACTCTTGAGAGTCCCATGGACTGCAAGAAGATCAAACCTATCCATTCTTAAGGAAATCAGCCCTGAGTGCTCACTGGAAGGACACATCATGAAGCTGAGGCTCCAATATTTTGGCCACCTCATGAGAAGAGAAGACTCCCTGGAAAAGACCCTGATGTTGGGAAAGATGGAGGGCACAAGGAGAAGGGGACGACAGAGGACGAGATGGTTGGATAGTGTTCTCGAAGCTATAAACATGAGTCTGACCAAACTGCAGGAGGCAGTGGAAGACAGGAGTGCCTGGCGTGCTCTGGTCCAGGGGGTCACGAAGAGTCGGACACGACTAAATGACTAAACAAACAAACAAACAAACAAACAAACAAACAAACAAACAAAAAGCTATGATGGTTCAGCTATGCCTCCACAACTGGTGGCAGCAATGCAATCCAGTTGATGAAAACCACAGACGGAGACAAAGCTCTTGTGTTGGGATCCTGCTTGTAGATTTCCAGTGGGCATCAAGTTGGCCAGTGTGAGAAGAGGATGCTGGACTAGATGGGTTACTGGCCTGATCCGGCAGGTGCTTTTTATGTCTTTATGTGTAGTGTATAATATACCCCTCGGAGCCATCTTTTTATTGTTATTTTTTCTCCATCCAAGAGCTCTCGCTCTTCATTTTAACATTTCTTTTCTAGACCTTCACTGTTCGTCTTTTCACCTGCTGGAAGACAGAGAAAGGAACCTCAAAGGGGAAGAAGAAGTTCCTAACTTTCCCCTGTTAAATCCTGGGCTTCCACCTTCCCTTATTGATACCACCACAGCCTACAAGGTGGGACATCGTTTGGTGGAGAATTGAGCTCAGCATAACAGAAGGCAGCAGCTGTCAGGAAGACTCTGGTGGATTGAACCCAGCTGGAGCTGGGGACACAGCTCCTCTTGCACGAAAGATCTGTACCATTGGTAATTGATTTTTTTTAATTTTTATTTTGGGTGGTGGCTGATTTCAGAGTCGGATCGCCTTGTTCTCCTGCGCCTCTGTTGAGCCTCTATTTGCAAGCTGTGTATTTGTTAAACTAATTGACTTGCCGGGACTGCTGCTGCTGGTGGTACAGTTTAGGATTAAACACACAAAGGAGGGAGAAGAGGAAATTGGGGGCTTAGGCTGGTGTGTGTGTTTCTAAGCTTCCACCTGTAAATCCATATCATTGGAGGCTAACTTAAAAAGGGAAGGGATGCCCCCCTCTTACGCACGCCATATGCAGGTGGCTGCCTGGGAAAAGCGTTTGCCAGCGAGAGCATCTGCTTAAAAGCCTCCAAATGTTCAAGATGTTTACGAACCAGAGATAATATCTCTTCCCCTCCTGTCATTCACCTCATCTCAGCTAAGCAGGAAAAATAAGGGAAGGAAATTGCACGGAGAAAATGAAAGGAAGTTGGCCAGGTTGCTCGGAGTCTTGTATATATTGCGGGAAATGGGCTGGGGAGGTGGTGGCCAAGGGGTAAGTGCTCTGAGCAGCAGGAGGCGTGGGTGTGAATTCAAAGCAGAGCTTCCGGCTTTGAAACTAATTCACAGCAAACAGGATCCCGGAGCTGCCTGCCTTATCAGCCCACGAAGCGACCTCCTCCTTGTAGGTTTGCTGGAGGAATTTGTGCTCTGGCAAATTCCTACACCGAACGACCTGATCGGAATCTCTTGGATGAACAAGGGGGAACTCAGCTACCCAGAGGCTTTTGCAATTCTCTGAATTTTGTAATGCTGTCCTTGGCACTGCCGGTGTATTGAGATAGGTGTTTAAATACGTACAGTGGAACCTCGGGTTACAAATGCTTCGGGTTACAAACGCTTTAGGTTACAAACTCCGCTAACCCGGAAGTAGTACCTCAGCTTATGAACTTTGCCCCAGGATGAGAACGGAAATCATGTGCCGGTGGTGCGCCAGCTACGTGCCGTCAGTGGGAGGCCCCATTAGTGAAAGCACGCCTCAGGTTAAGAACGGTTTCGGGTTAAGAAGTGACCTCCGGAATGAATTAAGTTCATAACCTGAGGTTCCAACATTTCAGAGCCTATGACTTGCCGATCAGAAGGTCGGCGGTTCGAATCCCCATGACGGGGTGAGCTCCCGTTGCTCGGTCCCTGCTCCTGCCAACCTAATAGTTCAAAAGCATGTCAAAGTGCAAGTAGAGAAATAGGTACCGCTCCGGTGGGAAGGTAAACGGCGTTTCCGTGCGCTGCTCTGGTTCCCCAGAAGCGGCTTAGTCATGCTGGCCACATGACCCGGAAGCTGTACGCCGGCTCCCTCGGCTAAAAAAACGAGATGAGCGCCGCAACCCCAGAGTTGGTCATGACTGGACCTAATGGTCAGGGGTCCCTTTATCTTTAATCTTTCATGAGTTTTGGACCAGGCAAGGCATATCTTAGGGCTGCCATACATCTGAAATTTCCTGGACATTACTGTGGGATTCAACAGACGAAAACAATGTCTGGGCGGAAATCTGGATGTATGGCAACCCATGTCAGAAGTCCCTTAAAAAAGCTCAACAACTTTGCCAATGAATAGTTCAAGAACCATTGTGCCCAGATTTTAACTTTTTGAAATCTGGCAACCCTACCATATTTGCATCTTCCGTGCAAATGTTATTCCTGAAATAGCATTGTCAAGAAACAAGCAAACCAAAAGAATAAAACAGCAAAGGACTCTTTTGAAAGATCATCATAACAATATTTTGAACATCTATATAGAAACAGCATGAAAATGCACATTTATTTTGCACATGAATATGCACAGAGAATAGCCCTGCAAGACGAATTAGGCAGGCATTCAAATGAAAATAGATAGCAATTTTTTAAAAAGTTTCTTATACCTCCTTTTGCACCGACAGAGCGAGCCAATACCTGCCTACTTGGAAATAACTGATCCTGAGGTCAATGGAAGCTACTCCCAGATTAGTGTGAATAGCATTGCAGCCAGAATATTTTATCCTCATACATTTTATAATCAGATCTTCCTCCCTCCCTGTTTTCCTCCAAGAAAAGTTTTCAAAACATTATCCCTTTAAGAAGTTCATAAATAACCACCCAGCACCCAAAGATTTCCTATTAAAATCCTGAACATATGCTACTTAGGAAAAAAATATTTCAAAGCAAAATTAGCTGATAACGAAAGAATCCCATAAAGGCCTATCTTTCCAATCATCCGGTATTTCTTTTGTAATTTCCTCAGAGATCCAGGAAGGATTTTTCCAGATGTCTCTGTTCCTTCCAGGTGGCATGTTCAACGGAATTTGGAGAACAGCCAATGATACGCTTATTCTTTTGCCTTTTCTTTTCTTTTCCTTTTTAAAATCAGGAGAGCCAAAGAACAGAAAACTCAATGACATGTTGGGAAGATCTGAAGGTAGGAAACGAAGAAGAGATGAGCTGCTTGCCCATAGCTAATAGGGAAGGTTCTTTTGTCTTGCAAACCTTCAGAGACTCTCATTTCGCCCATGATTATCTGGAAGTGGACAGTGTGCAGTTAAGCTATGAAACTCAATCCCATAGCAGGCAATGATGACCACCAACCTGGATGGCTTTAAAAGAGGATTAGACACATTTATGGAGGGCAGTGTTATCACTCTGCCTCCATGGTTGGAGGCAGCAACACTTATGAATACCAGTTACTACTACTACTACTACTACTAATTATTTATTATTTATACCCCACCCTTCTGGCTGGGTCTCCCCAGCCACTCTGGGCAGCTTTCAACAGAATATTAAAAACAATACAGCATCAGACATTAAAAACTTCCCTAAACTGGGCCGCCTTCAGTAAAATAGTTGCTTATTGCCTTGACATCTGCTGGGAGGGCGTTCCACAGGGCAGGTGCCACGACCGAGAAGGCCCTCTGCCTGTAACCTCACTTCTCGTAATGAGGGAACTGCCAGAAGGCCCTCGGTGCTGGATCTCAGTGTCTGGGCTGGATGATGGGGGTGGAGATGCTCCTTCGGGTATACTGGGCCGAGGCTGTTTAGGGCTTTAAAGGTCAGCACCAACACTTTGACTTGTGCTCGGAAACGTACTGGGAGCCAATGAAGATCTTTTAGGACCAGTGTTATGTGGTCTCGGTGGCCACTCCCAGTCACCAATCTAGCTGCCGCATTCTGGATTAATTGCAGTTTCCGAATCACCTTCAAAGGTAGCCCCACGTAGAGCGCATTGCAGTAGTCCAAGCAGGAGATAACGAGAGCATGCACCACTCTGGCAAGACAGTCTGCGGGCAGGTAGGGTCTCAGCCTGTGTACCAGATGGAGCTGGTCAACAGCTGCCCTGGCCACAGAATTGACCTGCGCCTCCATGGACATCACAGGAGGGGAGAGTGCTCCTGTGCTCAAATTCTGCTTACTAGCTTCCCATAGGCATCTGGCTGGCCAGTGTGAGAACAGGAGCATGGACTAGATGGGCCATTGGTCGGATTCAGCAGACTCTTCTTACAAATCAGGACCAGAGCGACATGTGACGCCAAACCCCTGAGATTGTACCCCAAGATAATAGCCCTCCAAGAGAACACGAAAAATAAGTTGATCCAAATGAGATGTATCTTCCTAAATCTCAACTCCCAACATCACCATAGAGTTATCCACAGTAGCAATTTCAAGAAGCCAGCCTCAAGGCTTGCTCCAAACACCACTGCAGTTTCTTGCCAGAATGAGGCCCCTGCGTCAGACTCCCCTAAACTTTTAGTTGCTGCGTGGAAGTTGCTGATGCAACAGCTCCACACACCTATTCCCAGCCCATTGTGCCTCTCTCGCTCAAGACTAAGGCTTCTGACAATCTTGAACACCAACCCTGCCTGGGTTGAAGGGCAAGGACAAGACAACATTGAATGAAATATTTTTCTGATTTACAATGTCCATGGGCCCTTCCCACAGACTCCTCAGAATCCCTTTGAATGTGAAAATTACACAGTGCTGGGAAACGCATGCCTGCTAACATCAACCTGGCATTGTGAAGTTGGGGGGGGGGAAATCATGGTGCAACATTACCCCATTTCTTCCAATGTGCACATTTTATTTTTTTTGCAAAGCAATTTCCCCTAATAGACTTTGTTGTATGTAATTTTCACTAACATATGCATTTTAATGCATGCATTGCCCCTGTAGATATCTTAGTTGGAGAACTGCAGCACAAAATTCGGAGAAATGTGAATTTCTAAGACATTCTGTTTTGCTTTGCAGTTCGATGAAGGAATAGGCGAGCTTGCACTGTGAGCTGCATTGATTTTCTCTACCACCATTAGAATAACATTGTGTGTGTGTGTGTTGTGGGGGTTGGGGCTGGAGGGGCGGGAGAGAGAAGCATGTATGCTTCCTTGAGCTCCTTGGGGGAAAGGTAGAAAATAAAGGCAACAATAACATAAAGACATTTCTCAGGGTTCAGGGATGAATCCTGGCTCAAATCAAGTCCCTGGCAAGGAGAGCAGGCTGTTTTGACAGCATAAGAGCCCCAGAAAACCATATGTGCAGGATTGAATCTTTTTTAAAAAGTGGACAGGTTGAAGGAACATGGGAAGAAGAAATAGGGTGAGTGAGAGAGAGTGATAGATTCTTTATCAAAGCAGACTTCAGCCATTTCCGCTTCCCCCCTCCTCAATTATTTACCCTTTGGCGCTGTGGATGAGAGAGAAACTATATTTGAAATGAGACAACAAGGCTCACAAAGAGGGAGGAGGGAAGACTAAATGTATTTCTAAGCCATCCAATATGAGGCAGGAAAGCCAGTTGGGGAGAGGGGCAAGACAGAGAAGTTCTTGGAATGAACTTGGTGCATCCCCTGCCCCCACCAAACAAGAAGTCGAGCATTTCTTGATCTAGACCCTGCTGCTGGAGAGGAAGGGGACGCGGGTGGCACTGTGGGTTAAACCACAGAGCCTAGGACTTGCCGATCAGAAGGTTGGGGGTTCGAATCCCCACGACGGGGTGAGCCCCTGTTGCTCAGTCCCTGCTCCTGCCAACCTAGCAGTTCAAAAGCACGTCAAAGTGCAAGTAGATAAATAGGTACCACTCCGTTGGGAAGGTAAACGGCGTTTCTGTGCGCTGCTCTGGTTCGCCAGAAACGGCTTAGTCATGCTGGCCATGTGACCCGGAAGCTGTACGCCGGCTCCCTCGGCCAATAAAGCAAGATGAGCGCCACAACCCCAGAGTCGGCCACGACTGGACCTAATGGTCAGGGGTACCTTTACTGGAGAGGAAAGGCAAAAGGGGAGAGAGGAGGTTTTTAAACAGAGGTGGGATGGCCAGAGATTCCTTAGCTGAGATTCCTACATTGCAGGGGTTGGAATAGATTACTTCTGGGGTCCCTTCCAACCCTGCAATTCTATGCTTCTATGAGGGGACACAGTATATACACACATCATCAAGGAAGGACATCAAATGATCAGTCCTCGTGCTTGCATTGTGCTGAAACCCATCCTCCAATTTCTTGGAGTTTTCTCCACAGATGGGCTGGTGGTTCAGCTCTCTTCAGACTAACCATGCACTGTAACCCTGGTTGTGCTTTGTCTGGGATTGCTAAATCATGACCATGGGTTTGAACTACAAGCTGAGACAAACTGTGGGCTAGTTAAGCCCGGCAGAGAAGTCAGACAACCAGGGAGGAGGGAAGGGCCCACAATATTATCTCCTGGAATCTGTGTGCTTGCAACCATGATGACTATGGGCTGCCTCCATAGTTGAGGGCAGCAAAGCTTCTTCATACCAACCATGGAGACAGGTGGAGAGTGCTCTTGCGCTCAGGTCCTACCTGTCGGGGCATCTGGCTGGCCACTGAGAGAACAGGATGCTGGACTAGATAGGCCATCAAGATCCAGGATGCTGTTCTTATATTCATATGTTCTGCCCATTCACACTAAGCTATGGTTTGGCTTACCGCAGCATGCAGAACAGGCCACTGGTTTGGGATGGCAGGCATCCCTGTGAATGCTGTGATGTATGTGCTAAGATACGTAACGTAACGTAACGTATAGTATACAGTGGTGCCCCGCAAGACGAAATTAATTCATTCCGCAATTTTTGTCGTCTAGCGAATTTTTCGTCTTGCGAAGCACGAAATCCCATAGGAATGCATTGAAAATCAATTAATGTGTTCCTATGGTCAAAAAAAGTCCAAACAAAGCCAAATTTGGTACAACAACAGTTTATTAACTGCTCTTTAAAGTCACACATACTGTAAAGAGCAGTTCAAACATTTAAGGGAAAATAAATTAACTTTATAAACAAAACATGTCTTTGTTTTTAGTCAAAGAAAAAAAGTCGCGAGACGTTTTCGTCTTGCGAAGCAAGCCCATAGGGGAAATTTGTCTTGCGAGGCAAATCGCGAACGGAAAAAACTTTCGTCTAGCGAGTTTTTTGTATTGCGAGGCATTCGTCTTGCGGGGCACCACTGTAGTATAGTATAGGTCCGTATAGTTAAAGCTATGGTTTTCCCAGTAGTGATGTATGGAAGTGAGAGCTGGACCATAAAGAAGGCTGATCGCCGAAGAATGGATGCTTTTGAATTCTGGTGCTGGAGGAGACTCTTGAGAGTCCCATGGACTGCAAGAAGATCAAACCTCTCCATTCTGAAGGAAATCAGCCCTGAGTGCTCACTGGAAGGACAGATCGTGAAGCTGGGGCTCCAATACTTTGGCCACCTCATGAGAAGAGAAGACTCCCTGGAAAAGACCCTGATGTTGGGAAAGATGGAGGGCACAAGGAGAAGGGGACGACAGAGGATGAGATGGTTGGACAATGTTCTCGAAGCTACCAGCATGAGTTTGACCAAACCGTGGGAGGCAATGGAAGACAGGAGTGCCTGGAGTGCCTGGAGTGTCCATGGGGTCACGAAGAGTTGGACACAACTAAACGACTAAACAACAACAATGTGCTAAGATCGCAATTCAACAGACAATGTATTCAGGGACCAAATATCCACCTTGTCCAAATCATTTATTCTGTCTTCAGGGACAGTAAATTAACTCTGTACTGTCCTCATATATGCAAGTAAGCTTCCACATTATTCCTCCTTTCTTGGATTTGGAGCGATGCTTCTGCAAGCCTCTTCTTCTTTGGAGGTCTTTAAGCAGAGGCTTGACAACCATATGTCAGGAGTGCTCTGATGGTGTTTCCTGCTTGGCAGGGGGTTGGACTCGATGGCCCTTGTGGTCTCTTCCAACTCTATGATTCTATGATTCTATGATTTTAAGCCTGTATTAACTGGCTCTCCAGGCGAGCTATGTATAACTGTGTGATAAACCTGTTACACCTTAATTCAATAATAGCCAAGCCTCAACAGACAAGGTGGCTCTGGCAAGGAGAAAACCCAAGAGGATCCACTTGCTGGCTCCACCCACCTGTCAAAATGGCCCTTGGGGTTTAAGGAGGTGTATCTGACACC
Organism: Podarcis vaucheri; assembly: GCF_965113315.1. Classification (NCBI taxonomy): domain Eukaryota; kingdom Metazoa; phylum Chordata; class Lepidosauria; order Squamata; family Lacertidae; genus Podarcis; species Podarcis vaucheri. The sequence continues at coordinate 4,723,461 of NC_138749.1, forward strand.
TTTTCACATTGAGTGATTCAAGCTGCAAGAGATCCTCAGGGTGTGGTCTTGTTTAGGGCTCGTTGCTGGAGACTACATTTAGTTTCAGAGAAGATGCATTTGCATTTTCTGCGGTTTGGATCATATTCTCGCATGACTGTTGTTAGGCCTTATCAGGAAGCCATGACACATGCTGTAATCTCAGTGTGTTTTTATTAATATGAGATGTTCTGATCAATGTATTCATATTTGTATGTCTGTTTGCATTTTGTCCTTGTTACTGCACAATCTTGAAATGTTGCATTTTATTATGAAATTTTCCCCATGTCTTGCTGAGCAGCTTTCAGCCTGATATACCATGCAAAAAGTGCATATGGTGAACACGAACAAGATATATGATAAAATGGCACAAGATTTTAGTTTTAGCACTGCCAATGGGCAGTGCTAGATTACCAAATAGGCAGAGTAGCCACTAGCCAATGGACCCCAACATTTTATGGGTCCTGCAACAATGGATCTAAATAATATTGATTTGATCTTGAAAGTAAATTACAATCAAACTTTCTTAGTTCAATGTTATCCCACTAGAGCCCACACACAAGCCCCCCCCACCCGAGATTTCAACTGCCATGGGGCCTTCACAGAGTTTATTCTGACACTGACAATGGGTGGTAGTCAAATAAGTCTTACCAAGAATAGATCTATTGAAATTAATGGACCTAACATGTTATTGAATACTACCCAACATTCCCATGGGAGTCTGGGGGAAATCTGTGTGGCGAAATGCGAAATTTCTCACTAGGTCAAGTGATAAAAGAAAACTGTTATAAAGTTATGGTGAGGTGGTATACGACTCCAGTTGTATTTAATTTTATATAGAAAACAACTCAGAAGTGTGTTGATGGTGCAGGGGAAAAAAAATCCAGGTACTAACTTCCATATGTGGTGGGCATGTCCTTTTGCACACAAAAAATATTGGGGAAGCACCTCAAAAGTGATATCTGAAATGCTACAGTATGAGATAGTACTGGAACTATTAAATTTGTTGCCGAACGATATGCCTTACTTAACAAATAATGAGCCCAGAGAACTAACTAGCTAGATGAAAGGAGCAGCAAGATTGTTATAGGATCAAAAACGGCAAGGCCCTGAAACCACCACTGGTGAATGACTAGAGTAATAAACTCTGGGAACTAGCATTAATGTCAAAATTAACATTTTGTATAAGGTCAGGAGAAATGGGTATTGAACAGAACAAATTCATGGAAATGTGGTCTCCTTTTATGTCATATTGTTAGAGAAACCATGATCTCCCCATTGACCAGCATGGCTCTGATATGTTTTGATGAGCAGCTAGATGGTGTTTTCAATAATTAGAAGTACATTAGTTGTGACAAAGGAAATGAAAAAGAAGGATAACTTTATGGAGATGAATAGCTTTATTAAATACCAATACGATTTACACAAAAAGCACACTGCATTTGCTGCCTGTGTCACTTATTTTGTATCTTTAATGGATGTATGCAATATATGGGAAAACTTTGCTAGAAACTGAAACAGGTTTGTACATATATATATGGAATAAAGAATGAAAAAGTAGCATAAAGGTAGATGGTGTTGAGGAAATGTGCATTAGAGCAAAGGTGAGCCTGATCCTGGTACCCTTCTATGTGCATGAAGACGAGGTCTGAACAGGACCTAAAATGTGGCAGAAAGTGATCAGGTATGCAAAATGCATGCCCACCACACTTTTCAAGATGAGCTGGGCACCTTTGACTAGCAAGGATCAAGAGTAGGTGCAATGACTGGATGTGTACAGGGCACAGAAAGGTGTACAGTCATACCTCGGGTTAAAGATGCTTCAGGTTGCGTTTTTTCAGGTTACGGATGCGCCCAAACCCGGAAGTACTGTAACGGGTTACTTCCAGGTTTCGGAGGTCACACATGTGCAGAAGCACTAAAGCACGCTTTGTGCATGCACAGAAGCGCTGAATCGCAACCCACGCATACACAGATGCGTCGCTGCGGGTTGCAAACACTGTGGGTTGTGAACGTGCATCCCGCACAGTTCACGTTTGCAATCTGACCGTCCACTGTACTTGTTTATATTGTAAACCACCCTGTGATCCTCAGATGAAGGTCAGAATAGAAAACAAGCAAACAAGAAACAAGCAAACAAATGAAACCCCCCTATCATGTACATACATACATGCATACACTGTGTACTCCCTTCCTCTAGACACATCCATATCCACCCAATGGGCTATATTCAACCACTAGTATGATGAGATTTCACCCCTCCCCTCTCACTGTGGGAGCCCCGTACCCAGACCTGTTTGAGAGGGTTGAGAGGACCCCAGAGCAGAATTGTTAAAAGGCACTTATAATGGTTGCAAGCCACACAGAATTGCTGCTAGCCTCTTAGAGGTTTTCGTTTTCTTTTTTTTTACAATCAAGTGATATATACATATTTGTCAGGGAACTGACATCGGAGCTAGAGGCGGAGGGAAGGCTCTCAAATGATGCTGGAGAAGGGCCCAGCAGGGAGAGAGGCAGCTCCGCAGATGGGGAAGCAAATCAGCGCAACACCAGGGATATAGAGGGGCTGATGGGGGAATCGGCGAGAGGGCTCCAGGACTCTTCACCGGACACCAGCGGGGAGAGCACGGGTCCTCCGCTACCCACGCCCACCCTGCGCAGGAGACTTCCGCGCAGAGAGAGTAGGAGGAGACTTGGTGTCAAACAACTTTTATGTTGGAAAAGATTTAAGAAACGCCCACTGAGGGATTCTGCTAGCGACTGAGGCAGCCACGAAGTGAAGGGCTGTCCAGACTGAAAGGTTTAGCAAGGCAACAAAGCCTGGAGAGGCGGCAACTTACGCACGAGCAACCCATACACATTACAATATTGTTAAACAAATAACATATATTTAGGAGGCACACAGGAGGAGGTGAGGGAGAGCTTGTTCCATTACACATGGAGAAATCCTTGCGCAGACAGAACTATCTACTCAATACAACCCAAAGCCAGGCATTCCTGTGGTTTAGAGCGGGGTGGGGAGAGCTTTCTCAGTCCCATTCCCCGACAAAGTGCAGGTTTATTTACTGGTTGATTATTATTTGGACCATATTAGTCATATGGTGGTTACAGTGCTGCGCTGTCTCGGAGGCAGCATAGGACTCCATTTGAGTCTTGCTGTCGGCTATCATACACTCTCATTCAATGCTTTGCCTGGGGCTATGACAATGAACCTTAACTTGTATTGCTACTCAGATTTAAGTTGATATATTTTCTTTAATTGTACAGTGGTATGTCTGGTGGCGAATGGGATATGTTCCGGAGCCCCGTTCGCAACATGAGCAGAATGCAACCCGTGTCTGCACGTCTGCATGTGCGTGGGTCGCATGCACGTGCCGTCATTTTCAGCGTCTGCGAATGTGTGAACAGCGAAACCCAGAAATAATCCTTTCCAGTACTTCCGGGTTGCCGCAGGACGCAACCTGAAAAGATTTAACCTGAAGCAAATGTAACAAGAGGTTTAACTGTATGGTGTATTCTAAGTTGATGTATCTATATAAGCTACAAATTGCATACATTTTCAGACCCCTGAAGACACCCTGGGCCAAAACTCATTTGGCTTAGTTATATTTAAAGGTTTTGAATGTCTGCTTATTTGTGATACAAAGTGGTTTCATACCATTCTTTGGTGTGGAATTTGGATGTAGAGATCCCAAACTGTCTGCAGGTAACTTCTCTTAGAATCTGTTTACCCATCCCTCTCTGTCTTAAATCCAGGCAAGCAAGCAGCACTTGTCAGAGTTCAAAGACATATTGTAGTCAGCCTGAAACACTTAAGGAGGATGCAAAGCAGGGGTGGTGAGGGGTGTGGTCTGGGAAGAAAGGGTGTGGCCGGGGAATGGGCATGGCCTGTGGTGAGTTCTAGAGGCCAGACGCAGAAGCTTGGAGGGTTGAATTCAGCTCTCAGAATTCCGGTTCTCCATCCCTACATTTTGTTGCTGTTGGTGTTGTTTAGTCATTTAGTCGTGTCTGCCTCTTCATGACCCCATGGACCAGAGCACACCAGGCACTTCTGTCTTCCACTGCCTCCCACAGTTTGGTCAAACTCATGCTGGTAGCTTCGAGAACACTGTCCCACCATCTCGTCCTCTGTCGTCCCCTTCTCCTTGTGGCCTCCAACTTTCCCAACATCAGAGTCTTTTCCAGGGAGTCTTCTCTTCTCATGAGGTGGCCAAAGTACTGGAGTCTCAGCTTCAGGATCTGTCCTTCCAGTGAGCACTCAGGGCTGATTTCCTTCAGAATGGAGAGGTTTGATCTTCTTGCAGTCCATGGGACTCTCCAGAGTCTCCTCCAGCTCCATAATTCAAAAGCATCAATTCTTTGACGATCAGCCTTCTTTATGGTCCAGCTCTCACTTCCATACATCACTACTGGGAAAACCATAGCTTTAACTATATGGACCTTTGTTGGCAAGGTGATTTCTCTGCTTTTTAAGATGCTGTCTAGGTTTGTCATTGCTTTTCTTTCCAAGAAGCAGGCGTCCTTTAATTTCTTGACTGCTGTCACCATCTGCAGTGATCATGGAACCCAAGAGAGTAAAATCTCTCACTGCCTCCATTTCTTCCCTTTCTATGTGCCAGGAGGTGATGGGACCAGTAGCCACATCTGAAAGGATCCTCTTTCTAACACACCATCTTGACTTCCTGCATTATCTGCCACTATATATAAAAAAAGCATCGTGGGGGAAATTGCATCACACAGGCCACCAGCAGATATCGAACAGGAACGAAAATTTTTTCCCCTGCAAATTGTTATGAGCAAAGGGGAAAAGAAAGAGGAGATTCGGGAACCACCTGCATTCTCTGCCTGCAGGGCGAGAGCCAAGGCTTCAAGTCCTGCCAATTAGCTATGTAGATATCTTCATTGGGAAAAGATGGCAGCGTTTTTTGGGTGGCTGGGGCAATGAAAAGTCCTCTGCTGAACATCTGCAGCCATTGGTGGTTTTCCTCTGGCATTCACAGTGGGGGGGGGGAATGGCTGCTGCCTGAGTTGCAATCTTCGCGGGCGACGGACGCTGTGGCTTGCGTGTTCATGCCTCCCTGGTGCAATGGAGAGTGCCATGCCTTACACGAGTCAATGGCTTGTATGAGTTATACTGCTATTATGTTATAAGTAGGACTGATGGATTACAGAAGGCTGCAATAGATCCTGCTCATGGCATTCGGATTCCATTTGCACCCCCCTCCCCTGTAGTATATAGGGAAAGATTTTTCTCTTTTCTTTTCTATAAAAAGTTTTGTGTGTGTGGAGGAGGGGGTAGAATGGTCAGGAGGAGGAAAAGGCAGGGTAAGAAGGACTGGACCAAGAAGCATTGCTGAACACAATCAGGGAGGAGTCGCCATGCTTAGGAGGAAATGCTAAAAGGTAAAGAGATTGGGTTGGTTTTATTTTTTAGTTTGGGGTGTGTGTGGAACGAAGGATAGTGCTTGACATCTTTCCACAGGGCCTGCAAGACAGAGCTGTTCCAGCAGGCCTTTGGCCAAGGCACAGTCTGACTCCCTCCTTTGGTAATCCTCATAGAACTCAAGCCCAATATTTGTCATTAATTTGATTCTGAATTGATTTTAGAATGAATTGATTTTAGAATGTATTTTAATTAATTGGTTGTGATTTTATGTAAACTATGTTACTTTTATTGTTGTTAGCCACTCTGAGCCTGGCTTCGGCTGAGGAGGGTAGAATATAAATTATTATTGTTGTTGTTGTTGTTGTTGTTGTGGTGGTGGTGGTGGTGGTGTGTGTGGAGGGGTGCACACAGAGAGAGACTCCTCTTTCCATTGTGGTCTTAAAGAGATTGCTTTATTGTCCAATATAATGAGGAAAGTTTTTATTTCTAATGTTTGTGCAACAGACTTTTACACTTTGCTAAACTGCTCAGAAGTATGTCTTGGCATTAAACAGTACGCTGAGCCGTTGATGTGCACAATAACTGGCTATTGTGAACATTCACCAGGTCTCATGGAAAAGGTGCACATGATCCTTCAGTGAAGAGGGAATTATGCATGTTCCCCAGTCGAAATACATAACCCCCAACAGGCCTTGGGATATGTGTATTTCATGGCTGAGTGTTAGAAGAGTTTGGATTTGGATTTGATATCCCGCTTTATCACTACCCGAAGGAGTCTCAAAGCGGCTAACATTCTCCTTTCCCTTCCTCCCCCACAGCAAACACCCTGTGAGGTGAGTGGGGCCGAGAAACTTCAGAGAAGCGTGACTGGCCCAAGGTCACCCAGCAGCTGCATGTGGAGGAGCAGAGACGCGAACCCGGTTCCCCAGATTATGAGACTACCACTCTTAACCACTAAACCACACTGGCTCTGTTAGACTAAGACCTGGGAGAGGCCAGGCTTCAAATCCCCCCACTCATCGCAAAGCATTGGAAGACTCAAGATCTACCCACTCTGGAAGAATGGCAGATGAAGGTGATAGACTATATGGGACTGGCTGAAATGACTGGCAGAATCCGTGATCAGGGGAAAGAGACGGCAGAAGAAGACTGGAAGAAATTCAAAATTTATCTTAAGAAACATTGTAAAATTAATGAAAGCTAAAATGTCGAGGTTTTAGGAAAAAAAGGGGTTTACAGCTGTAAAAGATTAAGTAAAAGAAAAGAATAAGGGAAAAAACTGATAAAACTAAAAGCTAGGATTTGCTGAAATAAGTTTGGAAATTGGGATGTAGAAAGGGGAGGTATGGGGAAGTCGGCGAAGGAAGGTTTAAGAAAAAGGGATATGAAATTATACATGTTTGTTTGTGTACTTGTTTGTTTGTAGTGTGTATTGTTTGTGTTTATAAAAACTGTGAAAAACCAATAACAATTTTATAAAAAAAAATATCAAATCCCCCCACTCAGCCATGAAGCTCCCTGGATGTAACTTGGGCCAGTCACTGCCCCTCAGCCTGCCCTTCCCCACAGGGCTGTTGTGGGGCTATAACAAACAGTGGTGGGGAAAACCACGTGCGCTTGTCTTGAGCTCCTTGCAGAAAGCAGTGGGATTTTAACGCAATAAAATAAATAAGAAAAATTAAGCCCCAAATTCTGCAGCCTTTCTTACAGCAGACCTAGCCTTGCCCTGCTGAAATGCGTATCACTTTATCCCGCAAACCGGCATTTTCTTAGAGTGCAAATGCCACCATCCCTGACCACTGGTTGAGGCCTTACGCTTTGTGAATTTGTCTACTAAATGCTGAAACATCCCACCCCTGGTCATTTCAATATACTGCTTTATGGGTACTTTATTGCTGCTTTATGTAATGTTATAACCCACATGGAGTTCTTGTTCAAAGAAGAAAGATGGAAGATATATTTAAAGAATAAATAAAATCAATATGGCACGTCTTGCGCTTATGGATTCCCCCGGAAAACACTGTGCGGAAAAGTCTGTTTCTACACCCGCTTTTAGTTCCAGCTTCGCAGCCTCCATAATTCTTCCCTATAGTCAAAGAACACTGTATCTATAATGGGTAATTTCCCTCTGGAAATGTGTTCTTTCCCTGGCATGAAGGGGGGAGAAGCCATTGGCTGAAGAGATATGGGATCTTATGGCTCAGGGATATGTTCAATACTTTTTCTGTTCGACATAACTAAACGTCCGGGAAAGGAGCGAGCAGGGGGGAATGAATGGCTATAAAATCCTCTCCTGTCACATCTGATTTAGTAAATGAAGTTGGATGACCCGACAGAAAGCAAAACAAGTTAAAATAACCAGCGCCTTTAATACATTTCCCACGCCAGGCCGACGTGGCAAAGATATTAACAATCAAAGGGAGCGTCGCGGAGGTCTACAGCTTGCCCATCCATCTTAGCCATGCCAGATGAAATGGAAATCCAGAGACTGCTGATACAAGGAGTCTAAATTCTGAGACTCAGGCCAAGCTCAGTCATCTCAGAAATGGGAAAGTGAATATGGTGCTGAGAGCTTTCGCTACCCAGCAGTTCCTGCTTTTATCAGCTGAATTGCAGCCCCTTATTGCCCTGAAGGGACGCGGGTGGCGCTGTGGGTTAAACCACAGAGCCTAGGGCTTGCCGATCAGAAGGTCGGTGGTTCGAATCCTCGTGACGGGGTGAGCTCCCATTGCTCGCTCCCTACTCCTGCCAACCTAGTAGTTCGAAAGCACGTCAAAGTGCAAGTAGATAAATAGGTACCGCTCCGGTGGGAAGGTAAACGGTGTTTCCATGCGCTGCTCTGGTTCACCAGAAGCGGCTTTGTCATGCTGGCCACATGACCCGGAAGCTGTACGCCGGCTCCCTCGGCCAATAAAGCGAGATGAGTGCCACAACCCCAGAGTCGGCCACGACTGGACTGGTTACCTCGGGTTGAGAACTTAATTTAACTTAACTCGTTCTGGAGGTCTGTTTTTAACCTGAAACCGTTCTTAACCTGAGGTATCACTTTAACTATTTGGGCCTCCTGCTGCCACTGCGCCGCCGCTGCACGATTTCTGTTCTCATCCTGAAGCAAAGTTCTTAACCCGAGGTAATATTTCTGAGTTAGCAGAGTCTGTAACCTGAAGCATATGTAACCTGAAGCATATGTTACCTGAGGTACCACTATACTATCATTGCCCTGACTCCTCCCACTGGTCTTGATAGACAGGGCCTTTCAAGGTTTTTTTAGCCTCCTCTTCCAGGGGTAGGAGACAGCCCTCCCTCCCGATCTAGCTGGCAAAGCTAGTATGCCCACAACAGATGCTGCTAGCACCTGCAAATTACGCAGCACCAAACATGCACTGTTCAAACCAGGAGAACGTATGAACCCACACTACGTATGGCTGATGATATCATAATGCCACGTAACAAATCTATAGGACAGTCGCGTTTGGAATACAGTGCACAGTTCTGGACACTTCAGGATATTGTAAAGTTTGGAAAGGTTTGGAAAAGGGCAGCCAGAACGATCCAGGGGATGGCGCAACTCGTCTATGAAGAAAAGTTGCAGCTTTGGGGGCTTTTTACCTTAGAAAAAAGGCAAGCAAGAGGCAACATGATAGGAGTTTATAACATTAGTTTTTCTCCCTTAAAAAATAGAACTTGTGGCTATCCCCTGATGCTGAATGTTGGAGGAGTGCAATGTGTTGGTCTGTAGCATCACAGGCACTTCGGAACTCCCTGGCTATTGACACCAGGATTTGCCTTCACTGTCCTCTTTTTGGCGCCTGCTAAAAACATTTTTTTCTTTGCTTAGAGAAGCCCATGCAGATGTTTAGAAAGTCGATGCGAGTTTTTATTTGTTTTTAGTCTCTTGCTATTTTAACTTTCAAATCACTATTGTTCATTTTCCTTAGCAACAATTGTGACATTGTTTTATCTTCTTTTGTGAACCCTTTTGAGGGTTTTTTATTAATGGTATATAAATTTTATGAAATAAGTAATAAATAAAACATAGCCTCGATCCATCCTATGACATTCTCTTGATGCGCTTGCAGTTATCCAGCGGTGTATAAATATTATAATTAATAATTATTAATTAATTAAATTTGTATACCACCATATTCCCTTCAGGTATACCTGAAGGAGCATCTCCACCACCATCGTTCTGCCCGGACACTGATGTCCAGATCTGAGGGCCTTCTGGTGGTTCCCTCATTGTGAGAAGCCAAGTTACAGGGAACCAGGCAGAGGGCCTTCTCGGTGGTGGCACCCCCCCTGTGGAACGCCCTCCCATCAGATGTCAAAGAGAACAACAACCACCAGACTTTTAAAAGATATCTGAAGGCAGCCCTGTTCAGGGAAGCTTTTAATGTTTAACAGACCATTGTATTTAATATTGACATCTTTCCACAGGGCCTGCAAGACAGAGCTGTTCCACCAGGCCTTTGGCTAAGGCACAGTCTGACCCCTTTGGTAATCCTCGCAGAACTCTAGCCCAATGGTTGCCATTAATTTGATTTTGAATTGATTTTAGAATGAATTGATTTTAGAATGCTGTGTTACTTTTATTGTTGTTAGCCGCTCTGAGGCCGGCTTCGTCTGGGGAGCGCAGGATATAAATAAAATTTGTTATTATTGTTATTATTGTTATTATTGTTATTATTGTTATTATTGTTATTATTGTTATTATTGTTATTGTTGTTATTGTTATTGTTGTTATTGTTATTGTTATTGTCATTATTTTGTTGGAAGCTGCCCAGAGTGGCTGGGGAAACACAGCGCCAAATGGGCGGGGTATAAATAATAAATTATATTATTATTATTATTATTATTATTATTATTATTATTATTATTCCCACAGTAAATAAATAGATCTATTTTGGACTTTAAACTTTAAAGGGGGACAGCCTTTCTCAGAATGGATTTCTAGGAAGTATAGTTTGGTACAGTGGCATCTCAGTCCCTTCCACCAGCTGCAATCCCCTGGCTTCCTTGTGTGGGACAGTTGAAGCCATGCCCAAGAAAGCAGTATAAATTTGCAATGCAGATATGTCCTTAATACGACAGGAGCAGCATTTCTGCTCCCCCTGAGCCAGTTCCTCCTGGGAATCCATGTCCACCGCTATCCCTAGAAGCTCACAATGCTCCGTTTTTGCTGTGTGTTTCTATCTAGGTGAGCATGCCTGGCGCCAGGAGTGGAAAGGGGCATAATGGCAGGGAAGCCTCGTTTCGAAGTGGGATGTAGAGTAGTCTCTCTCGTTGATTAGCCTCATTAAAAAAAAAAAAATGAAAGAAGGAGGGGGGAGAGAGAGAGAGCCCACCCTCCTGCCTGGCAAATGAGTTAAAGGAGACTATTTTAATCTCTTTTATTGCATCGCTGAGATGCTTGACTTGGCTTCATTGCCGTCACAGGATGATGTGTACTCTGCGAGTGTATAAAAATATATGAACTCCCAGGACAATATAGTTCAATCTGCTCCGCTATTACCCATCATGCTTGTCTGAGCGTACCACAGCTATTAGGTCTGTTTGAGAAGCAGCTGAGACCACAGATGGATCTCCTACTAAACGCGGAATGAAGAAGGAATGACATGATACGGAAAAGGGGACATGGGTCAGGGTGCTGAGGTGTGGAGTCGCCACACCTTGTTGTTGTTTAGTCGTGTCCGACTCTTCGTGACAGCATGGACCAGAGCACGCCAGGAACTTCTGTCTTCCACTGCCTGCCGCAGTTTGGTCAAACTCATGCTGGTAGCTTCGAAGACACTATCCAACCATCTCGTCCTCTGTCGTCCCCTTCTCCTTGGGCCCTCCATCTTTCCCGCCACACCTGTTTTGCCTATATCGAAATCCCCAGGAAAATGTGGAGTCATCAGCCTGGGCAAAACTTCCAAGAAGTTTCTAGGGAAGTTTCTACAAGATGTTGTTGTTGTTTAGTCGTTTAGTCGTGTCCGACTCTTCGTGACCCCATGGACCAGAGCGCGCCAGGCACTCCTGTCTTCCACTGCCTCCCACAGTTTGGTCAAACTCATGCTGGTAGCTTCGAGAACACTGTCCAACCATCTCGTCCTCTGTCGTCCTCTTCTCCTTGGGCCCTCCATCTTTCCCAACATCAGGGTCTTTTCCAGGGAGTCTTCTCTTCTCATGAGGTGGCCAAAGTCTTGGAGCCTCAGCTTCAGGATCTATCCTTCCAGTAAGCACTCAGGGCTGATTTCCTTCAGAATGGAGAGGTTTGATCTTCTTGCAGTCCATGGGACTCTTAAGAGTCTCCTCCAGCACCATAATTCAAAAGCATCAATTCTTCGGCGATCAGCCTTCTTTATGGTCCAGCTCTCACTTCCATACATCACTACTGGGAAAACCATAGCTTTAACTATACGGACCTTTGTTGGCAAGGTGATGTCTCTGCTTTTTAAGATGCTGTCTAGGTTTGTCATTGCTTTTCTCCCAATTCTACAATTCTACAAGATACATAGAGTCATATAATTGCAGAGTTGGAAGGGACATCCAAGCGTCATCGGGTGTAACCCTCCTGCCATGCAAGAATCACAATTATGAAGTCCTTGAGGGATGGCCATCCAGACTCTGCATAAAAACTTCCAAGGAAGGAGAGTCCGCTACCTTTTGAGATAGTCTGTTCCACTGTCAAATAGCTGTGCCCATCAGAAAGTTCTTTAGCTCCTTTCTTGTAATTGGTACCCATTGGTTTGGGTCCTTCTTTCTTGTAGATTCCACCTAAACATTAGGAAGAACTTCCTGACAGTAAGAGCTGTTCGACAGTGGAATTTGCTGCCAAGGAGTGTGGTGGAGTCTCCTTCTTTGGAGGTCTTTAAGCAGAGGCTTGACAACCATATGTCAGGAGTGCTCTGATGGTGTTTCCTGCTTGGCAGGGGGTTGGACTTGATGGCCCTTGTGGTCTCTTCCAGCTCTATGATTCTATGATTCTCCCTTGTGGACCAGGGGAAAACAATCTTGTTCCATCTTCTACACTACAGCCCTTTAGAGAGTTGAAGATGGCGCTCATATAACTTCTCACTCTTCTCTTCTCTAGAAACATATCCAACATCCTCAATGGTTTCTCATAAGGATTGGTTTCCAAACCCTTCGTCCTCTTGGCCACTCTCCTCTGCACATCATCTAGGTTGTCAATTTGTTTCTTAAACTGTGGTGCCCAGAACTGAACTCAAGGTACCTTGAATGGGAGTTGATCCCAAATCTGACCTAAAATAATAAAATATCTACAGCAGGGCAATCCTTTGATTATGCTCACAGAACCAGCAATCCATGGGGACATAGGGGAGAGGGCAATAAATATGACATTCAGTTCCTGGCCCTGTTAACCATAGATCTTCAGTTAAGAACAGAAGGAGAACCTACTGGATCAAGCCAATGGTGCATTCGGCTCTGCCCAGGCTCCTTCCGATGTCCTAATGTCATGAGTGTGATGTCACACACAAAGCCACAAAGGGCCCTCTCATCGCCCTCGCAAGATGGCGCCTCTGGTTTAAGAGTAACACAACACGCCGCAGAATATGCAATGTTAGGAATATCATTAAAAGATAGAAAAACTAATAATGCCTCACACACATTTGCAAAAACAAGCATATAGTGGTACCTCAGGTTACATATGCTTCAGGTTACATACGCTTCAGGTTACAGACTCCTCTAACCCAGAAATAGTGCTTCAGGTTAAGAACTTTGCTTCAGGATGAGAACAGAAAACGTGCTCTGGCGGCGCGGCAGCAGCAGGAGGCCCCATTAGCTAAAGTGGTGCTTCAGGTTAAGAACCATTTCAGGTTAAGTATGGACCTCCAGAACGAATTAAGTACTTAACCCGAGATCCACAGCAGTTGGTTTTTTTAATTTTTTTTTTTTTTAAAGCCACAAACAAATTTGCAGCATTTATTTTTTTACAAAGCTTAAAAATCATGGAAACAGGTATCTTTGCATACCTACTTAAAATGCAAAGCTGATCCCTGATAATACAAATCTTTCTCCCCACCCCGTTGCTATCAATGGAAAAACTTGAGCATTTTGATATCATAGAAGTGTAGAGTTTGAAGGGACCACAAGGGCCATCTAGTCCAACTCCCTGCAATGCAAGAATCTTTTACCCAACGTGGGGCTCGAACTCACAACCCTGAGACCAACAGTCTCATGCTCTACCAAGTGAGCTATCTCTCAGGGTATATCCCCCCCTTTTATTTTTGGGAGTCTATTTTGGATAACGACTGTTTCTTTGTGGCATCTACAGACATGGCTTGGCTGAAAGCAGGGTTTGCAGGCACCGCCGACCAGCTGATTGGCGGCACCTTGGCCAGGCATGGCGCCTTTGCAAGTGCCATGATTGCTGGCTTTGCAAGTGCCGCCAATCAGCTGAGCACCCAGTTCCTTCGCGACACCCTCTCCACCATTTCAAACTGAGCAGGCAAAGCGAAACAGGCCGCCCGACATCACTGCAATGTCGAGCAATTGACAGGTGTGTGGCAGCCACCCGCCTGTCAAACGTGGCTTGCGGGGCAGTGGGGTAGATAAGAATGCAGCTAGCCAGCTGAATCCTGTTTCCCATCTTTTCTTTATAGATTTTTATAAAGGCTCTCTAAGGCTCTTAATAGTAACTCGAGTCACGAGGAACTGGCGGACTCTTGATATTATGTCATAGTCCATTATTGTGCATTTCCCATGTATTGGTTGCAACTTGCCCTGTGTGGTGCTGGGGCTCCTTCCAATAAAGGGCAGGATATAAGTTGTGGAAATAAATTACCGTATTTTTCGCTCTATAACACGCACCCGACCATAACACGCACATAGTTTTTAGAGGAGGAAAATCCGTAGGCATGCCACCCATAGGCATTCCCTCCTTAACACGCACAGACATTTCCCCTTACTTTCTAGGAGGAAAAAAGTGAGTGTTATGGTGCAAAAAATACGGTAATTACTTCCACACAGTGTGCAATAGGGCTGGGTGATGTATCAATACGTAGTCAAATATTGGTTTGAAGTCCACATCATGGTAACAGTTCCATAATATTCAACATGGCAATATATCACAAATCACAATGTGTACATGTGCTATGTAAAAAATTGTGACGTGGGAAAAACACGAAGCTGGTCATTGCTTCCTTCATGATTCCTGCCCCCCCCCCCCCGCAGGTTGCTCTGTACTATAAAACAGTTGTAACAACATGTTAAAGGCACATAAAAATGCATCAGTTTTAGACCCCTAACTAGTGGCAGTTGCCAGAACATTACACCGCTTGCCTCTACATAGTTACATCCTGATTTCAGACATTGTGGTTGTATTGCAATGTTCAGCTGGTGATACATCACAATGTTGAAAACCAGACATCGCCCAGACCTTCTTGCAGCGCTTTTGCCAAGGAGGTTGGGTACCACTGATTCCACGCAAGAAACAAGCAAGGCTTCCGTCTTCCAGGTACTGCAAATTTGCACAGCCTGGGAGTCATTTTGGACTCACAGCTGTCCATGGAGGTGCAGGTTAATTCTGTGTCCAGGGCAGCTGTTTACCAGCTCCACCTGGTACACAGGCTGAGACCCTACCTGCCTGCAGACTGTCTTGCCAGAGTGGTGCATGCTGTAGTTATCTCCCTCTTGGACTACTGCAATGCGCTCTACGTGGGGCTACCTTTGAAGGTGACTCGGAAACTGCAATTAATCCAGAATGCGGCAGCTAGACTGGTGACTGGGAGTGACCACCGAGACCACATAACACTGGTCTTGAAAGACCTACACTGGCTCCCAGTACATTTCCAAGCACAATTCAAAGTGTTGGTGCTGACCTTTAAAGCCCTAAACGGCCTTGGTCCTATATACCTGAAGGAGCGTCTCCACCTCCATCATCCAACCTGGACACTGAGGTCCAGCACCGCGGGCCTTCTGGTGGTTCCCTCACTGCGAGAAGTGAGGTTACAGGGAACCAGATAGAGGGCCTTCTCGGTCGTGGCGCCTGCCCTGTGGAACACCCTCCCTTCAGATGTGAAGGCAATAAGCAACTATGTTACTTTTAAAAGACAACTGAAGGCGGCCCTGTTTAGGGAAGTTTTTAATGTCTGATGCTGTATTGTTTTTAATATTCAGTTGGAAGCTGCCCAGAGTGGCTGGGGAAACCCAGGCAGATGGGCGGGGCATATGTAATAAATTATTATTATTATTATTATTATTATTATTATTATTATTATTATTATTATTGACTGGATTTAGATAGTACAGCCAAAGAGTATCCATATGGCACCTTTCAAATGTTGTGTATGTTGGAATACAGGAAGCTGCCTTACACAGAGGCCAGCCGTTTGTCTATCTAGTGCAGTATTGTCCATACTCTGTCACAGTATTGTGATAGAGGTTCTTTGGGGTTCCAGGCATGGGTCTCTCCCCAGCCCCACTTGGGGATGATGAGGATCGAATGTGGGACATTCTGCTATTCTACTACCAAGCTATGACCCTTCCCTAGAAATCTAAGGGGCTGGTGGATTCATATCAGCCAGAGACAGGCAAGGTTGCGTATTCAAGGTACTGTTGGACAACAGCTCCCATCACCTTTAACCACCGGCCATCTTACCTCCAGATTTAACAAGATATTCATTCAAATTAGGCACTGTTGCATCCTGGCTGCTAATGTGGATCAAACAGAAAAGCCTGAAAGATTGCCCTCCACAGTTTCTCCCCAAAACTGGCTCATTATCAAACAGCAACTAATACACAGCCATAGTGCTGAATTGTCACGATGCTGACAAACTTCAGTGCTCCCATTTTGAAGGCCTCTGATTGGTCAGTGGTGCCGTGATTCACAGCAAGCACAAATCCCCTTTCCCGCTATGAATTCTCACGTGCCTCTACAGCCGTAACGTTTCAGCCATGGGTAAATGTAGGTTTAAGGCCAAACCTCAGGACTTCAGGGACCAAAATTGATTGAATAAGCTTTCATACTCCTCTAGAAATTAATGGGAAGGAGGGGTTCTCTTTCCCATTTTCTCAAAGAAACTGGAAATAAAATATAGATACATATATTTTTCATGTACTTCCAAATATCTCTCCTGCCTGTCAGAGCCCCTGGCGTGGGAGGGGAGCGTTCCCTCGCTATCTGCAACCGCGCAGCTCGTGGCTCAAGCCCCTGCTTATGCAAAACAGGGTCATAAACATGTCTCCGTGTATTTGATAAATCCATCTTCCCCTTGTCATTGTCAGAGAGAAGCCGAGATGATGGGAGATTACGGCGTCAAATCGCCGTGGAAACGCCTGCAGAGTTTATGAATTTTCATAGGACGGGAGTCATCTTTAATAGGAAAGCAGCGCTTAGGAAAAAGGCTGACGACTTCTGAAAGAGCCTGCCTGTTTCGGCAGGGAAGTGGTTATACTGTGTAAATCAAGCTCAGCCTCAGTGTAAATCTGCACCTGCTAGGAATCTTCAGGCCTTGATTGGTTTTTGACCTTGGCAGATGGTGGTTAGCCTCCTAAGCAGATGGTGGTGCTAGGAATAGCCAATGTGGTGCTCTCCAGATATTATGAACTATCGCTCCCGTTATCCCTAGAAATGAGCCATTTATTTATTTATTGGTTACATTTGTATACCACCCTTCGTCCAAAGTTCTCAAGGCAGTTCGCAACATAAAAACAAACAAAAAAGACAAAATACCAACTAAGAAGGCAGAGGGTCTTCTTGGTAGTGGCTCCTGCCCTGTGGAACACCCTCCTATCAAGGAAACAAACAACTACAGTGGTGCCCCGCAAGACGAATGCCTCGCTAGACGAAAGAGTCTTCTGTTTTGGAGGTGCTTCGCAAAACG
Organism: Podarcis vaucheri; assembly: GCF_965113315.1. Taxonomy (NCBI): domain Eukaryota; kingdom Metazoa; phylum Chordata; class Lepidosauria; order Squamata; family Lacertidae; genus Podarcis; species Podarcis vaucheri. The sequence goes on from NC_138749.1 coordinate 4,740,693, forward strand.
AATTTCCTATGGGCTTGCTTCGCAAGACGACAATGTCTTGCGAGTTCCTGCTGGTTTTTCCCCTCCCCCCCTTTTCTAAGCTGCTAAGACGCTTATCAGCTGATCCGCTTATTAGCTAATAGCGCTAATCCGCTAATCCTTCAATGGGCTTGCTTCGCAAGACGAAAAAACCACTAGACGAAGAGAATCACAGAACGGATTCTTTTTGTCTTGCGAGGCACCACTGTATTTGACTTTTAGAAGACATCTGAAGGCAACCCTATTTAGGAAAGTTTTTAATTTTTGATGTTCTATTTCAGGGGTCAGCAAACTTTTTCAGTAGGGGATTTTGCTAAAGTACGACAACAACTGGAAAGGGATGGTAGAAGACCCTACAGGAAGGCATTAGCAAGCAAATATGACCAATCAGAAGGATGAAAAAGTCATTGCAAGCAAAGAAAATCAATTAAAATATTTTTTTGGTGGTGAGGGGGATGGATTCTACTATTCATTTAAAAGGACATAGGATGTTAATCAGCCCCAGGTCTGGTTGAAGACGAACATTTTTGCCTGGTCCCTAAAGGTGTGTAATAAAGGTGCCAAGCAAGCCTCTCTGGGAAGAGCATTCCACAAATGGGGAGCCACCACAGTAAAGGCCTTGTGTCCTTGTGTTGCTGACCTCAGGATCTTTCATGGAGGAGGCACACAAAGAAGGGCCCCAGATAATGATCGCAGGGTGCGGGTCGGTTCATATGGAGAGATGCGGTCCTTGAGGTATTGAAGCATCTGCTAGGCATGCAAAACCTGTTTCAGTCCCTGATGGTATCTCCAGTTAGGCCTGGGTCCCCCCCCCCCACCTGAAACCTCAGAGAGATCCTTCCAGTCCATGTGGACAATACTGAACTATCCTAAGATATAGTAACCAAATTGTGTATGATAGTTCCTCAGATCAGGGAACCGGTTTTCATCTATGTTTAGATACAGTTGGATGCCATTTTGAATCAAGATGGCGGACCGGACCTTTTAAAACTGCACTTTTAACTATTGATTTCAAAGCTGCACTAATTGCAGTTACTAATATCAAAACTTCTCTGAGTTTTTGGGTTTCCTAGAATTCTCACGCAATGCTGGGCACACAGCTGTCAGCATTCTATAAATCTGAAAACACACTTTGATTGGGATGCTGTTTCTTCTTCTTCTTCTAAATGTTTCCTCCAAATAAAAATATTTATCGATTAAACAACCTTGGTGGTGACGGGGGAAGGGGGGGGTAGAGAAGGAAACTTCAGGCACTTTTCTTTTACTGACCCTATAAAACCCAAACAAAATCCATGCCTCTGTTATTCCTCCTGAATGATTTTTGCATTGCATTTAACAACTTATCGGGGATTTGGTTGGACATAAAGCTTTTTCTTGTAGTAGGTGAGTTTGCTCATTCAGATGCTCAGTGCTGCTTTCATGGCATTGACTGGGTTGTCAGGTTGAGTTTTGCATGCTTGCAACAAGAATTCATGAACTTGGTAGAGACCTCAAGGCAAGTAGCTGTACCAAAACAGGTTTTCCTGTGTCTAAAAAGTTTTTGGGGTGATGCCTTGTCCCGCTTCTATTTAACTCTCTCAAAGAACAAAGTCTTGGGATACTTGAGTAATTGGATCATGGTGAATCTCCATAAAAAGTGACTTGATCTGAAGGATGGCAGAAGACTGAATGTGGTTTGCTTCTTGCAGTGGACCAACTTGATCCATTGCTCCTAGATTTACTTGTAGGTCAGAACGCAAACCCCAGGCAGCTGATGTACTTCTCCAGATTTCTCAGTGTATTTTGGTTTGGCCAAAAGTGCGCACACAGATATTTTGTATAAAAAGATGTACACAGCATATGCATTTTACTAGTGAATGCCCCCCAAAGCATTGAAAAGTGTGTGTTGTATGTAAAAAAGTGCACACAAAATGCATACCAATTGGACATGCATAGAAATTGCCCAAAATGAGACCTAATGAGATGCAGTGGGACACAAGAGACTTGTGACTGAAGGCCAATGAAACAAAAGTGGGAGAGAATTAGTGGTCTCCACCTGATCTCCACCTGCTGGACTAGAGAACTTTGAAGATGACACAACAAAATGTTGTCATGTGGAAGAAGAAGAGGAGGAGGAGGAGGAAGAAGAAGAAGAAGAAGAAGAATAGTTTGGATTTGATATCCCACCTTATCACTACCCAAAGGAGTCTCAAAGCGGCTAACATTCTCCTTTCCCTTCCTCCCCCACAACAAATACTCTGTGAGGTGAGGGGGGCTGACAGACTTCAAAGAAGTGTGACTAGCCCAAGGTCACCCAGCAGCTGCATGTGGAGGAGCGGGGAAGCGAACCCGGTTCACCAGATTACGAGTCCACTGCTCTGAACCACTATACCACACTGGACTATTCCAGCTCAGGGTTCCACCCCAACTGGGCCTTCTTCCACTTTCCCACCTCCAGTTTTCCATCCCCCAGCAACAGTCAGTCAGTCAGTCAGTCAGTCAGTCAGTCAGTCAGTGCACTCAGTTCCAGATGTCTCAGGCAAGTGAGTTATGCACTACAAGAAGTGTTGCCTCCCACAAAACCAACATAGGAAAGTAATAATATGGATCAGACCAGTGGCCCAACCAGTCCAGTACCCACATGTCACAGTGGCCAACTAGATGCCCAATGGGAAACCAGCAACAGGATCTGACCACAAGAGCAACACTCTTCCCCTTCACCTGAGGGGTTCTGGAACTGAGTTCCGATGAATTCCGGCTGGGGGGGGGGGAAGCATTTGTTATACTAAAGTGGCACATGCTTTGTCCAGCTTTGTGGAAACTGCTGTTTGAATACATTCCCCATGAAGAACAAATACAGTGGTACCTCGGGTTACAGACGCTTCAGGCTATAGACGCTTCAGGTTACAGACTCCGTTAACCCAGAAATAGTACCTCAGGTTAAGAACTTTGCTTCAGGATGAGAACAGAAATCGCGCGGCGGCGGCAGAAGGAGGCCCCATTAACTAAAGTGGTACCTCAGGTTAAGAACAGTTTCAGGTTGAGAACGGACCTCCAGAACGAATGAATTAAGTTCTTAACCCGAGGTATCACTGTATATGATTATGTGGGTGTGACATCACAAGCCCAAGGGAGAAAGGGGGAATTCTAGGAAGTTTCAAATAACTTGACTTATCTAAGAAATCTAGTCAGGGATTGGAATGACTCCATTTTGCTCAGTTCCAGGCGGATCCCCTAATCTACTTTGGACCTCCCAAGCCATGACACATGTCCAGAAGCCCATGATGTGTTGAGGGGTAGGTGTTTTTACTGGTCCCGCTCTATAAAGGCTCATTCATAATAATATGAGTCCTGTTGGAGCAGGTCAAAGACCCATCTAGTCCAGCGTCCTGTTCTTACAGTGGCCAATCAGGTGCCTGTGGGAAGTCTATAGGCAGAACCTGAGCACAACAGCACTCTGCCCGCCCCCCTGTGATCCCCACCGACTAGTACACAGAACGGTTGCCGCCTCCAACAGTGCTGCACACTGCATCTGACACTGGGGGTGGCACATATCTATTGTGGCTTCTTGCTGTTGATGGCCTTATCCACCACAATGAGGGTTTCCACCTGAGCACCAGCCAGGATGCAGTCTGGTAGCATCTGTGGGATGGGTCCCTTCCTTTGCTTTCCGCCATTGCTTTCCCCACTCATGGTGGCCTGGGCAGACATCCTCTCCCATTCAAGCCACAACTCACATTTCCATATCCCTGGTGCCTCAATTGAAAATTGATCTCGTTCTAAATGTAAGTCACCTTTCTTCTTTATGCATTTGTAAAAATTTCATATCTCTAGTTGACTGATTATGCATTTGATCTGTTACATTATGCCTCCTCGCGCCCAACCAAACGGCTTCTTGCAAGGCGCCTAAGATTTCTGCGGGGAATGCTTTGCCATCCAGCCCTGTTGTTTAATGGGATTCCCACCTGCGTTTGGCATATTTCTGAGCATTTCGGCTCTCATATTATAATTTATAGCGTAATGTATTTTTTTTTATACCATGCTGTAACATAAAATATTGCCAGTTTGTCCTTAGCTCTCAAGGAGAGAATCGAAGGGTTTTTGTTCCTCCCCCTCCCCCTCCCCCTGCAGAAGTCAAGATTTTTTGTTGTTGTTGTTTAATTTTAAATAAGGGTTTTGCTAAAGTACGACAACAACTGGAAAGGGATGGCAGAAGCCCCTACAGGAAGGCATTAGCAAGCAAATATGACCAATCGGAAGGATGAAAAAGTCATTGCAAGCAAAGAAATCAATTAAAATATTTTTTTGGTGGTGAGGGGGATGGATTCTACTATTCATTAAGAAAAGTCCTGCTGGATCAGGCCTAAGCCCCATCTGATCCCGCATCCCATGCTCACAGTGACCAACTACATGCCTCTGGAACATATACAAGGAGCATCTTAGGGCAACTGGTATTCAGAGACATGAGACCTTTGATAGTGGAGGCAGAACACTGACATTCTGGCAAGCAGCCCTTGATAGCCTTTATTCTCCATGAATTCAACCAAACCTCTTTTGAAGCCTCCCAACTTGGCAGACATCACTACATCTTGTTGATAACTAAACAGCACAACCCTAACTTTGTCTACCCAGGAGGAGACTGAGAGAAGAAGAAGAAGAAGAGTTTGGATTTGATATCCCACCTTTCACTCCCTTTAAGGAGTCTCAAATCAGCTAACATTCTCATTTCCCTTCCTCCCCCACAACAAACACTCTGTGAGGTGAGTGGGGCTGAGAGACTTCAAAGAAGTGTGACTGGCCCAAGGTCACCCAGCAGCTGCATGTGGAGGAGTGGAGACGCGAACCCGGTTTCCCAGATTACGAGACTACCGCTCTTAACCACTACACCACACTGGCTATGATAGCCATCTTCAAGTATCTCAAGGGCTTTCACATGGAAGAGGGATCATGTCTGTTTTCTCCTGCTCTGGAGGGTAGGACTCAAGGCAATGGCTTCAAGTTACAAGAAAGGCGATTCCGATTAAACTTTCGGAAAAACTTTCTGGCAGTAAGAGCTGTTTGACAGTGGAACGGTCTTCCTTGGGAGGTTGTGGTCACTCCTTCCTTGGCGGTTTTCAAGCAGAGATAGGATGACCAGCTGTCATGGGTGCTTTAGCTGAGATCCCTGCATTGCAGGGGGTTGGACTAGATGACCCCTGGGTCCCTTCCAGCTCTAAGATTCTATGATTCTACCTTGGAGCGGGAGCAGGAAGTATGAGGCAGCAGGGAGGTCATTGCGGTGCAAACGCACCAGCAGGACCACTGGGTTGTCTCCACTGTAGCATTAACAGCATTCCAACCTCACCGCTACATCACCCTGCTCTGGAGGGTAGGACTCGAACCAATGGCTTCAATTTACAAGAAAGGAGATTCTGACTAAGCACCAGGAAGAATTTTCTGACGGAAAGAGCAGTTTGACCCTGGAATGAACTGCCTCAGGAGGTTCACTGCAGGCTTCTAAGCAGAGGTTGCCGGGCCATCTGCCATGGATGCTTGAGAGATTCCTGAATTGTAGGGGGTTGGGCTGGATGACCTTTGCGAGTCCCTTCCAACTCTTTGATTCTATGATTCTAGGAATAGAGACGGCCCACCCATGAGACTGAGTGAGGTACCTGTCTCAGGTGGCAGCCCCCCAAAGTTCCCAGAAATCAACTCAAATCCAGTTGTGTCAGTTCACTTTGTCTCTCCCCCTACCAAGGCAAACATCACTTATAGATGTAATAATTTCTGCCACTTCTGCTGGATTTGCTCCCTCCAGTTGTGGGATTACTCATACAATCAGCTCAGAGCAAATAAAATAGAAACAAACCGATTCTGCTCTCCCCCCCCACAGCCTCTCCACCACTCTACCGCCTGCCTTCTCCCCAGGCTTTTTGCATTTCGCTCCGCTCCTCCTCTACATCCTCCCAGACCACTTGTCCCTTCCTAATCTCCTGCCAACTCTCTTTCCGCCCCACACCCCACTGAGTTCCACTCAAAGGTCTCGTTTAGCGGCTGCCTCACCTGCCATTCTCCTGCACCACACAGGGAGGCCGCAGGGCTCTGCCTTTGCTGCAACTGTAGCTGTGGAAATTTTTTACCCCTTCCTTCCCCACCGGAGCTGAATTTTGCACACAAGCAACGAGGGGGGACGGCAACACTACACCTGCACATCAACCTGGCTTCTCTACCCCCCTCCCCGACCCACGCACTGATTTCAAAGCATGGCCTTGGAAAATATGTTTTTGTCTACGGATGAAGGCATGCAGAGAACAGATTGCTGTATTGCCATAGTTTTCCTGATTATACGTAATGCTAGCACTTCTGTCTCATTTTCTAACATTCCTTTCACACCGCACTACTTGTTGTGTTACGGAACTGTGGGTTGTTGGTGTGTGTGTTGTTTTTTTGGATCTTCTGAAGTTGCAAATCCGCCCTTCTTGCTGATGTCACCTTTTGCAAGGACAGATTCCATGTGTTAATAATCTATGCTGGTGGAGAATTGCTTTCTTTTGTATGGCCTGGATCTATGGTCCATCAATTTTCATTGGGTGGTGAGAGAGGGAGGGAAGAAATATTCCTCCACTTTCTCCACACTGAATCATCACAGAAGTCTCTTGGATGCCCTCGCTTTGACAGTATTCGTCTGAGCTAAAAGCAACCACAATGCAAACTTCCCCCCATCCTTTCTGAACCTGAAGCTCTTCAGCCACTCTTGGACTCCAGCTGTCATCAGTCCCAGCCAACATGGACAGTTGTCATCAGGGAAGAGGGTATTGTAGTCCAGAGACATCTGCCACTAGGGACCAGCTCATAGAAGGATGCTTCTTCATTTCCTCCTGTGGAAGGTGCTCCAAACCCTTGCAGGTACAGTGCTAGATCTGGTTGCGAGCAGGATCCATTCCGGAGGCCCGTTTGCAACATGAAAAGAGCGCAACCTGCCGTGGCGCGTCTGTGCACGTGCGGGCTGTGATTCGCCGCTTCTGTGCATGCGCGTGACGTCATTTTGCGCTTCTGCGCATGCGTGAGCAGTGAAACCCGGCAGTAAACCTTTCTGGTACTTCCGGGTCACCGCGGGACGTAACCTGAAAGAATGTAACATGAAGCGGATGTAACATGAGGTATGACTGTAATGGCAAACCATAAGAACATAAGAAGAGACTTCTGGATCAGGCCACTGGCCCTTCGAATCCATCATTCTGTTCTCACAGTGGTCATCCAGGTGCTTTTGGGAAACCTGTGGTTCAGGATTTGAGCGCAAGAGCTCTCTTCTCTCCTGTGGTTTCTAGCAGCTCTGTTGCCTCCGACTGTGGAGGGTAGAGCACAGCCATCATGGCTAACAGCCATTCCCAGCCTTACCATCCATAAATTTCCCCAATCTAAGCTCTGGTTTTCCCAGTAGTGATGTATGGAAGTGAGAGCTGGACCATAAAGAAGGCTGATCACCAAAGAATGGATGCTTTTGACTTCTGGTGCTGGAGGAGACTCTTGAGAGTCCCATGGACTGCAAGAAGATCAAACCTCTCCATTCTGAAGGAAATCAGCCCTGAGTGCTCACTGGAAGGACAGATCCTGAAGTTGTGGCTCCAATAGTTTGGCCACCTCATGAGAAGAGAAGACTCCCTGGAAAAGCCCCTGATGTTGGGAAAGATGGAGGGCACAAGGAGAAGGGGGCGACAGAGGACGAGATGGTTGGATAGTGTTCTCAAAGCTACCAGCATGAGTTTGACCAAACTGTGGGAGGCAGTGGAAGACAGAAGTGCCTGGCGTGCTCTGGTCCAGGGGGTCACGAAGAGTGGGACACGACTAAACAACTAAACAACAACAAAGCTGGTGATCATCTCTGCCTCCTGTGGGAGTGAGTTCCAGGAGTGAAGAAGTACCTCCATTTATCTGTCCCGAAAGATCTGTGGGATTTCGGATTTCAGAAACTTTGTTCTCCTTTCGTAGGAAGAAAAAAAGACAAAAGTTTACTCTGTGCTACTGACTCCTACCCCAACGGGTCCTGGGTCTTTGTTTGGCTAGCTCAGCCTCTCTCGGTGGCCGTTTCGGTGAATTTTTGCCTCCTCACCCTCCCGTCAACTCTGCTTCGTCTCGGGGCTTGGAGATGCACCATTTGATTTAACCAAGCCTCTATCCCCCCCCCCCTTTTGCCTTTGCGTATTTTAATCATCCCCGGGCAGTCAAGCAAAGTGTGCTGCGTTCCGGGGACGAGCAGCATCAGGCTGCTGCCGAGGTTTTGCCAACCCTCCATGTTTTCGACCCGGTGCCTTCAAAACCAATCGATTGGTAAATGGCTAAATAGTGAGAGAAATTGCTTTCTCTCATTATCTGCGTGGCTGTGTCATTACCCTTTAATATTGCATCGTTATTGACTGATGCGGCCTGTCAAGGCATGGCTGGCGGGATGTAACGCAGCGGTAGGGAGGTGCAAAAGATTTCATTAGAAGTTTACTCCTCTAATGTGTGTGTGTGTGCATGTCCCTGTGTATGTGTGCACGAGACACTAGCCAACGCAGAGATGTTTGGGCTGCCTGGAATGAACAGACGGGGCAATTGAAACTGTGGGCAAAGTGCACAACCACGTTGTCTGGTACAGAATCAGACCGTCGGTCCATTTAGCTCAGTGCTGCCTACACTGAACTACTTGGAGATGCTGGGGAATGAAGTTGGGACCTTCTGCATTCAAAACAGATGCACTATCATGCAGTACCATGGGGAGGGCTGCGGAGGGCGTAAGCCAGGAACCCCCATGCAGTGATACCTGCTCGGCTTGCCATTGGGGTCTCTGGAACTCAGAGCCTGGCCTGGCCTTGCTCTTGCAAACCAGTGATGAGAGATGGAGGACGCCTTGGTCAGCTGAACAATGGCAAATCATTTCTTCATCTCCAGGCTTCTGCCCACAACTCCTTGCAAAACGTTTTTGCACCCCAAGAACAGAATGAAAACTCTGGTGGATCAGACAGAGGGGCCACCTAGTTCAGTGGTTCCCAGCCCTTTTTAGGCTACTTCCCCCATGGTTGCATAAACTCATCAGTGCCTCCTATCTTACCCTATAGAAAGCATTGTTCTGGTTAGTGGTCTGTAAGGCCCACTAAAGGTAAAGGTCAAAGGGACCCTTGACCATTAGGTCCAGTCGTGACCGACTCTGGGGTTGCGGCACTCATCTCACTTTATTGGCCGAGGGAGCCGGCGTGCAGCTGGTCATGGACTAAGCTGCTTCTGGCGAACCAGAGCAGCGCACGGAAACGCCATTTACCTTCCCGCCGGAGCGGTACCTATTTATCTACTTGCACTTTGATGTGCTTTTGAATGCTAGGTTGGCAGGAGCAGGGACCGGGCAACGGGAGCTCACCCTGTTGCGGGGATTCGAACCGCCGACCTTCTGATTGGCAAATCCTAGGCTCTGTGGTTTAACCCACAGCGCCACCCGTGTCCCATGGCCCACTAAGGGAGTTAATAACACGATAAAATTCGACACGGCAACAATTAACTGCACATTTTTTTCAAAATCCGCTTAAAACTATTTGACAAAATGGATTGACTTGATCCAGTGTTACCAGATAAACCCACTGTCTCCCAGCAGGTGGGACCACCCATTTTGGAAGCTACTGATCTAATCCATCCATCTCCTTTTCCTGCAACATCAGCAACTGATGTTGAGTAAACTCCTTGCCCACCTTACTTGGTGGGAGATGCCAAAAGTATGGGGAAGAGAGAGGGGGGGGGAAGTTCACTAAATGCCACCCTTGTCCCAAATTTGCTTAAGCACTAATAACAACCTCAAGTCTCCTGTCCTCCCTTCATTTCATGCTCTTCTTCCTAAACTTGGCAAATGTGACTTTTTTTAAAGCATGCTGTTCACTTTTCCTTTTCCTTCTTAATTGGCCCATCTAAAAGCAATCAAACGAACGTTTGGCAACGGCGCGGTGAACTGCAGGAGACTCCCTCTCCTTCCAGCTCCATTATTCATGAGCATGTGGGGTATGGACAGGAGAGGTTTTCTGCGTGCTGTTTCAAGTTCCTGGAACCCGTCAAGCTGGGATCGATGCAAGAGGAGTATCTAGTCTAGGCTTCCCCAACCTGGTACTTTCCAGATCTTTTGGACTACAACCATGCAGGTTGCAGCCGATGGGGGGTTGTAGTGCAAAACATCTGGAAGTCCCCAGGTTGGGTGGGAGTAGTCAATGTATTGTCCTCCAACGACTCCCGTTGGTCCCAGCTAGCAAGGGATGATGGGAACTATAGTCCAAGATCCCTTGGGAGGTACTGCATTGATCTCCCCTGGTTTTCTGAGATAAGTCACCCTATATTGACTGTATTAAGAATTCAACAAGACTTGCTGGATCAGGCCAATTGCCCATTTAAACCAGCATTCTGTTCTCAAAGTGGCCATCTGGATGCTTGTGGGAAACCTTTCCCCTTCTACTGGTTTTCAGAAGCGTTCTTGCCTCCAACTATGGAGGCAGAGTATAGCCCTCATGGATAGTAGTCTTCAGTAGTCCTCTCCTCTAGATGCCTTGCCAAATGTTTCTCAGAGCACTCCCGGAAAAGAGGTTCCAGAATTTCCCAAGGCAACTGGTTTCCATTTTCTACATTATGACATAATTTCTATTATATTTTTCCTAAATCAAACTTTACACAGTGATTCGGTGATCAAAATGCAGCCTACTGACCATGCATGGTGATAGGAAATAGTTGAGATCCTTCCAATTTCACCTTAGATCAAGTCAGCATTTCTCTAAGAACTTCCAGGATATATCAGAAAACATTGTTTTCAGAATTGTTGCTGTTTGGACCCAGTCCATAGACTTGGGGGGAAACACCCCTACAACTGTCCTCCACCAGTCTCCCCTGCCAGTCTCCTACTCCTTAAAACTCTTGTTTTGTGACCTTGCAATTGCAGTATCCACCATACTTCCATGGACTTTCAGCTCTAACACTCAATTGACCCAGCCTGCAAGGAAGGAATCCAGAATCTTGGCTTCCCAAACCTTGTAAGTGAAAGGATGGGAAAGTGTATCTGTGTGGAACTGGTGGCTAGGGCTTTGAAGGACTGTAAGGGCTGGTAGGGCATTGTTAGAAAGCAAGGAGATCTTCTCTGATGCAGAGTTTCAAGCAGGGCACATTCCCAGCTGTATCTGGAGATGCTGGGTTTTGAACTTGGGACTTTCTGCATGCAGAGCAGATGCTCTGTTGCTGAGTTAAGGCCCTTCCTTCAATAAATTAACAGCAAAGAGAGCACTGGGGCACCTCCTCCATTGAGGCTGACCAACTGTTTGCAGCAGAGGAGGGAGGGGGGATATAAATAAGCTTTCTAAAAATACATACTTCCAAGGCAAATCCTGGCGGACAAATAAATGTACAGTAGGTCAGGAATGGGATCTCCATGCAAGAGCTGTGCAGAGAGAGTCTAATTACATTTTGCATTTTTAATATGCCATATTAGCATAATAATGCATTTGGCTAATAGAATATTAATGTGACGAAGAAAATGTTTTAGCATATTACAAACCCTTATTTGTTAATACATTAAGACCTTTATTGTATTAGAGATTTGGATCGGTATATGAAAAGGGGGCTCACGTGCCTGGTATTATACTAAGAAGGAGCTAGTTAGCAAGTTCAGAGCCCAAAATATGCCTGAGAGATTTCAGGATTCCATGGCTTTTAGGGTCTGCATTTTGCAGTGTTCGTGGTCCAGCTCTTACTCAGGCATAGCCCCTGGAAATACTTGGAGCAATACAGGACTATGGGTTAGTTTTGCAGCGGCAGACTAGCACAGGCTAACACATGGTGTTCTGAACACAAGAGCCAGCTGGATCCGGCCAATGGCCCTTCTAGTCCAGCCTCCTCTTCTCAGTGGCCAACCATATGCCTGTTGGAGGCCCACAAGCAGAACCTAGGCACAAGACTGCTCTCTCCTCCTGTGGTATTCAGAAACATACAGCTTCTGCCAGAGAAGGCGGAACATAGCCATGATTGCCAATAGCCACTGGCAGCCTTATCCTTTGTGAAATTGTTGAATCCAAGTTGATGACCATCACTGCCTCCTGCAGGAGTAATTTCCATAGTGCAACTACATGCTGCGTAGTTTAAGAAGGTTATTGACAAACTGGAATGTGTGCAAAAGAGGGTCTGGAAACGAGGCCTTATGAGGAATGATGGAGGGAGTTCATAGAATCATAGAATCATAGAGTTGGAAGAGACCACAAGGGCCATCGAGTCCAACACCCTGCCAAGCAGGAAACACCATCAGAGCACTCCTGACATATGGTTGTCAAGCCTCTGCTTAAAGACCTCCAAAGGAGGAGACTCCACCACACTCCTTGGCAGCAAATTCCACTGTCGAACAGCTCTTACTGTCAGGAAGTTCTTCCTAATGTTTAGGTGGAATCTTCTTTCTTGTAGTTTGCATCCATTGCTCCGTGTCCGCTTCTCCGGAGCAGCAGAAAACAACCTTTCTCCTTCCTCTATGTGACATCCTTTTATATATTTGAACATGGCTATCATATCACCCCTTAACCTCCTCTTCTCCAGGCTAAACATGCCCAGTTCCCTTAGCCGTTCCTCATAAGGCATCGTTTCCAGGCCTTTGACCATTTTGGTTGCCCTCCTCTGGACACGTTCCAGTTTGTCAGTGTCCTTCTTGAATTGTGGTGCCCAGAACTGGACACAGTACTCCAGGTAAGGTCTGACCAGAGCAGAATACAGTGGCACTATTACTTCCCTTGATCTAGATGCTATACTCCTATTGATGAGGCCCGGAGTTGGGAATGTTTAGCTGCAGAAGAGAAGACTGAGATGTGATAGGATAGCTATCTTCAAATATATGAAGGCCTGTCACATGCATGATGGAGCAAACTTGTTTTCTCCTGCTCCAGAGGGTAGGACCCGGGTCAATGGATTCAAATCAAAAGGAAGGAGATTAGGAAGAACTGTTTGACAGTGGAAAGGACTACCTTGGAAAGTGGTGGACTTGGAGGTTTTTAAGCAGAGGCCAGATGATTCCTGATTTTAGGGGGGATAGACTAGGTAGCCCTTGGTATCTTTCCAACTCTACAATTCTCCTCCCCCAATTACCACTTAACAGCTGCCTTGTTTCTTTGACAACTGGTTTTGCAAGGCCTCTAGGTAACCCTCCCCCCCCCAAGACCAGCTCACAATGGAAGTGCGAATCTCGCCTTGTTTGTTCGGCAGATGCAAGACTCACATCAACTTGGCAGCTCTGGCAACATCCAGATGGTTGAGGGTGGGGGGAATCCCATGAAGGGTCTGGGCAAAATGAATATGTTGCTCTTCAACATGTTTTTGCAGATTCCTGGGAATCGGAGCCCCTGAACTCAGCTGATCCCATGGCCGTGGCAGCGGCGACTGCTCTCTCACGCTCAGAAAGCCTTGGGAGCCTCACTCCTTCACCCTGTCTGCCCCCCTCCTTCTCCCCGATTCATCCAAAGGAGCAACTTTTCTCTTTTCCTTACAGTCACGTTAAATGTTTAATTGCTCTTTCAATTTGCTCATGGCACAACAGAAGGCCCTCCAGTCAAAGAGATTTGCGCTTAAATGCAACTGGGATTGGGTTGTTTGGGGTCTCTCGTGTCCTCACCAGTGCGCCTGTGAAGGTGGCAGGGCCAAATTAAAGGCTTCCCTATAAGAAGCCCAGGACGACTCATATAGGGAGATAACAGTCCTTCAGATACGATGCAGGACTTTGAAGCAGAAATCTGTTGCACTGACATAGCGACATGAAAATCACATTGGACATATATTTTTAGGACCCACCTTATTTCTGTAATTTTAAGTTGTCGTAAACCGTTTTTAATGCACGATGCATTATTCTTTCATAATAGTAAAGGTAAAGGTACCCCTGACCATTAGGTCCAGTCACGAACGACTCTGGGGTTGCGGCGCTCATCTCACTCAGTAGGCCGAGAGAGCCGGCGTTTGTCCGCAGACAGCTTCTGGGTCATGTGGCCAGCATGACTAAGCCACTTCTGGCAAACCACAACAGCACACAGAAATGCAGTTTACCTTCCCGCCGGAGCGGTACCTATTTATCTACTTGCACTTGATGTGCTTTCAAACTGCTAGGTGGGCAGGAGCTGGGACTGAACAACAGGAGCTCACCCCGTCGCAGGGATTCGAACCGCTGACTTTCTGATCAGCAAGCCCTAAGCTCTGTGGTTTAGACCACAGCACCACCCACGTCCCTTTGTGTCATAATGTTAGTGTTTTAATTGTTGCATCCCACCCTGAGATCATAGTGTGAAGGTTGGGTAGTAAATTCTAATAATAATAATAATAATAATAATAATAATAATAATAATAATAATAATATCTGCTCCGGGTGGTGGATTAATAGATACATTTTCCTGGGGGGTCATCAGCAGTAATAGTACACTCCCCAAAGCCCTCTAACATCCACACCAATGTCAAGAAACAGATATGGGAAATGAGCCAGAATCTGCAGTGGAACCTATTCAAGAGAGTTGCAAGTTAACATTGGCCTTTTCTCCAAGACAAATGCAAATAGGCAGCCCAACGCCAAACAATCACATTTTGTTAATCCACTCATGGAGGGGCAAATGCCTAATCTCACCTCTTCCTTCCAGGCTCTGAACTTCATACTTGCTGGAAGGATTTTTCTTAATTTGTGTGTGGGTGTGTGTAGACCACACAGTGATACATTTGGTGTTTGCAGAGATCTGGGTGTATCAAAATTCCTGTCATCTCCTGAGGCTGCAGGAATGCTCCTCTCACACACATACCCCCCACCCTGTGACCCCTGCCTTGGCTGTTAATACCAAAGAGCAGGGCGCTCTGTCAAAACGGGAAGCCTTTAGCATTTTCAAGTCATGCTTCCTTTTCTAGGGCTCTGGAAGAAAATAAGGCACTCAGAGTTCAGCGCCTCTTATAATTGGACCTAAGATGAGGTTTTTTTGGGGGTAGTTTTAGGTCAATTTGAATATCCACCTGCAGGTGATATTCAGAAACACCGGTGTGAATCCATCAGGCAGCATAGAGGAAGCACAGCAGAAGACAGCGGACTAAAGGGTGGATGTGCTTCACGACGGCTTGCTTAGAATAAAAGATCAGGTTTAGAGTCTAAAGCAAGGAGATGGTGAGATTTGCAAGCCGAATGTCAAAGCAGCACATCAGCTGAAGTCTCATTAAAATTAACTAGGCTCCATGGGGTGGAAAAGTCTGAGGAGCACAGCCTCAAAAGTTTATTAAAATGAAGGAGATGAAATAGTTAGATAGAAAATTGCTGTCTTCTTCCTTTTTTTGGATTTTAGCAGCAGTGGTCAAACCAATGGGGGCAATGAGGTGTTGTGGTTCCATTGCAGGGTTTGGATGTGGGAGACCTAGATTCCTTTTACTTTATTTAAGTTTTCCTAGTTCATCTTTCTTCCGTTCATGTGCCCAGGCAGGCAGGGTACAGCAGAAAATGAATGGGGGGGGGGAAACTGCCATATAAGCCACCAAACTATGGAACCACCTAAAAGAGAAAATGGCATGTGTGCCAGTCACAAAATGGCTGCTATGAGTGTGTTGTGTTCCACAAAATGGCCGCTGTGTGGGCATGGCACAATGCCTTCCGTGTAGGGAGGGGCTGATCCAGAGGAAACAGAAACCGAGCAGAAAGATCAAACAGTCTTTTGCGCATTGTGGATTTTTGAGGGAATATTTATTGAGACCTTTCTTGGGTGATATAGGAGATAGTAGCTGACACACCAGCACCTATGGAAAAGTCTAAGGAACACACCTCTCAACCCCAGTTGGCAACCCCAACAGAGATAGCGAACTTGGGCTTTGCCATGTCTGCTAGCAAAGCCTCTTCAATGGAGTTCAGCAGAAGGATATAAATGGGTTGCACCTGTAGTATAGTGGTTGGAGTGTTGGACTAGGACCTGAGAGACCGGGGTTGAAATCTCTACTCAGGTAAGAAACTCACTGGGTGGCCTTGGGCCAGTCACTGCCTCTCAGCCTAACCTCACAGGGTTGCTTTGGGAATGAGAAGGGATAGACCCATGTATGCCATTTTGAGCTCTCTGGAGAAAAAGATGGAATATAATGGCATTAATAGTAAGAACAACATCATTGCCTAGAAAGGCTAACTTAAAGAAGCCAAAAGTGTCCAGAGCAAATGAAAGAGCACATAAGCATTCAAATGCCGTGTGCAGAAGGTTCAAAAACCAAGTTATGCCCATAGCCCACACCAGAGTCCATCATTGTAACTAGCAGTTGACAACAATGTGACCCCCATTCTCACACAGAATGCAAATAAAGGCTCAAGTTTCTATGGTAAAAATACACTAGTGACTATAGAGATACTCCTGGGATTTCAGTCACCCCAAATCGCAAAGCTAGCAGAGCTATGGTAGCTCAAGGAGGCTAGCTTGCACCTCCTTTTCACTCTGGGCACCTGCAGGTTCTGCCTTGCTTCTCCAAGATTCAGAAGCAATCAACCTCTCTGCTCTGTCCAGTACTCTTGCCACAATCTTTACTATTGAGTAGTCAAGGAACTACTTGAGGAGGAGACTCTTGAGAGTCCCATGGGCTGCAAGAAGATCAAACATCCATTCTGACAGAAATCAGCCCTGAGTGCTCACTGGAAGGACAGACCATGAAGCTGAGGCTCCAATACTTTGGCCACCTCATGAGAAGAGAAGACTCCCTGGAAAAGGCCCTGATGTTGGGAAAGATGGAGGGCACAAGGAGAAGGGGACGACAGAGAACAAGATGGTTGGACAGTGTTGTCGAAGCTACCAGCATGAGTTTGACCAAACTGCGGGAGGCAGTGGAAGACAGGAGTGCCTGGGGTGCTCTGGTCCATGGGGTCACGAAGAGGCGGACACGACTAAACGACTAAACAACAACAACAACAAGTCAAGGAACTGAGCTCAACAGAAGAAGATAAGTCATCCCACCATGAAATACCATGTTTACAGGTCAGGACTATGTTACTGGAGAGACTGCCTTATCCTTATAGCAAAGGACTTTTCATGCAACGCTTGTTGAAACAAAAATGTCCTCAATTGCTTCTGGAAAGTTCAAATAGTGGGCACCTGTCATATCTCAACAGGAATGCTGTTCTACAGTCCTCAGAGTTCACTGTGAAGAGGGTGATGGTTGTTAAACAACTCTGGGAATTGTAGCACTCCTAACAACTCTCAGCACCCTTACAGCTCCCAGAAGCCTTTGCAGGTAGCCATGGATGTAAAAAGTGGTATCATAGTGCTTTAAATATATGGTGTGAATTTGGCCTTGGTCACACAAAGGTTCTGGTAGAGGACAGAATCAAGGAATGGCTTTCATAGCAAGACTCTTTCATTTAAGTGCAGAGCACCCTCCTTCACACCTCCTACTCGCCCGGTGTCCCGCCAATTTCGAGCCTGAGTTAATCCCATCACACTAACAGAACATAACAATGCACACCGAGAGTATTTAGCCTTTTCCTCGAAACGGAGGAATGTCGATGCGGTTATTAGCGGTTCCTAATGATATTTGCATAGATTAACAGACTTTAATGTAATCATGAATGCGACAATCCTGGGGAAAAATAATGAAGAAATCCATTACCAAGTAATAAAGTAACTAAGTCAATACAGTAATAATTTTATCCCATATTAGTAATAATTTCATCTCCTGCTGCAAGCCAATTTTACCGCACATACCATTTCTGGACAGTTTTATAAATATCACCTTTGTTTGAGATAATTAATTAGCTATATATATATATATATATATATATATATATATATATATATGGTATTTTAGACGATAAATTAGTCATTAGGTTTAAACTGGCAGGCTGTAATAATAGTTATTAAGATAAATGTGCCAGGATTCTAAACACGAGAGAGAGAGAGAGAGAGAGAGAGAGAGAGAGAGAGAGAGAGAGAGACTGCGACTGCCCTTCGTCTTAAGCCACTTCTGGCGCATAGCTATAATCACTGGTCGGAATGTGTATTAAAACCCAATTAGGACAATAATGGTTCAAATCCCTGCTACTTCCCCAGTGGGAGAGGCATATTTCACCAGGCCATCGTGGATGCTGGCCAGCTGATCTGCAGGGTTCAGGAGTGAGAGACCTGACCATTTGCATGGCATCAGCAGGGCAAGATAAGTTCTTGCCTCAGTGAGATGGCAATGCAATTTATAGCTTGTGTATGAGGAGGAGGAGACAACACAGGGCAGGAGAGGCAGAAGGAAGAAGAGGACCCATGGAAACAATGGCAATTTGTGGGTAAAAAAACCATCACTATCAGCAGGTTGATACCGTGCCATTAGCACATGTTGGAGAAGGTCCCTGCCCTGACTAGCTTACAATGTAGAGTACGATGATGATTGTTTGCAGTAGTAATATTAGCAACAGCAACCATGTTTTACATAAAAGACATTCACATTGATAAAAAAAGATCCCTGGTCTGACAAGCCTAAAATTTAGTTACTAGTGCTACTATTCCCTTACTACACTGTAAGCTAGACAGAGCAGGGACTGCCTTTATTAATCAGAATAAAGGTAAAGGTACCCCTGACCATTAGGTCCAGTCGTGGCCGACTCTGGGGTTGCGGCGCTCATCTCACTTTATTGGCCGAGGGAGCCGGCGTACAGCTACCGGGTCATGTGGCCAGCATGACTAAGCCGCTTCTGGCGAACCAGAGCAGCACACGGAAAAGCCATTTACCTTCCTGCTGGAGCGATATCTATTTATCTACTTGCACTTTGACGTGCTTTTGAACTGCTAGGTTGGCAGGAGCAGGGACCGAGCAACGAAAACTCACCCTGTCAAGACCACAGAGCCACCCACGTCCTATTAATCAGAATACTTTTATGTAAAACATGGCCATTGTTTGTTGTTGCTGCTGCTGCTGTATTTGGATTAATATAAGTATTTGGATCAATATAGACCAAGCCCTGCCTTGATTAGTTTAAATAAGTCATGCCAGATTAATCTCTTTTTTAAAAATAGAGTTACAGGATGAGAACAGAAATCGCATGGCGGCGGTGTGGTGGCAGCGGGAGGCCCCATTAGCTAAAGTGGTACCTCAGGTTAAGAATGGCTTCAGGTTAAGAATGGACCTCCGGAACGAACTAAGTTCTTAACCAGAGGTACCACTGTACAGGATCAGTTCAGGTTACGAACAGGATCAGTTCAGAGGCCCGTTCACAACATGAAAAGAATGTATCCTGAAGTGCCGTATCTGCGCAGGTGTGCGGCGCGATTTAGAAGAAGAAGAAGAAGAGTTTGGATTTGATATCCCGCCTTTCACTCCCCTTCAGGAGTCTCAAAGCGGCTAACAATCTCCTTTCCCTTCCTCCCCCACAACAAACACTCTGTGAGGTGAGTGGGGCTGAGAGACTTCAAAGAAGTGTGACTGGCCCAAGGTCACCCAGCAGCTGCATGTGGAGGAGCGGAGACGCGAACCCGGTTACCCAGATTACGTGACTACCGCTCTTAACCACTACACCACACTGGCTCTCAGGGAAGTACCCTTTCCGGTACTTCCGGGTCGCCGCGGGACATAACCTGAAAGAACATAACATGAAGCAAACGTAACATGAGTTATGACTGTATACATAATATACCGTCCTATACCTGCAGGTCTCAGGGTCGTTCACAATGTAAAATTGCAATATAAAAACACAACCTACACAATCAAAATCAAAATAAAAACAAAAGCAATCCAATAACAATAATATTGCATTTATATCCCACCTTTCCTTCAAACAACATACAAAGTGCTCTTTATCTCCATTTTACGCACACAACAACTCTGTAGGGTAGTTTCAGCTGTGAGCATCAAGGCTCATTTGGAGTTTGACCCCAAATCTACATGTCCTAATCCAACACACCAACTATTGCGTCTTTCTTGCTGCTGCTACTATTACTGCTGTGTTGCTCATGCACCTATGAGCTGCACAATGCATCCACTAAGCATATGGGGACATATTTAGTGAAGAATTTGGGAGCTCCATTGCCATAACCCACCCAATTTCCTTCCTCTCCCTTTTCTCTCTCTTGGTGGGAAGACAAACCAAACTGTAACTACTTCCGAAGAATTGTTTCAGACCCAGTAAGTGTTGCTCAGTGACAGGCGTCTGGCAAAAAGACATCTCGGCGATCATTCCCCTTGTCAATATGGTGACCTTTCCGAGGCGGAAGATCCTTTTTATTACCGTGCGTGCTGGGGTAAACCAGACCACTGCTGTGTTATCTGCCCAATTTATCAACCGTCTATTTGTGGCTGGACCATTCCACTGTCTGGCTTAACTGAGCGCTCAGAGACCCAGCGCAGAGAGTGGCGGAGAGGAAAGAAATGTCAATTCCAACCTAAGTCCCCTGAAGTGAAATAAAAGGAAGAAAGTAAATAAGGGAGACAGAGCAAACACTTTTGCCATGGCGACGGTGTTTATCTGCTCCACGACGGGGCAGGACGGAAGCCGAGAGAAGCGTTGCCTTATCAGTGTCATCGCCACTTCCATCACATTGTGCAACAGAAAACATAACAACCGAGTGTAACTTTGGCTTTTAATGCCCCAAACTCTGAAGTGCCACTGGCTTTGAATTCTTCAAATTCAAATTAACTTTGGGGAGCACCCGAAATTACGTCCGCAGAATTCAGGGGGTTCTTTTCTTAGTAAGAAATGTAAGGACATGCAAGTCCCTCTGGATCAGGCCCAAGAGGATGCTGGTTCAGCGTCCAAGCAGGTATTTATACATCACCCAGGACTAGTATGAGGGCCAGACCATGATGGCTGCTTCACCCAGAGCATGGGTAGGCAAACTAAGGTCCAGGGGCCGGATCCAGCCCAATCGGTCCAGGAATCAGCGTGTTTTTACATGAGTAGAATGTGTCCTTTTATTTACAGTGCACTTCTGGGTTATTTGTGGGGCCTGCCTGGTGTTTTTACATGAGTAGAATGTGTGCTTTTATTTAAAATGCATCTCTGGGTTATTTGTGGGGCACAGGAATTCATTCATATATTTCCCCCCCCAAAAAAATATAGTCCAGTCCCCCACAAGGTCTGAGGGACAGTGGACCAGCCCCCTGCTGAAAAGAGGTATATCGCGTGTGAAACATCAGCCACTCCTGAGTCCCTCCTGCCCTCATACCATCGGCAGGCAGTTTCTTTAAACTGTTCAACTGAGGGAGGGGGTAGCTGTCTGTGCCTCAGTGGAGCAGTTTAAGGAAGCCCCCACTCTTTGGGGGGAGGGGCTTGATCAGCTGAGATGTGGGCAGTTTAAGGAAGCCTGCTTCACAGCTGATCTAGCCCCTCGCCTCCAGCTCCTGCCCCTTCCAACCCTACCATTCTATAGTTCTAATATTCCTTTTTTTTAAAAAAAAAGAAAATACCGGGTCTTTGATAATGACAGAATTCTAGAGTTGGGAGGGACCTTGAGGATCATCTAGTCGACCCCCCTGCAATGCAAGAATATGCAGCTGTCCCATGCGGGGATCAAACCTGCAACCTTGGCATCGTCAGCACCACTCCCTAAGCAACTGAGCTATCCAGTTCTGCAGTGCCTTCTGCTACTTTTACTAGTGATCTATTGGAAGCCTCATACCACAGTGGGCGGGGCCAGCACCAACAGTGGGCGTGGCCAGAACCACAAAGTTGGGAGGGGCAACCATCTCACTCCATCTTGTTACTCCCCCATTCCATACTGGGCACCATTTAGCTCAGTGTTGGGTACACTGACTGGCCCTGGCAACCCCACATTTCAGGCAGAGGAGGTTCTCAGCCCAACCTGGAGATTTTGGCAATTGAACCCAGGACCGTTTGTATGCAAGGGCAGCACTCGACCAATGAGTATCAGCCCTTTCTCCAAATCAAGACCTCTTCCAATTCTTCTTCTTTCTTTGAGTGGAGAGAACAACAACAGGTTCCTAAATGAATCCTTAAGTCCTCAGTAGGAAAATTAATTTAGAGTGAAAGAAGGCGTGGTAATTAAAACAGAAAACGATGGAAGCAGGGAAGGAGATTTTCCTCTTCTCTCTCTTTGCCCTCAACACACACACACACATGCACACAAAGGGAGGTTGCAAAATCTAGCAAGAATCCGAGGGAAATAACTAATTTGTGTGAAGGAGACATTTGCAGCAACTCATTATAATTCCTTGCTTGCTGTCATCCGTCTCTAAAGTCACTAGCAATGCAATACTTGTGTGAAGTTATTAAGGGCAGCCTCTGTTGAGATTCACAGCAAGTCCTGCATGACAAGGCGTGAGCTCAGGCAGTGATAAAGCGAGCTGACATCCCGTGCTCCTTCCTCTCCCCCGCAACCCAACAAGACGCCTGCCCACTGCCGCCACCCGCCACTGCAACCACGGAAGAAGGCGTTGTAGATTTGAATCCCCCCCCCAAAATGATAGCTTTCTTTGTGACAATCCCTGCTTCCGTACGAGGCTCCCTTAAACAACGACCAAGCCGATAAATAGCACCAGGCAGGTTACAGTCGGGCACAAGGTCTCCTCTGTTGTGAACCTATCACACATATCATAGGATCTGCCCACTGGGTGGAATCTGGAGTGCTGGTTTCTTTTATAGAAAAACAAGGTGCTAGATAGACAGAAAAGTTTCAGAAAACTGAAAGCTACTGAATGCAGACCTGCCAAGGGACTCCAGGGTCCCTGTTTTCCAGGGACAGTCCCATATTTACACAAGCCGCCCCAGTTTCTGATCTGATCCCGGAATGTCCTGCTTTTCCTTAAGGCATCCCTTAAGGTAGCAGTTCTCAACCTGTGGGTCCCCAGATGTTGTTGAACTATAACTCCCATCATCCCTGAGCTCTGGCCTTGCTAGCTAGGTCCTTTTATTCTAGTTTTATCTACCCCCAATCCTGTCCTGTGCTCCTTAAATATATTCCGTGTTTCCCTCCAACTCTCCAGAGCAGAACTGTGGAGGTTGTGGGGACATTTTATTGCACAAGTGTAAAAATTTATGCCCATAGATTGTGGGCATTGGATGTGACCCGATATTTTTTGCTTGAATATATATTCAACGTATTCCCCCCCCACTTTTAAGCTGTCTTACTTCAGTCCAAGCACTAAGCACCCATAAACCCTTAATGCTCTTTAGCTCCCCTGCTCATCACACAGGAGCCTAATTAACACTTCCGTCTTCGCTTGTGTTTTCAGCTGCCTCCTCAAAAATATTCATGTTTTTCCTCCCCAGCGCTGGACACAATGCAACCCTGCTTATGACAAGCTGTGCAGGAAGACCCAGAAGGCTTAAGGAAAAAGAGAGAGAAATCCCAGTCACCCACCTGCTGCACAGTGCATTTTGTCATTCCAGGCTTAAAACAGAAAGACCGCAGAAATCTTTGTGGGGGGGCACTTCTCTCACTCCCACCACACTTGGTGGGGATGCAGGACAGGGCCTTCTTAGTGGTGGCTCCCAGACTTTGGCGCTCCCTCCCTAGAGAAGCTGGACTGGCTCCCTCCTTGTTCTCCTCCTGCTGGCAGGTGAAGATTTCCTTGTTCCAACAGGCTTTGGGGAACTGACTGCAATTGATGAAAGGACTGGTGCTATGCTATTTTTATGGCAATGGTTTGCATGGTTTTAATAATTTTTATATATGTATATAATCTTACTGCTATCAATGTTTAATTGCTTTCTAATGATTTTTTCCCCTCTCTGTGTTTTAGTGCTTCTTGTTTTTATTTGTAAGGTGCCTTGAGTCCCATCAGGGAACAAGTTGGAGCATGAATGAATGAATGAAATGGGTTTTCTGCTCTAATGTCCGAAGTACGGTGATGCAAAGGGACATAGAGCTGGGTTGGGGGATATTTTCACTCTGAGGAATGTGTTCCTGTCTTGGGGACACGTGCTGTTGGTGGGTGAAGCCAGAGGCAAAAATGGGCAGAGCAAGAAATGAAAGATTTACCTTTCCACAGTAGGATAGTTTCTAATCACACTCAGATGTGTTTCTCTATTCTTCACCCTTGCATGCAATAGTTATTATCAGAGTTGTTGTTATTTCAATTTCTTACCCACTCTTCATCACAAGGGGCAGGTTGCAGCCATTTAGAAATGCAATATGAAAAACAGTTTAAAATTACAGTCACAATAATAGGGCGAGTCCTGTCTGTCTGTCTATCATCTATCTATCTATCTATCTATCTATCTATCTATCTATCTATCTATCTATCTATCATCTATCTATCTATCATCTATCTATCTATCTATCTATCTATCTATCTATCTATCATCTATCTATCTATCATCTATCTATCTATCTCTATCTATCTATCTATCATCTATCTATCTATCTATCTATCTATCTATCTATCTATCTATCTATCTATCATCTATCTATCTATCTATCTATCATCTATCATCTATCTATCTATCTATCATCTATCATCTATCATCTATCTATCTATCGCTATCATCTGTCTGTCTGTCTGTCTATCTGTCTATCCATTGCATCAAATGATATATCCATGGACAGATGGCAACTGACTAGCCCTTCAGATGACATTTGAGGGTGCAGAATCTCTAGCACAAGAGTTAACAGACCTGCAACAAAATGTTGCATTGTGGGGATGTCCTATCCAGGTTCGCGCTGCACTGTTAACAACTGCACTGCACTGGCTCTCTTACTTTTAATACAAGAACATAAGAAGAGTCTGTAGCTGAATCAGGCCAATGGCCCATCCCGGTCATCATCTGGCTCTGACAGTCGTCAACCGGATGCCTCAATGGGAAGCTGGGAAGCAGGAACCGAGGGCAACAGTGTTCTCTCAGTTTTCCCAGCATCTGGGCATTCAGAGGCATGCAGCTAGTGGAGGTACAATTTAGCTATCATGACTAGCAGCCATTGATGGCCTTATCCTTCATGAATTGAGCAATCAAAGGATGGAGAAGTTTGCAGTAGTCCTTCTGTCTTCTCCAATAGCAAAACTCTTGGAGGTGTTTGGTTTTCATTAAATAAAGTAAGAGGATAGTTTTGGGGTTTTTCTTCCCCCTTTTAAGAGTTGACCTTCTTTCCTCTCTCTTTCGCTCAGAGGAATTTGCTTCCTTTCTCTTCCTCTCCTTTCCTCCCTTGCTTTCCTCTAAGCTCGGCTGGTAAGGAGAGAGAGAGAGAAATCAGCTTAACGGATAAGACAGCTCAGCTTTGGGTGGGATAACACAAGCAGCCCACAGGGAAGGGAGACCCTCCTAACCTACTCGAAAAATGAAACAAGCAGGTGACAGAAGGTCTACCTCAAACAACAGGAAAAGTCATGTTCACGAACATGAGCGAGTTGTCACATCGCTGCAACAGTGGGTGGGGTTGGTGGAACTCCATGGGTCAAGTCAGTGTGACAGGTCCCAAGAGGCATGACAACAGTCTGGGACCCCTCTCACTAACAAGCTCCTTTTCCCTTTGTGACAGAAATGGATGCTGGTTTAAGGCAGAGGTGGAGAACTGGGATGCAGGAGGACCTTGCAAATGATGCTTGTTTTCCAAGGAGCAAGCACGCTCAGGAACCCTGAATCAGGTTGGTCCACCTCAAGAAGCAGCCCCAAGAAATTCTTCCTCCATCTCTATTTCTGGAAGAAGGCGGTTAAAGGGAATGGAATATGTTTAGCTTGGAAAACAGGAGGCAGAGAGAAAGGGCTGTCATATGGAAGATGGAGTCAGCTTGTTTTCTGCTGTTCCTGAAAGTAGGACCCAACCCAATGGATTCAAACAACAAGAAATGAGATGACAACTAAAGATTGGGAAGAGCTTTGTGACAGGAAGAGCTGTTTGACAGTAGAATGGACTCTCTTGGAAGGCAGTCGACTGTCATTCATTGGAAGTTTTTAAGCAGAGGTGGGATGGCCACCTGTCAGGGATTCATTAGCTGAGATTCCTGCATTGCAGAGAGTTGGACTAGATGACTGTCGGGGTCTCTTCCAACTCTACAATTCTACGATTCTATGATTCTGTCACCAGGTAGCCTGAGGCAAGCTGTTCCCTCTCAGATGCCTCTTCAACCAACAGTATGGATTAATAAAACTATTCTTACAAGGGACACACCTATGCCATACAAATAAAGCACTCTTACACTCTTGCATCAAGGCCTCTCCCAAAGATTTATGGGAGTTGCAGTTTGTTAAGGGTGCTGGGAGTTGTTAAAGGAGGAGAAGAAGAAGAGTTTGGATTTGATATCCCGCTTTATCACTACCCTAAGGAGTCTCAAAGCGGCTAACATTCTCCTTTCCTTTCCTCCCCCACAGAAAACACTATGTGAGGTGAGTGAGGCTGAGAGACTTCAAAGAAGTGTGACTAGCCCAAGGTCACCCAGCAGCTGCATGTGGAGGAGCGGGGAAGCGAACCCAGTTCACCAGATTACGAGTCCACCGCTCTTAACCACTACACCACACTGGTAAAGGACCCCTGACAGTTAAGTACAGTCACAGACGACTCTGGGGTTGCGGCGCTCATCTCACTTTACAGGCCGAGGGAGCTGGTGTTTGTCTGCAGACAGTTTTTCCGGGCCATGTGGCCAGCATGACTAAGCCGCTTCCGGTGCAATGGAACACAGTAACCAGAGCAGCACACGGAAACGCCGTTTATCTTCTCACCGGAGCAGTACCTATTTATCTACTTGCACTTTGGGGCATGCTTTCGAACTGCTAGGTTGGCAGGAGCTTGGACTGAGCAACAGGAGCTCACCCCGTTGCAGGTATTCAAACTACCAACCTTCTGATCCCAAGAGGCTCAGGGGTTTAGACCACAGCGCCACCTCCCAGAGCTACAATTCCCAGAGTGGTTTAACAGTCTATCCATCTTTCCAGGAAACTCTGGGAATTGTAGCTTAGGGGGGTATATGGGTTTCCTAACAACCCTCAGCACCCTTAACACACAGTACAGCAGCCAGAATTTGTTGGGTGAAGCCATGACTGTAAAATTATGTTGACTTTAAAAGTATGTTGTGGATGTGATCCAAAGAGTTGTTGTGTAATGATGCTTGAGATGTACACATCACCCAACTTCATTTGCACTTTTTTAAAAAATGTTATTTGCATGTGAAAAGGTGTGCCAGAATATAGAACAGAGGCTCTTGAAAACAATTCAGTGTGAAGAAGTGCCATTAATCTGCTGGAATCTTCACTAGAACATTTTTGTTTGCCATTTTCATTAACATATGCATTTTTATGTGCATGTTACCCCAATATATGCATTTTGGTATACATTTTCAGGTAGGAAAACTTCACCACTAAATTTGGAGAGGAGTGGATTTCAAAGGATAGCTACATTTCGGTCCACATATAATCTCCAGAAGTGGAGATTGGGCAGAGAATTGCATTGCAAGATTCAGAGAGGTACAAATTTCAAAAGATTCTCACAGTTGAGCTACAAGTTCTTTCTGTTCCTTGCGAATGCAATGCAGATCAAAAGCTGAAGTGGGGCGTGAGGAGAGAAATCTGAAGTGTGTCCTGACTCTTCAGAGCGCTGGGTGAAATTTTGCCATTCTTCTAAACCATCTCAGGTCCAGGGCTCTTGAGGTGTCATTTAACGTTTGCAGTTAAGTATTTACAGATCTGTTGCCATGGCGACCAGTTCTTCAAAGTTACTTTTACAATTCTGTTTTCTCAAACACCAGCCTTGGGCTGATTGCACGTGGATTGCTGGAAGGGAGCCAGAGCGAAATCATGCCTCTTTTCTCCATTAAGGAGAGGTCCTTTCTAATCATGTTCAGTTATTTCCTTGATGGCTTTATCTTGATTCGAAAATGTGTGTGTTGTGTGTGTGTGTGTGGGGGGGAGAGAGTTGTCCTCTTTTCTGTTTTGGTGAAAGGGAGGGAGGAAGAAATGCGAATTGTAATTGGCGGAAGTAGGGCATATCATTTCGTTCCTTCAAGCTTTGCAAAAATAGGTGGTGGAAATTAGGGAAATAACCCTGTCGGGGTTGAAGCTCTCTCTCTCCCCCCCCCCAATATACACACCTTTTTATGGAAAGGAAAATTGGACCCTTAATAGCAAAGAGATAAAAGCTGAGTACTATTCTGAATGTGCTTGGAATCCTTAGGAAAAAATAACACTACAGCTAAGCTGACTCCACTCTGTTTCCAAAAGCTCTCTAAAGTCTAGGTGGCCATCTATTAGAGAGTGTGCAATGGTGGATATCCTGCACAAGGGTGTGTGTGTTGAATTAGATGACCTTTCAGTTGGAAGGCCACAGTAAGAGAGAGGGACCTCTTGACCGTTTCCCCTCCCACCATTTTCCATACTGAAAATTGCAAACACACACACATCCCTTATCTACTTTTACCTTGCCCTGTTAGAGAGAAGAGGCAAATGCTTGTATATTTTCCCAATGAGTGCATTAGCAGTGGGGGGTGGGGGTGGGGTGGAATCTTTAAATTTAAAATAATTCTAATGTGGAGGAAGGGCTTCCCTTTCTCCTCTCCCCTCCACACTCCTCCTTCCCCCTCCAATTCAAATGTCAGCCTCGGAAGCTGCATGGGGCTTCACTTCATGTGTCAAATGGCAACTCTATGGCATCTGGGACATAGTTACTCTATGGAGCTTTCTCCCCCAGGAAGCTGTGAAGACCAACCTGGACGGTTTTTAAAGAGGAGTAGACAAATGGATGAGAGAGCTATAGAATAGAAATAGAAATACTTATAGAATCATAGAATCATAGAATCATAGAGTTGGAAGAGACCACAAGGGCCATCGAGTCCAACCCCCTGCCAAGCAGGAAACACCATCAGAGCACTCCTGACATATGGTTGTCAAGCCTCTGCTTAAAGACCTCCAAAGTAGGAGACTCCACCACACTCCTTGGCAGCAAATTCCACTGTCGAACAGCTCTCACTGTCAGGAAGTTCTTCCTAATGTTTAGGTGGAATCTTCTTTCTTGTAGTTTGGATCCATTGCTCCGTGTCCGCTTCTCCGGAGCAGCAGAAAACAACCTTTCTCCCTCCTCCATGTGACATCCTTTTATATATTTGAACATGGCTATCATATCACCCCTTAACCTCCTCTTCTCCAGGCTAAACATGCCCAGCTCCCTTAGCCGTTCCTCATAAGGCATCGTTTCCAGGCCTTTGACCATTTTGGTTGCCCTCCTCTGGACACGTTCCAGTTTGTCAGTGTCCTTCTTGAATTGTGGTGCCCAGAACTGGACACAGTACTCCAGGTGTGGTCTGACCAGAGCAGAATACAGTGGCACTATTACTTCCCTTGATCTAGATGCTATACTCCTATTGATGCAGCCCAGAATTGCATTGGCTTTTTTAGCTGCCGCGTCACACTGTTGGCTCATGTCAAGTTTGTGGTCAACCAAGACTCCTAGATCCTTTTCACATGTACTGCTCTCAAGCCAGGTGTCACCCATCTTGTATTTGTGCCTCTCATTTTTTTTGCCCAAGTGCAATACTTTACATTTCTCCCTGTTAAAATTCATCTTGTTTATTTTTGCCCAGTTCTCTAATCTGTCAAGGTCGTTTTGAAGTGTGATCCTGTCCTCTGGGGTGTTAGCCACCCCTCCCAGTTTGGTGTCATCTGCAAATTTGATCAGGATGCCCTTGAGTCCATCATCCAAGTCGTTGATAAAGATGTTGAATAAGACCGGGCCCAAGACAGAACCCTGTGGCACCCCACTAGTCACTCTTCTCCAGGATGAAGAGGAACCATTGATGAGCACCCTTTGGGTTCGGTCAGTCAGCCAGTTACAAATCCACTGAGTGGTAGCATAGTCAAGACCGCATTTTACCAGCTTCTTTACAAGAATATCATGGGGCACCTTGTCAAATGCCTTGCTGAAATCAAGGTAGGCTACATCCACTGCGTTCCCTTCATCTACCAGGCTTGTAATTCTGTCAAAAAACGAGATCAGGTTAGTCTGACATGACTTATTTTTCAGAAATCCATGCTGACTATTGGTGATCACAGCATTCCTTTCTAGGTGCTCACAGACTGTTTGCTTAATGATCTGCTCCAGAATCTTCCCTGCTATTGATGTCAGACTGACTGGGCGGTAATTATTTGGGTCCTCTCTTTTCCCCTTTTTGAAAATAGGGACAACATTTGCCCTCCTCCAGTCTGCCGGGACTTCGCCTGTTCTCCAGGAATTCTCAAAGATGACTGCCAGTGGTTCTGAGATCACATCTGCCAGTTCTTTTAATACTCTTGGATGCAGTTCATCTGGCCCTGGAGACTTGAATACATCTAAACTAGCCAAATATTCTTGTACTATCTCCTTAGTTATTCTGGGCTGTGTTTCCTTTGCTGAATCATTTGCTCCAAATTCTTCAGGTCGGGCATTGTTTTCTTTATCGGAGAAGACTGAGGCAAAGAAGGCATTGAGTAGTTCAGCCCTTTCTGTGTCCCCTGTTTGCATTTCACCATCTTCTCCTCTGAGTGACCCCATTGTTTCTTTGTTCTTCCTTTTGCTACGAACATACCCATAAAAGCCTTTTTTGTTGCTTTTAACCTCTCTAGCAAGCCTGAGTTCATTCTGTGCTTTAGCTTTTCTGACTTTGTGTCTACACGTGCTGGCTATTTGTTTGAATTCCTCTTTGGTGGTTTCCCCCCTTTTCCATTTTTTGTACACATCCTTTTTTAATCTTAATTCAGTTAAAAGTTCTTTAGATAGCCACCCTGGCTTCTTTAGGCACCTTCCATGTTTCCGTCTCATTGGTATTGCCTGACGTTGTGCTTTTACTATCTCCCTCTTAACAAACTCCCAGCCATCATGAACTCCCTTTCCTTTTAGTATTGTTGTCCATGGGATCTCACCCAGCACTTCCCTAAGTTTTATGAAGTCGGCTTTCTTAAAGTCAAGAAATTGAGTCCTAGTATGCTTGGCTGCTCCTTTCCGCTGTATAGTAAACTTCAGAAGAGCATGATCACTCGCGCCTAATGATCCTTCCACTTCTACCCCACTAACCAGGTCATCAACATTGGTTAGGACCAGATCTAAAATGGCTGTTCCTCTTGTTGCTTCTCCCACTTTCTGGACAATGAAGTTGTCTGCAAGGCCAGTGAGGAATCTGTTTGACCTTATGCTCTTGGCTGAGTTTGACGTCCAACAAATGTCCGGGTAATTGAAGTCCCCCATTACTACTATCTCCCTTCCTTTTGCATGCTTGGCCATCTGTTCCAGGAAGGCATCATCTATGTCCTCCGTTTGGCTTGGGGATCTATAGTAAACTCCCACAATGAGGTCTCTGTTATTCTTCTCTCCCTTAATTTTGACCCAAATGCTCTCACTTTGGCTTTGAGGATCTAAATCTTGGATCTCTTCACAGGTATACACATCCCTGACATATAACGCCACTCCTCCTCCTTTCTTGTCTGGTCTGTTTCTCTGAAATAGATTGTATCCCCCCATTATTACATTCCAATCGTGGGACCCATCCCACCAGGCTTCAGCGATGCCTATTATGTCATATTTAGTTTGCTGTACCAAGAGCTCAAGCTCATCTTGTTTATTTCCCATGCTTTGTGCATTAGTGTACAGACATTGAAGTCCATTAATCATTCCCCCGTGTCTCTTATTTAAGGATTTTTTCCTCCCACCACTAGGTCCGCGTGCTGTTTGCTCCATTTGGTCTATGACATTTGGATGATCATCTTCATTAATTGATAGACTCCTACCTTCAGGAGCACTGTCTCCCTCCCCCACATTAGTCAGTTTAAAGCCCTCCTGATGAGGTTTCTGAGATTTTTGGCAAAAACATTTCTCCCAACCGTTGTGAGGTGCAGCCCATCACTTGCCAGAAGTCCATCTTCAAGAAACTGCAGTCCGTGATCTAAGAATCCAAACCGTTCCTGTTTACACCATTTGCGGAGCCAGCTGTTCACTTCCACTATTTTCCCCTCTCTCCCTGGGCCACGTCGTTCAACTGGGAGGACAGATGAGATGACAATTTGTGCATTTAGTTGCTTCAATTTCCTGCCGAGAGCCTAGTAGTCTCTTTTGATCTTCTGGAGGCTATTGCTTGCAGTGTCATTGGTTCCCACATGAACCAAGAGGAAGGGGTATTTGTCAGTGGGTTTTATGATTCCTTCCTTTATTGTCACTGTACCACATGTTTACAGTGAGATTAAATGAACCCCTCCCCCCACAATCTCTCAGTCCTTGTTACACTCTGTGTGCTGTCGTACGACCACCAACCCCAAACGTCAGCTGCAATGTTGCTGTCTTCCATTCAGCAGCCTCACGGCCCACTGGTAGAAACTATTCTTTAACCTGTTGGTGGGGCTTACCATGCTTCTGTATCTCCTGCCTGAGGGCAGGAGATTAAAAAGGTGCTGGCCAGGGTGTGAGTCATCCCTGAGAATGTTCCTCACTCTTCTGAGGCAATAGTCTCCTGCGATGACATCTAGCAGACTGAGGGGACAGCCCATGATATCGTCTGCTGTCTTCACCACCCTCTGTAAGGACTTTCTAAACAGCCTCGGTCCAATATACCTGAAGGAGTGTCTCCACCCCCATCGTTCTGCCCGGACACTGAGGTCCAGCTCCGAGGGCCTTCTGGTAGGTCCCTCCCTGCGAGAAGCCAAGTTACAGGGAACCAGGCGGAGGGCCTTCTCGGTAGTGGCACCCGCCCTGTGGAACGCCCTCCCAACAGATGTCAAAGAGAAAAACAACTACCAGACGTTTAGAAGACAACTGAAGGCAGCCCTGTTTAGGGAAGCTTTTAATGTTTAACAGACCACTGTATTTTAATACTTCGTTGGAAGCCGCCCAGAGTGGCTGGGGAAATCCATCCAAATGGGCAGGGTATAAATAATAAATTATTATTATTATTATGGCTGTCAAACCAGTGTACCACACCATAATACAGTATGAGAGAACACTTTCTATCGTGGACTGATAGAAGGAAACCACCAGTTGCTGTCTAACATTGTTCTTTCACAAGACCCTAAGGAAATGAAGTCTCTGTTAGGTCTTCATAACCACCTGGGCTGCATTGACCTATCAATCTTGGGCATGGGTCCTGATTGTGGGTTTTCCACAGGTATCTGGCTGGCCACTGTGAGAAGAGGATTCTGGATTTGATGGACCATTGGCCCAACCCAGTAGGCTCTTATTCTGTTCTTTAAAAAATGGTTTCGGATTCCAAGGGCCAAGCCTCCCGATCCAAATTATCCCCACTCCTTGCTAGTGTCTTCATTTGCAGAAATGTGGAAGATGCAAAAGCCAAACTTCTGCCGCCTTGCCTGGTTGCATCAAGAGTTTTTCAGCTTGATGTCTTTGTCAGTGGACTGGCCTGAAAATAAAGCATCTCCCCCTACCCTCAAAAAAGGCCCTCCTCCTCCTCCTTTCTCTTCATGGAAGAAATGCTCCATTATCTCTGAAGCAGATGATTTACCCTTTGCCTTTTATAGAAGAAGCTAATCAAAATATCAGGTGCACGAAAGGAAAATGTATGACTTGGCTCTCTAGCAAAGCCTCTGGCTCCATATCATTAATGCTGAACACAGGAGGGATGAACAGAGGCGATAATGTTGGCCAGCTATAGAAAGTATCTGCTGAAGGAGCCTCAGTAGCAAAATAAATGAAAGAACTCCTCACTCATTACCCTGGGGGAAATGCAGCAGTACGTCTTCTGCTGTGTCTCAAAAGACCCTGCTGGTGAACCTGGATCTGAGGACCCAAGAATGGTCCAGATGGTGTGGTTTGAAGGCATGTGAGACAACCTTGCAGAGTGAAGTAGGTCTGGGTCTCCTCAGTGCCTGAATGGGGTGACTGCTTAGAATATGGAGGATAAGGCTTTTAATGGCTACTAGCCATTAGGGTTGGGCAATATTTCAATATATCATCTGAAACCAGTTTGAAGTCCATATCGTGATATCGGTTTCATAATTTTTGACCTGGAAATACATTGTGAATCATTGTGTGTGTGGGTGTGTTCTATGCAAAAATCACAATGTGGGGGAAACCTTGAAGCCTTGCCTCTACGTAGCTCCATCCTTATTTCAGACATTGTGATATTTTGGCATATGGTGATGTTTAGCTGGTGATAAATCATGATGTTGAAAACCAGAGATCACCCAGCCCTACTGTTCGCCTCTACATAGTTCCATCCTTATTTCATACATTGTGATATATAGATATATTGTGATGCTTAGCCAGTGATATATCGCGATGTTGAAGACCAGATATCGCCCAGCCTTGCTAGTCATGTTGGCTGTGCTCTGGCTCCACAGAAGTAATGCTTCTGAATGCAAGTTGCTGGAAACCACAGGGAACGTTGTTGTGTTCAAAGTTAGGAGAGCGTGGCTATGATTAACTCTCTTCCAAGTATGCTTCCATTTTTGGCAGCTTGTGGGCCTGCTTTCCACAAAGGTTACAGTCAAACTACCATTTATTCAGTTGATATTTATCCAACGATGTGTCACATTCTGGGTTTGATGCCCCAGCTCAATAATGGCGCCTTGAGCTACGCCAAGCGCTTATTAGCTTGGCGGTGGTGTATGAATGTCCCCGAGGCCATTGGAATCGTTGCTGTTGTCTTCATCATGTTAATGACATTTATGTGCCTTATAATAGTCATGAAGGGCTAAACAGCTTCTGCGCATCCATTTTCACGACGTCCACTTCAGGAAGATGATGGTGATCCTTCAACTGGGTAATATGCACTGATTTGTGTTGAAAACTGGATATGATACTAAACTTACACAGGATTAATATCTTACGATACACTTCAATAAATACCAAGCCGGAAGACTGCAGAAGAATACTGGCTCTCTGAAAAAGAAACTTTGAACATAGATCTGGTTTCATAATGGGAAAGCCATTGCATCACTGTTAAGATTTCATTGAATAAAGGATCAGCTAGAGTAGTAAGATGAAGACTATGAGATTTAAATGTTTGCAAATGCTGCTACTTTCATGTATTTCTTATGTAACGCTCTGGCAACTCCTGAAATCTGGTGGGTGGGGGAAAATCTGTTCCTGCTAGCTGATGGAGATGATTATTGCACTTCCTTGATTTCAGCACAATGCTGGAAGGGTAAATTGTTTAAATTAGAAGCAAGTAGCAACAGCAACCCTTAGTTTAGCTGAGGTGTTGTTTTGGGGAGAAGTTGTTGTCATTAGGTTGCTTTTGTATCTTTATTTTATGGTGGTTTATGTGGAAACAGTTCAGTCTGGTTGTGCATTTTAGTTTTATTTATGGTTTTTGACTAATTTTTTGTTATGTTGTGTGGACAAGTGTGTTGGAGGTCTCTCTGTCAGATCTTTCCCCCCTGCAACCCATAAAAACCCAAAGATTACTGTTACCTTCCTAATCTATGCAATATTAATACATTAGTTAGCACTGTCGAGCCAAAACATTTTGAAGCCAGGAAGTGTTTCAGATTCTTATACTGCAATTCATCTTTGTCCAATCTCTCTGGAATGAAGCAGGGCTGACTTCACTAATAGTTCTTGGGTCTCTATTATAAATGATTTAAGTTGCTGGCATTTTAATTAATGAGCTATAAATGCAGTATTTATGGTAAGAGCATAGGAAACGATGATCTTCACTTACTGCTGTATTTTTTTCTTTTCTTAACCCCCCTCCCCAGTCTTGTGTTTTCTTAGATTAGATATTCTGTACAGAGAGAGTGAAGATTCTGGTGGAAGTTAAGAGAAGAAGACGAACTATCTTATTACTCATTTTCTTCTGTTGCTGCTGCTCCAGCTCCTTCGTGACATCATCTGTGAATTGAGGCATTTTCTGAGTATGTAAAATATGTAGTAGACCATGTGTGATGCAGGTGATGTCACAGTGGTTGTTTTTCTAAAAAGAAAAAGCTCCCCATCATCCGAACAATTCATTATAGGGAAGATGTTGTTGTTTAGTCATTGAGTCGTCTCCGACTCTTCGTGACCCCCTGGACCAGAGCATGCCAGGCACTCCTGTCTTCCACTGCCTCCCACAGTTTGGTCAAATGCATGCTGGTAGCTACAAGAACACTGTCCCACCATCTCGTCCTCTGTCATCCCCTTCTCCTTGCGCCCTCCATCTTTCCCAACACCAGGGTCTTTTCCAGGGAGTCTTCTCTTCTCATCAGGTGGCCAAAGTATTGGAGCCTCAACTTCAGGATCTGTCCTTCCAGTGAGCACTCAGGGCTGATTTCCTTAAGAATGCATATGTTTGATCTTCTTGCAGTCCATGGGATTCTGAAGAGTATTCTCCAGCACCATAATTCAAAAGCATCAATTCTTTGGTGATCAGCCTTCTTTATAGGGAAGATGCTCCAATCTCTTTGCTGGTCTGGTCATTAATTGCACCTCTTCCAACTCTGCTGTGCTCTTATTGAGATGTAATGAGACTATGCAGTGACCTGGTCTGTTACAGCAAATAGAGCACTGATGAACTAACCTCGGTCTCCCCTCAGCTTTCCACCATCTTGTCTTCTTCCTGACTTCCAGTGATGGGGTGGCTCTGGCTGTCAGCTTTCTCCTCTGTAGTCTCAACACTGCCCATGTAGACAGGGCCAATACATTTTGGCACCTGACGTGGACCCCTAAAAGATACCCCCCTCCCTGCCATGGAAGTAGTAGAAGAAGAAGAGTTTGGATTTGATATCCCACTTTATCACTACCCTAAGGAGTCTCAAAGCGGCCAATATTCTCCTTTCCCTTTCTCCCCAACAACAACCACTGTGTGAGGTGCATGAGACTGAAAGACTTCAAAGAAGTGTGACTAGCCCAAGGTCACCCAGCAGCTGCATGTGGAGGAGCGGGGAAGCGAACCCGGTTCACCAGATTACGAGTCTACCTCTCTTAACCAATACACCACACTGGCTCTTATAATAATAATTGAGTAATAAGGGATGAGGGAAGATCTACATCAGGAACAAAGGGAGAAGAAAGACTGACATTGGGATCTGCTGCCCCAGTGAATCCTGCCACTGGTCACAGCCATCTCACCTTGCCTCATGGGCTGGTCCACCTTGCTTGTAGACATCAGCAGGAAGAAGAAGGATGGAACGAATCTCAAATTAGCTGGCCCCACCTCTCATTGGTTCTGCCTCCACCTACTGCTGGCCTCCCTGCTTTCTGCACCTCCAGTCCCAACAGGCATCAGCCACAACTGCAGATGAGATCTCTCACGGACCATAAATGAGGACAAGACACATATATGGGAGAGAGGGCTATCAATGGCTATCGGTGGCTATGGTCTGCTTCCACTGTTGCTTCTGAATACTAGTTGCTGGAAACCACAGGAGGGGAGAATGTTCCTGTGCTTGAATCCTGCTTGGGCATTTCCCACAGGCCTCTGGTTGGCCACTTTGAGAGCCAGATGATGGACTAGATGGGGCATAGGCCTGATCCAGCAAGCTCTTCTTATGGCCAAGGGTAGCAGAATTAAATCATCACTTCATGGGAGGTTTCTAGGGTTAGGATATGGGGCCAGGGCAAACCAAGGAAGGGGGCAAGAGGGGAGGAAAGAAGTGTTAGATTGTGTAAAAAAATAAATCCTGGGCCAACTGCACTAGCTGTAAGGTAAAAGTAAAGGGACCCCTGACCGTTAGGTCTAGTTGTGGCTGACTCTGGGGTTGTGGTGCTCATCTCGCTTTACTGGCTGAGGGAGCCGGAGTACAGCTTCCGGGTCATGTGGCCAGCATGACTAAGCCGCTTCTGGCAAACCAGAGCAGAGCACAGAAACACCGTTTACCTTCCCGCCGGAGCGGTACCTATTTATCTACTTGCACTTTGACGTGCTTTTGAACTACTAGGTTGGCAGGAGCAGGCACCAAGCAACGGGAGCTCACCCCATCACAAGGATTCGAACTGCCAACCTTTTTATAGGCAAGTCCTAGGCTCTGTGGTTTAACTCACAGCGCCACCCGTGTCCCTCTGCCAATGAGTATCTGGGCCCAATTGAAAGTGCTGGTATTGACCTATAAAGCCTTAAATGGCTTAGGATGTCAATACCTTGAGGACAGGCTTCCTCCATATAAACTGTCTTGGACCCTGCATTTGTCATCCAAAGCCCTTCTCTATGGCCCCCCTCCCTGAAAGGTTCCGAGGTCTGCAATGCAATAATGGGCCTTTTCTGTATTGGCTCCCCATCCATGGAATTCTCTACCCAGAGATGCTCGCCTGGTGCCATCATTAGGTGTCATTCCTCTTTACCCAGTTCTTTGGTCATTAAACTATCTATGGTCTGTTAAAAGTGGGAAGGCTTTTATTATGAGTATTTTATTATTATGTTGTGTACATTATGTTCATAATGTTGTACACCACCCTGGGATCTTGGAAGAAAGGGCAGGATATAAATTGAATAAATAAATAATAAAAAGGGAAAACTTTAATAAAATATCAAGTAAAGAAATGGGTGGAGGGGGGAGGTAAAGTATTTTTAATGCCTCCAACACTACTGAGATTTGCATTGCAGCCTCATGGCCTGAAAAACACAGCATAAAAAAGAGAGAGATCGAATCTTCCAACACTTCTCATCTAGAAACATATTAATCTTGTGTTTTGTCTTTAAAAGGCTCTGCCATTATAACATAATTACTGCCGAAATTGACCTTTAAAATATATTTCAGATTCAAAAAATGTATTTAAACCCCTCGCCGAGTGCCGTTTTTCAACTTCAATGTGTCGCTTCTGCTTTTTGGGCTGGGGCGAGCAAGCAAGGGAAGGATCTTGTGTCAGTGGAGAATAGATTTGCTTAGCAATAAGGCAAATACAAATGTATACATGGCTACCTTTAACCTCCAATTGAATCAGCAGGATCCCCAAAGTTTCCAGGGAGGTAAATGTAATAGTAACAGGAAGTAAATTGTCGCAATTGCGCCTTCAATGCCCTTAATGTAATTCAATCAATCTGTTTAGCTTTGGTAATACTCAGATTTATACCTGCCGTCGACAACAGGAAAGTTCAAGAGCTGCTCAGCTTCAAAATGCAAGCTCAATCACATTTATTTATCGGGACAGTCCCCTACCCGAAATTTGTACCTGTGTCTGTAATTGACTGACATTTCCAGCAACCCGCTGGAAAAGAAAACATAACCTTGGTGGAAAATGAGATGGCAAACTGTGTCAAGAGACAGATGTGTACTGCACAGTGTCAATGGCATTATAAATGGAGACACTATTGAGTCTGCATAAACATCTCATTGGGCAAATCATGGAGCAGGAAAAATAAGTAAATGTATAGATACCTTTGATGGAATCCTGCAGTTTGAAGAGGTTACAATGAAAGGTCGTACATAGCTCAATGGCAGAACACCCACTTAGCATGCAAAAAAGATCTGAAACAATAGCATGAGTTCACTCCAGTGAACTCCAGTGCCCAGACTGTTGGCTGGGGGATAAGTTCACTTTGTTTTGTGCTAGTTACCAGGAGGGTCTTGGGGGGTACTTTGAGACCCTCTTTCCTGACAGGGGGTAGTTCTGACCTGATTGGTTGGCACAGTGGACCACAACTTAAATGGGAATTACAGTGGTACCTCGGGTTACATACGCTTCAGGTTACAGACTCCACTAACCCGGAAATAATACCTCGAGTTAAGAACTTTGCTTCAGGATGAGAACAGAAATCGTGTGGCGGCAGCAGTGGAAGGCCCCTTTAGCTAAAGTGGTACCTCAGGTTAAGAACAGTTTCAGGTTAAGAACGGAATGAATTACCTAAGTTCTCTTTTTTTTAATATTAACCCCCCCCAAAAAAAACCCAGAATGAATTAAGTTCTTAACCTGAGATAACACTGTTCATGTGCAAAGGCAAAATCATGCAGTCAGAAGGATCTCCAGAACCACACCACACAACTATCCCTAGTTTGCCAGACCTATCTTACTGGACTTTGGGAAGGTCACACAAGGCCCGTCTCTACCTTAATGGGCCCAGAGAAGGTCACATGAGGCACCAGAAGAGCCTTGGAAGGCTCCCACTAGATCGTGTGGAGCCATCCAAGATCTCACAGGGCCTTTCCTAGAGCCTGGTAAGGAAGGCAGAGGGCGACCCAGAAGGTGACCCGGAAACTACAACTAATCCAGAATGCAGCAGCGAGACTGGTGACTGGGAGTGGCTGCCGAGACCACACAACACTGGTCTTAAAAAACCTACATTGGCTCCCAGTATGTTTCTGAGCACAATTCAAAGTGTTGGCGTTGACTTTAAAGCCCAGTATACCTGAAGGAGCATCTCCACCCCCATCATCCAGCCCAGACACTGAGGACCAGCGCCGAGGGCCTTCTGGCGGTTCCCTCACTGCGAGAAGTGAGGTTACAGGGAACCAGGTAGAGGGCCTTCTCGGTAGTGGCGTGCACCCTGTGGAAAGCCCTCCCAGCAGATGTCATGGAAATAAACAACTATCTGACTTTTAGAAGACATCTGAAGGCAGCACTATTTAGGGAAGTTTTTAATGTTTGATGTTTTATTGAGTTTCTAATATTACGTTGGGAGCCGCCCAGAGTGGCTGGGGAAACCCAGCCAGATGGATGGGGTATAAATAATGAATGATGATGATGATGAAAACTCCTTCTGCAGCGAGAAAATCCAGGGCTATCCCGTGAGATCTTGGATGGTGCCTTCCAACTGCTCACTTCCTGCTCTCCAGTTATTTATTTTTCTGCCACCCACACAAAGCTGCAATCATGCAAGTATATCACGCATAGTAAGTTGCAGTCCTACGGTAGTCCTTGGCGAGGCACCATCAAATGTTTTTGCAACCTGACTGCTTCCTTTCAGGTATTTGGGGGCCACAGTTCATTTTTTTATTTTTATTGAATGGGATTTGTATAGGACTCAATTGTAAAAAAGAAAAAGAAAAGTAAAAGGAAATGTACATTAAAATTATTAATAGAAGTGTTTAAAGCAAGTAAACCTAACTTTTAAAAACATAAATAGAACCAGAAGTTAAAAATATACATTTTAAAATAAAACCACATATTTCAGTTACAGACATACCTCAAGTTGAATGTGCTTCGGGTTGAGCGCGTTCGAGTTGTGCTCCGTGGCAACCCGCAAGTAACTGAGTGCATTACTTCCGGGTTTCGCTGCTTGCGCATGTGCAGACGCTCAAAATGACGTCGCGCACATGCGTGGAAGCATCAAAACATGACCCGCGCACACGCAGACACGTCGTCGCATCTTGCGTTCAGTTCGGGATGCGAACAGGGCTCTGCAATGGATCCCATTCGCATCCCGAGGTACCACTGTACAGGCATCTGGGTTTCAGTTTATGTATCTGGGTAGACTTGCACTTGCTAAAACAAGTAAGTTTTTAGCTGGTGCTAAAAACAGTACAGTGAAGGCACCTGACTTGTGTGAATGGGCTGGGAGTTCAATGTCGAAACACCTGATTTCAATGCAGAAAATCCAGGTTTAACCCCTGACATTTCTAGTCATTCAACCAAGCAGCACTTGGTGTGAATAATAGTAATAGTAATAATTTATTATCTATACCCTGCCCATCTGGCTGGGTTTCCCCAGCCACTCTGGGCGGCTTCCAACAAAATATTAAAATACAGTAGTCCAAAGACCCCTGTCTGAGACCCCAAAGAGCTGCAGATAGTTGCTGTAGCCAGGAAACTAGTGGCCTGATCTGGTAGAAGGCAGTTTCCTGTGTTCTGAAGTAACCAGCTATTCCTACATATTCTACTATTTCCGATTTATTGTTGCACCTTTTGCAAGCGTATGCAAGACTTTGAATCTCCATGCTTCAGTCCTTTATTTCATTTATATGGAGACTTGCTAGACTTATTTATCACTGAGTAGTGAATTTTCTCGCTTTCTCTGTTCATCCTTGACCACTGCTCGGAGAACAAGGTGATCAGATGTCCCGAAGCAGTTTTAAATGTTTGATAACTGCTTTTGCCGTACGTGTGAGTGTTATAGATTGAAATAATTTTCACTTTGCCTTTCTGTAAGGAGGGCATATAAGGAGGCTAAAGTAGAAAACTACTGATAAATTCTCTGTGGACCAGGGAGGGATAGGCAAATCTATTGCCTTGTGAGCCGCTCTGAGAACTTCGGATGAAGGGCGGTGTATAAACTTAAAAAATAATAATCAAATCAAATCTATTACCATGATTTTAAAGGGATTGAGGGTTTGGTTTTGGGGTTGTTGTTTTTTTAGTACAAAGATATTAGGCACCACACAGAGAAGCTAACAATAACCAAAACGAAGTAGGAAACCCAGTAAATTCTAAAAAGATAATTGGTGTGATCCTAGGCATGTGTTTGAATCCAGCACTTACAACAAAGATTAGGGTAAGTATCAGCTTAAGAAAGGCTTCCTCAACCTCGGCCCTCCAGCTGTTTTTGGACTACAACTCCCATGATCCCTAGCTAGCAGGACCAGTGGTCAGGGATGGTGGGAATTGTAGTCTCAAAACATCAAAACACAATACCCAGTGTGACAATCAGTTGCAAGATTGCGCTTCTAAGACATACTTGTGCTCATGCCCAGCTTGACTCACAGTGACTGGCCCAGGAGAACACTGTCCATCTGTGACAAAGCTCAAACTTGAATCAAACTCGAGTCTCCATCTCTCAAATCAGGTCTGCCCAAATCTTGTGGCCCATCAAGCCAAATTCAGCCAGTCAAGAATGCATAGCAGAGGTGGGGAACCAAATGCGGTCCTCAGACTCTCTTTATCTGGCCCTTGGGACATCACCTATCCCCAGATTATGCCTCTGACCAGCCCTGCTTCACATTCTCCTTGAGTATTTTTTTGCCTGGCTGGGATGTGCCCCTGGACTCTGATAATTGACACTTGCTTGCTTGGGGTATGTGGCAGTGCATGTAGGAAAAGCTTCCTATACAAAGGTAGAAGTCACATTTGTTGCTCTGTCCACTTTTGCCTGATTGCCGAAGAATTGATGCTTTTGAATTATGGTGCTGAAGGAGACTCTTGAGAGTCCCATGGACTGCAAGAAGATCCAACCTCTCCATTCTGAAGGAAATCAGCCCTGAGTGCTCACTGGAAGGACAGATCCTGGAGCTGAGACTCCAATACTTTGGCCACCTCATGAGAAGAGAAGACTCCCTGGAAAAGACCCTGATGTTGGGAAAGATGGAGGGCACAAGGAGAAGAGGACAACAGAGGACCAGATGGTTGGACGGTGTTCTCAAAGCTACTAAAATGAGTTTGACCAAACTGCGGGAGGCAGTGGAAGACAGGAGTGCCTGGCGTGCTCTGGTCCAGGGGGTCACGAAGAGTCGGACATGACTAAATGACTCAACAACAACCACTTTTGCCTCCTCCAGCATGTGGCCCCCACAAGTTTTCCCATAAGAGAATGTGGACTTCGGGTTAAAAAGTGTTCCCCACCCTAATTTTCAGCCTCCCAGGAACTGCAGATGTGGGAGGTCTGTTAAACCTCCAGTGAGTCTGTTGGGCTCCATTTGCCTTGGTGGTCCCCCAATTTCATAGCCTTGTCTCAGATAAACATTTATGTCTCTTGGCTGTGGGCTCTGCTTCTGCAAAATGCCACAGCATGCCTGTGCACAACTACACCTAGATGCAAAATCCTTTGGTTTGAATGGATAAAGGTTCGGCACAAGAATTCCACCCACCAGGTCAGAAGGGAAAATTGCTTTTTTTAAAAAAATGTCAGCATTCTCAGCCCATCGCTGGTGCTCATTACACAATGTGTGTGCTGGGTTGCAGCCAACAGACCCACCCCTACACACTCTCTCTCTTTCCCCCTTCCCAAGCCGGCTGGAAATGATGATAAATGGAGAAGTCAAAAAGGCCCCATCTTTTCATTATGAGTTTTCCAACTGCTTTCGCCAAGAGGGGAGGGACCATCACTGCCCCCCTTGTCTGTTTTCCCTTTCCAATGCAAATGATATCTCTTGCAAATAGATTGGTTGGCATTTGCAGGGA
The DNA here is from genome assembly GCF_965113315.1 of Podarcis vaucheri. Lineage (NCBI taxonomy): Eukaryota > Metazoa > Chordata > Lepidosauria > Squamata > Lacertidae > Podarcis > Podarcis vaucheri. The sequence continues at coordinate 4,784,489 of NC_138749.1, forward strand.
AAAAAGGACTGTCCTTACAGAGACATGCAAGGAGGGAGGGGGGAATCCCTATGTGTTACTTAAAAAAATAAAAAATAGTTTCTATATCCTCTAACCAGCCTGCCCTGCTTAGAAAGGGTTTTTTTGTTGTTTTTTTTGTAAAGTCTCCCATTGCCTGTGAATCTTTAAAATTATAAATCTAGGTGTCCTCATTAGAGCTGTGCTTCTGTTTGACAGGCAATGCTTGTCTCTACTGTTGGTGACGAACACAGTATGACAGGCTATGTGCGCCTCTGTCCAAGGTACTGAATCACAATAAAATGGTAAATTACTGTCTGTCATAGCCAGGAGTCAAAGTAACTAATGTATAATTCCCAATTCTGCATCAGATGGAGTGTGTGTGTGTGTGTGTGTGTGTGTGTGTGTACATGTACATGAAGGGTGCATGTGAGCAGGGGCAGATAGTGAATGCTAAAATTCACTCCGTAGAATATTTGCTGATGAAGGAAGACCAAGGGAAGAAAGAGAGATCGTGTTTCATAGGAAGCAAAATGGTGCTCCAAATGAAAATTAGGCAAGCTATTGAAGGGTGAGGACCAAGACTTGGAATCGTCCTCAAAGAGTCAAGCCCAGGCAACAACAGGTCCAATATCATGGTGTGTGTGTGTCGGTGTGGGTGTCAGTAGGCCATTGTACCATGTGTTATGTGTCTGAAACTTCTTAACAAAGGAAAGGCAATGGGAAAGGATCTTTTTTGACACCCCCCCCCCCAAATATCCCACTAACTACACAGGGACAACAATATACAGTGGTACCTCTGGTTATGTACTTAATTCGTTCTGGAGGTCCGTTCTTAACCTGCAACTGTTCTTAACTTGAAGCACCACTTTAGCTAATGGGGCCTCCCGCTGCTGGTGCGCCACCACCACGTGATTTCTGTTCTCATCCTGAAGCAAAGTTCTTAACCCAAGGTGCTATTTCTGGGTTAGCAGAGTCTGTAACCTGAAGCGTATGTAACCTGAAGCATATGTAACCTGAAGCGTATGTAACCCGAGGTACCATTGTACAGCTTACCTGGCATCTTTTTGCTTTGTTACCATGACCTTTCATGTGCTATGAATCGTGGCAAGGCCAGCCAAAAAGGTGAACGGCAAGTTGCAACCCTCTCTGTCAACCAGAGTCAACCAGACTGGCTTGTTTCTGGCCCCAGTTTAAGGTGCTCACCTTATTGTTTACAGCCTTCAATGACTCAGCTAGCAGTGGCCTTGTTCCTGAACAGAGCTTGGATCTGGCATGCTTTATGACACCTTAATTTAAGATTACATCAGCTGTGCTGGTGTTCCATACTTAGCATTGGTCCCTAGCTTAGATTCGTTAATTTCAATGGGTCCAGTTTGAGCAGAACTAGCAGTGGATAGAACCCAATAGTCCCAACAAGTGACTTGCAGCAAAAGCTTGCAATGCAGAAGAGCTCACTGCCCCACTGCCTTTTAGGCGGCCCTTTTTGTACTTTTGCAAACCCCTGAACTTGCTTTTGCCTCTTTGCTATGCATGGGTTTTCTGTAGTTGTTTTGGCTATGTAAGCATCGAATGACACTCACAGCCTGAATGTTGATAATTGAGGGAGTGATGAAAATGATATACAGGTGGTACATGACCCCAGTCAAGCTTGCAAAAAATTATCATTTGCCCGATAATAAATGCTGGAAAGGTAAAGAAACGGAAGGTACATTCTTTCACCTTTGGTGGACGTGCCCAAGGATTAAGGCTTTCTGGGAAATGATATATAATGAATTGAAAAAGGTATTTAAATATACCTTCTTGAAGAAACCAGAGGCCTTTCTTCTGGGCATTGTCGGCCATTGGTGCCAAAGAAGGACAGAACTCTCTTTATGTACGCCACAACAGCAGCAAGAATACCTATTGCAAAGTATTGGAAGACACAAGATCTACCCACTTTGGAAGAATGGCAGATGAAGGTGATGGACTATATGGAATTGGCAGAAATGACTGGCAGAATCTGAGACCAGGGAGAAGAGTCGGTGGAAGAAGACTGGAAGAAATTTAAAGACTATCTACAGAAATATTGTAAAATTAATGAATGATAGAATGATGTTGGATAGCAACTAAGGGGTTTCCAGCTGTAATGATTTAAGAGAATATGAAAAAAGGGTTATAAACGGGTTAAAATCTAATGGTAAGGATTTGCTGAACCAATAAATTGAAGTGGAATACAAAAAAGGGAGGTATGAGGAGGTCCGGGAAATAAGTTAAAAGAAAATAAGTAAAAGAAAAAATGTATGTTTTTAACTGTTTTTATTTTGTATTTTTCTTTTTTCTTTTTCATTTTTACTGTTATATTTCAATTTTTTTTAATAAATATTTTATATATATAAAAAAGATAATTGAGGGAGTGATTCTCCGTGGTGGCTCTGTTCTGTTTATTTTGTGCGACCAGAGGAGAAGAGACTGCTGGGAGGAGCACAGAAAGAAGAAACTCCATGGTGCATCTGCAGCAGCGCAGCTGGACACCTTCCTCTGCCCCAGCTGCAACAAAACATGTCTCCCCCCCATCCAGCTCTACAGTCACAGCAGGCGCTGCAACCTTCCAACAACTTGACCTCGCCCCAAAAGGTGCACTCCTCAGTTGTCTCCTGAGACAGACTGATCACAACCCAATTATGTATTTATTAAATTTCTATCTCTCCCTTTCTCCCAAAGAGGGACATTGTTCTTATGGAGCTGGATTAGATGGATCACTGGCCTGATCCATCAAAACTCTTCTCATGTTTTAAGAAAGCATCGCCTATAGAATTGCCCACTACTTCCCCCTTGTTGATCTGTTTGAGAATTAATAGCTTTGGTCTGAGATGGAAAGACACAGGACCTATGTGCAAAAATGTTTGGTTTATTTTGGTCTCTGGCAGATGCACACTAAATTCTGTTTTAATTAAAACACATAGTAGTTAGAAATAAGCTTCTGAGCCATCAAGAGAGGCCCTCATTAGAGAACCCCTCACTTTAAAACACACCATTCATCACCCAGGGATAATTTCCTGTAAATATATTGTGTGTGTTGTTCCCCCCCATCCCACAGTAGTGCTAGGAAGAATGCTTAAAATTCTCTGCTCACATCTCATTATGAAGTAATTGATAACAACATGGTCATTTCTTTTCATTCCCCAGGTTCCCCCCCCCCTTTCTCCCCCTTTTCTTCAAGGCAACCTCTCACAGCAATCAATATCAACAGTTTTCAAAAGGGAGAAACAATAAATAAATCGCACCAGACAATGACAGAGAACATCCTTATTATAATAAATTTACCATAAATAAAACTAGCTGTGAAATAACCACAGGCCAATTCTTCCACTAATGCCTTTGAATGTTATTTGGAGAGGGAGGGAAGAAAATGCCCCCTGGGAAAAAAAATCTCTTTCCCCCCCCAAAGTCTTAAACTTTGCCAGATCTACTCGTGCTTGGAGTTGCTATGGTATGGAGGGGAAATCAGGAGACCAAGAAGACAAGGAGAGAGGCTTATAATGGGGACAGGGATTCCCCCCCCCTTAAGAACCACATTGCCATGAGGATAGCCTGTGAGGAGTCACATGCTCACAGTGGGTGTGGCCTAAGCCAGAAGGAGGTGTGGCCACAGCCCAAAGTGGATGGGCACCCCTTTCCCCCTTCCCTTTGTGCCTCCCTGCTCTCTGCTGGTATCTTAATTTCATACATCTGCATGTAGCACATAGTTGAACTCTATGGAGCTCACTCCCACAGGAGACAGTGATGGGCATCAACTAGGTTGGCTTAATAATAATAATAATAATAATAATAATAATAATAATAAAAAATTATTATTATTCATACCCTGCCCATCTGGCTGGGCTTCTCCAGCCGCTCTGGGCAGCTTCCAACAAAATCTTAAAATACAGTAATGCATCAAACATTAAAAGCTTCCCTAAACAGGGCTGCCTTCAGATGTCTTCTAAAAGTCTGGTAGTTGTTCTCTTTGACATCTGGTGGGAGGGCGTTCCACAGGGCGGGTGCCACTACCGAGAAGGCCCTCCGCCTGGTTCCCTGTAACATGGCTTCTCGCAGTGAGGGAACCACCAGAAGGCCCTCGATGCTGGACCTCAGTGTCTAGGTAGAACGATGGGGACTGGGCCAATTCATGGAGGAGAGAGCTATTGATGGCTGCTTGTCATGATGCCCATGTTCTGCCTTTATGGTCAGAGGCACTAATTCTCCTAAATACCAGCTGCAATATTTTACAAAATTATACATATAAGCTAACTTAATTTGTGCATATATATATTTATGTGGGATGCCGGTGGCGCTGTGGGTTAAACCACAGAGCCTAGGGCTTTCCGATCAGAAGGTCGGCAGTTCGAATCCCCGCAATGGGGTGAGCTCCTGTTGCTCGGTCCCAGCTCCTGCCAACCTAGCAGTTTGAAAGCACGTCAAAGTGCAAGTAGATAAATAGATACCGCTCCGGCGGGAAGGTAAATGGCATTTCCCTGTGCAGCTCTGGTTCGCCAGAAGCGGCTTAGTCATGCTGACCACATGACCCAGAAGCTGTATGCCGGCTCCCTTGGCCAGTAAAGCGAGATGAGCGTGCAACCACAGAGATGGCCACAAATGGACCTAATGGTCAGGGGTCCTTTTACCTTTACCTTTTACATTTATTTATGTACTTATGTCCCATGGACTGCAAGAAGAACAAACCTATCCATTCTGAAGGAAATCAGCCCTGAGTGCTCACTGGAAGGACAGATCCTGAAGCTGAGGCTCCAAGACTTTGGCCACCTCATGAGAAGAGAAGACTCCCTGGAAAAGACCCTGATGTTGGGAAAGATGGAGGGCACAAGGAGAAGGGGACAACAGTGGATGAGATGGTTGGACAGTGTTCTCGAAGCTACCTGCATGAGTTTGACCAAACTGAGGGAGGCAGTGGAAGACAGGAGGGCCTGGCGTGCTCTGGTCCATGGGGTCACGAAGAGGCGGACACGACTAAACGACTAAACAACAACAACAAATGTACTTAAGATATGCTTATATATTTATATGCTTAATTACGCACATATCTAAGCAAGCACATATAGGAGGAACCCACAGAAAACGTGACAATAAAATATTATAAAATTCATATAACCAAACACCGCCTGTTCCTGGAACAGGAACATAAGAAGGTCCTGTTGAAACAGGACAATGGTCCATCTACTCCGGCAACCTTTCCCCATGGTGGCCAACCAGATGCCTGTGGAAAATCCACAAGCAGGATTGGAACACAGGAGCCCTCTTCTCTTCTGTGGTCTCCAGCAACTGGTATCCAGAAGCATTACTGCTTCCAGGTTTAGAGGCAGAGCTTAAACATCATGGATAGTAGCCATCGATAGCTCTCTGCTCCATAAATTTCTGAGATCCATCTAATTTGGTGGCGCACACAGCCTCCTGCAGGGGCCCGTTCCATACTTTAGCTATGCTCTACATGAAGAAATGAAGGAAATCTTTGCCAGGCACCCAAAGTTCAGCAAGGAGGGTGCTTATCATGGGGTCTAGGCATGCAAGTGAACCAGGCAGAGGGCCTTCTCGGAGGTGGCGCCCACCTTGTGGAATGCCCTCCCACCAGATGTCAAGGAAATAAACAACTATCTGACTTTTAGAAGACATCTGAAGGCAGCCTTCTTTAGGGAAGTTTTTAATATTTGAACTTTTATTGTGTTTTTAATATCCTGTTGGAAGCTGCCCAGAGTGGATGGGGAGGCCCAGCCAGATAGGTAGGGTATAAGAAATAAATTATTATTATTATTATTATTATTATTATTATTATTATTATTATTATTATTACAATGGTAACTCGGGTTAAGGACTTAATTCATTCTGGAGGTCTGGAGGTTCGTTCTTAACCTGAAACTGTTCTTAACCTGAGGCACCACTTTAGCTAATGGGGCCTCCCACTACTGCCACGCCACAGCTGCATGATTTCTGTTCTCATCCTGAGGCAAAGTTCTTAACCCGAGGTACTATTTCTGGGTTAGCGGAGTCTGTAACCTGAAGCATCTGTAACCTGAAGCGTCTGTAACCCAAGGTGCCACTCTATTGGCAATTTCCAGTCTCATTTTGGGTTTTGCCAGAATTCTCTGACAGCCCAATTTGCATGCCACCCACACACCTTCTGGACAGATTTTTCCCATCCAGAAAATGGGCTTGCTGCTGACTCTGACAACGCCCTCCTGTCTCCCTTTCCCAGCATCCTGTTCTGCCTTGACCCGCATCTCGCCCCTCCATGGCCTGGCGCTGATAGGTTGCCCCGCCATTAAGCGGCAGCCAGCAATTAGAGAAAGTCCCTGCGCTTCCCAAAGAGAGCTGTAAGGAGAGCGCTGGCACCAGCCTCTGATTTATCATATCGAGAGCATGCCGTCCTATTTATGTGCGGTGGTGTTTTTTTTGATAAACGGCCTGCATTAGGCTACCTCAAAGGTGCCCTGCATCATTAACTATCAGGGTGGATGCTGAAGAGAAAGTTAATAAAACTTGTCTCTGGCGCAGAATTGAGAAAACTCGCCGCCTGACGGAAGAGAAGATGCTTCTGAAACCACATGCGCAACCTTGTGCAGGTAATAATGGCAAAACACTCAAGGGAGTCCTTTGAGCAGGGCGGGGTGAGGTGTCATTTTTCTTCCTGATATATAGGATACTAATGGCTTTTCTCCCACACTTCCCCTCCTCCTTTGCTGTTCTTTTCTTTCATTCTCGCGGAGCCAAGAACCATCACACACACACACACACACACACACACACACACACACCATCCATCGGTAGCGTTTGAGGAAAAAGAAAAGGATAGAGAGAAAGAAAGAGAGAGAGAGAAACAGAGAGAGAGAGAAAGAAAGAAAGAGAAAGAAAGAGAGAGAGAGAGAGAAAGAAAGAAAGAAAGTGAGAGAGAGAAAGAAAGAGAGAGAGAGAGAGAGAGAGAGAGAGAGAGAGAGAGAAAGAAAGAAAGAAAGAAAGAAAGAAAGAAAGAAAGAAAGAAAGATACTGAGAAGGGGGGAGCGGAACAAAAGAAGTCCAATAGAAGGCTATCCGGAAGCTACCACCATGCCAACTGCCAACTCCGGTCTCCTTATTAACCGGGAGAATATTCAAAGACTCCAAAAGCATTAATAATGGGCCCCTGCCAGATATTGATAATTTATTCAAATTATAGGTCTGGATTTGTGGGAGCAGATGTTCCTCAGGCAGGGCTTGTCACAGAATGATTTCCAGAGAAACAAAATTACACTTGGCACAATCATTAAAAGGAGAGAAGCAGGACTCCTCTTTGTGCCGCGCAGGCACATCTGGGGCTGCCGCCGCCTCTGTGGGGTGGCTCCTCTGCCTCGGCCGCCCACCCCACTGCTCTCCTCCTTAATCATAGGGTTGGCTCATGCATGCAGTCCAGGCATATGTAGTAAGGGGGCACAGGGGAGATGGATGGGGTTGCAGGCACACCCTACTGCGGGCAAAGGGTTGTAGAAAAGACCCATTGGAGTTAATGGCAATGACTGGTTTGGTTCCCTATGGGTCTCCTTTTTAGTAGAATTCAGTTAGCTGCAACCCAGATTGGACTCAGTCAGTAGGGGGCACGGTGTGAATATTTGTTGAAAAACGCTGTGATTGCGAAGAGATTCCCATTTATTGATCCTGTTGGATCTGCTCTTTCTCCCATCTTCTGCTGTTATTCCCTGTCCACTGTTCCACCCAGCCTGGTAACTCAATCTTTTGCCTGTATTCGTCACATGGGTGATCTCAACCAACCAGGGATCAAGCGTGAGGTGGATGAGATCCTGGCCCCACGCAGCCAGTTCGGTTTCGACTACACAATTGCACCACCAAAGGGGAAACAAACTCAAAGGGTGATGATAGGAGAGGATCATTCAAAAATAAGATGATCTTAAAAGGTAAAGGTAAAGGTACCCCTGCCCGAACGGGCCAGTCTTGACAGACTCTAGGGTTGTGCGCCCATCTCACTCAAGAGGCCGTGGGCCAGCGCTGTCCGAAGACACTTCCGGGTCATGTGGCCAGCGTGACATCACTGCTCTGGCGAGCCAGAGCCGCACACGGAAACGCCGTTTACCTTCCCGCTGGTAAGCGGTCCCTATTTATCTACTTGCACCCGGAGGTGCTTTCGAACTGCTAGGTGGGCAGGCGCTGGGACCGAGCAGCGGGAGCGCACCCCGCCGCGGGGATTCGAACCGCCGACCTTTCGATCGGCAAGCCCTAGGCGTTGAGGCTTTAGCCCACAGCGCCACCCGCGTCCCACAAGATGATCTTACCATAGGGCAATGTAGCAGAGAGGGCACTGAAATGGTGAGTAGGTTCTAGCTAGGTAAGGGGGGAAACCCAGTTTGGCTTGAGTTTAACTGAAACCCAGCCCTCCATCAAAAACTTGCACTTCTAATTTTGAAACGAAGTTTCCAAACCAGAAGTGGTGCACGCAAATGCATATAAAGTAGTAGAAATGTGCCCATAAAAAGTGTGCATTTCAGATAAAAATGTGCATGGAAATTCCATGAGCCCCCCCCCACTTTTTCTTTTCTTTTTTATAGTTGTTTTTATTAAAGGATTTTCACAGTTAACAAGGGCACATACGACGTCTCTGTTTTCAGTCTACAGAGTCCTTTCTACAGGGTCGGTTACTTTTTGTGTCATAGACATTGTGAAGTTGTGGGGAGGGAGAGAGAGAGGTGGGGGAGAGAAAGAAGAGTGTAATGATTTTTCATTCTTTGGCTTAGTGTCCATGCAGAGTTTTTGCGTCTTTCTTTATCAGACTACAGTGGTACCTTGGGTTAAGAACTTAATTCATTCTGGAGGTCCGTTCTTAACCTGAAACTGTTCTTAACCTGAAGCACCACTTTAGCTAATGGGGCCTCCTGCTGCCACTGCACGATTTCTGTTCTCATCCTGAAGCAAAGTCCTTAACCCAAGGTACTATTTCTGGGTTAGCGGAGTCTGTAACCTGAAGCGTATGTAACCTGAAGTGTCTGTAACCTGAGGTACCACTGTAAATGCAGGTGCAGAAATGTGGCCGACTCAACTCAAGATCAGAAACAGTGATAGTAAGACAGTGGAGTGGACTGACTCAGAAGGTCATTGGAGGTTCTTAAGCAAAAGTTGGATCGCCACTTGTCAGGGCTTCTCATCAGCCCCCATCCCCACACTGCATGGGATTAGACTAGATGACCCTTGTGGGTCCCTTCCAACTCTACAAGTCTGCAATTCCATGGTTCTATGTAGGCTAGACCTTCTTGGCTGCTACTTGCCGCAAGTCAGTGCAGAGAACTCTGGTGCCCCTTCCTGCTTCCCACGCCGCTTCCTGCAGAGGCAGGAAGAATAGAATCACAGGAGGCATTGCGATGAACTTCCACTGTGCTCCTCCATAACACTTTTTAGAATTACCGAAGCACTTTGTGCACGCAAACCTTCTGAACAGACAGGCCTGCCCAGTCCCGGTTTTGGAACACAAATTTGAATTTCCGCGGAATATTCAGGCGAGAAGGATTTGCTTGAAACGCTAGGCTCGCTGTTTGCTTCAGCCCGGCGTGAGCAGCTGCATGGAAGTGCAAGGCTCATTTTTGCCACCATGGATGAACGAACGGATGCTTCCACCCCAGCCCTCTCCGCTGCTCCTCATCTCGGGTGCCAGCGTCTTGTGGCTCCGCTGCATTCTCACCACCTTTCGTCTCCAGTTCAAGCCAAGGGGAGGAGGCAAAGGGGAAGCGAGGGGGCAATCATCTCCCCCTGTGATGAATGAAGCCCCTGTCACTCAGAGAAAATGAATATTTCTTTGCAATAATGACCAGATGGTAACAAGTCTCAGATCTAAATTAAAACATGCATGATAAATGCCAAGAAAACATGGAAAGACAAAAACTCAACCTGGAGTGAAATCTCTCTATAAATCTTCTTCCCCTCTCTCCCTTCCTCCTTCCCCTCCCACCCCACCCTGTGCATAATGGGAATTAAATTATTAAGAGACGCTGCGAGGAGAATGCAGATAACATGCTCTTTTCTCCTTTTCCTTTGCAACTTTTTTTCTTTCTGGTTTTTTTTTAAAAGTGCATTTTAGGGCAGCTTATTCACACTTCCAAACAGATTGCAGGGTACGGAAAGCAGCAAGGATATTACCAAACATTCCTAGAGGAACGCCTAACCAGTTCTCAAAACACTTCAGGTCCCTTAATCCTCACGACAGCCCTGCAAGGTTGACCAGCATGATTTAGTAAAGGTAAAGGGACCCCTGACCATTAGGTCTAGTCGTGGCCGACTCTGGGGTTGTGCTGCTCATCTCGCTTTATTGGCAGAGGGAGCCAGCATACATACAACTTCTGGGTCATGTGGCCAGCATAACTAAGCTGCTTCTGGCGAACCAGAACAGCCCACGGAAACGCCGTTTACCTTCCCGCTGGAGTGGTACCTATTTATCTACTTGCACTTTGACGTGCTGTCGAACTGCTAGGTAGGCAGGAGCAGGGACCGAACAATGGGAGCTCACCCCATCGCGGGGATTTGAACCGCTGACCTTCTGATCGGCAAGTCCTAGACTCTGTGGTTTAACCCACAGGGCCACCAGCGTCCCAGAGCATGATTTACTCACTCTATTAAAGCAGGGGCTGCGAAAATATTGCTTTGCCAAAGACCCATCAGGCGGTATTTGAACAAGGAAGTCAAAAGTTTGAGGCCGGGAGAGAGGGAAGGGACTGAACTGGGTGACGGGAGGAGACATTTTTAAGCCTGAGAACTGCATTCCCGTCTAGGCTGACTTCCAGGGGTCACATGCTAGTGGTGGGTAGGGATAGAGGCAAAACTGGGAGGGGCAACAAATGCAAATTTTACCTCTGCACAGTAGGCTGCTGTCCATTCACAGCCCTCCATCCTGACAAGTGAGAGGCTTTACCAAAATGCTAGGATACCCGACAAAGGGGTGACTGGGCAGGGGAGCATCTTAGCCAGACTCCCAAGGGCCAGAGAAGAAGGCGTGGAGGGCCACATTCAGTCACCAGACCCGAGGCTCCCCACCCTTGGTCTATGATAACAAACAACTGCAGCTATGCTTGCTTAGACAGTGGCCCAGAGGGGATTCACAGAAGTGGCTTTCCAGAGATGATGCACAGAGCTGGATTTACTCTGTAGGTAATCACATAGTGTCCCCGGACGTTTAACGGTCTGTTGATCCCTGTGCCACCACTGTGCTCGCTTCCCCGCTGCCACCAACCAGTTACTCACTGGTAAAACACTGAGTCCCCCCTTCATGGATCACTGCCTTGCCGTGGCGAAGGGGCTTGAAGAACTCAGAGAAGCTATGAACTACGCCGAGCAGGGCACCCAAGATGAACAGGTCATAGTGGAGAGTTTTGACCAAATGTGATCCACCTGGAGTAGGAATCGGCAAGCCACTCCAGTATCCCTGCCAAGAAAACTCCATGGACAAAGACAACAGGCATATAAAAGTTATGACACTGGAAGATGAGCCCCTCAGGTCGGAAGGTGTCCAACATGCTACTGGGGAAGAGCGGAGGACAAGTACAAGTAGATCCAGAGCTGATGAAGCGGCTGGGCCAAAGCCGAAAGGACGCTCAGTTGTGGATATGCATGGAAGCGAAAGGAAAGTCCAATGCTGTAAAGAAAAATATTGCATAGGAACCTGGAATGTAAGAACCATGAACCTGGGTAAGTTGGATGTGGTCAAAAATGAGATGGCAAGAATAAATATTGACATCCTGGGCATCAGTGAGCTAAAATGGACGGGAATGGGCGAATTCAGTTCGGATGACTACCATATCTACTACTGTGGGCAAGAAACCCGTAAGAGAAATGGAGTGGCCCTCATAGTCAACAAAAGAGTGGCGAAAGCTGTACTGGGATGCAGTCTCAAAAATGATAGAATGATCTCGATACGAATCCAAGGCAGACCTTTTAACATCACAGTAATCCAAGTTTATGCACCAACTACTGGTGCTGAAGAAACTGAAATTGACCAGTTCTATGAAGACTTAGGGACGCGGGTGGCGCTGTGGGCTAAAGCCTCAGCGCCTAGGGCTTGCCGATCGAAAGGTCGGCGGTTCGAATCCCCGCGGCGGGGTCCCAGCGTCTGCCAACCTAGCAGTTCGAAAGCACCCCCGGGGGCAAGTAGATAAATAGGTACCGCTTACCAGCGGGAAGGTAAACGGCGTTCCGTGTGCGGCTCTGGCTCGCCAGAGCAGCGTTGTCACGCTGGCCACGTGACCCGGAAGTGTCTCCGGACAGCGCTGGCCCCCGGCCTCTAGATGTGAGATGGGCGCACAAACCCCAGAGTCTGTCAAGACTGGCCCGTTCGGGCAGGGGTACCTTTACCTTTACCTTTACCTATGAAGACTTACAAAACCTTATCGAAGTGACACCAAAGAAGGATGTTCTTCTCATTATAGGGGATTGGAATGCTAAAGTAGGGAATCAAGAGATAAAAGGAACAACTGGCAAGTTTGGCCTTGGAGATCAAAACGAAGCAGGGCAAAGGCTAATAGAGTTCTGTCAAGAGAACAAGCTGGTCATCACAAACACGCTTTTCCAACAACACAAGAGACGACTCTACACATGGACATCCCCAGATGGGCAACATCGAAATCAGATTGATTATATTCTCTGCAGCCAAAGATGGAGAAGCTCTATACAGTCAGCAAAAACAAGACCTGGAGCTGACTGTGGCTCAGATCATCAGCTCCTTATAGCAAAATTCAAGCTTAAACTGAAGAAAGTAGGAAAAACCACTGGACAGGTAAGATACAATTTAAACCAAATCCCTTATGAATACACAGTGGAAGTGAGGAACAGGTTTAAGGATTTAGATTTGCTGGACAGAGTGCCTGAAGAACTATGGATGGAGGCTCGCAACATTATACAGGAGGCAGCAACTAAAACCATCCCAATGAAAAAGAAATGCAAGAAAGCAAAGTGGCTGTCCAACGAGGCCTTACAAATAGCGGGGGAGAGAAGGCAAGCAAAATGCGAGGGAGATAGTGAAAGATACAGGAAATTGAATGCAGATTTTCAAAGAACAGCAAGGAGAGACAAGAAGGCCTTCTCAAACGAGCAATGCAAAGAAATAGAGGAAAGCAACAGAACGGGAAGAACCAGAGATCTGTTCAAGAAAATCGGAAATATGAAAGGAACATTTCGTACAAAGATTACCATAATAAAGGACAAAAGTGGTAAAGATCTAACTGAAGCAGAAGACATCAAGAAGAGGTGGCAAGAATACACAGAGGAATTATACCAGAAAGATATGGATGTCTCGTACACCCCAGGTAGTGTGGTTGCTGACCTTGAGCCAGACATCCTGGAGAGTGAAGTCAAATGGGCCTTAGAAAGCACTGCAAATAACAAGGCCAGTGGAAGTGATGGTATTCCAGCTGAACTGTTTAAAATTTTAAAAGATGATGCTGTTAAGGTACTACACTCAATATGCCAGCAAGTTTGGAAAACTCAGCAGTGGCCAGAGGATTGGAGAAGATCAGTCTACATCCCAATCCCAAAGAAAGGCAGTGCCAAAGAATGCTCCAACTACCGCACAATTTCACTCATTTCACATGCTAGCAAGGTTATGCTTAAAATTCTACAAGGAAGGCTCAAGCAGTATGTGGACCGAGAACTCCCAGAAGTGCAAGCTGGATTTAGAAGAGGCAGAGGAACCAGAGACCAAATTGCAAACATGCGCTGGATTATGGAGAAAGCTAGAGAGTTCCAGAAAGACATCTACTTCTGCTTCATTGACTATGCAAAAGCCTTTGACTGTGTTGACCACAGCAAACTATGGCAAGTTCTTAAAGAAATGGGAGTGCCTGATCACCTCATCTGTCTCCTGCGAAATCTCTATGTGGGACAAGAAGCTACAGTTAGAACTGGATATGGAACAACTGATTGGTTCCAAATTGGGAAAGGAGTACGGCAAGGCTGTATATTGTCTCCCTGCTTATTTAACTTATATGCAGAATTCATCATGCGAAAGGCTGGGCTGGATGAATCCCAAGCCGGAATTAAGATTGCCGGAAGAAATATCAACAACCTCAGATATGCAGATGACACAACCTTGATGGCAGAAAGTGAAGAGGAATTAAAGAACCTTTTAATGAGGGTGAAAGAGGAGAGCGCAAAATATGGTCTGAAGCTCAACATCAAAAAAACGAAGATCATGGCCACTGGGCCCATCACCTCCTGGCAAATAGATGGGGAAGAAATGGAGGCAGTGAGAGATTTTACTTTCTTGGGCTCCATGATCAGTGCAGATGGTGACAGCAGTCACGAAATTAAAAGACGCCTGCTCCTTGGGAGAAAGGCGATGGCAAACCTAGACAACATCTTAAAAAGCAGAGACATCACCTTGCCAACAAAGGTCCGTATAGTAAAAGCCATGGTTTTCCCAGTAGTGATGTATGGAAGTGAGAGCTGGACCATAAAGAAGGCTGATCGCCGAAGAATTGATGCTTTTGAATTATGGTGCTGGAGGAGACTCTTGAGAGTCCCATGGACTGCAAGAAGATCAAACCTCTCCATTCTGAAGGAAATCAGCCCTGAGTGCTCACTGGAAGGACAGATCGTGAAGCTGAGGCTCCAATACTTTGGCCACCTCATGAGAAGAGAGGACTCCCTGGAAAAGACCCTGATGTTGGGAAAGATGGAGGGCACAAGGAGAAGGGGACGACAGAGAATGAGATGGTTGGATGGTATTCTTGAAGCTACTAGCATGAGTTTGATCAAACTGCGGGAGGCAGTGGAGGACAGAAGTGCCTGGCGTGCTCTGGTCCATGGGGTCACGAAGAGTCGGACACGACTAAACGACTAAACAACAACAACAAAACACTGAGTCCAGTCAGTTAAAAGTGAACCCAAAAAACCAAGTTTATTTTACAAACATTAAGAAGTTTATGGTTTCTCAGATAATATTCCTGTCAGTATCTTAACTTCAGTTTCTTTACAGGCCTATACCTTCCTAATACCTTCTGACTGATTATCTCGACTGTTTGACTGGCTCCTCTTAACAAATTCTCTCCCTCTCTCACACCAGACTAGCCCAACCCACAGACTTATCTTCTCTGTCTCTTCTAACTCCAGACTATCTTCTCAACAACTCTAACTCCAACTCTCTAAAAAAACCCTATGTGCTTTACCCTTATACACAGTTAACTCTGCCCCCTGGGTTCCCATTGGTTAGTCATTTTACAATTAGTTAACCCTTTCCCTATGAACCCAGTATGATGTCACACACATAAGAAGGCAAACGCCACACTATCCAAGCAGAATGTACCACTGAGACTGGGCGTGTCCGCCTGGTTGTGCTATGACCACACACATCTTAGTGGTGTGCAGTCAATCACATGTTCTTTTTGCCACTATGCAGGAGGGGCAAAGCTATCTCTCTGGGGGCTGCCGAACTGGATACACCATGCCTTGATGTTATCCTATTCATTATAGGATCCCTGATTGGCTGAGATCTATGAGTGATAGGTGATCCAGGAAGGAGGATGGGGAAAGGAAATTATCTGGGGAAAGAATGGCATTTTAACAAATTCAGGACATCAAGGAACACTGACAAAAGGTGAACACACCTTTTTTTGGGGGGGAGGGTTTCCTCCTATCTAATCCAAGTAGCTCTTTTAGCCCCGGGAATTAAGAGTGGAGAATATTTAAAACATCTGCAATTTACACACACACACACAAAGCTTTTTTTTCTGGCGGATTCAGAGGTACACATACCCCTAAACATTTTGTGAATCTAAGTTTGACCTCATTGAGGGGCAGTATTTCAATATGAGTAGGAAAATGAGAGTACCCCTAAACATTTTTTAAAGAAAAAATGCACTCTGTGTGTGTGTGTGTGTGTGTGTGTGTGTGTAAAATCTACAACAACAACCCACCTTATCCAGAGACCAGGACTCAAGGTGGTTTACAAGCAAACTAAAACAACACAGATAAAACACAAAAATCTAGACACACATAACAGGTAATCATCAAAAAGTAATTAAACTCAAATAGCATTCAAATATACTGTCCTTTGAAATCAGCCAACCTGCTCTAAAAGCTTGCACTCTCTCACACACACCTAGGCAAATACACAGGACAATAGTTCTTAAACTACCATTGATTTGCCTATTAGAAATTATTAATTTCAAATTCTACTGGAACAACCTTTGTTAAATTACACTGAGCCAGAGGGACTTAGATTTGGGATTGCAGGGGAAGGGAGTTGGGGAGTTGCCAGTCTAAAGAAAAGACTCACACACAGGAGAATAGAACAGCACACACACAAAAAATAACAAATAAAAGAAACAAGGAAAAATCTATTTAAACTAAGCAGGTATCTAGTTAATTACATTTTCACTCCTACTCAGGGAGTCACCAATGTTCATACAGTGAATGCCTGTCTCCATGTATGCAGAAAGTCATATTCTTCCTGGACTTCAATAGCAGGGATTTCTCTCTCTCTCTCTCTCTCTCTCTCCTTCCCTTTTGATGCCCCATCTCTCCTGTTAATTGCATCCACTTCCAAACTCCACTTTCTAGTGCACTGTGTGTCCTCAGAGAAGCCCCTCCCTTCCTGACAACAGCGAGGAATCAGGAATAAACGGGTCGCAGCTCAGGGAGACATCATTCACATATGTGGAAACTTGTTGGAGGGCATGCTGAGGCGGTCGGCGGCTTGCTGGAACAGACTCGCTTGGCTGAGTCCATCAGTGCACAGAAGAATGTCCCACAGGGCATCGTTCCACATGGTGACCACGAGCCTCAAGCTCCATCACGGAGAAAACATCTCAAGACAACGTGACTTGCTTCTGACTTGGTGCCCAAGTCTGGCTGGGCTGGATCAGAGGATTAGTGACCCAAGATGTCATCTAGTCCAACCCTCTGCTGTGCAGGAATCGCA
Organism: Podarcis vaucheri; assembly: GCF_965113315.1. NCBI lineage: Eukaryota > Metazoa > Chordata > Lepidosauria > Squamata > Lacertidae > Podarcis > Podarcis vaucheri. The sequence continues at coordinate 4,801,401 of NC_138749.1, forward strand.
TCTAAAGAATTCCTGGCCATCCAACCTCAGTTTAGAAACCTCCAAGGAAAGACAAGGCAGCCCGTTCCAGTGTTGAACAGCTCTTGCTATCAGAAGGTTCTTCATAATCTTTAGTCAGGATCTCCTTTCTTGTTGTTTGAATCTGTTGGTTCTCGTTCTGCCTTCTGGAGCATCAGAAAACTTGCTCCATCTTCCATGTTGCAGTCTTTCTGATATTTGTGTTAGCATTCCTGCTCCATGATTGCAGTCATGGGATTATTGTCTATCACATGACGGTGTATGTTTTGACTCCACAGAGTGGGAAGTGACGAAGACAGTATGTTTGTGTTACTGTGTTCCGTGAAGTGGGACTATTGTCCTTTGTTCTTTTTCTCTTTGCTGTCTGATGCTGGAGAGAGAAGGAGCCATGTTGCAGTGCTCCGTGTGTGTTTCTATGTAAATAAAGTAGATTAATAAAATGCTGAGTTGCTGAGGTCTGTCACGCAAGATGCTTAAACTCTGCGGATACCTAAGTGTGCCAATGTCTGTTGGCATCGGTAGCTGTGATGTTCGGGCAGAAGAAAGTTTATGAAGCTCCTGAACGATCGATCAGGAGGGAGGGAACATGCCAGTCGGGCATGTGTCTCTGCCAGGGCCCTACTCGAGTGTAAGGCTGAACTCCTGACAATTTGAAGATGCCTATTGTATCATTTCTCACCTCTCTTCTCTGGGCAAAACGTACCCAACTTCTTCAACCATTCCTCACTTCCATGGAGTACAAAATAGCTCTTTGGAGAGGGAAGGAAAGTAGATCATGACATCAAGGACCATAAACAACTCAGGAGCCTGAAACAACTCAGGGGGAGTGTGGTGGTAACAGTGTGGGACTAGGACTTGGGAGAATAGGGTTCAAATACCTCCTTTGCAATGCAGCTTGCTGGGTGACTTTGGGGGCCAGCCGCTACTTCTCAAGCCTAACGTACCTCACAGGGTTGTTGTGGAGAGGACATGAGGAGGTGGACACCCGTACATGCCAAACTGAGCACCTTGGAGAAAAAAGTGGGATATAAATGCAATAAGAAAGTAAAGGTAAAGTGACCCCTAACCATTAGGTCCAGTCGTGGCCGACTCTGGGATTGCGGCGCTCATCTCGCTTTAGTGGCCGAGGGAGCCGGCGTACAGCTTCCGGGTCATGTGGCCAGCATGACTAAGCCGCTTCTGGCGAACCAGAGCAGTGCACGGAAACACCGTTTACCTTCCCGCTGGAACGGTACCTATTTATCTACTTGCAATTTGATGTGCTTTCAAAGTGCTAGGTTGGCAGGAGCAGGGACCGAGCAATGGAAGCTCACCCCGTCGCGGGGATTCGAACCGCTGACCTTCTGATTGGCAAGTCCTAGGCTCTGTGGTTTAACCCACAGCGTCACCCGCATCCCAGATAAGAAAGTGGGTAAAAATAGACTTAGGTCCCAAATATCTGAGATATCATCTCCATTCCTACAACCCCTTTCAGGTGTTAAAATCAGCAAAGAGGGGTACCTTGAGCTCCTTAGAAAATGAAATAACAACAACAACCACAACAACAACCACAACAACTAGAAACATTGAAAGGGCAGAGAAGACCAGCTTCTAACAACCATTTTGAGAAGAATAATGCCCGTGCTTTTGCCTCAGATCTCAGATTCTACAAATGCTAGAAACATGCTCTTTCCCCCCCTTTTTCTTTTAAAAGAAAGCTGGGTATCTGGAAATTATGGTTTACCTGGGAAAGGGGCTGCTTCCACTTTGCCCTCCCCTGTGATCCTTATGCTTCCCTTTCAAAGAGGAGAAGGCCATTTTGACGCCGGACACCATTCTCCTGCTTTGTCACCTGCAACGTTCCAGCTGCTATTTCCCATTTTGCATTTCACGACCTGTATTTTTTCCTTATTGTGAGCTACCCTTGAGCACCCTGGTGTGGAAAGACTGAGCAAAAAATGTCTTGAAAGAAATCAAAATAAATATAATCCACCAGGAACAGCTTGTGTCCCTCCCATTCACTTCAAGGAGACATCCGCAGGAGAAACGCCCCACTGGAAAGGGGCTCTGTTGCTGGGATGACCCTGTTTGGAACTGATTTAGGTATCTGAGTTGTTTACATATCAGCATCTTGATCTTCACAGGCCCCTGGCGTGGGGCACAGCACAGTAAAAGGGCAACATCGCCTCTATGCAAGCAACCCTCCTATGGAGAAGGGAATGCATTTTTTTAGGGAGGTAATTTGATTGTGTTTGCTGCTCCTATCTCTACCTTCCACAAGTTCAAGGACCCTGCTTACACACAGACTACAGGTGTGAGCTTTCTTGTGCATACAATCCATTTGTTGGTTGCCTGGAAGCACATATATTGTAGGTTCAACCCAAAGATGCTATGGAAACAGGACCTTTGGACCCATGAAGTTGGGCTAGCGAAATCTGCCATGACACTTTCTTTTTTGGGGGGGACACAAAGCATTTTGTCTCAATAAAATGCAATTTTTGTTTCCCACCCCCCCTATATATGCATACCCATGTCCACTTTAATATATGACTTCTGCTACAGATGACTTAGTTGGAGAACTGCATTGCAACATTTGGATAATTGTGACTCTTCAGTGATTTCAGTCCATTTCAGTCCATGCATTGTTCCAGAAAGTACGAATTAGGTAACTTCACCCTATAAGCTGTTTTACTACAAAGGAATTTCAGAAATAGACTGGAAAGAGAAGCTGCTGAATTGCAACTCATTACCAAACTTAAAACCATGGAGAGACCTGGTCTGAACAAAGACATTGGATTCTTATCTCATTATACATGACTAAGCCATTTTTCACCTTCTCACCCCTTGCCTTTTCCTGTAAGACCTATTGCTGTCGTTAAGAGTCGTCAACAGGCTCATCTCAGCTATCTGCCAATCTCCCATTCCCACCACCCTTCTGAGTAATACCCCTCCCCACCTTCTCACTATATAGAAGGATCTGGCAACTTCTGTTTCAGTGTATCTGAAGAAGTGTGCATGCACACGAAAGCTCATACCAAGTACTAACTTAGTTGGTCTTTAAGGTGCTACTTGAAGGATTTTTTTTATTTTCACCCTATAACGTGAACTGAACCAAATTCCCCACCGATCTTTCTATGTACGATACAGGGCTGGAATTCAGGGTCGTATCAGAAGCTTATAAGGTGGCAGCAGCAGCGGAAAACACCGCTAGGAAGAAAGGAAATTATATTTAGCAGAAAAAAGCCTGAACGAAACAAGTTTTCACTGTCTGCCAACAGAAGCCTAATTGGGAATGACACCAAGTCAACCCTCCTCTGTTGCCTTCCCAGATGACCGTTAAGTGGGTCTGGTCTTCACAATCCTTTGTGCTTTTCTGACGGAGTGAGAGTTGCCTGCAATTTCTCAACCCAAGCGTGCGGGCTGTCCCCATGGGCTCTTTCTTCGCAAAAAGCCCCCCAAACACCACCCCTCCCACCAAGAAAACTTGAAAACTATATATATAACAGTTGCTCCCGCACGAAATAACATTGGACTCGAGCCTGCCACAGTTGGAAAGAATGAAACTGCCACCCTTAATTTGCTTGGCAGGCTCCGGCGTTGACAGGAAGTTGTTGCTGGTTGTTTAGAAATAGAATAATGCTCCGAGGAGAAGTTCAGAAACTTAATAGGACTTTAAAAACAACGGGAGCCAGAGGGACTGCAGATGGTTCTGAGGCCCAAGGACTAAATAAACAATGATTTTGAAGGGAGGGAAAGCGCCGGAGGACCCAGCCTCCGAAGACATGTTCACACATATTGTGTCCAACACCATTAGTCTACCCAGTGGGAGCGAGTGTTCGGCAGTTAAAGACATTTTGAAAAGGGAGAGGGGGGAGGCCTGCAAATATGCTTTAAATGAGCAGGAGGTGGAGAGGGAGAGCGAGCGAGCGAGAGAGAGAGCAAGCAAAGCGTCTGAAGGATTCAGCGGCACAAAATGACTCGCCAAACATCTGTCTCCGGGACCAATAATCTGAAACTGATTGACTTTGTGGATGTTTTTAAAGCAATAATAGTAATAATAAAGGGGGGGATGGATTGGCAAGGAAACAGGAGGATTAATAAGTAAAGAGCGACAGAGCCCCAGAAGTGGAGGTCCATTGTGTGACTCTCCCTTTCTCTTCCTCTCTCTCTCAAACCCTTCCCCCACCAAGGTTTCATTTAATCTTGGCATATCCGAGCACAGAGATAAAAAGAGACAACCTGATATTCACTGATTGAAAAAGCAAACATAGGAAACAGCTTTCGGATAGACTCCAGCACTGTGATTTCAGAAATAAGTGCCTTGGAACGGCGAGCGCAATCTTCCACCCAGGGCCGCTAAACCGTCCTTGCCAAATCATTTACATTTATAAAGCCTTCAGTCATTCCCCCTCCCTCTTCTCCCCCTCCCTCTCTCTTCTGTTCAATGACCAGATCATGGGCCAATAGTCTTAGGAGGCCGGCAACAACTTCTGCCAAAGTCGCCCATCGAGTCGGTGCAAAATTTCTCTCGCCTGAGCGTGTGGGGATGGCTGTTCTCACTAAGGAGGCTATCTGTAGAGAATCTGAGGTAAAATTAAATGAGCAGGGTTCACTGAAACTCCCACATGTCTAAAGATGCACAGAGTTCGCCTAAACTGAAATTCAAATTGGCATAATATTATGCCGATATTACAATGCTTTTGTATAAATCTCTGGTGTGACCACACTTGGGATATGGTATATAGTTCCGCTCACCTCACTAGTATAAAAATTCAGCAGAGAAGATTAAAAAAAAAAAAAATCCATTCACATTGGATGCTGGAAGTTCTGAAGAAAGTTCATAGAGTCATAGAATTGTAGAGTTGGAAAAGCATCATCTAGTCCAATCCTCAGCAATGTAAAAATCTCAGCTAAAGTTCTGGCCCTTATTCCTGAAAACATAAATTTGAAGGTTTGCAGGCAACATCTGACAAAATTGTGGGAAGTGGAGTGAAATTCTGAAGAAGTCTCCACCGTTTGTGGGCTAGGGAGCCCTTGATAGGTGGGGACCTATCTTAGAATTCCATCTGACCTACACCCTGGAGAAAACTCTATGAGAGGCTCGAGACCCTGTAGAGAGCAGAACAACAAGTGGAGCCATGGAGGGAGACACAGATGTCCAGAGACCATCTGAAGAACCGTGTCTTAGGAATGTCTTGTTCAGGCCTCCCAATACCTTCTCTGACCACATCCTGAGCCCTGTCTTGTTCCATGATTCCCAACCCCTTAGCCCACAGGACCCAAGAGCATACCCTCCAACATTTCACTGATGAAAGTAAGTTCTAAGGAAAAATGGGACATTCCTGGAATCCTACAGTTGCCACAGGAGTGTCCTGCTAGCTGCTTGGGCAAAGGAAGATGATTCAGTTGCAAGCAATGACCAAGCGGAGGACAAGCAAGGAGAGGAAGAACCTAGGAAGCTTAGAAGGAAGGGAGATTGCAAATACACGCATTGCAAATACAAGAAACTGGGGATGGAGAAGAGTCTCCAACAAGGTGGACTTGGGAGCGGTTCTCACCATCAAAATTGAAGCGTTCCCCCATCTAAAAAACCAAAAAAAAACCCCACCCCTTGTTCTATTCACACAATGTTGGAAGCCGGAGTCTGTGTCCTGCTCTTCTCTTTCTTCAAAACACACACCGTCATGTAGTAAACCTGCAGATGTCACACTCCAAGGGGTCTGCCTAGATCAAATCCACCCAGGCCTTGATGTAATTTGATCATCCCTGTAACAAAGTTTGGTATCCATGGATGGGAGATGCTGTAAGCATACAAACCTGATTACCCCCGTCTCAGATTAATGCATGGCATCTGTTGAATGCAATTTTCAGAGTGGATATTACCCTCTCCAGGCTGGCCATAGAGGGCTTCCGGTGCTGAACTGGCAGGGAAAGGTTTAGGGCAGGAGAAAGCAATTGATCTTGGGTCCTCCAGCTTCATGCGCCCTCCAAAAAAGAGGACATCAAGCTGGATTTATAAACCAAAGACCCTGAAGTATTATTGCAACACTTTCAAAATCTGCATTGCTTATAGACCCTAATCCAGCTAAAGTTAACTGTGATCCAGACTGGCTTATATTCAAATGTGTATCACAAATGCACATCAGTATCCATGTTCTGCACCAATAGGGCACCGCTTCCTTGGTCTAAGGCCAGAGAACATCATCTCCATTACCTTAGAAGACATTGCCTTGGATTAATTTTAGCTGATTTCATAATATGTGCTAGATCCCACCGATGCACACTGCTTCAAAGCTGCAGTATTAAGTGGTTTGTAATTTACTAAAATAAAGAAATGAATACATGGATAGATTCCTGCACCTAATACACAGCGTACAGCCCCTAGCTCCTTTCACAGAGTAATGTGAAATAGTACCAAAAGCTCCCATGGCACTGGTGGTGGTGCAGTGCTCATGAATTAGCTCAGTTCAGATAAGCACTCCTCACTTCTGGAGGAGAGGACTACTGCTGGCTAGGAGCAACAGTGGCTTTGTGCTTCCTCCACAACAATGCTTCTGAAGGAGGGGAGAATGATCTTGTCCTTGTGTCCTGCTCGCTGGTTTCCCATAGGCATCTAGTTGACCACTGTGAGAACGTGATGCCAGACTAGGTGGACATGATCCAGCAAGGTCTTACATTCCTACACCCAACACCACGGCTCAAATTCTGCAGAAGCCCCATTAAAATGCAGAGGTGGCTTTTATTTATTTAATATATTCTCTCCACTATAGTATGTGGCTTGGCTCGGAAGCCAGAATTCCTCTCTCACCCTCCCCAATATACCATACCATCCCTTCAGGGCATCAGTCTGTCCTTTGCAAGCAAAACGCCTCTTCAGAACTTTATTTTTATTTTTTTATTTTTTTAAAAAGCAAATGGATTTCTCCCCTATCCTCTAAATAAATAAATGAAAATCCCATTTGTTTTATTTTTCTTATTCCCCCCCTGAAAAACTCGCAGGTCAAAGATCTCTGGTATGCAGGTCTGGCCGGGAAAAGAAAGAAAGAAAAATGACAACTAATAACATTTGAGAAAACTGTAGGAATGACCTAAAATAGCTTTTCCATACATAATAATCTTGCAATTTTAAGGTCCAATAACTCAAGGGCCTCTGGGGTTACTAGCAAATGCTAGATTCTCCCTTGGGATGCCTAGAAATGTCCTTTGCCAGTGGTATAAAACCCACTGTTCTTAACTCTTCAAGGACTCGGCGTATTGGCCCTTAAATCAGTTCTGAGCCCCTGACTCAGTATTTTTCCAATCTGCCTTTCAGTGCTTGGGGTAATTGGGTAGCAGTGGGAGATAAGGAAACATGTCTGCACTTTCAAGATGCTATTTGCAAGGTCCTAGTGAAGATTCCTGCCTCTGCAAAACTGAAAAGAGTGTATTCATGTGAATCATACCATGGCACCTTGCAATCTGACTATGGGTATATAACTATGCATCTAAAGCAGGCAGTTCTCTAACTTTGGGGCTCTCTCTCAAGCCACTTCCCTGCCCAAGGCAATGTTGCGAATTGGGATGGGTTAATTGCAGCTGTTTTGCTTTTTTGCTGTTGTTATCTATTTGATTTCTTGCCCACCTTTTACTATAGGGTCCTGGGGTGGGTTAGAACAATGCAAAAATAAAAATGCAATTTTAAAAATACAAATGATCTCAAATGCCAAGATAAAGAGATGAAACTCCAGCATACAATGAAAACTATATAATGAAGGAACCAGAAGCTCCTCTGTGGGGAGGGAACTACACACGTAAGACAGGAAGGGATGCTCAGTGTATTCGCCTTGGAAAGTGATGGACTTTCCTTCATTAGTGGTTTGAAAACCGAAGTTAAATGTCCATCTGCCAGGGATTATTTACCTGCGATTCCTGCATTACAAAGGGACGCGGGTGCCGCTGTGGGTTAAACCACAGAGCCTAGGACTTGCCGATCAGAAGGTCGACGGTTCGAATTCCTGTGACAGGGTGAGCTCCCGTTGCTCGGTCCCTGCTCCTGCCAACCTAGCAGTTCAAAAGCACGTCAAAGTGCAAGTAGATAAATAGGTACCGCTCTGGCGGGAAGGTAAACGGCATTTCCGTGCGCTGCTCTGGTTCGCCAGAAGCGGCTTAGTCATGCAGGCCACATGACCCGGAAGTTGTATGCTGGCTCCCTCGGATAAATAAAGCGAGATGAGCGCCGCAACCCCAGAGTCGGTCACGACTGGACCTAACGTTTACAGGGGGGTGGGCTTGAGGGTCCCTTCCAATGCTACAGTTCTATGAACGTAGGAGCTGTAGCAGCAGCAAATGGTATTCAGAGGCTTACTTCCTCCAGCGGTGCAGGTAGACCATAGCCATTTGGGCTAGTAGACATCAACAGCCCTGTCCTCCATTGATGGGGTCGTGACAACCCAAAAAGTGTATGTGTGAAATTGATTAGACAAATCCCATCAAATCTTTAGATGCAGGTCTCTGTCTGTGACGAATATTAAGAGCTGGTTCCTGCAGCGCGTGGGGGGGGGGGGAGCCAGCACTTCGAAACACATCTAAGTACAACACGTAGGAGGCTAAGAAGCCGCCGTAACAATTCAAAAATCTCCATTCCCCCCCAATTGCCTTTTGTATTAACCTGAGGTTATGGATTTTAATTCCCAGCCGCATCTTGTAGAAAGGCGTTGCAGGGCTCTCTCTCTCATTGGGCCCTGGTCTAAATTCCGCCTCCCATGCAGATTAAAAATAAAATGTATCATTTTAAGGACCAGGGAGGTTGCGAAATGGCTGTAAGTAAGATGACAGCTTCAGATGGGTTTCGTGATTTGTAGGCATTCATCTACCCCATCGCTCCTTTTAAATAATTTCCCACGAACACTAGGAATGGGGTGGGGGGGGAGGGAATTCGGAGGGGGGGAGGTGCAGGAGAGAGAAATGGAAGGTGCAACAGGAGTCACTAAATTCCGATGATGAAAAGCTTTGCGTGCAACACACACACACAGCCGCTATTCTGAACACTTTTTCTTACCGTCTAGTATTTGCTGGCCCCTGTTTAAAATTAAAATAGTGGTAAATTACCCTCCAGCCAATTGTGCAAAGGAATTGAATCCACCGACACCCCAATAACCCACTAATTGTGTTAATGCTTCGGCGGATTAGAGGGGAATTGAATCAAAGTAATGGGAACCAAATAATCTCCTGAATTATCCGGAGGTAGTCAATACCGGCTCTGAATTAGATCGGCGCCTCTCTCTTCTCCCTTTTTCTTCTTGCCTACAACTGGGGAGCCATACCTGACAGCGAAACAAATGCCCTGAAGATTTGGAATCTCGGAAAATATTTTATTTTATATGCATCTCTGGAGAGTCAAAGGCAGGCCCAGGATAGAGCATGGAGCGCCAGTGGAGGGTGAGGACTTTAAAATGGGTGTGTGTGAGTCTCAGATCCGGTGGCTGAATGTGGCCCTCTGAGCCTTGCTATATGGCCCCCCAGAATGCTCCCCAGGGCACACCTCTCACTGGCCCTGTTTTGCATCCTGGATGTTTTATCCTGGCTGGAATCTGTCCTCGGACTCAGCTATTACCACTTGTTTGCCTGCCTGCAGGATAGAGAAGTGAGTGTATGTCAAGTGTGTGTGCGTGTGTCTTTGTGTAGAAACTAACCTACTGCACGCAAGGGTAAAATTCACATTTGTTTCTCCACTTGCTGTGGCCCCCTGGTCCCATCTACCACCAGCAATTGCCCCCAGAAAAAATAAATAAATCACAATGCGTCCCTCTGGCTGAGAAAGTTCACCCACTACTCAGTGGCAGAGGAAGCAGCTGCGGTCCAGCCCGGGTGTCATCACTGAGGGCGGTGACAAGATGAGAAAAATATGAGTTTAATTTTGCTAACTCCAGATACTCACATAGTTTGCTTAACCATTCCCTTTTTGTTGGGATATAGTAAGGCATAAACTGGAAGGACAGATCGTGAAGCTGAGGCTCCAATACTTTGGCCACCTCACGAGAAGAGAAGACTCCCTGGAAAAGACCCTGATGTTGGGAAAGATGGAGGGCACAAGGAGAAGGGGATAACAGAGGACGAGATAGTTGGACAGTGTCCTCAAAGCTACAAACATGAGTTTGACCAAACTGTGGGAGGCAGTGGAAGACAGGAGTGCCTGGCGTGCTCTGGTCCATGGGGTCACGAAGAGTCACGACTAAACGACTAAACAACAACAACAAATCTAAAACTATGGTACAGAAACAATGGGAATGCTTAAATGAATATTTACACAAACAGGGATCAAACATGAAAGTTTGGTTGTGCTTAGACTAACCTTGTGAAGAATACTGAGAATACAAAGATTAGATGGAGTATGAAAGAATTTAAGAAAAGGAAGTGACTGAAGAATAGATGTAAAGGTGAATTAGATAACCAAGAAACCTGTGTTGAATGCGGTGGAAGTCTTTTATAATATTTTAACTAGGATTTAAATATTGCAATGTTTGAAGTATGAATTTGGAATAATTGATTATGGAAAGTATTTTTTCTCTTCATTCTTTTTCTTGTTTCTTTCTTTTCTCTTTTCTCTTTCTTCTTTTCTAGTCTGCATTCTGGAAAATGTCTTTATGTATTGTTTCTTTTCTTTTTTTCCTATTCATATTTTTGTAACATTAAATAAAATTTAATAAAAATTTTTTTAAAAGAAAAATGAAAAATATGAGTTTTAAAAAATAATTTTTAAAAATTGGGCTCACAAAACCTTTTAGTAACGTAACGAAATGTAACAAAACGAGCAAAACAAATGAAACAAATGTAACGAAACATAATGTAATGAAAGGCGGCTGGCACTGGGCGCCACACCATGGGGGCCTGCCCTTGGGGCCTGCAGCGTGCTCGAGCCATGCGTCTCTCCTGGGAGTGACATGGTGGCTCCGTGCCGCCTGAAACGGCAGTGTGGTTCTTGCGTCTGCCCCCCGCCTCTCCCTCAGCCACCCTGCAGCTGAGGGGGAGGCGGTGGAGAGGCTCCATGCAGTGCCCCCATCCCCGTGGGTGGCTTGCCCCACCCCGCCCCCGGCTGCAGGATGTGTGCGCCGCACCCGGCACCCGAGCGGCTAGCTACCTTCTCTTTTTTTCTCTCATGATCATTTGGGGAGCCATGATCTCATGCGATTTCACACCACAACTTTCCACTAAAAGTACCAAAACACTTTTTCCAGGCATGGTGCCCGAAAATGCATGCTTTGGGGGCACCGTGCAAGATCACAGCCCCCCAAAAAGTGGTTCTCCCTCCAGGGGATATCATGGCATGAAATTGCATGAGATCACAGTGCCCCAAAGGGCCACCATTCTCTTGCAAGAAAAACACAAGATACCCCAGTTTTTCTGGGACACTTGAGGGATATGGAGTCATAGTATATCAGGGGTGGGGTGAGGTCATTTTTAGCCCAAGACGCATATTCTCTTTCAAGTAAACAGGGGCCACTCTGGTTGATGGAGCCAGAGGGAAAAGTGGAAGGAACAATGCATGTAAATTTTACCTTAGCATAGGATGGTTGTTTAATAATTTTAATAATAATAATTTTAATATTTGTACTCCGCCCATCTGACTGGGTTGCCCCAGCCACTCTGAGTCTGTCAACATACACACTCTTCTTTGTCCTCCATCTGGGTAAGCAAAATACATTGTAAAGTGTTTAAAGACACAGACCGACCAGGGAAAAATACGTACATGAGAAGGGAATGGATTAGGACCTGGGGGCGGACGTGGACTGGGGCCAGTCAGAGATGACAAGAGGACCACATCTGCAGCCCACAGACCTGACGTTCTGCCTCCCTATGTTAGAAAAACAAATAAGACTTGGATGCAGGGCTGACTTTTTCTTTTTCAGAAGATACTCCTGCAAGTAAGGACTTTGAGGGACAGGAAGCTGGAGGAGAAAGGATGGAAACCAGTGCTAGTAAATGGTTTCTCTGCTAGCATGCTAGCCTCACATGGCAGAGAGGGCTATCAATGGCTATTAGCTGTGAAAGCTGTGCTCAGCCACCACATCTGGAGGCAGCAATGATTCTGAATTCCAGTTTCTGGAAAACTTAGGAGGGAAGAGTGCTCTTTGCTTGAATCCTGCTTGTGGGTCTCCCACAGGTTTCTGGTTGGCTTCTGTGAGAACAGGATGCTGGGAAAGATGGGCCATGGGCCCGATCCATGTTCTGATGCAGGCATAGGCAAACTCGGCCCTCCAGATGTTTTGGGACTACAACTCCCATCACCCCTAGCTAACAGAACCAGTGGTCAGGGATGATGGGAACTGTAGTCTCAAAACATCTGGAGAGCTGAGTTTGCCTATGCCTGTTCTGATGTCTTATTGTTGTAACAAAATCCAGGGGAGTTCCTTGTGGGAGAGAACGCTTTGTGGGTAGCTGAAATTTGTTTTTCTCCTTCCCTGCGTCTCTCTCTCTGCTTGTTCCTGCTCACCCCTCTGCTACTGTTCCAATGTACTTGGAGCCATTCCATCCCGGCTCAGCTCCATGTCTTTTACTGCACATTGGAGAGACAGATACCTCCATTTAAGCAGGATGTGTTCGCCTTAATGTCATCCGGGATGGACCAATCCATCTCCACTAGCTAAAGAGTCGTGGTGCCTGGAGGACTTACGGCCTCCATAAAAACCAGCAAGTGGGGCCTTTGAGTATCCGTTTCCAGGCTCCCCACCCCCACCCCTTTGAAGCTCTGCAATGTTTGGGAGCCTACACTCCGCTCCTGAGGAGACGGCAGAGGAACTTATTCAAATGTTGTTATTGGGATGGAATAACGAGATCTGATTAAAATGAACCAACCACATGAATAGGTTGCTTGTAACCAACAACCCACGGGCCATTACTTCGCCTAATTATGCGGGCACAGCACGTTGGATGTTACGAGACAATGTCATTGAGAGCCAGCGGAGCTGAACGGGGGAAGGCTCGGGGATTGAATGGCCCGGTATCGCAAAGATGATTTGATACAAAACTTGTTTAGTGTTTTATTTGCTTATGCAAATGCAAGGGCTGGCCTTGACTTGAAGACTCTAAGCAGGTTGTCATGGATGTCAAAGGGTGGAGGAGGGTAGACTGAGGGTGGGGGGAATCTCACCAGCAACTGAACGCAGGGGATCCACTGCCAGTCCAAAGCGACTGAGACAATGCTATGGGTTGGATTCAGAAATGGCCGGAGCAGATCCATTGGAATTAATGACACATTAGCTAGTTGATGATCAAGTCCCAACTTTGTTAATACTTCACCCAGGGCATAGAGTGTTGTAGGGCACTAAAGTTGTTTATTGTTTATTATTATTATTATTATTATTATTATTATTATTATTATTCGCCTTGGAAAGTGATGGACTTTCCTTCATTAGTGGTTTGAAAACTGAAGTTAAATGGCCATCTGCCGGGGATCATTTAGCTGCGATTCCTGCATTACAAAGGGACGTGGGTGGTGCTGTGGGTTAAACCACAGAGCCTAGAGCTTGCCAATCAGAAGGTCGGCGGTTCGAATCCCCGTGACGGGGTGAGCTCCCGTTGTTCGGTCCCCGCTCCTGCCAAACTAGCAGCTTGAAAGCACGTCAAAGTGCAAGTAGATAAATAGGTACCACTCCTGCGGGAAGATAAATGGCGTATCCGTCCACTGCTCTGGTTCGCCAGAAGCGGCTTAGTCATGCTGGCCACATGACCCGGAAGCTGTATGCTGGCTCCCTCAGCCAATAAAGCGAGATGAGCGCCACAACCCCAGAGTCGGTCACAACTGGACCTAATGGTCAGGGGTCCCTTTACCTTTACCTTTACTCTCCCTTCACCCTATGGTCCCAAGGTAGGTTACTGCATTAAACAATTTAAAACCACTTATAACCATAAAATTAAGCTGTGTCCTAAAAGCATAGACTTCTATGGAAGGGGTACCATCTTCTTACTGAATTGAGGGGACCCATGTGAGATGCCAAGCAATGTCATGATGTCATGTGCACAACCCCACACAGCGTCCTTATGTCATGCATACCACGTCACCAATGTCCTGACGCCACATGCACGATGCTGTGAGGACCCAGGGGGCAGAGCCAAATGCCTTCTGAATATTGAGGGAGCTTGGCATCCTAAAAATAATAATACTATGGGGGTGTCTGTGAAACTGTATTGGCCTCTAGGAGTTGGCCACTTGTCAAAAGCCATGGGAAAGAGGTGGTGTCTCCAGTATTCACTGGAAGCTATACAATGAAGGTGTCATTTGTGAAGAAGGAGCTCCACAGCTTAGGAGTTGCCACAGAGAAATGCCCTCTCCTGGGCTGCCACCTCCCTGAGCCTCTCAGGGCAAAGGAACTACCCAGAGGGCTGCCCAAGACGGTATGTACAGAATGAAGTGGTCTTTTGGGTATTTGGCACCCGAGTCATTCCGGGTTTTAAACCAACTATGTGAGGACCTTGAATTGGGCCTGAAAATGATCCGGGAACCTGTTCAGCTGTTTTAAAACAGCACTTAAATGTGGTATAAAGGGTTGCTGCATTTTGGATAAACTTATGGGGAACGGTTGAGAGAGTTGGAAACGCTTAGCCTGGATATGATATGTTAGCCATCTTCAAATATCTCAAGGGTTGTCACACTGAAGAGGGAATAAGCTTGTTTTCTCCTGATCTCGAGAGCAGGACTCAAACTAACGTCTTTAAGTTACAAGAAAGGAGATTCTGAAGGAAGAACTTTCTGATGGTAAGAGCTGTTTGACAGTGGAATGGTCCCTCTCGGGAGGTTGTGGACCTTCCTTCCTTGAGGGTTTCTAAGCAGAGGTTGGATGGCCATCTGTCATGGCTGCTTTGGTTGAGATTCCTGCATTGCAGGGCGTTGGACAAGATGACCCAATGAGATCTCTTCCAATTCCACGATTCTATGAGTCTATGATTCTTGCCCCCAAAAGGAACACCAAGTCCTATCTGAATATGCCAGGCATTGAACTGTGGCCCTTCCCCATTTCATGCGGGAATGAGGAATCATTCTGCAATGATTGTGCTCATTACCATCAACACATCAGTACAAAAAATTATACACCAATGCAAAAATGCCCCATCTGATGTCTGATCCTTGTTTCTACACATATATTATGAATACAGCTCCAAAATATTATTGACTACCAGCCATGAAGCAATGTTTCTGAATACCAGTTGCTGGAAACCACAGAAGAAGAGAGTGCATCTGGTTGGCCACTGCGACAAGAGGATACTGGACTCAATGGACCAATGATCTAGTCTAACAGGGCTCTTCTTATTTTCTGATGCCACCTCCCACTGCTGCAACCACCTGCATAATGAAATGTCAAGAGCCCAAGGGGAATACTCCACCTACAGTTTGGTAGACCAGGTTTCAGCCGCTAGCCTTTGTTGGCTGGGTCAGGAAATGAAGAGTTAACTGTCTCCACCGCCTCCATCCATGAGGCCAAATACACATCCCGGGTGACAACAATGTCCCCTTCAAAGAGCTTACAAGTATCATCCAGCTGTCAAGCAGATGTGGCACTGAGAGGACGCAAGCTTTGAGTCATCTCTCGACTTGAGATCCTATCACCTGCAGGCCGTCATCCTTCCAAATATAGACGCTGGGATTCGCTGACAGCCTCAAACTCTTATCTCCACCACTGACCTTTCCTGCATTATAGTACAAAACTCTGCACATCGATTGAGGGCCAAGCGGGCAGGGTTGCTATGTGCCAGCCGTCTCTCCTCCACCCCTTTTAAGGTTTGCTGTTTTACTTTATTATCTTTAATTTTCTTCTCCCAACTCCTGAGTGGGTATTAGAAAGTCAATACAAAACCGATCCTGGCCTTTTATTCTAAAATAACAGTGCAAAGCTTGTTTATTTACAGTGAGATGAGACGGCATTTGCAACAGCCTTGTCAATATTTCAATGACAGGGTGCTAACTTTAAAAGGAGTGCAGGCACGCAAACGATCCCCAGGCATATGTGTGTGCGCGCGATTGCATGTGTGTGTGTTAATTGGCCGCTCCAAATGAAATCATGCTCGTGTTCCATGTGCACGGCTAGTAGTACTTAAGCTGGAAATACAAATATCAGAGCCATCTCTAATGGGCACTAGAGAGTCCAAAGACTTCGGATACACCCATGGCAAAGTCATTATCCTTTAGGCCTGCCATACATCCAGCATTTCCCAGACATACCTGGGATCTAGCTACTGGAAAAAGCACCTGGGCAGAAAATCACTTAAAGCCCTAAACGGCCTCGGTCCAGTATACCTGAAGGAGCTTCTCCACCCCCTTCATTCTGCCCGGACACTGAGGTCCAGCGCTGAGGGCCTTCTGGCGGTCCCCTCGCTGTGAAGAAGCCAAGTCACAGGGAACCAGGCAGAGGGCCTTCTCGGTAGTGGCACCTGCCCTGTGGAACGCCCTCCCACCAGATGTCAAAGAGAAAAACAACTACCAGACATTTAGAAGACCTCTGAAGGCAGCCCTGTTTAGGGAAGCTTTTAATGTTTGATGGACTACTGTATTTTAATATTTTGTTGGAAGCCGCCCAGAGTGGCTGGGGAAGCCCAGCCAGATGGGCGGGATATAAATAAATACATTATTATTATTATTATTATTATTATTATTATTATTATTATTATTAGTAGTAGTAGTATTAATGTCTGGGGAAATTTGGATATATGGCAACCCATGTCGGAAGTGTAGATTTTGGCAAATTTCCTTAAAAATAGCTCAGAGTAAAGCTCAAACAACTTTGGACAAAACTAAAAAAAAAAACCTTTTGTGTCCGGATTTTCACTTTTTAAATATGGCAACCCTATCATACACACGCACACATCAGCCTGGATAGATCAGTTGATTAGAGCATAGTGCTGATAATGGCAGCGCTGCAGGATCAGTCCCCATATGGAACAGCTCTATGTTCCCACTGTTTTCAAACTGCAATTCCCATCATCCCTGACCACTGGTCCTGCTAAGTAGGCATGGTGGGAGTTGTAGTCCAAAAACAGCTGGAGACCCAAGTATGGGAAACACAGGACTAAAAGATCCTCAGGGTTCCTTCCAACTCTACAATTCTATGATTATATATAGAATATATAATTTGTGGCTTAGGGCCCTCGTACTTAGGGGACCGCCTCTCCTGGTATGCCCCGCAGAGGACCTTAAGGTCCATGAATAACCATAGTTTAGAGGTCCCGGGCCCTAAGGAAGTCAGATTATCCTCCACCAGGGCCAGGGCCTTCTCAGTGGTGGCTCCGACCTGGTGGAATGCTCTGTCCCAGGAGACCAGGGCCCTGCAGGATTTAACTGCCTTCCTCAGGGCCTGTAAAACAGAGCTATTCTGCCTGGCTTTCAATTTGAACTTTTATTCCCCTTCCTTCCCTCCCCCTCCCCTTTTTATGAAGATTACCCACTCTGGGATCCCACAGCTAATTCTCCCCTGGTCTCCTCACTGGCCCAAGTGGGACTAATTTAGCCAGTTAGCCCTGGTGATCATCTAATGTTTATTGGATGGATTTCCCCCCTAAATTGATTATATTGTTATTTACGCTTTATACCGTATTTTATGCTGTGGGTTTTTTTTGGTAGCATCAATTAAGTGTTTTAAATTTGTTGTTAGCCGCCCTGAGCCCAGTTTCCTGAACCGGGAAGGGCGGGGTATAATAAAAATTAAAATATTATTATTATATAATGTAAGGACAATAGAAGATCTTGCTGGGTCTAGTCCAGGAGCGACTTCTCACAGTGGCCACCCAGATGCTTGTGGGAAACCTGCAAGCAGGATCTGAGCCAAAGAGAACTCTACTCTCCTGTAGTTTCTAGCAACTTGTCTTCAGAACCATTCTTGCCTCCAACCGTGGAGGCAGAGAATAGCCATCAAGGCTAGTAGCCATCAATAGCCTTATGCGATACGAATTTGTCGAATCACAGGGTTTCCCACAGGCAGCCACTGTGAGAACAGGATGGTGGACTAGATGGGCCATGGGCCTGATCCAGCACAGCCTTTTCTTCTGTTCTTATCATGGAGAGGTATTCTGAGACAGAAGGGATGTGGCTTCCAGGAAATCTGGTTCTCAGCCTCTATTTCTTTTGTTTTTGTTTTCAAATTAACAATGGCTCAAGAGAGTTTGAGATTTCTGGCAACTTATTTGAAGTTTTCATTGAAGCGACCCTATCTATTTTTAGTTACTCATCAGTCCACAAAAATCGGGTGGTGGATTGGAGGGGGGAGAGAGAGAAAGAGAGAGAGAGAGGCAGCCACCCTGCAACGAAATGGACTGGAATGGAAAGGTGGCCGGTGTCACTCTGTGGGATTCTGTTCTGCAAAATGCAATCTCCCTCAATTTCCAAAACCAATTTTCTCCCATCATCTTATAAAAGTAGAGGTCATCCGGCGCAATGTGCCATCTCGCTGGCTTTTCATAAAGGCGGGTGCCCTTCCCCAGGAAGGAGGGAGGAGGGTTCATTAAATCACACAGTTGATCGGATTGCTGAAGACACGGTTGGCTGGCAGCCAAATCCCAAGGAATCCATGGGGAACAGGACAAGTGGGACCATTAGAATAAAATGCTGTTGCACACAGTGCTGATATAGGGCAGTGGAGTCACCTCTGGAGAGGATGGGAACTCAAGTCCCAGATGGGTCTGTATTGGAGACAGGGAGGAGGCACCATCACCTGTAAGACTGAAGTTCAAGGACTGGGCTGGGATGATCAGAAGCCACAGGGTAGACAGTACCTGATTTGGAACATTAATGTTAAAAAGTTACTTCTGCCCCAAAATGAACTAGTTTCACTTAGAGCCAGTATGGTGTCGGACTCGGACCTGGGTTCCAATTCCCACTTGTCCACAAACCTCGCAGGGTCATGTTGGGCCAGTAACTGCCCCTCAACCTGACCTACCTCAGAGGGATGTTGTGGGAATTAAATGAGGAGCAGGAGAGACAAGTACACCACTTTGAGCTCCTAGGAGGAAAAAAATGTTGCTTATAAACGCAATAAATCAAGCAATAAATAATAAAGTTAATTGAAAAACAATAATCAGCATATAGAATGTTAGGAGCTGCTGTGCTAAAGTACAGGTTCTAAAATTGAGACAGAGGCTGCTTACAAGTCATACGGTGTCTGATAGGCAGAATGTCAACTAGTTAAGCTGTCACCATAATTGTTCTTGTACCTGTAGTTCTCACTGCAAGCTGCTCTTGTTGAAAGAGAAAAAAATCTCTTCAGCAGGGAAGATACAGGAAATGCTGCTCATTTCTTCCTTCTGATTGCCTAGCAATGGTGTTTACGTGACTTACAACCTTACCAAGAGCAGTGCCTCTGGCTCTGCCTGATAATCCTTACAACATTGACTCCACAGTTTGCTTTCTAACTTTCTTTACAGAGGTCCAATTGACTTTCTGCAGCTAGGAATGAAGGAGAGGGAATGAACATGAATACAGACTAGAAATCGTTCAAAGGTCTATCCCAAATAGCACTCAATTCACCAAGAAATCATGGGAACTACTTTTATATGTAGTTCCAGGATTTCTGAACTGGTTCAGTGAATTTCTGATCATTCTGGGTCGGATTGGGATTGCTCCGAATCACCAAATTGAGTCCTGAATTGGATCAGGAGTGGAATGTGGTCCATGCATTTCTCTGGTGGTCTGAGAGCCAGTATGGTGTAGTGGTTAAGAGCGGTAGTCTCGTTATCTGGGGAACCGGGTTCGCGTCTCCGCTCCTCCACATGCAGCTGCTGGGTGACCTTGGGCCAGTCACACTTCTTTGAAGTCTCTCAGCCCCACTCACCTCACAGAGTGTTTGTTGTGGGGGAGGAAGGGAAAGGAGAATGTTAGCTGCTTTGAGACTCCTTAAAGGGAGTGAAAGGCGGGATAAAAAATCCAAACTCCTCTTCTTCAAATTACAGCTGAGCCAAAATTTCTCAGAAGACAGTTTCCCCAGTATAGATGTCAATTTTATTTAATTTTATTTATTTATTTATTTATTTTTGTGCATTTTTTACAAGCTTTTATTCATACATCAATTTTGTTTTTTCTCATTCCCTTGCACCAACAAATCCACATTTCACTCGGGGATGTTTATCTTACATCCCACTTCTCACTAAGGATGGAGAATTCTAAAAATGTCAGTTACCCTCAGTTACTCATTTTTCCATTTGTCACTTAGGTTTGACTCATTTCTACATATGTATGCAAATGTTATGTATTTAAAAAATCTGCCTGAAAATTTCGCACAAATTTGTGGGTGTCTCTCCTAAACACTTTATTTTTTGTTTAGCAGATGCTTTTTTTGCAATAAATTTCCTATATATATATAAAACATTTTGTACATCAGTTTCTTCTCTAGTATTCTCCTACTGGTGTGCATTTTTCACAAGCACATGCATTTGTGTGTGAGAGATATGCATCTTTTGCAATTTTCATTGCAACATTTGAAGAATGCAAATTTCAAGGAGAGCTGTGTTTTGGTGTGTGGGGAGTGTGTGTTTCTTTGGGAAGGAGGAACGTGGAATGAAGCTCTCCTTCATCCACTGGTGTGGACACCCTTTGCTCCAGCTGCAATTCAGATCAAGGCTGTGTCCATTTCTGATAAAGTGAAAACTGGTATTTCTTTTTCCCCTCCCCTTGGATGGTAAGCGATTAAATAACAGAAAAGCGGCATGATGGAAGACATTAGAGCAGCAGGATGGGTGACTATCAAGAGCCATTGGCAGCTGCAGACAGTGGGTTCCATTTTGAGCATCCAAAACGGCATGTCTATTAATTACTCTCCAACCTGCTCGATGTGTTTTTGGATTGTTGGCAGAGAGAAGCTAGAACAAGTCCTTCTCTCGCTCCCTCTTCCCCTGCCAGCTCATCTTTGCCCTCCCTCCCTCTATTTATTTTTTGGGTGTGCAAATCAGGGTTTTAATTGTAAATTGCCTCTGAGGAATCAATGGGATTTATTGCTCCTGCCACCTCAGGTGTGAAATGTTTGCCGTTACGACACAATGGATTATTTTTTAATAATCTCAGCCTCCGATGTCCCATTTTCTTTGTAATGGGCTTGGCTTGGAATGGGGAGAAGTTGACTCACTGCACGCGGCTTTCGGTCTCCACTTCTCTCTGTCGTTTTTTATTGTGATGTGTTTGCACGGAGAGAGGGATGCCTGAAGCGCAGCTGGTTAACTGTTTCGTTTCTGTAGGGCGAGAGGAGCCTCATCTGTTGCTAAGCGCTCTGGCACAAGGGTGAGTGAGTGGGTGACACAAGCGTAGGAAAATCGGAAGCTGTCTTGTACTGAGGTAGACTGTTGGCCCATTTAGCCTAATACCCAGTACCGACTGGCAGCAGATCTCCAGGACATTCCCAACCCTACTTGAAGATGCTATGGGTGTTCAAACCTTTCTCATGCAAAGGAGATAAGGTAAAGGATCCCTGGATGGTTAAGTCCAGTCAAAGGCGACTATGGGGTTGCGGTGCTCATCTTGCTTTCAGGCCGAGGGAGCCGGCGTTTGTCCGCAGACAGCTTTCCAGGTCATGTGGCCAGCAGGACTAAACAGCTTCTGGCACAACCGAACACCTTGACAGAAACCAGAATGCATGGAAACACCGTTTACCTTCCAGCCACAGAGGTACCTATTTATCTACAGTGGTATCTTGGGTTACATATGCTTCAGGTTACATACGCTTCAGGTTACAGACTCCGCTAACCCAGAAATAGTACCTCGGGTTAAGAACTTTGCTTCAGGGTGAGAACAAAAATCGTGCTCTGGAGGCGCGGTGGCAGCAGGAGGCCCCATGAGCTAAAGTGGTGCTTCAGGTTAAGAACAGTTTCAGGTTAAGAACGGACCTCCGGAATGAATTAAGTACTTAACCCGAGGTACCACTGTACTTGCACTGGCGTGCTTTTGAACTGCTAGGTTGGCAGGAGCTGGGACAGAGCAACAGGAGCTCAGCCCATCATGGGGATTCGAACCGCCGACCTTCTGATCAGCAAGCCCAAGAGGCTCAGTGATTTAGACCACAGCGCCACCCGCTTCCACAGAGGAGATACTCTGCCAGTGAGCCATGGCATTTCCCTCAAAGGCAGGCAGGTGGTCAGATAGCTGCAGAGGGGTAACTGGGTAGCCTCCCTCAGAATCAGGTTGCCTCAAGTAAGGGAGAAGAAAAGATCTCGAGGTTTTATTGCCAGAATGGGGTCCTGATTGTTTAGGATCAGGTGTGGACAAGCTCTGGAAATCAAATAAGGTCACCGAAATATTTCCCTCAAATGGTTGCAAAGGTCCGAGGGAGCTCTCGTTGTCTGCAAATATTGCACAGTGTAATTTCCTCCTGGGAATTATGGTGCTTGCAGAACCCTCAGCTTGAAAAGATACCAAGAAAGTCTCTATTTCCTGGAGCCCTTCTACACCTCCACCTTTTCCAAGCTAAGAGTTTTTATTTTGACTTTTTACTTTTAGAGTAGTGGGCAGGAGATAGGAAGGAATGCAAGACAAGGTTACAGCAGAGTTCAAGTTGTACTTGAAGGCTGACGGTCCTTGCTTCAAATTTGGGCCACTGCGATTTGTGTGGAGGAACGTGCATCTTCAAGAAGCCTTCCTTCAGTCAATTGCCCCATCCCTGTTTAGGACTGTATCTGTGGTGACACCTGATTCCCAGCAAGAACTGGATTCTGGGAAGTGGTGATGAGGTCCATCTAGCCTCACGTTCCAGAAGCGTCAGTGGCCAATCACTGAGAAGCTGACAAGCAATACTTCAAGGAGATTTGGCATGTTCTACTGTTGCAGAAGAAAGGGAAGGAGCTTCTCTGTTTGAACTGCCAAGATTGAAGAAACCAGAGGCCTTTCTCCTGGGCATAGTCGGCCAATCGGTGTTAAAGAAGGACAGAATTTTCTTTATGTATGCTACAACAGCAGCAAGAATACTCATCACAAAGTATTGGAAGACACAAGATTTACACACTCTGGAAGAATGGCAGATGAAAGTGATGGACTACATGGAATTGGCGGAAATGACTGGTAGAATACGAGACCAGGGAGAAGAGTCGGTGGAAGAAGATTGGAAGAAATTTAAAGACTATTTACAAAAGTATTGCAAAATTAATGAATGTTAGAATGATGTTTGAATGAAGTTAAGCGGTTTCTAGCTGTAATGATATAAAAAAAAATGGAAAAATTGGATTTTTAAATAGGTAAAAATTTAATGTTATAATATATTAAGATCAAAGATCAGGATAAAAGGAGGGAAAGAAATTGCTGAATTAATTAATTGAATTGGAATACAAAAAAGGGAGGTATGAGGAGGTCAGGGAAACAAGGATATGAATGTAAGATATGGAAAGGTTGATTTTTTATTTTTCCTTTTTTATCTTTTTTTCTGTAAGTGTACTTATTTTGTATTTTTCTTGTATTTTTCTTTTTGTCTTTTATTCTTGTATTTTTTGATTTTATGTAATTCCTTTTTCTGAAACTCTAATAAATATTTTATTAAAAAAAAGAACTGCCAAGATTGCCCTCCTCTAACCTAGCAGCCACCAGCACTTGACCAGCAGTTCCAGAAGACTGTTTTGAATTCCTGCTCATAAGAAGATCCCGTTGATTCAGGCAAATGGACCATCTAGTCCAGCATCCTATTCTTGCAGTAGCCAAACCCACAAGCAAGACCTGAGCACCAGAGTCCTCTCCTCTCCTGCGTTTCGCAGCCACTGGTATTCAGAAGCATTGCAGTTTCCAGTCATGGAGACAGACCATTGCCATCCATGGCTAGTAGCCATCAATAGCCCTCTCCTCCAAGAATTTGTTCAATCTTCTTTTAACACCTGTCTGCCTGTCCTGCTGCTGTTGTTTTGCAGGTAAGTATAATCAACTGTAGGGATGCGGGTGGCGCTGTGGGCTAAAGCCTCAGCGCCTAGGGCTTGCCGATCGAAAGGTCGGCGGTTCGAATCCCCGCGGCGGGGTGCGCTCCCGCTGCTCGGTCCCAGCGCCTGCCAACCTAGCAGTTCGAAAGCACCCCCGGGGGCAAGTAGATAAATAGGTACCGCTTACCAGCGGGAAGGTAAACGGCGTTCCGTGTGCGGCTCTGGCTCGCCAGAGCAGCGTTGTCACGCTGGCCACGTGACCCGGAAGTGTCTCCGGACAGCGCTGGCCCCCGGCCAATAGATGTGAGATGGGCGCACAAACCCCAGAGTCTGTCAAGACTGGCCCGTTCGGGCAGGGGTACCTTTACCTTTACTATAATCAACTGTAGGGACGTGGGTGGCACTGCGGGTTAAACCACAGAGCCTAGGACTTGCCAATCAGAAGGTTGGCGGTTCGAATCCCCGCAGCAGGGTGAGCTCCCGTTGCTCAGTCCCTGCTCCTGCCAACCTAGCAGTTCGAAAGCACGTCAAAGTGCAAGTAGATAAATAGGTACTGCTCCAGGGGGAAGGTAAACGGCGTTTCTGTGCACTGCTCTGGTTTGCCAGAAGCAGCTTAGTCATGCTGGCCACATGACTCGGAAGCTGTACGCCGGCTCCCTCGGCCAATAAAGTGAGATGAGCGCCGCAACCCCAGAGTCGGCCACGACTGGACCTCATGGTCAGGGATCCCTTTACCTTTACCTATAATCATCTGTGTACTTCCCCATGAAAGGTATTTCCATTTTGCTTCTCTCGCAGCAAGCATAATTACCTCCAGATCCATGTATCAGAATTAGTCAAATTCCGATCATTTCCTGGATAAGAATTTTACAAGTTTAGACCAGATTCGAGAGAGACCACCAATTGCATTCTGTTCTTCTTTGCTGTACACCATTTGGCCACTAGATGGCTCTGTGTGATGCAGAAGCCCCCCCCCCACCAGATTTGGTGAAATGGGCAAGAACAGGCCCTGTTCAGATGTTCATTTGAGGTAGGATGGAATCTGGGGAGGGGAGAATACACACATGTTCACAGTCCCATTTGAACAGGAGCTCCGGTAGGATCCACACTGTCCATTTTTAGAGGCACACACGTGGGGGACCTTCGTGAATAAGGGCATCATCTGTGAAAAGGTCCCTGTGTGACCCAGATCTTGAGCATGTGGGAGGGCAAAGGGCTGCAGGCCCAGTTTCAATTCATCTCACTTCACATTCAGATAAATGTTCTCCCACTATGCTGCCCAGTCATCCCAACACCCAGGTTAGAAGGATCCTCTTTATCTCATCACCTGGCTTGCAACTGAATGTTTTCCCAGTTTCAGGACCACCCCCCATATCCTTTTCACTGTGCATTCAGACTGGCTGGACGCAGAAGAGTGGTGAGAGGAACTGGCTGGATAACCCCCAAGGGAACCCCCAGGGGAAGAAGGCTCAAAGCCAGGGGATTGGTGGTGAGATGATGATGATGAGTGGTCAGAGGGAGGGAGCAGACTTGGAGAAGGACATGTTGGAAGCCAAAGAGGCAACAGGGTTTAGTGAGCAGGAGGAGACTGTGGCAGAGAGCAGTCCAGACTCAGAGGCAGGAGAGGAGGGGGACTAGGAGACAGAGTTGAGACAGGCTGCTGAAGAATGTGGATAGTCTCCCCCAGCTGCTGTGACCAGCTCCCCTCACTCCTGGTCTCCCAGAATACACAGGGTGAAGCAACCAGAGACGAGGCAATGAAATCTTAGGCTGCAGGGGAAGGGAGAGCAGTAGGAAGGTGAGGATCTTCAGTCCTCGCAAGTGCTTCATTGGGGCAAGACCTCCTGGGAAGAGTTGTTGTGACCACTAGGACTAAGCTGTTTTGTTGCTTTGAATAAAGAGTTAACTGACATCGGGTGATTTATTGTTTTATTGCCGACCTATGCCTGACTCCAGCTCCTGACAATTCATGATTATTTGTGCTCACGATAACATCAGGGTGTATATATGCGATCCCTCTTTCAGGACTGTTTCGGGGCAGAAATACTGCTTTGTTTCCAACCCTTGCATATCCTGTAATATCCTGCTATAATCCTGCAACTTTACATACCACAAATGCTCCAGTTTATTGTTCTGCTTTCATTGTGCTATGGCACTAGAACACCCTTGGCTACAATCCAGCAACACTGGGGGAACATTGCAGAACAATTAATAAGCTGGAAGGATTTGAGGAGAGTCCAGTATAAATTCTTCCTGAATGCACACATATTGTGTCAATGGCATGTTTCAGTGACACTCGCAGCCCTGCTCCCGCAAACATGCACTTGTGGCATGTTCACACTATACAATCAAAGCACTGTGCTGCCACTTTAAACTATCATGGCTTCCCCCAAAGAATCCTGGGAGCTGTCATTTGTTAAATATAATAATAATAATTTATTATTTATACCCCACCCATCTGGCTGAGTTTCTCCAGCCACTCTGGGCGGCTCCCAATTGAGTGTTAAAAACAATACAGCATTAAATATTAAAAACTTCCCTAAACAGGGCTGCCTTCAGATGTCTTTTAAAGATAAGATAGCTGCTTATTTCCTTGACATCTGATGGGAGGGTGTTCCACAGGGCGGGTGTCACTACCAAGAAGGCCCTCTGCCTGGTTCCCTGTAACCTCACTTCTCGCAATGAGGGAACCGCCAGAAGGCCCTCGGCACTGGATCTCAGTGTCCGGGCAGAACGACAGGGGTGGAGATGCTCCTTCAGGTATACTGGACCGAGGCCGTTTAGGGCTTTAAAGGTCAGCACCAACACTTTGAATTGTGCTTGGAAACGTAATGGGAGCCAATGCAGATCTCTCAGGACTGGTGTTACGTGGTCCTGGCGGTCACTCCCAGTCCCGAGTCTAGCCACCACATTCTGGATTAATTGCAGTTTTTGGGTCACCTTCAAAGGTGGTCCCACGTAGAGTGCATTGCAGTAGTCCAAGCGGGAGATAACTAGAGCATGCACCACTCTGGCAAGACAGCCCTTGGGCTGTCCGTTAAAGGACCCGAGAGTTGTTAGGATACCCCTGTTCCCCTGTTCCTCTCTGAGAGTGACAATTCCCAGGGTGGCTTAACAACCAAGAGGGGACACTGGTAACTGTACCTTTGTGGGGAGAATAGAGGCCTCTTGAAAGCTCTCAGCACCATTAACAAACTACAAGATTCTTTGCCATGACTGTTTAAAGGGGTATCACGCTGCTCTTCAGATGCATGGTACAGATGTGGCCTGAGCTTGGATGGGCCCTGACTTTTCTGCCAATCTGCCCCAGTGCCCCATGTATCTCTGGCTGATCGCTGAAGAATTGATGCTTTTGAATTCTGGTGCTGGAGGAGACTCTTGAGAGTCCCATGACTGCAAGAAGATCCAACCTCTCCATTCTGAAGGAAATCAGCCCTGAGTGCTCACTGGAAGGACAGATCCTGAAGCTGAGGCTCCAAGACTTTGGCCACCTCATGAGAAGAGAAGACTCCCTGGAAAAGACCCTGACGTTGGGAAAGATGGAGGGCACAGGGAGAAGGGGACGACAGAGGATGAGGTGGTTGGACAGTGTTCTTGAAGCTACCAGCATGAGTTTGACCAAACTGCGGGAGGCAGTGAAAGACAGGAGTGCCTGGCGTGCTCTGGTCCAGGGGGTCATGAAGAGTCAGACATGACTAAACGACTAAACAACATCATCTCTGGCCCTAGTTCTGCTCAGACCCTCATTTCCACTCTCCATTGGTGCCAGGAGCAGTGGCGGTACAGGTGTGGCGGGAAGTTTGGCTCATGTGAGTTGGCTACTGCAGGACCACTACCCTGGAGCACCCCTAGCCTCACTGCCAGTTCATCTTACCTTATCCCTGGTCTGAGGAGCATAGTGTCATTGTTGGTTGGTCACCTCTGCCAACACTCTCTCACACACAAACACTTCAAACCACTATCGGACAGGAGGCTACAGGAATTGAGAAATGTTGAGCAGGATACAGAGATGCCTTCTAGGTGTACATTTGGGAAGGAATGTGTGGATTTTGGAAATGTCGAACTGGAAACCACCCGGGGCCTCAGCAATCTCTCGGTATTCCACCCTTTTCTCTCCTAATGCCAAGAGTGCCATTAGGAAAATTTCAGATTCAATCTCCAGCTAGATAATGGCTGCTCCCCGCCCAGCGCCTCGAGGGAAGTCGTCCTTAAATCCTCCAGAATTACAGCAATCAGAGGGGGGGGGGGGAATTCAGAAGAGTTTAGCTTTATTCCTGGGAGCCCTTGTTCCCCTCGGAACGGATGTCTGCCTGAAATTATATATGTTTTTAGTTAAGAGCCCAACACACTTAAATATTCCCTGCAGTGAGGAGATGCAAAAATATATCTTGTAAAAAGCTGAAATACATTGGGAAAAAAAGCTTTAAGAGAAGCCTCGGCAGCCTTTGATAAATAATAAAATAACAAATGATTTAATCGGCACGTGTCTTTTGCACAGCGCAGAGGCACAATCAGATACAGGTCCCCTGCTGTAGCATCCTTTATATAGTAGAGATCAGGCCTTAGGAGCACACATCATCCAGCACTGTGCAAAGGAGGTGCATGATTCTTGCAAAGACACGTGCAATGCACCTGCCGCAGTACACCTGAATTTTGCAGAGGGTTTGGGGTCATATTCTGGAGTGTGTTTTAGGGCCACAGCTCAGTCATAGAACATCTGTTTTGTACGGAGGAAGTCCCCTGTAACTCCAGATAGGAGGGAAGCCCCTGAGGTTCTTGTGTTGCCACCTTCCGGACCTCTCGAGGAGGAAGCACACGAAGGAGGACCTCAGAAGATGATCTCAGGGTCCTGGTAGGTTCATATGGAAAGAGGTGGCCCTTGAGGTACTGTGGTCCTGAGCTGTTTAAGGCTTTATAGGTCAAAACCAGCACTTTGAATTGGGCCTGGAAACTAACTGATAGCCATGCAGAGCACATGACCCTCCCCCCGAAAAATAACCATGGGAACTGTAGTTTGATAAGGTTGCTGGGAATTGTTGTTCCGTGGAGGGGTAAACTTTCAGGATTCTTGGGGGAAGTCAAATGTGCTTTAAGTGTATGATGTGTGTGCACAGGCTCTGTATAACACAGTTTCCTACGTCGTCAGAAACAGAAGCTGAAGATACATCATGCGTTCAAAGCACAAGGCTTTCCCAAAGAATCTGGGAACTGTAGTCTACCCCTCACAGAGCTGCAGTTCCCAGCGCCCTTAATAAACTGCAGTACTCAGGATTCCTTGGGGGAAGTCATGTGCTTTAGAGTAGCTCACTTTCTCACTTAGTTCAGCACTGCCCACACTGACTTGCAGTAGTTCTCTGTTATTTCAGAAGCCAACCCTAGTTGGCAATTCTAGGGGATGAGCTTTGACTTTTTGCTTGCAAAACATGTGATTCTTGTAAAAAGGTAAAGGTACCCCTGACCATTAGGTCCAGTCGTGGCCGATTCTGGGGTTGCAGTGCTCATCTCGCTTTATTGGCCGAGGGAGCCAGCATACAGCTTCCGGATCAGGTGGCCAGCATGACTAAGCCGCTTCTGGTGAACCAGAACAGCACACGGAAACACCGTTTACCTTCCCGCCGGAGTGGTACCTATTTATCTACTTGCACTTTGACGTGCTTTCAAACTGCTAGGTTGGCAGGAGCAGGGACCGAGCAACGGGAGCTCACCCCATCACTGGGATTCGAACCGCCAACCTTCTGATCGGCAATGACTCTTGACCCTTCCTTAAATTTGGATTTGTTGGAGGAAGCAGGGCTGGGTGAACCATCCAGCAAAATAAGCTTGCGCTTAGGGCACCCAGGGGAAAACACATTTTAAAAGGGCATAGGATGTAAATCGGATCAACCGAAGGCCTGCTTAAAAAGGAACATTTTCACCTAGCACCTAAAGGTGCCAGGTTTTTAACATTAACGGTCACCAATTATTCAGCTGAGCATTCATTTTCTCAGTCAAAGTAGGCAGGCTGGATTCCTTATCTCTACTAAGTATAGAAACAGACGCATCGCTTAAGATTAGTTTTGAGGATCCTGATCAAAGATTTTGCAATTTAGGAGGAAATTGATCACATATAAATAAAGCGGAAGTGTACAAAAACAAACATTATTTTTCATTGCGAAAAATAAAATTTTATT
Organism: Podarcis vaucheri; assembly: GCF_965113315.1. NCBI lineage: Eukaryota > Metazoa > Chordata > Lepidosauria > Squamata > Lacertidae > Podarcis > Podarcis vaucheri. Next base: position 4,831,406 of record NC_138749.1, read on the forward strand.
TCACAGTTTATTATTGTTTATATTTTGAATTAGATATATATATATATAGGGGGCCACCAAAATATTTTAAATGCTTAGGGCCTCTAAAGGTCTTAATCCGGCCCTGGGAAGAAGGACTACCAGCTGCTGGAAGAGAGAGTTCTTCTGTGCTCAAATCCTGCTTCCTGGTTTCCCACGGGCATCTGGTTGGCCACTGTGAGAACAGGATCCCATTGGTCTGATCCAGAAGGCGCTTCTTACGGAAGGATTCCCAGGCTAGTTTGGATTCCAGCCTGACGTCTCATGAGGTGTTCCAATGTCTGCCTAATTACAGGGATGGTCTTCCTTTTGCCCATTTTAAATTGAGAAGAGTCCATCTCCCCATATTCCTCCAATGTCAGTGGAAAGCACGGGACCCTGAGCCACTCCAAGGGTGCAAGGATGGATTGTCCTGCTTCAAGAAAGTGACCGACCTTAGGAGACAAAGCAGAAGTGAAGGAGCTGTATTCCTCTTTTTGGGGTGTGTGCATGTGGAATGCCTTTAAAAAACCTCTCTGCCAGGTGTTTTATGAATAGCAGCTACTACCTATGTGTATATAAATATCTATTCATGTATTAAGGCTATCAAGGTTTTCTTTGAAGAGAGGAATAAAACTAACGTGCATTCAGGAACGGCGGTATTGAAATTCCAAACAGCAATCGTACATCTTTCTCTCTCCCCCCCCTCTCTTTTTTTTTACAGAGAGAAAAGAAAAATGTGATCAAAAGAAAGAAAGGGAGTGGGAGAGATGCATTTTCTGATATTCATGAAAAGCAATAACGCTCGCATGACCTTGCTTTCAAGTAGCCACTCTCTGAAATACTGGCAGAAGGAGCCCGGGTGCCAATTGGTAGGCGGGCGACGGTTGTCACTCGTTGCTGTCCTTGAAAGAATAGGGTGTCCCCCCCCCAATTCCATTGATTCCCCGAGGTTTGTAGCCAAGGTATATCAGCTCTACATCAAAGAGCTCTGACAGGGTGTATCACCCGTTGGCCGCCTGCAGTATATTAAACCCCATGCAGCCTGCACTGCCTACACACACTGTTATGCTAGGCTTAATGCTCTGGGATTTAGCAGCCGGGCGAAGGAGGAGAGAGGAAAAGGCTTCAGTACCATTCTCACATTCTTAGCTGCGCACTCTGGGAAGAATAAAAATATTCCTTCCAGTAGCACCTTAAAGACCAACTAAGTTAGTTATTGGTATGAGCTTTCGTGTGCATGCACACTTCTTCAGATACACTGAAACAGAAGTTGCCAGATCCTTCTATATAGTGAGAAGGTGGGGAGGGGTATTACTCAGAAGGGTGGTGGGAATGGGAGATTGGCAGATAGCTGAGATGAGCCTGTTGACGACTCTTAACGACTGTAATAGGTCTTACAGGAAAAGGCAAGGGGTGAGAAGGTGAGAAATGGCTTAGTCATGTATAAAGAGATAAGAATCCAATGTCTTTGTTCAGACCAGGTCTCTCCATGGTTTTAAGTTTGGTAATGAGTTGCAATTCAGCAGCTTCTCTTTCCAGTCTATTTCTGAACTCTGGGAAGGGAAGGGATGTAGCTCAGTGGGAATGCAAAAAGAAGAAAGACAGGGGAACCGAAAGTGTTGGATATGCCCACCGCTGTTCAGTGCCCACCAGGGGCAGCAAGTGACTCCCAGGATCCTGGGTTACAGAAAGCCAACCTGTTCTGGATTTGGTTATTAGCAATCAGGACGCGGGTGGCACTGTGGTCTAAACCACAAAGCCTAGGGCTTGCAGATCAGAAGGTCAGTGGTTTGAATCCCCGCGACTGGGGAACTGAGGCTGACGGAGCGATTGCGGCCAGAAAAGACAAGACTTGGGTCTCTGATGCCCAGGGTCTCTCCCTACTGTAAGCACCTGAGAAGAGCATCTGCTGGATCCGGCCAAGTTCAGCATCATGGTCTCTCAGTGACCAACCAGGTGTCCATTATGGGAATGAGCAAGCTAGGCCCAAGCACAAGAGTCACACTCTCCCCTCCTGGGGTTTCCAGCAACTGGGGTTCAGAAGGCCAGGAGCCCTTGATAGCCCCCTCCACCACGAACCTGCCCAGTTATCTTTGACAAACAAAGCAACCAAGCACTCCCCTGTCCCAAGTTCTTCCAAGAGGCTCCAGTGGCATCTGGGATCACAAGATGAAATGCCTTTTAATTTGAAACAGACTGAATGACCTTCGTCAGGTCTCCTGCCTGTGAAGCAAGTCACTGCTCCTGCCAACCTAGCAGTTCAAAAGCATTCTAGTGCAAGTAGATAATTAGGTACCACTCCAGCAGGAAGGTAAAAGGCGTTTCCGTGAGCTGCTCTGGTTTGCCAGAAGCAGCTTAGTCATGCTGGCCACATAACCCGGAAGCTGTACGCTGGCTCCCTCGGCCAATAAAGCGAGATGAGCGCCGCAACCCCACAGTCGGCCACGACTGGACCTAATGGTCAGGGGTCCCTTTACCCTTTACCTTTAATCTGCTGATGACATACAGCTCTGTCTTTTGCTTTGCATCTGCAGGTGTGGCAGTGCTGGACCAGTGTCTTGCCTTGGTAATGGTCTGGATGAGAGCCAACAACAGAATCTCCATCCAGATAGGACTACTGCACTGGTAGTGGGTGGTTCCCATGATGGGTGGGAGGGTGCCTGCTCTTGATTACACTCCCTCTGAAGGAGCGGGTACACAGCGTGGGGGTCGTTCTGGATCCTTTGCTGTCGCTTGAGGCTCAGGTGGCCTTGGTGGCACGGAGCACCTTCCATCAGCTTTGGCTGGTGACCCAGATGTGCCCCAGTCTGGGCAGGGACAGCTTAGCTTCTGTCCATGCTCATGGGTTAGATTACCGCAACAGGTTATACATGGGACTGCCCCTGAAGGCGGTTCAGAAACTTAAGCTGGTGCAGAATTGGGCGGCCAAGCTGATCACCAAGGCAAGATGGTTACACCAATCCTGGCCCAACTGCACTGGCTGCCAATTACCTTCTGGGTCCAATTCAAAGTTCTGGTTTTGATCTATAAAGCCTTATGTGGCTCAGGACTGCAATATCTCAAGAACTGCCTTAACTGCTAATTTCTGCATAATATTTGAGCTTTCACTCACTTCTGGAAAACTAATGGAATATGGTGCATGTTTGGCGATCGTTTCCATGTTATTTGCTTCCAGGAAAAAAAACAAAACTGTTTGCATCCCCCTGACACCAGAAAACCACAGGAGAAAATTGATGGTGGTACATTGACATACAGCCCTTTTCTGATGGTTTTATGGAGGAATCATGGGGGAACAGACACACATGTGCAGAAAAGGGTTGGGGAGTAGTGAGGTTGCCCAGTGACATTTGTAGTCGTGTCACACCATGCTCACTGGTGTGAATGAAATCTAGCATGACATGCTGGTGTATAGTTCAAAAAGTGACAGCTCCATAACACAACAGGCAGTACAGTGTGAAAGGAACATTCTAAAAAAGGACAGAAGTTATAGCATTATAATCAGGAAAACTAATGCAAAATTCTCCATGTCTGAATGCGCCCTCAGTGAAGACAGCACTGAGCTGGATAAACAGGTGCTCTGAATGGGTATAAGACAACTTACTACTTTCCTATATTCATGTCAAGAGACATCGGGGGGAAATTTGGAGGTTCTTCCTTGAGATAAATCTACAAGAAACCTCCCTGTCCTTCTTTAGAGAAGTTGAACAAACTTTGTCCAAGGAGCCCACACATTTCCCTTTACTTGGAATTCAGAGAAAACAGGAATCCAGGTTGTGGATCAAACGGTGCTCATTGGGTGGCAACTAAGTCATACTCAGAGTAGACCCACTGCAACCAATGCACCAAGGTCCATTTGTTAGCTATACCTATTTTTGGTTGCAGAAATTCATCACTCAGTTCAGAGGAACCTGCACTTAGACAGATGGCTACACTTCACTTGGTGTATTGGTTTGATTAAAATGTGAACCATGAGAATTTCTGCCTCATCCCCAGTGGGGAGCCAGGATGTTATTGTTCCGTGGTGACACATCTACTGCTGCAGTGATAGCAACACCTTTTCTAAGGGAAGGGAATTTGTATTTTCAGGAGCAAACCTTTGCTTTCCTAAGGATAATTCTGTAGCTTCATGATTGCCTCCAAAGGTAGAGACAGTGTTACTGTGGAATGGTTATTTACCCTTTTTTGTGAATGGCTGGCATTTTGGGGCTTTAGGAAAGGAGAAACAGCTTTGTGTACAGAGAGGCAGAGAAAATAGAAAGTCAGAGGCTTGAAAGGAGCTTTAAATATCTCCAACCTGGTGTTTGTTCCCAGGATTTGAGTTGGGCTGAGCTGATGTTGATCCCTTTGTGACCAGACAGTTGTGCCTGCTTTACTGCTTAGTTCTCCAGCTGCATTTAAGAGATAGTCTAACTGACAGGATGGCTATGACAGATTCCCATTACACAGGCCAACATGTGGAGGTCAGGATTAGGACTAACACCCGTTTGACGTTCTAATACTATCTTTTTGTGCGTGCGTGCCTGCTGCAAAATGTCTCAGGCATTTCTGTCAATGCAGTGACGAAACCCACGAAATGTTAGCTAGCAACGACATTCTGGATCTGTGTAAGGCTTCCACATATGGGACTTGTTAGGTGATTTCAGCCCAGTAGGTCTACTCTGAATAAAGCTTGTCCCGCTTTTCCTTAGGACATCCCTATTTTCACCAGAGAAATGTTGGAGGGTATGGTTGTTGTTGTTGTAGTAGTAGTTGTTGCTTAGTCATTTAGTCATGCCCAACTTTTCATGACCCCCTGGACCAGAGCACGCCAGGCACTCCTGTCTTCCACTGCCTCCCACAGTTTGGTCAAACTCATGCTGGGAGCTTCGAGAACACTGTCCAACCATCTGGTCCTCTGTCGTCCCCTTCTCCTTGTGCCCTCAATCTTTCCCAACATCAGGGTCTTTTCCAGGGAGTCTTCTCTTCTCATGAGTGGCCAAAGTCTTGGAGCCTCAGTTTCAGGATCTGTCCTTCCAGTGAGCACTCAGGGCTGATTTCCTTAAGAATGGATAGGTTGGATCTTCTTGCAGTCCCTGAGAGTCTCCTCCAGCACCATAATTCAAAAGCATCTGGCGGTTCCCTCACTGCGGGAAGCGAAGCTACAGGGAACCAGGCAGAGGGCCTTCTTGGTAGTGGCACCTGCCCTGTGGAACGCCCTCCCATTAGATGTCAAGGAAATAAACAACTATCTGACTTTTAGAAGACATCTGAAGGCAGTGCTGTTTAGGAAAGTTCTTAAAGTTTGAAGTTTTATTCTGTTTTTAATGTTCTGTTGAAAGCTGCCCAGAGTGGCTGGGGAACCCCAGCCAGATGGGCGGGGTAGAAATAAATTGTTGTTGTTGTTGTTGTTGTTGTTGTTGTTGTTGTTGTTGTTACTACTGCCAAAGTTCCTAATGCTGGTTTTGGCCTTCTTCTCCATCCCATCAAGATCATATTGGACCGGCCTTCTGAAATATTAGCTATCCCACCCAGTTTGATGTCATGGGCTATCAGAGATTTCCCCTCTACTCTATTGTGGTGAAATACTGCATCTTTGAAAAGTCTTCTCCACCCACCTATTTTAGCAGGAAATTTGCCGCAACTTCAGCTGTATTCCTACCTCCAGATGAAGGAGGGGGGGAAATTCAATAAAGCATTTGCAATTGTGACTGTTCGGCAAGCCAATTCATTGGATGCTTAACGCATCCATATAGATTGCACAAATTCCGCTATATTATAGTAAAATGCACATCACTTCCAATAAAGGGAACACATTTGCTATTGATGTGCTATAAACCACAATGCGAGGAGGGGGTTATGGCAGCCTTGGGTAATAACAAGCCTGTTAGAAGGAGACGCCGCAGACTCGCCATAAAGGACCTGCACTCTGAGCCATAAAGGAGCAGCGCTCCGAGCCATTATTCCAAGGCACTCGAATGACAGAGTTCAGTTAATGCTTTCGCAAATTAATTGTGTAGCATGTCTATAAATATATTATTAATGCACATAATAATTCATTGACAAGCAACCAGTATATTGAGAAGAGGAGATCGCAGAGCTGTTCATGTGCCCCCAAGTTCAGAAAGGGCATTTGGCTGAGCTGTAATTAAAGGAATAGGGAGCGGGGAGCTCAGGACAGAAGAAGAGGATGCTAGATCAGGCCTATCTAGCCCAGCATCCAGTTTTCACAGTGTCCAGATGTTTGTGGGAAACACGCAAGTGGGATCTGAGCAGTGGGGTCTTTCCTCCTGTGCTTTCCAGCAACTGGTATATAGGAGCATTTCTGCCTCCAACTCTATAGGCACTGCGTAGCCATCAAAAATCTCCTCCTCCATGGATTTGTCCAGTCCTCTTCTGCAGCCATCCAGGTTGGTGAGCATCACTGCCTTCTGTGAGAGGGAGTCCCATAGTTCAACTATCTGCTGCATGGAAAAGGACTACCTCTTTTTTCTTTTCTTTTCTAAATTAAATTTTCATATTACAGTGGTACCTCTGGATACGAACGGGATCACCAGTGTCGAAGCAATGATTCTTCAACATCAACTTCGTTGGACTGGTCATGTTGTGCGGATGCCTGATGATCGTCTTCCAAAGCAACTACTCTACTCTGAACTTAGAAATGGAAAGCGTAATGCTGGTGGTCAACAAAAGAGGTTCAAAGACTTTCTCAAGGCAAATCTAAAGAAATGTAGTATAAACACCGACAACTGGGAAACACTGGCCTGCGAGTGCTCCAGTTGGAGAACAGCCTTTACCAAAGGTGTCATGGACTTTGAAGACGCTCAAACTCAGGACGCAAGGGAGAAACATGCTAAGAGGAAGGCACGCTTGACAAATCCACACCATGATCAACTCCTGCTCGGAAAACTGTGTCCCCACTGTGGCAGGACGTGTGGGTCCAGAATTGGCCTCCACAATCACTTACGGACTCATTGTTAAAACCATGTTTATGGAAGACAATCTTACTTGTCTACAAGGGAACGACAAGGAAGAAGAAGAAGAAGAAGAAGAAGAAGAAGAAGAAGAAGAAGAAGAAACTTTGTCTCCACAACTGGATGCAGCAATGCTTTTGAATACAGTTGCTGGAACCCACAGGAACCCACAGATTAGCCCTTGTGGGTTTCTCACAGAAATCTTGTTGGCCACTGCGAGAACAGGAAGCTGGACTAGATACTACAATTGGCCTGATCCAGTTGGCTCTTCTTCCATTTGCCCAAGGACCATAGGCTCTCCAGGGTTTCAGGAAAGCGTTTGTTTCAGCCCCACATGGTGATAACACGAACGGAACCAGGGGCCTTCAGCATGCACCTGAGCCAATGCAACAGCCTCTGCAACTTCTGCCGTTTGACCCCCTAAAACAACCATTGCAGCAAAAATAAATAAATCACATTCACGAAATCCATTAGAGACAGTCACAGCGACGCATCTTCTCTCTGTCCCCCCTCCCCTCCCCACCAAAGGTCCCAAGCTAAGCAGCCTCATGCGTGTAATCTGACAAGTACTGCAATCAACCCTCGGCAGTGAATCCTATCAGCATTTCCACACCGCCGGAGAGGAATGGCTTGTTTTGGGAAGACTTGCGTGCCGAAGAAGCTGGAACGCAACACAATGCAACACGAACTCCCCGGGAGTTGCCTCTCTCTCTCCCCCCTCCCCGATCCCTCAGCACAGAGCATAGGCAACAGATGAACTCCAAATAACCTTTGGACTTTCTCTCACACACTTCCCTGTTCATTCACATCAAGGAACGCAGGTTAGTCTTTTTGAAAGGCGAGTCAGGAAGGAAGGAAGGAGGAAAGCGGAGAAATGGAAAGAAACAATGGGAACAGTGGCACTCCCTTTCTCTTCAGAGATCCCGTGTTTTCCTTCCACTGCACCAAAAACAATGCTTACCATTATGTGTACATTTATTATTATTATTATTATTATTATTATTATTATTATTTATATACCGCACTATACCCGGAGGTCTCAGGGCAGTTTACAGAATAAAATCAGGATATAAAACCACAAAATACATAATAAAAATAAAAACAACAACCCAATAGCCACCCCAAAAAAAACATTTTGAAAGGGCATAGGATGTAAATCAGATCACCAAGGTTAAAAAGGAATGTTTTTGCCTAGTGCCTAAAGGTGTGTAATGAAGGCGTCAGGCGAACTTCCCTGGGGAGAGCATTCCACAGATGGGGAGCCACTGCAGAGAAGGCCCCGTTCTCGTGTTGCCACCCTCCAGACCTCTCGAGGAGGAGGCACACGAAGGAGGGCCTCAGAAGATGACCTCAGGGTCCGGGTAGGTTCATATGGAAAGAGGAGGTCCTTGAGGTACTGCGGTATTAATTTACATAATTAATGTCATAAAATCATAGAATGGTAGAGTCAAGGAACCCAGGGGTCATCCAGTCTAACCCCCTACAGTACAGGAACCACAGCTAATTTACAAGCCTATTTATTTATTTCATTTATATCCCACCTTTTCTTCATAGAGCTCAAAGTGGTATACATAAACACACCTCTCCTTATTTTATACCCACCACCACAACAATGTGATGTAGGCTGGGCTGAGGGTGAGTGACTGGTTCTGAAGATCTTGCCCAGGGAGCTTCATGGCCATGCGGGAATTTGAACCCTGGTCCTCCAGGTCCTAGTCCGACAAGCTAACCACTACATCACATTGGCTCTCTCAAAATATACCATCTTGCCATGAAATTCCCTTCACAAGAGTTCAAATTCTCGCTGCGGTTTTAACTATCAATCCCTCTTCACAGGGAACTCTGGGAATTGTAGTTCTGGGAGGGGCACAGGGGCTGCCTAAGAACGCTCAGCGCCATTAATGAACTACAGCTCCCAGAATTCTTTGGGGGAAGCCATGGGCCAGCATTGCACTGCTTTAAATGTATGGCATGAATGTGGCCTCTCTTCCTCAAATCTGAGATGGTAATTTCCTTAGGGCAGAGACCTACCTTTCAGCTTAGGTACTATCAGGGACTCTGATGGTGTACATGTGGAATGTGTATGCTACAACAATTCTAACATGGTGCCTTCCTAAATTATAATCAAAGCCAAAAGAATTGACACAATAAGAAAGTGTTTTTGGGGAAAAGCAAAAACAAAAAACAAGAACAAAATTCCCTTTGTTTTTTTAAAAAATATGGGTTGCCCTGGGGAGACTTGTAAGCAGAAGGGATTTTGTGGTTCAGATGCCCATTAGTTACAGACAACAAAACAAGATGCTGTTTCATTAGGTAGACTGTAAGCTGTAGTCTAGGAAGGTTTCCCAGTGACCTAGCTGTAAAATCAGCAACTTGTTCTCTCCAGGATGCTATGACCTGGCACAAAACCCAATGCTGTTCCCTGGAGCTGGTATTGCATGAAAAATGTGGACTTCAAGCTGGGGAATTTTGGCCACACAGATGGGTATTAAGCAGAGGAGCACCAGAAGATGCCTTATACCGAATCCGGCCATTGGTCCATCTAGCACAGTACTGTCTCCATTGACTGGCAGAGTCTCTTTGGGGTTTCAGGGACTAGCACTGAATATCACCTTCTGAGACCATCATCTGGGAAGAGCTTCCCCAGCACATTGGAAATTATTTTTTTATTTATGAATAAAATATTTAAACAAACCTTTATTTAAAAAAAACCCAGAAGTTTTTCTGCTGGGCATATTAGACTCCAACATTGCAAGTGAAAATAAGAGACTATTCCTGTATGCAACATTGGCAGCGAGAATCTTAATTGCAAAAAATTGGAAAAAAGAAATAGTACCAACAAAAAAAGAGGGGAAAGATAAATTATTTGATTACCTTGAATTGGCCAACAAAATGGCGGATACAGTTAGGGGACAATCTAAACCGGGGTAGTCAACCTGGTCCCTACCGGCCACTAGTGGGCATTTTAGGATTCCAGGTGGGCAGTAGGGGGTTCTACGGCAGATGTCACTGCAGCACTGGTGGATGGTAAGGAAATTTTGCCATCAAGAAAGATGCATTAGTGGGCAGTAGGTATAAAAAGTTGACTACCCCTGATCTAAACAAAAATTCCAAAAGAATGGGGAAAATGTAGAGATTATCTAAAAAAAGCAGTGTCCTAAAATCAATACCTGAACTTGCTTTGAGTAATTTTTGCAAAACAAAATACAGTGGTACCTCGGGTTACATACGCTTCAGGTTACAGACGCTTCAGGTTACAGACTCCACTAACCCAGAAATAGTACCTCGGGTTAAGAACTTTGCTTTAGGATGAGAACAGAAATGGCGCAGCAGCAGCAGGAGGAGGCCCCATTAGCTAAAGTGGTGCTTCAGGTTAAGAACAGTTTCAGGTTAAGAAAGGACCTCCAGAACGAATTAAGTACTTAACCCGAGGTACCACTGTATGGTGTAAAAGTATAAAATATAGGAAAAAGTAGGAAAAAGGAAATGAGAAAGAATCAGTTTACCAAATATGAAATTAAACCCATGTGGAGGACGTAGGGAGTCAATTAGAAAAGAATAAGAATCGAAATATGGATATGTGTTTATTATTTGTTTCGTATCTGTATCTGTATTTTTTTAAAAAAAGTCTGTTTGTTGTGTGTGTTTGTGTTGTAATAATAAGCTAATAAATAGCATAAAAAGGAAATTTGTTGTTGTTGTTTTGATTCTAGTGCTATGCTGCTTTTTATTCAAATAAATCCCAAAGTGGCTTACAAACAAAAGATAAAAATGGCACAGTGGAATATCACTAATACAGCATAAATTGTATAGAATACTTAACAAATCATCAGTAAAACAATCCAAAATCCCAAATAAAACCATTACCATCTATGTAACACTATTAACAAAAAAACTAAAAAAATAAGCTAAACATCACAGTTACACCAAAAATCATGTTATAGGATTCACAAAGCAAAACAGCTTTAAACAATATTAGCAACTTTAACAAAATATCAACAAAACAAACAAACAAAGCCCTGTTGAATTATTGCATTTTTTGTATGTATATTTGTATGCCGCCCTTCAGCCGTAGAACTCAGGGCGGTCCACAACACAGAACAAAAGGCAGAGTGTTGGAACCACAAGGACTCTGGTCCCAGAGTCCTACTCACGAGGAGGAACACGTGGTCCAAGATCAGGACCCCTTTGTTGGTCCAGGGAGGGTTGGGTCTATAAGTGGCTTTCCTGTTGGGGCAGAGCCCAAACTCTAGCCTAGCAAGATGGCAAAGAGGTAGGGATGCACCCAACACTGCCTTAAATTCGCTGCCACAGTGTCCCTTCCCTGCCAGGTAAACACCAAGGATGATGCTCTTTGGAAGCTAGCAGTGCAGCACCAGCCAAACTGCTTTGGGTTGCAAGCCACTTTGAGCTGCAAGCAGCAGGGCCACCTATGAACTTGCTCTGTCATCCGCTGACACAACACCTTGCCCTGCTCAGCTCTCTTTGCTGGACAGCTCCCCTGCTATGCTGAACACCACAGCTGCTGACCTCCTGGACAGCTCCCCACCCTCCTTGCTTGGCTTGGCAGAAACATAAGCTCCCTGCCTCACTCTCAGGAACCATGGTGCGGACAGGACAATCTAGACTTGGGCTGCCTGTTGATGCATCTAACCACACGCTCTGGACTCATGACGTTGACCTTCCTCTTTAGCATTCAGCATGGCTTGCTGGCATTTTAATGGTCTTGCTTGCACCCAGCCAAGCTTTATTGTCCGCCCCCTCTCAGACCCAGCCCTTCCCTTTGGTCCAAACTGTTCAGCTCCCCATCATTGCCCTTGAGTCCGGGTGTCCTCCAAGCAGCTCTGCCAGCCTGGAAGCAGCTCCTCTTTTGGGAATCGGCACGACGTGGCTCCCATTCCAATCCTGACACTCGTGCCTCGTATTATAATAAAAGCCGGGATGAGCAAGTAAACAAGGTAGCGGCGGGGTGAACGAGGGGGAGGTAATTAGCTAAAATACTAAGAGGGCGGCTACCAGGGAGTTGTGTGACAGGTATAAATGATTCACGCGCTCGCACCCTTCCAAAGCACCTTCCCGAAAGCTGAGGCGGTTGCAATGCCAAGAGAGTTTTTTGCAAATTGTGGGGGGTTTCTCTCTGGAACACTGTGCACGACCTGTGTGCTTATTAGCAATCTCAGTAAAGCTGGCCGGTTCGTAGGCAACACACCCTCAAGGAGCACTCAGCAAATTGGCTGGTCTGATTATTATTTTGGGTGCATCCCATTTGACAGACAGCAGGCTGTCTCCTCACACACACCCCTCAGCCTTCTCTCTCACTGTGTCGCTCTCTCTATATATATATTGCAAAAGGCTTGCACAGTTCAAGTTCAGGGGCTAGAAATCCTTTTTCTCATACACACCCCATCACATATTTCCTCTTCCCCTTCATCATGAGGTTAGATCAACCTACTTTTGCAAGGCTTCTGTTGCTGAGCAGGAGACAGCACTTGCAATGTTAACAAAGGAGTTTGGGGGCCACTAAGTGGGTTGGGGGCCAGTGCAGAGGCAGAGGAGCAAGATCTGCCCAGCTCTTCCAGAGGCAAAGGCACCTACCAGGATTTAATCAACATTGCAAATAAGTTTGCACCAATTAACTAGCCTGGAGAAATGCTGAGTATCACAGGTTGTCACACTTAGTCCCCTGACGACACGTAGCTGACATTTTGTTGAAGCTCTGTTTGGATACACGTGCAACACAACTCCAGACCACAACTCCAAAAGTGAACGTATTCCACACGTTCTGATTGCCAACTGGATGGGATCACAAAACGTATCTGCTAGGTTGCAACTGCTGTTTGGAACTAGCAAATCCACCAGATCAGACATGTCCATCTTCTCTCCAGAGTCCAAAAATACATTTTGCCACATCAACTGACCCCCCTCGTAAGCAATTATGCTCGCTAATAAAAGTGGTGCCATCTTGCAACAACACGGTTACGATGCAGCTGGATTTTGCAGCAGCCAAGATTTTAACGACACCTAGATTGATGAAACATTAAAGTGTGCAATGCACCTTTGCTTCTGACAAAGCTGTTCGCTTCCTTACAAGTGAGACAGTAGGCTATTATTTTATCACACCTTGATTAACATTTGGCTGGACCAACAGGGACAAGATTAAATGGTGCCAGGCCAGTTGACTATCATTTGGCAATATCCGATTTCACTTCCTTCCAAAGTGGAGAGGCCCCCTTTAGCAAATGGAAAGGATATGCCAGAGAGGCAGAAGAAGAATAAAACTTTCTGCCCTAACCAACCAAGAAAGCAGCTCAGTCTTAGAGAGTTGGGCTGCCTGCGGACAATCATTGCTACAGTCAAGACTGCTAAACTTTGTTAAGTCAGCAACCAGGGGCTCACTTCTTAACAAGACCGTTATTTGTTTCCCGAGCAATCGCTGGCACCTACCTGCCTTTTAAAATCAAATAATAATTGAATATGAGCAAAAGGAAGGCGAAGTGAAGGAGATTTAATAAAGAGCATCTTTGCTACAGAGGGAATTTTGCTTTGGCAGTGATTGTGTTACTAATTGATCCGCGCGTTGCCCGAGAGCAGCCAGAGACAACAATTACGTGCAGAGCTGGGGGCTAAGAAAAAAGAACAACACAAAACGCAACTACCTCCTCGGCTCTCGCTGTCCGCTGGTTTCACCTGGATCGGTCTGTTCATCTGTGAGGAGACACAAGGAGAGAGAAAAGAGCACTGTTAGCAACAGCTTCCAAGGGCTGCCTGCATAGGCTGACAGTTCGGAACTACCTCTGCTTGGGTAGGGGCTGCAGAAAGATATTTCACCAGGGTTGAAGGCATCTCTGCCATCTATTTTGTCCTCCTGTAAACATGGGGCAGAGTTTCTATGATTCTGTTGCATAGTTCAAGCTGCTGAGAATCAAAAATATATTTCAAGAAGGAAGGAAGGAAGGAATCTCTAATCCAAGAATAAGGAACTTTTTTAAAAAAGCTTGAGGGCCTCGTTCCCTTCTAGCTAGCTTCTGAGGACCATCTCAGTGGTCAATGGAGCCAGAGGCAGAACTAGACAGAGAAATAGCTGTAAATCAGGCACTGGCAAACTCGCCCCTCCAGATGTTTTGGGACTACAACTCCCATTATCCCTAGCTAACAGGACCAGTGGTCAGGGATGATGGGAATTGTAGTCTCAAAACATCTGGAGGGCCGAGTTTGCCTATGCCTGCAGTAAATGTTACCGTTGTACAGTTGGCTAGGTTCTTCACATACAGTGGTACCTCGGGTTACAGACGCTTCAGGTTACAGATGCTTCAGGTTACTCCACTAACCCAGAAATAGTACCTTGGGTTAAGAACTTTGCTTCAGGATGAGAACAGAAATCGTGCGGTGGTGGCACAGTGGCAGCAGGAGGCCCCTTTAGCTAAAGTGGTACCTCAGGTTCAGAACAGTTTCAGGTTGAGAACGGACCTCCAGAATGAATTAAGTTCTTAACCCAAGGTACCACAGTACTCTATCCTTCAGCCAGGCATTATCAGGGTTCAATGACATATTCCAGCTAGGAAAAAGCTCTCAAGGAAGGTGTGAAGCTAGACCACTAAGGAGTGTGGCTCAAAAAGGCCCGTGGCCTGACAGAGACGCAATGGGGGGCCACATTTTCTACCCGCTTCCCAGTCTTTTTGACTCCAATAAGAAGTTTGAAACTTTGTGACACTGGCAAAACCTCTGCTATTATTTAGGAGCCCCCTGGTGACTTAAGCAGTTGAGCTGCAAATGAGTCACAGAAGAGGGTCTTCAGGTTCAGGGTAGCCATATATGTCCATTCCCCCATTCCATCCACATTCCCAGAATGCCCTTTTTTGGGGGGGGATTTACACCAGCCTCTGCTCAGCTAGCTTCTACATTTCTCCAGATTTTGCCACACAGTTCTCCAACCAAGTGTACAAAAACACATTCATTAGGTAAAATGTGCATTAAATGCACATATTTTTGGAAATAACATCAAAAGGTATTATATTAGGTAAAATTGCTTTCCAAAAAAAGTGCATGCATTGGAAGAAATTTGCACTAAAATGCTTGCATTTTTTTATGATGTCTTTTTTTTAATTTGCAAACTGCTGTGGACAGGTGGAGAACTGAATTTATGACTGGGAAAATGAGAAAACATAGACACACCAAAACGGATCTGATGTTCCCTAAAGTGCTGGTTTACACATTAGCCCACACCGGATTATTTTTCTATAACTAATTTCTGTACACTTGAAGATCTGCAGCCCAATGCCTGAACTCAGTCCATTCGAAAACATTGCATTTGAGGAAGTACAGTATGGCGTTATCTCCATAATGACCCACCCAAAGGTGACACTATTCACTCGGTACTGTTGTCATCAAGTGACAACCACCCATTATAATCACTGGGATTCCCCACTTTTCTCAGTGTGTCTGAAATCGGGGAGCAAAGAATGAAGCCTTCTAGAACAGCAGAAGTAAGAAGGTAGATCAGGATACACTGTTAAATCTCTGGGTGATATGAAGCAGATCAGTAATATTTATGAATCCAAAATATTAGGTAAAAAAAAAAGGCAAAGGAGCCCTGGACTATTAAGTCCAGCCAAAGGCGACTATGGGGTACAGCACTCATCTCACTTTTCAGGCCAAGGGAGCCAGTGTTTGTCCACAGACAGCTTTCCCGGTCATGTGGCCACCATGACTAAACCTCTTCTGGTGCAACAGGACACCATGGTGAGTGCCAGAGTGCACAGAAACACCCTTTACCTTCCCACCACAGCAGTACCTATTTATCTACTTGCACTGGTGTGCTTTCGAACTAACAGGTTGGCAGGAGCTGGGGCAAAGCAACAGGAGCTCACCCCATCATGCAGATTCGAACCGCTGACCTTCCAATCAGCAAGTATTAAACCAAAGCAATAACAAAACACAGCCTCCCCCTCCCCAAGTTATGCTACTGAAATGGGGAAAAAGCCGATTACAAGAATGGTGGAATTTTGTTGTTGTTTGAAAGGACAATGACTTCAACAGAAATCTCCAAATCCTTCTAGCTCTGCTTGATGCATCTCAGGGCTCCAGGAAAACACTGAATCATTCCCACCAGCGTGGAGTCTTCCCACCCCTGATCTCAAGCCAGGAGTCAAGCCACTTGCAATTTTTTAATGCAAGTGTGATTAGAACGGCAGTCACACTGCATCTGAGCACGTTCTCCCTCTTGAGACACAGCGATGGTGAGAGCGGCTCAGCCCTCCATCATGTTAACCTACTTGTCAGCCACTTTCATAGCTTCTAAATGCTAAATATGTTTGCAGTGCAATTAGAATAAATCTAGATAGTGGTTATGAAATGCCTTCCAAAACGCTGCCTACCACTAAAGATGATAATAACAAGGGAAAGAAAGAAATGGCTCTAATCTCACCGTCTGACAGAGACCAGCAAGAAGGATCTAATTCTGGCGAGTCTACAAGGAGAGGTCAGGAGGCTGGAGGGATGTGTCGAGGGGTCGTCAGTAATGCCAGGCTGCTCTGCGGAGGAATAGCTGGCTGGCAGTTGTGCAGAAGAATCTGTCACCATCTAAGTTCCTCCTAACTCTCCCACCTTAAAACAGGAAGCTGCCTTTTGCCATTGGTCCAGCTGGCTCACAATGGTCTGCACTGACTGACAGCCGTTCTCTAAAGTTTCAGACAGAGGACATTTCCAGCCCTTACTAAGAGATGCTTTGCAGGGGCTGAGCCTGAGATCTTCTGCATGCAAAAGAGATACCCTTCCAATGATCTGTGCCCCCCTCCCCTAAAAGTAAAGTCAGATTCTAGTTTTCACACTTCTGCATAGAGGCCTGGATGGATAGATTGATAGATAATTTATGACGGTCAGAGACCAGCTTATAAAACACACTTGGGGGTACATTCCCAGAAAGAAAACAAACAGTTAAAACAATGTACAACAATAAATTTAAAATTTATAAATGTGATAAGCATATAGACACTTAAAACTTTAAGATAAGCTACCGCATAGATATGACCCAGAGTCACCCATTTGGGGATTTTGTTCATGAACTAGTTTGAGTCGGGGGATGGTCTGCGCCTACAGATCTGTACACAGAATCTGGCAACCATCCGGGTCATCTTATGATCTTTGCCTAACAGGAAAAGCTTGAATTTTTGCTTTTCCGGGAGGTCAGCGACAGTCAAGAAGGCAGTTTCTACATGTGCTGTAGAGGGAAGTGAAGGGCAGATGGGGCTCGTCCACCTGGGAAGGGAGCCCTTCGAAGAGAAGGAAAACTCTGACCCTAAACCTCTGCTGCCTTATGGGATATCTTTGCGAGAAGGTGAGGCTGCAGAGGAAACCCTACACAAACCCAGAACAGAGTCCCTAAGGTGGTTGGGTGGTGCCTTGTCTGCCTCCTTCTGGCAACACCTGCAGCTGAATGTCTTGCTCTGCTCTGCTCTCCTTTGGGCCACATCATTGAATGGAAACCTCTTTTGCAAAAGAGGAAGGGTTTTGAGAAACTAGAGTTTAGATGTCAGCATAGCCCCAATTAAACTAGTGGGAAACAGAGAGAGGAGAAGGTTGCCTGGACCCTAGACCATTATGGACATCTCCAATCCCACGGAAGGATGCCTCACTTCACCTTCTGGAGGGCAGACCTGCCTAAAAGACCCTTCTGCTGCCTTGCAAGAGATCTCCTGGGCTGCAGCCAAGACTAGTGTCACCTGAATGAAAAAGTTTCAAGAGGGGGGAGAAAAAGGTATGAGAAGAATTGATTTTTGCACATTCATTTATCACTAAGAGTTACGACTCCCTGTGTTCTTCTGGTGTTTTTTTGTTGCTGTGTTTTTTTTAAAATCCTACAAACCTGAATGTCAGAAATGGAATAGAAGAACATTTTTCTACACCTGATTGGCTATGTTGTAATGTGATGTCACAATATCCAGTGTGGTGCAGTGGTGCAGGAAAGATCCCAGTTCAGATCTCCACTCAGTTCTAGAGGAACCCTGAACTGATTTGGGTCACCTCAGGATTTAGCTGGAGCAGATTGAGGTGACCACTGATCACCCTAGGGCTGTCAAGTGGTGGATAATCACTCCCAGCTCCTGACCACATGTTTCATTTGGATTCAAAACCAGTTCCAGGCTCAGATCTGGGTTGGGTCAACTCTGGATCATCTGAGGTTGGATGGGGGCTGCTCTGAAGGAACAGATCAGGCCCCAAAACAGGGGGGGATACATCCCATAGGCTTCTGTGTGGCCACTGTCAGAACTGGTTGCTTGGTCGAGATGGTCCCCCTTTGGCCTCATCCTGCTATAGAGTTCCTTTTATACTCTTAATTATGCACACCACCTTGCCCTTCTTGGAGACAAAAATAAATATGTGAAAAATTATCCCTTTCAATCTTGAAATACAGTGTGTCTGTTTGTGGTGTACATGCACATGTGTGGGGTTGGAGAGATGGCCTTTGCATCACCGCCTGACCACAGAAAGTCTTGTTCCAACCAGCAAGACCATTTCAGCAGGAGACTCTTAAGGTCATGGGTTCGAGCCCAATGTTGGGCGAAATATTCCTGCATTGCAAGGAGTTGGACTAGACGATTCTCGTTGCCCCTTCCAACTCTGCCATTCTATGATTCTATGCGTCACACCCAGAATGTTGCAAAAGCTTCTCAGGCTTTTCAGACATGGGGGAAGATTGAGTTAGTTGATTATAATGCTAAAGCTTCTTCTGCCCTGTTTTTGACCATTCCGTTCACACTGCAGTTCCTGTGTTGCGGCTTTTTAGCTGCCATATCACCGTGTTGTGCTAAATTTCACGCACACCAGTTGGGCATGGTGTGATACAACAATAAATGTCACTTGACAATTTATTCCTCTACTCTCTATCCTATATCCTGTCCACTCCTGTGTGCTTCTGTTCTCCCATGATCCCTCCCCACAAAAGTAGCAGGAAAGAACTGTATTCTGGTATAGTGCCCCAAATTTTGTCCTGCAATTTTTCGGGTTAAGGGGGCTGGAAACAGTGAAATATACTCGGGAGTCAAGTGTGGATTTCAGGCTCTTTATTCAGCTCATAGTAGTGAGGAATGAAAGTTCCCCCCAAAATATCTGCTTTATATACATTATTTAGACAATGGCTACGTGATTGGCTAATTCCGGGATTCTCCTGTAGGCCAATCAGGTTGCGGATTCACTTCCACCTGGAGCTGGATTGGGTGCTCCTGCGGACCAATCATACTGCTGCATTGTTCTAGAACCAATCAGACTGCTGCATTCTGAATCCTATTGTTCTAGGACCAATCAGACTGCTGCATTTTGGATCCTATTGTTCTAGGACCAATCAGACTGCTGCATTTGGATCCTATTCAACTCAGTACATAACAGGAATCAAATAACATGGGAATGAGTGCTAAATATATTCCATTCGTTGGCTTTTACGTCGAGTGGAAGCTCAAATACAATGCAGAAATCAACAGGTAGGGAAATGGAATGAACTTCTGTGTGAATGCAGCCTAAGTCAGGCATCATTGGCTGTCTCAGCAAATAAAAGGCCAGCCTTTGCACCTGTTTTTTTTGCCATTCACCTGCTGTGATTCCTCCATTGTAGGGGGTTGGAGTAGCTGACCTCTTGGGTCACTTCCAACGCTGCAATTCTATGATCACACCTGACACTACAGAGCAGGGGCTGCTTGTCTTTGGCCAGCGACATCCCTAGCATGACCGCAAAAGTGCCATCCATCTCACGCGTACAAAGGGCTCAGCAGACACGTGCCGAGAGCTTCTGAGAAGAAGGCTTTCTGGCATGGGGAGAACGGCAGAAAGGACAAAGGGGGAGAAAGGAGCTGTTTTCAGTAGAAGGCAGAAGGGAGGAAGCAAATAACCTATTGAAATTAATAAGTAAAAGCTGAGTGTAATTTAATGTACACTACGATTTCTGCACTTGACAATTCTTTTATAGAGCAAAGACACGCACAGTCCATAATACAAATTGAGATCATCTTGACATGAAAGACACCAATTATGGGGAGAACCACTGAGAGGGAAATAATTAAGTTTCTTTTCTCTGTGGATGGAATCTCTCTCCCTTTCCACCCCTCCTCCACCTAAGGAGAAAGATGGGGGTGAGGTGGGGGTTGGACTGAGGCCATGAGATAAGAATGAGGGAAACTGTGTAGAAGCCCAACCAGGGTCTGCCCAATGCGATTTTAGCTTCCGGAGGTGAAATGAATATTTTGGACCCCCCCTCCAACATACTGCTTTATCACCTGAAGAAGTGGCCAGGAATGATTTCATTGCTTGAGAAATTTGAGATTTATTTATTATTGCAGTTACACCTCACATTTTTCTCCAGGGAGCTCAAGGTTGCCTTCATAATTCTCCCCCTCATTTACCGTATCTTTCGCTCTATAAGACGCACTTTCCCCCTCCTAAAAAGTAAGGGGAAATGTGTGTGAGTCTTATGGAGCGAATGCAGGCTGTGCGGTTATCCCAGAAGCCGGAACAGCGAGAGGGATCGCTGTGAGGGGCTTAGCCCCTCAGTCCCTTTCCCCACCTCCCGGAAAAGCCCCCAAGAGCCACGCTCCCTTTCACGAGCCGTGTGGAGTGTGTGTGCGGCTCTTGGGGGCTTTTCCCTGAGGAGGGAGAAGGGCAGCCCATCAGTGATGGGCTGCCCTTCTCCCTCCTTGGGGAAAAGCCCGCAAGCGCCGCACTGTGCTGGTCCCGGGGGGGGGGTCCGGTCCTAGGTCGAGGGTATGGAGGCTGTCCATCAAGGGTGAAGCAGGGTCCCAGGCAAGGAGCCGGGCGTGGTCAGGAACTCTGGAAGAGCAGGACAAGGTGCTGGCAGGAACAGGTTACCAATGATGTTGCTCCTGCAACGTGGGACTGGGCTGATTGGCCTTTATCTCCTCTGGGGCCTAGGGCGGTCCCGGCCCACAGGTGACTCGCCTCTCCTGGCCTTAAGGTGAGCACTCCTCCTGAGAGAACTTAGTTCCCTCCGTCTCTCTGCCCTGAGCCTCTGCAGCTCAGGAGAGGCTGGAGGGTGCAGGCAATGGGTCCTCAATCACCTCCAAAGCCAGAGCAGATTCATCTGGTGTCTGCTCCTGAGGATCCAGCACAGATGCGGGCCCTTCAGATTCAAGCCCCTGCCCTGGCTCAGCCGGCCCTGGAGGCGGGGACTCCTGTGCAGGCTGGGATTCTTCAGGTTCAGCCTCTGAATCAGATTCCCAGGCCATCACACACACACACACACACACTCCACGTGGCTCGTGAAAGGGAGCGCTGAAGTGGGATGCATATAGGCACTGCTCAGCGCTCCCTTTAAAGAATCCCCCCCCTTGCATTCCCCCTCTAAAAACTAGGTGCGTCTTATGGTCAGGTGCGTCTCATGGAGCGAAAAATACAGTGATCCCAATGACAATTCGATGAGGTAGGTTAGGCTGAAAGGAAGTGACTGGCCCAAGGTTATACAATGAGCTTCATGGCTAAGTGGGGGTTCGAACCATGGTCTCCCAGGTCCTAGTCCAACGCCCTAACCATAACACCACACTGTCTCTCCATCTGCATATCCTGACATGGAACGACCTGATCTGCCCCTTTCGCAAAGCTCCGAAACATCTCATCCCCCCCTCTGACTGCCGTGACTCCGTTTTCTTGGCAGTTTTAACATATCAAAATACACATTTCATTCGTGCGCTGGGAGGAAAAGGACACTGGAGTGCATATGTTTGAGAAAAAGAACTGGCTCAGTGCATCACCTGAGAGAGTAAACATGTTTAAATATATATTTAAATTTCTATTTTGAGATTTGTTTATTTTTATTTTAAAAAAAGAGGAATTGGAATGGAACAGAACTGCGAGTAAAGACATGTGGAAATGTCACAGGGAAGAAATAGAAACTCCTGCCTCAGTTTGTGGCTGGGCTCGTGAATGCCAAAGGGTATAGAGCAGAGGTGGATAACCACCCCCTTTTAGGGGGCAAGGGCCACATTCACTCTTGGGCAACGTTTTGGGGGCCACATGCCAATGGAGTGTGTGTCCAAAAGTGGGTGTGTCCAGTGGGTATTCTTGGGTTATTGCTTTTATTTTATATTTTATAAACTGTGATTTTTTTATGTGTACCGCCCTGAGACCTCTAGGTATAGGGCAGTATAATAATAATAATAATAATAATAATAATAATAATAATAATGTGAGTGTGGCTAAACCCCTCCCTCTGTTACTCTCCTTCTCCCAATTACCCCCTCTTCAGCTTATCAATTCAAATAATACAGGCACATCCAATTCCCAAGAGCCTGAGATCTACTCACAGTATAAAAACAATGGCAGTGATCTACCCATTGTCATAGAATCATAGAATCATAGTATCATAAAATCATAGAATCATAGAATCATAGAGTTGGAAGAGACCACAAGGGCCATCGAGTCCAACCCCCTGCCAAGCAGGAAACACCATCAGAGCACTCCTGACATATGGTTGTCAAGCCTCTGCTTAAAGACCTCCAAAGGAGGAGACTCCACCACACTCCTTGGCAGCAAATTCCACTGTTGAACAGCTCTTACTGTCAGGAAGTTCTTCCTAATGTTTAGGTGGAATCTTCTTTCTTGTAGTTTGGATCCATTGCTCCGTGTCCGCTTCTCTGGAGCAGCAGAAAACAACCTTTCTCCCTCCTCTATGTGACATCCTTTTATATATTTGAACATGGCTATCATATCACCCCTTAACCTCCTCTTCTCCAGGCTAAACATGCCCAGCTCCCTTAGCCGTTCCTCATAAGGCATCGTTTCCAGGCCTTTGACCATTTTGGTTGCCCTCCTCTGGACACGTTCCAGTTTGTCAGTGTCCTTCTTGAATTGTGGTGCCCAGAACTGGACACAGTACTCCAGGTGAGGTCTGACCAGAGCAGAATACAGTGGCACTATTACTTCCCTTGATCTAGATGCTATACTCCTATTGATGCAGCCCATAATGGCATTGGCTTTTTTAGCTGCCGCGTCACACTGTTGGCTCATGTCAAGTTTGTGGTCAAGTTTTTGTCATTGGAGGATGGACCAGAGTTGTTGAGCTTTTCCTTAGGGAGCCTGGAATCATAGAAGTGTAGAGTTGGGATCACCTCGTCCCACCCCCCCTGCCATGCAAGAATATGGAGCTGTCCCATACAGGGCTCAAACTCGCAACCTTGTCATTATCAGCACTATGCTCTAACCCAGTGTTTCCCAACCTTTTTTGGGCAAACACTTGTTTCATGAAAAAAATCTCGAGGCACACCACCATGCCAGATGGGGAAAGGTCACTTTTTACTTATGTAAAAAAAAAAAAAAAAGTAACAGCATAGAAGGTAATGGTTAGGCTAGCATCCCTCTTCCAAATATGCTAGGTTTTCATTTGCAGGGACTGTTCTACATTGGAAAGCATTCAGCACTGTCATTCTCCCATCTGCCATCTGAATTGGTACTATTCTGGGTCAACTTACTCTGCTGCATGTGTAGATGAAAATGGCACCAAGTGTGGGGAGCGGGCAGAACAGGTTTCAGATACAGGATATTAAGCATACACGTACTTCAGATTGAACTGGTTGCTTGCTTTGCAAGTTTTCATTTCCCAAATGACTGCCTTGGCAAGCACAATACCTACCAGGCTCAACGCCGGTCTCGCGCTGCCGCTTCCCGCGCTCTCAAGGACCCGGGAGGAGGAAGGCGTGAAGGGAATCCCGAAGGCGCGAAAACCTCGCGCATGCGCAGGCCTTCCGCCTGCGACAGCCCAGTAGGCCGGCCGAAGCGAGCGGCGATGGGATGTGGGAGGGAGCTCGCTCGCCGCCCTGCGTGTGCCTATGTGGGGCACGTTACAGCCCCGTGATGTCAGCGCCACGCAGGCAGCCAGGCAGGCAGACGGCGAGAGCCCCGCGCTGGGCGGCCTCTCCTCGCCGCCGCCGCCCCGCCTCTCGCCGCCCGACTCGCCCGTCTCCCTCCCACGGCACACCAGGCAACGTCTCGCGGCACACTAGTGTGCCGCGGAACACCGGTTGGGAAACACTGCTCTAACCAACTGAGCTACCCAGGCACTCACCTGGTGTGTGATGACCCTCTCTGTATTCCTCAAATGATGACAGGGGAGGGTGTGGGAGGGTGGGGAGAAGGAGGAAAAATGGGGGAAAAATAAGGATGATATGTTTCTGGATAATATGTTTTGTTTTAATTTTGAATAAAAAAGCTTTTTAAAAAAAGAAGACATCCAGCTAAGAATTAGAGTGAAGGGATGGGTGACTTATATCAGCCTTGCATGCGACATCGCCAGACACCTCCTTGCTCCTACCTGCCTCATGTTTAGTCTGAAGTTCAGAAGGGGTGGTTGCCTGAACATCCTTTGCAGTGAATGAAACAAAATAAATAAGAAGATAAACTCTCTGCCTGTTGATGTCAGGCAAAGGCGTCTTCACTGTACTCTTTTTGGCACCCAACAAGAACGTTTAGCCTACCCAGATGTTTAGGAAGTTGATGTGAGTTTTAATATAGTTTTAGCCTGGCATTGCTTTAGCTTTTCAAAAGTTTTAAATTACAATTTTCTGGTTTTCCCCCCATTATTGGTGATTTTATTGTTTTTATCTTTTTGTAAACCACTTTGAGGTGTTTTTGGACAGTTATATATTTACAACACATAAATTTTCTTTCTTTTTATCTGAATTTGTATCAGAAAGTTTCAACACAGAATAAAATAAAAACCAAACTAATCTAAATAAAAATAGAGGTAGGAAAAAGAAAAGAATGAATGAATGAATGAGAGAGAGAGAGAAAGAGAGAGAGAGAGGAACAAAGAGAGAAAATAGAAGTTGGGGGGGGAGAGAGAAATAAAATACAGAGCCCTCTATGAGTGATAGATCTTAACTCTTATTTCACTCAAATAATTTTCTGAAATAAATAAGTAACCTTGCCATTGGGAACCTGTCCAGGCTGAAGGCTTGAAGAGGACTTGGCTGATCAATAAGCTTTAAAAAAAAAAAAAAATGTTTAGAAGATCCCTGATTTCTTCAGCAGAGGGCTCCACACAGAATACTTCTTCTTCTTCTAACTTGCTAATCCCAGTTTTCTCATGAACACTTGCTAAAAAGATCTACCCAAGCAGAGTGCTAGAGAAACATGGGGTTTTTTTTGCTTCTATAGGGGGCTGCTTTGGAGAGTTTGAGATGGGTGGGTCTTTGACCCCAGCAGCAGTTTTTCAGGAGATAATCTTTGAAAGCTAGACAGAGCATTAAAAAACACCCTCTTCATTTAGTTCTAGGTTTAGCCAAGGTGAACCAAAACCACTTGCCCCATCTCTACTTTCAAAACTTTTCTTTTCCACCATAAGGTTCGTTTGTTTTAAAGAAATGCTGTACTGTCTGAAATTATTTTGCTCCTGCATTGGACACACACATGGCTAGATTTGTTTCACAGAGCATATAGACAAAGCGATACACACTCTGGATCAAAAGAAAATCCCTTCTAGATTCTGAAGCAGTTTTTGCACTAGGAGAGTGGCTTATATACATAAAAAGGCAAAAACTACATGTTATGTAGTCAAGTCAAAGTTCCAAACAGTGTCCTCCATCTTTGTAGCGTGATGGAACGATTGATCTAGAGACTTTCAAACAGTTCCATTCTCAAGCACTGTTACATAATCCTGTGCACGTTTATATGAAAGTAATTCTATTGCACTCAGTATAATCTCTAAGTGGGAATGGGTGAGTCTGCCAATTTTGGTTTCTCTCACTTTCTCCCTTTTCCAATCATAAGTTTGTTTCTCCACATTTCCACATTTTTTTAAAAAAACATTTTCTTGATAATCCATCTGCATTTTAGTGCCGCATTCTCCCAACATACATATTTTGCATGCAAATCTGCCTAATATACATTTGTTTTCCAAAGCAATATCCCTTAATATACATATTTTTTGAATGCCACTTTTGCTAATATGTGCATTTTAATGCACCCTGTATATATCTATTTCATAGATAAGCCCACCTTTTTATCCAAGGAGCTCAAGCTATTGTCCTTTGTTCCGCGCTCCTCATTTAACCCCCTCAACAGCCCTGTGGGGCAGGTTAGGTTCAATGGCAGAGACTGGCACAACGTCAAGAAGTGAGCTTCATGGCTGAGTGGGAATTTGAACCTTGGCATAAGCGGCAGATTGCAAGGGAGATTTTTTTTGGGGGGACATTGGAAGGAGCTGGGGTCAGAGCCGGGGGGGGGGGCAGCCACGTAACTTTAACGTTTGGCTCCGCTCTGCTTTATGGACACTTGGGCGGCCTCCCCCCCACCCCACCCCAAAAGTATTGGGGGTCCCAAAAAGACTCAGCCCCCAGAAGCTGGCATCCCTGAACCCTGGACTCCCAGGTCTTAGTCCAACACTCTAACCACTGCACCACATTGTATCTTAACCCTAGTGTGTGCAATTGCATGCACATTACTTTGCTCAAGAATTGCATTGCAAAATTCAGAGACGGGCGAATTTCTAGGAATGGCTGTGTTTTGGCTCATGTACAGTCATACCTCATGTTATGTCCGCTTCATGCTACGTTCTTTCAGGTTATGTTCCGCGGTGACCCAGAAGTACTGGAAAGGGTTACTTCCAGGTTTTGCCGCTCACGTATACACAGATGCGCAAAATGACATCACGCGCATGCGCAGAAGCGGCGAATCGCAACCTGTGCATGCACAGACACACTGCTGCGGGTTGTGTTCTTTTCATGAAGTGAACAGGTCTCTGGAATGGATCCTGTTCGCAACCAGAGGTACCACTGTATTGTTCCGGAAAGTATAGATTAGGTAGACCTGCCTTGAAATGTGAACTGAACCAAATTCTGCCTCCACATCTCCACTTCTAAGTCAACATGCACAGGAAAGATCCACAACGCCAGCAAAAAGCAACTGTCCAGCATCCTTTGCGTGTGACTCATTTCGGGAGATGATTCAAAGGCCATCATGGATTGGATTATGGAGACTCACTGGCGATGAGGCTACACTTGTTCTCCCAGTCATGCTCCCCAAACCTGCACGGATGTCAGCTTTAACACGACGATGTTATGTGCATGCTCACATGCACGTATGTCAGAACACGCACCCCTACCCCACACCTCTGGCCATCCCCTCCCTGAGTGCACAGCAAACACGACATCATTTTTCATGTCCAATTACAGCCGCGGCGGTGCCACCGTTAAAAGACAGTGCAGGTACTCCTGTCAGAAAGGGTTTGAGTTACAAGAAGCGATGAATTACAGCAAACCCTTTTTCAATTCTCTGCAGAAATGAAATGTCAGAGCTTGCCGCTCTAAATTTCTGAGCACCATCAGCTACAGGCCAGCAAAAGAATCAGACAAGGGACAGACACTTCACGGGATTCTGATTCTCTCTCTCTCTCCCCCCCCTTAAGGCTCCCTCTCTCCCTCTCTCACTCTCTCTCCATTCCTTCCTTCCCTTGTTCTTCTCCCTCTGGCTTTGAAATGAATTTAGAACAAGGAAAAAGAACACCTAGGAAAGGGGAATTGAAAAATCTAAGAGGCAGCAGATCTCTCTCTCTTCCCCTCCCCTGCCAATTCCTTCTTCTTTCAGGCTTAAATTTCTTCTTTCAGAAAACCTTTGGAAACAAGTCCTTTTGAAGTCCCCCATGTTATCTTCCACACCATGTTTTCTTTAATTCTTGCTAATAAATAAAAAGCATTAAAAAAAAAATCAGAACCCACCCACCCGGTAATATAAAGGAAGCATTTTTTATTTTATATAATCCGACTCTAAATGTACAACTGGAAATGAGAGTAGAGGAGGCGCATAGGGTGGTATTTCCCTTTAAACACTTTTTAAAGCTCAACAGTAAGAACCAAATGAAAGCAGCAATACAGCAGGAATTGTTGGCACCCGTCTGTCTCAAGAGACAAAGGAGTGTGTTCCCAGGGTTGAAGTCAAACGGCTGCATTTTCAGCACCAGTGACCTACCCGGGGCACAAGCCTGGGCAGTGTGGATGGAGGGCTTGGGCTGCCAACATGGGCAGATACTGGAAATCGCGTCTGCGCATGTCCAGACGCCAAAAATTGCTTCTGCGCAGGTGCGATTTTCAGCGTCTAGGCATGCTCAGAAGCAATTTCCGGCACCACGGACATGTGCAGATGTGATTTCCGGTGTCACGCTGCACCAGCCCAGCCAACAAATGATCTCCTTGGGAGTGATCCGGCCCATAACCCTGCTGAGCTCTGCTCTACAGCATATGCAGAAACCGCCTTCTTGACTGCCGGACCCACCATTGGTGCTTTCATGCCTGGGAAGTTCCCCAACCCACTGAGGGTCTGAGACCTGTCAGCGACTCTCACCTGGTTTAGCCGGCCAATCAAAGCCATTTCCTGGAGTGTGGCCACTGTTGCCTGCTGACAGCTTCTAGGTGCCAGACCTGAGAGCTGAGTGCGGGGGGGGGGGACCAAAGGTGGACAGACTCCCCCCAGAAGGAGCATGGGGGGTAAGAATAAAGTAAGCATAATATGAAATAAATACATATCCTTCGCCTGTTAATCTAGGCCTGCATTGTCCTCCATTCTTTTCTGATCTCTTCCCTGTGTTTATCAAGGACGTGGTTCATGCTGTAGTCACTTCCTTCTCGGAATACTGCAATGAGCTTTGTGTGGGGCTGCCCTTGAATCATAGAATCATAGAGTTGGAAGAGACCACAAGGGCCATCGAGTCCAACCCCCTGCCAAGCAGGAAACACCATCAGAGCACTCCTGACATATGGTTGTCAAGCCTCTGCTTAAAGACCTCCAAAGGAGGAGACTCCACCGCACTCCTTGGCAGCAAATTCCACTGTCAAACAGCTCTTACTGTCAGGAAGTTCTTCCTAATGTTTAGGTGGAATCTTCTTTCTTGTAGTTTGGATCCATTGCTCCGTGTCCGCTTCTCTGGAGCAGCAGAAAACAACCTTTCTCCCTCCTCTATGTGACATCCTTTTATATATTTGAACATGGCTATCATATCACCCCTTAACCTCCTCTTCTCCAGGCTAAACATGCCCAGCTCCCTTAGCTGTTCCTCATAAGGCATCGTTTCCAGGCCTTTGACCATTTTGGTTGCCCTCCTCTGGACATGTTCCAGTTTGTCTTGAACTGGGGTGCCCAGAACTGGACACAGTACTCCAGGTGAGGTCTGACCAGAGCAGAATACAGTGGCACTATTACTTCCCTTGATCAGTCAAGGACCCAGAGGTTGTAGCCCATGCAGCATATGGCTGTCAGGCCTATGAGTGGGGCAGGCCTGCTCATGATTCAACTACATTGTTGCACGCATGGGGCAATGTGTGATTGTGCAGCAGGACTTCCTTGCCTCCCCTGAACCCCCTAAATCTGTTCTGGAGGACTAGGAGAAACCCCAGAAGAAGTTTTGGAGGTAACGTGTAGGAAGGGGAAGAACAAGAAGAAGAAGAGGAGGAATTTGGTTTGATATCCCGCTACTTGCTGATCAGAAGGTTGGCGGTTCAAATCCCCACGACGGGGTGAGCTCCTGTCCCTCGGTCCCTGCTCCTGCCAACCGAGCAGTTCGAAAGCACGTCAAAGTGCAAGTAGATAAATAGGTACCACTCTGGCGGGAAGGTAAACAGCGTTTCTGTGTGCTGCTCTGGTTCGCCAGAAGCTGCTTAGTCATGCTGGCCACATGACCCGGAAGCTGTATGCCGGCTCCCTCGGCCAGTAAAGCGAGATGAGCGCCGCATCCCCAGAGTTGGTCATGACTGGACCTAATGATCAGGGGTCCCTTTACCTTTACCTTTTATCACTACCCTAAGGAATCTCAAAGTGTCTAACATTCTCCTTTCCCTTCCTCCCCCACAACAAACACTCTGTGAGGTGAGTGAGGCTGAGAGAATTCAGAGAAGTGTGACTAGCCCAAGGTCACCCAGCAGCTGCATGTGGAGGAGTGGGGAAGCGAACCCGGTTCACCAGATCACGAGTCTACCACTCTTAACCACTACACCACACTGGCCACTCATGAAAGTGATGCATTTGCTGTCAGTTTGCTGCAGGGCCCAGTTCAAGGTGTTAGTACTAGGATACAAAGCGCTAAGTGGCTTGGGAACTAAGTACCTGAATGGATAGGACCCAAACCAATGGATTCAAATGACAAGAAATGAGATTCTGAATCAACATTTGGAAGAACATTCTGCATGTAAAGTTGTTCAACAGTGGAACGGACTCCCACAGAAGGTGGCAGAGCAGGCTTCCTCAACCTTGACCCTCCAGATGTTTTTGGCCTACAACGCCCATGATCCCTAGCTAGCAGGACCAGTGGTCAGGGATGATGGGAATTGTAGTCTCAAAACATCTGGAGGGCCGAGGTTGAGGAAGTCTGTGGTAGTGTCTCTTTCATTGGAGGTTTTTAAATAGATCTTGGATTACCACCTCTCAGGGATGCTTCAGCTGCAGTGCAGGGGGGTGGACTAGATGAATCTGGGGGGTCCCTTCGGGCTCTACAGTTCTATGATTCTATTAATCCAGTGGTTCAAATTTGCAAAAGCAAAGTAGAAACAAAAAATAAGCCGCCGCCTCCTCCTCCTCCTCCTCCTCCTCCTCCTCTCCGTCTTAGGTACCAGGTAGCGGAAACTGTGCCAATCCCTTCCAAATGGAAGCAAATAACATTGGCAAAAAAATTCAGCATTCTTTAATTGGCACCTAGCGGAGTGAAGCCCCCACAGATCCCCACCTCTGGTAAAACGCATACTAATGAGGTCTAATCCATAATAATGAGGTGGAGTTTGCTGCATCATTAGTATGCATTCACCCAGAATTCCCTAGACATTGTGCAGCTACTGAGTTAAGGGGGGGGGGTAGAATAAAAACGTGGACCAAAATAAGGGGGAGGGATTCCCCCCCCCCCGTTTTATTAATGCGCTTTCACTAGGGGCTGCTGCTCTGGAAATAGATGGTGTGTCGGGGAAGAAAATTTAAGCTGTTCTCTCTGGTGGCAGCAGCCAGGTCTCAAGCTTGCCACAAGGCCTGATGTGTTCCTCCACTATGCCATGCCAACCTTCGCTCGCAGGAATGCAGAGTCGCTGCACCCAAATAGCTGCTTTGGGTGAAGCAGGGCTGTGCCAAATTTTCTCAGAGGACTCCTCCCGCCCCCAGAAAATGTTGCATTGTGTGGTTTAAAGTCCTTGAGCTAACTGAACTGTTCAGCTGGCTCCTGTTCACATATTTTTGCCTTCATTAAAAGCAAACAAACAAATTGCAGAATTCAGAGAAGGACTCAATTGTATCTATAGCTGTGCTCCAACCTGTCCTGGACTGGAGAATTAGGTTGCAGACAGAAACACTTTATCCTTTATCTTTATGTGTGTATTTAATCTTTGTGGATGTGGTTTTTTGGGTTTGTGTGTGTGTGTGTATTTCTTACTTCTTTGCAAAGAAAATAGCAGGGTGGCAAACTTTGCTACACAATAGATCACATCACATGCCAGCTCCCTCTCCCCCTGTCTTGATTAAAGCTGTCATTTAGAAACAAGGAGGGGAAAAGTAGCTTATTCTCCACGTTCCATTAGGCTCATAATTTTCAATAAACAAGGAGTTGTTTCTCTGCCCGAGGTAGGTGTGTGGTGGTTATACTAATTGGGAATTAGCAGCGTTTTCTGCTCCAGAATGGAGCGGAAGGCGAGGACATATCTTTGATCTCTGCACTGCATAAATTTCAGGCAGGGGCTCTCAAAGTTTGTTCCAGTGGGATTCTCACACTACTAAGATGATACTTATTAAAATGGATACCCCACCTTTCTGTTTATAGGCTGGAGGCAGCTGACCAATTCAAAAGCACTGAAGAAATCACACTAAATAGAGTGCTGAGGACTAGCCCCTTTTGTCTTGCTGTGGGGCCACCGAGGCTATCAAGGGGGCCCGGCCGGGCTAATAATAATAATAATAATAATAATAATAATAATAATAATGTTATTTATATCCCACTCTCCCCAACCGAAGCCGGACTCAGAGCAGCTAACAACAATAAAAGTACAATTTATATAAAATCTCAATCAATCAATTAATTAATTGAAATACATTCTAAAATTAACTCATTCTAAAATCAATTCAAAATCAAATTAAGGCAACCATTGGGCTAGAGTTCTGTGAGGATTACTGAAGGAGGGGGTCAGCCTGTGCCTTGGCCAAAGGCTTGGTGGAACAGCTCCGTCTTGCAGGCCCTGCAGAAAGATGTCAAGTCCCGCAGGGCCCTAGTCTCTTGTGACAGAGCATTCCACCAGATTGGGGCCACGGCCGAAAAGGCCCTGGCTCTGGTTGAGGCCAGCCTAACCTCTCTGTGGCCCCGTGGGACGGCAAATAAAGGCACTCCTTAGCCTCTGCTTCTGCCAGGAGGTGTCAGGGTAGGAAGTTGAGGCATCACACTGAGACAGATTTTTGGCCCATCTTGTTCAGTGTGGATGAAGAAGAGAAGAGTTGGATTTGATATCCTGCTTTATCACTACCTGAAGGAGTTTCAAAGCAGCTAACATTCTCCTTTGCCTTCCTCCCCCACAACAAACACTCCATGAGGTGAGTGGGGCTGAGAGACTTCAAAGAAGTGTGACTGGCCCAAGGTCACCCAGCAGCTGCCTGTGGAGGAGCAGGGAATCGAATCCAGTTCACCAGATTATGAGTCCACCACTCTTAACCACTACACCACACTGGCTCTCTACAGCAACTGACAGCAGCTCTCCATTGTTACAGACAGGAGGCATTCTCCAGCCCTCAGACTAGGAAGAAGCTCCTGGATCAGGCCAGTGTCCCATCTAAGCTAGCATCCTGTTCCCATAGTGGACAAACAAATACCTATGGGAATTCTACAACCAGCACCTGAGCACAATAGCCTTCTTCTCTCCTGGTATTCAGAAACATGACTGCCTCAGACAGTGGAGGTTCTGGGGATTGGACCCGCCACATTGTGCATGCAAACCATGTTCTCTGCCACTGAGTTACCTTCTTGTGCTCCATGCTATTTGTTGGAGCTTTTTTCCTGGAACAGCATCAAAGCATGGCACCTCCTCCCTACCTCCAGGCTGATTTGGTACACCTAAGCATCCAATTATAACTTGATGTGTTTGGTGTATGTCAATCCAGAGTAAGTGATGATCACTCATGTGTCAACTGTCTTTAACAGGATCACATATGTGTTAACTGCATTTAACATCCAACACAATCTTCCCTTGCCTGCTCCTCCAGATTTTCAGCTGTAAGTCATTGGGCCTGGGAAGTTTGGTACTGTTTTTTCTTTGCAACAGTTGAGTCCTTGTTCTTCTACAGTGGTGCCCCGCAAGACGAATGCCTCGCAAGACGAAAAACCCGCTAGACGAAAGGGTTTTCCGTTTTTGCGTTGCTTCGCTAGACGAATTTCCCTATGGGCTTGCTTCGCAAGACGAAAAAGTCTTGCCATTTTTTTTTGCTCCCCCCTTTTTCTAAGCCGCTAAGCCGCTAATAGCCTTTTAGCCACTAATCCGCTAAGCTGCTAATAGCCGCTAAACCGCTAAACCGCTAATAGCGCTAATCGGCTAAGCCGCTAATAGGGTTGCTTCGCAAGACGAAAAAACCGCTAGACGAAGAGACTCGCGGAACGGATTATTTTCGTCTTGCGAGGCACCACTGTACTTAGATTGCAGCATGCTCAGTGCAGGTGAGCACCAAACACACGCGGAGTGCAGGAAATCTCACACTAGGATGTTGTGCAAAGCTGCAAACCTTCCAGCAGTTTTGTGTTGTTGCTTTTCCTTTCTTGGGGTGTGTGTGTGGATGTTCTGTGTTGTCAGTGTTTATTCCAGCAAACTGTGCTAAAAAGTCATCAGGCTATTTTGCATGCTGATCAGCTGCTGGGGTCCTCTGAGGTGCGCATTTGCATATAAAATAACTACTTGTTTGGTAATCAAAACAAAGCTCTCTCTCTCTCTCTCTCTCTCTCTCTCTCTCTCTCTCTGTCCTTCGGCTTTGTCTGCACAATTTCAGGGCTGCCTATACTGAGATTTTGCCATAATGCTTAATGAGGTGGTAGAATTCTAGACTACGTCACTTTAGACTGGTAGCAATTCCCATGGTGGAAAGATATTGTCAACCAGCTCTCCCAGTCTGCAAACCCTGAGTGCATGTTTGAGTTTAACCCAAACCCTTCTGAACACAGGAACATGGGAAGCTACCTTATACCAACTCAGGCTAAAGAACATGAGAAGAGCCTAAACAAAATAAAAAAAATTCCTTCCAGTAGCACCTTAGAGACCAACTAAGTTTGTTATTGGTATGAGCTTTCGTGTGCATGCACACTTCTTCAGATGTCTTTCGATATGCACACTTCTTCAGGTATCTGAAGAAGTGTGCATGCACATGAAAGCTCAAACCAATAACAAACTTAGTTGGGCTCTAAGGTGCTACTGGAAGGATTTTTTTATTTTGTTTCAACTACAGCAGACCAACATGGCTACCTATCTGTAATGAGAAGAGCCTGTTTGATCAGGCTTACTTAGTCCACTATCCTGTTCCCACAGTGGCCGACCGGATGCTTGTGGGAGATCAACAACCAGGACCCAAGCACAGGAGCAGCCCTCTCCCCTCCTGTGGTTCCCAGCTCAAGGTGCTGTACATAGTTCTCCACCTCCCCATTTCATCCTCACCACAACAAACTTGACATGAGCCAACAGTGTGACGCGGCAGCTAAAAAAGCCAATGCAATTCTGGGCTGCATCAATAGGAGTATAGCATCTAGATCAAGGGAAGTAATAGTGCCACTGTATTCTGCTCTGGTCAGACCTCACCTGGAGTACTGTGTCCAGTTCTGGGCACCACAGTTCAAGAAGGACACTGACAAACTGGAACGTGTCCAGAGGAGGGCAACCAAAATGGTCAAAGGCCTGGAAACGATGCCTTATGAGGAACGGCTAAGGGAGCTGGGCATGTTTAGCCTGGAGAAGAGGAGGTTAAGGGGTGATATGATAGCCATGTTCAAATATATAAAAGGATGTCACATAGAGGAGGGAGAAAGGTTGTTTTCTGCTGCTCCAGAGAAGCGGACACGGAGCAATGGATCCAAGCTACAAGAAAGAAGATTCCACCTAAACTTTAGGAAGAACTTCCTGACAGTAAGAGCTGTTCGACAGTGGAATTTGCTGCCAAGGAGTGTGGTGGAGTCTCCTACTTTGGAGGTCTTTAAGCAGAGGCTTGACAACCATATGTCAGGAGTGGTCTGATGGTGTTTCTTGCTTGGCAGGGGGTTGGACTCGATGGCCCTTGTGGTCTCTTCCAACTCTATGATTCTATGATTCTATGAACTCAGTGAGGTAGGTTAGCCTACAAGAAGGTGACTGGCTCGTCAGTAGCCATAATAGTCCTCTCCTCCATACAACAGTAGGGACGCAGGTGGCTATGTGGTCTGGGGCTTGCAGATCGGAATGTTGACAGTTCGAAACCCCATGACGGGGTGAGCTCCCATTGCTCGGTCCCTGCTCCTGCCCACCTAGCAGTTCAAAAACACATCAAAGTGCAAGTAGAGAAATATGTACCACTCCGGCGGCAAGGTAAACGGTGTTTCCATGTGCTGCTCTGGTTCGCCAGAAGTGGCTTAGTCATGCTGGCCACATGACCTGGAAAAACTGTCTGCGGACAAACACCGGCTCCCTTGGCCAGTAAAGCGAGATGAACTCCACAACTCGAGTCATTTGCAACTGGACCTAACTGTCAGGGGTCCTTTACCTTTATCTTTTACCATAAAACAGTACATTCTACAACAACAACACAACATACGTACTTTAAAACCGTGTTTGGACCATTTCATTACATCTGTCTCTCCCAAAAGCCAGAGGGTAGAGCTTTGTCTTAAAATGCTGTTGCAAGCCCAGTAAGGAAAGGAAGGAATTCCATAGGCAAGGTGCCACCACTAACAAAGCCCTGCTTCTTTTCTCTGCACTGCAGAATGCCCACATCCTTTCTGGCCTGAGTGATTGTTCCCTCTGTGGTTGCTCTCATCTTTCCTCATCACCCACATCCTTGTTTTTCCCTGCTCAGGCCTGCCATCAGCACCCAGCACCCCCAGAGATTAGCAGGGCCCCCAGCACTGATACCTGCCCTGAGTTTCCTGATCCAGATGGCTATGGGCTGCTCTTTTAAATTCCCCACAATGCTCTGGAGTGATGCTACTTTGGACATGGTGGGCAATTTGAACAATAAAGCCATTAATATTTTTGTGGAGATATTCCACAGAGAAGCTGGTAAAATTTGGGCTGGACAAGGGAACCGTTGGGTAGGTTTGTAGCTGGTTGACTGACCGAACCCAGAAAAGAACTCATTCATGGTTTCCCATCATCCTGGGAAAAAGTGAAAAGTAGGAAGCCGCTGGGTTCTGTCCTGGGCCTGCTGTTGTTTGACATCTCTATAAATGTCTTGGATGAAGGAATTGAGGGGATGCTCATCAAATCTGGAGATGACACCAAACTGGGAGGGGTAGCCAATGCCTCAGAAGGCAGAATCGGGATTCAATATGACCTTAACAGACTGGAGAACTGGGCCACAGTGCAGAGCTGAACCTAGTCCTATCCCTGGCATCCTGCTGGCATTAAATATATACTTGCCGAATGGCTGACTCTTTCAAGCTCAACTCTTTTTCATTCATGAAGTTTGCTTATCTTTGAATGCCAGGCTCCTGCGCCTGAGCGGCGCCTGCAACTTCAGGTCCCCCTCTGGGTTCATCCATATAGACAAGACAGGTGGGGTGGGGAGATGAATTGATCATGAGATGGATGCATTAGAATGTGATTCACATGATATATCGACAATACTCTCCTAGTGTGCAGATGGCCAGCAGCAATCATTCTCAGGGGTAGGCAGTGGAGCACTGAATGATTTGTAAAGGTCAGAGCCTTCAAGATATTTTTTTCATCTCTCACATAATCCTATTTTGGATCTTCTCATCTATTTGCGCCCGGCATCTGTGGAATGCATCTCTTCGTCCGAAGCAACATGCGAGGCGAGCCAGTGGGGAGGGGGGAGAGGAAGAGACAAGGGAGGTTTTAAGGCAGGAGAAAAGGAAAAACTTTAGATCATGTCTGGGATGGCATTTCGGCATTCTGTTATGAGTTTATCCAAATTCCTTTTCTCCTTGGCACTGTTCCTTTATCTCATTCCTTCTCCTTTACTATTTGGTTCCACCAATCATAAGGGTTAACCCCTGCTAATACAAGAAGCTTGTATCCAAGGAAGGGC
Source organism: Podarcis vaucheri (assembly GCF_965113315.1). Taxonomy (NCBI): domain Eukaryota; kingdom Metazoa; phylum Chordata; class Lepidosauria; order Squamata; family Lacertidae; genus Podarcis; species Podarcis vaucheri. The sequence continues at coordinate 4,868,572 of NC_138749.1, forward strand.
TATGCAAGCATCACAACCTTGGGGGAAAAAATCCCTTTGAGGGGTCCAGTATGGAGGCTAACACCTAATTCCCAATTGGTCAGACTTTATTCAGTAATGCCTTACAGAACTAGTGTCCCAAAGAATGTGTGAAAGCTTTCAATTATGACACACTCTATACAGAAAATATACATCATTTTAACTGTTTTCTCTCTCGCCACCCCAGCACCTGTACCTCATCCATCTATGCTCCTTGAAAACATTTACTCAATCAAAGTTTTTTGCTGTATGCACAGAGCCCTTCTTCCACCTTATATGCAGCTGTTCTTCACAGTCAGAGTTGTTGTTGTAGTTGTTGTTGTTTAGTCATTTAGTTGTGTCTGACTCTCCATGGCCCCATGGACCAGAGCACACCAGGCACTCCTGTCTTCCACTGCCTCCCACAGTTTGGCCAAACTCATGCTGGTAGCTTCGAGAACACGTCCAACCTACTCGTTCTCTGTCGTCCCCTTCTCCTTGTGCCCTCCATCTTTCCCAACATCAGGGTCTTTTCCAGGGAGCCTTCTCTTCTCATGAGGTGGCCAAAGTCTTGGAGCCTCAGCTTCAGGACCTGTCCTTCCAGTGAGCACTCAGGGCTGATTTCCTTCAGAATGGATAGGTTTGATCTTCTTGCAGTCCATGGGACTCTCAAGAGTCTCCTCTAGCACCATAATTCAAAAGCATCAATTCTTTGGTGATCAGCCTTCTTTATGGTCCAGCTCTTACTTCCATACATCACTACTGGGAAAACCATAGCTTAAACTATATGGACCTTTGTTGACAAGGTGATGTCTCTGCTTTTTAAGATGCTGTCTAGGTTTGTCATTGCTTTTCTCCCAAGAAGCAGGCATCTTTTACTTTTGTGTCTGCTGTCGCCATCTGCAGTGCTCATGGAGCTCAAGAAAGTATAATCTCTCACTGCCTCCATTTCCTCCCCTTCTATTTGCCAGGAGGTGATGGGACCAGTGGTCATGATCTTAGTTTTTTTGATGTTGAGCTTCAAACCATAGTTTGCACTCTCCTCTTTCACCCTCATTAAAAGGTTCTTTACTTCTTCCTCACTTTCTGCCATCAAGGTTGTGTCATCTGCATATCTGAGGTTGTTGATATTTCTTCCAGCAATCTTAATTCTGGCTTGGGATTCACCCAGTCCAGCCTTTCACATGAAACTGGTTCTTGCCAATTCTGTGGTCAGGGCGCACTCTTCCATAGAGATACTGGCTTTTCTAATAATTGGTTTTACAGAATTTCTACCTCACCAACAAGGATTTATGCTTGCAGAACAGAACTTCTACCTGCTCCTCCACCTGCTCCCCTAAATCTGTTTTAAGTCCCACACAACTCTCTAGAGAAGATATGTGCAGGGAGCAGGGTCTGCAGGCAGGAGAAGGAAAGGGGGGGGGAGTTCCATTGCATGAGCAAACATTCTTGCACTGATGGAATGGCTACTTAGTGTTGCACTGGATGCATGCCCAAATGGTCCACATGTTTTATTTACATCCAAGGAGTTTCTCTAGAGCAGGAATGCAGAACTGCTAGCCTGCAGCCCTGATGACAGCCACCAGGGCTCCCTGGTTGGCCCATTTTGACCAAGTTGTACCCATGAAATTGGTGTGCAGCAGGTAAAGACATGGCTCATGGGTTATCAGGCACCATCAGCCAGCTCACCATGCATGGTCTAATTTAGGGGTAGGCAACTTAAGGCCTGTGGGCTGGATGCGGCCCAGTTGCCTTCTCAATCCGGCCTGTGGACAGTCCAGGAATCAGCATGTTTTTACATGAGTACACTGTATCCTTTTATTTAAAATGCATCTCTGGGTTATTTGTGGGGCATAGGAATTCGTTCATTCCCCCCCCCCAAAAAAAAATATATTCCGGCCCACCACATGGTCTGAGGGATGGTGGACCAGCCCATGGCTGAAAAAGGTTGCTGACCCCTGGTCTAATTCCCCACTCCTGCTCTATAAGGTTGCCACAAACAGCAATTATTTCCTATTCATGTTGTAAAGAGTTGAGTGCACCTAAGTTGTCCCAGCACCAGTGGTGGGCCCATGGTGGAGCAGCACTCCGACAGAGGGTGTGCCGCTGGCCAGAGCTTCTTCCTGCTGCTATCTCCTTCAATGTGATCACCCATCTTCCACCCTCCACTACAGAGAAGGAGGCTGTGAGTGGCCATGTGGCAAGGAGGGAGAGTGGCAACCATGGTTGCTCAACCTTCTGCCCAGTCTCATGAGAGAACTGCTTGCTCTTGGCATCCATCTGTCTCAAGAGACAATGGTGTGTGCCTCTGGGGTGAAGTCAAACCATTGGAGAACCACAGTACCTGCTGCCTCTAGGCATCCCTGGCCAACAATTAGGCTGCAGCTCATTGAGCCAGCTGAGGTTTCTGAGATTTCAGTCCACAGGCTCCATACATTCTTGGGAAATGAATTAGAAACCACCCATCCGAAGGGTTCTTCCCTTAAACAAATCCTGCTTTCACATCCTCATGAACGCTGAGCTGATTTCCTTCCTTCCTTCCTTCCTTCCTTCCTTCCTTCCTTCCTTCCTTCCTTCCTTCCTTCCTTCTGCATCCTGATGTACCAATGCATTAAACAAGACATTCCATTAATTTCTTCATCATCATAACTTAAGCCCGGGACATACCCTTTAAATATTCATTCAGCTATGAAAACTGGGCATTAAAATTTTAATAATGTCAAACTCATTTGAACCGAGCTCCTGGGGGACTATTACAATACAATTAGAATAAATATGATGATTGATTTGGTGGAAAGGTTCACCTGTCCATGTCGGCTAATGGTCAGACTCCCCCGGCAGACCTGCCAAGTGTCGAGTTATTTACTTTCCTCTTCCGAGCTTGCCTGGGCTTCCTTGATCACTCTCCAGCTCCAACTACCCACCCGCTCGCGTGCCATTTTCCCGCCCGCCAATGCCCTCCAGCGATGCCAGGGTAGGCAAAGCACCTCGATCGGAACTGGAAGTGACAACTCCCTGGCACATTATTCCCCACCCCCCCTTTTGTGGCATTTAATTAAGCAGGGTGTGCTGATTAAAGACACTAAAAGTTCAGCCATAAACTTTCCGGCAGCATCAGACATTAACCTTTTTACAGCCTGTTTCCGAACTGGGGAGTCTCGATCATTCTATCAACATACTCCAGAAATAACTCTGCCGCTGACAGTGGGTGACTTTGAACCAGGGGAAGATCGGGGCGGGCGTGAGAAAGGGGGGCATCGCGGCTCCTTTTATGGCCTTCTCCGTGGTTTTGGAAGCTGCCGCTCAGACAGAATGCAACAGCTTGCTTCTGAGTCATCGGCAACATCGGACCTCTAATTGTTTCATCCCATACATGTCCATTCAAACTTTTCAGATGGTAGACTTTTTGCAAGTGCCTATTCTGCATTTAAGGGACACGGGTGGTGCTGTGGGTTAAACCACAGAGCCTAGGACTTGCCGATCAGAAGGTCGGCGGTTCGAATCCCCGCGACGGGGTGAGCTCCCGTTGCTTGGTCCCTGCTCCTGCTCACCTAGCGGTTTGAAAGCATGTCAAAGTGCAAGTAGATAAATAGGTACCGCTCCGGCGGGAAGGTAAATGGCGTTTCCGTGTGCTGCTCTGGTTCGCCAGAAGCGGCTTAGTCATGCTGGCCACATGACCCGGAAGCTGTACGCCAGCTCCCTCAGCCAATAAAGCGAGATGAGCGCCCCAGAGTCGGTCACGACTGGACCTAATGGTCAGGCGTATCTTTACCTTTACCTATTCTACACTTACAATCATAGAGTTGGAAGAGACCACAAGGGCCATCGAGTCCAACCCCCTGCCAAGCAGGAAACACCATCAGAGCACTCCTGACATATGGTTGTCAAGCCTCTGCTTAAAGACCTCCAAAGAAGGAGACTCCACCACACTCCTTGGCAGCAAATTCCACTGTCAAACAGCTCTTACTGTCAGGAGGTTCTTCCTAATGTTTAGGTGGAATCTTCTTTCTTGTAGTGGTAGCACCTGAACTTTGGAACTCCCTCCCATTGACATGACTCTTTGCTGTACAAGTTTTTAGTACCTGCTAAAAAAAATTCATTGTTGTTGTTTGTTTGTTTTTTTTGGTGTAAGCAAGCCTACCCAAATGTGTACCTTTGACATGCATTTTAATGTGAAATTGTATTTTATTGCATACATTTTTAAAACCCCCGATTGGATTTTGAAAATGTTTAGGCTAGCTTGTTTTCCACATCTGATTTTTATCAGTAACTTTAATGTGTGTTGTATATTTCATGTAAACCACTTAGAGGTTCTGACGATTAAATGGCATATCAAGCCCGTTGCATAATTTTTATATATTCAAAAATCCTGGGCCCAGTTCAAACTGCAAGTTTTTATTGCAAAGCTTGAAATCCCTAGTTTGCAACTTGCTTTACCAGAAGGTCCCTTTCAAGTAAGGTTGGACACTTCAGTGTGCTCCAGACACAATACGGTTTTGTTGGATAGCACCCTATAATTATAATTGTGTTATCATTTAGGGCATTTAATATATAGATACCCCCTTTTAAGGAAGTGCTGTCAACAGAATGTATTGTTAAATCAGATATGCATTATATTTGGAAATGCACGGTGATGATTTTTAAAAATGTAATAATGCATGTTGTTGTTGCTTTTAAAAAATTAAAATCTCTAGCAGGTTTAAGGTCTTTCCACCTGTCATGACAATTGTCTAAATAAAAAGGAAAGAAAAAAAATACTTCCAGAGTTTTCTCCCCATCCTACCCCACCTCCCGTCCCTTGACTACTTTCCTTTTTAAATAAAATAAAATAAAATAGAAATTATTCCTCGCCATAGTCTGGATGAGGCTTTATTCACCAAGGCAACAAATAAAAGGAACACGACAGCAGCACATCTACACTGTGTTGCTAATGGTTACACTAATTTGATAGAGACAGATAAGTGTATGGCTTGGTTCTGGAACACTGCATTTCATGCTTTCAACTCCCACCCCCACCGTTGCATCTTCCCTTTCTGTTCATTTTAAGTAATATACCATTAATAATAATACTTGGCCTTTATAACCTGACTTTTTTTCCAAGTATTTACTCATTAATTCCCGCATGTCCTAGGCTGAGATACATTTATCACCGTTTTGACAAACTGGGCGCCGGGAATTAAGGTGGACTGGAGAGAATCCTACAGCCGGTACTCCAAACACAGTATATTATTCCTCACCCCCCCTCAGGAGCATGATGGGGGGCACAGGCAGACTCGCAACTTGAGTCGGATGAAGCCATGGCACTGCTTCTCTTAACTGGTGCTTCACTGTTCATGTAGCCACCATGTTGGCTGGAAGTAAAAGGAAGAGGACTCACCTGGGCGAGTCAGGTACATGAGCAGTTGCCTTAAAACACAGGGGTCAATGAGGGCTGGTCTATTGGAGTGAAGGGACACTTCCCCCAAAAAATTCAACCTGCCCCCACCAGCCATCACCTCCCTGCCTTACAACCAGCCCAGAGGATGGCACTGGCTGCCAGCTTTCTCCTCCATTGTCTCAGTTTTGCCCCTGAAGAATTCAGCAGGGAGGAGGAGGACGGGGATAGAACGGGCCTCAGTCTCTGCTTACCTTCACCCCAAGGAAAATGAACCTACGTTCCTGGAACCCCTGGATTCGGTCACTGCTCAGAGATTGGGGTGGCATGTAACAAGTCTCAGAGTAGGTCCATTGAAATCCACTGACTTATAAGGCATTTGTTTTTAATGGTTCAACCCTGACTATGACTAATTTTGGATCTCACCCTTGCTCCGTAAACCGGGATGAAGGAAACTAGGTTTTTATGAAACGATGCATTACTAGTGAGATATATTAATCTCTGTTTGAGTTTAGAAAAACTGTTTTTCTGAGGCCATCATGGGACAAATCTTCTGCATGAGAATCTAGAGAGAGTGCCAGGCACAATAGATGGTCCATTGGGAACCTTATGCAGACATATCTTCCAGTCATCTGTTTAGAGGCCTACAGCAACTACCAAAACAGCAGTTACCACTGGAAGTTGTGACTCTGGTCCAGGGTCCATCGCAGGAAAGGGAAACATGTGGTCCTCCAAATGTAGATGAACCTCAACTCCCATCAACTCCAGACCAGCATGGCAAATGTTCAGGAATGAAGGGAATTCCAGCAAAGCCTCAAGAACTGCAGGTTCCCCACAGAAAAATGTCACAAATTGTAGGGCCGTGGTATAACAGCACTAGCAGTATTGTATTTTATTGCAACGGTCGTGAGCCTAGAGCATCTTGAGTATAATGTAAGAACATTTTTTTTAAAGCCCTGCTGGATGAGACCAAAGAGCCATCTAGGGCTGCATCCTGCTCTCACAGTGGCCGAATGGAAAGCCCACAAGCAGGAAATGAGTGCAACAGCGCTCTGCTCATTTGTTCTGCCCAGGAACTGGCATTCAGAGGCCTCTGATACTGGAAGGAAGCATAGAATTGTAGAGTTGGAAGGGACCCCAAAGGTCATCTACTCTAACCCCCTGCAATGCAGGAATCACTGCTAAAGAATCCCTACCGCAGCTAAAGAATTCCTGATGAAGTACACAATCAACACGACAAAGGTAAAGGTAAAGACATCTGGCTGAGTTTCCCCAGCCACTCTGGGTGGCTTCCAACAGAATATTAAAATACATTAGTCCATCAAACATTAAAGGCTTCCCTAAACAGGGCTGCCTTCAGATGTCTTCTAAAAGTCTGATAGTTGTTTTCCTCTTTGACTTCTGCTGGGAGGGCGTTCCACAGGGCGGGTGCCACCACCCAGAAGGCCCTCTGCCTGGTTCCCTGTAACTTGGCTTCTCGCAATGAGGGAACCACCAGAAGGCCCCCGGTGCTGGACCTGTGTCCTGGCAGAATGATGGGGGTGGAGACGCTCCTTCAGGTATACTAGGCCAAGGCCGTTTAGGGCTTTAAAGGTCAGCACCAACACTTTGAATTGTGCTCAGAAATGTAAGGGACGCAACGTAAAGGACCCCTGGATGGTTAAGTCCAGTCAAAGGCGACTGTGGGGTTGCGGCACTTATCTCGCTTTCAGGCTGAAGGAGCGGTGTTTGTCCACAGACAGTTTCCCAGGTCATGTGGCCAGCAGAATTAAATTGCTACTGGGGCATGGAAAACTGTGACGAGTGCCAGAGCACATGGAAACGACGTTTATCTTCCCGTCACAGTGGTACCTATTTATCTACTTGCACTGATGAGCTTTTGAACTGCTAGGTTGGCAGAAGCTGGGACAGAGCAACGGGAGCTCAACCCATTGCATGGATTCAAACCACCAACCTTCCAATCAGCAAGCCCAAGAGGCTCAGTGGTTTAGACCACAGCGCCACCTGTGTCCCACCAACACAACTAGTAGCTATTCATAGGCTTATCCTCAAAAAACTTGTCTCAGTCTCTTCTAAATCCATGCAAGTTGGATGTCTGTCATTGCCTCTGTTGGCATGAGATCCCACACTTTAACAAGGCGCTGTGTGACGAAGAAGGACTTCCCTTTTCATCTTGGCTGCACCAGACTGTGGAATGACTTTCCTTAATTGAGTTCATGGCTTCATTGGTTGGTAATAGAACAAACAAGGCTGTTTAAACAAGGAAGGCTATGATTAAACAGGGTGTGTTCAATGGGGGGTTGAATTTATGAGGCACTTCATAAATCCACGATGCCAAGATGCAGATGACAGCAGATACTTGGGTACGGGAAAGGAAATGGAGCTGTGGGCTGGCTGGTCCAATGCCTGGCCAAGTCCCACAGTCCAGATGTACCGGTGACATTGATCCACTCTGGCCCCTCAAATAGGCCTGCACCACATCTGGGTATGACTATGGAAACAATAGAGGTGGGACATAAAGAAGAGCCTGCCACATCTGGCCAATAGCCCATCTCCTTCTGCATCCTGTTCCCACAGTGGCTGATTCAAGCACAATAGTAACTCTCCCCTCCTGTGGTTTCGAGTGACTGGTCCCCAGAATCATTACTGCCTCCTACCACAGAAACAGGAGGGACGCGGGTGGAGCTGTGGGTTAAACCACAGAGCCTAGGACTTGCCGATCAGAAGATCGGCAGTTCGAATCCCCGCGACGGGGTGAGCTCCCATTGCTCAGTCCCTGCTCCTGCCAGCCTAGCAGTTCGAAAGCACGTCAAAAGTGCAAGTAGATAAATAGGTACCACTCCGGCGGGAAGGTAATCGGTGTTTCCGTGTGCTGCTCTTGTTCGCCAGAAGCAGCTTAGTCAAGCTGGCCACGTGACCCGGAAGCTGTACGCTGGCTTCCTCGGTCAATAGAGCCAGATGAGTGCCGCAACCCCAGAGTCAGTCATGACTGGACCTTTACCTTTACCACAGAAACAGAGCATAGCCATTGTGACTAGTAGCCATTGATAGCTGTCTTCTCCTTGAGTTCCTGAACTTTCACAGAGTCCTTCTACCTGCAACGATGTGCTTATTCATTTCAGCTGAAGAGGCTGTCATTGCATGTGGGCCCTTCTATGCATGGTTCATCTCCCTCCCTTGAAATGAACTCTGGCTTTCATTGTTTGTGCAGGAAAAGATACCTGCTATGTCCATGTTCCATCCGACAGGTATTGCGCCAATGTGCGGAACAGAATATGGGGGAATCTGCCCTACAGATGCACTCTCAGATCCATTATGGGCCGCTCAGAGAAAATGGAGTCAGGGAGAGATGGTTGGTTTTTGAACGAGAATAATGGGAATGGCCTCATGTAATTGCGTATTCCGCACAGGAAAGTACAGAGGTATAAAGTTAATCACTAGTCAGGCCACCCCTATTTCTAGAAAAAGAACTTTAATACCATCTTTATCCAATGAAGTACCATTGTTATACCTGCATATTATGAAGGGTTTATTAAACCAGTGATAATCTATTCAAGATAAAGTGATCTGTATGGCCAACTGAGCACAGATCAGACAGAATGATGGGAGGTTATTGTTAAAATATGCAAATTCACATCCTATTGAAATGCAAACCCTCCAGATAAGATTTTTTTAAAAAATAAATCCAGTCTTTTTTCACGGCATGAAGGTAACCTAATGTTTATTGACTTCAAGACCATATAATGGAACGTAATATCTATTAGTCAGGTCCTTGGCTTCCTTTTGATTACAAGAGGTACATGTTCAGGCACCTACAAGGAGTGAAAAAAAGAATTTAAAAAAATACATAAAATATGGTCAGGCGTTGAGTTTCTACAAAAAGAATTAGCATTTTCATGCAAAGATCCACAGCTGTAATTCTTGAGTGATAAAATGGGAAATTTAGCTAGTCACCTGAAAGGTCTCTTTCACCCCATAATACATTTGGATCATAAATCTGCATTTGTTTCGGCTGAACCTGTTTCCAAGTCAACCTGGTTGAGATCACGGCTCCAGGTCAACCAAGTCAGAAGTAACAGCTCCAATAACCCATGAGAAGCTGGTCCATCAGAGAAGGAGCAAACATCCTTCACAAATGCACATATAATTGCTTGGTTCCTTCTCTGCATTGCACACACGGCAGCTAAGAATCAGCCTAGGCCTAACAATGGCAGAGAATATAAGGAAGTGAGAAGGCTCTTGCTGGACCTAGTTGAGCACACGGTACCCATAGTTGGAGGTGGTAATGCATCTGGAAACCACAGGAGGAGAGAGGGCTCTTTCTGTTCTTGTGCTCAGGTCCTGGTGTTTCCCACAGACATTTGGGTGGCCCCTGTGAGAACAGTACGTTTCTGAGCACAATTCAAAGTGTTGGTGCTGACCTTTAAAGCCCTAAACGGCCTTGGTCCAGTATACCTGAAGGAGCGTCTCCACCCCCATCGTTCTGCGCGGACACTCAGGTCCAGCGCCGATGGCCTTCTGGCGGTTCCCTCACTGCAAGAAGCCAAGTTACAGGGAACCAGGCAGAGGGCCTTCTCGGTGGTGGCACCCGCCCTGTGGAACGCCCTCCCACCAGATGTCAAAGAAATAAACCACCAGACTTTTAGTAGACATCTGAAGGCAGCCCTGTTTAGGGAAGCTTTCAATGTTTAATAGGTTATTGTATTTTTATATTCTGTTGGAAGCTGCCCAGAGTGGCTGGGGAAACTCAGCCAGATGGGCGGGGTATAAATGATTTATTATTATTATTATTAAATGCCATGGTGCACCTGCAGCAGCACAACCAGACTGCTTCATCTGCCCCAGCTGTAACAAAACGTGTCTCTCCTGTATCAGACTCTACAGCCACAGCAGGAGTTGTTACTCTCCTATGGTTGGACCTTATCTCTGAAGGTGCGCTCCATCATTGTCTTCCAAGACACTTGGATGCCAACACCAATTGACAACTGCCCTGGGATCCTCAGATGAAGGGTGGTATATGGATTTAATCAACAATCATATTATAATACTGAATCACACCATTGGTTCATCTAGTTCAGTGTTGTCCACATTGACTTGCAGAGCCTTTCCAGGATTTCCAGGAAGAGTCTTTTCCAAACCCACCTGGAGTTTTGAATTTGGGTCCTTCTGCTTTGCTAGGCAGGTACTATGGCTCTTCCACCATGGTGATCTAAGGTATTGTCATGGCTTGACAAACTTTGGTCTACAACGTGCACAAACTCATTCCCATACCCACACTTAAACCAGCAGGAAGGACAATAGCTGTGTTTGTCCAATGGTGGGAGGTGATTAACAGCATCACACTTGTTTTCTAGATGCACCAAACGCTTATTACAACTGGAGGCTGGTAATGTTTCCTTCAGAGCTGTTCCAGTTTATTGCCTTTTTCCTGATAGGGATACTGGCCCTGTATTCCCCCGCAAACTACATGTTCTGATTCAGAGAGAGCCTGTGTTATATAACTACTGCCCTGAAATGCTGCTGCTGCTGTTGTTATTTTTTTAAAAAAGAAAGCAAGCAGAAAGCACTAACAACTCAATAACGGAGAAACACGGCAAAGTTCTGACATGAACGTTACTAAGAGCCCCTTCGTACGATGCAATTTTTATCCATGTCCCGACTACAGGAGGATACAAACCGTCACAGTGAAAGGCAGATGCTTAAACTGGGCATGGTTGAATCTGTCAATTTCACTTGCTCTCACTTTCTTATTTTCCAGCCTGAAGATCGGCTTGCCACATTTCCTCCTGAGTTTCTGTTCTTTTTAAGTCTTCATGAAAAACTGTTGGTTTTTAGTGTGCATTTTCCCCAGTAAATCAACTTTTCCCCCAGTAAACCAACTTTTTGCCAAAATTTTGCCCGATACACCCTTTTTTTTTTGCTTGCCATTCTCACCAACATATGCAAGTTTATCCTCCATACTGCATAAAAGCTTTGGTTGGAGAACAGCAATGCAAAGTTTACCAAGTAGAATAGACTGGAACTATTACTTCCCTTCATCTGGACACTATACTTCTGTTGGTGCAATATAGAATTTTGGTTCATATTTTGTTTCCGGAAATGCAGATTAAGGAGTTTTGAGCAAGAATGCAAAACCGACCCAAATTTCTTCCCCTTCCCAGCAGGGATGGGGGGGGGGAGAGAGCAATTCAATTCAGTTTGCATTCTAAACATGACTTTAAAGCTGATTTGCACTTTCCAAAGCAACACACAGACTAAAACTCAGCCATCCCTTGAAATCTGCGCTCCTTTGAATTTTGCAATGTGTACGAAAATGCACATGCTGAGGTATAGTGTGCATAAGAATGCATATATTAGCAAAATAATTTTTTAACTCCCACTACATTAGGAAAATCACTTTGCAACTTTTAAACTGATTCGTTATAGACATAGACTTTGAGTAGACAAGTATAATGATATTTGGAATGCATTTATACATAATATTGTAGGTTATAGCAATATCGATATATGGATAATTATAATATACATTAGAGAAGTATATATGAAATTGTAATTGTTAACTTTCTTAATGATATCACATACCTTCAATTTTTAATTTTTTATTGTGTTCAATTAAAGTTTTTTTTTAAATAAATGTGCATATTGGGCAATATTGCAAACCAAAATGTGTTTATTAGAAGAAATTTGCACTGAAATTCTGACAAATTTTCATGAGGACCTTTTAAACAAACACAACCAAACTAATGTAGAAATGTAGAGAACCAATCTGAACAAAAATGAAAAATCAAGGGAAGCAAAAATTGATAGATTTTCCCACGCTTACATGCTGGTGGAGCTTGACAGGCACATATTCAGGGGTTCAAAATATCACCCAAAGATCGGGGCAAGCTTTTTGCGCCCCTCCAAGTTCTTCTCTGGCTCAGATAAATAACATCTAAGCAGGAGCAGAATTCCCCTCCCACCCTTGCTGGAACACAGAGCGAAAACGAGGTGATGCATAATGGCCGGAGACAAGCAGGGAAGAGAGAAATTCTAATAAAAAGATAACCAGCCCAGTTATGGCATCATTAGTGGGCTTTGACCCCATTGCCTCCAGCCCCAGGAATGAAGGCCTCGGCTAATGGAGTGAGCCAGGGAGAACGGGGAGAAAGGCTTCTCTGACTGATTGGAAAACCTTTTGAAAATGATTGTGGTTCATTTGCAGGATGGAGAGAGGGAAATCGTGGAGTTCCTTGGGATGCCTTGGCAAGCGTAGTGAAATCACCCTTTATTTTTTGCAAACTCTCCATACCTAGTTGTGTCCTGGGCCCTCGACATGCTGGGCCTGTCTTCTTGCTTTGTGTGCTACTAAAGCATGAGGCTCATTTTTATTTTATTGCATTTATATTTTATATTTATATTTCTCCAATGCGGCATGCATGGTAGTTCGCCCTCTCCTCATTCAATCCCCACGGCAACACTGTGAGGTAGCTTAGGCTGAGGCACTGTCACTGGCATAGCCCAGTGAGTTTCATGGCCATGTAGGGACCTGAAGCCTGGTCTCTCAGGTCCAAGTCCGACTCTCTAACCACTGACAAGTTGGTAAAAGTCTGAGCTGGGAATGCCCCCCACCAGCCAGCGCAGACAGTACTGAGCTACATGATCCAGTGGCTCCCTGAGTGAGAAGGAATGATCCCCTCCCTTCAGCTGGACAAAAGAACACCCACTTTAGCTAAGGTGGATTCCCAACTATTGGCATATCTGTCCATTTTTTGGACTTCATTATTTTTGTTTGAAAGGCATGCTCTGATGCCTGATGACATCACTGGAACCCCTTCCAGTACATTTCTGAGCACAATTAAAAGTGTTGGTGCTGACCTTTAAAGCCCTAAATGGCCTCGGTCCTGTATACCTGAAGGAGCGTCTCCACCCCCATCGTTCAGCCCAGACACTGAGGTCCAGCTCCAAGGGCCTTCTGGCGGTTCCCTCCCTGCGAGAAGCAAAGCTACAGGGAACCAGGCAGAGGGCCTTCTCGGTAGTGGCGCCCGCCCTGTGGAACACCCTCCCAGCAGATGTCAAGGCAATAAACAACTATTTTACATTTAAAAGACAACTGAAGGTGGCCGTGTTTAGGGAAGTTTTTAATGTCTGATGCTGCATTGTTTTTAATATTCGGTTGGAAGCCACCTAGATGGGTGGGGTATAAAGAATAAATTATTATTATTATTATTATTATTATTATTATTATTATTATTATTATTATTACTCCCAGTGACATAGGGGGCCCCATGATATCACCAGGAGGCCCTCTCCTAGGTCTCAGGTTTGGGCCCTGGAATCTCAGGGTCTGGAATGCTTCTGCCCTGGTAACCCTAGTCACTGTGTGTGTGTGTGTGTGTGTGTGTGTGTGTGTGTGAAAGAGAGAGAGAGAGAGATGGACTGTGACTGTGTTGTGGCAGTTGGGATGCTCTAGCCCTCCTCCTGCCTGCACAATCCTGATCAGAACATCCCTCTGGCTAAACTAACACCTTTCATTCTGGTGTGGCGGCCACACAAAGCAAAACAGAAACACTGCCCTGGGGTTTGGCCCTGTGACACCTTGGCATCAGCGTCCTCTGCACGAGATCTCAGAGTCCTGCTACCTCAGCATCAGCTCTGACCTTATTGCCCATCGCTTGGACTCTGGTTGGGAGAGGCAAACCATCTTCAGGGAAGCGTTAAAGAGATGGTTTTCGTGAGGGTTGGGCCGGGGCCAAGAGAAAAGCACTCGGACGTGGTGTTTTAAAGTTCTGATCTGTGCCTAGAAACGTAGAACAAAATGAAGTCTTTTCTTGGTGGGGCTGGCTGATGCGGCACAGGTCTGAAAAGTGATGTGAGTCTTCCTTCCTTCCTTCCCTCTCGGCTCCTCATTCACAGATGCCCCTTTTCACACGTCAATTAAAAATAGTTATAGCTGCAAAGAGAAGAAAAGGAAGGGAGAGGGAAGCTAAAAGGGGAAGATTGCAGCAGGCCTAATTAATCGAATTACCCTCTGCTGAAAGCTTTCCTGATGAGCTTTCCTGTTGTCCCTGGATGAAAACATACACTACACAGAGAAGGAACGCCAGCAATCTGTTGCTTAGCAGCCAACAATGTCTTTTGTGTGTGTGTTAGCGTGAGAGGAGACTAGCAGGAGAGGGGGAAGAGGAAGCACCTTAGCAGGGTAAACAAACTTCTTCCAAAACCCTCTCCGAAAATATTTCAGCCCAGTTAATGCCTGGTAGGAGAGGTGTTGCTAACCTGGCTTTCCCAACATCATCCCGTCGCGTAAGTTTATAAAATCTGCACATCACACTAGAAGTTGTCGACGTTCAATAAAGCTGAATTTTGGAAGATTCAGGGTAGATAAAGGAAAGTATCCCCCCCCCACCCAGCACCCAGTGCATAGTTAAATTATGGAACTCATTGATACAGGAGGCAGTGATGGTCACCAATTTGGATGACTTGTAAAGAGAATTGGAGAAATTCACGGATGAGAAGGCTACGGATGACTAGTCATGAGGGCTATAAAAAGGGTAAAAGACCCCTGACAGTTACATCCAGTCGCAAACGACTCTGGGGTTGCGGTGCTCATCTTGCTTTACTGGCGGAGGGAGCTGATATTTGTCCACAGACAGTTTTTCCGGGTCATGTGGCCAGCATGACTAAGCCACTTCTGGTGAAGCCAGAGCAGCGCATGGAAATGCCATTTACCTTCCCACCAGAGTGGTACCTATTTATATACTTGCACTTTGACATGCTTTCGAACTGCTAGGTTGGCAGGAGCTGGGACAGAGCAACGGGAGCTCATCCCGTCGCGGGGATTCGAACTGCCGACCTTCTGATCGGAAAGCCCTAGGCTCAGTGGTTTAGACCACAGCGCCACCCACGTCTCATAAAAAAAGGTAAAGGACCCCTGACAGTTAAGTCCAGTTGCAAATGACTCTGGGGTTGCGGCGTTCATCTCGCTTTACTGGCCGAGGGAGACGACGTTTGTCCACAGTCAGTTTTTCTTTTATACTTTACCACCATAGTTGGAGGGGCAGCAGTACTTCTGTACACCAGTAGTTTGAAGCCATGCATGTATGGGAATGGGATGCGGGTGGTGCCGTGGGTTAAACCACAAAGCTTAGGGCTTGCCAATCAGAAGGTTGGCGGTTCGAATCCCCGCGACGGGGTGAGCTCCCGTTGCTCGGTCCCTGCTCCTGCCAACCTAGCAGTTCAAAAGCACGTCAAAGTGCAAGTAGATAAATAGGTACCACTCTGGCGGGAAGGTAAATGGCGTTTCCGTGTGCTGCTCTGGTTCTCCAGAAGCAGCTTAGTCATGCTGGCCACATGATCTGGAAGCTGTACGCCGGCTCCCTCAGCCAATAAAGCAAGATCAGCGTCGCAACCCCAGAGTCGGTCACGACTGGACCTAATGGTCAGGGGTCCCTTTACCTTTACCTTATGGATGGGAATGAGCTTTTGTGCTCGGGTTCTGCTTGCGAGTACCCAACAGAATGATGGACCAGATGGACCATTGGCCTGACCCATGAATTTGTCTATTCCCCTTTTGAAGCCATCCAGGTTTCATGTTTGTCACACGATGGTGCAAAATATGAAATCCTGCAATTCCATCACTCCTTGAACGTCCTGCCAGCTCATGAAAGGTTGTGGTGGCAGCAGTGGGGTCCTCCTGCAGGAGGTGGTGCTGTGCTGACTGGGGCACAGCATGGAGGCAGTGTGGTCAAGGGAGCTCTGGGATGGCAGAGACCCTGCAGGATCACAGTTCCCACCACCCCCGGATATTGGACCATGCTGGCTAGGGCTGATGAGAGCCGGAGTCCCACAACATCTGGAATGCCAGAGAGATTTCTCATCTCTGCTGAAACAAAGAGCTCTCAACCTGGTGCTGGCAAGCAGCCGTTTATTTTATGAAGAACACCAGCTGCATTCATGGGTGCTGTTTTTATTTTATGAGAGTAAGACACAGGAAGGTCTTTTGCCCCCCAGGAAGACCCGTAGTTGAAATATATTCCTCATAAAAATAAAACACAGTTTACCAGTTTACTCCGGCCTGCCTCTGCCTTTGCTCTTATGAGTGTTGTGCTTTATTGTGTGTTTTGTGTGTGTGTGTTCTGCCATCCATTCTGTCCCGTCCAGGAAATGCTAGCTGCTGTAATAGGCTAAGGACATCTCTTTTGCTGTTATTCCAAATAGCAGATCTTTTTAAGAAGTCTAAAAATACCACCCTAATCAAAGTTTACTCTGTATCTGTTCTATGTCTTTCTTTCTTTCTCTTTCCCTGGCAAAGAGTGAGCCTGAATTTAACATTTCAATCAACTGGACAGAGCTAATTGGATAACCATCTGTTCCCAAATATGTTTCAAAGGCTGCACTACACTCAATGACACCGTAATCAGGGCTAATAAGGAGATCTTCTCTTTTGAAGTGAAGAGGGTGGATGTGGGAAGATATAGATTTTGTTGGCACAAGCACGTAGCTCCCCTCACTTGATTTCCCATCACCTGATTACTGGTTCACACGTGCACAAAATCACTTGTTCTTGGCTTGGGATATCTTGGCCAGAGTGATTGAAGCATCTGTAACCTCTAGGCCAGACTACTATTAATTCAGGATGTGTGAGCAAGCCCCCGAGATTGATTTTGAAGCTGTAGAATACCTTGGTTGCTGAAGGGCAAAGGCTCTATATGACACCCAAGGACATAAGACAAGCCGGCTGGATTCGGCCAATGGCCCATCTAGTCTAGCATTCTGTTCTCACAGTGGCCAACCAGTTGCCTGTGTGAAACCTGCAACCAGGATTCGAGCGAAACAGCACTTCTCTTGTGGTTTCCAGCAACTGGTATTCAGAAGCATTGCTTGTGGGTTTCCAACAGACATCTGGTTGGCCAATGTGGGAACAGGAAGATGGACTGGATGGACCAATAGCCGGATACAGCAGGTTCTTCTGATCTTCTCAAGTTCTTACAACACTGCAGCCATCAAGGGATAGAAGTGAACATGGGGAACAGTCATTGAAGCTGTTGGTACGACCCATTCTAAAGCCCCTGCCTCCTGCGGCAAATATATCAGAAAGAGTTAGACTGAAGGTCAATATAATTGTCCAAACCAACGGAACAAAACTATTTGATCTGGAAATCAAAGCTGTCAGATCATGAGCACGAGACTAGTTATTTCTTTAAGCCTTGTTTTGCCACTGATAGTAAATGAAAATGATGGAATAATATTAATGAAGTTGTGCACTGGGTCATCAGCGATTCATTCATACATGTGTACCATCCCACCACCAGTGGAAGAATTGGCCCATAGTGTTTCTTCATAAGTGCAAAGAACACCCAGTAAGGAAGGATGTTGCTATATAGAATATTGCTGCCTTAGATCAAATGAATCTTTCCATTCATAGTAGTCACCTTGCAGAAAGATATTTATATCTTAAACAAACAAAGATAAATTTATATATAGCCTGTTGCAGTGTGTTTCAAATCTGAGCTGGAAATACTTGCCCTGTTTAGGCGACAATCTTGGAAAGGACCTAATTTCAGTTTCATAAGAACATAAGAAGAGCCTTGCAGGATCAGACCGAAGATGTATCCAGTCCAGCAGTCTGCTCTTACAGTGGCCAGCGAGCTGCTTATGGGAAGCCCACGAGGAGGAGAGTGTAATAGCAGCATTCTCAGCCATTTACAATGCCCAGCAAATGTCATTCAGAGGCATACAGCCCCTGGCAACGGAGCTGAAACATAGCCATCGTGGCTAGTGGCCATTAATAGCCTTGAATTTTGAAACTTCCTTGTGACTCTTGAATGTTGGTAAGTATAACAAATTAAACAACAACAACGTCAACCCCATTTTAAAGCCACCCAAGTTGGTGGCTGACACTACAGCTTGCAGAAGCAAATTCCAGGGATCCAAACTACAAGAAAGAAGATTCTACCTAAACATTAGGAAGAACTTCCTGACAGTAAGAGCTGTTCGACAGTGGAATTTGCTGCCAAGGAGTGTGGTGGAGTCTCCTACTTTGGAGGTCTTTAAGCAGAGGCTTGACAACCATATGTCAGGTGTGCTCTGATGGTTTTTCCTGCTTGGCAGGGGGTTGGACTCGATGGCCCTTGTGGTCTCTTCCAACTCTATGATTCTATGAACTCTGCACTGTGTGAAGAAGCAACAACATAAGATGAGCCTACTG
Source organism: Podarcis vaucheri (assembly GCF_965113315.1). Lineage (NCBI taxonomy): Eukaryota > Metazoa > Chordata > Lepidosauria > Squamata > Lacertidae > Podarcis > Podarcis vaucheri. The sequence continues at coordinate 4,887,132 of NC_138749.1, forward strand.
GGTCAGACCTATACTCCACCTAATCCAACATTCTGTTCTCACAGTGGCCAACCATATACCGTATTTTTTGCTCCGTAAGAGGCACTTTTTTCCTCCTAAAAAGTAAGGGGACATGTCTGTGCGTCTTATGGAGCGAATGTATGGTCGATCGCTGGCTCCCTTTCTGGCCCTGGTCCCTTGCCCAGGTCTCCATTGTTGAATGTTCTGCAGACAGAGGCTGTTTAAGTCCCCAGTGATATGTGACTGGCTGATTAGATTATCTGTCTGGAAACGGTAGAAACGGCTCCCTTTCCTAAAGAAGCTGCAGAACTGTGAGTTGAACCCCAGAAAAACAGGATTTTTTTCCCTTTGCAAAAGAAGCTGCACAACTGTGAGCTGATCCCCAAAAAACGGGGCTTTCCCCCTTTCCTCCTCTAAAAACTAGGTGCGTCTTATGGTCAGGTGCATCTTATGGAGCAGAAAATACGGTACCTGGAAGAAGCAGTACTCTACCCATCTGTGATTCCCACCAATTGGCATTCAGAGGTCTATGGCTCTGGCTGTGAAGGTAAAACATAGCCATAATGGCTAGTAGCCAATGATGGCCTTCTCCATGTATTTGTCCAATCCTCTTTTAGAGCCATCCAAGGTATTGCCCATCACTGCCTCTTGTGCGGGAGAGTTCCATAGTTTAAAGAAGCCGTGCTTTCTTTAATCTGCCCTGAATCTTCCAACTTGTGTGCCCACAAGGAGGGAAGGAGGGAGGGAGGAAAGCTTTTCTCTAACCGCTTTCTCCATGGCATGCATTACTTTATAAATGTTCATTTGTCGTCTTTTCTCTAAACCAGTTTCCCAAACTTGTGCCTCCAACTGTTGTTGGACTACAACTCCCATCATCCCTGGCTAGCAGGACCAGTGTTCAGGGATGATGGGAATTGTAGTCCCAAAACAGCTGGAGACACAAGTTTGGGAAACCCTGCTTTAAACGAAAACATCCCAAAGGCTTAAACCTTTCCTCATAGGCAAGTACTTTCCTTTGTTTGTTCTGAAGCTTCCAACATTCAACTTCTGTTGGTTTCTGGTTTTATAAGAGCAGAAGAACAGCTTCTCCCTATCCACATTATTCACCCCATGAATTTTATTAGAGAATTTTGCCAAAGGGGTTGCCTCACTACTATACCATGAAGTCCCCCTTTCCCCCTGTGTGTGCAGCTAAAAAAAGAGAGCACTGGGGAAGTTGAGTTGGGTAATTTCACCATATAGCCCATATTTTCCTTTAAGTGACTTTTAGACCTTGTTTTTGGACCATTTGGAATGCAAGTGGCTTCAAGGCCTTTGAGGTGATCATGTAAGTGAATAGAATATGGATGTGCTGGGCTGGTTTTATGACTTAAAGAAAGAAAAGCCAAACCCAGACTTGGCTTCATGTCAAGAGAAGCTGAGTGCTGTGGGCAGAAAGGGAGGAGACTTAAATGGCTGAGAGGGTGGAAGAAGTGAGGAGGGAAAGGCAGGCAGTGGGCAGGGAAGCAAGGACCTAATATGAGAGGTGAGGAGGAGTGGGAGGTAAAAAATAATGAAGGATTCAGAGACAGCCAAATCAGTCCTTTTGCCTGTTTCCTGCCCTTTCTCTTGCACACACAATTATGTTCTATTTCAATATGAATCGTTCATTTTTTAAAAGAGGTACACCGCTTCCAAAATACATACCTTAATCCGTATTTGCTTCAGAAAATAAGCAGCACAACACATATTTCTCAGTGGTTTCCACTGTGTTGCAACATTTGGAGAAGTGTGAAATCTAGTAGATAGCTAAGTTCCTCCAGTTTTGCACAGTAATCTGGGAGGTGCCAATCAGGTAGCATTGTAGAGGAATTCACAAATACCTCAGGAATCTCTGGAAAGACCTCGGGCAGCCTTGCGTTGCAGTGCCAGAGCTAGAGGAACTGTGTGGTGTTATTGTGAAGGGAAGGAGAATGCAGGGGGCCATTGCTCAGGGTCAAGGCACATGCTTTGTCAGGTTCAATCTTTGATATCTCCTGGTATGGTCTGGAGACAGACCTTCCTGAAATGCTGGCCTAAAGGGGAGCTGGAGTTGCAGGCTTCACAGCCCCTCCACATGAGCGGCAGGCGGAGCCACATGATTGGGGGGATTCCCAGCTGTGTCATCCCCTGGCCGGCCAATCGGTTGGCTCGGGGGTGTGGCCTGCCCTATTTAAAGCAGGATGCAGCCAGGGATCTCCCTCTTTGCCACCACCAGCTGCTCCTGTTTTTTCCCACCCTCCCGCCCTATAAGGTTTTCGTTCCTTGACCTTGCTATGGACCTTGGTTGGTCGCCATTGAGGGGCCTGGTAAGAATTTTTCCACTTGGCAACTTGGCACCAGCCACTTGGTTTTCGCCCACCTCTTAGCAAATCATCACAACTTTCTGGGTATTGGCGGTTAGGCATTGGTATTGCTCTGTAGATGGAAGAGGGGAGGAAGTGCCATCCCCTGCCCCACATATTGAAGGGTAGTCCAATAAAGGATTCTGGGGTGCGTTGCCCTGTCAGAAGCCTATGGAGATGAGGGCCTAAGCCACACCCCCTATCGGTGACCCTGGGGGTGGTGGTTCCTAGTTGATGTGCCTCAGCAGGACTCCCCCTACTGGTGGTTAACTCTTCCCGGACTTCAAGAAGATGGGCTGGAGTCGGATATAGTCGGTTAGGACCAATGCCTAAGCCAATACCGCTCTTCACCTGTAACCAATAAAGTTGTGGCCATTTTTAGCCCATTAACCTTAATAATTGTGTTATGTGCCATTATTTCCACCTGGAGGGGTCGGGAACTCGCCATGCAATATTGAGCTAGAAGGACTAATGGCGTGGCTCAGTCTTAAAGTAAAGGTAAAGGGACCCCTGACCATTAGGTCCAGTCGTGGCCGACTCTGGGGTTGCGGCGCTCATCTCGCTTTACTGGCTGAGGGAGCCAGTGTACAGCTTCCAGGTCATGTGGCCGGCAGGATTAAGCCGCTTCTGGTGAACCAGAGCAGCACACGGAAATGGAAACGCCGTTTACCTTCCCACTGGAGTGGTACCTATTTATCTACTTGCACTTTGACGTGCTTTCATAGAATCATAGAATCATAGAGTTGGAAGAGACCACAAGGGCCATCGAGTCCAACCCCCTGCCAAGCAGGAAACACCGAACTGCTAGGTTGGCAGGAGCTGGGACCAAGCATCGGGAGCTCACCCCGTCATGGGGATTCGAACCACCGACCTTCTGATCAGCAAGTCCTAGGCTCTGCGGTTTAACCCACAGTGCCACCCGCATCCCTTGGCTCAGTCTTAGGCGCCTATTTATGATCCTATTTTGGAATGGATGTAGCAAAGTGTTTGAGCATGTGCTTGGCATGTAGAAGGCCCCACATTCAATTCCTGGCATTTGCAAGTACAGCCAGGAAAGTTACTCCCTGTCCAAAACCCTGGAGAGACTCTGCTGGTCATTGCAGACAACACTGCGTTTGAGAGACCAATGGTCTTACTTAGTGTAAGACAGTTTCCTACGTTCCAGGGATGGAGGACTTTAGAAGCTGTGTCCTCAAGGGAGAGGAAGGCAAACACTCGAACCTTTTGCCCAGATCCTTGACTGCTGGTCTACAGTAAGTTCGAATTCTTCCACTCCCATTCCACGAGTTTCAGCTCATGCAGTTGTCAGCAAAACTGTTTGTAGATGTGGGGAGGGAGGGGGTTAGGGGTGGCTGAGAGGCGGGGAAAAAGAGCTCCAGGGTTGCTCCATTAAATTCTTCCTTCCCATCATTGTGGGTTGTTAGACATCTGCTTTTTCTCTTGGCTGAGAAGCAGCTGCACTCCACTGGTAAGGGAAGTGATATATGGAGCAAGCCGGCTGGATGGATGGAGATGATGAAGGTGTTCCTTGAATCCTGTTTTATTTTTTAGGGGGGAAAGGACACTTTGGTGCTGAGGTCAGCATGAAGAATCGCTTTGGGTGAAAGGTTAATGTCAATGGCAGTGACACCATTTGAGGAGGGTGAGAGCAGTAACATGAACACCCTCATTTCCCCCCAGAGAATATTGAGAGACCACGCATAATAATAATAATAATAATAATAATAATAATAATAATAATTTATTATTTATACCCCGCCCATCTGGCTGAGTCTCCCCAGCCACTCTGGGGAGTCTTTTAAAGATGTTTTTTAAAGATAGGATAACTGCTTATTTCCTTCACATCTGAAGGGAGGGTTTTCCACAGGGTGGGCGCCACTACCAATAAGGCCCTCTGTCTGGTTCCCTGTAACCTCACTTATCACAATGAGGGAACTGCCAGAAGGCCCTCAGCGCTGGATCTTAGTGTCCAGGCTGAATGATGGGGGTGGAGACACTCCTTCAGGTATACAGGACCGAGGCCATTTAGGGCATGAATATTATGGGCTGTCCCGTGAATCCACTGGATGAAGTAGCGGAAGAACGTTGCCTCAGGAGAGTGAGGAAAATTCTAAGGGATGATTCACACCCTGGCCGGCACTTTCTTGATCTCCTGCCCTCGGGCAGAAGATATAGAGGCATGATTAGTCACACCAACAGGGTAAAGAACAGCTTCTATCCATGGGCTGTTAGGCTATTGAATGAAAAAATAACAATAGGGCAATTGACTTTCGGTTCTGGTGTGTGTGTGTGTCAGAAAATGAGGGGAATTAAGACTAAGAGAGCTGAGTGGGGGGTGCTCGTGTATACAAGCTGTACAAGTGAAAATAAAGTATTTCATTTCATAATTGGGACTACTACAGATGCCACATAATACCTGCTCTGCTTTTGTAAGAACTTGGTCACCTCGTGTGGCGGTGCCTGGACTTAGGAACTCCCTGCCTCTTGAGAACAAGCAGGTACTGTCACCGTACTCTTCTCAGCCCCTGCTAAAAACATTCTTGTTTAGACAAACCTACCCAGATGCTTAGAAAATTGAGGTAATTTTAATCGCTCTCATAGTATTTAAACTTTTAAAGCATGGTTGCAATTTCCCCCTTGATTTTGTTGTTTGTATGTTTGTCGTTGCAGTTTTGTAAACTGCTTTGAGGTGTTTTACGAGCACATGGTGCATAAATCTTGTGGAATGAATGAATGAATGAATGAATGAATGCACATGCCATTTTCCAGCCTCTTCAGCTGAAATGAATAAGCACGTTGTTGCAAGTAGGAGGACTCTGAATTCATTGACAAATTCACGGAGGGCTATCAATGGCTACTAGCCATGATGGTGCTCTGCCTCTGCGGTTGGAGACAACAATGTTTCTGAATACCAGTTCCTGGAAATAACAGAGGGGAGAGAGTTGCTCTTGTGCTTGTGATTGAATCCTGCTTGGGGGTTCCCACAGCATTTTGTTGGCCACTGTGAGAACAGAATGCTGGACTAGATGGGACATTGTCCTGATCCAACAGCCTCTTCTTATGCTGGTATGTAAAGGTAAAGGGACCCCTGACCGTTAGGTCCAGTCATGGACGACTCTGGGGTTGCAGTGCTCATCTCGCTTTATTGGCCAAGGGAGCCGGCATACTGCTTCTGTGTCATGTGGCCAGCAGGACTAAGCCGCTTCTGGCGAAACCAGAGCAGCGCACGGAAATGCCGTTTACCTTCCCGCTGGAGTGGTACCTATTTATCTACTTGAACTTTTGACGTGCTTTCGAACTGCTAGGTTGGCAGGAGCAGGGACTGAGCAATGGGAGCTCACCCCGTCGCGGGGATTCGGACCGCCGGCCTTCTGATCGGCAAGCCCTAGGCTCTGTGGTTTATCCCACAGCGCCTCCTGTGTCCCATGTTGGTATGTACCCTCCAGCCAAACACTGGCAAGCGGCCCCCAGAACGTTGCCCAGAATGCACAGCAGCCCTCGGGCCGGAGGAGGCTCCCCAAATAGCTCCTTTCCAAAAAGACAGCAAGCCAGCGTCCCCTTTGCAGACTTTCCCCTCTCTTTCTCCTCTACTCGCCCTCTCTCCTTCTCCTCCTGCTCAAACTCACAGCTGATTAAATCTGACACAATAGTAAAAATATTACACCAAAGCTCAAGCAAATTTTTATTTCATTAGCGGCACAAAGTGAGTCATCTTGAAGATGACACCAACTCAGGCTGCTTTTTCATTCTTCCCTCTGCCTTTCCCGTTCTCTTTCTCGGCCCTCCTCCTCCTTCTCCAGCCTTGTATTTAATCACCACTCCTACTTTATTTTTTATTTTTTATTTTTTTTGCAATTCCACAGCAGAAAGATCCAACTTTTGTTCTTCACGCTATTAATTAACACCGCGCTCCAGCCTCAACCATACTTTAATGATGAATAAGGTTAAATTCCAGACAACGTTCTGTATGTTGCCATCAATTAACTTTTTTTTTCTGAAAGAGCGCTTCATTAATATACATCAATCAGCAGGGCCCATGCTTGGGAAACTTGGAGAGGGGGCTCCAATTTTTATTTTATTTTATTTTTTAAAAAAGTGTGTGTCTCTCTCTGTGTGTGTGCCCATGTGCAAATCAATGTGATACCCAAGGAAGCTCATGAGCTGATCATCTTCTTAAAGGTTAATTAAGAATTTGAGGAAGAATGGAGGGGCTGTAGCCGAGGTGATGGACATTCGTGCCTCTTCAGATCATTAAGTACTAATTAGGTTTGGAAAGTCTATTGGTTTCATCAAGGCAAGCGAAGGTCCCTGGATACCTCCCTGCGAAATGTCACTAGTATTTTATCTCCTTTTTATGAACAAAAGGTGGTTTATTCTCAGGTGCGGGTGCTGCCTTACGCGCCATGCGCGGCATGTCAGATTCCATAAATTTCACGCAAATAGTACGGAGGGAAAGGTCTCTCTGGGAGTCCTGCTAAAAGTGGGAGATGTAGACGGGAAAAGTAACCAGGGAGAAGGCAGGCAGGCTGTGATGAGGAGTGGGAAGAAGGATGGATGGTAGGAGCAAAAAAAAATTCCCCCCACAAGGTCTGGAAAGAGTGGGAAACTCAATCTAGCAAAAACTGCATGGCATCTGCCCTCATTGCTAAATGGTCTCCTCTTAGAAATGGTTTGCTAGCTGCTACACACCATTGCATAGGGCAGTCTGCTAATGACCCAGAAAGGGAAGAAGAGCGTTGTTCAAGCCCAAGGGCTGCATCCCTTTGTTGCATGTTAGAGCATGGTGGAAATAATGCCAAGGTTGCAGGTTTGATCCTCGTAAGAGACAGCTGCATATTCCTGCATTGCATGGGGTTGGACTAAATGATTCTTTAGGTACCCTTCCAACTCTACAATTCCACAATTCTATAATAATAATAATAACAGCAATAATTTATTATTTAAACCCCGCCCATCTGGCTGAGTTTCCCCAGCCACTCTGGGCGGCTCCCAATTGAGTGTTAACAACAATACAGCATTAAATATTAAAAGCTTCCCTAAACAGGGCTGCCTTCAGATGTCTTTTAAATAAGATAGCTGCTTATTTCCTTCACATCTGAAGGGAGGGTGTTCCACAGGGCGGGTGCCACTACCAAGAAGGCCCTCTGTCTGGTTCCCTGTAACCTCACTTCTTGCAATGAGGGAACCTCCAGAAGGCCCTCGGCGCTGGACCTCAGTGTCCAGGCTGAATGATGGGGGTGGAGACGCTCCTTCAGGTATACAGGACTGAGGCTGTTTAGGGCTTTAAAGGTCAGCACCAACACTTTGAATTGTGAATTGTGCTCGGAAAAGTTATGAATGGTCAGGAAGCCTGCCGAGCAGCAAGTCTCAGTCTCCTCTAGCAAGGGCTATACTGGCAAACAACAGAGCCTTTTTTTTTTTTGCATTCACTGAGCCTGCTTTTTTCCTTCTCCCTCCTAATCCCATTTTTTTCTTGTGTCTCATATCTTTTATACTGTAACCTTGAGGGGAAGGATGATCCGACTACTGATTCTTGTAAACTGCTGCGGGACCCTTTTTGGCTAAATAGCAGAGTAAAAATACTTTAAACAGAATAAACATTGTGTTACAGTCTTTCTGGTGGGACTGTACCACCTCAGTGTCATGTGTGTATGAGGGTTTACCAACCCCATGATAAATTGTCCAACACACATGAAAAAGGACTGATTTTGCCACACTCCACACGCAACACGAGGAAATAGTTTTAGACTTATGCCTTTTCAGGTGAGGTAGGGTCCCCACTTGAGGGCTGTGACATACAGAAATCTATGCAAAAAGTGTCCCAAAGTCTCAACTGATAAAGAGGTTCCTTTTCACATGTCAAAGAAAACCGCAACTCAAAAGCCTTGCCTTGTTTTTAAAGTATCAGCCTGAAAGTCAGCTTTACCTAGTGTGTATTTAGCCAGAGGCTGGGAGCAGGTAACAAAAGATTTAAAAATAGTAAAACAGCCCATTAAAACTCAATTAAAATCCAATTAAACAGCTAAGAACATTACAAATGTTAAAACGCTCAGCTCTTTACCAGCCAACCCGCCCGACACTTGCCCAAATAAGGAGACCTTCAAACTGCAGCTGTCTGTATTTTGCTGTGAAGTACCAAATTATCAGTTTCAGATATGCCAGGAAAACAGCCCAAGAGCTCTCCTCTGTGCTTTGTTTCAGAGGGGTAAACTACCTCCGAAAATGGAGGTTCTCTTTAGCATTAATAATAATAATAATAATTTTTATTTATACCCCGCCCTCCCCAGCCAAGGCCGGGCTCAGAGCGGCTTGCAAGCAATAATAAAAACAAGATGAATGATTACAACTTAAAAACAAAAATAAAATACAACATTAAAATAATGGAACATTAAAATATTAAAATGTAGCCTCATCGCAGGAGGAGAAGGAAAAGAAAAATGAGAGGGAGGGAGGGAATCAAACTGGCTCCAAGCCAAAGGCCAGGCGGAACAACTCTGTCTTACAGGCCCTGCGGAAAGAAATCAGATCCTACAGGGCCCTGGTCTCATGAGACAGAGCATTCCACCAGGCCGGGGCCAGAGTTGAAAAGGCCCTGGCTCTGGTTGAAGCCAATCTAACTTCCTTAGGGCCTGGGACCACTAGGGTGTTGTTATTTATGGACCTTGAGGCTCTCCGTGGGGCATACCAGGAGAAGCGGTCCCGTAGGTACGAGGGTCCTAGGCCATGAAGGGCTTTAAAGGTCAAAAGCAGCACCTTAAATCTGACCCTGTACTCCACCGGGAGCCAGCGCAGCTCTATTCGTCTACATTGTGACTAATAGCTGCAGATAGGGCTTACCCCACCCCAGAAATATCTCTATTCCACTCTTAAGCACTTTTGAGAGAGTGGCAGAGAACTCCCTAAGCTGATTGCATGGAAAAGAAAGTTTCCTTGGCCTGATCATCCATTTCATCAAATGCCTTCACAATTTCAGGAGAGAGAAAGAAATCATTTACACAGCCTCACTTTTAGCCATTGTATAGTAAGAGAGACCACTGACTCACTAAGCCCAAACCCTACAATTTCCAGGTGATCTTCCTCCTTTTTACCAGAGATTCCAGGAATCGACTGAATGTGGGACATGTCACATAAAAGTCACGTGCTTGGCCACTGAGCATGGGCCCCATTAATAGATGGGTACATTTTTAAAATTTATTTTCAATACTTTATATAAGTTGTTCAGGTACATGATAATATTCCTGCCCCCGCTCATTCTGAACATCTTACCGTGAAAATTCTGCCCCACTCTGCTTCTGAAATTTCCGCAGGAAATTATTTAAAAGTGTTTATAAACTGCTTAATAGTTTTAAAATTGCCAGGCGGTGTACGGTATAAAAGAAACAATATCATTAAAATGCAACATCAATCCCCATAAAAGGTAATATAAAAGTACAGCGGTATCTTGGTTCTCAAACGCCTTGGTTCTCAAATGCCAAAAACCTGGAAGTAAGTGTTTTGGTTTACAAACGCTTTTCGGAAGCTGAACCTCCGATGTGGCTGTAGGCTATTGTTTCCGGGGCACCTGCACCAATCAGAAGCTGCGCCTTGGTTTTCTAACATTTCAGAAGTCAAACAGACTTCCAGAATGGATGAAGTTTGGCACTTTTGTTTTTGCTACTTATTTTGCGTTTTTGTTTTTGAGGCTTTTTGTGTTAATTTGTTTTTGTGACTGTGTGGAACCCAGTTCAGCTACTGATTGATTGATTGATTGTGTGACTGTGGAAAAGGATAAAAGCCCTCCATCGAAACAATGACTATCATCAGTGCAGGTAAGATTTTTTTTAAAAAATTAAAATACTGTCTTCTTTATTTTATAGTACAGTACATTGATTATTGCTTTCATTTTATAGCTCAATGGTCTAGTTAGAGAGTAAAATTCATGTTAAATTGCTGTTTTAGGGGTTGTTTCTAAAAGACTGAAACAGATTAATCTGTTTTGCATTACTTTCTATGGGAAAGCGCGCCTTGGTTTTGGAACGCTTTGGTTTTGGAACAGACTTCCAGAATGGATTAAGTTTGAGAACCAAGGTACCACTGTATTGGGGTGGATTGGCGCACAGCATAGCCACAATGGCTAGTAGCCATTGATAGCTGTCTCCTCCATGAATGTGTCTATTCCTCTTTTAAAGCCATCTAGATTGATGCCCATTTCTGCTTCCTGTGGAAGTGAGTTGTTCTCCAACCAGGCCTTTGGCTGGTTAACATTCTACGTCCTTCTTTGTGGCGGTTGTGGATTGTTTTGTTAATGTTTTTATTATGCATTTTGTGTTTCAATTTTGTATTTCTACGCTGCGAACGGCCCTGAGCTCTTCAGATGAAAATCTGATGAATAAAAATGGCGGGGGTCAGTTTGCCATGTGCATTCTCAACCTCCAAAGCACGTTGCAAAAGAACAAAGAAGAAAACGACAACACACAATTGTGTTTGTGCAATACCTAGGGGTGGGCTGAATTGGGCGGTGGTTGGGATACAGGAAGGAGCAGAGAAGAGGGAAAGAAGGAGCTGCTGCGCTCATCGAAGATGCCTCCCAGCATAGGAAAAATGACAAGTCACTGACAACGAGCTCTCCCTTGGCATCCGAGATAGCTGGACGGAAGGGGGAGGGAGGGGTAGCCGCTGATAACAGCACGGCCCACACGTCTGCTCCGGAATATCAAGGAGTGGGTGATAAGCCCCGCATGATGCCTGCAGCACTTCATCTCCCGGCAACTTACTCTCTGCAATATGGAGAGGATTGCCACTAATCCTGGCGCATTACTGTTCACTTGACAGAAGTCGCCTCAAACAACTTGCGTCTGTTCTTGTCCTGATTTGCTGTCGGTATTTATTAAGACTACTGCGTTCAAAATGGCACAGAACATAGCCTGCAGATAACATCTTAAGCTCGGAGCCTCGGAATATATGTGTGGATACACACACACACACACACACACACTCAACGCCAACATTCCCAACGATGGGCGTATTGTATCGTCAAATGGGCCACCATCGCTTGACCTCCATTTTGTCTTCTGCGAGAAGACAGGTCACGAGTCAGGGGCCAGGCTCTGCGAGAATCTCCATAGCCCAAACTTGGCAAAATTCACAAAGTACAGTATGATATTTGTGGTTGAAGAATGTATGGAGAATAGCATATGCAGAGAAAATAGCCCATGGTGTATCAGTACTGAAGGAGGGAAAAACACCATACACCTTCTATGCCATTGGTATAGGGAAGGTATTTAACGTTTAATTATGTTTCTATAAATGTTGGCAGCTGCCCAGAATGGCTTGGGCAACCCAGTCAGATGGACCTAATGGTCAGGGGTCCCTTTACCTTTACATCACACTGTAGAGAATTCATCAGTTTAACTATGTGCCGTGTGTGAAGAAGTTGCCTCTGTCTTCAATCTTGTACCATTCAGTTTCTTCTCCACCCTCACCTCTCCCCCCCCCTAACATTTAGCCTCATGGGATGCCCTAGGTTCCAGTATTACAAGATAGCGTGAGGAAAGTTCTCTCTATCCATACCACGTGTAATTTTATAGACCTCTACCATGTCCTTTCTTACTTGCCTCCACACCCTCCAAATTCTTAATCAATATCGAGACTTCTGACTGAAACCCTGGGGAGCTGCTTCCCATCAGTATAGACTATACTGAGGTAGATGGAATAATAATAATAATAATAATAATAATAATAATAATAATAATAATAAATTTTATTTATATCCCGCCCTCCCCAGCCAAAGCCGGGCTCAGGACGGCTAACGACAATAAAACGGTACAAAAGTACAACACAAACAACACTCTAAAATCATTCATTATAAAATTAATTCAAAACAAGCCACTGGCAACCATTGGGCTGATTGAGTATTAAGCAGCTTTCTAGGCTCCCGTGACCGCATGTTGAATTTCCTCCCAATAAAAAATGGTGAGGGCCAATTATAACTCAATGCCCAATGCCCAATGATTATTCTGCTAAACAGGTTGCTTTCCATCATCGTCCATAGTCATTGGAAACCTCATTTCACTAATCCTCTGACTTCTGGCATTTGGGGACATATTTGTGCAACCGTTTAATGTTCCCCATATGAGACAGCTGCATATGATCCCCAGGTTCCCTTCCAACTCTACAATTCTATGATCCTATGATCATTGTTAGCCTTGAAGGCAAAACAATGAACAGTGGAGGGTACTGAAACACCATCTTTTGTTTGCTGAAATTCCACACAGTACCCTTCTATTTTCAAACCCATCTCTTCCTCAATAAGGGATAGAAACTTGATTTTTTTAAAAAAATGAGTGAATGTAAGTTTCTTAGGATGCCATTTTTTAAAAAATAAAATAAAATAAACAAACCAAACAAACAGATATTTATTCCTGTCATGTAGGATCCTGGAGGTACAGAAAAAGAAACCTTCTCTCGGTTGTTTATTGGGATTGAGGGAGAATGGAGCAGGGACGGCAATTTGCCTTGAGAATTGCCGAGTACCACCAGAACAGCCCACTTTTTACAAGCCTAAAGTATTATGATTGCATTGATTTCCATCATAAATCATATTTCCATCCTCCATCTCCCTCTTTCTCTTCTCCCTGAACTGACTCAAATAAGCCTCAGTGTTTCCTTTAGCTGTTGCCAGAACTGAGGCTTGAGATGTTATTAGGGTAATGATGATAAATTTTACCCTCAAGCCAGACCATTTCCACATTACAGATAATCTTCCCACCCCACCCTCATTGCCACACACACATCCCAAATAAGTTCTGTTATTGGAATCCAAGACCAGCCACATCTGCCAGTTCGGAGACTGCATGAAGAGCTGGCTCTCAGCTGTAATGGGTTTATAGATTTGAAAATTTGCTGTAAACAAATAAATGAGGAGATGGGAGGGAAAGGCAGGAGGGGAGGGTCGGGAAATGAGCAAAGGGAGAAAGCGAGAGATGCAGATCTTCATCCTACAGGCTTCTCAGCCAGTGGAGTGCGTCCTTAGCAAGGAGCAAGCAACAGCTTGGAGGCATCTGAGGACATCCATCCACGCGTTGTACGTGCCCAGATGAAGATAGCAATGACATGTGCTTGGATCTTATACCCTGCCTGTATTTTTCCCCCCTTTGTGGCTTTTTACTTTTTTTAATGTCTCCCTCCAGCTAAATTTGCCTTCTCAATATCCCCAAATGCTTTGCAAGGGGATGGTTTCAGGACCTTGGAGAGCTGCCTTTGCTCAGAGTCCCTTCTCTGGTTGTTCTTACCTCAGTGCTGCTTTCATCAACTGCATAGCAGCTCTTTAAGAACAGGTACTGATGGGTCTGCCCTGGTCCTTTTCACAACACTCCTATAACTATAGTTGCCAGGAATTAAACTCGAGGCCTTCTGAATGGAAGTATGTTTTCCACCTGAAATGCACCTTTATTTTAGCAATTGTGCCAGCGTCCACCATTAGAAAATACTAAAGATAAACATAGCTAGAGTAGTGTAGTGGTTAGAGGGTCAGACTAGGAGCTGGGAATAAAGGTAAAGGGACCCCTGACCATTAGGTCCAGTCGTGGCTGACTCTGGGGTTGCGGCGCTCATCTCAATTTATTGGCTGAGGGAGCCAGCGTACAGCTTCCAGGTCATGTAGCCAGCATGACTAAGCTGCTCCTGGCGAACCAGAGCAGCACACAGAAACACCGTTTACCTTCCAGCTGGAGTGGTACCTATTTATCTACTTGAACTTTGACGTGCTTTCAAACTGCTAGGTTGGCAGGAGCAGGGACCGAGCAATGGGAGCTCACCCCGTCGCGGGGATTCGAACTGCCGACCTTCTGATCGGCAAGTCCTAGGCTCTGTGGTTTAACCCACAGTGCCACCTGCATCCCCAGGAGCTGGGAGAACAAGGTTCAAATCCCTGCTCAGCCATAAAGTTCACTGGATGACCTTTACCCAGTCACTGCCTCTCAGCCCAACTTACCTCACAGGGTTGTTGTGGGGATTAAATGAGGAAGGGGATATCATAGACACCACCTTGAGCTCCTGAGTGGGGGAGGTGGGATGCAACAAACAAACAAATAAAACAAGATCACAGTCAGTTTAAGATGAAAAGCTTCTTGATAACCTATGATGGAGGGTGGAAAGAGAGCTAAAACAACAGCAGCAGGTTGGACACTTAAGAGGCGGTACAAATGTTATTCTGAAAGTATTTAAAAGAAGGGGGCTGCACTGTCTCAATGGGGATTCCCTTTTCCATTATTTTCATCATAATTGTCACAACCAACAACAGTATTGTCATCACCTCCCTCTCGCATAACACTAGAACATGCAGACACCCAGTGAAACTAAATCAGGTATAGGCAAACTCAGCCCTCCAGAAGTTTTTGGACTACAGTTCCCATCATCCCTGACCACTGACCCTGTTAGCTAGGGGTGATGAGAGTTGTAGTCCCAAAACATCTGGAGGGCCGAGTTTGCCTACGCCCGAACTAAATGTTGTAAGATTTTGAACGGGCAAAAGAAAATTCTTCATGCAGCACATAGTTAAATTATGGAATTTGTTCTCACAAATGGTAACAATGGCTATCAGCTTGGAGAGCTTTAAAAAAAAGGTTTAGGCAAATCCATGGTGGAAAAGGCTAGCCCATGCTGCAGAGAAAGTCACTCTGAGGCAAAAAAGGTGTGAGACAATTTTCACAAACTTTTTCATCAGTGTTGAAATGTGTGTTCCACTTGGTAATTGCTTTTGGAGAGACATGCAATCAGGGACAAAAGTGCTTGCCTATTCCATAAGAGTTTTTATTGACCTCAAATTCGCTACATGATCCCTGATTGGCTATATCACCTTTCTGGCTGTCCCTGTGACAATGGCTCTCATTATAAATCAGGAGAGTCTCTACCCCTGACGTCCAGCCCGGACACTGAGGTCCAGCTCTGATGGCCTTCTGGTGGTTCCTTCACTGCAAGATGTGAAGTTACAGGGAATCAAGTAGAGGGCCTTTTCAGTGGTGGCCCCCCCGGAATGCCTTCCCATTAGATGTCAAGGAGATAAACTACTATGCAACTTTTAGAAGACATTTTTTAAAATGTTTAATGTTTTATAATGTTTTTATATATGGTGGAAGCTGCCCAGAGTGGCTGCAGCAGCCCAGTCAGATGGGCGGGGTACAAATGATAAAATTATTGTTATTTACATTGCCAAATCTGATTGACTGTACAGCCCTGTGACATCATCACATCCACTGCTGATTGGCTGGGATCATGAGAGGAGGGAGAGGAAGGCCTGACCAATAAGGGAGGGGGGAATGGCACCCAAGGTGAAGGTGGTAGGTGAATAACATGTCACCAAAGAGAAAAGGAAAGAGGTGACCATTTTTATTAATTATGGCAGACTGGAAATATCCCCATTAAGAGTGCTGCTTTCATCCTGAAAGGGCAAATAGCCCTTCTTGAAAAATATCTCACATAAGCTCAGACTGTCCAGGGGCGAAAGTGCTTGAGATTGTTTCTTTGTCATTTGGTCTAATTTTATTTTATATACAAGCATAGCAGCTCAGGAACATCAGATTCCATACGTCTGAGTGAGTGTCTGGATTTAGTACAGTCCAAGGTTACTTTCTAACTTATTTTTTTTTTAAAAAACCCAAAGCTGTAATTGTTTTGATTTAGACCACGGAAACCTTTGTAGTTATAGATCATAGATAATTTTCCTCTTGATATATTTTATTATTGACTTTGTAAATCTCATCGCTGTATTCTACGTTTCTTGGTTGCAATGTTGCCAACTTATCCTCCCCCCTTTTCTTTTTAGACGAATTTCTCTTTTCTTTTTCCTACTAAAATGTAATTTAAAAAGAAACAAAAGAAACAAACAAACAACCAAAAAAAAAAGGAACTGGGGGCAAGGCAATGAACTGGCACTGTTCTGATAGTCAGAGTCTGGATTTCACAGAAATGCTCAAATATACTGGCACAGGGTTTACGTGGAACAGCAACAAGAGGAGGCAGTGAGCAATGATTCCTGTGGTCATGTTTTCCTCCTCTTTTCCAGTGAGAGCTATTCTCCCACACCCTCTCCCTTCTCTAAAAAGCTTTTCTGTTTCCCCCATCAGGTGACAGAGCCGAACCAAGGAAGCACTTTTGACTGCAACCGAATAGCAACGAAACATAAAGGAAGACTGGAAGGAAACTGTTCCAACAAGGCGTCTCTTCCTCTCTGTGGCTTTTGGTGCTTCCACCTTTTCTAACTGAGGTTCCCGGCTCCCTCCCTCTTCTTCCGTGACTCACTGTTAGCAGAGATGAAGAAGGAACACTACAAACACAGAGATCTGGTTTCATACTTGTCAGATTTCAGGGATTCTGTGTGTCAATTTTGGGCAAGGGGGAGCACAACGACAACGTGACCCAGGAGGAAATGAACGGCGTGGCTTAACATTCGAATCAGGCTCCAGATTTGAGGATGGCTCCCTCTCATCCTACACATGTCTCACTGTGAGCAGGTACACCCCCCAAAAAAATTATTCAGTTGCCTCATTCACAATTTTTTGGGATCAGGAATGTTCATTCCCTTCCCAGCAAAGGACCCCAGAAGCATCACTTTCAACTGTGCTGGGCCCGGGGGTTAACCCAAGTAATGCAGTCCAGGTCTGGTCCCAAATCCAAGGATTCCGCGAGGAGTCAGTCCTACAGGGCCAAGGCAGGAAACCAGGCAAGGACAGGTACAGGATCTCAGGCAGCTTCTAGCAAACAGCAATGTTGCTCCCACAACCTGGGGCGGGGTCCAACAGCCTTTTATCTTTGTCGGGGTAACTGCCGGTCCTGATCCCCTGGTGACTCACCTCCCTGTCTCACCCGAAGGCGAGTACTCCTCCTGCGAGTACTCAGGTCTCTCCTTCTCTCAGACCTGAGTCTCTGCAGCTTGGGAGATGTTGGTGGGTTACTAGACCCAGGGGCCGCCTCAGCCTCCCCTGACCCAACTGATAGTGGAGCAGCTGTAAGTGATGGCCCAGCTGAAGGCAACGAGGTAATCCTCGCATCTTCAGCCAGGGCAGGCTCAGGCCCCTGACTCGGCCCAGCTGGTGCTTGTTGCAGGGGAACCTGTGCAGACTGGGACTCTTCAGGATCAGGCCCCAGATTAGGTTCAGATGCCGCCTGAGGCAGAGGATCCGATGCGGACTGAGACTCCTCCGGCTCCGAGTCTGAGCCTGAGTCCCAGGCCATCACATCAACTACAGATAGGATAGTGGGTTGTGGAGGCTTGAATACACCCCCATGGTGGGGGGCAGGGAGAGCCAGAAGAATATGCTGTGCCTTCAGTGTCAGAGGCTGCAAACCTATGAATACCCATTGCAGAGAATCACAAGTGGGGAGAGTTGTTGCTGCTCACACGTCCTTCCTGCAGCCCACTGTGAGAAGAGGGTGCTTGACACAATGGCCCATCGGCCATTGTTTCTAAGGGCGCACATTGCCATCTCCTTCTCTGCCTCCCCAACGCTAGGAGGCAGCTTCCATGTGATCCGCCGCTTGCAAATCTTATTTTCCCCACCCTATAACTCTGTGTGAGGCACACTTACGGCTTTCGGTAGGACAGGGAAAGATTTTAAAAGCCCACTCTTGGCTAGGATTAATGGTAACAATCAACTCAACAATGCTTGTGAATTTTAGAGTCTGTTCAGGGACAATGGGGGTGGAAACAGCAAAGATTTAAAAATAGTCTAACTATGGAACTTTCTTCCACCGGAGGCAGTGATGGCCACCATCCTAAATAGCGTTAAAAGTGGAGGCATCCTTTGTTCAATCATTACCACTTTATTTGTATGCTGCCTTTCAATAGTTAAAACCACGCTCAAGGCGGCTTATAGTCTCTGGGAGCTGCATGGTCAGGGAAAAAACAATGCTGTCCAGGGTTGTAAAGACTTCAGAGAGAATAATTGGGTGCACTCTTCCCACCTTGGATCAAATCTATGCTTCTAGAATCATAGAATCATAGAGTTGGAATAGACCACAAGGGCCATCGAGTCCAACCCCCTGCCAAGCAGGAAACACCATCAGAGCACTCCTGACATATGGTTGTCAAGCCTCTGCTTAAAGACCTCCAAAGAAGGAGACTCCACCACACTCCTTGGCAGCATATTCCACTGTCGAACAGCTCTTACTGCCAGGAAGTTCTTCCTAATGTTTAGGTGGAATCTTCTTTCTTGTAGTTTCTTGTAGGTGTCACAAGAAAGCTGCAGAGATAGTGCAGGATAGTGCACACCCCGGAAATGATCTCTTTCAGCTTCTGCCTTTGGAAGAAGGTACAGGGTTATAAAGACTAGGACTAACCGCCTGAGAAACAGTTTCTATCCAAGTGTGATTTTGGTTTTAAACGCAGTGTAAGGTAGTCTCTATGGGAGTATATTGTATTTAATTATGGGGTATCAGAGTTTTTAGGGGGCTAAGCAGGCTGGGATAGCTAGGATGGCAGGCTTGTTGGTTTCTGAATGTCTGGTGTAGATTTCTTCAATTTCATTGTTCTGTATGGGACAATGGCAATGAAGATTATCGTATCATATTGTATTGTAAAAGATGGAAAAAAATGCATAGGATCATAGAGTTGAAAGGGACCCCGAGGGTCATCCAGTTCAACTCCTGCGATGCAAGAATCTCAAATAAAGCATTCATGACAGGTGGCTATTCAACCCCTGCTTAAAAACCTCCAAGGATGGAAAGCCCACTACCTTCTGAGATAGATCATTCCACGGTCTATCACAGCTCTTACTGAGAGAATGTTTTTCCTCATGTTTAGTCAGAATCTCCTTTCTTGTAACTTGAAGCCCTTGGTTTGGAGCAGGAGAAAACAAACCTGCTCCCTCTTACGTGTAACTTGAATCCATCAATTCAGGTCCTACCCTCAAGAGCAGTCTAGACTCTAGACATCAAGGTGATGTCTAGAGCTTTTTGATGGTGAGAGCTGTTCAACCATGGAATGAGCTTCCTTGGAAAGTAGTGATGTCTCCTTCCAGGAAGGTTTGCAAACAGAGGTTGGGTGGCCATCAGGGATTCTTCATCTGCAATTCCTGCATTGCAGGGGGTTGGACTAGATGACCCTTGTGGCCCCTTCGAACTCTACCATCCTATAATGCCATCTCTGCAGAAGCATCCAATGGCATGCAATACCGTCTTTGGCCATGCAATGGAGGGTGCACTGCTTTCTTTTAAGTAATGCTTTTGTTTACCCTGCATTTCATTCAAGGCTCTCCATGAATTCCTATCTGAAGTTCTGAAAAGAGCTGCTGCTGCTGCTACTGCTAATATGACCTATCACTTCCTAGCCTGTTGAGTTTCGCCATGGTATAATCTTCCAGCTGCAAATGAGAGACCACAACAGCTATGACTAGCAGTCCCCTATAAATGATTTTGTCCTTGATGTTTGTTCTGGCTGGAGAGGTGCCAAAGGCCCTGCAATGCGTTTAGGTGCGGGTGGTGAGGAAGCATCTTGGCTGGCTTGCAGGTAATTCGCAGGTAATTTTCTGCTCCTGCCAGCTCTGGTCACGGCCCACCAAGAAAACAAAAGAGAAAAGAGAAAAGAAAGCCATTGCCAACAGTCTGGATCTGTCTTATGCTGTTGAAAGGGGGCAGATCAAACTCTTTTCTTCATTAGAGGAACAGATGTCCCGAAACAAGGAATCTGATTCTTTTGCAAAAAGGTTTCTCTCTCTCTCTCTCTCTCTCTCTCTCTCTCTCTCTCTCTCTCCAAAGCTTTCTTCCATGATGGCAGCTTCATCAGGGCAGTTGGTATCATTCCCATTTTACAGATTTGAAAGATGGGAAAGTGAGGCTGGGAGGCCCACAGTTTGCTCAGCATCATGCAATGAGGGTTTGCAAATATGGGGCCTTAAGAGGGTTCTGGTAGTGATGTATGGAAGGGAGAGCTGGACCATAAAGAAGGCTGATCGCCAAAGAATTTAGGCTTTTGAATTCTGGTGCTGGAGGAGACTCTTGAGAGTCCCATGGACTGCAAGAAGATCAAACCTCTCCATTCTGAGGGAAATCAGCCCTAAGTGCTCACTGGAAGGACAGATCGTGAAGCTGAGGCTCCAATACTTTGGCCACCTCATGAGAAGAGAAGACTCCCTGGAAAAGACCCTGGTGTTGGGAAAGATGGAGGGCACAAGGAGAAGGGGACGACAGAGGGCGAGATGGCTGGGCAGTGCTCTCGAAGCTACCAGCATGGGTTTGACCAAACTGCGGGGGGCAATGGAAGACAGGAGTGCCTGGCGTGCTCTGGTCCACGGGGTTACAAAGAGTTGGACATGACTAAACAACAACAACAATAATCTGTAAAAGTCATCTGTAAAAAAATCCAGAAACTGGAGAGGAAGGATGTAAAACTAGAGGCGTCTCAGTGTATTGGTGCCAATTTGGAAACAAGCATGGTGTAGTGGTTAGCCTGCTAGGCTATGGCTGTGAAGAGCCACAATCAGATCCCCACTTGGTGGTCACAAAGCTCACAGGGCAGCCTCAAGGAAGTCGCCACCTCTCAGATTTCCCTACCCCACAGGGTTGCTCTGTGGATTAAATGGTGGGAGGAACTACGTACACTACCTTGGAGGAAAGGTGGTGGGGTTCTGCAAGCAACAGAGCCCAATTTATTCAATCCAAAACCCTGGGCGGAGTTGGTGCATTTGGGAAGCAACCCCCATTGAGGGTCCACCTGTATTTATGGACAGCTGAGAAATAAATCTTCCAAATAATAAAACAAACTGCACCTGTTTGGATGGCACAGGGCTTTGCTTTCTTGTCTGGGAATCGATGCTCATTGAACATTTTATAAGGGAAGAGATGAAAAATATAGAGCATTTGGGAGGGGCTGGATATGTGACAATAAAATGGTTGTGCACAATGGCACCTGCATTAAATCCCCACCCCAGATTACAGGGTGTGTTGATTTGCAGAAGAGGAATTTCCAGGCCCCTTGGATACCAGGGGGTCGTTTGCTTTGGTTATCACTGCAAGTCGGATTCCAGCTCCTCCGTCTCGGTTTCACTAAATGCAAAGCCTCTCCTGTTTTGTTCAAGGCTGGCTCCGGCGCCGACCGGACAGGCGTGCGGTGTGACAAGGGAAGATAAAGAAAATGAAACGTAAAATGTGATGTTGAGACCAAATCATTTCTTCTGGATGGAGATTTGCAAAAACACCTTCTTTCCATTAGCCTTGGGCATTGCTTAATTGGGAAGCGGGGGGGGGGGGGTTGACAACGGGGATGACGTGAGTTTTGCAGGAGTGAAAAAGCCACAAGATGGCAGCATAGAGCAATTAAACTTGGGTTTCCGACTCTTGCATGCTGCTATGCTATAAGAAAGAGACCATGTTTCAGGGAGGGGTGATAGGTGTTTATCGCTAGCAACTCTGGACGATGCAAGCCTTGTCCCTTCTGCTGATGGTCTCCTTTGGTCAACTGTCATTCAGATCTCCAGGATGCATCAGATGCATAGCTGTCAACGTTTCCCCTTTTTAAAGGGAAAATCCCTTATTCTGAATAGGATTCCTCACAAGAAAAGGGAAAAGTTGACAGCTATGATCTGATGGGAAGCCTGATGAAACCTCTGAGCTTGGGCTGGGCCCTGTTAAATACAGTTGTACCTCGGAAGTCAAATGGAATCTGTTCCGGAAGTCCGTTTGACTTCCAAAGTTCGAAAACCAAAGCGTGGCTTCTGACTGGCTGCAGGATGCTCCTGTAGCCAATCAGAAGCTGCAGAAGCCCCGTCAAACATTTGGCTTCCAAAAGAATGTTCAAAAACCAGAACAGTCACTTCCAGGTTTTGATCATTCGGGAGACAAAACGTTTGAGAACTAGGCTGTTTGAAAACCAGGGTACGACTGTACTGGCTTTCTTCCTTGGGTTCCAGGGATGGGCAAATCTATGTAGAACAACAGCAACAAGTTATTTTTAATATGACACTTGTCTGACTGGGCGGCATATTCATGATAATTTCAAACATAACAAACTTCCCTGGTTTTTTGGTTTCTCTTCCATCTCAAGTGTGGTCCTCCAAAATTCAATATCAGTTTGCATTTTTTTTTAAAGGCCTCTCATGAAAATCCACTAGCATTTCCATGCAGGTGTCTCCTAATTCTAATTGGGTTGGTTGTTGTGGTCTAATTGTTGCCAGTTGGGTCAGGGGAGGCTGAGGCGGCCCCTGGGTCTAGTAACCCACCGACATCTCCCAAGCTGCAGAGACTGAGGTTTGAGAGAAGGAGAGACCTGAGTACTCGTAGGAGGAGTGCTCGCCTTCGGGCAAGACAGGGAGGTGGGTCACCGGGGGATGAGGACCGGCCGCTACCCCAATAAAGATAAAAGGCTGTCGGACCCCGTCCCAGGTTGCAGGAGAAACATTGCTGTTTGCTAGATCCTGTACCTGTCCTTGCCTGGTTTCCTGCCTCGTGTCCTGCCTTGGCCCTGTCGAGGGATTGACTCCCAGCAGAACCTTCAGATTCTGGACTGGTCCCGGACCGTGTTTCACGGGTTACCCCCAGGCTCAGCACACTTCTAACCTAACCCACTGCAATGTGGGAATCCCAGCTAAAGCTCCCAGGGCAGATGGCCACCCAAACTCCTCCAAGGAAGGGGAGCTCACCACCTTCCAAGGAAGTCCATTCTGCTATCTTCCCATCAGAAAGTTCTCCCTGATGTTGCGTCAGGGATTCTTTAGTTGCCATTCCTGCACTGACAGGACTTGGACTCAATGACCCTTGGAACCCCTTTCAATCATATAAGTATATGACTATATGGGATGCATTTAATTCTTACCCTGAATAACAATAGTGGCAGCATGTCACCAGCTTCACACACCTTAACATTTCAGACCCACGTCAGCACAAAGTTAAGTGCTTTTAAGTCACCTTGATTTCATATATGCTTGTGAAACATGGACCACGTATAAACGCCATCTCCAACTCCTCGAAAGATTCCATCAATGGTGTCTCCGAAAATTTTTACACATCACTTGGGAAGACAGGCGAAATAATATCAGTGTACTGGAAGAAGCACAGATCGCCAGCGTTGAAGCAATGATTCTTCAACATCAACTTCGTTGGACTGGTCATGTTGTGCAGATGCCTGATGATCGTCTTCTAAAGCAACTATTCTATTCCGAACTTAAAAATGGAAAGCGTAATGCTGGTGGGTCAACTAAAGAGGTTTAAAGACTATATCAAGGCAAGTCTTTAAAAAGGTAGTATAAACACCGACAACTGGGAAACACTGGCCTGCGAGAACTCCAGATGGAGAACAGCCTTTACCAAAGGTGCCATGGGCTTTGAGGAAACTCAGACTCAGGATGCAAGGGAGAAAGAGGACGACATGCTTGGCAAATCCATACCGTGCTCAACTCCCACCCTGAAACCAATGTCCCCACTGTGGAAGGACGTGTGGATCCAGAATTGGCCTCCACAGTCACCTACAGACTCATTGTTAAAACCGTGTTTATGGAAGACAATCTTACTTGGCTACGAGGGATCGCCAAAGAAAGTAGAAGCGATTTCATTGAGAGAGAGAGTTTGCCATACTCTTTAATACCCCGAGGAAATGACCAGATTTCAAACATGCTGAAGTGTGGCTGATAGGTACTTCTTTTTATTTTTTAAAGTAAATAAATAAAAGCCTTAGTTTTCCAGAAAGAGCATTCGGCCCCCAACACCACATTTCCTGCAGTTGCCTGGAATATTGCAGATCAAGCCCAGAGCTGGTTATGGATGGCGGGGGAAGCTTACAGCTGTTTTCTTATCTCACAGAAGCTCACTGTGATAAAGTGAGAGAGACTCTCTGGCGTTAACTTTGCTTTTTTTTAAAAAATGCTCTATTTTTGCAGAGGGAGGATGTACAGGGCAGCGTGACAGCTGGAACTGGGGTGGGGGGAGAGCGGAGGAAGCCCGCCATGCATTATGTTGATGTTGTCATGGCAACTAATGGGCTAAAGAGTTTGTATGGAAAGAAGGCAGGGACACAGAGAAAATATCACACACACATACCACACAGTGACACACAAGTTGTGCATCTCTCTCCCTTGGGAGAGTCAGGAAAGGGGACCACGTTCAATGCCATTCATGTATTATATGCCCAGTATAGTATCTGCCTCCTTTGCCCTGACACAGTTCAGACTGTCTTCTTTCTGCTTAGCACCAAACATTGTTATGATCAGCTCCAGGAAATGAATTTGACTTCTACCTCCTCACGCTCTCCACATAATAGGAAATTAAAAGCCGGGCAATTGATGAATCATGAAATGATACAATCTGGAATCCAGCGCTTGAAAGATGAGGGGTCGGGGTGATGTCGCCTCTCTCTGCCTCTCCTCTGTTGTCCCTTGGAAATGGTCAGAGATGGGCAGAAATTGGCTTAGGGTGGTTCCTTGTTGAACAAGGGAATGTAATGGTGCTACTAAGCCTTAATGGACTCTTTATTCTAGTCGAGGGCCCGGCAAAGGCAGCCTCTTTGTGGAGATGATGATGGCTTTATTTGTCCGACAAAATTGCACGACAGAATTACCCGACAAAGTGGGCGCTCAATTTCATCAGAGGGATGGGGAGCTTGAGAGGCTGTCTCCCTGTTGATATTCTGCTCTTATCTACTGCTGCTGTGCTGGGGTCCAGCTTGTGGTCTTCCTGGAAAGCCACTTCTGCCCAGCAGAGGAGGTGGAGTTGTGGGCTTCATGGCCCCACCACGTGCGCGGCGGCTGGAGCCCAGCCCCTGCGCGATTAGGAGGTTACCCGGCCGTGTCACCTCCTGGCCAGCCAATTGGCTGTCTCGGGGGCGTGGCCTGCCTTATTTGAAGCAGGAAGCAGCCAGGGATCTCCCTCTTTGCTGCTTATCACCTCTTCCTGCTTTTCCCACCCTCCTGCCCTATAAGGTTTTCATTCTTTGACCTTGCTATGGACCTTGGTTGGTCGCCATTGAGGCGCCCGGTAGGAATTTTTCCACTTGGCAAATTGGCATCACCACTTGGTTTTCACCTATCTAGTAGCAAATCGGCACAACTTTCTTGGTATTGGTGGTTAGGCATTGGTATAGGAAGAGGGGAGATTACGCCATCACCTGCCCCACATACTGAAGGGTAGTCCGGTAAAGGATTCCAGGGGACACAGCCCTGTCCAAAGCCTATGAAGGTGAGGGCCTAAGGCACGCCCCCGAGCAGTGACCCAGGGGGAGTTCCTAGTTGATGTGCATCAGTAGGACTCCCCCTACTGGTGGTTAACCCTTCCTGGACTTCAAGCGGACGGGCTGAAGTCGGTTAGGACCAATGTCTAAGCCAATACCACTCATCACCTGTAACCAATAAAAGTTGTGGTCTTATTTAGCCCATTAACTTTAATAATTGTGTCATGTGTCATTATTTCTATGGGAGGACGGGGACTTGCCACTCAGGAGGCATCTGCAAGAACAGGACGCTGGACCAAATGGGCCATTCTTGTGTTTTTATCTCAGGAGACCCCTGCAGCTGGTTCAGAGCCCAGGATCCTTTTCTGAGAGTGACCAGCCACATGCAGAGTGAAACCCACAAAGCCTCTCCTCCTTATAGAGGAGAGGGTTGTGAACAGGAGCCATTTCCTGCATTGGCAGGGGGCATTCTGCCCCTTCCCAGCAGGCCCTGCTGCTGCGCCACACCCCCAGGTAGCCAGCCAATCAGGTGGAGGCTTGGGGGCGGTTTTTAGCCACTCAATTGCGGCCGTGGCAGCACTTCCCTTTCAATCCACTGCTGGTTTTCGTTGGATCACCCACCCACCCACCCTCTCTTTAGTTCATTGCTTGGTTCTTGACCTTGCTATGGACCTGTGGTTGGTCACCTTGGTTGTCTAAGGAGCCTGGTAGGAATTCTTATCCAACTGGCAAATTGGCAACACCAGCCACTTGGTTTTTCTCCTACCTCGTAGCAAACCGTCACAACTTTTTAGGTATTGGTGGTTAGGCACTGGAATATGTTTGTGTATTGGGTATTCCGGTAAAGGAATCCAGCGGTCGTGGATCCTGTCCGACACCCTTTCTGGTGGCTAGAGCCATGGCACGATCCCTGGTGACATCAGGGGGAGCTTTCAGTTATATTTGCATCAACAGGCTCCTCCCACTGGTGGTTAACCCTTGTTAGACTCCCTGAGGGGGTGGAGTCACGCTCTGTTGTTTTATCCAATGCCTAAGCCAATACCTCTCACATGCTGTAATCAATAAAGCTGTGGTCTTTTTTTAGCCCATTGACCTAATATACTGGGTCCAAGCAGGACCCAAGAACAATAACCCCCTCTCCCCTCCTGTGGCTTCCAGCAACTGGTATTCAGAAGCCTTGCTGCCTTCCACTGCCAACAGCCAGCGATAGCCCTGTCTTTCATGAATTTGTCTACTGGTAATCCTCTTTTAAATCCACCTGGTCTGGAGACCATCACTGCCTATTGTGGGAGTGAGTTCCATAGTTTAACTATGCACTGCATGTAGAAGTCCTGGATTTTCGATGGATGACCATGTCTTCTGGTCTTATGGGGGGGGGACTCTTCTCTAACGACTTTCTCGATGCCAGGCAAAACATTACAAATTTCTATCACTCGCCTTTGCTCAACACTGAACACCCAATGCTACAAACTTTCTTCACGAAACCTTTGGTGGCCTAGGACACATCCATATTAAAATGAAGAAAAGAAAAGTCCCTATCTTGCCCCCATTATCCTGTGTACCCATCGGTCCTACACTCACTCCCGCCTCTTACCAATAGCAAACAGTGCTTCCTGTCACTAGGCCTTGTGTGACTTGTACCTTCATCTTTCCCTTCCCTCAGAAAAGCTTCAGTGTTTGTGAATATTCTATGTATAGACTTTCTGTAGCTCTGTCCATGGTTCTGATTCTGTCTTGAATCAGCATGCAAGAGGGAAAGAGCTAGGCTGCGCACAATATTATCATTTATTTATTAATTGTTTACTTAATTTATATAACCCCCCTCTTCATTTGAGGATACATTAGCTTTGTATCCCTGTTGTCCTCCGTGAGTTGGAGAGATCACTTATGAAGTGGGATGTTTGCTTTACTTGCATTATTCAGAACTCTGGAAAACAACAACAGCATTCTGCAGACTGCATGAGTAGAAAAGGTCCCCCAATTCAGAAGCTAATTGTCTCTAACGCCAGAATTACCCATGCATTTGCAAAATACTAACTATTCAAGATTGAAGAGGTTGGTAAACTGCAGGATCCTAGAGAAGGGCTTTCTCCAGAAATATTGCCCCCTGAGGTGAAGGGCAAGATGGCAGCCCTATCTTTTCAGGCACAGAAACTGACGAGACTGGCCATTGAATCTCATGCTCCAAGCTTTTCCAATCCAGAAAATGCATGTTTAACCCAAACACGCATTTAGAGACCCATTTCTTCACCGCTCACCATATATTGCATTGCAGGGAGTTGGACTAGATGACACTCTGGACCCCTTCCAATTCTACAGTTCTATGATTTGCCTGGTGGTAGTGCTGCTGTTAAAGGGATGTGGGTGGTGCTGTGGGTTAAACCACTGAGCCTCTTAGGCTTGCCGATCAGAAGGTCAGTGGTTCAAATCCCCGTGACGGGGTGAGATCGCATTGATCGGTCCCTGCTCCTGCCAACTAATAATAATAATAATAATAATAATAATAATAATAATTTATTTGTACCCCGCCCATCTGGCTGGGTTTCCCCAGCCACTCTGGGCAGCTTCCATAGAAACCAAAAATACACTAGAAACCTAGCAGTTCGAAAGCACGAAGTGCAAGTAGATAAATAGGTACCACTCTAGTGGGAAGGTAAATGACATTTCTGTGCGCTGCTCTGGTTCGCCAGAAGTGGCTTAGTCATGCTGGCCACATGACACGGAAGCTGTACGCCGGCTCCCTCGGCCAGTAAAGCGAGATAAGCGCTGCAACCCCAGAGTCGGTCACGACTGGACCTAATGGTCAGGGGTACCTTTACCTTTACCTAGTGCTGCTGTTATGACCCACTCTTGATCAGGCCATTGACCAAATCCTGACCCACTGGTTGAAGGCCAATGCTTGAGATGGTACAAGGAAGCTCCCTCTGAAGCTAATGGTAGAAATCCCATTGGTTCCTTTATGAAGGCTGGATGAATGGCAACATAGAATCAGGCCAGAATCTTAGCTCAGAATTCCCTTAAAATACGGAGGAGGAAAAGTCAAGAAAACATAGGAAATAAATCCTCTAAAAGTTCACAAAGAGGTGGCTGCCCATTTTTTTAAAATAAAAAAATACAGAACAGAATAAGGGGAGATTTTGATTATTTGACAAGGCAAGGCATCTGCTTGCATCCTTGCCAAGCTTTGTGAGGGGCAGGGAGAGGAACAGCATATTCCAGAGCAGATGAAAAGGGAGACTGTGGAAACAGGGGGGAAAAATGAAGACTGACGGTTCACCTCTATTTTGCTCAAGTACGAAGCGTACCTGGCAGGATAAGGCGATGCATCTGGAGAATATGTATGTTGCTAGTCTAGGAGGGTCCATGTCTCCCTGCTCTCCTCTTCCCTCTTCCCTCTCCTTAAAAATCAGTTCAGGCAGTTCCACCTCAACGAGGAGAAGAGGGCGGGGAGACCTAGAGACCGCTTCAGACCCTCAGGCCTCGGAGACAGGCTGGCGTTGGTGGGGCGGGAGTGGAGCCACTGGGGGGTGGGGGAAGGAAACGGAGCAGAGTGAAATCCGAAAAGCAAATGTTTGCCGGGATAAAGCCACCAAAAAGATTGTTATTCTGCGTAATGTATTAATCTGGGTAAATACTGCACTGGAAACACTAACTGCTTTGTTTGGGCTGAACCTCCCGCTTCTCCTGAGAATTGGCAAGGCCTTGTTAATGCATGCTAGCCGCCCGTCAGGTTAGGCAGAGGGAAATCACAGCAAACCGAGTGGCTGGAAAGAAAGGAAACAGGCGACGTGATAATTGATAGGACAAGCCAAAAATAATAATACAAGGAGCATTGAGTCAAAGAAGAAATGTGCACGCATGCACATAACTGGGACTTTTGTTGACAATGGCACCGAACTGTTCTCACTTTTCAGTTGCTGCAGTTCACTTGAAAAAAACAACAGCTTGCCTCTTTGGCAGTGGGAACTGGTATACTGTACCTTAACATGAAACAATGTTTGGAGTATGGATGGGAGCCAAAATAAGTTTTCACACATGGATCAGACCCATATATGCCCCTGGAGCTTTGCTTCCGGATCGCACCACAGCTGTTTCTACTGCTGAAGAGACAAGCTGCTTTTCATTTGGGGTAAAACATGGCTTGCCTCTTTGGCAGTGGGAACTGATTTGCCTTGACATCAAATAGTGTTTGTGACTATGGCTGGGAGCTAAAAGAAATCCGTACACATGGAGCAGACCCATACATGCATCTGGGGCTCTGTTTCATGATTGCACCACAACTGTTTCCACTGCTGAAGAGACAAGCTGCCTTTCCAGACAAAGTGCACATGGGATTGCAGCCAATCCTATTCCCATTTGCATGGGGATAAATCTCACTGAATACAATATGGCTAACTTTTGAATAAACACACATGGGGTTTTGTTGAAACACAGGGCGAGGAACCTCAGACCTGGAGGCTGAATGTGGCCCTTTGGGCCTCTGTCTCTGGCCCTTGGAACTAGCTATGCCACAACCCTTACTGCCTCTGCTTTGCACCCTCCTTGCAAATTTTTGTCCAACTGGAATGTTTCCTTGAACTCTGATAATGCCTCATGCTTGTCTGGATGGAGCATAGAAGGGAGCCTTTGCCTACTGAACAAAGGAAAAATTTGCATATCTTGATCTTCCCTCTTAAGTACAGTGGTACCTCGGTTTACGAACTTACTCTGTCCCAGAAGTCTGTTCTTAAACCGAAACCACCCTTAAACTGAGGTGCACTTTCCCTAATGAGGTCTCCTGCCGCCGGTGCCCTTCCACCGTTTGGATTCCGTTTTTAGACTAAGGTAAAGTTTGCAAATGTGGGACTCGGGTGGCACTGTGGTCTAAATCACTGAGCCTAGGGCTTGTCGATCAGAAGGTCGGCGGTTCGAATCCCCGGGACAGGGTGAGCTCCCATTGCTCAGTCCCTGCTCCTGCCAACCTAGCAGGTCAAAAGCATGTCAAAGTGCAAGTAGATAAATAGGTACTTCTCCAGTGGGAAGGTAAACAGCGTTTTTGTGCACTGCTCTGGTTTTGTCAGAAGTGGTTTATTCATGCTGGCCACATGACCTGGAAAAACTGTCTGCGGACAAACGTTGGCTCCCTCGGCCAGTAAAGCGAGATGAGCGCCGCAACCCCAGAGTCATTTGCAACTCGACTTAACTGTCAGGGGTACCTTTACCTTTTTAAAGTTTGCAAACTGGGACGCTACGTCCGATTTTGCGGAGTTTGTAAACTGAATCATTCTTAAACAGGACTGTTCTTAAACCGAGGTGCCACTGTATAGTGATTTAATTTACTGAAACTGGGAATGCTTAAATGCATTACTGTGTGTCTAATTTTGGAACATTCCCCAGTAACTCTCGTGGAATTGGTTAACACTGGTCTATATGTTCTGCAGGTTAACACTTAGCTATATGTTCTGGTTAACACTTAGCTATATGTTCTGCAGGTAAAAGCTTTTGAATATTTTAACAAGTGTTTGGACATTGTTTTAATTTCAAGAAAAGAGCCAGAATTGCACATGTTGTCTTCCTAGCTGCAATTTAGCTACTCTGCTAACACCTTTGCCTCTGGGCAGAAGTTCCTCCAAAATGGAGTCTGGCCCTCAGGCAGAAATAAAGTTCCCAACCTCTGTATTTATATATGAAATTGTTTCAGGTGCCATAACAGCCTAGCCCCAGGCTATCTGGAGGACCATATTCCCCCATATGAACCTGCCTGGACTCTGAGATCTTTGAGGGAAGCCCATCTCTCAGTTCTGCCATCCTCACAGGCATATTTGGTGGGGATGCAGGAGATGGTCTTCTGGGTGGCAGCTCCCAGACTTTGGTACTCCCTCCCTAGAAAAGCCAGGCTGACTCCCTCCTTGTTGTCCTTCCGCTGGCAGGTGAAGACTGTTTATTTCCAATGGACCTTTGGGAACTTACTGTCTTTTTCAAGGAAAAGGGTTTTCAATAGTGCTGTGCTGTTTTTACTATTTGCAATTTTTTTTTTATTCTTTCAATTCCGTTAGAATTTAATGACTTTTAGCAATGACCTTTTATATGTTTCTAGCTTTTTGTATTTTACCCGTGTTGTGCGTATCCCAAAACTCCCGATTTGGGATACACATGCGCGCGCGCACACACACACACACACACACACACACTCCAGGGATTTTTTCCCCACCAGACCTCATCAGAACTCAGTTCTGGAACCTCTCAGGTGGGCACCATTGTATGAGAACAAGGGAGGTGTTCATGGTGAGTTCTGGCACCTCTTTTTCTAGAAAAATAGTATTGATAGCCACAATACTCTGAGAGCATGGGGAATCTCTCAGGATGGGCTACAAATCAAGGGGAGAAATAAAGGAAGCAGAAAACAAAGGAGGAGAAAGAGAGACAGAGAGACAGAGAGAGAGAAAGAAAGAGAGAGAAAGAAAGAAAGAAAGAAAGCCTCAAATAGCCCTGATATGTGCACAAAAAAAGAGATTTTTTAAAAAGAAGAAGAAGAAGAAAACACTTCTTGGAACTAAACACACACAAGGCAATGCCAAAAACTTGAGGAGAAGAGTGGTTACACACTAATTTAATTCCCTAATCCCCCCCTACTCTCCCCGCTGTTTACTCACTGATAAAATGTGCTGGAGTTCCAGGAGACAGCCAGATCCGCAGAACCTGACAGACCAACTTAGAGGCTATTTACCTAAAGCCCATGAATATTAAAATGGGTTTCCAAACGGGGCCCCGTCTTGAAGGGAAAGATTAGCACGGGGCTTCTTGCTGACAGTCCCTCCTCTTTCTCCCCCCTCCGCAATTTCTCATCCGTGCCTGGTTTGTGCAAACACTTCAGGAGTCGGAATCGAGCTGAAGAGCCGGAACGTTTGGAAACGATACTCTCTGAAGCTCGGGAAATGGATTTGAGCAGAGAAAAAGAGGGAGAGAGAGAGAGAGGGAGGGAGAAAGAGATGGAGAAAACTGAGCCCAGGGTAGCTTCTTTTTGCATGCCCAGGTCTCAGCACCTGGAATAAATTATGCAAATGATGTGTGTTTGCATTTCAAGAGTCTTTGCCCTTTACACATATAGGATTAACTGGAAATAAAATTCCTTATCTTCCGTTTTCGGACTTCCTGGCCTGGAGCAGTTTACATTGCAAAAAGGCTCACGCACCATATTTTTAGATGGAAACATAAAATGTGCGTGCACACACACACACAGGCATCTCTACACATACGTGCTTTTGCACATGTCTTCACAGTGGAGTTAGCATCTAGCTCTTTGCCAAAA
The DNA here is from genome assembly GCF_965113315.1 of Podarcis vaucheri. NCBI lineage: Eukaryota > Metazoa > Chordata > Lepidosauria > Squamata > Lacertidae > Podarcis > Podarcis vaucheri. The sequence goes on from NC_138749.1 coordinate 4,919,911, forward strand.
ATAAGGAAGGTAACAGATTTGTTTTTGGCGCTGCAAATGATTAAGTCTCTCTGGGAATACACAGATGGACACTGAAAAGGAACCTCCTGTGAGCAGGCTTTTAAAATTTTGGGTGCAGGTGGAGGGGAAACTGGAGCTGGAGCATCGCCAAGCCCCATGATTGAGATTTTAAAAAACAACAACATCAAAAACCCTTCACTGAGCATTCCTGATAGACCAAATTTAGATTTTGTTACCAGAGGAGTTTTATAAGTGGAACTTCCATAACGAATGGACTCTGACAGGGTAGAAAGCAAAATATCAGTGTCTTAGATGACAGCGGTTGCCAGCATGATGCCCGTGAGCACACATGCGCCCTTGGAAATCTTCTCTGGTGCCCACAGAGTCCTTTCCTCTGTCTCTCCTCCCACTGAATTTAGGCTTCCAGAAGCATTCAGAAAAGTAGGATAATGGCAGAACCTCGGTACAGGTTACATTGGGTTCAAATAATCTCCCTCCACCCCAACACGATCAAGTGGCTGCAACACTTGAGCTAAGACAAGCACAGCACAATATTTTGCAATATTAGAGTAGGGTTACCAGACATCCCTGGTTCCCGGGGACAGTCCCCGGATTTGCAAATCTGTCCCTGGACAAATTCCATCCCTGGAATGTCCTCAGATTTGCAAATCTGTCCCCAGGAAATGTGGCAGCAGCAGTCTCAGCAGCCTGGAGCCAGCCTAGTAGCGCACTTAGCTCTGGCTGGCTTCAGGAGCTGCTCGCTGCTGCCGCCACTGCCAAAGGGGAACCAGGACGTCTGGCAGTAGAGATCTCCTGCCCCCTTCCCCCTTTGTTTTGACAGATCGGAGGAGGCTCGGGATTCGAGGGCGGGTGGCCGTTGCCCAGGAGCGGCGCAAGGCACGCGGTTTCCCTGCCAGTCAAGGTGCAAAGCCCTTCTTTAACAACCTGTGAAACATAAATGCGCAGAGTTTTTTAAAAATTGGGCAACCGCCACCCGCCTGTGACCCCCAAGCCTCCCCCAATTAGTCAAAACAAAGGAGGAAGGGGGAAGGAGATCGGGGGAGGTTCAGGAGTCACAGCCGGCCAGCCGTTGCCCAGTTTTTTAAAAACTCTGCACATTGATGTTTCACAGGGTGTGAAAGAAGGGCTTTGCACCTTTATACAATATGCATGTGCGCTTGGGCCCAGGGTCTTTTGCCTCACCATCCCTGCTACTGACTCCCTGTTGCTACTCAGCTTCAAAAGAAAAAAGGGGAAAAAAGAAAAAAGTGTCCCCGGGTTCATTGAAAAATCTGGTAACCATATATTAAAGGGTACACACACCACCGCTTCCACTGCATGCTACCTTTTTGGATTTTCCAAACAAACAAAACAAGAACAATGCCAGTCAACCAATGGAGTTGATTGTGTTGTTGGGCTGACCCTGTAGAACCTTGGGAAAGAGCTATAAAGCAGTAGATCCCATGTGTTGCAAGAGAAAGGTCCCATAAGCAATCCCTGGTATCTCCAGGTTTGGCTGGGGAAAAGCTGAAACTCTGGAGGGCTGCAGTCAAAATTATAGTCCAGCCTTTGTTACCTGGTGTCTTCCAGACACTTACTCCATTGGTGAAGACAAGACTGAACTAGATGAACCAGTGGTCTGGTATGGTATAATGCAGCTATTTTTGTTCCTATGAAACTTAAAATTATCTAGTGGGTTTGGGTTGTGAAATATTCAGATAGTGTATAGCACTGCAGTGGCCAAGAACAACACAATTGCTGTTTTTCTTCAAAGTGATACACCAAATGAAAGGGGGAAGTTAGGGCGGGAAGAACATAGATGTGTATAAGAAAGAGACAGAAAAAAAACCCAATATACAAAAATGCAATGGAATATACTCCCATACATTCTTATATGAACTGGTATGGAGTTATTATTCTAATACATATGTAGCTGTTAAAAGCCTACTGCACTCTGTGTAAACTCATTACAAATGTTATACAGAACAAAGTCTACAGAATATTCTTTTGAACTACCGTACTTTTCCATGTATAAGACACCCCCATGTATAAAATTTAGGGACTCATATTTAAGAAAATGGGGGAAATGGAAGAGTTGTTGAGCTTTTTGGGGGGGATTACACAGGGTTGTTGAACTTTTTTAAGGGGGGATTGTCAAATATCGCTCACCCGCACACATCCAAAAATCCACCTTTTGTCAGTTCCCTTGCTGGCAGAAGCTGCCAATTGCCCGCCCAACTGCTGCAGCATCAGCCAATCAACACCATCTATTGACGCAGCAACCAATAACACGCCCAATAGCTGCTGACAGCCGTGGCAGCAACCAATGAAACGTCCACCCTATGTACTATCCATGTATAAGACGACCCCACTTTTTAGCATAATTTTTAAAGGAAAAAATCTAGTCTTATACATGGAAAAGTACGGTATATACCTATTGTATGGAAATCAACAATGGGACAACAGAAATGGATTCCATGTACCCTAATGGTGGCCAAGAGACTGATACTGATGAACTGGAAGAATAAAGATTTGATACCCTTTAATCAATGGACCGACAATATGGTAACACTCGCAACTTATGGAAGGACTTTTTGCAGATGAAGTACAACACAGTTGCAGAGGAGGAAAATGTCCATCTAAAGTCCTCGGCTAGTATGCAAAGGTACAGTGCATGGGACCATAGCAATTTTGCCAAACAAAACTTGCCTACTGGATTTTGAAGAACATGACATTTATTCCGCTTTTTTAAAGAAGAAGAAGAAGAAGAGTTTGGATTTGATATCCCGCTTTATCACTACCCGAAGGAGTCTCAAAGCGGCTAACATTCTCCTTTCCCTTCCTCCCCCACAACAAACACTCTGTGAGGTGAGTGGGGCTGAGAGACTTCACAGAAGTGTGACTGGCCCAAGGTCACCCAGCAGCTGCAGGTGGAGGAGCGGAGACGCGAACCCGGTTCCCCAGATTATGTGACTACCGCTCTTAACCACTACACCACACTGGCTCCTCTTTTTCTGCCTGCAAGAGTATTCTGGTAATGACCTGAGCTGAAAGGGTAAATGCATATAAATATTTTCTTTAACAATAATTAATATTTGATTAATTGAAATGAACCCTCGGGATAAAAGATGAAGGAGCACTTCCCAAGCCGGCTATAAAGATGATGGGGATAAATGAAATCAAGACACCTGAATGTTGAGAGCCCATCTCTAAGTGTTTATGAAATGGCAATACATAAAAATATTTATCTACGTCTCCTATGGTACATGCCACAGTGAGCAATTTATCAGCTAAAAAGGCAATTTCCATTAATCACTCATTAATGATTAGTTAAGTGTCACCTTAATTTAAAGTGCGTTTCTGAGATGGCACATGCTTTTGAATACATGCGCTTGGAAGAGAGAACGCTATTATGGAGTCAGGCTAGCCGCCCTTTGGATGACCTTGGAAAACCCTCCTTGCCGAACCTGCTGAGGGCTACTGAACATTTGGAAGTCACCGTTTGCAAGAGAAAAGCTTGACTGAGCTTGTTCCTCTTGGTTCATGAAAACCCTACACCAGGGCTTGGGTGCACAGCATTCAAATGTTCCAATTTATCATTACAGCAGAACCCAAGGAGTGCACATCTGCCAAGACCATGACTTGGACGTGATCCCAATTCATAAGGAATGGCCCTTGCTCGATATTCTCACTCTTAAAGCAAGGGAGCAATTAGGCAATCTTTATTTACCTGCCACAAAATGAGGTGTTAGCCAGTGGGAGAAGTCATTTTAGGACAGCAGCAAGCAGAAATGTCTCAGTGACCTCCACTGGTGAAAGTTCCAAACTCTTTAACACAAAAGACAAAACCATACAGAAAGCCACCAATGGGCTATTTTACTTTGTTGGAGGGGGGATGCAAATTTCTGCTGTCTCCCATGTCAAAAAATGCTGCTCTTGCAACTCCCCCAAATTTCTGGTTGAGTTCAGAGATGTGGTGAAAAAAAGCTAGTGGTGGGATATAATGACTTGATAAATGGTCCTCAATAAATGGCTTTTGTAAATCCGGGCCTGTCCCTGGAAGATCGGGACACTTGGAGGGTATTTGCTCAGGATCACATGGACCCATGAATGTTTCTCTCTGCCTTGCACAACAAACTATAGAATGGAATTGATGGCTTGTGACTGCAACATACCTTTGTTTAAGCACTCAGGCTTCCATTAGAAGCACTTCTCTGAGGTTCTGTGAGCTCAGACATCTCTCCTCTTTCCCTTCATCTCTTCTACAATAGACAAGGTTGATCCCAGCCCCAACCCTGGGAAATGTCAGCCTGGAAATGTTAGCCTCAGAGTGATTTGCATGCATTACAAAGTGACAGGTGACATGAGTGAGCAACCTCACCTAATGGATGATTAATGGTTTGATGTTGACCAGCGTCGTTGACTTGTTCTCCTGCTCTTTGGGAAACTTCAAAGACAGCTGGCATTTCCTTCAGACAGGGTAGCAAGTGGAATTGTTTAATGAGCACATCCATAGCATAATTTTGAAGCAGAAATATACTTGCATACAACTCAATGTATGTGGCTCCATGACTCAGTGGACACGGCTGTCATTATCTCTACTCTGTTCTGAGGCTTGGTTAGTGACCAAGGGTAGACACTGGGGCTTCAGGTAGGGCAGGAGATGGTCGCCAAGTGCAGCAGAAAACCTGTGGAGGTTTTTGTGTGTAGAAGAATAGCAGGAGGTCAAATGGATAGCCTACCTCTACAATTGTATGGCACAAGGAAGCATGGGCAGGGAGAGAGACCTCTCTTTGAATGCAAGTGATGCTCCTGCAGTCACTTTGTAAGACACTTCAAGTGTCCCTATTTTCCAGGAACAGTCCTGGGATTTACAAAAGCCATCCTGGTTTCTCATTTGATCCTAGAATGTCCCACTTTTCCTTAGGATATCTCTATTTTCATCAGAGAAACTTTGGAGGGTATAGAATAAGTCATACCTATTTTCATTGGAGGAAAGCAATGACAAACCTAGACAACATCTTAAAAAGCAGAGACATCACCTTGCCAACAAAGCTCCATATAGTAAAAGCTATGGTTTTCCCAGTAGTGATGTATGGAAGTGAGAGTTGGACCATAAAGAAGGCTGATCGCCAAAGAATGGATGCTTTTGAATTATGGTGCTGGAGGAGACTCTTGAGAGTCCCATGGACTGCAAGAAGATCAAACCTATCCATTCTTAAGGAAATCAGCCCTGGGTGCTCACTGGAAGGACAGATCCTGAAGCTGAGGCTCCAATACTTTGGCCACCTCATGAGAAGAGAAGACTCCCTGGAAAAGACACTGATGTTGGGAAAGATGGAGGGCACAAGGAGAAGGGGATGACAGACAAGATGGTTGGATAGTGTCTTCGAAGCTACCAGCATGAGTTTGACCAAACTGCGGGAGGCAGTGGAAGACAGAAGTGCCTGGCGTGCTCTGGTCCATGGGGTCACGAAGAGTCGGACACGACTAAACGACTAAACAACAACAAATTTTCATTGGAGAAATTTTGAGGCGTCCCTATTTTCATTGGATAAATGTTGGAAGGTATGGAATGGGACATTCCTAATTTCATTGGAGGAATGTTGGAGGGTATGTTTTGTAGCAAGAATGGGGAACCAGAGCAGCGCTTTCCTGATCCTTGGCTTCACAGCAGTCTTTGGTGACTTCTGTGGGTTTGGGCTGAAGGGAGTGCTATGGTCTACTGCATTACTCTCCAAACTCCAAGGCAAGGTGTTGCAATGGGTTCAAAGGTAGAAGTCACTTTAGCTGGGAGAGTAAAGCCAGAGCAAAGAAGCATCCTTACTAACTTGTCCCTGGATAGGGAAGACTTTCTCCCACTCTTCACATCTCTGACCTTACCTTCCTTTGCAATGTTTTGCAAGTTCATTATTTTTCTCAACTCTTTCCACTGATAAGAAGAAGACTGAATACTGTAGGGCTGGGGTAGGAACCTTCCAACATTCACATTCCCTTCTGGGAATCTTTCCAAGGCCCAGTGGTGAGTGGAGGCAGAGGCAAAAAGTAGCTAGGACAATGAATGCAAATTTGTACCTTTGTACAGACAGGCAAAAAATGGGGGTTGTGAAGCAGGGCAAGTGAGGGCTGTGACCCCTAGAGAGTTCCAAGGAGCAGATGGAGAGACCTTGAGGGCTGCATTTGACCCCTGAGGCTCAGGTTTCTCTCCTCTGCTGTACAGCAAAGAAACAGAGGGATATGTTCTTGATGGTTCACTTGCAACAGCAGTGCAAATCCCTTTCCCGGGAAACGCGTGAAAGTCTAAGCAATTTTCTTATTGTGCTTTAAGCTGGCATTGGCTGGCCTAAGTTTAAATTGCCAGGATAAAAATGCAGTTTTGCACCAAAAATCTGATTTAGTTGTGAGTATGTTGTACATGGGTATTTGTGTGTAAGCATGTCGGCAGCTGCCCCAGACATCTCTCTCCATCTTCCCACCTTCCAAAATTCTGCAACCTGGCCATGCTCTTAAAAGCTGGAGATTCTGTAGCATTATTCTTAGCATTGTAGCAAAATGCCGAACGCAGGGTACAGATATACAAACAAAAGGCACGGACTATGCAACTGCAGCTCATTCATCACCTCCCATTGAATTATAAGGACAAAATCTGTACTGTCTGGGGTACAGTTTTCAAAAGTCAAAACCATCCCCTCCCCAATGCTGTTTTCAGGCACACAGTTCGACTTTCTCCTCTTTGTGAATGGTTGCTATGGGGGTGGATGGGTAATAAAGTTAAAGTGTGCCCCTGGGGGACAATGTTGCAATTGAAGCACAACTTCTACTGCTGGAGATGGTAAGTCTTTGGTCTCTGCAGTTTGTGAACTTCCCATTGAGGAAATATCCAGGCCCTCCTCCAGCAAATGCCCTACTCTCTGCAGTGAAGATCATCTTAGTAGCAAGTGATATGAATCGCTCCATCCACCAGTGCTATGCATCTTTCTAGGACATCCCCTATGCCCATGTTTGTGCTTGATTATCTCTCTTCACCAAAACCCTGTGCCTCTTTCTTTCTCGTCACCCTCACCGTCTCATCCACCAACAGTTCTGGAACGTGTCCAGAGGAGGGCAACCAAAATGGTCAAAGGCCTGGAAACGATGCCTTATGAGGAACGGCTAAGGGAGCTGGGCATGTTTAGCCTGGAGAAGAGGAGGTTAAGGGGTGATATGACAGCCATGTTCAAATATATAAAAGGATGTCACATAGAGGAGGGAGAAAGGTTGTTTTCTGCTGCTCCAGAGAAGCGGACACGGAGCAATGGATCCAAACTACAAGAAAGAAGATTCCACCTAAACATTAGGAAGAACTTCCTGACAGTAAGAGCTGTTCGACAGTGGAATTTGCTGCCAAGGAGTGTGGTGGAGTCTCCTTTTTTGGAGGTCTTTAAGCAGAGGCTTGACAACCATATGTCAAGAGTGCTCTGATGGTGTTTCCTGCTTAGCAGGGGGTTGGACTCGATGGCCCTTGTGGTCTCTTCCAACTCTATGATTCTATGATTCTAGTTCTGTCCCATAATGGAAACAGGGACTGAAGGCACATTTATACAATCCCCTATCAAATGGCAGAATATTGGGGGGAGAGGTTTTTCCCCCCAGTGGAGAATTTTGCATAGTTAAGCTGGGAGTCTGTGCTTTTCCTTGGAGAAAGATGCACAATTAAGTTGAGACCCTGAGGGTTTGAATGCAGGAAGGATGCACCATTAAACCAGGTAAATGTTTTGGAATGGGGAATATTGCACTGTGCTTCTGAATGGGGGTATAAAACACACTGTACATGCAATGCACCACTATTATTCAGGTTTGCGTAGGTCTCTCTTGTCTGGAGAATATTTCCTCCTGGCCTAAATAGGACCACCCACAACTTCTTACAAATGCTAAAGTTGAGGTGACTCAACATCTATCATGTTTATCCACCTGTCACAAGGTAGGACTCCCCTGCATAAAAAAAAAAGAACAGAGTAACCTTTTGCCTTGTGTGGGTGGTTTGACTTTTCTCCTCCAAAGCCTCTTTCTGCCTATATAAAATATTATAAGGTGGTCATTCTCGCTACTCAGGGATGTAGTGTGAGGCTCCCATCTGGATTTGTCTTTCCCCACCTGCCCTCCCATTTATCAGAAGGTCTGGCCAGGTGATTAGTAGCACCTTTCCTAATGAACATTAGATTTGGAAAGTTGGGGCGACGCGAGCTGTTTGCATATGCCGATTAATTAGCCCGACATCAGCTCTCGCCTGTCAAAAGATCAGCGCCCATTGACAGTTTACTTTAAGTGGCCCAATTAGCATAACAAATGACTCGCCAAAAGTTCTGAAGGCATCCTGTTGATTAATGCCATTCATCTTGCAAACCGGGCGGCAGGCGGCTGAGCTGCTCCGTCCTAATGATTATTATTATACACATATATGTTTAGACATATTAAGGCTCGTTGTCGGAGAAGTGACAGGGCTCACGAGTCACTCAGGTGCCTTTAAAAGCAGCTAAAAATAGGTCACCGAATGCCCATCATTCTCAGGGAAGTTTGCTCCTGAGGTAGAGTTTAATTTTTCCCATTCCTACTGTTAGGCTAAGGGATGACAGCATGTCACCCGTGGGGGTGATGCTGCCCTTGAGGTCTTCCCAAGGTGCCCATCAAGTCTTTGAGTCCCATCTCAACACACACACTAACATACCCTCCAACATGTCCAGGCCAAAAACCAGGACATGTGTCTTCTGGACCACGCTCTCAGGCGAGTCATGTGAACTGCATGAGAGCATGGAGACCCAAAATGGGATTTCTGGGTTTAATCAGGACAATTGAGAGGAATGCACTAAGACAGGGGTCAGCAAACTTACTGCACCTCAGGCTGGTGTCTCCAGCGCCGATTGAGTGGCGGGCCAGAGAGTGGGGGAGCGCGTGCCCATATGTGTGTGCACACGCTATTTCTGGCGCACTTCTGGGTTGGAGGAGCACCAGAAATAGCTTGTGTGCATGTGCATGGGCCTCCTCCAACCCGGATGTGCATTGGAAATAACACTTGCACATGGTCAAATAACGCTTGTGCATGCACACAAACTATTTCCAGTGCTCCTCTGACCCGGAAGTGGGGAGCCGTGCAGCGCCAGTAAGAGCGGGTGGTGGCAGTGGGCAGTGGGCAGTGGGGGTTGCCCTGGGCCGGATAAATGTGTCCTTTAGGCCTTATTCAGCCCGCAGGCCTTAGTTAGGGGATCCCTGCACTAAGTGCTCCCTTTGTCAAGATCTAGTGAGGGTGGTTACCTTCTCCTCTCTAGAAAAGCACGTTGAGCTGAAGAAGGAAGTTGGGAAGCGTGACGCTCTTTCCCACTTCCTCTTGCAGCTCTATGCTCTCTTCAAGGTTCAGATTCATTCTACTGGATCTGACTTCAACTCAGATTCCTTGGGGAAATTATATTTTTGAGCACACACTTTCTTCCCTTCTGTTGTTTGAGGTGGGGAGGGGAAGTCTGATCCATGGGGGGGGGAGTGACCAGAGTGAGAGGTGCCTGCAGTACTCACTCAAAAATCCCAAAGTGCCCACAGGCTTAAAATAGCCTGGCAACCCCTTGTATTAGGCAGAGTGTGGAACTCTCCCAGGTGCTGAATACTGAGGAACATCTTTCATTGCACCTGAGGCCATCTTAGGAGGCTCAGGAGAGGCCGCGTGGAACCAGGAGAGGCCCGGAGGCTCAGAAAGAACAGAAGAATCACACTTCTCCTGATTTTGCTTTACAGGACTCCATCCAAGTAACATGTACAAATAAAGGCATCTACTAGGGTTCAGCATGCATAAAGATGCATATATCAGTGAGAGTTACAGATAGGTAGCCGTGTTGGTCTGCCATAGTCAAAATAAAAAAATTCCTTCCAGTAGCACCTTAAAGACCAACTAAGTTAGTTCTTGGTATGAGCTTTTGTGTGCATGCACACGAAATCTGAAGAAGTGTGCATGCACACGAAAGCTCATACCAAGAACTAACTTAGTTGGTCTTTAAGGTGCTACTGGAAGGAATTTTTTTATTATATCAGTGAGAGTAAGACACATCAATGCATTATGCCAGAAGAAATTTCAAAAGATGCGTACATTAGGCAAAATTGCAGATAAAAGCTGTGCGTATTGCAGAAAATTCACACCAAAATGCTGACGGGTTTTCACGAGGACTTAAAAAAGGTCGCAAGCTGATATGAAAACCAAACTTAAGGCTGGGAAAGTGAAATACGGAAAGAAACCATAATGTGGCACCTCTCTTCTTTTTGAAGGCTTTGTAAAACAGGTGGCAGGAATAGCCATATTTTTTACGGATTGTTCATGCTGTGGAAGTTTTGTAATAAGTATTGCAAATGGGAATTTGTCCATTTTTGGTGTATGAAAGCAGAATAGTGTGTTTTAATAACTTCAATCAGTCCTCTCTTCATGTGTGTGTGTCTGTAAAGCAAGTTTCTAGATGCAGAAAAACCAGGGCAGGGAGAGGAATGTGGGGTAGAGGGTAAATGTAAAGTATGTTTTCAGTTGTATAAAAAACAGCAACACAATGTAATCAGGGAAAATATATAACATATATTGTTTTATCATTTGTTTCACATACCCAGTGGGACACCTGAAACGGCTGCGTGGAATACTTAGAGAATAATATCATGACCGCTAGGCATCTGTGATTTGTTTCTCAGTTTCGCACTTAATTGCAGAAGCAATTTAAATGTGGCACCAGCTACTTAGGGTTCAAGCAGTAGCAAGGTCCAAGATGGTTAAGCAATTTACTTTATTTGACCAGAGCATTGCTTGCCTGCCCTACATCAAATGACCACAGGGCAGGTAGCAAAACAAAACAACAAAACAAAACCAATGTTAAGATAGAAGCAGCTCATAGCAACAGATGAAACTAAATCCTGCCTTTAAAATCACAATATTCCCACTTATCCAAAGGCCTTGAGAAGCAGATGAGGTTTTTTATATTTTTCACCTGGGGCCACAATGTTAAAACCAGTTGTGCCTGTGGGTTGTTGGGAAATGTTTTCCACTTGAGGGCCACATTTCCTTCTGGACAACCCTTTGAGGGCCACATGGTAGTGGTGGGCGGGGCCAGAGGCAAAAGAGGGCAGAGCGGTGGATGTGAATCTCACCTTCATGTTGTGGGCTACTTTCTATGAGCACTTGCACACAACCCTCTCTATCCTTCAGCCAGACAAGCAGAGCTGAAGGCGAGGGGAGGCACTGAAGGAGTGAAGCAAAACTGGTGCACCCCGGGGGCCACATGGAGGGATATGGAGGACCACGTTTGGCTTTGTGCTTCAAGTTTCTCGCCTGTTGCTTGGGAGAGGGCATTCCATAGGCAGGAATCTTATTTTGCTCCTACTAGTGCAAAATGGGATGTATGGGGTGTATGTGAGGGTAGTGTCTCTGGTGAGGGACACATCATGCTCCTTCTGGGGCATTTGCCCACCTTTGATCCCCACCCTGCACACAGCTCTCACCTGTGGCTCCCAGAAGCTGTCCGCATGTGACAGTGGCCACACCCCGGGAACAGCTTCAACTGGCTGAGGGTAGCTGATGGGTCTCAAGTCCTCCGTGAGTTAGGGACTTCGTCTGCATGTGAAGACAGGCTCTGGTGGATTGAGTGGACTAGGCCAAGAGTGGGCTAAATGGTCAAGAAGGCAGTTTCTGCGGGTGCTGTAGATGGAAGTGAGGGACAAATGGGGCTCTTCAACCCGGGAAGGGAGCCCACTCTTATCCCCAAACCTCCACTGCCTTGTAGGATATCTATGGCTTGAGAGCAGTACATGTGAAAAGGATCTAGGAGTCTTGGTTGACCACAAACTTGACATGAGCCAACAGTGTGACGCGGCAGCTAAAAAAGCCAATGCAATTCTGGGCTGCATCAATAGGAGTATAGCATCTAGATCAAGGGAAGTAATAGTGCCACTGTATTCTGCTCTGGTCAGACCTCACCTGGAGTACTGTGTCCAGTTCTGGGCACCACAGTTCAAGAAGGACACTGACAAACTGGAACGTGTCCAGAGGAGGGCAACCAAAATGGTCAAAGGCCTGGAAACGATGCCTTATGAGGAACGACTAAGGGAGCTGGGCATGTTTAGCCTGGAGAAGAGGAGGTTAAGGGGTGATATGATAGCCATGTTCAAATATATAAAAGGAGGTCACATAGAGGAGGGAGAAAGGTTTCTGCTGCTCCAGAGAAGCGGACACGGAGCAATGGATCCAAACTACAAGAAAGAAGATTCCACCTAAACATTAGGAAGAACTTCCTGACAGTAAGAACTGTTCTACCGTGGAATTTGCTGCTAAGGAGTGTGGTGGAGTCTCCTATTTTGGAGGTCTTTAAGCAGAGGCTTAAAATGTACACTTAAAGGGTCAAAAGCTATAGCAAAGCATTCAGTTCTATGATACAATGAGCTCTGGTCTCCCAGGTCACAGTCCAACACACTAACCACTACACCATACTGCTGCTCCACAACATAGGGCCTTCCCCAGAAAATGCCCTCCCTCTGGGCTTGTCCAGCTTATTATATATGCCCAAGGGCAATTTCCACTTTTACGTGCCAGCTTAATTTGCCTTGCCCTTCTTTCTGAAGGCAACCCGTGAGATGGCATTCTCAGTAGCAGTTGCCTCCCCCCCAAATTCAGCTGGCACCAATCCTGGCAAGCCTCAGGCATCTTTGGAAGACATTTTTGCTGATTTATTTCGCCAGGCTTCTGGTTAATTGATTGGAGGAAGTGATGTTTTCTACTCTCCCCTTGCCGAACTGCTTTGCGCCATGATTTATATTTACTATCATTATTTGTTGTTGTTGTTGTTGTTGTTGTTGTTGTTGTTGTTGTTGTTGTTGTTGTTATTATTATTATTATTATTATTATTATTATTATTATTATTATTATTATTTGCTTTGATGTTGTTCCCTGCTCTGGGATCTGTTTTAATGATGAACAAGCTGGGAGTGCCCTAAATAAATAAATAAAGCTGTGTGTGTGTGTGTGTGTGTAAACTGGCCCGGAACAGTTCCCTTGTTTAAAAATTTAAATGCTTTAATAGAATGTTTAATCTCTCAATAGATCAGGCCCGTACTTCTCATACAAAAAGCTTCAGTTCAATCACACTGAGCAACATTGATCTGGAAAGGCAGTTAAGAGGAGCATTAACAAAGCCTTAAAGTGACGCCTCCACATTTTCCCTAAAGGCCGCAATGGGGACAAATGCTTTTGTTTGTTTGTTTCGAACTGTGGACACACCAAGGAAATGGACAATGGCCCCTGATAAATACACAAATAAATGTTTTGGGTACATAGGGCTGGTTAGGCCTTGGCATAAACACAAATACTCTCCTCTCATTCTGCCACGTTGTGCAAAGGATACAGAATGAGTGGGGTGTCGTATTGGGAAGCTTGGAGATGCAAACAGGAGCAAAATATGGGAAATGCCCATTCTAGCTGGCGCCATTTGGGAGTCATGGTGGACCACGAGCTTAACATGAGTCAACAGTGTGATGCAGCAGCAAAAAGGGGCTATTCTAGGATGCATCAACAGAAGTCAACAGAAGCAGGTGCTGTAACTCTCCAACAGTTTGACTTCATCCCTAAAGGCGTACTCCTTCATTGTGTCCCGAGGCAGACAGATGTCAACAACAACAACATTACGTTTGACCTCCTATGTCAGGGACAAGGGACAGTGCTCAGTGGTTGGTCACTGTGAGGACACGATGCTGGACTAGACAGGTCATTGGCCAAATCCAGCAGGCCTTGTCTTAGGTTCTTATGAGACGTGGCAGCGTGTTAGCATTCCGGAACATAATTTTAGATAATGGGATGGAGAAAACAGTCTGTTTTCATTGAACTACTGGCCAACTGTGGGTGCCTGGTGGCCCCATCTTAGTTGGATATCATAGGAAAGGAAGGAACCACGGAAAGGGAAGGGATTTCTGAATTACGTGGGCTGCATTATTTGCCAGAGAAAGAGAGAGGGAGGGAGCTATAACCCACTTCCACTACTACTTTGACGTTAAAATTCCAACGCCATCAGTTCCGTAAGGAAGGTGAACTGGAATACTGGAGCAAAAGCTGGTTTAATCCCAGAGCCAGAAACTATTTTGGGATCCATCTGGCCCTGTCATTTATGCATGTGATGAACTTTCATCACGTTCATTCCATCAAAGTGCTTTTTTGGGGTGAGTGGTTGGGAAATCTATTTTTACTGGGGATATTAGAGTAACCAAAGGCCAGGGGACCAGAAGACCAGATTGTGAGGGAGACACAAGCCACAGCCACTAATTATTTCCAAGGGCATCTAACAAACAGCTTTCCGTTTTTTATTTCTCCCGCGTGGTGATCCATTGGGTTTGTGGACTTTGGCATGTTTTATGTCTGGAATTTATCATGTGTTTACTGCTGGCCAGTAAGTCAACCGAGGAGGTGGGGGGGGAGAACAGCTAGGGTAAATCTTTGGTGACGGGACTATCGTGAATTGAAATGAGCAAGAAATAACACATCTTAGCAGTGGGATGTCATGGGGATAGAATTTTCAACGTTAGGCAAGACCCCTAAGATATCCATTTATTTTAATGGAGGTAAAAATAGAATCTGTATGCCTTATTCTGTGCACTAGAGGTGACCTAGGACACGGGCAAAGGCAGCCTTCCCGGTATAGTGATTTAGCACTCTGACTACTCAGTGCAGTAATTTACTACTAGTACAACCACTTCTACAACCAGTACTGGATTTATCTTTTTTAAATTGTATGCTGCTTGGAGTATTCTGTTAATATTAAAACAACCAATGTGATTTAGAAACTGATACTACCATTCCACATAATACTTTGCTACTATTTACTGGTACTGTAGCTACTAATTGTGCTATCACTAGTACTTCACACCATAACTTACTACTAGTGGTAGCTGCATTTACTACTATGGTCATGTTTCTGTTTTTAATTGCACATTGTGCTTATTATCTGAATAAGGCAAGAGAAGCAGATGAAGAGATGTCAATAAAAAAAACTATTACTCAATTGACTGCTAGCAAAATGAATTTCAACAGGGACAAGTGTCAGGTTCTGCACTTAGGCAGGAAGAACCAGATGCAAAAATATAAGATGGGGAACACCTGGCTTACTAGCAGTATGTGTGAAAAGGATCTAGGGGTCTTGGTGGAACACAAGCTTAGCATGAGTCAAAAGTGTGATGTAGCAGCAAAAAAAGAGCCCAATGCTATTCTAAGCTGCATCAACAGAAGTATAACGTCCAGATCGAGGGAAGTAATAGTACCACTCTATTCTGCCTAGGTTAGAACACACCTGGAATAATGTGTCCAATTTTGGGCCCCACAATTTAGGAAGGGTGTTGACAAGCTGGAATGTGTGCAGAGGAGGGCAACTAAAATGATTAAGGATATGGAAAACCCTTAAGTTGAGGGTCAGGAGTTCAGCCTACACTTGAGTAGGACCCTGGCAGAGACACATGCCCAACTGGCATGTTCCCTCCCTCCTGGTCGATCATTCGGGAGCTTCATAAGCTCTCTTCTGCCCAAACATCACAGCGACCGATGCTAACCGACACCGGCACACTTAGGGATCATCAGACTTTGCACACCTTGCGTGACAGACCTCAGCAACTCAGCATTTTAGCTAATCTACTTTATTTACATATAAACAAACACAGAGCTCCCTCTTTCTCTAGCATCAGACAGCAAAGAAAAAAAGAACAAGGGACAATAGTCCCACTTCATGGAACACAGTAACACAAACATCCTGTCTTCGTCACTTCCCCCTCTGTGGAGTCAAAACATACACCGTCATGTGAAAGACAACAATCTCATGACTGCAATCATGGGGCAGGAATTCTAACAGTAGGAAAACAGTAATGTAGGAAACTGCCTTCTACTGAATCAGATTACTGGCCCATCTAGCTCATTACTGTCTGCACTGACTGGCAGTGCCTCTCCTGGCTTTCAGGCAAGAAGACTGTCACCAGCCTCAACATGCTGAGGACTGAACCTGGGCCATTCTGCATGCAAGGAAGATGCTCTCCTGCTGAGCTATAGTGGCTCCCTTAAAAGTAAGCTGAGATGCAAGTCCTCGGGGTTCTGAGCAAACGGTTGACTTGGATCAGAGCATCATCTGTGTAGTTCAATACTGTCAGCACTGAATGACAAGAGCTTTCAAGCTGAGACTCTTTCCCAGGCCTACCTGAAGATGCCATTTTGGACTGAACCTGGGACCTTCTGCATGGATAGAAGATGCACTACAGACATTCCCCAAGATGCTCTCAAGACATGCCCAAGTCTTGAACACAGACCCCCTCACCTGCGAAAGGCGGATTAGGGCATTTCAAGGGGGAAAATCACCCCCCCAACCTATGCTCCGAGATGTAAAATGAAACAAAAATAATGGGTTTACAAGGCTGATAAATATTTGCTCTCCTTCCCGCTCTGTTCCCTTCTGCCTTCACGTCCATCCTCCCTCGTTGATAATACTAATTTGGCTTGTCTGTTCTTCCCGGCCTGCTTTTCCTCGCTCCCTCTCTCCGTCCCAGCAGCTGCAATCCGCAGAACGATTGAGGCGAAGGATTTTGCCAGAGGAGGGTGGCCGCGGCTGCTATAATGAAGCCCTGCCAAATACCAGTTTAGTGAGCCAGTAATGATGCCCTCTCCGTCTATATATTCCACTGCGGCACAGCACCCCTCTGGAACCGGGGAGAGAGACTGCCAGATTCAAAGAGAGCTGGCAGCGTCTCACAGAACAGCGTGAAAATAAGATACAGCTAGGAAGCAGAGTTTTGTTTTGTAGTTTTTAAAAACATAAATACACTACGGTATGTGTGTTTGTGGGTAGAGAAACAGGTGGGGGGGATCCTAACACGGAGCACACTGTTAAACTGTGGAACTCCCTCACTCAGGTAGAGATGACCACCAATTTGGATGTCTTTAAGAGGGTTGGGAGTTTTCTTGGCAGGGATACTGGAGTAGCTTGCCGGTTCCTGCTCCAGGTGGATCACGTTTGGTCAAAAATCTGCACTATGACCTATCCATCTTGGGTGGCCCTGCACGGCATAGCTCATAGCTTCTCTGAGTTATTCAAGCCCCTTCACCATGGAAAGGCAGGGCAACTGGGCCCCTCACCTCCTGCCAAATAGAAGGGGAAGAAATGGAGGCAGTAAGAGAATTTACTTTCTTGGGCTCCATGATCACTGCAGATGGTGACAGCAGTCATGAAATTAAAATACACCTGCTTCTTGGGAGAAAAGCAATGACAAACTTAGACAGGAACTTGAAAGGCAGAGACATCACTTTGCCAACAAAGGTCCGTATAGTTAAAGCTATGGTTCTCCCAGTAGTGATGTATAGAAGTGAGAGCTGGACCATAAAGAAGGCTGATCACCAAAGAATTGATGCTTTTGAATTATGGTGCTGGAGGAGACTCTTGAGAGTCCCATGGACTGCAAGAAGATCAAACCTATCCATTCTGAAGGAAATCAGCCCTGAGCGCTCACTGGAAGGACAGATCATGAAGCTGAGGCTCCAAGACTTTGGCCACCTCATGAGAAGAGAAGACTCCCTGGAAAAGACCCTGATGCTGGGGAAGATTGAGGGGACAAGGAGAAGGGGACGACAGAGGACGAGATGGTTGGATAGTGTTCTCGAAGCTACCAGCATGAGTTTGACCAAACTGCGGGAGGCAGTGGAAGACAGGACTGCCTGGCGTGCTCTGGTCCAGGGGGTCATGAAGAGTCGGACATGACTAAGCGACTAAACAACAACAACAACAAGAGGGTTGGGAACATTCTGTGACGGGAGAGACTCCATCAGGCAAGGCCTCCTTCCACCTGCCTTGCTCTACCCTCTAGTCCCTGCTTCTCAATGTGTATTGTATTATTTTATGTACTGTGGCTTGCCATTGTTTTATTGATTATAGTTTCGATATTATTTATTGTAACTGTTGAGTGGATTTCTGTTTAATTTTTATATGTTGATATTATTATTTTATACTATTCTAATGATGGTTGAATGTTACCTTTTTGATGTAGGTTGCCTACTTTAAAGTTATGTTTTATTAAGTGATGGTTAGAAATTATGATATATCTGCTAAAGATGAAGTAAAATGAAAATCAGATAGGGGGGACTTGGGGAAGCCCGCTTAACAATGTTTAGAAAATAAGGATATGACAAGAATATGTTCGTTTTGTTTATTTTTTCCTCTGCTCTTTATTTTTGTTATAAAATGAATAAAATTTTTGGAAAAAAAATACTTATGTTTTATTATCACATTAGATTGTTATAAGATGTACATTTTTTGTTTCTTCAGCTTGTAAACCGCCTTGAGTATTGTAAGACAGAAAGACGGTATACAAATTAAAAATGATGATGATGGTGAAGGAGAAGGCTATCAAAAGCCAACAGTCCACATGTTCTGTCTCCACAGTCAGAAGCAGAAATGTTTCTGAATGCTGGTTGTTGGGACCCAAAGGGAGGCAGGGAAGAGTGCTCTTGACCTTAGGTGCTGCTACATGATCCAGAAGCTGTACGCTGGCTCCCTTGGCCGATAAAGCGAGATGAGCGTCGCAACCCCAGATTCGGCCACAATTGGACCTAATGGTCAGGGGTCCCTTTATTATTAGGTCCAGTTACGAATGACTCTGGGGTTACAGCGCTCATCTCACTCTATAGGCCAAGGAGCCGGCATTTGTCAGCAGACAGCTTCCAGGTCATGTGGCCAGCATGACTAAGCTGCTTCTGGTGAACCAGAGAAGCACGGAAATGGCGTTTACCTTCCTGCCAGAGCAGTACCTATTTATCTACTTGCACTTTGATGTGCTTTCGAACTGCTAGGTTGGCAGGAGCAGGGACTGAGCAACGGGAACTCACCCCATCGCGGGGATTCGAACCGCCGACCTTCTGATCAGCAAGCCCTAGGCTCTGTGGTTTAGACCACAGCGCCACCCTTGTGTGAGAGAGAAGACGGTGAGTCTTTCATGTCACTTGTTACCTGGACCTATTTTAACTGGAAATGCCAGGAATTGAACCTGGGATGCTCTGCATGCAAAACAGATGTTTTACTCCAGCCCTATTGCTACCAGAGGGGTCAACTCCACCCCATCCCTCTGTGAATACACCTTAACCAGGTAGATACTGTTATGTATTGAAGTTCTCACCCTGGGCCAGCAGGGGGATACTGTAGATAGTTTTCACTCAGGTCCACATATGCAAATAAGGGATTGAAAGTGACGTCCAGTGATTGGATAGTTACAGAAAGTTTTTACAATTGTGTTGTAGTGGAGCTCTATATAAGCAGGCTGGCTGAACCCTTCAGTTCAGTTCAGTTCAGTTCTGGCCTTTGAATAAACAAGAGCTGTTTGAAGAATCCCTTTGTCGTCTGATATGTTCACCCACAACTTAACAGGTATGTTTGGCTGCAGCTCATTGTTGACTTGGTAGCAAACCTAGGTTGATCCTAGGCTGTTTCAATCATGGACCTGCTTTCAAGCACCAAATCCAGGGCTTTGTTCCCCCCAAAACAACCAGTTAGAGATACGTGTCTCTGACCATCCCTCCCTATTTTATATCCACAAAGAAAGGGGACTGTGACAGTTTTCCTAGACAGATTTGTTCCACTGCTATAAAATCTGAGCCTTTTGTCTTAAATGGTTTGCAGCTAAGACCAGGAGGGGAAAGAAAGTTCCATATAACAGATCGAAAGCATTTCTCCACATTTGTGCATAATCTACAGCTAAGCGACAACCCGGTGTACAGAAACACAAGTTGCCTAATGCTTAGATAAGCACCCCTGGATGAAGAGGGGCCCTCGATGCAGTAGCCTAAGCTTCACATTAGCAGCCAGGCTGAGCACTCACCGCTGAATCTCTTCATTTAAGATTCGTCCATCAGAATTTCTTAGGGAGCGGGGTGGTGTGGGGGGAAAGAGAGAGAGAAAGAAAGAAAGAAAGAGCAGAGCAAGGGAAAGGCAGCTCGAGAAATAAGTGTTGGATGGATCAGCCAAATTGTTTCTAAATGGTGCTTTAGTTGGAGATCTCTGTGGGGGAGAAGCAGGCAGCTGCATTAGCGAGAAGACTAAATGCTCCCGCTTTGGGGAAAAGAAGGGAAAAAAAGAATGGGTGGCGGGCAATTTGCATCCATTTTTTTTCCTCCCTTTGTGATGCTGTGCATGCTATTTGTTGTCACCGCTATTTTGGGGGCCAACGCAAAGCCGCACCAGGGTGTGGAATTCAGAAGACGTAAGAATAAAAAAAAAGACGACCATGTTGCAACGTATTTGCCTCTGCCATTTGGAGAGAGGCTTGATACCCTACTCCCACCCACCCACCCACCGACACACACACACACACCACAAAAAGAGAGAGAACCCTTCAGGGACACTCTATAGCCAGAAAATAGCTTCTGCGCTCCAGCCCCTGTCTTTTTGATCTGATGAATAAATAGGAACCTGCGAATCTGGAACACCTGCCGTTCTTCCAGCCTTGGAAAAAGGAGGGTAAACAGAGACAGAGAGGGAAAGTGAGAGTCGTTGAACTCATGAATATGAAGAGACATTGGCAAACGGAATGATTTTAAATAAAACACCTTCATTTACTGAGCTGTTTACACTCTCGGAATAATTTAGGCAGGCGTCCTGTGCCGTTGATACACAGCGCTTTTCCGCCTTCCTCCTGAGCCACCACCAAGTATCTCATTCAGCTCTGAAGGCCGCAGTGGAAATAACTAATGGGCCAGAGGGCCAGCACTCATTTGCAAACACTCATCGTATCGTATGCAAGCAACATGCACAAGTTCCATCACTGAGATGAAGGCAAGCTCTTCCATCAGAGTTGTGCCCAGCAAGCATCACTTGTGGTGGGGTAGCTAAGGATAGATGCTTGGGGCCAAAGTCTGTGGCCCTGAACTCCAGAGGGGCCCAAATGACCACCTAGAGAGTAGCAGATGATGGTGTCCTGCTGTGGGGTGACAAGTGTACCCTCTGACTCCTCCCTGCCTCTTCTGTTCTGGGAGCGCCTTCTTCTTCTGACCCCCCCCCTTGATCACTCCAACTTCCTGCCTCCAGTGCCTCCCAGCTCATCCCTTCCCCAGCCTCTTGGCCATTGTCCCACCATCAGGACCCAGGGTCTAAGTCCTCGTCTTCCCTGTCCTCGCTTGGGGGCTCCTGGGCAGGAGGCTCCCACCATTCCCGGGCAGATACAACCAGTCCCGGGCAGATGGAGATTGATGCCAAACAGCCCTAGAATCAGAACTGGGCCAACAGGGACATTCTGGGGCTAAAGCTGGTGACTACAGGGTGTAGCCTAGTGGTAGAACATCTGCCTTGCATTCAGAAGGGTCTGGGCTCAATCTCTGGTTTCTCCAAGGTAGGACTAGGAAGGATTCTATCATGGACAGAGTTAACTCCAACTTTCACAGTGTGATTTACTGCTGGCTCGCTCCTGACACATCTCCAGCTGAAACCCTGAAGAGCTTCTTCCAGTTAATATAGACCAGTGTTTCTCAAACTTGAGTCTCCAGGTGTTGGACTACAGCTCCCATCACCCCTAGTCGCTGGTCCTGCTAGCTAGGGATGATGGGAGTTGCAGTCCAGGAACAACTGGGGACTCAAGTTTGAGAAACACTGGTGTAGACGCTTCTGAGCTAGATGGGCCAATGGGCTGACTCAGAATAAATCAGCTTCCTTTGTTCCCATGAGAAAATAAGTAAGAGGCAGGCAAGGGAATCATGCAGCTCCACTCAGATGTATATTTAGAGTCGTGATTAGAATCAATTGTCATCCTGATAATTTTTCTCACATTCAGCACTGCGGACAATAAATAAGCCCACAAATATGTAGTTGACTCCACAACTATGTTTACTTCAGGGACACAGACATTCTCTGAGGGGGGGGGACCGAGGGACAGCAGAAATTCTTCTAATCTCCTTGCATGCAAACTCAGCTTCTCCTTTTGTCTGAGGCCAAACTGGAGGATGTTGCCCACATTTCCTTGGGTTAATGAAACACTCAGTGGGAAAGAGATCAAGACGCTCCATGGAGCCAGCCACTGGCCAAGTGTCAGGCCTGGTTAATATGCAGATGTGTGGAGCTTCTACGGAGGAGCTATGAGGAGCTGACACACCTTGTGCCCAGGGCTTTAAACAGATATTCACTCATGTCCCCCCCCCCAATGGACTTCGGGGCTTTGACTGCACGTCAGCTAATTTTGCCAGGTAAGCTGCAACCATGTGTTCTCCTGCTGGTTCAGAAATGGGTCAGTGATGCAGTGGGTGCTCCTGACATCGAGGATGTCGGCTGACTTAGCTAAAGTGGGAGGAAGGAGGCAAGCGCAGAAAGAAATTGCAGACTCTCTTATGTGCTGGCTAAGCACAGGGCCACTGCTTCTAACGATAGGGATGGGGGCATTGACCACCAGCCTCCTCCTCTGCTTGCAAACTTCCTAAATCCACTCTATTGCTGGCCACATCTTAATCCAAAATCTCTTCTAGGATGTTGCTTTTGGCAGGTACAAAGATGGGGGGGGGGAAACCTCTCATTTTCTTAAGGTGTCATCCTAGAATGATCTAACTGCAGCTGGAGCAAAGCTGTAGAGCTTGGACTTGGGTCTATATATATATATACAGTGGTACCTCAGGATGCGAACGGGATACGTTCTGGAGCCCCATTCACATCCTGAACGGAACGTAAGACGCTACGGTGGGTCTGCGCATGCACGGGTCATGTTTTGCCACTTCTGCGCATGCGCATGATGTCATTTTGAGTGTCTGCGCTTGCACAAGCGGCGAAACCCAGAAGTAACGCGCTCCGTTACTTCCGGGTTGCCGCGGAGAGCAACCCGAAAGCGCTCAACCAGAAGCACATTTAACCCGAGGTATGACTGTATATGTATATATATATATATATATTATTGGAATTTTATTTACAACATAACATAAAACCCCCACCCCCCCAATACAGAAATCCACCCTCATTAAATGTGAGCATAACATACAACAATACAAACAACCAAGTAAAAGACATCCTTTATCCTGTATCTGGCCTCCTTATTTACTTCTTATAAACTGTTTCCTTTATGAATAATTATTAAGATTTTTCTAATTATAACTTAAATATCCACAAAGTCTCCTGCAGACATTAATTGAAACAAGTCCAGATAAGTATTTTAGGGCACTGTTTGGACTTGGGTCCATAACTCAGCTCTTGTCTTGACAAAGTAAGAGTTATCAAGAGAGGCTCCCATCAAGTACAACCCCCTGCAATGCAAGAATCTTGCCCACAGTTGTCCCTGGGTAGGGTCAAACCACCAACCTTTTGATTAACAGCCAGATGCACTGAGCCATTGGTGAGCAACACATGCCTGCAGCTTGGGTGATGTCAATATTCCCCCAAAGCATTGTGTAATTCTGTCACTCTGTTGTTGTTTTTTTTTGTATTTTGTGCTTATAGCTCTACAGTTTCCCACATATCTGTGTTGTTGCCGTTGTTGCTTACATTCCTATATCCATCTCCATCTGAGGATTGCAGGGCAATTTACAATATATATGTTTACCCGAGTCCATGGCCTTTAGAAAAAGTGAGGCTGTTAAAATGTTGCCTGAAGAACAATGATGAACATTGGTTTGGATTTTTCTTTCTCTTTTCTTTTTGCTTGCTTGCTTGTTTTAAAAAGCACAGCAGTGAACATTTAAGAAAAGAAATGAAGAGCTCAAAGCTGTAAACACACACACACACACACACACACACACACACACACACTTCGCACTGCTTTAGCAAAGCACAAAACAAAACCCAGAGCTCTTCAGAATTTTGCAGGCAACTTTTAGGAGAGTTTCGCAATGTAAACCCTTTCAGAGGGCACAAGCGCCAGAAAGGAAAGGGCGGTGTGAAGCTACAAAGCTTAAGTCAACCAACTTTTAACTACAGTATTCTAAGGTAAGAAAGAACAAGATGAACCCCTCCCTCAAAAAAAAAAAAAGTATTGGGGAGAAAAATGAATTCCTCCAATATATCCTCTTACAAAGCCATTTAGCTTTTTAAATAATGGGGTATTGTGGGTGTTGTGAAGTTATTGCTGGGTTGTTGTTTTTTGTATCTTTATTTTAGATTTTGTTGTGATTTATGTGGAAATTGTTCAGTTTGGTTTTGCATTCTTAATGTTTAATTTATTGTTCATGACTACTTTTGTTATTTTATGGTTGTGATATCTGAGGCCATAAAGAAGGCTGATCGTTGAAGAATTGATGCTTTTGAATTCTGGTGCTGGAAGAGACTCTTGAGAGTCCCATGGACTGTAAGAAGAAGATTCAACCTATCCATTCTGAAGGAAATCAGCCCTGAGTGCTCACTGGAAGGACAGATCCTGAAGCTAAGGCTCCAATACTTTGGCCACCTCAAGAGAAGAGAAGACTCCCTGGAAAAGACCCTGATGCTGGGAAAGATTGAGGACACTAGGAGAAGGGGACGGAAGAGGACGAGATGGTTGGACAGTGTTCTCGAAGCTACCAGCATGAGTCTGACCAAACTGCAGGAGGCAGTGGAAGACAGGAATGCTTGGCGTGCTCTGGTCCATGGGGTCACGAAGAGTCGGACATGACTAAATGACTAAGCAGCAACAACAACAACAACTACAACAACCATACCCTCCAGCATTTCTCTGGTGAAAATAGGAACGTCCTAAGGAAAAGTGGGACAAGCTTTTTTCAGAGTAGATCTACTGGGCTGAACTCACCTAACAAGTCCCATATGTGGAAGCCTTACACAGATCCAGAATGCCGTTGTTAGCTAACATTTTGTGGGTTTCGTCACTGTATTGACAGAAACGAGATGGTGGGACAGTGTTCTTGAAGCTATCAGCATGAGTTTGACCAAACTGTGGGAGGCAGTGGATGACAGGAGTGCCTGGTGTGTTCTGGTCCATGGGGTCATGAAGAGTCGGACACGACTGAACAACTAAACAACAACAACAAGGCTGGAGTTTTCGGAAATGCCGTACAGAAAAGGGGGACGGCTTTGCGCTCCGGCTTATCAGAGTACCTGATGTCTTCTTGGGTACAAAGATTGGGCACCTTTCCTAGGAGCCAAGATAGAATAGTCTTGTGTCTGATAAATAGCAGGACCCAGTGTGCTCCATCAAAGGGTCTCTGTGCTATAATAATTGTAGGTGGTGACTTACTGCAATAGATCTTTGCTGGCATGTAGCGATAACATAAATAGATTTGTTGTGGATTTTTCGTGTGTGTGTGTTTTGCTAAGTCATCTTATCTCATTCACAAAGCGGAGACTTAAAAGTGTATGGGCACATTCTCTGATACCCCCCCCCTCAGAACCACACCCCTCACCACAAGTGAGGCTCAGGACTGGCCTTTGGGGAAAGGTAGGCCATTGCCAACACCTCAGGTGGCCTGAATAGTCTCAGTTCTGAATGATTGTAGCACAAAAGTGGTTGTTACCTCCAACCTTGGAAAAAAACGGAATCCAATGGGGGAAACAACGTGTCTCTGGAAAAGTCAGCACAGAGTCAGGGAATGGACGCAGGAAAGTCAGCTTTGAGTCAAAATGACTCAGGAGTAGAGCCAGGGCTAGATTTAGGTTTGACGAGGTCCTCAGCTCCTGAAGGTAATGGGGCCCTTTATATGTCCAGCTGTTCTTTGTTCAACAACAAATTGCCGCTGTTTTTTGTGTTGAATATGTGCTATATGGTGATTTATGGACCTAATAGCTCTGGCTGGGGAGGGTGGGGTCTAAATTATTATTATTATTATTATTATTGTTGTTGTTGTTGTTGTTGTTGTTGTTATTACTATTATTATCAGCCAATATAACTTCGTTGTGCTTCCACAGTCGGAGGCAGCCATGGAAACCGCAGGAAGGGAGAGGGCTCTTGTGCCCGGATCCTGCTTGCGGGTTTCCAGTTGGGGACATCTGGCTGGCCATCAAGAGAACAGGATGTTGGACTACATGGGCCAATGGCTTCATCCAGCAGGACTCTTCTTATGTCCTTATAGGATGGGCTACAGATCTGATGAAACCAATTAGTACTTGTTGCTGACAGTCACTGCTAAAATACAGATCAATTGACCTACTATTTCCTGATTACTCTGCAAGCCTCCCTTCTGTTTGTGTGACTATCTAATGAGACAGGAATTCCTGGCAGGCTGTACCCAAAAAGTAGCAGCAGCTACGCAGGAGATATCAATGGGAGGGACAGAAGACTCTGGGAATCATTTGCTTAAAAGCATGCTGACTCGGACAGACCTAATCGACACACTGGTCTCCGCCAGCATTAATGCTCCTGTTTGTTGCTGTCAATGCAAATCACGAAGGCTATGCCTGCCATTAATTTTATTGAGATAAAGGAGGATTCTGCCTGTGTTCTCCTTGCCCCTCAAGAAATCCTGCTCTGCTCCTGTGTGCTTTGCAAAAAAGAAAAAAGTAAGGAACAAAAATTACATAGCTAACTCCTGTTCAAAGATACAGAAACCAGAGGCCTTTTAAGTATCAGTGAGCTGGAAATTTAAAAGAGGGACAATTAGATTTTGGGAGGTTTTTTTTGGCAGGGATCAGTGAAGGGTTGGAGACATTTCCCAGTCTGCGAGAAGACTGCAATACCCCCAATAAGGTCAATGATCGCCTCTGGTGCACTCTTGATGGTGTCATCAGATGAAAACTGGGATCCAAAGGAGTCTTGGCATCCAGTGGCCCACCATTCATGAAAGGATGCTACCTTGTGGTACAGGAGGTAGGAAAGAAAGCAAATCTGATTTTATGTATGCCAGTGGCATAGCATGGGTTGCCAGTGCCCAGGGTCACACGGAGGGAGGGAAACAGATGGAACGTGCATGCACATTCAGCTACCTAATGATGTCCATATCACCCAGGAAATTGCAATTGCAGAGATAAGGAAAGAATAGATGTTCCATTGTCTGGAGAGGTTACTGGTTTGCATGGAGAAGCAGTTTTCAATGCAGCCCAGCACCGGAAGAACACAGCTGTATCGAGGCAGCACTGGGTGTTGTGCTGATAATAGATTTGCAACTGGGGCAAGCTCCTCTTGTGCCGCCCCCCCATGCTACGCCACTGACATGCTGAGAGTGGCTTCAGGGCAAGTAGTGTTTGGTCATGGTATTCCTAGGGTGGATGGGCAATAAAGGAAGTGTGGTCATCACTAGAGTGTACTGGAGTTTAAAGGCTTTCCTAATTCAGACATGGTCTACAACAAGAACCAGATTAATGTTGAATGCCCAGCAGACTTCCATTCATTTCTTAATTAATTGTTGGCGTATGTATGTGTGTAGCAGGGATGGAAAATCTGTAGTCTTCCAGATGTTGTTTGATTTGATCATCCATGACCATTTGTCATGCTGGCTGGGGCTAATGGGACTTAGCATCCCTGGGGTACAGAGTCTGTCAACAGATATAAACCACTGGAAATTTCACCCGAGCAACTTTTGTACAGCTACTACTTGTCACAAACAGTGGTTCTGAATTCCACTAAGCATGCTCAGCTTGTATGAACAACTACTGGGGAGCACACAAAGGTTTGCTGGTCTCACTCATGGTTGTGCTCAGCTAACTCCCACCACACGTTCACACACTCAAATACACAGCTGAAATAGTTGACCACACACCAGTGGATCTATTTGCAATTCCCTGGTAACATTAGCATATTTAATAAACATGGTGTGCTGGTCCCGGGGGGAAGGTTACCGCTGGCGTAGTCAAAGTCCGGTCCTGGGTCACTAGCCTGGAAACAGTTCACAAGGTCCAAAGCAGGAAGCCAGGCGGGGACAGGAACACTGGAGGGTCAGGTCTGGGTCAGGGCAGGAACAGGTACTCCACAACGACATTGCTCCTGCAACCTGGGACCGGGCTGACTGGCCTTTATCTTCTCTGAGGCCAAGGGCGGTCCCGGCCCCCAGGAGACCCGCCTCTCCTGGCCTTAAGGCGAGCACTCCTCCTGGGAGAAACCAGTTCCCTTCGCCTCTCTGCCCTGAGCCTCTGCAGTTCAGGAGAGGCTGAAGGGTTACTGGGCCCAGGGGGAGACTCACCTGTAGGCACTGAGTCCTCAACCACCTCTGGAGCCAGAGTGGATTCACCTGGTGCCTGCTCCTGAGGATCCGGCACAGGTGCCGGTGCCTCAGAATCAAGGCCCTGCCCCAGTTCAGCCGGCCCTGGAGGTGGGGACTCCTGTGCAGGCTGGGATTCCTCCGGTTCACCCTCTGAATCGGAATCCCAGGCCATCACACATGGAACTTCATGGATGTAAAAATATGAGAGTCAGGATAGCAAGATCAAGTGAGGATTCTGAGAAATTTCAGAGTAGGTCCAACTTACAAGGTTGAGCTCAAGACTTAGAAGAAAGAACCTTCCAGTCTAGCATGGCAGTCCCAACAATGGCGGGCTAGATATTTTTGGGAAATTCACGCCGGGATGCAACTGGACTCTAAACCTGTGAGGGTACATTCTACAGAAGGGCTCTCACTTATTTTCGTGACCAAGTCAGAAAGTTCCAGTGAAGTGTTGGTGGCGAAAGCCAATTTTGGCATTTGAAGAAAGTATATATACATTTATTCATTTATTTTCTGTGGAACACACTCAAAACCAACGTGCAGTTGGAAACACATCCAAAAGCAGAATCAGTTAAAATGTAAATGCCCAAAATGAAAAGTCAGCATAATCAAAATTCAATATATGATCAGGAAATATCTAGGGAAGATCCTTTCACGTGGTGCAGATGTTATTCAAGGTAAGCCCATAGTGGGTTTCCTTTCTGAGGGATCACTAAATAGCAGGGAGTCACCATAAAAAGTCTTCTATTTGATCTCACTTCAGGTCACAGAGGGATGTGAAACAGCCTTGCATCTCCTGGTCTCAAAAGATGGAGATGTCCTCCATGTAATTCTAAATTCACATGGTTGGCTCATTCTCCATATCATCAGTGGCATAAAGAAGCCCAAGGATGAGTAAATTGAAACCCCACACAATAATAAGGAGAATAATTGGCACCTTACACCTGAAGCTGTCCTATGTTTTCACTTCTTCTCCCTCAGTAAATTTACGGATCATAGTTTTGTCATTTACGGCATAGTTTTGTCAAGCAGACATGGAAATTTTAGTATGAATAACTCATAACAGTATCAGTGTTGTAATGGAAGCTGATAATAGGGTGATTGAAGAGGCTTGCAGTCTTTCAAATTCCAAACTTTCTTGGTCTTTTAATCCATGACATGACATTTCATGCAGATGTGCATTATTACTAAACTGGAGTATTTAGTGTCTGCAGCTGGATGTTTTGCTTCCAGCTGCCTGCCTCTGCACAGCTGTCAAAGCAGACTTGCTTGCTATTTAACATCTCTGAAGACTGTTTCTCTGAAGCAGAGCAAAGTTGCAAACTTTAACTAAATGCGGTCCTCGCTCCTCCTTTTCCCAAATCCATGTTAGCATCTGATTATTTCTGGCCTCGTTAGCCAAAAGAGATACAGAGGAGAAATCTTGAGGAGAAATGACTCCTTTATTCTATGGTTTGGTATTCTAGAATCATATAAGAATCAGAGATTCTAAAGGATTATCGACTGCAAACCCCTGCAATACAGGAATCATACCTAAAGAATTCCTGACAGATGGCTACCCAACTTCTGTTTAAAGACCTCCAATGACAGAGAGTTCACCCCCTTCTGAGGGAGTCTATTCCACTGTTGAACAGCTCTGTCAGAAAGTTACTCCAAGTGTTTAGTCAGAAATTCCTTTCTTGCAATGATCAGGGATGATCAGGGCTGCATTTCTAGACATAGTAAACACTTGACAATGCATTTGACTCCTGGGAGATTGCTCAGAAAGGACAACCCCACCATTGGACTAGATAAAGTTTCCTTGTCCCAGCATGGAGCTGGAAATAACCTCAATCATCATCTAGCCAACCCACTGCTGATGTAGGAGATCCACTGCTACAGGATCCCTGATAGGTGGCCAACCAGCCTCTGCTTAGAAACCTCGAATGAAGAATAACCCACCCCTTTCCAAGGCATCCTGTTCCAACTTGTATAAACAGAAAATACTTTTTGTGTGTGTGTGCATTGGGTCACCCCAAATTCACCATCAGATCACATAGCATGTCCATGGCTGTAGCCTGCACACAAAAAATCATGCATCCACTGTTTCGTGGCACAAAAACATGGTTACAAAGCACGGATCCACATGGATCCTCAGGATTTTTGCATTGGGCTACCCCAAACTCACGCCAAATCACATATCATGTCTGTGGCCACAGCATGAGCCACAAAAATCATACACCCACTGTTTCTTTCAGAGTATTTTTTCCCTTGTTTTCCTCCTCTAAAAACTACGTCTTATGATGCGAAAATTACGGTAGTTTAAATCTTGTGATTTGGATTCAGAAGGACGCTGCACTGAAATTGGAGGATTGTTCATTCTACACACACATAAATGCTGAAATTCAGGTACAACCTCTTCAGATCCTCATGTCACTTGCTTCCCGTTGAGCTCCCAGTTGCAGGACCACCCTCTGGCCATCTGTAGCGCTGGCAGTGAACTGCAGAGGAGCACAGACCAGCTGGTTGTTTTTTAAAAAAGAAAACCAACAGGACTACTAGGAGCTAATGCAGATATGGCAAGACTGGTTGTAATGTGCAATTCCCCCAATAGCAGACAAGCCTCCATGTTCTCCTTGCATGAATCCGAACCAATGGTAGCAAATGACAAGAATGGAATTTCCAACTAAACACGCTGATGAACTTTCTGATGGTAAGACTCGTTTGACAGTGGAACAGACTCCCCCAGAAGGTGGTGGGCTCTAATTCACTGAAGGATTTCCCAAACTCGAATCTCCAACTGTTTTGGAACTACAACTCCCATCACCTCTAGCTAGCAGCACCACTGGTCAGGGATGATGGGAGTTGTAGTCCCAAAAAAGCTGGAGACCCAAGTTTGGGAAACACTGATTTGAACAGAGGTTGGGTGGCCACCTTTTAGGGGTTCTTTAGCTGTGATTTCTTTAGCATTGCAGAAGGTTGGACTAGATGACTGCTGATGTCCCTTCCAACCCTACAATTCTATGATTCTATAATTCTATCTGTCCATCCCTAGATGCAACCCTCTCTATTTTGTATCATGTGCTAAATCTCCATCACATCCTGCTTTAAATCATATCTCCCCCCTCCTCTTCAGTACAAGGAGCCCCCAATGCTTTATCCTTTCCTCACAGGAAAAAAAAGATGCACTAAACTATTTTTAATGGTTGGAACGGAGTCACGATGAGTAAATAATTAACCAATGCAACACCTTTATGAATTAAAAATAGAGGCAAACACCAGGGGACTCTTGCATGTTCAAATCAATCAGCCTGACCCTCAGAAGCAGCCAGATTTCCAAGTGACCTTTATCATTCTTATCCCCCCCCCTCAACATACACACACCTGAACGATGACAAATCAACCAACTTAAAGGGAAGAAGCAAATGAGACAGATGAAGAAAGGAAATTAGTTTTTTTAAAAAGGTACTTTTTTAAAAAAAAGTGGGAAAAATTCCAGCCAGCTGTGAGTTTGCATTTGGACCATCTGGTCAAAAAGGAGGTTGCTTTCATAAATAATAATAATAATAAATCCTCCTGCAAGATGGCCCTAGTGAGCATGTAGGGAAAAAAGGAAACACACACAGAGATCAAAAGGAAGAAAAAGCCAGCCAGCCTTGGAGTGCAAATATATTTTTCGGGACTTTGTTTCTGAAAATGAATCCACAGAATCAAGGGCATCAAAGGCAAGTCATCTGTTCCCACAGTTGTTCTTCAAAGGACGGAGCGTAATCCACTGTATGCAAAATACCTAAGAGACTCTCTGGGCAAACAACTCATCACACATGGCCAAAACTGTGTCCCTGGTCTGTAGTGTTTCAGAGTGCAGATGAGAGAAGCACATGCAAAGGGAGAGCTTCAGTCTAACCTTGTGTGTGTGTTTCTTTGTCTGTTTATTTGTGTGTACAAAGAGAAGGGTTTTCTATCTGAAATCAGCCGCAGGAAAGTCCATTAACCATTTTATCATGTGAAGAGTTACCAACATTAGTACATAACAACATCAGAAGAGCTTGCTTGGATCAGGCCAAAGACCCATTTCAACTCACAGTGGCCACCAGATGCCCGTGGGAAACTAGCAAACAGGATTGGAGGAGAATAGAATAGAATAGAATAGAATAGAATAGAATAGAATAGAATAGAATAGAATAGAATAGAATAGAATTATTATTTATACCCCGTCCATCTGGCTGGGTTTCATCAGCCACTCTAGGCGGCTTCCAACAAAACACAAAATACAATGACTTATTAAACATTAAAAGCTTCCCTAAACAGGGCTGCCTTCAGATGTCTTTTAAAAGTTTGGTAGTTATTTTTCTCTTTGACATCTGGTGGGAGGGCATTCCACAGGGTGGGTGCCACTACCGAGAAGGCCCTCTGCCTGGTTCCCTATAACTTGGATTCTCGCAGTGAGGGAACAGCCAGAAGGCCCTCGGCGCTGGACCTCAGTGTCTGGGCAGAACGATGGAGGTGGAGACACTCCTTCAGGTATACTGGACCGAGGCCGTTTAGGGCTTTAAAGGTCAACACCAACACTTTGAATTGTGCTCAGAAAAGTACGGGGAGCCAATGTAGGTCTTTCAAGACCGGTGTTATGTGGTCTCAGCGGCCGCTCCCAGTCCCCAGTCTAGCTGCCGCATTCTGGATCAGTTGTAGTTTCCGGGTCACCTTCAAAGGTAGCCCCACATAGAGCGCATTGCAGTAGTCCAAGCGGGAGATAAGCAGAGCATGCACCACCCTGGTGAGACGGTCTGCGGGCAGATAGGGTCTCAGCCTGTGTACCAGATGGAGCTGGTAAACATCTGCCCTGGACACAGAATTGACCTGCGCCTCCATCTGCCCTGGACACAGAATTGACCTGCGCCTCCATGGACAGCTGTGAGTTCAAAATGACTCCCAGGCTGTGCACCTGGTCCTTGCCCCATTCAGGACCAGGGAGTCCTCCACACCTGCCCGCCTCCTGTCCCCCAAAAGAGCACTGGTATTCAGAAGCATTGTTGTCTCCAATGGTGCAGGCAAAGCATAGCCATCTTGGTCAGTGGCCATTGATTGTCGTCTCCTCCATGACTTTGTCCAATCCTCTTTTGAAGCCTTCCAAGTTAATGGCTACCACCGCCTTCTGCAAGCAGGAGTTCCATAGTTCAACCAGCTATATACCGAGTGCAACAGCACTCTGCCCACCTGAAATTCCCAGAAGGAAAGTGTTCCTTAGGAAATCTCTAGATCAGCCTCTCCCAAAGTGGGTGGACTCCAGGTATTGTTGGACTCTAATCCCATCACTCCCAGCCACCCAGAATAATAGTCAGGGGTGATGGGAATTGTAGTCCAAAACACCTGGCCACAGGGCTGGGTTAGGGAGCCTCTAATTTAGGGATTGGGGAATTCCTGCTGCTGATGTTTCCAACCCCCATTAAGCCCAGCCAGGATGGCCAATGGTTAGGGGGTGAAGGGAATTGTTGTCCAAACACATCTGGAGGTCCATAGGTCCCCCTTTCTTTAAACTATGTCAGTAGCATAATAGCAAATTAGATTTTTCTAGCATATCTCTAACCAAAACAAACAAACAGCTATCTGAGTTTCTCCACCAGTGGACAGGCTATTGCAGAAACCATCATTATAGCAAAGAACAGACAGAGGAGATCATTCAGCAGCGTTGAATGGCTGTGGGAAGGTGCTTACAGCAATCTTCCGTTTCTAAACACACACACCCATCTCACTTCCCCATCATCTAGGCAAGCAAGAGGGATTGTCAGAGTTCAAGGACACGTTCTATCGAGGCAAAACCACTTTAGTTGGGCAAGGGGTGGGGAAGGTTCCAAGGTCCAAAGGGTGAGGCTTGTGAGTGTCTGCCCTTGACTGCCAGGTCTGAGGCCCTTGCCATACCACACAGAAGATGGAGCAAGGTTGTTTTCCCAGGTCCCAGAGTGGGGGACCCAAACCAGTGGATTCAAATGACAAAAAAGGAGATTCGGGTGTGACATTTGGAAGAACTTTCTGGTGGTAAGAGCTGTTTGAGCTGTAGAACAGGCTACTTTGGAAGGTGGTGAACACTCATTCATTGATTTTTTTTCCAGCAACTGGTTGAGTAAGCCATTTGGCCAATGAGGTCCCCCCCCTCTCTTTGTGTGTGTGTGTACGCATAGTATCTTGCCACCCTATGACTTTGAGCTTTGCCCAAATCCTAAATGTGTCACTAAGGTTTTTTGTGGGAGTTTTTTAAACACACATTTCCAGATGTGAAGTGGCGAGCTGTGTCACTTTTGGAATTTCTTATTAACAGTCCAGGAAAAAAAGGAAAGGGGTAAAAAAACCCCAGCAAGGTTGACAGCTCTATTAAATATGACAAAGTCTTCTTTAAAACACTGACTGTTTGACTGGTGGGAGGAAAGGGGGGGGAGTGGTGTGATTTATCTGCAGCGGTACGAGTCACAGAAGATCCTCTATATCATGTGCCCGAGGAATGATCGCTCATCGGAAATCTGCAGTGTCCTCAGACACCTCATCTGGAGTCTCCTTCATTCACAGATGGTTCATCTCGACTTTCTAACCATGAAATACAAAGCAGAGGCTGTCTCCCCTCCTCTTTCCTTTCCAGCCAGCCGCCTTGTGCAGAAACCTTTCACAAATTAGGAATAGCAAATCTCTGAAAATGAGAAATAACAATTTTTGTGTGGACTGGTGTCAAGAGTCTGCATAGTATGCATGTTGGGGGAGTGTGTTCAACATGAATTGTGTATGTGTGTGTGAGAAGGTATGATGGACTTGGGTTCAAACGGATGAGGGTTCATGCAGATGTTGGAAGCCAACTGTCATGTATGAGCTAGTTGAGATTCCTGAGTTGCAGGGGGTGGACTTGATGATCCTTGCGGGTACCTTCCGCCTCTACAATTCTACGATTCTACGCTAAGAACCTAAGAAAAGTCTACTGGAACAGGCCAATGGCCTTTCTAGTCCAGGATTCTGTTCTCACAATGGGCATTCAGATTCCTGTGAGGAAAGTGCATGCAAAAATACACACAGTGGGATGGACTAGGAGAGAACAGCTCTCAAGGGAATAGGTAAAAAGGTGAAGGACCTCTAGTCCGGGGTCAGCAAACTTTTTCAGCAGGGGACTGGTCCACTGTCCCTCAGAACTTGTGGGGGGGCCAGACTATATTTTGAAGGGGGGAAATGAACGAATTCCTATGCCCCACAAATAACCCAGAGATGCATTTTAAATAAAAGCACACATTCTACTCATGTAAAATCACCAGGCAGGCCCCATAAATAACCCACAGGTGCATTTTAAATAAAAGGACACATTCTACTCATGTAAAAACATGCTGATTCCTGGAAGGGCTGGATTTAGAAGGCGATTGGGCTGGATCCAGCCCCCGGGCCTTAGTTTGCCTATCTATGCTCTAAACCATTAAGTCCAGTCAAAGGCAACTATGGAGTGTGGCGTTCATCTTTGTTCAGGTCAACAAAGCTGTTTGTCCACAGACAGCTTTCCGGGTCATGTGGCCAGCATGACTAAACCACTTCTGGTGCAATAGAACACTGTGATGGAAGAGTGCATGGAAACACCGTTTACCTTCCCACCACGGCAGCACCTACCGTATTTTTCACTCTATAAGACGCACCAGACCACAAGACGCACCTAGTTTTTGGAGGAGGAAAACAAGAAAAAAAATATTCTGAATCTCAGAAGCCAGAACAGCGAGAGGGATCGCTACGCAGTGAAAGCAGCAATCCCTCTTGCTGTTCTGGCTTCTGGAATAACTGCACAGCCTGCATTCACCCCATAAGACGCACACACATTTCCCCTTACTTTTTAGGAGGGAAAAAGTGAGTCTTATAGAGCAAAAAATATGGTATTTATCTACTTGCACTGTTCTGCTTTTGAACTGTTAGGTTGGCAGAAGTTGGCACAGAGCAACAAGAGCTCACCTCATCATGCGGATTCGAACTGCCAACCTTCTGATCGGCAAGCCCAAAAGGCTCAGTGGTTTAGACCACAGAGCCACCCACATCCCTTTTTCTCAAGAGAATGGAATTGGATGAAACACAGTGATGACTGATGAGCAGCAGGACTGAAACAGGACAGAATTTGCCACTCGGTCCATTCCTATTTTGGCCATCATGGGGAAGTCCTTTTGACTGCCCCAGGATCATAAACTTTATGAAGCTACAATTTTAGCATTGCTTTCAACCAGCTATCTTTCCCCCTCTTGCATTATTTTATTGATCAGCTCTGATTGATGAGTTATGATGTCATTTTATTATTATTTTGTCGACCGTCCTTGAATTATTCATACTGCAGGGTGGTGCCTATGTCTCAAAATAATAAAATAACAACAATTTTTCAATTTTTTAAAAGTCTTCTATTTAATTTGGGGGTGGGGGTGAACTGCCAGAGTCACAGAAGGAAAGTAAATTTTGGTTAAACATTTTCTTTTATTGACTCACTTTTCTT
Organism: Podarcis vaucheri; assembly: GCF_965113315.1. Classification (NCBI taxonomy): domain Eukaryota; kingdom Metazoa; phylum Chordata; class Lepidosauria; order Squamata; family Lacertidae; genus Podarcis; species Podarcis vaucheri. The sequence goes on from NC_138749.1 coordinate 4,956,468, forward strand.
TTATTTTTGAGACAGAGCTTTGTGAATGAATAATAATTATGGGGTCTCAACACTGCATTGCAGAGTGATCACTCCATCGCAGGTATCTGAAGGACAGCTCTGCATTACTTGGAGACATCTGTATTTTGCTTTGTCTGTCTTTGGATTATTAAGATCCATTGACTAATGGGAAGCATTCGGCTAGGGATAAAAGGGGGGGGGGTGAGAATATAAGCAAAAGCAGCAAAATGTTCACTGCAAAACACAAAAAAGTTGTTCCCCCTTTGGCTTGATCTTTAAAAACCCACACAATAACAAAGCCTCTATAATTCAGTTTAGCCAGATCTTTTGATTTATTGGATTCCCTCTAATCCGATTGGCCAATTGGAGAGTTGGGTGGAGAGAAAGGAGGAGAGGAGAAACTGGTCCAACAATTGAGGGAAATTAAAGACCTTCCAATTCTTGATGACGTTCTAGACCCAGAAACCCAGAATTGCAATTATGTATAGTGGGAAACGGTTTCCAATGCTTATAACACTTAGCTGGGTTTCAGTGTTTATCCAGAACGTCACCCTGTTCTTGTTCCTAGTTTCAGTGGATATATTTTTCAGTTCCTAAGGATCTCAGCCTTGCTGGCATTTTAAGCATGATTGAAATCTCCAGCTTTCCCGAGGAAGTACAGCGATCTGAAACATCAGCATCCAGGCCAAGGAGGTTGAATTTTCTGGCCTCAATTTATAGTGATCAATGAGGAACGCTCTCCAAAAAATTGCAAATTTGTCTTTTTCTTTCTGCCTGACCTCTAACCTAATCAAGTCATCCCAGGCACATTGTATTTTGATGCACTCATCACTGTGACCCAATTTTACTATTTTTATATTTGGGTTTTAGTTAGGGCCATAACTAATGCACACCCCCCATGTTTCTCCTCCAAGCTTCCACTTAAGGAAACCTTCTATTCCATAACCCCATTAACCACTTCAGTTCATTACTGCAAGCAGCTTGGTGATTAGGCAAACAACAAGTTCTATACAAGTTGCTCCTTTTCCCCACTTTGCCCTTGGAGAAGTAAAATCTGCACTCCCTTTGCTCTCTGTTCCTGTCTTTCAATGTCTCTAACTCATCCAGCACACTAGCCCACACTGGCCCTGACCAGAACCATTAATTGCTTAGATATTCCAAATTAATTCTCTATCCCAATTCATCTCTGTACATTTAGTCCTTTCTCTATATTTGGCATTAGGATCCTGCTGCGACCATCCTCTTTGTCTTAACCAAAGAGCTGCCAGTTCAGCTTAAATGCTGTCTATATAATTGATCATTTATTTTTTGCAACAATCTGCATATTAACCCATCTTTCCCTTCTTAAAAAGTGAATCATGCCTTCTTTAACTCCAAGGTTTGTGGTTTGATTGCTAATCCACTACAGTGAAAGCAAATTTCATCATGGTGTGCTTCGCCTGAGCTAAAGGCCCCAGACTAGTGTTTATCCTAATGGGGACGCGGGTGGCGCCGTGGTCTAAACCACTGAGCCTCTTGGGCTTGCCGATCAGAAGGTTGGTGGTACGAATTCCCGCAACGGGGTGAGCTCCCATTGCTCGCTCCCTGCTCCTGCCCACCTAGCAGTTCGAAAGCACATCAAAGTGCAAGTAGATAAATAGGTACCACTCCGGCAGGAAGGTAAACGGCACCCAGAAAAAATGTCTGCATGCAAACACTGGCTCCCTTGGCCTGTAAAGCGAGATGAGCACTGCAACCCCAGAGTCGTCCGCGACTAGACTTAACTGTCAGGGGTCCTTTACCTGTACCTTTTTTTAGTGTTTATCCTGAATAAGAACACATGTGTGTTCTGCCACACATAGATGGAGACACTGGCTTCAATCACATATGTTCTTTCCCTCAGAAATATTTCTTCATTGGCATGTCTAAGATAAACGACACCACCAAGTTCTGACATGACTACAGCTTTCTTGTTTTTAGAGAAATTTGGTTCATGACACTAAACTAGGTTCTTAAATGTCAAAGACTCACAGACAGACCAAAGGAAGGACTTCTGCACAGAATACACAATTAAAACTATCTAATTATATGTAGTGATGGTCGCCTGGGTAGCTTTTAAGAAGGTTTAGACAAATTCATGGTGGATAAGGCTCTGATTGGCTTATCCAATGACAATACATTCCATCCAGTATTAAAAGGCATCATACCTCTGAATACTAATTATGGGGAATAAAATATGGCATGTTGCACACAGGTCCTGCTTGCAGGCTTTCATTGGATGCCTGGTTGGCCACTGTGAGGACAGGATACCAGACTAGATGGTCCATTGGCCTGATCCAGCAGGCAGGATCTTCTAGGGAACTGAGATGGCTCAGTTTGTAGAGCATGAGACTTTTGATTTCAGAGTTGTGGGTTCGAGCCCCATGTTGGGCAAAAGATTGCAGCTTGAAAGGGCTTGGACTAGATAACTCTCTTCCAACTCTACAACGCTATGATGCTATGATTGCTATGTTCTTATGAAAGTGGATGATGGGCCAGTGGTGAGTCCCACCCCGTAGTTTGAGAAACACTAAGAAATTTAGCTGTTTTCAACACTGTAGTAATGTGAGACCTCAAAATGCAACCTCGTTAGGAAGGAGTAGCACATGACTGATCACCAAAGAATGGATGCTTTTGAATTCTGGTGCTGGAGGAGACTCTTGAGAGTCCCATAGACTGCAAGAAGATCAAACCTCTCTATTCTTAAGGAAATCAGCCCTGAGTGCTCACTGGAAGGACAGATCCTGAAGCTGAGGCTCCAAGACTTTGGCCACCTCATGAGAAGAGAAGACTCCCTGGAAGAGACCCTGATGTTGGGAAAGATGAAGGACACAAGGAGAAGGGGACGACAGAGGACGAGATGGTTGGACACTGTTCTCGAAGCTATGAACATGAGTTTGACCAAGCTGTAAGAGGCAGTGGAAGACAGGAGTGCCTGGCATGCTCTGGTCCATGGGGTCATGAAGAGTCGGACACGACAAAACGACTAAACAACAAGAAGCACATGATGCCAAACGTAGGTCATGCAGTTCCCTCCGAGGCTCACAGTGAAATCTCACAAGAAACTAAAGCATGCAGGAACTGTCATTTTTGTAGTGTCACTGAAATGAATCAGAACCCAGAGGTCACCCAATCTGATGCCGTCTGGAGGTTTCAGGGTACAACTCCCATCAGCCCCAGGAAGCATGGCCAACGGTCGGGGGTGCTGGGAGTTGTAGTGAAAAACTTCCAGAAGCTGGTTTATATCACAAGGGAAAACAAGGCATTGTAGAAACTGCAGCTGTCAATGAAGGCTAAATCACAACAAATGTCAGTTTTGGAAATCTGGGCTCTAGCATTTAGCCCACAGTTTGCAATACCAGTTATGAACCTGAGAAAAGTACGGCATTGGCAGAGTTGTAAAGTTAAGTGTCTGTCGCCTGCTTCAACCTGCCAAAGTTAGCAGTTTCGCAAGCCCTTGCAAATCCGCCTTCTCCCTAGCCCGTCGCGTCTTCCTTTCTCCTTGCATCCCTGCCTGCTCTTGGTACGGAAAGGTACCAATACATGCTATCAATATATACATGAAGCAGACTCCCTTAATCAGTTTAAAAGCCTTTTGAAAATGTATTTTGCAGATGTCTCACTAGCTGAATCTTTATTTATGGGCTTCTGCTAGGACAGCCATTTGAATTTTTGTTGTGAGTCCATATTTTATCGTGCATTTTATTTGGTTTTTATTGAAAGCTTTTTGAAGTCGTGCAAGGGGATGCTGGGACAGTGATTAGATAAAAGCAAACTCATCTTAAGATCGCTCACTCAATCCCAGCTACCCGCTGGGCCTTTTCACCCCATTACCTACATGAGTGTGGTCAGACCTCTGACCGCCGTAGCTACGCCAGTCCGTTCCTCCAATCTTTCCTCCATCCCATGAAACCTTGATGTTCTCATGCTGTTAACATGAATTATTGACATCAGAAATGCAGACACATTAGATGGAGGTTATGGCAATGTTATTTTTCTGGAAGGAATGAATCAGGAATGAATTAATGAGCTCCAATGGGTAGAAAGGAAAAGCAGGCATATTTAGATGAGGGGAGGGGGAATGGAAGAGAAGGAACTCTCAGCAGTCAAACATGACAGTCTGTCATTGGATGCCTTTGAGACAAGCCTGGGTGAGTTCCAAAAGGTGTCGATAATTGGAGCCTCGAAAGAATTCATTTACCAATTTTATTGGCATTGATAAGGCCCAGCAATGTGTTAGATTTTAGGAAGCATTTATGCACTCTGCACATGCCATCATATAATTCATCATAGCTGCGTAGTGTCACCATCAACAAGTTGTTCAGAACCTGTATGCTGTCAGGTGCCCACTCAGGGAACTTGCTAGAAATTAACACAGTCAAAGGAATGGTATGTATTTATGGAAATGTAGAACATTGACGTGTGTTTTAATCTGAGGTCTAGCTCCAAGGGCCTTCTGGTGGTTCCCTCACTGTGAAAAGTGGGGTTACAGGGAACCAGGCAGAGGGCCTTCTCGGTAGTGGCGCCCTCCCTGTGGAATGCCCTCCCATCAGACATTAAGGAAATAAACAACTATCTGACTTTTAGAAGACATCTGAAGGCAGCCCTCTTTAGGAAAATTTTTACTGTTTGATGTTTTATCGCATTATTATTATTATTATTATTATTCTGTTGGGAGCTGCCCAGAATAACTGGGGGAAGCCAGCCAGATGGGTGGGATATAAATAATAAATTATTATTATATTATATTATCTGTTTTTCATTTATCACTGATTTATGATGTGTGTGTTTTTTTTAATGCTTTGGATAGTTGTTTTTTCAAATAAGTTTATTGCTTTATTCTCTTTGTCATCTGCTTTGAGGTTTGCCAGTTTTTAAAGTTGGGAGGCATATAAATTTTATGAAATGAAATAAATGGGTGGGAATTTTGATTTATTTTGCATTTTTAGGTGAATCCACTTAATCTTCATTTTCCGAAAAAAGGTGCAAAGCGAAAAATACTGTCATCCGTCTAAATTCGCCCTATTCTGAATTTTGCAATGTAGTTCTGCAGCCAAGGGAAGTATTCAAAATGCATACACCACAGTAAAATGGGTAAAGTGTGTCTTTTAAAAAATCATATATTGGTGAAAATGTGTATATTTGGCAAAATTAAATACCAACATGCATATACTAAGAGAAATCCACACTAAAGTAGTGGTGCATTCCTTATACATAATAATATGCGTCATGTTGGCTTTTACCATTGGATTTAACGTGGCACTTTGTGAATTATAGGGTGCTGGAACCTGGGCTAGCAATCATGGATGAATCCCCAGCTGTACACCCTGCAGAGTCTGTCAACTAATCCCTTAAATATGATCCACAGGATCCTTAAATGAAATGATCATGTTGAACTCAGGCTTAAGCTGCTGCATGCGTGTGTAGCAAATGGGACCCTTCCAACTAAGAATTCAGGATCAGAGAGAAAGTTTCTTGGTTAAAGCAAAGCTCCCAAATTCGCCATCCCAAGCCAGTATATGAACCAAGAAATATCTATCCTTTGAAATTTGCACTTTTCTGAATTTCGCAATGCATATCTCCAACCCAAAAAGGGCATGCAGAAAATGTGTAAACTAATGAAACCCAATACAGAAAATTGGGTTATTATAAAGGAAAACTGCTTGCAGAATATCTATTTTAGATGAAACTGTGAAAGCAATATTCATTCATTTTCATACTACCCTTTTCCTTTATTTTAATGCAAACTGGGGAGAATTAAATCATGAGAAGCTGAGAGAAACTAAAAGTGAGAGATCTGTCCATTTCTATTAAAAATGTCAGGATCAAAATTTACTAGTGCGAATGCAAGAGTGAATCACCAGGCTCCTGGACCCCGTGCTACATCCCTCTGTTAACCATGGAGCTTCCACTGTCTTTCCTGATAGCTATGACTAGTTTATTGCATCCAGTGACAGCTTCCTGCTTTGGCCCATCACAGATCCTAGTGGACTGACCTTCTGGTTGGCCTTATGTTCCATATCAGTCATCTGAGTTCCTCTCCAGCTATACTTTCATGACTTTGCACAAAGCCTGGCTTCAATGCTAAACATGAAGTTGCTTCTCAATATCAGAAGACGGACAGGTGACGGGAGAGTCATCTTCAAATATCTGAAGGGCTGTCCCATGGAAGATGGAGCCAGTGTCATAGCACCAGGCACCAGTGTCCGGGGCAAGGCACAAAAGGGGCAGGGTTCCCCAGGCTCACCTGTAGTGTGCCCACAGGAATGTCTGCCAGTCCGTTCCAGGAGCTAACACAGTTGTTATTTGTGCTGGGTGTTCCAGAAACACCACACCAAACAGGGGCCTTGGCTGGTAGCTCTGTGGTGGCCCTGGAGAAGGAGGGATCTAAGGGGACTGCCTGGCGCAGCAGAAACCTGGTGCAATAAGCATGTGGCCCTTTGTTTTGAGGCACCGAAGGGGGTGAATAGCGAGAAGGGGCTCTGCGCTGGCAGGGTAGGGTCTGGTCAGCTGCCTGCTCTCCACTTGCAGCCCACCTGGCTGCCCAGGAGACATGCCAGCTATGTGTGCCACACATTGCCAGGTCAGAAAAGGGCACCTTCCCTTTTGTGGCATCATGATCCACCAGAATCTGCGCCCAGGACAATTGCTCCTGCTATCCCACCCCCATGCTAAGTCTCTGGGTGGGGCAAGCTTGGTTTCTGCTGCTTCAGAGGGGAGGAACGGAACAATGGATTCAAATAATAAATAATAATAATTTTTTATTTATACCTTGCCCTTCCTGGTTCAGAAAACCAGGCTTAGGGTGGCTAACAACAAATTTAAAACACTTAATTGATGCAACAAAAAACAGCTTAAAGTACAGTATAAAACATGAATAACAATAAATTCTGAATTCAAAAATCAATTTGGGGGAAAATCCATCCAATAAACATTAGACGATCACCAGGGTAGCTGGCAAAATTAGTCCTATTTGGGCCAGCGAGGAGGCCAGAGGAGAACCAGCTGTGGGATCCCAGAGTGGGCAATCTTCATAAAAAGGGGAGGGGGGGAAGGAAGGGGAATAAAAGATCAGGCCAGAGGAGAACCAGCTGTGGGATCCCAGAGTGGGCAATCTTCATAAAAAGGGGAGGGGGGGAAGGAAGGGGAATAAAAGATCAGGCCAGAGGAGAACCAGCTGTGGGATCCCAGAGTGGGCAATCTTCATAAAAAGGGGAGGGGGGGAAGGAAGGGGAATAAAAGATCAGGCTAAGTTCAAATTGAAAGCCAGGTGGAATAGCTCTGTCTTACAGGCCCTGCGGAAGGAAGTGAAATCCTGCAGGGCCCTGGTCTCATGGGACAGAGCATTCCACCAGGTTGGAGCCATCACTGAGAAGGCCCTGGCCCTGGTGGAGGATAGTCTGACTTCCTTAGTGCCCGGGACCTCTAAACAAGTAGGACCAATTCAGCCAGCTAGCCCTGGGGATTATCTACCGTATTTTTTGCTCTATAAGACTCACTTTTTCCCTTCTAAAAAGTAAGGGGAAATGTGTGTGCGTCTTATGGGGCGAATACAGGCTGCACAGCTATCCCAGAAGCCAGAACAGCAAGAGGGATTGCTGCTTTCACTGCGCAGCGATCCCTCTTGCTGTTCTAGCTTCTGAGATTTAGAATATTTTTTTTCTTGTTTTCCTCCTCCAAATACTAGGTGCATCTCGTGGTCTGGTGCGTCTTATAGAGCGAAAAATACGGTAATTGATTTTTGGATTTTGAATTTTATTGTTATTCATGTTTTTATACCATATTTTATGCTGCTTTTATAATTAAGCATTTTAAATTTGCTGTTAGCCGCCCTGAGCCCGGTTTTTGAACTGGGAAGGGTGGGGTATAAATAAAAAAAATATTATTATTATTATAAGAAGAAATGAGATTCTGAGTAAACATTAGGAAGATGGTAAGCACTATTTGACAGTGGAACAGGCTATCTTGGAAGGCAATCAGTGAAGTCTTCTTCACTGGAGATTTCTAAGCAGAGGTTGGGTGGGATTCTTTAGCTGTGATTCCTGTATTGCAAGGGGTTGGAGTCTAGATAGCTTTTGCAATGCCTTCCAACTCTACAATTCTATGCTGATACAGTCCACTAGTTGCAGAAAGACATTACCGACCAGGGAGCTTCATGAACTGCCTGCATGCTGAAGCTCCTGCTCCCAGTACAGTCTCAAGGAACATTAATACCCCGAAGCAGAGAAGAGAAGAGAACAGTGCATCTAAGTGCATGAGATACAATGCAATCTCTCACCCATCCGCCTTGCACACGTACCTCAGGCATGCAGCCACATCGGTCTGCCTGCAAAGAGATTTATTCAGGTTGCCTGTCAACATTATTTGGCAAATTGCACTCCTTTCTGCATATTCAGTATTAGACGTTTCAGCAGAACCTGAGAATGCCAAACCACCACCCCTCCGCAAGTTTGATATGCCCCATTATTGCATGTAATGAGTTCTAAATGCAAGAAATACACAAGAGTGTTGAGATTTATAGGATGAGCCTGATAAATAGTGGTGTGATGTGATAAGCAGCAGAATGGTGTGATCAATAGCGTGGACCATTCCCCCTTCGACCAGGCCACCTGCGCAAAGCTCCGTCTTGTCCAAGGTAACACACACACACACACCCTACTGTATCATTGCAAAATCTCTGACAGTGGGGATGAGGCAGGGTTAGTTCATTTCAGTTTTAGCAAGCTAAAATATAGATCTCTCAGATAAACCTTGCCATACTGTTAGCGGCACGTAACTTTCTGACAATTTTCATTACAAGCTTCAAAATGTGACAGATCTCACTGATCCTCGTTCCCCCCCACCCCTTCTTCTTCCCTTTTTCTGATTTGCAAAATCTGAAGCGTGCTGCTCATATCCACTCTGCAAAAAGAGCAAGGGGGAGGGAATCCATCTGTTTGTGCATTGTTCGTTCAAACAGTTAGGTTGCTTTTCCATTGCATCTTAGAAATTCAAATGAGAACAGGGGCATAACAATAGCTGGATCAGGCCAGTAGCCTATCTAGCCCCACATAATAGAAAACCTGAGCAGGACACTACTTTCTTTTCCTGTGCTTTCCAGCAACTGGTATTCAGAAGCATGCTGAAAGCCTGATCCCCAATGATATCATTTTTTCCTAATTCTCTTTTAAAGCTATCCAAGTTGTTGGCTATCACTGCCTACTGTGGCAGCAAGTTCCATAGTTTAACAATGTGTTGCATGAAGAAGTATTTTTTTCACCTGTCCTGAATCTTCCAGGACAGTTCTGGTCCATGGTTTCTAGTGCTAGAAGAAAGGGAAATGAAGATGAACTTAGCTTTCTTGGCAATACATTTTTTGCTACAGAACGGCAATTTGATGTTTCTTCTAAAGTGACTGTATTGTTACAGATTTGGGAGGTGGACTCCCCTAAACCCTAGAAATTAATAAATGGTAGGATCTTATCCCTCAAATGGTAGGATCTTATCCCTCATAGTCAACAAAAGAGTGGCGAAAGCTGTACTGGGATGCAGTCTCAAAAATGATAGAATGATCTCGATACGAATCCAAGGCAGACCTTTTAACATCACAGTAATCCAAGTTTATGCACCAACTACTGGTGCTGAAGAAACTGAAATTGACCAGTTCTATGAAGACTTACAAAACCTTATCGAAGTGACACCAAAGAAGGATGTTCTGCTCATTATAGGGGATTGGAATGCTAAAGTAGGGAATCAAGAGATAAAAGGAACAACTGGCAAGTTTGGCCTTGGAGATCAAAACGAAGCAGGGCAAAGGCTAATAGAGTTCTGTCAAGAGAACAAGCTGGTCATCACAAACACGCTTTTCCAACAACACAAGAGACGACTCTACACATGGACATCCCCAGATGGGCAACATCGAAATCAGATTGATTATATTCTCTGCAGCCAAAGATGGAGAAGCTCTATACAGTCAGCAAAAACAAGACCTGGAGCTGACTGTGGCTCAGATCATCAGCTCCTTATAGCAAAATTCAAGCTTAAACTGAAGAAAGTAGGAAAAACCACTGGACAGGTAAGATACAATTTAAACCAAATCCCTTATGAATACACAGTGGAAGTGAGGAACAGGTTTAAGGATTTAGATTTGCTGGACAGAGTGCCTGAAGAACTATGGATGGAGGCTCGCAACATTATACAGGAGGCAGCAACTAAAACCATCCCAATGAAAAAGAAATGCAAGAAAGCAAAGTGGCTGTCCAACGAGGCCTTACAAATAGCGGGGGAGAGAAGGCAAGCAAAATGCGAGGGAGATAGTGAAAGATACAGGAAATTGAATGCAGATTTCCAAAGAACAGCAAGGAGAGACAAGAAGGCCTTCTTAAACGAGCAATGCAAAGAAATAGAGGAAAGCAACAGAACGGGAAGAACCAGAGATCTGTTCAAGAAAATCGGAAATATGAAAGGAACATTTCGTACAAAGATTACCATAATAAAGGACAAAAGTGGTAAAGATCTAACTGAAGCAGAAGACATCAAGAAGAGGTGGCAAGAATACACAGAGGAATTATACCAGAAAGATATGGATGTCTCGTACACCCCAGGTAGTGTGGTTGCTGACCTTGAGCCAGACATCCTGGAGAGTGAAGTCAAATGGGCCTTAGAAAGCACTGCAAATAACAAGGCCAGTGGAAGTGATGGTATTCCAGCTGAACTGTTTAAAATTTTAAAAGATGATGCTGTTAAGGTGCTACACTCAATATGCCAGCAAGTTTGGAAAACTCAGCAGTGGCCAGAGGATTGGAGAAGATCAGTCTACATTCCAATCCCAAAGAAAGGCAGTGCCAAAGAATGCTCCAACTACCGCACAATTTCACTCATTTCACATGCTAGCAAGGTTATGCTTAAAATTCTACAAGGAAGGCTCAAGCAGTATGTGGACCGAGAACTCCCAGAAGTGCAAGCTGGATTTAGAAGAGGCAGAGGAACCAGAGACCAAATTGCAAACATGCGCTGGATTATGGAGAAAGCCAGAGAGTTCCAGAAAGACATCTACTTCTGCTTCATTGACTATGCAAAAGCCTTTGACTGTGTTGACCACAGCAAACTATGGCAAGTTCTTAAAGAAATGGGAGTGCCTGATCACCTCATCTGTCTCCTGCGAAATCTCTATGTGGGACAAGAAGCTACAGTTAGAACTGGATATGGAACAACTGATTGGTTCCAAATTGGGAAAGGAGTACGGCAAGGCTGTATATTGTCTCCCTGCTTATTTAACTTATATGCAGAATTCATCATGCGAAAGGCTGGGCTGGATGAATCCCAAGCCGGAATTAAGATTGCCGGAAGAAATATCAACAACCTCAGATATGCAGATGACACAACCTTGATGGCAGAAAGTGAAGAGGAATTAAAGAACCTTTTAATGAGGGTGAAAGAGGAGAGCGCAAAATATGGTCTGAAGCTCAACATCAAAAAAACGAAGATCATGGCCACTGGGCCCATCACCTCCTGGCAAATAGATGGGGAAGAAATGGAGGCAGTGAGAGATTTTACTTTCTTGGGCTCCATGATCACTGCAGATGGTGACAGCAGTCACGAAATTAAAAGACGCCTGCTCCTTGGGAGAAAGGCGATGGCAAACCTAGACAACATCTTAAAAAGCAGAGACATCACCTTGCCAACAAAGGTCCGTATAGTAAAAGCCATGGTTTTCCCAGTAGTGATGTATGGAAGTGAGAGCTGGACCATAAAGAAGGCTGATCGCCGAAGAATTGATGCTTTTGAATTATGGTGCTGGAGGAGACTCTTGAGAGTCCCATGGACTGCAAGAAGATCAAACCTCTCCATTCTGAAGGAAATCAGCCCTGAGTGCTCACTGGAAGGACAGATCGTGAAGCTGAGGCTCCAATACTTTGGCCACCTCATGAGAAGAGAGGACTCCCTGGAAAAGACCCTGATGTTGGGAAAGATGGAGGGCACAAGGAGAAGGGGACGACAGAGAATGAGATGGTTGGATGGTGTTCTTGAAGCTACTAGCATGAGTTTGATCAAACTGCAGGAGGCAGTGGAGGACAGAAGTGCCTGGCGTGCTCTGGTCCATGGGGTCACGAAGAGTCGGACACGACTAAACGACTAAACAACAACAGGATCTTGATTGTTTGGTATGTGAAGGAAGAGAAGCTGCAGAGGAATTCCTGAGCTAGCCTATGCAAAACGACCTGGCCAAGCTAGGGCCATCAAGAAACAATACAAGGCCATTGAGGGACATTGGCATTGCAAGAGAACTATCCTCTGGCCTTCCTCTGAGGTGTGAACAGAGACTGGGGGTTTGGAAGCTTGCCAGGGTACCTGGGTGTGAGGTGACAGGAAAAGAGAGTTTTGAGCAAGGGTTGCTGGGAAGAAGAAGGAAGGAAGGTTGGGATCCATCTTGGGCAGGTTGGCTGCAGGCTGGCTAGGAGAGATGCCTTGGATTCCAAGGCAGCATTGTTGTGGGGGACAAGGCCCTCTTGAAATGACCATGATGTAAGATCTGGACTCCAGTCATGCAGACTGAAGGTGTAAATACCTCTAGATCAGCGCTTCTCAACCTGTGGGTCCGCAGATGTTGTTGGACTACAACTCCCATCATCCCTGAGCTCTGGCCTTGCTAGCTAGGGGTGATGGGAGTTGTAGTTCAACAACATCTGGGGACCCACAGGTTGAGAAAGGCCGCTCTAGATGCTGTTGGACTCTATCAGCCCCAGACAACATGACAATAAGGGATGATGAGTCTTCTACTTTGAGGACATCTGGAAGGTATCGAAGGCTGAGCTAACCCCAACTCCAATATTGACAACTTTCTTGAATGAGAACCCTGTCCCTAGCCCTGATACCTAAGACTCTTCATGGGAGATGCCACGCTTCAAACCTGGGACCTTTGGGATTCAAAGCGTGTTCTCCACCACTGAGCTATGAGCTTTCCCATGACTTTTCCAAGCAACCGTCAAACAAAATACATTTATCCCAAGTAACAGTGGCCAGCAAAGGTTAACTGAGGACGCGGCTCACATTACTTCTGAAAGCCATGGGAAAGTCTTGTCTAAGGTTCCATGATAATGCAATTTCAAAATTTGATTAGGACTTTGCTGAATATGCTCTAATTTCAGTATCCCTTTTGAAAGCAGCTCATTCAATGCAATTGAACAAATTACCACCTTCCCCCAAAATAATTATACCTGCACATGCTCACATCATCTCTACACTACTTGGCCTCTCAGGCCTGGGGATTGGTAATTTTCACATGAGCAGCATCCCCTCAGAGCCTTAAACAGGTCCCTCTACCACTGGGAAAATCCAGAAGCTTTGCTTTCTCCAGTATCCCATGCAGGGACATGTTCAGCTCCATAGTGAGTAGCACTGCTAGGACCACCTAGCGCTATTTCTCTTTTTCACAATGCTAGAACTTGAGGTCATCCAAATATGTTGAAAGCTGAAAGATTCAGGGCAGAAAAATGGAGAAGTACACAGAGCAAAGTAATGGCCGCCGAATGGATGGCTTTGAAAAGGGCTTGGACAAATGGATGATGTGAGACTTGGAATTATGATAATATCATAATAAGGCATTCTAACACATGGGACCATATGCACATCTTTTCCCAAACTTGTTCTTTTACTCCGAGACAAACCCAGATGTTACAGAGTTCAGTCCCTAGGACTCCTGGTACAAATGTGAGACTTGGAATAATCTTAACAAGGTATTCTAAACCCAGAAAGCATCAGGTCTAGTGGGCAAAGATCCCTGCGTGCTTTGAACAAATTTGCAATTTCAAATTGGCCTTGTTTGAAGGAGGCTGTGTGTATTCTTCTGGAAAAGAATGGTGTGTGTATGTGTGAAAAAAAGAAATTTGCATATGCATATTTATTTATCCAACCCAGCAGCAAATTCTGCCACTCTCTGAACGGCACCATGCAACTTTTAAATTTCTCCCCATTTGCACAATTAGTGCTGGCAGCGAAGATACAATGGCTGCTGAAGCATGTTTTCTCATCCTCGCCTCTGCCAAGCGCATGAGCCACCGAGAGTGCTCAGAGTGAGAAGAGAAAAGGAGGCTCAAGAGAGAAACCTGGACCTGGATGAGAAGCGGCTGTTTTCAACCCTACAACTGTCAGAGCCAGCCCAAGGGGTTTTGCTGCCTGAAGCAAAGGGCAAAAAGTTGCCTCCTCCCAGTCGCACTTCATGCGCTGAAGCTCAGTAGACTGTTGACTCTTATTTCAACATTCTGCACCACAAGGGCAGTGGGCAAGTTAAGCGGGTGCAGGAGAGACTGTATAGCACAGAAAGAGAGCTGCCTCCACTCGCTGTTCCTCAATATTTGCTGCCTGAGGCGGCTGCTTCACGTTGCCTCGTGGTAGGGCCGGTCCTCATCTAAAACATCGGGGGGGGGGATTTCTCAGGTTGAGGCAGGGTGATGCAGTACTCTCATATTATATCCCCTCAAAAAAGGTTACTCCTCTCTAGAACAAGTCATACTGCATTACTAGAATGTAATTCAATTTTTTTCCTGAAGATATGGAGTCTAAGAGCAGAAGAAGACTCATAGAATCATAGAATTGTAGAGCTGGGAGGGATTCCCACTGTCATCTAGTCCAACCCCCGCAGTGAAGGAATCTCAACTAAAGCATCCATGACAGATGTCCCTCCAACCTCTGCTTAAAAACCTCCAAAGATGAGAGTCTGCAGCCTCCCAAGGGAGTCCATTCCACCATTGAACAGCTCTTGCTGTCAGAAAACTCTTCCTGAAGTTTAGTCGAAATCTCCTTTCTTATAACTTGATGCCATTGGTTCAAGTCCTACCCTCCAGAGCAGGAGGAAAAAAACCTTGCTCCATCTTCCGTGGGACAGCCCTTGAGATATCTAAAGATGGCTATCTTATCTCCTCTCATTTTCCTCTTTCCCAGGCTAATCATACCCAACTCCTTTGACTGTTTCTCACAAGACTTGGTTTCCAGACCCTTGATCATCTTGCTTGCCCTCCTCTGCACACACTCCAGCTTGTCAATGACCTTCTTAAATTGTGGAGCTGGACACAGGATTCCAGGTGTGGTCTAACCAAGCCAACTGGAACGTGTCCAGAGGAGGGCAACCAAAATGGTCAAAGGCCTGGAAACGATGCCGTATGAGGAACGGCTAAGGGAGCTGGGCATGTTTAGCCTGGAGAAGAGGAGGTTAAGGGGTGATATGATAGCCATGTTCAAATATATAAAAGGATGTCACATAGAGGAAGGAGAAAGGTTGTTTTCTGCTGCTCCAGAGAAGCGGACATGGAGCAATGGATCCAAACTACAAGAAAGAAGATTCCACCTAAACATTAGGAAGAACTTCCTGACAGTAAGAGCTGTTTGACAGTGGAATTTGCTGCCAAGGAGTGTGGTGGAGTCTCCTACATTGGAGGTCTTTAAGCAGAGGCTTGACAACCATATGTCAGGAGTGCTCTGATGGTGTTTCCTGCTTGGCAGGGGGTTGGACTCGATGGCCCTTGTGGTCTCTTCCAACTCTATGATTCTATGATTCAGTATAGAGTGGGACTATTACTTCCCCTGATCTGGACACTAAACTTGTTTTGATGCAGCCTAGAAGAGCATCAGCTTTTGTTTGCTGAATCACAACCAAGGCCCATCTGGTCCATCATCCTATTCTAACAGCAGCCAACCAGATGCCCTCTCCCCACTTGTGTTTCCTAGCAACTCGTATTCAGATGCACCCTGCATCTGACAATGGAGGCAGAATGTAGGCCATTGTGGCTATCAACACTACTAATTTATTGGCTGTACGAAATATTATTTCATTCCATTTGCAAGGAGAGATGGTGCCGTTAACCCCACTGGGGTAATTAGCAGTGTCCTATTGAGTTTTCCTCCGTAGCGAAGACCTAAGTGAGGGCCTAGCCAAGTCAAATTCTTCACCTCTCGAGAGCGATGCAACAAAATTACCCCATGCTTCCCTGGATGTGTGAATCCAACCTCAGAGAAAACCAGCTCAAGGGCAGATCAGAGAGTGGGGAAGTTCACCCAGCGGGATGAAAGGGTCCCGAGATGAGTTCCCCTTCTTAACTCTTCCTCACCCGCTTGACCTCCAAGGAATAAGGAAAGGATTTTCAATTAGGTATTAAACGAAAATGCGACTGTGATGTGCTATTCCTACAGGAAAGACATCAGCAATTTGTTTGTTCCAGAGGCACCACTCATATTCACACAAAATGGCATTTAAATGTTAATCGAGTCAGGGGATGGGAAGCCTGTGCCAATCACGATCCGACTTAAGGTCAAGGTTTTTGTCTTAAAGGAGGGCTCAATGTTAATTCTAAATTTAAAATTCCTGACAGATAGCAGGGGAGAGTCGGAGCCCCCTCTCTTTTCTTTTCTTTTTTTTTCAAATGCCTGCTACAATCTGGCCTGTTTGATTCATTTTAATGAGGAACTAACTACTGGGAAAATGAAGGCTTCCCAAGTCTTCAAGGAAATGGAAGGGCAAAGAGACACCGTGGACTAATCCTGTAGCCACTACGGGAAACAGGAAGCAAAACCAATTTAGAGTCCTCTTCATCTCCTCTCTCCGTGCACAAAAAAGCCCCAAATAAAAGTCATTTACATCTCCACAAAAATGTGAGGTAATTACCGGAGCTTTCAGCCAGTGAAGGAAAGGAGGAAGAGGGGGTAAAAAACCCGAAAACATCCACCATATCAAATGTACCTCAGAGTTTTGGTACTGAGTGAATATTTGTGTGTGCGTTTGTGCGTGTGTGTTCTTCCATTTTCTTTGATACATTGAAAAAAAATTATATAAAAGTCTTTAGAGTCTGATTTATAAATAAGATGGGGAAGCTGTGATCTCTCAATATCTTTGTTCTCAATACAAAGGACCACGTCCTGAGGCGCCCACTGAAAACGCAGGGAACAAAAATGTCATTACCATTTCTGTTTCTGTCTCCCTGGGTGCATATCTGTCGATATGGGGACGTTGCGGTATTTAGATACTTCAGAACTTCCTTTCTTTTTTAATAACAAAAAATAATAATAATGTAATTATGTGCAGGCATGCTTGTGATGTTCGAAAACAGATACCACATCAACACGTTAGGGAACAAATGTGCGGTGTGAAGCTAAGTGACTTGCCAAAGGCTACCCATAACTGACAATATATTTGCACAACACTGGCGCACAGAGTAAGGCCACAGCCACGACATACATTTAAAGCAGCATCAAACCACTTCAGAAGTCTTGGCATATAATAATAATAATAATAATAATAATAATAATAATAATAATAATAATAATAATAATAATAATAATAATTTATTATTTGTATCCCGCCCATCTGGCTGAGTTTCCCCAGCCACTCTGGGTGGCTTTCAGCAAAGATTAAGAATACATTAAAATGTCACACATTAAAGGGCTGCCTTCAGATGCCTTCTAAATGTCAGGTAGTTGTTTTTCTCTTTGACATCTGATGGGAGGGTGTTCCACAGGGCAGGTGCCACTACCGAGAAGGCCCTCTGCCTGGTTCCCTGTAGCTTTGCTTCTCCCAGGGAGGGAACCTCTAGAAGGCCCTCAGCGCTGGACCTCAGTGTCTGGGCAGAACGATGGGGGTGGAAATGCTCCTTCAGGCTTCTCCCAAAGAGCAATGGGAACTGCGATTTGACAAGGGGGCTGAGAGCTCTCAGGAGGTGCCTGTTCTCTGCAAAGAGTTTCATATCCTAGCGTGGTTTAAAGATCAGTCCCTCTTCGCAGGGGTTTCAACCATATGAATTAGGGTGTCCACCCTGCTCTTCAAAAGGAGAATTCAGGGAAGTATGCCAACTTCTGGGTCAATGTCTTAGGGATCATCCACACTTCCCTTTGGCATACTACTTTTCCTTGGGAAAACCCACCCTTTACCAACGAATCAGAGCAAATTTATTCTTTATTTTCGCAGACTGAAGTTTGCTCTGATTCAGTGCTTTTCCCTGGAGGAAAGTAGTAGGGCAAATGGAAAACAACTCAGATCCATGCCTAGAAAGGATGAGAGAAGCAGAAACCCTCTTGGGCAAGCAGAACAGTGGAGGAGCTCTTCATTTCTGCCTAGCCGCGTACTCTAGAAAGCATGGAAGGGCTTTCTAACTCTGTAACCCATAACTTTGACTTATCATAGAATTGTGGAGCTGGAAGTCACCTCAAGGGTCATCTAGTCCAACCCCCTACTTGGGTGCAGTAGTGAGTTTCGGAACAAAGCTTTTAATCACAACAACTCAGTTGAGGGTCCAAGTTCCAGGTCTGCGCGTGAGAACCAGCAAAGGGGTGTATGTGTTGTGTGTTGGGCATTTCCCATCAGCCCCAGCAAGTGCTGCCCATGGCCAGGGATGATGGGAGCTGTAGTTTGGCAACAATTGGTGGGCCAAAGGTTCCCCACAATGGACGTACCTCTTACCATTCACTCCATGGCACCTTTACCATGCCAGCCAAAGAACTGCCACTGACAGTACGTTTCCAAGCACAATTCAAAGTGTTGGTGCTGACCTTGAAAGCCCTAAACAGCCTCGGTCCAGTATATCTGAAGGAGCGTCTCCACCTCCATCGTTCTACCCGAACACTGAGGTCCAGCACCGAGGGCCTTCTGGTAGTTCCCTCATTGCGAGAAGCAAAGCTACAGGGAACCAGGCAGAGGGCCTTCTTGGTAGTGGCACCCGCCCTGTGGAACGCCCTCCCACCAGATGTCAAAGAGACTACCAGACTTTCAGAAGACATCTGAAGGCAGCCCTGTTTAGAAGAAGAAGAAGAGTTTGGATTTGATATCCCGCCTTTCACTCCCCTTCAGGAGTCTCAAAGCGGCTAACATTCTCCTTTCCCTTCCTCCCCCACAACAAACACTCTGTGAGGTGAGTGGGGCTGAGAGACTTCAAAGAAGTGTGACTAGCCCAAAGTCACCCAGCAGCTGCATGTGGAGGAGCGGAGAGGCGAACCCGGTTCCCCAGATTACGAGACTACCACTCTTAACCACTACACCACACTGGCTTAGGGAAGCTTTTAATGTTTGATACATTACTGTATTTTAATATTTTGTTGAAAGCAGCCTGGGAAAATTGTTGTTGTTGTTGTTGTTGTTGTTGTTGTTGTTATGATGAGTCCAATATTAGTAGTATATATGAGCATTGAAACTTAGCTAGAACTAGGGTTGCCAAAAAGTTTCAAAAAGTGGAAATCCGGATACAAAAAAATGTTGAGTTTTTTGGGGCAATGAAATTGAGCTTTTTAAAAAGTTTAAAAGGAGATTCGCTAAAATCAAGACTTGCTATCGAGACTTGCCATGCGCCTGGATTTTACTGGAATTTCAGCCGATTTCCGGACACTGTTTCCTACTGCCGTATTCCATCTATGTCTGAGAAATTCGAAACGTATGGCAACCCTAGCTGGAACATAAGGAGAGCCCATCCTATAAGAACATAAGAAGGTTTCTATCTGGAGTTAATAATATAATAATTTTTTTAAAATAATAATTTTTTATTTATACCCCGTCCTTCCTGGTTCAAAAACCGGGCTCAGGGTGGCTAACAACAAATTTAAAACACTTAATTTATGCAACAACAACAACATAAAATACAGTATAAAACATGAATAACAATAAATTCAGAATTCAAAAATCAATTTAGGGGGGAAATCCATCCAATAAACATTAGATGATCACCAGGGCTAGCTGGCTAAATTTGTCCTATTTTTGGCAGCGAGGAGACCAGGGGAGAATTAGTTGTGGGCTCCTAGAGCGGGTAATTGGCATAAAAAGGGAAGGGGAATAAAAGATCAGGCTAAGTTCAAATTGAAAGCTCTGTCTTACAGGCCCTGTGGAAGGAAGTTAAATCTTGAGGGCCCTGGTCTCATGGGGCAGAGCATTCCACCAGGTCGGAGCCATCACTGAGAAGGCCCTGGCCGTGGTGGAGGATAATCTAACTTCCTTAGGGCCCAGGACCTCTAAACTATGATTATTCATGGACCTTAAGGTCCTCTGCAGGGCATACCAGGAGAGGCGGTCCCGTAAGTATGAGGGCCCTAAACCACAAAGGGCTTTAAAGGTCAAAACCAGCACCTTAAACCTGACCCGATACTCCACCGGGAGCCAGTGCAGCTGGTAAAGCACTGGGTGAATATGTTCCCATGGCAGGGACCCCATGAGGAGCCTTGCTGCAGCATTCTGCACCCGCTGGAGTTTCTGGGTCAGCTTCAAGGGCAGCCCCGAGTATAGCGAATTACAATAGTCAAGCCTGGAGGTGCCCGTCACGTGGATCACTGTGGCCAGATTGGGGCGGGAAAGGTAAGGGACCAACTGCTTAATGCGGTGAAGGTGGAAAAATGTCACCTTGGCTGTTGCTGTAACCTGCGCCTCCATGGAAAGGGAAGCATCAGGGATTACACCCAAAATCTTAACGGAAGGCACTTATGTTTAGAATGTTATGTACAGTACTGAGTTTAATAGGATCCAAAAGGCAGCAGTCTGATTGGTCCTAGAACAATAGGGTCCATTATGTAGCAGTCTGATTGGTCCACAGGAGCCACCCAATCCAGCTCCAGGTGGAAGTGAATCCGCAACCTGATTGGCCTACAGGTGAATCCCAGAATTAGCCAGTCACGTGGGGCCCATTGTGTAAATAATGTATATAAAGCAGACAGTCTGGGGGAGCTTTCATTTCTCCTCACCACTATGATCTGAATAGGTAAAGGTAAAGGGACCCCTGAACATTAGGTCCAGTCGTGTCCGACTCTTGGGTTGTAGCGCTCATCTCGATTAATTGGCCGAGGGAGCCGGAGTACAGCTTCCGGGTCATGTGGCCAGAATGACTAAACTGCTTCTGGCGAACCAGAGCAGCGCACAGAAACGCCGTCTACCTTCCCGCCGGAGTGGTACCTATTTATCTACTTGCACTTTGAGGTGCTTTCGAACTGCTAGGTTGGCAGGAGCAGGGACCGAGCAATGGGAGTTCACCCCGTCGCGGGGATTCGAATTGCCGACCTTCTGATCGACAAGTCCTAGGCTCTGTGGTTTAACCCACAGCGCCACCCGTGTCCCTATGAGCTCAATAAAGAGCATGGAATCCACTCTCGAATCTGAATATATTTCAAGAACATAAGAAGAGTTGTACTGGATCAGGCCAATGGCCGATCTGGTCCAGCATCCTGTTTACGCAGTGGCAAACCACAAGCTCAGACCACAAGATCAGAGCAGAAGAGCTCTCTCCTTTCCTATGGTTCTCCACAACGGGCATTCAGAAGTATTGATGCCTCCAGCTGTGGAAGCAGAGGAGATCCATCTTGGCTACCGGCCATCAACAGAAAGCGGGATACAGTATTTATTAACTAGGCACACTTTGCTTTCTTTTCTTCTCCTCCTCTCAGGAGGGAGAAGAAGGTGAGAGGGTTAAACCAAGACTAATAAAGCACCCAAGTGTATGCTTTGCCCTGGCCCGTTCTTCATTACACAAGGTCAGGGTCTCCCTTCCTTTTTTTGTCCATTTTGCAATTTAGGGAGAGCAGGGCAAAAGCTCGACCTTTCTCCAGGCCAAGCGCCTCACCTCCCTCCCGACACGGCGCAGTAAATGTGTGTGTAATTAAACACCTTGTTCCGACACTCCAGGTCCCAGCCGCAAGCTGGCCTCTCCCCCCCCCCCCCGTTGGCCGACCTTTCAAATTGAATCTGCCGCCGACCACCGAGACGGGGGAAATCGCTGAGGACATGTCAGGGGGAAATTGAAACGAAGGCCTTTCCCGGCAATTGCCTCCGTGGCAACGTGGCCTGGGCACGGCTTCATTCCGCCTGGGTCCCTTGTCTGCTCGGCTTCAGGGAATGGGGTCTTTGCTGAGAGAGAGCGTACACAAACACACACACACACACAAACACACACACACAGCCCTAGTGGGCAGATGGGCATTTCAGTGGAATTGCAGCCCGTTCTTGCACCGAATGGCTGTTTCAATAGAAATTAGGGAGGGCGATTTGCAGCTATGTGTGAGGAACTGGAAGGACAATGTTTTGGGTGGGAGAGGAAAATGCATTAGGGATAAACCAAGTTTGACTTACGTAAATATGAGCTCCCTCAAAGGTTATGCAAAGAGAGGGAAGGGAGAATCTCTCAGGTGAGAGCTAGGAGAGTTCATTCTTCTCTGTGTTGAATAAGGATCTTAGGAGTCAACTCCTAGGGGCCGAGGTCTCTTCACTCCCCCACCCCCAATAAAATATTTGAGATGTGAAGAACTGAACTAAAGACTGGAGAAATAATAATAATAATAATAATAATAATAATAATAATAATAATAATAATAATACTTTATTATTTATACCCCGCCCATCTGGCTGAGTTTCCCCAGCCACTCTGGGTGGCTCCCAATCGAGTGTTAAAAACAATACAGCAGTAGATACTAAAAACCTCCCTAAACAGGGCTGCTTTCAGATTTATTTTAAAGATAAGATAGCTGCTTATTTCCTTCACATCTGAAAGGAGGGCGTTCCACAGGGCAGGCACCCCTACCAAGAAGGCCCTCTGTCTGGTTCCCTGTAACTTCACTTCTCACAATGAGGGAACCGCCAGAAGGCCCTTGGCACTGGATCTCAGTGTCCGGGCTGAATGATGGGGGTGGAGACGCTCCTTCAGTTATACAGGACCGAGGCCGTTTAGGGCTTTAAAGGTCAGCACCAACACTTTGAATTGTGCTCGGAAACATACCAGGAGCCAATGCAGATCTCTCAGGACTGGTGTTATGTAGTCCCGCCGGCCACTCCCAGTCACCAGTGTAGCTGCCGCATTCTGGATTAGTTGCAGTTTCTGGGTCACCCAGTGGAGTAGCGTGGGGGGTGCAGGGGGGGCAGCCGCACCGGGCGCAACATCTTGGGGGGGGGGCGCGCGCTCACACTCGCAGCTCTCTAAAATCCACGGGTTAGGGGGCGCAAATTACTTGCCTTGCCCCGGGTGCTGACAACCCACGCTACGCCACTGGGGTCACCTTCAAAGGTAGCCCCACGTAGAGCGCATTGCAGTAGTCCAAGCGGGAGATAACTAGAGCATGCACCACTCTGGCCAGACAGTTTGCAGGCAGGGAGGGTCTCATCCTGCGTACCAGATGGAGCTGGTGGACAGCTGCCCTGGACACAGAATTAACCTGTGCCGCCATCACCAGATCCATTCACCCATAATCAGGATCTTGCAATTGTTTTCTTGTTGATCTTCTGATTTGGGAAGATCCTTTTCCAGACACGTCACAGGGTTGGCAAAGCCCAGTCTGCCCTGGGTGGCATCTTGACCCATTTCTGCTGCCAAGAACAAGTTCCAGATCACTTGGCCCTCTGGGGAGCCGCAGAGCTTCCTTGTTAATGTGTGTTAAAGGTCTCTAAATGTTGTATAAATGTTATCCTTCCGTGCTTTCCAGAAGCCCTGGGTTGGTTTCATTCCGTCACATTCCCTGCTAATGCACCTTTGACCTTTCGCAGCCAGCAATTGCAACTTCAGCTGCCCGCCTTGTATTGCCGGCTCCCGACACTTGGCGCGTTTGACCTACTCCCTAAGTCCGGGGCAGCATTATTTATAATCAAAATTAAAGGAGGAGGCAAAGGGCTCGGCGAGGCAGTTCTGAAGCCATGGCCAGAGGTTAGAAACATAAAAGGATAACAAAAGGGGAAAGAAGAAGGAGAGCAAGAGAAGGAGAGAGGGAGAGAGAGAGAGCAAGAGAGAGAGAGAGAGTTTGTGTCCCACTTTCCAGTCCCAGTTATGCGGCTTCCTGAGATGGGGGAGAATGTAAATGAAATCAGAAAGAGGTGCTAGAAAGAGGAGAAGTGACATTTGGAGCTGTAATACCTTAAAGTCAATATCATTACCTCTGATATTTACTGTAGCATGCAACGCTCAGATGAAATGGCAAAGTTCATCCATCTTCCCATATGCTCAACAGCCTCGGCCACGCTATTTTCTATTGGGCTTCACTTATTGGCCTGTGCAAATTAACACTTCTGAAAGCCCTCCAGCGCTGGTAATGATTGGAAACCACGGCGTTGGTGGCGAATTATTATTACAAGTGGAGACCTGTGAAAATTCACAGGCGCCGTTTCCTTTGAAATACCTCCCGTGCCTCCACCTCTCTCTTTTTCTCTCTCTCACGCCGCCAAGTCCTCCTACTCACGCTCGTGTTTTCACAGCCCTCCCATTCCCTCTTCCTTCGCACGCTTGCACGCGCCAAACGACGGCAGCGATTTCTTTTGCGCAGAGGTCATGCGATGACACGGCCCAAAGGAAAATACGCTATCCTGCACACATGGCCAGACAGACCTTTTGTTGCCAGAGGCAAAAGGACTAGGTGGTACAACACGCCCACCTGAAGTGGAGAAGCTGTTAGGACTGAGCATAAGAAGGTAAGAAGAGACCTGCTGGAACCGGCCAATGGCCTGCCTAAATTCAGCCAGGGGCGGAGCTACCTGCCCTCCAAGCAGTGGGGGGCAGAGCTAGCCACCCACATGGCAAGCATCCCTAGCCGCCCGCTGCCCGCATGGTGAGAATGGGGTGCTGCTGCTAGCCGTTCACGCAGTGAGCGTGCACGGGGGGGGGCACTGCTCGCTGCCTGTGCAACAAGCATCGGATGGGCGCCACTAGCCTTCCATGGCAGCATCGCCGCTAGTGGTGTAAGGCTTTAAAGGTCATATCGACAGCACTTTGAATCCGCTGGTAGCTTGCAGAGTTATCTGCTCCCTATAACCAGCCCTGCTCAGCAATCTGGCTGCAGCTCTTTGAGCCAGTTTAAGTTTCTGAGCACTTTTCAAAGGCAGCCCCACATAGAGCATGTCACTGTAATGCCGGGAAGATGTAACTATTCATAGGAATGTCAGGGGGGCTATCTACAGCCCACAAGCTGGAGGTTTCCAGTGTGGTGTAGTGGTTAAGAGCGGTAGTCTCGTAATCTGGTGAACCGGGTTCGATTCCCCGCTCCTCCACATGCAGCTGCTGGGTGACCTTGGGCCAGTCACACTTCTTTGAAGTCTCTCAGCCCCACTCACCTCACAGAGTGTTTGTTGTGGGGGAGGAAGGGAAAGGAGAATGTTAGCCACTTTGAGACTTCCTAGGGTAGTGATAAAGCGGGATATCAAATCCAAACTCTTCTTCTTCTTCTCTGATGTAAAGCACCATCAATTGGGGCATCACCAATCACCCCATTCTGGTTTCTTTCCCCTATTTCTTCCCCTATTTAGGACAGGGGTCAGCAAACTTACAGCGCCTTGGGCAGGTGTCTCCAGAGCTGAACGCGTGGTGGGCCAGAGGAGCGGGTGCCCATACGCATGCACACTTTCCGGCGCACTTTTGGGTCAGAGGAGTACCGGAAATAGTTTGTGCACAGGTGCACGGACCTCCTCCGACCTCGATGTGCACCGGAAATAACGCTTGCACATGTGCACAAGCTATTTCCGGTGCTCCTCCGACCCAGAAATGGGCAGCCGTGCAGTGCTGGTAAGAGTGGGTGGCAGCGGCGGGGGTCACCACGGGCTGGATAAACGAGTCCCGCAGCCCTTAGTTTGGGGACCCCTGATTTAGGACATGCACCTAACTTTTTGGAAGCAGTGGCAATATTTGAAATTCTGCAGGACCTTAGGTAAAATGGTACTTTGGGGATATCTTCTCTCTCTCTCTAAAGACTCTTGGAGATGATGACCTTGAACTAATTACTTGTTTGTTAACTGCAGCAAAAATCCGTATGGCTTCCCATTGGAAATCTATGACAACACCATCCATATTAGATTGGTACTATAAACAGTTTGGGACTGTGGTTCATTAACTAAGCTAACATATTGTAGGAGAGCAAAAGAGAGCCCTGCCAATAGATTTGCGGGGAAATAGATTTTGGGCCATGCGAGCAACAAAGGCTTCTATTTCTCTCCTTCCTCCAGAGGGGCACTGGTGACTCTGGAAATCTCATAATGAAAGTTTATTTCTCTTGTGCAAGCATCACTGGAAGTCATTCTTTATTTACAACACACTGGAAGGATACGATCCAAGGCACGTTATGTTTACTTTCCAAAGCTAAGCTACACACCCAAACGCACTATATTATGGCTCAATCCTGGGTTCCCTAAATATCTTTGCTAGATTTATTATCACTAACTACAGGTATCTCGCAACTTTTGCACATCTAACTTGTGTCCATTCAGCTTTACATACTTGGCTTTTTTTAAAAAAAAATAGAAGGGGTCAGAAAGGGGCGGGAGTCCAGGGGAAAATACTTTGGCAATCCCACTTGTCACTGAACCCAATTTGTTTTGACTAAGCATAATTTGGGCTTTAGGAACAACCCCAACGTAAGTTGAGAGTCGCCTGTATTTGCTCCATTAAAATACAGACTCAGAACAGTAATAAAGGTTCTAACAGAATCACAGCCCACCCTTTTAAGTCTGGGACAAGTGTGAGACGTGACTTCCAGATCTTACAGTACACTTTCCAGAAAGACTTAAACCCAGCCCAACATCAAAAGCACTGTATGTGATGCAGGTGAATATGTTATCCTGAAATACTGACCTTGAGGAATTCACAAGAGCCCCCTTGTTCTCTCGCTTGCTGCTTCTTCTCCTCCTCACTACCACCCTACTGCTTCATTCTCATTTGACCACCCTGCTATTTCACTTGAAGGGTAAAGTCAGGCAAATGAATGCGGTGCCCCTGAAAAATGCAGACCCCCCCAATTCCCATCAGGACCATCCAGCACGACCAAAAATCAAAGTTAATGGGAGTTGCAGTATGGTGACATCTAGGGAACACCACCCCCTTCATGGATCACTGCCTTTCCACGGCGAAGGGGCTTGAATAACTCAGAGAAGCTATGAGCTATGCTGTGCAGGGCCACCCAAGATGGACAGGTCATAGTGGAGAGTTTTGACCAAACGTGATCCACCTGGAGCAGGAACTGGCAAGCCACTCCAGTATCCCTGCCAAGAAAACTCAATGGACAAAGACAATTTTTGAATTATGGTGCTGGAGGAGACTCTTGAGGGTCCCATGGACTGCAAGAAGATCAAACCTATCCATTCTGAAGGAAATCAGCCCTGAGTGCTCACTGGAAGGACAGATCGTGAAGCTGAGGCTCCAATACTTTGGCCGCCTCATGAGAAGAGAAGACTCCCTGGAAATGACCCTGATGTTGGGAAAGATGGAGGGCACAAGGAGAAGGGGATGACAGAGGGCGAGATGGTTGGACAGTGTTCTCGAAGCTAC
This sequence comes from Podarcis vaucheri, assembly GCF_965113315.1. Taxonomy (NCBI): domain Eukaryota; kingdom Metazoa; phylum Chordata; class Lepidosauria; order Squamata; family Lacertidae; genus Podarcis; species Podarcis vaucheri. The sequence continues at coordinate 4,983,707 of NC_138749.1, forward strand.
CAACATGAGTTTGACCAAACTGCGGGAGGCAGTGGAAGACAGGAGTGCCTAGCCTGCTCTGGTCCAGGGGGTCACGAAGAGTCAGACACGACTAAATGACTAAACAACAACAACAACAACAGCAACAGGGAACACCACATAGCTTATCCATGGGCTATGGGAACCCAGGTGATCCTGTTGTATTTCAAACCCATGTGATTTTGTTTGCTAGCATCCATGCCATCACTATACTATTTCATTTCTCCCCAATTATGTGGATTGTTGCAGCCAAAATGTTTAGAGGGCAGTGAGGGCAAACGAGGGCATCAGCAGTGAGGGCGAAAATGTTATGGAAGCCTCCTAGAGAACAACAGCAAAGCAATGCTTATTTGTTTCAAACAAATACCCCAAAATGGCAGGTGCGGTTCATGAAAAAGACCCTCAAACAAAATAAGTAGTTTGTGCTCTGTCCAATGCAGCATTCTCACTTTCTGCAGATCTACCGACTGACTCAAGTCTTCCGATGTTCCTCACAGAGGAGATGCATGAATCGGATAAATGCCGGCAAGCCTCTTTGAAGATGAAAGCTACCATTCAGAAGCTCAGTTTCATTTATTAATAAAGAGGCAATCACCCTTGGTAAGAAATGACCATTGAGACGACACCAATTGTCTTCACTTCAAAGGAGACCCCTTCTTATTTGCATGTCTTTGTAATCTCACTTAAATGGACCCCCCTCTCCCTTTGTGACGATCAAGAGAAATATTTGCCAGGTATGACATTATCTTAAGCAGGAGATCAAGGCACTTCCTCTCTCTCTCTCTCTGGAAATATTTCTTCAAGAGTTTTGACAGAGATAGCGCAGCCTGATAATTTGGCCTTCAAGAAGAAACCCTCCATATTAGTGCTGTACATACTAATGTTAAGGTTTTTTTTAAAAAAAAAGAAGGAAGGAAAATGAAAGAGAAGTCAACAGATGATATTTCCGAAGGGAAGAGTATAGACTGATTAGAGCAATGTGCTGCAAACTTCGGAATTAGCTACTGGAAAACTATCCAGTAAAAAGAAACCCATTGAAATGATTAGGAGCTACCTGAAGATTCCAGGGATTGAACTTGTGACTTTCTGCCTGGGCCAATACTGCATGAAGTAAGGACATACCAGAACAAGGAGTGAGGCTAAGGTTATGGAACAACCTTCCTGACAATGTCCAAAGTTATCAGAACGTAAGAAGAGACTCGCTGGACCAGGCCAATGGTCTATCTAGCCCACCACCCTGTTTTCACAGTGGCCAACCAGATGCCAATGGGAATTCCTGAAGCTGGACCCAAGCACCAAAAACCGTCTCACCTCCTGGGGCTTCCAGCAACTGGTATTCACCTTTGAAGGTGACCCTGAAACTGCAACTAATCCAGAATGCGGCAGCTAGACTGGTGACTGTGAGTGGCTGCTGAGGCTATATAACACCGGGCCTGAAAGAGTTTCATTGGCTCCTAGTACGTTTCCAAGCACAATCCAAAGTGTTGGTGCTGACCTTTAAAGCCCTAAACGGCCTCGGCCCAGTATACCTGAAGGAGCGTCTCCACCCCCATCGTTCTGCCCGGACACTGAGGTCCACTTATGGGGGCCTTCTGGCGGTTCCCTCACTGCGAGAAGTCAGGTTACAGGCTACCAGGCAGAGGGCCTTCTCAGTAGTGGCAGCCACCCTGTGGAACGCCCTTCCACTAGATGTCAAAGAGAAAAACAACTGCTAGACTTTTAGAAGACATCTGAAGGCAGCCCTGTTTAGGGAAGCTTTTAATGTTTGATGTATTTATCGTGTTTTTAATACTTTATTGGGAGCCACCCAGGGTGGCTGGGGAAACCCTGCCAGATGGGCGGGTATAAATAAATGAATAAATGATGATGATGATGATGATGATGACGATGACGATGATGATGATTTCCCCCAACTATGAAGGCACAGCACAGCCATCATGGAATGATGATCTTCTCATCCATGAATGCATCTAACCCTCTTTTAAAGCTATCCAAATTGGTGGCCATCACTGCCTCCTATGCTGTTTTGAGATATTGCTTTTTTGAGTGGATGCAAAATACCTTTCTATTAAAAATAGTCTATCGCTTTTAAGAACATAGGAAGCTACCTTCTACCAAACCAGACCATTGGTCTGTGTAGCTCAGTAAGGTTTGCAGTGACAGGCAGCAGTGGTGCTGTGGTCGAAACCACGAGCCTCTTCAGCTTGCTGATCGGAAGGTCGGAGTTCAAATCTGCACAACGGAGTGAGCTCCCATTCCTCTGTCCCAGCTTCTGCCAACCTAGCAATTCAAAAGCATACCAGTGCGAGTAGATAAATAGGTACCGCTGTGGCAGGAAGATAAATGGTGTTTCCGTGCACTCTGGCTTCCGTCACGGTGTTCCGTTGCACATGAAGCTGTTTAGTTATGCTGGCCACATGACCCGGAAAACTGTCTGTGGACAAATGCTGGCTCCCTCGGCCTGAAAGTGGAGATGAGCACAGTACCCCATAGTCACCTTTGACAGGACTTAACCGTCCAGGGATCCTTTACCTTTGACCTCTCCAAGATTTCAGGTGGGGTATCTCCAAGTCCTATCTATACAGTGGTACATCGGGTTAAGTACTTAATTCGTTCCGGAGGTCTGTTCTTAACCTAAAACTGTTCTTAACCTGAAGCACCACTTTAGCTAATAGGGCCTCCTGCTGCTGCCGTGCCGCCGGAGCACGATTTCTGTTCTCATCCTGAAGCAAAGTTCTTAACCCGAGGTACTATTTCTGGGTTAGTGGAGTCTGTAACCTGAAACGTATGTAACCCGAGGTACCACTGTACATGCCAGGGACAGAACCTCCTGAGAGCATCTGCAATTGAAAAACAGCCCTCTACCATAATGTGAATATTTCTGGTTCAGAAGTATTACTACTCTGCTCTTCTCTGCTCTTCTTTATTTCCACTCCAGAGCTATAATCCCCAGAGTGGTTTAGCAATCAATCCCTCTTCCCAGGGAACTCTGGGAAATGTCACTTTGCTGGGGAACAGGGGGTCTCCTAACAATTCTCAGCACCCTTAATAAATGACACCTCCCAGGATTCCTTCAGGGAAAACCATCATTATTTAAAATGGTATCATAGTGTGTGAAGCACGTGGTGTGAATACAGCATCTGTTATTGCCATTATTTTATAGTTTGCTTTTTGGAATCTGCCTCAAACTTTGGAGAGGTTAAGGTACAAACATCTTAATGAATTAAACTGGGAACTGCGGCTTATCAGCCAGGATGGCTCTCTTTGCAGCAACTCACGTTTAGCAACATCTCTTTTAGGTCCTGGAAGGTGAAGGTCAATCCCCACCCCACCCCTGATTTTGCAAATTTCCTCTTAATGGACAGTACTTTTGCTTTGGAAACATCTGCAAAGGGATAAAAAATCCGTAGCGCCTTGGTTGAAACTTGACTATAACAAAGGCAATGTCAGCAGATCGTCTTGCAGAGATGCAGGTCAGCAGTAAAAACTGGCAACCTCTGTCTCAAAGTGGTAGAGTTGGCAGGACTGGCCGAGGCTGAACAGCAGAGGTCTGTGGCTCGGGAAATGGCAGGTAGACCAAATGCACCACCCAGTGGGTACCAGTAACGGCTCTCTTTCACCAGCTGTATCTCTGCTGCTGCCAAGCAACCCCCTCTGGTATTGGCAGATGCCCCCAACTTCCTTCCCCATTTGCAGAGCCAGTGTGGTGCAGTTGGTAAGAGTGCTCGGCTGTAACCTGGGAGACCAGGGTTCAAATCCCCACTTGGCCATGAGGCTCACTGGATGACCTTGGGCCGGCCACTGCCCCTTAGCCTAACCCACCTCACAGCGTTGTTGTGGGTATTAAATGAGGAGGAGCAGGAAAACCATTCTGCCACCCTAATCTGCTTGGGGGGAAAGATGGGACATCAATACACTAAAATATAATTTGCTGCTCAGTAGCAAGTCTATTTATAGGGACGCGGGTGGCGCTGTGGGTTAAACCACAGAGCCTAGGACTTGCTGATCAGAAGGTCAGCAGTTCGAATCCCCGCGACGTGGTGAGCTCCCGTTGCTCGGTCCCCGCTCCTGCCAACCTAGCAGTTTGAAAGCGCCTCAAAGTGCAAGTAGATAAATAGGTACTGCTTCGGTGGGAAGGTAAACGGCGTTTCCGTGCACTGCTCTGGTTCACCAGAAGCGGCTTAGTCATGCTGGCCACATGACCCGGAAGCTGTATGCCGGCTTCCTCGGCCAATAAAGTCAACAGGGAGGAAGAAAGGTGCATCTCACAAATGAGGATCTTTCACTGAGGATGTGGTTGTTGTTACTTTGATTGATTTCCTGCCCTTTGTGGTAGCAGGCAGAACAACGATAAATCATCATCACCATCATCATCATCACCATCATCAAATTCTTAAAACAAACAAAAACAGTTAGAAACATGATTTCTACAAGTGATCTCAAGGTTCCCAGGAACAGTGTCTTTCAGCTATTGGATACTTGGGGTCAACAAAAATGTTATGAAATTTATCCTGAAAGTCAACAGTGAGGAAAAAGGTGCATCTCACAGATGAGGATCTTCTACTGAACAGTTCCACATGACAGTTCAACGCCAAGTGGGCAAACACCAACAAGGCCTCACCTGTCCATTGTACGGTTCGTATTGAGAAATGCACTCTTTTGGGTTCCTGGGTCCCTCCCATTTAGGGCTTGATGTGCTGGTACTAACAACAAGAATTGTTGGCAGGGTTGGGCGTTTGCTGAAGCCTCCACTCCAGTAAGGGCCCATCTCCAGGGGTGTTGGAAGAAGAGAAGAAGAGTTTGGATTTGATATCCTGCCTTTCACTCCCCTTCAGGAGTCTCAAAGCAGCTAACATTCTCCTTTCCCTTCCTCCCCCACAACAAACACTCTGTGAGGTGAGTGGGGCTGAGAGACTTCAGAGAAGTGTGACTAGCCCAAGGTCACCCAGCAGCTGCATGTGGAGGAGCGGGGAAGCGAACCCAGTTCACCAGATTATGAGACTACTGCTCTTAAACTCTACACCACACTGGAAGGGCTTGCGGGGGATGCGATCTGCCCCGGGTATCATCCTTGAGGAGGTGACAAAATGTCACAGCGCTGGGGTTGGCACTTACCGCAGGATCTGGCCTGCAGCACGCCCAAGCCATGTATCTCTCCTGGGAGTGACGCAGTGGCTCAGGGCCCCACACTGCCCAAAATGGCAGCATGGGGCTTGTGTCCACCAGGTGGACTCCATGCGCGGATCGCTGTGGCACCCCCATAGGTGACAGAGCAGCTAGCTACACCCCTGCCCATTGCCAAACCCAACGGCAGTCTGGCAGTGGTATGTCTTGAACTCAGACCTCTAGGCCTCAGATACAACCTTCCCTGTGCCCCAAACACACAGAGCAAAAATGGAAGCATTGTTATCCCTGACAGGCTTTTTCTTAAAGCAACGAGAGAGAGACTTTCAAGGACTTCAGTAAAAATCACATCCCCTTATTCAGAGACCGGCACTGCAGTCCTTGGCTACAAACTGTTAACATTCCCCCAATAAAAGCTGGAAAGAGGAAGAAGGGGAGAGGGAGACAAAGCTGCCACAAAGCCAGCAAATTCCAGCTCCACCCGTCTCCCACCTTTACTCAAGCCAGAGATTCAGCTGAGCTATTCAAAAGCTAAAATTATTGACCCATCCTCCTGCCTTTTTTAGACAGCTGCAAAGTTCAACCGAGGACATTTGGGAAGCAACGCAGATACGTATTTCGGTGGACACCATTTCACTGTGCAAAACGACAAAGAATGGAGCCAATTATAGCTAGAAGGTGATTCTCTCTCCCCCCCTTCTTCTTTTTCTAAATCTAGGAATTCATGCTTTTGATGATCCTTAAAAAAAAAAGTCTTTCACCTTGCCCTGCCCTCCTCCCCCCCTCTGCGTTTCTCAAGATCAGGCGAGAAAAAGAAGACACTCCATTTGCAACTGTTAAAACTGATGCTGGTTCCAAGGTTACTTTAAACTAGTTGGAATTTGATTACTTCCAGAATTTAAGAAAGGATTGGAAACTGTTTCATAGGGAATCTGCCCTTTGGGTCATCTAGCTCAGCATTATCCTGCACTGGCTGGCAGCAGCTGCCCAGGGACTGAACCTGGGATGTTGAGCTTGCACAGAAGATGCTGTACCTCTAAGCTGTAGCCCTTTCTCTCAAGAACATGAATTCAAAACCTGGGTCCAACCAGGAATCCTGCTCTTTGGTTTCATTCTCGTTTCTGGGCCAGTGATGGGAGTTGGCTGTGTGATATGCCTTTTCCTTGCTGCCACTGCCTGATGACCTGTGTGAATGAGCAGAGGCACGTTCCAGAAGAAAGACCAGAGCTCTCTCCTTCTGGGGTGGTGGTGTAGATTTGGCCCAGAAAGGCAGGAGTGTCACCCTTATGGGCCCCTCATCCATAAGCACCTCCTAAACCTTTGTTGGTGTAATCTGAACAATGGGTTAAATTACACAGGGCTTGGGCTCATGCCTTGAGGAACGCATCCCTCACATCTGGATGTTCTGAGATAAGAGTGGCAACGCCAGCGAGGTCGAGTGTATGACCTGCAGAGTCTTTTGCCCTCCCATTGGTTCAGGAATATGGAGATGGGTATGATAGTCTCTAGGGCATTGCTTTCACTAAGTCCTGTTACAAATCCTGATGTTGCACTGTTTTTTGTCAAGGTCTAATTCTGAATCTGTGAGAGTCAGGAGAAGAGGCCATGGGTTTTACACAGCAGTGTTAGCTAGCATGGTGGTGGTGTTAACAGATCTGTACATGTCTACATTTTCTTCAAAGACTAGAAGAAGTGTAGATGTAGATATTAGCTTTGTATTGTGCCTGGAGACCATAAACACTTTGTTGCCTTGAATTATGTGGGAGAGGAGTCTGTTCCTTTAACTGGGGACTCTGGAAGAAGCTGTCTGCTGGGGGCAGGAGATCTCTGAAGACCCTGCTGGGGCTCCACATACTCTGCTGAGACATCACACAGGTTGAGGTGTGGTGGGCTACCAACTGACTTCCACCAACAACCTTAAGCTGGGGGTTGCTAACATGGTGTTCTCAAGATGTTGTTGGACTACAAATCCCATCTTCCTGACCACAGTCCATGTTGGCTGGGTCAGACGGGGTTTGGAGATCAACAATAACAACAACTTGAGAGCACCATGTTGGTTATCCTTACCTTAAGCCAATGTGGCTTTCATTTTTCCCAGATCCCATCATTCCTCAGCATTGTCCATGCTGGCTTGGTCTGATGGGAATTGGAGTCCAACAACATCTGAAAGGCACCGTGTTAGTCACCCTTTGCCTGTCCAGGACATGGAAAGACAAATCGACACAGCTTTGGGAGGGAAAAAAGTGAAAGTCAAACTTAAAAAGAAGAAGATTGCTTTGACAAAGCTCTAGTTTTAAGCTCCAGTGCCTTACTAAGAACCTTTCTCTCTGGACGTGAAAAACAGCCCACCCTCACAATAACTCCCTGATTTACTAGCACCAGTTTAATAAATAAACAAATACAAATACTCCTTTCAACACTTTAATTTCACAATATAAACTTCAACCTAATGTGGGCTGTGCAATTTTCCCCGAGTCTCCAGAGGAAGACTGGGTAACCTAAGGGCAGAAAAATGTGCTGCTCCTATAGATCATTTAAGCAAACGGAAGGAAATGAAACATATCCTAGCTTGCAGTGGGTAGCCGCAAACCAATGGATTAATTCTACATTCAGAAAGGGGGAGGGGAAGTATTTTGAAGTACTTCTGCTTTAAAGGCTGTAGGAATAGAAGAAGAGCTCTGCTAGTTCAGGCTGAAGTCCCACCTAGTCCAGCATCCTGCTCTCACAGTGGACAACCCTTGAGAAGCCCGTGAGAAGCCCACAAGGAGGACCTGAGGGTAATAGTTCTCTCGCCCCTTGTGATTCCCAGCCTCATCCTCTTTTAAAGTCATGCAACTAGGTGGCCTTCGCTCCATCTTGGAGGATGGATGCAGCCTGGGAGCATTTTGCGCACAATCTATTAGGCAGCATTGCTACGCCCTTGGGTGGCTGCATGAAAAGAGTTTGCCTGTTCAGGTCAGAGGGAAAGACAGGCTTCTTGAGTTGGCTTCCATCACACTAAAGGACAGAGCCATATCAGCACTTAACTATATCTGATTGGCTAGGTGTGGCATCATGAGGCATAGTCTCCAACTGTCCTGAAAATGCTGGGACTATCAGGAGAACCATTAAGCCATCAGGGCTGGAGTTTGTAGTGTGGGGGGGGGTCAAGGAGGTTATGGAGGTTGTGGGTGGGCTCCAGGGCTAGCTGGACTCCAGTGGCATTGTTTGCATCATGAAAAACTTTAATAAGTATCTCAACGTGCAAAAAAAGCACTGCTCTACCACGGCGGTTATACCGATATATAATGGAACGTCCCTATTCTGAGGAATGTTGGATGGTGTGCATGATGTCATTCTGTTCCCAAAGTTATTCCCAATTGTGATACTGATCAAGGAAGAAAACTGTGCAGTGAGAAGAAAAGTATCATTGAGAAAGATAAGATGTTGTACCAATTATTGAGAACAGGGCTGATTAAAGTCGAGTGTTCTCACAATTAAGCCCCCACTAAATATTTGTGTCCCCATCCCCAAGCAATTCATTTTGACTTAAACTGAACTGCAGGAAAATCTCACACATGCCCAACCTCCCAGTTATTTTCACTCATTCTCACACCGCCCAGCTTTTCACCATGTACTGAATTTCAAGCCTATTTTGGGCATCCTAGGGACTAGAAACTCATTCTTCAAACGAAAGTGGATATCCTCAGAATGCTGAAGTTGAAGCCTCACACAAAACTCTCTACTTGTGTGATGAAGCTGTGAAAGCAGCTCATCTCGGTCAACGTACCAGAACACATCTTGAGGAAATGCAGGAGAATGTTCTTCTTAAAGAACTACACCACCAACCCACATAACTCTATTGGGCAAAACCTATGAAATATTAAATGGAGCTTGTGCAAGAGAACTTCTTATGGGATCCTACCTGTGTGTTTTAATGATACTCAGGCTGATACTTACTTGGGAAAAAGTCCTAGCAAACTCACTTCTGAGGAGGCATGTACAGGGTTGCACAGTAAAGCATTTTTTCCTCCCCTCCCAGCCTATATATCTAACAGTACAACAGCAAAGAATTATACGGAACATGTGGGATGAGGGGAACAGGGGAGCAGAGAGCGCACACACATATTTTTGTAATGTTTTGATCTCATGTCACTGGGAATTTTTTTAATGCATAACAGCCAGAGTAATTTTGCTCCAATTCACCATTAATTTCTGCACAGTATGCATTGGGGACATAATTTTTTTACAAGACATTTTATAACCAAGCCTGAAAACAAGCAAAATCCATTACTGAGTTACAGTAAATTCCTGGAGGATCATCCTCACTTCTGTTCGTTCTTCAGAACGATGACTTAAATGTGCTCACACAAACACACACATACACACCCCAGTGCATATCCCCCTTCAGTGAACAGAGGAAGGCGTAGCAAGCCCCCCCCATGATAGAATGGGAGGGAGGGAAGGAGAAGTGTTTTTATGATGTATGATTTCTACTGGAAGGCATCCGAAAGGATGTTCACACATTACGTTCAACAAGTGTACAATCTGTGTACAGAAGAGCTGAGCTGTGCATACCAAGGCTATCCACAGCCACTTACGGACTCACAGTTAAGATTGTGTTCATGGACGACAATCTTACTTGGCTACAAGTGATCGCGAAAGAAAGAAAGAAAGAAAGAAAGAAAGAAAGAAAGAAAGAAAGAAAGACCAAGGCTAAGCGTGACTACAGTTAACAGAGTAGTTTCGCAATCAAATATTATACAGTGGAACCTCAAGTTGCAGACGTAATCTGCAGGGGCGAAGGAAGGCGTTGTGACACCTGAGGTGGGCATCACAATGTAGAGCGCATGTGGAGCATAGCTGCCTATGGCGCACAGTACGTAGTGACGCCGCACATGCGCTGTATAGTGGTTTGCCGCCGGTGCCGCTCCAGCACTGTACAGGCAGTGCCAGGACCCCTCCGTCGCTGCTACAGCTGCATTTATGGCTGCAGCGGTGACGGAGGGATCCTGTCACCATCCTTACAGCACTGGAGCAGTGCCGGTGGCAAATCGCTACACAGCGCATGTGCGGTGTCGCTACATACAGCGCATGCATGCGACACCGCACATGCACCGTACTTAGCTGATTGCTGCCGTTGTCTGGATCCTCTGCTTGCGGCTACAGCCCCGAATGGAGGATCCTCCAAAGGCAGCTGTGGCGGTGCGATGGCTCCTTGCACCGCCGCGAGCCCCGCGGGGTGATTTCTTGTCACCCCTACAAACATGGAACCCGGGGCATACCACCCCCACGCGCCCCTGTTGCGATGCTACTGGTAATCCGTCCCAGAGGCACATCCGCAACTCAAAGCGTTTGCATCTAGAAGCGATGCATTTGTGTACGCGAGTGGTGCGATCTAGCGCTTCTGCGCATGCATGAAGCGTGATTTAGTGCTTCTGCACATGTGCAAGTGGCGAAGAGTGGCGAAGGTATGACTATACATTTGAAGCAGTATCACACCTCTTTAAACAGTCATGGAATCCTCCAAAGAACCCTGGGAAACCGTAGTTTCCTAAGGGTGCTAATAGTTGTTAGGAGAATCCCCTGTTCCCCTCCCAGAACTATAATTCACAGAACTCCCTGCGAAGAGGGACGGTATGTAAAAACCACCCTGGGAACCGTAGCACTGGGAGAGGAATAGGCCTCTCCTAACAACCAATATAATCCCAGGATTATATTGGAGAAGCCACAACTGCTTAAAGCAGTGGAAATACGGCCTCAATTTTGTTCTGTTGCTGCTTGTGCTACTACTTCGGGACTCAAATAAAAAGAGGTGACAGATGCCAGGTTTGATTTCACCATGACAAAAGCCCCACTTCCCATCACCTCACGTAACCTCATCTCAGTAGCAGTGGTTTCCACACACAAACAAACACAAACACAACCACCACCACGACAACAACAACCCCGAACATAACCCTATCCCCAGTTCCCTTGCTAAAACTCAAGCTTTTCATTAGCAGGAGAAGGAGCGGTGAACTGGAGTGGAAGTGGCATCGGAGAGGACCGTTTCCTTGTCACCACTGATGTTTTTTAATCCATCATCTTTCCCCGCAGCTTCCCTGTAATGTTTTATTAACAGAGACGTTCAAACCAGCATCAACAGAAGGAATCTGAGATGCCCATAAAGAGGGAACTGGGAGGAGGGCGGAGGGGGAGAGGGAGTGTGAAACAAGTAAATAAAAACCGCCACAATGGTGTGCACAGAACGGAAGAGTCTATCTTGTCCATTCGATTTTTTAACCTTAAAAACGCCCTGCCAAAATTAAGAAGAATTGATTTTACACTTAGGCTTTCAAACAAAAGAGGGGAAAGGAGGAGAAGCTTGCGGGTCACGTACTCTTACCTACATGCCTTGGGTTAATGACTGCTGATAAAGCAACTCTGAGGCTTTGGGAAGGAATAAATCGCTCCCATCGTTTACATATAAATGACCCCCACTGCCTCCTGTTGGACTTGGCACCATCCCCATCTATTTAGCCAGACAATGAAACAGCTGACCTCATCACTGGAATTGATAGGGAAAGCAGTTGCTGTGGTCATCAGTTGTCTGGCAGAGGTGGGAAGGAGGAGAAAGGGGGAACCAGCAGGAGGGAAAGAAGGGTGATTACATTTGTCCTCCTGCACTGGACAAGCATGACTACAGTACATTTGTCCTCCTCAACAGGAGTACCTTTGTCCTCCTCCTGAGTCATAAGGAAGTGCTGGGAAAGAGAAGAAAATGATAGCTTACAGGTGCCTCTCTTTTGCCATGTGTGTCCATTTTGTGTTATTTTGTTTTGCTTTAAATGTATCTGCTTCCTTTTGTGTGTTTCTAACAGTTCTTTTCACTGGTTGATTGTACAGTTGATTGTAATATTAATAATAATGATAATAATAATAATATAATAATAATAATAATAATAATAATAATAATAATAATAATAATAATAACAACAACAACAACAACAACAATATACCAGATGGTAAAAAATAAAAATAATATACCACCTCTTGGCAAATAGAAGGGGAAGAAATGGAGGCAGTGAGAGATTTTACTTTCTTGGGTTTCATGATCACTGCAGATGGTGACAGCAGCCACGAAATTAAAAGACGCCTGCTTCTTGGGAGAAAAGCAATGACAAACCTAGACAGCATCTTAAAAAGCAGAGACATCAAAGGTCCGTATAGTAAAAGCTCTGGTTTTCCCAGTAGTGATGTATGGAAGTGAGAGCTGGACCATAAAGAAGGCTGATCGCCGAAGAATGGATGCTTTTGAATTCTGGTGCTGGAGGAGACTCTTGAGAGTCCCATGGACTGCAAGAAGATCAAACCGATCCATTCTGAAGGAAATCAGCCCTGAGTACTCACTGGAAGGAAAGATCGTGAAGCTGAGGCTCCAAGACTTTGGCCATCTCATGAGAAGAGAAGACTCCCTGGAAAAGATCCTGATGTTGGGAAAGATGGAGGGTGCAAGGAGAAGGGGACAGCAGAAGACGAGATGGTTGGACAGTGTTCCTGAAGCTACAAACATGAGTTTGACCAAGCTGCGGGAGGCAGGGGAAGACAGGAGTGCCTGGCGTGTTCTGGTCCAGGGGGTCACGAAGAGTCAGACATGACTAAACGACTAAACAACAACAACATACCAGAATTAAAGGTGAGTTTGGGATCGTTGCGCATGACCTACTGGGGCAGCTTCTTTATAAGGAAAGCCACCAACATTAAAACTTTTCCGTTTTGGAATGAGGAACAGCAGGTATGTGTAAAATGAAACTGAAGCAACATAGAATTGGCACTCCTTGCAAAGGCCCATTCATCCTGTTGGGATAGCCTGGAAGGTCAAGAATGTCTTCAGTTGTTTCTGGAAAGAGCAGATGGGGAGTGTATTCCTTCCAATTGTCTCACTTTGAGTGGGATATCTTGGATTTACAGAAAGCACCATGCATCACAGTGGTAGCCTAGCAGGCCTCGTGGTGGCTGAGAACTAGGGGAGGAGGAGGCAGAGAGAGAATTGGAAAAGGTAAGGTAGTGAGAGGGGGAGAGGAGGGGGTGGCAAAGGGTGGCGGTGGCAGCGTGGTGTGGGGTGTGTCCCGGATTGGCGACAGAAAAACGTTGGAGTGCAGGCAAGTGCCTGAAGGATCCCAATGAGAATGCTATTCCAAAGAACAGCGCCAGCCACACTAAAAGCCCCTAGCCTGGGTTATTGCAGAACAGGCTTCTGAGAGCTTTGGAAGTTGCAAGAGAAGTTATCCCACAGACTGCAGTGATACTATATATATAAGGAATAATGCGGTCTATCAAGTAGCCTGGTCATGAGCTATACAGGACCTTGTATATTGGTGCCACCACCTTGAGCTGATTGGTGGCCAGTGGAAATCTCGCAAGCCACACTGTTTTCCAGTTTTGATGCTGGGGCAGAACCAGTGCTATTTTTCTAGACAATGAGGTGCCGGAACTGGCCAAGAATGCCTCCCTTGTTCTCTTATAATGGCAATGGTGCCCACCCGAGAAGTGCCATAACTGAGTTCCATTGAGTTTTGGCTGAAAAAAGCCCTGGGCAGAACGTTAGAGGGTAGACATCTCCCATTCCTTCCCCCCTGCAAAACAACAATAACAACAACAAATCTCTCCTAAGCCGTGAGAACACTTATCTCTTATTTTTATTCTTGCTCAGTGCCATTGTTTCTTACATCTGCTGTAAGACCCACTTACATCCACTCATCCTGCTTCCTCGATCCACCATCTCTCCATCACACACAAGAAGTATCAAAACAATATATAGCTACCGGTAATCTCATTCAGCTACATGATGACTTCATCGAGTGCAATTCAGAGTGATGGAAAGTGACCATATTGAGCCAGTCCTTAAAGACCTACATTGGCTCCCAGTACGTTTCCAAGCACCATTCAAAGTGTTGGTACTGAGCTTTAAAGCCCTAAACGGCTTTATATACCCGAAGGAGCATCTCCACCCCCATCGTTCTGCCCGGACACTGAAGTCCATCTCTGAGAACCTTCTGGCGGTTCCCTCCCTGCGAGAAGTGAAGTTACAGGGAACCAGACAGAGGGCCTTCTCGGTAGTGGCGCCTGTCCTGTGGAACGCCTTCCCATCAGATGTCAAGGAAATAAAGAATGATCTGACTTTTAGAAGACATCTGAAGGCAGCCCTGTTTAGGGAAGCTTTTAATGTTTGAAGTTTTATTCTGTTTTTAGTGTTCTGTTGGGAGCTGCCCAGAGTGGGCGGGGAAACCCAGTCAAATGGGCGGGGTATAAATTATTATTATTTTTATTATTATTATTATTATTATTAACAACTGAGAACAAGGGTAGATGACAGCAATGCAGGCATATCGCATGGGGGGTTGAAATGGGAAGGTGTCAAGCAGCAATTCCACACACATACACACCGCAAATAGTTTTGTCTCAGCTCTGATGTCGTCCCATTCCAAGCGTGACTCTCGTAAGTTGGATGCATGTGCAAGCATGAAGTCTTGTTTGAGAGCCGGCGTACGAGGGTATATATCTGCCCTTAAAAATTGCATTGCCGCAGCATATAAATATTTATATATGTAACTGTCATAAATCTGTCAGCTTGGCTAACGTATGAGTCGCCAAGGTAACTTTGGGGAGCTTTTCTTTTTTTTTTATCGGAGAGTTTATAAGCCAGAGTTACAGAATAGCTGAAAGAAATGAGAATTAATGGCTATTCAGCGTCACAATCATGGGCTTAGCCCGGCTCGTGGAAAATGAAACCGACAGAATGTTGGCTAATGTAGAAGCAGAGTAACCGTGCCAAACTCACTTAGAGCTTAATACTCTGATTAAAACGGAATCAGGACAGTGGGTCAATATGCTACACGCGACAGGGGATCTCTGGACAGACGGTGTTGGGAAATCGCCGACCGCGTGGCTCTCGCACAAAAGACCACTCGGAAGATGCTAAGGGACTTTTGTATTCTTATTATTAAAATGGCAATTTCATTACTAGATTTTAGTGCTTAATTTGGACATCCAGCTCAATCCACCCTGAATGTTCTGACTGGTTAAGTTGTGGAAGGGGAAAGAGCCTTATTACCTGTATTAATTCACACATGACCCAAGAAACAAGAGCAAGACAATGCATGTAGTTCGGTTTGCCTAGTCTCAAAGAGGATAACACGGAGTTGAAACAGGTTCAGAAAAGGGCATAGGTTCTCAGTGCCTACTTTTGCAGAAATGTGTATCTTGGGGAACATTCTATGCAAAAATGAGTAGACAATGACAATGAAAGCTGATTAATTTTCACAGGCTTCTTTAGTCCCCATAGAAACCAACCTAGACTCTGCAATCATCATCTTAGGCCCTTCTTTGTGAACCTCCTCCAGGAGACGTCTGGAGGGCAGCAACACAAGAACAGGCCTTTTTGACATTGGCTCCCCATTTGTGGAATGCTTTCCCCAGAGAGGCTTGCCTGGTGCCTTCATATACCCTTTAGGCACCGGGCGAAAACATTCTTTTTCTCCCACGCCTTTGGTTAATAAAACAATCTACATCCTTTTCAACTAGGGGAGGGAAGGAATCTTGTTTTGTTTGTGATCACGTGATGTATTTTTGTGTTTTTATGCTAAAACAATCTACGTCCTTTTAAACTGGGGGTGGGGATTTTGTTTTGTTTGCGATCATGTGATGAATTTTTGTGTTTTTATGTTAAAGCAATCTACAGTGGTACCTCGGGTTACATACGCTTCAGGTTACAGACTCCGCTAAACCCAGAAATAGCGCTTCAGGTTAAGAACCTTGCTTCAGGATGAGAACAGAAATCGTGCTTCGGCGGTGTGGCAGCAGCAGGAGGCCCCATTAGCTCAAGTGGTGCTTCAGGTTAAGAACAGTTTCAGGTTAAGAACAGACCTCCGGAACGAATTAAGTACTTAACCTGAGGTACCACTATACGTCCTTTTAAACTGAGGGTTGGGATCTTGTTTTGTTTGCGATCATGTGATGAATTTTTGAATTTTTAATGTTAAAACAAGGCCCTGTGATCCTAGGACAAAGGCCTCTATAGAAATAATAATAATAATAATAATAATAATAATAATAATAATAATAATAATAATTTTTTAAAAGCTGATTTGGAAATGAGGATAACTGGACCTAAAGCTGAGAAAACGAGAAACTTAGAGAAACCCACTCTGACAGATTCACCTGTCCTTCATTGAATTGTAGCCACCAAATCTGCCGCCGAGAGGGCAGATGGCAGATTTGTTCCCGAGCGCAAAGAAGGAGTTAACTCAAATCCAATCAACAGATTTGGCCAGATTTGCAGTCTGGAGAGTTGGAAAGCTGTCTCCTGTCTCTCTCCCCAGAAGCAGAGGCTTTCTGCTCCAGAAGCCAGAGACAGTCCCGCGCTAATATCAGCAGTGAGTCATTCTCTGGGCTCCCCTTCAGAGCAAGATTAAGTACTGTGTGTCCCTCTTTACAGCTGTCACTTTCCGTACATAGCGAGTGGGCGGGAGACCGTCGCATGCTAACTGTGTATGGCAGGAACCCAATTAAGCCTCCAGAATGGGCTTTCTGAGACACATATTCAATCTTAGAGTTGGAAGGGACCTTTTAGGGCAGGGGTCCCTAACTCGGTGATTACAGGTGCAGGATTGTCCACGAGCACCTCCTATGATGCCCACAGAAGGTCTTGGTAAATATCTCTTTGGAATTCTACAGTGCCTGAAATATGGCTTACTGTTTCTGCTCAGTTCCTCTTTGCACAGACTCAGTGACTGGTACATAGAACACCCTGCTCCTTAGGTAAAGGGACCCTGACCATTAGGTCCAGTCGTGACCGACTCTGGGGATGCGGTGCTCATCTCACTTTATTGGCCGAGGGAGCCGGCGTACAGCTTCTGGGTCATGTGGCCAGCATGACTAAGCCGTTTCTGGTGAACCAGAGCAGCACACGGAGACACCGTTTACCTTCCCACCGGAGCGGTACCTATTTATCTACTTGCACTTTGATGTGCTTTCGAACTGCTAGGTTGGCAGGAGCAGGGACTGATCAACGGGAGCTCACCCCAACGCGGGGATTCGAACCGCCGACCTTCTGATCGGCAAGTCCTAGGCTCTGTGGTTTAACCCAAAGCACCACCAGCATCCCTTACCCTACTCCTTAGAGATGTCCAAATTTCAGTGGATGTCAGGATTAGCTCTTCAGCTTCTCTTTTCTTCTGAACAAAGGAGAGGCACAAAGAGCAAGCATAGTAGTGGCTGATGTAGGGGCTCTGGGTCCAGTAACCCTCCAGCTTCTCCTGAGATGCAGAGGCTCAGGGCGGAGAGGTGGAGGCAACTAAGTTCCCGCAGAAGGAGTACTCGCCTCTAGGCCTGGAGAGGCAAGTCACCAGTAGATTGGGGCGACCCTATGCTTCGGGGCAGATAAAAGCCAGCCAGCCCCAGTCCCAAGTTGTGGGGGCAACATTGTTGGTTGCTAGTTCCTGCCTGAACCCTGTCTTGTTTTCCTGTCTGCGCTCCTGACCAGCCCTGGCTCCCTGCTTGCAAGCCTGTTCCTGACTACACCCGACTCCCTGCCCTGCACCCAGCTTCAGCTACTACGGACTGCCTTCACATTGCACCTTTGACCATGGACCAGACTTGGACCTCGCCTCTCGGGTAACCCCACGGGACCAGCACGCCTATTGCTTTGGAAAGCGCAAATGAGCTACGCTCCCCTTTGAATGCCAACTGAATTGAATTTCTTCCAAATCCCTAACTTGAATTGAGCACCCACCACCCTTTTTGTGGTAGGGGGAGAGGAAGAAAGATATGAACTGGACCTTGATGCATCAAGGCCTCACAAGTTACGTGTTCTATTAGGAATGGGAGTGGAAGAGCTCTGAGTACTTCTCCTTAAAACTGGGAGGCCAGGATTACCACCCAGCAAATGGGTAAACTGTCCCCGCCCTGTCTTCTGATCCTTATTTTACTGGCCAGTTCCTGCTTCCAGCCACCCACATGGACCATGCTCTCTCCTATTTACAGTATTTACAATAAAATACAAAGCTAGCATTTGCAGCACATCTGGATTGGCGTATCTCTCTCCACTGCCACAGAATTTACGACATCCAGGAGATTTGAGGAAGGCTCATCCTGCAAATTTTCTAGCAGTTGGAGAAACGCTTCTGTGGAAAATGCCATCCTGGGGCTTTCCATATTTTATTCCCTCACTCTCTCAACAATTCTAGGTCAAATTTGTTCAAGTCAAAAGAATATTCTTCAAGACTTGTCAATCCCCCGACAACCCACTGAGACCTGAGAGGTAGATTGTGTGATTATAGCTCAGCCAAAAACGACTCGGTTTTCAGGAATATTTTCAGTACTGTAAAAAAACACACAAACACACACACACACAGAGCAAAAAACAAAACCCTGACACTCTTTGTGGAAATGTTAATGCGTTCATTTGCATTGCCCCAAGTTGCCCTTACTGTCAGTTGACTTGCCTATCAGTGACGTCATCACAAAACCCAAACTGACCGGCTGTTAAGCATTGCAATATCCCCCTCCGTGTTGTTATCTTTGCAACTGATCCAGAAGGGAGAAGGCAGCGACAATAGCAGGCAGGGTTAAACAAAAACATTGGGGTAACACCGAGAAAGGGAACTGTAATTATTTGTACGTTTTATACTGATTTCATATACAGTGGTACCTCGGGTTAAGTACTTAATTCGTTCCGGAGGTCCGTTCTTAACCTGAAACTGTTCTTAACCTGAAGCACCACTTGAGCTAATGGGGCCTCCGGCTGCCGCTGGAACACAATTTCTGTTCTTATCCTGAAGCAAAGTTCTTAACCTGAAGCACTATTTCTGGGTTAGCAGAGTCTGTAACCTGAAGCGTATGTAACCCGAGGTACCACTGTATGTATATAGTTTTAATTCTATTAATGTCTATTTGTTTTTAATAAGCGTTTTTTCTATGTTATTAAGTGATGCTTGTTTGCATCTGTAAGTGAGAAAAGCAATGGGGGGAAGGCAAGGTAAATAAACAAACAAACAAACAAATAAATAATGAAATGACTAGACTACTGGTGTAAACTTTTTCTCAGAAAATTGAACCTGGGGAATATTCAGCACAGTCCTATGCACAATATTTTCCTCTGTGACACCAAGTATGGAAAATATTATTTCTATTGTTCTTGTTGTTGCTGCTGCAAAACCTTAACCACGCTATGTAATCCTTTTTCTTATAATTGTCACCCCTTCCTCCGTTTTGAAATATCAGCAGAGATCTTTCATCTGTGGCATGTATTCCTCCAAAAACCCTAGTATTAAAATTCTGGGCAATGGCTTGCCAAGAAATGACCAAAATACTGAACTATCCAGTTCCAACTTGACCACAGCTTTCTTTACTAAATCTGTGGGGCAGTCAACTGAATGGTTTCGGTTCTCAAAGATTCTTGCTGGCAGCTCCCAGAACTTCAGTTGCCCCCAAATGGAAAACCTCACAGGAATTGCAGCTCTAACTTTGGTATAAAAATACGTAGAGTTTAGCATTAGCTGGAGAAAAGAAAAAAAGCTCATAAATCACATGTTGCCAATGGCTCGGATAATTCTGAAAAATTATATGCTGTTTGGTGGGGTTTTATCTTGTAAACTAGAAATACAGACACACAGGACTTCCTCTCCACAGGACAATACAAAATGTGGCTTTCTTAATGGTCTTAATTACTCTGCTACCTGATTTAAGTCTCTGCTGCTGCTTTTTTGTATTTGTGCTTCTGTTATTTTTATTGTATAGCTTTGTTTGATTCACTTCAGGAAGAAAGATTAAAAATCAACTATTTGAATTGAAAACTGAAAACAAAATCTGTTGAAATTTCGGCTCAGCTCTTTAAAAAAGAAGAAACAAACAAAACCTTATTGCTGTCTCCTTGATTCATGTTGCTCCTAGAAGCTCTCCTTGCCAAGTAGGGAAAAACTGTATATCACCCTGAAATCCCCCAAACAAGCACCACCAAGCCATTGGGAGGACACACTTTGTACAGACGGCAATAAATTAAGCCAACAGGCTATGTGGTCTTGAATTAGAACTCCCATCAGCCAAAGTCTATTCCTTAAATTCTCTTCTCTAAGCTGGGAGAGGAAAAAGTGGTTTGAGTCATGGAAAATGTGCCAGTGGTACCATATTTAATTGGTCCGAGAGAAACTTTATTACCCTGTAACTGGTGCCTATGGTTGATTTTCCCCCCCCACACACTATAACAAATTATCCTAATGATCTGACCCAAGACCAGATGTTAATTGCAATGGAAAGTAATCAATTTCCTTTACTGAGCATGAACTCATTTGCAAGGGAAGTCAGTGAGAAGATCTGGAGTTCTTAATGAGCCATGAGTGTGGCAGGCCTTCTGGGTTCCTCGTCTCTGATCCAAGTTTACTGCAATGCACCTGTTTTCTTATTTATTTATTTTGTTGCATTTTACTCTCCCCTCCCCACACGATATATCAGGGGCTTTTGAGATGGCGCTCTTTCATTCTCTTCCCCATGGCTTAGGATGCCTGATCAGAAAGGCTACCAGACTCAGGGCAGTTTCGTAGCATCTGTTTATTTCCTACTAAATACCAAGGAATTAAGTCATAGCCAGCACCCAAGCAGGAAGGGCAAGTCTTTAAAACAGCAATGGTCTCCTCAAAAGCATAGTTTGTGCTCTTGCAGATTCTGCCCATGACAGCAAGCTGTTGCTCTCCTAGGAGGCACATGTAGTGAGTAGTAGAAACCTGCCTTAACAAAAATGATGCTCGTTGAACCAAGTATCTCCAGTGCCTATCATAGGGGCATCTATGTTTCCTAGTTCAGGAACGGGGAAGCTATGGCCCTTCACATCCCTTGACCATTGACCATGTAGAGGTAAAGGGACCCCTGACAATTAGGTTCAGTCATGATCGACTCTGGGGTTGCAGCGCTCATCTCGCTTTATTGGCCGCGGGAGCCAGCGTACAGCTTCCGGGTCATGTGGCTAGCATGACTAAGCCGCTTCTGCTGCTAAGCTGCTTTCCAGAGGTAAAGGGACCCCTGACCATTAGGTCCAGTCATGACTGACTCTGGGGTTGTGGTGCTCATCTTGCTTTATTGGCCGAGGGAGCCGACGTACAGCTTCTGGATCATGTGGCTAGAATGACTAAGCCTCTTCTAGTGAACCAGAACAGCGCACAGAAACGCCGTTTACCTTCCCGCCGGAGCAGTACCTATTTATCTACTTGCAACTTTGAGGTGCTTTCGAACTGCTAGGTTGGCAGGAGCAGGGACCGAGCAATGGGAGCTCACCCCATTGCAGGGATTCGAACCACTGATCTTCTGATCGGCAAGTCCTAGGCTCTGTTGTTTAACCCACAGCACCACCCTGGGGCTAATGAGAGTTGGAGTCCAACAACCTCTGGAGAGGACCAGGTTCCCCCATCCCTGTCCTAGTCGACTAATGGTCCAGGGGGGAGGTCTTCTTGAATTTTGAAAGGGGCTGCTTCCACCAATGCCTATATCTAAGAACATAGGAACATTAGTACACCCTACAGAGTCAGACCAATGGCCCACACTGTTCAACATCCACTTCTCACAGTGGCCAACCAGATACCTGTGGTGAGCTTGCAAACTGGACATAAGCCCAACAGCATTCATTTGCTGAACTTCCTAGCAACCGGTATTCAGAGGCATATTGCATCTGACAGTGGAGACATAACACAATCATTGAAGGCAGCGGTTGCTGAGTGCCTTGTCCCCCATGAAATTGTTTAAGCATTTTTAAAAACCATCTGAGTTGGTGGCTACCACTGCCTCCTGGCCACCACTACTTCTCAAACAAACCCCCTATTAAAATCCAAAACTTTATCCAACATTCCGCCGCTCAAACATTTCAGCTTCTAAATAGCCATGTATTCTTGAGCAAAGGCCAATTCAATCTATAGTTTTACTCAATCTGTGGGTACTTCTGCTAAACATTCTTAAATAGTTTTTTTTTAAATTGCAACTCATCACTTGGAAGGTAAAAAAAGGTAAAGGACCCCTGAACAGTTAAGTCCAGTGTGGCACTTATCTTGCTTCAGGCGGAGGGAGCCGGCGTTTGTCCACAGACAGTTTTCTGGGTCATGTGGTCAGCATGACTAAACCGCTACTGGTGCACGGAGGACTGTGATGAGCACCGGAGTGCATGAGAACGCCGTTTACCTTCCCGCTGCAGCAGTACCCATTTATCTACTTGCACTGGTGTGCTTTCGAACTGCTAGGTTGGCAGAAGCCGGGACAAGGCAATGGGAGCTCATCCCATCACACAGATTTGAACCGCCAACTTTCCGATCAGCAAGCCCAAGAGGCTCAGTGGGTTAGACCACAGTGCCACTCGCATTCCTTACTTGGAAATACACACCTTGGTGGCCCATAATAGTCTCCTCAAATACATGAGAATCTCAGCCCTTAAAGCTCTCTATGATTTCAATCTAAACTGAAGAAGACCTCCCATAAGAAAGGACGGAGGAAACTGATTAAATGCAAGCCTACTTGACTCACACTTCTTAAAATAATAGGGGAAACAAAAATGCAGCTATTTTTCCCAATTCACGCTTCTGTGATGCAGCTCATAGTGGAAATAGCATGCAAATATGCATTATATTCAGCAAAACTGGTATAAAAATCAGGAAAGAAGAACTGATAGATCACAAAGTGTTGTGGGAAGGTAGTGTAATGAACCCCATATTTTTTTTTGGGGGGGGGAAATGAGAAACTGAATCAGACAATTCGGTCCATCCCAACCCTCACATATCCACCTCCCAAGTCCCCCCTCCAATCTACTTGCATAGTTTGCTGCTCCAGCAACGGTAGCAAAGGAAGCTACCATTCCCTTCTCTGATACTTGGTAGAAGAAGAGCTGGTAAATGTAGAAGAGCAATAGAAACCTCAACTTCCTATGGCTTCTGGTACCTGGCTTAAGTCCATGGTTGCATGGCGGGTGCCAGAGAGAGGAGAGAGATTCCATCACTACTGGTGTAGCAGCAAGCTTCCTTTCTTGAAAGGGAAGGAGGGAGATGGGCAGATTGGGAGTTGGCAGAAGGCAGTTTGGAATCTCACAAGTAGAGTGGGAGACCTGGAGCCTTTTGCACTCCAAATGGTATCATCCAGGTCCCAAAAGGGACTGGTGTGACAGGGACCCAGAATAAACTGGGTTTGGAGAAAATTGTTCGAGTTTCTGAGCCTGAGCATGGGATGGGATTTTATTGTATATCCATATATTTAAATACTTGGTTCTATGCAACGACATCACACCAACTTGCACTGTGAAGGTTGGAAAACCCACCAGTGCTGCATTCATTGATGTGGGAGCTTGCAGGGTATCAAACAATATTTCAGCAAAGCTCTGCTGGAAACAGGATAATCTGGCACTGGGTCAGCAGCTATGAGGCAATAGATACAGCGTGCCAAAGACTTTGATCAGGACCCTGGAGAGTTCCCTGGAAGGACAGACGTTACTTCATTGGGCGACCCACCTCTGAACGTTGACCCACCTCAGACTCACCAAGGCAATTCTCCTTGTGTGATATTGGTGGTATGATGACTAAAAGAAAGACCTGGTTCTAGTTACAGCATTTTGGAAAAAGCAGGCAAGTGGATGGAAGATAAAACAACATAATCAAGTGTCCTGGGGCTGGTAGTCAAAGAGAGATACGATCACTCCCTGTCTGCATGTAAAAATAATGTATAAATAAATATGTAAATCATTCCAGAAATTTGGCCAATGGGATGCTGTTTAATAGAAGGCATTATAAATATGGGAGATGCTCACACAAGAAATTAAGTCAACGGAACTCAGAGGACATAGCTCAAATCCTGGCTTGGCTTTCTCCTGCGACTTTTGAGTAGCTTTTATATTACCACTGAGGGCAGCTCTAAGATGAGGAGGCTGTGCCAATCCAAGACAATTAAAATGGTGTAGGGAAGAGAGAAGGTATTTCATCTTATGGGCAACTTATTCAAAGATCTTTTACAGGAGTAAAGGGAATTCTTTATTGTACTATGATGGAATGGTGATGATGTCATTAACCAGGTATGCATCTTATTAGGAATTTCCTTGTAAGTGTGTGTGTGTGTGTGTGTGCCATCATTATCCCATCAAGCACTCAAAGGGAAATACATAGAATTGGTCTCCCACCCAGGTACTGACCAGACCCAGACCTCCTTAGCTTCAGGAATGTTTCTATATAAAATGAGTTCCCTTTGTTTTATTTCCACCATATCAGCTAAAAGGGACAATACCAAGTGTAACCTGTGCAGCGGGAGGTCCTGGGTTCAAATCTTACCTCTGCCTTTCTAATGTAGCTTCATTTTGAGAGCTCACATCAGTACTGTATCGAAAATTCTTAACAGAAGCAAAGTTGAAAGCAAGAACTTTAAAGGCTCAGCTAGATCAAACCAAAGGACAATTGAGTGCACCATCTTGTTCCCAAAGGTGCCTGTAAGCAGAACATGCAATCAGAACCAGAGAGCAACAGCATGTACCCCCCCCCCCAACTATGATACCCATCCTGCCTCTGCCCATGGAGGTAAAGTCATTATGGCTAGTAGTCATCAACAGTCTTATCCTCCATGGTTTTATCCACTCCTCCTTTAAAGTAATCCAAGATGGCGCCCACAACCCATTCAAGAATTTTGCTGCAGCAGGGGAGGAGGGAGGATTTGTTCTGGTACTGAAAGCACTTAGCATGGATAATGGACACCTGAGTTGAGCATGTGCTCAGAAGCAACCTGTTCTTTACTGCATGCCTACCTGGCAAAACTGCAAGTTTTCACTTGATTCTGTTTGATGGGCTTAATCAAAGGCAAAACGGACCCTACAAGCCTGCGCTCTGTCCACACCCTGCCTGAAAGGGTCTTTGCAGAATTTGTATATGAACTATATGAATGCTACACAGATTTTTGCACTGGAGAAACAGATCCTGCACCTATTCCTGTTTGCTGTTTACGTTGCACTCCCCCCCCCCCAAGTTTGGGAATGGGGGAGAAAAAAGAGACCGAAATCTCAGTAATTTATCCAGAAGTATTCTTCTTCTCTAACCATTTTATTAAAAAATATCAGGTAAGAAGGAGTAACAAACAACTCACCCCTTTCAGAAGTACAGATTTTGGAATTAGCTACATCAGTTATCAAAGTCATCTCACTTATTAAGCTGAGACATTCTTCCACAGGTCTCCATGGCTTGCTTGTGATCCATAGCCATATTCTTTTGACTCTGTGTTATATAACACGGTGAATAGCAAACATCTGATTTCATATTTTTCGGGGGAGGGGTTATATATAACTGGTTATTTCCCCCCATTAGTATTAATTCCTAAAGTTCTGAGAACCAAGCCTCACACAGGTCCATGCTCAAGGTTCTCCAATATTTTGTGATAGTGAGCCTTGCCACAGTCATTAGAAGTCTGATAAGGTCTTTGTTGGAGAGATCCTTGGTATCTTCCACATAAGATAAAAGAGCAATTTTAGGGTCTAAAGAAATATTCTGTTTTGTAATAAGGCCTGTTAAATGAAGCATTTTAGTCCAAAAAGAAGATACTCAGGGGCATAACCGCAACGTATGAATAAAAGAGCCAATATCATTACAATTTCTCCAGCAAGTTGCTGAAATTGTGTTGTTAATTTTACTTAATAAGAGTGGGTGCATATACCACCGATGTACAGTTTTAAGAGGATCATCATGGGTTATTGTTCAGACACATTTATAGGGAGCTTTGGCCCAATTCTTATTCCATTCTGCATATTCTAAGTGCTCCACTAGATTTCATTCCCAAAAGAGTTTCAAAATTTCAAAATGTTGTACTATTCTTAGTTTTTCCACCCAAACCTTTTTAATAGCAAAAGTGGTGAAGCAGTCTTTGCTACCCAGTGATCTGCAGGCAACATGCAAAGCATTTAAAAACATAAATTAAAATACACTATACCATACAAACAGAACAAAACAACCACGGGAATTTTGGCAGCGTACTAGTAACAAAACAACCTAATCTCAGTCAACAGCCTGGGAAAACTCCAAGTGAATTTGAGTCCACGTCTTGTGAGGGTTATGAGGCACTCAAGCACCTTTCCATTAGAATTACCATTCTTTAGGGCAGTGGGAAATGTGTGCACATTTAGCACTCTGTGTATGCAGGAAAGACCTGCTCATTTGGTTGTAAGTGCCATCCTTTCACAGGCGAACAATGGGTCAGTCGCCCAGCGAAATTAATGGCCGTTAAATTCAGAATAAATAAAGAAGGCAACACTACATGCGGTGCAAAATCTTTGGCCACCCAAGGAGTTCATTGAGACAAATACTGTGGCTGGGTTATTAGAACAGGCCAGCTAATTTTATTACCATTAATAACGTTTACTTTTTTTTAAATGCACACTAAGATAATGAGGCTAATCAAATCTCATGCTTCAGGGTGCAAACAGATTTCCTGCAGGGGTCAGCAGGAGTTTCTTTCCTCAGATGGGTAACATTCAGGATATACAATGACGCTTTAAAAAGCAACAACTCTGTTTGCCTCTTTGGAGCAACCAGAAATGGAACAGAGATTTATGGATATAAGCCTCAATGCACTGCCTACAGGAAAACCTGTTTTCTGGTAACTCTGATCTTAATGCAGCAATCTGCAAACTGGAAGGTACTAGAGAAAGGGTACACAGACTTCAGCCTGGTGAAGGGGTCTTACTGGGACAACAGTGACCAACAAATGGAGCCAGTTGCAAAATAACAGGAAGTATATAATTGCCGTGTGAAGTTACAGGATGCATCTGATTTATTTTCAGAACCTGAGCATGATCTTAGTTCCCTCCCACTTAAAAAAGGCTTTCCCTATTTCAGAAACATACCGTATTATTCGCTCCATAAGACGCACCTAGTTTTTAGAGGAGGAAAACAAGAAACAAGAAAGCAACGCAAAGCCTCCTGAGCGAAGAGGGAGGAGCGCTCCCATTGCGCTCCAGAGGCTTTGTGTGGCTATCCATGAAGCCAGAAGAGCAAGGGGGATCGGTGCGACCGATCCCTCTTGCTCTTCTGGCTTCAGCGATAGCTGCACAGCCTGCATTGGCTCCATAAGACGCACACACATTTCCCCTTACTTTTTAGGAGGGGGAAAGTGTGTCTTATAGAGCGAAAAATATGGTACTCTTTCTTCTTCCTGTTGTTGTTATTGAACCATGGCGAGTCAAACATCCTTGGTAATCTACAGCAAATTTCTTTGAGATCTACCAGTAAATCCCAATCTTCCTTCCACCTACTAGAGCTGGACTGTCTTCTGAGGGGAAAGGGTGAGAGCAGATGCAAAAGTGTGCACAGCTATAGGTGTGTCTTTTATCTTTGTACAGTAGGCGGTCCTCCTGTCATGTAAAAGTGAGATGTTTCTGCATGTGCGCATACACATAAACACTCTTAAAGCAAACTGAACCAAATTCCATTCCCCCATCCCTGGCCACCAGGGGACTCAATCCAAATTGGGACCTCAGCAGAAAAAAAGAAGTGTTCTTCTTCTTTTATAAAAAATAATAATAACCTGGCTATTGTTGTTGTTCAGTCGTTTAGTCGTGTCCAACTCTTCGGGACCCCATGGACCATAGCACGCCAGGCACTCCTGTCTTCCACAGCCTCCCGCAGTGGGTGGCCAAATATTGGAGCCTCAGCTTCAGGATCTGTCCTTCCAGCGAGCACTCAGGGCTGATTTCCTTCCGAATGGATTGGTTTTATCTTCTTGCCGTCCATGGGACTCTCAAGAGTCTCTTCCAGCACCAGAATTCAAAAGCATCAATTCTTCGGCGATCAGCCTACTTTATGGTCTTTAATGAGCCACCATTGGATACTACTATGTTTTGGATACATATGGTTCTACTTCCATTAGACACCAGTTGTTAGGATACATATGGTTCTACTTCCATTAGACACCAGTTGTTAGGAAATAACTTCCAGTTGTTAGGAAATAATAGAACCATAGAACTGTGCAGTTGGGAGGGTATCAGGAGGGCCATCTAGTCCAACCCCCTGGAAAATACAGGAGGGGAGTGTGATGCTGCACTCAGGTCTTGCTTGAGGGCTTCTGGAAGTTCGCTGTGAGCACAGGAAGCTGGACTAGATGGGCCACTTGCCAATTGCACCAGGTTCTTCCTATTTTCTTACTGTTCTCCTTAGGTGGCATTATCACTGAAGGTAAATTTCCTTTCTGATGCAAAGAGCAGCTGTAGGGGTGCCATTCCAGATTAGCATCAAAGTAAAGGGTCACAGTATGTACTGCAAGAAGATCAAACCTATCCATTCTGAAGGAAATCAGCCCCGAGTGCTCACTGGAAGGACAGATCCTGAAGCTGAAGCTCCAAGACTTTGGCCACCTCATGAGAAGAGAAGACTCCCTGGAAAAGACCCTGATGATGAGAAAGATGGAGGGCACAAGGAGAAGGGGATGACAGAGGACGAGATGGCTGGACAGTGTTCTCGAAGCTACCAGCATGAGTTTGACCAAACTGCGGGAGGCAGTGGAAGACAGGAGTGCCTGGCGTGCTCTGGTCCAGGGGGTCACGAAGAGTCGGACATGACTAAACAACTAAACAACAACAAAGGGTCAAAGCTCCTTTCTGCTATGTCGTGGTTCCACTCCTGAATCCAGATGGCTGCTATTTCAGCAAGGAAAATCAGGCTATGCTCTACATCCATTGTCAGGGACAGCAGATAGGAGTAGCAACTGAACTGGGAATCAGAAGTGGGGAGAGTGATGTTACCCTCAGCTTCTGCTTGTGGGCTTCATGTTGGTCATTTTGAGGACAGGATATTGGATGAGATGGGCCTTTGGCCCAATCTAGCAGGATTCATTTTATATTCTTAAAAAACAACAACCAGGTTCTGTCCCACAATCAACAATGCCTAGTTGTTTCTCAGGACAGTGACTCATAGATAAACACTGGGATGGGACAAAGAGGTCATGATGAAGTGTTTAAGGAGGAATGGAGATCATTGATGGATTATCTATCAAAGTTATCACCCATACATGAAGTTGTGGGCTGGATTTGAAATATAAACAGTGGATTACTGAAAGATCTAATGACAGTGTAGTTCGGATAATAAAAATATATGTATTGAAAATGGCTAATAAAAAGAAGTAAAAAACAAACATCAAGAAAGAAGGGGTGGGAAGTCAAGAAAAAAATATGTTGGGGGAAATTGTAGATGATGATAAATGTTTTGGAATATTTTTGGAGATTTAATTTTACAGACACACACACACTGGGAGGGGGTTAAGGTGAACAATTCAAAACTCCGAATCGTCATGCGCACTCTCAAAGCAAAGCTATCTGGGTTCAAGAGTTAACTGTGCCTTCACTTTTAAGGCAGAAAGAAAGGATGCTTCAGCTATTAGGCACCTGGTATGCGCCGGCTCAAACCCTTCTCCTGGAATCTTCCCTTTCCATGATCTTCCCTTTAAGCCGCCCACTGCTGGAATCCTTATCAACTCTGGAGAAATTGGGACGCTGCCAGGCTTCATTGCAGAGCCTTGTGCTTGATGTAGGCAAGCAACCTGTCTTGCACACTTTGAAAGACCCTGTAATACAGGCGCACCACGAGGCTGACCCTTCCTCCATCAGATCCTCTTACTGATCTGGCACTTATTAATCCAGGCAGTTGCAACACACACCTCCCATCCCTTCTTTTGCAGTGAGCAGACCTGGATCTTTATGAGATGCTGTGGGGTGTGTGTGTCGCAGCTTCAGCTCTCCATTAGTGTCTTTAGTATGTTTGAAACACACACAAAAAGTGACTTGCTCCAACCCTACTCGTTTATTCTCCTTTGTAATTGATTCTTCGTTCGGTTACCTCTTTTGCCATTTTCTGCACCTTCTACAGTTTCTCAAGCAGCTTTTGCAAAAGCTTTTAAGTTTTTTGTTTGCTTTATTTTTTGTTTGCAGTGAGGCAAAGGCTGCAATGTTAACCTCACTTACCTAGGAGTAAGCCTCATTGAATCCAATGAGACTGAGTTGTGAGTAGACCTGCTTAGAATTGCAGTCAAAGTCCATGAAGAAGTTTGCACAAAAAACCCCTAAAAAATCAACAGCACTTAATAGCTTCTTTCTGCATTTCTTCACCATCTGATTGGGAGGGAGGTGATTTTATTTTAATGCTAGCTAGCTGGAATGCAGGAATCTGTCCTTTATATGTGGATTTTTCCACCCACCTGCACTTAGGCATGATTGATGATTTGCAAATTCCAATAGAAACAAAGCTGATGAGCACCTTCCAAGCTCATAATGTGCGTATCGCAACACAGTTATCCAGCAGCTTCCACACACCCCAAATTTTCTAATGCAGTTCTTGGTTACATGTGTGTGCGTGTATTCATTTTAAAAAATGCATATTAGAAGATTGAATTTAAAAATGATATTTTGAGAGGGGAGAGCTTTCAGAATGGTGTATTTAAATAAAACTTAAAAGTATAAATGTTGGTGCATTCTAATAAATAACTAAATCACCAATCAAGGTTGAAATGAGCTGCGTCCATGCTCTCGCCACAAATGCAGCGACTCAGCATTCCACCTCTCACTTGGAAGCCAGATTAACTTATATGGTAATATGCTTGGTAAATATCTAGCACAAATGAGAACTAGGAGTCATCTTCTTTGAACACCATGTGCAAGATTGATTATTGGAGACGTTACCCATTTAAAAGCCTTCAGCCAGCATGCCATGATCACAATTAGAGTAACGTCGCAGAGATAAATTTTGTATCTCCTCATCCTTATCAATGTGGATCAATTTACACATTCAGCTCAAAGTCATCAAGCGCATTGTCATCTGATTACCTGCATGTGTAAAACAGCCCTAAGAAAGAGGGCAGGCTAAGGCAGTTTCTTATGGATCATTAACACCGAGTATAAATATCTGATTCCCCCCTCTGCATATAAGACAGGACATAATTCCCAGCCACCCTTTCATTGAAAGAGCCATTCCCAGAGCTCCTTAAAGCTCTTGTTCATGACACAGGAAGGTGCCTTATACCAAGTGAGATTTTGGGTCCATTAGTTCAGTGTTGTCAACACTGAACGACAGCAGCTCTCCAGGATTTCAAGCTGGGACTATATCTGTTTGGAGGTGCTATGTGTTGAATTGGGAACCTTTTGCATGCAGAGCAGTGCTCTTCCACTCAGCAATAGCTCTTCTCCATAGGAACTGCCTGATATCAAGTCAGATCACTGGTCCATCAAGCTCAGGATTCTCCACACTAAATAACAGAAGCTTTCCAGCATTGCAAACTGGGGCTCTTTTCCAGACCTACATGGACAGGCCAAGGATTGAACCTGGGACCTTTTGCATGCAATGCATGCACCACTGAGCTATGTTCCTTCTACTTGCCAATTAAATTGCCGGTAAAAGGTAAAGGGACCCCTGACCATTTGGTCTATTCGTGACCGATTCTGGGGTTGCGGCGCTCATCTCGCTTTACTGGCCGAGGAAGCCGGCATACAGCTTCCGGGTCATGTGGCCAGCATGACTAAACCGCTTCTGGCGAACCAGAGCAGCGCACGGAAACGCCGTTTACCTTCCCGCCAGAGCGGTACCTATTTATCTACTTGCACTTTGACGTGCTTTGGAACTGCTAGGTTGGCAGGAGCAGGGACTGAGGAACAGGAGCTCACCCCGTCGTGGGGATTCAAACCGCCAACCTTCTGATTGGCAAGTCCTAGGCTCTCTGGTTTAACCACAGAGCCACCCACATCTACATAAATTGCTTAAAAAGAATCTCAGTTCTCCTGTCCATCATGTTGACCTTCCAGCTAAGCACTGCTGAGCCCCTTTGCTTGGCTCCCAACACAAGCATACTTGAAAGCCGTTTCCCTTCCTTGGGAAATATCCTGCAAGGTGGGGTTTAAATGCTTCAGCTGTTGTATCTCCAAGCTCAAGAGAATTTCATATTCATGCAGCTTGTTCTTCCAGTTTTCCCTGCTTCCTCCTCCTCCTCCTCCTCCTCCTCCTCCACCCCACCGACTATCTCTGTATTTGGTTCCTCTCTCCTTCCTGATTTCCTGCAGGTCAGGGGTCCACTGTCATCAGTCCCCTACTGAGACTTGTTTCCAAAGATTAACACTGACCCAGAATACAGCTGGCACCACACCATTAGAACAGCATGTTTGAGTGAGGACAACAAAAACAACAACAAGAAGAAACAGGCCTTGGAGCTGAGATGCCAAGTCACCTGCAAAGCATTTGTCAGGCTTCTGTACTTCCTAAAGAAGCCTTTTTAAGCTATTGAACCAGAGACTGAATGGACTGTCTGAATTACTCAGGGGTGAGTGGTAGGGGGAAGAAATCATGAAGACCAGTATTGTGGCTGCTCAGTGCAGATCACGATACCCCCACTCCAATAGCACCAACGTTAATTCTAAAACACAGGAGCCAGGTTTTCCTATTACACACTCTCTGTTCTGCGTCTGAAAGCAAGACAGGGGATAAGGAACAGAGACATTCATTTGTTGGCCTATGAAATATTTTAAATTCATGCAGTGTTAAACCTGAGAACATCTCAAGCCTAAAATACCACATTGTCTCCTCCTGCATGGCTCACTGGGGACATTCAAAGTGACTGATTCTCTCTCTTGGCATCAGTTGAGATATATGTGCTGCTAAATCTGGGACAGCTCATTCACACATGCCAGCCACTACTTCCAGTCATCCTCTGATGGAAATGTGTGAACATAGAAGTAGACGCTACTTCGATTTTACAGGACTTTGGTCTACGAGGAGCATTGGTGGCTGGTTCTGCTTTTCTGGCCTGGCTGGGATGGACGCCAGCTTGAAATCCTGCAAAGTCAGTGCCAGTGAAAATTGCCACTAATAGATGGCCCACTGGTCACCAGTTCATTAAAAGGCAGCTGCTTTACACTGGTAACTGCTGGTTCAGCACCTTGGACAGCGGTCCAATCTGCCAAATATGTGAATCAGACTACAGTATTGATATATTTCAGCATAGTCCATCAATTAGAGGGCCACCAGCTAACAGGGGGGGAAAGTAACACTCTTTGCTCCAAATTAAAATGGAGTTTCAGATTCCCTGGAATACAATTCTATGTAGCAGGCTTTACCTGCTAAAGCTTTGGGTTAGGATCCAAAGAATTGTGAACACAGTTCTGTGAGTCCAGGACAAACCACTTCTGGGTTTCATAAACAGTTTATGATAAGCAGATAAGTTGTGCCCTGCTGAATGAGGGTATGGGTCCATCTAGCATAGCTTCTTGTATCCAACAGTTGCCATCCAGGCGCTTCTGGGAAGCCCATAAGCCTGGGGTGGGGAATCTGTGACTCTCCAGGTTGTTGGAACCCAACTCTCACTAGCCCCAAAATAGCCAATGGTCAGGTATTCAGGGCGTTGGAGTTCAGCAACATCTGGAGGACCAAGGGTAGCCCACCTTTGCCATAAGCAGAGCATGAAGAGAACAGCCATCCCTGTTCATTTGTATTCAGTTGTGGTTATCCTGTGGCTGACTGGTTTTGTTCCATTGGGCTAAAATGACTAATAACTATTAATAGAGTTCCTTTCCATGGATTTTCCTCATCTTCTTTCGGAATCATCAGAACTAGCAACCGTCTAGATATCTGGATTGGGGTTTAGCTGCTAAAGGTAAAGGAATTAAGGAATAAATAAACTCAGTCAAAATATCACAACTCTTTAACTTAACCATAAAGATCTCTTTGAGTTCTGATCTTACTTTCTGAGAATCATCATTTTGGGGGGCTGTTGATTGACCAGGCCATCCTGCTCACTACATTTTATGGGTATGTTCTGTTTTTGGAAGGCTGTGGCATTTATCAGTTGCATTTACCCTCTTCATTCACCAGTTTAATAGTCTGATAAGAAGGGAGTAACAACCCCATCCTCCTTACATGATCTGCTGAGGAGGGTGGGGTGGGGGGTGGGAGCACGCACACACACACACACACACACACACTAGCATGGGGTGGCCACAGCCATCACTATCATATGGTCCCTGGAAGGCTCAGAAAATATTAAAGGCACAGCTACAGATGTCAATTGAAAAGTTGACAACCTTCACCATTGTTAGGTTTTAGAGTTTGCCAGTGTTTTCTCCAACAGCCAAATTAGATAAACATAGTAAACTTCTATGTGATCCCAACACCAAATCTCAAGTACAGTGGTACCTCAGGTTACAGATGCTTCAAGTTACAGGCGCTTCAGGTTACAGACTGCACTAACCCAGAAATAGTACCTCGGGGTAAGAACTTTCTTTCAGGATGAGAACAGAAATCATGCGGCAGTGGCGCGGCGGCAGCAGGAGGCCCCTTTAGCTAAAGTGGTACCTCAGGTTAAGAAGAGTTTCAGGTTAAAAACAGACCTCCAGAACAAATTAAGTTCTTAACCCGAGGTACCACTGTATTCCATTTTAAAAGTCTTCAGTAAGTTGAGATGTTCAATTCTTAGTTTAGCTGAGTGGCTTCCTTTTTTTCCAGGACAGCTGTATGAAAACTTGCTCAGCTTGTGAGGGCTATTTCTCCCACAACTTTCCGCTCTCTTAAGGAAATCAACACATCAGTATGCAGAGAGTCAAATTATACAGGGCATTAGGAATGCAGTCGAAAGAGGCTACGGAAAGAGGGAGAGAGAGTGGATGGTGAATGTTATGGAATAACTTAAGTGCTGCCTATGATACTGCAGTTTCCAGGCAGGCAGGCAGGCGAGTAAGCAGACTGACAAACACAACCCGGCCCCAACAGGGAAGAGTAAATCCGTACGCTTTGTGGCCTACTTTCAGCTTCATTAATGGAATAAAGGCCAAGAGGCATGATGTCATGAAATTAGCTCCCTAATTAAACACTGCCTCAATCTCTCTCTCCTCCTTTCCTGCCTCCTCCTCTGAATGAACTCACTTGCATTGTCAGTTTGCTACAACACTGTTCTTTGGAGGGATTCAATCCCCGTTTATCTCCTTGCATTGTGTCCTGTTTTTTTTTTAAGGGGAGGGGGGAATTGCTCTGTGGAAAGAGACCCTCCTTTCCACAGCTTCTAGGACTGTGGAAGGGTAGGACCTGTACCAACTGATTCAACTAAACATCAGGAAGAACTTTCTGACAATATTTTCCTTCCTGCACAATATTGCAACCAGAAATTTCTCCCATTGTTTGCGACATGTTCCTTTCAACTGGGGGTGCCAGAGATTGAACTGTGGGGAACTTCCACTGAGCTATGCTCTCCAGGGATCAGGGAACCACCAATGTTGGTTGGTTATAATAGTAGTCCCCTCCACAACCTTATGCTTCGCCTCCAAATCACAGTCTGAGTTTGGGGACAATCCCATGTTGCACTTCACAGCTCCAAGGTTATATCAGTATCATTTACAAGGTGGGTGGGAATTGTTACAGCAATCACGTTGTCCTTCCATGCTACTCAGCAGCATAAAAGGGATCCCTGACCATTAGGTCCAGTCGTGGATGACTCAGGGGTTGCAGTGCTCATCGTGCTTTACTGGCCGAGGGAGCCGGCATATAGCTTCTGGGTTATGTGGCCAGCATGACTAAGCCGCTTCTGGCAAACCAGAGCAGCGCACGGAAACGCCGTTTACCTTCCCACCAGAGTGGTACCTATTTATCTACTTGCACTTCAACGTGCTTTTGAACTGCTAGTTTGGCAGGAGCAGGGACCGAGCAACGGGAGCTCACCCCGTCGCGGGGATTTGAACTGCTGACCTTCTGATCAGCAAGTCCTAGGCTCTGTGGTTTAACCCACAGCACCACCCGCGTCCCTACTCAGCAGCATAGTGCAAAAGAAAAGTAGGGAAGGGTCAGAGGAAAACCCGTCCAGTTTCTCTGCACATCAAAAATGCCACACAACACCATGGGTGATGCCCAAGGACAGAAGAAAACTGCTGGATCAGGCGAATGACCTATCTAATCCAGCATCCTATTCTCACATTGGCCAACCAGATGCCTTTTTTGGGACACCCTCAAGCAGCAGCTGAACACAAGAAGCCTCTCTCTTCCTGAGGTTTCCAGCATTCAGAAGCATTACTGCAAAGCATCATCATTCTGGCCAGTAGCCATCAATAGTCCTCTTCTTCCAAACCATTTTTTGGAGGTATCTAGACTGGTGGCCATCACCCTGCCTCCTTCCTAGTTCCAAGGCTGGGAAGAAGCCGGTTGCTCCAGGCAGTGATGGAGAGTGTGGCTAGTGGAATTGTGGAACCCCCAAGCATGTTAACCAGCACTGGAAGTACATAGAAGAACTGAAAGGCTGCTGGGACAGTTTGTGTGAACACGGAACACATTTGTTCCAGTTCTGTCTCTCCCTCTTCTAAAATCCCAGGACAGCCATGGGACCCGTGTGTGACCTCCCCTTCATCTCCCCCCTCCCCCGCCAAGGCGGCGCTGAGGCTTTCCTGCAATGTTTGTTAAACAAGTGCGTGCCTCGGTGCGCGTTTGTCTCCCGTAAAGATGGAGCTGCGATTTTCCCCTCACTCGGCATATTTTGTGCAGGTGTGCGCTTTGCAAACACCAAATCAGCACTCTGCCAAAGCGTTTCTGTTAACATTTATCACCCCTTCCCTTAGTCATCACCACAGCGGCCCTCCCCGGGGAACCGCCATGCTAATTCAGTGGAAGATTTAGCGCTGGCCCCACTGGGAGCCTCGGATTATAACAGCAACACAAAAGAGGGGGGGGGGAGAGAGGCTCAGACAGGGAGAAAGAAAGTGAGAGAGAGAGGTAAACTCCATCTCTTCTTCCTCCTCCTTTATTCTTGCAGCCTAGTGCTTTTTAATTGTTCCGCCTGAGCAAGCCCCGCTTCCGAGACGCGGCTGTTAATAATAATAATTTTCAAAAGTCCATTGTAGCTTTCCTGCCAGCTCTTAAGACTATTTTTGTCCAAAGGGTTCTCGGAATCCCTGCATTGTTAAAATACCTAGAAAGGGTCTTCTGCACAGTAACCCCGTCTTATGATCAAGCATATTTCCTTCGCTGTCCTCTGCACCTTGCTCAGCCAATGGGAAGTTCAGCACACTGGAGACTCAATGGGGCATTTGTTTCCCCCTCCTTATTATTATTTTTAAACAGCACACACTATTTTTAGGGAAGTAATGAAGTTCGTGATTTTCACTTGTGCATGTTCCCAGCTGGAGTGGAAGAGATGTTCCAAACATAGTTGGGAGAAGCGATGCTTCTGAATATACCAGTCGCTGGAAACAAGAGGGGAACGGGGCTGTTGTGCTCAAATCCTGCTTACAGGTTTCCCATGGGCATCTGGTTGGTCACTGTGATAAAAGAATGCTGGACTAGATGGGTCATTGGCCGGATCCAGCAGGCTCTTTTAATGTAAGGTTACCAGATTTTTTCAATGAATCCAGGGACACTTTTCAACTCCAATGGATTTTGTAGGGGGACTGATTTGTAAATCTGGGAAACGGGGACGTCTGGTAACCTTATTCTAATGTTCATATGCTAGTCCTGCTCAGAGTAGACCCAGTGAAGTTCATTGATGTAATTAACTTAGGTTCATTCATTTCAGTGTGTCTACTTTGAGCCTAGCAATGCGCTTCCCAGCAGAACTATGGAGGGAAGCGTGGCATTTCATGGCACCGAGTTTTCAAAACTGCCACGGATTTGTTGTGAATTCGCTTCACAATGGCAACTTGTTCAGCGCAGCTGAGTGAAAAGCGCAGATAAGCAGTGGCAACTTGTTGGGACTTTGAATAGGGAGCTAGTCTTTATTCATTTCAAAGAGGGCTTTTTTGTTGGTTTGTTTTAATCCCACCTTTCTATTATAATAAACTTCAAGGTGGCATAGGACTCCAGTAAAAACAGCATAAAATGAAAACAATTGTTAACCAACAAAGCAAAATGCCACAAAAAGCACCCCAGCAACACTTAAATAAATGGAAGTAAATAGCATCACGTAGAAAAGTGATTGCACTTGGCCTGTGCTTTTAATGGGGGACCAAGCAAGATATAAGATGCTTCACGCTGCCCAGGCAACACAAAAACCTTTTAGTATTTTGTTTGCAGGAGGAATGGAGTGTGGATATACACATGAAAAATAAAGAAACTGACCAACCACCCCCTTGACTTGAAATGAATAAGAACATAAGAAGAGCTCGCTGGATCAGGCCAATGGCCCATCTAGTCTAGCATCCCGTCATCAAAGTAGACAAACAGATGCCCGTAGGAAACCAGCAAACAAGACGGGAGAAGAGCCCTCTTCCACCCTGCAGTTTCCAGCAGCTGGTCTTCAGAAACCTTGCTGCCTCCACCTGTGGTGGCAGAGCCATCATTGTCTAGTAGCCACCAATAGCATTCTCCCCTATGAATGTGGGACAGAAGACACTGGAAGAGTGCTCTGCTGGCATGGAGATCCTGCCTGAATCAGGCGTGACGTAGTCAAAAGATGGCAGTGGGGCTGACTCAGGATCCAGCAGATCCCGGGCTGACCCAGCCCTGCCATGTTTTGTGAACTGCCCTGAAATCTTTTGATGAAGATATAAATTTGATAAACAAATAAATTACAGCTCTCAGAAAGTCACATTTGTATGCAATGCAGATGAAGATGAGGAAAGACCTCTACTTGTTGGAAATAACAACAACAACAACAACAACAACAACAACAACAAACAACAACAATAATTTATTTATACCCTGCCCATCTGGCTGGGCTTCCCCAGCCACTCTGGGTGGCTTCCAACATTAAACATTAAAATACAGTAGTCCATCAAACATTAAAAGCTTGCTTAAACAGGGCTGCCTTCAGATGTCTTCTAAAAGTCTGGTAGTTGTTCTTCTCTTTGACATCTGCTGGGAGGGCGTTCCACAGGGCGGGTGCCACTCCTAAGAAGGCCCTCTGCCTGGTTCCCTGTAACTCGGCTTCTCGCAGTGAGGGACCTGCCAGAAGGCACTGGACATCAGTGTCCAGGTAGAACGATGGGGGTGGAGACTGAAGTTTTTCAGCAGACACCACACAGACAATCTCTAATATTTAAGTGGAGAGGATCCATGGAACCACAACACTAAAGGACCTGGTTCCTACATTTTGTGGAGTGGACCATCCAGAGAGGGGTGAGATTATTTTCCCAAGTATCCTGGTCCTAAACTGTATTTCTTTAGCACTGCTCATGTCACATTTGAGCTGACTAATCCAACCAAAGGGCAGGGCTTTGCGCAATTGTATGAGAATGGAACCAAGAGACCCCGTGCCAACCTCCCTCCAAGCATCAGGCTGTCAGAACTTTCTGGGTTTAACTCCTGGTTGAGTAGCCAAACCAGGTGGCATGGAGATGGTCGGAGAGCTTGTTGATGCGCCTTTGTTTTCTCACTGACGGGATTTGGTTAGAATCATGCTGTCGAGACCTGAGCTGGAGAGCAGAGCTTCCAAATGGAACCGCCCACACATTCCAATGACTCAGGGAAGCTGGATGCCAACCAATATTCTTTCGGCAAGTTCCAAGGGAGGGATTCTCAGTCCCGTCAGAAGAAAGGGTGAAAGGAAATGAAAGTATCTCAGGACCTGTACAGAACATTCATTTGCACTGTGGGGTGCACTCGGGGATGCTGAGAACATTAATAGCCCCCTTAGTTTGTTTGTTTTCTGGGAAATAAGTCATGGGAGAATTGATACAGATTGGGACTGGTGTGATGAGGAGAGATCACTTCTTTGCTTCTGCCATGGTCCTAATCTGGATACCCGCATGCTTTAATTTATTGATTGATTAAACCAATTACTAGCAATAGAAAACTTTCCTCCTGTGTCAAATAGCAGCTACAGGGTCTGGAAGTGAGATCATTTTATAATATATAATAAACAAGAACACCTTAATTGTCTTTGCATTACAGTGGTACCTCGGGTTAGGTACTTAATTCGTTCCGGAGGTCCATACTTAACCTGAAACTGTTCTTAACCTGAAGCACTACTTTAGCTAATGGGGCCTCCTGCTGCTGCTGCTGCACCGCCGGAGCACAATTTCTGTTCTCATCCTGAAGCAAAGTTCTTAACCTGAAGCACTATTTCTGGGTTAGTGGAGTCTGCAACCTGAAGCGTATGTAACCTGAAGCGTATGTAACCCGAGGTACCACTGTACTCACCCATACAGCCATTCAATGAAAGGACATTTTCACACCATGCAAACTGCATACCAAAATATATGCTCATCAAAGAGATCTCTCCAAAGTCCACCATGAGACTGTGGGTGGAATGAGACTATGATGGGGCAAAGAGTTAAGCCTCTTGTTCCTCCATCTTGTTATTCTTTTCTGGATTTTCCTACTCTGCATCTGCTGCTGAGTTAATAAGAAGCAAACATGCAATCTCCAGTTATGCCCGTAACATCACATATAGTTTGGACCTCATATAAACTCACAGGTGTGTATCCAACTAAGTTCTCTTTAGAGTAGACCCATTGACACGAATGAGTCTAAGTTAGCTATGTTCATTCATTTCAATGGGTTTAGTCATGAGTGAAATGAATATTTGATGTATGTCTGAACCTTCTGCATACAAAGTTTGTCTTTTATTTTGTTTTAGAAAGGATCCATGGCACCTTCCTTTGATTCCAAAACTATCACCAGGTCTATGTCTCAATCAGGCCAGGCCTTTTCCACAGGGCTGGATTAACCACTAAGCAAAATAAGCACATTATTGAGGCATCAAGGGAAGGAGGCACCACAGAAATTATGTAAAATTAGTTTTGGGGATCTGATCAAAGACTATGCAATTAGAAAAAAGCAGGAATACCCCCCAAAAAATTATATATAAATAAAGTGGAAATGTGTATGTATGTGTATACACACACACACACATTTCCCATCTTACTGTAGGTTTTCTTTTCTTTCAAAAAAAATTATGATGTATTACTGTTTATATTTTGAATTAAATATACCTGTATATGGAGGCACCAAAATGTTTTAAGTGCTTAGGGCCTCTAAATGTCTTAATCCATCTCTGCTTTTCCATCATTTTGGACTTTAAACAGATCATTATTGTAAATTCCAAGCAGTTCATACATATG
The DNA here is from genome assembly GCF_965113315.1 of Podarcis vaucheri. Classification (NCBI taxonomy): domain Eukaryota; kingdom Metazoa; phylum Chordata; class Lepidosauria; order Squamata; family Lacertidae; genus Podarcis; species Podarcis vaucheri. Next base: position 5,024,865 of record NC_138749.1, read on the forward strand.
TATATGGTATCCCTATTCTGAAATTATTATTCTGCAGAGTAGAAGTAATAATCATTGTAATTGATAATAGGATGAAAGATTGTTTCCGGTATTCTTTTTAAAATATCTGTCCTGATCTTAAGCCCATGTCATCTTAACATCCATGTCAGTACCACATTTGGATAGCTAGATGTATGTCAGCATCACATCAGTTTCACAGACAGGTAAGCGTCATGAAACTGACTAAACCAACTCCCAGTGACTTTGACAAGGGCCTTAAGATCAATATCAGATAAAGTAAATCTTTGCAGCAGCTCCTGGAAAATGCAGGAATTGAAAAGCAACGCTACGTTTTGACACACACACACACACGCACACAACCTTTCAGGATTTGTCACCAGCACACAGTCAAAATCATGAGAACCAGAAATACATGGTGCAATCTGATTTTTGTAAAAACCAAAGTTTTGTCAATGAGGAGGTAGATCCCAGAGGTTCTCAACATTCTCCTACTTCTCCTCCACTTGAACCCCACCCAAGCCATTGCTTCCCTGTCCTATGAGTGTAGGAGCATCCTATATCCCTAACTTGGGGGTCTCACTAAGAACATAAAAAGAGCCTGCTGGATGAGGCCAGTGATCCATCCAGTCCAGCACCTCATTCTCCTAGTGGCCAACAAGGTGCTTGTGGGAAACCCACAACCAGGATTCAAGTACAAGAGAACCTCTCTTCTCCAGCGATTCTCACCAACTGGGATTTGGATGCACTGCTGCCTTCAGCTGTGAAGGCAGAGCATAGGGCTCTCTCCTCCATGAATTTGTCTAATATTCTTTTAAAGCCATCTAGGTTGGCGGCCATAAAGAAGGCTGTTCGCCAAAGAATTGATGCTTTTGAATTATGGAGCTGGAGGAGACCCCTGAGAGTCCCACGGATTGCAAGAAGATCAAACCTATCTATTCTGAAGGAAATCAGCCCTGAGTGCTCACTGGAAGGACAGATCCTGAAGCTGAGGCTTCAAGACTTTGGCCACCTCATGAGAAGAGAAGACTCTCTGGAAAAGACCCTGATGTTGGGAAAGATTGAGGGCACAAGGAGAAGGGGACGACGGAGGACAAGATGGTTGGACAGTGTTCTCAAAGCTACCAGCAAGAGTTTGACCAAACTGAGCAAGGCAGTGGAAGACAGGAGTGCCTGGTGTGCTCTGGTCCATGGGGTCATGAAGGGTTAGACACGACTAAACGACTAAGCAACAACAACAGGTTGGTGGCCACCTATGGAATCAAGTTCTTCCTTCCAGGTTCAGTACATTAAAGGCAGATTTGCTCTTGCTTTCCAGAGGTACATTGCTTCAAATCCTGAAGGCTTCTAAAGGGCTTTTTCTTAGGGAAGCTACTTGCCTACTCATTTTTGAATATGCTCCTCATGCGGCGAGAAAACGAGTATATCTCTTCAGAAGGGATTCACACAACTCTCTTCTGTGGTTGCAAAGGGAGAGGAAGCCTCAGATATGTCTTTGCATGAACTGAACTCCAACCCTTGCAAATAAAATCACTCACTATCCTCTTTTGCAATGCTATCTTTGCCACCATCATGGTAATGTTAAACCTAATGTCCACTATCTCTTGACACAGCAAGGCATGGGAAGGGTGGGAGAAGCAACACTGAAGAGGTTCTGGGCAACTTCCCCTCCCCCTTACCTCATTAAGCCTGGCTTCCATTTATATTTTAATGATGCTTGATGTCTTCTGTATGCTAGCATTTACTGCAGGCTCTTTAAATTTAATCGCCTTGATAATGGGTTACTCTGACACCACAAATTAGGTCCTGGATGGAGGCAACCATTTTGCCACTCCCTGCAAGAACAGCTCTGAGTCCAGCACTGGCCTGTAGACTCATGGCAGAGAGCAGCAAACTTCCATCTTTCAATCACAATGTTTGGGCTGGTGGACTGAGGAAGTGTTTATCCCCCTTTTGCTTGATCCAGGGTGACTTGGGGGCCATGGAAATGACCTTACACTACGGCAGGCCCATTGCTAATTCCACATAAAGCCTGGGATTTGCTACCAGCTTTGGTGATGGCTACCAGCTTCAATCCAGTTCACACACTTTTAGTTATTTACAGTGGTACCTCGGGTCACATACGCTTCAGGTTACATACGCTTCAGGTTACAGACTCTGCTAACCCAGAAATAGTACCTCAGGTTAATAACTTTGCTTCAGGATGAGAACAGAAATTGTGCTCCGGCGGTGCGGCAGCAGTGGTAGGCCCCATTAGCTAAAGTGGTGCTTCAGGTTAAGAACAGTTTCAGGTTAAGAGCAGACTTCCGGAACGAATTAAGTACTTAACCTGAGGTACCACTGTATTAGATTTACATATTTTTTTCATGCAACACAAAGTATGGAACTTACTCCCACAGGAGGCAGTGGTGCCCAACAACTTGCTGTTGTTGTTTAGTTGTTTAGTCGTGTCCGACTCTTTGTGACCCCATGGACCAGAGCACGCCAGGCACTCCTGTCTTCCACTGCCTCCCGCAGTTTGGTCAAACTCATGCTGGTAGCTTCGAGAACACTATCCAACCATCTCGTCCTCTGTCATCCCCTTCTGCTTGTGCCCTCCATCTTTCCCAACATCAGGGTCTCTCTTCTCATGAGGTGGTCAAAGTATTGGAGCCTCAGCTTCACGATCTGTCCTTCCAGTGAGCACTCAGGGCTGATTTCCTTAAGAATGGAGAGGTTTGATCTTCTTACGGTCCATGGGACTCTCAAGAGTCTCCCCCAGCACCATAATTCAAAAGCATCAATTCTTCGGCGATCAGCCTTCTTTATGGTCCAGCTCTCACTTCCATACATCACTACTGGGAAAACCAGAGCTTTAACTATACGGACCTTTGTTGGCAGGGTGATGTCTCTGCTTTTTAAGATGCTGTCTAGGTTTGTCATTGCTCTCCTCCCAAGAAGCAGGTGTCTTTTAATTTCGTGACTGCTGTCATCATCTGCAGTGGTCATGGAGCCCAAGAAAGTAAAATCTCTCACTGCCCCCTTCATGTGCAAGTATGTGATTCAGGAACACGAAACTCAGTCTGCATTACTCACACATGAACTGTTATGGTTTTAATTTCTTACCTTCCCTTCACCCTAAGGTCCCAGGGTGGACTAAAGCAATTTAAAATGCAACATTAGAAACAGTTTTAAAATGTACAATTGCAAAAAAACAACAAAAGTATCTGTAAATCCATTTCATTACATCCCATTTCCACATTAATCTGTGACCCCTGCCCCCAAAGAACGGAAATTCACACTTAAATTGTATTTTATAAGTATTCTATCTCAAAATACACATTTCTAAATGTATCAGTATGTTTTTTGAGCCAAGAACTATGTTGGAACATTTGAGAAGTGTGAAAGCTGGTGGGTAACTATGTCCAATCCACACTTTATCCCAGGAGGTGGGATAAAGTTCTGTTTGTGCTGGGAATTCGCAAAGACCAGCTTCCTCCAGCATCCTTGGTGTGAAACGTTCCAGGAAACACCAGCTGGCTCCAGTGAAAGGCTCCACTGAAAAGCACTACCATTAAGTCAACATGGAACCACATGGAGCTAGTTCCCTGGGGCATGTTTTGGCTTGCTTGGCCCTACAAATCACCCCATGATGTTTCAGGCTGCATACCTAGGCTCATTTACCTGGGAGTAAGGTCCACTAAGGGACGCGGGTGGCGCTGTGGGTTAAACCATAGAGCCTAGGACTTGCCGAAGGTCGGCGGTTCGAATCCCTGCGACGGGGTGAGCTCCCGTTGCTCGGTCCCTGCTCCTGCCAACCTAGCAGTTTGAAAGCACGCCAAAGTGCAAGTAGATAAATAGGTACCGCTCCGGCGGGAAGGTAAACGGCATTTCCGTGCCCTGCTCTGGTTCTCCAGAAGTGGCTTAGTCATGCTGGCCACATGACCCGGAAGCTGTACGCCGGCTCCCTCCACCAATAAAGCGAGATGAGTGCCACAACCCCAGAGCCGGCCACGACTGGACCTAATGGTCAGGGGTCCCTTTACCTTTAAGGCCCACTAAACTTAGCAGGACCTGCTATAGAGTAGGCATGTATACAGTGTCACTGCATGCCATTAAGCAACAAACATATGTCCAAACCAGCACATCACACACAAACTGGCTTCCATGCAGCAAGCGCACCATGGTGCATGACCATAATCCAATGCCATTATTATTATTATTATTATTATTATTATTATTATTATTATTATTATTATTATTATTATACTTCTGACCTTAATTCACATGCATAACAAAATCCTGAACATTCATCCAGAGTTTGGCAAAAGGAAGGCAGATGAGGAACGAGGTAACTGCTAGGGAATCGTTTGACTATCAAAGATTATATCTGGCTGGGGTCTGGCTATGAATAACATTTGCAAACACTCCTGCATTGGGTGCAGGCGGCAACACACTCACAAACCTTCAGAGCTTCCTGTTTTAAAAGTTTATTGAAAAAGTCATTCTAAATGAAAGTACTTTACTATGCTTTTATGAGCCCAGTTCCCAGCGCTGAAGTTTGCTACATTTTCCCTTAGCTGCCTCCTGGTAATATTTCACTCAGCCCAATAATTATTTCACTAGAAAATGACTCTTCTCTCAGATATATATTAGTCAAGCTTCCAGGACATTAGTCTTGACCTAAGTCAATGTGGTCCCTGATGCAAGTTAACTGTGGGATTTTAATTTTTTTTTGTTTTGTTTTTTGACCCAGTTGCTGGGTAGCGGCAAATAAATGATTGCATGAGGAGGAATAGCTGTTTGCAACACACATCATTGTGCAAAAACTGACTCTTTCGGGGTGCTATGGCAAGTGTCAGAAGAGTTATGCTGGCCAATTCTATAGAAAGTTGCACCGCATGTGTAGTGGAAAGAGTATCTAAGCAGATCATTGTTGCCAGAAGCTATCCTCTTCCCACTCCAGTGGCCACTGTGGACTCTAACTAATATATATATATATTAGTTATATATATATATTACACAGAACGCCGTCACCAATCAACCACACCAGACCCAAACCCAGACCCTCTCCACAGACATACTACAGACTCCATCCAGTAGCCAAACTATAGTGGCACCTCCGGATGCTGCACCCCCCTGCAATCCCTACACAGATCTGGCTGGCACAAGGCACAAAATTACAGCTCGCCCCTATACACGAAGCCAAGCCAGAGCACAACTAAATGCAGCACAGCCATCTTCTCAGAAAAACTCTTCACAAGCTCAAGAGGTCAAGACACGAAAGCTTTAGCAACTAATCTACACTTAATGACCCACCCAGTGGTATTCAGAATATCACTCATGAAATCACTCAAGATATCCCTCAAGTAATTAAGGAACAAAAGAAGAAAAGGCACACTAATCTAGGAACTTCCTCTCTGCCCAGAACGTTGGAGGCTATACACCACACCCCTCAACAGTATTTATAGGAACTCAAACACCAGATTCTGCTCTGTTCCAATAACAAGAAGCCGAAAGCACCAGCCTGAAGATGACGAGTGAGACCTCGTCGAAACGTCGCCCAGACACCCCGACTCTTACACGGGAAGACACCCGAAGACACCAAAACCTACATTCCTGTACCCGTGAAAATCTACGAAAGCATATATATATATATATATATATATATATATATATATATATATATATATATATATATCAATATTTTTATCCCACCCATCCCCCCAAAATGATAACCCAAGTTTATCAAATAAACTTTCAATGCAGGATTTCAAGTTGGCTATGACGTTTGACTACAGAAACGCGAAACCAGACTGTTTCTGAAACCAGAAACGTGTGAAGACTGTTCAGGGACTCTTCGTTGTTTTAAAATAAGCTGTTAAATGACAGAGCCTCTGAAATTTAAATCTTGCCACCCTGGTGGGTTCAGACAGAGGGATTGGCTTCTCCAGGGGTCAGCAACCTTTTTTAGCCATGGGCCGGACTATATTGTTTTTTTGGGGGGAATGAACGAATTCCTGTGCCCCACAAATAACCCAGAGATGCATTTTAAATAAAAGCACACATTCTACTCATGTAAAAACACCAGACAGGCCCCACAAATAACCCAGAAAATAGGGAAACATAGAGGGCCTGCTACTGTGGAAGATAAAATCCTCAGGTGTGACTCTGGTCCCACTCACACCACTGTCATGTGGCCCCAGGGAGGTTGCTCAGAAGCAAATGTGGCCCCTAGACTGAAAAAAAATTCTCCACCCTTGTATTCAGAAAGCCTGTGAGCCAATAAGGCACCCCCTTTTTTATTTTATTGTATCACATGGAAAAGCATCAATCATGTGTCTAAAGCTATCTGCAGTCCAGAGAAGTGGATCCCTCAACCTCTCCCCCTTGCCACATACCACATGCTCAGCCTCAAAGAAAGATAGTCAGTTTTGGAAGTCACAGTCTTGTATACACCCTCTGTCCTCAAGAACACTTCTTCCCTCTCAGGATTTAGGTTAAGTATAGCTGCAAATAGCCCCAGCCCAACCCCAATCGATTTCCCAATGAAAACCCTACGCTTCAAACTCTCCAACCACACCAACGGCTCCATTAACTCATCTCCCTTTCCATTTTTGTGCTCCATTAAGGGCTCCCTGGCTTCTCCAGTCCTAAAATAACCCCCTCGCATCTTTAGAATCAATTTCTGTTAGGCCGCTGATGTCATTCTCCCACAGCTTTTCTAAGAAACCTCTGAGCCACAGGTTCGAAGTCTCCTGCTGGATGGGTTGCCCTCACGTCTTTTTGCTTTGGAGAGCTGCCCTCACCCAGCTAGCTAATTCCTTGCCTTCCGAATTTCTCTCAAGGCAGATGGAATAAATTATCATTGGCAACGAAGAGTATGTCTCTATACTATTTATACACGAGATTGTCGTCATGCTGAGATGGGATAAGGGCAAATACTTCAGAAATTGCTACCGAGCATGGGCTGTACTCCTAAGCGGGCTGGAAGGAATGAGCAAGGAAGGATAAGAAAAATTCAAGGAGTGAAAGAAGGTTCCACAGTCATATTGACTAGATCTCAGTGGGGGGATTGGGGTCTGGGGTGAGAAACGAACCCTTAAAAAGAGATTGTTCCTGGGGGGATGGAGAAAGGAAGCAATATGGTTATGTAATAAAGAAGTTATTAAAAGTATGAAGATGGCTGTGTGGTGTAAACGGGGCTCTGGGGATAGGATGTGACGTTGTTTCTATAGAGCTGTCTTCAAATATCTGAATAAACACCCAGCAATAAAAGACAATGGGAGAGGATTTACCCCCGCAAATTATTTGTCAAAATTACAAATACCTAAATACAGACGGTCATTTGCCCTCGCTAGATTCAACGTGCTGCCATCTGCCTTATTTGCAGGGCAGATTTGAGGGTAAACCGTACGTGGAACGAGTCTGTCCCTGAGGCTTGATGGAGGTAGAAACTGTCTCTCATGCCTTGTTACACTGTCATTTCTATGGGGATATACGCTCGGTATTTATTACCCCTGCTATGCAAAAAATCTCCGAATGAATCCAAACTTCAGTGTCTAAAATCCCTAGTAGAGGACAAGGATCCTGAGACCACATTAAGGGTAGCCAAATTCTGTGTGATTGCCATAAAACTTAGGGAACAAGCTGCGCTACCATAATGATTAAGGTTTTAAATGATAATTTTAGGTTATATGTTAGTGAATAACTTTGAATTTTGATAATTTTTAACTGTTGCTATATCTGTATTGTCCCTGTTATACCTAGTTGCAAATTCAAATGTATCCCTATCGTGTTTTATAACTTCCTTGATATTGTATGTGGGCTGGAACTGATCTGTGACTGAAATAATAAAATTCATTCATAGCTGAAGGATGGAAGATGGAGCAAGCTTGTTTTCTGCTGTTCCAGAGAGCAGGACCTGAACCAATGGATTCAAGTTATAAGAAAGGAGATTATGAGTAAACATCAGTAAGAACGTTCCAACAGTAAGAGCTGTAGGATAGTGGAATGGGCAGCCTTGGGGGGTTGTTTAACCATGGGAGGTTATTTTTAAAGCAGAGTTGGGTGGCCATCTGTCATGGATGTTTTAGCTGAGATTCCTGCATTGCAGGTAGTTGGACTAGATGACCCTCAGAGTTCCTTCCAACTCTACAATTCTATGTTCCTATGATTCAGCCTTGTGGTCCCCACAGTGGCCAGATAGATATTTCTATGGTCTCACTAGGGAATGAACATGATGCCTTTCTCTTGAGGTGTCCCCTCCCACTGAGACTGAAACAAAACGAGTCTACCGCTCTTAACCACCACACCACACTGGCTCTCATTGCTGCTGAGAACTTCTGGGGTGGTCTTGTTCCACTGCTGCTCTGTTAAAAACCCATGGTGATGATATGGAAGAATGTTCCCTTTCCTGAAGCTGCGGAGCCCAGGGTCATGTATGTCCAGGACCGTTAGGCGTTGTTGTATTTCTGATTCTTATCAGCCCCAGGGTCAGTATGGCCAGCGGTCAGAGATGATAGGAGTTGCGTGGTCCACCAGTATCCCTAGGAATTCTGAAGATTTCTCATCTCCTTACAAAATCCTAAGGTTACCCTGAGCATCACCTACCCAACTTTTAGAATAAATAACATAATTTCCCCCATGCTTCCGCCACTCCTCCCCTGCCTTTGCAGCCAGACCATTTATCACTTAGGGGACATAAATAATGGAAAAGAATAGTACATAAAATTAATTGCAGAAAACATGGCCTTTTAAATTCTCATCTGCATTTTTCTTTAAAACGAAACCAGAAACAATGGGGAGGTGAGGCGAGCTAGGATCCTTGGGTTCACTTTCCCCACCCCTTAAAAATACATATATTCCAGGCTTCTTTGTATAATATCTACAGAAGAATTAGCTGCAAGAGCCTGCAGTCCCATTCATCCTGCTAAGATGTTCTTATCGGGCGTCCATAGATCTTTATCCTATGAAAACATTAATTGAATATTTATTGATGAATACTAGAGAGAGAGGAGAGAGAGAAACATATGAGTGCAGGTTAGCCAAGGAAAGGGGTGGGGTGGGGGGAAAGGGGGAATGATCCACTAGGAAAGACTTATGCACAAACCCTTTTGCAGACAGAGAGGGGGGAAGAGAGAGAGGAAGAGAGAAGAGAGAGATTGCTGGTGTTCCTTTGCTCAGCTTCCATGATTTTCAATGGGACTTATTTGGGTACATCCAGCTGGATTGTGTCCTTGGAAAGAATGGAGTCAATGGCACATCATCCCCATTGAGTTTGTCCCATTACTCACCCTGTCCTAATTAAATCATGGCAGAAGGAAAGAAACAGGACGACAAAGAATCTTTTCTTCCTCAGGAGAAACCATCTCACCTCACTTAAGGAATCTCACCCTTGAGTTATTACACATCAGAGTTCCCTTATTGCCATTTGCCCAATCTGTTGGCCATTCTGGGTCCTGTTGGGAGTTGAAGTTCAACAATCTTTGGAGGGACACAGGTTCTTGACCCCCTGCTGTAGCACAGCTTAATTTTTGGGTTTTTGTTTCCTTTAATGGCCAGGAGGCAGCTCCCATTGCTTCATTTTCTCACCCTCTAACTTCATTTTCTCACCCTTGTGCACTAGAAAGTCAAGAGGTGTTTCTCATTGATCCAAAGCTGTAATGAGTGGGGTTGATGGACATTGTAGTGCAATAACATTGCCAGACACCACACCGACTACATAGCTGAACCCCAAAACCCTGCATTCAAAACTAATTCAATATAGCTTTTTCCTTTCTTTCCAATCATCACCGTACCAGGAAGGCAAATGTCAATGAGGTACATTAGGTGCCCTTGGATTTGGCATTCAGCCCAAGATTTTTTGACTGGTGGAGATTTCAGATGTTCTCTTGGAAGGAAATGGGATTCCTTGCACAAACTTGGCTATTGACTTAAGGCTTCACATTTGTTTTGAGGCATACCTGGGGGAGGTAAATAATCCTTCACAAATACAGCATGGATGTACATAACCACATACATACAAACTCAAAGAGGTTGCTGGAGTTTCGCCAGCAAGTCTCTACGATGCCTGTGGTTGCTGTGTTTCTGGGCAGAACAAATTGGGTGTATAAACCTTATCCAGCTCGGGACAAGGGAATCTGAAATATTGCATTACTCCTTATAGACCCAGTCAATCAACACACTCTGTCCATGTTTCTCCTGAACATACCATATTCTCAGGGGATTAGTATAGAAACTGGGTATGATATCTTTCACAGTCTGCTTCTGTACTGGAATCATTCTAAATATGTTTTAAAGAAGATTTTAATTGTTTTATTGCTTGCCTTTTGCCCCCCTTGGTTCATTTTGGAGCAAGAGTGGAATATAAATTCAAGTACAGTGGTTAGAATGTCGGACAAGGGCCTGACCAAATCACCACTTGGCCAGTCATTCCCTCTCAGCACAACCCACCTCACAGAGTTGTTGTGGGGATTAAACATGGAGGAGGGGAAGAACCATGTATGCCAAATTGAGCTCCTTGGAGAAAAATGCAATAAATGAATTAATTCAATAAATCATCACCATCTAAGTGACTTTTAATGGCTGAGATGGACTGCTACTAAGCTGCACAACACCAGCCCTGAGAATCTACATGACCATCTGTAGTGGTTGGGAGTTACTCGTGCGTAATCCTGCTCTGTTTGAGCATCGGATTGCCTGGTTAAACCCTCCGGACTACGCAGCCCATCTTAGCGTGGCTGCCCTTAGTCACTCGTAGAATCTGTCTGTGGGTGTTTCTTAAAGCGTTGCCAACATAAGAGTTGTTTGACGCCCAATCGTCTCCGCCTCTCACTGCGCGGGAGTCTCCTGCGCAGGGTGGGCGTGGGCAGCGGGGTGCTTGGGCTCTCCTCACTAACTTCCAACGAAGAGTCCTGGAGCCCCTGCACCTCCCTGTCCTGTTCCTCTCCTGGATCCCTGGTGTTACACTCATTCTCTTCCCCTTCTTCCCGGCTGAGTCTCCCTCTGGTGCTTGGACCTTCCCCTGCAGAATCAGAGACCCTCTCCTTCTCCCGTGCCTCTGATGGCAGTTCCCTGACACCACCCAAGGGATGCTCAGACTGACTCAAGAGGTCCTCACTGGACAGCTGTGCTCTCCGATTCATTGGGGCAAACCCACGATGGGGCAACATCAGTGTAGCTTCAAGTGTGCCACAAATGGCAGCTGTCTGTAACATGTGCGATCATCTCTGCAGGAACAAACTGTACCATCGGGGCAGAAACATCCAAGAGATGCACCACGACGAGAATGCCAATGCGATTCTGTCCCATTTCTAAAGCAAATCAAAACAATGGCAAATCAGGAAGACAAATCTAGCCGGGCCAAGAGACCCTCTGTATGCATGCAGGCATGTCTGGATGAACACACAGATAGATTCCCAACACAAAACACCCTGGCTATCTGCCAGTCCCTTCTCTCTGAGACGGATGTGACAAGTAATTAACTCAGACAGGGAATATATCTTTAATGCCGCCGTTATGTATGACTGGCTTTGGCTTATGTAGCAGGGCTTTTCATTTCACAATCTCCACTAAGACCTTTTGCCTGGGCAGAATCGCCAAACCGTTTGCGGAGGGGGTAGATCAGTGCATCATCTCCTTCAGACACCTGCCTTGGGATGGGGACATCCTGAAGTAGCCTAATACATACACTTCTGGACTAATCTTGAAAGATCCCAAGAACTTTTCCCCACATTAGCACAGAACCCATTTGTCAGAAAACTACTCGGCCTCACCCCATATCTCAGATAGCATGATTCTTCACCCTATATATTGGCTTACGACCCTTCCAGGTGTTCCTTTTATTTTCTTTTTTTTACTCTGGATTCATGATGATCTGTGCTCATGATGGGATTGGTGTGGTTACATGCAACCTCATTTTCAAGACTGTTTTGCACCTGTAACCATTCACAGTGGGATCAGGCATTAAACAGGGTTGTGTTATTGCCCCAACTCTATTTATTACCTTCATCGCTATGATTCTACACATTATCAAAGGGAAACTCCCCACTGGGGTAGAAATAATATACCGAACAGATGGAAAGCTCTTTAATCTGAGTAGGCTGAAAGCAAAGAGTAAGGTTACCATAACCTCTGTCATAGAGCTTCAGTATGCTGATAACAACATTGTGTGTGCACACTCAGAGGATGACCTCCAAACCATCCTAAATATCTTTTCAGAAGCTTACGGAAAGCTTGGCCTATAGCTCAATATCAAATACCAAAGTGCTGCTCCAACAGGCACAAAACAACCCCTCTCCAGTGCCACAAATCCAACTTAATGGTGTAATGTTGGAAAGTGTTGATCACTTTTCCTACCAGGGCATATCTTTCCACAAGGGCCAACATCAATGCCAAAATCCAGCATCACCTGAGCTCTGCGAGCATAGCTTTCTCCTGATTGAAATGCAGAGTGTTTGAGGAATGGGACATTTGCAGGGAAACCAAAATGTTAGTTTACAAAGCTATTGTACAACTTTAATGTATGTTTATGAAATATAGACCACTTATAAAAAGCATCTCCAACTCCTCAAAATATTCCATCAACAGTGTCTCCGAAAAATTTTACACATCACTTGGGAAGACAGGCAAAGAAATGCCAGTGTACTGGAAGAAGCAAAGATCACCAGTGTCGAAGCAATGATTCTCCAACATCAACTTCGTTGGGCTGGTCATGTTGTTTGGATGCCTGATTATCATCTTCCAAAGCAACTACTCTATTCCCACCTTAAGTATGGAAAGTGAAATACCAGTGGACAGCAAAAAAGGTTTAAAGATGCTCTCAAGGCAAACGTAAAAAATAAGTAGTATAAGCACTGATAACTGGGAAACACTGGCCTGCGAACGCTCCAATTTACCAAAGGTGTCATGGACTCTGAAGAAGCATGAACTTAAGATGAAAAGGAAAATGAGCTAAGAGGAAGGCATGTTCACTCACCATGATCAACTCCCACCCGGAAACCGATTTCCCCACTGTGGAAGGACATGTGGATCCAGAATTGGCCTTCACAGTCACTTATGGAGTCACTATTAAGACCGTGTTCATGGAAGACAATCTTATTTTGCTACATGTGATCACCAAAGAAGAAGAAAAAGAATAAGAAAGCACCTGCAAAAGTTCTGGGCCACTTGATTTTCAGCTGGTGAATGTTCTGTAAATTCCTGATATTTACAAATTCCATTGTAGATAGCAATTGTAGAGAGCATGTCTCTGAATACCTGCTGTCAGAAATCAGAAGTGGAAAGAAGGTATTGCACTTATATCTTGTTTGCGGGTTCTGGTGGGTCACTTTGAAAACAGGATGTTGATGAGATGAGCCTTTTGTGTGCTCAAACAAGGCTCTTATGAAGTTCTTAAATAGCAATTTTGGGATGCTTATCTATATGTGCAACTTCTGCACATATGAATAGTATAGTACACAAACAGATGAAGATCTATCATGGAGGGCAGAGGAGAAGGCAAAGGGAGCTAGGAAGGTAACACATTTTTTTAAAAAAATGCTGATCCACCCTTTTTAGAAAATCTCTGCCCTTCTTGATCCACTAAATGCTGTCAGGGAAAAAAATACCCATTTATTAATATGCAAATTCTAAGTAGCAATCTGGAGCAAGTCAGGTTGCACTAATTTGCACATTAATATCCTTCCAGGGCTTGGGTGTTTTCTCTCTGGAAGGAGGGAGGTGTGGGGTTTGTGGAAGGTGAGAGAAGGAAATCTCATGTGAGAAGAAGCCTCCCTTGGAATGGCAAAGGTTGCAGAAGCATGGAGGTTCTGTCTGAAATTCCGACTCCTGGGAAAGCACGAAAAGAGAAAGCCATGACCACCCACTTGGATGGCTTTAAAAGAAGACCAGACAAATTCATGGAGGAGGTGGTTCTGATGGCTATTAACCATGATGGGTGTCTTGGAGCTGGATGGAACAATGCTTCTGAAGACCAGATTCTGGACAATACAGGAGACTCTTGTCCTTGAATTATGCTTGGCTGACAAGGAATTTTCCTATCAACTTCAACTGGCATGATGGTTGGGTTTTTTGGTTTGGGTTGAGTTTCTTGCCTTTTCCTCAGTGAAATAAGGCTTATTTATGTTAGCCTTGTTGACTCTGGCCAGAAATGGCATTAGGCAGGATCCCAGCTAGAAGGCGCCTGGGAGGAAGGATGGCCATGGCATGCCCTGAGCTCTGGTTTGGACCTCTGCCTGGCTGTTATCTCTCACTCCAGTCACCTTGGGGTGCTACTCCAACAGCACAGGATATGTGGAATGTGGAATGTGGAATCCAGAACCTCCAAACGTCCCTATTTCCCAGGGACAATCTTGGATTTACAGAAGGCATCCCGGCTCCTGATTTGATCCCAGAATGTCCCACTTTTCCTTAGGACGTCCCTATTTTCATTGGAGAAATGTTGGGGAGTATGGTAGGATGTCCCTATTTTCATGGGGTATGGATTTATGTGACCCCCAAGAAAAGGAGATGAGTAACTACAGTGGACGCTTGGGTTGTGAACATGATCCTTGCGGGATGCACGTTCGCAACCTGCAGTGTTCACAACCCGCAGCGGCGCGTCTGCACACATGCGGGTTGTGGTTCGGTACCTCTGCACATGTGCAAAGCGCGATTTAGCGCTTCAGCGCACGAGCGACTGCCAAAACATGGGAGTAACCTGTTCCAGTACTTCTGGGATTTGGCAGGTCCATAACCCCCCAAAAAGCAAACTGAAGCATCTGTAACCCGAGGTATGACTGTATACAACTTTTAGAAGACATATGAAGGTAGCCTTCCATAGGGAAGTTTTTAAATAATGTTTAATGTTTTATTATACTTTTATATCTGTTGGAAGCCTCCAGGAGTGGCTGGGGCAAACCAGTCAGAGGGGCGAGGAACAACAACAACAACAACAGTTGTAGCTGTTGTTGTTGTTTAGGATATCTGTATTTTCATCGGACAAATGTTGGAGGGTATGAAAATCAGTCCTGCTTCCATGTTAACCATGACTGCCTCAGATAGTCAATAAAGATGTGGCCTGTTTTCCAACAACTAGTGTCCTGGATCAGTTCCTTCCCCACTTTCAGGGGGGCACAGAATTTGCCTGCCAATTCCCCCTTTTCTTGTTCCCTGAAAGCTGGCAGAATGACCTCTCTCCCAAAAAGTTGGGCTGGGGGGAAGGATAGTAGCTCAGCCCTGGCTGAGTCAGAGGATGCCAATCTCAGATTGAGACACTTATATAGGGCTTTAGAAGGAATTTGGCACACACAAAACTTTTTCATATGTCAAGGAGGGCGCTCAGGTACCCCAGCTGCCGCCTCTTCCAAAGACAGAGGGTGGGAGATCCCGCTAAGGTCCTTCCTCGGTGCACCAAAAGGGACAAAGGCTCCTATGACAACAATCCGGGACAAGCCAAGGAAGGTGCAAGGTCAACCTGTAGATCACGGAAAACGAAGCACTTCCAATGCACTAATTAATTACACAGCTGGAAAGAGGGGACTGTGAAAAAGGTGAGCGCAATGACATTGCTAACAACAGGAGCCCTCGATTTATCAGTCATAATTAGCTTCCTCCCTCCCTCCCCCAGTGCTGCAGCTGTACCAAAGTGATGGAGCGATGACGGGTTGACCCTTCCAATCCTCTAGGACACAGTCCCCTCCCTGCCGGCCTCTGAAGGTGACTAAGGCTGTGATCTTAAGGACAACCGTCGCAGAAGTTAAGTTCCGCTGCAAGCTAAGCAGAACTCATTGTGACAGGCTCAATGGAGACGAAACAGGTGAGTAATACCGTTCCTGGAATCCATCACTGCAAAGTGCAGTTGGGGGGAAGCGAAAGAATGAAGCAATTCCTTTCCCCAGAAAGAAACCAGCACCACCAACAAAGGCACTGGTTGCAAGCAGAAAGCTAGGGTGTCAGGGTGAACTGTTCAAACATAGGCTCTCCTTGACATGCATTCTTTTTTCAAGAAATGTTTTTTGGGGGTGGGGGAGGCAGTAATTTTTTAAAAAACTATTGATGGTCACCAATATAATAATAATAATAATAATAATAATAATAATAATAATAATAATAATAATTTATATCCCACCCTCCTCAGCCGAAGCCGGGCTCATAGCGGCTAACAACAATAAAAGTAACACCACATTCTAAAATCAGTTCATTTTAAAATCAATTCAAAATCAAATTAATGGCAACCATTGGGCTCCTTACCAAAGGACTGTGCCTTGGCCAAAGGCCTGGTGGAACAGCTCTCTCTTGTAGGCCCTGCGGAAAGATGTCAAGTCCCACAGGGCCCTAGTCTCTTGTGACAGAGTGTTCCACCAGATTGGGGCCACAGCCAAAAAAGCCCTGGCTCTGGTTGAGGCCAGCCTAACCTCTCTGTGGCCCAGGACCTCCAAGATGCTTTTGTTTGAAGACCATAAGGTCCTCTGTGGGACATACCAGGAGAGGCGGTCCAGTAAGCACAAGGGTCCTAGGCCGTATAGGGCTTTAAAGGTTAAAACCAGCACCTTAAACCTGATCTTGTACTCCACCGGGAGCCAGGATATGGATAGCTTTAAAAGAGGATGAGACAAATTCATGGCGGAGAGGGCATCGGTGGCTACCAGCTATGATGGTCACGCTCTGCCTCCACCGCTGTAGACAACAATGTTTCTAAATACCAGTTGCCGGAAACCACAGGAGAAGAGCTCTTGTGCTTGAATCCTGCTTGCAAGTTTTCCACAGACATCTGGTTGGCCACTGTGGGAATAGGATGCTGGATTAGATAGGCCATCAGCCTGATCTAGGAAGTTCTTCTTATGTTCTTCCTGGCAGGCATTCTTTTTTCAAGAAAGGTGGGGTGGGTTTTGGTCAAAGGGGCACTAAATCATGAAATCCCTTCACCTGCAGTTTTCCGTGGTAGAATGGACATGATTTTACCATTTGATGAAGTCTAGTCTGGGACTGGTGCCCATACGAATGGTCCAGAGACACCAATTCTAAAAAGTTCCCCTGCTTAACTTTTGATATTGCGGCGGTTGGCAGCTCTTTCGAGACACCTTTCAAGGTTTAGAGGGAAACAGGTAAGCGCGATGGATTTCCTTTACTCCAGGCTTGGACTGTGTTGATTTATGCTCGGCCAAATTTTCAGCTTTCTATCTGTTGTGGAAGGACTCTAATTTTGCAGCTCAACCATCTTTACACACACTGTTGGCGTGGCAAGAAATCATAATAAAAAAAGAGGCAGTTTGGGAAATTCCCTCTTTTTGATTCATCTCACGCAACCATGAAAGACAAGGAAACCATGGAAAGGGGCTTAAAAACCCAGCATACGCCAGGATGCCGAAAAAGAACAAAATATGCTTTCATTATTAAAACAGAATCTTTAATTTCGTGGTTTAGGAGGGATGTGATGGGACTAATGTTAGGATGGGAGGGGATTGATTTACAGGTGTGGTTTTGTGTCATGTGTTTGCATGTACCCCCAAATATTTAGCATATGTCAATGTCGGAAGACGTTTTTAGCTGCCCAGACATTTGAAATGCTGGAGATGGACATAGAACACTGCCTTAAACTGATTCAGGCCCTTAGCCCGACTAGCTTAGCATTGCCGATACCAGTGATTCCCAAACTCTTTCAAGTCACTGCCTCCTTGGTTCCATAAACTTGTCCTCAAAGCCCCCTATCCAACTCTACTCTATAAAAAGCAACATTCAGAACAGTGGTTTGCACGACCCACTAAGGAAGGTAATAACACAATGGAATTCAAAACAGTAACGATTAATTGCACGTTTATCCATAATCCAGTTGAAACTATTTCATGAATTCAACAAAATTGTTGAACTTGAGCCAGTGATACCAGCTTTTCAAAGTCTGATAGCCCTTTATACCTCCAGCACATCACTGTCACCCACTTGCCTCTTAGGCCCTGCCTAAGTAATCCTTGCCAACAAAGGTCCATATAGTTAAAGCCATGGTTTTCCCAGTAGTGATGTATGGAAGTGAGAGCTGGACCATAAAGAAGGCTGATGGCCGACGAATGGATGCTTTTGAATTCTGGCGCTGGAGGAGACTCTTGAGAGTCCCATAGACTGCAAGAAGATCAAACCTATCCATTCTGAAGGAAATCAGCCCCGAGTGCTCACTGGAAGGACAGATTGTGAAGCTGAGGCTCCAATACTTTGGCCATCTCACGAGAAGAGAAGACTCCCTGGGAAAGACCCTGATGTTGGGAAAGATGGAGGGCACAAGGAGAAGCGGACAACAGAGGATGAGATGGTTGGACAGTGTTCTTGAAGATACCAGCATGAGTTTGACCAAACTGCGGGAAGCAGTGGAAGACAGGAGTGCCTGGCGTGCTCTGGTCCATGGGGTCACGAAGAGTTGAACACGACTAAACGACTAAACAGCAACAACAACAACAAGTAACCTTACCTCCCATATTGGGAACCACTGGTCTATAATAAATGGAAGTGGTTCTTCATGACTTCAGGTGAGGAACATTCAGAGTCCTACCTATAGATGCTGTTGGGGACTGAATCTGGGACCTTCTGCATGCAAAGTTAATGTTCTTCCAGTGACTTGCAGGCCTCCCCCATGGATTTCTTGAATCTAGCTTTTTCTGTTCTTCTGTTTTTTGGTGTTTGGTTTTTAAAATTGCCTTGTTATGTTTTCCTACGTGGTTTTGTCAAGGTTTTTTTTTATTAAGAAATGTATCCATATCTTGTATGGATTTCTTTTCTACACACCTTTTCTACGTTGTCCTACAATCTTTTGATGAAATATCGTTAACAAATATTTCTAAGTAATTAATTGCAATATGTGTGTTTTTGCAAGGGCTCTCGTCCTGAAGCACTGATGACCTATTTTTCACAAGTTTATTTATTTATTCAAAAATGTATTTGTTAATTTTGTGGATTAAGTTTCATTCACACTTTTT
Source organism: Podarcis vaucheri (assembly GCF_965113315.1). Lineage (NCBI taxonomy): Eukaryota > Metazoa > Chordata > Lepidosauria > Squamata > Lacertidae > Podarcis > Podarcis vaucheri. The sequence goes on from NC_138749.1 coordinate 5,043,785, forward strand.
CCACACTGTCCTGCAATCTTTTAATGCGGGATGGTAAAGAAGTATTTCTGATTAATTAATTGCAATATGTGTGTGTTTTGCAAGAGCTCTCGTCCTGAAGCACCAATGACCTATTTTTCACAAGTTTATGGCCGAGGTGACTTCTGAGGCCAGGTGTCCTCCTAATTTGTCACTCAGTCTCTTGGTCACTCCGCTTCACTTGCCAGCCTCCCCACTTCTCCCCTTCACAATTCCCAGGCAACCCCTCACCCCATCTGCCAGGTCACACCAGATTGACGACTCTTTGACATGTCCGACGATGGACAGAGAACATTGGATGCAGCCAGGCTCCTTGGCAATGTAAAAATTGACAAAGCAGCTGAAGAGGCGTAATGGGTCGAGATGGATTGGCAAAGGGAATGAATGGGCTCTGGAAAGTTCGCAATTAATCTTTGCCCTGTCAAGTAATGGCCTGATAATGAAGGAATTTAATGGGAACAACTCCTACTAGTTCACAGGCATCCATTAGAGTGGGTTATCGGGAGACAGTAATGGGCCTGCCTCCATTTTCTCGCTTTTTCAGGTGGGTGTATCTCTTGTGATTTGTCCCGGGAGTTCCTTTTGGGCTCTGTGAAATGACCTACCCTTTCACTAAACATTATACATGTTAGCAAATGTCAGCATTTCTATGTAAATGCTGAAAGTGATACAAGGGAGAGGGGCATATTTACCAGCAGACTTGGAATAATCCAAAGGTTTTCATTTAAAAAATGTTTAGAAAACGTACCTAAGGATGTCAGAAATTACAAAACAGGTCAATGATAACTAAGCATGCTGAGAACCAGATAAGCATTCAACAGAATCTCTAGGTAGGGCTGGGAGAGACTCCTGATCTGAAACCCTATAGAGTCACTCAAGAACATAGGAAGAGCCTGCTACATTGCTAAATTCCATTTGACTGATTTATCACCAAGTAAACAACATATGACCATAAGAACATAAGAAGCTCCTGTTGGATCAGGCCAATGGCCTATCTAGTCCAGCATCCTTTTCTCATAGTGGCCAACCAGATGCCCATGGGAAACCTGCAAGCAGGATATGGATTCAAGAGCCCTCTCCCCTCTTGCGGTACCCAGCAACTGCTATTCAGAATCACTGCTGCCCCCATCGTTCTACCCAGTCACTGAGGTCCAGCGCCAAGGGCCTTCTGGCAGTTCCCTCACTGCGAGAAGTGAGGTTACAGGGAACCAGGCAGAGGGCCTTCTTGGTTGTGGCACCCACCCTGTGGAACGTCCTCCCATCAGATGCCAAGGAAATAAGCAACTATCTTACTTTTAGAAGACATCAGAAGGCAGCCCTGTTTAGGGAAGTTTTTAAGGTTTGATGTTTTACTGTGTTTTTAATATGCTGTTGGGAGCTGCCCAGATAGGTGGGAGATTATATATATATATATATATATATATATATATATATATATATATGGTTTTGGTGTCTTCGGGTGTCTTCCCGTGTAAGAGTCGGGGTGTCTGTGCGACGTTTCAACGAGGTCTCACTCGTCATCTTCAGGCTGGTGCTTTCGGCTTCTAGTTACTGGAACAGAGCAGAGTCTGGTGTTTGAGTTCCTATAAATACTGTTGAGGGGTGTGGTGTATGGCCCTGCAAAGTCTGCCCAGCCACGTACATTGGACAAACAAACAGACGAATAAATGCACGTATCGCAGAACACAAGAATGCCGTCAAAAAAGAAGAAAAAACTTCCTCTCTTTTCCAACACATGAAAGAAACAGGACACGAAATTAATTTTGCAGATTCCAAATTGCTCTTTAACATGGAACATCACCACAAGAGAATAATCATGGAAGCCATCGAGATAGAGAAACACCCTCACAACATGAACAAGCGTGACGACACGTCCCGCCTGCCAGACATCTGGAAATTAGCCCTCCCCACAAAAACCGACACCAGAACCAGAGGCACACAGAACGCCGTCACCAATCAACCACACCAGACCCAAACCCAGACCCTCTCCACAGACATATTACAGACTCCATCCAGTAGCCAAACTATAATGGCACCTCCGGATGCTGCACCCCCCTGCAATCCCTACACAGATCTGGCTGGCACAAGGCACAAAACCACAGCTCGCCCCTATACACGAAGCCAAGCCAGAGCACAACTAAATGCAGCACAGCCATCTTCTCAGAAAAACTCTTCACAAGCTCAAGAGGTCAAGACACAAAAGCTTTAGCAACTAATCTACACTTAATGACCCACCCAGTGGTATTCAGAATATCACTCATGAAATCACCCAAGATATCCCTCAAGTAATTAAGGAACAAAAGAAGAAAAGGCACACTAATCTAGGAACTTCCTCTCTGCCCAGAACGTTGGAGGCTATACACCACACCCCTCAACAGTATTTATAGGAACTCAAACACCAGACTCTGCTCTGTTCCAGTAACAAGAAGCCGAAAGCACCAGCCTGAAGATGACGAGTGAGACCTCGTCGAAAGGTCGCACAGACACCCCGACTCTTACACGGGGAGACACCCGAAGACACCAAAACCTGCATTCCTGTACCCGTGAAAATCTACGAAAGCAAATATATATATATATATATATATACCCTCAAATACTGTTGAGGGGTGTGGTTACGAAGCTAATCCAAAAAGAAACACCCCCCAAAAACCAAGACACAGAAGAAAACAATGGCATGGCCCTCCTTCCTTATATCAAGGGCACTACAGACAAAATCAGCAAAATCCTCCATAAACACAATATCAAAACAGCCTTCTGCACCAACCAAAAAATAGCCAATATCCTCAGAAACCCAAAAGACAAAATCCAGCTGGAAAACCAAGGGGTCTATGAAATACCCTGCAAAGTCTGCCCAGCCACGTACATTGGACAAACAAACAGACGAATAAATGCACGTATCGCAGAACACAAGAATGCCGTCAAAAAAGAAGAAAAAACTTCCTCTCTTTTCCAACACATGAAAGAAACAGGACACGAAATTAATTTTGCAGATTCCAAATTGCTCTTTAACATGGAACATCACCACAAGAGAATAATCATGGAAGCCATCGAGATAGAGAAACACCCTCACAACATGAACAAGCGTGACGACACGTCCCGCCTGCCAGACATCTGGAAATTAGCCCTCCCCACAAAAACCGACACCAGAACCAGAGGCACACAGAACGCCGTCACCAATCAACCACACCAGACCCAAACCCAGACCCTCTCCACAGACATATTACAGACTCCATCCAGTAACCAAACTATAGTGGCACCTCCGGATGCTGCACCCCCCTGCAATCCCTACACAGATCTGGCTGGCACAAGGCACAAAACCACAGCTCGCCCCTATACACGAAGCCAAGCCAGAGCACAACTAAATGCAGCACAGCCATCTTCTCAGAAAAACTCTTCACAAGCTCAAGAGGTCAAGACACGAAAGCTTTAGCAACTAATCTACACTTAATGACCCACCCAGTGGTATTCAGAATATCACTCATGAAATCACCCAAGATATCCCTCAAGTAATTAAAGAACAAAAGAAGAAAAGGCACACTAATCTAGGAACTTCCTCTCTGCCCAGAACGTTGGAGGCTATACACCACACCCCTCAACAGTATTTATAGGAACTCAAACACCAGACTCTGCTCTGTTCCAGTAACAAGAAGCCGAAAGCACCAGCCTGAAGATGACGAGTGAGACCTCGTCGAAACGTCGCACAGACACCCCGACTCTTACACGGGAAGACACCCGAAGACACCAAAACCTGCATATATATATATATATATATATATATATATATATATATATATATGCTTTCGTAGATTTTCACGGGTACAGGAATGCAGGTTTTGGTGTCTTCGGGTGTCAGGCGTTTGGTTCTGGAGATGAGAGTCTTGGCTACGGAAGAAGGAGCACCTATGGGATCACCCCTCTCACCGGTCATCGCAAATTTGTACATGGAACACTTTGAAACCAATGCTTTAGACAAGTCAGAACACAAACCCAAACTTTGGCTCAGATATGTTGACGACACCTTTGTAATTTGGCCACACGGGAAAGAAAAACTAGATAGCTTCCTCACACATCTCAACAGCCTACACCCCAAAATACAATTCACTATGGAAATAGAAGACAACAACCAACTCCCCTTTCTTGACGTCCTAATCTACAAAAAACCTGATGGCTCCCTAGGACACACTATCTACCGGAAAAAAACACACACCAACCGCTACTTACATGCACAATCACACCACCACCCTGCACAAATAAACTCCGTAGCCAAGACTCTCATCTCCAGAACCAAACGCCTGGCTGACAAAGACCACTTGACAACTGAGTTACAGAATCTCTCAAATGTGTTAATCGCCAATGGATACCAGAAAAACAGGGTTACGAAGCTAATCCAAAAAGAAACACCCCCCAAAAACCAAGACACAGAAGAAAACAATGGCATGGCCCTCCTTCCTTATATCAAGGGCACTACAGACAAAATCAGCAAAATCCTCCATAAACACAATATCAAAACAGCCTTCTGCACCAACCAAAAAATAGCCAATATCCTCAGAAACCCAAAAGACAAAATCCAGCTGGAAAACCAAGGGGTCTATGAAATACCCTGCAAAGTCTGCCCAGCCACGTACATTGGACAAACAAACAGACGAATAAATGCACGTATCGCAGAACACAAGAATGCCGTCAAAAAAGAAGAAAAAACTTCCTCTCTTTTCCAACACATGAAAGAAACAGGACATGAAATTAATTTTGCAGATTCCAAATTGCTCTTTAACATGGAACATCACCACAAGAGAATAATCATGGAAGCCATCGAGATAGAGAAACACCCTCACAACATGAACAAGCGTGACGACACGTCCCGCCTGCCAGACATCTGGAAATTAGCCCTCCCCACAAAAACCGACACCAGAACCAGAGGCACACAGAACGCCGTCACCAATCAACCACACCAGACCCAAACCCAGACCCTCTCCACAGACATATTACAGACTCCATCCAGTAGCCAAACTATAGTGGCACCTCCGGATGCTGCACCCCCCTGCAATCCCTACACAGATCTGGCTGGCACAAGGCACAAAACCATAGCTCGCCCCTATACACGAAGCCAAGCCAGAGCACAACTAAATGCAGCACAGCCATCTTCTCAGAAAAACTCTTCACAAGCTCAAGAGGTCAAGACACGAAAGCTTTAGCAACTAATCTACACCTAATGACCCACCCAGTGATATTCTGAATATCACTCATGAAATCACCCAAGATATCCCTCAAGTAATTAAGGAACAAAAGAAGAAAAGGCACACTAATCTAGGAACTTCCTCTTTGCCCAGAACGTTGGAGGCTATACACCACACCCCTCAACAGTATTTATAGGAACTCAAACACCAGACTCTGCTCTGTTCCAGTAACAAGAAGCCGAAAGCACCAGCCTGAAGATGACGAGTGAGACCTCGTCGAAACGTCGCACAGACACCCCGACTCTTACACGGGAAGACACCCGAAGACACCAAAACCTGCATATATATATATATATATATATATATATATATATATATATATATATATATTACCGCATATATTATATAGGTGGGAATAATAATACAGTGGAATGGTCTCTCTTGGGAGGTTGGGGACTCCCTTGAAAGGTTTTAAGCAGAGGTTGGATAGCCATCTGCCATGGATGCTTTAGCTGAGATTCCTGCATTGCAGGGGGTCAGACTAGATGACACTTGGAGTCTCTTCTAGGATTCTAGAATTTTATGACCATTGATAGCCCTCTCATCCTTGAATTTGTCTTTTGAAGCTGTCTAGTTTAATGGCCACCACTGCCTTCTGTGGAGTGCGTTCCATACTTTAGATCTTCACTGCATGAAGAAGTCCTTTCTTTCACCTTTCCCGAATCTTCCGACGTTCACTTCCAATCAGCTCAGGCAATGCTGAACTGGAAGGACCAATGGTGTGGTTCCTTATAAGGCAGCTTGCTTCCTCCCTCCCCTGCGTTCAGCTTCTAAAGACGTTCTGTGCCATTCTTGGCCATAAAGCAATGTAAATCAAGCATGGCCTGCTACCTAATTGCGTGTTCATATACGCCTTAATTGGCAATATTCCTGCAACCAAGCTCCTCAACCTTTGGTGCGCATTGAGCTCCTCTCTCCGACTAATGAGCTTTATACCACAACAAACATTTCAGATCTGTTGTTCTAATTCATTAACATAATGGGCAATATAATAAGCAGTTATGATAATAAACCCTAATAAGAGGAACAAGGAGCACTTATTTCTGGCACTGCTTCCCCGGGCAGTGTGGAAGGAGAGGGGAAGCAGGGGTCGAGGTAAAGACCAGGCCCAGCGTGGAGCTCAGGCTCACAGCTGGGAGCGTACATTTCCTTTCACACCATGAAAGTGTTCCAGGGGGTGGAGCAACTCCTCTTGGAAGAAAGGTTGGAGCGTTTGGAACTTTTGACTCTAGAGAAAAGACAAGGAAGAGGCGACGTGATGGGAGGAGATTTCGAATAAAGATCAGGAAGTCCTTTCTGATGGGAAGAGCTGTCCAGAGTAGGGCAACTAAGATGATCAAGGGTCTAGAAGCCAAGCGTTATGAGGAACAGTTGAAGGAGCTGGGTGTGTTCAGCCTGGAAAAGAGGCGATTGACAGGAGATTTGATCAGCATCTTTAAATATCTCAAGGGCACTCACACGGAAGATGGAGCAATTTTGTTTTCTCCTGCTCTGGAGGGTAGGACTCGAACCAATGGCTTCATGTTGCAAGAAAGGAGATTCCAACTAAACATCGTGGAAAACCTTCTGACAGTAAGAGCTGTTTGATAGTGGAATGGTCATCCTTGGGAGGTTGTGGACTCTCTTTCAGGGGAGGTTTTAAGCAGAGGTTGGATGGCCATCTGTCATGGATGCTTAAGCCGAGAGATAATAAGTTGTCCCATCTTCCACTTGACAGCCCTTAAGATATTTGAAGAAGGTTTTTTGGTTGGTTGGTTTTTTTGCTGCTGCATCACACTGTTGACTCGTGTTAAGCTTGTGGTCTAGTAAGACCCCTAGATCCTTTTCACATGTACAGCTGTTGAGTCAATTGTTCCTCATCCTTAGGCATCTGCCTAAGTGCAGAACCTCACATCTGTCCCTATTGGAAATTATTTCAGTCCAGTTCTCCAATCTGTTGAGGTCATCTTGAATCCTGATTGTTCTGAGATATTAGCTACCCTGCCCCGCATGCTGCTGTCATAAAGCCAGTGTGGTGTAGTGGTTAAGAGTGGTGGACTCATAATCTGGTGAACCGGGTTCACTTCCCTGCTCCTCCACATGCAGCTGCTGGGTGACCTTGGGCTAGTCACACTTCTCTGAAGTCTCTCAGCCTCACTCACCTCACAGAGTGTTTGTTGTAGGGGAGGAAAGGAAAGGAGATTGTTAGCCACTTTGAGACACCTTCGGGAAATGATAAAGTGGGATATCAAATCCATACTCCTCCTCCTCCTCCTCCTCCTCTTCCTCCCCCTCTTCTTCTTCTTCTTCTTCTTCGAATGGTAGAGTTGGAATGGACACCAAGGGTCTCCTAATCCAATGCCCTGCAAAGCAGGAATCACAGCAGATATGATGGATGCATGGGAAATGTCTCTTCTGTGAACTGTAATGTCCAAGACACTGCTACCTTGAGCCTGAGTTTATGAGAAGTCAGCCCTAGAAAATGACTTGGACATTAAGCTGCAGTTGAACTAGTGCCCACTGACAGAGGAGGGGGTCTGCCAGAAAACATTTGCCTAGGACAGGGGTCTGCAACCTTTAAGACAAAAAGAGCCACTTGGACCCGTTTCCGAAAAAACAACAACAACTGGGAGCCGCAAAAACATTGCAACATTTAAAACAAATATAACACTACATATATTGTTTCTGGCCTTAATGCTATATATACAGGATCGTGCAGTCAGCTGTCAATCTCAAGAAAAAAGGACAAATTAATAGCTAATTAAAATATTTAATTTACAACCAGGTAACCAGGTTAGTGGGACTTTTGCTCCTGAACCTCAGTGCTCAGTGTCTGCACATCCAGGGCTGTAAGACGTCACCTTCATTTTCACACAGGCTTGCAAGCTGTCATCTGTGAGGCGTGATCGGTGCTTGTTTTTAATATAGTTCATGTTGGAGAAGACCTGCTCACATACATATGTGGAAGAGACCACAAGGGCCATCGAGTCCAACCCCCTGCCAAGCAGGAAACACCATCAGAGCACTCCTGACATATGGTTGTCAATCCTCTGCTTAAAGACCTCCAAAGAAGGAGACTCCACCACACTCCTTGGCAGCAATTCACCAAACTTTCACCTGCTTAAGTTTAAAAAGGGGCTTCAAGCAACTAAAAAGGGGCTTCAGGCAACTAACTCCACGTGGAATTCCACGCGACCGCGACTGCATAATCAATGCCACAAAATGCCAAAGAAAATTAACCAGGGCCCCAGTGAACCATAAATCATAATCAGTGCCTGATGTAAATAATAATTAATAATTAATAATGAGGGCCCAATGTCATCCTCGTCATTATAAAAATAATCCCTCTCTTCGTGCCGCCCAGCCTCCCAAGAAAAAAACCCCACTTCAAACGGTCACAAAGCACAAATTCCACGCGACCGCGACTTGCTATGCCCAATAATCAATGCCCCAAAATGCCATAGAAAATTAATCAGGGCCCCAGTGTACCATAAATCATAATCAGTGCCTGATGTAAATAATAATTAATAATGAGGCATTCGTCATTATAAAAATACCGTATTTTTCGCCCCATAGGACGCTCCGTCCCATAGGATGCACCTAGTTTTTTCCCTTTATTTTCCCCCCAAAAGCAGGTCGGGGAAACCGAACCAGGTCGAGGAACAGCGGGATGGCGGCGCTGCGCCTCCCTGCTGTCCCCCGAGCTTGTGGGGCTGGCCGATGCCTGCGGGGCGGCAGGCTGCTATCCGCAGCGTGGGGAGCCTTGCCGGGAAGTCCGGCAAGGCTCCCCACGCTGTGGATGTCTGCCTGGCAAGGGGGCGCTCTGCTTTAGGGCGCCCCGCCCACCGGGCGGCAGGCTGCTATCCGCAGCGTGGGGAGCCTTGCCGGGACCTCCGGCAAGGCTTCCCACGCTGCGGATGTCTGCCTGGCGAGGGGGGCGCTCTGCTTTACGGCGCCCCACCCGCCGGGCGGCAGGCTGGTCACCTCCGCCCCTCGCCTCCGCCCCATGCCTCCTCCCCTCGCCACCGCCCCGGAGCCGCAGCAAAGGCTTTAAAGAGCCGCATGCGGCTCTGGAGCCGCAGGTTGCCGACCCCCGGCCTAGGACCTTTTCAGACATGGAGTCAGATTTGGCCAAAGCAGTTCAGCTGGTGCTCATTGACCCTGATAAAGGCTGCCTTAGGCTTCAATCCTGAGAAGTTCCATTGCAAATAGTGGAGTTTGTTTGTGAATGAACATAGATAGTATATTGGGAGGAGGTTGACTGAAGAATAAATCACAGAGAATAATGGGGGACGTCTCAGGATTTTTGTAAATTTATTTGCAAGCAAATAAGCAGACTGCAAATGTAAGATAGACATATTTTTTTGCTTGGCACCAAAGCCAACTAAGACTCAGTTCGCAGTGCAAAGTATTACTGGGTCTCCTACGTACTAAATTCCCTAATTACGTCATCATGTATTTCTACTCAACTTAGTATAGGAAGCTTGCCTTGCTAATGAGAATAGCTAAACCCTGTGAAAGTATATTTAACATAAATAGATCAAAACTGAAGCATTTCACAAGGAAATGTCATTAACGCCAACATGAATGAATATTTCCCCCCCAGCAAGAAATGTCAAAACAAAAGTTTAGCACATATATATATATATATATATATATATATATATATATATATATAGTGGAGGGTGGGTATCAAAAGACTGCTTCCATTTTAGCATTATTATTATTTTGTCATGAACGTTGATTTCAGAAAGGAGTGATGATGTCTTTTGGGTTTCATTATACACAGGCAAGGGAAAGCTGAGTAGTCGGACGTGCACTCTGGACTTTGAGAAGGCTGATTTCACAAAGCTTAAGGTGAGATCCCGTTGTCAGAAATACTCAAAGAGCAGAGAATCCAAGTTGGATAGGAGTTTCTAAAAGGTGAAATATTGATCAAGGGAAGAAAGGAGCAGATACTGCCAAATCCATTGCAGCCAACTGATCTATTCCCACTCTATTCTGCCTGTGTCCAGTTCTGGGCACCACAATCTAAGAAGGTTATTGACAAGCTAGAATGTGTGCAGAGGAGGTCAACCAAGATGATCAAGGGTCTGGAAACGAATCCTGATGAGCAACGGTTGAAGGAGCTGGGTAAGTTTAGTCTGGAAAAGAGGAGACTGAGAGGAGATATGATAGCCATCTTCAAATATCTTAAGGGCTGTCCCATGGAGGATGGAACCGGCTTGTTTTCTCCTACTTGGGAAGGTAGGACCTGAACCAATGTCAAGTTACAAGAAAGGACAATCTGATTAAGTATCAGGAATAACTTTCTGATAATAAGAGCTGTTTGACTGTGGAGCGGACTCCTACAAGAAGTGGTGGATGGTCCTTCCTTGGAGATTTTTAAGCAGAGGTCATATGGCCATCTGTCATGTATGATCTACTTGAGATTTCTGCATTCTAGGAGGTTTGGCTACATGACCCTCAAGGTCCCTTCCAACTTTACAATTCTATGATTCTATGAGTCCATATCCTGGCTCTGGTTTTCCTAAAAGCATTTGGCTAGCCTATTTTCATTCAGATTGTAGACTACATTGACTGTCTAATCTAGCCTTTTCTCAACCTTGTTTTCTATAGATTTCTGAATGAGCTGTAGTCCAGCTGTAGGATGCCAGCTTGGGTGAAGTCTAGTTTCATCCATTAAATGTTAGCCCTGGTGAATCAAACCAATGGTCTACCCATTCCTGCACCATAATTCTCACACTGGCCAGCCAGAAGCCTCTGAGAAACCCACAACTACCAGGACAGGAAGGCAACAGCTCTTCCCCACTATTGTTGCCCAACATCTAAAGCCCATATGTATACTTTTGTTTTGTTGAATATAGAGGCTCCACTTCAAGCCACCATGGCTATTTGGAATGCCAGAAGAGGTGTGCTAGACCAGATCATAGAATCACAGAACTGTAGAGTTGGAACTGATCCCAAGGGTTATCTAGTCCAACCCCCTTCAGTGCAGGAATCAAGGTTACAGAGTCTCTGATAGATGGCCAGCCCAAATGGCCAGATGGTTGCCCTGTCCAGTATCTGCAAAATAAATAAATAAATAAATAAATAAATAAATAAATAAATAAATAAATAAATAAAGCCAATGCACCTGAGTCTTTAAAAACTTTAGGAATATCCTTGTGATGGGCTGGATGGACTACAGATCTGGCAATTTCAATTTCAAAGCAAACATTGACCCTCCATAAACCTAAAAATCCCCCCACTTCTTCCTTTTTTGCAGGACTTAGCGGGCTCTCGATTAACGGCTTCTGCTCTCACCCTGAGCCAATCTGTAATATCAAAAAAGGTTACAGCATTTCCACCATAGGTTCTAATTTGAGGAATGAAGGAGGACGGAGGTGAGAATTGGTTTCCCTCTGTGTTGCAATGGAAAGCTGATTCCTGCCCTTCCCCCTGGAAAAATTAGAAGTCTCATGCAATTGGCACTGTTTATCAGTGCATATTTTACTGAAAGCTGATGGCCACAAAGTATTCAGGAAACAGGAATGAGGGAACGGTTTTCCAAGCTCTGTATTGGTTGCCCTCACCCACAAAAAATGGTTAGATACTATTGCACACTTTCTTTCTTTCTTTCTTTCTTTCTTTCTTTCTTTCTTTCTTTCTTTCTTTAAGAAGTTGAACTTGACTGTCAACACACATGAAAGAATTCTGCACAGGAAGATAGAAAGCCAAATTGTACCAAATCACACCATCAATCCATCTAACTAACTCAGTATTGTCTGCACAGACTGGTAGCAGGAGATACAATTTCACCAGCAGTGTTAGGTCAAAATCCTCACACAGAGTTCTGGAAAATATCAAGCCTACATGGAAACAGGGAGCAACAGAATCAGGATTTATTGGGGAATATTTTTCTCCAAAATCTTAAGGGGGCTGAAGGATAGCGACAAGATTTCTTTCCAGCCAAAGGAATGAACACGGCAGATAGTTCATCCTTTATTGTGAAATATAACACTTACAGCTACTTACCTTTCCCGCCCCGACCTGGCCACAGTGATCCATTTGATGGTCATCTCCAGGCTTGACTACTGTAATTCGCTCTATGCGGGGCTGCCCTTGAACTCCAGCAGGTGCAGAATGCTGCAGCGAGACTCCTCACGGGGTCTCTGCCATGGGAGCATATTCACCCAGTGCTTTTCAAGCTGCACTGGCTCCCAGTGGAGTACAGGATCAGATTTAAGGTGCTGCTTTTGACCTTTAAAGCCCTTCACGGCCTAGGACCCTTGTACCTACGGGACCGCCTCTCCTGGTATGCCCCATGGAGAGCCTCAAGGTCCATAAATAGCAACACCCTTGTGGTCCTGGGACCTAAGGAAGTTAGATTGGCTTCAACCAGAGCCAGGGCCTTTTCAACTCTGGCTCCAGCCTGGTGGAACGCTCTGCCTCATGAGACCAGGGCCCTGCAGGATCTGATTTCTTTCCGCAGGGCCTGTAAGACAGAGTTGTTCCACCTGGCCTTTGGCTTGGAGCCAATTTGATTCCCTCCCTCTCTTTCTTTTTTCCTTTCCTTCTCCTTCTGCGATGAGGCTACATTTTAATATTTTAATGTTGTATTTTTTAATTTTGTTTTTAAGTTGTAATCATTTAACTTGTTTTTATTATTGCTTGTAAGCCGCTCTGAACCCGGCCTTGGCTGGGGAGGGCGGGGTATAAATAAAAAATATTATTATTATTACTTCTACAGCTCTAGATACCTATGCACACCAATCTAGTGGCTGGTAGGGCTGGGTGATGTCTGGTTTCCCACATTGTGATATCTTACCGGCTAAGCATCGTGATATGTAGAGACATTGGATGGCTTTACATTAAGCTCAATGTTGTGATTTGTGCATAGCACACATCATGATTTGTGATGTATTGCCAGGTCAAAAATTATGAAACTGATATCACAACCGATTTCAAAGTGGTTTGGACAATATACAGTGATACCTTGTTTCTCAAAAGTAATCCATTCCGGAAGTCCGTTCGACTCCCAAAACGTTTGGAAACCAGAACACTTACTTCCGGGTTTTCGGCGTTTGGGACCCAAAATGTTCGAGTACCAAAGTGTTCAAGAACTGTACCAATATATCGCCTAGCCCTGGTGCCTAGGCAGCTCTTCTCAGTTCTGCAGTTGCAGCAACAGAGGACCACTTCCCCTCCACCAGTTTCCCCACTGGGTTGTGTACATGCAGTCAGAGACTATGCCTGCATTGAAGCTTCCTTTACTCATCCCTTTTCAGCCCCCTCCTGGTTCTGGAAGACAGTGCTGCAGGAGATGGGGGAAGCACTGGGCCCTTCACTTGCCTGACCTGCCTCTTCCTTCTCTTATTCCAACACATCCTCCAGCTCTGAAGCTTCCCCTGACCCTGAGTCTCGCCACCTGGTCAGAACAGTTCCCCACAAATCACTGACCCCCTCTCCAGAGTCATATTCCAGCCCCCTTCCCCCTGGTGCACACATGCCAGCATGTCAGCAACCTAAGGCCCATGGGTTGGAAGTGGCCCATGAGGGTCACTTAACCAGCCCAGGAGCTGCCCCCAAACCGAGCCACCTACTCGGCGAGTCCCTGTGTGCCGCGCTAAACCGGCGTAGTGCGACGCAGGGACTCTCTTCCGTGGCTCCATAAATTGCTTCTGTGCATGCCCAGATGTCAAAAATCGCTTCTGCACAGGCGCAATTTTCGGCATCTGGGCATTCGCAGAAGCAATTTATGGCGCCGTGGACATGCGCAGACGCAATTTTCAGCATTGCGCTGCACTGGTCTGGCCCATGGAGGATCTCCGTGGGACTGATCCGGCCCATGCCCGGTAAGCCTTGCTGGTCTACATTGGCACTCCCTAACACAATAGTTTCCCAGGCTCAGAATAGTGGCGCATTTTACGCAAGCAATACCCTCTCAATCGCATTCTAAAGTGGCAACACCGCCCCACCCTCCAACCCTTAATAATTCCATCCTGCTTTGCCGAAACCAACGGCAAAACAGGCAGGGCAAAGATGAAACGGCATCTATTTGTACCTGTGTAAATTTTTCCTCCAGACGTCTGTGGCCGTGTTAAAGGGCAGGCAGCGGTGAAGACAGGAGGGTTATTGAGAGGTTATTGAATTATGCTGATGGATGCCTTGCATGAGGTCAGGTTAGTTAGAAAGTTATTGCACCTACTGGGGATATGGAAGGGCAGAGAGGGGAAATAAACACTAAAACCTTCCTGAATGGCACCGTGTTTTGTTGAGTGCTCCCACCTCATTAGTCATCACAAAAGCTTCTGGTGACCAGTGAAACAGAGGGGCAACTTTGACCCCGCTTGATCAATTTTAATTGAATACAGCAAGGGCCACCAGCCAGAAAGGAGGGCACCCATTCTTCGTTCCCGACAGGCCTGTCCTCTGTACTTTGTCAGCTGTCAGAAAGCCTAGAGGAAGCCTTATCAGGCTCGAAAGGCAGGGAGCTGCAGTTTGTAACTGCCACCAATACTTTCCTCTGCACATTGCAGGAAAAAAAAGTTCTATGGGTGGCGCTCAGGAGTCCAAGCAGACTTCAGGCTTGTTTTCAGACCCTCTGAGTGTCCCTATTTTCCAGGGACAGTCCAGGATTTCCAGAAGTTGTCCTGGTTTCTCATTTGATCTTGTAATGTCCCGCTTTTCCTTAGGACATCCCTGTTTTCATCGAAGAAATGTTGGAAGGTATGGAGTTATGCAGCCACTGAGCCAAGGAGATAAGTAACTATACTTCAAAGTGTTGGTGCTGACCTTTAAAGCCCTAAATGGCCTCGGCCCAGTATACCTGAAGGAGCATCTCCACCCCCATCATTCTGCCTGGACACTGAGGCCCAGCGCCGAGTGCCTTCTGGCGGTTCCCTCACTGCAAGAAGCCAAGTTACAGGGAAGCAGGCAGAGGGCCTTCTCGGTAGTGGCACCTGCCCTGTGGAACATCCTCCCACCAGATGTCAAAGAGAAAAACAACTACCAGACTTTTAGAAGACATCTGAAGGCATCCCTGTTTAGGGATGCTTTTAAAGTTTAATAGGTTATTGTATTTTAATATTCCATTGGAAGCCGCCCAGAGTGGCTGGGGAAGCCCAGCCAGATGGGCGGGGTATGTATGTATGTATGTATGTATGTATGTATAAATAAATAATAATACAACCTTTAGAAGACATCTGAAGGCCACTCTGTATACGGAAGTTTTTTTAAAAAATAATGTTTAAAGTTTCATTATGTTTTTATATACAGTGGTACCTCGGGTTAAGTACTTAATTTGTTCCGGAGGTCCGTTCTTAACCTGAAATGTAACCTGAAGCACCACTTTAGCTAATGGGGCCTCCTGCTGCCGCTGCCGCGCCGCCGGAGCACGACTTCTGTTCTCATCCTGAAGCAAAGTTCTTAACCTGAAGCACTATTTCTGGGTTAGCAGAGTCTGTAACCTGAAGCGTCTGTAACCTGAGGTACCACTGTATGTTTGAATCCATTCAGAGTGACTGGAATTCTGAAATATTGAGCTGGAATTCTGTTGCCACCTAACAATGATGTGTGATATCCATTCACCCTTGAGGAATTGTACTGGTATAATCTGTGCATGCATGGTTGGGGCGGATAATGGCAGTTCCACTACAGACAATGTTGACACATTCACTTATCACGCAGGAAATGGCACAAGGAAACAGGAAGTGGGCATCATGTGGGAAGCGAATGTTGCTTGAGAAGAAGAAGAAGAAGAAGAAGAAGAAGAAGAAGAAGAAGAAGAAGAAGAATTGGAAGGAGGAGGAGGGTTTGGATTTGATATCCCACTTTATCACTACCTTAAGGAGTCTCAAAGCGGCTAACATTCTCCTTTCCCTTCCTCCCCCACAACAAACACTCTGTGAGGTGAGTGGGGCTGAGAGACTTCAAAGAAGTGTGACTGGCCCAAGGTCACCCAGCAGCTGCATGTGGAAGAATGGAGATGTGAACCAGGTTCCCCAGATTACAAGACTACCGCTCTTAATCACTACACCACACTGGCTGTGGTGTAGTGGTTAAGAAGCAATTTTTAAGAGCTACCTGGGAAAGGAAGATTTATTCAGAGCTCAGCTGTGTACTTGGAAGCTGAGCTGGAAGGGAGAGAAAGGCGAAGGAAAACTGGGTGCTGACCAGCCCTTCCAACTACCTTAAGATCTTTGTCTAAGAATCCTACGCCCCCTGCTAAGTCCCACCATGATTTGCCTGCCACCTCTTCTGAGTTTCCCTCAAGAAACCTCAGATCTTTTGACCAAAGTGCAAAACCAAAGCATCTTCTTATTTTATTCCAGCTGCAATTCACCGGCGGTGCTAAAAACAGGAGGAAACCAGTGCCCTCCCCTCTCGCAACTGGTGATTCATGGATCATCTGAAGCCAACGTCTGACTCAGAGAGTTGGCTACGGCGAGGACTGTGTGAGCTCATGGTGGAGTTACTGCAACTGCTTGACAAATTATGACGGGTCACTGGCATTTTTTTGAATGCTTTCGGCTCCGTGTATCTGCTCCCAGATCCCCCCCTACCGCTGAGTGGCTCTTTGTTGTGATATATGGCGCTTTGTGACATTGAGCACGGTGTCCGGCATCAATCCCTCTTATTTACAGCTCAGCAGCTGAGGGGGATAGCATGAGAAGGAGGTGGCGTAAAGGGGAGGTTGGCACTTGCTTGGTATTGAATGGGAGGACAACAGCTCTTCAGATTTAAAATCACACCATGTGATAAATGTAGGGGGGAGACAGCGTTGGCTGAGAATGTTGTCGAAAGCAAAACTTCAAGGTGAATTTTGAGGTTCCTCCTTGGGCAACACATTCAAGGATTTTCACAGGGAGCAAAGAAAGCGTTTTTCTGAGTGGTATGATCAAGGAAGGAAGGAAGTAGGGATGGAGAAACTGCCAAATTCAGTTTCTCTATCTCTTCCTGCCCCCGATTCTTTTTTTTAAAAAATGTATTTTTATTAAAGATTTTCTTTATTTACAAAAGTATGTGTAATGTCTCTCTCTCATATTTTTACCATGTAACGTATTTACAAGTCAGTTTCATTTGTTGAGACATTAGGAAGAAAAGGGGGAAAGAGGTGGAGGCGGGGAAAAGATGGGTGGGGTTGGGGTCGGGTGGCGATGTTTCTATTTTACTTAATATATGTAGGGTTTGGTGTCAGCATTGCTTGTTCAGGTTCTCTGCTGTTCACTTGTGTTCCTTTGGTGGTGAGAGAGGTTGGGGTTGGCCTAGGGTGTGACTGTTCATTTGTGGTTGGCTGTGGTGATCTTTGTTTTCGTGTGTGAGGGGGTGTGTGCTTCCCCCCAATTCTGAGTTGAATTCACAACATTTCTACATCATTTCTGCTCTTCATGAAGAGTCGTTTGTATTTTAGTACACATTCCCCCTAATACACACAATTGTTGCAAACAATTATTTCCTGTGTGTTTGTGTGTGTGTGTGTGAGAGAGAGAGAGAGAGAGAGAGAGAGAGAGAGAGAGACCTTTCCTAAACTATGAATTTTTATGCACACTTTCCCCTAATATTTTTGGCCTGGAGAAGTGCCTCGCAAAATTTGTAGAAGTGTGAACTCTGAAGGACATCTGCATTTGGGCTTGATTATTGTTTCAGGTACAGTCATACCTCAGCTTACAGACACTTCGGGTTGCGTTTTTTTGGGTTGCGGACCGCCGAAACCTGGAAGTACGAGAATGGGTTACTTCCAGGTTTCGGTGGTTGCACATGCGCGGAAGCACTAAATCATGTTTTGTGCATGCACAGACCATAGCTGTCAACTTCTCCCTTTTTTAAAGGGAAATTTTCTTATTCTGAATAGGATTCCTCGCAAGAAAAGGGAAAGGTGCAGACGTGCTGAATTGCAACCCGCGCGTGTGCAGATGCGCCGCTGCGGGTTGCGAATGTTACTGGTTGTGAACCTGCATTCCGCACGGATCATGTTTGCAACCCAAGCGTCCGCTGTACTGTGGATTAGGTAGGTTCACACTGAAATGTGAATCAATCCAAATTCCTGCCCCATTCCTAGAAGAGGAGCCACAGATTCCATAACAGGACCCACATGAACAACGTACCCAGGGAGCCTCTGGGATCTTGCACCTACACCTCTCTCTCATGTGCATGAGGAGACCCTGCTGGATCAGCCAGCATTCTGTCATCACAGTAGCCAACCAGATTTCTGTGGGAAACTTGTCTACAGTCACAAACATGTGCAAATTTCCAGCAACATTGTCTCACATTTCCCTATTGGGGTCTTCTGAATTATCAGAAGAAAATATAGCACACAGAGAGATGTTATTAGCATTACTCCACAACACAGGAGTAAACGATGCCTTATGAGGAACGGCTAAGGGAGCTGGGCATGTTTAGCCTGGAGAAGAGGAGGTTAAGGGGTGATATGATAGCCATGTTCAAATATATAAAAGGATGTCACGTAGAGGAGGGAGAAAGGTTGTTTTCTGCTGCTCCAGAGAAGCGGACACAGAGCAATGGATCCAAACTACAAGAAAGAAGATTCCACCTAAACATTAGGAAGAACTTCCTGACAGTAAGAGCTGTTTGACAGTGGAATTTGCTGCCAAGGAGTGTGGTGGAGTCTCCTACTTTGGAGGTCTTTAAGCAGAGGCTTGACAACCATATGTCAGGAGTGCTCTGATGGTGTTTCCTGCTTGGCAGGGGGTTGGACTCGATGGCCCTTGTGGTCTCTTCCAACTCTATGATTCTAGGATTCTAGGATTAACTTCAGCAGCAGAAGCAGCAAAATTTGGAATCAATAGCACAGGTCTTCTCCCTCCATGTTGAGAATGTGTACATGTGATGACGAGACAATGAGATTAAAAGAGCGGGAAAGGCATAACATCTGGTTCCTTTGAGAGCACTCATGGAAGCCTGAAAAGCACAATCGGCTACCATGTTCTTCCTCTCCAGCCCTGAATCTCACCCTTCTGCCCAGTGGCATCACAGTGCATTGTGGGTAATGGCCGCCGTCACTCATGCTGGATTGAATTTGGAGTTTAGGAGACGCCGACTTTGGTAAACTTTCAAATTATGTTGACTAATCTCGAGGGCAACTGGTTGAAAGAACGGTGAAAAAGGACACACCGGAGTAAAACAAAGGGATTAAAGGATCTAAGCAGGAAACAAAAAGGCTGCATTTCCCTATGGATCTTGGTTCTCCCTTTTAAGAAAAAAATACACAATGTGCAGTAAACAGCTCAAGGGCACCCAAATGTCTGTAAACACAGAATTGCATCCACAACTGAGCAGAAGCCCCAATTGCTGCTTTCCATGAAGCAAATTGCAGTCCTGAGCTTTGGTGTATTTTCTGATGCGGCTGTTTCATCCTGTGGTGATTATTAAAGCTAGAGTTATCTTTTGGTTAAACAAAAGCGAGGTCTTTCTGTTAGAGAAAATCTCTGCAAACTTGTGCCCTCCAGAAGTTTTGGATTACAACTCCCATCAGCCCCAGCCAGTGAAGTCAGGAAATATTAGAGTCCAAAAACAGGTTCTGTGTCTCAGTGGTTGAGAATGAGTTTTGCATGCTAAACGTTCCAGATTTCCTCTAGGTAGAACTGGTCTTAAAGACTCCTGCCTGAAATTTTGGAGAGTCATTGCCAATCAGTGTAGACAATACTAGATGGACTAATGTTCTGAACTGGTATAAGACAACTTCCTATCATCTCTATCTATATCTATCTATCTATCTATCTATCTATCTATCTATCTATCATCTATCTATCATCTATCTATCTATCTATCTATCTATCTATCTATCTATCTATCTATCTATCATCTATCATCTATCTCTATCATCTATCTATCTATCTATCTATCATTATCTATCATCTATCTATCCATCTATCTATCTATCATCTATCTATCTATCTATCTATCTATCTATCTATCTATCTATCTATCTATCTATATCTATCATCATCTATCTATCTGTCAGAAGTGATGGGAGAAAGTTTTGTTTTGTTGTCGTTGGGGGTGTTTTTCCACACCAACCCTGCAAAAAAGGGAAATTTGAATAAAACTTGTAATATATTCTATACCTGCTTTCTCATCAAAGCAAAACTACTTTATGAACAACAACAAAAAATGCATTATGCACAGTTTAATTTGCAGATTCTTTTGTTAAATGTTTGGTATCTTTATATATAAAAAAAATAAAGGTGCAAATGCCTTAATTTTATTCAGGCAATAATTACAAATAATTAGCACTGTCCTTCCAGTGCCTCCTCAAGACATTTATTTTTTAAAAAATCCGGTAGGCATTTAATTTATTGGGTTAAGTTCTGTTTCACTTTTTTTAAGAACATCATAGAGTGTGTATCTAATTTGCTTTGTTATAGTTTTAAATGTCTTTGTGTAATGGGTTATTAGTTACCTTAGGCGCTTAAAAAAAAAGAGTAGAAAGGTGTGAAAGAAATTTGCTAAAAACAAATGAATGAATAAGCAAATGTACCCAATGTTGGCAGTGCGGCTGTAAAGCTGCTAGATTTCAAGTTTGGCTAGATCTGTAGCAGGACAGGAAAATATGGTATGCCCAGTGCTTTTTCCTGGGGAGGACACAAGGGTACGCATACCCCTAAACATTTTGTGAATCTAAGTTTGGCCTCATTGAGGGGCAGTATTTCAATATGTCTAGGAAAATGAGAGTACCCCTAAACTTTTTTTAAAAGAAAAAAAGCACTGGTTATGCCCCTTTTACTTCCCCAACCTTCTTATTTTTCCAGTCTTAACTTCACTATTCCACATCTACACGACGGTTTGCTTCCCTCTCCCAAAAAATAAAACAGTCCTTGTGAAAATTCATTAGCATTTTAGTGCAAATTCTTCCTAATGCGCACATTTCATACGCACTTTTCTCTTACAGAAGCATTTTCACAAATGAATTTCCCATAACATAGTGCATATTTGTATCTTATTTTCACTAATATATGCATTTATTTGCATGCTTTAGTGTATGCATTTTTTTAAAAAAAAATATTGCTTGGCCAGACAACTGCAAAATTTGGGGAAATGCAAATAGACTGGGGTTTTTGTTTTTTTTGTTTGCACCTTGTTTCAGAGAGTGTCCTTAAATGAAAACTCAATTAAATTCCCCCCATCCTTACTTGGAAACAAGCTCCAGTGAACACATTCAGACTTTGTTCACATGCTTAGGATCCGATTGATAGCACATAAGAGCATAAGGTGAACTCTGCAGGATCAGGCCAAAGGACCGTCACAGCCCAGTCATCCTATTCTCAAATTGTTCAGGCAGGTGCAAATTCTGTTTTCGTATTCTGGCTTAGAATGAAGGGGGGGTAGATTATGATGCACACCACCTTGATCTCATTGGAGAAACAGTGGGTTTAATTATAATAATAAATGAAATATTAAACAAAGCCAAAATCTGGAACCAGGGTTTGATCCTGGCTTGCTGTCACCAAGCCCACTTTAAGCAAACCACAGTCCCCTGAGTTTTAATGTCACAGGGAACTGTGGTTTGTTTAAAATGGGAGGCAGCAGAAAGAAAAAGAGAGGGAAGGAGTAATGCACAGGCCATATTTTGTTCCTATAATGGGAAATCGTGGTTTCCAGTTGCAACTGAGGCAGGCCAGGGAATGAGAATGAAATCTGACGTGGGTTTGGTATTGTTGTTCTTTTTAAAAGAGACATCTCCAAAAATCTATCCCCAACAGCAAAACAGAGAGGAATTCAGGATAGGTACCAAGTGTGAGAATAACTGGGAATAACGGGCTTGTGTGAAACTCGTTCTTTCCAGCAACTGGGGGGTTGCATTTATGGAAGACCAGCGCCCATTACCTCTTGAGAGTTTTGAAAGCAATTTCATTGTGGCACTGGGTTCTGTGTTTCAAAGCAAATAATAAATAAATAATAATTTTGGGTGTTTTTTTAAATATATGTTTTTTGAATCTTGGCCAGTAAACATAGACCTCAGTGTTATCGTGCCAAAACAGCTCATATTTTTCCAATACAAAAAAAAAAAGTCGAGAAAATAACCGTCCCTATAAAGAAGGCTGATCCCCGAAGAACTGATGCTTTTGAATTATGGAGCTGGAGGAGACTCTTGAGAGTCCCATGGACTGCAAGAAGATCAAACCTATCCATTCTGAAGGAAATCAGCCCTGAGTGCTCACTGGAAGGACAGATCCTGAAGCTGAGGCTCCAAGACTTTGGCCACCTCATGAGAAGAGAAGACTCCCTGGAAAGACCCTGTTGTTGGGAAAGATGGAGGGCACAAGAAGAAGGGGACAACAGAGGACAAGGTGGTGGGACAGTGTTCTTGAGGCGACTAACATGAGTTTGACCAATCTGCGGGAGGCAGTGGAAGACAGGAGTGCCTGGTGTGCTCTGGTCCATGGGGTTACGAAGAGGTGGACACGAGTAAACGACTAAACAACAACAAATAATGCAATCAAGCAGGAATTGGAGTTGGCATGGCTCTGAATGCTGGGTAACATGAGTGGGGAGCGCACTGTTGCACCGATGCTCACGGGCTTCCCATTGGTTCACCTGGTTGGCCACTGTGAGAAGAGCCCATATTTATTTATTTATTTACTTTTCTTTCTTTTAAAATATTTTTATTGATTTTTACAAATAATTTCCAAAAACCATATAACACACTTGCGTTATCTTATACAATGTTTTGGACTTCCATCAACTGCACCTGAAGATTTTTCAGTCTTTATCACTTAATCTGCATTTCATTATTTTCAGTAGTACATTTAATACTCCTTTACTAATCATGCTCAGCATAGTTTTCTCTGCAACATTTTGTGTAATCCTCCCTACAAAACTTCTTGCAATCCTACTAGCCTAATCCTTTGATTACAATTGCTTCTCAAATAGTTCATATATTTACTTCAGGATTCGAAACCTGCGGGATCAGAGATTCTCAGAGGACTGGAGTAAATATTTATTTATTTACTTTATACGCTGCTCCATCTGTGCTGAAGCTGACCAGTAAATGTCCCGTCAGGTGTCCCTCCCCCCCAAATCTTTGAGCATAAAATGACTTGCCGCAAATGCGTAAATGACTACAAGTGACGCTCATTTGGCCTGATGACCAAGTAAGCTTTCCCCCTTGGTTGCTAAAACAGCAACCAAGAGAATAATAATAATAATAATAATAATAATAATAATAATAATAATCATTTATTTATACCCCGCCCATCTGGCTGAGTTTCCCCAGCCACTCTGGGCGGCTCCCAATCAAGTGTTAAAAACAGTACAGCGTTAAATATTAAAAACTTCCCTGAACAGGGCTGCCTTCAGATGTCTTTTAAAGATAGGATAGCTGCTTATTTCCTTCACATCTGAAGGGAGGGTGTTCCACAGGGTGGGTGCCACTACCGAGAAGGCCCTCTCCTCTGTCTGGTTCCTTGTAACCTCACTTCTCGCAATGAGGGAACCGCCAGAAGGCCCTCAGCGCTGGATCTCAGTGTCCGGGCAGAACGATGGGGGTGGAGACACTCCTTCAGGTATACAGGACCAAGGCCGTTTAGGGCTTTAAAGGTCAGCACCAACACTTTTAATTGTCTTTGGAAACGTACTGGGAGCCAATGCAGATCTCTCAGAACCGGTGTTATGTGGTCCCGGCGGCCACTCCCAGTCACCAGTCTAGCTGCCGCATTCTGGATTAATTGCAGTTTCTGGGTCACCTTCAAAGGTAGCCCCATGTAGAGCGCGTTGCAGTAGTCCAAGTGGGAGATAACTAGAGCATGCACCACTCTGGTGAGACAGTCCACGGGCAGGTAGGGTCTCAGCCTGCGTAGCAGATGGAGCTGGTAGACAGCTGCCCTGGACACCGAATTAACCTGCGCTTCCATGGACAGCTGTGAGTCCAGAATGACTCCTAGGCTGCACACCTGGTCCTTCAGGGGCACAGTTAACCTGCAATGAATGTGCAGCCTTAAGACCTGAGATGGGTGCAATATTGCAGTCACGCCGATGCATACGGAATCTGAAGCAAACCCCATATATTGAGAAATAAAGCAATCCCAGTAAAGTGTACACACAGTATTATTGTAGGTTTCTTCATTCCAATTTTCCAAAATCTTTGATAGGGTAACAGCAGCTTTTAAACAGCCACAGATATTTCTATGCAGGCATACAGGGGACCCCAATTTTTACTCTATGGGCTTCCAATGGTGCACGAGCTTCATTCAGGGGTTCCACGACACGTCCGCATTAATCACCCATCCCGGTTTTACTTTTACTTTTATTGCTTCTTTTATTTCTGATATTTTATTGCATTACAGTATGGGATGCAAATTGCAATAAATAAAATACAGGAAATAAAAGAAGCAATAAAAATACAATTAAAAATCATACAGCATCTAGCACAGAGCATTGCAATTGCTAAAACAAGCAGAAAAAGAAAACCATTAAGTGGTTTGCTAAGACCATCAGCAATTTTCAAGTGGGGGGGAAAGTTTGGGAGCCACTCAGGCAGTAAATTACAATGCCCCATAATTTTTGAAAGCGACTAATAAAAGTGGGGCTGGAGAATCCTAAAGTGCTTCTTCTAGAAGATGCTCAGACTGTGAGTTGTCCAAACCTCCACTGATGTAACGCAACCATCAAATCTCTCTGTCTCTCCTTCTCTCTCTGAAATGCCTGCACACCTTTGCTTTTCCTGCTTTGCATGGAAATGGCAATTATATATAACACTGATATCCCACTATTTCTCAATGGAACATATGCCATTCTGTCTAATAATAATAATAGTAATAATTTTTATTTATACCCTGCCCTCCCCAGCCAAGGCCGGGGTCAGGGCGGCTAACAAGCAATAATAAAAACAAGTTGAATGAATACGACTTATAAACAAGATTAAAATATTGAAACATTAAAATGCTGCCTCATCATAGGAGGAGAAAGGGAAAAGAAATCTATGCTTTTCTTATTCTAAAAAACACTGCTAGGTTCACTCAGCAGAGAGAGAGCAAGAGAGAGAGATTAAGGTTATCCACCAAGTTTCAACACTGAGAGGTGATTTGAACCCAGTTCCTAGTTTGACACTACAATCTCTCTCTCTTGTTGATGAGATCTTGGTCATCATGTTCCCCTTTCAAGCTCGAAAGCTCTTTTTAAGGGAGCCAGGAAACACAGCACAACGCCTGGAAGTATGAAATACTGCAATTATTATAGTTAGCCCTGTGTCTGCAAAACTGGTTTGGCAAATGACTGAACTTTCCTTTATTTGTTACACTGGGATGCACCACCTTTATCCTGGGTGCCCCACTGCCAGCCCCAGAGGACATGGCCTGGGATACAAGTAGCATCTCTCTGCTTGTGCAGAAGCAAAGGGACACAGCCCAATGGCAGAACATCTTCTTCAGACTATCCTCCACCAGGGCCAGGGCCTTCTCAGCGATGGCTCCGACCTGGTAGAATGCTCTGTCCCATGAGACCAGGGACCTGCAGGATTGAACTTCCTTCTGCAGGGCCTGTAAGACAGAGCTATTCTGCCTGGCTTTCAATTTGAATTTAGCCTGATCTTTTATTCCCCTTCCATCCCTCCCTCTCCCCTTTTTATGAAGATTACCCACTCTGGGATCCCACAGCTAATTCTCCCCTGGTCTCATCACTGTTCCAAATAGGACTAATTTAGCCAGCTAGCCCTGGTGATCATCTAATGTTTATTGGATGGATTTCCCCCCTAAATTGATTTTTGAATTCTGAATTTATTGTTATTCATGTTTTATACTGTATTTTATGCCTTTTTGTTGTTGTTGTTACATTAATTGTTTTAAATTTGTTGTTAGCCGCCCTGAGCCCGGTTTTCTGAACCGGGAAAGGTGGGGTATTAAAAAAAATATTATTATTTATTATTATTCTTTTTCTGGCATGCAAAAGGTCCCAAGTTCAACTCCCAACATCTCTAGCTAGGGCTGGGAAAGGACTCTCTGTCTGAATCCCTGCAGAACTGCTGCTAGTCAGTGTAGCCCAGAGGTTCTCAAAGCGTGTGTGTGTGTGTGTGTGAGAGAGAGAGAGAGAGAGAGTGTAATCCAGGGGGGTGCTAAGAGGCAGGGGGCAGCAGCAGGATTTCAAAGGTGTACATGAATATCTGACTTTGAAAAGCTGGTATCGCTTTTCATCAATTTCATCAATTTTGTTGAATTTAACTAAATAGTTTTAACTCGACTTTGAATAAATGTGCAATTCGTTATTGCTGCTTTTATTGTGCTATCATCTCCCTTAGTGGGTGTTGCAAACCACAATTCTGAATGATGCTTTTTTTTACAGAGCAGGGGGCACTGGAGATATGTTTATGGCACCAAAGTGGTCCAGAAAAGTTTGGGAATCATGGGTGTTCTGTACTGAGTTGAATAGGATCCAAAAGGCAGCAGTCTGATTGGTCCTAGAACAATAGGATTCAGAATGCAGCAGTCTGATTGGTCCTAGAACAATAGGATTCAGAATGCAGCAGTCTGATTCGTCCACAGGAGCCACCCAATCCTGTTCTAGGTGGAAGTGAATCCTCAACCTGATTGGCTTGCAGGAGAATCCCAGAATTAGCCAATCACGTGGGGCCCATTGTGTAAATAATGTATATAAAGCAGACATTCTGGGGGAACTTCCATTCCTCCTCACCACTATGAGCTGAATAAAGAGCATGAAATCCACTCTCAACTCTGAGTATATTTCAACGGGGTTAGACAATACTGAGCCAGACAGACCAGTGTTCTGGTCCAGAATCTCTGGAGAGCTGCTGTCAATCAGTGCAGACAACACTGAGCTACATGGACCTGTGTTCTGGAAAGGAAAAAGTACAATCAAAGAGTCGTAGAGTCGGAAGGGAATTCAGGAATATGAAGCTGATCAAGCCTGAAACCCTGGCATTATCATCACCATGCTCTACCCAACTGAGCTATTCAGCTAATTCAGTATAAAGCAGCTCCCTAAGTTTATGGTGCTGGAGGAGACTCTTGGTTGGCGGCCATAAAGAAGGCTGTTCGCCAAAGAATTGATGCTTTTGAATTATGGTGCTGGAGGAGACCCCTGAGAGTCCCATGGATTGCAAGAAGATCAAACCTATCCATTCTGAAGGAAATCAGCCCTGGGTGCGCACTGGAAGGACAAATGCTGAAGATGAGGCTCCAAGACTTTGGCCACCTCATGAGAAGAGAAGACTCCCTGGAAAAGACCCTGATGTTGGGAAAGATGGAGGGCACAAGGAGAAGGGGAAGACAGAGGATGAGATGGTGGGACAGTGTTCTCGAAGCTACCAACATGAGTTTGACCAAACTGCGGGAGGCAGTGGAAGACAGGAGAGCCTGTCGTGCTCTGGTCCATGGGGTCATGAAGAGGCGGACACGACTAAACAACAACAACAGTTCCTGTGAGGCAGCTCCCCCTTACATCCCAAGATTCAATACTGATGCAACCCCCACATTTTGTTCTCAAGTTCAGACGCCATTTCTCTTTTTGCTCTAGCGACTTTAAGTCTTCCATGGAGTGCAGAGTTGGTTGCTTGGCATATAAATGCGCAGACTATTAAAAAACCGGGGTTTTAGAAATCTAGGCTCGTAAATCATAAAAGCAGACATAAATTCTGTGTTTTAGTGGAGATTTAAATTCCTAAATGGGTTTTACAAGCGCTGCATAAGACCTATTGACAATGCCCTTTTATGATAAAAAGTAAATAGCAGCAACAAAGTTGGAATTTCAAATGTTGTTTCCGAGGCTCCCACCGGCCTGAGCGCAGCTGAACAGAGAAATGGCTGGAGGAAATCTCCGAGGGAAACCAATGACAACTTGAAATTAAATGTGCAATATTCCTGTTTATGCTGTGCAAAAAAAAAAAGAGAGAGAGAGAGAGAGAGGGGGGAAGGGAGATGGCAGTCAGAAAATGGGCTGGCGCATTTGCATAACAAAGCCAATCAACAACAACAACAAATTGCCATTATGTTCAAAGCTGATAATTGCAGCGATGACAACAAGAAAAGTGTCTTTCTTCTTGGCTCCCTCAGGAAAAGCCTTGTTCAGTCGAGATGGGGGAGAGAAGGGGATGTGACCCCACATGCTTCCACAGAAGCAGAGCTGGAGTTGTTTCCCAGGGGGCTCTGCGTGTTTGTTTCCGGGGGGGGGGGGAGCACAGCGATGGGAAGGCAATGCTAAGTGAACAGGCAAGGCCGACGGGCCCTGACTGCTCATCAGCCAATGGTTGCATCTGTTCTGCAGACCCAGAAGGGCCCTTCAATCTCACCTGGAGCAAAACTGGAAGGCAATCGCCTTGGCTCGGACTGCATTTCCAGGAAACAAAGAGGAACAAGGAAGACTTCCCATACAACTAGTGGCAATTAGTCCACACATGAAGCATGAGAAAACTGTGTTATAGAAACAGGTAAAAGGCGAGGGAGCCGGCGTACAGCTTCCGGATCATGTGGCCAGCAGGACTAAGCCGCTTCTGGCAAACCAGAGCAGCTCATGGAAATGCCATTTACTTTCCCTCCAGAGTGGTACCTATCTATCTACTTGCACTTTGATGTGCTTTCAAACTGCTAGGTTGGCAGGAGCAAGGACTGAGCAACGGGAGCTCACCCCGTTGCGGGGATTTGAACTGCTGACCTTCTGATTGGCAAGTCCTAGGCTCTGTGGTTTAACCCACAGTGCCACTCACATCCATAGAAACAGGGGGGATCCCCTAAACACTAGGAAGAAATAAATACAGTGGACGCTCGGGTTGCGAACGTGATCCGTGTGGGTGGCACATTTGCAACCCGCAGTGCCGCGTCTGCGCACACGCAGGTTGCGAATCGGCGCTTCTGCGCATGCGTAAAGCATGATTTAGCGCTTCTGTGCATGTGTGACAGACGAAACCCGGAAGTAACCCGTTCCGGTACTTTCGGGTTTCGGCGCATCTGTAACCCAAAAAACCCACAACCTGAAGCATCTGTAACCCGAGGTTCTATTCACCCTCCTTTCTCTCTATACCTTCCAGGTATGATCAGAGGTGAAGGACACCTTCCAGGCTTGCAAAAAACATTCAGGGCAGGACCTGATAGGGGTGTGGCATGGAGAGAATTCTGAAGGGCCATATTTGGCCCATGGACTTGAGACTCCCCATGTGTGATCTTGCTCAATATTGTCTACACTGCCTGGCAGTGGCTCTCCAGGGTTCAGGCAGGATTAGACCTGGAGCGTTCCATGTGCAAAGCAGACGCTCTGTTTAATTAGTTAATTGAGTTTCTATCCAACCTTTCCTTCAATGAGCTCAAGGTGGCATACGTTCTCCTCCTCCTCATCTTACCTGTACAACAACCCTTTGAGGTAGGTTAGGTTGAGAATGAGTGGCTGGCCCAAGGTGAGTTTCATGGCTGGGTGGGTGGGGGATTTAAACCCTGGTCTGTCCCAGGTCCGAGCCCAGCCCTCTAACCACTACACCACGCTGCCACGGATCTATGACCCTTCTCTTTCTCTGGTAGGACCAGAAAACTGCAGAGGTCACTCCAAGAAAGCGGGTGGCGCCATGCTAACAGCAAGATCCAAATTCAGTTTGGAGGAGATTGCCAACTCCCAAAAAGCGTCTCCCAAAAAGGAAAGCAGCAGGGGAGATCAGGGGAGATCAAAAGCCGGTTTAAATTTTCATTAGGTCCCTGTTTACTCCACCACATTCCCCTTCCAGGGCTGACATCACTATTGCAGCAGTGAAAATGAAACCGCAGAGCCTCTGTCTTATTTTAGGACATTTCTGTTCAACCCCCCCACCTCTTTCTCTTTTTTTGCAGTCAACCAAAAATAGCTGCCCTTGGCAAAGTTCCCACCCAATACTTAGGTGGTTTTCTCTTTCTTTTTTTGGTTTGTTTTTTCCAAACTCAGTAAATCTCAGTGTTTTTATACCCTTATGGGGAAAGTCCAATAGGCACGGAGTTAATAGTCTGCAACAAAAGTTACTCTCTCAAAATCTATAAAGAGTCAGAAGACGGCAAGGGGAAATTTAAAAGGAATGAAATCCTATAGCACTTGCACAAGCTTTTCTCCCCATTGCAGAGAAGCTGGCTTTGAAGCAGTTCCTATCTTTCCCCAGGGGATCTTGGGAAGTGTAGTTTGGCACGGTGAGATGCTCTCAGAGAAGGTTCTGAGGAGCCTCACCAAGCCAAAGTCCCCAGGATTCTTTGTAAGGAAGGAGAGCACGATAGATACATTGCTATAGGTTTGCAAGTGTTGAGATTTGGCTTTGGAAACAAAGGGAAGTCTTCTGCCAGGAAGGTTGTTTTATGGGAATTCTACTAGGAAGGTCATTTTAGGAGAAGGGCTGAGGGCTACAGCATCTGCATAAACTCCCGGTTTGGTCCCCTGCATCTTTAGCTAGGGATTTCAAGCACAGGGATACAGAGATTTCACTACAGTGGTACCTTGGATTACAGACGCTTCAGGTTACATACACTTCAGGTTACAGACTCTGCTAACCCAGAAATAGTTCTTCTGGTTAAGAACTTTGCTTCAGGATGAGAGCAGAAATTGTGCTCTGGCAGCGCAGCAGCAGCAGGAGGCCCCATTAGTTAAATTGGTACCTCAGGTTAAGAACAGTTTCAGGTTAAGAAAGGACCTCCAGAACGAATTAAGTTCTTAACCTGAGGTACCACTGTACTGCTAAAAAGAGTTGTCTGGCATAGCCACCTGCACTAGGAAAACTATAAATTAGTCAGCTAAAGCTGGGCATGTTTAGCCTGGAGAAGAGGAGGTTAAGGGGTGATATGATAGCCATGTTCAAATATATAAAAGGATGTCACATAGAGGAGGGAGAAAGGTTGTTTTCTGCTGCTCCAGAGAAGTGGACACGGAGCAATGGGTCCAAACTACAAGAAAGAAGATTCCACCTAAACATTAGGAAGAACTTCCTGACAGTAAGAGCTGTTCGACAGTGGAATTTGCTGCCAAGGAGTGTGGTGGAGTCTCCTACTTTGGAGGTCTTTAAGCAGAGGCTTGACAACCATATGTCAGGAGTGCTCTGATGGTGTTTCCTGCTTGGCAGGGGGTTGGACTCGATGGCCCTTGTGGTCTCTTCCAACTCTATCATTCTATGATTCTATGAAAGCAGTTATTTACAACTTTTAGCACTATTAACTCTTCACAAACACAACACCCAGCAATGGTTTCCATTCCATCGGAAAAGAATTATAATTAATTGAACAGCAGTAAAGTGGTTTGAAGTGCATTTTGATTTCTCCGACTGTCAGGGATCGGAACTAATGATCGACTTAATTCTACTGCAAGTGGTGTTTTGGTTTTTTTTCCACAAAAGTGACAAACCAAACCCCTCTGAAGAATCCTAAATGGAGACATAGCAGCTGAACTCAAGAGCCACAGCTGCCCTGTGAGCCTCAGACACAATTGTTAGGCACTGACAATAGTTTTTTGAGTCACTCCTTTGGATCAAGTAGAATAACAACCTGACAAGGAATTATGCATAAGCTTCTAGTCCTTATAAAATAAAATGTTTTAATCTTGTAGTCCTTGTGTAGAGATGACGGAAGTTGGACGACATCTGCTTTCCACGCAGAAAGTCAAAAGTTCAATCCTCAGCATATCTAGGTAGGGCGGCGTCTGCCAGTCATTGTAGCTAGATGGACCGATGGCCTGAGTCTGTACAAAGCAGATTCTTATATTCTCATCATTTAGAAAACTGACCACACAAAGCCCAGTTGTTGGACAACTAGCCCCCTTCCCACAGTGGCAGTCTGTGTGTGTGTGTGTGTGTGTGTGCGCGCGCGCGTGTGTACACAAAAATGCACACACATCGGAACTGATACTACTTCTACTTCTCTAAAAATATGATCAATCTGTACCCAGGGACTACTTTGAGTGTTGGCGGTGCAAGGGAGATTAGCTGCAAAAAGAAAGAGAAAGGAGAGGCCTTTGTGGTGCATAGATTTCTTTCAGCAGGATATTGTCTGTAGATTCCCTCAGCCTTTTTGGGGGAATGGGGTGGGGTGGGGTTGGGGGGGCTATTTATTCTGAGACCTTTGTGACTCGTTTTCTTTCTTTTCTAACAAGGATGATCCTTAATAACCTCCAGTATTACAGCTACAGCCTGGACAAGGGGAGCTTTGTCTTGTTTGCTGTATTGAGAAAACCCATATTTTCCTCCTTTTTCTGTGTGTCTTGTGTGTGTGTGGGGGGGTGGATACTGCTGGTGCATCTGAGCTGTGAAGCTGGATTCCAGCAGCAGCAGCATCTGCACCCCCCCCCCCAAGAAAAGGGCCAACAAACTGATCAAAAGTTGTTCCATCTTTCTTATGAGGGGAGTGAACAACTTTGAGACGTCTGGGTTTCTTGGGGTGCAAGACTGCTAAGGGGAGGGGACGTTTACAGAATTACGCATGGCATTAACAAGAGAACATGTGGTCACTTGATTAATTCCATTGGCAACAGATTCAGGAAATATTATTTCTTACAATGCTCTGAGAATAGGGATTTAACAAGCATCTGTCAAAGGTCATCAGCTTGTGATGAAGGGTTTTATATAAATCTAATAAATGATGATGATGATGGTGGTGGTGGTGGATGTCTAGATCCCAAAGTTCAGAATCTCTGAGTACTAGTTGCTGGAGCACAAGGCAGTTTCAAAATCCCTTCCCCCAATTCCCCCTCCCCCCATTTATTATTATTATTATTTTACCTATTTGGGGGGCAGGGGCCACACAAATCAGATGGGGTCCAGTGCTGAAAGACTTGCATTGCTATTATCCATAGCGATGGTGAAAATTTTCAACAGGCATTTGAAGTTCACTTCACCAATTATACAAAGGCAAAATCGGGTCCAACAAAAAGGTTCTATAGAGCAGGGTGCTTCATCAATACATCGGAAGAGGCCTGCTAGATCACACCCGTGACCCACCTACTCCAGCTCCCTGCTCTAACAGTGGCCAACCAGATGTCTGTGAGAAACCCACAAACAGGGTTCAGGCCCAAAAGCACTCTCTGCTCCTGCGGTTTCTGGCATTCAGAAGCATCACTGCCCCCAACTGTAGTGGCACAGCACAGCCATCATGCTTTCGTGGACTACTGCAATGTGCTCTACGTGGGGCTACCTTTGAAGGTGACTTGGAAACTGCAATTAATCCAGAATGCGGCAGGTAGACTGGTGACTGGGAGTGGCCGCCAAGACCACATAACACCGGTTCTGAGAGATCTGCATTGGCTCCCAGTACGTTTCTGAGCACAATTCAAAGTGTTGGTGCTGAACTTTAAAGCCCTAAATGGCCTCGGCCCAGTATACCTGAAGGAGCGTCTCCACCCCCATCATCCTGTCCGGACACTGAGGTCCAGCGCTGAGGGCCTTCTGGCAGTTCCCTCGCTGTGAGAAGTGAATTACAGGGAACCAGGCAGAGGGCCTTCTCAGTAGTGGCACCAGCCATGTGGAACGCCCTCCCATCAGATGTCAAGGCAATAAACGACCATTTTACTTTTAAAAGACACATGAAGGCGGCCCTGTTTAGGGAAGTTTTTAATGTCTGATGCTGTATTGTTTTTGATATTTGGTTGGAAGCCGCCCACAGTGGCTGGGGATACCCGGTCAGATGGGTGGGGTATAAATAATAAAGAGAGAGACGAGAGAGATAGGCTAGCAGTATCAATAGCCCTCTCCTCCATGAATCCTCTTTTGAAGACATCTAGGTTGGTGAACCTGCCTCAGGTGGTATTGAGTTCCGTAGTTTAACTGTGGGCTGTGGGAAGAAGTTATTTCTTCTCTCTGTAATCACAGCTTTCTGAAAAGTGATGTCTGCACAACACAGATGGGCTGCAAGTAAGAAGTCTTAAAGCAACTTAAGACCTCGAGATCATCATTGTCTTATGAAACAGAAAACAAGCAGACATACAAACAACATCTCAGCATGGGGGACGACAGGGTCAGCGCCAGGGTTTTTTGTTTGTTTGTTTGTTTGTTTGGGTCTAGAGCTGTAGTTTAGCACTAATTGACATCCAAAGGGGAGGACAGAAGAAAATTCCACCTGGATCCCATATTAATCCACCACAATGGGGAGGGCCTCATTTGCATTCACCACAAACCTATCAACAGCTGGAGATGTCTAGATGCTGCAGACTCCACAGATGATGTCGGGGCGGCAGAAGATTTTTCAATTAATCTCTCTTGACCCCATGCTTTGAACTCGCATTCCTATTTTTAACAGCTCCATTCTCTTCTTGACCTGTGGGGCTCTGGTGACCAATAATGGTCCCATTTAACTATCTGCAGGGTGTCAGGAATTGAGCACAAAGAGTCAGGTTGGGGCTCATGAATGAAACACAAACAAAAAAAAGTTCACAATGACCCCTTGCTTAAGGCTCTCTCTGTATGTTGTTCCTGCCCAAATCGCAGCATTTTGTGGTCTTGCTAAGAGAGAGACAGATCCTTCAAAGAACTATGCTCCCTCTTCCCTAGCAGGACTAGAATAGCATGCTAGATTCACATCATAACACCTCCATGTCTCTTTCTGTCTCTCTCACACACAAACACACATAATGTGTCCTGGGAAAATGTGGTACCTTTCAAAGGCATGTTAATTCAGAGATGGAGTCACTCATCATCAGTGCTCTACTTCCATGTTTAATGGTGGGGAATTGGGCCCTGATTTGCCTTTGAAGATGCAAATCAATTCCTCACCCAGTATGGCAGCCTATGGCCCACCATATGTAGCTCCATGTGTAGCAACATTGGGAGGGCTTCTTCCTTATCCCTGACTTTTTAAAATATCTCCTGAGCTGGTGAGGCTCATCCGTCATCAACATAAAACCAAACCTTTCACCACATTGGCCCAGCCCAGAGATTTAGCAGGCATCAACTACATATTAACTTCTAAACATCTGCTGAACACTTTTATTTACTGACAGACTTATTCAGACTGCTTAGATCAACCTTTCTGAAGTAGTTACCTGGTGATCTGAGTTTTTCTTCTTCTTGTTAATTACACGGTTTTTATCGAGTACTTGTGATTGTTGTTAACTGCTTTGTGTTTTTGTGTTATTTAATGAATTTGTGGCATAAGAGCATTCTAATAAATAAATGAAATAGTCATACTCAAGGCTAGCCCTACTCAGGGTAGGAGCGAATGGGCACGAGTAACTTAGGTTCATTACTTTCAGTGGGTCCCCTCTGTCGTTGCTGTTTGTGTTCCTGACTTTTTAAGCCACTTTGTTTGGGCATTAGAAATGACGAGACGAGAGCAACAACTGCAGGCGACACATGTCACCAGTGAAAAGTGGCAGCCATATTTGTTGGTGCCATCCTTAGGAATGTGAGCAGATTGTTACTGGTACGGTGCCTGCATGCACATTTCTGGCTCCAGAGGCAATTACTCCTGACTCCACGGTCCGACTGGAGACCCCTCTGACATCATTTTGAGCATCTGCACATGCATGAGCAGCAAAACCCGGAAGTAACGCGCTCCGTTACTTCCGGGTCGCTGCAGAGCGCAACCCGAAAATACTTAACTTGAAGCTACTTCAACCCGAGGTATGACTGTACTCCTAACAAAACCACAATCAATTGCTTTAAAGTGTGTGTGTGTGGGGGGTAATTCTCTGCGTTTTTCAAGGTTGAAGCCACCAAATAAATAAATAAATACATCTGAGGTGGTTTTTATAAAATAAATAAATAAATAACCGTCCTTAGGTAAATATATGAAGCAGCTGCTTATCTCTTAAAATGCCAAGCCGCACACACTCGCCTGAGCCATCCACATTCCCTCTCCGTTCAGGTCAACGGCTCGGCTCATTTGTAAAAACCTCTAATAAACACAAATCTGACAGTCAGCCTAATATTCCAGAATCAAAAGCTATTATTGACTTTGCCATATTGATCAACGGCAACCTAGTCCCCGTAATAGATTACAATGTTTCTTTCTTAACGCTCCGGCTCGCCAGCTCCCTTCTCTGCATTAAATTAATGTTCCTCTGTCAGGAATTGTTAAAATAAGCTGGTTTGCAGGCCTCCTGCTCCAGCCTTTCAAAGCTCTGAATGCCATGGACCCTTGGATAAATTAAGTACTCATTCCTAGAAGTACACCCTAGTGCATCTCCACTCTCAAGACACATACACTGTTGGGGTTGTCTTCTTCTTCTCTCATTATACTGTATTCCATGGACAAAGCAGTCTTTAGGATGGAGGAAAATGGAAAGCTGCCTGATATTGAGGGAGACCCATTGATCTACCTATCTCAGAAATGACTGGCAATGGCTCGCCAGGGTTTCAGGTAGCAAAAATTTCCAGCTATACCTGTAGATATTGAGCATTGAACCAAAGATCTTCTGCATGCAAACCAGATGTTCTACCACTAAGTTACAGTGGATAACTTGTTCCCGCTAGAGATCCTTCCCTCCATCTTTCTTGTCACCTGGCTGAGAAGGGTTTTCATTCCCTGGAACTTTTTGAAGGTATTTTCATAGAATCATAGAGTTGGAAGGGACCCAAGGGTCCCTGATCTCGGATTCTGCCGGTCATTTCCACCATCTCCATATAGTCCTCTGTTTGAAACCTCAGAGAGCCAATGCCAGTCAGACAATGCTGATCTAGATGGGTCAATGACCTGCCTCAGTATAAGACAGCCGTCTACCTTCCTCTGCAACTTAGGATAAGTCCATGTTAGAATACCTGTATGTATGGGGCATGGGACATCCATTGCATGCAGGATATCCACTGATCAAGCTTTGACATCTCTACTTAAAGGATCACAGGTTATGCAGCTAGATGGACCCAATGATCTGACTAAGACATCTCCTTATGTCTAGATGACTCCTTGGGTCTCTTCCAGCTTAAAAAGAACTCCTCTTCAAATTTTGGCACCGAAAAACCCAACAATTCAGCACAAAACGTGTATTGTGCTGGAACATGATCTTCTGAACCACTCATTTTAAAATGCTTTTTTTCCCTCTTAAAAAAAAAAAAAGCATCTTTAAGAGTTTTGTCTCAAAATTGAATTTGGAGTTCTGAAGTTGACATCCAGCATTGACATTTTGACAAAAGTGCAAACATGCGTAATGTACTGCTTGCACAAAAGCTGCATAAAGGTGAAGACAGGTGTGACATTTCAGATGTGGCGGTGGTGGTCCGAATGCACTTCTAACACACACACACACACACACACACACACACTCACACATGCTCAAGAGTGAGCTCTTAAAAATGAAGATTGACGTTTCAGCTTTATAGTGTACTGATTTACATTTCGGGGATGTTCTCTTCTCACTGGAAAAGTTAGGGAGTAGCACTCGGTCTCTCATTCAATCAGCACAAGGATTTCTCCTTCTGCAACAGGACAGTCTCTCTCTCTCTCTATCTATCTCTCTCTCTCTCTCTCTCTCCTCCCCGCAGAGAGCCCCCCAAAACTGTACAAGGAGTTCCCCCAGCCCTCTGGAAAAGATTTGGGGAGGGTTCAGGCATTGGTGAAGCTGCATGCTCTGGCACCGGGGGGGGGGCGGAGAGCAGGTGGGGCATGGCTGGCACGCATCCTGCGGGGCATGGCATGTGTCCTGGGGGCATGGTGTGCTGCCCGCGGGGGCATGGCGCCCAGCGTGGTGGGGGGGGGTGTGCGGTGCGTGTCAGGGGAGGCAGCTGCAATGTACCCCCCCCATGGTGCCAGGGGTGGTGCCCCTATTCCTCCGCCATTGGGTTCAGGGTGTCCTGGTAGCAGAAAGAAGAAGGGGGCAGGTCCTGTTGCACAAACCAAGTTTTTATGCACTGGTGCGGTGCGGTAGCTTAATAGTAATACAGTGGTACCTCGGGTTAAGTATTTAATTCGTTCCAGAGGTCTGTTCTTAACCTGAAGCACCACTTTAGCCAATGGGGCCTCTTGCTGCTGCCACAATGCCAGAGCACGATTTCTGTTCTCATCCTGAAGCAAAGTTCTTAATCCAAGGTACTATTTCTGGCTTAGCGGAGTCTATAACCTGAAGCGTATTGTAATGGGGTATGAGTTACTCGTGCGTAAACTGGTGCCTTTCTCGGTTAATTTGCCTTCTTACAACTTTCTGACTGCACAGCCCCTTCTCATCGTGGCTGCCTCAGTCACTGGCAGAATCCGTCAGTGGGCGTTTCTTGAACCTCTTCCAACATAAAAGTTGTTTGACACCCAGTCTCCTCCTCCTCTCACTGCGCGGGAGTCTTCTGCGCAGGGAAGGCGTGGGTAGCGGAGGACCTGGGCTCTCCTCACTGATGTCCAGTGAAGAGTCCTGGAGCCCTCTCTCCACTTCCCCCGTCTGCCCCCCTTTATCCCTGGTGTTGCGCTGATTGGCTTCCCCCTCTACTGAGCTGTTTCTCCCCCTGCTGCTGGGTCCTTCGCCAGCATCATCTGGGAGCCTCCCCTTCGCCTCTCGCTCCAATGTCAGTTCCCTGACACGTATGTAACCTGAAGCGTATATAACCCGAGGTACCACTGTAATAATAATAATAATAATAATAATAATAATAATAATAATAATAACAACAATAATAATAATACTTTTATTATTTATACCATGCACATCTGGCTTGGTTTCCCCAGTCACCCTGGGCAGCTTCCAACATAATATAAAAACACAATAAAACACCAAACGTTAAAAACTTCCCGGTACAGGGCTGCCTTCAGAACACCACTCTAAGGGTTTATCT
Source organism: Podarcis vaucheri (assembly GCF_965113315.1). NCBI lineage: Eukaryota > Metazoa > Chordata > Lepidosauria > Squamata > Lacertidae > Podarcis > Podarcis vaucheri. Next base: position 5,082,638 of record NC_138749.1, read on the forward strand.
TAAGTGTCTTCCTTTCTCTTTTGCACATTACTTCCCCAACCTATTCCTTCTTTGAGCAAGATGCAGGTGGACACAAATGAAGGACATCTGCACTGCATAGGGTTCAAGAGGATGTCTGCACCTCTCTTGGCCTCCTGCCCCAAATAGTCAACAAGGCATGCCTAGATAAGAGAGCTCATGCATTCCCTCTTTCTGAGGCACTTCCGGCTCCTGCAAGCATCTTTGAAGCCAAGTTTGAAACATCTTCAAATGCACTCTCCCTTCCCAAACCCTGCAACCATTTCTCCTAGGTTTTAATTGATGTTTTTTTTTCATTGGAATTGATTTATATTAAAAGGGTGTGTGTGTGTGTGTGTGTGTGTGTGTGTGTGATGAAACAGAAATAACATGGGGAGTTATCTTCTTGTGGGTCCTTTGAGCATCAGCAAGTCGCAGCCCGGTCTTCCTTGCTGTCAGCCTTGCAGTTTTCAAACTGGAACCAAAGCGAGTCACTGGGGAGTGGAAATTGTGAAGTCAGATTCCACAGCTGCAGAGAGGAGAGCCGAGAGCCAGGTGGGTCCCCGTCATCCCTGCGTGAGTCAAAGCCATGAAACACCTCGGCAGGCGAGTTCCCAAAAGGAATCCTGTCATCTCTCTCCCTCTCTCCTCTCTCCTATGTAAATGGACTAAAAATGCAGTCTCCTTTCCCCCACTGGGAGAGGCGCGGGCTGTGATCCATCCTTTCAACCCACGCTGACATTGCCAGTTTTGAAGCTTTTCCCTTTGGCTGCCTGGGGGTTGGAAAGGGAGGGGGCGGAAGGCAGAGGATAAGGCTCACATGCAGAAGAGAAGCGCCAGGGGATTGCGAGAGCAGATACTCTCCTCCTCATCCCCATCCCACAAAGGCCACAAAAGATGACACGACTCCGCTACGGAGAAAGGTGACAGCATTTGGGACTTATTAGTTTGGAGGAAAGGAGAGGAATGGGTGACACAACAGTTCTTTAAAAATCACGCACAGAACGGAGAAACTGAATAGTCTCTGAATTTTCTCCCTGTGCTGTAATGCTAGAACACACGGACCTCCAATGAGTTCGCAGAAGGTAGGACCATCAGTGATTGCTAGCCATGATGGAGGCTATGCCTTCATGGCCAGAGGCAGCATATTTCTGAATACCAGTTTCTGGAAACAACAAGAGGGGAGAGCTCTATTGGGCTCACATCCTGATTTTGGGTTTCCCTGAAGGAGCGTCTCTGCCCCCATTTTCCAGCCAGACACTGAGGTCCATCTCTGAGAGCCTTCTGGCTATTCCCTCACTGCAAGAAGTGAGTGTGGGATGTGAAACACAGAGCAGTCAAATACAACATTCCTGATTTTGGGTTTCCCTGAAGGAGCGTCTCTGCCCCCATTGTCCAGCCAGACACTGAGGTCCATCTCTGAGAGCCTTCTGGCTATTCCCTCACTGCAAGAAGTGAGTGTGGGATGTGAAACACAGAGCAGTCAAATACAACATTCCTAGAGTGGACATAAAAAGGGGATGTCTGGACCAGCCAGTCGGAACTTCCTGTTTCCTCCTGGGCTGGGATAGACTTCCTCTGCATGTGACCTGAGGTGGGCGTGACCTCACCTGGGCAGGTAACAAAATAGCTCAGGGGAGGCAGACACCTCTTTCTCTGACTCCATTTCTCGAAGAAGCAACGTCTTAGCCTGAGATGCTCTCTTGGCAGCCAAGAGAGGACAAAGAAAATATCTCCTTATAGGATAGATTCCAGGTGTATATATTTTGTAACCTAAGTCTGCCTTCTGGGATCCATTTGTGAACAGAATGTGAGTAAACTATTTTTATACTTTTATACAAGGCTGTGTCGTGTGTAATCTTTTTATGAGGATATAAAGGGGAATTACCAAGAAACTTATTTTAGAGGCTTAAACAAGCCTGGCAAATATGTTATCTGCTGTACAAGTTTTAAAAAGGGGAATGTAACTCTGCTAAATTATAGAACTTGTTAACACAAGTTGGGAAGGACATAATTAAACAATATACTGAACATTCCCACAACGAGGTTACAGGGAACCAGGCAGAGGGCCTTCTCGGTAGTGGCACCCACCCTGTGGAATGCCCTCCCAGCAAGGGAGTCAAGGAGATAGATAATTATACTTTCTTCCGAAGACATCTGAAGGCAACCCTGTACAGTCATACCTTGGAAGTTGAACGGAATCCAGAAGTCCGTTCCGACTTCCAAAACATTCAGAAACCAAAGCGCGGCTTCCGATTGGCTGCAGGAAGCTCCTGCAGCCAATCAGAAGCCGCAGAAGCCCTGTCAGATGTTTGGCTTCCAAAAGAATATTCAAAAACCAGAACAGTCACTTCCGGGTTTCAATCGTTCAGGAGCCGATTTGTTTGGGAGCCAAGGTACGACTCTATAGGGAGGTTTTTCATGTCTGATGCTTTATTGTGTTCTTATATCTGCTGGAAGCCCCACAGAAGCTGGGGAAACCCAGTCTGATGGGGGGAGTACAAATAATAAAATGATGATGATGATGATGTCTGGCTGGTCACTGCAAAAACAGGATGCTGGACTAAATGGATGCTTTTCTCATGTTCTTATGCCAGACAACACCTGAGCCTTGGTGTCACTGACGAAGCATAAAAGGGTCATTAGAACTCCAAAATGCACCCCAAGAGTTCCATTTTTTGCTGTATGTGTGTGGGGAATGACAACCACATTCACATCCTTATGCAGCGGGTTATCACCTGACTTCAACCACCCCTACCTGAGGCCTATTACCATGCACTTCTAATTTCTAATTCCTTATTTCTAATTTTTTATTGCAAACAGCAACACCATTAAACAAATAAAACTGCAGACCAAAGAAAGACCCTGCAGATATAATGATATGACAGATGAGCTAACATAATGCTCTTTGTTTGGGGTTTAGCATAGAAGAAGGCGATTGCCATTATCATATCCGCAAATAAACAACATTAATAGTGTCTTATTCCCTAGATGCCACAATCATTCATCCCCCGGCCCCGTCACAAATGGTTGCATATTGGGCTGATGGTACCTTTGGACCGTCAACCTGATTAAGTATGAGTCTGAGGTCCTTTTCTGGCGTCACGGGATGTTCACAGAGGTCCACTTTGCTTGATAAAAGGTGCTGGCAAGAGAGCAATCACAGACAACGTTCTTTTTGACAAGGAAGGTGGTGGTTGAGGTCTCCTTCCTTATTTTGTCTCCCGTCTTATGGCAGCCCTTTGTAAAAGGAAGCAGGAAGAGGCTTCTGGCAGGCTGATCTTCGCCTCCCTGTCTGCATCTCAAATCTGCTCACTTATGGTTCTGTCTCCTTTGCTTTGTCTCTGCCTTGTCTCTATTTTTAATTTTCATTAGTTTGTGAGCCTCTCCGATGCCTGTTTGCTCCTTGCTTTCCTGCTTCTCCCCTTCCCCCTGACTCTGCCGTCCACAATCAGAGTCGCTCTTGCGTTCGAATCCTGCTTCTTTTTCCCCCACAGGCATCTTGTTGGTCACCGGGAGAACAGAGTCACTGGCCTGATCCAGCTGGCCTTTCTTACGTACTTAGAAACTCAGGGTTGCACTAAGGTGATCAATCTATTGGGGCAAGCATTTTGGATTTCCAGACAGAAAAATCCCCACTCTCCTACGATTGTGCACTGTTCTAGGGGGTTCTCCTGAACACCCCCCAGCTAATTTGGAGGGCAGGGGCAAAATCTCATTGTACGAGTGGAAGTCCTTGCACAGGGCTTCTGCTGAGAGAACTCAGTTGAATCCTGCCCAGGTGAAATTTGCACTTAGGTTCTGATGAATCTTCATGAGGAAGTGCTATGCGAAGTGCTATGGAAATGAGAGTGGGATGCGGGTGGCGCTGTGGGTTAAACCACAGAGCCTAGGACTTGCCAATCAGAAGGTCGGCGGTTTGAATCCCCGCAATGGAGTGAGCTCCCATTGCTCGGTCCCTGCTCCTGCCAACCTAGCAGTTCGAAAGCAGGTCAAAGTGCAAGTAGATAAATAGGTACCGCTCCGGCGGGAAGGTAAACAGCGTTTCCATGCGCTGCTCTGGTTCGCCAGAAGCGGCTTAGTCATGCTGGCCACATGACCCAGAAGCTGTACGCTGGCTTCCTCGGCCAGTAAAGCGAGATGTGTGCCGCAACCCCAGAATCGGTCACGACTGGACCTAATGGTCAGGGGGTCCCTTTGCCTTTACCTATGGAAATGAGAAACTGAGAGAAACCAATATTGATTCCCAAGGGTGACACATGATTATCCCTGTTCTCCTTTTAATAGCCCTAAGCCCATTAATGGAACTATCCAAGGTCAGAAAGCAAATGCAAAATAGTTAAAATTACGCCTATCGTCACCTAGAATTTGCTGGTTCCTTTTAGCATCTTTCTTCCACAATGTGCCTTGTCAACCACCAGAGGGAGCCCATGAGATCTACTAAGAACTCCAAGATAAACACACAAGATTTCTCATAATAAAATAAAATAATTAGATGTTTTATTCCACACACCCCCTTCCCTTATCAAGCAGGGACCAGAGTACAATGGATTATTTTTTAGGTCATTTGTGCTCAGTATCACAGCAAGATCTGAGAGAGATATGTGAGGAGATAGTCTTATTTGCTGTTTAACTTACTTAACACAAAGTAGGGTGATTTATTTATATATCTCACACCAACAAACACGCCCTGTGCATAGGATCACTTCCCTCTTTTAATTTGTCTGATTGGAGGTAGCACTGGGAGATAAATTCGACTCCGTTTGCATCGAAAGCTGAACATAAGAAATCAAAACTTTCTGAAAGTACAGTGGTACCTCGGGTTACATACGCTTCAGGTCACATATGCTTCAGGTTACAGACTCTCCTAACCCAGAAATAGTGCTTCAGGTTAAGAACTTTGCTTCAGGATGAGAACAGAAATCGTGCTCCGGCGGCACAGCGGCAGCCGGAAGCCCCATTAGCTAAAGTGGTGCTTCAGGTTAAGAACAGTTTCAGGTTAAGTACGGACCTCCGGAACGAATTAAGTACTTAACCTACGGTACCACTGTATATGTGATCTGAAACACAGCCATCCTTGGGAATTTGCACTTCTCTCAGTTTTGAAGGGCAGCTCTCCTGCTAAACCACACCCATCAAATGTATATACAGTGGTGCCCCGCAAGACGAATGCCTCACAAGACGAAAAACCCGCTAGACGAAAGGGTTTTCCGTTTTTTGATGCACTTCGCAAGACGAATTTCCCTATGGGCTTGCTTCACAAGACGAAAACGTCTTCCAAGTCATGCGATTTTTTCTGCTCCCCCCCTTTTTCTAAGCCGCTAAGCCGCTAAGCCGCTAATAGCCTTTTAGCCACTAAGCCGCTAAGCCTTTAATAACCGCTAAACCGCTAATAGCGCTAAGCCGCTAAGCCGCTAATAGGGTTGCTTCGCAAGACGAAAAAACGGCTAGATGAAGAGACTCGCGGAACGGATTATTTTCGTCTTGCGAGGCACCACTGTATTAGTGAAAATAGTATACAAAACTGCATGATATTAAGAAGAATTCTGTGATGGATTCCACAAGAAAAAAATGACCACCGATGGAGATCCATCATTTTCCCACACCATATTATCATTAGAGTTATGAGAGCAGGATTTTCTAATCTGGACCATGTGCAGAGTATAATCAGTAAGCTCTCCACACCAAGAAAGGAGTTCCCAAGTTTGACCTCAACTTGTCTTTAAACTTGTTACAGAAAAAAAATGTTATAAATACAAATCAACATATTGCTCTTAAGCAGCGAGCGACGCAGCCCAGTTTCATTTAAGTTCCTATTTGTTAATATAGTCCAAGAACTATTCTCTGAGATGCAGATAAGCAACTCGCTTCTCCAATATGCTGGGAAATTCTCTGAGAGAGATGCAGATTCTCAGGGATGAGTCATCGATTAGCATAACATTGAAACAAAGACCCCACCCTCTTTTTGCCACTTTAGCTGCACAAACACATTCTGCAGTTCGCTGAAAAACAAGACATTCTGCAAACGCAAACCTCCGCATAATGCACATTAAGCATGCCTTTTACGATTTTTGGGAGACCAATATATTTGCTCCAGAAAAACACCTAGTGCATGGAATTCAGAGGCTATCAGCCAGTTACCTCTGAGAGGACTAGCTGCTTATTTTATTTCAAAAAGAGATTAAAAAGTCACCTCTTCCCCACCACACTGACAAACCTTTCGAAAAATGTCCTCTCCTGAAAAAAAACAACATTCCTTTTTTAAGAGGCCATTTTTGCCCTACCTCCCAAACTTAAAATAAGAGCTTTGACTGGGAAACTTTTCTCAGCTCTAGTAAGCTTGCCTAAAGAATAAAGAATTGTGTGATCTTGGTGAGGGAGGAAAATAACCACTTTTTTTTTTACCATCAGGAAATGAATTAACCAGCCACCATTTTCTCTGGTGCTATCAGGTTCCACCTAAAACATCTGAATTATTGCTGATTCAGATGAGTGCCAGCTGTTCTTCACGGGGAGTTATACACGTATGTGCCAGTTTTATACAATTTAATATCCACAACAAATTACATCTCAGCCCCTTTAGGGACCGAACCTTTAAAATTCAATTTTGTAGAACTATAATTAGTTAAGATTAAAGGGGGGGGGTCAGTGAAGAAGAAGGAGAAGAAGAGAGAACTTGAATTTTATTGCTCCTCATTGGAGAAAATCTTCTAGGACTAGAATGGTATGTAATGTCCACCCAAATATTGAGGTGCATGAACCCACCATCCCCAACAATGGAAAAGATGCCTACGTCAGATGCTGCCTCACGTTCTCAGAGAGAAGCTATTTTCACCTCTATTCTGAATGGAATGTACGGCAGGTCACCAATCCTGGCATCCAATGAAAGGTGGACATTTTTAATGGGGCGTGTCCAAGAGAGGAGAGGTGGAGCCAGAGGAGAAGAACTGAGCAAGAAAAGGAAGCAGCAATAAGAACATAAGTAAACAAGAAGAGCTTTCTGGATTAAGCCATTGGCCTTTCCTGTCCAGCATCTTATTCTCACAGGGGCCAACTATATGCTTCCATCATCACTGCCTCCGATTGTGGAGGCCAAGCATACAACAGTCTCTTCCATGAATCTGTCAAATTCTATTTAAAAAAGGTATTAAAATATAATTTTAGCAAAAAAACCAGAGGCATTTTTACTGGGGTTAATTGGCGAGGAAATTCACAAAAAAGATGTAACTTTGTTTATGTACGCCACAAAGGCTGCAAGAATCCTCCTGGCTCAAAGATGGAAGCAGCAAAAACTCCCCACCCTGGATGGTAGAATTCGCGGAACTGGCGAAGTTGCCGGGGGAAATCAGGAATCGACCAGATGAAAGATTTCAAAAGGACTGGGGCAAATTTATTTATTATTTGAAAGAAAATTGCAAACATTTGAAAACGTTTGTAGCTTTAACATGAAATGTTTGGTAATGTGGAATTAAGGAGCTAATTCACAAATGAGAAGGGTATTCTAAAAATTGATATAAGGTAAAGAAGTGACTATTGAAATGCGATAGATACGTTAAAGTTATAGGGAAGTCCAAAAAGAGGGAACGAAGGAAGTTGATGCTCTTTTTGAGTAATAATGTACGCTGTAGATATGTGAAATGTAATGAAATGAAATATGGAAAACGCAATAAAAACCATGATAAAAAAAATCTGTCAAATCCTTTTGTGAAACCATCTAGGTCAGTGGTCATTACTGCCTATTGTGGGAGCGAGTTCCACAGTTTAACGATGAAGTAACACTTTCATTTATCTATCCTGAATTTTCCAACATTTAGCATCATTGCATATCCATGAGTTCCAGCACATCGTGGATTCTCAAGGGGATTATTTTGCAAGGGAACATTGGCAAGACATGCAAAGAGACCATTATTCCCGGGATTGGGGCGAAAGCAAAATTTGCAGGCCTCTGATTTTGTCTTCTCGCTACTGCCTCAAAGCCAAGGTCTTTCTAGGCTAGCATCCTGTTAAGATGTTCATATTAGGATTTCACAAGTACCAGATGAATCCAAGATGATTCAAGTCACTGTTGCAATAATAACCTGCCAGTACTTATAAAGTCCCTTTCCATTTAGCTCTCCTTTCTTCCCTGCTCCTCCCCCCTTCCCCGATCCTCCTTTCTGCCTCATCAGATATCTAAAGGAAATATCATTTCTGTGATGCTTTCTCCTTCGCCACATGTCTGAATGAAAGCAACCAGCCTAGTCTGTGGTTATTTGTTTAGTTGCCGAGCTGAACAAATTAGATTAGCACAACAGCATTCAGTGGAGGTGGCAAAAAAGAAGATAAAATGAAATAAAATAAAAATGGGAAAGCAGGAAGATGCTTGGGTGCTGTCATCATGGCGATTAACCCTGCCTCTGTGGTGGTCTCCATCACACCACCATTAAGCTGTGAGGTGAGGTCTTGCTCCCGACCTCCTTCTCGTGCCGTCAGTGTAAGAGACGCCAAGGTGGGCAAAAACTCTGATGTGAAACTCAAATAACTAGGAGAGAAAGGCCTCAACAAATAAGTTGGATGCGGTTACCTTCAGGCTGCCTTGACAGGGACATGGAAAGGTAAGGTGAGCTCTAATGGATCAGGCTAAAGGTCCTTCTGTTCCAAGATTCTGTTCTCACAATGCTCCAATGGGAAGCATGCAGGTAAGGTAAAAGGTAAAGGACCCCTGGAGCGTTAAGTCCAGTCAAAGGCGAATATGGGGTGCAGCACTCATCTCACTTTTCAGCCCAAGGAAGCCAGCGTTTGTCCACAGACAGCTTTCCAGGTCATGTGGCCAGGAGGACTAAATTGCTACTGGCACATGGAGCACCGTGACGGAAGCCAGAGTGCACAGAAACGCCGTTTACCTTCCTGCCACAGCGGTACCCATTTATCTACTTGCACTCGTGTGCTTTCAAACTGCTAGGTTGGCAGAAGCTGGGACAGAGCAATGGGAGCTCACCCCGTCACATGGATTCAAACAGCCGACCTTTCGATCATCAAGCTCAAAAGGTTCAGTGGTATAGACCACAGAGCCACCCGCTCCCACTCATCTCTGGGATAATCCATTCCACCTTACTAAAGGCAGAGTGTATGTGGCAAATTCACCCCCACCCAAAAGTGAGAGTGGCATAGACTGGTCTTCCGCTGCAAGGACCATCACGTTTAGCTAAGCCTTGGCCAACTGATGCTCTCTAGATATTTTTGGACGACAACGCCAATCAACCCTGACCAGCAGAGAAAGTGGAATGAGCCTTCCTCTGTTAACAAACAAGGGAATTCTGGGATGAGGGATGCACTCAGGTAACTCAGAGAGAGAGAGAGAGAGAGAGAGAGAGAGAGAGAGAGAGAGTGTTCAGAGTTCCAAATGCATGCAAGTTCTAAGATCATATTGAGTCCGACAACTTGAGAATTGCTTAAGTTTCAGAGATATGTGTCCCACATGAACAAATTCTTTCTTCTTTCATCATTGCTTTCAACAACACTCTTCTTTCATTCTTGCACAGACAGGTTTAACTGGGGGGGGGGGAGTCCACTTCTTTTCAAAAGAGAAGCCCTCAAGAAATCTTAACTTCGTGTTTGATACGGCGGGTGGAGCCGAGCCTGAGAAACTCAGGGAGCAAAACATAAAAATAAAAATAAAACCCTCTGTTATCATGACAATAAAGCCCTCTTTTTCCAGATGCCAGAAAGGCTTGTTTCTATATTTCAAACATCAGATGTTGGTTATTTTATTCTCTCCCCCCCCTTTCAAAGTGGTTCTGAAGTGTCCCTCCTGCTGGCTCCTTTGCTCTCCTTTCCTTTCATTTCCTATCATAAGCACCACACTCTGTTGTCGGCCTTTATTTCTGAGCCAAGCTCACCAGGAGGCCTGCAGAGAGATTGCCCGGACCTTCTACGCACCGGCTCCTCGGAAAGGATTGAAGTAGGCGAGGCCTCCCCATCTGCCGCAACAACCCAGACTCTATCCAAATCTGGCCCAGAATTCTGCTACCCTTCAGCTTAGAAATGGAGAGAAAACTGACAACCAAAGTCTCTGTTCCTCAACCAGGGCAAGGGGTTTGGAATAGCCAGACTAGCACCCACACCGACTGTTGCAGCTCCCATTGCCTCTCACCAGGGGATATGTTGCCTATGACCAAGGATGATGATTTCTGTTTACACCCCATCATTCCTCCCAGCGGATCCCAAGGCAACAAATCCACCAATAATATAAAATATTTCAAAAGAGGAGCCTTCTAAACACAGATGAAACATTCAGTCAGTGATATCAGGGTAACCAGCAACAGTTATCTCTCAGCCATCACATGCTTGAAAGACCTGCATCGGCTCCCAGTACGTTTCCGAGCACAATTCAAAGTGTTGGTGTTGACCTTTAAAGCCCTAAATGGCCTCGGCTCAGTATACCTAAAGGAGCATCTCCACCCCCTTCGTTCTGCCCGGATGCTGAGGTCCAGCGCCGAGGGCCTTCTGGCGGTTCCCTCACTATGAGAAGCAAAGCTACAGGGAACCAGGCAGAGGGCCTTCTTGATAGTAGTGCCCACCCTGTGGAATGTCCTCCCATCAGATGTCAAAGAGATAAACAACTACCTGACATTTAGAAGACATCTGAAGGCAGCCCTGTTCAGGGAAGTTTTTAATGTGTGACATTTTTTAATGTGTGACAGTTTTTAATGTGTGATTCCCCCTTGGCAGTAGTGCTGGTGGCATCAGTCTCAGCAGCCCGGAGCCAGCCTGGTAGCACAGTTGGTTCTGGCTAACTTCAGAAGCTGCTCGCTGCCATGGCGCCTGCCATTTTGCCTCGCTGGAAGTCCCCATATGATGTGTCTTGTGCCGTTGAACCAATCACACAACATTCATTCCCTACTAATAAATCTACAACACTTAAAATATAAACTTGGGGACATTAAATGAAATCCAGGGACATTCCGGGGACGGATTTTGTCCGGGGACAGATTTGTAAATCCGGGGACTGTCCCTGGGAAACGGGGACATCTGGTAACCATATGATAGCTTCCCCCCAATAAATTTGTACAATCTTCTTTTAAAGCCATCTACGCTGGCAGCCATCACTGTCTTCTGTGGGAGCAAGTTCCATCGTTTAACTATGTGCTGCGTGAAGGAGTCCCTTTTTAAAACCTTTCTGCAATCTGAGAACATTCAGTTTCATTGGATGTCTACGATTACTAGTGCTATGAGAGAGGAAGAAAATTTTGTCACTGTCCACTTTCTGCCCTGCATAATTTTATAAACTTTTAACAATAAGCCACTCTGAGAAAGGTGCATAAATGCACATATTTGCAACCATGCAATTGTCACATTCAGACTTTACATTTCCAAGGAAACATTGGGGAGAGGGACACTTGCAAAAGGGCCCTGCAAATGGGATTCTGCATGGTGGACTCTGATTTCTGAGGGACGGGAAGGCTCCTGCAGACACACGTGGCGCTCTAACCCCTTCCCGTCAAATCCAGCACACTAGTGGTTGGGTAATTTGAAAGGGGATGTGTGTAATTACAAGGGAAGCTTTACTGGATTAATCAATTTAACATCGCCTCTGATGGTTCTTGAAGCAACTCAATGCTGATAATCAGAATGGCTTGATAATCCCCGCTAATCAATGGGCGTGGAGAGATGGGGGGAAGCCTTTTGCTCTTGTTGCAAAATGTGCATTGGAGAGGAATTAGTCGGCCCTTTGTTGTTGTTGTTGTTAAGTGAATTCAGTCCCTATGGAAGGACCAGGCTGATAGACTTGGAGAACGGAGGCCCAAGTATGTCGGCACAGCAGCAGAATCGCCGCCATGCCACACACATGCTCCCCTTGTTAGGGTCGATGTAACTTTGCTAAGGTGAATGAGCATCATCAGCTCATATTGTCATGATTTGTGTTGTTGTTGTTTAGTCGTTTACTCGTGTCCGACTCTTCGTAACCCCATGGACCAGAGCACACCAGGCACTCCTGTCTTCCACTGCCTCCCACAGATTGGTCAAACTCATGTTAGTCGTCTCAAGAACACTCTCCCACCACCTTGTCCTCTGTTGTCCCCTTCTCCTTGTGCCCTCCATCTTTCCCAACAACAGGGTCTTTTCCAAGGAGTCTTCTCTTCTCATGAGGTGGCTAAAGTACTGGAGCCTCAGCTTCATGATCTGTCCTTCCAGTGGGCACTCAGGGCTGATTTCCTTCAGAATGGATAGGTTTGATCTTCTTGCAGTCCATGGGACTCTCAAGAGTCTCCTCCAGCACCATAATTCAAAAGCATCAATTCTTCAGCGACCAACCTTCTTTATGGTCCAGCTATCACTTCCATACATCACTTCTACTGACCTCAAAATCAGAAGAGGGCTCTTTAAAGCCTTGATTTCTTCTCTGGCGTGCATTGAGATCTGAGCCAAAGAAGAATTTCTGGTTTATTTCTCCACCAACCTTGTGGTCCCTCAAAGCCATTTACAGTAGCCCTCCCACCCTCCTGTTCTTTCTACCCCTACCCAAAAAGTGGCTTGGGGGGGGGAGCAGCAAAATGTATGGAGAAGAGACCACTTCATTATATCCCTCCTCCTTTCAGTGCATCAGGGAACAATGTATGTAGCCCAGGGCTGGATTTAGGTTTGATGAGGCCCTAAGCTACTGAAGGTAATGGGGCCCTTTATATGTCCAGCTGTCCTTTGTTAACAACAAATTGTCATTCTATTGTGTTGAATATATGCTATATGGTAATTTATGGTAATAGGTATCTAAAGCCATTAGCACATAGCAAATATCGCATTAATAGCGATATTTTAGGGAGCAGGCTAGCAGGCGGGGCCCATGACCACCTCATGAGAAGAGAAGACTCCCTGGAAAAGACCCTGATGTTGGGAAAGATGGAGGGCACAAGGAGAAGGGGATGACAGAGGACGAGATGGTTGGACAGTGTTGTTGAAGCTACTAATATGAGTTTGACCAAACTGCGGGAGGCAGTGGAAGACAGGAGTGCCTGGCGCGCTCTGGCCCAGGGGGTCACGAAGCGGTGGACACGACTAAATGACTAAACAACAATGCAGACTTTAGTATATGCATTTTTTGACTGGAGAGCTCCGTTGGAAAATTGGGAGGAGTAAGTTTCAAAGGGCGCTCATGTTTCGGATTGCACCTTGTTTCAGAAACTACAAAAGAGGTATGTTTGCTTTCAAACACATTTCCCTCTCCCCACCCCAGGGGTGTGCACAGATTGGAATTTGTCCATTGTAATCTGCAAACTCAATATGTGTACCGGTCTGACAACACAACTGATACATTTAAGAGCTGTTCTGAGGACTACCCCTTTTAAATTATTATTACTGAACATTTTACAGTTGCTTGGAGCAGCTAGTAACTTCATTGTGTCCGCAAAGGGGGGTGGGGAGAGAAACAAATTAAAATGTTCCTAGGGAATGACTGCATATTGCCATACACAGTCTCTTTGTGGGGAATTGTACAGAGAAAAAGATGGTTGCTCCCATGTACATTTTTTCCCACCCACAAAGTCACTGTTAGCCTTTCATGGGCATTATACAGGGGTGGTGGTGCAATGGGTTATTCCTGTGGTGCAATGGGTTATTGTGTCTGGCTGTTAACCAGAAGGTTGGTGGCTTGAGCCCACTGAGGGCAGGAATCCTGCCTTGTCGGGGGTTGGACTAGATGACCCTTGGGACCCATTCCAACACCACAATTTTATGATTCCATATGTCCTCTGTACAGCTGCCCAGGAAGCCGCTGCCCATTATGATAAATGATTGCTTCCAGAATAGAATTACAGAAGGGTTTTTTCACCCCACAGATACTGTAGGTTGTATTGTCACTCCTACTCAGAGTAGACCTATTGGAATTAATGACCACGACTAATTTAGATCCATTGATTTCAGCGAGTCTTCTCTGAGCTGCATACAACCCCACTGAAGTTAAAACTGCAGATTTAGTTTTAAAAAAAATCAACCCCTCTTCCCAGGAGACTGTGAATTGTAGTTCTGTGAGGACAATAGGGGTCTGTTAAGGGCTCTCAACATCCTTAACTAACTACAATTCCCATGATTCTTTGAAGGAAGCCACGGCTGTTAAACTGGTATACGAGTGCTTTAAATGCATGTGTTGCACATGGCTTTAATTTCTCCCTCATCCCTGAAGAGAAACAAGTTTTTCCCCATGCCTGAGCTAATTTTGGCCTTAAAATAACAACACGGGGAGCCCAGAATTCCAAGCAATAGGTCACTGGGACTGAAACAAGGTTTAAATAAATAAATCTAGGGGAGAAATAATAAGAAAGAAACCCACCCCTTCTCATTTGCAGTTCACTAGAACTGTCCAAATCTCTCATGGCTCTATGCTAACGCCGGCCACAGCTTAGTCTGATCTCTAATTTTACATCCGCTGGTTGTAAGAGGCCCCGGTGTGCAGACCTCAAATGTCAAGAATCCACTCTGGTGATTAAGGGAGGCTGCGGCTTCCTCCTTCCGCCACAGTCGTATCAACCTGCGGTTCTGGGTTCTGTGCCTTGCCTGCTCCTTCCTGGGTCTTTCCGCCGAACAGCCAGGAGAGAGAGAGAGCTGCTGCCTTGCACTGAGAATGGAGGAAAACACACACACACACTTCCATCTCTGGAGAGTAAACAGATTAGCTTTGGACCTCTTCCAGGGTCTTAGCACCACTTCAACCTTAATTAAGCCCTCAAAGTAGAGCATGCGGCCAACTTAAGGGGCTCAAAGACTTTCTCATAGCCGCAGATGAGACCCACGTCTCCTCGGCTGCATCGTGACCTTTGGACAGGAGGATGAAGATGGTGAGGATGAAGGCTGCGGCTCCGTCGCTGACAGGAGTAAGGCCCTGTCGGCGTGTAGCACCTGTGCTCAGAAACGTGCCCTGGTTGCCAATTTGCTACCGGGCCAAGTTTGAGGTGTTCCTATCAGTGTTTTTACAAAATGTTGGGTGCCCTCCCATCTTTCTGCTGAGTGGTGACAAGTGCTCATGGGGTTCCAGGCCCTCACCCAGGGTCTGTAGTCCTTTGGAGACTTGAGGCATGGCGGAGACGGTTGTAGCTTTAAGAAATACAGTGGTACCTCAGGTTAAGTACTTAATTCATTCTGGAGGTCTGTTCTTAACCTGAAACTGTTCTTAACCTGAGGTACCACTTTAGCTAATAGGGCCTCCTGCTGCCGCCACACCATCAGGGCATAATTTCTGTTCTCATCCTGAAGCAAAGTTCTTAACCCGAGGTAATATTTATGGGTTAGTGGAGTCTGTAACCTGAAGCGTATGTAACCCGAGGCACCACTGTATGCTTTATTAACCTTTTTACACCTTCAGTCTGCATGGGGGGACTCCAGGCCTTACAGAATGGTCATTTCAAGAGGGGCTGCAACATTGCAGCCCTGAAGTCCAAAGCATTCCTCCCAGTCAGCTCTGCAGCCAGCCTGCCCCAAAATGGACCCCAGCCGTTCTTCCTTTCTTCTTCCCAGAAGCGCTTGCTAGCAGACTCTCTTTTGCTGTCACCTTAAACACCCAATTCCCAAGACAACCTTCCAAACCCCTAGTCCCTGTCCACACCTCAAGGCAAAGGGGGCAGACAGTTCTCTTGCACAGCAGATGGCTCCCAATGGCCCTGCATTGCTTCTTAATGGCTCTAGCTTGGCTAAGTCGTTTTTGCATAGGCTAGCCCAGGAATTCCTCTGCAGCCCTGTATTTCTCCCTTCACACCCCAAATAATCAAAACCCTACCATTTGCAGATGGTGACAGCAGTCACAAAAGTAAAAGATGCCTGCTTCTTGGGAGAAAAGCATTGACAAACCTAGACAGCATCTTAAAAAGCAGAGACATCACCTTGCCAACAAAGGTCCGTATAGTTAAAGCTATGGTTTTCCCAGTAGAGATGTATGGAAGTGAGAGCTGGACCATAAAGAAGGCTGATCACTGAAGAGTTGATGCTTTTGAATTCTGGTGCTGGAGGAGACTCTTGAGAGTCCCGTGGACTGCAAGAAGATCCAACCTATCAATTTTTAAGGAAATCAGCCCTGAGTGCTCACTGGAAGGACAAATCCTGAAGCTGAGGCTCTAATACTTTGGGGAGGTAGGACTAGGAAAAATCCCTGTCTGAAACCTTATCCATGTACAGAGTTCTGAACTAGATGGCTTGAGTCAGTATCTACAAAGCATCTAGCTCTGCTCCTGAGGTGCTGTCCGAAGATGCCTTAATTTTGCCTGCTGGCAGGGCCACCTCCCAGACCCCCTTCTTTCCCCATTCATAATCTGGACGCCCAAAATCTGCAGACCCAACTCTGGCTGCCACTTCTGTGCCATAAGCACATCCCAGTGTCCCAGGCAATGAAATACTGCCATTCCAGAAAGGCAAGCTGGCTTAGGAGACAGCCTTGACATGACACTATATTTTTTAAAAGGCTGGTGTTTAACTCATCCTCCAGCATGAATTATGCCCTGTATTTGTTGGCTGGGGCTAAATTGATTCATAATGATTTGTACCTCTCGCCTGCCCAGTAGCTTTTTATTAGACACCACAGATGTCTTAATAACACAATTCGTTTGGCTGTGGCATCTCCTCTAACCAACTTCTCTCCTGACCCAGAGTGAGCTGTGAGGGAGATTTATTCTAGGCGGTGGCCTGGAGACCAGGTTCACAAACAAAAGTGGGGGCCTGAGTTGCTCGTGAATGTGCTAAATCTCAAAGGGTTTTTGCAGGCGGTCAAAGAGTTTTGATAATAATTGAGAGGGGGGCTTCAGTTGAAAGGAGGAAGGGGTTATGTGCAGAAACATACCTATCATCGCATCCCTTTTTACCACTTGAGGCTAATCAGGACGTGCCACCTCCCCCTTCCCTGCCGCTTCTGCTGTTGCTGCTGGCACCGCTCCCTGTCCACCTGCCACTGCCTCAATTTCTGGTGAGATCTCACAAAAAACTGCACAAGATCTTGGACGCTCGCAAAATTCTGTGCCATTTCAGCCAGTCCCAGAGGTGTGGTACCCATGGAAGCTGCTGCCTTGGGAGTTCGGCTGCCTCAGGTTGCCTAAAGCCAGAGCCGGCTCTGATCATCATAAATACAGGACTGTGGAATGGGAAGGGATCTGAGAACGTGATGCCTTACTCAGTGAAGGATCTACAAAGACATCTGATAGATGTAGGACAAAGCTATCAATGACTGGTAGCCCATATAGGGAAGTTTTAATGCTTGATGTTTTATTATGTTTTTATATTTTTTGGAAACTGCCCAGAGTGGCTGAGCAAACCTAGTCAGATGGGGAGGTACTGTTGTTGTTTAGTCGTTTACTCGTGTCCGACTCTTTGGGACCCCATAGACCAGAGCACACCAGGCCCTCCTGTCTTCCACTGCTTCCCGCAGTTTGGTCAAACTCATGTTAGTAGCTTCAAGAACACGGCCCCACCATCTCATCCTCTGTCGTCCCCTTCTCCTTGTGCCCTCCATCTTTCCCAACATCAGGGTCTTTTCCAGGGAGTCTTCTCTTCTCATGAGGTGGTCAAAGTCTTGGAGCCTCAGCTTCAGGATCTGTCCTTCCAGTGAGCACTCAGGGCTGATTTCCTTCAGAATGGAGAGGTTGGATCTTCTTGCAGTCCATGGGACTCTCAAGATTCCCCCCCAGCACCATAATTCAAAAGCATCAATTCTTTGGCGATGGTCCAGCAATCTGGACTTTCTGGTTCTTTATGGTCCAACTCTCACTTCCATACATCACTACTGGAAAACCATAGCTTTAACAATATGGACCTTTGTCGGCAAGGTGATTTCTCTGGATTTTAAGATGCTGTCTAGGTTTGTCATTGCTTTTCTCCCAAGAAGCAGGAATACTACTACTACTACTACTGATAATAATGTGGGATGTAATCCACTGAGAGCAGTCAAGTACAACATTCCTTGTTTTCCTAGAGTGTACATGCAAGGGAATGTTTGGTCCAGCCAGTCGAAACTTCCTGTTCCTCCTGGCCTGGAGCATCCTTCCTTGCATGTGACAAGTGGGTGGGCATGACCTTTCCAGACCTGATGAAAGTCCAAGGCATGCTGCCACTCTCTCTCTTTTCCATCTACTTTTCATCCTGCGAACTTCCTGGAATGAACTGCAGGCTGCCAGCCCAACAGTCCCCCAGGTCAGCTTCCTTATGGGATAAACCTGTTAGTATAAGTTTGTAACTCTAAGCCTTAAGCCTGCCTTCAGGAATCACACTGTGCTATGCCTGATCATGAGTAAACTATATATATATATATATATATATATATTTGCTTTCGTAGATTTTCACGGGTACAGGAATGCAGGTTTTGGTGTCTTCGGGTGTCTTCCCGTGTAAGAGTCGGGGTGTCTGGGCGACGTTTCGACGAGGTCTCACTCGTCATCTTCATAAGAGTCGGGGTGTCTGGGCGACGTTTCGACGAGGTCTCACTCGTCATCTTCATGAAGATGACGAGTGAGACCTCGTCGAAACGTCGCCCAGACACCCCGACTCTTACACGGGAAGACACCCGAAGACACCAAAACCTGCATATATATATATATATATATATATATATATATAGTCCATTAGCACCTTAGAGACCAACTAAGTTTGGTATCTGAAGAAGTGTGCATGCACACAAAAGCTTATACCAAGAACAAACTTAGTTGGTCTCTAAGGTGCTACTGGAGATATAGATAGATAGATAGATAGATAGATGATAGATAGATAGATAGATAGATATAGATATATATATAGATATATAGATATATACTGAGTCAGACCAACATGGCTACCTACCATTTTCTTTTTATTGCTTATGAATAAGACTGTGGTGTCTTTATTCTTTTAGGAGGGATTCAAGGGGTCTTAGCAGGAAAATATTAGAACACATTTCAATCTGGACAAGCCGGATGGAACTGCGTATTGTCTTAAGAAACTCACACACGAGTTTGCAGCTAGTTTTCTGCTGTGTAAAGGGGAATGCACTCTGCTAAGTAAAGAAACTTGCTAACGCAAGTTAGGAAGGATATTAATAAACAATATATCCTCTCCTGCCACCCTGAACCTTCCCACAGATAATAATAATGCAAACCGAATCCTAATTTCTCCCTCATTCCTCCTTGCCACTCAGATGTGTATATGAAAAGTGCCTGATTGGATCCCCTCGATTTGCCCGCTCCGAGGCCAACCCAGCCTTTTCACCCCAGGGAATGTGCTGAATGGCCTTTAGTGTAAGAATAGATGGACCTTTGGCTTTACCCTAACAAAGCAATTTGCTACTTTGTTTATAATTATTATCCATACCAGCGTCCCCTTCACCTCGGTCAAGTACTCCTTGCTTGCTTCTTGCTTTGTGGATGTCTAATTTCCTCTTTGCTGCTAAACTAAACAAACAAGCAAGCAAAGAAAATTTAATGCATTAGCTTTTTTGAAGAGAGAGAGAGAGAGAGAGAGAGTGAAGAGGGGGAATGGAGGAGGGGGAAGAGAACCATGGTTCGAAATGATAAAAGGTTATATTCAACTTCAGCTGAAGAGCCTCTTTGATAATTACTGTTATCTGCTGATCCATAAAACTGCAACAGTAAACCAAAAACAAACAAAAAAATGCCCTGACACTTTAATAGCAATGTGTTTTTAGTGTAGGGACACATCGCCTCCCCCCGCCACCCCCAAATCTGCAAGCTTGTGTCTCCTCGCCTTCGAATTCTTCATTTCTTCTCAGCCCCTCTGACAGGCTGCGCTGACAAGCGGGATTCAGAGAGCGAACAGAACTGCCAGAGGTCACTGCTAATTATCGCTAAACTTTTTGCAGATTCACATTGCGATTGGGCAGAGGCAGGAAGAGGGCAAGAGAGAGCGGGCGAGGAGAGGAGGCAATGGGGGAGCTTTGCTGAGAAAGGCAATATGGAGATATCTATCATCTATCTATCTATCATCTATCTATCTATCTATCATCTATCTATCTATCTATCATCTATCTATCTATCTATCATCTATCTATCTATCTATCTATCTATCATCTATCCATCGGTATATCTCACATACAATTACGCACACTTAAGAGCAACAAGGAAGAACAGGACAGCATAGCAACCGTGGTCGTGTTATTAATGGGAATCGTCCATAAAGTACATTTCCCGTGAAAAACAATTTACAGCTTCAGTCGTATATGCAGCCACAATCACCCTAGACATAGCACTGCACCAAATTTTAGAGGGGGTCTTGGCGGGGGCAGTTTGGAGAGGTAAAGGTAAAGGGACACCCTGGCCATTAGGTCCAGTCGTGACCGACTCTGGGGTTGCGGCACTCACCTCGATTTATTGGCTGAGAGTACAGCTTCCGGGTCATGTGGCCAGCATGACTAAGCCACTTCTGGCGAACCAGAGCAGCGCACAGAAATGCCATTTACCTTCCCGCCGGAGCGGTACCTATTTATCTACTTGCACTTTGAGGTGCTTTCGAACTGCTAGGTTGGCAGGAGCAGGGACCAAGCAGCAGGAGCTCACCCCGTCATGGGGATTCGAACCACCGACCTTCTGATCGGCAAGTCCTAGGCTCTGTGGTTTAACCCACAGCGCCACCCGTGTCCCTTTTAGTTTGGAGAGGGAGGGACTCAAATCCTCTCCGCCCCCAATACATTCAGTAGCACTTTGTTGAGGATGGGGTGCAAAATTGTGAGGGGAGACTGTATCCTGCATAATGCCTCCTTTAGGCCTAGGGCACACAGCAGATACTGAGTCTCCTGAAAAGTGAATGGTCTCCCCTCCCTCCCTCCTCCCCAGAGATACGAACTCCGAGCATAAAATTTATCGGTTTGCAGATCTCCTTCCCCTGAAATGTCCTGAGGGGGTGCCAGGCAATATTCAGATTCTTTTTAGGCCAGTCATAGGCAAGCCACACACACCCCTGGCAAAAAACCCCACAGCCCTCACTTCTACCTTATACGTTTCTACTTAACAGTAATATTTACATTC
Organism: Podarcis vaucheri; assembly: GCF_965113315.1. NCBI lineage: Eukaryota > Metazoa > Chordata > Lepidosauria > Squamata > Lacertidae > Podarcis > Podarcis vaucheri. The sequence goes on from NC_138749.1 coordinate 5,103,592, forward strand.
ATTACTGTATACATGTTTGCCTCTGGCCACCTCCATGTGGCCCTTGAAAGACTGTCAGGAAGGAAAAGTGGCCCTCAGGTGAAAAAGAAAAAAAAGTTTCCATACCCCAATCCACTGAGTTGTGAGTATAATACATTGATGGGGTGCTGTAAAGATTTGTATAGTCCAACAGTACTTTGCTCACAAGTCTGAATCACGATACACAAGAGGAGAGTTGCATGGCCTTTCAGCATTGTTCCATTTTTAGTAACCGATAGACTTATCTTTCCTGGAACGTCATAGTGAAGACGGACACACTGAGGCATGAACTTGGCCCCATTTGTGGTTAACAACCTTTCAATATTGCTAGGTGGGATGTGAGAGAATTCTGGCGGAAATGGAAACAGGAGCAGAAATCGCCCATACAGTGATGCCCCACAAGACAAATGCCTCGCAAGACGGAAAACTTGCTAGACGAAAGAGTTTTCCGTTTTGGAGGTGCTTCGCAAAACGAATCTCCTATGGGCTTGCTTCGCAAGACAAAAATGTCTTGCGAGTTCCTGCGGGTCCCCCCTTTTTTCTAAGCCGCTAAGCCACTTATCAGCTGATCCGATAAGCCGATAAGTCGCTAAAAGCCGCCAATAGTGCTAATCCGCTAATCCGTCAATGGGCTTGCTTCACAAGACGAAAAAACTGCTAGATGAAGAGAATCACAGAACGGATTCTTCGAGTATATTTCACATAGGCAGTACACAAATAATATGTAATCGACTACACGCCCCCCCACTCTATTTGCATTTCCTTGCAATGGAATAAATGGGGTGGAATAGCGTAATGGCAAATTAATTTTGCCATGGTGGACAGAGAACTGAATAGCATTATTGTTATTGTTTTTGCAGAAGACAAACTGCAGAAGAATGGAAGCAATGTCTCATGAGAAAGTGACGCCTCCTTGCGTCCCTAGTTGCTAGGCAGGAGGATGGAAAACTTCTGTAATGGAGGCAAACAGTTAGCTATGCAAGCAAGGACAGGAAGAGGTTGCCTTTGGCTGCCCCTTTACGCTGCAAAGCCCACCGTCAAGGAGAGATGATGTCATTTCAACAGAAGGAGGGGACCTACTTAGAAGCAGAGATAGAAGGGGGGAAATGCCTGGTGCCAAAAGACTTGCAAGATTGAGGGCAGCAAATGGCCTTTAATGTTTTGCTTGCAGCTCCACCATCCCGCGCCCTGTCAGCATGTGAGGAATGAGTCTTCCGGGCGGTAATGTGTGTTAAAGAAAGCCGTTTATTTGGGTGGTTTTCCCCAGTGGAATGCCCTTGCCTTGTCTGCTCTGCCTTACATCTAGTTAAGGAGAAAAGCAACTTCTCCCCCCAACCCCCTTGGGACGCAGGAGAAATTTGTTCGGTCCGCTCTTTGCAGCCAACAAGCCCAAGTTGTCAGTCATGAACTTGGATGGAATGCGACCAACAATCAGGTTTTCTACAGATTTTGGAATGCGGTCAGTTCCCCCAAATATGCATTTCAAAGCATGAAGTACTTACAACATGTATATTTTAGGGGAGTATGCACTTAACAGTGTATGAAAACAAAAGTCTATTTTATGGGAGGAATGTGTGAAAAAATCATAAAATTTGAATGTGATTTGTTTTCCTGGCTTTTTTTAAAAAAAAAGAATCTGCAATTGAGCATATGTAAATGTGACATTGCCAACAAAGATCCGTATAGTTAAATCCATGATTTTCCCAGTAGTGATGTATGGAAGTGAGAGCTGGACCATAAAGAAGGCTGATCGCCGAAGAATGGATGCTTTTGAATTATGGTGCTGGAGGAGACTCTTGAGAGTCCCATGGACTGCAAGAAGATCAAACCTATCCATTCTGAAGGAAATCAGCCCTGAGTGCTCACTGGAAGGACAGATCCTGAAGCTGAGGCTCCAATACTTTGGCCACCTCATGAGAAGAGAAGACTCCCTGGAAAAGACCCTGTTGTTGGGAAAGATGGAGGGCACAAGGAGAAGGGGACGACAGAGGACGAGATGGTTGGACAGTGTTCTGGAAGCTACCAGCATGAGTCTGACCAAACTGCGGGAGGCAGTGGAAGATAGGAGGGCCTGGCGTGCTCTGGTCCATGGGGTCACAGAGAGTCGGACACGACTAAACAACAACAACAACAAATGTGACACAGGTCAGGGAAAGAGCAATTCCTCCTTCAACCGTGAAGCTCACTTGGGTGACCCTGAACAATCAATTTCAACCAACAGAACCTGCTGCACAGGGTTGTTGTGATGATAAAATGGGGGAGTGGGAGAATAATTCTTGCCACCTCAAGGTCCTTTGCAGAGAGGCAGGATAGCAATGTAATAGTAAAAATAACCTTTTGTTTCAGAGGATCAGTTGCTCCCTTTACTCTGGTCTTTGTGCAGAGAGGTGAAGAACTATTAGATATTCTCCTAAACTACTTTTAAGAAGTGGTTTAGCATTTCATATTTATTTTTATATATCTACACTGCTGCAATTTGTTGGTTTTCATTTTGGTTTCATATTGCAGTGCTTTATTCTGTTTTAGATTTTACACATTGTTCTGTTTTATAGTTCTAACCTTCTACTGCCAATCACCCAGGGAACAAAATAAATGTGGAGTCAATCAATCAATAATAAAATAAGTATTTCAACCTTTTAAAAAAATCACCTTGCAGGGAGCAGGGCAGCAGAAGTAGTTACTTTTAACAGTAGCTAAACCTATTCAACTATTGCAAAAGTGCTTACAAAAGGACTTCCGATTACTTTTACCAACATGTCACGAACTGGTATCTAAAGCTGCTTTCTGAAGGGGGAAAGTAATTACTGCTGGAAGTGCAACAGCAAGGATCATCCTGGTTGCAATTTAAGGGTTAATTCTGTTAGCGTTGAAGTCAACTTGTGGGGTAGCTAGTGGTGTTGCTTAGAAATCAAGCATAACGACATAATGTTGAGATTACAACCCTCAAAAACTAGCCAGTCTGCTCCCCCACAATACAATCTACAGTAGTCATTTGTGGATTAAAAGAAATTAAATGAAGTAGTTTGGTCCAAATGTTTTTGCTTTTTGCAAATATGCTCTGCTCAAACCTGGTATGAAGTGTACATGTTTGGTCTTGTATTCATAGCCAGTTACAACATTTCAAGTGATAAACATCAATTGAGCATCTTGGTCTGCCTGAAAATGGCACTTCAGATCTGATTTGTTTACTTCGTGTGTGAGTCACATTTAATAGTTATTGTCCCCAAGACTGTGAACTCAGTCTTGACCAGAAGTAGAAAGTTTTCTAAGTGGTTCCATGATTGAATAACCTGGGTTAAAATTAGTTAGTATGTGAACATACTGGAGTGCCTTCCTTTCTCAAAGGATGGACAAAATTGTGGAGTCCTTCATAAATTGGGGCCAGTAGTTGCTGAAAGTTCATGGGCTTTCTGACCAAGAGGTCCTTGAGGTCTGGTACCTGAGATGAAGGAACCCCATTGTTCCTTCACCATTGTTCCTGAGTTTATCTGTTGGGTTTGATAGTCCTGAACTCTTTGTGTGTCCACAGGTATTTCCTCTGGGTGACTACCCTGGCACCCCATGTATGTTAGTGGAAGAGGGGGAAAAAATAAATGGTAATGCTTTGAAAAAATATTTGCCAAATTCCGATTCGGAATATTCAAATACTATGGATGGGTGAGTCCAGTGCTTTCTTTCTAAAGGAATGCTTAGGGGTACTCTCATTTTCCTACTCATATTGAATTACTGCCCCTCAATGAGGCCAAACTTAGATTCACAAAATGTTTTGGGGTATGCGTACCCCTGCCTCCATATATATCTATATTCCAATCTTAAATTCAGCTCCCTACATTTGCAATCTTTTTAAAAAGTCTTCGTAAAAACTCACCAGCAGTTTGGTGAATTTGGTGCCCATTTCTCCATTGTGCATGCAGTTTTTGCTCAGCAATTTCTTCCAAAATAATGCAATTTGTGCACTACTTTTACTAACATGTGCATTTCCGTGCACAGGCATTCTGGTGCACATTCCTTGACCAGAGAACTGCACTCCAAAATTGAGAAGTGTGTGCATTTCGTAGGATGGCTGTGTGTCCCCTTTGTGCATTGTTTTGAAAAGTGTTAGGTACGTTGCCCTGTATACGCAAACTGTATCAAATCCCCACCGCCACCCTCCCTATCAAATGTATCCTATTTTCTTTCTCCATCTCCCGGCTACTTAATTAAGACACACAACAGTTCCTACTGTTCACCAGGTAACTAAGTTAGGTGAGACCCCATCCACAATTCCCTGGAGGAACAAGTCCTGGGCTTGAGGTGGCTGCAAACTTCGGAGCGCCAGGCAAACCGTCCCTTCCCACAGATCCCCGCACATCATTCATCGTAATCATAAAACATTCATTTGCGCTTCTGACCAATTGGAAGGCTCTCCTGGGAGGCCATAAAGGGGGGGCGTCGGGGTTATAATGGATGTAAATGCCAGGTGTTTAAGCTGGGTAATGGGCAATTTGCAACTCTAAGCAATATGCACAATAAGCAAACCTCACGTTATGGCACCTGATAGCGGCACGATGGCCGTTCGGAGAGAATGAAACATTTTACGACCTCTATGTGGCCCTGATCTCATGATCTAATAATAGTCCAGACAAAATTAGTTCCTGTTATAATGCGTTGGAGTTTTAGGGGGTGGTGTGTGCAGAGAGGGGCAGGCGGCGGTGGCGGCGGATGGAAATTATATATCAGGTGTCTGAGCCAGAGTTGCAAAGGATCAAATAGGGAATTGCAAAGCTAGATGCTCTATTTAAGACAATAACCTTCTGCCGAAAGTGAAGAGGTCGGAGCTGGGCCTTTCTATCACCACTTTGCCCCACTGAGCCCTTTTTCCAGAAGTCGGCAGCCGAGAAAATAAAAATAGGATCGTCCATGTGAAGGCTTGATTTACAGGCATCAGCAAGAGAAAGAGAGAGAGGAATTGATTTCACTAAAGCATCTTTTGAAAGAAGCACCCTTAAAGTTTAAGGGTGGACCATCTCGGTGAGCCTCAGCAGGAGTAAATCTGGGGGTGAGGTGAACACGGGAAATAAACTTGGTGAAGCTTTAATGAGAGATGTCACAGATAGAAACTTTGTTACTAACAGCACTTGAGCTTGCTGGACAGGAGAAGCAGAGATGTTCGAGGTTCAGTAGACCCACCACACTTGTCATCTAGAGCAACACAACAGAGTTGTGGTGCTTTGGCAACTGAGCAACTGCTTCTCTAACCCCAGACACCCTAGCCTTCACTGTGGGATTTGCCTACATGTTCAAAAGGCATGTCCAATGTTGGAAAAGAGGCAAGAGAGTTGGATGCCACCATGGGCTTGCAATTGTCCTCTCCGGTTCTCGATAAGCCATCATATTTGCATTGTGTCAATGGCTACTCATTGTAGAAATGAATGCATGGCGTGTCCATGGCTCTACATGCAACCACTTGGACACATGCATGCTGCTTACATGCAATCTGTAACCTCAGTTTTAGCAGGGTACGGTTTACTACGTGCATTTGACATGTACATGCCTAGACTCCTTTTTAAAGCAGAATCTTGAGCATTTGGAAGGTATGAAAGGCATGCAAACACAACACTACCCTCCCCCCCCACTACTATGCTCATAAGAGCCTGCTAGATCAAGCCAGTGGCCCATCTAGTCCAATGTCATGTTCTCACAATGGCCAACAAGATGCAACCAAAACCAAAACACAAGAGCCCTCTCTCCTCCTGTGGTTCCAAGCAACTTCTTAATAAGCATTGATGCCTCCGACTGTGACTGTCTTGGTACTCCATTCTCTGGTGGAATTCCGAGGTACTGCATCACCAAACTCTGGTTTAGCTCAGCTGTCCATCACACCCTGCTTTATTTCCCTTCTCTAGTTCTACATGCTGGCCCTCCCAGACACAGTCCACATGATCATAGGAATACGAGGAAGCTGATCCAGACCATTGGTCCATCTATCTGCTGGAAGTCGGCCTAAATTCATGACTGCCAACCTATCAACATCATACACATGTAAGCAACTGCAAAGTTACCTTTTGTGAGTGGTGTTCATCGTCACCTGTAGATAACAAAGGCTGAAGTTTCTTATTTTGTTTTAGAGAAGTTGAGAACTTTCATTGTCCCGCAATCACCTTTTATCAGGCAAGTTTGGGAGGCCTGGGGATTTTTATTATTCTAAATAATTAAACAAAATCAGTTTCACCAGAGAAGTTAATTGTGGAGAATGCCTCTCTTATAAAATATTTATTTCTCAGGAGTGGCTAGACTGTCCCAAGCTTAGTGATCTGTGATTGAAAGCCTTCTAAAACTTCTCTTTTGTTTAGGCAGAGGTTGTTCTCTCAATTAACACCTGGAAGTCGATGGAGTAAATTGGGGTGAGGAACCTCTAGGTCTCTAAAAGTTACTGGATTTCATCTCTCATCACCCCTGACCATTGAGCATGCTGGCTGAGACTGATGGGAGCACCACGGGTTCACCGGTCCTGATGCAGAGCAAGGAGAAGGCTCTGCAACTAGGGTTGCTAGGCAGCTAGAAGAGCCAATGACTTTAGGCGAGTCCATACCTTAAAAACTCCTTCCAAAGGAACCATGGCCAAATGAAGGGAAGAACTCTGAATGATGAACATCCACAATACTGGATAATTGCAGATTTCACTTTCAAGTGTTGATTTGTATGAGCCAAAAATGTATTACCAGATGCATGCAATAAATGCCTGACGTTGGAGGATAAAAGGCCCAGAGGTTGCTGTATTTGCATATCTATATCTCCAGGGGCTACGACAAGCAGGGGAAATGATAGAAGTTTTGAACCATCCCTGAAAGCCAGTCCAAACTTGCAAGCAGGCAAATGGCACAGTCTTCTGTACTTGCACCACTTTTATAATGCATAGAGGGGAAATTCCTTCTCTTGAAGATCAGTAATAAGTAGGATAGGGCTTTATGGCGTGGTATGGCCACCTAAGCAATGCTGAACCAAAACCACTAGAAAATGTATCAGTATCACAGACCTTGAAGCTGCTATTTGATTTTCAAGGGATGCCTTAATTGACACTAAATAGCAAGTATACTAGGAGTGGCCACATGGAGGCAATTTTTGTGGGGGGCTGTGGTAGCGAAAGAGTTAACTCAACCGCCTCACCACCTGCAGCTCTGAGGCTGCTCATGCTTTCCTGCCCACCTATGACTGCTATTTATAGAACAAAAAAATGAATGTTAACTGCATTCATGCAATTCGCATGACCCCGTTCACTTGTGTTTCAAAGGTTCACTGCATGTAGAAAATCGGGAGGCAAGATTAAGCTAGAAGCTCTCCGCTATTTGCTAGCTTTCCACATGCAAGGGGCTTTCAGAATGAGTTTCTCTCACATGAAACATTCATTCTGTGAAACTTGCATCTAGCCTGTGATTCTTGACATCTACTCTAACTGGGCATTTGCATGGCAGGTAACAGCTCTCCAAAAACTACGCCTATCAGATTATTATTTTCTTCAGTTGGCCAGTAATATTTTTTCACTCAATTTGCAAGATAGTCTAAGCGTAGCAAATTGGCTCCTTTTCTTATTGCGACAGAGCAATATTGCACAACTCTCTGGAGACAGACTCCTGTGCAGGTCTTCCAAAACTTGTCAAATGGTGCCAGGAGTCAAAATCTATTCTAGGTAATAATGGAACTGATGTCTCTGAAAAGGAAGAAGAAGGCTTTTTTGGAAGTCAAAGCCAGCAAAGAAAGAAAAAGAGGAGGGGACGTGATATTTCAATCCCCCCATCGCTTACTAATTGCTCTTATATTTATACACTTTCCAAAAAGGAGAAAATGAATGCCTTGTGGGACAGACAGCTACCCTGGTGCCAATTTAACCCGTACACAGATCTGGTTATTGAGTGACCATTGTGCAATCCATTACAAGGAGGGCAGAAATGAGCTGATTATTAGAATCCTAAATTCTCAAGCTTCCTATTACTTTGGTGGAGTCACTCCTTTGCGGCGAAGTTATTTCACAGCCACATTCAGATGCGACACATTCACAGCGACATTCAGATGGGAAATTTAAACAGAACTTTGTCCCAGATTTTGAGTTATTGGAAGTATAGGGGAAAATACTGTTCAACTGGCAATCCACTGCTTATGTTAATTCAGTGATGGTTCAATCAACTGTGTTCACACTTGGCTTGTTTTGTAGATCTCAGAGCAATCTAAGGAGTGAGTCAAGTGTGAAGGAAATTGAGATTCCCCCCCCCTTTTCTTCTTAAAAAAAGAGAGAAAACATACTTTCCAATACCAAAAAACCCCACACCCCACTATTCACCCCCCAACCTGTTAGGTTCCAGGGTTGAGTGCAATAAAAAAAGGTCTTTTCTTGCCAAGTCTTTATGAAACATCTCAAATCTTGCAGAAGATTATCCATGGGGCCACATAATTGGTGTGCTGAGATGGCTGGCAGAGAGAATAATCCATACAAAGTTTGGAAAGTTGTCAGGAGATGGCAGATGAGATGGTCCTCTCAATCATCACTGATGACCATTCTCAAGTAGTTGAGCATGCCCCATCTTTGCCCATAATAGCAAATGATACCAAGGAGCAGACACAGAAACTGAAAGGCACATGAACATGCACCTCTTTATCTATACCACAGATAAATCCTATTTTCTATTATCTGTTCTTTTAAACCCACCTTCTCCATTCCAGTGTCAACACAGTCGCTGGACACTGAGCTTCCCATGGGTGTCCTAACTCTGGACAAGCAATCGAAAAGTAGCAAGTCCACACTAAGAAATGTATAAGCCATGCTTTGCCAACCTGGTTCCCCTCCAGATGTTGTTGGACTACAACTCCCATCAGCGCCAGTGGGTACAGTGTGTTGGCGTTTTTTAATGTTTTAAATAGTTTTTACTGATTTTTATTTTATTGCTTTGTTATTATTACTTTTTGCAGGTGGCTACCTCGGGCAGTGTGAGACGTGGGTGGCGCTGTGGGTTAAACCACAGAGCCTAGGATTTGCCGATCAGAAGGTCGGCGGTTCGAATCCCCACAACAGGGTGAGCTCCCGTTGCTTGGTCCCTGCTCCTGCCAACCTAGCAGTTCGAAAGCACATCAAATTGCAAGGAGATAAATAGGTACCGCTCCGGCGGGAAGGGAAACGGCATTTCTGTGCGCTGCTCTGGTTCGCCAGAAGCGGCTTTGTCATGCTGGCCACATGACCCAGAAGCTGTACGCCAGCTCCCTCAGCCAATAAATCGAGGTGAGCGCCGCAACCCCAGAGTCGGTCACAACTGGACCTAATGGTCAGGGGTCCCTTTACCTTACCTCGGACAGCAGATGCCAAGGAGCAGAGAGAAGCAGGGAGGTGCTAGAGGACAGCACTATGTGTGTTTCCCAGGCTGTCCACTGCCCCAGTGCTGAAGTAAGATGCAGTTGCTAGCCCAGTCGGCTTTTGTGTGTGGAAAGAGTTGTGTGCATGCCACCTGCTTCTTCACCTCTGGCAGCAACAGGGCATAAGAAGAGTCCCACTGGATCAGGCCAGTGGACCACCTAGTCTAGTGACCATCGAGATGCCTGTTGGAAGCCCCCAAGCAGCTACTGGCATCAAGAGGCGTATTGCCTCTGGCAGTGGTAGCCATTGATAGCCTTAACCTTCTGTCACATTGCAAAACTGTCCTCTGTTCCACAAGACTATATTTTGTATTTTAATATTCCTCCCCCTCACATACCCTGCCCTCAAAGAAGTGAGATTTGTGGCCTTACAGGAAACTCACATCCATGTTTAATTTCAAAAAACTCACAGAGAGAGAGAGAGATACAGGCAACATCCACACAGAAGCAACCCCATTTTAAGTGATCTAATGATATTTGTTTTTTGACAGAAATTAGGCCAAATTGATTTCTTTCTCTTTTTTCAGAGATGCAAGAATGTGAATAATTTAGTATTGGGTACGAGATTTCAGCACCCTTGGTGTCTGCTAAAGGCTATTTAATAAAGAGCTCAAAACAGAAACAAGGGGGAAATCATGGAGGGTGTAATGAATAAGGTGACATTTGGAGTGGCATGGATACTGTCCCATTTCCCCTTGTGCCTGACTATCATCAAATATGCCCAGGGTGGCATTAATATGTGTTAGTGCAGGCAGAAGCCATTACTACTATTGCCACAGAGATCGAAGGGAACTAAATGGTGATCTAGTCCAATCCCCTTCAAGGCAGGAATCTCAACTAAAGCATTTTGACAGATGGCCATCGGACTCCTTCTTAAAAACCTCCACAGAAGGAGAGTCCATCGCCTTCCAAGGGAGTCCATTCCACTGTCGAACAGCCCTTACCACCATAAAGTTATTCCTGATGTTTAGTCAGAATCGAATTTGTTGTTAATTGAATCCCCTGGTTTGGGTTCTGCCCTACAGAGCAGGAGGGGGAAAAAGCTTGCTCCATCTTCTAAGTGACAGCCCTTTAGAGAGTTGAAGTGGTTATCATATCTTCTGTCAATCTCCTCCTTTCCATGCTAAGCATACCCCACCCCAACTTCCTCACACATTCTTTATAAGGCTTGGTTTCCAGGCCCTTGTTCACCTTGGTCGCCCTCCTCTGTCTGCACACTTTCCAGCTTATCAACATCCTTCTAAAACTGTGGTGCCCAGAATTGGACACAGTATTCCAGATGTGGTCTGATGAAGGCGGAATAGATTGGTACAGTCATACCTCAGGTTGAATGTGCTTCAGGTTGAGCACTTTCGGGATGCGCTCCACAGCAACCTGGAAGTAATGCGCTCTGTTACTTCCAGGTTTCACCGCTCGCGCATGCGCAGACGCTAAAATTGACGTCACGGCATGCGTGGAAATGGCAAAACGAGACCCGTGCACACACAGATGTGCCGTTGTGTCTTACGTTCCATTCAGGATGCGAACGGGGCTACGAAACGGATCCCCGTTCGCATCCCGAGGTACCAGTGTACTATTACTCCCCTTGACCGGGACACTAGAATTCTGTTGATTCAACCTGGAATAACATTAGATGTACACACACACACTAACACACACTGCAGCAGCATCACATTGTTGACTCATGTTTGGCTTGTGGCCCACTAAGACCCCTAAATCCTTTTCACAGGTACTATTGGTAAGCCAGGTGCCTCTCATCTTCTATTTGTGCAGCTGGTTCTAAGTGCAGACATTTGTCCCTGTTGAAATTCACTTTGTTACTTTGGGCCCAGCTCTCCAATCCATTAAAGTCATCTGGAATCCGAATTCTGTAACATAAGCTACTCCTCCCAGTTTGATGTCACCTGCAGACTTGATGTAAAGGTAAGGGGACCCCTGACCATTAGGTCCAGTCGTGGCCGACTCTGGGGTTGCGGCACTCATCTCGCTTTATTAGCCGAGGGAGCCGGCACATAGCTTCCGGGTCATGTGGCCAGCATGACTAAGACGATTCTGGCAAACCAGAGCAGCACATGGAAACACTGTTTATCTTCCTGCCAGAGTGGTACCTATTTATCTACTTGTACTTTGACATGCTTTCAAACTGCTAGGTTGTCAGGAGCAGGGGCCGAGCAACGGGAGCTCACCCCGTCATGGGGATTCGAACCACCAACCTTCTGATTGGCAAGTCCTAGGCTCTGTGGTTTAACCCACAGTGCCACCCGTGTCCCATGCACCTGATGTGCATTCCCTCAATTCCTTCATCCAAGTTGTTTTTAAAGACATTGAACAACAATGGGCCCAGGACAGAACCCTGCGGAGCCCATTTGTCATTTTCCCCAGGATGACTAGGAACCATTGGGGAGAACTCTTTGGGTTCGCTTAGTTGACCAGCTGCAAATCCACCTCATTTAGCCCACATTTTATCAGCTTCTCTGCAATAATATCATGGACCAAATCCCAGTAAGGCCAAATCCCAGGTTTGACAGGCCTGCTCCTGTCAAGGCAGCCCAAACCTAAATTGGGTTCCTCCGAGGCCGTCTTTAAATCGGTGTCATGCTCCACCGATCGTTGGACGTAATGGAGAGGTCAATTTGAGGTGCCCAAAGTAGGCAGGCAAGGAAAAGAAGTTGGGCCATTTTTCATCTAATTGCCTGCCTTTCACTGGAAAGTTGTGGGGTGGGGAGAAGAGCAAGAGAGAATCTTTCTTGTGAGCACTTTTAAGAAGTCGAACAGATTTCCTTAACTTCTTTCTCCCTCAGGCTTCATTTCCAGACTTAGCGGGTCTTACGGTGATTATTGAACTAAATACAATCCTGGGATTACAAATAATTTGGTCCCTGACTCGGCTGTTTCCACCTCTAATTTCCTAAGCATCTGTCATCCAGGCCACAACCTATTCCCACCCCACATCCAGCCAACTTTGCTGAGGCAGCATTATTGGGAAGAATGGTGGCAGGGGGAGGAGAGAGAGAGAGAGAGAGAGAGAGAGAGAGAGAGAGAGGAGCAAAGAAAGCAGCCATGTGGTAGAGGGAAAACAGTGACATGGCAGGAAGGAGGGCAGCTCAACCTAGGAAATAAGCCAGAGGGACTGCAGGCTTTTAAACAAGCCTAGAATCAGGCACCCAAGAGCAGCTTCTGGGACCCACTAAGTGCCAAACTTTGGCCTGAGACTTTGGTTCGATGGACCCGTGGTGTGTGACTCAACACACCGTTTCCTGTGCCTTCACCAGCTCCAGGTTTGATCTGAAGCTGCCTCCAACAAGCTTCTGGGTCTACTTGGCAGGTTCTATAGGCAGCCATTTAATTTCTCACAACGCCACTGATGCCGCATTGCTCCCTGTGCATGCTGGGAAATTTAAATGGCTGCTCATGTCTGCCAACGCCAGGTTATGGTTCCACTCGACATGGAGGGGAACAGACCACTTGCCCCACCTTCTGGTTTTCCTCTTGGTTCTGCATATTCTAACAAATTAACAGAGAGCTGGAGGGAGGGAGGGAAGTTCAGAGAATGTCCACCATTTTCATCAGAATCTGATGACATCTGAGGTCAGCAAGTGATCTTCTGAAGCATGTACATCAGGTAGCTTCTGAATGCTGATCAGAAGTCTGACTGATAGTCCATATTGTATTAGGAGGGACATTTAGCCACCAACCCCTCTCTGAAGAAATGGATACGTCATCCCAAAAGAGGATCAGAGCTTACACATATCTGCATGTGCTGATTTATATGAATGATAGAATGCAGGTAGGAATAGATGAAAATGTAGAAATAACTGCAATGATTTAAACAGAAATACAGCACATCAAACCCTAACAGGTAAGTCTGCTATCCAGGGGCTCATGATGGATGGATAACTATGACTCCCTCCTGCCCCATTTGCTCTCTTTCTTAAGGATTCTCTCTCATTAAAAAAAGACTTGGACCAGGCAACTCCCCAGTTAGAGGACTGAGTTCCTTAACCATTTTAGGATGTATCCAGATCAAGCTTCTAGTGGCAGGTTCTTTCTTTTAGACATCAAGGGCTCCAGTAGGATGTATCTGTCCATTTCAGTTTTTCTGTGTACCTGATTCTTTCTATTTTAAATTCAGTCCACATCAGTTTGCATTTTTTTTAAAAAGCGCCATCATGAAAACCAGCATTTTAGTGTGAAATTCACACACACAAATTTGCATGTGATTTTGCCATATACACACATTTTTGCCAATCAATTTCCCCTGGTGCTATTTGCACCAATATATGCATTGTATGCTTAATCTACCCTGGTATATGCATTTCTCTACACGTCACTTGGCAGGGGAAGTACACTGCAAATTTCAAAGGATGGCTTTGTTTCAGAAAGTGAAAATGAGCCAAATTTGCCTTGAAATGCAAATTGAACCAAAATCATCCCCCATCCTTAGGCTTGAGCCTGAAAAGTCAATGTTTGGGGGTGTTATGTTCAGTCCCAGAGAGCCAGAAGCAATGCATTTCCAGGGCCCTACCATTCTCTTTCGGGGATGCAGGTGGCGCTGGGGGTTAAACCACAGAGCCTAGAACTTGCTGATCAGAAGGTCGGCTGTTCGAATCCCCATGACGGGGTGAGCTCCCATTGCTCGGTCCCTGCTCCTGCCAACCTAGCAGTTTGAAAGCATGTCAAAAGTGCAAGTAGATAAATAGATACCGCTCCGGCGGGAAGGTAAACAGTGTTTCCATGTGCTGCTCTGCTTCGCCAGAAGTGGCTTAGTCATGCTGGCCACATGACCCGGAAGCTGTACGCCGGCTCCCTTGGCCAGTATAGCGAGATGAGCGCCGCAACCCCAGAGTCGGTCACGACTGGACCTAATGGTCAGGGGTCCCCTTTACCCTTTACCATTCTCTTTTGCATGAAAAACATGTTGACAGCGGATGGTTGAGGGGGCACAACATTCTTTTTCCTTTGAGGAGGGGCAAATGATATATGAATTTTCCATTATTATTATTTTTTAAAAATACACTTTTAAACAAGCATTTTAATAGTATCTTAAGCCCATTAAACAAGCTTTAAAGAGCTGTCCTAGAGTGTGTGGATGAAATCTGTTGACTATGGAAGACTAATGAGCTTCGTTTCCCCAAGGAACACGAGCGCTGCCTCTCAGGAGGCCTTCTTCCACGTCAAATTCCATTGATTTAACGGAGGGTATGATTTAAAATTGATTTAGCTATACCACTGCAGCTGTGTAGATGCTCATAAACTGGCACATGCCAAATGTATCCATTTATCTTGGTTTCCAAAAGGAGCTTGTCTGAACAAAGAGAGGGGCTTCCTCACCACCCCTAAAACACCACAAATGAGGTCTTGTGGCTCCAGAGTTGCAGTTAAGAAAGAGCTCTGCTCCAGAAGATTTCTGGATCCAGTCTCACCTCATTTGCTGATCTAGCTTTTTCTCATTGTGTGATCATCTTAAGCAAGCCTCAGTTTGAGATGTGTGCAAATGGCCTTTTAATCATTTGGGGGAAGGATATAAATCCTACCAAAGCAGCTTACAAGTAACATGCAATGTGATTTTTTAAAAAAAGAATACAGTCGTACCTTAGAAGACGAACGGAATCTGTTCCGGAAGTCCGTTCGACTTCCAAAACATTCAGAAACCAAAGTGTGGCTTCTGATTGGCTGCAGGAAGCCACAGAAGCACTGTTGGATGTTTGGGTTCCAAAGAACGTCTGCAAACCAGAACAATCACTTCCGGGTTTGCGGTATTCGGGAGCCAAAACGTACAAGTACCAAGGCATTCGTGATCCAAGGTATGACTGTATTGAAAAGTGCTTTTGGGGTCCTTCTCACAGGGCCTTTGATGGTAGATTGCTCTGCAGAGATGAAAGTCTAGCTGGAGCAAGCAATGAACTGGCCATCACATATTTTTTTTTAAAGTAACATCCATTTAAAGCACTTGACACCACTTTGATACCCATGGAGAGTCCTGGGAACTTTAGTAAAGAACACAAGAGGAGCGTGCTGGATCAGGCCAGTGACGCAACATCTTGTTCTCATAGGGGCCAACAAGATGCCTGTGGGAAACTCTCAAGGAGGAGCACATCCAAAAAGCACTCACGCTTCCTTCAGTTTTTAGCAACTGATATTCAGAAGAATTGCTGCCTCTGACTATGGAAGCAGAGCAGAGCCATCATGGCTGGTAGCCAGCAACAACTCTCTCCTCCATGAATTTGTCCAGTCCTCTTTGAAAGCCATCTCAACTGGTGGTCATCGCTGCCTGCTGTGGCAGGGAGTTCCATAGTTTAACTGTGGTCTAAACCACAGAGCCTAGGACTTGCCGATCAGAAGGTCAGTGGTTCGAATCCCCGCAACGGGGTGAGCTCCCGTTGCTCGGTACCTGCTCCTGCCAAACTAGCAGTTCGAAAGCACGTCAAAGTGCAAGTAGATAAATAGGTACCACTCCAGCGGGAAGTTAAACGGCATTTCCGTGTGCTGCTCTGGTTCACCAGAAGCGGCTTAGTCATGCTGGCCATATGACCCAGAAGCGGTACACTGGCTCTCTTGGCCAGTAAAACGAGATGAGCACCGCAACCCCAGAGTTGTCCGCGACTGGACCTAACAGTCAGGCGTCCCTTTACCTTTATATCTGCATATGAAATCATGGGTTTTTACCTAGGTTCAGTCCCCTACACCTTCAGTTTAAAAGATCTCATGTAGAAAGGATGGGCTGTTCCATTGCCCAACATCTTGAGAAGCTGCTCACCTTCAAAGCAAATGTGTTGCCCTTCAAGCATTGCCATCCTCTGTCTCCCATCATCCCTTCCCATTGGGCAAGTTGACTGGGACCGATGGGAGATGCAGTCCGAAAGCACCTGGAGGGTGCCACATTGACTCCCGCTGCCATTGGGTAAGATGGAACAATCATCTGGCACAGTAGATGGCACTTCCTTTTCTGTAGGAGTCCATGGTCCAGGGGTCAGTTTCGTAATGTGGAAAAATGCCCCCTGGTTCTGCTGCTGTCTCAGGATTAGCCACTTAGCCACAGCCATAAAGTAAATCCACTGAGGTCCCCCCTGCTCTGCTCAATACATTCTTCACAGGTCAATAATCTGCATTTAAAGGGCGCATCTTGTCCCAGTGTCCAGCATGACTTTTTTCCCCCAATTAGCTTTCATTTACTTCCAACAGAGTACACATGGCTGCTCTCGGAAACTCTGAGCTTTTCAAAACGTCTCTTTTAACCAGCTTAATGAAAAATGACAGATGATGAATTCATAAGTACATGCGCACGCGCGTGTGCAGGAGAGAAAAGAAGAGGTCCCGAAAGCAGCCACCAGAAAGAAAGGGGGGGGGGGACTCGCTTCCGTAACTAGATTAGGCAAATCAGGGAACAAAGACCTACCCTCAGCCATGCACATTCTTTTTATCCGATGGGTTGTACATTGCTGATCTGCTGTTGTGCAATCTGCAAAAGCGCGTAGGAGGGAGGGACGTAGGAGATTGAGTTTTGGGTGCAGAGCTAAGCCAAATATTTGTAGTTTGCATATTTGGGGCTCAGTATATACATTTATAAAATATATACATTATACAGTGTACACAGTCTATGGAGAGTCCCATGGACTGCAAGAAGATCAAACCTATCCATTCTAAAGGAAATCAGCCCTGAGTGCTCACTGGAAGGACAGATCCTGAAGCTGAGGCTCCAAGACTTTGGCCACCTCATGAGAAGAGAAGACTCCCTGGAAAAGACCCTGATGTTGGAAAAGATGGAGGGCACAAGGAGAAGGGGATGACAGAGGACGAAATGGTTGGACAGTGTTCTCGAAGCTACCAGCATGAGTTTGACCAAACTGTGTGAGGCAGTGGAAGACAGGAGGGCCTGGCGTGCTCTGGTCCATGGGGTCACGAAGAGTCGGACACGACTAAACGACTAAACAACAACAACAACATATACATTTTCACCAGGGGAGGGGGACACTGGCTCAGTCATTTGCACTGGTGAGTGGGTGTGATCAAACACAGCACCATCTTTCCCCCAGACCTTTTCAGCTGCTGTCTTCAGCAACCTCCTCCTCGGAGGAGTAGCAAATGGGTCTACACCCCCAATCAGATTCATAGACATCTGAGACAGTGACTCTTACAGTGAGGAAGCTCCAGGGAGGAACTCGGATTTCAGCTCCAAGTTACACTGAGGGCCCCCTCATTGCTGCCACTAAGGTGAAGACCTTTGGCAGAGAGGAAACCAACTGGAATCAATAGTGCTGACTCAGCAGCAGAATCTGTTGAGTAAAGATGGACCTGGGCGCCAACATTTTGGATGATGCTATGTCTGTGATTCCAATTGGGTGTTCCTACTCGTGGGACTCATTTTCCCAAGCCGGAAAAGTTGTCGAATTAGCTTCTTGGAAATAAACATGGAGAGATGTTTCTTTCACACCCATTTCCCCAATAATACAAAACAAGAAGAGGAAATCTGGTTCAAGCCAGACTCCTCTAGTCCAATATCCTGTGCTCATATTGGCCAACCAGATGAAAATAATAAGATGGGAACAAAATAACATCAGAATAGACTGCTACATCAGGCCAATGTGTACTTCAGCATACTGTTCTCACAATAGCTTGTGGGAAACCAGGACCTGAGTGCAAAAACACCTTCCCACTTTTGAGTCCTAGCAGCTGCCTTCAAAGCAGAGGTAGAACATACCCTAGCTACATACTAGGTCATGGGTAGGCAAACTAAGGCCCGGCGGCTGGATCCGGCCCAATTGTCTTCTCAATCCAGCCCGTGAACAGTCGAGGAATCAGCGTGTTTTTACATGTGTAGAATGTGTCCTTTTATTTAAAATGATTCTCTGGTTTATTTGTGGGGCATAGGAATTCGTTCATTTTCCCCCTCCAAAATATAATCCGGCCCACCATAAGATCTGAGGGACAGTGGACTGGCCCCCTGCTGAAAAAGTTTGCTGATCCCTGCACTAGGTACACTGTTTTGCCATAGAATATGCATTTTCTGCAAATGCAGTTTCCCCTAAATTCTGCATATTTACTTTTGTTCACACTCTTTGGGACTCAAAACTGCTCCGCACAATCAGGAGGAGTGGGCAATCCCACTGAAAGTTGGGTTCTAACCCGCAGGCAAATTTGGGAATCTCAAATCGGTTCTGCCTCCTATGAAAAGCAGCCTGAGCAAATTCCACCCCCGGCTCCTACCCCCTTCCTATACGAAGAGCAGCACTGAGGAATCTGAGGAGGTCCTCCTCTCTCACTCCTTCCCATCCCGTCCCTAGCTTGTTACGCTATTTTTTATTATTATTTAATAAAGCCCAACAGTGGGGATACTTATGACTCAAACCACATAACCCATGAAGCCAGAAACATATATATATATATATATATATATATATATATATACACACACACACACACACACACACACACACACACACACACACACACATAGGGCTTTTCCAGTTCGTTGGAGTTATTAATCTGGCTCCGAGCCTGACACTGGATTTAATATATTAAGTGAAATTGCTGCCCCTTGCGCTGGTTGCTTTTGCACAAAGAGAACAACACACACACCATAGTAGATTCAGTTTTTGTACATTTCAGATAAGGAACAGATTAAATAATGGATGAGATTCCCATTAGTTCTTTTTTCCCCTTTTTGCTTATTTCAAGTGGTCTCCTCTCTCTGTGTTCTTTTTTAATCAAAATGACTGCAGTGCCGAATATTTTTGCATTGATTTGGAAGTTTCTCTCACCAGAAGGCACCTCCCTTCCCTCCTTGGTACTCATTAAATTTGCATTTACACATCTGACAATGCTTTTGTGTCCAATCGCATTAGATGAAGCCGCTTTTGTCTCAATGGGCGAGCAACACTTCTCTTTCTGAGGAGCTCCAGGAAGATCACAGGGCCCTTCAAGGCCTTGATCTAACTGCCCAATGATGTCTTGCAGAAGAGAGATTTCCTTGGACTTCACTGGCTCCCAGATTTTGCGGAGCCGTGTTGTGGGGAAGAACGTTGTTAGAGGACAAAGAGCGCACTTCTTTAATTTTAAATGAAAGAATGGGGTCACAGTGCCGTCGCAAGCCACGCATACGAGGACGTGCGAGGGCCATGTCACACGCTACACAAAGGCAAACGTCAGCTTCCGACAGGGCGGATGCTCAACAGCCAACCGTGGCTTCCATAGCCCAGGTCTTGTTTGCAAATATAAGTCCACACTCGAAATCTGAAGTAGCCTTCAGAGGTGAGTAGAAGTGGTACCTTGGGTTAAGAACTTAATTCGTTCTGGAGGTCCATTCTTGACCTGAAACTGTTCTTAACCTGAAGCACCACTTTAGCTAATGGGGCCTCCTGCTGCCACCGTGCAATTTCTGTTCTCATCCTGAAGCAAAGTTCTTAACCCGAGGTACTCCGGGTTAGTGGAGTCTGTAACCTGTGTAACCTGAAGCGTCTGTAGCCCAAGGTACCGCTGTAATGGCATTTGCACAATTAGGGCAAGTCCATTAAGACCTGGCAGAGAGGGGGGTGGAATCAGCTTCAGGACTGTGGGTGAGGCATGATAAGATGGAAAGAAGAGACCTGAAGTCTAGAACTGTTCCTACAGAAATATGTGGCACGGTCCATTTTAGGTTGTACCATTTTGTTCCAAGTGGGACAAGCTTCTGATAGGATGGCCCTCCATGTGAAAATCACTGCTTGGCCTAGAAGCATTCTAACCTGGCCTGCTTCCTGATATGCTAAGTTTCCACAAGCGGGGAGGGAGACTTATTTTTTAACTACAAAATACTGGGTGGAAGTGTTTAGACATTTGAATATTGGGACCCACAATACCAATACCACATTATTTTAGGGAATTTGCAGTTTCCTTGGAAATGATCTCTATAGAAAAAGTATTACCAAAGTAATCTCACCATGAAGAGACATTTTAAGATGTTATGATTAGGGAAATGTCCATGGTCGTTGATGTGCTAAGCACCAAACCACACAACCTTTTACACACACTGTTTTCGTGTGTTGAAGTTAGCACAAGTCAGGTTCATTGTTTGCTCGCTCCATCCCATAATAGTTACAACACATCACCACCATACCACAACCCACCATATCTTTTGAGTATGTTGATGGACAGAACTGGGGAGGTCGGGAAAAATGAGTACATAACCAAAGAAGTCAACACGGGTTGATTTTCAACCCCCTAAAAGGTGTCAAAAATGGCTTCACAGTTTCCATTTTCACAACCGCAAAAATCTGGAATTTTGCTTCCTTAATAGAAGGGTTTCATCATGTGAGAAGAATGGTGGGCTGCAATTTAAACAAGCACTTTTAACATGTTAAGCGGTAGTTTTCCATCATTGTAATCTCACCCATAGGAAAGTTTTCCTGACATTCAGCCAAAATTTTCCTTTGCTTAATTTCCTTCTACGACACCTAGTAAATTTCCCTTTGTACTTTCCTAAGCACTTCATCTCCCTCTTCGGAGTTTACACCTCCTGCAGATATATGGAGATGGATATCATCACTCCCTCAGCCATCGTTTGGCCAAGCTATACATATTTGGTTTTTTAAATCTCTCCCCATAAGTCATTTGCTCAGATCCCTTCATCATTTTTGTTGCTCTTGTCTAAACTAGAATTTGCTAGCGGCCTCCAGGATGCTAAAGTTTGGAACCATTCCTTTCACTAATCACCCCTTGAGCAGACTCAAACGAGGACACAAAAGTCACGTAGATATGAGAAAGGCCTACAAGTCAATAGCAGAATATCTCATTTGCATGAAGAAGGTTCTAAATTCAATCCCTGCCATCTACTGGGAGACCTGAAATCCTGGCAAGTGGCCGCCAATCGAAATTATGGAAATAAGGTGGGTCCTGAAAAGATTAATCTCAAGTGTCAGAATCCAGGGTAAAGAGGTGATGTTCAGCATTTGCTAAAAGCTGTAGAATGAAGGGGCTGCCACGGAGAAGGCCCTGCTAATGCGCTCTACGTGGGGCTACCTTTGAAGGTGACCCAGAAACTACAACTAATCCAGAATGCAGCAGCTAGACTGGGGACTGGGGGCGGCCGCTGAGACCACATAACACCGGTCTTGGACCACCTACATTGGCTCCCAGTATGTTTCCAAGCACAATTCAAAGTGTTGGTGATGACCTTTAAAGCCCTAAACGGCATCGGTCCAATATACCTGAAGGAGCTTCTCCACCCCCATCATTCTACCCGGACACTGAGGTCCAGCATCGAGGGCCTTCTATTATTATTATTGTATTATTATTATTATTACTTACAGGACCGCCTCTCCTGGTATGCCCCACAGAAGACCTTAAGTTCCACAAATGACAACACCTTGGAGGTCCCAGGTCGCAAGGTGGTTAGATTGGTCTCAACTAGGGCCAGGGCCTTTTCAGTACTGGCCCCGACTTAGTGGAACGCTCTGTCACAAGAGACTAGGGCCCTGTGGGACTTGACATCTTTCTGCAGGGCCTGCAAGACAGAGCTTTTCTACCTGGCCTTTGGTTTGGACTCAGTCTGACCCTTATGTTTCCCTCCCCTTATGGCTTTGATCTATGGGCTACTATTAAAATGAGGCTGCATTTTAAATTATATTTTAACCTGTGTTTTAAATTGGTTTATTTTTATTTTATAAAATAAAATAAAGAGCTCGGCTCTGTCTGGGGAGGGCGGGATATAAATAAATAAATGATGATGATGATGATGATGTTAGCATCTTCCTCTTGCTGAAAGCCAGTGTGAAGACACTTAGGACAAGAGGTGGGATTTAATGTCTAATTAAAAAAATATATGTACAAAATGGCATTTGCGAGTGTTCCATGAAAATACAGTATGTGAACCCCACTTCCTCAGTGAATGCAGCCCTCCCCAACTCTCCCCGCCCCCATTTGAGCAATCAGTGTGGCTTAATACACATATTTTATATTTGGATTCTTCACTGCTCGCTTTCCTCTAGCTTTTCCTCTCCTCCCCACCCCGTTCCTGTAGCAGAGAACGGAGAGGCCATATTTCATAGACTTTACAGTGTTCAAACAACAACTGTGCCTGATTACACTGAAGCACATCACTCACTTTAGAACCAAATTTACCCACACAAACTTGGTGTTCTGGCGCCGTTTATTACGGGGAGTTATTGCTCTCAGACTGCTGACTCAGGAGCCGGAGTGTCAGAAAAGAGTTCTATATGTAAAACTGGAAAATCCTCACTGACGACACAGCCTTCCTCTTTTTACCTACCGCCATACCACCTCCTCCTGTTAAAAGAGAGAGAGAGAGAGAGAGGAAGCCATCTAACAGAGAGAACAAAAGCACCCAAAATCTGGGTCTCTAACTGTTCTATTTTTGGTTCAAGCTCAAGGTATATGATGGGGTGAGTCATTTACGGCCCTGCCTTCTGCAACCCACTTAAGCTGTAGGTTGTAAATTGATTTACCTCTGTTGAAGTCAATGGGACTTGCAGCCGTTTCACACTAAAGTATTTTAAGGAACAGTGGTGGTGAATATGAGTCAATTTCATACGGAGGCAGGGGGAAAACCCCTGAGAAATTCTGTCCGCTAATCCATTTCCCTGGCTGAGTGCAACATATTTTTCTTAAGAAAGCTACCCTTTCTCCCAGATTTCAGACATTCAGTTGCACTGACCAGGATTGCAAATGTTGACTACAGTTATAGGCCCTGGAGATTTCTTGGCATTTATTTGTACTCAGCTCACGCTCACACTTTATCATGGGTTTTGTAGTCCTGGTGTCACATAAACACATATTATTGTGCAAACTAGCAGAAGGAACTACCGTACTTGAAGAGACACACACAATATCTCAGCTTCCAGCAAGCCCTAGAAAAATCATGCTTCTGAGGTAGAACCCAGCTTTATCAAGAACACAAAGAGCTCTTCCATAGAAGAGGGCAAAAACTTGTTCTGTGCCTTCCCAGGGTGCATGAAGAGAGCTAATAAACTTGGCTTATGGAAGCACAGATTTTGGGTGATGCTAGGGATGGACTAGGGGATGCGGGTGGCGCTGTGGGTTAAACCACAGAGCCTAGGGCTTGCCAATAAGAAGGTCGGTGGTTTGAATCCTCGTGATGGGGTGAGCTCCCGTTGCTCGGTCCCTGCTCCTACCAACCTAGCAGATCGAAAGCACGTCAAAGTGCAAGTAGATAAATAGGTACCGCTCCAGCAGGAAGGTAAACGGCGTTTCTGTGCGCTGCTCTGGTTCGGCAGAAGTGGCTTAGTCATGCTGACCACATGACACGGAAGTTGTATGCCGGCTCCCTCGGCCAGTAAAGTGAGATGAGCGCCGCAACCCCAGAGTTGGCCATGACTGGACCTAAATGGTCCAGTCCCTTTACCTTTACAGGGATGGACTAAGCAGCTAATTCTGTCTTGTTTCTATCATGTTGGTACTCAATCATAGGTCCATTCCCTCCTGTTTGGTGCAGGTTTTTTTATTAAAAAAAATATGATTGCATGAAAAGTAAAAGTCTGCACTTTAACTGTACACATTTTGCACTCCTTCTCTTCGCACTATTCATACTCCTTTTGTAAAGAAAAGAAAAGAAAGCAAAACATTCACTTTCCAGTGAATTCCTCTTTGAAATCCATTTTTTGTCCACTTCTGAAATGCGAAACACACTTTCCCATGCACATTTTGTGCGCTGAAACTGCATCACAGAATCTAGAGACTGGGATTTGCGTTCTGATCTGAAAGTGTGAAATAACGATACGAATAATCTTTATTGTCATTGTCCCATACAGAACAATGAAATTGAAAAATTTACATAAAACATTCAAAACTCAACAAGCTTGCTATCCCAGCTATCCCAACCTGGTTAGCCCCCTAAAAACTCTGACACCCCATTTTAAAATACAATATACTCCCATAAAGACTCCTTACACTGTGTTTAAAACCAAAATCGCATTTGGGTAGAAACTGTTTCTCAGGCAGCTAGTCCTCATCTTTATAACCCTGTACCTTCTTCCAGAAGGCAGAAGCTGAAAGAGATCATTTCCGGGGTGCGCACTATCCTGCGCTATCTCTGCAGCTTTCTTCTGACACATGGAAGCATAGATTTGATCCAAGGTCAGAAGAATGCACCCAGTTATTCTCTCCTCAGTCTTTACAACCCTGGACAGCATTGTTTTTCCCCTGACCGTGCAGCTCCCAAACCACACACACAGACCATAAGTTAATACACTCTCCACAGTAACACTCTCCTTTCCCTCTTGTGTTCCCTCACCCCTAACATGTGATTGTGGAATGGGGGTATCTCAAGCTTTGATTAACCCTGCCCCGCAAGGAATAGGAAAACCTTCCCTTCATTCTTTTCTTTAGGGAAAGTCCATAGCTCAGTGGCATGGCATCTGATCTGTATGGAGAAGTTCCCTCGTTCATTCTCCAATGGCATCTCTAGGTAGGGCTTGGAAGCAACCTTCCTGAACCCCTGGAGAGCCACTGCCAGCCAGTGTTGAGGTAGATGAGCTTATGGTCTGGCTTAGAATCAGGCAGTTTATGCTGCGATTCAATCCTCCGCCCCAAGGGAGACGGAGTGAGTTGGAAGTTTGCTTTCAAGATGGCTAACCGTACCTGACATTTCATGGCTCAGCAGGAGAAATCCCTGATCGTAGCAGCTCTAAGAGTATGTGCACATGTGTGGGAGAGGGAGGGAGGGAGGGAAAGAAAGAGAGGGAGGATGTGAGTATCTACTACAGCCTGTCTTTCTACTATCAACTGACTTCACTCACGCATGTTTTGCAGTGAAAAGCTCCCCTCACAGCACATCTCATTATAACCAAACGGTCAGTGAGATGGAAATTCATGTTTAAATTTCAAAACAACAGCGTATTGACCCCTGGAGTCTGTGGTGTCTACATTTTTAATAACTAGGGGGCTGGGGGAGTGAGGGAGGAGCATGGAGGTTGGTTTGAGCGGACTTTCAAAGGCACAGGGGTTGAGCACAAAGGAGCATCGCTAGTCCTCACTTAACCTTTTCTCTTTGCAAAAGTATTAAAAATATATATAAAGGCACCTTGAGGTCCAAGGTGAATGTGGAAGGAGCAGAGAGATAGGTTTGCCTGGATGCATCTCAAAATCAAATATATTCCAGGGCTCGTGCTTGGATTTTGCTTTGCTTTGAATTCTAGGTCGGAAGCCGAGGAGGCAGGAGGCGTGTTTGTTTACATGGGGAGAAACTGCTCAGCCGTGTGTGAGTAAACAATGCGCCTCAAGGAGGATTACCGCCACTACTCTGCAGGCGCCATGCATGTGCCCGTCCACGTGGAGCACACCCAGCTCCCTCCCCGCTCCCACCCTGTGTCATCTGCTATCGCAGAGATTCAAATCATGTTCTTCGCCTCCCTGGCACATTGCAAGGGTTTAGGCAGGGTGTTTTACAACCACATGGACATTTTCTGCGCAGGGATAAATTGAGGGGCTCCACTGAAGTTAAAGCACCAAAACATAGGCAATAAGACCTCTCCTGCATGTGTTTGCGTGCACGCATGAATACACACACACAAACAGACACATACACCCTCCTAGTAAAAGCAGCATGAATTGCACATATACGCCATCACAACTTGCAATATTTTGCAATCTCTCTTGCAGTTTTGCAATGAGTTCCATCCATCATGACCCATGGATTCTAGAATAAACCTGAAGGATAATACCTGAAGGAGCGTCTCCACCTCCATCGTTCTGCCCGGACACTGAGGTCCAGCGCCGAGGGCCTTCTGGCGGTTCCTTCCCTGCGAGAAGCCAAGTTACAGGGAACCAGACAGAGGGCCTTCTCGGTAGTGGCACCCACCCTGTGGAATGCTCTCCCACCAGATGTCAAAGAGAAAAACAACTACCAAACTTTTAGAAGACATCTGAAGGCAGCCCTGTTTAGGGAAGCTTTTAATGTTTAATCATAGAATCATAGAGTTGGAATAGACCACAAGGGCCATCGAGTCCAACCCCCTTAATAGGTTATTGTATTTTAATGTTCTGTTGGAAGCCGCCCAGAGTGGCTAGGGAAACCCAGCCAGATGGGCGGGGTATAAATAATAAA
Source organism: Podarcis vaucheri (assembly GCF_965113315.1). Lineage (NCBI taxonomy): Eukaryota > Metazoa > Chordata > Lepidosauria > Squamata > Lacertidae > Podarcis > Podarcis vaucheri. The sequence continues at coordinate 5,130,044 of NC_138749.1, forward strand.
TTATTATTATAATAATATTATTATAAAATTCTCTGGGCAGCCAGTTTGGTGCAGAGTGCATCAAAAGACTCGTACCAGAGACATTGGTGTTCTTGCCCGGGATCAGACTCTGGATGACTGGCACGGCCAGCCCACTTTCCAAGTTACCTAGAAGCACACACCTGGTTTTGTTGCTGCCGCTGCTGCTACCTGCCCCTAGGTCTCATCACCCCTAGCTTAGAATCATAGAATCATAGAGTTGGAAGAGACCACAAGGGCCATCGAGTCCAACCCCCTGCCAAGCAGGAAACACCATCAGAGCACTCCTGACATATGGTTGTCAAGCCTCCGCTTAAAGACCTCCAAAGTAGGAGACTCCACCACACTCCTTGGCAGCAAATTCCACTGTCAAACAGCTCTTACTGTCAGGAAGTTCTTCCTAAGGTTTAGGTGGAATCTTCTTTCTTGTAGTTTGGATCCATTGCTCCGTGTCCGCTTCTCTGGAGCAGCAGAAAACAACCTTTCTCCCTCCTCTATGTGACATCCTTTTATATATTTGAACATGGCTATCATATCACCCCTTAACCTCCTCTTCTCCAGGCTAAACATGCCCAGCTCCCTTAGCCGTTCCTCATAAGGCATCGTTTCCAGGCCTTTGACCATTTTGGTTGCCCTCCTCTGGACACGTTCCAGTTTGTCAGTGTCCTTCAGTGTAGCTTAAATAACCCTGTCTCTATTTCTGCCTGGACTAGAGGCGACTTGTCAGAGTTCAGTTCCCTCTGTAGGGCCTCTGGGTTCTGTATACAGTATGTCACATTTCTGCATGGTGGCGGCAGCATGCAGATAAAACATGCCTCCAATGTAGGTGCCTACACATGCGTGTGCGCATGAACACTGAATTTCCATGTTGTGCACATCCTGTTCTGTTACACAATGCAGAAGCTGAAATAAACCTTAAGAAGCTCTCTTATAATGACCCCATCTACCCAGTTGGTCCAGGGACGCGGGTGGCACTGTGGGTTAAACCACAGAGCCTAGGGCTTGCCAATCTGCAGGTTGGCGGTTCGAATCCCCGTGACGGGGTGAGCTCCCATTGCTCAGTCCCTGCTCCTGCCAACCTAGCAGTTCAAAAGCACATCAAAGTGCAAGTAGATAAATAGGTACCGCTCCGGCGGGAAGGTAAACGCCGTTTCCATGCGCTGCTCTGGTTCGCCAGAAGCGGCTTAGTCCTGCTGGCCACATAACCCAGAAGCTGTATGCCGGCTTCCTCAGCCAGTAAAGAGAGATGAGCGCCGCAACCCCAGAGTTGGCCATGACTGGACCTAATGGTCAGGGGTCCCTTTACCTTTACCTAGTTGGTCCATCTACTCAATATCTTTGGCACTGAATGGAAGGAACTCACTAGGGCACAGACTCTAAGTACTAGGCTGCTTTGCCTGGAGGGCGTGAGCTGGCAGGAGAGATCTGCAAATGCAGCTACAATGACCCACATTGCTAAGAGCAGGAAGGAAGGAAGGAGGCAGCCAGAGATTTACAGCAACCAGCAGGCACAAGTGAAGCACTACTTTATGAACTCCACCATTTATTGACTGGCCATGTTGTTTACTCGGGGGGAGGAGAGGCTGGTAATGACATTTCTCCCCTTGCAGTTGTAGAAGGGATGGAAATGCCTTTTAGCATTTTTTTAAAAAAACCCAACCAAATGCAGCAAGAGAAATAAATTTCAGGAGGCAGGTTCTGAACATTCAGAACCCTGACCAGTCCCAGGCCAATGGGGTCTGGTATGGAATTGTACCCATTAGTTCACACTGAATAATATTATTTGGGGTGTGTGTGTGGAGGGATAAATTAAAGGCATCTGACATGGCTTAATACGGCTACTGCTCCACCTTACTCCAATTGTAAGCTATGTTCAGATACGTGCCTGATCATATGGGTTGTGCGTGTGTGTGTGTGTGTGTGTGTGTGAAGGCTAAGCTTCACCTTCAAAATTCCCATCTCATGCTCTTTCAATCTCTGCTCAAGGGGATGAAACTGTTTTTTTACAAACATGGGGGGGGGATCTCTCCTATGAACAGAAAACCTGGCTTACTGGATTTTTCTGACAGTGGGGGAACAGTTTAATCAAATGTGCTTGAAAAACCGCTCCGAGCACAAATTTGTCATAAATGTGGTATATAACTAATCAAACAACATGTTCCCCTTCATGCTAAACATGTAAACATATAAAAAGCAGCTGGTTTGCCCAAGGTTGTGGTGTGGTAGAGTTTTGTGGGCATGGCCCTGTCTGCACCCCCTTTTTCTATCCAGTGTGTGATAAGGCAAATTGTGCTGGAACACAATTCAACTCAGAGCTGTTATGGGTTGGTGATGGGGGGCAGGGGGTAGGTAGTAATATTTACTGTATATAAGAGTCCTGAAGTCTCCCTATTCTTACCTTGAAAGCTTCCAACAACCTCATTTGGGTCAGAAAACATGTATTTTGCAATGCATCACGTTGGTGCAATACAAAGATAAATTTGTATTTATGGCAGTAGTGTTGGTGAACATTAAAATGACACTGAAGGTATGGTCACTCTAAACTGCCTTTCCAACTAGCAAAATGGGGGTATCCCAAGACCCATCACAAGACTGGAATGACTGAAAAATGAGGCAAAGAATAGATGCCTCCACAAAAGGAAGAAATGTATTTCAACTGAGTTCTACTTAGATTAGATCCATTGACCATAATGGACTTTAGCCATGTTAATTCATTTCTATGGATCTACTCCATAGAAATGGAGTGATATGATAGCCATGTTCAAATATATAATAATAATAATAATAATAATAATAATAATAATAAATTTTATTTATATCCCGCCCTCCCCAGCCGAAGCCGGGCTCAGGGCGGCTAACAACAATAAAAATAGTTCAACATTCTAAAACATTCATTATAACATTAATTAAATCAAATTAAAATCAAATTAATGGCAACCATCAAGCAAATTTTTGTGCAGATTGCCAGAGGAGGGGGTCAGGCTGCGCCCTGACAAAAGGCCTGGTGGAACAGCTCTGTCTTGCAGGCCCTGCGGAAGGATGCCAGGTCCTGCAGGGCTCTAGTCTCTTGTGACAGAGCGTTCCACCAGATTGGAGCCGCGGCCGAGAAGGCCCTGGCTCTAGTTGAGGCCAGCCTAACCTCTCTGAGGATATAAAAGGATGTCACATAGAGGAGGGAGAAAGGTTGTTTTCTGCTGCTCCAGAGAAGTGGACACGGAGCAATGGATCCAAACTACAAGAAAGAAGATTCCACCTAAACATTAGGAAGAACTTCCTGACAGTAAGAGCTGTTCGACAGTGGAATTTGCTGCCAAGGAGTGTGGTGGAGTCTCCTACTTTGGAGGTCTTTAAGCAGAGGCTTGACAACCATATGTCAGGAGTGCTCTGATGGTGTTTCCTGCTTGGCAGGGGGTTGGACTCGATGGCCCTTGTGGTCTCTTCCAACTCTATGATTCTATGATTCTACTCTGAGTAGAAGTTACATAGAGGGCAAACTTGGGTGGTTGTGGGGGACTCAATACTGGTCATCTTCAAAGGGTGTTTTTATCTTTCCTGGGAGAGGCAAATCTCCTCTTGCAAATCTGACTCCCTTTGGATTGAGAAGGCAACTCACAGACAAATTGTTTAAATTTTTAATCCACCAGGGATTGATTATGTTAATGGGATCTTCAAGTCCTGAGTGTCCCTAGCTCTGTGGCAAGGAATTCAAAAGAAGCAAGTACACGCTGAGAAATATATAAAATGGCCTTTGCCAACCTGGTTGTTGGACTACAACTCCCATCAGTCACAGGTGGCACAACAGCTGGGACTGATAGGTATTGTAGTTCAACAGAAACTGGAGAGCGCCAGGTCGGCCAAAGCTCATATCAGTATTTGAGGATGCCTTATGCCTTGGCAGGACAGCCAAAGTCCTCCAGATGTTGTTGGATTCCAACACGCATCATCTCCAGTCGGCATGGCCAATGGTCAGAGATAATTCAGCATAATCTGGAGGGCTGCTTTCTACAAACCCAGAACATTTGCCTATTTTTTTCCAGGATTGTCTGCTTTGACTCCATATTGGAAGGGTTAGGCCCAAACCTGGGACCTTCTGCATGAAATGGTGTATGTGGTCTTCTTACCACAGAGCAATGGATCTACACCTGAAGGACCAAGCAGGAGTGGTGGGAAATTCTCTAAACTTGCAACTTCAGAAATATCCAAATTAAGCAACCTATTTTCAGAATTGTCATGTTTGCTTATTCATCCCTCCCCTCCACAAATTTGTCTAATCCTCTCTTAAAGCCTCTAGATTGGTGGCCTGTGGGGATGAGTTCCATAGTCTAACTGTGAGCTTTATGAAGAAGTGAGATCCTCCAACCCCCTAAAAATGTTGGGCTTTACTTATTCTTTAGCCCTGTGAGGTAAGTCATGCTGAGAAGGCAAGGTTGTCCCATAGTCACCCTACAAATTACAAAGCTGTGAGGATTTGAATTCACATCTCTTCTTCTAGAGATGTGAGGTACACGCTACAGCTTCTAGAGTTTCTCTTCTGGAGGACCCTCCCCCCAAATCAAATAAAACAAAACAGTGACTGCAATGTGGGGGCCTATGGACTAGAAGCCACCCAGACAGGAAGGGGGAAACAGAGGGTTGTACCCAACTAAACTCTACTCAGAGAAGACCCATCGAATTTAGGAGACCTAAGTTAGCCATGGGACGCGGGTGGCGCTGTGGGTAAAAGCCTCAGCGCCTAGGGCTTGCCGATCGAAAGGTCGGCGGTTCGAATCCCCGCGGCGGGGTGCGCTCCCGCTGCTCGGTCCCAGCGCCTGCCAACCTAGCAGTTCGAAAGCACCCCCGGGTGCAAGTAGATAAATAGGTACCGCTTACCAGCGGGAAGGTAAACGGCGTTCCGTGTGCTGCGCTGGCTCGCCAGATGCAGCTTTGTCACGCTGGCCACGTGACCCGGAAGTGTCTCCGGACAGCGCTGGCCCCCGGCCTATAGATGTGAGATGGGCGCACAAACCCCAGAGTCTGTCAAGACTGGCCCGTTCGGGCAGGGGTACCTTTACCTTTACCTTTAAGTTAGCCATGCCTGTGAACTTCAATGGGTCTACTCTAAATATGCCTAATGTGGGCTACAGCCCAGAGAGATCCAGATGAAAAACAGCAGGCCACTACTCTACTCTTAATGACTATCTAGAACAGCGGTTCTCAACCTGTGGGTCCCCAGATGTTGTTGGACTACAACTCCCACCATCCCTGAGCTCTGGCCTTGCTAGCGAGGGGTGATGGGAGTTGTAGTTCAACAACATCTGGGGATGTTGAGAAAGGCTGATCTAGAAGAAGGATTTGCAGCTGCTTTAGATCTTCTCATGCCTGCATTAAAAGTTGCACCTGCCAAAATAGCCTCTTCCATCCTACTGCTAAAGGCACTTTGCACCTGGTCATCCTTAGGAGAGGTGGGGAAGATGGTTATACACAGCTAAAAGAAGAACCTGGAAGAAAAACCTGTAAGGCTTAGCTATTAATTGGGGGATTCTGAATATTAGAGAAGTGGATAAATGAAAGATTGTTCCAACTTATATTTTTTTTCAAAGGCAGGTTCAGGAAGCATGGAAGGTGCAGACCATCCTTGACCTCTCCTTAAAGCCTCTGGCTTCATCCTTCTTGGGAATATGCATTCAAAGACAGACAGACAGACAGCAGTTTGCACTACTCTGGCCTCCATTGTGTTAATCTCCAGGGGCTCTTGCCACTTCTGCCGCAAAACCAGCCTCTTGATGGATGGGGATGTTTACGCACCCCCAAATCTCAAGCTTCCCAGCCCTTCCTGCCTCCTACATAGCACCAGCCGAGTCAGCAACTTCTCCCTCTATAAAATATACTAAGCAAGCTGCAAGTTTGCAGTCTTCCCAAGATTTATGGGCAGGCCTTAAATGACAGAGGGGGTTCTCTTTCTTCTCCCCTCCCCTCGCCTTTTTGTCCTTTTAAGGTTTTATAAACAGTGTTTTACACAATTGTGCCCTCTATCTCTCTCTCCCTCCCTCAACCTTCCCTGGGACAATCATATATTGTTCTTTGTTCATTTCCTCCTCCAACAACCAAGTCTCATCTTGAGTTTCTGAAACAAACACACAAAGGAGGGCAGCAGAGATGAGTGTGCCAGCTTCTCCTCTGTTTCGGTTCTTGAGAACTTGTGAAATGAGGAACCTCGTAGAAGCTCCATGTGCCTTTGAAAACCTAACAGGGCTCTAAAACGTGCAAGGAGCCTCCGTCAGTACAGATCACAAGTTCACCCTCCAACTCATGAAGCGTAATCGGATGCTCTCTTCCTCATGAAACTTAATATAGGAGGGGTCTGCTGGGTCCGACTAAAGGCCCATCTATTCCAGGGTCCTGTTCTCACAGTGGCCAACCAGATTCCCTAGTGGGCAGACTGCAAGCAGGACTTGGGTGCAACAGTGCTCTCCCCATTTGTGATTCCCAGAAACTGGTCTTCAAAGGCATGGTGCCTCCAACAGTGGAGGTAGAAAATGCCCACCATGGCTAGCAGCCTCCTATTTTAAAGCCATCCAAGTTGGTGGCCATCCCTACCTCTTGTAAGGGCGAGTTTAACTATGTGCCATATGAAGAAGTACATTGTTTTCTCCATCTTGAATCTTCCATATTATTCCAACCTCCTGCAGTGCAGGAATATACAGCTGTCCCATCTGGGGATCGAACCTGCAACCTTCATGTTATAGGCACCATGTTCTAACAAACTGAGCTATCCACACTGCTGTCATTCAGCTTCATTAGGCGGCCCCAAGTTCTATGATTCTGAGAGAGGGTTCTATCCATTAAGCATGTGTGTCTTTAATCCACATTTAGAATACAGTGGACGCTCGGGTTGTGGACATGATCCGTGCGGGATGCACAGTCACAACCCGCAGCATTCACAACCTGCAGCGCCTCGTCTGCACACACGCAGGTTGCGATTCGGCGCTTCTGTGCATGCGCGATGGCTGAAACCCAGAAGTAACCCGTTCTGGTACTTCTGGGTTTTGGCAGGTCCGTAACCAAAAGAAACGCAACCTGAAGCGTCTGTAACCTGAGGTATGACTGTATTTGTAGAGGGGCATTGGTCTCTCTCATATGTGCACAGACATACCGTAAATGGTGTAGAATCAGTTTTCTGGAGACAGGCAAGGGCGGGGGGCTGTACTATTTTATTTTGTAAGTTAATTTGTTTAGCAAGCCCCATCTGGAAGACTTGACATGGGTAATAAGAAGTTGAACACCAATGGCATAGATCCTATTAAAATGAGATTACACCAACTAAAATATAGCAGATGCTACTCTTCCCCACCCAGCCACTCACACCCAATCACCATGCCATATTAATGCTGGCTAGAGAAAAAAAAAAATATCAGCCAAAATCAAACTATTCTCCAGAGCAAGGAGCAGAACATGTATCTGAAAGGATGTGTGACAGCACTTTCTGCACATCTGAGTGACCACCAGTCATTGTCAAGACATTTGGGATGTTGGCAGTCGAGGGCTTCCAGGTTACGGACCTAACACTTGGATCTTAAAACACTATACCATTTCAGACACGTGGTTTATATACTTATGTATGTGTTTGCCTTGTATATTTATGAACATTTATTTTATATTTGAGACTTTAGAATTCTTATAACAAGGTCCTCCCGTACAGAGCAGCATGGAACAAGCTTGCTCCATCCTCCAAGCGATGGCCCTTGAGATATTTGAAGACATCAAAGCAGAGACATCACCTTGCCAACAAAGGTCCATATAGTTAAAGCTATGGTTTTCCCAGTAGTGATGTATGGAAGTGAGAGCTGGACCATAAAGAAGGTTGATTGCCGAAGAATTGATGCTTTTGAATTATGGTGCTGGAGGAGACTCTTGAGAGTCCCATGGACCGCAAGAAGATCAAACCTCTCCATTCTGAAGGAAATCAACCCTGAGTGCTCACTGGAAGGACAGATCCTGAAGCTGAGGCTCCAAGACTTTGGCCACCTCATAAGAAGAGAAGACTCCCTGAAAAAGACCCTGATGTTGGGAAAGATGGAGGGCACAAGGAGAAGGGGATGACAGAGGACAAGATGGTTGGACAGTGTTCTTGAACCTATGAACATGAGTTTGACCAAAGTACAGGAGGCAGTGGAAGACAGGAGTGCCTGGCGTGCTCTGGTCCATGGGGTCACGAAGAGTCAGACATGACTAAACGACTCAACAACAACAACAACATATTACCCCTCAGGACTCTTTCCATTGACAAAACTTAGGAGCCCAAAGATTCCGTCAATCTGACTTGGTGTAGCCAATTCTTTGGAACTTCCTGATGAGTCAGATACTGTGGGTGCCCCTGCAGGCCAATGGAGGGATGAGATTGCAGGGATGGGGAGGAGGAAACTATAAACTCCCTATGGCTTACCCTCTGAACCAATGGCTTGCAAAACCCTCTTAACATTCTCTTGGCTGCAGAGCTGTCAAGGCTGCATGGCTGCTTATTGGCTCATAGCAGGGAGTGCACTGGGGAACTCTTTTTACAGGGGAAAAAAATATGCATTCTTGCAGAGCTGTTTAATGAAATGAAGGGCTGTCATCTCTCTGATAATATTCGGGGGAGGGGGCCAGGTATGATACAACCTGGAAATGGAAAAAAAGGCAGCCCATGGATAGAGGCCTAACTTAGCCCATTGAAGAGTTAAGAGAAGAAGAAAAAAAATCCTTATTCACTCCTATGAATTAATAATTGATTTGGTAACAAATCACTAATGTTGCCGTCGTCATGGTGAATAAGATAATAAATGTGCCCTGTCCAGGGATTGCAATGTTGTTGGAATTGTGCTGAAATTATTCATAAATGTGCTTTCTCTCCCCCCCCCCCGAACCCTCCAACTCCTGCTAGTTTAGCGTTTCTTTTTAATCTCCCTCAGCTGTCACATTAGACGACAGAGCGTTAAGTGGGGGGGGGAGAATGGGGGAGCGCTGTGGAAGCACATTGTGTCAAGTTTTCAATAGAGAAGAGACACAAATTAGAAAACAAAGGGCCTCTCTCCATCCCTTTTCACACTTCTCCTCTCCCATAGAAGAGCAACTGCGGAAAAAGCCCAGAGCTATTTAATAACTCGCTGGCGTGAATTACCTCGGGTAATAGCTAACCTCTCTCGCTGTGGTGTTCTTGGCGTGATGAACCTCACATTCCAGGTGGGGCCCGATGCCCAAAGGGGGGTGTTGAGGTCGGATGCCAGAGACTTTGAAGTTACTTATCCTTTGGAACACCGATTCTGTAACACTCACATTTTAATTACATGCCTTTTATTCAACTTTTTTGGCCTGTTTTAAGCCTCCCACTTTCTTTTTCTTTCTTTTTAAACCAAATTTGGGGAACTGGCGGCACTCCTTATCTTGTTGGACTCCAACTTCCATCATCCTTGGCCAGTGGCTGTGCTGGATGGGGATAATGGGAGTTGCCATCCAAAAATAAAATAATAATAATAATAATAATCTGTCCCCACCTCAGTTTTAAACAGTTTTGAAGCACCAATACATAGGCACTTCAGCATGCTAGAAATAGAAGCATAGAATAATAAACCATGGTTTGTCAGACCAGTGTTATGTGGTCTTGGCGGCCGCTCCCAGTCACCACTCTAGCTGTCGCATTCTGGATTAGTTGTAGCTTCCGGGTCACCTTCAAAGGTAGCCCCACGTAGAGCGCATTGCAGTAGTCCAAGCGGGAGATTACTAGAGCATGCACCACTCTGGCAAGGGTCTTAGCCTGCGTACCAGGTGGAGCTGGTAGACATATGGTTCACTCCTAGAGATTTTGCTTGTCCCTTATCAGCACTTTCAGTATTTCCTCCAACCAGGCGCCGTGCTCTTTTCGAAAGCAGACTCCAACTCTCTACAGTTTGCCAACAGGTGGAGACCAGATATCCAAAAAAGAGAGAACAAACGTGGTTGGGTTGAACAGGACGATGGCTAAGCTATGGACACCAATGGCAGCTGGGTTTTCAGCACTTTTCAAAACACTTTGTCCATCTAATGGTTTCCTGGGCTCCTAACCAAAGAGGAACTGGCGTCAAGGGCGCCTCTCTAATGCCCATCGCGTTCCCTAAATCCTTCTCCAGTGTCGCACAAAGAAGTGCTCACAACAGAATGACTGCCAGCTCTCGGCAACATAGATCAAAGAATTGCATTTCTGGCACAAACCTGCTTCTGGCCCCCTTCCACTGAACCCCCCGCCCCCATTTCACTTGACTTCCGCCGTGTCCAAAGCTGACACAGATGTCCGGGCTTCCACCACGGTGGGACATCATCTGCCTGTCTTCATCAAGGGCAGCTGTGCTGCATTACCAAAAATTAGACTCCTGCCGAGGGAAAACGGCACAAGTTTGTTGGGAAGCGCCCCCGCCAGCCAGGCTGTTGTCTGGGCAAATTGCTCATATGCCAGAAACACTTTAATATCCTGCTTGGGGAGCCCAGAGATTGGCAGGGGTGGGAGGACGGTGTTTTTTCGAAGGCGGCACAAGGGCGGGAGGGGGGAGCAGACATGAGCAGATGTTCTGCTCCGATAAACGGAAAGCTCGGAGCGCCAATTCATTTCCTTCTGTGTGTTGGCTTCCCAATCCCCACTTTCTCTTCTCCCTCCTCCAGCAACGTTGGAAGGTCTTTTCATACCCTGCTGAAAGCTCTGTCAGCCATCTCTTGCCCCTGCGTGTCTGCTTGTGTTAGGGGCAGCTTTCACTCAGCTTTGAAAGCAAAGGAATCCAGCCTTTAATTAAATCGAGGCCGAGGAGGAAAAGTGGGATTTACAATTACTCCTGTCAACCTTCATGCATTTGTCTGGCGTCATGAGCGGATGTGCTCTACCTGTGTCTCCACCCTCTGCTATCTGCAACCTTGAAAATAAGTTCACAAAAGTTTGCTGCCCCCCTATATTGTTGAAAACAAAAGAAAAGAAAAACCCAGCACATGCCATTTTCAGGGTGCTGATGGGGAGGAAGAGTGAATTCTGATTTGGAATTCCTGCAGAGTTTGCAGATTTGAGCAAATATGGGATGTGTGTCTGATCAAGTCCCAAGTGTATTTTGGTGGCCTCTTTAAGGGCTGTGGGTGGCGCTGTGGGTTAAACCACAAAGCCTAGGACTTGCCGATCAGAAGGTCGGCGGTTCGAATCCCCACCACGGGGTGAGCTCCCGTTGTTCGGTCCCTGCTCCTGCCAACCTAGCAGTTTAAAAGCACATCAAAGTGCAAGTAGATAAATAGGTACCACTGTGGCGGGAAGGTAAACAGCGTTTCCTGTGCTACTCTGGTTCGCTTAGTCATGCTGGCCACATGACCTGGAAGCTGTACACCGGCTCCCTTGGCCGATAAAGCGAGATGAGCACCACAACCCCAGAGTCGGTCACGACTGGACCTAATGGTCAGGGGTCCTTTTACCTTTACCTTTGCAAAGGTTTCTTGAAAATATACCAGGCGGTGGAAGCCGGAGTAGACAGAGCAAACAAGTGTCATCTACTGCTAGCGATCTTACGATAAAGTGTGATTCAGGTCTGACTGTACTTGACCAAGGTTGAAACCCGCACTGCTGCATGGTAATTAGTTTTTTTAAAAGATTCCCCCAGTTTATTTATATACCAGTAATTACCTCCAGCACACAGAATGACTGCTTGTCTTTCCCATTCAAAGTTTTCACCTTCTTCTTTGTACTTCAGTGACCCACCCACCGCTATACTCCTTTTGTCCCCAAGGCTCTGTGCAGCCTGAAGCAAACATCCGGACGCGGAGCAATGGATCCAAACTACAAGAAAGAAGATTCCACCTAAACATTAGGAAGAACTTCCTGACAGTAAGAGCTGTTTGACAGTGGAATTTGCTGCCAAGGAGTGTGGTGGAGTCTCCTTCTTTGGAGGTCTTTAAGCAGAGGCTTGACAACCATATGTCAGGAGTGCTCTGATGGTGTTTCCTGCTTGGCAGGGGGTTGGACTCGATGGCCCTTGTGGTCTCTTCCAACTCTATGATTCTATGATCAAGTGATGGCTCCAGAGCAGAGCCGATGCTACCATTGGGCGCATGGAAGCAATTGCCTCAGGTGGTGGGATCTCACTGGAATCCAGAGGCGGCAGATCCCACTGCTGTGCCTGCCTGACTCCGAGCCCACCCACTGCCGCTAGAGAAACAAAGAAAAGTGATATCCCCCCCCCCGATTTTTTTAAAATAAAAAAATAATTTTATACGTTGTGTGTGTTTGCTTCTCCATTCGTATTGTGTCATTTTATGTACTGTGACCTGCTGTCATTTATTTATTTTGTTGATTCTGGTTTAGAAATTATTTATTGCAATTGATAAGAGTGGGTTTCTGCTTAGTAATTATTATTTGCTGATATTTAATTTCATTGCATACTATTACATCGTAATGGATTACAGAATATTACTTTGTTTGATATAAACGGTTTGTTTTAAAGTTATGCTCTCATTGTGGCATTTTTGTTAATGAATTAAAGAAGATATTTAGATGTATGTTTTTGAAAAAGCCAGAGGCATTCTTGTTGGGTATGGTAGGAGAAGACATTACTAATAATGACCAGAAATTGTTCTTATATGCAACGACAGCAGTGAGGTTATTGTTAGCCCAGGTTTGAAAACAACAGCAAGTACCAACAGTAGAAGAATGGAGACAGAAGTTAATGGAATATGAGGAAATAGCTAGATTAACGGGGAAAATTTGACAACAGGGCCATGAAACATTTCAAAAAGAATGGGGGAAAATTATGTCATACATAGGAAGGATAAGGTGAAATAGTGAAACCAGGAGAATTGAAATAAACCTTATAATGCGAAATACAGTGGTGCCTCGCAAGACGAAATTAATCAGTTCCATGAGTCTCTTCATCTTGCAGTTTTTTCATCTTGCGAAGCACGGCTATTAGCAGCTTAGTGGCTTAGCGGCTATTAATGGCTTAGCGGCTTTAAGAAAAAGGAAACAAACTCGCAAGAACTCGCAAGACGTTCCGTCTTGCGAAGCAAGCCCATAGGGAAATTCGTCTTGCGGAACGATACAAAAAACGCAAAACCCTTTCGTCTAGCGAGTTTTTCGTCTTGCGAGGCATTCGTCTTGCGGGGCACCACTGTATGAAGAAAATTTATGGATAACAAAAAGTAAAATGTACAATGTGATTAATGTAACCAATGGTAGTTGTAAATGGATATAGACAGATAATAAGAATTGTATACACAGGAGGATTTATTTGACTATAGACACTCTATGGACAAATACGAAAGAAGAACAATAATATACAAAATGGATGAAGACAATGTGAAAAAGTTAGATGTGATATAAAAGGCCAGAAGAGGGAAGGAGGAAAGACGGCTCTGGGGAGCAAGTGTAAATGTAATACAATATGTGTATGTGGAGTGTGTAAATGAAAACCAATTAAGAATATTATGGGGGAGAAATAGATGTAGCAAAGGATGCTCCCACTCATCGTGAGGAAGATTCAGTTGCAGGTCTGGTCAGCTGTTGTGCCCAAAATGGAAAGACATCATCTTCTCCCTCTTCTCCTGCAGCAAAGTGAGGCCAGTCCCATCCACTTACTCCTCTAACACACATCATGTCTTTAATTTTTCTCCCACAAAGTCTCCAGCAGCAATAAATTCAAAGTACAGCGGACGCTTGGGTTGCGAATGTGATCCGTGCAGGATGCACGTTCGCAACCCACAGCATTCACAACCTACGTCTGCGCATGTGCGGGTTGCGATTCGGCGCTTCTGCGCATGTGCAACCACAGAAAGCTGGAAATAACCCATTCTGGTACTTTCAGGTTTTGGCGGTCCGTAACCCGAAAAAAAGCAACCTGGAGCATCTGTTACCCAAGCTTTGACTATAGTATAAAGCCACTTCCGACATCAGCAGGAGGAGCGGTTGCGGGCTTCACACCTCCAACACATGCGCGGAGGCTGGTTTCCAGCCCCCGCGTAATCAGGGGAATCATCGGGCCACGTCATCCCCTGAGCCAGCCAATCGGCTGGCTCGGGGTGTGTGGCTTGCCTCACTTAAGGCAAGCGTGGCCCCGGGAGGAGCGCCATCACCTCCCCCATATACTGAAGGGTAGTCCGGTAAAGGATTCTGGGGGGCGTTGCCTCGTCGAAAGCCTATGGATGTCAGGGCCTAAAGCGCGCCCCCGAGCGGTGACCCCGGGGGAGTAGCTAGTTGATGTTCATCAGCAGAGCTCCCCCTGCTGGTGTTAACCCTTCCTGGTCTTCATGCAAGCAGGCTGAAGCCGGATAGTCTGATAGGACCAATGCCTAAGCCAATACCACTCTTATCTGTAACCAATAAAGTTGTGGCCAATTTTAGCCCATTAACCTAATACAATGTTGTCACGTGTCTATTTCCATTGGGGGGAGGCGGGAACTCGTCACACAACTATCCACAGCCACCAACTTTGGAGATTTCCTCCAAGTTTACAACAGCGGTCTGGGCATCCAATGTGTCCCTCCCCCTCTGTGTTGTTGCCAGCCATCTCCAATAAAAATCTGCCCTTTTTTATTGTGTATGCGTTTCTCGTTGCATGCGAGGCAATTAGAGAGCGGATCCAACTATTGAACACCAATTCTTTCACCAGCTACCTGAAATTAAGGATAATCATAAAGACATTATGGGACATGGAGATGTCTGCGATCTCTCTGTTAATGTGGCATTATGCCCTGATTGGATTCATGGGCCTTGGAGCGGATCACTTAGTGCTGTCAAAGAGATAGAAATTGTGTAGCAAAGTGACACACATGGAACGCTCAAAGCCAGTACTATAAGAACCAGCCTTCTCACAACCAAAGCTGAGTCACAGCTACACAAAAGGGATGGGGAATCTTTTCCAGTTTTCCTTCCTGGGCAGGTTTCCGGGGGCAACATGCCCAGGGCAGGCAGGGCCAGAAGCAGAAGTGAGCAGAGCAAGGCATGCAAAGGTTAACTTTGCAGACTAGTTTCCATGCACACTTGCACAGCACGCCTCTGTTTCATCCATCCTCCTCATCAAGAAGTATTATTAGAGTTCAGAAACACCTTTCAGCTAGGCAAAAGAAAGACTCGTGGAGGGTGTGAATCAGGACTGGTGATGGATGTGGCTGAGATGGCTTAGGACTTGGGCTCAGACTCATAACCAGAGTAGTCTTAGTCTGCACCAGATCCTTTGCCTCAGGCACCATCTGAACCAAGTCTGGGGCCTGATTCTGAAGAGCCCCAGTCTGCACAGGTTCCCCTGCAACAAGCACCAGCTGGGCCGAGTCAGGGGCCTGAGCCTGCCCTGGCTCCAGATGCGGGGATGACCATGTTGCCTTCAGCTGGGCCATCGCTTACTGCTGCTCCACTACCGGTTGGGTTAGGAGAGGCTGAGGCAGCCTCTGAGTCTAGTAACCCACCGACATCTCCTAAGCTGCAGAGACTCAGGTCTGAGAGAAGGAGAGACCTGAGTACTCGCAGGAGGAGTGCTTGCCTTTGGGCGAAACAGGGAGGTGAGTCACCGGGCGATCAGGACTGGCCACTACCCCAACAAAGATAAAGGGTTGTCGGACCCCGCCTCAGGTTGTGGGAGCAACATTGCTGTATGCTAGATCCTGCCTGAGATCCTGTACCTGTCCTTGCCTGGTTTCCTGCCTTGGCCCTGTCGGACTGATTCCCAGCGGAACCTTCGGATTCTGGACCATTCCTGGACTGCATTTCATGGGTTACCCCCAGACCCAGCACAGTGGCCTGGAAGCCAGAGAAGATCAGACCAATAGCTCATCTAGTCCAGCATCCTATTCTCACCATGGCCAGCCAGATAATAGAATCATAGAGTTGTAGAGTTGGGAGGGACCCTGAGGATCATGCAGTCCAATCCCCTGCAATGCAGGAATGTGCAGTTTGGGGACTGAACTTGCAGCCTTGGTCTTATCAGCACCACACTCTAACCCAGGCTTCCTCAACCTTGACCCTCCAGATGTCTTTGGCCTACAACTCCCATGATCCCTATGTCAGGAGTGCATGCAGGAGCCAGACCCTGTTTCCCTGTGACCAGTAGGGCTTCACAG
The DNA here is from genome assembly GCF_965113315.1 of Podarcis vaucheri. NCBI lineage: Eukaryota > Metazoa > Chordata > Lepidosauria > Squamata > Lacertidae > Podarcis > Podarcis vaucheri. The sequence goes on from NC_138749.1 coordinate 5,146,124, forward strand.
GACTGGGGCTTTCCTAAGTTTGTTCTGGAGAGGCAAGGTGCGGGTGCACAGGTGAGGCCGCTTGGTAACTCACTGCACCTGGTGGCAAGAGCTGGGAAGGGATATAAGGTCAGCATTTCCCTTCGGCTCTTTGCCACAGCAACTCGTTTCCTGCCTTGCTGTGTTTGGCTTCTTGCTTCCTGATCCTCGGACCCTGGCTTCTTGACTCCCTGCTTCCTGACCCTCGGACCCCTGGCTTCTGGACTCTCATTCCTGCTCCCACCCCTCCATCTTGCCCCCGGTCCCAACGTCCTCAGCCAGGACTTCGATCGCCCATAGACCGGACCGTGACACCCTAGCTAGCAGGACCAGTGGTCAGGGATGATGGGAACTGTAGTCTCAAAACATCTGGAGGGCTGAGGTTGAGGAAGCCTGCTCTAACCAACAGAGCTATCCAGGCTCACAGATGCCTGTGCAAAACCGGGGAGCAGAACATGAGCCCAAGAGCCCTCTCTGTTTCCTTGGTTTCCAGCAACTGGCATTCGTAAGGATTGCTGACTCTGAACATGGAGGCAGAGAATGGCCATCATGACCAGTAGCCATTGGTAGCCCCATCCACCATTAATTTGCCCAATCTTCTTTGAAAGCCATCCAGATTGGTGGCCATCACTAGCTTGTGTTGGAGCTAGTGATTCCATGGTTTAAGCACACACTGAATGAGGAAAAATAAGGGACTTTTTACCATATGTGGTGGGATTGTAGTAAAATTAATTGGGGGGGGGGGAAATGATATACAATGAGTTGAAGAAAATGTTCCAGTTAACATTTGTAAAAAAAGCCTGAAGCATTCTTGTTAGGGATTGTAGGAAAAGACCTGCCAAGGAAATTGAAAAACATCTTCATGTACGCGACAACGGCGGCAAGAGTCTTAATAGCACAAGGATGGAAGAACGAAGAAATCCCGACCAAAGAACTGTGGCAAGAGAAACTGATGGACTATGCAGAACTGGTGAAATTGACACATAAACTATGTGATAAGGACAACTGTGACTTTAAAGAAGAATGGGAACCTTTTACAAAGTACTTAAAGAAACAACAAAATGAACTGGAGTCCTTGGCAGGTTTTGAATAAACATATACAAATTTATTATTGGTAACATATAGATAGATAAATTAAGGATCTTTACAATTTTATAATATGCAGAGAATAACGTGTGCTGAAAAACCAGAGAGAAGCTGCGGGAAGTCTTGGGTTGTTTTTTTCTTGGGGAGGGGGGAGGGAAAAACGGGGGGGGGAATGAGGATGATATGTTTTTGATAAATTGTTATGTTGAAATTCCTAATAAAAATATTCAAAAAAAAAAAAGAGCACACACTGAATGAAGTAGCACTTCCTTTTATCTGAAAGAGAGGCTTGGAGGTTCCCCTGTTGTGCAAAATCTACACTCCCACCCCATCTTGGGACTCTCTCCCCCCAGGTATCACACTGATTGTATGGTTGCCATTACCTTTAAGCCAAGCATCCAGGAAGACCTAACTGGCTCGCAACTGACAAGAGTTGGGTTCTATATGAAGCATCCTGCATTTCTCATTCCTCCTCTGCTCTTGGCTTGGAACTCTCATTGCATAATCCTTGGATCTCCATTATTTATTAGTATCTATTTTTTATTATCCCTTTATTTATAGCTAAACCAGTTACATAAACCCAACCCTCTATTATTCATTTTGCAAAGTGTCAGAGACTTGTAGGAGCAGGGAAGCCTATATAGATAAACATTAAGACAGGGCTCCTCATCTCCACTCATTAGTCAACCGACTCTAACATTTGGGGCACCAAACCACAGAGGAAAGGGAGGTAACTAAACGAGAGAGAGAGAGAGAGAGAGAGAGAGAGAGAGAGAGAGAGAGAGAGCGCAGTGGTGCAAGAACAAACACTCTTGTTTACATGATCAGTTATCCTGCAGAGATTACCCCAGAACTCTTTTCAATCACCAAGTTCTCTAACTTGCCAAAAGGGTGCTATCTTGGCATCTGTGCATCTTCATGACTGGTGATGAGGGGAATGAGGAAGCAATGACTCCCCACCCCTGTCTTAGCAACTTGGCTTGACCAGGTTCTATGTGATAGGATAGGAGGTGCTTACGCACATGCCAGTGTAGGAATATGGATTGGAGGCATGATGGAACCACATACACTATAGGTCTTCAGACACATAATTTTTACCCAGAAATACCTGGAGACGCCAGGGGTTGAACTGGGAACATTTGGCAGGCAAGGAAGACACTCTAGCACTGACATATGGATTTCCCATTACTGACCACAGGAGCAGCTGCTGGAGCTTCAGGTTGTTTTGTGCAATTGTAACAGCGTTTCCAAAACTTAGGTCTCCAGTTGGTTTGGGGCTACAATTCCCAACATCCCTAGCTACCAGGAGGAGGATGAGAGTTGTGGTCCAAAAACAGCTGGTGACCGAAGTTTGAGAAACCCTGATTTATACCCTCATAAGCCACTTCAGATTTCATAATACAGTATCATAGGCAGAACTAGGGTTGGAGGAGAAACTCATTTCAGTTTGCTTCTAAAGCTGAATTTATCACATTCACGCTTTCCAAGGACACAGCCGCCCTTTGAAATTTGCACTTATCTGAATTTTGCAACGCGGTTCTCCAGCCAGACAATGATTAGAAAAATTAGGAAAGCGTCTATTAGGTTAAAGTGTGCATAGCAGTGAACGTATCAGCGAAAGTGACATACAAACATGCATTAGATTAGGAGAAACACCTTGCGAATTGTACGTTAGTCAAAACTGCACACAACAATGTGTTTATTAGGAGAATGATGCATTAAAATTATGAAGAATTTCCATGAAGATTTTTTTTTTTTAAAAAAAGAATGATTTCCACATTGCTGTGGAAATGGGGAGAGCTGACTCTTAAGACTGGAAATTGTACCGGAATGGATATGGTCCTTCTGTCCCTTGCCAGGCCTGAAACCAGCAGTCGTCATCTTCCCTATTCACTCAAAGAGCTTTAAAATCCTTGCTGGAGCAAAGAGCTCACTCAGAGTGTTAGCAAACAGCATCATTAGCATTCTGTATAAAGAGCATGATCTCAGAAGTGATCAGGATTAATTTAGGGTGGCTAATTTAACTTTGACAAACAGCACCTCGGTTTTGCCGGCTGTCCTGACAGAGGATGTCACAGCCTGAGTAATCTTCACACATTTATCTGCCGGGGGGTTGGGGGGGGCTCTAATAATATTCTATTAGTGGGCTATTCTAATTTCTGGGAGGTTGGAATAAAAAGGGCTCTTATTTATTTACTATTGCGTTTATATCCAACATCTACCTCCAAGGAGCTCTAGGTGGTTGTCTCTTTCCCCTACAACAACCCTGTGATAATAATAATAATAATAATAATAATAATAATAATAATAATAATAATGATAATTCCCCAGCCACTCTGGGTGGCTTCCAACAAAATATTAAAATACCTTAATACATCAAACATTAAAAGCTTCCCTAAACAGGGCTGCCTTCAGATGTCTTCTAAAAGTGTGAGGTAGTTTTGGTTGAGAAGCAGTGTGACTGGCCCAGCATTTTTGTTAGGGTTTGTAGGACAAGACCCGCCAAGAAAAGTAAAGAATTTATTTATCTACTCTACAACAGTGGCAAGAGTCTTTTTAGCACAACGGTGGAAGAATGAGGAAATCCCAACGAAAGAACAGTGGCAAGAAAAACTGGTGAGCTATGCGGAATTGACCAAGTTGACATATACCATAGTTTTCGCTCCATTACACGCATTTTTTTTCCTCCTAGAAAGTAAGGGGAAATGTCTGTGCGTGTTACGGAGCGAATGCTTCCCTCCTCAGTGGTTTCCAGCAGGAGAAGAGCCGCTGAATGGGGAGGAGAGAGGGACTGAGTGCCTGCTTCTTTAAAGGAGCAAAGCGGGAGGGGAGAGGAGCCGCTTACACTCGTGTAAGCGGCTCCTGTCCGGTTGGCTCCTTTAAAGCAAGCAGGCTCTCTGTATCTCTCTCATCCCCACTCAGTGGGTCTTCTCCCACTTTGCTGGAAATAGCAGGAAAAATTTTCAGCTCGCTAAGGGGGGGGGAGGGAGAGAAACAGCGCCTGCTTGCTTTAAAGGAGCAAAGTGGGAGAGGAGCCGCTTACACGAGTGTAAGCAGCTCCTGTCCGGTTGGCTCCTTTAAAGCAAGCAGGCTCTCTGTATCTCTCTCCTCCCTAAGGGGGGGGAGGGGGAAGAGAAGCAGAACCTGCTTGCTTTAAAGGAGCCTACCGGACAGAAGCCGCTTACACGAGTGTAAGCAGCTCCTATCAGGTAGGCTCCTTTAAAGCAAGCAGGCTCTCTGTCCCTCCAGCAAAGTTTTTCAGCTCGCTAAGGGGGGGGGGAGGGAGAGAAGCAGAGCTTTCTCCACGCGTGCTCCTTGTCCCTTGAGTGCTTTTCCTTCTCTCCCCACTTAAAACGTGGTTACAAAGCACAGATCCACATGGATCCTCAGGATTTTTGCACTGGGTCACCCCAAATTCACCATCAGATCCAGCGGCGTAGCGTGAGCAATTTGCGCCCCCCGCTGCCGCCTAACCCGGGGCAAGGCAAGTAATTTGCGCCCCCCGCTGCCGCCCAAACGACGCCGCTTGCCCGGAGGAGGAGGGGGGCAGAGAGGCGAGGAAAATGCAACGGCCCAGCAGCTGCAGCAGCTCCGGCGGAGGCGGGGCTGTGAGGAGGGGCTGCCTGGCGCGTTCTCCGTGGGGAGCGCTGAGAGCCGCTGCCTGCCGGGCGCCTTCAGCCCGGACGCGCGCACAGCTCGTCGGTTCCACGAGACATGCGGCTCCGCTACAGCCTGCGCCCGAGGCTCTTCGGCGACTCCGGAGGCAGCGAGCGCGCCCCCCCAGATGTTGCGCCCGGTGCGGCTGGCACCCCTGGCACCCCCCACGCTACGCCACTGATCAGATCACATAGCATGTCCATGGCTACAGTTTGCACCAAAAAAATCATGCACCCACTGTTGCCTGGGGCTGCAGTGGTGCAAAAACGTGGTTACAAACATGGATCCACATGGATCCTCAGGATTTTTGCATTGGGCTACCCCAAACTCACCATCAGATCACATGTCTGTGGCCACAGCATGAACCACAAAAATCATACATCCACTGTTTCGTGTAGAATATTTTTTTTCTTGTTTTCCTCCTCTAAAAACTACATGCGTGTTATCGAGCGAAAAATACGGTAAACTGCGTGACAAGAACAATGGTGACTACAAGGAAGAATGGGAGCTTTTTACAAATTATCTAAAAAGACAACAAAATGATTTGGACTCCTTGGCAGGTTTTGAATAAACATCCACAAATTTATTAGTTGAATAATTAGTTGCACCAGAAGCGGCTTAGTCATGCTGACCACATGACCCAGAAAAACTGTCTGCGGACAAACGCCGGCTCCCTCGGCCTGTAAAGTGAGATGAGCACCACAACCCCAGAGTCGTTTGTGACTGGACTTAACTGTCAGGGGTCCCTTTACCTTTTTATGGTTATACGATCCCCAAGCCAAGGAGATAAGTAACTCCACAACCTTTAGAAGACATCTGAAGGCAGCCTTGTAGGGGGAAATTTTAAAATGTTTAATGTTTTATTAGGTTTTTATATATGTTGGAAGCCACCCAGAATGACTGGGGCAACCCAGTCAGATGGGTGGAGTTTAAATAATAAAAATATAATTGTTGTTCTTAGAGAATAAATGTAAAGGGACCCCTGACGACTAAGTCCACTCTGGGGTTGTGGTGCTCATCTCGCTTTATTGGCCGAGGGAGCCGGCATACAGCTTCCGGGTCATGTGGCCAGCATGACTAAGCCGCTTCTGGCAAGCCAGAGCAGCGCACAGAAATGCCGTTTACCTTCCCGCCAGAGCGGTACCTATTGATCTATTTGCACTTTGACGTGCTTTCGAACTGCTAGGTTGGCAGGAGCAGGGACAGAACAACGGGAGCCCACCCCGTCACGGGGTTTCAAACTGCCAACCTTCTGATCGGCAAGCCCTAGGCTCTGTGGTTTAACCCACAGCGCCACCAGCGTTGGCCCTGTTTTCATCAGATAAATGTTGGTGGGTATATGCTGTCATTCAGCTAACAGCGGCAATACCATTCCATCCAGTCCTGGCAAAAATGCATCTCCCCCTTATGGTCAGCTGATATATGAATCTTGGTCACTGAGTCTCTGGAGAAGGGTGGATGCAGACAAAGGTCTTATCAAGCGCAGAAGTGCAAATTTTACTTAACTGCGTTAAACCCTAGGTTCCTGGCTACTGTGAGTCACAAAATGAATGTGCAATAAATAAATAAAAAAGCCCAAATAACAAGCTTTGAATTCACGATTCCCTGGCCATTGCTGATATGGATTAGGATTTAAGTTCAAACATTCCCCATGGAACTGAAAAAAGGTCTGCTGGCTCAGAACAAACAGCATCAGAAATGCAGGTTAAGCAAGCCCGATGCTATAGAGGTCCAGGCAAACTTTCTGCTGGAAGCTGGTTGCATAAGCCTCAGAAAACATTAGCTGGAAGAGCAGCATTTGCAGTTTATCTGGTTGCCTTGAAGAGGGGCTACGCCCCCAGTCAAAAAAATATTTTATGGGCATGCAACGCAGCTAACAAGGGTTATGTGAAATGGGAAGTGCCATACTTCAGTGCTGGGACATCGGCTTTGCACGCAGAAGATCCCAAGTCCTACACTCATTCCCCAACAATATCTTCTGGTAGGGTTAGGAAAGACTCCCTGTCCCAAACCCTGGAGAGCCATAGCCAATCCGGTTTGACAACAATGAGCTAGACAGACCAATGGGTCTGACTCTGTATAAGACAGCATCCTATGTCCCTGTGTGTCAAGTTCCACAGCCTTCTGAGAGTCCAACCGTGACCTTACCAGCTTCAGTGTTTGTATCAGAAACTATTCCCTCAGAGACAGTATCACCCTTTGTCTTAGATGCTGAGGCTTCTAAGGTTTCACGTGTGGAAAACTGAATCTAAGCTTAGAAAACAATCTGCGCAAACCAAAAGAATCAACCCACCGAAAACAGCACTTATTATCCAGAGTGAAAACACGCAGGGCCTTTTGTCATTAGAGAGGTAAAACTTTGCAACAACTCGGCTGCCTGAGCTGAAAGTCAAACAGCCGCCAGCTCCGTCCAAAGCTCGCATTGTTTCCTCTGCCTTCCCTCCTTCCCTCCCTTCTGCTCGGCAGCTGTAAAACAAGGAATTAAGTTAGCAGGTCCCTGAGAATTGCCTCACTCCTACGGAGGATAATTTGTACTCTCTCAGCATAATAATCCGCAGCTACTGGATCAGACAACTGCTGGATTCCTACATTAAGGGCAGCTAATTGCAGACATGTGGTGTTAAATGTTGGACACCTGGGCCCATTGCAAAGTCAAGGTGTATGGCAACTTTCAGGGTGGGGGCTCCCTTTTCTTCTTCTTTTTGGTAGTTCCAGAAATCTCTCTTATAGTACAACGCATGCGCACTATGGGTGCTCTTAAAGTAAAGGTAAAGGTAAAGGACCCCTGGCCATTAGGTCCAGTCGTGGCCGACTCTGGGGTTGCGGCACTCATCTCGCTTTATTGGCCGAGGGAGCCAGCGTCCAGCTTCCAGGTCATGTGGCCAGCATGACTAAGCCGCTTCTGGCGAACCAGAGCAGTGCATGGAAACGCTGTTTACCTTCCGCTGGAGTGATACCTGTTTATCTACTTGCACTTTGACATGCTTTCGAACTGCTAGGTTGGCAGGAGCAGGGCCCGAGCAACAGGAGCTCACCCCGTCACAGGGATTCGAACTGCCAACCTTTTGATTGGCAAGTCCTAGGCTCTGTGGTTTAACCCACAGCACCACCCACGTCCCCCCTCAAAAAAAAAACACACAAAAAAAACACAACTGCACATACCACTTGATTGCAAAAGGGAAAAAAGCAGTTTTTTAAAAAAAGAATAGAATCATCAAATTATCATTTAAAAAACAACTGCAAACAACCATTTAAAACATTCAAAAAGAGTAATTAAAAAACAACGATAAGCTAAAAGCAGATTAAAACAGGCTTGCCTGGCACCTTTACCTAAAGCTTTGGGCTGATTAACATCCTATATCCTTTTAAATGTGTTTGTGGGAGCGGGGTTATGGGTTTGTTTTGTTGTTGTTTATATTACGTATTTCCTGTTTTCAACTTTTATTTTTATGCTGTTAAGCGCCCCGAGTTCTTCGGATGAAGGATGGTATACAAATTTTACGAACAGTAAAACAAATAAATAAAACACAGGCCAACACATTGTGCACAAATGTATAGGTTCCTCTTTTTTTAGTAGGCTCCAAAAAAGAGGGCAGTGAAGGCGCCTTCCTGTTGTCATTAGGCACGGAGTTCCAAAGTGTAATGCCTGCTACACTAAAAGATCTATGGTGCCATTTAAAACTATGTCATAAGTGAAGATCTTTAATGTGAACACTGCACTGGTCTGTATAAAACTCAGCTGGTTCCATCCCATCCCTCTTGTTATGACAGATATCTCGTCTTAAGCAGAAGGCATGTGTCCACCAGATGAGCTAGTAGTTCTCATGAATGTATTCATTGCTTTTTTTTGGATGTGGGTGTCTCAATACTCACCATGAAGTTGTTACCATAAGTGCCACACATTTAACATTTTTTGGGGGGGAGGGAGAGGTGTCATTACTCTGGTGTTTTCCCAGAGGAAAAAACACACACATTGGATGTAGTCATTTATTTAGTTTTATAAAATTTATGTTATGTATTCAGACTGGCTGCAGTTCTCACTCTGGGCCACCTGTATGCAAATGAAGGATTGAGAGTTGCTTTCACTGATTGGGTAGTTAGTTGGAATTTGTTAACTGTTACAACTTATAGAGCATTATATAAGGCAGCCAGCTTCACTGTTGTTCAGAGAGACTTAGAGCAGTGCTAACTGCTGTAATAAAGAGCTGTTGCTTAAAAGAGCTGTGTCTGTCGCCCATCTTTCCCACTATACAATAATTTATATGCCACTTAACTGTAAAAGTGTTGTATGAAAGAAGATAAGGCTAGCACTCCCCTAGATAAGAATGGAAGAGGTCCTTGTGGCCTGTACAACATGCATATGGTTAAGGCATTGCCACCTACTTTGTGGCATCTAACCAAGTTTTTAGGGACGCGGGTGGCACTGTGGAGCAGGAGCAGCCAATCAGGCTTCTGGAGGAGGTGAATGCGCAACCTGATTGGCCTACAGGAGCTGCCTGGAATTAGCCAATCAAGCGGGGCCCATTGCGTAAATAATGTATATATAGCTAGACGTTTTGGGGAACGTTTCATTCATTGCTACCATGAGCTGAATAAAGAGCATGAAATTCACACTTGACTTCGAGTATATTTCAGTTACTCTCGAGAAGGTCATCATCAGGAGGCTGTTTTTCCTTCAACAAAGGCAGGCAGTTGGGTGACGCTATGCTAATGAAGTCAGTTCTCTCCCCAGATGAGTCACAGGGAGGTCTCTGTCCTGCCTGTTGATTCATACATTTCCCCTTTACCATCCTTGAGAAGAGAGCCTTAAAAGGCTTGGCTGGGTGACCTACCCGCTAACGAGTCTGGTCTTGATTTCGTTATTTATTTGGCATTAGCATAGGGTCACCCCGAGCTGCACGTTTCTCCCACTGAGAAGGAAGATCCTCTCCTTTTATTCATCCCAGGAGCAAGGATGGAGAGACAGATGGAGGGATGGGGATGGGAAGAGGCAGAGAGTGAGGAAGGATGCAGAAACAGCCAGGGCAGAAGACGGCAGGCAGCTCAAGGAAGGAGAAGAATGGAAATCTGAAACATGAGTTCCATCCTGTAAAAAGAGTCCTGTTTATACTGAATAGAAAATGCCTGCACCAAATGGAGGAAATGGTGAAGCTTGCGTACAAAGCCCTTCCCATAATCTCGAAGGAAAAGGTCACCAGTCCGCTTTAAATTCTTCCATTGCAATGCTTTGTCAGCCATGTGTTTCTTAGGAAACACATAGAGTGTTTATTCCTTTACAGTCATACCTCAGGTTACAGACACTTCGGGTTGCGTGTTTTCGGGTTGCGCACTGTGCTGAACTAGGAAGTACCAAAATGGGTTACTTCTGGGTTTCAGCGCTCATGCACCAAACTGCGACCCATGTGTGCGCAGACGTGGCGCTACATGTCGCGAACTCTGCGGGTTGTGAACGTGCCTCCCGCACGGATCACGTTTGCAACCCGAGCGTCCACTTTATCGTGAATGGAGCCTGACACTGTTTACTCAGAAGGAAGTCCCACTGTATTCAATGGGGCTTACTCCCAGGTAACTGGGTCAAGACTGGGCAGCCTTACACTGCAATCTTTTTACTCAGAACTAAATCCCACTGAGTTCAATAGGATGTATTCTCTGATATGTTCCTGATCTCATAGTTGTTTCTTCTTCTTCTTCTTCCCTCACTTTTTCCCCTGACAGGGACTCAAGGCAGCTTACAGCTAAAGCTATATTTCATTCCATTTATCTGTGGAAGGTGTTGCACGTGATCCCTTCAAACGCTCATTTTTTTTTTCTTTACAACAATCCTGTGAGGTAAGTTAGGCAGAGAGGTTGTAACTGGCTCAAGGTGGCAGGGGAAAAGAAAGTGGCTTGGCTTTATCTTGGCTTTATTTTTGTTAAATAAATTATGACACAGAGTAATATGTCATCTGTTGTTGTTTGCCAGAGGTTGTCTTTACCTAATTTTAAGACCTGCTAAGGAAGAGAGCATTGTTATTATGCCCTGATATGCAAAACCACAGAATTCTTTTTTTTTAATAATGATATTTATTGAAAAAAAATTCTTTAAAATTACGAGGAAAAAAGACAAAATTACAAAGAAAAAAGACAAAAACAGAAAAAGAAAAAGAAAAAAGAAAACCATCATTTTCAAATTCTCCACTTTCATTACCTTCTTTCCATGACCTCCTCCTCCTCCCATCTCTTGTATCTTAATTAATAATTGTCACAGCAAATCCTTTCCATAATTCATAATATTCTGTCATTACATTACCTTACTCTATTTTCATCTTATCTTATAAAAAACCTTAAAACTTAAGACTTAAATCTTATTTTTACCAGCTTCTCATAACCATTACCTTTTTACCTAATTCTTTAAACATTTTTACAAGAGCCAAGTAATTTCATTTCAACATTTTTCCAACGTTCATAAAACATTTCTGATGATAAAAAAAGAAAATAAAAACAATCCAATCTTCTTCCAGCGTCCCCTCCCCCCCAGTCCCGGGATTGTCAGTCCTTTTTATCCCATTAGACAAAACCACAGAATTCAAAGAGGGTGTGCTTTCTTTTCCCGATGGCTGCATATGACTTATATGTGTGTGTTGAGATCAAAAACAAGAGGAGTTTTCTGATGTTGGAGGGTAAGTTCTTTGAGAACCACCCTTAGCTGAAAAGACAAGCATATCTATCTATAAATAAATGAAGAACAACTTAGAGGGGCAAAGCATGCTATCCTGAAGCCAGGAGAGGAGCGAGACATTTAAGAATATTTCAAAAGGTCTCTGAAAGTATGCCAATTCGCTGCATCGCGAACCCCGTCCCTCACACAAGTACTGTCTGTTATTTAAAAGTTATTTACTGTGGCGAGAGGCTCCCAGCCCGAGACATAAAACACAGCGCTTTTGAACAGAAGCCTCAGACAATTCAATGGGAACAATCAATTTTGTATCGACAAGTTTACTGTCTTTTATTTTCAAATTGTCATACAGTTAGTGCCCACTTCATCTGAAAGAGGTTTCTGACAATTGGCCCAGGAGTGACACGTCCCCCTCTCCCTCCCTCTGTATTGACAAACTCTGGTCATCTCGTTAGTGACAGCAGCTCAGGATTTAGAAGCCTAACCTTCTTGAACCATAGAATAGAATTGTAGAATTGTACGCTTGGAAGGGACCCCAAGTGTCATCTAGTCCAACCTCTGCAATGCAGGAATTTCAGCTAAAGCATCCATGGCAGATGGCCACACAACCTCTGCTTAAAAGTTTATTTTTTTATTTTATTTTTAAAAAAGCTTTCAGCAGACTTCTTAATGATCTCGACCCCCTCTCAGTTCCCAGACATAGCCTCGGATTTTGTTACAAACACAACTTGGTAGCCAACACTGCACAAAAATAATAAAAGATATGTTGTGAACCTTATGGAAAATTATTTCAGCTTCTCCTGAAATTCCCCACAGATGTGCTCTCTGAAAATCTCAAAAAACCACTAAATCTTCCTTAAAAGGTAAAGGGACCCCTGACCATTAGGTCCAGTTGTGGCCAACTCTGGGGTTGCGGCGCTCATCTCGCTTTATTGGCCGAGGGAGCCAGCATACAGCTTCCGGGTCATGTGGCCAGCATGACTAAGCCGCTTCTGGCGAACCAGAGCAGCGCACGGAAACGCCATTTACCTTCCCGCTGGAGTGGTACCTATTTATCTACTTGCACTTTGACGTGCTTTCGAACTGCTAGGTTGGCAGGAGCAGGGACCGAGCAACAGGAGCTCACCCCGCCGTGGGGATTCGAACCGCTGACCTTCTGATCGGCGAGTCCTAGGCTCTGTGTCTTAACCCACAGCGCCACCCGTGTCCCTAAAACCTTCCTTACAGCTAGGCAAAATCTGAGGCAACTGTTATGGGCAAGAAGCATAAGTTTTCTCATGTTTGGATTTGTTGCGACAGGTTTGTGTTTGGTCTTTAGAACGCCCAAGCCTAAAGAGTTCTGTCTAATTCAAAAGCTCATGCCCTTCATTTTAAATATTCTTCACTTGGGGAAGCTCAGTGGTACTGCAACTGCTTGACATGCAAAGGCCCCAGGCTCCATCTCTCACATCTCTACATCAGACTGGAAAAAACTTGTCTAGAACCCTTAAAACCCACTGCCAGTCAGTGTAGATAGTGTAAACATTTAATTGTATAAATAGCCGTCCAGAGTGGCTGGGGAAACTCAGCCAGATGGGCGGGGCATAAATAATAAATAACATATTGTTGTTGTTGTTGTTGTTGTTGTTGTTTACTTATACCCCGCCCATCTGGCTGGGCCTCCCCAGCCACTCTGGGCGGCCTCCAACAAAATATTAAAATACAGCAATCCATCAAATATTAAAAGCTTCCCTAAACAGGGCTGCCTTCAGATGTCTTCTAAAAGTCTGGTAGTTGTTTTTCTCTTCTCTTTGACATCTGGTGGGAGGGCGTTCCACAGGGTGGGTGCCACTACCGAGAAGGCCTGGTTCCCTGTAACTTGGCTTCTCGCAGCGAGGGAACCACCAGAAGGCCCTCAGCGCTGGACCTCAGTGTCCGGGCAGAACGATGGGGGTGGAGACGCTCCTTCAGGTATACTGGACCGAGGCCATTTAGGGCTTTAAAGGTCAGCACCAACACTGTGAATTGTGCTCAGAAACGTACTAAATACCCCAGCCACACTCACAAACACACACACACACACACACAATACTAGTGCCCGGAACCACTGTCTCTGAGTGAGTCAACTAAGATGAAGTTACTCTAGATTTTTTCTTGAAAAGCTCTGTAGTGCTTCTGTTCCACTGGGGTCCGGGTGCCTACCTGTTTAAATGAGATCAGATATCCCAGAAAATCTTATATGGATCTATGTAACTTTGCAAGTTCAACATTCAGGGGCGGAAAATGCTTGCTCATCAGGAACTAACAGTCCCCTCCCACCAACACTCGTCTTCTTTAAAGACAACTATTATGGATTTTTTGCACACCGCAGTCCTTCGGACAGCAATTAATTTCCTCCATAAATGAAACACCTTTCATATTGCTTTATCTGGGATAGATTAAATTGACATCCGCATAGCCTGTTGGCCGGCATAACCCATCTGTTAGCATTAAAGCTACGTGGAGCGTCTTTGGCTCTTCCCCTTCTCCCCGCCACCCACCCTTCCAATTTCTCCTCGAAAATTGAAAGGGATTAGGTTAGGATTAGGTTAGTGTTTTAATCAGAAAGTCAAAAAAGATGGATTGACGAAATTTTCACCTGGATAAGACACCGCAGATCCTCCCTCGTTGTGGGAAAGGATTTGCCTCAACTCAGTAGGGTTGCCATATTTCAAAAAGTAAAAACCAGGACACTCTGAAACTATTGAGTTTTTCAGGGAAGACCCCAAAAACGTTAAGTTTTTGTTTTTTAAGATAAACCCCAGAGTTGTTGTTGAGTCAGTTTTTCAATTCCATCAGGACATCAATTCCACCTTTGAAATATCAGTGATATCCAGGGAAATCAGGACATACAGCAGCCCTACAGTATGGCTTTGGAGTAACTTCTCATCTCAAGGTAAAATGGTGAATAAATGGTTAGGTGAATAAAATGGTGAATAAATGGTGAATAAAAGGCAAATTATTCTGCCATCAGTCAGAGCCTAGGGCACTTTAGAAGTTCATAGAATCTTAGCATTGTGGATTTGGGTCCTCAGGGTCATCTAGACCAACCCCCAGCAGTGCAGGAATCACAGCTGAAGAATCCCTGGCAGGTGGCCACCCAATGTCTGCTTAAAAACCTCCAGTGAAGGAGAGCCCACCATCTTCCAAGGGAGTCCGTTCCACTGTTGTGGAACTCCCATTAGCTCCAGCTAGTGACCACAGATGATGAGTGTAGTAGTTAAAGAACACATGGAGACCCAAACCTTCTCCATCCCTGAGGCTTGTTTGGCAACAATGAGAAACTGAACCTTGAGTGTCATCGGTCCAGTCCTGTGGAACAGCCTGCCACTGGAGATTCAGTGGGAGCTTTCTGTGCTAACCTTTCAATGCCTGATGAAAACTTTCCTGCTCCACCAGGCCTATGCGGGCAATTAAGAGTACACCCCCCCCTACTGATGTTTCTAAATCTTTTGCTTTAAACTAGTATTTAACTTATTATTTTAGAATTCTTCGTCAATGTGGTGACTACATTACTACATGAGCACTGTTCCACAGCATTTGATATTTTCATTTACATACATTCATTCGAAATGAGATGGGTTTATGAAGCAATTCTATATCCTCCCACCGCACTGACGAAGAATTCTACTATACTGTGGTCTATATCCGGAATCACTGTTCTGTGTTGGATATCATATTTGCTGAATACACAAAGCTTCACAACTTGTTTTTCAGCATACAAAGTCTGGTACCTCGCTTTATTTAAAGAGTTGCAGAGACTTAGAGATTAAAGATTTCATTTTCTACTTGTTATGGTTTGAGGGAATTCTATAAAGATTGTCTATTGCGTATGTACATGGTCATCATGTTGCCTAGACATTGCCAACAGCTCTTACTGCCAGAAAGTTCTTCCTGATGTTTAGTCAGAATCTTCTCCCATGTCATTTGAACTCACTGGTTCGGGTCCTACCCTCTGGGGCAGCAGAGAACAAGCTTGCTTCATCCGTCTCAGCCCTTTAGATATGAGTATGATCACGGTGGGATGTAATCCACTGGGAGCAGTCAAGTACAACATTCCTTGTAATGCTAGAGAAGACATGTGAGGGAATGTTTGGTCCAGATAGTCGAAACTTCCTGTTCCTCCTGGGCTGGAGCATCCTTCCTTTTGCATGTCATAGAAGATGGGTGTGACCTAACCTGTCCAGGTAACAAAAGAATGAGTCACGCAGCACACCTCTCTCTTTTTCACTTCCTTCTATATTTGACCAGCTTCGAGCTAGGACTGCCCTCTGAGCTTCTCAGCTAGCAGAGGCACTGGGATCATTCCTCCATATGGGGTAGATCCACATGTACATATTTGTAACTAAGGCTGCCTTCAGAGATCACACTGTGCTCTGCCAGATGTAAGTAAACCTCTTTTATTGATTGTAGTGTCTTTATTCTTTTAAGAGGCATTCAAGGGAACTTACAATTCAATCACAACAGACTGAATTGTGTAATAGTGAGAGGCTTACACGAGCCTGCAACCAGCTATCTGCTGTACATGTAAAAGGGGAATGTAAACTCTGCTAAGTAAAGGAACTTGCTAGCGCACGTTAGGAAGAATATTAATAAACATCCTCTCCTGCCACCCTGAACATTCCCATGATCACTGGATCCCAAACTTCGGCAGATAGGTCTTCCCATCACTTGGGCCCCGTTTTAAGTTGAGATGTTGGAGACTGAAGCTTAACCTGGGATATGCACCCTGCAGCAGAAAGATGAGGAATGGAGGGGGCAGGAACAAGGGTGATCAAAGTAGAATTGCCTTACCTGTATCCATTCCCCCAATGCACCTTGATTCCACACATGTTCTTTTGAATGCATAAATAGGACCTCCGTTTTGTGAATGTGACAATGTGCTGCAGGACATATTCTCTACTAATTCCGTAAGCAAGTATCTCTCTCTCTCTCTGCTCATCATGGTAGCTACGATCTAAGTCCCTTTAATTCCATTCAGCGTTCCTTCATCTCTGAAGAAGAGGAAGGCAGCTGCTTGTATGGTTATTACAAAAGGAAGTAGTCAATAGGTAGCGCACCTGGAGATTTATCACTTTGTTTTAATTATTAATTCCTTCAATAATCTGAATGCCATCACTTTCCCCCTCCTCCTCCAAAATTCATTAATTAAAAAGCTTATCCTCTCAAGACTTCATACTTTAAAACAAAAAACCAAAAACCTGAGGCTTTGATCAGCAATCTCGTTCCTTTCAGGATATTATTCTACATTTAAAAGGAAGAAAACAAAAATGTTTTGTGATTTTGGTTTACTCAAACCTATGTGCCTTAGAAGCAATTGACAGATTTCACGTCATGGTTCGCTCCTCTCCCCCGATCCTTTCTGTCCCCATTTTTTCTCCAGCAACTACTCTCGCTTTACCCCCTGAGTCCTTGGGATACTGTTGTGTTAAATTTCTGAAGGGGGCTTCTTGGATCTGAGCCTTGTAAACATGACTATCAACAGAGCATTGATTTGTAGATGGTTTTAACCATCATATTTGCTCCAGAACATGACTATATGGAAAACTCTGCTGAGAAGACACACACACAAACATACCGTAGCATACAAAATAGATTGCAGAGGTTTACAACAATATAAAACCATAAAACCATACTTTGGAGGGTAGGGTTCAAGTTACACAAGACTCTGATTAAACAACAGGAAGAACTTTCTGGTGGTAATAGTTGTTCAACAGTGGAATGGACTCCCATGAGAGTTGATGGGCTCTTCTTCCTTGGTGGCTTTTAAGCAGAGGTTGGATGCTTTAGTTGAGTTTCCTATATTGCAGGGGTTGAATGAGATGACCTTTAGGGCCACTTCCATCTCTACAATTCTATGACTATCATTTCTGATTGCCAGAGGAAGCAATCTCCCCTCTCAGCCCTCTGTATCCTGTTCTGGGGGTTCTCCCAGCCCACTCACAGCCCACCCACAAATAGTGGGGAGAGGAAGGGTGGGGAGGAAGTCTCAATGTGCTGGCAGGCTTCACCGAGCTGCTCCCCACTAGCATAACTATTTAGCTGAATCTGGCACTAGGCTTATGTACAGCCACTGCCTGCCAGAGTAGACAATATTGGTCAACATAGATGGAGCAGGTCATAACTGTGCAAATACTTTGAATGAAGAAGTTCCCAGATCAATTAATAACGGGCCAACTTGGTGAGGATGCAAAGGATGGCCTTCTTGGTGGTGGCTTCTCCCAGACAGCTTTGGAATTCCCTCCCCAGAGAAGCCAGACTGGCTTCCTCCTTGTTGTCCTTTCACCAGCAAGCAAAGACTGCTTTATTCCGAACAGGACTTTCGGAACTGACTACTTCTTTATGTTTTGGGTTGTTGTTTTTTATTTAAGGAAACTTTTAAATGGTGCTGTGTTGTTTTTACCATTTTTTTGGTATCACTTTAATTCAATTAGGGTTTAATTACCTTTTAACGGTCATCTGTTATATGTTTTGAAAACTTTGTGTTCTTTCTGTGTTGTTTGAATGTGTGCAAGCAGCCTTCAGTTCTGGTCTGGGGGAAAAGTGGTACAGTAATACCTCCGGTTAAATGTGCTTCAGGTTGAGCGTTTTCAGGTTATGCTCCGCGGCGACCCAGAAGTAATAGAGCGCGTTACTTCCGGGTTTCATCGCTCATACATGTGCAGACCCTCAAAATGATGTCACGTGCATGCGCAGACATGGGTTGTGTTCGCTTCACGATGCAAACAGGGCTCCAGAACGGATCCCGTTCTCATCCAGAGGTACCAAAGAATATAAATAATACTAACATTTATATTAGTATTAGTATTTATTTAGTTAAAAAAAAACACAGATAAAAATTATTGATATAAACACACGCAAAATACATTAAAATGCACACCAAATACATTAACCGACTCTTACTAATTCAATTTCTTAGTTTCCTTATCTCGCCTAAGGCAACTCAAAGTGACTTACAAACAAACAAACAAACTTCCTCTGATTTGATGAAAGCTGCCCGTCAGAGTAGATAAACTACTAGGGTAAATTAACGATGCGTTTGGACACAGTTAAATGTCGCTGCATCAGTTCCTATCACCTTGTAAGAGTTTTGTCGCCTTGTCGTCCCCCCCCCCCCCCCGAACCTTCATGGTAACATAGGAAGCTTCCTTACCCCAACTCAGACCACTGTTCCCATTAGCTCAGTAGAGCCTACACTGACTGGCAGTGGCTCCCCAGGATTTCAGGTAGGAAGCGCATCCCAAGCCTTACCTGGAGATGGCAAGGATTGAACCTGAGACCATCTGCATGCAGGGCAGAACACCTCCCCACTGAGCTACAAGACTTGTTTGTTTGTTTTAGTAATATGCACACCAAGAAGCCCAGATTGAGTCGGAGGGGGGTTAGGAGGTTGCCGAGAGTGAATAATCACATAATAAGGCAGAACATTGTAGTCCTGTCCCTGGGAGGAATATCCTAGTGGTGGTGCAATGGCCTGGAGGCTACAAGAATTGTGCCACCGTGTATAACAACAAAAACATTGAGCCCTGCATGTTTTCTAGAAACAGGAACCCAGAAATAAACTGAAACCGTGTATGTAGGAAGCAGTGAAGCAGACAGGGGGGTGATTTCTCCATCTATGGAATGAGCGGGGTGGGGGGG
Organism: Podarcis vaucheri; assembly: GCF_965113315.1. NCBI lineage: Eukaryota > Metazoa > Chordata > Lepidosauria > Squamata > Lacertidae > Podarcis > Podarcis vaucheri. Next base: position 5,165,199 of record NC_138749.1, read on the forward strand.
GGATGACTATGTTCAATTAAGTCAGGAAATAAAAGGTGCCAAATGCTTCCATTAATGGGAACTGAGCAGAACACAAGCCCATATTTTCCATCCATTGTGTCCCATTCCAGACCACAATTTTCAGCCTTGAGAAACCGAGCAGCGGGGAACCAGAGAAGGCGTTGCAGTATTGGTCCTGAAATTCAGACTTCCCTGTAAATAAGGATGGAGGGTTAAACCGCTCTGGGAAATGCGAGGGGAATAGGGGCCGCCTAACAACACCCAGCACCACTGACAAACTACAGCTCCCATAATTCTTTGGCTGTTCAAAGTGGTATCATGGGGCTTCAAACATATGGTGTTAAGGTGAGTCTAGCAGGCACTGATTGCATAGTTGTTCTCTGAGATGTGGAGGGGAGGGAAAAGGGGGGGAGCGGGTCATTCCAGGATCCAATCAGAAACCAGGACATTTTCTGTAATTCTGGGACTGTCCCTGGAAAATAGGGACACTTGGAGGGTAGGTCATTGGCCACTAAGGCCAGGCAGGGCTGACCCAGCTCAGAAAGTTTTGGTGCAAATCACACAAGGGTACCCTTTCTGCTGTGGGATGTGAAACACAAGAGCAGTCAAGTACAACATTCCTCGAGTGAACATGTTTACACATGGGGAGGAATGTTTGTCCAGCCAGCAGGTAAACTTCCTGTTTCCTTCTGGGCCGGGACAGACTTCCTCTGCATGTGACTAGAGGTGGGTGTGGCCTTACCTGTGCAGGTAACGACAAAAGCACAGGGCAGGGCAGCCACCTCTCTCTCTTTGACTACATACATCGAAGAAGCAACATCTCCTTAGCCAAAGATGCTCTCTTGGCCAAGAGAGGACAAAGGGACTGTTTCCTTATGAGATAGTTTCCAGCTGTATGCTACTTTTCTAAACTAAGTCTGCCTTCTGGGTGTGATGGCCTGGGAATCCGATTCAGAGGGTGAACCGGAGGAATCCCAGCCTGCACAGGAGTCCCCGCCTCCAGGGCCAGCTGAGCCGGGGCAGGGCCTCAATTCTGAGGCGCCTGCACCTGTGCCGGATCCTCAGGAGCAGGCACCAGGTGAATCCACTCTGGCTCCAGAGGTGGTTGAGGACTCAGTGCCTACAGGTGAGTCTCCCCCTGGGCCCAGTAACCCTTCAGCCTCTCCTGAACTGCAGAGGCTCAGGGCAGAGAGGCGAAGGGAACTGGTTTCTCCCAGGAGGAGTGCTCGCCTTAAGGCCAGGAGAGGCGGGTCTCCTGGGGGCCGGGACCGCCCCTGGCCTCAGAGAAGATAAAGGCCAGTCAGCCTGGTCTCAGGTTGCAGGAGCAACGTCGTTGTTGAGTACCTGTTCCTGCCCGGACCCAGACCTGACCCTCCAGTGTTCCTGTCCCCGCCCGGCTTCCTGCTTCGGACCTCGCCCCGCTCCTTGTGAACTGTTTCCAGGCTAGTGACCCAGGACCGGACTTTGACTACGCCAACGGTAACCTTCCCCCCGGGACCAGCACACTGGGATTCAATTGTGAACAGAATGATGTGTGAGTAAACCTTTTTATACTTTTAGAGAAGACTGCGTCGTGTCTTATCTTTTATGGGGGAATAAGGGGGAAATACCAGAACAGTTATTATAGAGGCTTTAGCGAGCCTGAGCTTATGCTTCCGCTGCAAGTTTAAAAAGGGGAATGTTACTCTGCTAAATTGTGGAACTTGTTAACACAGGTTGGAAAAGGATATAATCAAACAACATATCCTCTCCTACATCCCTGAACATTCCCACATCCACTGCCAGCCGTCACCCAAGCCATGCCACCTGCAGTCCCACAGGAACCTGCAGCCACTCCCCAAAGCTGCCTCCCTCTCAGTGGAGGAGACCAGAGAGGAGAAGGTGGTGTGGTACCAGTGGCAGCACCAGCAGTGGAGGAGAGGAGGAGGAGGAGGAGGTAGAAGAAGAGGAGGAGAGCAGCACGACATGCTCCTTGGGTCCTGGATCAGCTGCCCATCCCAACTGTTCCCCAACACCCTCACCACGCCTCATGGGCTGGCTGGCTTTGAGGCCAAGCAAACTCAGAGAAGGCTATGGCTTGCTCTTCCCAAGAGTAGAAGGAAGCCATCACAGCCTTGCCTTCTGTTGAAAGCTTTGAGCCCTGTTTTTCCTTACTGTGAATCACAGGTAGAAGAACATAGATGTTCTCGTGAGACTCAAAATGTTTCCGAAGTAGAACTGGGACCAGCTAGAGCTACGCAAAACAAAAGTGGCACTTGGAAACTTTGTGAACTCCTGTTTCTCTCTGTAAGAAAAGGGATCAGAATTGAATCTTGGATGCAGTCCTAGAAATCAATTGGCACACCCCACTCATCCATTCCACCAAAAAAGTAGATAGCTTCATAATATATATAGCACCGTACACAGTGCAACTATATTAAAAGAATAAGGCTTTTTTTAAAAAGAAGAACCTAAGTTCATACAAGATATGGCTTAGGCAAATGGAGCTTCGACAGTCAGAGGCAGTCTACCTCTAAACACCCAACACTGGGGAAGGGCTGTTGCCTTCTTGCCTTGCTTTTAAAGGACACAGGCATTTGGTCTGATCAAGCAAGGTTCTCTCTTGCAGGGCAAAGATGAAATCCAATAACTTGTTTTTATCTGTTTGGAGAACATCAGACATGGTGACTAATGCAGGCCACAGGTCTCTTTATCTGGACCTCAGGTCTCTCCTGAGGCCATACCTCCTCTTCAGCCCTTCTCCTACCCTGCTTCACAGCCCCACTTTGAGTGTTTTTGCCTTTGCTCTTGAACTCTGATAATGACTCTTGCTTGCCTGGATAGAAGATGTGAAGAAACTAGTCTACTGCAGAAATGGCAAAAAAAAAATATTGCATTTGTTTCTCTGGCTGCTTTTGCCTCTGGCTGTGCCCATCACTGGCAGGTGGCCCCTGGAAGCTTGCCCCAAATGGAATGTGGCCCTCAGAGCTAGGAGAGAGAGAGAGAGAGAGAGAGCGTTCCCCACCCCCTGGTATTAGGAAGGAGGAGTGGAAGGTTGTAGCAAAATGTAGAACAGCAAGGATGAAAGATGAAAATATAAGGCAGTGGGGGAGAAAGGCAAGGACAGTCTCAGAGCAACCAACATTAATGTCACTGTATAAAAGGTCTGTCAGCATTTCCATTACAAACTCCTATTTTCAAAGGTTTATAACTTGTCCATAAAAATTCCCTCCAAGAAGATGCTGAAAACTTGGCAAAGCATCTCTCTCTCTCTCTCTCTCTCTCTCTCTCTCTCTCTCTCTCTCTCAATTGATTTTTGTCTTTTTCTTCAGTCCACCCCTCACTTCACCTCCTCACCCTCTGCTTTTTATTTTCTTATTTTTGCCTGCAGTAAAAAAAAATAAAATAAATTAAAATAATCCACTTATTTTTGCAGTTACTGCAAAGGGACATGGCAGGGTCAGCACAAAGGATGGGTGGATCAGCCTATTTCGGTTCCAAGTAAATATGTGCACGTGCTTAATCATAAATATGTTCCCTCCTGAGCTGTTGTGGATATTTTCTTTTTAACCACATTCACATTTGTATTTGAATTGAAGACAACTGATGCCATTTTGTATGCATTCTTCCCCTAACGGTACACATTTTTCAATGCTTATGTGTTTTCCCCGAAAATATGCCTTTATGTATATTTTCCAACAAAATACATTTCTTTCTTTTTTTGGTGGGCATTTCTCTGAACTGAAATGGCACAGTGAAAAGGGGGGAAGTGTATATTCTGACTGATCCTTGTAATCTTAACTGTGGACTAGCAAATCAGGTCTGTTTGCTGAAAAGTGGGAAACCAAATGACTTTGGAGTCTCTAGAACGTAAATGACAGCCTACAACAGAGGGATGAAGGTATCACATCTCTAGCAATGCACACATGCCAAAGAACAGGGGTAGGCAATCTAAGGCCTGAGGGCTGGATCCGGCCCAACTGCCTTATCAATCCAGCCCGCGGACGGTCCAGGAATCAGCGTGTTTTTACACGAGTAGAATGTGTTCTTTTATTTAAAATGCATCTCTGGGTTATTTGTGGGGCATAGGAATTCATTCATTTTTTTTCCTTCCAAAATATAGTCTGGCTCCCCACACGGTCTGAGGGATGGTGGACTGGCCCACAGCTGAAAAAGGTTGCTGACCCCCTGCCAAAGAACATGTACAGAAAGCCATCTGATTCTGAGTTCGACCATTTAGCTCAGTATCATTTACACTCACTGGTAGAAGCTCTCCAGTGTTTTAGAGAAAAAGACATTCCTGTCTCACAGGACAACAACCGTGTGAGGTCGTCGTTAAGAGTTGTCAACAGGTTTACCATACCCACTGAGTCAATCACCCATCTCCTACTACCCTCCTGAGAAAAACCCCTACCCCATTTGCTACGCCTGTCATGGGGTCCTCTGCTTTTGGGGCAGGGGGCCTGGTAGGAATTTTGTCCATTTGGCTGATTGGCTGGTGCCATTTGGTTTTTGCCTACTGTGTAGCAAATCCTCACAACTTGTAAGGTTGCGGTTAGGCATTGGTTAAAAGATTTGTTGGTGGAGGGGTCAGGGTTGGCTGTGCCTGCCCCTCCAATGCTGCTGCTGCAGCAAGGGAATTCTGTTAAAGGAACCCAGGGGCTTGCCATTCTTTTGTCCTGAATGGGGCTTGGGCTGCGCAAGCCCCTGGGAGCATGCGGGGAAAGGTGAGGGTCTGGTGCCCGGCTCCATGCTCCCCCCAATATTGTTTTCCCTTACTGGCTTTCGCTGAAATCCGGAAGTCACTTCTGTCCCGTGGTGGGGGACAGATAGTCGGAACCAATGCCTAAGCAACCACTCACATTTATGTATTTTAATAAAGTTGTGGCCAAAATTATGCCAAAAACCTTAAACAAAAATTATGTGTGAATTGTGAATTATTTAGGGGTGGCTTTGGGGACTTCGACACGCAACAAAGGAGAGAGACAGAGAGAGTTGGCAACACTGAAGAAAACAAGGAGTAGGATTTAGGATTAGAGTTAAAGAATCACAAAGAGAGGGGTAGGCGGAAGGATCAAGTTGTAAGAAGCAGAACTGAAGGAAGCCTCTCCCTTTCCCTGCACTCTCTTTGGGGTTTTGATGTTTTTAATTGATGCAAAGCATGGTTGATGCCTGAAGATTTGCTGCTCGTTTTGTTATTCTAATAAGCAACACATCCAGGAGGGAAAGGCAACATCAAAACTCCTGATCCATCGCTACAGACCCGAGGCAGCTTCGATGGGGGCCAAGGGAGTTGAGCAAAACGCACGTGGCACCAAGACACCCCTAACCCCCCCATTCCCTCCCCCCCCGCCAGTTAAATTGAATAGATCTACATCAGTGGAGGTTTCAGAAGCAAGCCTTTTCACTGGACAGCATCCTGCATCAGCCAGGAAAAGAGAGTTCTAGGTCAATTCCCTCCCCCTTTTTTCACAACAAGGAAAGTCGGAGAAGCTTTAAACTGCCGACACAAAAGACGGCACTTAACGGATTTCATTTCCTAGAGGTCCAGGGATGTGTTTGATATGTAGATGTAGATTTATATCAGTTAAGACAGGCTAACTACCGTTACTGGATCAGACGGGCTAAGGAGGAAAGACGCAGAGGGATTAGAGGGTGACGTTCAATGCTAATTAGGGATTTGTATATACTCTGCAAAGAAAGCCCTCATTTGCCATAAAGAAAACCTGAATATTGAAGACTAAATAATCATACAAATGGGTCATTTTCATACCCGATTCTGCCGAGGATCCAGTGGGTTGAAGCAGCCCTGGGTTGGATTCACCCGAAGTGATCCACAGCTGTCAAAAAGCCAGAGAGGAATGGACATGCAACTGGGTGGGGAGGAAACAGAAGATGTTGGCACATGCCCATCACCTCCTCCTTATTTCCTGAGTGTATGTTTAATTGGGGCTTTAAAGCCTAAATACATATTCTGAATGCGCAAGACCCTCAATTCCAACTGTGGTCTGAATAGGGTCAGGTCGGGTATGGAGCATTGTCAAATCAGGAGTTCATTGCACAGCCTTATTTGATAGTTAAGATGATGATGATGATAATTTGTTATTATTATACCCCGTCCATCTAGCTGAGTTTCCCCAGCCACTCTGGGCGGCTCCCAATCGAGTGTTAAAAACAATATAGCATTAAATATTAAAAACTTCCCTAAACAGAGCTGCCTTCAGATGTCTTCTAAAAGTCTGGTAGTTGTTTTTCTCTTTGACATCTGGTGGGAGGGCGTTCCACAGGGTGGGTGCCACTACTGAGAAGGCCCTCTGCCTGGTTCCCTGTGACCTCACTTCTCGCAATGAAGGAACCACCAGAAAGCCCTCGGGGCTGGACCTCAGTGTCCGGGCTGAACAATGGGGGTGGAGACGCTCCTTCAGGTATACTGGACCGAGGCCGTTTAGGGCTTTAAAGGTCAGCACCAACACTTTGAATTGTGCTCGGAAACATACTGGGAGCCAATGCAGATCTCTCAGGACCCGTGTTATGTGGTCCCGGCGGCCACTCCCAGTCACCAGTCACTGCTAAACAGCCTCATAGCAGCGTATCTTGATGGTCACCTTCACCTACATGAACCTGCCAGAGATACCTTTGTTTCTGAGGCTAGGTGGGTGACTAGCAGAGAGAGGAGCATTTTTGTCAGGCACACTCAGATCTGTCCACCTAGTGGCAGTTCTGTTGTGGCGAGCACCAAGCACTAGCAAGGGCCTGTCCAACTTCCCCATACTTGAAAGAGATTTTAGCAGCTGGCTTAGAAAAGAGCAATAAAAATAAAATAAAATCTGCTGGCTCTAATGCTTTTATTCTGTGGTTTCGCTCCCACTCAGTTTTGAACTTAAAATGTGGCTCTGTTGTTTTTTACCATTTCCCCAAGCCTTCTCCATGAAGACTAGGTGAGCCTTTGGCAAACTGCTGCCCTCCAAATGTTTTGGATGGCAGGTTGTGTCAGCTCCAGGCAGCACAGCCAGGTTGTCAAAGGCTGGATCAGGTTCTGAATGATGGTGGACGTACCCCACACTTCTCCTTAGTCTATAAGTTTTCCACGCACAAGGTTTTTAACTTTATTTATTTATGCATTTATTGCCTTTTGGGGGAGAAATGAAATTGCCAAAAATTCAATCTGGCCAGCTGTCTGTTTTGCATCCAGCCTTGTCTTAATATCTCCTTTAGGTGATAAAAAATAAATAAACAGGGAGAGGAGAAGAACTGTCGTCAATCACACTCTATTAGAAAAGTAAAGTTGCACTCAAACACATGAGAAAGCTGTATCCATGGGCCATGGTGAAGGCGCAGAAGCCAAAGTTGTGTGGTTATGCACACTAACTAGCCTGATATAGCCTGCACTGCCTTGAAATGTATATCTGAGGATAGCAGGGGGATTCTAGATGGGCTGCCTGTGGTTGAAGCAGAAGAGAAAATAAAGACAGTGTTGAAGAGCCCCAGAGCCAAAGGTTATCGAGATTGTTTTCACCAGCCTCACAGAGCTGTCCCCAGTGGTCTGCACTATTCTTCCTGAATAATAATAATAATAAAATAGCCTGGAAGAAAGTGAGGGGGTAGGGAAGAGGATGATCTGTGCCGGTTTATGAGTACAAACATGGCTGTCAGCACAAAGCACATTAGAGGAAATGGTACTGCCTTCTCCACCAGCCTTTGCGTCCAAGTATAAGAACGGGAAGGATGGAAATGAAGCCTGTTGTGTTCTGGGCATCAAAACCAGACACAACATTGTGTGTGTGTGTGTGTATAGGGAGTGGGAGAAGGAAAAGATGTAAGAGAGGCAGGTGCTTTAGCACATGGTCTGCCGAAATGAGGCACATGTTGACAATCTTTAGTTCCCTGCTCCACTTCAATCTGAATACGACCCTATATGGATAGGGTCAATTCTGCCTCCCCAGTTTCATGCTGAATTGTTTGTTTTTTTTTCCTACTCTTGGGTTTGTCAGAGGAGATTGGTTCCCATCGTTCCCAACAGTCTCTGCTGCAATTTGAACGTTTTATTTAGGTTTCTAAAATATATTCTACAAACTTTGTCACATAGCAAAAGCTGGCTATCCGGGCTACCTCCAGGAACACTTTGCATTCTGTTCCTCTGCCCAATCACTTCTCCATAGTGATAACCAGAGTGGTGCTAGATGTTCACAGGGTTAATCTTATGCCAACTATGACCAGGGCTTTTAGTACAGCAATACCTGCCCTTTGGAGTGCACTCCCAATAATTAAAAGTCAGGAATCCTGAATTTTGGCGTTTAGGGGCCTGCTTAAAAACCATATTTAATCCAGGCTTTCCCTGAGGGATGATTCAGCTATGTCAATGTATTAAAATCTTGTCCATTAAGAACACAAGACAAACTGGATCAGGCCAATGGCCTATCTAGTCCAGCATCCTGTTCACACAGTGACCAACCAGATACCTGAGCCCTTTTCCCTCCTGTGATTTCCAGCAACTGATATCCAGAAGCATTATTGCAGACCCTCCAAGTGTCCTTATTTTCCAGGGACAGTCCCGGATTTACAGAAGCCATCCCAGTTTCTCATTTGATCATGGAATGTCATGGAATGTTCTCCTATTTCCATCAGAGAAATGTTGGAGGGTATGGAATGGGACGGCCCTCAGAGCTTTTTTTCCAGCTGGAACTCACAGGAACTCAGTTCCGACACCTCTCAGGTAGGCGCCATTTCCATTCTAAGAGAAAAAGGCAGGTGTTCATAGTGAATTCCAGCACCTCTTTTTCTAGAAAAATAGCACTGGACGTCCCTATATTGATTGGAGAAGTGTTGGAGGATATGTCACTGCACCCAACTGTGGAGAAAGAGCATAGCCATTATGCCTACTAATTTGTGAGATGTTTTGCTCTTGTTTTATGTATGTAATTTTTTCACAGATTTTATGCTGTTCGTATATATACATACACACAAGTTCCAACAGTGTTTCCTTTGAAGGACATTGTGACCACATAACTTTGTGCAATCATATAGTGGGTGGTGCTGTGGTCTAAACCACAGAGCCTAGGACTTGCCAATCAGAAAGTGGGCAGGTCGAATCTGCACTACAGGGTAAGCTCCTGTCGCTCGGTCCCAGCTCCTGCTAACCTAGCAGTTCAAAAGCACGCAAAAAGTGCAAGTAGATTAATAGGTACCGCTCCGGTGGGAAGGTAAACGGTATTTCTGTGTGCTGCTCTGGTTCATCAGAAGTGGCTTAGTCATGCTGGCCACATGACCCGGAAGCTGTCTGCGGACAAACACTGGTTCCCTCGGCCTATAGAGGGAGATGAGCGCCGCAACCCCAGAGTCATCCATGACGGGACCTAACGGTCAGGGGTACCTTTAGCTTTTACCTTATAGTCTTTCCAGGAAGACCCACTGCAATGGAGACCTGAAAAAAGCCTTTGGCCACCTTGTAGTCTTCCTCAGGTAAGGCCATTCCCCTTTCTTCCCCAATCAACTTTTCTCATTTTAATTGAAGTTCTTCCACCACCCTGCCACTTGCCCATTTGGGAACCAACTTTATTTTTTTATTCCCATCATTTCCAAACGGTCAAAATAAAGACCACTCGAAGGTTTGGCTGAGCTCTTCTTTTATCTGAGACTGGACTGGTTATAACCAATATATTGTCTACCTGCAGGGCTTAGGCTTTAATGATGAAAGGTGTGGGATTGCAAAAGGCCTAAACCTTATTGATTGGAATTTCTTCTTCCTTGTCGGTGAACTGGCAATCCCAAGGGCTTCTCCCACCCCCACCCCACAATTTAATTTTATTATTATTTTCCCTCTTCATTTCATAAGCACTTGGATTTTTTTTTTAATATGAGAGCCTTTCATTTCTATAAAATTGCAGCTGCTTTCATTTAGTTTTATGGATTTAATGTATTTAGATGTTCCGAGCGAAGCTCAGAGCTGGCAGTATTATCCAGACATTTGCTGCTTAGTGCCTCCTCTAATGACAAGACTTATCTGATTCAGAGCATTTCATATTGGTGGAAAAATTAATTCTCCATTCCTTTGTCTTTGGGCTTCAAGATTTAATTTGTTGAGGGGATTCTTTCAAGAGACATTTGTTTCCCTTTTCTTCCCCTCTGCAAGCATCATAATGGGCTTCCTTCCTTCCGCAAAGTTTCCATCAATTTTTATCCAGATACAGAACTTTTTAATGTGCACTCATGCACTCTCGCTCTCTCACATGAAATAGAAGGATACCAACATGGCCAGCTTAAATACTTGTTTTGCATAGTTGATTTGCAAAGGAGTTAAGTCAATTTCTAAATGACAAAGTTTACGTTCCTGTACCTAAGTTGTGGTTCTTGCACAAAGGTCCAAGGTTTTTTGCACTAGTGTACTAGGCCTTGAGGGGACGTGGGTAGCACTGTGGTCTAAACCTCAGAGCCTAGGACTTGCTGATCAGAAGGTCAGCGGTTCGAATCCCCGTGACGGGGTGAGCTCCTGTTGCTCGGTCCCTGCTCCTGCCAACCTAGCAGTTTGAAAGCACATCAAAGTGCAAGTAGATAAATAAGTACCGCTCCAGCGGTAAGGTAAACGGAATTTCCATGCGCTGCTCTGGTTCACCAGAAGCGGCTTAGTCATGCTGGCCACATGACCTGGAAGCTGTATGCCAGCTCTCTCGGCCAATAAAGCGAGATGAGTGCCGCAACCCCAGAGTCATCTGCGACTGGACAGGTAAGGGCTCCTTTTACCTTTACTAGGCCTTCAACTACTTTGGTCCAGGATATTTCAAGGACTGTCTTGCCCTGCATCTCCCAGGCTAGTCACTGAGATTATCTGGGGGATCATCGTTATTGGTCCCCTATGTTCCAGAAGTACAACTCATGTCCATGTGGATGAGTCCAATGCCTTCAGCTTAGTGGGGCCAAATTATGGGGCTTCCTTCCAGTAGAAACCTTGCAAATGAAGCTGTTCCTGTTGGTGTAAAATGCCTAAAGTCTGTTTCTCAAAAAGGCAGCCCTGCTGGGCAACCACTCTGCAGAACGGATGCCAACACAGAAAATCAAGTGTTTCATATTTCCCCATTATTACTCAGAAGACGGTGTTTTGCATTTGCCATCCAACAGCCATCTGACCACAATTTAACATGGGAAAAGTATCACCGACAGAGGTTCAACATATTCTTTACAGCAGCCTTCCCCAACATGGTGCCCTGCAAATATTTTGAGCTCCTCCTCCCATAAGCCCCAGTCACCAAAGCCAATGGGCAGGGATGGTGGGAGTTGCAAACGTAAACATCTAGTTGGCAAAAGCTGCTTTAAGGAGGGAGCTGGGTATGCTTAGCCTGGTGAAGGGAAGACTGGGAGTTGACGTTGCCACCTTCAAGTATCTGAAGGGCTGTCAGGTAGAAGATGAAGCAAGCCTGTTTTCTGCTGCTACGAAGAGTAGGACGCGAACCAATGGATTCAAGTTACAAGAAAGTACTAACTTCCAACTAAACATCAGGAAGAACTTTCTGACACTAAGAGCTATTTGACAGTGGAACAGACTCCCTCGGAAGGTGGTGGACTCTCCTTCCTTGGAGGTTTTTAAGCAGAGGTTGGGTGGCTATCATCTGTCAGGGATGTTTTTGCTGGGATTCCTGCACTGCAGGAAGTTGGGCTCAATGACCATTGGGGTCCCTTCCAACTCTATAATTCTATAATTTACAGCCATGAGACCTAAGAGGTAAAGGGACCCCTGACCATTAGGTCCAGTCGTGGCCGACTCTGGGGTTGTGGTCTCATCTCGCTTTATTGGCCGAGGGAGCCAGGATACAGCTTCCGGGTCATGTGGCCAGCATGACTAAGCCACTTCTGGTGAACCAGAGCAGCACACGGAAATGCTGTTTACCTTCCCGCCGGAGAGGTACCTATTGATCTACTTGCACTTCATGCTTTCGAACTGCTAGGTTGGCAGGAGCAGGGACCGAGCAACGGGAGCTCACCCCATCGCGGGGATTCAAACCACTGACCTTCTGATCAGCAAGCCCAAGAGGCTCAGTGGTTTAACCCACAGCGCCACCTGTGTGGGTTCTAGAGAGATAGAAGCATGCAATATTATTACTAGAGAAGAATGGCTACAAAAGCTGAGTGAGTACTTGGAACTCGCTAAGTTGACTGAAGCCTTAAGGAACAAGTCAAATAAAATAATCCAGAAGGATTGGGAATGCCTAAATACCTACCTATCAAGTCAAGATTCAACAAACAAGATTTGGTTGTGTTTAGAATAAACCCGTAAGTGGGAAAATGTCTCCTTATACCACAATGAGGAATATATTGAAATGCAGAGAAATTGTTTTATTTATAGGAAATGAACCACCGCGAGGCCGATGGAAGTCAAAAAACCAGAAGTATAATAAAGAGAGATCCACCCCAGAAGGGTCAGCATCTCGGTAGAGAAATGACATTCTGGGATGTCTATTATAGCTACCTTGTACTATACATATGTTCTTACTTTTTGCGTTTGCTCTGTTTTCTTTTTTGTTTATTTTTTTGTATTCAGTTGAAATGTTTGTATACTTTGTTTCATTTGTATCTGCATAATAATTCAATAATTTTTTTTAAAAAAAACAACAACAATGACCCTTGGGGTCCATTTCAACTTTATAATTCTATGATTTACATGAGAGCTAGAAGCATGCAAATAATAATAATAATAATAATAATAATAATAATATACAGCCCTATGCCCACAAGTCTCAGGGCGGTTCACAGGATAAAATCAGAATATAAAACCATTTTATCTTAAAAATTAAATGAAAACCAGAGATTTTGGTGTGTTTTTTAAAGAAATCTGATTCCATGAGCAAAATTCATTTCCTGTGATTATCCCTCTCCAATACGATTTAGGAAGTAGATATTTTTGTTGTTGCGGGTTGGAGGAGGTAATAATGACAACTAACCCTCTTGAAAATGCACCCTTAATACTCCATAGCAGAGATCCAAGACAATCAGAGCATTGTGGCACAGAATAATTTCTCAAGACAAAGCATGTAGCATTCCCACCCTGGTCTCTAAAGGAAGCTTGTCAAAAGCCATTTACATTAACGCAGTGTGACACTTCGCCAAGCTAACCCAACAACTTCCATCCTTTTATCAAGGAGGTCTGCCTTCCTATTGGTGGCTATCAAGGTGCTGCGTTTTTGCAAAACCTTCCTGCAGGAGAGGCCACTGGAGAGACTCGCAGAAACAAACGGGGGGGGGGGAACCTGGAGACTCCCAGCAACAGAGAGCTAGGATTCCAGGAGCCAAGCGGAACAAACACACACTCGTATCCTTCCCTTATAAAGCTTTATTAAGCCTCTATGTTATACAACTCTCAGCGATAACAGAACTATTGCATCTGGGCTCACAGGCGACCGAGTGCATTAAAACTCCTTTCATGGAATGGCAGGAACTAATTCCTCATTTTTACTGGCTGGGAACTGAACCTTAATAGAGCCCATAGCCCTGGACTCATAAAGCATCAGAGTAACAGAGGGGAGGCAGGAAAGGGAAGAAGAAGTGGGAACAGGTTTGTTGCTGAGGTTATGATGTTACGGGGGGGGGGGAGCGAGTTATAACAAGTCCAAAGAAAGCCACAGCATGGAATAAACAGGGTAAATCTGACCAGGTCACACATCTCTCTATAGTTCCACCCTCCTCTATTTATATATATATTAAAACAACAACAGCTGCTGCTGCTGCTGCAATAAAGGGATACAAACCGCAAATATCATTCCTGAAAGCAATTTGTGTTTTTTTGGTATGTCTGGATGCATTAAATATGCAAATAAACAGGTGGTTGCTGTGCATGTGTGAGGGAGTTAATTCAATTTTTTTTAAAAAAAAAAAAAATTGTAGCATCACGGCCATCAATTATCAAGAACCCAAAGGTGGAGGAGCAGGGTATTGTATCGTACCATATGCAAAGCAAACAAGCAGTAAATAATTAAATGAAGAACTGGTTACACACCAATATCAAGCATGACGTCCAAATTTCCCAAGCTGGCATGGATGGTGAATGTTGGGCATCTAAGGCCAAAGAGTAAAATAAATAAATAAGTCCCAACATATGAGAGAAAAACATTCTGGATCCTCCATCCCTCTGGAGACATGCAATTTGTGTGTGTGTGTGTGTGTGTGTGTTTTGCTGCAATAGCCAAAGTCCATATGTTCTTACACTACAGAGACAAATAATAGTAATATAATAATAATAATTTATTTGTACCCTCCCCATCTGGCCGGGTTTCCCCAGAAAATCTGGGCAGCTTCCAACAAAATATTAAAATACAATAGTCTATTAAAAATTAAAAGCTTCCCTAAACAGGGCTGCCTTCAGATGCATTCTAAAAGTATGGTAGTTGTTGTTCTCTTTGACATCTGGTGGGAGGGCGTTCCACAGGGTGGGTGCCACTACCGAGAAGGCCCTCTGCCTGGCTCCCTGTAACTTGGCTTCTCGCAGGGAGGGAACCGCCACAAGGCCCTCGGCGCTGGACCTCAGTGTCCAGGCAGAACATTGGGGGTGGAGACGCTCCTTGGTTGTACAGTGCTACCTTGGTTGTCAAACTTATTCCATTCCGGAAACCCGTTCAAAAACCAAGGTGCAGCTTCCGATTGGCTGCAGGAGCTTTGCAAACCAGAACACTTACTTCTGGGTTTGCAGCGTTCGGGAGCCAATTTGTTTGGGAGCCAAGCCGTTCGACAACCAAGGTACCGCTGTGTTTCCACCCCCCACCCAAGTTTCTCCTTTTCTGGGCTATTGAAATTTTAGCTGCAGTCAAAATCCATGTGAAAAGCACTATAGAGTGACATGTTTTTGTGTTATCAGTCCACGTGTTCAATCACGTTTGCTCCCTGATTGGTTGGGAGCCTTTGCCAGCTAATGCTCTGTTTCGAAACTTTCACTGTCAGTAGTTCAGGGTTTCCCGGACTTTTTGGATTTCATCCTGCTTTTTTTTTTGCCTCTTAGGGATGGCTCTCTTAAATACTACTCCCTCAACTTTTCTCCCCTGAATTTCTGGCTCGCCACCTCCAGCACCCTTATCAAAAAACACACACCACCTCGTGGATTTTGCTTTTTAAGAAGGTTCTTTCAATCAAGAGGCGGCCTTAACGCTCACAGCCGCTTTGTGTGTTCCTCGGATCTGTTGATGTATACCCACCCCTACTGTGCTGACTCAACACGGTTATCTCAACATGACTGGGACAGGGCCCATGCATCTTGCAGAAGCGGCAAAGCTGCCGGAGCCAAGATGGAAAATTATTAGGATATTAAGCAGGCAGAGAGTACAAGAGCCCAGCCTAATAAACACAAATGCATTTCCGACAGCATTTGAGCAGTTGGCGTGGAGCCAGACAGAGGAGGGCAAGAGTTGATCCTGGTATTTAGGAGGACACTGAAAATTTCTGCACCCCTCAACTCAACAAATAAAATGAAATAAATCATTAGAAGGATCCTGCTCGTGGGTGTATGAGTGAAATCTGTTAGTTTCAGTTTCTTTCTCTTTTTTTGCACCCCTTTGATTTTAGGTCCAGTTCTTCCGATTTTCACATCAGTTTGCAAACATTTCGTTTTAAAGTCCTGAAAAAAAATTGAGGACCGTTTTCCTGCAAAATTATCCTAGTGTGCACAATTTTGTATGCAATTTTGCCATATATATATATATATATATATATATATATATATATATATATATATATATATATATGCTTTCGTAGATTTTCACGGGTACAGGAATGCAGGTTTTGGTGTCTTCGGGTGTCTTCCCGTGTAAGAGTCGGGGTGTCTGGGCGACGTTTCGACGAGGTCTCACTCGTCATCTTCAGGCTGGTGCTTTCGGCTTCTTGTTACTGGAACAGAGCAGAATCTGGTGTTTGAGTTTCTATAAATACTGTTGAGGGGTGTGGTGTATAGCCTCCAACGTTCTGGGCAGAGAGGAAGTTCCTAGATTAGTGTGCCTTTTCTTCTTTTGTTCCTTAATTACTTGAGGGATATCTTGAGTGATTTCATGAGTGATATTCTGAATACCACTGGGTGGGTCATTAAGTGTAGATTAGTTGCTAAAGCTTTCGTGTCTTGACCTCTTGAGCTTGTGAAGAGTTTTTCTGAGAAGATGGCTGTGCTGCATTTAGTTGTGCTCTGGCTTGGCTTCGTGTATAGGGGCGAGCTGTGATTTTGTGCCTTGTGCCAGCCAGATCTGTGTAGGGATTGCAGGGGGGTGCAGCATCCGGAGGTGCCACTATAGTTTGGCTACTGGATGGAGTCTGTAATATGTCTGTGGAGAGGGTCTGGGTTTGGGTCTGGTGTGGTTGATTGGTGACGGCGTTCTGTGTGCCTCTGGTTCTGGTGTCGGTTTTTGTGGGGAGGGCTAATTTCCAGATGTCTGGCAGGCGGGACGTGTCGTCACGCTTGTTCATGTTGTGAGGGTGTTTCTCTATCTCGATGGCTTCCATGATTATTCTCTTGTGGTGATGTTCCATGTTAAAGAGCAATTTGGAATCTGCAAAATTAATTTCGTGTCCTGTTTCTTTCATGTGTTGGAAAAGAGAGGAAGTTTTTTCTTCTTTTTTGACGGCATTCTTGTGTTCTGCGATACGTGCATTTATTCGTCTGTTTGTTTGTCCAATGTACGTGGCTGGGCAGACTTTGCAGGGTATTTCATAGACCCCTTGGTTTTCCAGCTGGATTTTGTCTTTTGGGTTTCTGAGGATATTGGCTATTTTTTGGTTGGTGCAGAAGGCTGTTTTGATATTGTGTTTATGGAGGATTTTGCTAATTTTGTCTGTAGTGCCCTTGATATAAGGAAGGAGGGCCATGCCATGTTCCCCACTTATCCCAGGCAGACAATCTACAAGACTTGCATATCCCCATCCCACCAGAGAGGATTTTGGGGGGTGTTGGGGAGGGGGCAGGCTCCAGGGAAGAGTAAGGAAGGCGAAATTCTCTTTATGCAAACAGAACGGCAAGGAGAACAGTAGTCTTGGATGTAATCCACAAATATTATGTATACATGCTCAAAATTCCCTCTTGCCATGTTTGGTGGGGTTTATTCCCAAACAGGCATAGGGCTGAAAAATCTACTGAGAGGATGATCCAGACCAACATGGAAGAAGCTTTTAAAAACCCTATTGGTCTCATATAAAACTCCCTTCAATCCCTATGAAGTGCAGAACACACATCCCCATTAAATATAATTGAGATAAACTCCGGTGTGTGTGTCCCCCCCCCTTCCTGCACAGTGAGGACACACAGTGGCTTAGATCAGCAGAAGGGAAAGTGGGAGATGGCAGAGGGTTTCTTGTTTTCTGCTGAGTAAACGGAGGAGTTAATAGAAGCAAACTAAATCCCTTCTATTTACCACCGAGGTCAGGGGTCAGTGTGAGTAAATCATTAATTAACACACTGACGCCTCAGTGCTATTGACAAGGTTGTGTTTACACACTGGGACAAAAGCACCCCTTTGCAATTAAGCAAGCAGTGAACTTCCACGCTCTTGACGCTTGATTGTTTTTCCAGCTTAGGTTGCCTCTGTCCCTGGTGCAAAAACAACTCTTGATCCATTTTTGACGGGGCTGGCTGTAGCCAACTGCACAGGCTCTCTCTCTCTCTCTCTCTCTCTCTCTTTCTCCAGCCCCATTCTTAGGAAGCCATGGTAAGGCACAAGTTCACCTCTCAGAGGAAAAGCCAGGTTTTCATTCTGAGCAAGTAGAGAGGCCCAAACAGGGATGAAAATAGGCAAATGCGAAAATTAAAAACAAGGGAATAATGCTTCGCTGTCCAGCCTTCTAGCGATGGAGCTGGAAGAAGAGTTGGAAGACATTTCTGGTGTGCCACCATGGTGGATGTCAGTACAGGGAAGAAGAGGACAAGGTCATAGAACTGTAGACTTGGAAGGGACCCAAAGAGTCATTTATTCCATACTTTGCAATGCAGGAATCACAGCTAAGGAATCCCTGACAGATGACCATCCAACCACTGCTTCTTCATCAGTGACTAGCATGTTTTCACCCACTTCGTAATGTTCTGCCTCCGCTGCTGCAGGCAATGTGCACATGAATCCCAGTTACAGTGGTACCTCGGGTTAAGAACTTAATTCATTCTGGAGGTCCGTTCTTAACCTGAAACTGTTCTTAACCTGAGGTACCACTTTAGCTAATGGGGCCTCCCGCTGCCGCCGTGCGATTTCTGTTCTCATCCTGAAGCAAAGTTCTTAACCCGAGGTACTATTTCTGGGTTAGCGGAGTCTGTAACCTGAAGCATCTGTAACCCGAGGTACCACTGTACTGGGAATCACAAGTGGGGAGAGCACGGTTGCAATCAGTTCCTTCCCATTGGCCACAGGCATAGCATCACTGCCCTGGGCGCAGTTTGTTTTGGGAGGTGCATTCTCACAATGCCCTGCCAGCACATGAGCTGTTGCGTCCTTGTCACACTGCCCTCCAGCTGGAGGGCACCATGAGAAGGACACAAGCATGCATCTTGCCAGCCCCACAATGTACTTTTGAGGCTTGCAAAATGGCGCTGAACTTGCAGGGCACCATGAATGTGCTCTTCAAAACAGGGCAGTGTCCGAATGTTCCACCTACAGCTATGAGGACATCTGCCTGGCTACAGTGATAATAGGACAGAGATCATTAGATCTGGGTAGGAGCAGAACCTAGGAAGGTAGCACATCTAGGAGCAAGAAAACTCTGATCCCAAACCTCTGCTGCCTTGTGGGACATCTTTGGGAGGAGGAGGAGGAGGAGGAGGAGGAGGAGGAGGAGAAGAAGAAGAAGAAGAAGAAGAAGAAGAAGAGGAATAGTAGTAGTAGTAGTAGTAGTAGTAGTAGTAGTAGTAGTAGTTTAGATTTGATATCCCGCTTTATCACTACCCTAAGGAGTCTCAAAGCAGCTAACATTCTCCTTTCCCTTCTTCCCCCACAACAAACACTCTGTGAGGTGAATGCGGCTGAGAGACTTCAAAGAAGTGTGACTGGCCCAGTGTCACCCAGCAGCTGCATGTGGAGGAGCAGGGAAGCGAACCCAGTTCACCAGATTACCAGACTCTTAACCACTACACCACACTGGCTAATGAAAGGCTAAGGAGTAAACCTCCACAAATCTGGAGTGGAATCCCTAAGATGGTTCGATGGTGCCTTGTATGCCTCCTTCCGTCAACTTCTGCAGTCAAGCTGGTGCCAGACATATTGATCATATCAGCGAGGCTGAAAGGGGGGGGGTCTTGTCATCTGGTCAGCCTAGGACCTCCATACACACTGCCTAGGCTTGCGCTCCAGGAAGGTCACTTTGGTGCTGTGAACACAGCAGTTTGAGTTCACCCCCGGAGGTGCACTCCATTGTCTCTCAAGACGGATGGATGCCAACAACAGCAATTGCTATTTTAACTTTTTGTGTGTGTTTTAAATCATTGCTGCAAATACATTTTGTGATAATTTTATTGTTTTATCTTTTCTGTAAACCACTTTGAGCGGGTTCCCCCACCCCCTACAGTCAAGCAGTGTATAAATTTTGTGAAAATAAAATGAATAAATAGAAATGTCTTTATAAATAAATATACTGGATCATTCCCCCCCCCGCCAACTCTAGGGAGGGGCAGTTAATGTTGCTCTCTCCATCTATTGCTTCAAATCACCCTGTCAAATGGCTCTTCCCACCCCTTCAGATTCTAAAGGTATTTTTGCCTTAGCAAAAGCCCATGTTTTCAGAAGTCAACATGCGCCCCTCTGGTCATGGCCAGCTGGCAAGAGCCTTTGCGCAAGAATCCCCATTTTAAACAGGCCTCCTCCTAAGCTGTGGGGAGATGGGAGGAATCCGTGGTGTTATCTCCACTCCACAGAATTCAAGATGAGAAATGGGATGCTCGGGCTCCGCTGTCACGATGGAGGAACAGTTAAAGAGCACTAAATCCTACAAAATAATTCCTGCCACAGCTGTAAGAAAAACCTTTAAGCCCCCTCAAGAAATAGGATGTTGACAAGTGAAGGTGTTAGAACTCCGGCATTTATCCTCCTTATTCCTCCAAGCAATTTGGACGGCGCCAACTCCGAATCCACTTGCTCTTTCCGCAGCATTTTGGGCGATTCCACTGCGAGATCCCTCCCTCCACTCATTCATACAATACTATCAGCAATAGCAGTCGGCTACAAAGGCAGGCTTGTTTTCCTGCTTAAGAGCGGCTTCTGCCTTGCGCTACACTGATACAAAGCAGGAGGAAGGGAATAACCCCACCCCATCATTCTGAATCTGGCTTGCATCCTGTGCACAAAAGGGTTCAGGAAATGGGTGTTGTCACCACCTACATTTAGGGATGCAAGTGGTGCTGTGGTCTAAACCACTGAGCCTCTTGGGCTTGCCGATAGGAAGGTTGGCGGTTTGAATCCCCACGACGAGGTGAGCTCCTGTTGCTCCAAACCCAGCTCCTGCCAACCTAGCAGTTCAAAAGCACACCAGTACAAGTAGATAAATAGGTAAACCCTGTGGCGGGATGGTACACAGCATTTCTGTGTGCTCTGGCTTCTGTCACGGTGTCCCGTTGCACCAGAAGCGATTTAGTCATGCTGGCCTCATGACCTGGAACGTCTGTGGACAAACGCCGGCTCCATCGACCTTATAGTGAGATGAGCACCCCATAGTCGCCTTTGACTGGACTTAACCATCCAGGGGTCCTTTACCTTACATTTTCCCCACATTGGCTCTGCTGCTGTGGTGTCATGGGGACATAGGAACACAGGAAGCTGTCTTGTACTGGGTGACACCACTGGTCTATTTACCTCAGTGTCATAAGGCAGGTATAGGGGAAACATTTGACCCACCAGATGTTGTTGAACTACAGTGTCCATCAACCCCAAGAAGCATGGCCAATGGCCAGGGGATGCTCGGAGTTGAAGTTCAGCAACATCTGGAGTATGGATGATATTAGGTTGCCTTTTGTGGATTTGTAACATAGAAAGCTGCTGAAAGCTGCTGCAGGTTGTGGATTCACTTCTATCTGGAGCTGGATTGGGTGGCTCCTGCCGACCAATCATACTGCTGCATTGTTCTAGGGCCAATCAGACTGCTGCATTCTGAATCCTATTGTTCTAGGACCAATCAGACTGCTGCAGTTTGGATCCTATTCAACTCAATACATAACAGCTGCCTTAGAAACCACTGGTCCATCTTGCTCAACATTGTCTACACGGACTGGCAGCAGCTCTCCAGGATTTCCTAGCCTTACCTGTAGAAGATTGAATTTGGGACCTCCTGCTTGTGCAATAGTGCCAACATGGTGTCCTTTAGATGCTGATAGCCTACAACTTGCATCACCTCTGACCACTGGCCATGCTGCTTAGAGATGATGGAAGCTGGGTTCCACCAGCATCTGGAGAGCATCACATTGATTGGCTACCCTTTCCTGGTCTACACCGACTGGCAGTGGTTCCCCAGGGTGACTGTTTGGGGTCATTCCCATCTCATGCCTGGGGATGCCGGGGTTTGAAATTAGGGCATTTTCCATGCAAAACCTATGTGCTGAAGCTAAGCTCTTGTCCTTCCTCATACCTGCACAGAAGGGACAATTGGCTAGGATCCAGCTGTTAGAGAAAGCAGAGAGAGTAGTTTCTCCATTAAAAAAAGAAGAAGTTCCTTCTAAAATTTGTTTAGTGTAAATAAACCATTAATCTTTTGTTGTTAATAAATTTGTCCATTATTGGGAGGGGAGGAAACCTTTTTCCCCTACAAGGAGGCCCGCTGAGCTCTATCATCTCATTTTAAGAGACTTCCTGTTCCCAGAATATAAAGCAGCCACCTGCACTGGCAGAATGCATGAAAGGATTTAAATAAACACACACAGATAATTAGATCAGTTAACCTTGCAAATTAAAACAAGCACATTGTATTATCTCCAGTTTATCCAAAAAGGAAATATGAAGTTTCCTCTAACAAATAGGGATGTGTGTGTGTGTGTGAGAGAGAGAGGGCACATACAAGCATCACAATGCTAAGCCTTCAAAGTGTGTGTGTGTGTATGTGCATGTGTGTGCTAGAAATGCAGGAGACTAATGTGTGCAGGCAGGGACGCGGGTGGTGCTGTGGTCTAAACCACTGAGCCCAGGGCTTGCCGACTGGATCAAATCCCTGCAACGGGGTGAGCTCCCGTTGCTCAGTCCCAGCTCCTGCCAACCTAGCAGTTTGAAAGCACGTCAAAGTGCAAGCAGATTAATAGGTACCACTTGGGTGGGAAGGTAAATGGCGTTTCCATGTGCTGCTCTGGTTTCGCCAGAGTTTGTTTTTTTATATATATCTCCTTGACATCTGAAGAGAGGGCATTCCACAGGGAGGGCACCACTACTGAGAAGGCCCTCTGCTTGGTTCCCTGTAATTTCACTTCTTGCAGTGAGGGAAGCAGCAGAAGACCCTCGGAGCTGGACCTCAGTGTCTGGGCTGAGTGATGGGGGTGGAGACACCCCTTCAGTTCTATTGAAGAACAGGGTGCTGGACTAGATAGGCCTTTGGCCTGATCTAGCAGCCTCTTGTGTTCTTACAGAAACCACAGGTGGGGGACACAGAATCATAAAATTGTAGAGTTGGAAGGGACCCCAAAGGTCATTTTGTGCAATCTTCTGTGATGCAGGAATCTAGCTAGGCATCCCAAGAACTGTATGCTGAATTAGATAGGCTCTCTTTGACCTGATGCTTCAGGGTTCTTCTTACATTCTTATGAGTAATTTACACTTTGGGGGCCACTTCTACAGTATGCGTTCGTTCATTCCTTCATTCCTTCATATGCACATACATGCACACTTTGTAGATAACGACATTCACACCCTCATCCTTCCCCATCGTTCCGATCTGCCTGGAACAATCCCAGTTCCTGGTCCTCATCCCTGGTAAATCATGCTCCCTATTTTTATTTTTATTGCCTTTGGGGGACGCCATGTGGAAAAAAACAAAAGCAAATCTTGTTAGCATGAGTTGCTGCTGCTGTCATCCTTCAGGGTCAGCTCCCTCCCCAAGAGTCTCTAGGAGCTACATTTCTGAGAGGCAGATGACGCTCAAATGTAGTGCAGATGCACATGAATGAGCACCAAACTCTAACACATGACTGTTTTCCTTCAACTCCTTCCCCGTCACCCCTTAGACACATAGTAAATGTGGATGAATGTGTTCAGGGATGCATCTTTTCTACAGCCTCATATGAGAGCAGGGCTTTTCCTGCTGGAACTCAGTTCCAGCACCTCTCAGGCGGGCACCACTGCCATTATGAGAGAACAAAGGAGGTGTTCATTGTACGTTCCAGCACCTCTTTTTCTAGAAAAATAGCACTGGGTGAGATGAAGCTGTAGCTCAGTGGTAGAGCATGTGCAGAAGGTTCCAGGTTCAATCCCGAGCATCTCAAGGTAGGGCTGGGAGAGAATCCTGCCACAGAGAGCTGCTGCTACGTGGACCATGGTCTGTCTCGGTATAAGCCAATGTCTTGTGTCACTATTGAAACAGGATTGGGGGACCTACGGTCCTCCAGATGTTGATGGACTGCGACTCCCATCATCCCTGACCATTGGTCACAGGGCTACAGCAAGTAGAAATCCAGTAGCACAGATTCTGATAATTTAGATGGAGCAGGTCCACACCAATGGAACGCTCTTCCCATTCACGCATTCCTTCAAAACTGTTTTCTTTTAGGAAGTGGACTGAGAAGCCTATAGCGTTGCCATATTTCAAAAAGTAAAATCCGTGACACCCACCGTGTTGCTGAGCTTTTTGGGGGAACCTCCCCCAAAAATAGTGATTTTAAGCTTTTGGAACTGTTTAAGCTTTTTCCACTGTGTTGCTATGCATCCAGGTTTCCCCGACATTTTGGCAAAATTCCCCCAACGCCATTTTTACACCCGCAAACCAGGATGTGTCAGGAATTTTCCTGACATATGGCAAGCCTAGATGCCCATCTTCCAACAGGTTTATGGGTGAAGGGAAGTCTGAGAAAGTGAATTCGTGCAACATTTGAAGCTGCTGATTTTATTATGAGTGTTACTGAGATTTCTTTACAAAACGGTGTTGGATTGTATGGTTGTCACATGCTGACTTCTGTTGACAGGAGGCGGTCCGACTTGCATACAGAACGATTAGTGCAAAGTATTGGAAGACAAAGTATTGCATACAGAACGATTAGAGCAAAGTATTGGAAGACACAGTATTGCATACAGAACAATTAGTGCAAAGTATTGGAAGACACAAGATCTACCCACTCTGGAAGAATGGCAGATGTAGGTGATAGACTATATGGAACTGGCGGAAATGACTGGCAGAATCCGAGACCAGGGAGAAGAGTCAGTGGAGGAAGATTGGAAGAAATTTAGAGACTATTTACAGAAACATTGTAAAATTAATGAATGTTAGAATGATGTTGGAATGAATCTATGTGATTTTAGCAAAAATGTAACAAAGATTTAAGAAAAATAGACTGTCAATTGGTGAAAAGAGGGAAAGTAAATTTATATTAAGATCAAGATAAATTTTCAGGATAAAAATTTCGAAGAGAGGGAAAGGATTTGCTGAAATGGATAATTGACTTAGAATACAAAAAAGGGAGGTGTGAGGAGGTCAGGGAAACAAGCAAATGAAAGATAAGTTATGGGAAGGTTTGATTTGTTTTTTGTGTTTTTTGTGTTTTTTTTAATTGTTTCTATCTTTATTTTTTTATTGTGACGTGTTGTTTTGTCATTGTTTAATTTGGTGTGTTTTCTTTTGCCTTTTTGTAAACTTAAAACCCTAATAAATACTATTTAAAAAAACAAACACACACACACACAAAAAAAAAACCCAGAACGATTAGGAGTACATGCTGCAATAAATGCAAATACACCTTTGCATGATCATATGTGTGATTTCATCGGGACAATTACTGCACAGTGTTTTACAGATGTGAACATGCGCTGCTGCGCAACAGCAAGATACCACACAAAATAATGCCGATGCCACTGTGTATATACACCATCACACCAAGTTTGCAAGCGCTGCAAAAGGAAAATCAGCCAAACTACAAAGCTATGAACATGACTACTTAAGCAATGTGGCGCCAGTGAAGTCCACAGCAAAACGTACGTGCACATTGCTCTATACAAAACCGGTTGGAAAATCCATTTAAAAATCCAAGCAGAGTCCCTAGATGTACAGAACTGTGCCTTTGGTTTTGTCTATAAATGTCAGAGGGTATGTGCAGTTATACAATCAACTGTCTCTTCCACCTCAGTAGAATCTCAGACCTCCAGTCCTTGGGGCACAGTGACAATGTTCCCTTACAAAAAGGCCAAAAAAAGGCATCTGAGCAGCCTATCGATGTGCAGGGGATGGAACAAGACTTGATTTGGAGTCCAGATTCATTTCTGGAATGTCCCCTCCCAACAAAATAGGATGCTAATTTAGAATAGTGCAATTAGCTCTCAAAAATCAGACCATGAGATTCTGCCATTAGCCTCCTTCGCATATTGAACCGGATGCATATAACAGAGTAAGCTGGATCCTGCCCTTTGTGGCCACTGGCTTTGCTCTCATTCCATATATGCATTCATCAGAAAGCACAAAAAAGAGTGTTTTTCACACTTTCACCCTAACATATATAGGCAGGAGTGTTGGAGCCACAGGGCATGGGAGTTCTCACTCTAAATGTATTCAGTTCAGCATGGAGGTTCATATCCATCTAGAACCAAATTCTTACTGGGGTTTTCCTTATTCCAGTTTCAAACGCCACCACATTTGTTAACCCACAGTAGAATCCCAGTCCATGTTGGTAACTTTATTTTAGGATTATGCTGGGCAGGTCCCATGTTCAGCTTCCAAGGCTAGCAATTTTGCACTTTTTTATTAGAATGGAAGCACTGAGAAGGGGGAAAGGGGGAAAAAAGAGTTAATGCACATCAAAGAACTTCTGCAAAAGTCAACCTTTCTTGTTTCAGTCTTAAGATTTCCTTCCGCATCCTCTCTTCCTGCTGAGCCACACGAAAGCCCAGAGTTTCATTTCATAAAGTGAAGCGACTAACAGCCTCCGAGTGACCTTTCCTTCTCTGATGAGCATTTATGGCAGCAAACACATACATCAACAACAGCAGCAAATTTTTCCCCGATAACACAGAATGCTTCTGTTGGCACTTTGGTGACTACAAGTACACATGATGTACAAAGGCTCTCATTATCAGATTAGAGGCGCATCAAACCATGCCAGAAAGGGGGGTGGGGTGAAGGCTTGTGGCTTCTCTCCTTGCCAGCAGTCCTGTACTTCCTACCTGGCTGTGAAAAAGCAGCTCTCTTCCATCACAATTTATTTACTCAGGGAAAATTCACCAACTCAGGGCCAGCCCATGACATTTTACCGTCTGAGGCAAAGGATGAGAGAGCATCCCCTTTCACACACAGATTACTATTGTGCTGTCACTTGAAGCTTGTTTTGACATTGCATGATGAGACGGTCTTCCAGGGGGGGAGCAGGAAGTCTCTCTCTCTCTCTCTCTCTCTCTGTCTCTCTCTCTCTGTGTGTGTGTTTATAGGGCAGGCTAACTCACCATTGCTAACATCTGCTGCCCAAGTCTGTCATTTCAGTTTGACTAATGATAGGGCCGGCCCTGCAACAGATCCACACCATGGACACAACCTATTTTGGCTTGGATCAGGATCCGGGGTGGCTAAATCACTGAAAGGAGTATCCCAAAGTGCAAAAAGAACATCAGATTGCAAAGGCTGGGAGATGCCAGGCCTTGCCCGCCTCCAGAGCTAGCGAAATCAGACTCACACCAGATATTCCTAGAGATGGGAGGCTATAAGCTAACACGGAGGTTCCCCCTAAAAAAAACTTCTGAAGCAGAAAACTCAGCCTAAAACTTCCTCAGGGCTCTTTACATCTCTCCCTTCCTCTCTCGCTTCCTCTCTCTCTCTCTTGTATTTTTGAATGTATTGGTATCCATCCTGCACTTGGGGAAGGGCCAGCATAAAGATGTAATTAGCTTTGTTTTTTATGTGTCTGCCTCTGTCTTTTTATCATTCTTGTTCTGCTGGTTTTATCTTTCTCTTGTACACCACACAGAGTAATTTCTCTGTAGAACTGTAACTCAAGAATGCATTTATGAATCAATCAGTCTCCTCAAATGTTGTATAATGATGCAGAGCAAAAACCCGTCTAGACCTCATTCTTCAGCACAACAGGGGATTAATGTGACCCGAACCCTAAATTTGATGGCAGACTTTGCCATGCTGATAGGCTCCAGACCTCTCAGACTACAGTGTCCATCACCCTTAGACAGTATGGGTGTGCTGAGAAAGGCTGGTGGGTTTTGTAGTGCAAAAGGTCTGGAGCAAACCAGCTGGGCAACGGTTCTTCCAAGATACTGTTATGAGTTTGCAGGGGGGGGATAGGCTGTATGACAAACCCCTGCTAACTCCTGGATCCAGCAAGTGTTAAAATTTAAGCAAGGATTCAAGTTAATGGGAGAGCCAAGCTAGCTTCCTGGTGAGGCAGTAGGCATGGTAATGGACCATTAAGGGTACAAAGGAAGTGGCTTGGTGCCAGAGGGCAAATGGGTGAGGCTCCTTCCTTCAACTGGCTGGTAGCTAGAAAGAAAAAAGCCAGAGTTGAGAGTGATGTGAGCTACAAGCTGGAAGCAGCAGGCTGGTAAACCACAGAGACAGAGTGATGCTTGATTTCTGTTTGAATCCAAGGCAGCGGCTATGGAAGAAGCAAGGCCCTCTTGGGGTGTTAATGCTGTGAACCCCTCTATCATGACCTTAGGTTGTATATATGTGTAAATAAACCATATATCTGGAAGACACCAGTGTCCACTGTCCCTGATTCCAAAGGAAACAGGATTCCTGATTAAGCACCTGGGAGCCCTGAAATCTCACACCGCTCAGAGATTGGCTGTAAACCTTCCCTGGGAGCTGGCTCATTCCTGACATTGACCTTTTAAAAAAACACAGGTGGTGTGGAACAATACAGGTGGTGTTGAACAATAGTAAACACATTTGCTGTACAAACACACATTCACCCTTCCTCCTCTACACATGCAAAGAGTGCCAACATAAAATAATTGACATATGGATGTAGGTTGGGATGGGTGAATGCATCTACCTTTTGGCCTTAATCACATGTTCCTTTCTGCTCTGTTTCTGCTTTTTGTTGTTGCTTAACAACAACAAAACTATTTAAATGCATATTTAAATGTATGCCCCCTTTTTGTCTCAGAATCCACATTTCCACATAGGAAGGTCCCTAACACCAAATGAGACCATCGGTGGTCCATCTCCCACTGAGCTCTGGCCTTAGATGTGCTTCTGAGTTGCTCTGCCTGCTCCAGTCTTTGATTCAGGTTCCATTGTGTTATGTGTAACACAAAGGCCTATGCTCCTCGTTCATGCAAAACAATGGCTATTATTTCCTTTTTGACAGAAGCAGATGGAATTTGCAGGCACAGGAACCCCTCCGGAATGTATTAAATGTGCTGAATTATATGTAGACGCCTCCAGCTTCTCTCTCTCTCTCTCTCTCTCTCTCTCTCTCTCTCTCTCTCTGTGTGTGTGTGTACAGGTTACATTTAAAGTGTGATATTTTAAAAGAAAGTCTGCAACTTTGTCATTGTTACCAGAATTGACCTCCATAATCCATATTTTTTTATTGTTTTATTGCAAAAACAGACAGACAGCTCCGGAAGGCTGTAACATAGCCTCCGGCATCATCAATCAAGATGACCCTTCTGAAGATTGTTTCCGGGTTCTACAGAAGAGTCTATTGAATTTTTGAACGTTGTGTCTTTTGCTTTGTTTCTGGTCTAACAGCCCACCCCTTAGCCGACTCTTAGGAGAGATTGGATCAGCTCCAACCTCTTCCCGGTCTGATAGACTACTTCCGTCTCTTTCCCCACCTGATTTAACTTCCTGAGAGCTTTGGCTGGGTTCCAGCCCACTCACAGTCATTCCCTTATCAACTGGCATTCCAAGGGGCGGGGAAGTTAGCTGTCTCTGCTGTTCATCCTGCATGAAAGTTAACCCTCTCTGTTCCTGGCTGCTTTCTTCAGTTGGCTGCAAACCTTCCCTGGGAGCTGACTCATTCCTGACATTGACCTTTTTTAAAAAAACACCACAACAAAAAACCCCCACTGTACAGGTTTGGTTTGGTTTGGTTTGGTTTTTTGATTTTATTTTAAAGAAATCATTCAGAGCTCTGCAGGCAGCATTCAGTTAAATAGAGATAGTAAAAAACAAAGTATAGTTCACCAAAAGGTAGAGTACAGAAAGAGAGAAGCATGAGGATTTGTGAAGGCCATGATCTGAATTGGGGCACCTCGTTGACACTGCAGCTTGGCTTGGAAAGGGCTAAAATCACCCTAGTTTGCACTGTCGTTTGTGCCATGCACAGGGCTGACCCACACCCCTAGTATGACTTGATAATATTATTAATAATAATAATAATAATAATAATAATAATAATAATAATAATTTATTATTTATACCCCGCCCATCTGGCTGGGTTTCCCCAGCCACTCTGGGCGGCTTCCAAAAGAATATTAAAATACGATGATACATCAAGCATTAAAAGCTTCCCTAAACAGGGCTGCCTTCAGATGTCTTCTAAAAGTCTGGTAGTTGTTGTTCTCTCTGACATCTGGTGGGAGGGCGTTCCACAGGGAGGGCGCCACTACCGAGAAGGCCCTCTGCCTGGTTCCCTGTAACTTGAAACTCACAATGTGATGCTGCCTGTCATAAAAGGATCAGTGTTCAAAGATTATCCTCTCATTTTACAATGCAACATTGACTTGTAGCTGACATAACCGACAGCTGACTTCTAAACAGATCTCCTTTCAAAATACATATTTTTAATGTATTATGATACTTATTCTGAGCAGAGAGCTGTGTTGGGAAATTCAGAGACTGCAGATCTGGATGAATACCAAGTCCTGATCACATATTAGTTGTGGGGTGCAGATCATGTTAATTCATAATGGAATCTGCAAGGTTAAAGATTCTCATGGAGCCATTGCTAACTCTACCATGGCCTGCAGCTGACTACCATACCGTGATGTGGAAAAGCATCTTTGGTGGCAACTAGCTTCTGCAATTAGCTCCCTCTGGTCAGCACCAACTGTTGGGTGCTTCCATCAGCAATTACAGTGATACCTCGGGTTACATACACTTCAGGTTACATATACTTCAGGTTACAGACTCTGCTAACCCAGAAATAGTGCTTCAGGTTAAGAACTTTGCTTCAGGATGAGAACAGAAATTGTGCTCCAGTGGCACGGCGGCAGCGGTAGGCCCCATTAGCTAAAGTAGTGCTTCAGGTTAAGAACAGTTTCAGGTTAAGTACAGACCTCCGGAACAAATTAAGTACTTAACCCGAGGTACCACTGTAAAAGCATCTCTCTTCAACCCAGATTTTACTGACTTGGTTCTTGGTGCCTTGGGCAATTTCTATTGATACTGATGCTTCACAGTTTTATCAATATGGTTTTTGTTTTTCATATTTTCTTATATGATTTTGCTGCTGTTTTATTGCCTCGTGAGAACATAAGAAGAGCCTTGATTGATCTGACCAATGTACCATCTAGTCTAGCATCCTGTTATAATAGTGGCCAACCAGTTGTCTGTGGGAAGTTGGGGGCAGGGGCTTTGGGGAGTGCAGAAATAACGAGAGAGAGAGAGAGAGAGAGAGAGAGAGAGAGAGGAGCTTCTGTGATGTCATGAGAAGGAGGCTCAGGTAGAGGAGTCAAAAAATGCCCATGGCAATCTACCTCAGCCTCATTGAGGATAATAATACTGACCTACCACATGCTACTAACTGAGGCAATGAATATGACAAACCCTGTACAGTGCTAAGTATTGATCTTACATTTGAGATGCTACAAAATTTCTGTTCCCTACTCCAATGCCCCCAAATGCCTCCGACCTACTTCTCCCACACCACCCTACATGCTCAGCTGCACTAAACTGTCAAGCTGTCTGTACTGATGGATGGATCTGCCAATATAAGTTCCTCTTATGTTCTCATTTTTCAAGTCCTACATTCAGATTGGCCCGTTTCAACATCAGTTGTTGTGTATGTGTGTGTGCGCGCGCATGGAAATATGCATGTATCTCCATGCACATTTCTTCCAGTATATGCATTTTCTACACAACAGAGCCTAGCGATATGCATTTTTGAAACAGAATGGATTTTTGCATGCTATTTTCATGAACGTGCATGTGTTTTTGTGTGCGAGTAAGGTATGTATTTTTGTACTCATCCTTTGATTGGATACATCCTTTGATTGCACCAGAAAATCTGGAAAAAGGTGAATTTCAAATGGAGCTGTATTCTGTTTCAGGAAGTACACATAACACAAATTACTATGGAGAGATTACTATCCATAGCCTGATGACTTTACTGTGTCTCACTGTTGGGCCCAGTTGAATATGGAGTTGGCCTTTTGAAGCCCACTGGTTCTCTATTGGAGCGTCCCAGCTGTTAACTCTTATAAAGGGATTGCATCTAGATTAGAATTAATTGCAATGCAGAACCACTCTTGACTTTTGCAAAACTCATAGCATGAAAACTCATAGTATTCAAGAGTTTTTCCTCCCTTGCATTTCTCCACCTCTTCTGGTGAGCAGCTAGCACTGTTGAACGCCGGCTGTAAACTCACAGTGTGATACTGCCTGTCATATACAGATCTGTGTTTTAGATATTCCATTCATTTTAGAATAGGATGCTGTCTTGCAACTGATCTAACCGACAGATGGTTCTAAGACTGTAAGAACCAGCCTCCTTCATAAAGATCTGGTACCCAGGAATTTGTTTGGGAGCATCAGTCTGGAACTGTCTGAAGGCTGCATGCGGAGACGTGGTGTGATTACGTATTTCATTACTTTAGGGATCAAAAGGGAGGTCAGCTTGTGTGATTTTTTTTTTGGCTGAGATGTGAGATGAAAAAAGTCTGTAAGAAATGACTAATTTGTATTTTCCCTTCATCCTCAGAGAAGATGCCCTTTGAATAAACCAAGAACATTTGTCTTTACCCTCTGAAGCCTCTGCCTGTATCCCTGTCTGCTTGCATCCTTTCATAAGGAACCCACCCTGTGGCTTTAAGTTAGGCAGCCTGAGGACCTAAACCAGAAGGATGTGCTTCCTTTTGAGTAACTCCAACTCACACAGCGTAAGGGGGAAAGAATCAGCACTTCCTGTGTGGATGAAAAGTAACTCACCACCAGTATTTGAATCAAACAGCACATGATGCTAATCACATGGTCTGCCCATGAGCATCTTATCTGTCCTTCAAAAATAGCAGGCTCAAAGGCTCAGAAAGGAATCTGGCTCCTACTGAGTCAGACCCTTCACAATGGGGGAGCAACTTTGCACACATGACATCACATGTGCACAACATCCTGGAGTCATGTGTGTGACATCAGGATATCGTGAAGAGCAGGGGGTGGAGCCAAACACAGCGACCGCATGGCTTCAATGGCTGATGGCTCCTCCTTTGCCATGCCATGATTCACATCCACACTTTCTTGGGGGGCAGCCCCTATCCCCCAAATATTGAGGGGGCGCAAAAGGGCTCAGCCCCTAAGGAACTGGTACGCGTGTTCCCAGCCCTACCTGGAGTTGCAATCAGGGATTGAACCTTGGAGCTTATGCATCCAAGGCAGATGATGATAACTTTATTATTTACGCACTAGCCACTGAACTATGGCTCCTCCTCCTCATTGATCTGGATTGGGACCCTGGTGTAGGAAGTGGGAAGGGGGACTTTTGCCCCTCAATATTGTCCTGATCTGGGTCAGGTCTCTTCGGACAGGAAAAAGGGGAAGGAGCAGGGGCAGATTTAGGGCTATCAGAACTGTGTGCATGCACTGCATGCTGAACTAAAGGAGCACTGTTTCAAAGCAGGGTAAGGAGGTGCTGGGTTTGGGAAAGGAGGTGGAGGGGCTCTGGGACCCTGCCAAAGCCCTTGGGCCTCCTTCTGAAAGCCAGGCACCTCCTTACCTACCTTTGGGAAGGCTGCGCGAGGGCTGGGCTTGGGGCACCAAATTTTGGCCGAACACAGGGCACTGTATTGCCCAAGCACACTCCCCCCCATGCACATTGCACCCAGGGCTCCACATCCAGACTGAGACTACAGCAGAGCAGAGGCAAAGGGATGAAGGTGATGATGATGATGATGATGATAATAATAATAATAATAATAATAATAATAATAATAATAATAATTTACTATTTGTACCCTGCACATCTGGCTGGGTTTCCCCAACCACTCTGGGCGGCTTCCAACAGAATATTAAAATACAATATTCTATTAAACATTAAAAGCTTCCCTAAACAGGGCTGCCTTCAGATGTCTTCTAAAAGTCTGGTCGTTGTTGTTTTCTTCGACATCTGATGGGAGGGCGTTCCACAGGGCAGGAGCCACCACCGAGAAGGCCCTCTGCCTGGTTTCCTGTAACTTGGCTTCTCGCAGTGAGGGAACTGCCAAAAGGCCCTTGGTACCATCTCCAGACCAGAATTATCATTTCTGTTTGTTGGTTTGTTTGTTTACTTGCTTGCTTGCTTATTGGGGGGACGGGAGCTGTACTGAAATAATAGATGATGGGCTGGAAACCACATGATTAACATCAAATGTCATTTCTTCCTTGGGATTTGAGCAGAGGCTGCACGGTCATCTGTCATGGATGCTTTAGTTGAGTTTTTGCTTTGCAGGGGGTTGGACTAGATGTCCCTCAGGGTCCCTTCCAGTGCTGCAGTTCTATGATTTGATCACTCAAGGTGTCCTTGATTCACAGCTCACCCACCCCTTAGCTAATATTAAATGACTTCTTCAAGATTCATTCCACTTCTCCCGTCTCTCCCCACCCCCCGGTAACAGTTTATCCTCCTTGAGCCAAGGACACTGGTGAACAATTATTTTAATTATTTCTATATCATAATTTGTTGCTCTCTCTGCTTCAAGATTCTTGCAAAATGTGGAGTGCCAAGCTTGCCAGGGTGAGGAGTTTGCCTGCTCTTAATGCTAACATGAGATTTGGTCTGCAGGAAAGTTATATTTCCTGAAGACAACCGTAAGAGAGGGCTATTTCACATGGCTTTCAATTTGAACTTAGCCTAATCTTTTATTCCCCTTCCTTCCTTCCTTCCTTCCTTCCCCCTCCCCCTTTTATGAAGATTACCCGCTCTGGGATTCCACAGCTAATTCTCCCCTGGTCTCCTCCCTGGCCCAAATAGGACTAATTTAGCCATCTAGTCCTGGTGATCATCTAATGTTTATTAGATGGATTTCCCCCCTAAATTGATTTTTGAATTCTGAATTTATTGTTATTCACGTTTTATACAGTGGCACCTCGGGTTACATATGCTTCAGGTTACAGACTCCGCTAACCTAGAAATAGTACCTCGGGTTAAGAACTTTGCTTCAGGATGAGAACAGAAATCGTGCTCTGGCGGCACAGCAGCAGCAGGAGACCCCTTTAGCTAAAGTGGTGCTTCAGGTTAAGAACAGTTTCAGGTTAAGAACGGACCTTTGGAACAAATTACTTAACTGGAGGTACCACTGTACTGTATTTTAAGCTGTTTTTTGTTGCATCAATTAAGTGTTTTAAATTTGTTGTTAGCCGCCCTGAGCCCGGTTTTCTGAACCGGGAAGGGTGGGATATAAATAAAAAGTTGTTGTTGTTGTTGTTGTTGTTGTTGTTGTTGTTGATGTTGTTGATGTTATTATTATTATTATTATTATTATTATTATTAGTTCCCAATAGCCCCCTGGAACAAGGAAGTTTCCACCTGCCAGTGGAAGGACAGCAAGGAAGGAGCCAGGTTAGCTTCTCTAGTTCCAAAGTATGGGAGCAGTTCATTAAGAATGAACACATGCAAAAAAAAATATGACATAAACCGTGATTCCATCCGTTCCTCCTTAGACATGATCCTATCTAGTTCCTGTTTTGCACATGGGCCTCAAAGATGTTGCCTGCTTGATAAGCAATGCAAGAAATAGGAACTTATAAAAGACAAACGCCTGCCACCAAAGTCATTGAGCTGAAACTTATTCCTCACATTTCCTTCTCATTCTCCAGCAAAAACACATTCTGTGGGTTCTCCCCTCCCCCCTTTTTTTTTGGTGGCTGGCATCAGGGGATAGTAACTGAGTGAAGGAAAGAGGGGTTGGGGGGGGGGAGTTTCACTGGGAAATCAAAAGCATCCCCTGAACCAAGCCTGATGGGTTGGAGAAACCGCAGCTGAGAAGTGTGTTTCTGTCAAGCGAAGATCTTGTTTGTAACTGTAAGGATTGCATAAGGCAGGCTATTTGATCCTGCGAGGGCTTTGATCTGAGCCGGCACCTGAAATGTGGGAAGGAACGTAACTAGACTTTGGAACTTAAAGGAAGGAAAGTGGGAGGAGGAGGGGGAGATTCAGGTGTGATGCGTCAAAAGAGAGCAGCCAGTAAGTGTAACTGTGTTTCAGGCAGAAGCAAGAAAAGGCATCACTGTTGGAGGGGACGAAATGGCCTTTTCCATGTATGCAAGAAGCTATTTCTCCATCTGAACATAAGACACTGCCTTACATTTAGGGATGCGGGTGAAAGTTTGTTGGATTCATATTTTAACACAAACCTACCTAAATGCACATTTCTTGAACCAAAAAGTGTGCACAGACCAAAAGCAAAACAAAACACCCATACATTGGTGAAAACGATGTGCACAACTACATTATATTGGTGAAAATTACTTACAAAAAATTAGTGTATTAGGAGAAAACATTTCTATTTTGTCAGGTTTATGCAGGCAATTAAGAATACATTTTTTCATGACAGTCTATTGCTATTTTTAACCCTTTGCATGGCTTTTGTTGTATATTATATGATAACGATATGACACAATAATCTTTATTGTCATTGTCCCATACAGAACAACGAAATTGGGGGAAAAAATGGCTTTATGCACAATTGTTGTAAACCACTCTGATTTTTTTTGCCCCTAAATGAATAGAAGTAGATAAATAAGGTTATAAATAAATAAATGCACACCAACACGCATAGAGATTTTCATGCAGACTATTTTAAAAAATGAAATTGGTGCAGGAAGTGGCACACTGAACTTAAGGTTAGGAACAGGAGAAAATGAAGGGAGACTGAAACTGACAGATAAATCCATTCCTACACATTGAGTCAGGCCATTGGTATGTTGAGCACACTCTGATGTCAACTCAGACTGACAAAAGTTCCCCAAGGTCTCCTGAAGAGATCTTTCTAAGTCTCTTTTCTAAATATCCATTTAATTGCAGACGCAACTTGGAGCCTCTTAAATGGAAGTATGTGCTGTACTGATGAACAATCATCATCATAGACTTCAGCATTTGCAGCGGCACAACTGGATGCCTTCATCCGCCCTAACTGCAACAAACCATGTCTTTCCCATATCATTATCTACAATGTTTTTAATGTCTGATGCTTTATTACGTTCTTATGTGTGTTGGAAGCTGCCCAGAGTGGTTGGGGCAACCTAGCCAGATGGGCAGGGTATAAATAATAAAATTATTCTTCTTCTTCTTCTTCTTCTTCTTCTTCTTCTTCTTCTTCTTCTTCTTCTCCTCCTCCTCCTCCTCCTCCTCCTCCTCCTCCTCCTCCTCCTTCTCCTTCTCCTTCTCCTTCTCCTTCTCCTTCTTCTCCCCCACAACAGGAACTGTAAGCTTCCAACAGTTTGACTTCACCCCCAGAGGTGCCCTCCTCCTTTGCCTCACAAGACATATGGATGCCAACCATTCTTATATTCGGAGCATTTTCTTGTCTAGAACTTGCCAAAACTCAGTTCTGGCACCTCTCAGGTGAGCGCCACTGCCATTCTAAGAGAATGAGGGAGGTTTTCATGGTGAGTTCCGGCACCTCTTTTTCCAGAAAAATAGCACTGATTTTTTATTTATTTATACTTTGTCTTTTCCCCTGACAGGAACTCAAGGCTGTTTACAGATAAAAATAAGGGCAGCTGTTTACCAGCTCCATCTAGTACTCAGGCTGAGACCCTATCTGCCTGTGGACTGCCTTGCCAGAGTGGTGCATGCTCTAGTTATATCTTGCTTGGACTACTGCAATGCGCTCTACGTGGGGGTACCTTTGAAGGTGACCCGGAAACTACAACTAATCCAGAATGCGGCAGCTAGACTGGTGACTGGGAGAAGCTGCCAAGACCACATAACACCTGTCTTGAAAGACTTACATTGGCTCCCGGTACGTTTCCGAGCACATTTCAAAGTGTTGGTGCTGACCTTTAAAGCCCTAAATGGCCTCGGTCCTGTATACCTGAAGGAGCGTCTCCACCCCCATCATTCTACCTGGACACTGAGGTCCAGAGCCGAGGGCCTTTTGGCAGTTCCCTCGCTGCAAGAAGCCAAGTTACAGGGAACCAGGCAGAGGGCATTCTTGGTAGTGATGCCCACCCTGTGGAACACCCTCCCACCAGATGTCAAAGAGAACAACAACTACCAGACTTTTATAAGACATCTGAAGGCAGCCCTGTTTAGGGAAGCTTTAAATGTTTGATGCATTACTGTATTTTAATATTTTGTTGGAAGCCACCCAGAGTAGCCGGGGAAGCCCAGTCAGATGGGTGGGGTATAAATAATAAATTATTATAATAATATTAAGAAGAGCTTTCTGACAGTAAGAGTTGTTCGGCAGTGGAATGGACTATCTCGGCAGGTGACAGACATTCCTTCCTTGGAGGTTTTTAAACAGAGGGTGAATGACCATCTGTCAGGGATTCTTTAGTTGTAGTTCCTGCATTGCAAGGGGGTGGAATAGATGGCCCTCGCAGGACGGGGTCCCTTCCAACCATAAAATTCTACGATGCTAAGGACTCAGCTTCTGGGATAAAAAAAGGGGGCGGCTGTGGCGCCAAGGAGCAGCATGCAAAAGAATGAGGAGGAAAGAGGTTAAATGGAGCTCTTAATCTCCAGCTATCTGCAGAGAGAAAGATGATTAATAACTCCCCAGGCTTAACATATCCTCCTCAGATAAGGAGTGAGGTGGCCTTCTTGGAGCTCTGATTATCCTGTTCTAATGGGCTTCATTTATTGTGTAAACTAATAACAGGGGCTGGAGTGCTCTGCACTCCAAGTCCTGCAGGAAGAATCCTAGGCCCAAATGCAATTACGGAGGGGGAAATTGTCCAAGAAACAGAGTCTTGCTTGGTTGAGTTGTGAACAGCCTTGCCAGCTCCCCCACGCCCTGGCTACAAGGCTAGCTGACTTTCAGCAATGAAACAAACTCAGTGCCTGCCACTATTATTCACCCATCTTCAGATGCCACAGACCATGGTCTAGAGGGTTTTGCAGGAGATGGGTCAGCAGAATTCTTCTCCAGAGCCGGAACTAGCCCGAGAGAGAAAGCTCTTTCCAAGGCACCCAGCAGAAGACCTCCGTGCCTAAAATTAGGACCACAAAGCAGACCCCCTTCCCATTTCCAGGCTGTGAAAATAGGAGTGAAGACCTTCACCACCCTGGGGGACTCGTGGTTAACACCCAGATGACTATAGGAAGATGCTGTATATGATAACAGTGGTGAATTCTGCCTCCACTCTAACCTTCAGGGGAAAAACCCACCTACCTACCCCAAAATTATAATGGCAGATTTTCTCCCAATTTTAATACCCCCCCAAAAAAAAGAGAGCTGAAGATTATTTTATGAGAACCTTTAGCTCAGCTCTAGTTCACACTCTTTACTTAAGGAGCAAGAATATCACTTTCACTGGCTCATGATTCCTCATTCCCAGTGATTCCTCTGCCCCCTTTCATTCCTGCTAATTCTCAGCTAAGGGGCAGGATTTTGCTATGGAACAAGGTAGGCGAGTCAAGGCCCTTGGAGAATCTATGTCTCTCTATGGTTGCTGTCCCAGGTCCTGAAAAACTCAGCAGGTTCCTGAACAGATATCAGGAACTGAATGCAATTCATATCCATTGCTCCACCTATTGTTGCCTCTGGCCCCGCCCACCACTGGCCCCACAATGTTGCCCATAATGGGATATGGCCCTTGGGCTGAAATAGGTTCCTCAGCTCTGCTGGAGAATAAGCAAATCCTATTTGTGGATTGCAAGGTGTGAGTTACACATCCATTCATGCAATCTTTAGTCAGGAATCACTGGTGATGGAGGGAGGGGAAAACTGGGGGAAGAGAGAAGTCTGGCGAAGGATGGATGTGAACAAATGAAGTTATAATAATCCATGGAACATGAGCATCAAGAAACACAGAAAGACTGAAAAATCCATTTTAAATCTCTGTTAGGTTCTTCTAGACCAGACTAACTAACCTGAAGTGATTTTGCACTTAAATTGATGAAGGAATAACTCCAAAAGTGCAGGACCTGTAAGCTGTGCTGGATGGAGGAAGGCAATCTTTTTAGCCTTCTACCTAAAAGGGAAACTTTGTGGAGAAACACTGAAATAGCCCTGACATTAATACCTGGGCTGAGGTCCTTAATCATTAATCAGTGTATTTAATGCACTCATCTCAGATTCAAAATGTGAGTTTTTAATCAGCGATGTCCTCTGTTGATGTTGCCTCACTGATGGCACTGATGCTCCCTGCTATATAACCCTCCTCGACTTCGACAGAACGCGGAAACTGCTCAACTAGGAAAAAGCATAAGCCATTGCCTGACAACCCTAGAAGTAACAATACTAGATTGCAAATTTGGAGACTCTTTCACTCTCTGCTTCAAGAGCATCTCACAAATGAAATGAGATGGATACAATGAACCAGACACACACGGACTCAAATAAACAGGTTGAGGCCACAAAAGTCAGCAGGAGAAGAACTGCCGCAGCTCAGAGGTTGAGCATCTTATTTGCATGCAGAAGGTCTCAGGTTCCGTCTCCGGCATCTCCAGCCCCCATCTGAAACCTTGGAGAGCCACTGCCAGAAAGTGTCAATGGTGCTGATGGACCTATATTCTGAATTGGTATAAGGCAGTTTCCTATGTTCCTACAGCACAGCAGGTTTGTGGCCCAATCCTGCAGCACATCCACTGCAAGAAATGAATGGAGTTTCCATAAGAGCTAAAAAATAAAACCCTGCATTTGAAAATTACCCTTGACAAACCAAGCCGGTGCATCACAAACCCTAAAAATCTCCAGTCTGAACCTAACCCCTAGCAAGAATATGACAATGCAGCCTTATTCCTTGTTTAGGCCTTTAGCCTACAGAGTTGTTGTAAAGATAACAGACATGGCTTTAAATCCTTTGCAAAATCTCAATCTCCCATAGTTTGAAAGCCTCCTAAACTTCCTGGTATTCTTGTGGGGGAATGGGGCACCAGAAACCCGAAGCTTCCCATTAGAGAAATAGTTAAATGTACATGTTTCTTCTCTGACAAATTGGTTCAGCTTAATTTCGTCCTTGTACTTACAGAAACTAATCAGAAAGATCTGAGATCACCGGGGAGGCTGCCAATAGCATCAGCTCAGAGGAAGGGGCCTTTTAAGGACCACCATCCGTTACAAAGACAGACTGCAAAGTCCTCCTTGGAAGAACTGTGCTCCTAAATAACTGGGCCTGGACCACGCACCTTGAATTGCAGAACTAGATGCACTTAGACTTCATCACCCTTTTAAGCAAGACTGGGGAAACTTCTCCAATCAGTGGTCATGGACAGTGGTTTTTAAGTTACACATATCCATGGAAGAGAAGACTATCAACAGCTACTAGATGTGATGGTTATGCTTCTGAAAACCGGTTGCAAGGGACCACAGGTTGGCAGTGTGGTGTTGCACCGAGGTCTCGCTTGCAGGTTTCTCATTGGGGTTTCCTGTGGGAACAGGATTTCCCCAATCGGAAAACCCTGGAGAGTGGCTGCTAGTCAACTGATGTAGATGGGCCCATTGTCTGACTCAGTATCAGGCAGCTTCGTGTGGGCCCCTCTTCCATTTTGCTCTCCTCTCGATTTACTTACTTACTTAAGTAAAGGCACGACACAGTGGAAACCAACAGGAATAAAATCTTACCCAATCCATATTTCAGCAAAAACCATCCGTCACAAATATTAGCATACAAACTGAGACCAAAAAACAGTGCAGCCATCAGAATCAAACACCAACATGCCACAGAGAAGGAGTATTTTAAATATTTTAAAATGTATTTCCAAGCCACCTGAAACAGTACAATGTCCGTCCCCCACCCCACCTCGACTCAGTTCACTTGGCAAAGCATTCTTTAGCCTTCCCCATTAAGGACAAGAGGAAAGCCCGGCTGAATCAGATGAAAGACACATCTAGTCTAGAACGCTTTCCTTACAGGAGCCAACCAGATACTCCAGTGGGAAGCCCATAAGCAGCCCCTGGGTAAAACAGTGTCCTAGCTGCTTGTGTTTCCAGGCAACCAATATTGGTCAGAAGTTCTGACAGTGGAGGCAGAACACAGCCAACACAGTTTCCCTGTGGCATGGGGATTGCCACAGCTGCAAAGAAAATGCTGGTCTTTATGTGTCTCTTGGTCTCATACAGCTTGGCTCTACAGAGTTTCTCTTGTGTTCACAGAATGAAGAAGCAAGTTGACGGCGACAAAAAATGGGCCCTTGCTACACAGTGCTGGCGAATTGCTGCCAAATCACATGTTTTCAATAATAATAATAATAATAATAATAATAATAATAATAATAATAATACTAAATTATTTATACCCCACCCACTCTGGGCGGCTTCCATAAAAACCAAAAATACAGTAAAATATCACACGTTAAAAACTTCCCTGAACAGGGCTGCCTTAAGATGTCTTCTGAATGTCAGGTAGTTATTTATCGCTTTGGCATCTGCTGGAAGGGCGTTCCACAGGGCGGGTGCCACTACCGAGAAGGCCCTCTGCCTGGTTCCCTGTAGCTTTGCTTCTCGCAATGAGGGAACCGCCAGAAGGCCCTCGGCGCTGGACCTCAGCGTCCGGGCAGAATGATGGGGGTGGAGACGCTCCTTCATATAAATAATAATATATAATATATTATTATTATTATTATTATTATTATTATTATTATTATCTATTCCATTTGTGTTGTCAAGACTAGAAGCAAGAACCCTTGGTTCTGTGCACCACTGCCCCTTGTGGTGAGAGCTGGAAGAGCTGCAGCTTGGAGGAACTTCAAGGGCAGCAAAATATTTCCAGGCTCTAGAATGACTCTGCCCACCCACCCTGGGCCCATCTAGTTCAGTATCCTCTTTCTCACAGTGGCCAACCAGATGCCTGTGAGGAAACCCACAATAAGGATCTCTCCCCTCCTGTGGCTTCCAGAAACTGGAATTCAGAAGCACTGCTGCATCCAACTTTGGAGGGCCAAACTTAGCCATTATGGTTAAAGGTAAAGGTACCATTAGGTCCAGTCGTGACCGACTCTGGGGTTGCGGCGCTCATCTCGCTTTATTGGCCGAGGGAGCCGGTGTACAGCTTCTGGGTCATGTGGCCAGCATGACTAAGCCGCTTCTGGCGAACCAGAGCAGCGCACAGAAACGCCGTCTACCTTCCCGCCGGAGTGGTACCTATTTATCTACTTGCACTTTGAAGTGCTTTCGAACTGCTAGGTTGGCAGGAAGAGGGACCGAGCAACGGGAGCTCATCCCGTCGTGGGGATTTGAATCGCTGACCTTCTGATCGGCAAGTCGTAGGCTCTGTGGTTTAACCCACAGCACCACCCGAGTCCTGCCATCATGGTTAGTGGCCATCAAATAACCCCATCCTCCATGAATGTCTGATCCTCTTTTAAGGCCATCAAGACTGGTGGCCACTACTGCTTTCAGTGGGAGTGAGTTCCCTAGTTTAACTATGTGCTGCAATCAATCAATCAATTGATTGATTATGTGCTGCATCTATATTCCTGCAGTCTTCTGTTCTAACCATTGGCTCCCCCTCCCCACTGAGAGCCACGCATGGCTCAGCCCTGAAAGTTGGGTAACCTCTAGGAACTGTGGGTTATGCTCAGATATGCGTCGACCACAAATACACAGAAGACCAAGTGCCAAATATACGGCACCTCTTTAAAATGAAATACTTTGATTGTTCCAATCACAAAAAGTTGTAAAAGCTATCCTGAAGAATTAAGAGCCTCAGTACACGCTAACTAACTCCATCATAAATTCTGCTTTGGTTTCTGTTATCATATCATTGTCTCCCGGGACCCCCTGTCCCTGTCATGAATTGCCCTTTATAATTTATTCAGCTTGTTCTTGCCGGGTTCCTTTCTACTTATCATTCATCTTTACAGTTGTACATAAAATTAGATTGATCCGCCTATGCCAGACCCGTCAAGAATAGAAAAGTTGTCATTGAATAACACATAAAGCAAATGAAGACCCGATGACAGGCTTTGCTTGAACACCATGGAAATTGTCCTTTGAGAACCAAATGAAAAAGGTGTCAGAAGAGAGAGACAGAAGGAGATGGAGAGATTGTAACCTTTGTAATCTGATTTTTAATTTGCAATCAAATGGACAGGACTTTGGGGAATTCTTAACCATCCTTCTTCAGTTAAAAATATTGCAAGGCAAAACTCAACTCCTGCAAGCAGTACTTATTATGCGCATTAGCCATGATAACAAATTGGTTCTGCTGAGGGGTTTTTTGGGGGGGGTTTTGGGCTGATGCCTTGCCCCGAGAAACAGTTAGATATCTCTCTGCCTGGATGATGACGTCAATGCTCAATATCCACATAGGGCTTTAGACATCGAAAGCTTTTCCAGTGGATGATCTAGATAGTCTTTATCTGGTTAGATTCAGCGGTGACAGGTAAATTTATGGGAGCATGGCCAGTCCGTTCACACTGGGTGGCACTGCAACTATTATTTTAAATTGAGGCAGAGGGTTCTAAATTTTGGGGCCGCCCACAGCGTCGCTGACATTGGAGACCTCAAGGTCCACCGCTGGTAGTGGTTCACAGCTCAGACTAGGGAAGCTCCTGTGTTTTTTCAGGAGCTGAAATTTGCTGCAGAATAAATGAGTTTGGTCCTCATTGCGTCCCTGGTGGAATGAGATCATATGGATGTGAATTTCAGAATTACAATCATGTGCATTTTCTAGCTGCAGCTGCATATATATATATATATATATATATATATATATATATATATATATGCAGGTTTTGGTGTCTTCGGGTGTCTTCCCGTGTAAGAGTCGGGGTGTCTGTGCGACGTTTCGACGAGGTCTCACTCGTCATCTTCAGGCTGGTGCTTTCGGCTTCTTGTTACTGGAACAGAGCAGAATCTGGTGTTTGAGTTCCTATAAATACTGTTGAGGGGTGTGGTGTATAGCCTCCAACGTTCTGGGCAGAGAGGAAGTTCCTAGATTAGTGTGCCTTTTCTTCTTTTGTTCCTTAATTACTTGAGGGATATCTTGGGTGATTTCATGAGTGATATTCTGAATACCACTGGGTGGGTCATTAAGTGT
The DNA here is from genome assembly GCF_965113315.1 of Podarcis vaucheri. Classification (NCBI taxonomy): domain Eukaryota; kingdom Metazoa; phylum Chordata; class Lepidosauria; order Squamata; family Lacertidae; genus Podarcis; species Podarcis vaucheri. Next base: position 5,209,581 of record NC_138749.1, read on the forward strand.
AGATTAGTTGCTAAAGCTTTCGTGTCTTGACCTCTTGAGCTTGTGAAGAGTTTTTCTGAGAAGATGGCTGTGCTGCATTTAGTTGTGCTCTGGCTTGGCTTCGTGTATAGGGGCGAGCTGTGGTTTTGTGCCTTGTGCCAGCCAGATCTGTGTAGGGATTGCAGGGGGGTGCAGCATCCGGAGGTGCCACTATAGTTTGGCTACTGGATGGAGTCTGTAATATGTCTGTGGAGAGGGTCTGGGTTTGGGTCTGGTGTGGTTGATTGGTGACGGCGTTCTGTGTGCCTCTGGTTCTGGTGTCGGTTTTTGTGGGGAGGGCTAATTTCCAGATGTCTGGCAGGCGGGACGTGTCGTCACGCTTGTTCATGTTGTGAGGGTGTTTCTCTATCTCGATGGCTTCCATGATTATTCTCTTGTGGTGATGTTCCATGTTAAAGAGCAATTTGGAATCTGCAAAATTAATTTCGTGTCCTGTTTCTTTCATGTGTTGGAAAAGAGAGGAAGTTTTTTCTTCTTTTTTGACGGCATTCTTGTGTTCTGCGATACGTGCATTTATTCGTCTGTTTGTTTGTCCAATGTACGTGGCTGGGCAGACTTTGCAGGGTATTTCATAGACCCCTTGGTTTTCCAGCTGGATTTTGTCTTTTGGGTTTCTGAGGATATTGGCTATTTTTTGGTTGGTGCAGAAGGCTGTTTTGATATTGTGTTTATGGAGGATTTTGCTGATTTTGTCTGTAGTGCCCTTGATATAAGGAAGGAGGGCCATGCCATTGTTTTCTTCTGTGTCTTGGTTTTTGGGGGGTGTTTCTTTTTGGATTAGCTTCGTAACCCTGTTTTTCTGGTATCCATTGGCGATTAACACATTTGAGAGATTCTGTAACTCAGTTGTCAAGTGGTCTTTGTCAGCCAGGCGTTTGGTTCTGGAGATGAGAGTCTTGGCTACGGAGTTTATTTGTGCAGGGTGGTGGTGTGATTGTGCATGTAAGTAGCGGTTGGTGTGTGTTTTTTTCCGGTAGATAGTGTGTCCTAGGGAGCCATCAGGTTTTTTGTAGATTAGGACGTCAAGAAAGGGGAGTTGGTTGTTGTCTTCTATTTCCATAGTGAATTGTATTTTGGGGTGTAGGCTGTTGAGATGTGTGAGGAAGCTATCTAGTTTTTCTTTCCCGTGTGGCCAAATTACAAAGGTGTCGTCAACATATCTGAGCCAAAGTTTGGGTTTGTGTTCTGACTTGTCTAAAGCATTGGTTTCAAAGTGTTCCATGTACAAATTTGCGATGACCGGTGAGAGGGGTGAGCCCATAGGTGCTCCTTCTATCTGTTTGTATCTTTGTCCATTGTGGATGAAGTACGTGTTGGTTAGGCAGTGGTTGGTCAGGTCCAGGATGTATTTGGGGGGGTTGTATTTGTTTTGAATGGCTGTCAAGGCTTCATTAATGGGCACTTGAGTGAAGAGAGATACAACATCGAAGCTCACAAGTAGGTCATCGGGATGTAGGTATTGCTTCTTTATTGTTTCTATGAACTGGAAGGAGTTAGTAACGTGTGAAGCGATGGATTCTGCATAGGGCTGAAGTTGCTTAGCGAGAAATTTAGCGAGATTTTGTAGAGGTGAGCCTATGGAGCTGACTATTGGTCTGAGTGGTGTTCCTTCTTTGTGTATCTTGGGGAGACCGTAGAGTTTGGGGCATCTGGATGATTTTTCTCTGGGGATGATTCTTAGCTGGATTTCTTCACTGATAGGAGAGGCTTTTATTTTGGATTTGGTGGTTTTTTCCAGATAGGTGGTGGGATCTGTTTTTATAGGTTGGTAGGTAGGGTCTTGGAGTAGATTTGATAGTTTTGCTTGGTAGTCCGATGTGTTCATCACAACAGTGGCGTTGCCTTTGTCTGCTGGGAGAATGATTATGTTGTTGTCTTTCTTCAGGTTGGTGAGTGCTTTCTGTTCTTCTTTGTGTAAATTGCTTCTGGGTGGTTTGCTGGAGCAGAGGATGTTGGTGACTTCAAGTCTGATTTTATTGGCTTCATCTGGGTCGATTTTGGTCAGGCTAGCTTCGACTCCGCATATGATGTTTTCCAGCTGGAAAACCAAGGGGTCTATGAAATACCCTGCAAAGTCTGCCCAGCCACGTACATTGGACAAACAAACAGACGAATAAATGCACGTATCGCAGAACACAAGAATGCCGTCAAAAAAGAAGAAAAAACTTCCTCTCTTTTCCAACACATGAAAGAAACAGGACACGAAATTAATTTTGCAGATTCCAAATTGCTCTTTAACATGGAACATCACCACAAGAGAATAATCATGGAAGCCATCGAGATAGAGAAACACCCTCACAACATGAACAAGCGTGACGACACGTCCCGCCTGCCAGACATCTGGAAATTAGCCCTCCCCACAAAAACCGACACCAGAACCAGAGGCACACAGAACGCCGTCACCAATCAACCACACCAGACCCAAACCCAGACCCTCTCCACAGACATATTACAGACTCCATCCAGTAGCCAAACTATAGTGGCACCTCCGGATGCTGCACCCCCCTGCAATCCCTACACAGATCTGGCTGGCACAAGGCACAAAACCACAGCTCGCCCCTATACACGAAGCCAAGCCAGAGCACAACTAAATGCAGCACAGCCATCTTCTCAGAAAAACTCTTCACAAGCTCAAGAGGTCAAGACACGAAAGCTTTAGCAACTAATCTACACTTAATGACCCACCCAGTGGTATTCAGAATATCACTCATGAAATCACTCAAGATATCCCTCAAGTAATTAAGGAACAAAAGAAGAAAAGGCACACTAATCTAGGAACTTCCTCTCTGCCCAGAACGTTGGAGGCTATACACCACACCCCTCAACAGTATTTATAGGAACTTAAACACCAGATTCTGCTCTGTTCCAGTAACAAGAAGCCGAAAGCACCAGCCTGAAGATGACGAGTGAGACCTCGTCGAAACGTCGCACAGACACCCCGACTCTTACACGGGAAGACACCCGAAGACACCAAAACCTGCATTCCTGTACCCGTGAAAATCTACGAAAGCAAATATATATATATATATATATATATATATATATATATATATATATATGCTTTCGTAGATTTTCACGGGTACAGGAATGCAGGTTTTGGTATATATATATATATATATATATATTGATCTATTAATATGTAAACTCAATTAGCATATACACTGTAAATATGATCTGCTCAACTAAGTTCAGACTCCTACTGCAGAGACAGTCTGCCTAGCATTCAAAAAGTGGAAAAAAAGAAAACATCAGTGCCCAGCTGGCTATCCAATATTTTCCCAGTTATGCACACCCTCCCTCGCATGTGCAACCACCACTCTGAATGGCAAACTGAGCCCTTTACAACACTCAACAAAATACAGAACATACGCACAAAAACCAGAACCACTTTGTCTGTCACACTCCACATATGAAGACCAGGAAGTGCTAAGAGAAAGAAGCATATGCCATGATGAGAGTATGTATTGGAACACAAACAGATACGGATTCAGTTACCTGTTTTAATACAAAGTCCATTGGTTAGACTTGCTCAAAGGTCTGAACAAGAAGGATACTTAGCCTTGCTGAACCCATCCTTACTTTGCGTTCTCTCTCTCTCTCCTCTCTCTCTCTCTCTCTTCTTCCCATGGCCAGTGGTGACTGGTCCATTTGAATGAATTTGGATCTGCACCGCCCACCTGTTAGCCATGCTTTCTTCCTTACAACCAGCCCAGAGGATGGACCTGAATGTCAGCTTCTTCATCCCTAGTTTCAGCTTTGCCTCTGTAGAACCCAACAGGGAGGAAAACTGGCAACAAAACTGTAAGTCAGAAATGGCGAACCTTAAGCTATCCAGATGTCACTGCACTGCGACTCATAAAATCCTTGGCCATTGGTCATGTTGGCTAGGGCTGATGAAGTCAAACAACATCTGGAGGGGCAAAGGTTCCCCATTCCTGCTATAATTAGCCACGTCTGCCTATCACTAGCTCTGGTTCTGCCTTCTTTGGGGCTCCCAGTCTTTTGCCCTACCAATGAGCACCAGGCCCTCGGTCCCCTTTGCTGACGATTAAGCATGCATGCCTTCTTGATAAAATATCATGCCACATAAGATGTGCTGGCTATGGAGAGTTTCTGGCAAGAAGTGACGATGAAGGGGAGGCCTGAGATAAGATGGAGTTTGAGATGTGCTGTAAGAACACCAGATGTTATAATGGATGGGCAGATTAGACTGTTTTCAGCCTCCGCCAACTTTTGAATGTTTTCATTCATAAGTCTGCTCTGTCTGGTTTTTGCATTAAAATGCAATGTATTTATTTATTTAGAAATCTGCACGAAGATTTGTAAATATGCATTTTAACACAGTTATCCCCATGAATGCTTTCTGAAATGCATTTCATCCCAAAATACATTTCAGTTTGTTCTCTGAGCTGAAAGCCATATTGAAGAATTCAGAGAAGTGCAAAATCTGAAGGATAATTACATTACAATATGCACATTAGCTTGGGAGGTGCAGATCAGGTCAGCTTGCATTGGAATTCATAGACATCAAATTCCTCAAGCATCCTTCCTCTCTCTCAGACACACACCTGTCCTAAAACCTGAGCACTTGTGTCAACTCCTCACTCCAAAATTCTTTCACCTGGAACAGAGAGACTGAATTCTCTTTGCATTCCAGAGGTTGTTGGCATGGGGATGGGAGCAGCCAATCTTTACCTAGTGAAATGGAACTTTTAATGTTTACAAAAGAGATAGGACTCAGGTGTTTCATCTTAGCTGGCAAGCTTTGAAATACTGTCAAACTGACTAGAAGAAGAAGAAGAAGAAAGAGCCTTGTAATGAGAAACAGCTTCTCCCATGCCCCCCCCCCTTCATTTTGACCAGATTTTATTCCATTGCATTATTGTTTGGTTGGCAAATTTGTGGGGAACTTGTGGACTCATAGGAACAAAGGAAGCTCCCTTATACAGAGACAAATCACTAGTCCATCTAGCTCACATTGACTAGCAGTGGATCTCCACAGTTTCAGACAGGGGCCCTCATGGAGATACCTTCTGCATGCAAAACAGATCATCTGAAACAGACCTGTGACCCTTCCCCAGTGGAACCACAGTGCTGCTGTTGTCCCAATATTTTGCAAAGCAAAATAGTTTCTCCAGGCCTTTCATTCCCACTTCCCCCTTAAATCTGTCTCTCCCTCCCCCCCCCAAGCCCAATACCTTTTCATCTTTCTTATTATTTGTGTTTTATTTTAACTTTAGAAAAAAGGCAAGATTCTCCCTAGGGAACAATTAGATCACTTTCCCTTCAAAAAAGAGTCTTAAGGGCATAGCAAATGGTTTGTGTGCGTTCAGCAGATTCAGTGAGCCAATTGAGTCTTTTTGCTCCTATGCTGCTGCTGACCCAACTGCAACTGACATTAGGAGGGCAAGGCTGCAGAAACAGCAGCAGGAGGAGGAGGAGGAAATCCAGATGCAAGAGTTCAACTAAGAATGGGAGCTACACACTCTGCTAAATCACATCCTATAACTCTGGCAGGATTGAACCACTTCCAGGCAACGTTTGCAGAATCTCACGTTGAAGTGCCCACTTCCCCCACAAAAAACCATCAATGAACACTGAAAACAAATTGAGGAAAGGCTGATCTAAATCACTATTCCTTGTCATTCTACTTAAAGCAAACAAACAGATTCCACATGAAAAACTCCTATGTCCCTGTGGAGATGGCAGTACCGAATCGGTGGCACATGCCCTTCTGGCTTGCATTTTTTATAAAAACCTGAGGAATGAGGTTATCATTCCTCTTTTATTGTCCATTCCGGGTCACCCAGCCACTGCCATGGTGTCCTTTCTCTTGGCAGATCAAGATGAGCAGGTGACAGCAAAGGTTGCAAGGCTCTTAGCTGGGGCAATCAGAATAAGATCCACTATTTGACTATTGATTCAAATCCCTAAAATGTATTTTATACAATTGAGTTTTTATTTCTATTCTTTGTATATCATATTGTTATTTTATTGCTATGGTCGATGGCTGACGCAAATAAAGATTCACTCATTCATTCATTCAGACAACAAGAAGATGATGTGGGAAATATGAAAACATGTGATCCTCCCAGCCCTTTAAAGATAAATGGAGGTGAAATCAACAAGATGTGATGAATGTAATTGACCGGCATATCCCAAGTCACACATCTCTTCTTCAAGGAAAGCTCATTTGGTCCTTAGAAAGTATCTGAGATAGTATGCAAGACCAGTTTAAGTATTCTTTGAGCAAACCAGTCCAGTTGCTCTTGAAAAAAAGTTGTGTGACTTTATTCAAAGTGCTCTTTCAAGGCCTCTTTTTCTTTGGTCTCCGTCCTGGAGGTTCCCTTCCTTGACAGTTGAGCAAGAGACACATTATGCATGATGAAGTTTAGTAGCAAGCTACAACTGCCCAATTTGTATCATCCGGAGACCCAAACTTTTCCCAAGCACCTGGTGTATGTGGAACTTTTAGCCTTGATTGATTTAATTTATATACCGTCCTATACCCGGGGGTCTCAGGGCATTTCACAGAATAAAAATCAAGATATAAAACCACAAAATACATAATAAAAATAACAACAACAACCCAATAGCTCCCCCAAAAACACACATTTTAAAGCAGCATTTTAAAAGCGTGCCTCTTTTTTATTTTATTCTTTAAAATAAAGCCTCGGGTGACTTGTGCATCCTTTCTCCTAGGTCCAGGATGGAGACAAAAACTAGTTTTTGAGGGAGAGGGAGCAAGTTGAAAGCACAGCAGAATACCAAGCGACTTGTCCACAATAGCAAAATTGAAAACAAAACTAAGAAGACTATTTTGTGCCAGCTCTATTAGCAACATCATTTCCCTGTTATAGTACTTCAGCGGCAGGATACATGATTATCTGTAGGATTCCTTATCTATGGGATACTGTTACACTCTCAAGCAAATCCCAGATTTCCATAACCTGCCAAGAAGAAATCAAATGCAACACTTAAGACGTTTCTCACATGCCCTCTGCTTTCTCTCTGAGGCATGGATTTTAATGGAACCTGGCATCTGGAAAGCCACCTAAACTGCTGAAGTTAACAGTTTGCTAGCTCCCCCAGTTCCGCTATTTCTCCTCTGGAGCCTTAGTAGTGATCCGGTGAGGTAATGCAAAGAGGCAGCCCCGTCTACCATATGACCTGCTCCCTCTTAGCAAAGAAGATGAAAAGTTGCCGGAAGGGGTGGGGAGGGCGAAGAGAGAGAAATATACCACTGTGCTTATTAGACATGAGCTCAGTTTATTCGGATCATAAATAAAAGCTGATCTTGATAGTGTAATTACATTTCACAACATTATCCTCTGACATTAACCTCAGCAGGGGGAGGAGGGAGAAAGGGGGAAGTTGCCAGGATTGCAATTTTGAATTGGAATGATGACTGCGTGTGTACGTACCCCAATAATATGATAATGCTAATTGTTCACAATTAGCATAATATTACAATTATGATTATAATTATATTCCCACCCCAAATTTCATTTCCTAGGGGAGCCAATTTGAGACAGGGAGGGGTTGGTGGAACAGTAAATATTGAAACATATCTGTAGGAACATTTTCCTCAAGTCTCCTGCATCGTCACGGTCTAGATTGCATTTGCTTCCCCCCCTCCTAGATCACGGGGATGCAATTCTGATATGGCAGTTTTTTTCCATGGCAGATTTTTATCACTCCCTGCTTTACAGGCCTTTTCTTACCTGTCTTTGGAGGGCAGGGCCCTGACTGACTCCAGCTACAAAAGTTGAAGCTGCTGAATGGAATCTTGGCCTGCAGTGTGGTTTAGGACTTAGATCTTGTGATTTTTGTGGAAATTGCTCAGTTTTGCTTATTTTTAAATGTTTGTTTATTGTTCATGACTACTTTTGTGAAGTTGCAGTTATGTATTTTTTTCATGTTCAAGCCACCCTGAGCCTGGTATGTATGTATGTATTTGAATCTATCACAAAGTACACACATAAAACCCAGAAAAAAATCGAAACTATGGTTGGCTCGATTTACAGTCCTACTTTCCACCCCCTCCCTCCCCTCCATCAAACAGACCACTCACCTAATTTGTCTGAAAATGCCGGTGGTTGTCCCCGTATGAAGGATTAGCACAGATTAAGGGGGAACAGTGTTAATTGTAGGTGGGGGAAGAGAGCAAAGCATCTCCTCAATCTGTTCTTGATTTCCCCTGTGTATGTCTGGCTGGTAATAAGCTTCCTTTAATCTGGAAGGCCCCTTGGTGAAATCAGCACCACGGACAGCGGTATTGATTGCTTTTGAGAAACCATCACAGCTGCTCACCCAAATTACCTTTGATATGTGACCTTTAATGTAATTACTGCAACATCAAAGCATTTCTATAAATTATTAAAGAACTAATATACTTCATCATCCCACTATTCTATTATATGTAAAAATATAAACAACCACCAGCAAACAATGTTACGGATCTGAAAGTGCCCAGAGTTGGCAAGAATTTTGCTCCTCCTCTGTATGGAGAAAGGGGAGACTGTCCAAACCACTTAGCACAAAGGGAAGGAGAGAGGAAAGGAAGGAGATTCAATGTTTTGCATTTGGCTCAACTTGCCGCAAAATATATCTCACTCTTCTCTTTCCGCACCCTCTCTCTCTTCCTCCCTCCTCACCCATTTTTTTTTTAAGAGAACCCTTCTTCCCCTGAAAGTATCATAAAAACTTGTCAAATCCATATCTACGCAAGCTCAGAAGTCATGCAATGACTCCAGCAGCTGACTTTATACCCCCCACATATCATGCAGAAATACACAAAACATATTCCTGTCACTTTGCAAAGCACGACCTGGAAATAATTACAGTAGAATATTACACCAGTAATAGCTGTGCAAAAACACAAACATAGGCAGCCAGAAGGCAAGGGCCAGTTCTCATGTACAGAGGCCAAGGTGAGCCACACCGATACGCATTTGCATTCGTGTGCAGATTAGTTTTGGGTTTTTTTTTTTAATGCCTTGATTCAGGCTTTGAGCTAGAGGGAAAGGACAGTTGCTGAATCACTTACTTGGGAAAAATGGAAAATGTAGACCTTCAGTCAATGAGCTATTGGACGAGTTGCTTCCTCCTCTCTGTCTTGCCCCTTCCAGTTTCTGGGTTGATAATTATGTTCCTTTTATTTACTTAACAAGATTTATACCCCACTCTAATCAATGGACACTTCTAAGCAGTTTACATAAAACACCACAAAATATTCAGCAGATGTGCTTGTGTGTGTTAAAATGAGTTGACATAAAAAGTCAAAATATAAATGAAATCAGCAGTTTTAAAACAAGTATACATAATGAAACAATATTATTTATTATTGTTGTTTATTTGAATTTATACACCGCCCTATACCCGAAGGTCTCAGGGCGGTTCACAGAAGAAACTGTGTGATAAAATTACTTTTTTGGGCAAGCATGCCCAAACAGAAAACTTTCTGTTATTATTATTATTTGAATTTATATACTGCCCTATACCCGAAGGTCTCAGGGTGGTTCACAGAATAAAATCAAGATATAAAACCAAAAAATACATAATAATAATAAAAACAGCAACCCAATAGCACCCCCTCCAAAAACCCCCACATTTTAAAAGGGCATAGAATGCCCTTTCTAGCAGGCCTTGAAAACAATACCGTTAAACTTTAGTGGACCTAACTAACACAGTATTAGTCAGTAGGTCAAACTGACTTCTTGTCAAAATGTGATGATGTCATCACCATGCTCTTGGTCACATGACCAAAACAAACAAACAATATACAGCATGACCACAAATATCGTCACCAGCTGTCAAAACAAATGCCTTTTCCAATACACAACATTTCTGGCCATGAGCTGAACGCGTCACTTTGGTCTTGAGGCCTTTGTTTTGGTCACATGATCAAGCACATGACATACCTCTCTTTTTTTAAAAAAGGAAGGAAAACAACCAACACCTGTCTCTTGAAACTGAAGCAGAGATTGCCAAAGAGAAGAAAATAGTAAGAACACATTTGTTAACAATGTCAAAAACAACACCAACACCGGAGCCACTTCACCATGAAGGCTGGAGCTAAGCCAAGTGGGAGGGAAATCATTTCAAAGGGTTATGCAAAGGTATCTATTACATACAAAATATTTAGCTGAAACATGTTGTTGACCACAAAGACTGCATGAGCAGCGCTGGCATACCACGGCAGTTTAGTTTATCACAGACAACTGGAGAGCTGAGAAAATTATGGGATGGTGGAAATGCCTAGCCATATTAACCGTCTTGAGGGATGGTGGACTAAGTATCTGTGCTGACAGAAAGTTGCCGGGGGCAAGGTTAATCTGGAACATAAGACTCAAAAATATGGAGCAACAAACACAAATTGTCAAACCAGAAATCTGCAAGAATTTAAAATAAAGTGTAACACGTCAGATATTAGCAACAAAGCATTCAAATGTCAGGATGCAAGTATTGGTGATGAAATTTATTTTTAAAGCCTATTTATTTATTTATTGAATTTATATACCCCCCTATACCCGGAGGTCTCAGGGCGGTTCACGGAAAAAAACTTACACAACTCCAACCTTGTCAGTTCTTGACCCCTTTAAATTCCATATTTTGATTTCTTTCTTTTTTTTCTTAAATCCTCTGCATTTATCATACCCACACATGGGATCCCCAGTGGTCTCCTAACCAAGGCGCCAGCTTCAAATACCAAATCTAAATTTCTAATTTGGAAATAATTTCCAAAATGTATGCAAGATTCCTTTTCATCTCTGTGCTTTGTAAATGCTGGTAGGCGAGACTTTGAAATCCACCCTGAGGCTACAATCCTTTGCATACTTGCCTGGGAGTAAGTCCCATTGAATACAGTGGGATCAACTTTGTGGTAAGCATGCATAGGTATATGTTGAAAACCACATACACACATGGGCAAATTGACTGCTTCTGCCTTCTCATCTTCCCTCTCAAATTTCTTATGTATATACATACCCAGTTGTCAAACATAGTAGCCCTTTCCATAGATATGTCTGTAACTCTATCCTCAGTCAAGCACTGTCTCCCTATACCCCAGTTATTCAACATGCCCCTCTAGACCATGGGTAGCCAACATGGTGCCCACTAGATGTTGTAAGATTCAAACTCCAAGCACCTTAATCATTGGCCATGCTGACCTGAGCTGATGGGAGTTGAAGTTGAAGAACCACCATATAGAGGCCCAAAGGTTTTGCCAGCGCTGCTCTAAATGTATTTCAGCTTTTCTGGTCCTGTTGATGTTGCTCAAACCCAATTTCCTCTCTTTCCAGATTCATCCATGTCTTTCTCACCCAATTTCTTCCTTTTCCTCCTAGAAACCGGCTTCCCACTTCCCAGAAATAATCAAAGCGCAAAAGCAACAGTGCCAGCCCCATCGGGATTGTGTTTTGTGTGAGAATGCAATAGTCAAGACTGCCATTCTGAAAGTGAACTCTGTCGGTAAAGGCATTGCGCATTCCCCACCCCGGAAAAAAGTCACTACACCGATATATCCAGATTCTGAAAGTATTTCAAAAAGCCAGCAAGATCTGGCCCCAGTGAAGTTCTCCCACGCAATGGGAAGGAGTTGATCTCTCCCAGGGCTAAATAAATCAGCATTGGTTTCCATTCATCCAACGCAAACCAAAAGTCACCCGGAGCGACCGGTCATTTGTGAACTCCATCGCCACCTTCCAAAAGGAACCAAGACATTGCAAAACTGTGCTGAGCAAAAGGTCAATCTGGACTCACCCCTGGCAGTGTCTTCTGTTCGTGCAGCGCACTCTGGGCTTTAAGAGCTGACTCCCTTTCACAGTATGTTAGGAAGGCACAGCCTGAAAAAGAAAAAGAAAAAGAACACATCAGGACATATGATCTCTGCAGCATCAGACAAACTTTTGGTCTTCTCTAGCATCATCTTTCCATCAACTGCTAGCCAACTTTCTCCAGGGAGCCTGCAATTAGAGAGTTGCATTCCATGGGCAGGCTGGCCATTCTTCCATACTGTTGGTCCTCTAGCAACTGGAAGCTCAGAGGTACATTTCCTCTGAGTGTGGAGGTTCTATTGAACTCTTATGGCTACTACAGAGCTTTCCTTCCTCTGGCAGCAAAGAGACCCCATTCTGCAACACTTTGGGGTTTTTTAGGTACGGGTAATAAGAAGATGGGACGTGGGTGGTGCTGTGGGTTAAACCACAGAGCCTAGGACTTGCCGATCAGAAGGTCGGCGGTTCGAATCCCCGTGACGGGGTGAGCTCCCATTGCCTGGTCCCTGCTCCTGCCAACCTAGCAGTTTGAAAGCATGTCAAAGTGCAAGTAGATAAATAGGTACCGCTCCGGCGGGAAGGTAAACGGCCTTTCCGTGCGCTGCTCTGGTTCACCAGAAGCGGCTTAGTCATGCTGGCCACATGACCCGGAAGCTGTACGCTGGCTCCCTTGGCCAGGAAAGCGAGATGAGCGCCGCAACCCCAGAGTTGGCCACAACTGGACCTAATGGTCAGGGGTCCCTTTACCTTTACCTTAATAAGGAGATGGGAAAGTGGGAAGCATAGTCTCCAGGGTTTCAGGAAGGAACGTTTCCTAGGCCTACCTGAAGATGTTGGGGGTTGAACTTAGAATCTTCTGCATGTAGAGGAGGTGGAGAGCTACAACAGTGGTCTTCTGAGTATGTGGGTAGATGTTCATATCATCAGTGGTTGCCAAGCTGCTGGGCATCTTATTAGACCAGCAGAAAAAGGTCTTTCCCATTATCTGACATCTGACTGCCTCCCCCTCCCTTTTCTTTTCCCATCAGTCAAAACTCACCCATTTGCTTGTTCTGGGGAGCCTCCCGCCTAAGAAGCTCCCCTCAAGCCCACACAACACTGTTCCTGAGGATCTACATCAGTGTTTCCCAAAGTGGGCGATACCACCTCCCCGGGGGATGCTGGAACGATCCAGGGGGGCGGCAGTGGCCTCAGGTACAATTGGGGGGGGGTGTTGAATAAAAATAAGGCGGCAGTGGAAGCGTAAAAAAGAAGAAGAGCAGAGCAGAGAAGAAAATGTTTGGAAAACTGTTCATACATGTTTCATCTGTTGTGTAAAGACATTTACTGACAGGTTGGGTGCTGTTGCGGGATGGCGACGACACCACCTCCCCTGGATCCAGGCCTGGGGAGTGGATCACAGCTTTCCTGACTATTTGGCCAATGGCAGACGGTCTACAGTGCTGGCAGGCTTCACTCCATTCCTCCCCATGGGTTTTTAATCCCAGGGCCTAATCCACCTCCTCATCCAGTTTTGAAAAACCATACCTATATGTTCGATCTGTAAGTCCTCTGTTATAGGACGTAGGTAGAGATACAGTGGTACCTCGGGTTACAGACTCCGCCAACCCAGAAATAGTCCCTCGGGTTAAGAACTTTGCTTCAGGATGAGAACAGAAATCGTGTGGCGGCAGCGGGAGGCCCCATTAGCTAAAGTGGTACCTCAGGTTATGAACAGTTTCAGGTTAAGAATGGACCTCCAGAACGAATTAAGTTCTTAACCCGATGTACCAATGTATAGATACATTTAAAAAATAAATAATAATAATCCACATATCTGTCATTGTATCTTTCTGTTTGCCCACTTAAGGGAAGTAGATTTCCAGAGGAAAACTGAGTTTTTCCTTTTCTGAAAAGTGGATGGTAGGACAAATAAATGTGGGAACCTCTGGTCCACATTGATAACTACACACAGAGAGAAAGTGAGAGACACATTTCAATGGAGCATTCTACCATGTTCTTTCTGGGGGGCGGGGGGGGGCGGGGAGCGAGCATCATGACATGCACAGGAGGGAGCAAAGTTTAGAAAAGGAGAACTGAAATGCCCTGAATCCATGAGGTTGCTCTCCTGTTCCTACTCACCTACTCAAAGGGGAATGGTTGGATCCCGAGCGATGCTTAGGCAAAGCAATAGCAGAGGCAGCAGGGTCCAGTCTTCGCAATACGAAGGCTGCTCTGTTAAGCCACCTGACTCTTCCAGCACACACCTGAGCCCGTGTTGATTCATCAGCACATTTGGCAAAGCAGATCTAGCCAGCTAGAGCTGCTGCAGGAATAACAGAAGGGAGTACGGCCTCTGGACTTCTATCAGGACCCTAAAGCCAAACGTGGAGGAGCTCCAGAAGGAACAGCAGCTAGCAAACTCTCTCTCCCCTCCCCCCCGCCTAATTCAGGAAAAAATCACAAAAAGCTGTGAGAAACAAGAGGAGCAGCGATTGCACCTGTGGCCTGCCTTTGCACTCCAGGGACAGGGAAAGCTCTCCTGTGCTTTTCTGGTTAACCCTTTTGCACCCATTTGGACTCAAACTCCCAGTGCACCACTTACTCTTTCTAGAACGACAGATAATTCAGCACTTATCTTTTTTTTTTTTTTTAGGAAAAGCCAGCCTCACACGCAGTGGTTGATTTAAGAATCTGCACCCAAGGTTGCTTATTTCCTCCTCCCTCCCAACCCATTTTCCTTTTGTGTCGTGATTTGGTTTTGTTTTTTAGAATGCTAGGCCTGAGGACAGGGACTGCCTTGTTTATAATTATCTGTAGGCCACTGTGTCTGAAGTATGGGGGGTTCTCTTTGAGGATCTGCATAGAAATGGGGTAGAACAGACTAAATTTGGGGCTGTGCAGAAATGGGGTGGAATGCACATAGGCCACATCTGAAATGTATATTTAAGACATTATTAAACCTCTTTAAACAGTCAGGGCTTCCCTCAAAGAGACCTGGGAACTGTAGTTCATTAAAGGTGTTGCTAGTTGTCAGGAGAGCCCCTATTCCTTTTGCAGAACTACAATTCCCAGAGCTCTCTGGGAGGAGGGCTTGATTGTGAAACCACTCTGGGGGAGGTAAACAGCCACCTTCTGTATCAGTGTTTTCCCACTGCTGGAGTAGTGCAGATCTCCTTGTCTGGACATCTTAGCAAAGTCATGGCCCTAGTTACCCATCTACTACCTTTGCCTAGTGTTTTCTTTCTGGGAGGGGCTGGAAGCAAACAACATGTTGGAGCAGCCTTTCTCAACCTGTGGGTCCCAAGATGTTGTTGAACTACAACTCCCATCACCCCTAGCTAGCAAGGCCAGAGCTCAGGGATGATGGGAGTTGTAGTCCAACAACATCTAGGGACCCACAGGTTGAGAACTGCTGTGTTAGAGTGATGAAAGCAACTGTCTCTTTTACATTTTTCTTTTCTTTTGCGGCATAAAAATTACACGCCACCTTTCAGGCAGTCAAGATAGTTAACAAAATATCAAGGACATTATCAAAGCAAAATATGAAAAGTCAAATGTGTGCTGTATACACAAATAGAAAACTTTCATAGAAGCAGTCACACACACACACACACACACACACACAATATAACAAGTTGTTTAAGGATCACCAACCCATCCATTCCACCCTAAAACCCATCCATTCCACCCTAGCAGCTGCTGGAAACCACAGAAGCAGAGAGTGCTGCTTCCCAAGAAGGAGAAGTCTCCTGTGTGAGTGGCACATTTGGGGCAGGGCTGGGAAGAAGCAGAACATAACTTTGCACCAGCGCTGTAGGCTGGGATTAATCCCAACTTCTCCTTCCTCCACATCTGCAGCCATGAGAGCAGTTGGAAGCTAAGGGGTTGGAAGAATAGTTAACCCTGGTTAATCCTAAGAATTGGGAGAATAGTTGACCCTGGTTAATCCTAAGGGTTGGAAGAATAGTTAACCCTGGTTAATCCTAAGGGTTGGAAGAATAGTTAACCCTGGTTCCCACACAAGCACAGCATCTCTGGAAGTACAGTATTTTACTCAGAGGAGGGGAACTTTTAAGAAACTGGAGATTTAGCACAAATAAATGCATTCATCAAAACAATAAAATATTATTATTTGAGAATGCAGATTCCTTGACATCTGCTTGAGCTGCATGATTTGTTGAGTTCAGGTTGTCTCAGCGCAGAATTTGGCCTGCATCTCTTCAATATTTGCATTGTTTATTTGCTTGAAACGGCAACAGCAGCCTCACAACCACCAAGCACAGACCACTCTGCCTAAAGGTGGCACGACAACAAGTGTTGTGATTCCTTCTGCCTGTGGATTTATATTCTGCATGCAGAAGGGCACTGGACTTGCAGCGAGAGAAGGAAGAGAAACAAAGCTAACGACTTCCTTAAAAGATAGTCAGTGGGTAATCAAAGGGGAAGCTATGCTTAAAATTTAATTTCAGTGCTAAATCATGCACTGAGTGCTCTCTGCTGACCAAACAATGAGGGGAGCCTCTGCCACTAGTAGCAAACCTGGAGTAGTTGATACAGTCTAATTAGGCTGATCATAGCACACCGTTAGAGAGATAAACTACAGAGTGTAAAGCTCCTGTAATGGTGGCTATATATTTCCTCTTCTGGTGATGGCCCCGATGACAGGCGAGAGTAATGAAGTTCTGCAATGCTTCCCACACTGTGACCGTAATTCAGATGTTGCAGGTGGCAAACTCCTCCTTTCCTTGTAAAAACAGCATCCCCTCTTCGGAGATCCATTCAGAGCAGGATGAGTTATTGGGAGGGAGGAGGTGGGATGAAGTTCTCCCTCTTGCTTCGGGAGCTCAGAGGACAAAGGGCCCCCAAGGCCTGAATTTGTGTGAAAGGATCACACTGAAGTGATGATGGAGTCCATGGATTCAGTTGGCTGAGAACAAAAGAAGAGCCCTTCTGGATCAGACCAATGGCCCATCGACTTCAGCATCCTGTTCTTTGCCTCAGTGGGTCACTCACAAGCAGGATCCACGCACAAGAGCCCTCTCCACTCCTGTGGTTTTCCAGCAACTGATTTTGCTGCCTCCAACCATGGAGACAGAACATTGCCACCAGGACTAGTAGCCATCGATAGCCCCCTCCTCTATGAATTTGTCTTTTCCTCTCGTTTAAATCATCTAGGTTGTTGGCCATCACTGCCTCTTGTGGGAGTGAGTTCCAAAGCTTCACTGTCTGACCTGGTGGAATGTTCTGCCCTTGAAACTGTCCCAGAAACTCCAGTGGGTGCGGAATGCTGCAGCGAGGCTCCTCACGGAGTCCCTGCCATGGGAGCATATTCAACCAGTGTGAATACCCGGTGGAGTATCGGGTCAGGTTTAAGGTGCTGGTTTTGACCTTTAAAGCCCTTTGTGGCTTAGGGCCCTCGTATTTACAGGACCGCCTCTTCTGGTATGCCCCACAGAGGACCATAATGTCCATGAATAATGATAGTTTAGAGGTCCCGGGCCTTAGGGAAGTCAGATTATCCTCCACCAGGGCCAGGGGCTTCTTAGTGATGGCTCCGACCTGGTAGAATGCTCTATCCCATGGGATCAGGACCCTTCAGGATTTAACTTCCTTCCACAGGGCCTGTAAGACAGAGCTATCCCGCCTGTCTTTCAATTTGAACTTAGCCTGATCTTTTATTCCCCTTCCTTCCCTCCCTCTCCCCTTTTTATGAAGATTACCTGCTCTGGGATCCTACAGCTAATTCTCCCCTAGTCTCCTCGCTGGCCCAAATAGGACTAATTTAACCAGCTAGCCCTGGTGATCATCTAATGTTTATTGGATGGATTTCCCCCTAAATTGATTTTTGAATTCTGAATTTATTGTTATTCACGTTTTATACTGGATTTTATGCTGGTTTTTTGTTGCATCAATTAAGTGTTTTAAATTTGTTGTTAGCCACCCTGAGCCTGGTTTTCTGAACCGGGAAGGGCGGGGTATAAATAAAAAATATTATTATTATTATTATTATTATTATTATTATTATTATTATTATTACCACTGTGTGAAGAAGTAAAGGAAGTGGCTCCTTCTTGAGTTGCTAGGTGCTACAGCCCAGCGGAGGGTTGGGGAGCGGGATCTGGCAATCGGGTCAGATCCTTATTACTCACCCACATGCTTCTAAGGGCCAATTTTGGCAGGTGGAAGGGGCTGGAATTGCCTGGTGTCATTAGGACATCCGGTGACACCTTCTTCCTGCAACCACTGAAAGTAAGGCCTTCTGAAATCTGTTTGTAGCTGATCAAAGTAGACAGCATCAAGGAGAGTGGACAGAATCTATTACACAATCCCAAGCAGAGGACCAATGGTCCAGACCAGTGGTAGGGGACCTTTTTCAATATGGGAGGCACATGCCCATGATGGATGGAGCCAGAAGCAAAAGTGGGTGGTGTAATTTTTACCTTTGGGTAGTATGCTAGTTCCTACACACACAGCTCTTTGTCCTCAATCCCTGGCAAGCAAAAGGCATTGTTGGAGTTCAAGAATGTGTCTCAAAAAAGCCAAGAACACTCAAGGAGGCTGCAAAGCATGGCCAGGGAGGAACATGGCTCAGGGAGAGTGGCTGTGGTGTGGGAATAGAGTCAAGAGGGTTAGGCAGAGAGGCTTGGAGGGTCAAGTTTGACTGGGGTTGCAGTTCTCCATCTTTGGTCTAGAGCCTGGCAGAGCTCAAACTTTCCATGGCAGAATCAAGAAAGCCATGGGGCCTGTTCAATGACTTGAAGCTATATGCTGCAGCTCCATCTCTGAAGAGTCATAATTCAGTGGCAGAACATCTGCTTTGCATGCAGAAGGTTCCAGACTCAATCCCAGGCATCTCCAGGTAGGGCTGGAAGAGACTCCTGCCTGAAACCTCAGAGAGCCACTGTTGGTTGGTGTAGACAATGCTGAGCTAGACAGATCAACAGTCTGACATGGCATATTTTTATTTATTTATTATATTTTTATCCCACCTTTTCTACAAAGAGTTCGAGATGGTAGTGTTTTATCCTCAAAACAACCCTTGGGTTACGCTAGGCTGAGAAGCAGTGATTGGCCCAAGGTCACCCAATGAGCTTCATGGCTGAGTAAGGATTTGAACCCATCTCTCCCAGTCCTGGAATGCTGGAGGAGACTCTTGAGAGTCCCATGGACTGCAAGAAGATCAAACCTATCCATTCTGAAGGAAATCAGCCCTGAGTGCTCACTGGAAGGACAGATCCTGAAGCTGAGGCTCCAAGACTTTGGCCACCTCATGCAAAGAGAAGACTCCCTGGAAAAGACCCTGATGTTGCGAAAGATGGAGGGCACAAGGAGAAGGGGATGACAGAGGACGAGATGGTTGGACAGAGTTCTCGAAGCTACCAGCATGAGTTTGACCAAACTGCAGGAGGCAGTGGAAGACAGGAGTGCCTGGCGTGCTCTGATCCAGGGGGTCACGAAGAGTCGGACACAACTAAACGACTAAACAACAACAACAACTCCCAGTCCTTAGTCCAGCACTCCAACCACTACACCACACTGGCTCTCATGGTATAAGGCAGCTTCCCATCTTCCCAAGCTACAGAAAGCTCTCTGGAAGGGGCAAAACCCTGTGTGTTATTCTGGCTCTTTTAAGAGGAAGGATTTGAGAGTGCATCAAGGAGCATCTTGAGTTAGACAACACCCCAAGCACAGCTGTGAGCTTGGCAAAAAAAGGGGACCTCTCCAAACATCTCACTTCCCACCACACTGGACAACTCTTTCAGCTTGAACATACACATCTGGAAACTCCCAACCAGTAATTACCTGTCATCCTATCGAACCACAGTCTCTAGGAAACATGAGGATGTATCAAGTGCTCTCCTGGGAGGGCTAGGTTGTTAAAGAGGAGAAGAAAAAATATCCAGGAGCTGGAGAAGGGAGGAAAGGAGGGGGGGGGACCTTCTATCTCTGCTCTATTTTAATTTCACCACCAGGGGATTCGACAACATAAATAATAATTGCACAGAACACAGATGGATAATAATTGCAGCAAAGGTCACACCAACCCCTATAATCAATCCCTAAAGAGTTTTGAGGGCTGGAACACAATGGAAAAGGCATAATGTGGTTTTATAAGGATGTAAGGAACTGCCTTCTGCTGAGTCAAACCACTAGGCTGCTACTTTGATGGGGAGCCATTCTTCCACATCACAGGCACGGTGGTCCCAGCCCTGACAGTTGAGAAAGTGGATAAAGATATTATGTGGGCCTGAACCAGGAGCCTTGTTCGCACACCGCACTCTGGTTCATATATCCGTTTTACTAATTTTTACAAATTGGATTTTGCTTATGCCCCCCTGCCAAGCAAATCAAGGAGTGTGATAGTTGATATCACATATTGTGATATCGAAAGCATTGGTTTGTGTGTTGAAGTGTTCTGTTTGTAAAGATGCCATTCTGCTCTGATTTAGTTTGCCCATGAACTGCTGAAAAACATATTCCTTCTGCCCCTATTGCATCTAATCACCCCCTTCTTCCCCAGATGTATTATCCAGACCTTTGGTAACATTGCAGTGATACATCCCTTGGGAGGAAGATGACGCATATCAGCCAACTATTAATAGTTGTAATTAAGGGCTTTCCCCCCCTTTTCCTTTTCCTTTGGCAGGCGGCCATGGCTCTCTTGGCAGAGAAAGGCACCCCATTTAGACCAGAGGACAAGCACTTAACATCCACCTTAAGACCTCTACTTGTCTTGAATTTGTTTAGGTGATTTCCCCCACACACAGGTAGGCAATGAACTCACCCACAAAGTGGCTTAGTAACCTTCAAAGGATGATGTCACCGTGCATGTCGGGCACTCAGCGCCATTGTCTCAGTGAAGCAGCGCCATGCATACAAACCAGGAAGCTGATTTATACTGAGTCAACTGGCCCATCTAGGTCCAGACTGGCTACGGTGATTGACAGCAGCTGTCCAGGGTTTCAGCATTGGCCTGATCCCAAATTCTCTTCCAGTCCTTCCTGGAGATGCTGGGGATTGAAGCTACAACATTCTACATGTAACACAGATGGCTCTACCATGCAAGAGGGACTTCTCAAAGGATTAGAAAGGGGTAAGAACACCAGAGTGCTGGCAGAGTAAGAACACTTGAGTGCTCACTGGAAGGACAGATCCAGAAGCTGAAACTCCAATACTTTGGCCACCTCATGAGAAGAGAAGACTCCCTGGAAAAGACCCTGATGTTGGGAAAGATGGAGGGCGCAAGGAGAAGGGGACGACAGAGGACGAGATGGTTGGATAGTGTTCTCGAAGCTACCAGCATCAGTCTGGCCAAACTGCGGGAGGCAGTGGAAGACAGGAGTGCCTGGCGTGCTCTGGTCCAGGGGGTCACGAAGAGTCGGACACGACTAAACAACAACAACAAGAACACCAGAAGATCCCCAGTGGATCAGGCCAAGGTCTATCCAGCTCAACATTCTGTCCTCATGTATGACCAGTCTCAGAAGCTCCCTGGACACCTTTTAATAGCAATTTCCTGTTTCTTGTCTCCAGCCTCTGGCAACAGGGGAACATTGCTCCTAATCACCTGGCCACTTGGCCTGTCCCAGTAGACATAAATTATTTCAAAAGCCCTCAAAAATAAAACAAAAATATAACTTAGCTGCTGCCCATCACAACATATTACAACAATTCATTCCAAAAGTTCAATTATAGAGCTCCAGCCTAAATTAGTGGCATTTTACTTGATCAGTCATAGGAATGAGTTGGTCAGCTGATTAATTGGCATATAGGTAAAAGTTATATCTCTGAATCAGGATTAATGCTTTCTTTTGTTTTAAGTTGATGCATCTCCCAGTATCTTAGAAGAGGCATTTCTCCTCTGTATGAGAGAGAGTGCCCCTCCATGTTTTCCATATCCAGTTTTCCTATGCACATATTAAAAACTGTTTACAAATCTGCTGCATCTGATTAATTAGAACCTTTGCCTTGATTAAAATGCTTGGTTGTGAAAGTTTCGCTGCGCTGCAGGGCTGTCACAGAACAGCCTGGAAAGGTGCACTGCAGCTCACGAGCAGATCCAGATCAGGTGAGCTGGAAAGGCAACAGGAGCCACCTGGGTGGCCTTATATAACTGCTACCTGATTCCCACAGCCTGAGCAATGTGTTGGATGAAGTCGAGAGAGCGCGAATCAATGTGGTACGCTCCAGGTGTTGTGGAGTACAACTCCCATTGCCAGTGATTTAATACCACATTATTATTATTATTATTAAATAATATTTTTTTTTATTTATACCCCACCCTTCCCGGTTTAAAAACTGGGCTCAGGGAGGCTAACAGCAAATATAAAACATTGATTAAAATGTGACTTAAAAACAGCATAAAATGCAACATAAAATGCTACATCAATATCAATAAAATTCTAAAATTCAGCGGTCATTTTTGGGAAGAAGAAAAAGACCCAGTCAGCAGACATCAAATCATCACCAGGGCTAACTGGCCAAGTTGGTCCTACTAGGGCCAGCAAGGAGACCAGGGAAGAATTTAAATGTGGGGTCCCAGAAAGGGTTTCTTCATAGAAGAGGAAAGGGAAAAGGGAATAGAGGATCAGGCTAATTCGAATTGAAGGCCAGGTGGAATAGCTCTGTCTTGCAAGCTCTGTGGAAGGAGATCAAGTCCTGCAGGGCCCTAGTCTCGTGGGACAGAGCATTCCACCAGGTCGGAGCCATCACTGAAAAAGCCCTGGCCCTTATGTACTTGAGACTTTCAAAAGTTCTTGTACGTGGCCCACAGCCCATGGCTGGAGCTGGAGGGAATTAGCTGTCTTAAATATATGGAGGGCACCACATCATATGCCCTTGTCCTAGAGACTGCCTTTTGGTAGCACCTGCAGTTTAACTCAATAAAACACCAATCTAATTGGAGACTGTCTTACTTTCCTTCTGGAAACTGGGCAGCCTGCCTGCAACAGTTTACACTTCCTGTCTCTTGGATTTCAAATTTCCAGTTGATTGGAGGGTCTGCTCTTGATCACACCAAGGGATTTGGCCTCTGTTTGCAGATCTAGCCACTAGGTCCTGCTGTCTATACTGCACCATCTCAATAGAGCTTTTCTCTGACAAAATTAGCAAGGACCATTCATTGAAAGGGTTGGAAATTGAACCAAATATTGGTTCTTAGGGCCAACTCATTATTAGAACCTTGATTCTGCAGGCACAGAACGAAAAAACAACAACGTGGAAATAGCACCAGTTGCAGAATTCAGCATCCATGAAAGTAGGGATGGCATTTGTTTATTTTTAAGGGCTACCAAGGTATGCTTGGAAGCAAATCACTGAAGCTCAGTGACATCTCGGGAACCCAAAGGGTGACTGAATAAGAGGTCCAGGGTTTGCTGGGGATGTGTGATCTGCAGAATGAAACCAGCAAAAATTGGAAGAAGGAGAGTGATGTAAGAGAGGTTATGCATATCCGCCAAACCCACATCAGACTTTTGCTTATCAAAAAAAGCACAGGGTGTTCCGCAATCAGGGACTGTACATCAGAAGAAGGGTCAAAAACAGAAGACGTTTGTATCCTTTATCCGTTTCATCATGAAGCCCTTGTAATTCGTTTTACATCCATAATTTAATGCTCTAATGTCTCCAGACCTCTTTTCTAAATGAAAATGAAAAAGCCAGAGTCACTGAACACTTTCTGAACTTTTACATCTTCCTGTGGAATCTCCTTCAAAGCTCTTTGAAGAAGTCCTGGGATCAAAATCCTCAGACTGCCACCCATCCCCCAACCCCAACTATGAAATGTAACACTATGAATTGAAGAATCCAGAGTTGAGGTCAAGCCAAGCAAAATTTTGCATGGTTTTCCCCGAGATATACCATAAATAGCTGATCCATTCAATTCATAATATGCCAGATGGGAGCAAAAAATTATCAGAGGACTTGGTTTTCCCTTACGGAGGTGGGGTATATTTTTTACCACTTTCCCCTAGGAAAAAAAGCCACTTTTCAGATGTGGTGTCCACCATTTCTCCTCTACAGTGGTGGCCACCCACCAAAAAAAAAAATCTCTGGCCAATAAATAAATAAATGCTAATGGTGAGCCCCACTCAAAACATCTGCAGAATTTGTTCTCCCTCTCCAAAAAATAATAATCAGTGAAATCCCACCCCCAATATCTCTCCGCGGATATGGGTTGGAGACTTTTGAGAGGGCATTTGCACACTGCTCTACAACATGCTAAATATATATTTATTTAAATTATGCTCTGACCTTCCTTCCAAGGGAGCCCAGGTAGGCAATCAACAAGTGAGAGATAATGATGATGATGATGATGAAATATTTAAAACAATTTCAATGCAGATACAGACTTTACATAAAAGGCTTCTTGAGAAGTGGGAGTTATTCAGCAGGTGCTGAAACGATGACAGAGAAAGCACCTGTCCAATATTTAGGGAGGGAATTTCAAACTCCACACACCTGCATTGTATGGAATGGAACTCCTTATCAAATGGCATGTGTAAAGCACACGTGCAGTGTACAGTGAGCGATTGGGTATATAAGGGGCAAGGCAATCTTGCAGGAACCCTGCGGTCCCAAGCTGTATAGGGCTTTATAGACCCAAACCAGCATCTTGAACCTGGCCTCCTGGTAGCTAATTGGCAGCCAGTGCCATTCTTTCAACAGCAGGGTAACATGTTGGAAATATCCTCCCCAAGTGAGCAGTCGAGTTACAGCATCTTTTACCAGCTCTAGCTTTTGAGCCAACCTCAAGGGCAGCCCCACATAGACTGCAACACAACTTTGTGCTAGGATTTCGTATTCAACTTGCACATTGCTTATACATGAAAGCAATTGATCGAGGATAGGAACATGGGAAGCTGCCTTATACAAAACAGACCCAGGATCTGAATCAGTGTAAGGCATTTGCTCAGTATTGATGACACTGACATGAAAGGATGTGATACAGAAGAGGGCAAAGTCTTATTTTCTGCTCCCTGCCTTAGCCCCAAGGCATTTAATATGTAGGAGTCTACATTTTGGCTGAAAATTAAGAGAAAACTGAAGAGCGATTTGGCAATGGAACCAATGATCTAGGAGTTCATGGTGGGATCTCCTTCCAAAAGAGTCGATTCCACTGTCAAAAAGCTCTTACCACCAGAAAGTTCTTCCTAATGTTTAGCCTAAATCTCCTTTTTGCCATTTGAATCCATTGGTTCAGGTCCTGTTCTCTGAAGCAGTGAAGGGTCTAACTCTGATTTCCCATCCAATTCCATGATTCTATGAAAAGTCTAACAAGAAAATTCTGAGCTTCCTTCTTAACCCCGCCCCCCAACCCCTTTCCACTTTACATGCCATGAGCTGGCATAGGCAAACTCGGCCCTCCAGATGTTTTGAGACTACAGTTTCCATCATCCCTGACCACTGGTCCTGTTAGCTAGGGATGATGGGAGTTGTAGTCCCAAAACATCTGGAGGGCCGAGTTTGCCTATGCCTGGCCATGAGCCTTGTAGTGGTAGTACGCTGGTCTCAGGAGATGGAGTGTTAGAAGTGAGTTGTGGTTGTGGTTATGGTTGTTTTGCTTGGCTCAGAGTTAAGATCAGCTATTTCCAAGCTCATCTGATGGTGGAAGGGAACAATCACCCACCCAAAAGTAGCATATAAGCGAAACTCTTTAATGCACCTGCGTTCAGCAGGCTGCAGATTCATGGAGAGAGGAAGAAGTCAATTTCTTTTGCTCTGGGCTAGCCAAACCGGCTGCTTGTCTCTCTGTTTTAAAACAATCCTAATTCCTTCTTCCAGAGTGGACAGTCCAGCCATAATCACATCAGGGTCCCTGGGAGTGGTTGCTTTTGCTGGAGACACAAATCAATGGAAGATTTGTGGTGCTGGAAATGTTTTATCCAATATTTTCATAGTGATTAAGTGCCTTTAAGGAAGGCTTAGCACCTTCTCTTTGAAAGGAGCTGGACTTTAACACTCCTTTCCCTTCTCTTTCCCCCCGTAAGGGCAGTGGCGTAGCGTGGGGGGTGCAGGGGGGGGGCCGGCCGCACTGGGTGCAACATCTGGGGGTTAGGGGGTGGAAATCCACGGGTTAGGGGGCACAAATAACTTGCCTTGCCCCGGGTGCTGACAACCCACGCTACGCCACTGCGTAAGGGTTGTTCAAAGGGGATATATTTCCAAGACCTGCTGCCTTATAAGACTTAACGATGGACAACAATTTGTCAACAGGGAGCACTGAATTTTCAGGGCTGGATTATGCATGTTGGGCAAATCTGCCTATTTTTGTGTAAAACATTCCAGCATAGGGAAAATATTCCTCAACTGAGCCTTATGAGCCTCATGAGTTGGGTCTGTTTAGCCTGGATCAGAGGAGGCTGAGAGGAGATATGATAGTAAAGGTAAAGGGACCCCTGACCATTAGGTCCAGTCGTGACCGACTCTGGGGTTGTGGCGCTCATCTCGCTATACTGGCCGAGGGAGCTGGTGTACAGCTTCCGGGTCATGTGGCTAGCATGACTAAGCCGCTTCTGGCAAACCAGAGCAGCACACGGAAATGCCGTTTACCTTCCCGCTGGAGTGGTACCTATTTATCTACTTGCACTTTGACGTGCTTTCAAACTGCTAGGTAGGCAGGAGCAGGGACCGAGCAACGGGAGCTCACCCCGTCGCGGGAATTCAAACCGCCGACCTTCTGATCGGCAAGTCCTAGGCTCTGTGGTTTAACTTACAGCACCACCCACATCCCCTGGAGATATGACAGTCATATTCAAATATCTACAAGCTGTCACATGGAAGATGGAGCAATTATCATTATCTTTTATATCCATTTATTCCTTAATTCTTTTTACATAAATTTACTGCCATATCAAAATACTATTTTTTATGTTAATATTTTCACAATTTATAAATGTTTATATTTATATAAGCAATTAATAAAAAAAACTGCTTGGATCACTCAAAAACTGCTACAAGATTTTAACATGGTATAATTTTGTTTAAGGTATGTTCTGAAGACCTCCCATTTTGATACAAATTCAATTCTCGGTTGTTGTTGTTTTTCAGATAGACTATCTAATTCAGTATATTCAATCAATTTTTGTATCCACTCTTGTCTAGAAGGAATTATGTTGCTCTTCCACCTTGTAGCTATAAGAACTCTCACTGCCACTGTTGCATACAAAAAAAGATCTTTATTTTTATTTTTTTTAGGAATATCAGAATCAGTAATGCCCAACAGATATGCCTCTGGTTTCCTAACATTTTTTCTAGGTCAAAGTGGATTTCCTCCCAGAATTTCTTTATTTTGCTACATTGCCACCATATATGGTACAGTGAGGCTGTTTGGTCTCCACATCTCCAACAATTACTTTTGGAAGAGCCAGTGGTTTTGTGTAGGGACCTAACAGACTCTAGGCAGTCCGCAGCACTGTACAGAGGTAAAATTAGATGTCAAAGGAAATGAATAAGATTGGTAGGTGGAATCAGAAAAAGGGGTTCACAGAGAGGAAAGAGGGCAGGGAACCTAGTGTCCATCTCAAAATATTGGGGGCACACCGGGCTATTTCCTAAAGATGCTTCAGGATAGAGCGCTTGCTTTGTGTGTACAAGTCCTAGGTCTTACTTCTGCAGCTGCCCCTAAACCATGGATAAGCAAACTAAGGCCCGGGGGCCGGATCCAGCCCAATTGCCTTCTAAATCTGGCCAGCAGACAGTGTGTGAATCAGCTTGTTTTTACATGAGTTCAATGTGTGCTTTTATTTAAAATGCATCTCTGGGTTATTTGTGGGGCACAGGAATTCGTTCATATTTTTTTCCAAAATATAGTCCAGCCCCCCCCCCCGCAAGGTCTGAGGTACAGTGGACCGGCCCCCTGCTGAAAAAGTTTGCTGACCCCTGCCCTAAACTGTAAAATTCCAAAAAATATGTACTATATAAGAACAGTAGAGCCTGCTGGATCAGGCCCACAGCCCATCTATCTCAACATCCTGTTTTCACAGGGGCCACAAGCAACATTCAAGCAGAAGAGACCAGACCCGTCCTGTGATTTTGAACAACTGGCCTTTAGAACCATGGCTGCTTCTGACTGCAGAGGGCAGAGAACAGCCATTGTGGCTAGTACCCATCGATAGCACTCTCCTCCATGAATTTGTCTAATTCTCTTTTATAAAGCCTCTTCTTAGAGGTTGGTGGTCATCACTGCTTCCTGTGTGGGTGAGTTCCATAGTTTAATAATAATAATTAATAAATGTTATTTATACTCTGCCCTCCCCAGCCAGAGCCAGGCTAAGGGCAGCTAACACCAGTAAAATTACAGTAAAAACATAATAGGGGGGGGACCCCAATTTAAAATACAGGTTGAAAATGCAATTTAAAATGCAGCCTCATTTTAAAAGTAGCCCATAGGGGGAGGGAAACATAAGGGTCAGACTGAGTACAATAAACCAAAGGCCAGGCAAAACAGCTCTGCCTTGCAGGCCCTGCAGAAAGATATCAAGTCCCGCAGGGCCCTAGTCTCTTGAGACAGAGCATTCCACCAAGTCGGGGAACACTAACTATGCACTTTTAATCTGGTACCTTTACTGTATAGCTTTTGTCATAGGAGAATGACACGTCTCCTTAAACACACACTTTCACACACAGGGATCCATACTGTTGTTCTGATTGCAGATTGGTCCAACTGGTTTTAATACTGTATTTTTAAAACTGCTGCAAACTATCCAGGTACCTTCGGTGAAAGATTGGACCAAAACTCCAACAAATGATAACAACAGTAGAATAAAAATAACAGGATGATAGTACAATGCAATGCAATTTATACAAGACACCCGCACCCTTATAAACCAGCAATACTAAAAAGAAATCACACATTCTGCTGGTGCAGGTAGGTTCATCTGGGCAAATGGGTCTCAGCCAACCCTCATCAGACCCTAGCTTGTGGGTTTTAAATCATACCAGTGGTAGAATATCTGCTTTGCACATAGAAGGCCCTTGGTTTAATCCCAGATATCTGCAGATAGGGCTCAGAAGGTCTGCTGTCAGTGAGTGCTAGCAATAGTCAGCTAGATGGACTGATAGTCTAACTCAATATAAGGAGACTTCCTCTGTTCCTATTTCTATGCCATACGAATGTTAATCACAGTTTCGTGCACCGCCCTGCTATATTTAGATTTAGATGAAGGTTAAACCATTCTTTGAAATAAATACAATTTGCTTTGCTTTTCTTTCTTTTTTTTTACTGAACTGCAGTTTTCAGGCTGTTCACAGGTGCTTTATATGTTTTCAATTCTCCTCTTTCTTGTAAGCTACTCTGAGAATGCAGTTATAGGGTGGGATTTAAATGTTATTAATTGGTTTGCCGCTTAATTAATAGATCCATTAATTAAATGGCAAACTATCAAAATGTGACCAGGTAATCCCTGGTGCAAAGGGAATCAGCAAGACACTCAGCCTTTTTTTTTTGGGGGGGGGGTGATGACAAGGGATTAATTCCAAAAGCCAAAATGTTTCAGATGGCATCAGTGACCATCACATATAGGAATGAACCCTACTAGCAAACCATGTCTAGAGATGCTTCCATGTCCCCTGTCCCAGAATGGTCCATTGCCCAAGGGGCTAGGAGGAACGAGGGGAAAAGAAGCCATTAGAAGGCAAGCAATTCCCCCCCCCATCGGTGAGCTGTAGCTGACTATAGACTTGCTCTCCCAGGAGATCTGTTGAGAATCCCCTTTTGCCTGAGTCATTTAAAATTGGACTGGACAAAGCACTGATGAATAGGCCACAGGGAACAATACTTCAGTGTCTGTTGTACAGGCAGCACGACCTAGCGAGTCATCTTTTTCTCATCTCTAATTTGCACAAGCCTATGAATCACCAGCTGGCAAGGGCCTTGAAATATACACAAACGCCAGCTCCTTAATGATACCATTTTATTTTTATTCTGGTTTTCCAATCAGGTGTTGACAAATTAATTGCCCTTGTATTTTGGAAACAAGCTCGAGGGAATCTGAGTTTTGCTTTCCCCCCTTTTTTTTCCTGCTAGGCTTCTTGAAATACTCTTATTTTGCTTCCCTTACACCCCCACCCCCCATGTCAGCTAGCTCTTTTTTTATGCTTTGACCCAGCAGGAACCTCCACACTCAACCTGAGATGTCATATCGGGTGAAAACCAACAGCAGCATTAATCAAGATTGGTGCAATGCTCTGATCGGCTGCACCAGTCTTCCCCTAGTTTCAGAAAAGTCATCTGACCTGCAAAACACAGCCTCTCTCAAAGGAAACTTACCTCCCAAATTTGGAGAAACAAAGCTACCTTATCACTTTGTCCCACCAATTAATAATAATAATAATAATAATAATAATAATAATAATAATAATAATAATATTTTTTATTTATACCCTGCCCATCTGGCTGGGTTTCCCCAGCCACTTTGGGCGGCTTCCAACAAAGTATTAAAATACAGTAGTCTGTTAAACATTAAAAGCTTCCCTAAACAGGGCTGCCTTCAGATGTCTTCTAAAAGTCTGGTAGTGGTCCTTCCCTTTGACATCTGATCGGAGGGCGTTCCACAGGGCAGGTGCCACTACCAAGAAGACCCTCTGCCTGGTTCCCTGTAACTTGGCTTCTCGCAGCGAGGGAACTGCCAGAAGGCCCTTGGAGCTGGACCTCAGTGTCCGGGCAGAACGATGGGGGTGGAGACGCTCCTTCAGGTATACATAGTGTTGTCTGCACTATGTAACAAAGGCTCCCCAGGTGGGATCTTTCCAAGCCTTGTTGACCTGAGTTCCATTTAAGAAGCAGGAGTCAACCACAACAGAACTTTTCCCTCCTGCAGTTTCCAGCAATTCAGAAGCATTGCTGCATTCAACCTGGGAGGCAGAGCATAGCCATCACGGCTAGTAGCCATCAATAGTCCATGAATTTGTCCAATCCTCTTTTAGAGCCATACAAATTAGTGGTCATCACTACCTCTTTTGGAAGCAAAATCCACAGTTTAACTATGCACTGCATGAAGAAGTGTTTTCTTTTATTTGCCCTGGGTGGCGCTGTGGTCTAAACCACTGAGCCTAGGGCTTGCTGATTGGAAGATCGGTGGTTCAAATTCCCGCGATGGGGTGAGCTCCTGTTGTTTGGTCCCAGCTCCTGCCAACCTAGAATTTCGGAAGTACGTCAAAGTGCAAGTAGATAAAGAGGTACCGCTCCGGCGGGAAGGTAAACAGCGTTTCTATGCGCTGCTCTGGTTTTGCCAGAAGTGGCTTAGTCATGCTGGCCACATGACTCAGAAAAACTGTCTGCGGACAAACATTAGCTCCCTCAGCCAGTAAAGCGAGATGAGCACTGCAACCCCAGAGTCCTTCGAGACGGGACTTAACTGTCACGGGGTCCTTTACCTTTTCCCAATGTTCCGCTTCAGATACTGCAAGCAAGCTTTCCTCATAGAGGAGTCACTCCACCCCCTTGATCACAGAATCCTGGCCTGCTCCCTAAACCAGATCATGTCCCCATCATGTGTGGCTCTCAGTACAAGCCCTGAAATGTCAGACAGTTGCCAGAATTCAAGCCTGACTTCCAAACACACTGCAGAAGCATCTTGAATTTGGGTTCCTTTTTGTTGGCTGCCATTAACTTGCTCTTTTGCATTTAAAGGGGCAGATTTTTCTAATGTAGGGGCATGCCAGTCACCTGCCTATTCTGAGTTTCAGGTGAGAAATAATGAGATGGTGGTGGTGAGAAATGTTTTTCATTAAAAGCTTTCCATGCAATTCCTTTCGCCCCTCCCCAGTCCTCTTTGGAGTTATTGCACAATCTCTCCGCCATTGTTTCTCCAATACTCCAACCACATTCCTGAATAATTCTGCTGCCTAGATGAGCCAAATAGACAATTACCACCCATCAGGGATCCTGTAGTGAATGAGATGTTAGGATGCAACATAGCCAATCAGCCTAGGCTACAGAATGACATCAATGAGGGCAAGCAAAGCCAGTTGAAAGGAAGAGTAAGAACACAACTGCTTTGCATGTGTAAAGTCTCAGGTTCAGCCCAAGTAACTAGTGATGAGAGCTTGGTAAGAGGCCATCAGAAGAGGCAATCTTGATCTAGATGGGAAGTCCGACCTGGTAAAGAGCAGCTCTCTATACTTTTAAGAGTGGGCAGCAGAAATGAATAAGCAAATATTTTCACAAATACAGCTGGGGAAAAGCTGGAAAGCGGGGCTTTTTAAAACTCCTGAACATTTCTCCTCCAAAAGGAGTGAGTACTTTGGCTCAGCTAGATTCTGTAGGCTTTATTTAGTATTGATTTCATGCTTAGGTATTGATCTGGAGACCTCAGGAAAGGCTGGGCTAAAATATCTAAATGCAAAGAAAAAGAATTTACACTGTCAAACCTGTATAGGGTGTAAAATGCTGTAGATGCCTTGAAAGTGACAGGTTGGAGTGATAGGGAGCTATGATGGGTGTGCTTTTTAAAAGTATTATTCACAAAGGAATTAAAGGTTAGTTTGTCTTCATATATTTGCATGTGGAATGCTCTGCAAATGCAGTCCCTTTAAGCACCTTACAGGGGCAGAGCCAGGTACATCAAAACTCACAGGAGGACTACATGAGCAAAAGTTGTCTCCAGATGCTCACTGGAGAAAAACCCTAACTTGCCTTGTTTTGCTGCTCAGAATATGGCCCAGATATGGTGATCTGTCCATGGTCCTGTTCCCCAGCTGGACAGCTGTGGAGCGTCATTCTCCCACCTTGGTGGTCCTCTGCTAGAAGCAGCACAACAATTGTTGATGTTCTCAACAGAGTTTGATGGACATGTATATTTCTAAGAGTTTGATTGACATGTATAACTTCAAGAGGTCTATGATCAGGAAAACTCATCAACCTGGACATAGAAACAGCAGAAACTATCTTACACTGAGTCTCACCATTGATCCATCTGTCTCTGTGTAGTCTACAGTACTGGCAGGAGCTCCCCATGGTTTCAGGTGGGGTTTTGAACCTGGGTCCTTCTGCTCTACCGCTGAGCTATGACCTTATGACTCCTCTTTGCTCTTCTCGCTGTTGCATCTCTGCACAACTGCAGCCTCCTGCTACTTTAGAAGGACTCTGCTGAATTCTACCCCAGCTGGCATCTGGGTCAAAATCCTGAGAAATTAGGTGGAGTAGAAGCACTTTCAGAGCAGAACCAGCATCCAAGAAACTACAGTGAGTTCCTTTCTTATTCAAATAGTTGCAGTGGAAACTGTGCAGTTTTTAAAGAAGATTGAACAAATTCATGGAGGAGATGGCTACCACTGCATTCTAGACATGATAGCTAGGTTCTGCCTCCACAGCTCGAAACCACAGTGGGGAGAAACCTCTTACACTGCTTGTGGGTCAACCACTGTGAAAACAGGATGCTGGTCTAAATGGGTCATTGGCCTGGTCCAGCAAGCTCTTCTTATGCTCTTAATGAAAAGTGCATGTGTGCGGCAGGGATTTACCCCTGTTCCGAACCATCTCCAGGCTGTGCTAGATCCCTGTCTGGCTCAATGTAAGGTTCTAGTGTGGCGAGGGACCTGTGTTTTCATAGACCTATGGCTTTAGTGGGGCATGAGTGGCTGCAGATGACTCCAAAAATCATTCTGGAGTGATGGAGAATCAGGCTAGAAATGAAACAAAAACATTGGGAGCTTAGTCACTTGGATCTTGGACCTATCCATCCATGCTTGCATATAGTAGAAAACTTAAGTGCTCATCCATCCCCAAAGGAAAACATTTCAGTTCTTCTCCCTCCTTGAGTCCCGGTTTCCTCTGCTAACATTCAGCGGAGGAATTTGATTTAGGCCACCAGGAAAGAAGAAGAAGAAGAAGAAGAAGAAGAAGAAGAAGAAGAAGAAGAAGAAGAAGAAATGTGCTGCCGAGGACAAAGAAGAAAGCAATGAAAGGAAATGAAATCAGCCAGCATGATCAGCTCTAGTTATAGGTATTGCAATTTCCACTAAAGGAGCTTTTCTCTCTCTTGGTTTTATATCTTGGGGAAAAATGGGTGCCTGGCAGGGGGAAAAAGCCCTCCGGCATCTGCAGGATGTATGGCCAGCACTTACTCAGCAAATCTCGCTCCTGGACTCATTGATCTTGGGAGCATTACAAGGGTTGTATTTTTCAAATGGATGAATAGCTCTTGAACAATTCACTGGCTCCTCTCCCTCCTCCCTGACACGCATGTGCCCTCTTTGGGGAGCCTGGATCACGTCGTGAAGACTTTCCATCTTCCTGCCAAATGGGCAGAGCCTAGGAAGATGGGCAAAACTACCAGAAGGTGACGTGTCATTTTAGGGCAGTTTGGATGGTCCTGCTGGGTGGTGAGTTTTAGGTCCAGGAGTGCAGTAGAATGATCATCTGGATGGGCTTCCCAGCTCTGGTCCCTGATGTTCAAGTTCTTGTCCCTGCCCAACTGTATGGCATCAAAGTGGCTAGACCAATGGGATGGATGCCATTGAAAGGTGGTGGACCCTCCTTCACTGGTAGCTTTTAAACGAATGTTGCAAGGCCATCTTTCAGGGAATCGTTACCTGTGATTCCTGCATTGCAGAGGGGTTGGACAAGAAGACCCTTGGAAGTTTCTTCCAACTCTATAATTCTACTTGAGTCTAGACCCAGCTCCCATTCCAGTTAGTACCTCCACTGATAGCATAAGAAAACAGGTGACATAAGAAGAGCCCTGAAGTTGTATGAGGCCAGTGACCCATCTAGTCCAGAATCCTCTTCTCACAGTGGCCAATCAGATGCCTGTGGGAAACCTACAAGGAGGACTTCAGTGCAATAGCACCCATATCCATTTGTGTTCCTCAGAGGCATACTGGTGAAGCTGGGTACTCACTTCTAGCATAGGCTTTATTTGTGGGATGCCCATCCTGTCATGGGAGTTAAATTACTTCTCGGGTCCAGTCCAAAATTCTACCAACAGCTAATGCTTATAGAAATTAAGTAGAACCTCCATATTCAGAGGCAGGAGAGATTGGAAGACCAGGTCTCAGGGAGCAACATGAAGAGATTGTGATAACCTTTGCTCCATTCTCCGCGAAATGCATGATCTTGATTCAGTCCCACCATCCTAATAGTCATTTACACCTCCATCACCCACTTCAGCCCCCTTGCCTCTTAGCGCCCTCCCACCAGGTAATCCTGGGTTCAATCCCCAGGTGAGGTTAGGAGAGTGTCCCTTCCTGAAACCATAGAGAGCTACTGTCAGCCAGTGTGAATGACGCTGAGTTGCATGGATCAAGGCAGCTTTCTAGGTTTCAACCCATATAACACTAAGTGTTGCCGCAGTGCAAACCCCCTGCTCTGTTCTTCGCCTACTTCCTCAGAACTCCAGTCTAAACTCAACTGTTCTCCCTGACGCTGCCGCAGAAAAGAGAGCACAGCATTCCTGCTTAATTTTCATGTCTGACAGCAGCTGAGGAACTCTGTCAGATCAAAGGGAAAGCTAAAGAGAGCACACGCGAGGGACTCTGCGAGCTGCCCACACAGAATGCTGGTTTCCAGGATACAGCAAGGCCAGCTCTGTATTTCTGTACTTTCCTTTGCATAGGGCAGAGGTGAGCTAGGTTTCCTGATGCTCAGCTCCCAAGACACAAGGGTGGAGTCTGGGAACTGAGAGGTGGTGCCCTGCTAATCAGGGGGGCGAGATATGATAAGGGAGCAATGAATTCCTGATGGATGATGTGAGGGAGGGCGTGCACAGCATGATCTGTAAAGATAACCTGAATATAGCCTGATCCTGATTTTATTCCAGCTGCTGCTGACCTACATGTAGGTGTTTCTTTGTTGAATACCCTGCAGGCTGTAGTGGAAACATATCATGGCATCAAACAAGGGAGAATCACATCCAATCAGTGTAAAAGATGGGGGAACCTAGAATCATAGAATCATAGAATCATAGAGTTGGAAGAGACCACAAGGGCCATCGAATCCAACCCCCTGCCAAGCAGGAAACACCATCAGAGCACTCCTGACATATGGTTGTCAAGCCTCTGCTTAAAGACCTCCAAAGTAGGAGACTCCACCACACTCCTTGGCAGCAAATTCCACTGTCGAACAGCTCTTACTGTCAGGAAGTTCTTCCTAATGTTTAGGTGGAATCTTCTTTCTTGTGGTTTGGATCCATTGCTCCATGTCCGCTTCTCTGGAGCAGCAGAAAACAACCTGTGACCCTCCAGATCTTGTTGGGCTCCAACTCCCACCAGTCCCACCCAGCATGACTTATCAGCAGGGGTGATGGAGGTTGGAGTCCAACCAGATAAGAATGTATGGAGAACCCTGCTGGATCAGTCCAGTGGCCCATCCTGTTCTCACAGTGGCCAACCAAATGCTCATGGGAAACCAGCAAGCAGGATCTGAGCACAAGAGAATTCTCCTCTCTTGTGGTTTCCAGCAACTGGTCTTCAGAAGCGTGTCTGCCTCCAACTGTGCAGACATTGCATAGTCTCATTGATGCTTCATCTCATAGAATCACAAAGTTGGAAGGGACCCTGAGGATCATCTAGTCCTACCGCCTGCAATGAAGGAACATGCAGCTGTCCTTTACAGGGATTGAACTGCAACCCTGGCATTGTCAGCACCATGCTTTAACCAACTGAGCTATCCACCTCATCACCATAGCTAGGAGCCATGGTTGGCCTCTCCTCCATGAAATTGTCTAATCCTCCTCTAAAGCCACCACTGTCTTCTGTGGGAGCAAGTTCCATAGCTCAACTATAGAATCATAGAGTTGGAAGAGACCACAAGGGCCATCGAGTCCAACCCCCTGCTAGGCAGGAAACACCATCAGAGCACTCCTGACATATGGTTGTCAAGCCTCTGCTTAAAGACCTCCAAAGGAGGAGACTCCACCACACTCCTTGGCAGCAAATTCCACTGTCGAACAGCTCTTACTGTCAGGAAGTTCTTCCTAATGTTTAGGTGGAATCTTCTTTCTTGTAGTTTGGATCCATTGCTCCATGTCCGCTTCTCTGGAGCAGCAGAGAAGTCATGCGCTGCATGACTTTATTTAATCTGTCCTGAGTCTTCCAGCCTATCTGGAGGAACCTGGAGGGCTGCAGGTTCTCCATTCCTGGGTGCGAAAGGAATCTGAGAAGACCCATGGTGGGACCTTTCCCTTCCATGCCCCTTTCCCCAACGACAGCAGCAGTCTCGGCGGTGAAGCGATGCAGCACAAGCATTACTCTGGGAAAGTTGTTTTATTTTTAAACGGCTGAATCCACCCGAGGGTAAAAGCTTGGCGATGCTACCGGTGCATGCCTCTGCTCTGCCTTACTGCCATCCTGGGGCTTGTGCAGCTTATTTTATGAAAGTGTTTCAGTTTTCCGCCTGCCTGAATTATATCTCCCTCTTTGCGGCGGCTGCTTCCGCATTCTGCTGGAGATGCATGGTCCCCTGCGGTGCATAACTAACTTAGAGGATGAGCGCTTGAGCATGCAGCCATCAGAGGAAGGGCCTCATTCTGTTTCAAGGCACTGCAGAGAATCTGAGCTCAGGTTCTCATCTGCAAATGATGTTTAGTGTCACCTGTGCCCGCCATCCCCACACAAGCCGGAGCATCCTAGGGAAGGATGGAAGAATCAATCCATTATGGATACTCTCAGTTTCTCTCTCTCCACCCTCTCCTTAACTTTAGTTTATCCCATTTCTAGATCAGTGTTTTTTTTAAGTGTTCATCTCTTCTAATATACACATCTTTCTAAGCCACTGCACCAATGAAGAAATTGAAGGAAGGCTCATCACATTTGCAGATGACACCAAACTGGGAGAGATAGCTAAAGCCACAGAAGACAGAATCGGGATTCAAGATGACCTTAACAGATTGGAGAAATGGATCCAAACAAACAAAATGATTTTCAATAGGGACTAATGTAAGGTTCTACACTTAGACAGGAAGAACCAGGAGCACAGATATGAGATAGGGGGGCAGCTGGCTTACTAGCAGTGCATGTGAAAAGGATCTAGGGGTCTTAGTGGACCACAAGCTTCACATGACTCAACAGTGTGATGCAGCACCAAAAAAAAAGCTAATGCTATTCTAGGCTGCATCAATAGAGGTATAGTCTCCAGACCAAGGGAAGTAATAGTGCCACTCTATTCTGCCTTGGTCATACCACACCTGGAATATTGTGTCCAACTCTGGGCATCACGATTTAAGAAGGATGTTGACAAGCTGGGATGTTTGCAAAGGAGGGGAACCAAGATGATCAAGTGTCTAGAAATCAAGTGAGGAACAGTTGAAGGAGCTAGGTATGTTTAGCATGGAAAAGAGGAGACTGAGAAGAGATATGATAGTCATATTCAAATATCTCAAGAGCTGTCACGTGGAAAAGGGAACAAGCTTGATTGGCAAGCCCAAGAGGCTCAGTGGTTTAGACTACAGTGCCACCAGCGTCAAACTTGATGAATATAGGGACATCCTATTCCATACTGATCGTGATGTTGATGACAACAACAACAACAACAATATCATTATTTATACCCCACCCATCACACTGGGCTGCTCCAGCCACTCTGAATGGCTTTCAACATATATAAACATATATAAAAACAGAATTCAGCATTACACATTAAAAATTTCCCTATACAGGGCTGCCCTTAGATGTCTTGTAAAGGTTGTATAATTACTTATCTCATTTGCTTGGGGGTTGTATAACTCCACACCCTCCAACATTTCACCAATGGTAATAAGGCTGTCCTAAGGAAAAGCGGGACATTCTGGGATCAAATCAGAAACTGGGGTGGCTTCTGCAAATTTGGGACTGTCCCTGGAAAATAGGGACACTTTGAGGGTCTGCAAAAGCTGCAGAGAGAGAGAGAGTGAGGTCAGGGAGAAACAACTGGGCCATCTTTGCCTGTGGCATCCTTCCAGCACTTCTGCTGTCTCCAAACAATATCTCCCTGAGTGCTTGAGGCATTGGATTTTTCTTTAAGTCTGACAAAGCCAGGGGCGGTGGAAGAAGATTAGGAATAATTTCAAGGGTCTGGAGAACTGGTCTCCTGCCCGTTGTGTTTTATTCTCTAATGAACTCTTCCTTTTAAGCCACTTTGCAGACACTTTGGGCAGGACCCAATATCAATAATATAGGTTAAATTTCACACACTTAACTATATTTATCCCCAAGGCCTGTCCGGGCCATTAAGCATTGGCCAGAGCAAATTGCCGAGGTCTCCCAGGGGAGAGAGAGCCCCTAAAGGGTTAAATGGAAGGGGAGGGGGGATAAGGATGAAAGGAGCGTTGACCTCCGTGGTGCACAACTTGGCCTTGCAAATGCTCCTCTTTTTGAAGCTGTTTGTAGCCACATTTAAAGTAGTCAATAATTCACTACTTACAGTGAGAACATTAAATGAAGAAAGCAGCCGAATATAAATTGAAATGGCTAATCCTGTCTAGTTTAATCCATTAACCAACAAACTATTACAGGGAAATGGGCAGGCAAAGCGACAGCAGGACAGATTAGCACATCAGACCTATGGATGAAGGAACGGGAAACTGGACACTATTAACAAGGAGAGAACTCACAGGGCAAGCATTCTGCAGTAAGATTACAACACATAATACTATATATCATATTAGGCACATACACTATAGTCCAAGGTAACCATGGAGCTGGACTACTGCAATGCACTCTTTGTGGGGCTGCCCTTTGGCTTGGTTCAGAATGCAGCAGCCCACAACATGTGACACCTTTAGTAAATCTACTATTGCCCATCTACTACAAGGTCCTTGTATTAATTTTAAAAACATCAAGCAACCTTTGGTGCCATGGGCCTAAGCCTAAGGAATTCTCTGCCACTGGAGATTCAGTGAGCAGCTTCTGTTTCAACATTTAAATGCCTGCCATTCCATCAGGCTTATGCAGGCAATTAATAATCCATATTTCCACAATAGTTAGCTGGCGTGTGTTTGTAACATTTTCAGATATGGTTTTTTATTGTATGTAAATTGTTGTAAGTTGCATTAACATTTCTAATGAACAGTGATATGTATTTATAAATGAATAAATAAAATAATATAAAACATGGTGCCATGATACAGGGGGAGCTGTCCAACTAACACGTTCTATAAGTGCAAGGGTTTACTCTTGAGCAATGGAACTACTAATGCACAAGCAGAAATCCTTGCTCTGATGGTATGAGCTGGTTGGATAATGCCCAATATACTTGGCACCTTTCTCATTGTCATTAGTGCTATTGCTGCCTTTCTATATGTTGGCCTGTTCAGAACACTTAACTGTAAGTGTCAGGTGTGATACTACTGCAAAGCATATCTGAACACCCGGGGTACATCAAAACTTATCTGTAATAAACTTTGCATTGTGCAGTAGGTGGTCTATTGAAAAAGAGTTAAGTGTTGATTAAAAAATATGGACAATAAAAAATGAACTGGAGACATTGAATGGTTGGAAGTCCAAAAAAGTGAAATATTTAGGCCTATGGCATACTATGAAGAACCCCAATATATTCCAAGATAATTATATAAAAGTGTGGAAAGAAGTTTTAAAAGACTTGCAAGTATGGGGGAGAATTAATTTATCTTTGCTAGGAAGGATTCCAGCTATAAAAACAAATGATGTTATTTTTTTATTTCAAAAGGCCCCATTAATTAATAATTTAAGCTGCTTTAAAGAATGGCAGAAGGATATCTCTAGATTTATCTGGCGGAAGAAGAAACCAAGAATTAAATATAATATATTGATTGAC
The DNA here is from genome assembly GCF_965113315.1 of Podarcis vaucheri. Taxonomy (NCBI): domain Eukaryota; kingdom Metazoa; phylum Chordata; class Lepidosauria; order Squamata; family Lacertidae; genus Podarcis; species Podarcis vaucheri. Next base: position 5,250,087 of record NC_138749.1, read on the forward strand.
ACTAGGGAAAGAGGAGGCTCCTCACTGCCAGATTTGTGTTTATATTATGAAGCAGCATGTTTGTGCTGGTTAAAAGATTAGATAAAGTTGGAGAATACTCAACTGCTAGACTTGGAGGGGTATGGTGTTAAATTTGGTTGGCATGCATGTCTATGGTAAGGTAAAGCTTGAATACACAATAATTTTATGAATCGTGTAATTAGGAAAAATATTTACTGAGTTGGGAAAAATATAAGAACCTGCTAGAAAAGAAAACACCTTTATGGCTTTCACCCATCAAAGCAATCACAATACTGTCAATTGAATGAAATATTTAAAGTTGATAAACAATGTGGTTTTACAGAATAGACCTAAGAATCTGAGAACAGCTGATAGATAATAATGATAAGTTAATTTCTAAAATGTATAAGTTATTGTTAGAATGGGAGACAAAGGATGAAATGGTGAAAATGGCAATGATCAATTGGGCTAGAGATGTGGGCCACAATATAGAGTTAGATTCATGGGAAAACTATGGAAAACAGGATTGAAATTCACAGCCTGCTAATCTCTTAAGGAAAATTATTGGAAAATGATTTACAGATGGTACCTGACGCCAAATAAATTAGCAAAAATGTGTAAGTCACAATCAGGTACTGGTAAATGTTGGAAGTGTAAAGCTACAGATGCACCTTTTACCATAGGTGGTGGACCTATAGTTAAAGAATATTGGGAAATGATATTTAATGAATTGGGGGGGGGAAATATTTCAGAAGACTTTTCCAAAGAGGCCAGAGGCCTTTCTGTTAGGAATAATGAGATCCGAGGTTCCAAGTAAACAAATAAGTTTATTTATGTATGCCACTACAGCAGGGAGAATCCTATATGCACAAAGATCGAGAGAAGAGTTAGTACCTACAAAGGAGAGTGGCAGATGAAATTAATGGAATATGCAGAATGAGCAAACTTAACCATCAAAATTAGAGAGCAAGAAGAGAAATGTTTTAAAGAGGAACGGAAGCCATTTGTAGACTACCTAAAAAAACATTGTAAAAATGTTAGAACTTTAGTCGGTTTGGAGTAAGCTCAGCAGCTATAGTTTATAATTGGGTTGCCAATCTGGACATAAAATTTGTTGAGCTTTTCTTGGCAAAGTTGTTGAGCTTTCTTTGCAAAATCTCAAAAAAGAGAGAGATGTTTATGCTGCCATGTGTTTTGCATCCGGGCACTGTTGCAGGTGACCAAAATCCAGTTATGTATGGAAAAATCTGGACATATAGCAACCCTAGTTTACAATGAGAATAATTTGAATTTTTTAATAGTTTGGAAAAATAGAATATGCAGCAGGAATGGGAAACTTTAGGGAGCCAAGGAAGAATGAATGGGAAGTTGACGGAATAGAATTATGGATTGATGCAATATATATATTCCCCCTTCCTTTTCTTCTTTTTCATTCACTTTTTTCCTTTTATTCTTCAGTTCTTTTTTCTTTTTGTTGCATTTTTATAACTTCATTTTTAAAAATTAAGAAATAAAAAAGAGAAGGAAAAAGAGGTCAGTGCTCCTGCCCTTTTTAACAGTTGTGTAGAAGTGGGGATTTTACCAAAGGTCATTTGCATGGCAACCTGCTAAGTCTCCTTCTTCTGCCCTCTTCTTCATCTGGGCACGAGAAGAGCACTGATCTTAATCGTGGTAGAAGATCAACTGATCAACTAGCATAATTGCACCTTGCACAATTCGGCTGCTCCCGTTTCCCCGCACACTTTCTAGCTTGCTGCATTGCACCCTGCTGCAACAGCAACTGCCTTTAAAAAAATATATTAAATATGCTTACTTCCAAATCAAAAATGACACATGATTAAACCAAATTGCTGTGCCTTCCTATCCATAACCATGCACAATTAAACTGCGTTTCTCTGCCTTTGGAAATAGTACTGTGAATAATAATGCTACGTCCTAAACTAACTTGCAAAAGGCCCAGGAATATCCTACGCACATGAATATTGCTCCCTCCTTTTGCAGATAAGTAAAGTGTCTCCTTTTGCAGATAAGTGTGGTTTGGGTCTCAACACAACAGAAATACAGGAGTCCTAAAGTTTTGCACATCTCTAAACTGGGCGTTTTTCCTGCTCTTCTTGATTCACCAATCAAGTATTCCTACGAACCGCAGCCTCCACACTCAATGGCACACAAGCAAGTTTTTCGGACCTGCTTTTGTGCACCAGAGTACAAGAAATAAAGTGAAGACTTGGCCCTTAAAAGCCATCATTATTCTTCCTCGGTGAGGATCTCCCCACTCACTACCCAACCCTCCTGGGGGAATTTTGCAATCTGAAGCTGTTGCTTTTCCAGGCACAACTCCAGTATGAAACATTTCTATTGGGAAATAATGACCACAAAAGCACATTGTCTACTTAGCAGCAGCGAGGAAAAAGAAGAGAAGCGGGCTCTTGCTTAGTTTTATAAAAGGCACAATAACCTCCCGCCTGAAGACCCATATAAGTGCTTCTCATAAAACGTCAGGAAAAAAAACAATAACAGTCCTGTAAAAACTAAACAGCATGGCACTGGTGCTCCATTTTATTCCTTTCATTAACTTGATCAAATCTCTGGAAGTTCCTTGAGGAACATAAGAGGAGCTTGCCAAATCAGGCCAAATGCCCGTCTCGCCCAGCATCCTGATCTGGTCAACCAAATTCCCATGGGGAGTCCAAAAGTGCAAGGTCTGAGTGTGCCAGCACTCTCTTCACTTCTGGTTCCCAGAGCAACTGGCATTCAGAGGCATACTGGTCTTGACGTAGAAGCCAACTCCCCTGAGGTCCCCTATAAAATATTTGAAGGGGCCACCTCCAGAATTGATGAGCAATGGCCATTCAAATGGTGTGCATGAGACACATCTTGTGATTGATTATGTGGGGTGTGGCTTAACTGGGGGCGGGGCTTAACTGAGGCCCCTCACTATTATATTCTAGTTTTACTATGTTTTTATATATGCTTTAAGCTGCCCAGAGTGGCTGGTGAAATAAATACAAATACTGTATTTTTTGCTCTATAAGACTCACTTTCTCCTTCCTAAAAAGTAAGGGGAAATGTGTGTGCATCTTATGGAGCGAATGCAGGCTGCACAGCTATCCCAGAAGCCAGAACAGCAAGAAGGATTGTTGCTTTCACTGGGCAGCAATCCCTCTTGCTGTACAGGATTCTGAGATTCAGAATATTTTTTTTCTTGTTTTCCTCCTCCAAAAGCTAGGTGGGTCTTGTGGTATGGTGCGTCTTATAGAGCGAAAAATACGGTAAATGTCATCCTTATCATCCTCACCCTTGAGCACTGACATTTGATGTAGAACACAGCCATTGTGGCTAGGAGCCATTGACAGCCCTATCCATTGATGGCCTTATCCATGATGACTAGGACGTCCCTATTTTCATCAGAGAAATGTTGCACGTTATGACATGTGAACATAAGCAGCTTTCTCCTTTTTTGGATTTTTTATTTATTTATTAAAGTTCTTCTGTTACATCGGTAAACATTACCATATTACATCACAAGGCTTATTATACTATAATTTTCAACATGTATACAAAGTTTATATACTAAAAGGGGAAAAAGAAAACAAGAAAAAAGGACAAAAAAACTATTCCAAAATCATATATGTATCAACACTTTGGACTTCCTGTCTATCCCATTGTATATTCATTTTTTTTACAAATGAATGTACTCTTATTGTTGTATGTTTCTTTACATTTTATCTAATACATTCCTATATCAATATGTACCCTTGGTCTTATTTCTCAACTCAGTCTCTCTCTAACATCAATCAAATGCAAGCATAGATAGCGAACCTTTACTGTATTTTTGAACATATATCTTATATCTATCCCACTTTCCCATAAATTTTTGTTTGGAACGAAGCTTTCTCCTTAATGAGTCTTCATGTTTGCTGGTCAGGGCTCTTTAAATGGGAAACACTGCTAGGGTAAAAAGGTAAAGGACCCCTGGCCGGTTAAGTCCAGTCAAACTTGACTATGGGGTTGTGGAACTCATCTCACTTTCAGGCCGAGGGAGCCGGTGTTTGTCTGCAGACAGCTTTCCAGGCCATGTGGCCAGCACGACTAAACCGCTTCTGGCGCAACAGGACACCATGATGGAAACCAGAGCGCATGGAAACGCCGTTTGCCTTCCCACCACAGTAGTACCTAATTATCTACTTGCACTAGTGTGCTTTCGAACTGCTAGGTTGGCTGGAGCTGGGCCAGAGCAACGGGAGCTCATCCCATCACAGTGATTTAAACTGCCGACCTTCCAATCGGCAAGCCCAAGAGGCTCAGTGGTTTAGACCCCAGCGCCACCAGCGTCCCAGCACATAGGAAACTGTCTTAGACTAACTCTGACCATTGGTCTGTCTATTGTCTACAATGACTGGCAAAAGCTCATCAAGATTTTACCCAAAGATTGAACCCAGGACCTTCTGCATGGAACATGTGTGCTCTACTTCTGAGCTTTTCTTCTTTCCTGGCGTGGTTCCTTCTCTGTAGCTTCAGAACACAGAATCACCTTACCGCTAAGGACTGAAACTGGGACTGCCTGCACGATAAGTATGTTCTTCGGAAAGATCATTCCATCACTGGTCATGCTGCTCACCAAGTGCACTTGGGGGGGGTCACAGTTTTCCTACCCTCCACCCCACTTTTCTCTCCTCCCCTTCTTACACTCCTCATCTGCAAATCACTTCTTTGATGCTGCAGGCACCAGGCTATGGGGTGGGGGTTGGGGGGGAGAGAACAACCCTATAAAACAAATCAAAGTTGCTATAATATCATGCTGCTTGCAAAGCATCGAGAATGCGATCCCCGGCCTCCCATTACCCACCCCAATAACTCTTTTATATGGAGTGTGAAATAATTAGGAGCCGGGAAAAAAAAAATCATTTAGGAAACAAGAAGAATCTAATTGTGTAAGCTTGTTTGGGGAAAACACAAAAGGACAAAAGGCATGCTTGCTGGAGAGACCGGCTCTGACAGACAGAGCCACGGTGTATTAAAGCCCACACATGTATTAATAATAAGCTAAACTAATGGTCCCTTGCATCATACACAATGAATTTGCTACAAGGCAGCTGGCTGCCGGGGTGCCCCATGGCTCTCCAGAACCTTCAAGATCACGGTTTGTCAAGCAGGAAGCTTCCGTATTGTGACCAATTCAGTGAGCTTACAGCGCGTTGAGGGAGAAGCCAAGCTGGCAGAGAATATGACTTGGAGCTGGAGGGGGGGGGAGGAAAAAGAAGGGAATCTGGAGTGCAGAAACCAGCCTCCGACAAAAGGCTTCTCAGCACTGCTCTGGGAATGTCAGATTGCAAAAGGCAGCGTGCATCTCAAATCGCAGGACTCTCCCTCATGGCCACCATGAAATTAAACCACCTTCTCCATTGATGGTGGTTATTGCAGGCAGTAATCCACTCCTCCCAAGACCACCATTTCTTAGAGCAAGGGCAACATGATGGAGAAGAGGCTATGCTATGAGATAGGAGGTCCCTAGCTAACACCTGTGATGACTCACCAGGCAGCTTCATGGGGGGGGCATTTCTCTCTCTAGGCCAGCGGTTCTCAACCTGTGGGTCCCAGATGTTGTTGGACTACAGCTCCCATCATCCCTGAGCTCTGGCCTTGCTAGCTAGGGGTGATGGGAGTTGTAGTTCAACAACATCTGGGGACCCACAGGTTGAGAAAGGCTGCTCTAGGCCATGGTGCTACACCAAGGCTTATCCAATAGCATCAGGTGACTGCTTCAATTTTTCAGTCCCATTCCTAATAATTGGGTTGCACGACAGAAGAACCCAGCCCATGTGCTCCAAATTCAAGGCATCTAGAAAGGGATCCACCCCACATTGCTAACCTGGCTTTTCATGCTTCAGCTCACATGTTCCTACACATACCTCTGCCTCGCCCCCACCTTGCACAAAATAGACCACTGGTCCATCTAACCCAAGACTGATCACCTCATCTAAATGGAGGCATCTCTCCAAAGCCTTTCTCAATTCTGCAGCCTTAACTGAAGAAACACATGGAATATCACTGAGCTAAGGCATGTCCCAATGACGACAGGGATGGATAGAACAGCCTTAGTTCACTGCATGCATGCTCTGTCCCATTATTTGCAGACTTTGTCCCAAAAGAAGACATGGACAATCCACATGTAACAATTTTGCATGCCTGCATGCTAGAAAATATGCATTTTTATCAAAGCATTTCTCACTAAAATATGCATCTTTTGCACAGTTTTTCAATACGATGTATGGAGTTTAGTGCACACCTATAGGGATTGAAAATTTATTGTGATAACTGGAGAAGTGTGGATTCTGACTGACGCTTGTGGATCAGAACATTTGGGTTGGCCTCCTGGACAAAGTAGGTGGGACGAATCCCTCCCCTATGCCTCCTGTGATTTATATTTGTGAAGGCTGGCTTTCAACTACCCATGAACCTGCATAGATGCATGGGAGGGGCTATGGGAGGGCTGGAGAAAGCTTCACAAGCATAGCCGTGCAGCCAACCAAGACCCTCTCCATCACTTTGCACTTAACGGCATGCTGAGCATTCATAAATTATGCCTTCACAACCTGACTCTGGTTTGGCTTCTCCCTCGAAGCCAACAGCATGGCGCATGAGCAGTGCCTTGGATGAAAAGGTGTGCAGTGAAGCTCTTCCACCTTGCGAACACAATGTGCATGCAGCTCCCAACTGTAATTATCCTCTGGGATGCAAGAGCATGGCCAGCTACCCTTATTACTGTTTAACATTGAGCGTCAAAGGGCACTGTTCAGATTGTAGCAGCGTCTGGTGACTAGGAAGGGCCTTGACTAGGGGCTACACACACACAGTATTTATCTGTGACTAGGCCGGAAGGAAGGGATGCGGGTGGCGCTATGGTCTAAACCACAGAGCCTAGGACTTGCCGATCAGAAGGTCGATGGTTCGAATCCTCGCGACGGGGTGAGCTCCCATTGCTCGGTCCCTGCTCCTGCCAACCTAGCAGTTCGAAAGCACAAAGTGCAAGTAGATAAATAGGTACCGCTCCGGCGGGAAGGTAAACACCATTTCCGTGTGCTGCTCTGGTTCGCCAGAAATGGCTTCCTCATGCTGGACACATGACCCGGAAGCTCTACACCGGCTCCCTCGGACAATAAAGCGAGATGAGCGGCGCAACCCCAGACTTGGTCACGACTGGACCTAATAGTCAGGGGTCCTTTACTAGGCCAGAAGGAGATGTCACAGTGACTGCACTTGACCAGTATGAGGTACTCTGCCCAAATTTGAGTCAGATTACTGGCCCATCTTGCCCAGTATCGACTGGCAGTGGCTCTGCAGGATTTCAAGCTTTCTTGATTGGAGTCACCAGGATTGAACCTGCAATATTTCACGTGCAAAGCCACTGAGCTATGGCCCTTCCCCTTCAAATTTTGAATTGTCTGGGTCTTGTTTCCACAGTGGCTAGATGCACTAAACATTTCCCACTGTTCTATTTTGTGCAACCAGCATTGTGCACAGAGCCCTGTGCATGCCCACTTTGCCACAGCTCTCAGCTGCATCTGCACAGGGAAGAAACAGTTGACGATGACTTCTGCTTCTCCTATCAGCTGTGCAGGAATGAACTGCAGCACCAGACCACCTGCTTTGTGACCTCATCCTGACACAGAGATTGGGAACTGGGTCTGGCCACCGGACTGAATCCTTGATTCCCCCAGCCCCTGTGGGCCAACTTTGACAGGTGGAGAGAGAATTGGCCGCCTGTCAAAGTTCAAAGGGACTTGCTGCACCTGTCAATGAACTGAGCAGCCGTTCTGGCGAGTTCCTTTGCAATCTGTTTGCAGTCGTTGTTTGAATCTGACAAAGTGGGGTTCACTGACAGCATCAATCACTCCCTTCGGTGGCATGAGGACATCCCCAATGGGGATCCTCTTAGTGCAGCCAATCCCAGTGGGGCTCATTGTCAGCACCAATCAGAACTGTCAGCAAGCCCTACTGGCAAAGAAATAATTGAGATCTCACCTGAAGCTTCCAATTCTTCCCTTGTAATCACATCTGCAAGGACACGGGTGGTGCTGTGGGTTAAACCACAGAGCCTAGGACTTGCCGATCAGAAGGCTGGAAGTTCGAATCCCCATGACGGGGTGAGCTTCCGTTGCTTGGTCCCTGCTCCTGCCAACCTAGCAGTTCGAAAGCACGTCAAAGTGCAAGTAGATAAATAGGGACCGCTCCAATGGGAAGGTAAACGGCATTTCCATGTGCTGTTCTGGTTAGCCAGAAGCAGCTTAGTCATGCTGACCACATGACCTGGAAGCTGTACGCTGGCTCCCTCAGCCAATAAAGCGAGATGAGCGCCGCAACCCCAGAGTCAGTCACAACTGGACCTAATGGTCAGGGGTCCCCTTTACCTTTACCCCTAACCACATCTGCACTAGCCTCTCACCTGCCATCAGGTGTGGGACAGGTGGGAGTTTTCTGAGGAGAAACAACCTCACGTGCCAAATTGGAGTGTTCATGTTAAAGAAAGCCTGTGAGTTGCAGCTTCCTCAACCCTGTCCTAACATGTCTCATGGCTGTTATTGCCTATGATGATGATGATGATAATGAAAATAATAAAATTTATATTCTATCCCGCTCAAGAAGCCCAGGGTGGCAAACACATCCCATTTTTTAAAAAAAGTATTCTAAAACAATTAAATAAAAAGAGTAAGACTTCCCCCACCCCAAACCAGAAACTACTAGCTTCTTTTCTGTACACATTCAGCTAACTCACTACCTCATGAAGTTTCTGGCTGGTCTCAAAAGGGCTTTTTCCTCTACTCACAGGTCTCAAAATCTGGCGGGGTCTAGGAAAACCTCTCTCCCACTGTATAGATGTCTCTGGGCTCCCACTATTAATAATCTCATTCCTGCACCGCCTTGCATTGTGAATAGCCGATTTAAATATTTGATGCCATGCAAGTCAAATTTCAGCGAGCTATTCACCATGACCTAAGGTCTTGTTTCTGGTTAGCCACAGCCAGTTCAAATTCATAGTGTGTACATGTAGTTAGGATTGTTCTTTTTTGCCTCAATATGCATCACTTCACACATACTTGCACTGAATCACATTTTCAATTTTAATTACCGTTCACCCAGTTTTAAGTTGCCACACCTCTTAGTTCTTGCTACCCTAGACATTTGGATGTCATCAACAAACATGGCCACTTCACTGCTCAACACTGAATCCAGGTCACTTATAGTTAAGAAGCACAGGTCTCAACACTAATCATAGGGGAACACCACTTCTTACTTTCCACCACTGCAAGAACCGTCCATTTATTCCTACTCCTAGTTTCCTGTTCTTTTACCACTTAAGGTAAAGGTAAAGGGATCCCTGACCATTAGGTCCAGTCGTGGCCGACTCTGGGGTTGCGGCAATCATCTCACTTTATTGGCCAAGGGAGCCGGCGTACAGCTTCTGAGTCATGTGGCCAGCATGACTAAGCCACTTCTGGCGAACCAGAGCAGCACATGGAAACGCTGTTTACCTTTCCGCCGGAGCGGTACCTATTTATCTACTTGCACTTTGATGTGCTTTCGAACTGCTAGGTTGGCAGGAGCAGGGACCGAACAACGGGAGCTCACCCCGTCACAGGGATTCGAACCGCTGACCTTCTGATCGGCAAGTCCTAGGCTCTGTGGTTTAACCCACAGCGCTACCCGCGTCCTGATTCATAAAAGGACCAACCCTCTTATCCCATGACGCCTGAGCTTACCCAAGAGACTTTGATGAAACACTTTATCAAGACCTTTTTAAAAAGTCTAAATATACAATGTTTACTAGATTAGCTACATTCTTGTTGACACTCTCAAATAAATGTATTAGTTCATTGAAACAGGATATATCTTTCTGGAAGCCATGCTGGTTTTTCTAAAACAGCAGGACTTGTTCTTCAACTTTATAATTTTTCCAAACAGATGTTAAGCTAACTGGGCTGCAATTTCCTGGATCCCCCTGACCCCCCCCCCAAAAGCCTTATGTTGGGTCGACCTCTTCCCAGTTACCACATATGAAGGCTTATCTTGGGTCAGTTCGCTTATGAATGTGGATGAAACGAGATCATCTGCCATCCCTATAATGGCAAGTTCTATTTCCCATTACCACTCTTTGGTGGGGGGGGGTCACCCATTAAAGCTCCTGACAAATCGCAGGTTTCCCCAGAACACAACTGGAAAAGAAGCACAATCACAGAAAGCCAGGAAAAAGATGCTTCTTTCAGCCAGAGACGATGAAGATTTACTTGTACAGTTTTACACATTATCTATTAATAATGTGCAGGGGTAAGCAAGGAAATAATAAAAGAATCAATTGAATAATTATTAAACTACAACACCACAAGAAGATGGAAGAAGTAAAAAACAAAACTGAGATCACGCATGGGTGAAGGGGAGTGGAGGGTATAGGGGAATTTATGAAAATTTCTAATATAATATTTCTAATTGCGTTGTATTTATATATAGCAAAGGGAAGTCTGTAGCAATTAGGTATATTTTAATCTAGTCAGCTATGTAATAGGCTTATGTTACAAGACGAATATGAATTTTGAATTTGATGTTTGTAATTCTTTTTTTGGGTTTCGGAATAAAGTTTTTTAAAAAAGAAAAAGATGAAGATGATTTACTTGTACAGGTGACCTGTGAGGTGTTGAAATGGGTATTCTGTGTCATGGACTGGCTGGATTTAGAGGCACCAGCTGGGGAATCCCCAAGGGAACCCCCGGAGCCAGGGGAGTGGTGGTGGGATGACAATTAGTGGCCAGAGGAAGAAGAGGGAGCAGACTTGGAAGAGGTGGTGTTGGAAGCTGGTGAGGTAACAGCGTTTATTGAGCAGGAAGAGGCTGGGGCAAAGGGCAGTTCAGATTCAGAGGTGGCCAGGAGACAGAGATGAAGCAGGTTGCTGAAGAAGCCATGGAGTCTCCCTCTCCTGCTGTGACCAGCTCTCCTCCCTCCCAGGTCTCCCAGAACAGAAAGAGAAATGAAGAGGGTGGAGCAACAGAGGCACGATGAAGAAGCCGTAGGCTGCAGGGGGAAGGAACCAAGGGAACAGCCTTGGAGACCGGTGGGAAGGTGGGGACCTTCAGTCCTCACAACTATCTCATTGGGGCAAGACCTACTGGGAAGCGTTGTGTTGACCACTAGGACAGAGGTTTCATTTCTTTGAAGAGAGTTGACTTCTCTGACATCGGGTGCTTTATTGTTTTACTGCTGACTGACACTTGACTCCAGCTCCTGACATTCTGCTTGTGAGCTACCACTCAGCTCTGGCCAGACTTGTGAACTGCAAGGAAATCAATTGAACCAGCAAGTAATTCTGCTCATGCGAATTGTCCATATGATACTCCCTGGGCACTAGAAAAAGCTTCATGCAATCTGGCCTAGTCATGCATAGCTGGCCTTCCCTACATAGCTGGGAAGCAGGAGTTGCCTTCCCCCATTATAACAGTAATTCTTCCAGTCACTTGCCTGAAACCCATGTGTTATCTGCAGCGAATTTTCAGGGGTGGGTGGGAACAATGAAAAACCCTGAAAGTGGTGGAGCGGGCTAGCTTCTCTTAAGAAATTAATCTCTTAACCTCAGATTCCCACACAATAGGCTTTCTTATATGTGACTTTGTAGGTGTGGGCAGCCCAAATAGTTGAGGAACATCAATAAAAGAATTATATTAACATTCCAGATTTGCCATGTGGGTGGGAGGGAATGGAGTCAACAAGAGATGAAGGAGTGACAAAGGCTCTGAAAGGCTCTGAAAGTATTCATTCATTCACATGTAAGACCTATGCAGTCAGGAAAGGTTACCGTACTTAATGCCAATTGCAAATTTCCACCTAAATTCCCTAACCTACCTAAAGGGAATAGAACCTATGCTACCAGGCTTGGCTTTGTGAATACTTTGACAAATGTTTCACCAGGCATCCCACCGCAGCTGCCGTCATTCTTACCCAAAATAGGTTTGTTTTGTTTTCTTTTCTTAAAAAAAAAAATCAATTTCAGGGAAGAAGGGGGAAAATAACATCTACATGAAGACTTGACCTTTAATGCAATGTCAGCAGCTCCCCAGGTGGGGAGAGAGAGACTGACAGGAGTTTTATCAGTTGGTAGAAGTCTTCCAGAGTAATTGCCAGCTCCCATGGCAACCAGGAAGGTTACCACCAGGCGTGGTGCTCTGGCGGAGGGTGGAGAGACGTTGAGAGATATAACCTTTTCCTAACAGCTTCAACTGGCACCCCAACAGATTGGTATGGAGTTCATCGGTGGTTCCCATGACATAGAGGAAGCAGCACCAAATTTAGGGCAGTGTGGGTGGTTCTCCCACAGAGGGCGCTGAGCCAAGGGGGCACAAAATTGAGAAGATCTGTAGCTGAGAGATCCATATAGTGCTCAGGGCACTATATTATGAAAGATAGCCTGGGAGAAGGGCTGTATAGACCACCATGCAGTATGTTCCAGGTTCAAGCCATGGCATCTCCAGGTACAACGGGGAGAGACTGCTGCCAGAAACCCTGGGAGGCTGCTGTCAAACAGAGCAGACAATACGATGGATTCCTGTGTTCCTATGAGAAGTGTGTGTGTGTGTGTGTGTGTGTGTGTGTGTCTATATATCTGTCTACATTCCTTCTGCCGGTATGCATAAGGCAGTGCCATGATAAACTGTGTTTCTGTCCTGAGTCTTCCAACATGCAGGAGGCAGGCCTTAATTTGAGACATTTGGGTTAGGAGGAGAGAAGAGGGAGCAATTTAAATATGCATTTTAATGAAAAACCAACTGAATTTGCATTTCTCAAGCCAATATGCAAACGGACCTTTCAAAATCGGCACTGCTCTGAATTTTGCAATGCAGTTCTCCAATCAAGTGTTGCGTAAAAGAAATGCATCACAACAGAGCAACATTTGCATAGAAATGCACGGATTGGTGAAAGTTACATGCAAAAATGCAGTATTTTAAAGAAGACATTTTGCAAAAATAATAAAATGTGTGTGTTAGGCAAAACGTATGTGGAAACAGGAACTGACCCAGACCCTGCAATCATCATCTGAGGCCAATCTTTATGTGCCTATTCTACAAGAGGTCAAGATGGTGGCAACAGGTGAAGGGGCCTTTTCTGTGGTGGCTCCCCACTTGTGGAATGCTTTCCCCAGGGATGCTCACCTGGTACCTTCGTCACATATTTTTAGGCGCCAGGAGGAAACCTTTCTCTATAACCAGGCCTTGGGCAGATTAACATTCTATGGCCTTTTAAACTGTGAGTTGCTTTTGTATGTTATTATGTTATATATTCTTGTGTTTTTACATTGCCAGCTGCCCTGTGATCCTCTGATGAAGTATGGTGTTGAAATTTATTAAACAAATAAACAAAAATCTATTAGGAGAAAGTTGCAGCAAAATGCTGAAGATTTTTCAGGAGGATTTTTTCTTTCGTCCCCTGCACCCCACTAATAATAATAATAATAATTATAAAGCTACAGCAAAATAAGAAACCAGATTTGACAGATTTGTCCCTCCATAATGTGGCTGGGAGTGTAGAACTATCATAAACTTTTCTCCTCTTCCCCATCACTTCCCAAATTATGTCCGATTAGAGGCTAAAACAAGTCTCTGCACCTAATTTTGGAAATAAAGAGCAGCACCATCTCCTTTCCCTTTTCAAATTTTAGCTTCACGTAACAGACGGAGGATTGAGATCATATAGCTTTTTATTTCCCCTTGCATTTCCCGTGCACTCAGAAAAGCCTCTTTTGCCTTCACGTTTAATTGCATCACATGGAAAAGGGGAAAAAAATAAATCTCTTTTAAAATTTATATACCTAACGGCCTTGGGTAGAGTAGGGGGTGGGCACATACACCATCATGAACAACAACAAAAAAGAAATCTATGTACACCCTGGCACAATGAAACAGAAATTGTGCTCCTCATTCTAGCACAGAGGTCTAATTTTAGACTTGTTTACAAATTCTAATCATCTAGAAGAAGGAAGGAAAATATATACAGGCGTTTACACATACATTTTCTTGCTTTCTCCAGCTCTGCATTCATTGCAGAGCAGAACGGGAGTTTTAAATCTGCATGCAAAGCAATTATATCTTTGCCATCAAAACTGCAGAGACGAGAGTTTTGCAACTTGAAAAAAGAGAAGAGGACGTTCAAAAAGCCCTTTTTACATTCAAATTTCTTCCCCTCCTCCCTGACTCCAGCGTTGACCTCACACTTCTCCCATCTTTTTTGGGCTTCAGGTTTTGCCTGTGAATTTACTGCTTTTGACAGGTGATGGATGGCGAATTGACAGCCCCAGAGAATGAAGTCCTACTTATTCAAGGAATCGTCAAGCATCGACATCAGGAAGTGACCCGGCGCTGCTGTTAGCAGATTTTGCAAGGGTAGGCAGTCGCAGGATTCCCTTCACCCAAGATGCAACTTACAAATTATTTCCTCACTTGTCCTAACCTAACATGGTTGGTCCCAGGTTTAAAATGGGTCTAATCTGGGGCTCCATATTGTCTGCCTTAAAATAAATAAAAAGCAAACATCCTGAATCAAAGAAACCCAAATTCTGGCTCAAAGAAAACTAGAAACTTTGGAGCTGCTTCATGCAGAGGCAGATAATAATTTATCTGGCCCATTAACTCTTACTGGCAGTGGCTCTCCAAAATATTGGGCAAAAAAGATGTATTTCCCTTCACCTCAGGTGTGTGGGTGGCATGGGGAATTTTGGGCCCTCTAGGTGTTGCTGGACTACAACTCCCATCAGCCCCAGCTGGGAGTTGTCTTTCAATAACATCACAAGGGCCAAAGGTTCTCCACAGAATCATGGAATTGGAAGGGATCTCAAGGGTCTTCTAGTCCACCCCTCTCCAATGTAGGAATCTCAACTAAAGCATCCCTGACAGATAGCCATCCAACCTCTGCTTGAAAACTTCCAATGAAGAACATTCCACAACTTCCTGAGGGAGTCGGGTCTGTTGTTAACCTGCTCTTACTTTTGGAAAGTTCTTCCTGATATTTAGAATCTCCTTTCTGGCAACTTGAAGCTACCTCCAGAACAGGAGAAAACAAGCTCACTCCATTCTTCCATGTGACAGTCCCTGAGATAGTTGGAGATGGCTATCATATCTCCTCTCAGTCTCCTCTTTCCCAGGCTAAACATACCCAGCTCCCTCCACCATTCCTCATCAGGCTTGGTGTGGCATTCGTACAGAGGCCCCGGTTGTTTCACAGACTATTGACCCGTACACCACTAATCCACTGCCACCAACCAGGTCATCCCGGTAAATCACTTAGTCTCAAGTCAGGTTCTTAAGTTAACAAAGAAGAGTGTAGTTTATTGCAGACACAAACAAACTTTAACTCCAAATGTTGTTACTCTTTACCTTCTTACTCTTATTTTATCCTGTCTCTATCTCTTCTACCTCCCCTCACGCAAGAACTCACTCCACTAACTGTCTCTCTATTTCCAACGGCCTGTCAACTGCTTTTCCAACTGCCTTTCCCAACCATACCCACTAAAACCAACCAAGTACCCACCAACAACTAACTCAAACCACGAGCTAAAACCTTTTATAAACAGGTAGGCTACGCCTCCGGATTTCCTATTGGTCTACATTTTAACCCTTTCTCTCTCCCTTGTACATACATTTTCTAAATGAACGGGCAAACACCACACTTGGTTTCCTCATCTCTCCTACACAAGCCTTTTGAATCTGGGATCTTCTGCATGCCTTTTAGCACTGAGCCCATGGCCCCTCCATGGCCTGAATTATGGGGCTTCCAAAAATTATGCACACTAGGCTATATTTGCGTAATTGACACTTCTTCTTCTAGAGTTAAGGATATGTTTAGCCTGGAGAAGAGAAGACAGGGCAGTGATATGACAGCCATCTTCAAATATCTGGAGGGTTATCACATGGAAGATGGAGCAAGCTTGTTTTCTGCTGCTCCATAGGATAGGACCTGAACCAGTGCGTTCAAATGACAAAAAAAGGAGATTCAAACTAAACATTAGGAATGACTTTCTGATGGTAAGAGCTGTTCAACCATGGAATGGGCTCCCCTCAGAAGGTCTCCCTCGGACTCTCCTTCATCGAAGGTTTCTAAACAGAGGTTGTATGGTCACCTGCCAGGGATTCCTGCATTGCAGGGGGTTGGACTAGATGACTAGATTATACAATTCAATGATTGGCCACTTTGTGGACTACTGGACTGTGTGGACTTGATAAAGCAGGACCTGATATAGAATCATAGAATCATAGAATCATAGAGTTGGAAGAGACCACAAGGGCCATCGAGTCCAACCCCCTGCCAAGCAGGAAACACCATCAGAGCACTCCTGACATATGGTTGTCAAGCCTCTGCTTAAAGACCTCCAAAGAAGGAGACTCCACCACACTCCACATATGCTCTGGGGATTCTCAGAGTCACCATCTGGTGACTCTGATCAGACCTCACCTGATGTTATTGAGGTCTGACTCTGGTCAGACCTCACCTGGAGTACTGTGTCCAGTTCTGGGCACCACAGTTCAAGAAGGACACTGACAAACTGGAACGTGTCCAGAGGAGGGCAACCAAAATGGTCAAAGGCCTGGAAACGATGCCTTATGAGGAACGGCTAAGGGAGCTGGGCATGTTTAGCCTGGAGAAGAGGAGGTTAAGGGGTGATATGATAGCCATGTTCAAATATATAAAAGGATGTCACATAGAGGAGGGAGAAAGGTTGTTTCCTGCTGCTCCAGAGAAGCGCACATGGAGCAATGGATCCAAACTACAAGAAAGAAGATTCCACCTAAACATTAGGAAGAACTTCCTGACAGTAAGAGCTGTTCGACAGTGGAATTTGCTGCCACGGAGTGTGGTGGAGTCTCCTACTTTGGAGGTCTTTAAGCAGAGGCTTGACAACCATATGTCAGGAGTGCTCTGATGGTGTTTCCTGCTTGGCAGGGGGTTGGACTCGATGGCCCTTGTGGTCTCTTCCAGCTCTATGATTCTATGATTCTATGACTACGGGACTTCAAGTCTCAGCTCCAAAAAGGGTGAGCATGTGATTGAGAATGAAGAAAATCCCTCTCCCCCTAAAGGAACAAGATATCTCAACTTATATTGGCGTCAGCTGTAGGAGCGAAGAGAGGAAAACGCCTGGCATTTGTGTTTAGGAGTGTCACACGGTAGTTTTGTACTGATAGATGTATTTTTGAGAAAATCCAGCTGCCTTACTCGCTAATTAAGGTTTCTGAGTGTGTAATGAAAAACTGTGATTTCATGGCATGGCAAAGGGCCAGGAGCACAATTTGTTCCAGAGACACCAGAGAGACGGGAGCTGAAGATTCTCTGGGTAATAGGCAAGGGCAAGCTCTGTGCAGGTGTGCAGACACAGGAGGGCGACAGGGAATGCCAGGACCATCCCTACCCTGGATTTTTTTTTGTCTTTCCAAATATACTCAGTTGAAACATCTTGCCACGATGGACTCTTAGGGCTCGTTTCTTTGCTTTAGCTGTGCGAAAACTGTTGCAAAATTCCATTTTCCTAGCAAATATTTGGAGCTCTTAGAGGATGGAGAGTGTTTCTGACAAGGCACTTGGACTGATGGAGCACAAACTATAACAACAACAACAACAACAACAATTTATTATTTACACCCCCCCCATCTGGATGGGTTTCCCCAGCCACTCTGGGTGGCTTTCAACAGAATATTAAAATACAATAGTCTATTAAACTTCCTGCTCCTCCTTACACTATGCCCCTGCACCACAGAGAGCCTTTTCCATGGCTGCTCCCATATTGCAGGGTATGTATGCTTGGCAGGGGGTTGAACTCGATGGCCCTTGTGGTCTCTTCCAACTCTATGATTCTATGATTCTATGATTCTATGTATGTATGTATGTATGTATGTATGTATGTATGTATACATACCCCACCCATCTGGCTGGGTTTCCCCAGCCACTCTGGGCGGTTCCCTCTCAACATAGCTTAGACTGGTTCCTTCCCTGTTATCCTTCCAAAGGCAGGCTAAGACTTTCCTGCTGAGACGGGCCTTTGAAAACTAAAGTACAGACGACTCTGATCACTGCGCCGATGTCCGGGCAGGCAGTATTTTAATTGCTGGTTTCTGTGTTTGGATATATTTCAGTTATTGTTTTTAACTAGTTTGTTTTTATCACCTTGTCTTTTACAGCATTGTTTTTACATGTTGTAAGCCACATTGAATCCTAGCTTGGGAGACAGGCGGGATATAAATCTAACAAACCAATAAACAAGCAAGTAAGTAAGTAAATAAATGAGGTGAATTCTCAAGGGGTTTAGGTGGCACCTTGTAGTTCCATGGAAGGCCAGTGAGCTATGTGGTCCTTAAAGTTGCACATTGCACTGAAAGATCTGAAGTGGTTGGAATGTTGTGCTTCACAGAAGTTTGCCCACTATCACAGGACCTCTCATTGACAACATCAAACTTCCAGGGAACTCAAGAACCTGTCAGAATGTTCTCTAAAGGCACTGCACTAAATGAAGTCCAATTTGGTCTGCATCACCTTAATCCAAGACACCAAAAAACCCAAATAGTTCTTGCTTGGATGCCAGCAAATGCTCAGGCTCTGATTTCAGAGAAACCACACCAATGGTTCTCTCGCCATACCCTAATCCTACAGACTTGACACACAGCAGTCATAACTAGAAGCACTGTTGAGTTTCACTGCTTCCGTTGGTTTTACGTCCCATTAAATCAGAATGATATTCTGAAAGAGGTGGCAGAAATGGATGTGTTTTAAACGAAGTCCTAAACTTGCACATGCATTCAGAACATGCCCAGTATGTTTCCGTGCTGTACACAGATATTTGCCTATTTACACTAAACCACTTCCTTATAATATAATGTATTCTCATAAAACCATCTCCTGTGCCCTGCAGAACATTTGAATTGCATAGGGGATGGCTCTTTATAGAACTGTAACATGTTTAAGCCCATAACGTAGTGCTAGTGTGCTAACTGCTCATGTGTGAAGCCATTATGAAGTTTTAAGACTACAGCATATGATCCAGGGCGACTGGGTTTCTGTTGGATTTACACAGCCTTAATCATGCAATTAGGGACGCGGGTGGCGCTGTGGGCTAAAGCCTCAACGCCTAGGGCTTGCCGATCGAAAGGTCGGCGGTTCGAATCCCCGCGGCGGGGTGCGCTCCCACTGCTCGGTCCCAGCGCCTGCCCACCTAGCAGTTCGAAAGCACCCCCGGGGGCAAGTAGATAAATAGGTACCGCTTACCAGCGGGAAGGTAAACGGCGTTCCGTGTGCGGCTCTGGCTCGCCAGAGCAGCGTTGTCACGCTGGCCACGTGACCCGGAAGTGTCCCCGGACAGCGCTGGCCCCCGGCCAATAGATGTGAGATGGGCGCACAAACCCCAGAGTCTGTCAAGACTGGCCCGCTCAGGCAGGGGTACCTTTACCTTTACCTTTAATCATGCAATTAAAAAAAGAATCAAATCACAGTGGAGTAGAGAATCTATCTTGCATATTTTTGCCCTTCCCAACAGGGCCTCTCTGCATGGTGTAGACATACACTGGAATTTGATAAACTTTCTTTGAACAAGGTATTCCATAGATTTATGGTTTCTCCTTTTCTCGTGTTAATATTGCCACTAGCCATAATGCCAAAGTCTGAAAATAATGGACTTGAAATATGTATTCCCCAAGCACATGGTACTGCATTGCATGTGGAGTAGAACTCTTTCCCCCGGAAATCTTTACATCCATTTTATAAAATGAAATATGCCAGGAATATTTGTGCACTCTCGCACCCATGTGGGCGACATTAGATCCAAAGTTGGAAGCCGCTCTGGGCACATTGTCATGGAGTTGTTAGATGCAGAGGGGGGGGGGCAACAGCTGGGAAACCCCCAAGGATAGAAGGCTCAGAGACAGGAGATTGGTGGTAGGACAGCCAGGAATGGTCAGAGGGAGAAGAGGGAGCAGACTGGAAAGAGGAAGTTTCGGAAGCTGAAGTGGTAACAGGGTTTGGTGAACAGGAAAAGTCTGTGGCTGAGAGCAGTCAGGAATCAGAGTCAGAAGCGTAGGCTGGAGATGAGGGGAGACAGGCTGTTAAAGAAGCCAGGGGGTCTCTCCCTCCTGCTACAACCAGCTCTCCTCCCCGCTGGTTTCCCAGAACCAGAAGAGGTATGAAGAGGGAGGAGCAAAGACAGACAAGTCATCAGAGTCTCAGATTGCTTGGGAAGGACTCGTGGGAGGAGGAGACTTAGAGAAGGTGGGGACCTTCAGTCCTCACAACTGCCTCCTTGGGGTAAGATCTACTGGGAAGAGTTGCTGTGTTCACTAGACCTGGCCTACGGAGCTGTCATGTTTCTTTGAATGAAGAGTTAACTTCACCAACACTATGTGACTTATTGCTGACCTGCTCCTAACACCCGCTCCTGACACCCATGCTCAGAAGCTGATTCCTTTCACCCAGCCCAGTTTCATGAACCCCACAATGTAATTTCATGTGGGTAGGGAAGGCCTAGGCAGAAAGGAGGAGGGCAAGGGAGGAGGAAAAAAATGGAACAAATGGAGAGAGCCAAAATGGAGCAATGGGTGGGTACCTCCTATAAGTGATCAGTTCAGATCTTTGGTTCATGGTGGATCTGGGGAGCCTCTTTTTCTAAGCCAGAAATTTGGGTGACAAGACGACTGTGGAAGACTCTACCACTCTATTCTGCCTTGGTCAGACCCCACCTGGGGTCCTGTGTCCAGTTCTGGATGCTACAATTTAAGGAGGACATTGACAAGCTGAAACAATGCAGAGGACAACCAAGGTTATCAAGGGTCTGGAAATCAAGGCTTTTGTGGAATGGTTGAATAAGCAGGACATGTTTCAGCAGGAGAAGAGAAGACTCAGGGGAGATATGATAGCTATGAATAGGGGGAAAGGCTCTCTATTAGGAGGTATATTAAAATGTAATATACCTCCTAATATCTCCTAACACTCCCTGCTTCAAAAGCTGGTCTTCCAACTGATAGGTAGCCTTATAAGAATAGAAAAAGAGTCCTGTTGGATCAAGCCATAGGCCCCATAGGCCTATCTAGTCCACCATTCTGTTCTCATGGTGGTCAGCAAGCTGCTCATGGGAAGCACACAAGTAGGACCTGGGTCCATCAGCACTCTCTTCACTTGTTATTCCCAGCAACTGGAATTCAGAGACAGGCTGCCTCTGATTGTGGCAGCTCCCACTGCAATTTAAAACCCTGAGTTTCCCAGCTTTTAAATCACAGGGAGCTAATGCAAGCAGAGCAAGCTGTCCAGTGCAGATGTGCAGCTCTCCAAACAAGGAGTGTTGTGGGAACATGAATGGTAACATAAAGGTGGCGGTATGGGAGTGCAACCTTCATACTGCATGTGGGAGAATTCATGAAGATCTGCTGTGGGTTTGTGGGTCTGTTTCAGTGGTAGCCAATGTGGTTCCCTCCAGATGTTGCTGCAATACAACTTCAGTCAACTCTGAGAGGACCTGTTTGGCATTCCTTAATCAGCTTAATCACTCAGAAAACCATTGCCTTGCCAGAGTGCATCAACTCTCCTATGGCTGGGCAAAGAGAGTGGGTCTGGAGACAGCTACTTCTCATGGAAGCTAAGTCAAGAGATGCATGAAAAGTCCCTAGATGGGAATGTGGGATGCATATCTTCCTTGTGGGACTACTTACAAACTCTCTACAGCAAAATAGAGGATGCATTGAACCCCAAATGCTCTCCTTCCCTCCCTCTTCTAATGTCATCAAAGCATCCACTGATCCAGTGACTGGTTATCATATTATCTATTCAACTTGTTCACTTAGATTGCTGTCTAAGCTCCGTTATTACTGAAATACATTTGGTAGCATCTCTGCCAGGATCACATTACATAATGCATAATTGTTTGATGTTGAAATACAAGGCCATACAATCTGCCTCTACATTAGTCAACAAGCGGATGGCTTTATTTTAAGACTTGATACCAGATTGTAGGAGAGGGCCATTCTCTCCCTCTAATTGTCACTGCCGCTGCCTCCTCACATTCGTTCTCTCCCTCCCACCCTGCTCTCCACTCAGTTTGGCAGCCAAAGGGTCCAAAGCTTATGCAAGGCTCGCAGAGGCCCATTGAAATCAGCAGGAGTTTGCTCCTAATACACCCACGCCGTAGCAAGCTGCAAGGAGTGCTACAATAAATAATCACAATCTTCACTTAGAGCAATATTGTCAGAGTAATGACAATATCTAAAAGGGCTCCATGCACTTAGGATAGAACTGGTTTCAAGGATGCAAAACAAGAAAGCAGGTTCTGGTTTGCTACCAGAGGAGGAAAATTTGCCTTGCCTCCACAGTCATTCTCCCTCTCTTCTGCCCTTGCACCACATTATTTAGACTGCAAGTCTTGATATTATTATGTGTGCCCCTGTGAGTGCTTTTGCAGAAAGGTAGCATGCAAAAGGAGAGCGGGTGGCGCTGTGGGTTAAACCACAGAGCCTAGGACTTGCCAATCAGAAGGTCGGCGGTTTGAATCCCCGCGACGGGGTGAGCTCCCGTTGCTCGGTCCCTGCTCCTGCCAACCTAGCAGTTCGAAATCGCTTCCAAGTGCAAGTAGATAAATAGGTACCACTCCGGTAGGAAGGTAAATGGAGTTCCCGTGTGCTGCTCTGGTTGACCAGAAGTGGCTTAGTCATGCTGGCCACATGACCCAGAAGCTGTATGCTGGCTCCCTCGGCTGATAAAGCGAGATGAGCACCGCAACCCCAGAGTCGGTCAGGACTGGACCTAATGTTCAGCGGTCCCTTTACTTTTACCTTTGCATGCAAAAGGAGTAAACCAGGGCCATCAAGGTGGCATCTTTGTGGTCTTCCTCTGGCACCCATATAACCTCTGAGTCCCCGCTTCCATTCCACTGACTGCCATGTTGGTTGTGGGGCAGTTACCCCTTTCAACCTTGAAAAGTACATAGAGCTGAAGGAAGAAGTTGGAAGAGCAACACTTTCTCCCCACTTCCTCTTTCAGCTCTATATGCTTTCCAAAGCTTAGGTTAAGTGTACTGGACCCTACTTTGACTCAGATCCTGCGCTTTTTTCCTGGGGGTGTGCAGGGGTACGCATATCCCTAAACATTTTGTGAATCTTTGTACTTTTGCCCATTTACTGCAGGCTTCCTCAACCTCGGCCCTCCAGATGTTTCGAGACTACAATTCCCACCATCCCTGACCATTGGTCCTACTAGCTAGGGATCATGGGAGTTGTAGGCCAAAAACTTCTGGAAGGCCAAGGTTGAGGAAGGTTGAGGAAGCCTACTGGATTTATTTTCCCAGATTTGAACTATAAATGGGTGATTTTCTTGAGTCAAAGTGAGAGTACCCCTAAACATTTTTTTAAAGGGCAAAAAATTGCTGCTCAGATCCATTGGGAAAGGGATATATGTACACTCACACTTTCTGTGCTCCTGGTCCTTTAGGGGCACAGTTGCCCCATTCAGGACAAAGCTCTGAGTTGTGGGTGGGGTGGCAGACGGTGGTGCAAAAGACACCCTTGTAATTTATAGCATTCACTCTCAACAGCCTCGAACGGGAGCTCATGAGTTCCATATTGCATCTGGGAAACTGAGGTCAACCCTCAACCTGCTAGGCTCTGCTCCTCTTTCCTAACCCCCTTCCACCCAGATCCCCCATGCCAATTCGTCTTAGAAGACCCTAGGTGGGCTACCCTGCGCCAAGGAGGGTGTGTGTATGCGCATGTGAATGAGCTTAAGGCTCCGCAACATCCAGCACACTCTGCTGACAGGCGGGATATTACCCCTAAGATAAATGAATAAGAGTTGAGGTCTTATTGGATTACGGTTTATTGAACTTTATAAATTCCAATTAACAGACCCCTGAGCAATAAGAGACATGGAGTGTACTCTCCAGTTTATAGGACAATTATTATGGAGTTTATCCTCAGCTGAACAAGAGGTATTAGCAGATAAAACATGGGAGAGGAGACACACTAGTAGATAAAAGCAGATATTGGAGACAAGGCGATAAACAGATAGAAGGGAGAAAAAGAAAAAAAAAGGAAGAAAGCAGATTTCTCTTTATTTGAGGCCACCGGGGCTTATTGCAAAACCCTCATCTCTAGGTGCGGATTGGAAACCCTGTCTATTTCTGCTTTCGTTTTTCCATTTCTTCACCCGTAAGTCTGTTCTGTCTCCTTTCTGCATGTAATAGATATTTCTAATAATGTTTGCTCTCAAAATTTCTAAATGTTCTTCTAAAAAAATAAAAATAAAAATATCCCGATACATTCTCAAAGGCATCTTTAAGGCTAAGAAATGTGACCTTATACTGAATCGGAACATTGATTTCGCTGGCTCAGTGTTGCCTCTACACTGGCAGATGGTGGCCCGCCACAATTTCAGGCAGTGAATATTCCCAGTCTTACCTGGAGATGCTAGGTATCTGGAGCCTTTTCTTAAATATGATGAAGGTTTCAATCATCATGGTTAAAAAACATAAGGAGAACCCTGCTAGATTGGTTGACTACAAACTTGACATGAGCCAACAGTGTGACGCGGCAGCTAAAAAAGCCAATGCAATTCTGGGATGCATCAATAGGAGTATAGCATCTAGATCAAGGGAAGTAATAGTGCCACTGTATTCTGCTCTGGTCAGACCACACCTGGAGTACTATGTCCAGTTCTGGGCACCACAGTTCAAGAAGGACACTGACAAACTGGATCGTGTCCAGAGGAGGGCAACCAAAATGGTCAAAGGCCTGGAATCGATGCCTTATGAGGAACGGCTAAGGGAGCTGGGCATGTTTAGCCTGGAGAAGAGGAGGTTAAGGGGTGATATGATAGCCATGTTCAAATATATAAAAGGATGTCACATAGAGGAGGGAGAAAGGTTGTTTTCTGCTGCTCCAGAGAAGCGGACACGGAGCAATGGATCCAAACGACAAGAAAGAAGATTCCACCTAAAAATTAGGAAGAACTTCCTGACAGTAAGAGCTGTTTGACAGTGGAATTTGCTGCCAAGGAGTGTGGTGGAGTCTCCTCCTTTGGAGGTCTTTAAGCAGAGGCTTGACAACCATATGTGAGGAGTGCTCTGATGGTGTTTCCTGCTTGGCAGGGGGTTGGACTCGATGGCCCTTGTGGTCTCTTCCAACTCTATGATTCTATGATTCTATGATTCTAGATCAGGCCAGTGGGCCCATCCTGTTCTCACAGTGGCCAACTAGGTGCAAATCCGACAAGCAGGACCTACGCACTAGAGCCCTGTGATTTCACTGTGGAGTCACAGCATAGCCATTATGTTTCCTTATGTGTGGGTAAGTCGTATCTAAGAACATAAAAATGGCCTTGCTGGGTTGTCCATCCTGTTTTTGCTGTGGCCAGGCACCCATATGAAGCCCACCATCAGGACCTGAGAGCAACAGAACCTCCTTCTCCAGCAATTTCCAGAAACTGGTGTTCAGAAGCATGCTGTCTCTGACAGTGGGCAGCTTGGAGCAGTGCCTCAGAGGGTTTTGGCCTGGGAAGAGTCATCAGGGTCAGATAGAGAAGCTTGTGGGGCTGCATTTGACCCCCTCAGATATGAGGTTCCCCATCCTGTCTCTTTGTGTTAGGGGTATAGCAAATATGTGAGTTCCCTCCATGGAATATTGTATATGTTCAACTACTAATGCGTTCAGAAGGAAGCAGCAGGTTTCCGGATGGTTGTCCCCATACACACACACACAGGGACAGAGACACAAAGAGACAGACACATCCCCTCCAACATTTCCCCCTGATGAAAATAGGGACTTCCTACGCTGTGGGTTAAACCACAGAGCCTAGGGCTTGCCGATCATAAGGTCAGCGGTTCGAATCCCCACGCTGGGGTGAGCTCCCATTGTTCAGTCCCTGCTCCTGCCAACCTAGCAGTTCAAAAGCATGTCAAAGTGCAAGTAGATAAATAGGTACCGCTCTGGCGGGAAGGTAAACGGCGTTTCTGTGCACAGCTCTGGTTTGCCAGAAGTGGCTTAGTCATGCTGGCCACATGACCCGGAAGCTGTACGCCGGCTCCCTCGGCCAATAAAGTGAGATGAGTGCTCCAACCCCAGAGTCCGCCATGACTGGACCTAATGGTCAGGGGTCCCTTTACCTTTGCCTTTACCAAACCCTCCAACATTTCTCAAATGAAAATAGGGACTTCCTAAGGACATTCCGGGATCAAATCAGAAACCGGGACAGCTTCTCTAAATCCAGGACTGTCCCTGGAAAATAGGGATACTTGGAGAGTCTGCACACACACACACACACACACACACAAATAAACACAATGATGATGAAGAAAAGCCACTGCTCAATTAACTCAGTTGAAAAGAATGAGGACGGATTATGGTGGTAGCAGGATTAGTAACCGTGTGTTGTATTTTTGTCATGTTTAATTACATTCATGCCTATTGCAAACTGCCTTTGTTTCACCCACATATATTTTAGTTCTTGTGGGCTGCCTTGAATTGCGGTTCTGCGAATCTAAATATAAATAAATAAATAACTATAACAACGTGCACTTCAGCACAAAAGCATTTCCTATGTTAATTGTATACCTCCCTGCCCCTCCAGGTATAGCACTAGGTTCTCAAATTATTATTATTTTGGGGGGTGGGTGGGGGCTTCCCCTCCCCTTCTTGTTCCTGTAGTTTGAAGCGTTAGCACAAGATAAAGATATTTTCCCTCCGATTCAGCAATTTTTCTTCCCCCTTTGTGTGCAAAGCTCGTATGTAAGACTCTGGGAAAAGCTTTTGTGTTTAAAAAGGGAGGTGGTGGTGGGGAGGAGGAGATGAAAAATAGGCTGGGTATTCATCCATCAACTTATAGATGTAAATAAGATGCAAGGAAGTTCTTCCTTAGACCAACGCTTGCGAGATACTAGGCTGTTAAAAAAACCCCACAACAGACTGCAGCTCTGTTAAAAGTCACGAGGAAGTAAGATCACTGAGACACTCTAACGACCCACCTATCTTTCCAACACACACACACACATATCGTGCTATGGACTATTTTGATTTATTGAAGTTGTATCAGCTTTGTCTTTTAATGTCCCCAGATAAGAAAAGTATGTGCAGATATATAAACTCCTGCTGTATCTAACCACATCCGTTCTTCTCTTCATTCCGGGAAGGGAATCAGAGCTCTCCCTACAGTGAGTTTCATTTGCTCTATATTTATAAGAGCTCCCCTGCTCAGCGATTCCTGGTACTCAAAGCTCTATGGCCCTGTGAAAGCAGCGCTGGTTGTCACAAGCGAGGAGCAGAGAAATCCGTCTCCTTCTTTTCTTGAGTACAGAGATGGGTCTTAACATCTGGAGTCTGAGAAAGGGAGACAGCAAAGATGCTGCTGTCTTGCAAGTTGCACAGAGCTCTTCATCAGAATAACGGGGGGGGGACAGAAAGGGGTGCACAGAAACCCCACCAGTCTTGCTGAAAGTCTTGCTTCCCCAAAGATTTCAGGCAATGCGCAATCCTCCCATTCGTCTCATAGCAAAACTGATCTCAGTTAACCAAAATTATTTTTCTAAAACATCAGGATCACCATTATAGTCTAGATACCATTAAAACCCAAATGTCGCAATTGATAACACAAAAATAGGACTTTGGGGAAAACAGCACTCACGCCACTTCTGGCATGTCCTCCACTGGATTGTTTGTGAGTTGGAGACAGTAATGAACTTTAAATACCTCTTGAAAACTTATCTATTTACCCAAATTTTCCTGGACTATGACTCTTAATTGTTAGTGTTTGCTTTGTTTCATGCATTGCTCAGTTTTAATTAACTGCATTTTGTTTCCATCCATTTTTTTAAGGAAATGTTGTTATACCTTTTTATGTAAACTTCATATTTTTTATTATATGTAGAGGCATATTTTTAAATACTTTAAATAATAAATCATTCAGAGCATGATAAGATCTGGATGGAAGATACCCATGGATTCTAGGTAGCTTGAAGAAGAAGAAGAGTTTGGATTTGGTATCCCGCTTTATCACTACTTGAAGGAGTCTCAAAGCGGCTAACATTCTCCTTTCCCTTCCTCCCCCACAACAAACACTCTGTGAGGTGAGTGGGGCTGAGAGACTTCAAAGAAGTGTGACTAGCCCAAGGTCACCCAGCAGCTGCATGTGGAGGAGCAGAGACGCGAACCCGGTTCCCCAGATTACGAGTCTACTGCTCTTAACCACTACACCACACTGGCTCTCTAGAAAATTACTTTTTCTAAGATTCATAGAGAATAGTCACTAAACAAAAAACAACACCCTAGCACATCTATAACCACAGTATTTATTTTTTGACTGGAGTTGTATGGTGAGTATCAAGCAGATGTTCCTATCAACTGGCAAGCAAGATTTTGCTGGGGCAAAGGGAAGGAGGTGATCTCAGATGTAACATTTTCTAGCTAAATAAATATTTGCAAACAACAGGCAAATTCATTCATTCTCTCTCTCTCTCTGTGTTGCAGGCCCAGGCATTGTGCTCCCCATTCCCCCAACCCTCTGAGAATTAAAAGACAACTGAGACTGGTTTGTATCGAAAAAGGCCACAAGTTTATTGAATACAGGTGGAAGAGGTTTGTCTTGGACATGAGGCAATGGAAAGTAGTTCTGGCCCGCTTGTCGGAAGTGAGGCAGCAGGGGTTCCCAAGACTTACATCAAAGAGGGTGACTCCCACAAGGACCACCATCTGGAGGAGTGTCATTGGTCCTGGTCCCCAGCTGGGTGTGAGGACATGGCAACTCCCTCCAGATCCCTTTATTGGGGCACCCCAGCATTTGGAGGGGCAGGCAGAGACTACAATCTGCCCTCCATCCAAGACAAAGACTACCCCAATGCCCAACCCAGTTGTGACAATTGCTATGAGGTAGGCAAAACCAACAGCATCTTAAAAAGCAAAGCAGAGACATCACCTTGCCAACAACGGTCCGTATAGTTAAAGCCATAGTTTTCCCAGTAGTGATGTATGGAAGTGAGAGCTGGACCATAAAGAAGGCTGATCGCCGAAGAATTGATGCTTTTGAATGATGGTGCTGGAGGAGACTCTTGAGAGTCCCATGGACTGCAAGAAGATCAAACCTCTCCATTCTGAAGGAAATCAGCCCCGAGTGCTCACTGGAAGGACAGATCGTGACGCTGAGGCTCCAATACTTTGGCCACCTCATGAGAAGAGAAGACTCCCTGGAAAAGACCCTGATGTTGGGAAAGATGGAGGGCACAAGGAGAAGGGGCGACAGAGGACGAGATGGTTGGACAGTGTTCTCGAAGCTACCAACATGAGTTTGACCAAACTGCAGGAGGCAGTGGAAGACAGAAGTGCCTGGTGTGCTCTGGTCCATGGGGTCACAAAGAGTCGGACACAACTAAACAACTAAGCAACAAAAAGGCAAAAACAGAAGGCTGGGGCCAATTTGCCTGGTAGACAAATTCCCAACCGACCCCCAAAGTATGGCAACCACCGTAGCCACAGCAAGGTCATGAACCAACAGCTTGAAACAAGGGAGGGTGAGTGGGGAACCCAGTGAGGGAAAACAGGTAAGGGCCCCAGGTGTGGGCTGTTTAAATGGCCTTCCTGCTCTGTCAGCTTCACCCCCTGGCCCAGCCCGTATCCGAACCTGCGCCCCCATTTGCCCATCCTGGGCACAGTCTAGGATCCGCCACCTGACAGGTGGCGCAGGCTTATGCCCACGCCATCCATCCCACACTGCCCATCTGGCCAGGATGCTGATCCCCGAATCTCTCATCAGGGGCTTAGAGAAGCCTCCACCGTCCCACAATGCCACCACACCCAGAAGGTGAGCAGACTTATGGGATTCACCTTTTCACCCCAATTGGGACCTCCGTCTTTCACTCTCTTTCGCACACACGGGTTTCTCTTGTTAAAAAAAGAGAAAAGAACTGCAACAAAGGAAAATGGTGACCCAGTAGATAGAAACAGCCAATTCATTGTAGACCAATATGTGTAAGTTCCCAAAAGTGTCAGGAAACAATTGCCCGTCCTCTCCAGCAAGGATGCAAGAAAGAGACCGCAGGGAGACAGATTTAGGGTACCCATAAAGCAAGACCATTTGAACAATAAGAGAGCAGTAGTTTGGGTCTAAATAAATGTACCTCCCAGGACCCTACTTAACTATCGGCTCTCGGTGCTTTCTCCGGGAGGTCATCCCAAGGTCTCCAAGCCACTGTCGGGAGCCACCATTTCTAGCTTCTCTGGAGGAACAGATTTAGAGCAGAGCTGAGCCAGAAGGTCTTAATAGCTGAGTCATATATAGAGAAAAGGAGCCTGTGTAGAATGGAAGGGTCCAGAAGAATGGTAGCTGGGGACCAGATGAGAGATACAGCTAGAGATAAAAAGTAGAGGGTACTATAGCTTGGATCTGAATACAGCCAGTCCTCCCTACTGGACTGGAAAGAAGCAGGGGTGGGGTGGGGGGAGCAAAGTCAAGTTTAACAAAAGAGTGAGAACTCCACTTGTAAGCAGTTCCTCCTTTTCCTCTTCAGTGTTTTCACCCTTCAAATATGTTTGAGACGAAGATAACCTTAAGCTATTAAACTTGCAAGTGGAATTGAAACAGTTCTGCTAGAGGATTTCTCATTGATAAAATGCAATCTGCTTATGCAAACACCCGCATGACACCAAAATCCATCAGTAGGCGAAGAAATGCTTCCCTGCCAGAAGGAATGCAAAGGCTGGGCTGCTTTAAACAGCTCACTGGGAGTCTGAAGCTGAGACACAATGGGAGTCCGAGAGAGACCCACGGCTTGTTTGCTAAGAGGTGATGGACTGCTTCACCCAGGCATGTTCAGCACTGGATGACTGCAACATCACGTTGTAGCAAATATCTACAATGCTGCCCTCGTGAAAACAAATGCTGCATATTCCCAGTTGTAAAGTATCCTAAATAAAGCCAGAAGGTATTTTGGGTCAGTGAAAACAGGCAAACGAGAGTATGGGGCATGACAGAGTGATACCAGCTGCTGGGAACCATTGGAGTGTAGAGTGTTCTTGTGCCTTGCCCAGTTTCCAACTGGGGCATCTGACTGGCCACTGTGAGAACAAGCACAAAACAACTCTCTCTACAAGTCCAACTCAATGGTGTAACATTGGAAAATGTCAATCACTTCTACCTGGGCAGTTATCTTTCCACAAGGGCCAACATCGATGCCAAAATCCAGCATTGCCTGAGCTCTGCGAGTGCAGCTTTCTTCCGATTGAAGTGCAGAGTGTTTGAGGACCTGGACGTTCTCAGGGAAACCAAAATGCTTGTTTACAAAGCTATTGTACTATCAACCTTACTGCATGCTTGTGAAACATGGACCACTTATAAACGCCATCTCCAACCCCTCAAAAGATTCCATCAACAGTCTCTGGAATTTTTTACATATCACTTGGGAAGCCAGTGTACTGGAAGAAGCAAAGACCACCAATGTTGAAGCAACTGATTCTTCAACATTAACTTCAGTGAACTGGTCATGTTGTTTGGATGCCTGATTAACATCTTCCAAAGCAGCTACTCTATTCCGAACTTAAAAACAACAAAAGAGGTTTAAGGACTCTCTCATGGCAAATCTTAAAAAATCTACTATAAATACCAACAACTGGGAAACACTTGCCTGAGAACACTCCAATTGGAGAACAACCTTTACCAAAGGTGTCATGGACTTGGAAGACACTTCAACTCGGGACAAAGGGGAGAAACATGCTAAGAAAGAGATGGTATACAAGTATGCCAATGCTAGAAGCCTCTGAGCCAAGATGGAAGAACTGAAGTGCTTGGTCACAGAGGTTGACACCGATATAGTGAGCATAGCAGAAATCTGATGGAATGGAGAGAATCAGGTGGGACACAGGTATCTCTGGATATAAACGCTATTGGAAGAGCAGAAAAGGGTATATTGGAGGTAGTGTTGATCAGTATGTGAAATAGAGAAACGAGTCCAGCAAAATAGAAATACGCCCATCCAGAGAAGAATGCCAGGAACAAGTTCCCTACATGCCTTCAAATCTGAATGTTCTTTTTTCCACCCTCCAACGGCCCATTTTCTTTCCTAGATGGTTCTGAATGGCACACGTTAATTATCTAAAGCATATCAACTTGAGTGACGCATTTTAAGGAGTGGTTGATTGATACCTACAATGATGGAGTCTTATAATCTAGATTCGTATTAATATTAATGGTAAAGATTTTCCGTCTTTGATGCACGCCATTAAATCTCGAGTATCGGGCGAAATTGACAACACACATTTTGACAGCTTATCTATAATAAATATGCACGCCCTGACACTGAGATGTCATCACACAGATGCAGATGAATCTTTTCTTTACATTGCACTCGCAACAGAAAGGGACTGGGGAGAAAACTCTGTGCAGAGATGCATACAGGCCAGGAACTACCATTGCTCCTCATGATATTGTTTAGTATCTTATGACGCCAGAGTCAATTTACACCATCCCTGCCACACACACACACACACACAAACACACACACACACACACACCCCTTCACAATGCCACTAGATATGAAACCAAAGTATCCATTTCCAGAAGCTGGAAGTCAATCTGGGGGAAAACACATTTATACACAAGAGATAACAGAAGCATACATATAAACAGGTACAGCTCTGAAACTTGTTGCTAGATAATCCATGATTTAGATATTTATTAAGATTTTCAAGAAATTACAAAATAGGTAAAAAAGAAAAAAAAATACAAAAAGAGAAAAATACAAGATAAAAATAGTTAAAAAAACAATTCAGTCATCACATATTTTTCATTTACTTATTTCCCGGACTTCCTCACGCCTTCCTTCTCTGTATTCCAGTTCAAATTATTGTTTCAGCAAATCCCTCCCCTCTTTCAAATCCTTCCCATAGTTCATAATATTCTGTCATCACATACCTTAATCTATTTTCATCTTATCATTATATATATATATACCTTAAAGTTTAGAACTTAAATCTTAAAACTTAAATCCATGATTCAGAGGTGGTCTGGGGAACATCTGTCAGTCCAGGTCTTTTATTCCTCCTCTGGGCGACTTTCTGGTAGGTAAGCTCAGAGGGAAAATGGGCACAGCAACGAACGCAATTTTTCCTGCTCAGTTTCAGATTTTTTTAAAAAAAACAACAACCCCAAAAGCCCCCCCAAAAAAACAAATCAAAGGTCATAAAAAGGGGGGGGAGAGAGACTGGTGAGGAATCAGAAGTTATTTAATCTCTGAACTGTATCTTTTCTATTTCCTCTTGAAAGCTCTTCTATCTCTTTTTCCTTATCTCCCTCTTTCTCTTTTTTTTCTTTTTCAAAATCTCAAAGCAGCTGACCACAAATTAGAACATCAAATAAAACAATCCAGATTAAAACAAATGCAAGCTTGAAAGAAAATATTTCAGATCCTTCTCTAAGTGACATTTTGCTTTCACCACATTTAGTTACCTACTTAATTTATAACGCTGCCCCATAGCAGAAGAACTCTAGGAAGCCAGCGTGGATTAGTGGTTAGACCTGGGAGATCAGGGTTCAGATCTCCACTCAGTCATGAAGCTCATTGCATGACCTTGGAATCTGTCGCAGCCTCTTAAGGTACCAAACAGGGTGGTTGCAGGCAGGGCTTTTTTTCAGGTGCTGAGTTCCAGCACCTCTCAGCTGGGTCCCATTGCCATTATAGGTAAGAGAAGAAGAGAGGCATTCATGGCGAGTTCTGGCATCTCTTTTTCTAGAAACCAGGCACAGGGCCTTCTCGATGGTGGCACCCGCCCTGTGGAATGCCCTCCCATCAGATGCCAAGGAAGTAAACAACTATCTGACTTTTAGAAGACATCTGAAGGCAGCCCTGTTTAGAGAAGTTTTTAATGTTTGATGTTTTATTCTGCTTTTAATCTGTTGGGAGCTACCCAGATGGGCAGGGTATAAATAAATTACTACTACTACTACTACTACTACTACTACTACTACTATTATTAAAAATAGCACTGGTTTTAGGGATTAATTGTGTGTGTGAAGCATGGACACCTGGGAGGACAACTTAGGTGGGGCCAAGTGATCTTTTTATTGACATTTGGAAGTCAGAAGCCCTTGGTAATCTACTGCAAATCACCCAGAAATCAACCATTAAATCCTGCCGTATTGCCTGCCCACCCCTGAACTATAGGACTAAATGCACTGTGGACCATTATACCAACTCACTTGCGTGTTGTGTTCCTCTCCAATTCTCCTCCGCTGATATCTCCTATGATTATTTGTGTTGACTTAACACACCTTTATCCCTGACTCAGCTCCTATTTCTCATTAAACCAAAAGGTAAATTATACCAGGAGTACCTGGCAGAGCTTAAAGCCTGCAGGATTTATAATGCGAACAAACAGCTAAAAATATACAGGCTTGATCACCAGCGGCGGCGCTGGGGAAGAGGAATATGATGACGTGGTAACTAGCAGCAACGCGTGCATGGAGTCTTCAAAAGAAATTTATACAAAGGGATCTTATTTCATTGGGCAAGCCGTTGAACTTGGAGGATCACAGCTTCAGTCATGGAAAAATGTGTCAGAAATATCAATCAGGCAATCAAGCGACACCGGGGAGCAAAGCGGCAACGAGATAAACTGTTTTCTCCCGCTCCTGTTTCCCTCGCCTGCCCCTCGCCCCTCCTACCCTCCGTGCATGCGTGTGAATGCGATTATGCAATAACGCTTCGGTCCAGACAGCAGGGGTAGAGGCTGGCAAAGTACATTACTTTCAGAGATAAGGGGTTCGCCTGCGTATTTCTTCGTTTCCATCATGATCTGTTGCTCGGGATGTTTCCAACAGCGTGGGGCAGGGGGCAGGCGCTCAATAAAGGGGTGCTATGGTGTAGAACGCATGATGGAATGATTGCAACACACCGAACATTTCCACCTTTGTTTGCTTGCTTGCTTGTTTTGCAACAGATCGGAGGGTGTTTGTGAGGTGTGTGAGAGAATGAGGGGGGCGGGGGGGGAGAAGAGAGGACATTCCACCTTTTCCATTCATTTTCTTCTAGTCAGTCCCTAGTCCCCATTGCAAAATTCCCTGTGGGCTTTCCCCATAATACATAGCATTTACTTTTAGTTTTAGAGCATCCAAATACAGTGGTACCTCTGGTTACATACTTAATTTGTTCCGGAGGTCCGTTCTTAACCTGAAACTGTTCTGGACCTGAAGCACCACTTTAGCTAATGGGGCCTCCCGCTGCTGCCACGCAGCCGGTGCACAATTTCTGTTCTCATCCTGAAGCAAAGTTCTTTACCAGAGGTACTATTTTTGGGTTAGCGGAGTCTGTAACCTGAAGCATCTGTAACCTGAAGCGTCTGTAACCAGAGGTACCACTGTAATTTCAT
The DNA here is from genome assembly GCF_965113315.1 of Podarcis vaucheri. Taxonomy (NCBI): domain Eukaryota; kingdom Metazoa; phylum Chordata; class Lepidosauria; order Squamata; family Lacertidae; genus Podarcis; species Podarcis vaucheri. The sequence goes on from NC_138749.1 coordinate 5,285,483, forward strand.
ATATGTTCAATCCATCCATATATAGCATGAAAACAACACTTACAACAATCATGGAGGGAAAAGCTTGTTTGTGGACACCTAGCAGTTTGGGGCAAAGACTTTGGTAGTGCCTCCTTACATTTTGCATTTTAAGATACAGACTTAGGATGCTGGTGATTATTACACTTCATGTCTATTAGGAATATCTGAAAATGAATGCACTTGCTGGAGAGCAAAGATTAGCCAAGACTCCCAACTGAAAGGACTCTGTCATCTCTGGGTGTACCATGGGACATCTAATGAAATGTCCCAATAAACTGGAAGTAATTTTTTGACTTCATCTAAAGACCATGGGCCAACTAAGTTCTACTCAGAGTATACTCATTGAAATTAACACACCTATGTAAGTTAGTCGTGTCCATTGATTTCTATGCATCTGCTCTGAGTGTAACTAACATTGGATACAATCCAAGAGGAACGTTCCTCTGGGTAGTGGGACAATATTTCTCAACCCTATTGTCTCATGCCCTACTGCCTTTGGTCCTGATATTTTGCTTGATGGGAGGAGGGTACTCAGAACTCTCCAGATGTGTTGTAAACCACTTTTTCTTTAAAGTATAAAGCGGCGCAGAAATGAAATGAAGAAGCATTCAAGAGCCTTGAAGATACCATCTCTTTAGCAAATGTATTTCTTCCCCTGCTCTTGATTCTTAATTAGTATTACTAACAATTACAGTGGTACCTCTGGTTGTGAACGGGATCCGTTCCTGAGGCCCGTTTGCAACATGAAAAGAGAGCAACCAGAAGCGCCGTATCTGCGCAGGTGCGTGGCACGATTTGGTGCTTCTGCGCATGCACGAAGCGTGATTTATCGCTTCTGCGTACGCACGAGCAGTGAAACCCAGAAGTAACCCTTTCTGGTACTTCCGGGTCGCTGCAAGACGTAACCTGAAAGAACGTAACATGAAGCAAACGTAACATGAGGTTGACTGTATATACAAATAAAAAATATGCATATTTTGTTACTTGCAAAAACAAATCCCTGCCAAGCCTGCTTGTGCAACATTTGAAGGAGGAGAACATAGAAGAAGAGGAGGAGTTTGGATTTGATATCCACCCTTTTACTCCCTCAAGGAGTCTCAAAGTGGCTAACAATCTCCTTTGCCTTCCTCCCCCACAACAAACACTCTGTGAGGTGAGTGGGGCTGAGAGACTTCAGAGAAGTGTGACTGGCCCAAGGTCACCCAGCAGCTGCATGTGGAGGAGCGGAGACGCGAACCCGGTTCCCCAGATTACAAGACTACCGCTCTTAACCACTACACCACACTGACTCTTAGACCACTTAGAACCTTAGAAGAGCTTGCTGGATCAAGCCGGTGGCCCATCTAGGCCAGCATCCTGTTCTCACAGTGGCCACCCAGAGGCAGGACCTGAGCCCTCTCCCCTCCTGTGGTCTGTAGCACCTAGTATTCAGACGTGTTACTGCTTCAGACAGTGGAGTACAGCTATCATGGCTAGTAGCCACTGGTGTTGAGGTCCTTGAAGGAAAGCTTGAAGCTTGAATGATAGACTTGGAAGGGGCCATGAGAATCATCTTCTGCAATGCAAGAATTTTTCACCCAATGTGGGGCTCCCATATACAACCCTGAGATGAAGGATCTCATGCTCTACTGAGCGAGCTATCCTTCATGTTGCAGCCCAAGACAGGACAGGATATAAACTAACACTCTTCCCCCAATGTATTGTCAGCATCAAAACCTGAATCAACAGGATCTTCCCCATGCACTGTATTTTGTAAAGAAAACCAGTCAATACAATCAAGGGTGTAGCAGAACTCTGGGCAAGAAGGTGGCAGATCCTGGGCGCTTTCTGCCCCTGTCACAATCTAGGGTTCTGGTCCAGATCTGCTTTGCAGGGGACGGCCATCTCATTCTTAATTCAAAAGTGGGTTTGAGAAGAGCCCTGGGGACCAGAGACTTTGAAGTTAGAAGTGTGTGCGCACACACTCAAGTGCACTGATGATCACAGTCAAGGCAGATGGGCAGCCTCTGGCTCAGTGACTTGTCTGATCATAACCTGAGGAGGGAAGGAGAGAGAGGGAGAGAGAGAGAGAGAGAGATGGAGCTTTGAAACTGCGTAGGCGACTTCATCCTTCTCTGAGCACAAGGGGCTGATTCAAGCAGGCAGCACTCCTGGAGCCAAAGTAAACAAGAGGCAGGAAACCAGCATCTCAATATCTTCACACAAGGTAGAGGACAATGGGCATGTGGGCAAAAAAAAAAAAACCACAAAAAAACCACAAAAGAAAAAAAAGCAATCCTTCTGCAAACAAGAAACAGGGATAGGCAAAGTTCAAGGGAGGGATAGGCAAATTCTTAAAGCGGCAGGAAGAAAGTGGGATAATGGGATGAAGGATCAACCACACCATTATTTGGCAGGAGAAGGTCTACAACTGGGAGCCTGCTCTACACGTGTAGAGTTCTGGTGCACTCAGGATTCCATTTCATGCATGGAGCTTGTACACGTGGATGACATTCTGTGGCCAACTGTTGTCCTCCAATGCTTGAAGAGCATGGTGGGGCCTGGTGGCAAGGATATAATGCCTCTCACTCTCCTGGCCTTGTGCGAAGCTTTGAACGCCAAGGTTTTGGTGTTTTCTGCAAGAATCACCGGTGTAGTCATTGCAGTCTAATGTGAGGATCTGTATTAAAAGGTTCATCACACCCTTCCACAAAGTTGATCATAGCTCAGTTGTAAGAACATCAGAAGATCCCTGGTGGACTGGGCCAAATGTCCATGTAGCTCACCATTCTGTTGCTCCAGTGACCAAGCAGAGGCCCACCATGAGAAGCCCCCCAAGCAGGTCACAAGCACAACAACACTCCCCCACTTGTGATTTCCAGAAATTGGTTTTATTGGAAAGTGTGCATGTGGGTGATTTCTCTCTCTCTCTCTCTCTCTCTCTCTCTCTCTCTCTCTCTCTCTCACACACACACACACTCTTCAAATCCTGAAGGAAACTTGTCCAGTCAGGAAATCATCCAGGAGGAGCTGTGAGAAGAGCAAATAAATTAGACCTCCGGGCTCAACAGAGAAGGAGACTGGACCCACAAACTTATCGAATGTCAGTGTCCACAGATCACTAGGAAGGAAGAGTCTCAGGAAGATGGATATTTTGACATCAAAGCAGGACCAGTCTGTGTTTTTGGCCAGAAGGAAATTTCAATTCAAGAAAATAGAAGATGGAGGCTCAGCCTGAGAATTTGGAGCAAATGATTTGTGCACAACACTAACATTTCAGAGAGAGAGAGAGAAGACTGGACTGAGTGCCAACTATCTTACATACAGATGGAAGAATGCTTCTAATCTGACCTGAAAAAGAGTTATGGGCAAATGACTCGCCCCCAGTGAGCCAAGAAAAGAGGGAGACCACGATGGAGACAGGCCGTCTCTGCTGCCTTTTCATTAAAAGCTACACATCATCTTAAATGGCATTGGGATATGCCAGTGTCCTACAAAACCATCTCTTGGAGCCTAAAGGACAGATGCTAGTACATCCCTCGCTCAGACTGTCTGTCTCTTCCATCCTCTGTCTGCCCTCTCGCTGTGCCTCTTGGCCATCCATCCCATAAACCCAATGAGGTAATTCTCACCCACAGGAGTCTCTCCCCCCCCCCCGGCTCCTCCTTTCACACAGGACCAGAGTGGTCTTTCTTTCTTTCTTTCTTTCTTTCTTTCTTTCTTTCTTTCTTTCTCCTCCATGATCCTCCCTCCCTCTCCCTTCTCTCCCCCCCCCATGCACACACAGCAAGACAATGTTTCACACCGCTGTGTAACAACAAGCACATTTTTGACTTATCTCTGATCTTTTCTGGCTTCAAGATTAATAGCCTTTTTCCTAGGTCAGGATCAATAAGCGCAGAAAAAAGGAAAGAGCGGGGGTGGGGGTGGGGAAACAAAGCAAACCGTCGGTGGAATCAAAATGAATTGATAAGGATCAACCCAAGTTTTACGATGCCTAAATTGTCGAACAGACACTTTCTACCTGGGGAAGGGTTCTGCGTGTAAGTTTTAATTTCTTTTCCTGTAGAAGACTCAGAGAGACGTTTTTTGGGGGGCCCGTCACCCATTAAAGACCTTTTCCAGGAATCAATACCATTAACAGAGCAATGATGTTGTGGGGGGGGTATATGTATGTGGGTGGGTAGGGGGTTCCCCATATTGTCGCAACTTTAAGCTCCCTTGCTCAAGTCACCTGGAACTATTTGCTATGACCTTACAGTAATATCTGCACTGTTTTTTAAACTGTGACATGGATAAGGAGATAAGAAGAAGGTCATGTGTTCAGGGCCGTCTTACCCAAAGGCACTAGGGGTGCAGGGCACCCGGAGGCCGGGCTCTCAGCGGCGCCAGGCCGAGAGTCCGGGGCCTAAGAGTTGAGTCTGGGGAAGAGCCCGCCCGTTGGTTGGAGCGCCATGGTGGGCTCTTCTGCTGCGGGCGGCTTTGTGCCGTGAAATCTGGGGTGACCGAGCCAGAGAGACTCTGAGGTGGCCGGCCAGCTCCACCCTCCTGTGCACCTGGAAGTGGGCAACCTGTGTGTGTGTGTGTGTGTGTGTGTGTGTGTATCTTTGCACCCTGGCACTGCATATGCTTAAGACATCCCTGCATGTGTTGAGGCAAATCACCAACTGGCAGCCTAGTCAGTGGTGTGCAGTGATCGTTTTTCACAGGGGAACACTTTGGGCCAGAGGCGCCATCTTGTGAGGGCAGTTGAGGGGTGACATCAGAATGTCATGCACATAAGGATTGCACCTCCCTCCTTAAGCTGGGCAGAAGCTTCCTGGCCTTTGACGAGGAGGCACCAGAACTATGGTAGGATTCTGGAGCCCTGCTGCCTCCTTCCCAAAGCTTGGCAGGCTTTGGGAAGGTGGTGGGCAGGCTCTTGGACCATGCGCCAGTGTTGTGTAGTGGTTAAGAGCAGTGAACTCATAATCTGGTGAACCGGGTTCGCTTCCCCGCTCCTCCACATGCAGCTGCTGGGTGACCTTGGGCTGGTCACACTTCTCTGAAGTCTCTCAGCCCCACTCACCTCACAGAGTGTTTGTTGTGGAGGAGGAAGGGAAAGAAGAATGTAACCCGCTTTGAGACTCCTTCGGGTAGTGATAAAGTTGGATATCAAATCCAATCCAAACTCTTTAATACTTGAATACTCTAATTTACCAGGAACATTTAGGGGACTAGCCTAGTTCCCTTAGTCCCCTGACCACACACCACTAAGCCTAATCCTCTCTGCTTCTGGCCTGTAGTAAGAGGGCTAATTTTTGGGTGGAGGGATGGTAGCTGGGAGATCTGTTGTGGATAGTGATGGAGGAGACAACCCAGAGGGATAAAGGTTGCAGTGCCTGGGATTTTTGGTTTAGAGAAAGGACAAGTAAAAGGCAACAGGATAGAATTTTTAAAAAATTATGCATGATATGGGGGAAATGAATAGAGAAAAGTTTTTTCTCCATTTCTCATATGACTACAATTCACAAACACCCAATGATGCTGAAGGTTGGAGGGTTCAGGAAGATAAAAGAAAAGCTCTTCTCCACACAGTGCATAGCGATGGCTGCCAACTTAGATAGCTTAAAAAGAAGATTTGGCAAATTCATGCAAGGCAAAGGTATCAAGGGCTATGCTCTGCCTCCACCGTCTGAGGCAGTAATGATTCTGAAAGTCAGTTGCTGGAATCAGGGCCATAGCTGGGGGGGGGGAGGAGGACCAGGAGTGCAAGCGAGGATGGGCGCAAAATTGGCTTTAAAATATGTCCATAAATATGTCCATAAATATAAATATCAATTATTGCCTCATAAGAAAAAGGTTTTAAGTACAGGGTGAATTAATGGGTGGGGGGAGGAGGTTGAAAGAGAGACAGAATGAAGGGATAATTTGTCTGTGGCTAGGGGGTGCACTTTAGACAGTTCTGCCAGGGGCACAAGATCACCTAGCTATGGTTCTGGCTGGAATCACAGATGAGCAGAGTGCTATTGTCCTCATTTCCAACTTGCAGACTTCTCACGGGCATCTGGTTGGCCCGTGCGAGAACAGGATTCTGGATGAGACGGGCTATTTTGCCTGATCCAGCAGCGCTCTTCCTATATACAGTGGTACCTCAGGTTAAGAACTTAATTTGTTCTGGAGGTCTGTTCTTAACCTGAAACAGTTTTTAACCTGAGGTACAACTTTAGCGGGTGGCGCTGTGGGTTAAACCACAGAGCCTAGGACTTGCCAATCAGAAGGTTGGCGGTTCGAATCCTCGCAACGGGGTGAGCTCCCATTGTTCGGTCCCTGCTCCTGCCAACCTAGCAGTTCGAAAGCATGTCCAAGTGCAAGTAGATAAATAGGTACCACTCCTGTGGGGAGGTAAATAGCCTTTCTGTGTGCTGCTCTGGTTCGCCAGAAGCGGCTTAGTCATGCTGGCCACATGACCCAGAAGCTGTATGCTGGCTCCCTCAGCCAATACAGCGAGATGAGCACTACAACCCTAGAGTTAGCCACAACTGGACCTAATGGTCAGGGGTCCGTTTACCTTTACCTTTACCACTTTAGCTAATAGTTGGCCACGCAATTTCTGTTCTCATCCTAAAGCAAAATTCTTAACCTGAGGTACTGTTTCTAGGTTAGCGGTGTCTGTAACCTGAAGTGTATGTAACCTGAAGTGTATGTAACCCGAGGTACCACTGTATTCCTAACACACATACCAAATACTAAGTCCCACAATTCCAACAGACCATCATGAGACAAGGGAGACAGCTTGGACTCTTGTGATCTTCAACAGTTATACTCCCCCCCCCTTTACTCAATGTTAAAGGCAGTTCACATTCCAAACTCGTATTGTTCCATGCTTAACAGCAGACAAGGGCATGGTGAAATGTTAATAACACTGTATCCCATTATCAAGCCCTCAAGCCAACACAAAGGGCTTGGGGAAGCCTTTCAGATCATTCCCCCCACCCTGTCCAAATGAAAGCAGCTTCTGCTTACACAGAGGATATTGGGATCAAAGCCCCTGACCTCTGATAACTTAGGTCAATATAGTTGGTAGCCACCTGATTTTATCTTACAAGTATGGTGCCACCACCGAGAGGGTCTGCTCACAAGCACGATACATCCTCCACTGCAGAGGGAGGCAACGCCGATTGCTGATCCCCAATAAATTGGGTCATCAGATTTTGCAACACTTGTGTGGGTTCCTGTGAGACCTGAAGTGAATGCCAATGCAACAAAAATACTTTCCTAGGCAGGGGAAAAAAGGAGAAGCTGCTCTCGGTGATAATGGGACTCGGGCTGACAAACTATCCACTCCGTCATTGCTCCCGGACGGATGCTGCTCTAATGAAATCCCCATGTTCAGTGCATTACAGCCTTTCCAATATGCGGAGACACTGGCATTAGCATGAGGCCGACATCGAGCCTCGCCTTTATTCGCGTAGGTAAAATTGTTATCTGTATATAAACCCCTGAGATGATATATCTAGTTGTCACCAGTGACCTGGTGATAATGGCGGTACAATTTAGTTACAATGCACAGTATCATTAATCATTCCAATGTAGCGTAAACAGAGAAGACCACTGGAAGGGGCGGGGACCTGGGATGTTCTGTGTCCAAATCTAGAGATATCCACCAATTGGGGAGGGAGGGGGAGAGGAGCAGCCCAAATCGGGGGGAGGGATGCTGGGTCCTTGATCGGAGGAATCACCTTGAAAGTGGTACAGTCCCCTCTATTTATTAGGATTAGGCTACATATGCTAATGGCAGGCTGTACATCGGTTCTGAGCACTAACATCTGCTTGGAGCAACCAGCCTTTCACTTAAAGAAACTGATTTAAGTTCACTCAAGCAGATAAACACTGACAATCTAAGCAGGTGGCTCAGAGTGAAGGCAGGATTCTCAGCCCCCCCCCCCAGTTCAACCTATGAACTTCGCTGAAACCATAATTAATATTCAGACAACTCTATTCTGGCACATGGAACAAGCAAGATGGTTTTAAAGGATGCTGATGTATCCTGTCTCTACCTCATGGGGCTGGGAAAGTGGGAGGCAGGAGGGGAGGGTGAAAAGAGAAAGCTCAGTTTAAATAGTAGAAGACACAGAGAGAGTCACTTTGCCCTGTTGCTTCCCACAATGGCCCTAGGGAAAAAACCACAAAGCAAATCTAAAGATAACCTTAGAATTGTAGAGTTGGAAGGGAACATGAGGGCCTAACCCCCTGCAATGGAGGAATATTTTACCCGGCGTGGGGTTCGAACCCACAACCATGAGATTAAGCGTCTCATGCTCCACCAAGTGAGTTGCTGGCAGATTTGGTGTGGTTAGGTAATGCTAGTCTCTGGGATGGGCTCTTCAGATGGCAATGCACATTTCAGGGGGAGGTAGCACAATGCCCTCCAGATGTTGTGGGACTCCAGCTACCATCTGCCCCAGGCAGCAAGGTCAACAGGCAGGGATGATGGACATTGTAGACCAGATATTTATGGAGGTCAGCATGCTGGTTACACTTAGTGCATTAGTTTGCTAGCTCTGCAGTGTTTGGGAGCTCGCCTGCTCATTTTGCTCATTGAAGCCATAGACTTCTGCCCAATAGTCAGTCTGGCCCCAATGGCACAATTGAATACAGGAGAGGTCTATTGACAAGAAAATAAGATACCCGCTGGATCAGGCCAATGGCCCATCTACTCCAGCATCATTTTCTCACAGTGGCCAACCCCCTGCAATGCATCCATGACAGATGGCCATCCAACCTCTGCTCAAAAACCTCTGAGGAAGAAGGGCCTAAAACCTCCCAAGGGAATCTGTTCCATTGTTGAATTGCTCTTACTGTCAGAAAGTTTTCCCCAATGTTGAGTCAGAATCTCCTTTCTTGTCACTTCAAGCCATTGGTTTGAGTCCTACCCTCCAGAGCAGGAGAAAACTATCGGGATTCAAGCCTGCCTTCAGGAGAAACTGGCCACTCTCCAGGCACCCGACTTAAATCACCAGTTGACCTCCCTGTCTGCATTCCCGGCAAGATCCAGGCAAGGTCACGATCGGCGATCCTCCTCCAGCGTGAGGAGAACACACCACTCTTTCCTGCCCCCAGGGGCAGGGGAAAGAGATAGACAGAAACGTATTTACATGCCTTTATTTCTGTTTTTGCAGCGTTACAGAGAAACACGTCTGCTCTCTTCAAACTCCAACAGCAGAGAGAGAAACTCCTCCTGTACTTCCTGTACAGCTCATATTACACTGTGAGCTAATTCCGGTGCTTTGCACTGTGAAAAGACTGCCCCTTTGTTTCCCACGGAACAGTATCCAACATTCCCATTATGTTTTGCTTTCAACCTAGCAGCAGCTCGTGGCTGCATTGCTTCTTTTCCGTAACAAAAACAAGCTTGTTCCCTTGTCCACGTGACAGCCCTCGAGATATTTGAGGATGGCTATCATGGCTCCTCTCAGTCTCCTCATTCATTCTGAGTGGGCAGAAGCACTCAGGGAAAGTGGGGTCTGTGGAAGCGGGAGTGGTCTGAAGACAGCCCTGAGGACCAGATTGGGCCCCTGGGTTTGAGGTTCCCAACCCCTGATTTACAAAGTAGTCTTCCCAATACTGAATTGCAACAGAACTACATTTTAGGGCTGCATCCAGGAGGTGAAATGGCAACTGTGCCCGCTATCACCAAGCAAATTATTCCAAAGTACATTGTTTGAAAATGGCATCTCCTTCTTTGGCAACCCTTACATTTTTTTATTATGCATCATGGGGACCAAATTAACATTCTGCCAAGCAGTTGGTCGTCCAAACGGCATTTACTAAACTAAGAAGTTCCATAATTAGAACTCTAAGAAGATAAATTCCACCCTAAGATATACTAATAATGTGTCCCCCCCTTGAGTTGCAGAAGAATAAACGAGCACATATTTTCCCCTCATAATTACGACATTTAAATTATTACATTAAATTCACACTGTGATTATGACTTCCCCAAATTGTACGGCGCACTGTGCTTCCGAGGTTGTCTTCGTGCTATCAGGGAGCTGGACTCTGAACAGGAATTTACTCAAAGATTTCAAGCTACGTTGCTAGGAAGACAAGGACTGATATGGCCAAAGAAGCTGCCACCAAACTGAGGCCAGTGCTGAAGTCAGACCTGGGAAAGCCAGGAGATGTACTGCATCCAGGAACCTCAGGTCTGCAGGCCACCAGCTTCTTTTATTTGGTCCTCCAGGCTCTCTGTAGGTCATGGACCCATCCCCAGGCCACACCAAGGCCACACTATGCTCCATAACCTCCTTGAGTGCTATTGCCTGGCTGGAAATGCATCACTGGACTGTGATAATGTCTCTGGCTTTCCTGGATGGGTGGAAGATGGAAACTTCTGACCTGCATGGTAAAGGTAAAGGGACCCCTGACCGTTAGGTCCATTCACGGACAATTCTGGGGTTGCAGCGCTCATCTCACTTTATTGGCCGAGGGAGCCTGTGTACAGTTTCTGGGTCATGTGGCCAGCATGACTAAGCCGCTTCTGGCAAACCAGAGCAGTGCACGGAAACACTGTTCACCTTCCTGCCAGAGTGGTACCTATTTATCTACTTGCACTTTGATGTGCTTTTGAACTGCTAGGTTGGCAGGAGCAGGGACCGAGCAACGGGAGCTCGCCCCATCACGGGGATTCAAACCACCAACCTTCTGATTGGCAAGTCCTCAAACTCACAACCTTGAGATTAAGAGTTTCATGCACAGGGTCATGGAGTAATTTTTCCACAAACTTACCTAGAGAAAGACTAATCTGTCCATTTCGGCCTCTCACTTTTCCACTCTTGAATTCAGCTATTCATATTTCTTAAGTAATTTGCATTTGGGGTGGTGGGGTGGGGGACTCAGTGAACATGTGGTAGCATTTTAGTGCAAATTTCTTGGAATAATACAGATATTTGTATGCAGTTTTGACTAATATCCACAATTCTGCAAGCAAATATTCCTGTTACAATACATTGTAATGCTTTCCCCCCACTTATGTACAGTATGCATTTTATGTACAATTTCCCCTAATATACTATTTTGTACATGTCTTGAGTCAGCTAACAAAATTTGGAGAAGTACAAATTGTGAAGGATAACCCCTGTTTCAGATTATGTATCGGTTCAAGATGTGGATTCTAATTTAAAAGAAAAAAATGGAACAAAGGAAAACATACGCTGTCTTCTACAGAGTCAATTGGTCCATCTGGTTCACTACTGTCTACTCTGACTGGCCGTGGCTCTCCAGGCTTTCAGACAAGTGACATCCCCAGCCCTACCATTGGGGACTGAATCTGGTATTTGTCCCATGGAAAGAAAATGCTCTAAACCACTGAGCTAGGAATGATACGCCAGGGACTGGAGATGAGGATTATAGACAGCACGTCTCCTTTCCACCTGCTATTGAGTAATCTTGTGGCAGTGTTGCCTGTATTCTTCCCCCTTTCATTGCCTAGGCTTTTTAATTTTATTTCAAAATAAAGGTCCATGTTGGGAAAAAGGAGCCATTGTTAGCCGGTACTGCACTGCCATCCTTTCAGCACCCAGTTCATTTTAGATATCACTTTCTTGTTCCGTTGAGTGCCTATTAGCCCGCAGACCTTCAACAGCGAGATTTCTAAGCAAAAGAGACATTGGACCCAAATAATGACAAAGGAAGGAAGGAAACAACAGAAGAAGAGGAAGATGGTGCGCAGCATATGGGTTGGGGCAGGAAAGCCTCACCTAGCACTGTGCAAATTAATTGCAAGTATTATAACAATAAGCTAGTGCAGGGGTTTTCAAGCTGTGATCTGAAGATTCCTGGGGTTCCTTGGAAGCTTATCAGGGAGCCCTCACTGAGAAGATCAGTACTGGTGGTGAGGGGGATGTGCATTCCTGAAAGACAGGCCTGTCATTACCAAGCACAGTGTAATACGCAGAGGCTGCTGTGAGTAGGTTGTGGGGACCACTCGATCCACCTAGGGCAGGCACAGGTGAATTCGGCCCTCCAGATGTTTTGGGACTACAACGCCCATCATCCCTGACCACTGGTCCTGTTAGCTAGGGGTGATAGGAGTTGTAGTCCCAAAACACCTGGAGAAGAAGAGTTTGGATTTGATATCCGGCTTTATCACTACCCGAAGGAGTCTCAAAATGGCTAACATTCTCCTTTCCCTTCCTCCCCCACAACAAACATTCTGTGAGGTGAGTGGGGCTGAGGGACTTCAAAGAAGTGTGACTAGCCCAAGGTCACCCAGCAGCTGCATGTGGAGGAGCGGAGATGCGAACCTGGTTCCCCAGATTACGAGTCCACCGCTCTTAACCACTACACCACACTGGCAAACTGGAGGACCGAGTTTGCACACAAAGGTCATTCAGCTGCTCACAGCCTGAAGGGGCTTTAACACAGAGATCTTCTGGGCACCATACCTATTCAGTTAAATATAACAGCTCCCTTGGAAAGTGCCATGCAAATGGACAGATGATGATGATCATTCAAGCCAGCAGCAGTGAAACAGGAGAATGAGGGAGGCATTTCCACCATCTCCTATGATCAGCCAGGGAGTACCTGTTGGTGGTGCCACCTCTGAGTGCTGCCCAGTTGGCAGTGACTCACGACAGAGCCTTCTTAGTGGAGATTCTGCCATTGGTGGAATGCCCTCTCTGGTAAGAAGCACCTGGCTCCCTCATTATTGACTTTCAGGAGAAATGTAAAAGTCTTCCTGTGGCGTTTGATGGCTAATAGATACTGGCCATTGCAACCTTGAAACTGTGCGGGTATGTGGTTGCTCTCAGTTTGAGGGTGGCGATATTCATACATCCTTAAATATATTAAATATGTTGTTCTTTTAGTTTTGAAAGTTTCATATTTGCCACCTTGAGATCCTTTGGGAGAAGGGGCAGGGGAGAAATTGAATATATATAAAAAATCCATCCCAAAATTTTGTCTTCATGAATGCCTGCTGGATTTCAAATACAGTGGTACCTCGGGTTACATACGCTTCAGGTTACATATGCTTCAGCTTACAGACTCCGCTAACCCAGAAATAGTACCTCAGGTTAAGAACTTTGCTTCAGGATGAGAACAGAAATCGTTCTCTGGTGGCGCGGGGGCAGCAGGAGGCCCCATTAGTTAAAGTGGTGCTTCAGGTTAAGAACAGTTTCAGGTTAAGAACAGACCTCCGGAATGAATTAAGTACTTAACCCGAGGTACCACTGTACAATGTTTTGTCTCTACCCAGAATTAAAAGAGTCACAGGCAGAGTGTAGGAAAGGGTGACCTCTGTGGTGGACTTCTGTGGACCTCCAGGCAGATCCTCCATGTCAAGGAAATTCCAAAGAGGAGGAACACAGTGCAAAAAAACAGTGGTCTTCTGGTATGGGGACGTGAGATCTGCTAAACATTGCATTCAGTACATATTCTCTCCCCCACGTTCTTTTTTTAAACAATGTGTGATAAAATCCACTGGAGTCTGATGCTGAATACAACAGGATGTGGATTGCACCAGGACTAATTTCATTCCATATTTCCCTTCCCACTAGCTCCAGTCCTTTAATTCATCTCCCTCTGATGCTTAACACTCAGCAACACAGATGAACAAAGGAAAATAGCTTGGAGTGGGCTGGTTTAAAACTCCCTACAGTCTGATAACGCTACAGCCAGGGAGGTGTTTGGTGATCAGGGAACAAGCCTATATATAGCAAATATGCTTGGATTCCTCTAGGGAGCTTAGCTACTTATAAATCTCGTACATTACATGTAGTCTAAGTGTGTGTGTGTGTGTGTGTGTGTGTGTGTGTGCGCGCATGCATGTACGTACACATTCCCTCTCTCCCTGTCTGCAAAGGATTGCTCTTAGCTTGTTGCTATCTCGCTCAGAGGCATATCCCATGATTCCAACCTCTCTTCCCCATTTGTAACATCCATTTATAGCAACTCAACTCCCTGGTCCGTTTCACTGGCTCCCTTGGAAGTTTTTACAACTGGATTGCGGATATTTGTTGACATAGAAGAGCGAAGTCTTTTAACCCGTTGCAATAGTACTTCAGGATGAACACCAAATATGGAATATGCCTCGGTATAATTGGTGGTGTGCTGAAACAAGGAAGCCTTTATTTTGGGGCATTTATTTCCTGTCTTTTCCAAAGAGCTCAAGGTGGCATACATGGTTCTCCCCCTCCTAATTCAACCCCTACAACAACCCTGTGAGGTACGTTCAGCTGAGAGGTAGTGACTGGCCCAAGGTCACCCAGTAAGCTTCACGCCCAAGCCAGGATTTGAACCCAGGTCTTAGTCTGACACTCTAATCACTACACCACACACACTGCCTCTGACGATTGTTTATGTGATGCCATTTGTGAAGATCATCCCAGTCCCCAACCTTGTTGCTTCCCCCCACCAAGATACATTAATTCTGTCTGCATCGAACATGCTCCTCTGTTTAGTTCCACTGGGTGGGATCCAACCGTTGCATGCACAGAATGACGACCAGTTTTGCAAGGGGACTTTGCCAAAAGTAGAGTAGAGACAAGCAACTATTTAGGATGCAGGCTATATTTATTAAATATAACGAGCAGGAGGATCTGCAACAAACCAAATTAACCAAAATTGAAGCAAATTAAATTTGTCCAGGCAGGCCCAAATTTGTCCGCCAGGCCCAAATCCAATAACACGTCAGAAATTCAATCAACCATTTCTTAAGTCCTCTCACCTGCCTGGACTAAGCAACAAATGAGCCAAATTAATCAAATGCCACTCCAAACGCAAACAACATCACATAGTGTGAAATTGGGGAGGGGGGAGGACAACCCCAAGTCCTAATCCGTGCTTCCCCCAAAAATTCCTGCTCTGCCCTCAATAGAGGGATAAGCTACAGCCCCACACTTTGGAAGGGCTGAAGGGCAAGTACCCAAAGATGAGGGACAACTGCGGAGGCAGAGTTGGCTTAAATATCCTAATCTCCATCTCTTTCCTCATTGGTCACAGCATGTTCCACCAGAGGCTTAGCCACCTCTCCTGTTCTTGGAGAGGATGAGGGTGTAGTAGATGGGCTCCTTCACAAAGGTGGGGAAGGCAATACTTTGTCATAAGGAAAAGGGATATGACCTACTTATGAAGGTATTCCATACCCTCCAACATTCCTCATATGAAAATAGGGACATTTTTCACTCCCCCCCCCATGCTCCTGGACTCCCCATTTTTGTGCCCCCCACCAAGGATATTCCCTATCACAAGAAGGGCAAGTGCTGCCGCCACCACCACCAATGGGACCCAGCACACACACCCCTTCTGAGTAAACCCTTTAAGCCTTATTTTATTTTATCCTTTGGGAGATTTACAAAAAGAAAAAGACACACCAAAAAATAAATGTAACAACAACAACAACTTATTTATATCCCATCAATCTGGCTGGGTTAGAATCATAGAATCATAGAATCATAGAATCATAGAATCATAGAGTTGGAAGAGACCACAAGGGCCATCGAGTCCAACCCCCTGCCAAGCAGGAAACACCATCAGAGCACTCCTGACATATGGTTGTCAAGCTTCTGCTTCAAGACCTCCAAAGAAGGAGACTCCACCACACTCCTTGGCAGCAAATTCCACTATCAAACAGCTCTTACTGTCAGGAAGTTCTTCCTAATGTTTAGGTGGAATCTTCTTTCTTGTAGTTTGGATCCAATGCTCTGTGTCCGCTTCTCTGGAGCAGCAGAAACCTTTCTCCCTCCTCTATATGACATCCTTTTATATATTTGAACATGGCTATCATATCACCCCTTAACCTCCTCTTCTCCAGGCTAAACATGCCCAGCTCCCTTAGCCGTTCCTCATAAGGCATCGTTTCCAGGCCTTTGACCATTTTGGTTGCCCTCCTCTGGACACGTTCCAGTTTGTCAGTGTCCTTCTTGAATTGTGGTGCCCAGAACTGGACACAGTACTCCAGGTGTGGTCTGACCAGAGTAGAATACAGTGGCACTATTACTTCCCTTGATCTAGATTCTATACTCCTATTGATGGAGCCCAGAATTGCATTGGCTTTTTTAGCTGCCGCGTCACACTGTTGGCTCATGTCAAGTTTGTGGTTTCCCCAGCCACTCTGGGGGGCTCCCAACAGAATATTAAAAACTCAATAAAACATCAAACATTTAAAACTTCCCTAGGTGCTCCTTCTTCTCCACCACTGCTCAGGACAAGCATCAGCTCATGCCTGCTCTCCATGCTCAGCGGTGGCAGCACTGGCGGGGGGAATAGAGACATTCTGAATCAAATCAGAAGCTGGGGTGGCTTTTGTAATTCTGGGACTGTCCCTGGAAAATCAGGACACTTGGTATGGTAGTCACAGTAAAGATGGTTGGGGGATGGAGGTCAATGCACAGGAACCAGAGCAGTGGTACCCATCACTAGAGCCGGGGGTGGCCCTTTCTCCATGAACGTGGTGGGCTCTAAGGCATAGGGAGCAGCGGGAGTGGCGCCCTGGGAGGCTGAAGCAGGCAAGGGCCCACAGCCCAGCTGTCATAAATTGGCAGTACTCCAGGAGGAAGAGGATATTGGCGAGGGGTACAGCTGGGAGTGGGTCACACAGGAGCAAGCTGGGGATGGGGAGGGGGAGGTTGGTGTAGACGATACTCACAGGGTGATGGAGGATGATGAGGGGCCAGGGGCTAGTGTACAGGAAGCCGAGCAGCGGGACCCCTCACCAGAGCCAGAGAAGACCCTGTCCCCATGAACACGGCGGGCAGGACACTCCAGAGGCAGGCCAGGAAATGCAGCCTAGTTCACTAGCTGGCCAGGTGCAGAAGGAGGCTTGTGATTCCTCAGCTGGGGCATGCTGAGAGCAGGTGAGGATCACAAGGCCTCATCAAGCCCAAATGCTCAATCAGCAGACACAGAGCTAAAGACAACAGAGCTGAGGTGCTGTGTCTGCTCAACTGGCTAAGTTGAGGGAACTTGCCTGGGATTCTCCTTAGACCTTCATAGGTTTCTACTTTGAGATTAACTCTGGACTGTATCCTGACTGCTATCTTGGCTTATTTGGACTGAACCTGGGCTGTGTTTCCTGTTCTTTGGGCTTGGCTTGTGTGGATTGGCTTCTGGACTTGGAACTTTGTCGTACAGATTGGCTTTTGGATTTGGAACTTCGTTGTGTGGATTGGCTTCTAGACTTGGAACACTGTCTGCCAGGTAGACCAGGGGATCAGGACACCAGTTCACTAGCTGGCCAGGTGGGGCTCCCTAGCTCTGGGAGGAGGTGTGTGATTCCTCAGTTGAATTAGGCTTGGAACAGGTGAGGGTCACATGCTTCATGAAGCGTAGATGCTCCTGGACTTCAGACTTGACCTACTTGGATTGACCCTCAATTGCATTTCCTGACCTTTGGATTCTGGACTTTGCTTGTTGGATTGACAAGTCTCTGAACCTTGGACTTCACATACTGACTTGCCACCAGGTAGGCCAGGGGTTTATAGCTCTCTCCCCCATGATTATGCCTAAATCTCATTTAAATCCATCTAGGTGGGTGGCCATCACTGTCTCCTGTGGGAACAAGTTCCATAGTTTCACTATTCAGCTTGATGAAGCTGAACGGTATGAGATCTAACGGTATGAGGGACGCGGGTGGCACTGTGGGTTAAACCACAGAGCCTAGGACTTGCTGATCAGACGGTCGGCAGTTCGAATCCCCACAACGGGGTGAGCTCCTGTTGCTCGGTCCCTTCTCCTGCCAACCTAGCAGTTTGAAAGCACATCAAAGTGCAAGTAGATAGATAGGTACCGCTCCGGCAGGAAGGTAAACGGCGTTTCCGAGCGCTGCTCTGGTTCAGCAGCAGCAGCTTAGTCATGCTGGCCACATGACCCGGAAGCTGTACACCGACTCCCTAGGCCAATAAAGCGAGATGAGCGCCGCAACCCCAGAGTCGGCCACGACTCGACCTAATGGTCAGGGGTCCCTTTAGGTTTTTAGGTTGGCGGCCATCACTGTCTGCTGTGGGAGCAAGTTCCATAGTTTCACTATTCAGCTTGATGAAGCTGAACAGTATGCAATCTAAGGCAGAGGAAATGATACTCCTTCACATAGCCCATTGTGACTATGGAATTCACTGCCACAAGATGTAGCCATGGCAGTAGGGGATAAGACTATCAATAGCTACCAGTGATGATGGTGGCAGTATGCCTCTAAATGCCTAGGGCTGGGCAGTATGAGCAGCAGAGGGTGGGTGACCTGTTTTTGGGCTTCCCAGTGAATCTGGTTGGCCACTAAGAGAGCAGGATGATGGCCTAGATGGGCCATTGGTCTGATCCAGCAGGGCTCTTACGTTCTTGCTACTTCACACCGGAAAGTCATGGTGTCCCATCTGCAAAACCCAGCAGAAAAACAACCAGGCACATTCCTGCTTTGTGTTCTCTCCCTTTCCTTTTTCCCTTCCTCTCTCCTTCCTTCAAACTCTTTCCCCTTTGCTTCCTCTACCAGCAACATTAGGCACTGCCCTTTTCTAAGGCTCACACTGTTCTATAAACACCTTGCACCATGACTCTGCTATATATAAATATCAATAATCACCAGAGTGCTATCCTTCCATATGTTGTACATATATATGTGTGTATGTGTGTGTATTTACATTGTAATGGTTGCATTACATGCACTCTGTTCTGCCTTCCATAATTAGAAAGGAATTCATATTTTATTACTGTGCTCTATCAAACAAATTATTCCCCACTTAGGGAGGGGGGAGAGGGGGAAATAGCTACCCACCGCAGCTCAGAAATTCTCAGCGAAGACTACCTATAAATATTCTCTGTGAACTCTGCGGAGGAAATTTCACAGAAGAAAATCCACTATGGGGGAAGAGAAACCGTAATCCAATAAGCAAACATCACCGCGTACCAATAATTTTAAATGCCCATATATTCTCATTAACATTCATTAACACTCAGGATGAAAGAAATATGGGCACCTGCCTGATAGACTGCTACGATTTGCTGCCAGGAGAACGCTCGACTTTCAAGCCCACTCACAGGGCACTTCAGCAACGGAGCATTTAAGGCTGTGTCGTTTTCATCTTCTGCAAACCACCAGGCAAGCATAGAGAGGCCGTGCATGTGCTCCACCGCACAGAGCAACATGAGACAACAGGGCATTGTGGGAAATTAAAAATGGCGGTTCTCAGGTGCTTGCTAGAGGGTGCCATTTTGATCTCCCACAGTTCTGGCAAGGGACAACAAACCCCGGGTATTGTGGGAAATGAGACTGGTGGTTTCCTAACTCAAGTGCTTATTGGAACCAACAGGGGTAGGTAACTTATATAAACCCAAGGGCCACATTGCCTCTTGGGAAGTCTTCCAGTTTTGGGTGGGGCCCAATGAAAAAGTGAGTTGAGCTAAGGATGGCCATCCGTCATGGATACTTTAGCTGAGATTACTGCATTGCAGGATATTGGACCAGAGGACTTTAGGGTTCACTTCCAGCTCTACAGTTCTATGATTCTTACCTTTGTGTGTACACACACACACACACACACACACACACACACACCACACTCTTCTTCCAGAAAAGCAATAGCATACCTTCCAACATTTCTCCAATGAATATAGGGACGTCCCATTCCATAATGATAATTTTACTATTTATACCCCACACATCTTACTAGGTTGCCCCAGCCACACTGGCCAGCTTCCAACATAATATATATAATATATATAATACATTATATTATATATATTATATATTATATATTATAATATATATAATATATATATATATAATGTATATGTATAATAGAGCATTAAAAAAACTTCCCTATACAGGGTTGCCTTCAGACGGGTCAGGTAACTCCATACCCTCCAATGACAATAGGGACATCCTACTGTATCCTCCAACATTTCACCAATGAAAAATAGGGACATCCTCAGGAAAAGTGGGGCATTCTAGGATCAAATCAGAAACTAGTGCGACTTCTTTAAATCAGGGACGTTCCTGGAAAATAGGGACAATTGGAGGGTCTGGAAGAGGCATTGCCACAGTTCAAGAACACATTGCAGCCAGACTGAAGTGCTCCAGGGGGTGTGGCCTCAGGGAGGGGGTGTGGTCTGGGACGAGTCACAAGGGCCAAATGCATCCCTGACCCTTTATATTTGGCTCTTGTGGCTCATCCTGGACCACACCCTCTCACTGAGGCCACACCTTCTAGAGGGACAAGTAGAAAGGCCTGGGGGAGGGACATTTGAGACTGAGGCCAAAGATCCCCACTCCTTTTAAAAGATACGCATCTGTGGGGGGCTCAGGGGGTCAGTGTGACCCAAGAAATTGCCCAGGCATGTTGGCCCCCAGAGAGAGAAAGTGATGATCACAAGGTGAGGCTTCCACATGGACTGAATGACCTACTCCACATCATTGCAAAAGTTTTCCTTTAAAAAAGCGACAGCTTAAAATCCTTCTGATTTTTCCATCCTACTTCCATACTACTTGGGCTCCATGATCACTGCAGATGGTGACAGCAGTCACAGAATTAAAAGACACCTGCTTCTTGGGAGAAAAGTGATAACAAGCCTAGACAGCATCTTAAAAGGCAGAGACATCACCTTGCCGACAAAGGTCCGTATAGTTAAAGCTATGGTTTTCCCAGTAGCGATGTATGGAAGTGAGAGCTGGGCCATAAAGAAGGCTGATCGCCGGAGAATTGATTTTGAATTATGGTGCTGGAGGAGACTCTTGAGAGTCCCATGGACTGCAAGAAGATCAAACCTATCCTTTCTGAAGGAAATCAGCCCAGCATGTATTTTAATGTGAGACGCGGGGGGGAAAGAAGCGAATGAGATAATACAGACCTGAAACCAAGTGCTCACTGGAAGGACAAATGCTGAAGATGAGGCTCCAATACTTTGGCCACCTCCTGAGAAGAGAAGACTCCCTGGAAAAGACCCTGATGTTGGGAAAGATGGAGGGCACAAGGAGAAGGGGACGACAGAGGATGAGATGGTTGGGCAGTGTTCTCGAAGCTAGTAACATGAGTTCGACCAAACTACGGGAGGCAGTGGAAGACAGGAGTGCCTGGCGTGCTCTGGTCCATGGGGTCACGATGAGTCGGACACGACTAAATGACTAAACAACAAGAAGAAGAAGAAGAAGTGTAGAACAGCTGGGAGACCAAAAAGATCATACACTCTTTTGAAGAAATAGGATGAGGGAGAAACCGTAAAAGCGTCAGATTGGGTCTGGGAAATAAGAGTTGAAATCCATGCTCAGCCTTGCAGCTCAAAGGGTGACCTTGGGCCAGTCACTGTCTCTCAGCCTAACCTACCTCACAGGGTTGTTGAGGGGATTAAATGAATTCTCCAGTGCCACATAATACCCATTCTGTACTTGTAAGAAATAAATATCTTTTAGTGTGGCAGCGCCTAGACTTTGGGACTCTCTGTCTATTGAAACCAGGCAGGCACCTTCACTGTACTCTTTTTGGTCCTTGCTGTAAACATTTCTTTGTTTAGATAAGACTACCCAGATATCTAGAATGTCCATGTGTTTTTAGTTTATTGCTGGTTATAATTTTTAATTGATTTCACTAATAAGTTTACTGTTTTATTCTTTTTGTAAATAACTTTGAGTCCCCCCCCCATCAAGCAGTGTATAAATTACTTACATATTAAGCAAATAAATCCCAGATCATGTCCATCCAATCTTAGGCTGAGATGTCCCCCCCTCTCTGGATGAAGGCAGCCATACCCTCCCCTCCCTGGGTGGCTGTGGTTACGATGCTAATCTCTCCCTTTCCTGCCCCCACTTAAACAAAAAAGACAATGGCAACAGCAGATATATGAATTGCAGCCATGCATTTCACATACCATCTATTTTCGCCCTTCGAGAGAATCCTAATTTTGCAATCTCTCGGGATAATCATGTCAATACTTACAGAACAATAGATTGCACGGAGCCAGATGTGATATTTGCAGACAAAAGAAAGAAAACAATAAAGTATAAGAGGTACAGTAGTGCCTCTTGAGACGAAATGAGAAAAAAGCAACGACAGAAATTGAAACGAGATTGAAATATCAAAACCAAGCAGTGGGGTGAGGGGGGGGGGAGGGTGAAAACTTGCTGGCAAGGAAGGAGTTTCTACTGCTCTTTCCTGCTATTAGAGAGATACTGAAATCTTTGAAGAAGTAGTTAAAAGAAGCAGCCATCCCTAACTATCTTTCGGCCCAAATGCAAAATGCCACTGTCCTTCAGACATGTCACGTTACTGAGGAATTTCTTCACTCACTTTGATGGCTAAACCAAAGCAAGGGGTCACTTGTATGGTTCAATGAATTTAACTCCACCCTACCTGACCAATGCAGTAAGGTCAAATTTGCAGCATCTGCACTTTTGGAAAGAGCAAAGTGCTTTATATTACCACAGAGATCCTCACCACGATCCTGAGAGGTAGGCTTTCTAACCTAGCCGCCATTCCTTTGGGAGGAACGCAAGACCCCATTTTGCAAAATAAAATGTTTGCAGCCCTTCAAACCTAAAGGCTATTTATATACGTGCAATTCCCCTGCCCCAGACCCTGACATATTTCATTCAAGATGTACATTGACCATGAACCCCTATTATGATTCCAGCTTCGGGGCCACTGAAGAATATCCCGTCAGTGCAAAGCTACCCCAGACCAGGGGCTGCTATCTAGGCCAAACGTTACGGAACATTTTGCATCACCCAGATATGTTTTCAACAGCATGTATTTTAATGTGAGACGTCAGGGGGAAAGAAGCGAATGAGATAATACAGACCTGAAACCAAGCTGCAATTCGTGATGGGTTGTTTAAGGAAAGAATAGCAGCCAAGAGTTTCTTTGTTAACTTTGAGGTGCGCTGTGAAATCCTTTGAGGTAGAATGCATAAATGGGAGCTGAAAACACCCCCCAAAAAACCTGCCATCGAGGCCTCCTTAAAAAGGATGGAAGAACCACACGATCTTCTCAGATCCAGGTGCTTTCCCAGATTGAGAACTGATCAGAGAAAGCCACAATGGGGCAGCATTGCTCTGGTGTCTCGCAAAAGCATCGCAAGGCAGGCAAGACGGGTGCAGGGTCCTTTTTTGTGTTTCTTTGGGCTGATTTATTAGAGACGAAGGTTAACGCTCCCTCCCCCCCAAAAAACCCCTCCCTCGTTCCCCTTTGGGAGCTGAGCATTTCTTGGGTTTCAAAGGATCAGTCACTTTCCGCAGAGGGAGGAAGACTAAGACATGCAACAGACAGGCAAGCCTGTGGCGTGGAAACAGCAACACAAATATAAATAATGAAAGCTACCCATTATTGGAGGCGACTTCTGCCGACGAATGGATGTGTGCATGTTTAGAGAGGGTGTTCTAGCTAGGGCACTAATCTCAATGTATGGCATTTGGCGAAAACCTATCCATGCTAGAGCCTTTTGTTTTAGAATCAGAGGGGAAGGGGGGAAATTGCACAATGCACAATCTTAGAGGCTAGCTAATAATATATAACTTGATATTGGTAGTAGGAGATGCTGGAATATTGCACTCAAAGCGTAAGAACATGAGAAGGACCTGCTGGGTCAGGCCAATGGTTCAACAGCGTCTTCTCACACTGCCCAACCAGATGCCTGTGGGGAAATCTCAAGCAGAAATTGTGCACAAGGGCCCTCGTGTGGTTCCCATGAACTGGGATTTAGCATATGTTAGAAACTGTATTATTCTCTTGATTACTGTAACACACTCATAGGTGGGGCTGCCCTTGAAAAGC
This sequence comes from Podarcis vaucheri, assembly GCF_965113315.1. Lineage (NCBI taxonomy): Eukaryota > Metazoa > Chordata > Lepidosauria > Squamata > Lacertidae > Podarcis > Podarcis vaucheri. Next base: position 5,309,218 of record NC_138749.1, read on the forward strand.
ATCCAGAAACTTCAACCGATACAGAATATTGACTGGTTGGAATAGGCCGATCATAGCATGTTTCTTAATCTCTCTTGGTTACCAGCAAGGGTGGGGAAGCTTTGGCCCTACAGATGCTGTTGGGTCCCAACTTCTATCATCCTAGACCAATGACCATGCTGACTTGACCTGATGGGAGATGAGAGTCGAAAGACACCAGGAGGTCCAGTTCTGTCATGTGTGTTTGCGTGGCAGATGAAATATGCAGGTTTACTGCCCTCACTGGAAATCAGCTCTAGCCAATTCAGTCTCTGCCCTCTCAGTCTCTGAGAGAAGTGATGGTGGTACCCAGCCTCCCTTCTCACAGCTGAGAAAGCTCTTTTGCCTTCCAGGCCCACAGCTGAGGGAGAAATACCACTGCTTTCACAACCTGAGAAAATGATACGCTCTCAGATTCCCCACAACCACCTCCAGTCTCGATTTCTCATTTATATTTTGAAATAGTCCCTTGATTCAATGGTTTAATACATGCCATGCTGCATTAGCTTTCAGGAATAGCAGTGCCAACTTAGAGGCAAAACCAGGAGGCACCAACCAGTCTGCAGGAACCTTCTTCACCCCCTACAGCAAGAATGTGAGGAAGGACTGGGCGCCTGAAGCTTTATAAGGCACAGTGGAACCCTATTGGCTCTACCATGTCACCTGACAACTGCTGAAGTACTCCTCTCTGGCCAGAACTCTTGGTGGTGTCTAGGCACAGCAGAGAGCCAGTCTGCAGCTCCCTCTAATGGCCAATTGCTATGGTGACATGGAGACTTAGATTTCCCTTATTGATCAATCTCTTGGGCTCATCTGTGACTATGAGAAAGAGAGAGACTGATACTGCTGTGTCAAAACCCTATGGCTTTTGACACATGCTGTTCGATCCTGTGTAAGGTTACATGGACATTAAGTCTCATACTTCATCCCAAGGAAGTGGACAGAGGATTGCAGCGTCCATCGCAAATGTGTTTACTACCATTGTGTTTGTGTGTGGCAGTTTGACATTTCAAGCTGCAGTACTGAAAGGGAGACAAAAGCCACAAGTGCATGTTCCTAGTCTCTAAACAGACACGGTGTGTTTTCTCTAAGCCTCTAGGCAGAGGTCCTTTCCCCAAACCTACTACCTCAGATACCCAAATCAGATTTTTTGTGCTCCTACCTCTTCACTGTGTCCCACTCTCGTTCTACATATCTCTACTCGGGCTACCTCACAAGGTGGTTGTGAGTATAAAATGAGAGGGAGAAGCCACACATGCCACACGATCTCTTTCGAGGAAGTACGAGGTGCAACTTAGCAGCATAAGACACCGCCTTCGGCTGAGGATAGCTCGGTTTGTAGAGCATGAGACTTGTAATCTCAGCGTTGTGAGTCTGAGTCCCATGTTGTGCAAAAGATTCCTTCATTGCAGGGTATTGAACTAGATGACTAGTCCAAATTTACGATTCCATGATTCTTTGAGTAAGACAATTGGTCTGTCTAGCTCAGCTACACTGATTGGCAGAGGCTGTCTGGAGTTTCAGACAGGAGACATAATCCCAGCCTTACCTGGTTACGCAGTTGGGGATTGAACCTGAAAATTCTGCATGCAAAGAAGCTGCTCTGTTAGTGAGCTATAGCCCTTCTTTCTACAAACGAAAGGAGATTCAATGTGTGTCCAAAAGCAGGTTGTGACCTCATGCCTCCAGTGCAGGCTTTTTGTTTTTGTTTTTTAAAGAGACACAAAATGCTGCTTTCTACCAGTTGAACCCACATGTTACAAAAGAGTGATATAATCTATTTGGACTGAAGGCTCCTCCTTGGTTGCGCTCCTCTTTCCCCCCAATTATCATTCATTTTTAGGAGGTGGGGAGGGATGAATAAGGCCATCTCTCTCTGGGTGGGTGGGTGGCGGATTTCAAACACTTACCCAGGGTTTCTGTTTCCTTTTTGAATGAGGCACAGTGGAAACTGTGGTGTCTTTATGATATATGGCTTATTTACACATATATACAACCGGATGCTCCCAGCATTAACACCCTAAAATGGTCTTGTTTATCCGATAGCCACAGCCTTGGATTCAATCAGAAATTAAATATTGTTCAGATTCTCTCTCCAGCTTGCTGCCTTGCTTCTGGCCCACATCACTGCAGTTCAGATCCAGCTTTTTCTTCTAATGGACTGCTAGCTGCCACTCATTTGCTGTCTCACACAGAGCCCCTTTTCTTTGTTTCCCTTCATGGCCCATCACCCAGGTGATCACTTCATCAGGAAACTAGCCTGGCTTATATTTTAACACTTGCTGGATCCAGGGGTTAAGAGGGTCTCTGCAGATAGCCTACTTTCCCCCACCCCAAATGCATAAGACTAAGTAAGGTAAAGGTAAAGGACCCCTGGACAGTTAGGTCCAGTCAAACCTGACTACAGTGGTACCTCGGGTTACAGACGCTTCAGGTTACAGACTCCGCTAACCCAGAAATAGTACCTCGGGTTAAGAACTTTGCTTCAGAAGGAGAACAGAAATCATGCTCCGGCAGCACGACACGGTGGCAGCGGGAGGCCCCATTAACTAAAGTGGTGCTTCAGGTTAAGAACAGTTTCAGGTTAAGAACGGACCTCCAGAACGAATTAAGTTCTTAACCCGAGGTACCACTGTATGGGGTTGTGGCGCTCATCTCGCTTTCAGGCTGATGGAGCTGGTTGTTTGTTCTCAGACAGCTTTCCAGGTCATGTGGCCAGCAGGACTAAACTGCTTCTGGTGCAACAGGAAACCGTGATGGAAACCAGAATGCACGGAAATGCCGTTTACCTTCCTGCCACATACTGGTATTTATCTACTTGCAATGGTGCGCTTTCAAATTGCTAGGTTGACAGGAGCTGGGACGGAGCAACGGGAGCTCACTCCATTACGTGGATTTGAACTGCCGACCTTCCGATCGGCAAGCCCAAGAGGCTCAGTGGTTTAGGCCACAGTGCCACCCATGTCCCACCTTTACCTTTGCCATAACACTATACTACACACACGTTCTGTAGAAAGTGCTTGTTGTGAGAATTAGAAGAGAGAAGGGGGGGAGCAGGGAGAGAGACTGAACTGTGAAACCTAAAGTAGGGCAATATGATTCCCTTCAACAATACCTTGACTTCCTCCCATCAGGAACTGCAATATGCATGGAATTTGGTATCATCCCATTAAAATTCATTAAACCGTGTTTCCAGCTATTTAGTAAATTTTGAAGAAAAGAAACCCATTGCCTTTCCTGCTCCTGCCAATGGCCTCTTTGAATGTAATTAACCCCTCATTCATGGGTCTTTCTACACAACTAATCTCCCACCCTGCGCCATCCAATGCATTTTTAATACTGCTGCTAATACCACCATCCCAGGCGCGCTCCCGACGCAACACAGCTTTTCTGCAGTTGGGGCGGACAGGAAAGAAAAGGCAGGCCTCCTGCAAATCTTAATAAATTTGCTTGGATGGACCTCGCATCCAGATATGTGACGCATTATTTGATAATTTGATAGTGTGTGTGTGTGTGTGTGTGTTTGCACATGCCAATTTCACATGCATTCCATTTCATCCTATTTTCAGTTGTGCATTTGTCTGCAGCTGTTGTTGTTTTTTAATAAAAAATATGTGCGTGGGAATTCATATTTAAACACTATTTAAGTATTCCAATTTCAAGGTACGCATTTCTAATTGTAACCCCAAAAACACATTTTTACTGCACTTATTATTATTATTTTGGTATGTCCTTTGAGCCAGGATTGTATTGCAAAATTCAGAGAAGTGTGAAATCCAAAGGATAATACAGTGGTACTTCGGGTTACATACACTTCAGGTTACATACACTTCAGGTTACAGACTCTGCTAACCCAGAAATAGTACCTTGGGTTAAGAACTTTGCTTCGGGATGAGAACAGAAATCGTGCTCCGGCGGCGCAGCGGGAGGCCCCATGAGCTAAAGTGGTGCTTCAGGTTAAGAAAGAACAGTTTCAGGTTAAGAACGGACCTCCGGAACGAATTAAGTTCTTAACCCGAGGTACCACTGTAAGTGTGTTCTGATCCCTGAAGCAGTGGAGAAGTGGAGAATTGGGTTGGTTCACTTTAAAATGTTTAGTGGGCAAAATTCTTCTCCACCCCTAGGGTCATGGATGGGGAAAATGGGACATTGACCCACCAACCTCAGTTTGTCAGTTTGTCCTCAGCAGACCCCATCCACCTGCCTTTTTTCTTGTTTTGGGGAGATGGGGTTTGCTTTGCCCCTCAGGGGCTCCAGCATTTCCTCCTTGCCTCCTGCTCTACCAGCCCTAATGGGCACCATACACCAATGATCCCTTCACTGGGAGGTTTCTGCAAATTAAGGATGGCCCCATATGTCAGGTGCCCCTGCTCTAAAGGATGCTGTGACCCAGTTGTGTGTTTTTAACACCCTGACACCGGCTCTCTCCCCTTGGAAGTCAAGCAAGCCCCAACCCCCATTTGTTAGAAATGTTTCCTTTCCTTCCCATATCAGCTCATTCTAACTCCAGAGTTGTTTTAGAAAAACCTTATAGGGGTTTATGTTTTCACTCCTGTTTTTCCTGATACGTTTTATCTTTTATTTCTGTACACGGTTCAGGCATTTCCCCTGAATGTAGAGTGGCTTATACATTCTGGAATAAATATATAAAATAAAATATGTATCCAGGCCACATAAGGGGATTTAAGCGCCATGCTGGAGTCGCAGTGTTAAACAGGGATGGAAAAGAAGGCCAAGGTATTTCTACCACTTATTAAGGATGGGAAAGCTATCAGGTCAGGAGGTTGCATGTAGCAGCTACAGGAACCACAGCTACTGGCCCATGGTCATGCTCCATGGGTCTGCACCAACCAAGTCCTACTCAGAGTAGACCCATTGAAATTAATCACCCCCAAGTTAGACATTTCCATTCATTTCAATGGACCTACTTACTCTAAGTAGAACTAGCATCAGATAAAACCTCCTCGGTTTGCAGCCCTAGCCTTATCAATCTTGTTTCTTTGGTGGAGGATAGTCCCAGTTTCATAATAAGGGAGTTGGGGAAGAGGTTTCTAGATCTCATGAAATGTTCATTACAGTGGTACCTCGGGTTAAGAACTTAATTCATTCTGGAGGTCTGTTCTTAACCTGAAGCACCACTTTAGCTAATGGGGCCTCCTGCTGCCGACGCGCCGCCACTGCACGATTTCTGTTCTCATCCTGAAGCAAAGTTCTTAACCCGAGGTAATATTTCTGGGTTAGTGGAGTCTGCAACTTGAAGCGTATGTAACCTGAAGCATATGTATTAGGGGATGATTAGCTGCTTGTGCTTAAAATGGTGCCCCTTCAGAGTTTGTGCGGCCCCACAAACCTCTGTGTGTGACAGAGCTCCTCAGACATGTCTGCTCTAGTCACTGTTAGAGTCCGACAGTGGCTGTTTGCGGAAACGCCTCCAACAAAGAAGTTCCTTAACGGAAACACGTCTCCTGGACTCACGACGTGACAGCTTCCGACGAAGCATGGGTCTCCCTGCAATTGCTTCTGACACCTCCCCACTATTTTCACTGGACGTGTCTCTCACCCCTTTCTCCCCCCTGCTTCCTGCCTGCGCTGCTGCATCTCTCTCAGTATCCCTGAGATCCTCCTCCAGAGACCCCGCGCTCCCCCTGCTGGTCCCGGCTTTGGCTGTTGAGTCTCTCCCAGTCTCTGGGAGCCCTATCACCTCCTTTCCCTCTGAGGTCAGTTCCCTGACATCCACCTCCCCTCCAGGGCCCCCTTCCCCCCCGCCCCCTCCCTCTCCTCTGGGCGGTGAGGAGCTGAAACCCCGAAACGAATCCTCTTCATCTTCCGACGTCTCGAACATCTCCCTCCATCGGTCTTTGTTCCGACTCGCTGAATCCTCCTCCACCTCGGAATCAGAGAACCCCTCCAACTCCTCTTCTTCGTCTGTGGTGGCGAAGTATTCCCTCCGGAACCTCGCCACTGGCTGGGGTTTTCGAGGGAATCTCTGATGAAAAGTTTCAATTAGAACCTCGTCATCTACATCCTCTGCCCTGACCCAGGTGTTTTCCGACTCCGGTTCCCCTTCCCACATTACCAAATACTCTACTTGCTCTCCTTTCCACCTGGAATCTAGGATCTCCGCTGCATGGTAGCTGTGTTCTTTTTCCTCCATCGCTGGTCCCCTATTGACCCTCCCCTCTCTGTCCCCTATATACGGTGACAGCAACGATCTGTGGAACACTGGGTGCAACTTCATGTGGTTCGGTAACCGGAGTCTGAAAGCCACTGGGTTGACCTGTTGCGTGACTTCAAATGGGCCCAGTCTTTTGGGTCTTAACTTCTTACAACCTCCTTTAAATGGTAACCCTTGGGTGGACAGCCACACCTGGTCTCCCACCCTAAGGCTTTCCCCTTCCCTTCTGGTTTTGTCTGCCTGCCTCTTATATTCCTCCTTCGCCCGGTTTAAATTAAGTTGGAGTTGGCGATGGATCGCTTCCATTTCTTCAACGAACTGTTCTGCTGCTGGAACGCTCCAGTTCTCCCCCTCCCCCCCTGGGAAGGCTCGGGGATGACACCCGTGATTGGCCAAAAAAGGGCTCATTCCCGTGGACACGTTCTCTGCATTGTTGTAAGCAAATTCTGCCAACGCCAGCTTCTCCACCCAATCATTCTCTCTGTCATTAACATAACACCTCAAATATTGCTGGAGGACACCATTAGCTCTTTCCGCCTGCCCGTTGGTTTCTGGATGACGGGCAGTAGAGAAATTAACCTCTACATGCAGTAAGCTCATGAGCTTCCTCCAGAACCTGGAAGTAAATTGTTTCCCTCGGTCCGAAACCACCCTCAAGGGGGCGCCATGCAACCTAAACACATTTTCCACAAACAATTTGGCGGTTTCTTCTGCTGTGACCGCATGTGAGCAGGCTATAAAGTGTGCCATCTTGGTTAACAGATCTACCACCACCATAATGGCTGTTTTCCCTTTGGACCTGGGCAGATCAGTCATAAAATCTATTGCCACTGCCTCCCACGGTCTTTCCGGCGTGGGTAGTGGTTCTAATAAACCTGCCGGTGCCCGCCTCTCCCCCTTGGCTCGTTGGCAACGGTCACACCCTCTCACATATTCACGCACATCTTCCCTGACCTTGGGCCACCAGAATTCCCTGGTAACCAGCCACATGGTTTTGTGTTGCCCAAAATGCCCTGCTGTGGGGTTATCGTGCAGTTGCTTGAGTACCTTTTCCCTCAATTCCCCTTCAGGTATGTATAACGCTCCCTTGTAGTACAACGCCCCATTTCTCTCCTCAAAACCCCCGGGTTTGTCTCCCTCCCTCCTAAGACTCCTGAGTTTGTCCTGGGCGTATACATCCTGCCCCGTTCCCTCTACCAGTTCCCTTTGCCCCACCAATGCCGCCCCACACACCCAGCGGTCCTCGGGAATGACATGGGTCTCTTCGGGTACACCCTCTCCCTCCAAATATTCAGGTTTGCGTGAGAGAGCGTCCGCCCTAACGTTCTCCGGGCCTGGTACGTAACAAATCTCAAAGTTAAATTTGGAGAACTCCTGGGCCCATCTCAACTGCCGTTGGTTGAGCACTCGCGCAGTTCTCCAATACTCTAGATTCTTATGGTCCGTGCACACTTGCACCTTCTGTTGTGCACCAATTAGTAGGTGCCTCCATCTCCGGAAGGCCTCATAAATTGCAAGAAGTTCCCGGTCGTACACCGTGTAGTTCCTCTCAGACTTGTTCAGCTTCCGCGAAAAGAAGGCACACGGTCGCCACTCCGACCCCTCCTTCCCCGGCTGCAGAAGAAGCACCGCCCCTATGGCTCGGTCCGACGCGTCTGTTTCGACCCTCAGCTTTTTTTGTAAATCCACATGTAGAAGTTGTTCGCCAGAGGCGAAGGCCCTTTTCAGTTCCTCAAACGCTCGCTCCGCCTCCCCCGTCCAAACAAACTTCTTTTTGCTGCTGAGACAGTCCGTGATGGGCGCCGTCAGGTGGGCGAAGTTGCGGATGAACTTACGATAAAAGTTTCCAAACCCTAGGAACCTCTGCACATCCTTCTTGGTCTTGGGTGTTTTCCATTCCAGCACCGCTTGAACCTTGCCGGGGTCCATGGCCAACCCTTTGTCTGACAAGCGGTACCCCAGGAATTCCACCTCCTTGGTATGAAACTGACACTTCTCCAGTTTCACCCACAGTCGGTTGGCTTGCAGCCTGCTCAACACTTCTCTGACGTCTCTCACATGTTGCTCCTCATTCTCCGAATACACCAACACGTCATCTAAGAAGGCCACGCAATTCTTGTAGAGCAAAGGCCCCAGTACGTGGTTCATGAAAGCTTGAAAACACGCGGAGCCTGTTTGTAATCCAAAAGGCATAACTAAGTATTCAAATGCCCCCAAAGGGGTGAACATGGTGGTCTTCCATTCATCCCCTTTCCTTATACGTATCAGGTTGTACGCCCCCCTTAGGTCCAGCTTTGTAAAAATCTTTCCCTTCCGCACCCTGGTCAAAATATCATCAATCCTGGGCATAGGAAAAGCCGCCGGCTCTGTCACTGCATTTAGGGCCCGAAAGTCACATACCAGCCTCGGCTTGTCCGTGTTTTTTTTGTCCACAAAAAACACTGGGCTACCCCCCGCTGCCTTGGACTCTCTGATGAAGCCCCTCTTCAGGTTCTTGTCAATGAACGCTCGCAACTCCTGCATTTCCCTGTCTGACATGGCATACAACTTGCCTACAGGAAGCTGTGCTCCAGGGAGTAAATTGATCTGGCAATCAAAGGGTCTATGCGGAGGTAGTTGGTCAGCTTCCTTCTCGCTGAACACGTCGCTGAGATCAGCATACTGTGGTGGCACCTTCCCCTTCTCCACTACTTCAGTCCCTGCCAGGGTGGCTTGGGCCCCTGCTGACCCCTTTTCCCCCCTGCAGTGTTCTAAGCAATGTGCGGAACCGAAGGAAACCACTCTTTGATGCCAGCCCACCAGCGGATCATGTAGGGCTAGCCAGCTCATTCCCAAAATAATGGGAGCACCTCCCAAGGTGGCCACATTAAACGCTATCAGTTCTGTGTGCCTTGCCACCCTCATTATCATTGGGATGGTCTGCAAGCTGACTCCTCCTCCCAACAGTTCCCTGCCATCGATCGTGGTCACCTGCAGGGGGTTGCTTAAAGGGATAGTCTGTATCTGGTGTTCAGCAGCAAACTCCTTGCTCATAAAATTGCAGGAGCTGCCTGAGTCCAACAGTGCCTTTATTTTTAGGGGGTGTCCATTTTGCAGCTCTAGCGACACTTCAATCACTAGAGCCGGTCGAGGAGCTTCTGGCACTGGCACTTGGGGAAGGGGCACTTTCACTGCTCTTTGGCCTGGCTGCAGTGCCCTGATGGCAACCAGGCGTTGGCTTTTACCTGCTCCGTTTCTCCCTGCTCTTCCCCCTCAACAGTTCCCACCATCCCTTGCCATTCCTTCCTCTGGGGGCAGACTCTGGCAAAGTGGCCTGGCTGTTGGCAGAGATAGCATTTCCGGGCTCCCTTTCCCTCCTTCTTCGCCCCCTCACTGGGCTTTGAAACTGCGCGCGCGCGGGCTGTTCCGATTTCCATCGGCTCTGCCGGCGGGAAAGCTGGCTCAGGAATGTCTGGAATGCGTAACTCCTTCCAACGTTCCCCTCTCCCTTCCCGCCTCTCCAAGGCTCTTGCCTCCTGGCGCGCTCCAATGGTCAGCGCAGATTTGGTCAGCTGATCCATAGACACCGCCCTGGGGCTCCTGGCCAGCTCGTCTTTCACAGCTGAAGAAAGACCTTCTTCAAATAGCATCTGAATGGGTGCTGCCGATAAATCCCACCCCAATCTGTGAATCAGCATGGTAAATTCAGTCCAGTACTCACGGACAGATCTGCTTCCCTGCTTGCAAGCCATTAACTGTCTGCGCACCGCCCCTTCCTCAACGTCGCTGGAAAACATGATATCCATTGCACGAAAAAATTTCATAGTGTCCTTTAGGATATCGTTGTGCGTTGCCATCAGGGGTCGAACCCAGTCTCGCGCGCCCTTCTCAAGATGCCCAATTACAAAAGCAACTCGAGATTCCTCATCAGGGAACTCATCAAACTGGACATTCAGGGCATATTGCATTTCAGTCCTAAAGGCATGGTAATCCTTGGGGTCCCCCCCAAACTTCTGCACCAATCCTGGTACCTTTCTGGGGAACTGAGTGGTTCTCCCCTTCTTGTCTGCATCTTGAGCCCTCCTCTCCTCGAGCCTCGCCGTCTGCAGCGCCAGTTGGACCTCCAATGCTCGGCATCTTTCTTCCAAGCTTGGATCAGCTCCTCCCCCTGCTCCGGCTGGGTCGCTCATGATGCTTTCTCCTGCACAGGCAGCGTACAGAGACTGTCGGACTGCTATTAGGGGATGATTAGCTGCTTGTGCTTAAAATGGTGCCCCTTCAGAGTTTGTGCGGCCCCACAAACCTCTGTGTGTGACAGAGCTCCTCAGACATGTCTGCTCTAGTCACTGTTAGAGTCCGACAGTGGCTGTTTGCGGAAACGCCTCCAACAAAGAAGTTCCTTAACGGAAACACGTCTCCTGGACTCACGACGTGACAGCTTCCGACGAAGCATGGGTCTCCCTGCAATTGCTTCTGACACCTCCCCACTATTTTCACTGGACGTGTCTCTCACCCCTTTCTCCCCCCTGCTTCCTGCCTGCGCTGCTGCATCTCTCTCAGTATCCCTGAGATCCTCCTCCAGAGACCCCGCGCTCCCCCTGCTGGTCCCGGCTTTGGCTGTTGAGTCTCTCCCAGTCTCTGGGAGCCCTATCACCTCCTTTCCCTCTGAGGTCAGTTCCCTGACAATATGTAACCTGAGGTACCACTGTATTAAATTCTCCACTTTTCCACAAGATTTTGTGCTTAAAAAAAAAAAAAGTCCTCAAGGAAATTTAACAGCATTTTCATGCCTTACAACATTTCTCTGATGGAAATAGGGATGTCCAGTGCTATTTTTCTGGAAAACAAAGGGCTGAAACTCACCAGGAACTCCTCCCTCATTTTCTTAGAATGGCAACAGCACCCACCTGAGAGGTGATGAAACTGAGTTCCAGTGAGTTCCAGCTTGGGGGGGGGACCCCTTGAAGCATCCTGTTCCATACCCACCAACATTTATCCGATGAAAATGGGGCCGCTCTACCTTACCCTCCAACATTTATTCAGTTACAATAGGGATGTCCTAACAGTGGCGTAGCGTGGGGGGTGCAGGGGGGGCGGCCGCACCGGGCACAACATCTGGGGGTTAGGGGGCGCAAATCCACAGGTTAGGGGGCGCAAATCCATGGGTTAGGGGGCGCAAATTACTTGCATGGCCCCGGGTGCTGACAACCCACGCTACGCCACTGTGTCCTAAGGAAAAGTGGGACATTCCAGGATGAAATCAGAAATGGAGACAGCTTCTATCAATCCAAGACTATCCCTGGAAAATAGGGACACTTGGAGGTGTGAATTTCTCCTAATATTCTTGATGAAGTTTTGCCTAATATACACATTCATTGCAAGTCAGGTTTCTTTCTTGGTGTATTATTTTCACTAATATGCAGATGTCTATTCACACATTACCCTAGCATTTGCATTTTTGTACACATGACTTTGGTGGGGGAGCAGCATTGCAAAATTCAGAGAAGTGCACATATCAAGGGATGACTATGTTGTGGTTCACCTATTGTTTCAGAAAATGCAAATGCAGGTAGGTTTGTCTTTAAACGTGAACTGAAATAACATTTCTTCCCCATTCCTGACTGTGATTAGCCCTTCCTTAGAGACAAAGGTTAGCTCCCTGTCTCCCTGCCTTTCTTGAGGTATGTACAATGAAATAAAATGTACTGTAGAAGGTTGGGTTTGTTCCTTTTTTTGAAAAGAACAGGACTTCAAACCCCCTGCACACTTGCATTAGTAGAAGAATGTCACACCGAGGAACAATGCCAGCTTTTCTAGGTAATGCTTTGCTGGAAATCGTTCAGAAGTTGCCCTTTAAGAACCACTGTGATTCTCCTAAGGCTAGATTTCCCCGGGATTTAGCTTCCAGGAACAAGGCGACTCATCAGAGCAATCAGCACCCATTGGGGTATACAAGCTATTGGCAAATGACTTCTAGAGACCATCAAGCTGGCTCCAGCACTTGGCTCGAGACCCACCAGAAAGTTCAAATAGTTCTTGTTATTATTTGCAGATGCTGTTGGAGAGGCAAAGGGCATCCGAGGCTGAGGATTGGCTGGAGACGATATTGATGATGCAATAAAAAATCACTTTGTGAACTAAACTGCACTGGGAAAATGAGAAGGGGTGGGGTGGGAATAAAATCAGAGAAGATGAGGAACAGAAAGGAATATTAAAGGTGGGAAGACAAGGGTCCCACCACCACCACCCACTCTCCATGGACTTTTGCAAGGCCTGGCAATGGAAAGCAATGAAGTGCATAGACACACAGGGGGCAAAAGCATGCTGGGAATTATTTTTTTCAGGTCAGTGGCAGAACATTTGCTTTGCATGTGATTGGTCCCAAGTTCAATCCTCAACATCTTCACACAGGGCTGGTAAGACCCTTCTCTGAAACCCAGGAGAGCTAGTGTAAGTAATACTGAGCAAGACAGACGAGTGCTTTGACTCAGTATAAGGAAGCTTGCTTGTGTTGGAAGAGGGCATATCTCAGTTCTAGAGCATACGGTTTGCATGCACAAAGTCTTCCAGCTGCAATACTGAGTTAGGTGCACAAAGGTCTGACAGCATAAGACAGCTTCCGATGTTCCACCCTTAGAGACTGGGCACTAGGGCAGAGGAGAAACGTATATTTAAATAAGTCTATAATGGAAGAGAAGAACGTATGCAACCACCTCCTGTCGAATCAGACCATTGGCTCAATATTGTCTACACTGATTAGAAGAGGCTGTCCAGGGTTTCAGGAAGGGATCTGTGACTGAACCTGGGGCTAGCTTGCCCCTTGTTGAAGCAACACTGGAGCTCTGTGTTTCTAGGACATGGCCTGAGCTACCCTACCTTGCCTCACCTCAGTTTGCCCATTATCCACCTGATCTTCACCTTGCACCCAGCCTGAGTTCTGCTTTGCCCCACCCCAGAGTGGGACAACCACTGCTCCAGAGGGCAGAACGGGGCCTCATGAGCTTAAGTTGCAAAAAAAAAAAAAAAGGTTTCAGATGAAATTCTGATGGTAAGAGCACTTTGAAAAGGGAACGGATTACATAGAGGGGTTAGGTAGGATCTCCTCAACTGGAGGTCTTCAAGCAGAGGTGGGATAGGAGTATAGGAAGCTGCCTTATTCTATGTTAGACCATTGTTCCATCTGTTACAGTTCTGTCTTCATTGGCAGCAGCTTGCCAGGGCTTTAGGCAGGTCCATTCCTAACCCTGGCTTGTGATGACAGGGGTTAAATCTGGAACCTTCTGTATGCAAAGCAGAAACTCTGCCACTGGGATACAGCCTTTCTCCAAAGCACAACGGAACTTCTGCATACATTCAATGCAGAAAAAGATGGTGCATTGACCATCACATCTGTTAATAAGGAAATACCAGCATCAGGAGCAGAGTAAGAAGTGCCCACTTATGGCACCAATGGAAGCAATCCATTCTTATGTGTTGTTAGAATGGCCAGGGAAGGAGCAACAGTTGAGTTCATCCCAAACCAAACGACATGATTTGATAAAACTGACTTGCACTGATTCTTGGGATTCAGATGCAAGCGCATTTCAGATGTTGATCATTCTCCGCTGGCATTCAAAAGAAAACTCTCCAACTTTCCCTGCTGAAACTGATTACAAAACCTGATTGTGAGTAACAGCGCACTCCAGCGACCCTCCCTGAGTGTGTGAGTGAGATTTCTGCTGCACTGAATAGATCTGCTCTTCTGCTCCCAGATGCTTTTCAACTGGGTCCCGTTTCCGAAGCAACAGCAACTCCTCGGCTGTCCTCAAACAGAAAGCTGGGAATGATTCACAGAAGGATGGAAATGAATATCCCTATTCCAAACCATCATGCTGCAGCAAATGTAGCGTTCATTTGCCTTGCTGGGAAGAAAGGAATAAATTCAGAGAAATGGGTGCGGCTACATGCAAGAGGTTTGAAGGGTGAGGATGTCTTAGCAAAATGCCTGTTACTGTTATCAGCGAGATATATATTTTTAATGCTTACAAATTTTATTCTAAAGAAAAGAAAATATTTAGAACGGTATTCCAAAATATGCTGCTGCCTGTATCTAGATGAAACGAATGAGACTAATTGTAAAATGTAACCATGGTTATCAATATTGGCTCAATTCATGCAATCAAGTCTCAGAAAGTCCAATTCCCCGATACAAAATTGTGCTGTGAAACTTTGAAAGTTGCTTAATACATTATGAAAAGCGAGCATTTTTGTGTCTGTGTGTATCTACCCCATAATGTGAGAGGGCCATACATCATGTGGTCATGGCGACTCAAAAGTAACTGTCATTTCCAATAGCATATATATTGCCACATGAAATGTTGTGGATGTACCCTACAATTCTTGTAACAGAAAGTCCCCATAGAATCATAGCAACTGGACAAAGAAACAAAACCTACAGGTCCACTCCGCTGCTCATTCTAAGTCAGCTTAGAACCTTCTTACAACCAAGGGTTACATTCTTTTCTGGGCAATTATCTGAGGGCCACTTGCCTGTGGTGGATGAGGCTCATGACAGAAGAGGGCAAAGCCCCAAATGCAAAAACAGGAGGCTAGTTTCTGCGCACACTTACACAGCTCTCTTGATCCTCCATCAAGGAGACCTGTGTGTTTGTTGAGATTGGGCTTGTAAAATGCAAGGGGATGCAAGATATGCACATTGCTCCCTCTCTGTCACACACACACACACACACAGAGAGAGAGAGAGAGAGAGAGAGAGAGAGAGAGAATCCCTGTCAATGTGGTCCAGGCCACTCAGTGTTAACAGCAGAGAGCCAAAGTATTGTTGGAAGGAGGGGCAAGGTAGGGCAGGCACTCAAGGGAACAGGTTTTCACCAGGATGACATCATAGCTTATGGGCATTGCCCCATAAGTACTCTGGCCACCATATAGATAACTATGTATGGCCATGGGGGCGGGTATCATCACACTCAAGGTATCTTCAAATGCCAAAGGCTACCTGGTTCCATCTCCAGCATCTCTAGAAATAATTTAATAAGTAAGTATTATTGATTAATTGATTGATTGACTGATTGGATTGGATTTATTTTATAACTCCTGCCCAGGCTAGGAACAACCCAACCCTCCCAGAAACAGTTTGGGCAATCCTAAACTAGATGGGAACTGATGGGAAGCCACCTTTCATTCATATGCCTGAAACCTTGGGTCCCATGATGGCAGAAAGGGACAATATAAATATAATGAACATACAATACAATTATTAGTTCATTTATATCTGCTCAACCTTTTAGGATAATTCCTTAACAAAGCACTTCTAAAAAATAGTCATATCACTAAAGCAATAAAATCACATTGCCACATGATAAAGCAGCTCTAATGATGATGGTGGTGTTTTGCCAAAATCAGCAGCTAGAAACAAAGTTTTTGGTCATCGATAAATCAGCCTAAGGGCATTCCTGGAAATATAAACTTTCTTTGCATGCCGACAAAGTATGTATCAAGAGATAGGCATGCAGAATTCGCTGAGGATGCAAATGTCCCAAAAGTGGTTATAAAACTAAGACTGGAGAGCCAGGGCCTCTCCAGATACTGTTAAAATACATCACCCACCATCTCTGACTATTGTCCATGCTGGCTAGAGCTTATGGGAGTTGTAGACCTTTCAAGTTTCCCTATTTTCCAGGGACACCCCTGATTTAGAGAAACCATACCAGTTTCCGATTTGATCCCGTAATGTCCCACTTTTCCTTACGATGTCCATTCGGAGAAATGTTGGAGGGTATGGAATTGGAGTATCACCACAACTGGGGAGCCACATCCCATCTCTTTTCAAAAGCATTATTATGTATACAGATCCCTTAACTTGCAAAATTGCTTTACGGTCTCAATCTCAATCTCCAGGACCTCAAAGATGCTGATCTCTGGAGACTCCTGGAGCAGACTGCTATCAATCCCGACATCTGCATTGCTAGGGGAGAGGTGCATTGCTAGACATATGCTTTTCATGGAAGGCAAAGTGCCTCAAGTCAGACACTAACACCCCCTCGGTCATTCAAGCATGCATCTGTAGCAGGAAATCACAGGCAATGGCAGAAAGCTGGAAGGATGACACTGGTAGGATGGGACACATCAATGGGTTGTATAGTGGGCCTTCTCCCCTCCCCCCATGAGCACAAATGGGAAGGCTAGTGTAGACATCACCTTGCCGACAAAGATCCGTATAGTTAAAGCTATAGTTTTCCCAGTAGTGATGTATGGAAGTGAGAGATGGACCATAAAAAGGCTGATCACCGAAGAATTGATGCTTTTGAATTATGGTGCTGGAGGAGACTCTTGAGAATCCCATGGACTGCAAGAAGATCAAACCTATCCATTCTGAAGGAAATCATCCCTGAGTGCTCACTGGAAGGACAGATCCTGAAGCTGAGGCTCCAAGACTTTGGCCACCTCATGAAAACAGAAGACTCCCTGGAAAAGACCCTGATGTTGGGAAAGATGGAGGGCACAAGGAGAAGGGGACAACAGAGGACAAGATGGTTGGACAGTGTTCTCGAAGCTACCAGCATGAGTTTGACCAAACTGCGGGAGGCAGTGGAAGACAGGAGTGCCTGGTGTGCTCTGGTCCATGGGGTCAGGAAGAGTCGGACACGGCTAAATGACTAAACAACAACAACAACAAGTGTAGAACAGCTGGGAGACCAAAAAGATCATACACTCTTTTGAAGAAATAGGATGAGGGAGAAACCGTAAAAGCGTCAGATTGGGTCTGGGAAATAAGGGTTGAAATCCATGCTCAGCCATGAAGCTCAAAGGGTGACCTTGGGCCAGTCACTGTCTCTTAGCCTAACCTACCTCACAGCGTTGTTGAGGGGATTAAATGAGGAGGGGGAGAACCATGTGTGTCACCTGCAGCTCCTTGGAGCAGAAGGTGGGATTTTGAAGCAATAAACATATGCAAGAAAAGTGAGGTGGGGAGCAGAGAGAGAAACTTTTTACTGCTTTAATGGAAAGGTTGGGCTGTTTGGTGCAAATTGAACGGTAATCTCTTTCGGAAAAAGCCAGTATCGGCAGTGGTTTCGACTCTCCTCTCCAGTTGGTAAAAAGAAGATTTGAAGCTCCATCCACCAAACGCCGTGGCTCCCTGCTACCTCCATAGGATTGCAAAAACTGCTTATCTGAATCACGCCAAAGCCCATCACATCATTTCCAACCTCAGCCAGCTGCCACCAGAACCTGACAAGCAGGGCATAAAAGATGATAGACTTGCCTCCAACTGTTAGGCGACACCAGGGCTGCAGCGAGAGCCAGCAGCCCACAGATCGTTCAGCAAGTTACTCATTAACCCTGAGCTGTGCTCCCCTCAAATATATCTTCATCTTTTTGGCATATTTTAAAGGCATTTCTGGAAGGTTAGAAGCATGCAATGCCGCAGTGCAAAGAATGGGAAGGCGTACCCCCGACTTTGGTTCAGGGATTCGATCTTTGCAAATCACAAAATGAACTGGCCTGACGGCTAATGTGTGGATTGGAACTCAGGGCAAGGAACCAGATGGCACGTTCACGGAGCATTCACAAGGATTTGTTGGGCGGGGGATTCGATGGGACTGGCCATTTTAATGAGCTTTTTTTGTTTCTGATTTGCTTGTGAGGAGGTTAGAGAACATTGCAAGACAGGAGATTCCAAATAAAGATTAGGAAGGGGCTTTCTGATGACAGTGGAATAACTTGCCTTGGAAGGTGATGGACTCTCCTTTCTGGGAGATTTTTAAACAGAGGTAGGAGGGTCATCAGCAGGGATTCTATTGTTGTGATTCAGGGGCATTGCGGGGGGTTGGACTAAATGGGTCCTTTGAAAATAATAATAATAATAATAATAATAATAATAATAATAATAATAATAATAATAATTTATTTGTACCCCACTCATCTGGCTGAGTTTCCCCAGCCACTCTGGGCAGCTTCCAACAAAGATTAAAAATACATTAAAATGTCACACATTAAAAACTTCCCTGAACAGGGCTGCCTTCAAATGTCTTCTAAACATCAGATAGTTGTTTATTTCCTTGACATCTGATGGGAGGGCGTTCCACAGGGCAGGTGCCACTGCCTAGTTCCCTGTAGCTTAGTTTCTCGCAGTGAGGGAACCGCCAGAAGGCCTTCGGCACTGGACCTCAGCGTCCGGGCAGAATGATGGGGGTGGAGATGCTCCTTCAGGTATACTGGGCCGAGGCCATTTAGGGCTTTAAAGGTCAGCACCAACACTTTGAATTGTGCTCAGAAACATACTAGAAGCCAATGTAGGTCTTTCAAGACCGGTGTTATGTGGTCTTGGTGGCCAATCCCAGTCACCAGTCTAGCTGCCGCATTCTGGATTAGTTGTAGTTTCCGGGTCACCTTCAAAGGTAAAGCACATTTGAAACTCTACAGGTCTATGTATATGGCAAAGCGAGTGTTATCCCACACTTCCCAGTGCATTTCCTTGTCATTTTCCTTATTACAAAAGTCTGGTTTATCGGAGAAGCGAGTCAAGTTTCACTGGGCGACCTGGATCTGTCGGTAGCTGATGGAGTCACACCCAAAAGCAGCAACAGTCGGGAAGCACCCTTAGCTTTCAACTGGCCTTCCCAATTCCTGAATGTTTGAACACAGTTCTTCGCTCAAATGAGTTTTATCCCAATTAATACTAAAATGGGTTATAGATTTTGATGCAAGGTGCTTATAAATGCCAGTTTTGAGGGGCAACGTCTCAATTTCTGCTTCTGTGAGGATCCCTCTTCTCCATAGCTGTCAACGTTTCCCTTTTTTAAAGGGAAATCCCCTTATTCCGAATAGGATAAAAGGGAAACGTTGACAACTATGCTCTTCTCCACCCATTGCAGATTAGTATTAAAAAAAGAGACAGTGTGGTGTAATGGTTAGTGTCGGTATTTGGGAGACCAGGATTCACATCAGTTAACCTGGTATTTATCTCACTTGCTTTTCAGTGCTGGGCAAAATGTCTCCATTTCTCAGAGTTTTTTCAATGCAATTTTTCTCCTGCTGCCGTTTTTATGCCGCTTTTGTGATTTTGTGGCTCTTAGCTTCTTCTTTTATTTGCATTTTAATTGTTCCATATATATATATTTGTAAGTCACCTTGGAACTATAATTGGAGGGGGGGGCATAAAATACTGAAAATAGTAAGCAAATGGCACAGGCCACCTGCCACATATTTGCTTCATTTTCTATTGCATGAACATGACCAAAACCAAATCAGTCCCCTCCTTCTACCCCACCCATCCCATGACCTACAGCACTATTGATTGCAAATTGCCTTCATTGCTTAATCCAACAACTTAGCCTAGCAGTTAAAACTGATCAAAGATGATGCTTCTAACAAACTCATTCTTAAAATATTTGAACATGGGGGGGGGGAGTTATTTTCCTCTTCCAACAACAAACAAACAAACCCTCTTCCAGTTCCTTAAGAATGGGGAAGGAATTTAATTCAGTCTTCATTAAGCAGCGAACGTACCTAAATCACTCTTACTGAAACTCTACGCACATCGAAACACAGCCATCGTTCAATACCCACAACTTCTCCAAATTTCACAATGCGTACAAAAATGCATATAGTGGCTCAAAACATGCATAGAGACAAACATGTTAGTACAGTGGTACCTCGAGTTACATACACTTCAGGTTACAGACTCCGCTAACCCAGAAATATTACCTCGGGTTAAGAACTTTGCTTCAGGATGGGAACTGAAATCGTGCTCCGGTGGCATGGCAGCAGCAGGAGGCCCCATGAGCTAAAGTGGTGTTTCAGGTTAAGAACAGTTTCAGATTAAGAACGGACCTCCAGAACGAATTAAGTACGTAACCCGAGGTACCACTGTAGAAGGGAAAGCGTACACAATTGCACTGAGGTATGGAAAATGGCTCTGCAAAAAATGTGTGTATTAGGTGACAACTTCATGCAGAAATGTTAATATTGGGGCGGGGGAATAACTGATTCATTTTCATGTGCCTCTTTTTTTTAAAAAAAGCACATTGGCATTGTGACACGGGGAACTGAACCTAAGAGTGGAGAAATGGGAGACTGAGAGGGAAACGGAAAGAGAAAAGGAGAGAGAGACCCATAACTGTGGTCTCCGGGGTCCACAGTTGCCTGAAATTTAATTCTGCAATGCCTCTGCTCCTTCCCTGCTTTCTCTGCAGATGGATCAAACAGGGCCCTGCAATAACAGATGAATCACACTTAACCCCTCCTTCCCACCCACCACCCCTCGACTTGCTTCAGCAAGCCGCTGTCTTTGTCCTGCACATCCAGTTCAGCGCATACGGGCTGTGCAGAAAACATACAAAGCTGCCATCTGGAGGTACCCTGAGAAACTAAGTCCCTCTCCTGATCCTTTTAAATAAATCCCCTCTCCCCCTCCTCCTCCAGGTCTCTCTGCCTCTCCCTTCCCTCTGCTAATAATGCTCTATCCTTACATAACACCTTTTGTCTGGGACTTGCCGCAAGCGGGGATCAAGAGCAATGGCATACACCCCTGCCAACCGGGAAGCTGTTTTGCCACGATGACAAGGCTAACCTTAACTAAC
This sequence comes from Podarcis vaucheri, assembly GCF_965113315.1. Taxonomy (NCBI): domain Eukaryota; kingdom Metazoa; phylum Chordata; class Lepidosauria; order Squamata; family Lacertidae; genus Podarcis; species Podarcis vaucheri. Next base: position 5,329,972 of record NC_138749.1, read on the forward strand.
TGAAGCCCATGGTCATCTCTCCGTCGATTCGACAGACATGTGCCGGGTCCTTATGCAAACCGTCGCAAAAGGATTCCTCCCAGCGGAGCAGCAGGAGGATGCATGGAAGGGTTAAATGCTTTTAAACCAAAAATTGCAGGGTTCAGATCTGCCCCTTTGTGTCTTTCGCCTTGAATGTGGCATGCGATGGAACATAGCAAGCAGCCTAGTACACGAGTCAGACTATTGGTACATCTAACTTGTCTAGATTTCAGACAGGGTTTCTCCCCTAGCTCTACCTAGAGAACCTGAGATCTTCTACATGCAAACCAGGTATACTGCCTCTCAATGAAGCCCTTCCTTACTATTATGGGGTTCTGTGTTCTGAAAAGCTCATCAACCGGCACAGTCCAGTTGCACTTTCAACAATACTCACAGACACAGATTCCTTGTGATGTTTAAAGACCTCAGAAACAATGGAGGTCACAGCTGGGGCTGACACTGGGATTTCAGCATTCTTTTTCCACCACAGGCTCTTGCGATTCCAGCAGGAGTGCAAGGCCCAGAAGTTTGCGAAATCCCAGTAGCTGTCACCAAGCAACAAAGGGCAAAAGACTTGGGTTTTATTTGCTTTCAGTTTGGTGCTAACTTTTCCTGTGCTTGCTTGTAGAATGCAAAAGCTGCTTCTGCTGTCTTCTCCCCAATGATATGCATATACAAATTCCTGCCCAAAGCAACTATGATTTCTTCTTTTATTCTTGATTTATACAATAGGGAGCATTGGAGAAATGCCCTTACCTTTGTGAGGTTTCCATGTACATCTAAAATGCACTTACTACATGTGCTGGTCCATTCAAGGCAACATGCCAGCAGTCAATGACCTGAGGAGGCCAGTGCAGATGGTGCACATTTAAAAATGACCAGGAGTGCTTAGAAAGTTGCCGCAGGTCAAGGGTCTTCCTTGTTGTTTGTGGACAGTGTTGAATAGTGGCTGGAGCATCAGCTAGGGTTCTAGTCCTCACAAAGCCATTAAGCCTAGCTCAGCTCACAGGGTTGGTGTGAAGATAAAATGATGAGAGGGAGAACTTTGCGCACCACCTTGAGGTCTTTGGAGGAAAGGTGGAGCACACTCATTTAACCTGTCATAATATACCTCCTCTCTCTAAAAAAGCTGGAGGCAACAAAACAATAGAAAGTCATGCAAAGATATACAGTGGTGTCCCGCAAGACGAATGCCTCGCAAGACGAAAAACTCGCTAGACGAAAGGGTTTTGTGGTTTTTGAGCTGCTTTGCAAGACGAATTTCCCTATGGGCTTGCTTTGCAAGACGAAAACGTCTTGCGTTTTTTGCAAGTTTGTTTCCTTTTTCTTAACACTGTTAATACAGTTGCGACTTGACTTCGAGGAGCAACTCATAGAACGCGGTGAGGTAGCCTTTTTGAGGTTTTTGGTGATTTTTGAAGCTTTTCCAAAACTTTTCCGACACCGTGCTTTGCAAGACGAAAAATTTGCTAGACGAAAAAAACTCGCAGAACAAATTAATTTCGTCTTGAGAGGCACCACTGTATCCATCAATGCACGTGTTAGTTCCATCACACTCTAGTGTGTCCCACAAGGGGGCTTTCAGAGCTTGAGCCTAAATGGCTGGAGTTAATCAGGAGCAGATATCCATTTGTGCTGAGCACAGTGACACCTTACCCCACCCTACTCAGTTGGCCCAGCAAACATTGATGGGGGTTAGGGAAGGAAAGATCAGGCTATTACTGCCATGTGTTGGTTTCAGATGCATTCAGTCACCTAGCTATATCTATTTATTTTCGCAGAGTTTTTAATAACGTGTCAAAACCTTGCATTTATATTATACAATTTTGCATGCATTTATGCACTTGCTCTGAATCACATGGTTTTTTTGTATGCTTTTTGGTGAATTTCCCTCTAAAACACATAAGTTTGTGTGCATCCCCTCCCATACAAAAAATGCATGTGCATTTTTAGACCCATAACTGCACTACCAAATTCAAATAGTAAGTGCATAATCTGATCAATTTCATGCTGAACATAAATCCAGAACTGGTGGATTACATAGGTTTGCTTGAAAATATACAGTGAATGAATTTCTGTGTTGTTGTTGTTGTTGTTGTTGTTGTTATATCCTGCCTTTTCCCCAGGCTGGGTCTCAAAACGACTTACAAATAAAAATACAAAACACGGATAAAATTGAAATGCTAAAAGTACTGGAAAAAAGATCATTAAAAAGTAATTTAACGCTACTAAAATTAAAACAATATAACGGCACAAATCTACTGAAAAAGATGAATAACAACAGCAGTAAAAACATAATAGCACTACTCCTTTCCTTAAAAACAGTCAGTTCCTAAAGGTCTGCTGGAACAAAAAGGTATTCACCTGCCGATGGAAGGACAACAAGGAAGGAGCTGGCTTGACTTCTCTAGGAAGTTAGTTCCAAAGTCTGGGAGCAGCCACTGAGAAGGCTGTCTCCCGTGACCCCACCAAACATGCCTGTGAGGGTGGAGAGACGAAGAGTTTTCCCTGAAGATCACAGGGGCTAGGTAGGTTCGTACGAGGGAATGCCATCTTTGCAAAGTCAGAGACATCCGGCATCTGAATATGAGTTGCTGGGAAACAGCTTCCATAAAGTGCTATTTCATTCATGTCCTGCTTGCGGACTTTCCAGAGCCATCTAGTTTGCCACCTTGGGGAAACAGGATGCTGAAATAGATGGGCCTTTAGTCTGATGCTTGTATTGTTCTAATGACTCCAGTCCCAAAGCTACCCATTCAAGCAGCCAGTGAGAGCCACCACATAGAAAGATTGTAATGGGTTCCAAGTCAGTCTGCGGCATTGCCTGAGCATCAACCACTTCCTCCCTCCCTCCCTCCCTCCCTCCCTCCCTCCCTCCCAGACTTATCTCCAGAGCCCCTCATACCATAGCTACTTAAGTACCATCACTGTTACAGACACACCTTTCCAGATAATCAATTCCAGTGATTCCCTCCATCCCAAAATAGTTCTTTCCCACAGCTGCCCCCAACAGGTGCTCCCTGAGATGACTATTGCCAAAACATGAGACAGGGGTTAGGAGGTTCTGCAGTGGCTTCCCATCTTCTCTGGGCCAGGTTCAATACTCTTGTACTAGTGTACAACTTAGTTCATGTTTCAACTTAGTTCATGTTTCACAGCACGGCTCGAGTTCATCAGTGAGATCGTATGAGTGGTTTTCCCATAGACCAAAAACACAACTGTGTAGTGAGCCCCACTCTGTGGAGTTTTATCCCACTAGGAATCAAGCAAGCGCAGTCCCTGCCACATTTCAGAGGCTAAGTAAAAATGTTTTTACTTCAGGAGGCCTTTGCACTATGGACTTCTGTTTAAACATTCACATATTGTATATTTTATTTTTTTCCATCAGCCGCTTTCAGTGGGCTATAAATTTCTTTAAATAACAAAGGAAGAAATCAGCCTTGCATCCAATCCCTAGCTAGTGCACTTGTTCAAATAAATAGCTTTACAATAGCTTTCTTTTCTGTCTCTCTCTCTGCAAAAGCAAGCACTTTCATTCTCCCGGTCAAATTAACAAAGAGCGTCATGCAAACTGCCTGTCCAGGACAAGTAGCAGAACATCCCAGTCAACAAGGGTTAGTTACAAGCCACCTAGCCTGGGCAGCTAAGGATACACGTGAGCTGACTATACCAGAAAACTAAAGCAAGATATGAGCAAAGTATCCCAGAGAATTAGGGTAAAACATGAACCATCCTAAGCAGCCAGAGTACGACTGTTCAAGCTGAATGGGGTAACCGAATGAATGCAATGATGTGCTGAGATAGGTGTGGATTGCTGAAGAGGGAGTAGTTAGTATACTGTAAAGCAAGTGAGCCTTGCTATGATGAGATTTATCTGAGTATAAGGCAGTCAGGATGCATATTGTAGCTAGTTCCTTTCCCCCATGAATAATAGCTTGCATAACAGTTCCAAACTTATGGTCTTGATCGATAGGACACTGCAAACTACAGATGCTTATGGAAGTGCGAAACCAAGGGAGGGGACAAGTATTGTTTGAAAATCCAATTCATTTTGGATCAGGCCTTTGGGCTGTCTTATATTTCTGTTTTCACATTTTCGGGTGGGAGGGGGCTGGCAAGAAAGCCAACATCTGCCTCTTCCCACTCTAACTTAAGCTGTTAAGTTAGAGGGTGGGGAGAGCTTCAGAAATGATGTCATCCTCCAGTGTCTGCGGTGAAACTGGGCAAAATATTATTATTTTTTTAAAAAACCCAACTGCTGAGAAAGAAAGGAAGGAAGAATGAATGAAGGATCTTTTTGCTTCCAAACGGGCAAGGGATAATAAGCAGGGCTTGTGAATCTTCCATGGGTTAGCTTTCAAGGAGTTTCTAGCCCGGACACAATTGGCTCAGGAGAAAGGTATCTGTGTCTCCTGCAGCACTTCCAAGGAGCACTTCAAAACATCGTTACTTCACCATATTATTAGAAGCAATCAATGCAATTAATATTACATGTGGGCAATTTTGTAAATTCTGCATCGTCTGCCCTCCTTGAACGTTACCGTCAGCAGTCCCTTTATATACACGGACTGGTGCGGCTGGTCAACCAAACTATTGATGCTATTAATAATGAACGGCTAAATGGCCACCTTTGGGATTGGATCTTCCTTAGAACGCCCGCAGATCCTTAAAGGAACACCGCCGGTACATTTATCACCTTACGGCTATTGCTGTTGCAGGTAAGGTAGTGTTGCGATACCCTCCCCCTCCTCAAAAAAATAAAAATAAAAATCTTTAACTAGCAACTGTATCCTTCTCATTTCCAGAGCTTCAGAATCATCCCCTCCTTTCCCTGCCCCTAAGATGATCAGCCAATTAAAGTCTGGCACAAAAGTAATATAATCGGGAGATTCCCACAGATCCCAAGTGATAGATTGCTTGATGATTTCCTTCTCGGTGAAAGAATGCACGGTTTTATAGCACTTACAATTACCTGAAGACTGCTTCGAATGCCACACTGCATAAGACCAACAAATAAATTTGTGCATGCATTTGAAGAGCAGGTTGTGTATTGCTATTGAGCTCCACAGCAAAGGATGGGAGAAAAACATTTTTGTGCATATGTGACTTGGGTCTTTTACATATGTCTCTCTCTGTGTGTTTCATGTGTGTCTACATTCAGAGGGGGGGAGAGTGCCAGAATATACAGTCGATCCACAGATCGTCTGAAAACTGCAAAGCTTTTGGGCTTTAAACCTGCTGCTGACAAAAACCTCACACAAAGGTCCAGATACCCACAGCGCTGTAAAAACGGCCAGGCTAGCTTTGAAATTATCCTTTTCCCTGGACCCAGACACAGCACACAAGGAAACCAGACATGGATTAATTAGGTGTGACTGTATCATTAAATTAGGATAATGAACAAACAGCTACGTATCACATTCGACTTGGCATGTAAGGCTCTCCAGCAGCCTTCAAGTCACCTGCCACCTTCGCACAGAGCGGAGCCTGCAAAATCCGCTTCAGAAAGGAGCAAAACAGCTGCATATCCCTTAGCACCAGCGGGACGCACCTGTACCTGGAATACTACTAATGCTCATGTGTGGGGGGTGAAAGTTCTTAAATATTTTATGGGCCAATATGCATATTTTGCATATCTACATTTCTTCATATCTCTACAGGTGCCCATTATGGACACACAATCATGTTTTTCTCTCGTGTTTCTGGAGCTTCCATGAAAACTATCGGAATGAAAAGGAGTTCTCTTCCAGTTCTGCAAAAAGGAACAGATTTCAGATCATGATCCATTAATATAGGAGTGTTGCTTTGAGTGTGACATCATGTTAAAAGATGACAACATGCGATGTCCGGTACCCAAGCAATCACAAATAAGTGTAAAAAAAAAATGTAAAATCTATTTAGTTTTAAGAAGCCGGCTGTGGGCTCTTGAGCATGCAGGGATCAAAAACTAACTTCAACAGTATTAAATCCAGCTTAATTCGTGATTTAAGCTTGAAGTTTGCAAACTTATAAACATTTCATGGAAAGGATGAGAGAGAACTGTCTAAACTTTAATGGATTTAAGCATTCATATGTGAATATGAACAATCCTATTCTCATTACACCAATGTCCCAAATTTCAGTGCTAAACAGGGCAGACACCACATTTAGAACATTCATGTAGACAAATATTTCATCCCTTATGTGTGTGTTTCCCCCCCACTCAAAACTATATCTGTATGTGGCACACGCTTGTAATTTAGATGTATGTAGAGTCTGGATAGGTATTTGTGGGTGACTTTGTTTTCCCATTGTTCCTGCAGTATAAGCCACACAACCTACAGATTATTTCAGGTGTTAAATGTGTGGGTAAAATCTGCACGGATTTGCAGTGCCTCTTTTTAAGAGCCCAAGAAGAAGAAGAAAACTTTACCCAAATTTTCCTGCAGTTTCCTACCTAGGTGAATTTGATATATTTATGTAATTATCTATTTTTGATATATTCCCTAGTTTTTACTGTTAAACTGCAAGTTTGCCTATTGCACATGGCACATAGTTGTATTTACTGGGATTCTGTCAATGAAAAATACCATATCTAAATGTGCATAATTATGCATAGGTGCACCATAACTCTACTAATGAAGAGCAGTTCCATATATGCATTTTAACTAGTATATGTATATATGAAGTTAATCGGAACAACATTAGCCTGGCTAATAAACCTTTTGTAGATTTAGAGTTGAAACAAGTTGCTATAGACACAGACAGGCAAGGGCATACTGATGTTACATGAAGTTATGGCTCCAAATACCAACGTTTGTCTTCCTTTGCCTTATTTTAGAAATGTATTTTCTGTGCTCTTTCCTTTCCGATAATTTTGCTGGGAAATCTTTTGCAGAATTGCCTTTAACTGGCACCTACGATGTGGCAGCCTCACCACCCCACCCTCCCCTAAGGCTCTGGTGGCTACCCTAGGAAATAGTTAAAGTTTAAGCAAAGGTTGCCCATGCTCAAGCAGAGAGGAAGGAATAAATGCACGACGATGAGGTAGATCGAAATTGGTACGCCTCATTGGCCAAGCTGTCGGATATTTCTAATGCATCTGAAGGCTTCGTTACTAAGAACCTGCTAAGTATCTTTAAAACCTTTGATCTGTAGTCAGTCTTAACGAAGGAGACAATTAATTAAAGGCGAGCAACCTGCAATAAAGTTGCATTGTGGTCAGTTTATATACACTGTCCAGAACTGGTTCACTGGAGTCATTGTCAATTAAAATCTTGCTGGAGTCCAGTTCATTATCATTTTGCCTCCTCCCTCACCTTGATCAATATATTTTGGTTGCTCCGTCTTGACAAACCTAACACAATGTCTATATCTATATGTCTCGCCATTCATTTTGCCAGCTGATTATGATTTATTTTTAGCCGCTACATACGGTTGGGCACTTTATTCAAGAGGCTTTGAGTTGTCATCCGTCTTTATTTTAAGGAGCTGCAATAATAAGACTTCTCTCTCTCTCTCTCTCTCTTTCTTTCTCTCCCCACCCCAGAGAAGATGTCAGTTGTGTATAATGAATGCACAATAAAAAACCGCATTCGCCTGCAAGTTGCATCCCAGCAGTGGCACCAGATGACAAACACAAACAAATGTGAAGTCCAGAATGACACCCTTTCTTTAGCTCATGCCAGGCACTGCGGCAGCAAGCAAGCGGAACAGCATTTAGGAGGAGGGGTCAAAGACTCCCCCTCCCCTTCGAACAGCATCCAATCGTATTTTTGTATATTTGTATGGCTATGAAAGTTGGATAGAAAAGGTCCGGGCTGAGTCAGACCAAAGGAACACCTTTCTCTTTTAACTTTCAGTCTAGCCAGTGACACAAATCTAAAAGTAAGCTTTACCAGTTGCCGCAGAGTTACTACATACTTTTGTTGCAAGTGAAATTCAAGGTGGATTCATCTGGCCTGTCCAGGTGAAATATCTTGAGGCATTTAGAAGGGCACAAAAAAGCATTTCAGTACAATGGAGTTCCAAGCATAAAACAGGTTCTTGGCCCTCGAAGATTCACAGCACCAGCATCTCTAAAAGGAGAAGTTTCTACAAATAAATTGTTGGGCCCTGTTAAAGTTTGACTTTGCTATTGTCAAACACTGCCCTGAACATGCCTAAAGATCTGTGACAACCAGAATAATAATGGCCACACAGGAATCCAAGAAACCATTCTGGTTCCCCTTCAAGAAGATTTCCAAGGAATCAGGAGCCTGATCCAAATAATTATAATAAGCGGCACTAACAGATGTTAGAGTAAACATCTGTTTGTAGAGAGGCATCTGGAAACCACAATTCGATGCACGCTCATCTATGAGCAATGATAGATCCAGACAGGCAGCTCAACTGATGCTTAATGGAGTGAAGCCATCATGAATTGGGAATGGTCTTGGCTTATGTGAGTTATTATGTCATACATATATAGCAGAATTTATTTGAGTTTGTGAGCTGCAATTTCTGGATGTGCTTGTGACACCACAAGAGTGAAACCAATGGCCGTAATGGAAACCTGGATCCCTCTCTTTGTGGCTGCACAACTTCCTCTGGTAGACTGAACCAAGGATGAGGGTCACTTTGCACCTCTAGGTCCACTATGAAGGCTGAACAAAGTGGTTTCTCTATCTGTGCAATTGAGCTCTTAAGCCAGAATCAACAAGTAGTAAGATGTGAAACATTTACCATGACCACAAGAAGCAACTGTAAAATCTCAAATCTAAACTCTGGTACAATTCACAGATACCTCCAGTTCAGGATAAAACTGTTGTTTGTCTGGAGTCAATGACTGGAAGTGAATGTACTGGACACTGAGGTCCAGCGCCGAGGGCCTTCTGGCGGTTCCCTCGCTGTGAGAAGCCAAGTTACAAGGAACCAGGCAGAGGGCCTTCTCGGTAGTGGCACCCGCCCTGTGGAATGCCCTCCCACCAGATGTCAAAGAGAACAACAACTACCAGACTTTTAGAAGACATCTGAAGGCAGCCCTGTTTAGGGAAGCTTTTAATGTTTAATAGGCTATTGTATTTTGTTGGAAGCCGCCCAGAGTGGCTGGGGAAACCCAGCCAGATGGGCGGGGTATAAATAATAACAATAACAATAACAATAACAATAACAATAACAATAACAATAATAATATACCCCTTTCCGAAGATTACCAAACTGTTGTTGTTGGCTCTCAGCTGATAAATATGGGATTCTAGCTCAACTGCTTTGGAGTCATAAGCCTCTCTGCAAGCATAAGTATTCATGGAGCACATTCAATTTCTAAAAGCAAAAGACGTCACAGCCTTCCAAACTACCACTTCCAAACCAGCATTGGGAAACATGACTGCACCTGTCAATGAATAACAGGTCAGAGTTCCTGTTACTTCTTCCACAGATGTCAGGAATGCCCTTGTCTCAGTGTTATCCAGTTCTCAATGGACTACCAACTAATTCTTGCCAACTTATTGCCACAGTCAACAAAAGTATGGTAACTCCCCCACACCCTTTTCATGGAAACTACTTTGCTGCATGTCAACAGCTTTCAGCAATGTTGAGTAAGTCACTGCAAACTTTCTTATACTTCTTATTCTCTGCATTATTGTTGTTACACTTTCCTCCCCTTGTAAAATCCTCAAAGGAGGAAACGATAGATTAAAAATCAATAATACAGAAAGGAAGTGTGATTAAAACAGCCCGAGACTTGTTATACTAAAATTAGCCCAGGAGCAAGTTAGATTAAAACAGAAAGACCCCCATCTTTCATCCTGGAGTCTAATAGGATTGTGCATCTACATATATCACTACAGAAAGTGTTTTGCAAAATCAGGGCCTAATCCTAAAGTCCTAGTTGATACCTTTCCTGAAGAATGGCTTCCCTAATTATCTTAAATGGAAAGATTTATATAGGAACAGGCCCTTCCTCAATATCCAAGTGCGAGGACACGAGAGGCCCAACATCTGTAGCCAATTGCTGCAGTGATTATGTCTCTAAAGTATTTATATTCACAATCAGAATTGTCATCCCTTGTTACATCCACAACCAAATGGTCTGAATATTCCTTCTTTTCCTTTGATCTCTTCAAGGTACAGGGAGGCAATTGTCCTGTTACCTGTCTCCTCTGACGTGCCCATGTTCTTCCGCCAATAAGAGACATTGGAATGTGGGCTATTGTGGAATAACAAAAAATAATTTGAATTTCTCCACATCTCTGAGTCAGAAAATATGTTTATGATATCCAAATAAAACACCAGAGAACATGCTTCAATTCATCTCCAAACTCCCTTAGAGCAATAGGCATAGCTCTCAATGTTGCCCCTTTTTAAAGGGAAATTCCCTTATTCCGAATAGGATTCCTCACAAGAAAAGGGAAAAGTTGACAGCTATGGTGCCAATAGGTCTTATGTGAGGGAGAAAATACGGGATAACTATTCATTAAAGTAGAAACTTTAAACAGACACACACACAGACACACACACACACACAGCATGCACCGGGATACCTTTAATATTACTAGAGTGATTAATGCAAGGGTGAGTAAGAATTCAACATTTATTTGGAATACTATCACAAATAGGTTTTACTTTTGGCAGGGTGAGGCAAGGAAGCTCTTCATTTGCCATTCTAAAAAACAAACAAACCCACATACTTCCACATTCATGGGTATTGCGATTGGAGAAGGAAAATGGATTATTATTCCTTTGTCATAAAACTAACCCACTGTGGTTTGTTGGTTTAACAGTTGGTTCTTTTTGGCTGCAGGTAGATTGCTACCCCCCTCCCACTTTGATGCTGTTTTGTGTGTGTATGTGTATTCCCTCTTTGAAACTCGATCTGGATTACAACCCAACTAAAGACTAAGCAGGTTGCTTTCAGTCACGCAAGCCTTATGTTTCAATTATGGAGGCATTTATTCAACACCTGTATTTAGCTGTGTCCCTTTCTGAGTACATTTTCATTTCCCCAAGTCTTTTTTTATCGCTCCGTACAGTGCATCTTAATTTAACAATCATTGCACTTCTAAATCTCACAGCTAACCTGAAAACTGATATTGCACTGAGGTTGAACAAAGCTTTAATTCACATCTGTCTCTCCCACTCTGGCTTCTCTCTAATAAAAGAGACTATTGTGAATTGGGTAATTTGTGGACTTATAAGACCAGGTGTTTTCGACTCCGAAAATGACCTATGTTTCTGAGAAGGGAAATAGACAACAGTTGAAATAAACTATTCTCCCCCTTATTACCTCTTTTTAGCTATGTATATTTACTGAATGTGAGGTTTCGCCTTTTATTGTGGGGGTGGGGGAGACACACACCCCACCATCTTGGTGATGGATAGTAACAATTTTCCATGAGCTGCATCGCTCAGATGAGACTTGAAAGGACACCCTATCTTTCAGGGTAATGGAGTCCTCAATGCTTATGATCCTTCTCACAACCCTGCTTTTAAAAGCCCATTAAACCCTGTGTATGTGTGTCTGTGTCTGCTAAATCTCACTACCAGATCTAGCCTGACTTCCTAAGGACTATCAAAAAACGATGGTATATCCCAGTTAAAAACGCACTGCGGGCCTTGGTTACGAATCAAGCATGGATAGGAAGAAATACTATTGAAAACCACTTGGGATGGTCCTGTTTTGATTTCATTCATTTATAAATATTCGGCTTAAATGCCACTTAATTGGCCTTAAATTATTTCCAAAGATAACACATTATAATATGTCTGTCCTGAGAGCACTAACCTTTATGCCTCTGAGTAATTCAGACCTAAAACTAAAACAGATGCCTCTGCTAAGCGTGAATTGGGTGGGGGAGTTGTGAATGAATTTGTTGTCAGTGCGTCTGATTAGCTAACTCGCTTTGTATGTTTGTATATGTTGCAAAAATGGGTGGGATGGCTTGAGCTGCCAAGACGTCTGCCTGTCAATGATCTAGATAAACTGTGAACAAAATCCCTGCAGGGGCTACCTTCCTCAAGTACTTTCCTGCCCCCTCAAAAAAACAAAAGGAAAAAGAGTACAGCGCTATGCCGATCTAAGCCGAATCAGCACTTGACACACAGATTATATTTTATCTGGAATTTGCATAGAACTACCAGATCTTAAATTTCATTTCACCTTCCTAGAACCTGAATGAGAAGGACAGATCTCTGGTGGGAGTTTTTCTGTGCATCTTTAAACTAGTTATGCCCATTTCTTTCTCTCTTACTATGCTGCTGACAATGGGACTTAATCCCCAGGAAGTGGACAGAGTCCCTTCTAATCTAGGAGCAAGCCCTGTTGAACTCAGTTGGACTTCCTTCTAAGAGGATCTGTTTGATTGCACGGCAAACTATCTATGTGAGACCTTTTAGCCAAGGCACAACAAAACCCAATGGTGTGCGTGCGTTCACACACAAACACAGCCACAACACTGCACTCTGAAGTAACTCGGTGGATTTCAGCACACTTACCTGCCCTGAATAAGTGACTGTAGTCTAATACGATGTTTAGAGGTTCATGGCAGGCTTCATAAACAAAGCCACTTCTCTCAATCATTCCATAAGCTATTTCAGTGAGAGACATACCTGCCTAGGGAGGTCTGCAAATAAGTACCGCTAGAGGTATTTGTCCCTGCCTCACCTATGGAAAGCATTTTCTTCCCACTACAGGATGTGAATGAGCAGAGAATAGTATAGCAACCAGAGCAGACGAAGGAAGGAAATTGTATGAATTCTTATGGTTGCATTAGTTTCTGATTTAAATGCAGTCATGAAAAGAGGGAGGCAGGGGGAAATGGTAAGATAAATATGATCCTATTTCTCCAAGCCCTGTCATGCTTTTTGACTTTCCACTAATTAACCAGCAATGGCAAGCAATTCCCCCCCCCTCACAAACACACACTAGGTAGCCAAAGGCACATTTTTATCAGGATTAGTGAGCAAATCTGTAACATCACAGAGGACTCTTCTCAGATGGGCTAAATCAGGCCAGGAGTTTCAGCCCTGGGTGCCTTTGGAAACCACAGTAAATCCTCCTGCCGTGCCATATGAATAATGAGAGGGATTGGGTTGGGTTGGCTGCTGTACGTTCCCCTCGCTGCTCTGAGAGATTAAAAAATGAACCTGGTTACTAAACAAGCTTGTACTTATGCAAATTGGCCTGAAGGGCTTATACCTTGACACTTGGACAGTCCTTATGATTCACCTTGAAATACAGTAAGATGCCGAGGAGTGAAAGTTAAGCATGCCTTGAGCAAGACTCTGCCCTAAAACTAAGCAACCCAGGGAAGGCAAACGCTTAACGGGGAGAGTGGGATGGAGATTCGCTGAATGAAAGAGGCGCAAGTTTTCTGGATTCTAACAAAGCCCATTTAGCTAGTTTCTCTGGCACTTCCTATCCCTTGAGGTCTGGGTGGGTTACACGAAGCACACAATAAAATAGCCTAAAACTAAAATCATGCTAAATAAATGATTTAAGAAACCTCCTTCATCGTTAAACTGTTAACATCTGACTACCCAAACCTAGACAAAAAAGGACAGGTATTATCTATTGGACTTTCATCTGTTCAGGACTCTTTGTCATAATTATAATATGTGTGCTTTCTTAAATGAAAATAAAAGAGCGATGAGCCAACCATTAAATAATAAAAAAGATCCTTGAATTACACACACATACTTCTCCTTCTTTCTTCCCTTTCAAGTAATCTCCTGATGTAGAATTTGTATTTACTTAGAAAAGCTTTATAAACTTTCCGTGCATCGATGGTAGTGGAGAACAACCACCACCCAGAAAACAACAACAGACATCGCCCAAAGGGGATGAAGCTACCCATCAAATCTACACCTCTCTTATTAAGCCTCAAGAACCCCACCTTCCAGAAAGCTTGAATGGATGGCAAAATAAGATTCTGGTTTGTAGTGACTGCAGAGGAGAGGGGGGGTGGCTGTAGTGATGGAAAGAAAGGCAGTTGTCAGTTGCCCCCCCCCCCAGTTTCTCCTGTGCAGCATCCTCTCTCCCTTTCCCTTCCCCCACCCCTTTGCAACATCAACTCTTCCTCTTTTAAAAATAACTTTCTATTTGCATAACCATCCCCTAGCGGATTGGGGGCATGAGGGGGGGGGATTCAAAACGTGCCATTAACTTTTTGAAGATTTACTGCTGGACACACACGGCTGGCTTAGCACGTTGGGAAGCATTTTTCTAGGATTTGAAGTGGGAAGGGAATTCTGACGGCTAGATCCCCAGCCCAGCCCCATGCACTTCTTCCACATTTTGGTTCTCCCTTATTGAAGTTTCCCATGTATTCTACATTATTACTATTACTATTTTTACCTCTTCTGAACCGAGAAGTGGAAAGGCAAACCCATAAGAGAAAAAGCAAACAGAGAAAACCCCGAGTGGAGCAAAGCAGTTCTTCCGCCGCCAGACTTTATCTACTTGCTTATGCCTAAACCAGTCCTTTAGGTCAATCGCATCCAACTTATTCACTTCAGTCCCACTTTTCAGGCAACGCGATCGATACACTGGCATGCCTTTCGCAAGCCCTCTCCTCACTCCCCACCCCCCAAACAAACATACACTTCCTCCCCTTTTGTGGTCTTTAAACTACACACCGAAGCATTGCAGGGGAAACCCGGGTGGAAGAAAGGAGAAGGGAAACGCTAGTGGACTTCCATCCCAAACCCCCGCGAGTGAGGAAAACAAGAAGCTGAAGAAAGGAGCAGACGGGTTCCACAGCACGGTTTCCCACCCCCCTACTCTATCCCTCCCCTCAAAAAAGGAAACTCTGATCACCGTCATTAAAAAGTTCCTGAGCTCCCCTCTCCGCTGCTGACCCAATGAGGTATACCCCCACACCCCCGTCTCCAGAAGTGGATGCCTGAACAGCCCACACATGCTTCGCTCCGGATGCATCGCTAAAAACCTCTTCTCCCCTCTCAGTAATTCTCCTCTCTTTATCTAGCTGGCTAAGTATACAGAGACACACAACATTGCCGATTTCTTTCTTCTTTGGGATTCCACGGTGAGGACTTCTTAGCAAAAGAGCAGAAAATCCTAACACCCGTTCCTTCGCTCTCTTCCTCTCCCCCCCCCCCCGCCCTATTAATTTCCCCTCTTTTCTAGGGTCCGCCGTTGTCTGGTCTGGGACCGGCTGCAAAATAACCACCACCTCCCTTTCTCCGCTTCCTTCCCGTCCACCCACCTACCCAACGCCTCTGTGTTTGGGCAGAGTCCGCGCAACCCAAATAGCAGCAGCTCGTTTCAGCACCACGAGCCGCTGGACAGCTCCGTCCATCGTTTCCCATACACCCTTATGGAGAGTTGCGGTCCCTCCCTTCGTTTCCCTGGTGGGCTACATTTGTGCTTAAACTTCCCCCACCCTGGAGATCAGTCGGATCTATAAGAGATCAGCCTTCCACCACCCCCACCTCCTCTCTTTATGGGCTTCCAACCTAGCAGGATCTGCCCCCCACCAGACCACCTCCTTCCCCGGACTCTCCCCTCCTCCAAGCCCCTGCGAATAAGGGGGAAAGTTAAGAAGCGGACCTCACCTTTGTGCATGCCAGTAAACCTGTCCTTCAGCACCGTCAGTTCATAGATCTTTCCGAACTCTTCAAAGAGAGGTTTCAGGTCCTTCTCGTCCAGGTTGCGAGGGATTTGCCCAATAAAGAGCTTGATGGCATCGTGGTCCTTCATGGGAATGGTGGATGTGTTCCCTGGACTGTGATTTAATCCGTTCATGTGCCCGTTGGTGTTGGGGTTAGTGTGGTTGCTACTGAGGCTGGGATTGTCTGCTTGTCCGTTTGCTAACGTGGCCATCTTTATATACATAGAGAAAAATCTTCTTTTCCTTTTTTTCCCACCCCCCCTCGCTTCCTCTGTTCCTCTCTCCCGCTCCCTCTTTCTCTCTCACACACACACTCCCTCTCTCTCTCGCACACATACACACTCTCACACAGGAACACACACACACACTCTCTCTCACACACACATTCACTCCACCCTCTCTCTCTCTCTCTCTCTCTCTCTCTCTCTCTCTCTCTCCCGCTCTCTCTCGCTCTCGCTCTCTAGGTCTGAACTGATTTTTTTTAATACATTGAACAGCCAGGATCTCTGTCCTTTCCGTTTAAACAGGCTGGATCGGTTCAAAATGCCAGTGAGGCTGGGGGGTAGGGGGCGGGAGGGAGGGGGAGAGGCGCGCGCGGGGGTGGGGAGGGACGGAGACCAGGGGGGAGGCGGGTGGGGGCTGGAGGGGCACTTTCTTTCGCTTTGGTTCCACCGAACCCCCTCGCCCCTCCTCTCACTTCACCCCCACCCCACCCCCACCCCCGTCTGCCTGCCCAGTGGTAGATTCCAGTCCTTGCCTTGGCTATAAATAGCGTCAGGCGCATGGTTCTTTGAGAGAGAGAGAGAGAGAGTCAATGTCTATTGTGGTAACCGAGCAAACGGGGAGCGGTTGCATTTTGCAGAAGCCAAGCGATTTTTCGTAATTTTTTTTCCTTAATATTTTTTTATGGGGGGTAGGGCCGCTCCCCCTTCTTTTTGCATTTCTTATTTTATTTTATTTTTTTAAAAAAATATTATCCTTATTCTTATTTTCCAGCTTCTGCAAACCCAACCATCTCGACTTTTCCTTCCAGTAATGGCTAGGAAAAAGAAAGCCTTTTGTTTGAGAAGGAAAAGCAGAGAGAGACAGAGAAAAAACAAAATAGCCCAAATAAAACGAGGTTATGCTGGCGAGGTGTTTTTTGTTTTTGTTTTTTTAAAAAACTATTTAAATCAATCTCTCTTTAGTTTTTTTTTTTTTTAATATCCTCTCTCTCCTAAAACATTGCTAATAAAAGAACTACAGATATGAAGGCAACCTGGACATCAGAGGTCTTTTCTTGTTGTGGTGGTGATATGATAGTGAAAGTGGTGATTGTTATTATCCGTGTCTTAGCTATCTCCATTTGTGTCTGTGTTTCCAATTCTGTCTGGGCTGTTAATTATTTTTCCTTCAAATTAGCTTGGCATTTTTTTCCTCGGCTATAAGAGGGTGATTTGGGGGAGGGGGAAAGGGGGCTGTATTACAGCGGGGCTCCTTTCCTTATAAAAGGTAAAAATTCTACCCTGAACCGTCTCGGTGCAGTTTCTTGGGGGTTTTTTTATTTTGCTCATTGATAGGCGAGTAAACATTTTCGCTCCGCTCTCGCAGTAGGCACCAGGTTTCTTAAATGTTTATAGGAACAATGCATTATACTTAATTAAGTCACACTGTAATAAAAGAAGTAGGATCTCTCCCCCCCTCCCGCTCCAACCCACCGTCCTCCTTCCTCACTGTTGTTATTGGGGGGGGGGCGGGGAGGGAGAAGCAGGCATCGGATTAAAAAAAAATACAACATGTAGCTCAAAGCAATTTTTCTTAGCTTTAAATGAAATCTCGCAGAAACATCTGGTGGCATAAGCTTCTACTAGAGGCAGGGAAAATACGAGTGTGTTGAGAAAGGAGAGCTTTTGCAGCCTGCAAGTTACTCTGTTTAGACAGAGAGAGAGAGAGGGAGAGCTATATATAAATGTTGATTAGTTGTTTTGTTCTAGATTATATATATATATATATGCACACACAATATTTTCAAGTGGATTATCTTCTCGTTCATAAACGAGCTGCAGAAAGCATCCACTTTCCTAAACAAATTTATGAACATCGGTAGGGGGTTTATCTGAATTTATTAAATGCATTTTGGATATTGATTTAAAGTACCTGCCTGCAGCTTTTGAGTAGGGTGGGATTCTTTTCTTTTCTTTTCTTTTCAAAAAATAAATGGTTCAAGTGACAATTTCCAGACAGGTCGCTGTCTCAGTATCTTGCAACAAAAACGACGAGAAAGAGTCTTGGGACACCTTAAAAGCTCGCAGATTTATTGTGGCACCAGCTTCTGTGGGCTACAGTCCATTTCATCAGAGACATGAAGCGTTAGCATGAGTTACAGGTATACATGTGTGTGTGTGTGTGTGCACGTGGTTTGGGGGGGTGGTTAATTAAAGTGATGCATCCATTAGGAGAGAGAGAGAAGGTATTGCTTTTAAATCATATTTAAATCAACTCTCATTTTTCCAGCCTTATGTTTCATAAGAATATAATCTCGGTTCCTTGTACACCAGTGTACATTATATCAATGAGGAGGGGGGGCAGTTGATGAGAAGGACTAGGAGTGCATTACTTTAAACAGAAGGGGCAGTATTGTGGAAGGCTAAGGCTGATAGTCCTTTTGCACACTTACGTGGGAGCAAGCCTCATAGACCCCCATGAGACTTACAAGTAAACTTGCTTAGGCGATGGTGGGTTGATGAAATGTTTGTTTTCAAATGTCCTATTGATATATGCACGTTCCTTTAATATGCTTGCCTTTAAAAAGAAAACAAAGTCACGGGGAGGTTGTCTCTTCAAATCTATGATGCCTTAAATTGTCCTGGGCTGAAAACCATACCTAACTGGGGTGTGATGAGGCAGAGGAAGAGTCCAGCTTGATCTTATTGTGACAATTATGCTGAAAGTTTGCAGGCACATGGGCCTCGCAGAGAGAAAAGACCCTAGCACCCTTGGCAATTTTGTGGTTAGCAAGCAGGGCATGAAAATATAACTTTCCATGAATGTGGCAGGTATCTGTAAGGGAGCCCTGAGGTTTACTGGCCAATTTGCTTACAGCACAAACACACAATTTCTATAGGGACCCAACTTTTCATGCCCCAGGTTGCATTTTTGAGCATACATGTGGAGTTTCTGTGCACATACTGGTTTCTGTGCAGTGCTTAAATTGGTTTTTCTCTGGAATACTTAGCAGGTACTCCCAGGTTATGCTACGGGTAGGCTGCAGTTCCTTTGGGTAGATTATGACTTACCTCTGGTGAATTCTGGACACTAGTTTAAGGTGTGCATGAAAGCTCTCAAGAACTATCTATGCAGCAAAGCAGCCACAGTATAAATAAAAGTTTTTGTTAACTCAGATATAAATAACGGACTTTAGAAGGGAAGTAAACCAGGCAAGAGTCATTAGTTCCCTTTTCTTTTTAACTGGATATGGGGGGTATCTCTGTATATTTCGCAAATGGCTTGTGCATTGTGTGTCTGTACGTATCTCTGCGTTTATTATTTCCAGTGTGCAAGTGCCTTTTTGGCAGGTGATTTGTAATAATGCAAGGCAGTGACATAAAGTGTCTAGTGACCAGTAATTGCAGAAAATGGAAAAGGTTACAAATTCTCAGAGTGCCCACATGACCAACTTGGGGGATGTTCATTCATTCTGGGGCAATTTGGTCATCTGCTATATCCTGCTAAATGATAATGGGATTTATTATTATTTTTTACTACACAACAGGTGTAGCAATCACATTCCACACAGAGATTTTCCACTTTTACTGTTTGGTCATTTTGTTGTTGTTGTTGTTGCCTGCATCAATCTGCGTTTGATCCTAGGCATTTAAATTAGGAAGGGGGAGAATATATGTTCATTTTGCTGGCTGAAATAAAGGGAATAACTTTGTTTTCCATGGTGCAAAGAAAATATATGCGGAACAGGAAAGGGAGACCTTTGGAATGAAGGATGTTAAACTCAGGAGAACAAACATCTGGTGAGACTAGAAGCTAGCCATTGGCCGGTAAAATGAATGAATGCTAAACACCCTTTTCCCCCAAGGTCTCCATCTCCTGTATATGTGCTCAAGGCACCAGCTATTCTAGCTGGACAGCAACTGGAAAAAAGGAGGTTGATGGAAAGAGTCATTTGATTCTGGAAATACTCTTTTGATCATTTCCGCCGTGTGTTCTAATAGTTTTCCACTGTCGGGAAGCATTTGAAGAAAGAAATGAGAACTTGTAATTATGGATGTCCACTGTTTTAAAACATGACAACCCCCCCCCCCAAAAAAAAACCCCAACAACTATCATGGAACAAAGCAATCAGAGTTTGTCTGGAGAAAGGCAGCGTTCTGTGCTAACCTGCACATCTAGTTGTGTATATATAGCCTATATGAAATCAGAGCAGCATTCCATGACTTAAACCCCTCAAAGGTCCTATGATAACCCCCCCCCCCAGGCAGGCAGATGCATATACACAATGAGACTCTCTTATTTTCATTTTTACTCAAATGCTGTTTTTTAAGTGGCGTTGATTTTTTTACATTTTTAACACTCCCCATCTAATTCTCTAGGCAGAGCAAATTATGAAAATGTACTTGCAGTTGCTTAGCGTCTTTGAGTTGCAAAATGCATTTTGATAGATCTTCCTTTGTTTGTACATCAGTGTTCCCCCCCTCCAAGAATAACTGTGTGGCATTGGAAGGGGGGGTGATGGAAGATCCATTGACACATTGTTGTGTGATTGAAGTACCTTCACGATTCATGTAATTGGTTAAAAATGCTGCTTTTCTAAATTGTGGACACCTGGTTCTCTGGCGTAGGATGTTTAAGGTGGGAAACGTGGATCCTGCCACAGCTCCAAAGGGAGGTAAGGTTCAGATGGGCCCTATCCTGCTACAGTGCATACTTTGCCACAGCTCTATGTAGCTAGGCAGGAATGTTGAAGATAGGAAGAAGAGGAAGGTAGTGTATCAAAAAATTAATGATATATGTATGGACAAGGGACTGAGGCTGCAGAACCAAAGAGGGAAACTGGAAGTGTGTTTCAGAATGGTATTCCATAAGCTCCTTTCCAAAAAGTCCTTGCTCTCTGCTTGGGTCACCCTTTGGCCTAGTCTTTCTGTAAGCAGAAATATATCTGTACCTAGAGGGAGGACAAATCTTTCCCCTGGACAAGCGTCCCTGTTAGATTAGCTTTCATGATGTACAGCCGTGTGGTTTTAGGATCCATTTATGCCACTGACTAATTACTCCAAATTCTGCATCCTGTCGTATCTGCTGGCTCCAGGTGTTTCTCTCATGAGGACTGGGAGCAGGATCCTCTCAAGGCACTGTCCAGGACAGTTCAGTGCAGTGAGGTTGAAGTAAAGCTAATTGCAGTGTCATTTTAGGGCTCCGTGACATAAACCCATCCCCATGTCCCCATCTGCCTCCACGCCGCAGTTGCTTTAAGCTTCCTTTCCTTTTTCTCGGCTAATTGGTTTGTTGAAAAGCAAAAGGGGGAGGAAGGAATAGGCTAGGAAGCCTATTACAAGGAAGGGCTGCAACTTGGGGCAGCAGTTGAGAGCAACTCAGCTAGATGGTGTCTCACTGCTCACAATTCTGCGTCATGGTGTGTAATTTTTTTTTCTGGGCAACTTACTGGCCCACTGGGCGTCATTTCTTCTTCTTCTTCTTCTTCTTCTTCTTCTTCTTCTTCTTCTTCTTCTTCTTCTTCTTCAAGTCCATTTTAGAAGAGGCCACACCCATGCAAGCTTCAAAGCTGGGGCTAAACAAATAATAATCAAATTTTGGATTGGGAAATTGAAAACAGTTCTAGAGTTCTGGAATTGAAAACATGTGCTAAGTGATTTCTGATGGCTCATAAATGGTGCTTGATAGCTGCTATTTTGAGGCTAACACTGTTTCTGCGTTTGTTTCTGTCCCGCTTGCTGAATCCGTATGCCCGTTAACAGGTAGATAATGCAAAAAAGGGGAGAATTCCCAGTACTTTCTCTTCACAAGGAAAACTCTCTTTGTTTAGGCTGTACAAGACATTCTAATCCCCTATTCCAAACCTCTCCAGGTTTCTGAACCTTAAAAAGATCCATTGTGTATTTATATAGCAGAACTAAAGGTCTAGCTCTCTGTAAGGATCCAGTGATACCCTCCAATAATTTAGGAGATCTAGAAATGCTTGAAGCAGTTGAGAAATGAATAGACATCAGCAAATGTTGTGATTGAAGATATTGCCATTCCATGCTTGTTAGTAATTGATATTTAAGCTGAAAAATCAAAATGACAAAAATCCTATATCTGAGCCTATCAATTGAACTAATGTATATATTTCATATTCAACAGATTTCTACCACACACAAAAGTTTGCTGTGGTACAGAATCTGAAGCTGGCCAATAATGCTGGCCAATGACTTCAGCTCAGCACCATACACGGCTAAATCGTAGTGAGGTCTAATTTCATCCCATCCTTGTTTAACCATGTGATGTATTACTATGTGTATCATTTTTTTATGAAATTATTTTTCATCAGCCTTCTATATATGAAGAGGGATGTGAACTCTCATCCACACTTATATAGGAAATGTCCCTGTGGCGCTGTGGGTTAAACCACAGAGCCTAGGACTTGCCGATCAGAAGGTCGGCGGTTTGAATCCCTGCGACGGGGTGAGCTCCCATTGCTCGGTTCCTGCTCCTTCCAACCTAGCAGTTCAAAAGCACGTGAAAGTGCAAGTAGATAAATAGGCACTGCTCCGGTGGGAAGGTAAACGGCATTTCCGTGCACTGCTCTGGTTGGCCAGAAGTGGCTTAGTCATGCTGGCCACATGACCCAGAAGCTGTACGCCCGCTCCCTCCGCTAATAAAGCGAGATGAGCGCCGCAACCCCAGAGTCGGCCACGACTGGACCTAATGGTCAGGGATCTCTTTACCTTACCCTGCCTCATTTGCACAAAAATTTCCAAGTACTGGGAAGGACACGCAAGCATGGTCCCCAGCCTAAGTTATGCTCCTGAACTTAGAATAACAGAATCATAACATTGTAGTGTTGGACGGGACTTCTTCTTCAGGGTCATCTAGTCCAACCCCCTTCAATGCAGGTCACAGCTAAAGACTTCCTGACAGATGACCATCCAAACTCTGTTAGAAAAACCCTCCAATGAAGGAGAGTCCTTTACCTTCCTAGGCAGTCCTGGCTCCTGAGTAGTTCCCTAGAATTGCAACTGATAAAGGGTCTGCAACCTCCTTGTTACTTGACCCAATTCAAAGCTTTTCTGATTCCATGAAGAACCCAGAATGAATTAGGACCCATTGGCTACTAGCTACAGTGGGCTAAGTTCTACTTTCAGTGATGGAGGCAATAGTCTCTGAAAATCAGGTGCTGGGAATCGCAGGTGGAAAAAGTGACTTCGTCCTCGGGTCCTGCTGGTGGGCTTTGCATAATGAGCATCTGGTTGGCTCCTGTGATAACAGGATGCTGGACAAGAGGGGTCATTGGCCTGATCTTGTGTCCTTACGGTGTGGATGGGGTTTGCGATGTCGAGTCACCTGGTTTTATTCTTACAAAGAAACAGATCCAGCGAGTGTAAAGTTTTAGGCTCTTCATGTTTCATTGATTTATCACATTGTGTGGGTTTCCTTTGTATCATTATGTGACCCACCCTGAGATTGCTTGTGATGATATAAGGCCTGGAGAAATTGTGAAACTTCCACACATGCATCTCAATATGATGCACAATAGCTAAAAACAGTTTAAAACAACACAGCAAGCAGCAAATCTATATGTTTTTTTTAAAAAAGCAATCCAAAATAGACACGCATTGCAGAGAATCGTTCTTCCAGCTGGGAAAACTTGTCAGAACAAAAATGTATTCAATTAAGAACATAAGAAGTGTCTGCTGGATCAGACCAGTGGTCATTCGAGTCCAGGGCTTTTTTTTTCCCAGCCACAACTTGCTGGAACTCAGTTCTGGCACCTCTCATCCATCTCCAGCTGTGGGTGCAGAGCATCTTGGCAGGAAGCAACTGTTTCCAGAAAGTGCAAATAGCAGACTCCTATCATATCTTGGCAGGGATGCTGTTCAACAGAATAGGAGCAGCCACACAGAAAGCCCTGCTCTGAGTTCCTGTGGAGTGGGCTCCTGGTATATTTGTTGCTTTCAGAAGCTGTCCCGCAGACCACAGTGACTTAATGGGTCTATAAGGGATAAGGCACTCTTTCAAACACATTCTCAACCAAGCAAACAGCACAATTATTTTTCTATATCCAATAGGAGCATAACGTGCCTGGAAGAATTTGTGATTTTGGCACCTGATCCTAGGCACGTCTGTGCAGAAGTAAATTCCACTGAGTTCAATGAGACTTTGCTCCAAGGCAAGTGTCCACAGGGCAGCAGGCTTTAAAATAGATATAATTGAACTGCTAACAAACAATATTACCAAGGGGGGTGAATAGGCAGAAGGAAAGGAGCCAGGAGCATTTTCTTAACAATGTTGTTTGTGTGCCATGTTCGGACATTGGGGGAGGCATCCTCAGCCAAGGGCACGCTGATCGGTGTTCTCGCTGGCCACCCCTCCCTTGTGGAACCATCTTCCCTTGGAAGTCTGCCAAAACCCTCGCCTCTTTCAGAAGCATTGTAAAACAATTCTATTTGGGCTGCCGTTTTGGAAACCCGGCATGAGCTAGCTGGGGTTTGTACTGATGTATTGTTTTCTTTTTGCTTTTAGAGCTGCACTGGAAATTCTCTCCCCTGTTTTGATGCTCCTGTTTTGGCGGAGTAGAAATGCGTTCCCGCAAATGCTCAGATCGGGCAAATTACTGCCTTTCAAACAGTGATTGTGTGTGGTGGTGGGGAGAAATCTGGTTCAGTTTGCATTGAAAGGTAAACCTACCTGAATTCTCACTTTCCAAAATGGCACACATACCAAACCACCCTTTGAAATTTTCACTGGCTTTTACAGCGCAGCTCACCGGCTAAGTCATGTGTGCATCAATGCATATGCTTGGGTAAAATGTGCATGAAAATGCTTAGTGAAAATAACAGAGGGGAAGTGCACCCTAGTAGGGGAAATTGCTCTGCAAAAATGTGTACACTGTTTGCAAAAATGCAAACAAAAATGTGTATTTTAGGAGAAATCCACAATGAAATGCTGATGAGGACTTCTTTTTATTTTAAAGCATGCTGATATGGAAATGTGGAGAACTCAGGATGTCATCCCTGAGGGGGGATGGCATCGCCGCCTGCCCCACCGGGCTGCTTGCCATGGGGGGTGCCCCTCTGGAATGCTTACCCCACCCTCAGTCCTGTATACCTGAAGGAGCATCTCCACTTCCATCATTCTGCCCGGACACTGAGGTCCAGCGTCGAGGGCCTTCTGGCAGTTCCCTCACTGCGAGAAGCCAAGTTTCAGGGAACCAGGCAGAGGGCCTTTCCAGTAGTGGCGCCTGCCCTGTGGAACGCCCTCCCAGCAGATGTCAAGGCAATAAACAACTATTTTACTTTTAAAAGACAGCTGAAGGCGGCCCTGTTTAGGGAAGTTTTTAATGTCTGATGTTGTATTGTTTTTAATATTTGGTTGGAAGCCGCCCAGAGTGGCTGGGAAAACCCAGCCAGATGGGCAGGATATAAATAATAAATTATTATTATTATTATTATTATTATTATTATTATTATTATTATTATTATCCCTGCCTGCACATGTGTGGAGCAGCTAGCTCTGCCTCTGGGTCCAAGAGGACAATGTAGACGAATACGCAAATGGCTTTGTGTTTGTTTGCAAAGCATGTATAAATTCAGAGGGAAGAGGAAGTACCGTATTTTTCGCTCTATAACACGCACCAGACCGTAACACGCACGTAGTTTTTAGAGGAGGAAAACAAGAAAAAAAAATATTCTAAACGAAATAGTGGATATATGATTTTTGTGATTCATGCTGTGGCCACAGACATGTGATCTGACAGTGATTTTGGAGTAGCCCAATGCAAAAATCCTGAGGATCCATGTGGATCCATGCTTTGTAACCACAGAGGAGGGAAGGAAGGAGAACCATGGATCCTCTGCTCACGACTGCAGAAGATCCCCCCGGCCACCTGCAGGCATTCGCTCCATAACACGCACAGACATTTCCCCTTACTTTCTAGGAGGAAAAAAGTGAGTGTTATGGTGCAAAAAATACGGTAATCTGGGGCACAGCAAGAACGCTGGCCGTGTTGCAGTTCAGACATCCCAGATTCAGAATGCAATGGTCTTCTGCCACCACTGGCCACGTGTGGTGCTTCCATTTCTTGCACATGTAGCAAGCCCAGCCCTGCTGCATCTGGGGGCAGTGCTGCACATTTCGCTGAGAGGGACCCTGAATGCTTTCCCTGACGGCATGATTCATTTGCAAATATATATATATTTGTTTAAAAAAAAAAAAAAAATCCGGCTCAGTTCTACTGGTTGTGTTTGCCCGATCTTTTTTTATCCTTCTGTTTGCTACCAATGTTGCTACCTGCATCTGGATCGTATTACTGTCAGAGAGGCTTCTCAGTTGAATCAGAAACTGTATCCATTGGATACACAATGTCAAAAATGGAATAAGGATATAAGCAGGATGTCTACGTAGATGTCCGCACGCCTCCTCAGCTCAGTCCTGCCAGTCAAAGACCAGAAGCAAGGGTTTTAAAGAGAGCTGGCTCCAAGTTTCAAGGTTCCTTAGTTATGCAGTTCAGCACTTTCTCCCGAAACTTAGTAACTATAGAACACTGTGCAAACCAGTGGTGTAGCGTGGGTTGTCAGCACCCGGGGCAAGGCAAGTAATTTGCGCCCCCTAACCCGTGGATTTGCACCCCCTAACCCGTGGATTTGCGCCCCCTAACCCCCAGATGTTGCGCCCGGTGCGGCCGGCCCCCCCTGTACCCCCCACGCTACGCCACTGGTGCAAACGTATGTTTAAGGCAGGCATTGTCCTTGCCCCATCTCCAACACAAAGCTATCTTGGCTAGTCCTTTTTTTATACAACATCACCCAGACACCTACTTCTTTGGTGTAGTGGTTAAGAGTGTTAGTCAAAGACCTGGGAGACCCAGGTTCCAATCCCTACTCAGTCATGAAGTTCACTGAGATTGTAACAGGCCCACAATCACCCAGTAAGCTCCCATGCTAACCACTACACCACATTGTCAGCAGGAGGAAGTCCCCAGCACGAACCATATCTCTGCTGCAAAGCTGCCAGGAGACCTCAGGCATTTTCTCACAGCCTTATCTGCAGTACAGAATTAAGAATATGCATCTACCCTTCAGGATTATTGTATGGATTGTGAAGTAAGATATTTGAAGGCACCATTTATGATTTGGAAAGTGTGCAATGTCAAGAGAGATGTTGTGGTTCCCTCTGAACGCCAGTCGCTGGGGAACATGAGTGGAGAGAGGACTGCTGCTCTCAGATCCTGCTTATGGGCTTGTCATGGGTATCTAGTTGACCACTGTGAGAAAAGGATGGTGGTCTATATTAGCCTTAGGTTCAGGTAGGGCTGCCCTGAACCCAAAGGGTGCTCATCAATGGTTCCTCTTCATCCTGGAGAAGAGTGACTAGTGGGGTGCCACAGGGTTCTGTCTTGGGCCCGGTCTTATTCAACATCTTTATCAACGACTTGGATGATGGACTCAAGGGCATCCTGATCAAATTTGCAGATGACACCAAACTGGGTGTGTGTGTGTGTGGCTAACACCCCAGAGGACAGGATCACACTTCAAAACGACCTTGACAGATTAGACAACTGGGCAAAAACAAACAAGATGAATTTTAACAGGGAGAAATGTAAAGTATTGCACTTGGGCAAAAAAAATGAGAGGCACAAATACAAGATGGGTGACACCTGGCTTGAGAGCAGTACATGTGAAAAGGATCTAGGAGTCTTGGTTGACCACAAACTTGACATGAGCCAACAGTGTGACGCGGCAGCTAAAAAAGCCAATGCAATTCTGGGCTGCATCAATAGGAGTATAGCATCTAGATCAAGGGAAGTAATAGTGCCACTGTATTCTGCTCTGGTCAGACCACACCTGGAGTACTGTGTCCAGTTCTGGGCACCACAATTCAAGAAGGACACTGACAAACTGGAACGTGTCCAGAGGAGGGCAACCAAAATGGTCAAAGGCCTGGAAACGATGCCTTATGAGGAACGGCTAAGGGAGCTGGGCATGTTTAGCCTGGAGAAGAGGAGGTTAAGGGGTGATATGATAGCCATGTTCAAATATATAAAAGGATGTCACATAGAGGAGGGAGAAAGGTTGTTTTCTGCTGCTTCAGAGAAACAGACACGGAGCAATGGATCCAAACTACAAGAAAGAAGATTCCACCTAAACATTCGGAAGAACTTCCTGACAGTAAGAGCTGTTTGACAGTGGAATTTGCTGCCAAGGAGTGTGGTGGAGTCTCCTACTTTGGAGGTCTTTAAGCAGAGGCTTGACAACCATATGTCAGGAGTGCTCTGATGGTGTTTCCTGCTTGGCAGGGGGTTGGACTCGATGGCCCTTGTGGTCTCTTCCAACTCTATGATTCTATGATTCTATGATGTTCTTGCCTTATTTCTAGCACTGGGTGGGGATGGACAGGGTTAATCAACCCCCCATGCCCTGTTTAGCTACTGGGTCTGAAGCTGAGTGACACTCTTCCTTGTAAATTAAATTCATTTCAAAGAGAAGCACCCATTTCTCATTTAGCTGTTTACCCATTCTTCCTACAACCTTAACTGCACTGAGGTTCCATTCTCAGGATCCCTCTGACTGCTACAATCATGAACTGTGCATGTCCCAACTGTTTATTTGGCAACATATTTTCATCTGCAACGTATTTGGCCAACTTCATTGTTTTCTCTCTTTCTGGAGATTATGATGATATGGTTTAAGAATCCTTAAGGCTGTGATTCAGAGGTGTAAGGGGGTGTTGGTATTTGTATCTGGTTCTACAGAATGCTAATTTGACTTTATTGACGTTATTAGCTGTGCTGAGGGAGATTATATAGGGACTCTAACTTACTATGTCACACACATACAATATATATGGGCAAGAATATTTGAGGTCATTCCTAGACTATCAGGGAATAAGCTCTGACTGTTAAACTGATGAACTGGTTCATTCAGAGGCAGCCTCTGCCCTCTTCAACCTGCCTTGCCTTATTGACTTCTGATTTTCAAAACTACAAAGTGCTATATTACAAGAATAGCAAAATCAATGGGACATGTTAACTGCAGATAATTTGGTGTTTAATCTATTGTTGACCAGCTCAGAACACCTTGAAATGGGGTGGGAAAGTGAACCAGATGGGTCAAATAATCATAATTTGTATTAAAAAGTGACAGGGAGGCAGATTATCATTAATAATGCTTTTCAGCTGGACCCATCCTTATAAATATTTGAGCTAGGGCAGTCGCTTGATGAAAGGAATCTTCATTGATTAATTGGCATGACTTTTTGGTGATGGATGGATCCATTAATCAATTGCATTTGCAAAAGAGTAAAGCAGTAGTCCTGGCAGGGCTGGTGTAAGGAAGTGTGCCTCACGAGCCTGCCATTGCTCATTTTAATTTATTGTTTTGGAAAAGTAGGCTGTGCTAGACCCTCTGGGGCCATGATGTCACCTCACAACATCTCTCTGAGAAAGAGTCCTCCATCAGAGTGAGGAATTGTGAGTAAGGTGGCCCTGGGGAACACCTGTGCTACCACTGCTTTGCAGTGGTGTCAAATACAGTTCAATGTATCACAATGTCAAGCTGTGGCAGGTGACTACTAGAGAGTTGGACTTTTCAATGGTGGTATCCTAGATATAGGGACGCGGGTGGCACTGTGGGTTAAACCACAGAGCCTAGGACTTGGCAATCAGAAGGTCGGCGGTTCGAATCCCTGCGACGGGGTGAGCTCCCGTTGCTCGGTCCCTGCTCCTGCCAACCTAGCAGTTCGAAAGCACTTCAAAGTGCAAGTAGATAAATAGGTATTGCTCCAGCAGGAAGGTGAATGCCGTTTCCGTGTGCTGCTCCGGTTCGCCAGAAGCTGCTTAGTCATGCTGGACACATGACCTGGAAGCTGTACGCCAGCTTCCTCGGCCAATAAAGCGAGATGAGCGCCACAACCCCAGAGTCAGCCACAACTGGACCTAATGGTCAGGGGTCCCTTTACCTTTAGGCTGGATATGGAATAATCACTCTAGGGAGGATTGCCTGGGGTCTACTTTGTCGCCTTTTAAACCTTCCCAGGTGTTTACATCTTGAAATCCCTTAATGTTTTTTTTAGATCATTTATTTTATTTTATTTTATTTTTATTTTTATTATACCAATAGTGGGTCCAATGTGCTGTAAAGGGAAGTGAGGAACAGATTGGGCTGGACAGTCTGGGGAGGCAGCCCAACTAGGAGAAGGAACACTCTGGCTGTAAGACTCCACTGCCTTGTAGGACATCTTCAGGAGAAGAAAAAGCTAAGGAATAAACCCTAAACAGTGTTGAATGGTTTCTTTAAATGTAAAGGTTCATCATTGTTCCACCCGATGTGCATGTCTTTAAGGGGCCAGAGCAAGCTAACGAGACCCAGCTTTACAGCTGTGAAACATAGCAGGTGCTGCTGAGTTGTATTGATTAAGCTGTGTCAGCAATTGGGTGTAGTATATAAGGAGCAGCACCTAGCTCTCCCATTACCCTGGGGGATGGGTTGGTGGTTGGGTCATGGTTTGTTGTTGATGTATTTAGTGTAAATGGAGTTTTTGTTATTAAAACCTTGTTTAAGTTATTTTTGAGTCCCTTTTTAATGCATGGTCTTCCCAGGAATCTCTCTGCAGCGCTACTATACTACAAATAGCCAACAAACAGATCAGGAGAGGAGTCCCTAAGATGGTTGAATGGCACCTTGTATGCCTCCTTCCTGCAGCTCCTTCAGACAAGATAGTGCCAAAGGTGTTGCTTTCCTTTCCTTCGTAAACTGGGGACAGCAGAAGCTTGGGCGTGTACAATGAGTTTTCATACCTAAGGCTCACCCAACAAAGGGGGGAGAATTTTATCGTAATCTTTGGCTGGGGATCCATGAAATGCAGCTGTTTACAAGCCCAGCATATTGGAGGAATGCTTCTCATATACACTGGAATTAAAAACACACCTGTTGTCATAATGTGCTTAATTGGTTTACAGATCTTCTGTTGTTAAATTGAAGGAATATAACTGTTTCCCCATTTCCTTGTCTCTCAAGTCTTTATTGCTGTGTTGGCAAAGCCCTTTTTGTCTCTGAAATGCTTGTTGTTTGTGTCAATATCCTGGGAATGAAGTCTGAAGCTTTACCACAGGAATTCTCCTTGCCCCCTGAGCTCCTGTTGGTTAGGTAGGAGGGACAGTGAGAGGCTGCAGGATGCCACCCACAACTTGCCATGCTCTCCACAACAACATCATCAGAAGAATGATAGAGCCTAAAGGCTTCACTGATTAGGTATGGATCTGATTTAAAATACAATTAATTTTGGACTTCTAGCAGATGTCCTCCAAATTAATTTGATTTAAATGAATGTACTTTGAATCGGACATTGGGCCAGGCCTGGGACATCCGCCCATCTCCAGTGAATACATTCAGGGTTACATCCATTAGCAAGTAGTGACTACTGTAACAGGATGTACCTGCCTAAGCAGCACAAACAGATGTGACACTTTAAATAACCAGGTAGGCGCAAATTGAGTTGGAGAGAAGATGGATAAGCCGTTATCAAGATGGGAATGCACAGAAGCAGGAGTTATTGTGGATTCCTTTGGAGTTAGCAATGCAATTAACTGAACTGTGCAAGTCGGGGAGAAACAATGTCTGTGCAAAGTGAGTAACTATCTAAAAAGTGTGTGAGGTGCCATTTGTGGAATTTGTGAGTACTTTGTGATGATATTCTGTGTCAGCAAAGGGTGATCAACTGGCTGGTAGCAGGATTGCCGTCGGACCTGGATTTCAAAAATAAGAGAAACTCAAGAGCTATGTGTCCTAAGACAAAGAACATTTGTTAAGTTCTCCTCTCTCTAGTTTGCCTTCTCTTTTTCTCCTCCAACTTTCTTGACTGTATGCTGTTTAGATTTGATGTTTTGTAAGGAATCACTGGGGCTTTAAGACACACACACACAAAGAGAGAGCGAGAGAGAGAGAATGCCCACCAACTTCTGGGAATACATATGGATGAACTACTATGATGATTGGGTTGATCTCCATAAAGAATTACCGTATTTTTTGCACCATAACACTCACTTTTTTCCTCCTAAAAAGTAAGGGGAAATGTCTGTGCATGTTATGGAGGGAATGCCTACGGGTGGCATGCCTACGGATTTTCCTCCTCTAAAAACTATGTGCGTGTTATGGTCGGGTGCGTGTTATAGAGCGAAAAATACGGTAAAAGTTGGGAATTCTATAGGCCCACATTCCTGAATAATGTAGCCCTGCCTCCACAGACTATACATAGCCACTCATTTACCCATCAGCGACACGGATGAAGCCTTTTTTTGAAAACCTGCAGCAAATTCCAGTTTTCCAGTGTAATGATCAGAGTGTTGGACTAACGATGAAAGGATCTGTTGGGTTTTCTCATCTTTCCACTCATAAATCCAGTTCTCTACGTTTTGCGTAAATTTATGGTTTTTTTTTTAAAAAAATGAAAATTCAACAGCATCTTAGTGTGAATTTCTCAAAAAAACTCCACATTTTTTTAATATGCAGTTTTGATTGATGTACAAGTTTTGCAAGCAGTTCCCCCTAATATAATGCAGTTTTGTCTTTCGTTTCCACCAGTATGTTCATTTTACATGCACACTTTCACCTAACAGTCATTTTTGTCAATATTGTATGCTTGGCAAATTCTATGGCAGAATTCGGATAGGTACGGATTTTGAAGGATAGCTGTGTTTTGGTTCACATATTGTTTTGGGAAAATATGAATTAGATAGATTTGGCTTCGAATGAGAACTGAATCAAATTTCACTCACTGAATCATAGATTTCATAACGGCATTGTGATACGGGCAGATTTATTTTAAATTCCTTTCCTATTGATCCCTAGCATGGAATTTGTCTGTTTTGCAGCTGCCACACACTGAGTCAACATCTTTATTGAACTATTCACTGTTATCTCAAGGTCTCTTACCTGGTCAGTCACTGCCCATTCAGACACCGTGTGTGTGTGTGTGTGTGTGTGTGTGTGTGTGTGTGTGTGTGTATGTGTGTGTGTGTGTGTGTGTGTGTGTGTGGAATTATATATATATTTGCCCCCAAATACATCACTTTCCACTTGTTTACATCAAATTGCATTCACCATTTTATTACCCATTCACTCAGTTTGGAAAGGTCCTTTTCATAGAATCATAGAATCATAGAGTTGAAGAGACCACAAGGGCCATCAAGTCCAACTCCCTGCCAAGCAGGAAACACCATCAGAACACTCCTGACCTCCAAAGAAGGAGACTCCACCACACTCCTTGGCAGCAAATTCCACTGTCGAACAGCTCTTACTGTCAGGAAGTTCTTCCTAATGTTTAGGTGGAATCTTCTTTCTTGTAGTTTGGATCCATTGCTCCGTGTCCGCTTCTCTGGAGCAGCAGAAAACAACCTTTCTCCCTCCTCTATATGACATCCTTGTATATATTTGAACATGGCTATCATATCACCCCTTAACCTCCTCTTCTCCAGGCTTTTGAAGCTTTTTATTTTTATTTTTTATTTTTTGCAATCTACCCTGAACTGTTTTATATTGCTTATTTTGTCTTGCAGCTCCTTTCTAGGGACACACACAAGGGTCTGTCGGTCACCTGCTGGTGCAGCAGGAAAAGGCCTCGGGGGGGGGGTATGGGAGAAGAAAAGATACGGTATCTATTAACCCCATTATTAACACGAAGAGTCGGACACGACTAAATGACTAAACAACAACAACAACATTAACCCCATTCTGAAATGCTTCCACCCACCCCCTGCTGAGACTTGAACGAGGCTCTTGCCCAAGCTGGCTAAACCCCTGAAAATAATAAAAAGCAACCCATCTTAGGATGGATACCCTTTAACATTTTATTGCAGGTTCTACCTGGGCTTATGAAAAGCCATTAATGACTGTCAAAACTTCAAAATAAAAAAATTCCTTCCAGTAGCACCTTAAAGACCAACTAAGTTAGTTCTTGGTATGAGCTTTCATGTGCATGCACACTTCTTCAGATACACGAACGCTCATACCAAGAACTAACTTAGTTGGTCTTTAAGGTGCTACTGGAAGGATTTTTTTTATTTTGACTATGGCAGACCAACACGGCTACCTATCTGTCAAAACTTCCTGCAGCAGTGAGTTGCAAAGGCTGGCTTTCCTTTCAGTGAAGATGTGCTTTCTCTTCCCATCCTTTACCTAGCCAATCCATTCAGTGGCTGACTCCAGTTTTCAGGGTTCAGCCTCAAAAAGCCTTCAGACTGTTTCAAAAAAGAGAGAGGAAAGATTTGTTTCAGAGTGGTGTGAGATCACCCAAAGAGACCCTTTTACCCTCTTGCTTAAATAAACCACACTCCCATACAAACACCACTGCAATGTTTCCATTCCTGGCTCAACGCTGCTGTCATTTTATGGCGTATAATTTCATTCATCCTTCTATCTGTTCAAACCTTCCCGGTAATTTTTCTTCCCCATTGTGCTCTGTTCACTTATTCTCGTCCTTCCCTCTTTCATCAACATATGTTTTGCTTAGCTCCTTTCTTTCTGTTTTGCTGAGCCACCCAAAACCTCCCTGTCTTCCGCGTTCTAATTTCCACAATAAATCCTGTTATCTCTACCTGCTTCTCTACTGGCTCAATTACTCTCATTATCAGCTATATCCTATTTCCCATAATCTGGTTATCGTGTTCCTCTTACCAGTACAGCCCTGCCAACTCTCCTCTTTCCCTCCTCTGAAGATCCATGGAAGCTGAATGTGCCCATCGGAGGGACTAAGAAGAATGTGTTGGCCAAGAGCGAAGCCTCGTTGTGACTAGAGGAAGCTGATTAATCCTCCCATTGCGACAGACCACTGGAACTGTTTACTGAAGATTGTCATACCAGGCTAGCCCCACTTAGAATAATAGGATCGGAGAATTGTACAGTTGTGAGAGACCTTGAGACCATGACAGATGGCCACACAGCCTCTACTTCAAAACCTCCTGTGAAGGAGAGTCCACCACCTCTCATAGGAGTCCATTCCACTGTCCATCAGCTCTTGCCATCAGAAAGTTCTTCTAGATGTTGACTCCTTTCTTGTAACTTGAATTTATTGGTTTGGGTCCTGCTCTCTAAACAAGCTTGCTCCATCCTCCATGTGGCAGCCCTTTAGATAGCTGAAACCACACTGGACCCAGCTTAGCTTTTGCAAACATGCCAGCAGTTTTATTGCTGCACTACTTGAAGATGGCTATCATATCTCTTCTCAGTCTCCTCTTTTCCAGGCTAAACATCTGCAACTCCCTCAACCGCTCCTCATAAGGCTTGGTTTCCAGACTTATTTGCTTTTACTTGTTAAGCTATATATATATACTGAGCCTCAAAGTGGTTTACAAGCTGCGGTACAAGAAGGACATGACTAGTGGCTGCACTGATTGCCAATTTGCTGCCGGGCCAAGTTCAATGTGTTATTATGATATAAAAGCTTTAACAACTTGGGATCAGTTTACCTATGACATGGTCTTACTCCACCTATGCTCACTTGACCTCTTCTATAAAAGGAACTGGCAATACAACACGTGCCACATAATACTCATTTTGCATTTGTAAGAGCTTGATCATTCAGTGTGGCAGCACCTGCACTCCCTGGAACTCCCTGCCTATTGAGAACAAGCAGGCAACTTCACTGTACTCTTTTCCATGCCAGCTAAAAATATTCATGTTTAGGCAAAGCTACGCAGATGCTTGATATGAATTTTATCCCATTTTAGTATTTAACTTGTGTGTTTTAAACCACAGGCAACTCCCCACTTATACAAGGTTATGTTCTCGGCCT
Source organism: Podarcis vaucheri (assembly GCF_965113315.1). Lineage (NCBI taxonomy): Eukaryota > Metazoa > Chordata > Lepidosauria > Squamata > Lacertidae > Podarcis > Podarcis vaucheri. The sequence continues at coordinate 5,365,575 of NC_138749.1, forward strand.
CCAAGCACATCAGTGAAATATGTGTGTACGTGGGGAATATCCTGAAGAGTCCTAGTGGCTTGCGAGGAGACCCTCCCCAGAGTCCAAAGAGGATGCCTTTTTTCCCTGGGCTCTGTGGAGGGTCTCAGTGTGAGCTGGTGGGGCAACAGGGCTTTAATGTGGCTGCTCAGCCTCCCCGCCTAACAGCTGATATGTGGGGTAGCGCAGCAGCAGTTGCTTCCCTGTGTGTCAGCCGAGCAGCTCAACAAAGCCACATTGCCTCTCCAGCTCACAAAGAGACCCTCCCCAGAAGCCGGGGGGGGGGTAAATCTAGCCATTGTGCTGCAGTTTTTGGAGGGTATCCCTCCCCTGACTAAAGTGGTAGACAATTTAAACCAGTGTCTTATAACTGAAAGAAAAATGCAAAAAATCAATAGGGCAGGTAAGGAAGAGAAATATAAGCATATTCAGTTGACTTGGCCTCTGTGAGACAGAGGCCGTAGTCTCATCTGTACTATATGTTTAAAGCAGTAACATACCATTTCTAACAGCCATGGCTCCCCCCACCAAAGGCTCATGGGAACTGTAGTGTGTTAAGGGTGCTGAGAGTTGTTAGAAGACCCCTATTTCTCTTGCAGAGCTACAATTCCCAGAGTGGTTTAAAAATCAATATCTTTTCCCAGGGAAGTCTGGGAACTGTAGGTCTTTGAGAGGAACAGGGGTTTCTTAACAACTCTCAGCGCTCCTAACAAACTACAGTTCCCATGATTCACTGGGGGAAGGGATGACTGTTTAAGATGTAGTGTTTTACATGGATAGTGCAGGTGGAGCCAGTCTAACATACACTTTTTGAACCAATTTGAATGATCAAAGGCTACAGCATAAAATACTGCATCAGTGACTCACTTCTCAAAGGTATTGGAGACTGAGCTGTATATCGTAGTCTGGCTATATATACACCGAAGACTTCATAAGACATCAGCTTGGGATTGCATCACACACACACACACACACACACACACACACATACACAGGGGTGGGGGAATCAGCCTGTGAACGCACTCCGAGGAGGACCGTGATAACGAAATGCAGGCAAACATCGTGATGGGTTCACACATCACTGAAGCCACTGAAACTTTGACAGTGCTGGTGGCAGAGTGTCTACTCCCTCTACTGGCAAGAAATGCTTGTTTGGAATTCTTTTTGCTGGCTGATGCAGGACATCACTTCTTTGGAGAGATCTCCTGGGCATTCCTCCACATGGAGGTATGTTTTTGTTTGTCTGTTTGTTTGGTGGAGGCTGTGGGAAACCTAGTGTGTTCACTGAGCATGCTCTAACCACATAACTCCTGTAAATGACCACTTTTGCTCTCCAGCCAGGAAAGGCCACTTACGGATGTCTGTGTGGGGGAAATTTGATAGTGTGGATGTCAGTGTGAAGAACCCTGGACATTCATTGACCTTGCCCTGTCCCCCGTACTTCCAGATGCTTGATAGTCGAGCTGAGTGCCTCTGGTGTTGGTGGGCTCTCCTCCACTGGAAGATTTTAAGGGTTGTCTGGATGGCCACCTACCAAGGAAAGCTCTAGTAGTGGGTTTTCTGCATTGGGAGAAGGTTAGAGTTGATGACCTTTGAGGTTCCTTCCAACTTAATGATCCTATGGCAGCTTCCTTTAGAATATCAGACAAATAAAATAGCACGCCAGATATGAAATCTCTGGATTGGGGAGCAACTGGCGGACAGGCTTCACACAAGCAATAGTGAAGGCAAAGATATACATTATCTTTCCCTGACAGTGAATCCTTCTTCATCTCCTTTGATCCCACAAAATCATTTATTTCTTATTTCCAATTCCACAACCCCTTTCTGCAAGTAAAGGACAGTAAGCATTATATTATGTCCTTATGCATAAAGTTGAAGGAATCACCACTGTCAAAAGTCCTTTGTCCCTTCTTCCCCCATTGAATTGTTCAGATATTTCACCAAATTCATATAGAATTTCATTTCAGGGATGGGGGCGACCGAGGGCTGTGAAGAACGCTCCTGTGGGATTAAACTAAGACACAACCCTCTTTCCTACTGTCCCCCCCGCCCCCGTTTCCTGGAATTTCTGCATAATTTCCCCCAAAGCACGAACCTTAAATTCAATATTTGCTGTGCTTTGAATTTTAGGGGGAAATCATAATGGACACCATGCATGGACACACTATTTTGCAAAGCCTCATCAACAATGGTTTTGTTTCATTCAAAACCTCTCAGAAATTTTAGCAAGCAAGAATGTCCAAATTTCCCATTGACATTTCACTTTAGGAAACTCAACTGCACCTGCGCAAGGTGCCAAGTGGACCATGCATGTTACGTTCCAGGGATGGGGCATCTGTGGTCCTTTGGTGGTGGTTGAACTCCAACTCCCTCCAGCCCCAGTCAGCACTGGCAAATGACCAGGATTACCAGGAGGTGAGGCTTAGAAACTTCTGGAGGATCACAGGGTCCCGTCCCCCCTGCCAGTCGTTCTATTGATGATAACTTTTTTGTCTACCTCAATTCCGCCTCTTCGCCTCAAAGCATCTCTGCTATGCCCTTGTCCACTTGATGATTCCTTGCAAGTTTGCTAATAGCTGACCAGATTTCCACTGCAAGGTAGCGAAGTGTATAATAACCTGCAATTATTGTCCATTTAGGCTCTCCCTCGGGTCTTTTTTATCCCCGCCTGTGCCAGATCTCTATGTTGCCTTTCTGCTGATTTTACTACCACATTAATTACTGCTGAGAAAGGTGCGGAGGTGGGGGGGTGAGGGAGGAGGAATGCCGCACACTCACAATTACCCAGCCCGTTATTAAATGTTCACATCATCACTCTTTGGGCTGCGTTTTCACTTGCGATTTGAACGATCAGGAATTTACTCCAGTATGAATTTCTCTCTTGCTCTTTCTTTCTTTCTTTTTCTTTTTTTGTGTGGGCAAGTTCTGGAAGAACTTACGAGTGGCCAACACAAATAGCAGCAACATGATAAGATGAGATTTGACCACTTTGGGTTGGAGGTGAGGACTGCATGTATAAAGACCTTGGGTGGGAGGATACAAACACCTTCCAAACAGGGAATCCACATGCAACGGAGAAGACTAGGTTTGAACCGGCATTGGGACAAAATAGCCACCCAACATTTGGGGGCAGTTTGTGGGGGAAGGGGCTGAAGAGAAGAACTTTAATTCCTTTATTTTATTTAAAAAATCTACACTGCTTTAGTGTTTAAAAAAAGCACCTCAAAGTGGTTTACAAAAAAGATAAAACAATAAAATTATCAATAGAAAAAAATAACAACAATAATTTAAAACATTCAGAAAGTTAAAATAACAGTACATTGGTACCTCGGGTTAAGAATTTAATTCGTTCTGGAGGTCTGTTCTTAACCTGAAACTGTTCTTAACCTGAAGCACCACTTTAGCTAATGGGGCCTCCTACTGCCACTGCACTGCCGCGCTGCTGCCGCACCATTTCTGTTCTCATCCTGAAGCAAAGGTAATATTTCTGGGTTAGCGGAGTCTGTAACCTGCAGCATATGTAACCTGAAGCGTATGTAACCCGAGGTACCACTGTAGACTAAAAGCATATTAAAATTCACATCGAATTTCTACATATCTGGGTAAAAAATGGTAAAGTTAAGATGAATCTGAAGTTGCGGAGCTCATCTCACTTTACAGGCCAAGGGAGCTGGCGTTTTCTGGGCCATGTGGCCAGCATGACCAAGCCACTTCTGACGCAACGGAACAATGAAACCAGAGCAGCGTACGGAAATGCTGTTTACCTTCCTGTCAGAGCTGTACCTATTTATCTACTTGCACTTTTGGACATGCTTTCGAACTTCTAGGTTGGCAGGAGCTGGGACCGAGCAACGGGAGCTCACCCTGTCGCAGGGATTTGAATCGCTGACCTTCTGATCAGCAAGCCCAAGAGGCTCAGTGGTTTAGACCACAGCGCCACTTGCATCTCTATAGCTGGGTAAGGTAAAGGTAAAGGAACCCCCGATAGTTAAGTCCAGTTGCAAACAACTCTGGGGTTGCAGCACTCATCTCACTTTACTAGCCGAGGGAGCTTGTGTTTGTCCGCAGACAGTTTTTCCGGGTCATGTGGCCAGCATGACTAAGCTGCTTCTGGCACAACGGAACACCGACATCAGAGCCATGCACAGAAACACCGTATCTGGGTAGGGTAATCTAAATAAGGATGTTTTCTGCAGGTGCTGAAAAGAGTGCAGGGAAGGCGCCTGCCTAATGTCAATAGGCAGAGGAGAAGAAGAAGAAGAGTTTGGATTTGATATCCCACTTTATCACTACCCGAAGGAGTCTCAAAGCGGCTAACATTCTCCTTTCCCTTCCTCCCCCACAACAAACACTCTGTGAGGTGAGTGGGGCTGAGAGACTTCAGAGAAGTGTAACTAGCCCAAGGTCACCCAGCAGCTGCATGTGGAGGAGCGGGGAAGTGAACCCGGTTCACCAGATTACGAGTCCACCACTCTTAACCACTACACCACACTGGCTCTCTTCCAGAGAGTTCCAAAGTGTAGGCGCTGCCACACTGAAAGTTCTTACAAATGTGGAATGGGTATTACGTAGCACCCGTAACAGTGCTGGTTCCATCAATTGAGGATGATGGCAGAAACCACTACTTTGGAGCAGGTGAGGCTCCCTTAGTAGATGGCCCTAGTTTCTCTTTCACTATTCAAACAAACAAAAAGGTTTGCTGCTTCCCTTCAGGCAGTGTTGGAGCTGTAAGCAGCAGCTTACCCACAATCTTCTGCGCCTAATGAGAACTACACTAGATCATGACATAGCATCCACGGTAGGGGAAAGAAGATGGCTGTTCTGCTGGCCAGAGAAACTCGAACCACCTAGCATGAAAAGCCCTCCCTGTTTTTGGTACAAACACAACTGTGCTCTGGGTTAGGTGTGGTGGAAGCAGAGAGTTTGGTCTCAATCTCCCATGGGCAATCTCAACAGTTTACCCAGTTGAACTGTTTAGCTCTATTTAACATATAAAAGCCATATGAACATAGCCTTATACAAAGTCAGAGCAGTGGTCCATCTAGCTATGCATTCTGTACAGTGACTGATGGCAGCTTTCCAGGATTTCAGGTGGGGAACATGCCAAGCCCTACCTGGAGAGGTTGGGAATTAAACCTGAGACATTTTGGATGACAAAGAGATGTGGTCTTTCCCCAGATTTCTGTTTGTTCAGAAGGCCATGACTTAGATTAGCCTGTGCCAAATATTTTCTGATTTCTATATTCTCTTTGAAAGAAGTATGCTCTGTGTGTGATGAATGCCTTATCAAACATTTGCAGTTTTTCAAAGTTGTTTGGTGTCATTTTGTTCCCATGAAGCCGTCTTCTTCTTCTTCTTCTTCTTCTTCTTCTTCTTCTTCTTCTTCTTCTTCTTCTTCCTCCTCCTCCTCCTCCTCCTCCTCCTCATCCTCCTCCTCTTCTTCTTCTTCTTCTTCTTCTTCTTCTTCTTCTTCTTCTTCCTCCTCCTCTTCTTTTCCCCTCTTCTTTTAACATTGTTATCTCACATCTCTTCTGCCCAAGCTATCATTTAATTGGCTGTGTGGCGGCCAATGTGATTTTCTTGACCATTAGATATGGTGTCATTATGGGTTGTGACAAAATCGCAAGGCTCATCTCAGCAACGAGGGACTGGAACAAGTGGGAAAATGGCACAAAGAAGCAGTGAGGGCAAATGAGGGCAAGGACAGTAATGGGAAGTGAAGGAGAAGGAGTCAAAATTACGCCAAGGACTGCACTGAACCAATGCGAATGTGTTCACAATGAGTGCTAAAAATAGCCAGAAGTCAGGAGAGCTTTTTGACATTTATGAAAACTAACACGGGAGAGGCTAGTAGTTTTGATTCAGCCCTTCTTTATGGAAGGAGAGCTGGGTATCTCCTTCTCATGAAAGCTGTGATACAAAATTCAGCAGCGCAAATGGTACCACTGCTCTGTAAACTGTGACATGCCTCCAGTAAGGAATGTTTTCCCATCCCTGTCTCACTCTATATGTTCTGCCCTGTCTCTCTAAAGCAATCTTATAAATCTTTGACGAGAAGACTTCTATTTCAGTATTAGATTTCCCAGCCAAGATCCACACACAGAGAGACACACACCGAATTAGGTCTCCTGCTTAGCAAGATATTTTATTGTTCCAAACAGAATGTTTTATTTTGTACGTTGCACACCCTACTCAGGTGGCTAATAGCTCCTAGCTTCAACCTCAATGGGCCTTGGTGGGCAGGCAAAATTGCTGTCCCTCTTGGATTCCTGAATATTTCCATCTGCTTAATGGTGATTCTATTTACTCACTGATCCTGTTTAAAGTTGGCTGCTGTGGGTGTCCACATAGAGGACTATTTGAACAGAACGTCTTGTCTCTCTCCCTCTCCCACTCCTGTACTAAGTGCACTTGCACCAGGTCGAATTAGCTAGAATCAGCAACCTCTTTGGCACCCTGTGGTCAGTTTGACCACTTATTCAAATATGTGTGAGTTGTTGTCGTCATCACCGTTCATTTGTATGCCAAATTTCCATACTTAAAACCATGTTCAACATGAAAATATTGACATAATTGCTGAAATATAACAAAAGTGTTCATAAGCAATAAAGGAAAAACACAGCAAAACATGCACAGCAAAATGTTAATTCCTGCATAAGATCAGAAATACAGCTACAAAAAAATGCAGCAAAATTAACATCTCCATAAGCAAATATTGACCCCCAACTATAATAACCCTTCTTCTGAGTTTGAGTAGAAACTAGTGTGTTTAAAAACATTAAAAACCATACGTTTCTCCACCCACCATATGCTGTTCAGAAGGTAGCTCAGAAGTGAATAAGGTCCTCTGACTTGAAAAAGGTTCTTCTTTGGTGGGGGGTGTAAATATTTTCACAGTCAATAAGCTTTGGAAGCAATATCCTGCCCCCCCATTCACCCTAAAGAAATATCCAAAGCTCAAAATAGATTTTGCCACAGCCCCAATTCTAAATTGAATGCATATCCTGGGAAACAGGGGGTAGTCTTGAGAAACCAACACAGAAATGCATACGCATAGAGACTGCAACTTTTGCTGATGTTATCAAAACCCTCAAAATTGCTCTGATGTCTTGCATGAGGAAGAACTCCAAAATCTCTTCAAGCTCACTTTAGATAGAATTTTGGTGGTAGCTCTATTGAAAATCCCATAGTATTAAAGCTTTTGCAGCTTAACCCTCCTGCCTGCCCACCCCCAAAGCTGTAGAAGCCCTGGCCTCATCTCTCAGCAAACTCAGGAGTGCTTCTATATTTTTGAGTTATAACAAGCAAAACGCCAACTGATATATATCGGAGGCCTGTATTTATTTTAGCCACTTTTTATGTGGCTGATAGTGTGATGAGTAACATTTCTTTCTTGATAGGAAATAAAATAGGGTGGATGAAAAGTTAAATCAAAGGCAGCTGCGGTCTCGGAAGGACAACATATATCATGGAATGAAACGCTCGCGTCGGAAAAGTCGAAAATTCTTTTGTTTTCTGGTGGTCTGTTAAAACGTTACGGCATGACATGGCATTATCTGTGGCTAACAATGCTGAACAGATAAAGTGCCTTTGTGAATGTGTTTAGGATGAAATTTTTTTTAGGGGGGGGAATGTGTGAGATAAACATTCAACTTAAATATAGTATTGTGGAAATACATGCCCATCAGTCACCTGCAGGATTGTGAAGATGTGCCTTCAATCTCTCTGGAGGTTCAGTGAAGACGGTGTGATAGAATCACAGAATTCTGACGGGTTCCCAAAGAGTCATGTAGTCAAAAAACCCTGTAATTCAGGGATCACAGACAGAGAATACTTGAGAGATGGCCATCCAACCTCTGCTTAAAACCTCAGATGAAGGAAAGTCCACCATCACCTTCTGAGGGAACCCATTCCACTGTAGAACAACTCTTACCACCAAAAGGTTCTTCCTAATGTAATGATTGTGCAGCTACAGTAAGTGTGCAAGCTGAGTCCACTGTGCTCGGAGTGCCGTGGGGTGTCATGGAAGTTCTCCCTATGGAGTTTGACCAGCACTGGTTCATCCACGTTGGTGGTGATGCCATGGAGAAAGAGCACCATACCAGCAAAGGGATGCTGGCAGCAAATGGCAGGAGGCCAATGGAGTCAGCAGGGCTGGGCAAAATAACTCCTCTACCCAGACCAGTCACTCACACATAACCAGCTGGGCATAAAGGCAGTTGTGTAAAGGAGGAAGCTTTCAACAGGTGTCAAAACAACAACAACCACCCCAATATGCCTTTGATTTTATATTTCATCCACCAATAAAAGCACATTGCAATGCAATGCAAGGAGAAAACAAGGCTCGAACACAGGATAAGGGATGCCTGCAGGTGTGTGTGAATCAGCTGCACCTCATTGTGAGCTACCACTAGATGAATTCACCAAACAATGACATGATAGTTAATAATGACAATCACAACATCACCAATGTGGTTACTTAGGAAACCATTTCTTTTTCTCCCTTTTTTTAATCCTCCCAAATGAGCCCAAACACTTTTGTAATAGAAATGCAATTACGATTTTAACATCTACCCGTCATTTATCCTATATCTAGCTAAACAATAAAACACAATAAAGCATATTAAATTTAAAAACATATATAACTTGCCTAAAAGAGAACAGCTATTGTAATTATTATAATTATTGTAACAATTTATCACCCATCCTTCACCCTAAGGTCTCAGGGTGGGTTGCACCAATTATAACACAATATTTAAAAAAACAACAACACCCAGATTAAAACAACTTAAAATTACAGAAATAAGGAGGGCCCTAAAATATATACATGAAGTGTCAAATGTCAGGGTGAAGACATGTGTCTCTATCATTCATCAAAATCTGTATAATGAAGATGCCAGACCCAGCTCTGTGGGAAAGGACTTCCACAATTTAGGAGCCGCCACCTGCCAAGCTTCTGAGGGTGGAGGAACTACCAAGAGGGTCTCCTCCGATCTTAGCACCCATGAGACTCAGTAGGGAAGAAGGGGGTCTTTCAGATGTGTGGGGCCTGTGTGATAGTTCCCTGCCCAGTGTCAATAGACAGGGAGTCCCAACACACTAAAGGAATGACTTTAGTGTGGAACAGACATTGTATGGAACATGTAGCAGTTCTGAAGACCAAAATGATCAAATCAGTGCAGATGGGGTAAGACTATCTCATAACTGGGAACAAGCCATTAATGCCTTTATACACCAACAGCACATTGAACTCAGTCCAGTAGGAAATTGGCCACCAGTGCAGATCTTAGTATGCTCCTGGTCTCTCACTCTTGTCGGCAATTGTCCCAAAGGCTGCAACCTTTATTCTTAGGGAAGCCCCTTCATCTTCTTGATCATGGCCAACCTCTGGCCTCCCAGATGTTGTAGGACAGCAACTCCCATAAGGTCCGGCGAGCATGGTTTTAGTGGTTAGTGATGATTATTGCATAATTTAATATTGTGCAGCTTGAAAGAATAGGGTGAATAAAGCCTGACTCCTCTTGGAATAAAAACTGTCCACACCCAATATATGGCTTCTATATGCTTGTTGTCTTTGTCCATGGAGTTTTCTTGGCAGGGATACTGGAGTGGCTTGCCGGTTCCTGCTCCAGGTGGATCACGTTTGGTCAAAACTCCCCACTATGATCTGTCCATCTTGGGTGGCCCTGCATGGCAAAGCTCATAGCTTCTCTGAGTTATTCAAGCCGCTTTGCCATGGCAAGGCAGTGATCCATGAAGGCATCCATTCTTAAGGAAATCAGCCCTGAGTGCTCACTGGAGGACAGATCCTGAAGCTGAGACTCCAATACTTGGGCCACCTCATGAGAAGAAAAGACTCCCTGGAAAAGACCCTGATGTTGGGAAAGATGGAGGGCACAAGGAGAAGGAGATGACAGAGGACCAGATGGTTGGACAGTGTTCTTGAAGCTACCAGCATGAGTCTGACCAAACTGCGGGAGGCAGTGGAAGACAGGAGGGCCTGGTGTGCTCTGGTCCAGGGGGTCATGAAGAGGCGGACACGACTAAACGATTAAACAGGAACAACAACAATATATGGCTTCAAAGCTTTACTAACAGAACTTTCCTCAAACAGATGCAAAAACAAATAATGTTACATCCAGGGAGTGGTATAAAATCATGTGTTTGTCCACAGGTTTCTCACTCAGCATCTAAGATTATCTCAGCATCTAAGATTCAAATGTGGAATAGTCAATGCCAGATATTGTAGGACTGCACCTCCCATCCTCCTTGACCACTGGTGATGCTCGCTAGGGCTGATGGGAATGGTAGTCCAACAACATCTGGAAGATACTTTACTGGCTACTCTTGATCAAAATCAGTGTTTCCCAAACTTGGGTCTCCAGCTGTTTTTGAACTACAATTCCCAGCATCCCTGACCACTGGCACTGCTAGCTAGGGACGACGGAAGTTGTGGTCCTAAAACAGCTGGAGAACCAAGTTTGAACTAGATGAAAGTTGCTCCTTCCACTCTTGTCATGTATACTGGAGAATCCAATGGCAGTAAGGAAAGCGTTTTGCTTTTGACAGAAGTATTTCACTCACATCCAAGCAGCACAATTTAGCCTGCCTTTTGCAATGCTTTAAGAATGCTTCCGACAGCCTGGGTGCAGGTGCCTTGCTTTCTGTTATGTGAGTTATGGCCTTCATTCCCTACCCCCCAATCTCACCCACATCCCATAACCACATAGCCCAGATATGCATTACAGGAAAATGTGTCTGGTTGCGCTTCTATTACAATCGTGATCAAAAGGCGGTGGTATATTGAAATATTTGCTTTACACAAATGCATTTGTTATCAGAAGGCCCCTTTAACATAAATGGCGTATTTCCCCTAATGTTCTCTGCCTAACAAATGGTTCGATAGGAGCGTGAGAGCCAAACTATGTGGGCAGAATGCAGTAATTTCTCTTTAACATGCAGGAATTCTGAATGCAAGTAAACGCATGCCACAGTTTATGGCGTCTAAATCTGAATAATTGTATTTCTGCGCTGTGCATCTGGGAAGATAATAAAGCCACAAAACAATTTAATGAAATATATAAAAAATCAAATGACATTGCTAAATATTATAATATGCAGAAAATATATTTTGCATATTGTCACCTAATCTTTCATCCCGGGTGCTAACAAATAAGGGAGCCATAATTGAAAGTCTTATTATCCATCTACGTAAATTGAGCACAAATTTACCTTGTTTCTTTTCCTTTGTGTGTGGGCAAATGTATTTGTAAAAGGCAAATTTATATTATTGTTTTATGTCGGTTGCATATTTCCCCGTAATAATGAAGGTGACCAAGATAAGTCTTTGCCTTGTCAAATTGTTCCTTATGCCTCTCTACAATTATGCTCCTTGGCGTAATGAGAGGTGAGCTTCAGATGTGATATACACCTTTGTCTTTCCAAAGCAAAAAGAGGAATTTCAGGATCATGTATGAATTATATGCTTCTATCCCCCCCCCATACCTTTTAGAGAATAGCAGTCATTATGGCAGTCCTGTTATGAGAGGGAGAAGTTTCAGAGACCACATCTGGTGATTCTTCTGCATCACCTAAGAATGGTTGAATGTGTTCATTTCACTTCCTCTCCAGTTCTACTCCTAAGGTCACTTCTCCACATTTTCCACATTAGTTTGCATTAAAAGAGAAAAAAAGTCCCATGAAAATTCATTAGCATTTTGGTATGGTTTTCTCCTCACCAGAAGCCGGTGTGCTGTAGTGGTTAAGAGCGGTGGACTCGTAATCTGGCGAACCGGGTTCGCTTCCCTGCTCCTCCACATGCAGCTGCTGGGTGACCTTGGGCTAGTCACACTTCTCTGAAGTCTCTCAGCCCCACTCACCTCACAGAGTGTTTGTTGTGGGGGAGGAAGGGAAAGGAGAATGTTAGCCGCCTTGAGACTCCTTCGGGTAGTGATAAAGTGGGATATCAAATCCAAACTCCTCTTCTTCTTCCTCAAGTACATTCCCCTCCCCCAAATGATTTCCCCTAATAAAAAACTTTTTTGCATGTCATTTTCACCAATAAATGGTTTTTTTAATGCACGTTTCCCACTAAGATGTGGATTTTTGTACATATTACATAGTGGAAGTACTGCATGGCAAAATCCAAAGAAGTGTGAATTTCAAGGGATGGATATGTTTCAGTTTATTTATTGCTTCAGAAAGTGTGAATTACTACTAGCTGCAATGGCTAAGTTCTCTCTTCTCTGTTGGAGGCACCATAGCTTTGAACACCAGTTGCTAGGAAGCATTCATGCCCTGCTTGTGTGCTTCCAACAGGAACCTGCTTGGTCCCATTGAGAAGATGATCCTGGACTGGATGAACTTTTTGACCCGACGTAGCAGGGCTCTTCTTATGGAGATCATATTTCTAGTAGGAAGAAGAAACGCAATCTCTCTACATCTGCCGCTTCTCCTCCAGTCCCAGGGCAACAGATAATGCAGAGTAAGACTACTTTAAGCCTGTTGAATGTAAGGTCTACACTGAAAGTTCTAGGAAGGGACTCAGTGTAGCACTTTTTCGCTTGCATGATGGGATGACACCCCCATCTTCTCCCCTTTGTTCTTCTCTGGGGCATCTGCTAACCCACAGAGAGCCAATTTGAGGAGCTACCTATCCATTCTGAAAGAAATCAGCCCTGAGTGCTCACTGGAAGGGAAGATCCTGAAGCTGAGGCTCCAATACTTTGGCCACCTCATGAGAAGAGAAGACTCCCTGGAAAAGACCCTGATGCTGGGAAAGATAGAGGCACAAGGAGAAGGGGACAACAGAGGATGAGATGGTGGGACAGTGTTCTCAAAGCTACAAACATGAATTTAACAAAACTGTGGGGGGCAGTAGAAGACAGGAGTGCCTGAAATGCTCTGGTCCATGGGGTCACAAAGAGTCGGACATGACTAAACTAAATAACAACAACAAAACAGAAGTCATTGCACAAACTTCCACTAGTGAGACTAGTTAGTTGAATTCTGCCCAGGTTTGCACATGCACTGGAATGTGGTGCTAGAATTGACTGTACCAATGCAGACGACAGGTGTTCATTTAGGGGAGTGTCAACTTTGAAGGCTCACTGTAAGTAGAGATGAAGAGTAGAGGCGTAGTAAGGCTGTCTGCTTTGGGCCTTTGGTGCAGCAAGTTCAGAGTTCTCTACAGCTATGCAATTCCTAACCTCCTTTGCTCCATTGGAAAAGTTGATTAAGAGGCTATTCTTCTGGTCTTATGTTCTTATCGGACTAGACCAGGACATTCCTCTCCACTCATGAGAGCAAATATATCCAAGGGGAGAAAATGTAATGACTCACAGATTTGTAAGATGTTGATGGTGGGAGATTTTTGACTTACATATTGGCGGGGTGGTGGGACTTGGTTGCCATCTATTGCTAAGCAAACCAAGCTTTTCTGAAACATTGGAGTGAATGGTGGTAGAGAACCATCCAGGAAGGAAAATATATATAAATGAAAAGAAGAGTGCAAACTTTTATTGTCAAGCACTGCTGTCACTTTGTGAAACCACAGCCGTATATAAGAAATATGTGACATTCTAATAGGAAGTAATTTACCCAAGGATGTGTTTGTGCCTTGAAGTGCCTTCAACGTCTTAGCTCGGGAAACTTTGCAAGAGTGTCTGCGGAGGAGTCACCGTCATTTTGAGCTCCGGGTTTCTGATTGGCTGACAATGTGACTTTTATAATGATATAACGCTCTAGCTCGTCGAAGACACTTTGCAAATGAAAACCAGAGACTCAATGAACTTGCAAAGGAGAATGCAGTGAAAGCAGACATGGGTGCTATTATTTAAAATGTAAGAAGAAGCTGCTGGATTAGACCAGTTCCCCACCTAGTCCAGCATCCTACACAGTTGTTACCTAGATGTTTGTGGGAAATCCTTTGTGTGGCAAGTCCCCTCCCCCATATGAAATGAAGACACTGGACACATTATTTAAGGTTAACGGGCATAAAAGGCCACAACTTTATTGATTACAGAATTGAAAGGTATTGGCCTTAGGCATTGGCTCCTATCGACTACCCGGCATGGAGACCAGGAAGGGTTATCCACAAGCCGTGGGAGTCCTGTTGAAGTACGCCACCTAGGATCCCACGCTCGGTGTCACCGCTCGGGGGCGTGCCGGAGGCCCTTACCTCCCTAGGTTTTGGACAAGGCAACGCCCCCAGGAGTCCTCTACCGGACAACCCTTTTCCCTGGGGGAAGGTGATGGCGCTTCCTTCCCCCCATTCATTTGCATAACAATGAACCCCTGCCAATGCCTAACCGCCAATACCGCGGAAGTTGTGACGTTTGCTACGAGGTAGGCGAAAAAAACAAAAGGCTAGAAGTGTGCCAAATTGGAAAAATTCCTACCAGGCCCCTTGCGGCGACCAACCGGAGTCCATAGCAAGGTCATAGCTAGCTAAGCCTAAGGGTGGGTGGGATGGGAAAAACCGCTCAGCTGGAAAGGGGAAACAGGGCGGTCCCCGGGCGTGCCTGGCCTTAAGTAGGCTAGGCCACGCCTCCCCAGCCCGCCGATTGGTGGGCTGGGTCGAAGGCACGCTCGGGGATTCCCTGGAACTCGCGGGGGCAAAAGGCCAGCCCCCGCGTGTGTGGGAGGGGGTAACCCGCAACCCCTTCTCCTCCCAAGGTCGGAAATGGCTTAAGCAGAACCTGAGGACAAGGCCTCTCTCCCCTCCTGAGATTTCTCGCAACTGGTATACAGAAGCATTACTCCATGAGTTTGTCTAATCCTCTTTTATAGCCACCCAAGTTGGTGGCCATCACTGCCTTCTGTGGGATAAAAATCTATAAAGGAGCGTCTCCAGCCCCATCGTTCTACCAAGACACTGAGGTCCAGCACCAAGGGCCTTCTGGCGGTTCCCTCACTGAGAGAAGCCAAGTTACAGGAAACCAGGCAGAGGGCCTTCTCTTAGTATTATTATTATTAAATTATGTGAACTTATAAACTTCTTTCTCTGCCCTAAACCTTCCAACATTCTGCTTCATTGAATGTCCATGAGTTCTAATGGTATTTGGGGGGGGGGAGCATTTCTTTATTAATTTTCTCTATGCCATGCATAATTTTAGACACTTTCACCATGTTGCCTATGAAAAAGCCCCAAATGCTGCAAGCTTTCATCACAGGGATGTTGCTCCACCCACCCCATTAATTATTTTGGTTGCCCTTAGCTGATTCCTGCAGGAGGCAGTGGAAGACAGAAGTGCCTGGTGTGCTCTGGTCCATGGGGTCACGAAGAGTCGGACAGGACTAAACGACTAAACAACAACAAAAGCTGATTCCTTTCCTACTCTGCAAAGGGTCATCCAGTCCAACTGTCTGCAATGCAGCAATCTCAGCGAAATAAATCCTGAAAGATGGCCCTCCAACCTTTGTTGTTGTTGTTGTCCAAAGAAGGAGAGTCCACCACCTATTCCACCATCAAACAGCTCTTATCATCAGAAAGTTATTCCTAATGTTTTGTCTGAATCTCCTTGTGGTGATCACACAAGGTCCCCGGACGTTTAATGGTCTATTGATCCCTGTGCCACTGCTGTGCTCGCTTCCCCGCTGCCACCAACCAGTTACTCTCTGATAAAACACTGAGTCCAGTCAGTTGTTAAAAGTGAACCAAAAAAACAAGTTTATTTTACAAACATTAACAAGTTTATGGTTTCTCAGATAATATTCCTGTCAGTATCTTAACTTTAGTTTCTTGACCGACCTATACCTTCCTAATATCTTCTGACTGATTATCTCAACTATTTGACTGACTCCTCTTAATAAATTCTCTCACCAGGCTAGCTCAACCCACAGACTTTTCTTATCTGTCTCTTCTAACTCCAGACTGTCTTCTCAACAACTCTAACTCTCCAAAAAAACCCCTCTGTGCTTCAACCTTATACATAGTTAACTCTGCCCCCTGGATTCCCACTGGTTAGTCATTTGACAATTAGTTAACCCTTTCCCTATGAACCCGGTATGATGTCACACACATAGGAGGGCAAACACCACACTCCTTTCTTGTCCTTTGATTCCATTAGCTCGGGTCCTACCCTCTGCATCAGCAGACAACAAGCTTTCTCCATCTTCCATGTAACAACCCTTCAGATATTTGAAGATGTCCATCACATCACCTCATAGACTTTTATTCTCAGAACTAAACATAACCCAGGCTTCTCTCTGGAGGAACATGACACAGGTAAATGTAAGGCCCCTATATTCCCCAGAATCACCTTTTGCCTCAGATGGAACCTCCCAGTTCACATAACTCTAAAGTGACTGGGCAAGGAGAAGGGGACGACAGAGGATGAGATGCTTAGACAGTGTTCTTGAAGCTACTAACATGGGTTTGACCAAACAGCAGGAGACAGTGGAAGACAGGAGTTCCTGGAGTGCTCTGGTCCATGGGGTCACAAAGAGTCGGACACAACTAAGCCACTAAACAACAACAACAACAAAGTGACTGGAGGTTGTGAAATGCAAATATTAACACTCTACTTCAGAGGTCCGTTGTGAAGACAGGACAGGGCTTTTATAGATGTACAAATTCAATATAAATCACAAATAAATAATACCTCTGCACTGTTCTGTAATCAGTTTAATTATGAAAGGTATAAAAGTGTGGGTATCCCTCTTTAGCTGCCCATGCCAAGAAACTGTGGTTCAGATGCCTCTATTTAACAGACTGCCTTTTACATCTGCTGGTACTTTTTAATTTTACTGTTATCTCTCTTTTTTAATGCCACATGCACATGGAAATCAGATGCTGGCTATAAAAAAGGGGTCTATTATCACCAGAATGTAAAGGTAAAGGTAAAGGGACCCCTGACCGTTAGGTCCAGTCGCAGATGACTTTGGGGTTGTGGCACTCATCTCGCTTTATTGGCCGAGGGAGCCAGCATACAGCTTCCGGGTCATGTGGCCAGCATGAATAAGCTGCTTCTGGCGAACCAGAGCTGCGCATGGAAACACTGTTTACCTTCTTGCCGGAGCAGTACCTATTTATCTACTGGCACTTTGACATGCTTTCGAACTGCTAGGTTGGCAGGAGCAGGGACCGAGCAATGGGAGCTCACCCCGTCGCGGGGCTTCGAACCGCCGACCTTCTGATTGGGAAGCCCTAGGCTCTGTAGTTTAGACCACAGTGCCACCCGCATCCCTCCATCTCCAGAATGACCTGCTTGCAAATGTCCCAGAGGCATCTGCCTTGATCACTGTTGGCAACAGAATACTGCATTCGCTGGGCTTTGGTGTGATCCCGTAAGCGTTTTTTTTTAACCCAGCTAAATAATAGCCCCAAACCTGAGCTTTGGTGTGTAGTGGTTATTATAAACCCATAATTTTGGTTCCAAACATTCAGCTTTGCTTACCTCTGTCTCTTAGAGGGGGGAAGATGGCTCCAATTGTAAACCATAAACAGAGGTTATTACCAAAGGTTGGCAGATCAGGGGTGAGTTGGAGTAATTATTATTTTAAAGCTGTTTAGCTGTGTCCTGAGAAGTGAACAACACCTAGCAATACTTCTCAAGTTCTTTTAAGGTGTATTGATCCCATCTGGTAAACAAAAGCAAGGAGATAAAAAAAAAGATATTTGCATAGGAGAATGATAGCCCGTAATTGTTTTTTTGTTTTGTGGCGAGGGAGGGAAAACATGTTCCTTGCATGGGAGAAGGGGGGGAGGGAGAGAATTGTATTTTCTTTGAACTCCCTGGAACAAAGTTCCTTTTGTATTTAATAAAAGCCATTGCTATGGAAATGAATTAGTTTACATTTAATATGCGACAGTTCGGCGTAAGGGCTATTAACCTACTTTGCACTCTCTTTTAACGGAAATAAATTGCGGTTGCATTTGCATGAGTTTGGTCAACTAGATTTGATTGGAGTACAAATAGGCTGTGACAGGATGAGAAATGGATTCATTTTGGGGCAGAACGGTGGATCCATGGGACAAAGAAACCCAAATTTGATGCTGGCTTTTACCTGGAGCTTATTAGCTCCAAGGAAGGATGCAAGACGTCAGAGCAGGGGTGTCAATAAAAATCTATCCCTATTTCAAGTAAGACACTGCACTCCCCTGCTTCAAAAGTTGGGCTTGATTCAGAATGGGGTTCACAATATGCCTCAGCCACTATCCCTCCCTCTCTCCCTGTCAGTATCCACAACTTCCATAAGCAAAAGGAGGAGGGCAAAAGGCATTACCCCACAAAGCCTCTCCTTTCCTGGAAACGGCAAACAGGAAATTACTTTTCACATAGCATCCCTGGTTCTCTTCATTTTATACCTGTCTCTTCTTCAACCTTGACGTTGTTCAATCGTTCAGCAGGCAGACTCAGACTAAAGTTTCAGGGGGTGAGTCATTCAGATGGTTGCATATGAACTCTGGAACCTATTGATATTAGGCAGGTACCTTCACTATATTGTTTTTAGTTGCTGTCTGAAGAACTTTTCGGTTTCAGTAAGCCTGTCCAGACAGATGGCTTAGGCAGATGATTTTAAACTTTTTACTGATTATATCTCTTTTTATTTTTAAAAATAGGATTTGCAAATACAACAAAGATGCATTGACTTGATCTTTCTTTTTAATGACCATTTTATTCATGTGTTTTTAAATTGGATTGGATTGATTGCTTTCTATTCTGCTTTTCATGTAAATGAATCCCAAAGTGGCTTACAAACCAACAATAACATTATAAAATAAAACAGAACATCACAAATGCAGAGCAAATCATATGAAATAATTAACAAATCTTCAATAAAACAATTACAGTCTATAAAATGCTATTAACAGCATAGCAACTACAAAATAAACTACAAACTCCCCTTTGCTGGGGAGCTGCTGGAAACATTTCATGAGCAACTCCCCTTCTCTGAGAGGGATCGCTTCTCAAAGTGGGATTTAGACACAGCTATAGAAGCAAGTTGAAAATCCAGGAAACCAGTGAAATTGGCCAAAATGTACTAAATGAAAAATAGATTATGTTGGAAGTGTAATAAAAAAGGTGGAGATTTTTTACCATGGGGTGGACTTGTGACAAGGTAAAAACATTTTGGGAATTGATCTACAATGAACTAAAAAAGATGCTAAAATATACCTTCCCCCCCAAAACTGGAAGCATTTTCCTTGGGTTGATGGGAGAAGAAATTGCAAATGTAGATCAAAGACTATTTATATATGCTACCACTGCAACAAGAACTTTGTTAGCCCAAAGGTGGAAATCACAAGAATTACCAACGACTGAGGAGTGGCAGATGAAGATGATGAACTATACGGAATTGGCCAAACCGACTAAGAGGATCTGGAACAAAGACGGCCAGAAATTCCAAAGAGTCGTGTAAATTTATTGAGTATAGGAAAGAACATTGCAAAAATGTGAAGACACTAGCAAGACTGACATGAATCCTGTAACATAACGTAAAAATAGTATCTGACCATGGATAATAAAAGGATTGGATATTTGCGTGGCAAGTCCCCTCCCCCATGTGAAATGAAGACATTGGACACATTATTTAAGGTTAATGGGCATAAAAAGGCCACAACTTTATTGATTACAGAATTGAAAGGCATTGGCTCCTATTGACTACCCGGCATGGAGACCAGGAAGGGTTATCCACAAGCCGTGGGGGTCCTGTTGAAGTACGCCAACTAGGATCCCACGCTCGGTGTCACCGCTCGGGGGCGTGCTGGAGGCCCTTACCTCCCTAGGTTTTGGACAAGGCAACGCCCCCAGGAGTCCTCTACCGGACAACCCTTTTCCCTGGGGGAAGGTGATGGCGCTTCCTTCCCCCCATTCATTTGCATAACAATGAACCCCTGCCAATGCCTGACCACCAATACCGCGGAAGTTGTGACGTTTGCTACGAGGTAGGCAAAAAAACCAAAAGGCTGACAGTGCGCCAAATTGGAAAAATTCCTACCAGGCCCCTTGCGGCGACCAACCGGAGTCCATAGCAAGGTCATAGCTAGCTAAGCCTAAGGGTGGGTGGGATGGGAAAACTGCTCAGCTGGCAAGGGGAAAGAGGGCGGTCCCCGGGCGTGCCTGGCCTTAAATAGGCTAGGCCACACCTCCCCAGCCAGCCGATTGGCAGGCAGGGTCAAAGGCACACCCAGGGATTCCCTGTTCTCATGGGGGCAAAAGGCCAGCCCCCGTGTGTGTGGGAGGGGGTAGCCCGCAACCCCCTCTCCTCCCAAGCTTGGAAATGGCTATGTTGAAGGACAGAAACTGGCAGCTAAAATGAGCATACAATTCATTAGGGAATGGGAAACCAGTTGAAGGGAGGGAGGGAAGTCACAAGCTTGGAAGAGCAAATGAAATTGATTTGTTATTGTAATGTTATATTTTGTGGGGGGTTTTTTTACTGAAGAAAATAATAAAAATTGTATTAAAAAGAAAAGAAAATCCAGGAAACCCACTTCCATGTGACTGCAGTTGCACAAATGGAATGGAAAATATGAATGGTGGGGAAATTTGTTCAGTACTCTTTTTGCAGGTGAGTGGTGGACATATCAAATGCTGCTGAGGTTGCTTGTGGATTGGAATCCAACTTCTGGTCAGAAGGAATGGGATTCATGGAATGTGAACACAAAAAAAGATGTTGTTTTCATAAAAGAACATAAGGAAAGCCTTGCTGCATCTAGTCCAGCATACTGTTCTCACAGTGGCCGCCCAGATGTCCCCAAAGGAACCCCAGCTGTGATTCCTAGCAATGGTATTGAGAAGTATAATGTTTCTGACAGTGGATGCAGAACATAGCCCTTCTGGCTCATAGCCGCCGATAACCTTGTCTTCCATGAATTGGTCTAATCATTGTAAAGCCATCCGAGATGATAGCCATCACTGCCTTAAAGGTGTTTGCAAAATGTGCATTGAATGAATGAATGCATTGAAAACTGTGTTTTATGTTTTTAGAGTATGAATTTTATGTAATATGTGCATACTTTGTACAAAGACTCCTGAGTAAGTTTAGCTGTCATGCATAAGAGTAATGGTCTTCTTATGGATCAGTGGCTGCTTAAAGAAAAGGAAGCAGAGTGCAGAAATAAACAGACAGTTAGAAAAGGTGGAGTCCCACAAAGCTTACCAGCAAGACCTCTGCTTTTAAACTTGTTAATAAATGACCTGGAGTTAGGATTGAACAATGAGGTAGACCAAGTTTGCTGGGGACAACCAGTTGTTTGGGCTGTTAAGGGGGGAAAAAGCATTGTAATGAGCTCCAAAAGAATCTCTCCATACACAGTGAATGAATATTGAAACAGCAAATGTGATTCAGTGTTACAGAATGTAAAGTTTAAAGGTGAAAGGTAAAGGGCCCCTGGACGGTTAAGTCTAGTCAAAGGCGACTATGGGTTTGCAGCGCTCATGTCATTTTCAGGCCGAGGGAGCCAGCATTTGTCCATGGACAGCTTTCTGGGTCATGTGGCCAGCATGAATAAATCTCTTCTGGTGCAACAGAACACCTTGACGGAAACCAGAGTGCACGAAAATGCCATTTACATTCCAGCCACAGTGGTACCTGATTATCTACTTGCACTGGCATGCTTTCGAACTGCTAGGTAGGCAGGAGCTGGGACCGAGCAACGGGAACTCACCCCATTGTGCAGATTTGAACTGCCAACCTTCTGATCGGCAAGCCCAAGAGGGTTAGTGGTTTAGACCACAGCACCACCCGCATCCCTACGTTTAGATGTAAAGTTTAGAGCAACCATATAACTAAAAATCTGCTTCATTATGAGGACTGAACTGACAATGACCGACCAGGAAAGAGATCTTGGAAATTGTGGCAGAGGGGTCGATGAAAATGTCAACCAAGCTGTGAAAAAAAATGCATATTCTATATTAGGGATCGTTAGGAATGGGAAACTGCCAATATCATAATGCTGTTATACAAATCTATGATGCAACTGCACTTTGAATACTGTGTTCAGTTCTGGTTGCTGCACTTTGAAAAAGTGGAGCTAGTAAAAACATGAGAAAGGGGCAAGGGAAATTATCATGAGGCTGAAGCAGCTCCCTTACGAAGCATATTTACAACATTTGGGATATTCGGTTTAGAAAAGAAAATGCAAGTGAGTCCTATAGAGACCAATAAAAATTACATATGATGTGATCCAAGTGGACAGAAAGAAGTTTTTTTCTTCTTTCTCTCATGACAGTAGAGCCCTCCGTGAAGTTGTCAGCTAGCTAAACCTGACGCTCTACATAGCAACCTAATATCACCCTGAAACACACCTTAAGAAACCGGAAGGTATTTTGAATGCCCTTCTGGTAACTTAGCACAGTTCACACAGCCATTGGAGAAATATACTTTGTTTTGTGCTAAGTACTAAAGGAAGACTATCGAATAGGCCTCTACTGATGAGTGAATGGCTGCTGGTTAAATTTTATGAGGATCGTGGGCTGCGGTTGATTTGGATCCCCGAGAATTTAATAAGCCCGAAGGCTTGCATTAGCAGCACCACGGACAGCAGCCAAACCTGCAGACCATTGGAGCTTTATCCCTCATGGCCATAATTCACAGCCTATCTGTTTACCTCTGGTGCAGATGGTTCCTTTTGGCCAGCTATAAAGCTGTTTCCCCTCCCCCATTCCCCTCTTCCCGCACCCTCCTGTAGCCCATTGTAGTGAATATGAACATGGATATGGCCATATGAGCTCGGATATTGCCAAGTGAATAAATATTTGCCGAGATCAATGAATTCCACCCTTCCACTCCCCCCTCCCTCCCTCGCACACATACAAAAGGCACTGTATTTTACTGCAGCCACTCAAACAGAAAAGATATATTTAACTGCTGGGGCAGTAGCCCTTTTCCTGTTGCACAGAATCATTGCAGCGTGCATATCACAGGCGCACAGCACACCAAAATCCCCTGAACATGCGGCCTGTGCTTTTAAAAGGCTGGTGTTCACTGGTGCACATGGCTAGTTTCAAGAGTGCATTTTAATCATGCACATGGAAGGGACCCCAAAGGCTCATCAAGTCCAACTCCCTGCCTATGAAGATAATACGCCCAATTACTCTTTGCTCCTGTACTCTGCAAACACACCACATGCGTAGGTAAGGATAGACTTCTTCTTCTGCCTCTCCTCCTCCTCCTCTTATTCTTCTTCCTCCTCCTCCTCCTCCTCTTCCTCCTCCTCTTCCTCTTCCTCCTCCTCCTCCTGCCCCCCCTCCTCCTCCTCTTCTTCTTCTTCTTTGGTGACCTCATCGCCAAATTCCAAATTCCATCACCTGCAAATCATAGAATTACAGAGTTCGAAGGGACCCCAAGGGCATAGCTGTCAACTTTTCCCTTTTCTTGCCAGGAATCCTATTCAGAATAAAGGAAATTTCCCTTAAAAAGGGGGGAAACATTGACAGCAATACCCAAGGGTCATCCAGGTCACACCCTTGCCCAATGCAGGAATCATAGCTATAGGATGGAGAGCTTTAAGAGACTGTTTTCACTCAGCTCTGGCATTGCTCCAGAACAAGGGGTGTGGAGGGGAGCAAGAACATCCCACTCCATCCCTAGCTACTAGGCCACACTGGTTTTCTGTGGTCCTGATGCAAGTCTGTATCAGGTGCAGTTATCTTTTTCAGCACAACAGCACATTCCCTTCTGAGTATCCATTGGGGAAGGGCTGTAGCTCACTGGCAGAGCATCTGCCTTGAATTTGAAAGGTCCCATATCACCTCCAGGTTGGGCTGGGAGAGACTCCTGTCTGAAACACTAGGCAGCCACTCCGGCAATACTGAGCTAGATGAACCAATGGTGTAAAGCACCTTCTTGTGTTCTGGGAGCCAATGTCCAGAGGTGGGCAGGACCACAGAAAAATGTGTGCAGAGCAATGAATGGAAATTATTTTTCTTCATAAAGTAGAGTAGTTCTTGCACACACTCATGAACCCCTTTCTTCCCTCCAGCCAGATAAGGAAGAGACATTAATGAGAGATCCATGACAAATTTTAGCCACACAAAATCACTTAAGGAGGTTGTGAAGCAGGGCTGGTCATCAGACATAGAGTAATCGAGCTATATTGATGGCTGTGCAAGATTATAGATACAGTTGTACCTTGGCAGTCGAACGGAATCCATTCTGGAAGTCCGTTCGACTTCCAAAACATTCGGAAACCAAAGCTCCTGCAGCCAATCGGAAGCCACAGAAGCCCCGTTGGATGTTCGGGTTCCAATAGAATGTTCAAAAACTGGAACACTCACTTCTGTGTTGCGATCGTTCGGGAGCTGATTTGTTCAGGAGCCATTTGAGATCCAAGGTATATCAAACCAAAATGCATATGACCCCATCTGTGTCTGAGGTCTTTGGGAACATTGATTAGCAGGCAAGAAGCACCTCTTAGATCAGGCCAATGGGCCTATCTAGCCAACATCCTGTTCTCACAGTTGCCACCCAGATAATAATAATAATAATAATAATAATTATTATTATTATTATTATTATTATTATTATTATTATTATTATTATTTGTACCCCACCCATCTGGCTGGGTTTCCCCAGCCATTTGGGGCGGCTTCCAACAAAGATTAAAAATACATCAAAATGTCACACATTAAAAACTTCCCTGAACAGGACTGCCTTCAGATGTTTTCTAAATGTCAGTTAGTTGTTTATCTCTTTGACATCTGGTGGGAGGGTGCTCCACAGGGCGGGTGCCACTACCGAGAAGGCCCTCTGCATGGTTCCTGTAGCTTTGCTTCTCGCAGTGAGGGAACCGCCAGAAGGCCCTCGGCGCTGGACCTCAGCGTCCAGGCAGAATGAAGGGGGTGGAGACGCTCCTTCAGGTACACTGGGCCAAGGCTATTTAGGGCTTTAAAGGTCAGCACCAACACTTTGAATTGTGCTCAGAAACGTACTGGGAGCCAATGTAGGTCTTTCAAGACCGGTGTTATGTGGTCTGGGCGGCCGCTCCCAGTCACCAGTCTAGCTGCCACATTCTGGATTAGATGTAGTTTCTGGGTCACCTTCAAAGGTAGCCCCACGTAGAGCGCATTGCAGTAGTCCAAGCGGGAGATAACCAGAGCATGCACCACTGGCGAGACGAGACAGTCTGTGGGCAGGGAGGGTCTCAGCCTGTGGGAAACCTTTTAAAGGCATCCAAGTTGGTGGTCATCCTTGCTTCCCATGGGAGCAAGTGCCATAGGTCTGATGCAGGAGGAAGTAAACTAGATTAGAAATACCAAACAGGTATGCAGTGATTTAAATTTAGCTTGGATGGCAATAAGACATGACCACATATGTCATCCATAATTACATATATCACACTTTACTTTGGGCATCCTTCCATTAATTCCTTTTTTAAAAAATGCTTCTTCTTTTTTTCATGGGGACGTCCTGCTCTTTCAATCCCAACAACGTCATAAAGCAGAAGTGGTTTTTGGAAGAAAGCTGCATTGTCTTCAGTTTGTCCCTTAATTTAAACTTGCATCTGCTGCATTACATTTTCTTACATAAACTAGAGTTTACGCAGATTACACAGTAACAGTGTTGATCAGTTGCAATGCCTCCTCCTCAAAAGCTTAACTCCTCTAGATACATGCAAAGAAAAGGAAAGATGGAGAAGAAAAACTGATAAAAGGAACATATCTAAGCCAGGGGGGAAAAACCGACCCCAGATCCAAGGAGGAGGAGGAGGGAGGAAACCCATCAGTCTTGGATAATCCTGCAAAATCCTAGCTTCATATTTCCAGCCTCAAATCCTCAAAGGTGAACCTCTTGACCTCCTAATTTAATTGAATATTGTCCTGCTCTCTGCAGAATTCACCCACTGGCCTTGAAACTGAACTGTGCTTTCCCCTCTCAGATGGAACTAATTAAACGCTCACTGAGAAACTTCGTGAATCTTCCCCAATTCCTTTGTTTGTATTTATTTATAAAGTTAAGGCATCTACAAATGCATTCGAAATACATATAAATAAAACACGTAATTTGGATATGATGAGTATCTGTAAATACCAACTGTGTATATTGCAGGAGGGCAGGATATCAGTGGTATACCATGGCCTTTATTTCTTTACAGAAATATTTGTGTTTACAGCAATCAGAAACATAAAACCATATAATAAAATCTATGAAAAAAGTTAAAAACAGAGATCAATTAAGCAAAATGGAAGGACGTGTTTTTAATTGCTTGCATAAGAAGAAGAAGAAGAAGAAGAAGAGTTTGGATTTGATATCCCGCCTTTCACTCCCCTTCGGGAGTCTCAAAGCGGCTAACATTTTCCTTTCCCTTCCTCCCCCACAACAAACACTCTGTGAGGTGAGTGGGGCTGAGAGACTTCACAGAAGTGTGACTGGCCCAAGGTCACCCAGCAGCTGCATGTGGAGGAGCGGAGACGCGAACCCGGTTACCCAGATTACGTGACTACCGCTCTTAACCACTACACCACACTGGCTCTCTACACCATAAGCATGGCGGAATAGAAAAGTTTTCATCACGAGTTAAAAAGGCAACTGCTGAACCTCTAGTTGCAGACAGTTCCACGGGACTAGGTCAATGACACTAAAGGCTTGGTTTCTTGTTATTGTTGAATGAGCCTCGCCAACTCAGTGAATGACCAATAACATTCCTGCAGATTATTTCACTGACTGAGCTGGGTACCCTAGACCTAAGTTGTTCAGGGCTTATGTAAATTCATACAAGGACCTTGAACCAGGTTCAGAAATATATGGGCACCCCTTGCAGCTGTTTTAACAATGGTGCTCTGTTCTGTACCAGCTGGAGCTTCCAAACCTGACCCATGGGGATCACTCAGGCCCAAGCCTCTACATTACCACTGCAAAGTATTTCAGCTTTCAGAAGTGGAAAAAAACCCTTTTGTCTGAGACTTCAGATGGTGGCTGCCAGTCATCAGATGGTCATTAGGTGTGTGCATCAGATTCAGATAAAACACAAACTGAAGCAGGACCTCTGGAATGATTTGAGATGGTGAGGAGATTTGGATATTTTTGTATTTAAAAAGTGTGCCCTTGCATAATGTAAACTGTGCTTACTCAACCAGACACTCAATAGAAAGCATAATTTCTGACCTGTTGCTTCTGCAGACTTCATTTCATTTTGGCTTTCCATGGACACCTTTCCCCCATGTTGGCTCCATCAATAAGATTATTCATGGTTTGTTATCTTCAGAGAGTTAGTGTGTTATAATGGTTTGGATAGCTTAATTAGGACCTGGGAGACAAGGGTTCGAATCCCCATTCAGCCATGCAGCTCACTTGCCTTAGTCCTTTGCTTGTAGACAACATCCTGTGTCCATTGGTGCAAAGGCTCTTGCACTTGCAGATGGGTGACTTTTAATTTTATGAAAAAGAGGAATCCACTGGAACAGCTGTGCTAGTGGAAACTCATTGTGCAACAGATGGCACAATCAACCGTGCAAAAATATCACCAGCAACCAGCTTATGCCACAATGTTCTACTTGTGCAAAATATTTCCCCAGCAGAACAAGCATACCACTCAATGACTTTGATTTAGCATTATATTGGCTATAGCCCACAGTCTCTCCAGCTAACCTACTGTAGAGGGCTGTTGTGAATGAAGTGGGGGTGGAGGGGAAGAAATATGCATGCCACCTTCAGCTTTCTGAGGGAAAGGTGGGAGGTAAATGTGACACGTGGATAAATAAAAGGAAACACTCGCTCTTTTCTCTGTTTACTGTGAGAGGAAGTCCCAAGTCATGTGCACCCAGCTCCTTGAGAGATATAATGAATTGCAATCAGGAATATAGTATTCATTATTGAATCCATTTCCAGCTTTTACCCCCACAGTAACTGTGTGACGGATGGAGACAGAGAGCTGCCCATGAGTGACAGGAGGAAAAGCGATCTCCCCGAATGTGGAGAGCAGACATTTTATTTAAGGAAATGGCAGCGAAACCAGTCCTAATAAATAAGCCAAGTTGACTTAAGCACTTATAATGCCAGTGTCTGTGATAAGCAATGGAAACATTAATATCAAATGTTTCACCATAAACGAGTACGGTGGAGTTGAGGGTGATGTATTGCGCCTCGTGGTCGGCAGCGTGGCGTGCTTTTAAAATGATGCTTATACTCATTATTGGGGGGTTTTTTTTGTGTGTGTAATGGTAGGGAGAAAGAAGAAGAAGAAAAGAGAGAGATAGAGGAACAAAGAGAATGTCATCTGCTAAAAAGGAACAGAGACAGGGTTTGCTGATAAATCCTTGCCTTGGAGCCTATCCACAGTTGTACAACGATTCTTTCCATCTTCAACTCTTGAGGACTTTCATGCCTAGTGAGAGGCAGGGCTGAGCCTGGAAAGGAATATCAGAAGAGCCCTGCTGCATCAGACCAATGACTCAGCTACTCCAGCATCCTGTGGCCTCCAGATGCCCATGGGAAACCTGCAAGCAGGATCTGAGCAGAAGAGAACTTACCATCCTGTGGTTTCCAGCAACTATGGTACAGTGGTACCTTGGTTGTGAGTCGAGGACCCACCACCCACATAGGATTATTGTTGTTGTTGTTTAGTCATTTAGTCATGTCCGACTCTTCGTGACTCCATGGACCAGAGCATGCCAGGCCCTCCTGTCTTCCGCTGCCTCCCGCAGTTTGGTCAAACTCATGTTAGTGGCTTCGAGAACACTGTCCAACCATCTCGTCCTCTGTCATCCGCTTCGCCTTGCACCCTCCATCTTTCCCATCATTAGGGTCTTTTCCAGGGAGTCTTCTCTTCTCATGAGGTAGCCAAAGTATTGGAGCCTCAGCTTCATGATCTGTCCTTCCAGTGAGCATTCAGGGCTGATTTCCTTCAGAATGGATAGGTTTGTTCTTCTTGCAGTCCATGGGACTCTCAAGAGTCTCCTCCAGCACCATAATTCAAAGGCATCAATTCTTCGGCGATCATCCTTCTTTATGGTCCAGCTCTCACTTCCATACATCACTACTGGGATTATAATAAGACACAAAGACACATTGTTTTTGGTTAATGGGCAAAATAAGGCCACAACTTTATTGGTTACAGCATGTGAGTAGCATTGGCTTAGGCATTGGATAAAACAGGAATACATGACTCCACCCCACTCAGCAGGGAGTCATTTCAGGGTTAACAACCAGTGGGAGGAGCTTGTTGATGCAAATACAACTGGAAGCTTCCTCATGATGTCACCGGGGGTCATGCCATGGCCCTAGCCACCAGCAGGGCACTGGACAGGATCAACGACTGCCAGATTCCTTTCACGGAATACCCAAAAGAGGAGGGGTAGATGATGGCCCATACCCAATCCTCCAACACAGTACACATATTCCAATGCCTAACCGCCAATACCAGAAAGTTGTGATGAGTTGCTACGAGGTAGGCAAAAAAACCAAGACAGACTGGGGATAGAGCACTGCTGTGGCTGCTTAAATGCAGCAAACCCCACCCACCAGCCAGCCCTATTGGCTGGCTGAAGGGCTGGGTCGTGGCAGAGGGGCAAATCAGAAGCAGGGAGGCATGTTCGGGAAGCTGCTCCCACTCACAACCTCTCCCCTCTGGGAAGAGGAGAGGTCTTCTCAAATGTCTTGGTACTCAAACAACTTGGAACCCAAACCCTGAAACCCTGAAATAAGTGTTCCAGTTTGTGAACTTTTTTTGGAGGTTGAATGTGCTCCGTTTTGAGTGTTACGCTTCTGATTTGAGTGCCACACTTCCGTTTTGAGTGCTACGCTGAGGTCTGTCTGTTTTTACTATTTATTTTGCGTTTTTGCGGCTCTTTTTCCTTTTGTTTTTGTGACTGTGTGGAACCCAGTTCTGCTACTGATCGATTGACTGTGTGACTGCAGTTCATTGTTTATTGATTTCAATTGACAGTGATCTATAATTATTTTTGAACTATGTATTTTGAAGAATTGTGTATGACTTTCTTTTTTTAAAAAAAATATTATTATTTATTTATATATTTTAAAAAATTAAATCAATTTTCTCTAAGCTCCCAGTTCATAGCTTGCTCTTGCTGAGTCATATAACCCTCAGACCAAATTGTTGAGTCTCAGTGAAAATACTGTCCAAGAAGACGAAAAACAACAACAGAGAACAGATTGTTTCAGAAGCCTTAAACAAAGGGTGATGCGTCGAGAAATAAACTAATTCCGACCTGACAAAACAGTGTGCCTTTTATCTGATAGTTATTACCCGTATTCCGCAGCTGCAATGAAATGCAATTATAAATTTGAATGGAACAGATGTATTACATGGAAATGTTTTAAAAATTATTAGGAACAGCTTTCGAATTAGTGGTAATAAAGTGATACCTGCAGCCTTCACTTGTTTGCGAAGATGCGTTCAATAGCAAAAAAAGGGGGGAGAGAAAGGAGAGAGAACATTAAAAGTATGTTTATTTTGATTCGCTTGTTCGATGCGTGTTGCACTTCCATCTCTTTGAGGGTCCGTTAGAGTTGCCACCTTTTAATTTTATTGTTCTGTATTGGTCCAGGCAGTCTCCGAGCCAGAAAAAAATCTTCAGTTTTTAAAGAGGAGTTTTGACAAGATTGTGGGAGATTCTGGGATTTCACCCCCAGCATCTGATCTGTGATCTGTGGTCTTCCTAGCTGAAAATTGCACCTCCGTGCTGTTTGCCCTGAAAAGCAGTTTCAACTCTCAGACGTGTTCTGCAGCTTCTCCACTTGGGGGAAAAAAATATCCTTGTGGCAGATACTCCATCCTCCACCTGTAAACCTAAAGGCCTATCTTCATGGAGAGCAGTCAACCTGTATCTGGCTGGATACAGAGGAGGGGTGGGAGGAAGCAGCTGGGGAACCCCCAGCGGAAGAAGGCTCAGAGCCAGGGAATTGGTGGAGGGACAACCATGAATGGTCAGATGCAGAAGAAGGAGCAGACTGGGAGGACAAGGTGCTGGAAGCTGAAGACACAACAGGGTTTGGTGAGGAGGAAGAGGCTTTGACAGAGGGCAATCCAGACTCAGAGGCAGAAGCAAAGGAGGGCAGGAGACAGAGATTAAACAGGTTGCTGAAGAAACCAGGGAGTCTTCCCCTCATGCTGCAACCAGCTCCACCCCACCCCCACCCCGCTGAACTTCCAGAACATGCAGACAAATGAAGAGGGAAGAATAAAGAGAGACAAGGCTGCCTTAAGCTGCCGGGGAAGGAACTGATAGAAGGAGGCTTAGAGAGGAGGGACCTTCAGTCCTCGCAACTGCCTCACTGGGGCCAAACCTCCTGGGAAGAGTTGCTGTGATCACTAAGCCTACGCTGTTTTGGTTTCTTGAATAAAGAGTTAACTTCACCGACAACGGTGGTTATTTTAAAAAAAATGCTGACCTATTCCTGACTCTGGCTCCTGACAGCAAGCCAGTCAGTAAATCACACAGTTCAAAGCTGGAATTAAGTCTTCATTAACGAAACACGATCTTCACAGACTTGGCTGAGTTTAAGGCTTAATGAGCACAGCAACTCATGCCCTGTAGGTCCTCCTACATGAAATCAGTTGCTAAAGGTCCCTGCCTCCTCGTAGCCATCTAAATCTCCTCTTCTCCAGGGTTTCCTGTGTGTAGTCTGTCTTTGCTCTTCCCATTTTGTATCCTGAAGCGACCCGGACCCTGCAATCATCATCTGAGATCTTTATTCACGTGCCTCCTCCATGACAGGTCCAGAGGGCGGCAACATGAGAACGGGCCTTTCTGTGGTGGCTCCCTGTTCGTGGAATGCCTGACACCTTTGTTGAACTTTTCTGCCATGGAAGCCTGGCTTTGGGCTGATTCACATTCTATGGCGTTTTAAATGTGTTTGTGGGCAGGGATGGATTGTTGTTTTTGTTTTATTACCGTATTTTTCGCCCTATAGGACGGACTTTTTCCCCTCCAAAAATGAAGGGGAAATCTGGGTGCGTCCTATGGGGCGAATGCAGGCTTTTGCTGAAGCTTGGAGAGCGAGAGGGGTCTGTGTGCACCGACCCCTCTTGCTCTCCAGGCTTCAGGAAGACATCCACAGCCTAGGCAGCCCTGAGGGAGGTTCCGCAGGGCTGTCTAGGCTGCGGATAGCAGCCTGCTTCCTGGAGCGCCGGGCGCGCTGAAAGCAGAGCACCCGGCGCTTCGGGAACACATCCGCAGCCTAGGCAACCCTGCGGGAGGTCCTGCAGGGCTGTCTAGGCTGCGGATAGCAGCCTGCCGCCCGGCGCGAGGGTCACCCTGAAGCAGAGCGCCCCTCGCGCAGGGCAGACATCCGCAGCAGACATTTCCTTTATTCCCCCCCCAAAAAAACTAGGTGCGTTCTGTGGGACGGAGCGTCCTATGGGACGAAAAATACGGTATGTGCTTTGTATTTTCATTTTGCATTATTCTTATTGTGAACCACCCTGGCAACTTTGGATGAATGGAGGTACGCAAATGTAATGGATAGTAACAACAACCACCACAACTACAATGCTGGTGTTAGCCTGTATAGTCATACCTCATGTTGTGTTTGCTTCAGTTTGAGCGTTTTCAGGTTGAGTCCCGCGGTGACCCGGAAGTACTGGAAAGGGTTACTTCTGGGTTTCGCCGCTCACGCATGCGCGGACGTTCAAAATGACATCACGCGCATGCGCAGAAGTGGCGAATTGGTACCTGCACATGCGCAGACGCGGGTTGCATTCTGCTCATGTTGTGAAGGGGGCTCTGGAATGGATCCCATTTGCAACCAGAGGTACCACTGTAATAATAACTTTGATTCGAACATCCATTTGCAGAGACAGCCTACCTTCATATACTTCCTGTTTTCCCTTCATGCCCTGCTTGTTGGGCTTAGGATGCAGGAGAAGATGTATGCCCACCTGGCTCTGGTTCAGCTCTTTGCCCTATCAGAAATCCATGCCACTGGTGCACTCCATGCCAGAACCTGATTTTAATATGATGCCAGCCATATACAGCTAAGCTTCCTTGGCAAGCCCAGTGCTGCTGTTAAATTGGGCCCGAGGAAGCACAAGGTGGTCACCGTAGGAAAAACAAACAAACAAACAAACAAACAAACAAACAACCCTGTATTGCTTTCTGCTCTTGCTAATTGACATCCCAAAGAGGATTGATAGCCAGAGGTGATGGGTCACATGATCATTATCCCTTCGGAAGAGGTCTGGACAGACGGCAGGCATACCTGTGAAGCGACGCCTGGGCTGATTTGGAGAGGAAAAGCGAGTGTGACATGATGTAAACCTCCATGTCAAAATTATGGGGGTACACGGATTTGCTTTTAAGCCCAGCCTGTTAGGGGTCTTTGCAGTCAGGGCAGCCGTGGCCCCAGAGGAATTATTAGCCGGCATTGCATCAGCCAACCTTTCCCTTGATTGACTCAGGATCCAGGGCCTTAGAGCAAAACAGCAGCATTTCTCTTCTCCCGGTTTCCCCTTGCCATTACGAGGTTGAGGGCACCAGGCCTCGTGAAGCGTCTTACTGCCTAATAATAGATGGTTCTGTGTACAGGCTAGCAGTATCCAATTATTCACTGCAATCTCCGTGGGGGCAAGGGGAGGGAAGAGAGCGACGGAATGGAAAGGAGGAAGGGGAGGAAGAGGGAAGTTGCCGTGTTCATTACGGCTTGGCCTTAAGAAAATGCGCCCGTCAATCCATCAGGAATGAATTTTGTTCTCTAATATTAATGTTTAAGGCGATGCTCTTCTGGCGTATTGATTCTCCATAGGCAGGAGGAGGCCGGGAAGGAAACAATTTTCAAAATGTAGTTTTCAGTTTCTTTAATATTGTAGTTCATCTTATGGCAGAAAATGGCTTTTTGCCTCCTGCCCATTACGTGTGTGTGTGTAAGTGTGTGTAAGAGGAACAGAGGGAGAGAAAGAGTCAGCTTGAGGGGGTGGGGAGGAACCCAGAAAGATTGAGAACTAATTGGAAATGCAGTGAAATATCTCCTGTACTTATGTTCCACTTATCCACAAGTCTGTCTGCCTTCATTCTTCTCCTGAACCAGTTTCTTGGTGCATGGAAGGGGAGAAGCACATTTGAAATGCGGGTGGGGGGGGGGGCTGGTCCCCATTGGAGCTGGTAGGCCAGAAGGCACGGAGATGAACAGTAGGTGGTGCCAGAGCCAATGACTGTCAGAGCCAACAAAGTCTCGTTGTGTCTTTATTCTCCTCTTAGCCGAGCTCTATTGTGCTGGTCCCGGGGGGAAGGTTACCGTTATCGTAGTCAAAGATCAGTCCTGAGTCACTAGCCTGGAAACAGTTCACAAGGAGCGGGGCGAGGTCCGAAGCAGGAAGCCGGGCGGGGACAGGAACACTGGAAGGTCAGGTCTGGGTCCGGGTAGGAGCAGGTACTCAACGACGATGTTGCTCCCGCAACCTGAGAACGGGCTGACTGGCCTTTATCTTCTCTGAGGCCAGGGGTGGTCCCGGCCCCCAGGAGACCCGCCTCTCCTGGTCTTAAGGCGAGCACTCCTCCTGGGAGAGACCAATTCCCTTCGCCTCTCTGCCCTGAGCCTCTGCAGTTCAGGAGAGGCTGAAGGGTTACTGGACCCAGGGGGAGACTCACCTGTAGGCACTGAGTCCTCAACCACCTCCGGAGCCAGAGTGGATTCACCTGGTGCCTGCTCCTGAGGATCCGGCACAGGTGCAGGCGCTTCAGAATCAAGGCCCTGCCCCAGTTCAGCCGGCCCTGGAGGCGGGAACTCCTGTGCAGGCTGGGATTCCTCCGGTTCAGCCTCTGAATCGGAATCCCAGGCCATCACAGCTATAAAGACAATACTGAGACTAAGGATGAGGAGGAAGCTGGCAGCTGGCAGCTGGGGGCACCCCCTGGACTGCTTACAATAAGTAAGGTGGGCAGGTGGCTGAGGGAACAGAGGTTGGTGGGACAGGGCCCCTTATGATCTATGATAATTTTTATTGTCATTTATTGTCATTGTCCCATACAGAACAACAAAATTGAAAAAAAATCTACATCAGACATTCAAAAACCAACAAGCCTGCTATCTGAGCTATCCCAGCTTAGTTAGCCCCCTAAAAACTCTGATACACCATAATTAAATACAATATACTGCCATAGAGACTACCTTAAAGGTAAAGGGACCCCGACCATTAGGTCCAGTTGTGGCCAACTCTGGGGTTACGGCGCTCATCTCGCTTTATTGGCTGAGGGAGCCGATGTATAGCTTCCGGGTCAAGTGGCCAGCATGACTAAGCCGCTTCTGCGAACCAGAGCAGCACACGGAAACGCCGTTTACCTTCCTGCTGGAGCGGTACCTATTTATCTACTTGCACTTTGATGTGCTTTCGAACTGCTAGGTTGGCAGGAGCAGGGACCAAGCAACAGGAGCTCACTCCGTCGCGGGAATTCGAACCGCTGACCTTCTGATTGGCAAATCCTAGGCTCTGTGGTTTAACTCCCAGCGCCACCCTCATCCCACTAGAGACTACCTTACACTGCATTTAAAACCAAAATTGCATTTGGATAGAAACTGTTTCTCAAGCAGCTAGTCCTAGTCTTTATAACCCTGTACTTTCTTCCAGAAGGCAGAAGCTGAAAGAGATCATTTCTGGGGTGCACACTATCTTGCACTATCTCTGCAGCTTTCTTATGACACCTGGAAGCGTAGATTTGATCCAAGGTAGGAAGAGTGCACCCAATTATTCTCTCCACAGTCTTTACCACCTTGGACAGCATTGTTTTTTCCCTGACCGTGCAGCTCCCAAACCACACACACCAATGGTTCCAAGTGCAGGATAGAGAGATATGGAGAACTAGCTTTGGCCAGTGATTATGAGCTTCCTCCCCCCAGCTTTGCAGTGTTTGGTGAGCTAGTATATGTGAATTTGTGATCCTCGTGGCAAGTCACTGATCAAAGTATTGGGCTATATAGCTTCCACCTGTTTAATCCTGAGATTCTCATATTGCAACTGCCAAGTTCGTGGTGGAATGATGATGCTTAGAGAAAAACTTTCCGTGTGCTTAGGGCAAGAGGTGAGACTCTAACCCGGGACTTCTTCCTGATTTATCACTCCATCTCTTAGCTGCTACATGACACCACCTCGTTCCAGTCCGGAGGAAAGATTTCCTGTAAAATTGTGGGCAAGCAACCTTCTGGTTGGACAGGCTTAATGCATGCCATAGGATCGAGACTCCGAAGAGATTGCACGCTCGCCAAGCCCAGGTTTATTTATATACAGAAGGCCTCAGAACACAATCTTCCAGGAAACAATGTGATTAAAACTGGTGTAGCTGACAGACAGCTGTCTTCCGGAGCCAATAAAAAAAGGCTGCAGTGATAAAAACTGAATATACCATGTTTATAAACTCTAGTAAAACTGCATCTAAATGACATCCCCTTTTTTATTTTTGTAACGAGAGAGAGAGAGAGAGAGAGAGAGAGAGAGAGAGAGAGAGAGAGAGAGAGAGAGAAGTTATTTATAAACTGTGTTTCCACACTCAATAAAAGGCTGAAGGCTAAAAGCGTGAAAAGCCTTCTGCAGAATGAAGCACGCAGAACATAACTTAAGTGCATTTAACGGGCAATGCCCCCAGCCCTCCCAACCAGTTCCCAGAGCTCAGCCAATAGCGGGGCTGCCAGGCAGGAGGGCATTCTGGGACTTCACATGCAAATCGGCCGGCAGAGAATTCTTGCCTCCCAGATGCAATGCAACCTGGTTTGCTCCTGCTTATATAATGCATAAAGGGGGAAATAATCAAAGCAGTGACAGGGGGTGTTGGTAGGGGGCGTAAGAAGACCCCTGCTGGATCTGGCCAGATGGCCCATCTTGTCTAGTATCCTGTTCTCACAGTGGCCAAAGAGATGACTGTGGGAAACCCACAAGCAGGATTGGAGCACAAATCCCTCTTTCCCTCTGTGGTTTCCAGCAATTAGCATTCAGGAGAATCACTGCTAGTAGTCATTGATAGACCTCTCTTCCATCAATGAATCTCTTTTAAAGGCATCTAGGTTGGTACCCATCATTGCCTCTTGTGGGGATGTGGAAGAGAAGGTCCTGTGGGGCCCACAGATTTCAAGAGGGCATAGGAGCTTGGGATGGAGTGGAGGAAATGAGGAAGAGCACTGAAGACCAACTTGGGCTCCATCCATCAGCTGCAAGAAGCTCTCTTCCCCCACACTTTGCCTGAAAGAAAATTCAGTTTCAATTGTGGGCTGGAAAACCAAGAGAGGAAGGACATTCTGATCCCATCCATTGGTCCAAAAGAACAAGAGCCACTAAGTTCTAATCAAGGATGGAAAGAGCAGCCTGGGCCAAATTTGATATAAAGATGTTTGCTAATAGCTCACCACTGTGTCCTGACCTTGAAGAACTGGTCATCCTCCTCTACCTTTTCCTTATCCTCCATTCTGCTGTGTGCCTTGTCTTATTAAATTGTAAACCTGCTAATGCCATGGTCTCCTCTCTCTCTCTCCCCTCCCCATTTTACTCAACCTTTGGATATGGCTCTGCCAATGGAAGTTGTTCCTGCAGGAGGCAGTGATGGTCTCCAACTTCCTTCGCTTTCAAAGAGGAATAGACAAATCCACAGAGGAGAGGGCGATTGATGGCTAACAGTTGGAGGCAGCAATGATTCTAAAGACCAGTTGCTGGAAACCACAGGAGGGCAGAGGGCTCTTGCATTTGAATCCTGATTGCAGACTGCCCATGTGCATCTTGGTTAGCCATTGTGATAACACTGGGCTTGATGGGCTTGTCTGATGTTCCTTTCTTCCTAAACCATTAGTCTGAAGCCGCACCCTGTTCATAAGATTGCACGCTCAAAAGCCTGGGAGAATAAAGATGCCAAAAGCATCATCAATCTAAGTGATAGACAAGCCTCCCTGAGGAGAGTGTTCCAAAGTTAGGACACCACCACAGGAAGGGCTTCTTTTCCCTGGGCACCTCCTGACCGGCCTCTGATGGTGACATTAACAAATAGTCAAGCTCATGGAGGAGCAGGTGAATTGTTAAATTTCCAGATCCCAAGCGGTTGGGAGTTTTAAAGGCTAGAAGTGAAAAGATACAATGATTCGACACTTCTAAATGGGAATTAAGCTAAAAGCACATCTTTTTTTCTTCCAGAACCTGCCAGAGCACAGTTCCAGCACCTTTTTAAGCCCTGATTTGTCCAAAAAGTCTGCTCACCCATCAAAGGAAGTCCTTGAGCAGTGAGGTATTCAAGATGGTGGCCAAAGTGACCTGAGTGGGGGGGCGAGGTGAGTGACAAAATGCATCTTGTCACGTGATTTTGGTTTCAAGATGGCTTCTGCATTGACATCTGGGTTGGTGACTGAGGCGGTGAATTCCAACACCTTTTTTCCCCTAGAAAAAATAGGATTGACTAATAGGAATTGAAATGTTAAGAACTGAAGAAGAGTTCTGCTCATCCGGCCAAGAGATTCCCTAGGCTGACCTTCTGTGCCCCTAAGATGCCAACCACTAGGAAGCTGAGAATTGGGACATACTCTCCTATGTGTCTTCCCCAGCACCAGACATTAATTTATTGCATTTATCTAAAAGCATTTCTAAAGTGCTTCATATTTTTAAAAATATCTAAAATGTGTACATGATGTACAGCATAGAGTAAAAACAATATCCATGAAAACCAAACAAGAAGCACAGCAGTAAAACAATGTAGAAACACAAACACCAATAAAGCAGATTTACGGGATTCATATGCACAATTCAACTTCCAATCTTATGGATCAGGAAAAGCCTGGCTGAAATGGTGTATGTTTCAAGACTTCTGAAGCAACTGAGGACTACTGCTTCATATTTGGTAAAGGGAAGGGCAGGAGCAATGAAAGAAATGAAAGAAAAAGCCTGTTGTCCCCAAAGCCTGTTGGCAACTCATTTTGTTTTATTTGAAAATGGCTAGGCCATCTTTTTTTGACAAATGGCAATGATGGGCTCCACACTTTCTTCTGCATTCCTTCCTGCCGATTTAATGTATAATATAAACACCACTGACTCTGTCCCGAGATGCTTCCTGTAGTCAGTGGGAGGAAGTGGGAG
The DNA here is from genome assembly GCF_965113315.1 of Podarcis vaucheri. Taxonomy (NCBI): domain Eukaryota; kingdom Metazoa; phylum Chordata; class Lepidosauria; order Squamata; family Lacertidae; genus Podarcis; species Podarcis vaucheri. The sequence goes on from NC_138749.1 coordinate 5,404,540, forward strand.
TGGGGAATTACAGATGCAATTTTATTAAGAATGTCAGTTTAGGAAATCAAATGTATTTTTGATTTTTGAAATACTTGGCTGCAACCGAGGCCCCTAAACCGATGTGTTGACTTAACCAGATATGGCAGCAAGTAATAATATTCCTAGAAATACCTTTTCCACCCACCCCCCTCTCCACGTATATATGTACCCGATGTTATCTAGTGCATCCGCAAATGTTGTTTGTGTACAGCGCAGCTATAATAGGATTTTGTGAATTGTTCTTATCTAAGCATTATATATGCATCCAGAGGGAAAACTTTATTTTAACCAGGTACATTATCAGAAAATAACAATCTAGGGCATAAACATCCCAAGTGAGCATCTTCTTTTATGATGTCAAACAGTTCAAACAATGCACTTCGTTCCTCCCCCCCAACTTCCATTACTTTATGTTGGTTTCACAGGATTTTCTGCTCATTATTATTACCGTAGTAGCTGTATTGCATTGGGCTGTTCCGGAGCCAGGTTCACTCACGTTTTGTTAAATCAGAGCTTCGCAGATGGCATTGGCTTCCAACAGTCTTCCAGCAAAGTTCCACATTCCAGTTTGCATAGTGCATAAGAAGAGCCTAGTGCAAGGGAGGAGAACCTCTGGCTGAGGGTCCTTAGGTGGTGTCTCCTTAAGCCTCTTCCATAAGAACATCAGATAAGCCTGATGGATCGGGATAAGGACTCATCTAGTCCAGCAACCTGACTAATAATAATAATAATAATAATAATAATAATAATAATAATTTACTATTTGTACCCCACCCATTTGGCTGGGTTTCCCCAGCCACTCTGGGCAGCTCCCAACAAAGATTAAAAATACCATATTTTTTGCACCACAACACTCACTTTTTTCCTCCTAGAAAGTAAGGGGAAATGTCTGTGCGTGTTATGGAGCGAATGCCTGCAGGTGGCGGGGGGATCTGCTGCAGTCGTGAGCAGAGGATCCATGGTTCCCCTTCCTTCCCTCCTCCGTGGTTACAAAGCATGGATCCACATGGATCCTCAGGATTTTTGCATTGGGCTACTCCAAAATCACTGTCAGATCACATGTCTGTGGCCACAGCATGAACCACAAAAATCATATATCCACTATTTCATTTAGAATATTTTTTTCTTGTTTTCCTCCTCTAAAAACTACGTGCGTGTTATGGTCTGGTGCGTGTTATAGAGCGAAAAATACGGTACATTAAAATGTCACACATTAAAAACTTCCCTGAACAGGGCTGCCTTCAAATGCCTTCTGCATGTCAGGTAGTTGTTTTTCTCTTTGACACCTGATGGGAGGGCATTCCACAGGGCTGGTGCCACCACCGAGAAGGCCCTCTGCCTGGTTCCCTGTAGCTTTGCTTCTCACAGCGAGGGAACCACCAGAAGGCCCTCAGCGCTGGACCTCAGTGTCCAGGCAGAACGACGGGGGTGGAGACGCCCATTCAGGTATACTGGGCCGAGGCCGTTTAGGGCTTTAAAGGTCAGCACCAACACTTGGAATTGTGCTCAGAAACGTAGTGGCCAACCAGATGCAAGCTGGACCTGAGCACAAAAGCACTCTCCTTTCCTGTGGTTTCCAGCAACTGGTATTCAGAAGCATTGCTGCTCTGAATGTGGAGGCAGAGCACAGCCATAATGGCTAGTAGCCTTTGATAGCCTTCTCCTCCATGAATTTGTTCAGATGCCTTTCAAGCCATCCAGGTTAGGGGCCATCAACTATGAGTTGCACGAAGAAGCACTTCCTGCTATGTGTCTTGAGTCTTCCAACGCTGAGCTTCATTGGATGTTGATGAGTTCTAGCATTATGAAAGAATGAGAAAAAACTGTTCTGTATCCACTGCGTTTGTGAGTGAAGGGCAATTTCCCAACCACCTTTCACTGCAGATCATGAAAATGGAGCAAAGTACTTTCTAAATGCAACGTTTGTCAATTTCATACAGGCTTTGTTCACCCATTTAACCAATCACAACTCCTCCAAGTGATAGTAGAACTCAAGCCATTGGATTTTGTTGTTAAATTTCAAAACCAACATGCATGTTGAGTTTAATCAACCCTAAAAACCATTTCAGCTGTAAGGCGACAAGGAGAAGGGTGGAAGGAAGCAATGGTAAATAATTCTGTTGTTTCATCTCATCCTTGAATTGTCTTTGTTTTGCCAAATGGTTTTAGAGTATTAATTTGATTCAGTGTTGATTGTGCTGTATTTTATAATTTTATAATGATACGATAACTAAAATAAAAATGGTAATGCTTTCCTATACTGTGAATCCATAGGGCAGGCAAAAAAGTCAATGGAATTACTCCACACTGACATGGGAGGAGTGGAAACTGGATCCCATCCATTGGAAGATTTGGCCGATGGGCAATGTTTCACCATGGCAGGGTCAACCGGAAGACACGATTATAGCCATGGATGATAAACTCACTTCAAAAAATCTGACATTTAAATGTCAGTAATTAAGAGTGAGGATTGGTGAAGGGATCAATGATCTCTTGTGGTTATTGATTAGCAGATGCTGGCCTGCCAGTCAAAGAGCATAGCTGACCTTCCCCATGCCAGTACCCCCTGCTGCTACATCCCTGTTGTGGCCTACCTGTGTCTTTGACATCTCATGCTGAAAGGTTCCTAACCAGCTGTGTGCGAGAGAGGGGCCATGCCTAAGCAGCAGAGAACATGTTCTGCATGTCAAAAATCCCAGGATCAATCCCAGGTCAATCCTTGGCTTCGCAGTGAGGGGGGAAAGTCAGTTGGAGTGATGCAGAAGACTCCAAATAGATTAAACATAAGGAATAACTTCCTAATGGTAAGAGCTGTTTGACAGTGGAGTGGACTCCTTCGGAAGGTGGTGGACTCTTCTTCCTTGGAGGTTTTCAGCAGAAGTTGGATGCCCACCTGTCATGGATGCTTTAGTTGAGATTCTTGCATTGCAGGGGATTGGACTAAATGGCCCGCAGGGTCTTTCCAACTCAGCAGTTCTATGATTATGTGATTCTATGAGTCATTACCAAGCCAAGCAGACAACACTGACTTTGATGGACATATGTAGCTTAGGAACTCTGGGAGTGCTCCCTAAGGCTTATGGGAGAGACTCAAGGCAATTTACTTATTTTAAACTAAGGGCTCATCTGAACTTTCCCTTGACTCCTGTTTCAAGAATATCCTGTTTGGATTAATTACTCAGGGTCGGAGAGCTTTTCTTGTTGTTCAGCAACTGTGCCTTGCAAAAATCTAATCTTACCTGCTGAATCAGAATTTCAGAAGGTTTTGCTTCAGAAGATTTTGTTTCCAGAGCTTCAGTTGGGAAAGAAACACACCCAAAGAATCTTGATCATATCAAGATTGCATCTCCTCTTCCTCTGTCTCAGTGGCGTAGCGTGGGGGGTGCAAGGGGGCCGGCCGCACCGGGCGCAACATCGGGGGGGGGCGCTCGCCGCCTCCGGAGTCGCCGAAGAGCCTCGGGCGCAGGCTGTAGCAGAGCCCCATGTCTCGTGGAACCGACGAGCTGGCAGCAGCTCTCAGCGCTCGCCGCGGTCCCCGCACGTCAGGGCCACGGAGGGCGCGCCAGGCAGCCCCTCCTCACAGCCCCGCTGCCGCCACTGCTGCAGCTGCTGGGCCATGTTGCATTTTCCTCGCCTCTCTGCCTTCCTCCTCCTCCCGGCAAGCGGCGTCATTTGGGCGGCAGCGCCAGCGGCAACTCGCCTCAGATCACCTGACGCGGCAGGTTAGGGGTTAGGGGGCGCAAATTACTTGCCTTGCCCCAGGTGCTGACAACCCACACTACGCCACTGCTCTGTCTCCTATGGAAAACGGACACAGGCATCTGGTTGGCCACTCTGAGAACAGGTTGCTGGACTAGATGGGCCATTGGTCTGATCCAGCAGGCTCTTTTCATGTTCTTAAATGAATAAAAGGAACTGAGAGCTATGGGAAATTGTGCATAGAGTGTTCAGTACACTTCTTAATGGAACAATGAGTAATCTTGAATGCAGTGGTTCCACTTCAAAGACAAGCCTGGTAATTTGGAATTCCCACTTCTGGGAGGAATTCAGGTGATAATAAATTAAGAAACTTCCCTAGATAGGAACTGCGCCCCACCACTAAGGCCATACCTTGTAGCAAGACAAGAAGAACTTGGAACCTCTTTGAATCCTTCAGATCACAAGACTGGAGTATCCAGCTGCAATTCTCTACAGATTACCATGTGTGTCAGTTTCAGGGGTGACCCACTCATGAGTCAAGGTGGGGCGACTGCCTCAGGCAGCAGGGACAGCAGATCCAGACTCCAAGGAATGCATCACCTACTGCTTCTGTCATGGTGGTATCAATAGCTGCAGTGCACCCTTTGGAGACCAGATCTGCCACCTCTTTGGTAGTCCTCCACCATGCCACATCTACAGTGGCCTCTTGGTGAATAGGAGGCATAGGAGCCAGTTCCTAGGGGTCAAGGTCCATTTGCTCACACAATAAAATATTTGAGGGATTCACCTCCACAGATGATGGGCATTGCCGTTCAAATGTGGTGTGTGTGCCACGTCTTGTGATTTACTTATCTGCCCCCCAATATTTTATTCAAGTTGGCCCCCCTGGTAGGAGACACTTGTCAGAGGCTGGGCAGAGGAGGAGGAGGAGTGATGGAAACCCTTCCAAAGAGGAGGAAGAGGAAGACAGTATAGATTCACAACAGTGGTTTGCGGGAGGTCACAGCTCGGTGGCAGATGAGGGAAAAGTTGGGAAATCATGGGAGAGGAGGAGCAGGCAGAGCTGGAGCAGCAGCTTAGTGACACGATGCCACTAGAAAGCATTCCAGACCCTCCATCTCCCAGAACCCAGCGAACCTTAAAAGTAAGAGAGCAAAGAGCTCCATGACAGAGAGTATTTAGCAGCACCCATAGAGGAGATGATGATGATGACGAATGAAGAAGTGGGAGAAAAGGGGGGGGGGGAGAGATTCACTCAGGACAACACCATTATCCAAGAGGCTGTGTTCTATAGCCTCTCTCTGTAAAGTTTGAAATAAAAAAGGACTGTAAGAAACTTTTCCTTGTCTTTATACTTCCCTGGGCAGCCAGCCAGGAGCCACTGACAGCATCCTGACAGCACTGCTGGTCTCCTCCAGCCCTTGTTACCGATGTAGACCTTTATTCCCCCCTGTTATTCCTGATGTTGATCTTCACTCAGCCCTTGTTCCCTGGCAGGATCTGTGGTTGCCATATTCTGGTTTTCTTCAGGTGCCAAAATGTCTTGGTCTGGCCCTGATACGTTCCAATAAGACTTACGTGTAGCATTGCAAGCTAAACGTGCTGTATACATAACTCATCCTAACGATGGCGGCTGAGTCTTTGGACATTCAAATACCTGTTGCAAAAGATTCACGGAGAGCAATGAGCGGAAACCTGAGATTTTTCTTTCACCATACGTACAGCTGAGTTAAGCTTTTGTCTTGATTTGCCTCTAGGCTTTTGTTTCCAGTTGCTTGAAATTGCAAGCATTCACCGGGAGCCCGTAGGAGAAGAGAGCGCTGGAGTTTGAGAGCATATTTCATGGGGAATCTCTCTTTGGCATGTCATCAATCTAAACTAGAGCTCTAATGTGGTCTGTCATATGCAATGCAGCTGGAAAGGCAACAGTGAAGTGCTGTCGATAGCAGGCAATCCAGGTGTAGGCAAGAATGTACCTGGTTATTGTTTTACGAGGAGGTGCTGAAAAGGAGAGGGAACTCACAGTTTCATAATTAAGGCATGGTGCTCAGACACGACATCCCTGAAATCAGTTCCTAATCACTACCGCTAAACCGCTGGGAAGTGTGGTTCAGGACATTCTTCATTCATTTTCTATCACACCTTTGTAACTTTTGCATACCTTTCTGGAGATTGTGAATCGACAGCCAAATGATGGAACATGTGTTAGGAGATTGCAGGTGTTCTTGAATATAAGATTTGGAAATAAGAGAACAGAAAGGAAAGCCTGCTGAATCAGGACAAAGGTCCATTTAGTTCAACATCCAGCTCTCATAGTGGCAAACAAGATGTTGCTGGGAAGCCCCTAGCAACATCACTCTCCCTACTTGTGATTCACAGAGGCCTTTGGCACTGCAGGTCGCCATTTGAGAGCCATATCTCACCAGCAATTCCCTGCAACTGGTATCCAGAAGCATACAGCCTCCAACGGCAGAGATGGAACATCACCATCAGGTATGGAAACCTATGGGCAGAGCCAGTGGAGAGCTTTTGCCAGTCATTGTTGACAGCCCTGAGCTGTGTATGTAGCCTGGAAAAGGGGAAACTGAAAGGAGATAAGACAGCCATCTTCAAATATCTTAAGGGCTGTCACATGGAAGAGGGAACATGCTTGCATTCTCCTGCTCATGAGGATAGGACTTGAACCAAGGGCTTCAAGTTACAAGGAAGGAGATTCCGACTAAACGAAAAAGCAAAAAGCAAAACAAAACAACTTTCTGGCAGTAAGAGCAGTTCGGCAGTGGAAGAGACTCCCAGGAGAGGTGGTGGACTGTCCTTCCTTGGAGGTTTTTAAGCAGAGGTTGGATGGCCATCTGTCATGGATGCTTTAGCTGATATTCCTGCATTGCAGGGGGTTGACCCTTGGGTCCCTTCCAACTCTAAGATTCTATGATCTGTTTGTCTCAAGAGGCAATGGAGTGCGCCTCAGGGGTGAAGTCAAACCTCTGGATAATCACAGCACCTGCTGTGGCTGCAGAGACCAGTAACTTGTAACTACTGTTTCCCACATTGTCTTTGCTATGTTAGCAGCACCTAAGTGACCTCTCTGGGGCACAAGTCTGGGCAGTGCGTATGGAGGTCCGGGGCTGCTCAGATGACAAAAAACCCCTCTTGGCCTTGCTGATGTCCAAAGGTACATTTGGTATCAGCTTGGCTGCAGGAGTTGCCTGAAGGAGACATACAAGTTGCCATACAAGTCTCCACTCCAGATTTCTGTAGGTTTGATTTTTTTTCCCTTAGCCTTTTCTTCTCCTGAAGACGTCCCTCAAGGCTAGCGGTTCTCAACCTGTGGGTCCCCAGATGTTGTTGGACTACAACTCACATCATCCCTAAGCTCTGGCCTTGCTAGCTAGGAATGATGGGAGTTGTAGTCCAACAACATCTGGGGATCCACAGGTTGAGAACCGCTGCTCAAGGCAGTGGGTATGGATTTTTCCTCAGGGTTTACTCCCAAAGCCTTTCTCATGAATGAGTGTATCCTCAAGGCAACAGAGATTTAGGATCGAAGCTTTCCTTCTCCTAGATAGTCTACCTTCCTGGACTGGTGAGCCCCATCTTTCCCAAACCTTTCCCCTTTACTCCCATAGTATTGCATCATGTTCACACCACCCTGCTCCAAGCTGCACTAACTAGATTAGCCTTGTGCTGGCTGGAATAATTTAATATAAAAGGGCAACTTAAAGGGAATGGGGAGGAGGCTTCCAAGTTAGCACCTTGAAAGGAGACTTGGCATAAGAACAAAAGACCCTGCTGCATCAGGTCCGTGGCCTGTCATCCTGTTCACACAATGGCCAACTAGATGCCTCAAGAAAGGCTGCAAGATTTAGCTTTTTAACATAGGACTTTAAAGGGGGATTATGCCTCTGAATACCAGCTGATGGGAACTGCAGGTGGACAGAGCACTTGTGTTCTCTTCTCCAACTTGCAGCCTTTCTTGAGGCATCTAGCTGGCCATTGTGTGAACAGGTCCAGTCATGGCCGACTCTGGGGTTGCTGCACTCATCTTGCTTTATTGGCTGAGGGAGCCGGCGTACAGCTTCCGGGTCATGTGGCCAGCATGTCTAAACCACTTCTGGTGAACCAGGGAAGTGCACGGAAACGCCTTTTACCTTCCCGCTGCAGTGATACCTATTTATCTACTTGCACTTTGACGTGCTTTCAAACTGCTAGGTTGGCAGGAGCAGGGACCGAGCAACAGGAGCTCACCCCGTCGCAGGGATTCAAACTGCCAACCTTCTGATTGGCAAGTCCTAGGCTCTGTGGTTTAACCCACAGCACCACCCGCGTCCCTAAAGTGCTATATTACTCAGACCCCAAATATATGAAAGACCCCTCTCTTCCCTAAAAGACCCTCTCAGATGCAGGTTCAGCAGAGGGGACCTCTCTTGGTTGTTCCACTGACCTCAGAATTAGGTTGTCTCTGCTTCCCAGGAGATGGCAAAGCTCCTTGGGAAGAGGGATGGTTTTTTTAAAGCACTCTGGGAATGGGGTGGGGAGCCCTCATTTTGTTGCTGTACCAAATATTCAGAGCCACCTGTGGGTCACAATTAAGGTGTGGATGAGGAATTTATTCTATTTTTGTTCTTATTGCAATAGAAACTGACCAGATTTCACTTCCTGGGCTAATGTGCAGATCAGAACATGGCATTCCTGCAAAACCCTGCAAAAGGTTGGAGTGTAGTTCGAAAAAAATAATAATGCATTTTGAAATTGAGAAAAAATACATTTAGAAGTTCACAATTCCTGAGAAAATATTCTCAAAATTTAGATTTAAGTGTAAATTTGCATACTTTTTTTAAAAAAAAATGTTGCTTCTAAAAATCATGCATGCATGCAGAAACGAGATGAACTGCACTTATGAATGAACACATTCCAAAGAAACAAAGACCAGAAATTCATGGACTGATCCATCCATTCCTGTGACCCACATTTCGAGAATCACTGGTACAGTCAATACTGCGACAGAGACACCCAATAGTCGGATTCAGCATACGATGGCTTCCTACCTGACAGTTGGATACGGTTTACACATGAGACACCCAATATTTACAGGACAGAATTCATGCAGCTGATTACTGGATCTTATCTGGGGCATCAACTGTATGAAATCAGTGTATGGTCATGACTTTACAGTCCTGTGTGACTCTTTCAGGAGAAAGAGTGGGTCTCTCCCAGGCAAGAGCAGAAGATTTCTCTGTAAGTGGCAATCGATTTTCCTGCTTGGCAGGGGGTTGGACTCGATGGCCCTTGTGGTCTCTTCCAACTCTATGATTCTATGATTGCCCAAGGAAGACGTGGAATCTTCTTGCTTGGTGAATCCAGCCATGGATGCACGTTTTGTCCAAAGAAATATTCCAATGACCTTATAATGACCAACAGAAAAGCAGTTTTTGTGGTGTACAATTTGCATCCTTGTATATACAAATAATTGAGCCGCACAAGTCAACTGGTGCACACCCTGTCACACAAACATCTGTTGGGTGGGAAAGCTGAACAAGCACTTAGTTTTCTTATGAAACCTGCAGGTTTCAAAATTCCAGCAAAGAGGTGTAGCTAGTATCCTCCCCACCCCCACCCCAATTCTTATTGTTTTTTGGTGGTTCAGGTTTTAAAAACCTGCAATAAATCTAGCTGAGGGATGGGGGGAGGAAGGAAGCAGAGGTGGAATCTGCATATTTTGCAACAATCTAATAAGAAATAATCCAAGATGGCAGCTTCCACAAAACATCCCTTATTGAAATATGACTGTAATATAGAAAAGATAGCTACACCGATATTAATGTCGTTGATGTTTTGTGGAATGTTTACAGAACAGTCTCTCATGTATATTCTTTAGTTTTTTTATTAGAAACTGCATCATTACGTTTAAAGGATTCTGTTGCTGAGGGTTTTGAGAATGATCTGACTTGCCTTTCAACCTGAGTTTTTTTCCCCTTTTCAAAAAAGAACAACAATCCTTTCTTCCTACCAGGAAAGGGAGTGAGGGAGGAAATAAGAGATACTTTTTCATAAACATTTCCCCCCTCTGGCTGGAATATTAGGACAGTATATTAAATTTCTCTCCCCCCTCCAAGAAAAAAACAAGAAACATTTGCATGCTAATGTCCCCACTGAGGCTTTGACAGATGGGTTTCACCGACACAGACATACTGTTAGGGGTTTAGCGATAGATTAAAGTAACAGCAACAATACAGGGTAACATAATAAAAGTGTATTGTAATGTACACCATAACTTGTGGCCAAGGTTAAATTTCCAGTTGGTGTATGAAAGTCATATTCCATTAGATTGAATGCGGCCATTGTGCCACAAAGAATTAAGCTAGAATTTGATGGAAACATTTTTCTTTCGCGTCTGGGAGGTTTTCCGCTGTCTGATAGTTCGTGTATTTAAGAAGCAAAGCAAATAATTTTTAAAAAGCAATGCAGGACCCACAATTAGAATCGCAGAATTGTGGAGTTGGACAGGAGCTCCGAGGGTCATCTAGTCCAACCCCCCGTGTCAGGTGTGTGTGCAGGAGCTGGGCCCGGTGAATCATAGAATCCTAGAGTTGGAAGAGACCACAAGGGCCATCGAGTCCAACCCCCTGCCAAGCAGGAAACACCATCAGAGCACTCCTGACATATGGTTGTCAAGCCTCTGCTTAAAGACCTCCAAAGTAGGAGACTCCACCACACTCCTTGGCAGCAAATTCCACTGTCGAACAGCTCTTACTGTCAGGAAGTTCTTCCTAATGTTTAGGTGGAATCTTCTTTCTTGTAGTTTGGATCCATTGCTCCGTGTCCGCTTCTCTGGAGCAGCAGAAAACAACCTTTCTCCCTCCTCTATGTGACATCCTTTTATATATTTGAACATGGCTATCATATCACCCCTTAACCTCCTCTTCTCCAGGCTAAACATGCCCAGCTCCCTTAGCCGTTCCTTATAAGGCATCGTTTCCAGGCCTTTGACCATTTTGGTTGCCCTCCTCTGGACACGTTCCAGTTTGTCAGTGTCCTCCTTGAACTGTGGTGCCCAGAACTGGACACAGTACTCCAGGTGAGGTCTGACCAGAGCAGAATACAGTGGCACTATTACTTCCCTTGATCTAGATGCTATACTCCTATTGATGCAGCCCAGAATTGCATTGGCTTTTTTAGCTGCCGCGTCACACTGTTGACTCATGTCAAGTTTGTGGTCAACCAAGACTCCTAGATCCTTTTCACATGTACTGTTCTCAAGCCAGGTGTCCCCCATCTTGTATTTGTGCCTCTCATTTTTTTTTGCCCAAGTGCAATACTTTACATTTCTCCCTGTTAAAATTCATCAATAGGACTTTGCAGGACTGGGGCTTTCCTAGGTTTGTTCTGAAGAGGTAAGGCACGGCTGCACAGGTGAGGCCAATTAGTAACTCACAGCACCTGGTGGCAGGAGCCGGGAAGGGATATAAGGTCAGCATTTCCCTTCGGCTCTTTGCCACAGCAACACGTTTCCTGCCTTGGTGCATTTGGCTTCTTGTTTCCTGATCCTTGAACCTCGGCTTCTTGACTCCTTGCTCCTCAACCCTCGGACCCCTGACTTCTTGACTCCTTGCTTCTTGACCCTCAAACCCCTGGCTTCATGACTCCTTGCTCCTTGACCCTCAGACCCCTGACTTCTTGACTCCTTGCTCCTTGACCCTCGGACCCTTGACTTCTTGACTCCTTGCTTCTTGATCCTCGTACCTCTGAGTTTGTGACTCCTAGCTTGTGACTCTGAGTTTGTGACTCCTGACCCTTGGACCCTTGGCTTCCTGACTCCTGGCTTCTGGACCCCCATTCCTGCTCCCACCCAGCCATCTTGTCCCCGGTCCTGATGTCCCCTGCCGGGACTTCGATCGCCTGTGAAGCAGACCGTGACACCCTGCAATGAAGGAATATCAGCTAAAGCATCCATGACAGATGGCCATCCAACCTCTACTTAAAAACCTCCAAGGAAAGATAGTTCACAGCCTCCTGGGGGAGACCATTCCATTGCTGATCAGCTCTTACTGTCAGAAAGTTCTTCCTGATGTACAATCAGAATCTCCTTTCTTGGAATATGAACACTTTGTTTTTGGGTCCTGCATGCAGAGCAGGAGAATAATAATAATTATTAATAATAATTTATTATTTATACCCAGTCCATCTGGTTGGGTTTCCCCAGCCACTCTGGGCGGCTTCCTGCAAAATATTAAAATACAATAGTCTATTAAACATTAAAAGCTTCCCTAAACAGGGCTGCCTTCAGATGTCTTCTAAAAGTCTGGTAGTTGTTTTTCTCTTTGACAAGCTTATCCCATCTTCTGTGTGACAGCCCTTGAGATAGTTGACTATTTGATTTTTTTAATAGATATTTTGACCCCACCCCACCCCCATCAACTCTTGAGAAATTTTGTCATTATTTGTTCTGCAAATTCACTTAAAATTTTTCATATACATTTTTAACTGAGAACATCAATATTTCCACATATATTATCAATGGGATGCCAGTGCCAACACCATCTTGAAACCAAAATTACGGGACAAGAAGCTGGGCTCATCCTTTGCCACTGGCCTCCTCAACCACTCAAGCCACTTTGGACACAATCCTGCGCACCTCACCACTTGGACAAAGCAAGCAAGAAAGAAAAGGAAAAACTGCTTAAACTGTGTTCCAGCACATTCCAGCAGAAAAGGCCATAATAATAATAATAATAATAATAATAATAATAATAATAGGCAGGGCTGAGCACAGATATTCCAGACTCTTTGACAACCTTTCTGCAGATCACAAATTGAAGAATGCACGAATACATTTCCTACAACAGAGGCAATGGATGATTAAGTTATTGTGATATCAGTTAAGGTTAGGGCAAAAAGGGGGGGGGGCTTTATCAATGAAACTAAATCCTTCGAAGACAGAGGTCCTCTGACTGGGTCGGGATGGTATGGGGATGAGGGACCAACTCCCTTCCTTTGCGGGGGCCCAATTAGTGCCATTGCCTTCCGTTAAGAGTTTGGGTGTAATCCTTGACGCCTCCCTTTCCATGGAGGCGCAAGTTACAGCAACAGCCAAGGCAACATTTTTCCACCTTCGCTGCATCAAGCAGTTGGTCCCTTACCTTTCCCGCCCCGACCTGGCCACAGTGATCCATGCGGTGGTCACCTTCAGGTTTGACTACTGTAATTCGCTCTATGCGGGGCTGCCCTTGAAGCTGACCCAGAAACTCCAGCGGGTGCAGAATGCTGCAGCGAGGCTCCTCACGGGTCTCTGCCATGGGAGCATATTCACCCAGTGCTTTTCAAGCTGCACTGGCTCCCGGTGGAGTACAGGGTCAGATTTAAGGTGCTGCTTTTGACCTTTAAAGCTCTTCACAGCCTAGGACCCTCGTACCTACGCGATCACCTCTCCTGGTATGCCCCACGGAGGACCTTAAGGTCCATATATAGCAACACCCTACAGATCCCGAGCCCTAAGGAAGTTAGCTTAGCCTCAACCAGAGCCAGGGCCTTCTCAACACTGGCTCCGACCCGGTGGAATGCTCTGTCTCATGAGACCAGGGCCCTGTGGGATCTGATTTCTTTCCGCAGGGCCTGTAAGACAGAGTTGTTCCACCTGGCCTTTGGCTCAGAATCAGTTTGATTCCCTCCCCCTTTTTCTTTTTCCTATGATGAGATTGCTCCCTAATTGTTTTCATATTGTATCTTAATCTTTTAAATTGCATTTTAATCAACTTGTTTTTATTATTGGTTGTTAGCCACCCTGAGCCCAGTCTTGGCTGGGGAGGGCGGGGTATAAATAAAATGATGATGATGATAATGATGATGATGATGATGTTTCTTTCGCCTCTCCCTCCATTGTAAGGGAGTGCCCTCCAGCTGCATTGGACTACAACTCCCATGAGGCCCTGTCTGTGTGACCATGCTGGCTGGGGCTGATGGGAATTGTAGTCCTCAGCTTCTGGGAGGGCCTGAGACTTGCAAAGGTTACAAAGCAGCATCCATAATAGCAAACAAGCAGAAATGAGAGCAATTAAGAGCTAGCCCAACTGTTAGATAGTTTGCATAATGCTGTCTGAAATTTCCCAATAAGCATTTTCCCCCTCCTAATGAAAAATAACTCGGGAGGCGACACGAACAAGGTGTTCTAATTAAATAGATTTGTTTACATCTTGTGCCATGAAAAGCTAATTCAGGCTGATATACTGTATATTCCGACACTATCTCTCTTCCACTCGGTATAAAAAGAGCCCGTTTTTTTAAAGTAGTATTTTATTTAAGCATGTTTTTAAGGGCTCCTTGATTAAGGAAACAGTGATTTAATGAAACAGACTCCTCATTTTCTTAGAGGAGAGAATATATATATATATATATTGTCAGGGGTTCAGGAGCAGAGACGCAGAGAAGGGAGGAAGCCCAGGGGGGCAGAAGGACCCAGAGACGTAGGGAGAGGCGAAGGAGGTGGAGCAAGGCTAGGGTATTAAGCTGGTGTGCAAGAGGCGGGGACTCAGACGGGTCTTCGCCGACCTAGGGCAGAAGGTGTAGAGCTGCACGCTGCAGTTCGGAAATGAAACCTGTAACTTAATAAAGACTCTTATAAAGTGAACGCTGGCGGACTTGGTCCTATGTGAGCTGGGACTGGGTGGCAGCTCTGACAGTAAGACCCGTCTCTGAAAAGCTTCGGACACCTGATATCTCGCAGCGGAGAGAGAGGCAGCTGGAGGAGGGGATCGGTGTTTGGGAGCAAGCTCACGACGGTTAGCAGAGATGACGGAAGCAGAGACAGTTGCAGCGCTGCAACAGGCAGTTACCCAATTGAACGCGGAGGTACTGGCATCCAAGAAGAGGGAGGAGGATGCGGCAGCCGCCTACAGAGATCTCCACGCCAGGTTTGAAGCATGGGTTAAACACGGGCAGCCAGGACCCAGACCGGAGGGGGTTGGGTTGGCACGGAGAGCAGGAGGGCTTGTGGCTCACTTCGATGGGAATTTACAACAGTACCCCAATTTTCGAGCAGACGTAATGTGCGCACTGCAACTGCTGGCAAAAGACTTTAGAGATGAGGAAGAGAAAGTGGGGTTCATACTATCCCATTTGCATGGGGATGCTAAAGCGTGGCTACGCAATTTGTGGAGGGATAAAGATCCGGCGCTTCAGAATGCAGATGCCTTTATCAAAGCGATGGATGCGTGTTTTTTGTCTACTATTGATGTGGATCTTGCCCGACGGGAGATTCATGGACTAAAACAAGGGAGGGCAAGCGTCCGGCAGTACCACGCCCGCTTTTTTGCGCTGGTCAGTGCCTTAGAGTGGGACCGGGATTCGCCCCCTGTCAGAGACCTGTTCTGGGAGGGTCTAAGCTCTGCGGTCAAGGATGAGATTGCAAGGGGGGAGAGGCCCCGAAGCACGCAGGAGGTGGTCCAAAGGGCGCTGACTGTGGGGGTGAGGCTGGAAGAACGTCCATGGTGCAGAGATGAAGGACGTGGAGGGCGCGAAGCAGCGAGAAGTTTCTCTTTCATTCCAAGAGAAGCAGCGCGTGCGCAATCCACACCTCCGCCTGGAGGGGGAGGGGAACCGATGGAGGTTGGAGGTGCAAGGGCTCAGTCAGCAGCCAGAGCCCAAGCACCGACAGCAGTGAAAGCGAAGCCTCCTAGAGGGAACAGGAAGTGTTACATCTGCGAGGATCCAGGCCATTTGGCGAAAGAGTGTCCCCGGAGGCTCCACAAGCACACTGCAGCCTCAGCAATGGTGACTGCAGCAACGCAGCAAGGAGAACCACAGCAGGGAAACGACGATGTCTGGCTGGAGACAGAGGCACTGGGGCCCAGCCAGACGCATCAGTGAAGCAGTCCCCAGCGATCTTGCAACCCACGGACCCCCTCCCACCCAAACCAGTAGTGCAGCTCACAGCATCTCTCCAGCTACCCGATGGCGTCACTATCGAAGTGCCGCTTTCTGTGGATTCTGGAAGCAACGCAGACTTTATAGCGCAGGATTTTGTGGAGCAGCACGCTATACAGCTACTGCCTGCCACTCTGCCCCTGCAAGTCGTCACAGTGGATGGCAGAGAGTTGCTAGGGGGGCAGGTGGTGAAGCAAACGCCACCGATGGTGATGCGCCTTGGCAACCACAGGGAAGTCATCAGTTTTAATGTCACCCGACTGTCGGACACGCCCATTGTGTTGGGCATGAGTTGGCTGGACAGGCACAGTCCGACACTGGCTTGGTACCAGAGACAGCTGATCTTCGGCTCCTCTTATTGCGCAGAACACTGCATCCTGCCCAGACAGGAGGGAGAGGAGGAGGAATCACAACTGCAGTTGGGAACGTTGCAAGCAGTCCCCCACAAATACGCAGACTTTCTGGAGGTCTTCTGCGAGAAAGAGGCTGACAAGCTACCACCGCACAGGCAATATGACTGCAAGATTGACCTCCTACCAGGGGCGACGCTGCCGAAAGGGAAGCTGTATTCCATGTCTGAGGACGAATTACAGGAACTCAAACAGTTCATAGATCACAATTTGCAGCGCGGTTTCATCCGGGAGTCCAGGGCAGTAGGGGGCAGTCCTGTTTTCTTCGTGAAGAAGAAAGACACGCCCCAAAAAAGACTGGTGGTGGATTTTCGCCTCTTAAACAAGATGACCAAGCCTTCTGATTTCCCCATGCCCAGGATTGACGACCTACTAGCGACGGTGCGCAAGGGACGCGTGTTCACCAAGTTGGACCTGCGAGGTGCGTACAATCTCATCCGCATGAGGGAGGGCGATGAGTGGAAGACAGCCATGTTCACGCCTCTGGGCACCTACGAATACAGAGTGATGCCGTTTGGATTGCAAAACGGTTCTCACTGTTTCCAAGCTTTCATGCATCATGTGTTGGCGGGACTCCTTTACAAGAAGTGCGTCTGCTTTCTGGATGACATCCTGATATTCTCCGAATCGCAGCAAGCCCATGACCAAGATGTTCGGGAGGTGCTGAAGAGGCTGCAGCAGCATAGACTGTACGCCAAACTGGAGAAGTGCCAGTTCGACACGACGGAGGTGGATTTCTTGGGTTACAAGTTGTCGGACAAGGGGCTAGCCATGGACAGCGCCAAGGTTCGTGCGGTGTTGGATTGGAAGAGCCCGCGCAACCGGAAGGAGGTCCAGCGGTTTGTCGGCTTCGCCAACTTCTATCGCAAGTTTATCAAGGGGTTCGCGATGCAGACGGCGGCCATTACGGACACGCTAAGCTCCAAGAAAAAGAAATTCATCTGGACGGAGCAGGCGGAGCAGTCCTTTCAAGCACTCAAGCGTCTCTTCGCGTCGGAAGAGCAACTGCTGCATATCGACCCCAGCAGACCGATGCGGGTAGAGACAGACGCGTCCGATAGAGCAGTGGGAGCTGTCCTGCTGCAAAGGGACCCACAGGGGGTCTGGAGGCCGGGAGCGTTCTACTCCAGAAAGCTCAGCAAGTCGGAGCAGAACTACACCATCTGGGACAGGGAGTTGCTGGCCATTCATGCAGCTTTCAAGGCGTGGAGGCACTTCCTGATCGGCGCCAAGCACACGGTGCAGGTCTGCACGGATCACAAGAATCTGGAGCACTGGCGCACGGCTCAGTTCCTGAACCAGAGGCAGATACGTTGGGCGGAGTTCTTTGCTGACTTCAATTTCCGAATAGAGTACGTCCCAGGCGACACCAACGTCATGGCGGATGCACTGTCCCGCAAACCGCAATACCTCGAAGAGGCGACGCCAGCGGCAGCCATGCACATCTTCGCGCCAACAGCGTGGGCGTGCGCTTCAGCCACAGTAGACCTGGATGCGGTGCGGCGGGCGTTGCAGGACGACTCCTTCGCGCAGGCGAAGATGGCAGAGGTGCACAAGGGCACGGCGAAGGGCGACGAGTTCCAGATACGAGACGGCTTGCTCTTACGTAAAGGGGCCATCTACGTGCCGGGAGACGAACTTCGCGCCAGGGTACTGCAGCAGCTGCACGACGCACCCACGGCCGGGCACTTTGGCACGGAAAAAACGGTGGAATTAGTCGCAAGGGACTTTTGGTGGCCCAGACTGAGAGGGGAAGTCGCGGACTACGTTGCGAGGTGCGACACCTGCCAGAGGGCCAAACCGGTGCACAAACCACCGGCGGGACTGCTGGAACCGCTGCAAACGCCGTTTGAACCGTGGGAGAGGGTGGCCCTGGACTTTGTTACGGATCTACCCAGCTCGAGAGGCAAGACAGCTGTACTAGTGGTGGTGGACTTGTTCACCAAGATGGCACATTTCATTCCGTGTGCGAAGGTGGCCACGGCGGAACAAACCGCCAAACTGTTCATAGATCACGTGTTCAAAGTGCATGGTCTGCCGCGGTCTATCCTGTCCGACCGCGGGCGCCAGTTCGTATCGAATTTCTGGCAGAAGCTGATGAGTTTTCTAAATGTCAAGGTCGATCTGGCATCAGCAAGACACCCGCAGACCAACGGGCAAGCAGAGAGGGTCAATGCCATCATGCAGCAGTACCTGAGATGCTATGCCAATCAACAACCTGCGACCTGGGTGGATTACCTGCCGCTCGCCGAGTTCGCTTACAACAACACGAAGCACGTGTCCACAGGGGTGACGCCGTTCTTCGCCAACAATGGGAGGAATCCCAGAACCTTCCCGGGACGGGAGAGAGTGGGGGACGGAGAACCACAGACGGCGGACGCGTTCGCGTCAGAGTTGCAGGCGGTACACGATCAACTCAGACGGCAGCTGGAGCTAGCTAAGCACGCCTACAAGGTGCAAGCTGACAAGCACAGGCGGGTTGGCGAAGAGATCCAAGTGGGAGACTGGGTCTGGTTGGCAGCCCACGCAGTGCCGACCAGGTCACTAGCCAAGAAGAAGTTGGGGCACAAGCAAATTGGTCCGTACCAAGTCGAAGCACAGATCAACCCGGTAGCCTTCCGACTGGTGCTGCCGGAGGGTTCCAGAATGCATCCGGTGTTCCACAGGTCGGTGCTCACTCCCTACAAGGCACCTCACAGATTCCAGGAGCCAGGGACGGCACCGAGTCCGTTCCGGGAGCGGACGGAGACGCGAGGGGTGACGCAGCAAGACCCCATCAACGAGGTCACGGAGATTTTGGACTCCAGATGGGGGGAAGAGGGAGTCGAATACCTCCTAGCCAGAGAGGGCACCCGGGCCAGCGCCAATAGCTGGGTGCCAGACTACGCTTTGGAGGAACCCCTGCTCAAGGACGAGTTTCATGCCCTTTTCCCACACAGACCCATGCCAGCGAGCTTCTTCGACGACTGGCTGTTCACGCCCACACTTTCTTCCAGCACGTTCCATGGATTCGACTCGGACGGGGAACCCGCACTGAGCACCCGTTCCCCAGAAGGATCGCCGGCGGGTTCGGCGTCAGACACCTCGTATTGGTGGGACGATCGACCGGAGGAGCAATGGCGCCGGAAGTGGCTGGAGATGCCAGGTCGAGCGACCGACGCAGAGACTGACATGGACGTGTTCGGGGAGGACCTTGGGTTCGAGCACAGCGGTACAGAGATGGAAGCGGAACAGGTCAACATCGGCGACCGCGAGGAGGAAGACTCGGAGGTCTTCAGTTGGCGGCCAACCACGGGGAGCGAACTGTATCCGGCATTCCCTCCCGTGATGATGGAGCACCCAGCAACCACACCTGAAAGCAGGGAGGGGGGAAGGGGGGGCTTCGAGGGGGGGATGGATGTCAGGGGTTCAGGAGCAGAGACGCAGAGAAGGGAGGAAGCAGAGAGCGAGGGGGAGGAATCCGAAGGGAAAATGAGTGATGATGACGACCCGAGATCTCCAAGCCTAAGCAGTGAGTCAGAGGACTCCCAAAAGGGAGCCCCAGTGAGCAGAGCAAGGGGGGGATCCGGGGGGACACCCCAGGAGGAAGGGAACAGAGGAGATTCAGAGAGTAGCAGCTGGAAGTCGGGACCCACGCTCATAACTGAGGGCGGCAGCAGCTGGAAGTCGGGACCCACGCTCAAGACTGAGAGCAGCAGGGAGGAAGGTAGCCAGGCATCGGGTTCCGGAGGCTGTCAGCAGGAGGGAGGGCACGAGTCAGGGGTGGTCACGCCCTCCTCAGAGAGCGAGGCAACGGTTAAGAGGAAAGTAGAGAGTTGGGCGCGCGCGCCAAGTTCAAATGCAGCGGAAGCTGGAGCAGTAAGCAGCCCGGAGAGTGAGCCAGGTCCCAAAGCCCGCCGCAAGGAGGCAGAAGGATCAGGGGGGTCAGCGTCAGAGGAGAGTAGAAGGGAGGAGGCCCAGGGGGGCAGAAGGACCCAGAGACGTAGGGAGAGGCGAAGGAGGTGGAGCAAGGCTAGGGTATTAAGCTGGTGTGCAAGAGGCGGGGACTCAGACGGGTCTTCGCCGACCTAGGGCAGAAGGTGTAGAGCTGCACGCTGCAGTTCGGAAATGAAACCTGTAACTTAATAAAGACTCTTATAAAGTGAACGCTGGCGGACTTGGTCCTATGTGAGCTGGGACTGGGTGGCAGCTCTGACATATATATATATGCTTTCGTAGATTTTCACGGGTATAGGAATGCAGGTTTTGGTGTCTTCGGGTGTCTTCCCGTGTAAGAGTCGGGGTGTCTGGGCGACGTTTCGACGAGGTCTCACTCGTCATCTTCAGGCTGGTGCTTTCGGCTTCTTGTTACTGGAACAGAGCAGGATTTGGTGTTTGAGTTCCTATAAATACTGTTGAGGGGTGTGGTGTATAGCCTCCAACGTTCTGGTCAGAGAGGAAGTTCCTAGATTAGTATGCCTTTTCTTCTTTTGTTCCTTAATGCTTGAGGGATATCTTGAGTGATTTCATGAGTGATATTCTGAATACCACTTAATGGTATTCTTGGATTAATATTCTTAATCCACACTTAATGACCCACCTAAGTGGTATTCAGAATATCACTCATGAAATCACTACACAGATCTGGCTGGCACAAGGCACAAAACCACAGCTCGCCCCTATACACGAAGCCAAGCCAGAGCACAACTAAATGCAGCACAGCCATCTTCTCAGAAAAACTCTTCACAAGCTCAAGAGGTCAAGACACGAAAGCTTTAGCAACTAATCTACACTTAATGACCCACCCAGTGGTATTCAGAATATCACTCATGAAATCACTCAAGATATCCCTCAAGTAATTAAGGAACAAAAGAAGAAAAGGCACACTAATCTAGGAACTTCCTCTCTGCCCAGAACGTTGGAGGCTATACACCACACCCCTCAACAGTATTTATAGGAACTCAAACACCAGATTCTGCTCTGTTCCAGTAACAAGAAGCCGAAAGCACCAGCCTGAAGATGACGAGTGAGACCTCGTCGAAACGTCGCCCAGACACCCCGACTCTTACACGGGAAGACACCCGAAGACACCAAAACCTGCATTCCTGTACCCGTGAAAATCTACGAAAGCAAATATCTCACCTCTACGGGGAGGAAACCTTCCAGCTGACAAGAACCTACGAGAAACTAGAAATCCGAAGAGCCACCATCTTATGTGATCTCCTGTTCCTACGCAACTGCCGAGACAACAACTTAACTCCCACATGCTTCCAACTTAAATTCCACTCTAAAACCCCAGCTACCGAAAGGATCCTGAAACGAACTGAACTATCCCTAATCAGAAACGAAATACATAAGAAAAGATACCTACTAAACCAAACCAACAAAGATCTGCTCACTCTTCACCTCAAACTATGTAACAAAATCCACCCTGCACTCTGGGACAAATGCAAACAACTAGCCGTCTGGAGAGCTGAAACTGAGACCTCACATAAGACAGACAGACACACCAACAAACTCTACAAACTAGAGAAACGCCAGAAGCCCAGCCACCCTCCACAACAACCCATGAAACAAACAGTACATAACATATCAGACAGGATCCTCACCCCAACTGAAACCAAAGTACTCTCCAAAGGTTTCAACTTTGCAGTCGCCCCGAGACGCATCCCCACGGAAAACATCATATGCGGAGTCGAAGCTAGCCTGACCAAAATCGACCCAGATGAAGCCAATAAAATCAGACTTGAAGTCACCAACATCCTCTGCTCCAGCAAACCACCCAGAAGCAATTTACACAAAGAAGAACAGAAAGCACTCACCAACCTGAGGAAAGACAACAACATAATCATTCTCCCAGCAGACAAAGGCAACGCCACTGTTGTGATGAACACATCGGACTACCAAGCAAAACTATCAAATCTACTCCAAGACCCTACCTACCAACCTATAAAAACAGATCCCACCACCTATCTGGAAAAAACCACCAAATCCAAAATAAAAGCCTCTCCTATCAGTGAAGAAATCCAGCTAAGAATCATCCCCAGAGAAAAATCATCCAGATGCCCCAAACTCTACGGTCTCCCCAAGATACACAAAGAAGGAACACCACTCAGACCAATAGTCAGCTCCATAGGCTCACCTCTACAAAATCTCGCTAAATTTCTCGCTAAGCAACTTCAGCCCTATGCAGAATCCATCGCTTCACACGTTACTAACTCCTTCCAGTTCATAGAAACAATAAAGAAGCAATACCTACATCCCGATGACCTACTTGTGAGCTTCGATGTTGTATCTCTCTTCACTCAAGTGCCCATTAATGAAGCCTTGACAGCCATTCAAAACAAATACAACCCCCCCAAATACATCCTGGACCTGACCAACCACTGCCTAACCAACACGTACTTCATCCACAATGGACAAAGATACAAACAGATAGAAGGAGCACCCATGGGATCACCCCTCTCACCGGTCATCGCAAATTTGTACATGGAACACTTTGAAACCAATGCTTTAGACAAGTCAGAACACAAACCCAAACTTTGGCTCAGATATGTTGACGACACCTTTGTAATTTGGCCACACGGGAAAGAAAAACTAGATAGCTTCCTCACACATCTCAACAGCCTACACCCCAAAATACAATTCACTATGGAAATAGAAGACAACAACCAACTCCCCTTTCTTGACGTCCTAATCTACAAAAAACCTGATGGCTCCCTAGGACACACTATCTACCGAAAAAAACACACACCAACCGCTACTTACATGCACAATCACACCACCACCCTGCACAAATAAACTCCGTAGCCAAGACTCTCATCTCCAGAACCAAACGCCTGGCTGACAAAGACCACTTGACAACTGAGTTACAGAATCTCTCAAATGTGTTAATCGCCAATGGATACCAGAAAAACAGGGTTACGAAGCTAATCCAAAAAGAAACACCCCCCAAAAACCAAGACACAGAAGAAAACAATGGCATGGCCCTCCTTCCTTATATCAAGGGCACTACAGACAAAATTAGCAAAATCCTCCATAAACACAATATCAAAACAGCCTTCTGCACCAACCAAAAAATAGCCAATATCCTCAGAAACCCAAAAGACAAAATCCAGCTGGAAAACCAAGGGGTCTATGAAATACCCTGCAAAGTCTGCCCAGCCACGTACATTGGACAAACAAACAGACGAATAAATGCACGTATCGCAGAACACAAGAATGCCGTCAAAAAAGAAGAAAAAACTTCCTCTCTTTTCCAACACATGAAAGAAACAGGACACGAAATTAATTTTGCAGATTCCAAATTGCTCTTTAACATGGAACATCACCACAAGAGAATAATCATGGAAGCCATCGAGATAGAGAAACACCCTCACAACATGAACAAGCGTGACGACACGTCCCGCCTGCCAGACATCTGGAAATTAGCCCTCCCCACAAAAACCGACACCAGAACCAGAGGCACACAGAACGCCGTCACCAATCAACCACACCAGACCCAAACCCAGACCCTCTCCACAGACATATTACAGACTCCATCCAGTAGCCAAACTATAGTGGCACCTCCGGATGCTGCACCCCCCTGCAATCCCTACACAGATCTGGCTGGCACAAGGCACAAAACCACAGCTCGCCCCTATACACGAAGCCAAGCCAGAGCACAACTAAATGCAGCACAGCCATCTTCTCAGAAAAACTCTTCACAAGCTCAAGAGGTCAAGACACGAAAGCTTTAGCAACTAATCTACACTTAATGACCCACCCAGTGGTATTCAGAATATCACTCATGAAATCACTCAAGATATCCCTCAAGTAATTAAGGAACAAAAGAAGAAAAGGCACACTAATCTAGGAACTTCCTCTCTGCCTAGAACGTTGGAGGCTATACACCACACCCCTCAACAGTATTTATAGGAACTCAAACACCAGATTCTGCTCTGTTCCAGTAACAAGAAGCCGAAAGCACCAGCCTGAAGATGACGAGTGAGACCTCGTCGAAACGTCGCCCAGACACCCCGACTCTTACACGGGAAGACACCCGAAGACACCAAAACCTGCATTCCTGTACCCGTGAAAATCTACGAAAGCATATATATATATATATATATATATATATATATATATATATATATGCAGGTTTTGGTGTCTTCGGGTGTCTTCCCGTGTAAGAGTCGGGGTGTCTGTGCGACGTTTCGACGAGGTCTCACTCGTCATCTTCAGGCTGGTGCTTTCGGCTTCTTGTTACTGGAACAGAGCAGAGTCTGGTGTTTGAGTTCCTATAAATACTGCTCTGTTCCAGTAACAAGAAGCCGAAAGCACCAGCCTGAAGATGACGAGTGAGACCTCGTCGAAACGTCGCACAGACACCCCGACTCTTACACGGGAAGACACCCGAAGACACCAAAACCTGCATTCCTGTACCCGTGAAAATCTACGAAAGCAAATATATATATATATATATATATGTAGAAAGACAGGGAAAGATCACAGGGTGAACAATTTATCACAATATTTCCTCTCTCGCTCTCCCATATTTTTTTTTATTACATTACAAAGGTCTCTGACTTTGCTAGTCAGGATGTCTCTGAAGTACTCACAGCCTGTGGCTAAAACACATTTTTATTAAGTGAAGGTTAGCACAGGGCCTGACGAAGTGGGGAGAAACTGGAAACTCGTGACTGTAATGTCGCCACAGATGTGGCTGCCGTGCCTATTAGTTAAGCAGGAAGGCAGTTCCAAGAAAATCGGGTGAAGCTGAGCGAGACTTCCGCCTGCACTAAGCCTTGTTCCAAATTGCCTTAATGTTAGGGCATGGCCATCGTCCGCCTGGACGGATACAGTTTCGCGGAGGGATTGAGGCAGTGTGTGCACATCAAAGATGATCAGGTGCAGGCAGCTGACTGTAGAATCCTAGAATTATAGAGATGGGGGCGGGGACACAAAATGCCATCTAGTCCAACCACGTAAAATAAGGTTACCAGTTTTTTTTCAAAGAATCCGGGGACACTTTTTTTTTTTTTGGAAAAGAGAAAAAAAAAAGTTATTTTTTCAAATTATTATTATTATTTAATTAAGAAGTAATATCTAACCGTAACCCTACACTGGCTCCCAGTACGTTTCCGAGCACAATTCAAAGTGTTGGTGCTGACCTTTAAAGCCCTAAACGGCCTTGGCCCAGTATACCTAAAGTAGCGTCTCCACCCCCATCGTTCTACCCGGAGACTGAGGTCCAGCACCGAGGGCCTTCTGGTGGTTCCCTCACTGCAAGAAGCCAAGTTACAGGGAACCAGGCAGAGGGCCTTCTCGTTAGTGGCACCCGCCCTGTGGAACGCCCTCCCACCAGATGTCAAAGAGATAAACAACTACCAGACTTTTAGAAGACATATGAAGGCAGCTCTGTTTAGGGAAGCTTTTAATGTTTAATAGGTTATTGTATTTTAGTGTTCTGTTGGAAGCTGCCCAGAGTGGCTGGGGAAACCCAGCCACATGGGTGGCTTATAAATAATAAAATATATATTATTCTGTGATCTTCTCTGTCACGCAGCTGTCCTCTGGGCCCAGGCCTGATCTCTTGGAGCACTATTGTAGCACCCTGCTTGTGGTTAACGCTTAGCTGGAATGAAATATTCAACGCAGCAATAGAGAAATTAAAATAATTATTTATTTGTCAGACAAATAAATGAGAGGCACAGTGGTATATGGTTACCAAGCTCTGGCCTGGCCTCCTGCCATTATGGCCAGCACTTATATTCCCTTAATCCAGCCCCCTTTGCTCCTCCTTTGGCTGCCTCTGTCCAATCAGCCTGATTGAATTTCCTATTGGCTGATTGCTAGAACCAATCCTAGAAGATACACCCATATCCTCCTGTCCTTATATGGAACACAAAGAGCTATATATTGTTACATCTATAAATGACAAATAAGTAGTAATATATCTTACATGTGTCTCAACAAGGCATCTTAATTACCAGCTCACCTCTTGCCCTCCTTGCCCTATTGCCTTCTAAAACAAATGGTTAATCTTAAATTTTTATCTTAAACATATGTCAAGGATCTTGAGTTTCACATCAACATTGAAAGATCTCCTTCATTTGAAGGTTTCTAAACAAATGTCTGACAACTAATATATCAGGACTGCTCAGATGGCGTCTTTCCGTCTGGCAGGGCTAGGCTGGTGGCTGACTTAATTTAACTCTTACAACTATATGAAATCTAGCATTTCTTAAATCCTTTGCATAATTACATTTAAGACAATATATTTAATACATAACATAGGTAGCCTTTTAAAAGGAATAAGGCCTTTGTAAAGTAGAAAAGGAACTCAGTAAAAAGGAACACAGTAAAAAACCGCTTTAAAAGAAGCCTCTCCAGTTTACATTCCCCCCCCCTTCTCCAGCCAGCTGCTTTTCCCATTAGCTCTTCCCAACATTTATTGCCCTTTAACTCTCTTCAGTTTAAGAAAGAAACAGCTTTAAAAAGACTTCCCAAAAAATGCTTTCTTTCTGCCAGCCAGATGCTTCTCCATTTGGTCTTTAACCTTGGAAAGAAGATCTGGCTCATTTTACTGGGAGGCACATTGGCATTATTTTACTATTTACTCATTCCTAATTATTTATTTCTGCCTTTTTTATCTTCTGTAACATATAGGGTCAGTGTCCTCACTCAGTCTGTAATTCCAGCTTTTACGACTTTGAGAATTGTTTTCTGCTATCAATCAAAGGGGCCCTTGTCTAGGAGAATAAACATTACCAAGGTTGTAAACTGCTGGCTTGAAACTTTTGAAAATCTAAGCTCTCTCTTTAATATACAAGTCCTGATCAAACATTAATAAAATGCAGGCTTATGCCTGATGCCTCACTATCTGCTGTGGAGTAGGCTCGGGTTGGACCAGAGCTTGGCCACATGTCCTTGCCCTCCCGGTGCTCTCTTACCTCTCTTCCTTAGTGGCAGTGGCGGCAGCAGCAGCACAGCAAGGTCGGGGCTCCCCTCTTTTTTCTCCTTCCTCTTTCTTTCTTTCTCTCCCTCCCTTCTCCTTCTTCTCTCCTCCTTCTCCCTGCGTCAGCTCTGGGGTTTTTACTGGCCCTGGAGTGCCACTGGGCACTTGGCCTGGTTGCTGGGTGCTCTCACTCCTGCTCAATTTGGGTCACGGGGGTGTGTGTCAGCGGTTTCCCCAGTTGACGCGCCAGGCGTCCCTGGTTCCCCTTCAGCAGCAGCAGTGGTAGCAGCAGTCTCAGCAGCCCGGAGCCAGCCTAGTAGCACAGTTGGCTCTGGCTGGCTTCAGGAGCTGCTCGCTGCCGTGGCACCCGCCATTTTGGCTCGCCAGAACTCCCCATATGATGTGTCTCATGCCGTTGAACCAATCACGCAACATTTATTCCCTACTAATAAATCTACAACACTTAAGATAAAAATCCGGGTACATAAAATGAAATCCGGGGACATTCCGGGGACACATTTTGTCCAGGGACAGATTTTTGAATCTGGGGACTGTCCCCAGGAAACGGGGACATCTGATAACCATAAATCACAGCTAAAGAATCCCTGACAGATGGCCATCCATCTTCTGTCCCCAGCTCTACCTAGAGATGTCTAGGATTGGAACGGGATTTTCCACATGTAAAACCATCTGCAAACCATGCTATGGTCCTTCCCATATAAATGGGGAAATCATGTGCACACTGTCAATCATGTTTTTATTCATTTATAGTATTATAGTATTATATTTTCTGGGCTGCATCAGCAGAAGTATACTGTCCAAGGGACAGGCACAGAATTAGTGTCCAGATCAAGGCACCCTATCCTGCCTTGGTCAGACCACACTTGGAGTCCTGTGTCCCGTTCTGGGTGCCACAATTTAAGAAGGATGCTGACAAGCTGGAACGTGTGCAGAGGAGGGTGACCAAGATGATTAAGGGTCTGGAAACAGCCTTATGAGGAGCACTTGAAGGAGCTGGGGATGTTTAGCCTGGGAAAGAGGAGACAGAGAGGAGATATCAGAGCCATCTTCCAATATCTTAAGCACTATCATGTGGGAGAGGGAACAATTTTGTTTTCTCCTGCTCTGGAGGGTAGGACTCAAACCAATGGCTTCACGTTACAAGAAAGGAGATTCAGACGAAACACCAGGAAGAACTTTCTGACAGTAAGAGCTGTTTGATTGAGGAATGGACTCCCTCAGGAGGTTGTGGAGTCTCCTTACCTGACTCTATAGGATGGATGTCCTTTAGCTCAGCTGTTTGAAGAAGGTGAGTCAGAGCTGCGTTCAGTGTTGTTGTTTAGTCGTTTAGTCGTGTCCGACTCTTCGTGACCCCATGGACCAGAGCACGCCAGGCACTTCTGTCCTCCACTGCCTCCCGCAGTTTGATCAAACTCAGGCTGGTAGCTTCAAGAACACCATCCAACCATCTCATTCTCTGTCGTCCCCTTCTCCTTGTGCCCTCCATCTTTCCCAACATCAGGGTCTTTTCCAGGGAGTCTTCTCTTCTCATGAGGTGGCCAAAGTATTGGAGCCTCAGCTTCACGATCTGTCCTTCCAGTGAGCGCTCAGGGCTGATTTCCTTCAGAATGGAGAGGTTTGATCTTCTTGCAGTCCATGGGACTCTCAAGAGTCTCCTCCAGCACCATAATTCAAAAGCATCAATTCTTCGGCGATCAGCCTTCTTTATGGTCCAGCTCTCACTTCCATACATCACTACTGGGAAAACCATGGCTTTTACTATACAGACATTTGTTGGCAAGGTGATGTCTCTGCTTTTTAAGATGTTGTCTAGGTTTGCCACCGCCTTTCTCCCAAGGAGCAGGCGTCTTTTAATTTCGTGGCTGCTGTCACCATCTGCACTGATCATGGAGCCCAAGAAAGTAAAATCTCTCACTGCCTCCATTTCTTCCCCTTCTATTTGCCAGGAGGTGATGGGCCCAGTGGCCATGATCTTCGTTTTTTTGATGTTGAGCTTCAGACCATATTTTGCGCTCTCCTCTTTCACCCTCATTAAAAGGTTCTTTAATTCCTCTTCACTTTCTGCCATCAAGGTTGTGTCATCTGCATATCTGAGGTTGTTGATATTTCTTCCGGCAATCTTAATTCCGGCTTGGGCTGCGTTCAGTAGGGGGGACCATTTGATTCTTTTAGCTGCGGATAGGGACGCGGGTGGTGCTGTGGTCTAAACCACAGAGCCTAGGACTTGCTGATCAGAAGGTGGGCAGTTCGAATCCCCGCGATGGGGTGAGATCCCATTGCTTGGTCCCTGCTCCTGCCAACCTAGCAGTTCAAAAGTATGTCAAAGTGCAAGTAGATAAATAGGTGTTTCCGTGCACTGCTCTGGCTCGCCAGAAGTGGCTTAGTCATGCTGGCCACATGACCCGGAAGCTGTCTGTGGACAAACGCTGGCTCCCTCGGCCTATAGAGCGACTGGACCTAATGGTCAGGGGTACCTTTACCTTTATGCCAAGATTTGCATTAGGGATATATTGCTGTTTTACCATAGAATTGTTGAGGAGCGGACCTGTGAAAGCCAGACTTAAAGGTAAGTGGTCGCTTTCAATGTTATAGCCCACAGGGAACTCCATGACAAACTTGTATGCAAATCTTGAAATTAAGATATAATTTATGACACTATCACCAAACTTTGTGAAGTGGGTGTATTCCCCAGGGTGATCCCCCCCCCCCCCCGTTTAATATCAGCAGGTCCCTCCACTTTGTGGCCTGGGCTAAGCAAAGTGCTGGGTAGTTGCATCTAAGATCTTTAGAAAGGCGGGCAGTGCCTGTATCTAAATGGATGTCAGAGTCCAGAAACTGGTTGGGTGTATAAAGTGTCATCATTAGCACCCATGCATGCGTTGAAATATCCACTAATAATGAGCAAAACAACAGGATGGATGGATTCAAGAGACTCTATGTTGTTGTTGTTTAGTTGTTTAGTCATGTCCAATTCTTCGTGACCCCCTGAACCAGAGCACGCCAGGCACTCCTGTCTTCCACTGCCTCCCGCAGTCTGGTCAAACTCATGCTGGTAGCTTCGAGAACACTGTCCCACCATTTCGTCTTCTGTCCTCCCCTTCTTCTTGTGCCCTAAATCTTTCCCAACATCAGGGTCTTTTCCAGGGAGTCTTCTCTTCTCATGAGGTGGCCAACGTCTTGGAGCCTCAGCTTCATGATAGGATTCTAAATCTGCCCAAGTGGCCTTAATTGTATTTTTTTTTTTCTGGCAAGGAGGTACCTATATAGACGTTGACCAGCAATAAAGAGGCTCTCCTTAGTTTGATTAGGACTGCAATTGCAAGAAAGTTGCAAGTTGTTGAAGCACTTGGCTGTATTTAAGCAGAGTTTGGATAGCCATCTGTCATGGATGCTTCAGTTGAGATTTCTGTATTGCAGGAGGTTGGACTAGATGACCCTTGGTGGCACCTTCAAACTCTGATCCTATGGTTCTATCTTTTATTTATTTATTTATTTATTTATTTATTTATTTATTTATTCATTTAATTTATATGCTGCCATTCATCGCAAGTTCTCAAGGCAGTTCACAGAATAAAATGATTGAAAAAAATGATTGAAAAAATTATTGGGCAGGGGGTGGAATTCCTCAGTGGTATTTCTTCTAAAAAATCTGCTCTGATAAATTTTTGGCTCACTTAATGCTGGATGAAACTCTGCCATTAGTTCATATAGAGCAGTGTTTCTCAACCTGTGGGTCCCCAGATGTTGTTGGACTACAACTCCCATCATTCCTAGCCAGTGGTCAGGGAAGATGGGAGTTGTAGTCCGACAACATCTGGGGACCCACAGGTTGAGAACCGCTGATATAGAGGGATGAAGTAACTTAGGAAGCTGTATTGAGCTGAACCCTTCTCCAACTAGCTAATCACTGTCTACACCGACTCGCAGGATCTCTCTTAAGTTTCAGACAGGGTTTCTCCCAACCTACAGTAGATATTCCAGGGGTTGAATGCCAAGCATTCTACCACCGAGTTACATTCCTTACCCCCAACAGGTCAATTCGCTTCCTTTGAATGTGGGGATTTGGGTTCGATGACATGATGCCTCCTGTCAAGGAGAATTGCTTGGGAAGAAGCAGGGCTTCCCCCCGTGACAAGTCTCGTCACTCCCACGGGAACTTGCTCTACATTTTCATTGCTTTCCATACATGCCATGGCAGGAGCTTCATGCGCCAGCTAGCTGCTTATTGGCAGCTGTAATTACCTTTGTAAAAGCAAGCAGAAAGGCAGCCCTCAGAACACCTCCAAAAGAAAAGAAAAAGTTTCTTGCACTTTCCCCCCTTTTCTTTTTTAAGCTTTGTACAAATTTCTCCTAAAATATACACACTGAACCAGGATGATGCTGGGATTGATCTTGGGTGCTGTTCTTCATTTTTCATTTGTTAGATCCAGTGAAATAATCCTTCTCGGAAACAATGTTTACCTTCCCGCTGGAGTGGTACCTATTTATCTACTTGCACTTTGACGTGCTTTCGAACTGCTAGGTTGGCAGGGGCAGGAACCGAGCAACGGGAGCTCACCCCCTCGCAGGGATTCGAACCACCGACCTTCCGATCGGCAAGCCCTAGGCTCAGTGGTTTAGACCACAGCACCACCCGCGTCCCAATTCTTGATGTGATGGAACTCTGTAAAATTATGCATGGCATGGACAAACTGTATGGAAAAAATGTCTTCCCCTCTCTTATGATATTAGAACTCATAGACATCCAATAAAGCTGAAGGATGGAAAATTTAGGACAACCTATCCAGTGTCCAGGTCAAGGGAAGTAATAGTACCACTCCATTCTGCCTTGGTCATACCACATCTGGCGTATTATGTCCAATTCTGTGAGCCACAATTTGAGCTGGAACATGTGCCATACAGAGCAACCAAGATGATCCAGGGTCTGGAAACCATGGTTGAAGGAGCAGGGTATGTTTAGCCTGAAGAAGAGGAGACAAAGAGGAAGATATGATAGGCATTTTCAAATATGTTAGGGGCTGTCACAGGAAAGATGGAGCAAGCTTGTTTTCTCCTGCTCTGGAGGGCAGGTCCCAAATGAATGGCTTCAAGAGACAAGGAAGAAAATCCCAACTAGAAATTAGGAAGAACTATCTGGTAGGAGCATCTTAAAAAAGCAGAGACATCACCTTGCCAACAAAGGTCTGTATAGTTAAAGCTATGGTTTTCCCAGTAGTGATGTATGGAAGTGAGAGCTGGACCATAAAGAAGGCTGATCGCCAAAGAATTGATGCTTTTGAATTATGGTGCTGGAGGAGACTCTTGAGAGTCCCATGGACTGCAAGAAGATCAAACCTATCCATTCTGAAGGAAATCAGCCCTGAGTGCTTACTGGAAGGACAGATCCTGAAGATGAAGCTCCAATACTTTGGCCACCTCATGAGAAGAGAAGACTCCCTGGGAAAGACCCTGATGTTGGGAAAGATGGAGGGCACAAGGAGAAGGGGACAACAGAGGACAAGATGGTTGGATAGTGTTCTCGAAGTTACCAGCATGAGTTTGACCAAACTGCGGGAGACAGTGGAAGGCAGGAGTGCCTGGCGTGCTCTGGTCCAGGGGGTCACGAAGAGGCGGACACAACTAAATGACTAAACAACAACATCTGGTAGGAAGAGCTTTTTGACAGTGGAACAGTCTCGCTTGGGTGGTTGTGGACTCTCCTTCATTGGAAGTTTTGAAGCAGAGCTTGGATGGTCATCTGTCATGGATGCTTTAACTAGAATTCCTGCATTGCAGGGGGTTGGGCTAGATGACCCTTAGGCCCCTTTCCAGCTTGTTGATTCTATGAAGAGAAAGCACTTGTTCATGTTAGAATTCCTGCTCCATGATTGCAGTCATGGGATTTTTGCCTTTCACATGACGGTATATGTTTTGACTCCACAGAGTGGGAAGTGACAGAGACAGGATGTTTGTGTGACTGTGTTCTGTGAAGTGGGACTATTGTCCTTTGTTCTTTTTTCTCTGTGCTGTTTGATGCTAGAGAGAGAGGGAGCCATGTTGCAGTGCTCTGTGTGTGTTTATATGTAAATAAAGTAGATTAGCCAAAATGCTGAGTTGCTGAGGTCTGTTACGCAAGCTGCGAAGACTCTGTGGATCCCTAAGTGTGCTGGTGTCTGTTGGCATCGGTCGCTGTGATGTTCAGGCAGAAGAAAGCTTATGAAGCTCCTGAACGAATGACCAGGAGGGAGAGAACATGCCAGTCGGTCATGTGTCTCTACCAGGGTCCTACTCAAGTGTAGGCTGAACTCCTGACAACGGTTATGGGCCCAGGGATTGGGGCCACAGGCCTGACAGAACTGACAGTTCATGCGCTACATAAACAATGCAAGTTGCTTGCACAGGTGTTAGCGATGTCCACCATTGTAGATGGCTTTAAAGAGGATTAGACAAATTCATGGAGGAGAGGGCTGTTGATGGCTACTTTCCATGATGCCTAGGCTCTGCCTCCACAGTTGGATGCAGCAACACTTCTGTATGCCTGTTGCTAGAAACCATGGGAGGGGAGAATGCTTGCATGCTCAAATCCTGCTTGTGGGTTTGGGGCATCTACTGGCAACTGTGAGAACTAGCTGGACTAGACGAGCCATTGGCCTGATCCAACAGGCCAATGCTTATATTCTTATGTCCACTGGCATCTGAACAGCATTTTCACATTCATGAGAGGTCAGAATCTGTGTCTCCCCCGTTGGCCTCAGCTCAGCTCTAGTTGATGCCTACAAACTCATTCGGGTTGCGAGGGGCCATATCACTTATATAATCCCTTGAGGGGTTTGTATTCCTAAGAGCATCTGGCTCTGAACCTGGTGCTGTCTCAGTATAACACATGCATGGTGAGCAGTTCCAGGGAAGAGTAATGTGCACCTTTCGGGTGCTTGCAGCATGATAAAAAACTTTCCTCCGTGCCATGGAATTAATTCCTCAAAAGTTCCACTGTTTGCACATTCATTTGTTTCCTCATTGTTTTTATTAAGCAAGAAAAGGGGAGCTTTATTACTGCACAAATGAAAGTATCACGGGGAGATGGAGCCTTCGGAGATTGTTATTAATCACTAGAGTTATGAGGTAGCTGATGTTTTGCAGAAATTAACATCATTCTTTTCGAACTATGCACGCCAAACGCCACCCAGTTCAAAGCTTGAATGGGAGATGTTACAGGGAGTTTATAACTGTGTAGGAAGTCCAGATTTATATCTATCATCTATATCTATCTATCTATCTATCTAATCATCTGATGCTGAAATAAGTCCAAAACATCCTCTGCGAAAAAAACTTCCATTACTTCAGGGACCTTCTTGCACTTCTTCCTTTTCCTCCCAGTAAACAACAATGGCTGCTTTGGAGCATAGCAAAAGCAACCCAACCCAGGGAGCAACCCAACCAATTAGAGATCACTCTGAGAAATACATAATTACTCCGCATATTTTTATTTTGTGGTCAAACACAGTGGTGCTGATCTGGGCCCCAGTGAAATGACTGGATGAATTTTTGATGCATGCATACATACATACATACATACATACATACATATGCCTATTGGAATGAATCTTTCTTTACACTGTCTCCAAGGAACTCAGGGTACCATAAATGTTGTTCCCACCTGTAATGGGTATGGGGTTGCTCGTGCGTAAGTTGCCGCCTCTCCTGGTTATGTTGCCTTGTTAAACCTTTCTGTCTGGACAGCCCTTCAATTCGTGGCTGCCTCAGTCGCTAGCAAAATCCTTCAGTGGGCGTTTCTTAAATCTTTTCCAACATAAAAGTTGTTTGACACCCAGTCTCCTCCTACTCTCTCTGCGCGGAAGTCTTCTGCGCAGGGTGGGCATGGGTAGCGGAGGACCCGTGCTCTCCCCGCTGGTGTCCGGTGAAGAGTCCTGGAGCCCTCTCGCCGATTCCCCCATCAGCCGCTCTATATCCCTGGTGTTGCGTTGATTTGCTTCCCCATCTGTGGAGCTGCCTCTCTCCCTGTTGGGCCCTTCTCCAGCATCATTTGAGAGCCTTCCCTCCGCCTCTAGCTCTGATGTCAGTTCCCTGACACCACCCCTTCATAACAATACTAAAATACATGTTGGATAGAAATATGGTGGCTCCTAGTCAGGACAATTTGCTGCTGAATGACTATGTGGAGACAACTACCGTGGATCTTCCCACCCCATCTTGTAAGGACACGTTTCATAGTTTACAAAGTGGGTTTATTTTTTATACTGAGAGTATGATCCAGACATTGTTCTCCTTTAAAAAAAACAAAACAACTCTGCATTGATTCCTGGAGGGAATAGCTGACTAAACACACAACTGAAAATAAAACCCTTGCCCGTTTTTTTAATAAAAAAAATATTTTTAAAACATCATTGTGGTTCCTGAAATGGATCTCTGTTGATTTACTCCCAGCAAATAAAAATAAAAAGAGGAAAGGAAAGGAAACTGTCTGATCCAACAGCTCGTTGAAGAAAAATGGCAGCCCAGATGAATGAGAGTCAACTGGTTTTCACGGCTGAATTGTTGGGATCATATTAGCGGCTTGTCCTTCCTGAAGTAAACTAGGCAAGACTTGCACTCTCACGCGCTGCGCTCCTCGTTTATGCTCCATCTCCAGCCAATTAATGCCACACTAAATTATATACCTGCCAGGCCTTTAATTGCACACCACTGCAAAACAACTTTCAAGCCATTGTTGCACCTATATTAACCTCATGGGGAAGGAACATAAAACCTAAGAGTCATAAACCTTCGATTCTGAAGGTTTGTATCCCTCCTGAGGGATTCTGTGGCATGGTCCAAAATATATGAAGGCAGTGCTGAATTAAAGGAGGTGGGGATCTCCACCTTCCATATCCTGGAGCCTTACACTCATGTGATACATCTGCTGCTCTCATTTATATGCCTGGAGGGACCTAGGAAGCCACATTATGTCATTGGTCCAGCTAGCTTAGTAGCTGTCTATACTGGCTGGTAATACCCAACCAGGATTTTAGGAGGTATTTCTCCCATATCTACCTGGGATTGAAGCTGGCACCTTCTGCATTCAAAGCAGAATGCCATTGAGCTACAGTACGTCTCTGCCTCCTTGACCAAAACACCCACCCACATATCATAAGTTAAGTGAGTAACAAATGGCAGCTCTTTTGTGACGCTCCAGATCAGCTACCAGCATCTTCTTAAGAATTTGGAGAAAGAGGTATGAAAAAGGCAACTGGGCTTCATTCACCCAAGTTGCTGCCACCGCTGCCTGTTACACGAGCATTGAGCATTTGTCTGTGGGGAAAGAGAGGAGAACAACAGACATGTGGGAGGAGAGAGATGTGATGGGGACTGAGAGGAGGAAGGGAAGCAGGGAGGAGGAGGGAGGAAATAAGTATATGAGAAGAGTCCATTGGATCAGGCCAATGTCCCATCTAGTCCAGGATCCTGTTTTTACAACCAGACACCTGTGGCAAACCCACAAGCAAGGACCAGAGCACAGGTGCTCTCTTCCCTCCTGTGGTTACCAGGAACTGGTATTCAGAAGCACGCTGGAGGAAGACAGTAGACATAGGCAGGTGGAGAAATTGGAATGCTGGAAGAGCAGATGGGGAGAACATCAAAACAGCCCTGCTGAATCAGGCCACCTATCTGAACATCCTGTTTATGTGTTGGCCATCCAGGTGCCTAGGGGAAGCCTGGAACCAAGACTTGGGTACAACAACACTCTCTCCACTTGTGAGCCCTAGCAGCTGTTATTCAGAGCTTCACTACACCTGACACTGGAGGCAGAGGATAGCCAAAATTGCCAATAACCAGGAGGAGAATTCTTTATATTCTTAATATTATCACAAACTACTTGGATTACTGGATTATTGCAATGCACTGCACAGTGGTACCTCAGGTTACAGATGCTTCAGGTTACAGCCTCCGCTAACCCATAAATAGTACCTTGGGTTAAGAACTTTGCTTCAGGATGAGAACAGAAATTGTGCGGCGGTGACAGTGGCGGGAGACCCCATTAGCTAAAGTGGTACCTCAGGTTAAGAACAGTTTCAGGTTAAGAACAGTCCTCTAGAATGAACTAAGTTCTTAACTGTATGTGGAACTGTCCTTGAAGATGGCTGAGGAACTTCAGCTGGTCCAAAATGCAGCAGACAGATTGCTGGCCGGGATCCCATTTGTATTTAATTTAGTCCCTGTTTTAAAACAGCTCCACCAGTTGTCAGTTCCTTTCCGGGCCCAATTTAAGGTGTTCAGGTTAATGTTTCCAGCCCTAAATGACTCAGGCTGCCAAATACCTGAAAAACCCTTTCGTGCACTGAGATTGTCAGAGGGGATCGGCGTGGGTGGGTCACCTGGGAAAGGGCATTCTCTGTGGTGGCCCCTAAGCTGTCACTCCCCACAGAGTTGCCTCTGTCACCTTCATACCTATCAGGCGTCCCTATTTAGCTGGGAAATTCATGGAATTACAGAAGTTCTGATTTCATCCGTGAATGTCCCATTTTTCCTCTCCAGCGCCACAACCACCAAGCATGGGAGGAGGATGAGTTGGTGCTTGCAGCCAGTGCTTGCACTCAGTAGGGGAACCTTCCACAAGTGGAACCCTTGTGCTCAGGGCAGGCATTTCCCCACTGGAGCAGAGGTGGCAGATGCATGTGACACGGTTGTTGGCCTCTCTCTGCCACTGCCCAAGTAACTTCCACTGTCATGGTGGCATTAGGTGGGGTGGGAGTGGAGGCAGTGATGGAGGAAGCCACTCAGGCACCTGAGGCGGCATGCCCAGGGACAGCACGAACCGTCCATAGGGGCGGGGCGAGGGCAGGTGCACCGTGCGTCCTCCGAAATCTGCCTGCCTCCTCCCACTCAGCCACCCTACAGCTGGGGGGGGGGAGGCAGCGGGCAGACCATTTGGGCAACATGGAGCCTGCGCGTACCAAAGCCACCATGTCTCTCCCAGGAGAGATGTGTGACTCAGGTGCACTGCAGGCCCCACAGTGAGTGCCACCCGGAATTTTATCACCCCCCTCAGTGGTGACATCTGGGGCGGACCGCACCCACCACACACACCCCTTCCTTTGCCCCTGGGTGGAGGAAGAGAGCCCAGTTGTCAGGTGGGGGTTGCAGCAGGGGAGGCGGCCAGCTGACCTGCACATCTTTTGGTGCCTGTGCATGAGCCAGCTGACTCACACGCAGTGCAGCATCAAAAGTCACACATCCTGAATCTTGGGCTGGAGCATTTTTGGGGGGGTGCACCTTCATTGTATAGCTTCCGGTGAAGGCACACCTCTTGATACTCGAGTTGCATGTTGGATGGACATTATTTTTATTATTGTAAGTAGTTTTGAACAATTTTTAAAGATTTTTTAATATTGCAATCCACCCTGAGACCTTAGGGTGAAGGATGGGTAATCAATCAATCAATCAATCAATCAATCAATCAATCAATCAGTCACAGCAATACTAATACTTAGGAGGGCAGATGTTACTATTATTGCAATCTACATTCTGATGTGAATGTGTGGGGCGTGTGTTTGTGTGAACTGGCCCTCTGTTCATGCCAAAAGGTTCGTTGTTCTGAGTTTCTACCAACCCACCCTTTGTCAGTTAGAGGAGCAGGAATGTTACCATTCAGCTATATAGGACATAAGGTATAGGCATACCATAATACTTTTCAGGATCTAATATGGAAGATTGAGTGAACAGAATGGCATACAGTATATATTACTGGGTTTATTTATGTTCGGGATCATAACGAGTCCCTGGCAACAGTGAGCGCCATTATGAAAACAAACCCCGGCATCTTGCTCTTCTGAATGAGATCCAGCGGATATACTGCAAATGACAAATGGCAAACAGCTTGTTTATGATCAGTAACCCATTCCTCCATGTTTACTTTACAAGCTAATGTGGTTGCAGTAGAAGCCATCCCCTTTTCTCATCTGAAGGGTTTCCAAAGCAGGTTGCAAACTGTAGAGTGGGGAAGATATCAAACACACCTTTTGCAGTCAAGTGCAGATGGCTCTGGGATGGGAAGAGAGACAGCAGCCTTGGTTTTGCAAATAAGGATTATTGTTGGACCCTGGCCAGAACTTCTGGCCCTGGGAACTCCTCCTGCACAAGTCCCCTTGAGTTGGCTGTGTGTGTGTGTGTGTGTGTGTGTGTGTGTGAGAGAGAGAGAGAGAGAGAGAGAGAGAGAGAGAGAGAGAGAGAGAAAGGTTTGATTAGTGTTTAATTCATCTTTACGTGCTTTTAGCTGCTTCTGTTTTATTTGTATTGTTTTAATTTGTGTAACCCACCTTGAGTCTCAGTCTGGGGAAATGGGGGGATATTAACAACAACAGCAGCAGCAACAACAACAACAGCAACAACAACATGGTTATGCATTCATGCAACTGCCACTTAATTTAGTGACATACTCAAGACGATTTCGTGACAGCTGATACAGATGTGATTCCACACTAAGGAAGGGTGAGAGTTTCCATCCACAAATATTGGGTGGCCCCTATGTGTGTCGTGAGTGGGAAAGATTCCGCAAGGAAGGGGAAGGGAAGAGCCTTTGCACTGGGGTGGTGCACGTATCTCATGGGAAGCTACAGGTGGTGGTCTCAGCTTTTCATGGGAAACCCAATGCATGCCTTTCCTTCTTCCCTGTTATCCCACCCTTGACATGCCCTGGACCCCTCTGGGTCATCCAACCAGATCCACAGTGATCCTTGGCCAAATCCTGTGCACAGCCCTAAAGAAACCCATCATGCAAATAAGTCACTCCATGATCTGTTGGCCCAGATCAAGGGAAGTAACAGCACAACTCTATGCTGCCTTGCTCAGGCCACACCTGGAGTCCTGTGTTCAGTTCTGGGCACCACAGTTTTAAAAAGGATATTGATAAGCTAGAACATGTGCAGAGGAAGGTTCTGGAAACTAAGCCTTATGAGGAACGGCTGAGGGAGTTAGGGATGTTTAACCTGGAAGGGTTGAAGGCTGTTCCAAAGCTGGGCCCTATGAGAAGGATGGTATTTGTGAGGACTCAGTTCCTATGAAGTCTTCCCCCTTTTTATGCTGCCTTCCACTACAGTGATTAATAACCTTTCATTCTTTTCAGTTTTAATGAATAGGTGCCATTTTGCATCCTGCTTTAAAAGAAAAAAAGGGGGGGGAGTTTGATTCTGTTAAATAATTACAATCATTTCCATGTTGGGTTATCCACTCTGCACCCTAGACCAAATTGGGACCTCTTCTATAGTCATAATAATTAAAACCTGTGAATCTGAAATTAACAGGTTTGCTTTGTCATTGATTGAACATTGTTTCAGCCCGCACCTCCTAAACCTTGAGATGGGGGGAGGGGCATCCAATTAGTCTCTTTCGAGAGGGTTGTTGCAGGCATGGATCCCTGCAGCCTGGAAAAACACAATAGAAAAGGGGATGCTTTCACCTATGTGTCCGTGTCCTTTCCTGCCTATCTGGGACATAATAAGTACTTTTGAGTGCTCAGCTGAAACAATGAATATAAACAATGAACATTTCTAAAGAGGGGGGGGAGAGTGCTTTGATTTCATCCTGATGCCAAAGTTTTACTTTCACATAGAAATTGATGGGGAAAGCATTCTGAGAAACATAAAAAGCTGCTGTAACCCGAGTCAAACAAATTGGTCTATCTAGTTTAGTATTTTCTACCCTGTTTAGCAGTAGCCCTCCAGGATTTCAGACAGCTATACCTGAAGATGATGCCAGGGACTCAAGTTGAGTCGTCCTGCATGTAATGCAAATGTTCTATCACAGAGCAAGGACCATTCCTTTCTATATCAACACACAGAATAAATAGGTTTGGTTCATGGAATGGGGTATTGTGGGTAGGAATGTCAGAGAATTCCATTGGAAATGCAAAATGAAGGAGAAATTGCTGGCCATGAGTTCATCTGTGATCAGGAATGGAACAAAGTCTAGTAAATATGATGTTTATTTGTTCACATTTGTCAGAGCTGCCTGAGGTCCCAGCTCACAAAGGACCAACGCTGGTTCGTTGTTATATACAAAAGTCTTTATTGAAGTTCAGTTTTGCTTTCACAGCCGCAGCGCGCAGCTCTACGTCTGAAACTCTAGACCGCTGAAGCTCCGTCTGAATCTCCTCCCCCCAGACACCAGTTTAAGACTCTAGCCTTGCTCCACCTCTTCCTTTGCTCTTTCCTCCTCTGGCTCCGCCTGTCAGCTGGGGTCTCCCCCTTCCTAGACTCATCTGACGCTGAGTCCCCTGAGTCTTCCCCCTGCCTCCGGCGGGCTTTAGGACCTGGTTCCCACTCCGGGTTTTCTGCTGTCCCCCGCGCCTGAACATTCGAAATTGGCGCGCGCGCCCAGCCGGCAACCTTCCTCCTGACCGTTACACTGCTCCTGTCACTGCTTCCCCCTTCTGGGAGGCTAGCTGGACTTGACCTCCCCTCCGTTCCCCCACTCTCCGATAGAGGCGTGGTCAGCCCTGACTCATCTTCTCTCCCTGCTGGAGGAGACGCTGGTCCTGACACCTGGGACTCTTCCCCCCCCACTACGCTCTGGTGGGGAAGCTGGTCCTGATCTCCCGCTGCTGCTTTGGGAGTCCCCGCTGGCCCCTTGTTTCTGGCGTGTCCCCCCTGGGACCCCCCTTGCCCTGACCATCGGCGCCTCCTTCTGGGAATCTTCTGATTCGCTGGAGAAGCTCATGGAATCTCTCAGGTCGCTGTCATACTCCCCTACGCTGCCCTCAGATCCTTCCCCTTCGCTCTCCATTTCCTCTCTCCCCTGTACCTCTGTTCCTGAGCCCCTGACAACATTGTTCACTAGTTTTAATTCTGCCAACAATACACAATTGATTGTTTTGTTTTTCATTGTATTGATGGTTCCTTTACGCTGAAATTGATGTAAGTTGTATAAACAGTTATAAAGGTAAAAAGGTAAAGGACCCCTGGACAGTTAAGTCCAGTCAAAGGCGACTATGGGGTTGTGGTGTTCATCTCTCTTTCAGGCCGAGGGAGCTGGTGTTTGTCCACAGACGGCTTTCCGGGTCATGTGGCCAGCATGACTAAACCACTTCTGGCACAACAGGACACCGTGACAGAAACCAGAGTGCATGTAAACACTGTTTACCTTCCCGCCACAGCGGTACCTATTTATCTACTTGCACTGGCGTGCTTTCGAGCTGCTAGGTCGAGAGAAGCTGGGACAGAGCAACAGGAGATCACCCCGTTGCAGGGATTCGAATTGCCAGCCTTCTGATCAGCAAGCCCAAGGGGCTCAGTGGTTTAGACCACAGCACCACCCACGTCCCTATATAAACAGTTATGTAAGTTATGTTAAATAGTAGGAAGCAAGACAAATAAGCAGAGTCTTTGGTAGAAACCAACCTGCAGTAGAATGGAAGCAGTAATGATTGTGAAGAATGCAGGTCAGATAATACATCACTCCTTTCTTACATCCCTAATGTAATTTCCATGGAAAGAAGGGGGGAAAGTACAGAACAGTCCAGACACCTTCTTAGAATGGAAACATGGAGATCAGAAATTTGTTGCCTATCCACATTCTTTAAGGTGTGAATGTGTAAAAGAAAAAGAAAAAAACACACATTTCCCCTAAAGCAAAATATGAGACACATTTCGGATGCTTCTTGTGAGGCAAATGGGTCTATTTCAGCAACCATGTTTCAAATGGCCCTTAAACGGCTTCTCCTCCTCTAAATCTCAATTTCTGCTTTCAGAAGCTTTTATCCAGCCCTGTCCCTCCAACAATACCCAAAGACTATCCATATAAAGCTTCTTCAAGTCACCAGCCTCTTCAGCTGAGTCTAAGGCTACTCCAGTAGGTATGCTATCTGTTTTACACTACAGCTATAGTTGCCACTGAATGGGACCCAAATTGAATTAAATATGTATTTTCAGGGTCCTGCTTGAGCAGTACTTAGGATAGGGGGGAAATTTCAGTTCAGTTTGCATTTTATTGGGAACATCCTTTTTTTCACTTCCTGAAACAATGGGCAAACTAGATCACAGCTAACCTTTGCGATCTGAAGTCCTCTGAGTTTTTTTAAGCATCTCTCCAGGCAAAAAGAAGAGGTACAAAATGTGTTTAATGCAGGAACGGTGTGCCTAAAATGCAGCTTTATGTGACACACACCACTTGCCAAAATATCCATTTATCATCATCATCATCATTTCATTTATACTTTTCCAACTCAAACGCATTTCATAGATATTTTATATGCATGTTAGCAAGCAAGCAAAAAACATTTATGTCAATACTCCCCAAAACATACAAAATACAACCTGGGAATATGAAACAAATTTTGCAGGCATCTGGTTGACCTCTGTGAGAACAAGGTGCTGCACTAAATGGGCCATTGGTGATCACCCAGCAGGCTCTTCTGGTGATTTAATGTTCACCCAGTGTCTCTTTCATTTTTTGCATCATGACTGAATCACTGGCCTCTAAGACACAGACTGGATTGGTTTTTTGTGAACCACTCTGAGGTTCCTTTTTTCCAGTCAAGAGGTACATAAACGTTATGAAACAAATAATAAATAAATATGTGGGTTTCGACCATGGTCCAGCAGTTGACCACCAGTGCTGTTGGTTCACCCCAAAACTGTGCAGAAATGTGCGGCAAACTTCCTCCTGAGAAAATGTGGTGGCTTCCCTCAACTTGTAGCTGT
The DNA here is from genome assembly GCF_965113315.1 of Podarcis vaucheri. Taxonomy (NCBI): domain Eukaryota; kingdom Metazoa; phylum Chordata; class Lepidosauria; order Squamata; family Lacertidae; genus Podarcis; species Podarcis vaucheri. The sequence goes on from NC_138749.1 coordinate 5,448,198, forward strand.
TTCGTTCAACTAGGAACCTCAACGTTCACCTTGACCTTTCTCTTTTGGCAAAACAGGGTGGAAATCCAACCTTCTGGGCCATAGCAAGTGGCAGAGAGAACCTCTCTGATTCTCTTCAGCCTTTGGTGTGGAGAGCCCGAGAGCTTATTCTCTCCCCCGCCCTCTTTCATCTCTTAAGATAATGTGAAAACATTTTCCCTCGGAAAACATGTTTATGCAACATCAGCATCAAAAAGCCATTTTCTTGTTTTCCCTAATGACTTTATCAGACATACAGCAACACAATGAAAGATGTTGTTATTCCCTTTTCTTTCCTTGATCTTTATGTTTTCATGGAAACATCATTAGTGAGGATAATAGTGGTGCCAGAACAGATTCAACACATAGGCCTGACGCTTTCGTCCTAATGGAGCAGGAGCGTAATCGGTTTGCCTCGAAGCTCCTCGGTGCATGTCAGCAGCCATTTCGGGAGGATGAAGCTGCAGCTGCCTCCTCAGCTACCATCTCGAGGAAACACAACAATCAGATTATCCCCTTTGACACAAATCTCCGAGGGCAGATTCTGACATCCGTGTTCTGCTCATAATGCTTGGCTGCATCTGACAGGTGGTTGGATTTGGTGACCCAAGGGGTATCTTCCAAGGATGCATTTCTGCAATGTGCCTGATCATCACAGTGCTCATGGTAGGCTTGGTCTAAGGTCTAACGGAAGCAGCTGGCGCTGGGGTCTAAATGACTGAGCTTCTTGGGCTTGCTGATTGGAAGGTCGGTGGTTCAAATCCACATGCCAGGGTGAGTTCCCATTCCTCAGCCCCAGTTCCTACCAACCTAGCAGTTTGAAAGCATACCAACGTGAATAGATAAACAGGTACCTTTGTGGGGGGAAGGTAAACACTGTTTCCATGTGCTTTGGCACTCATGTTTCCATGTGCTCTGGGACTCATCATGGTGTCCCATTGCACCAGAAGCGGTTTAGTAATGGGCCACATGACCCGGAAAGCTGTCTGTGGGCAAAAGTCAGCTCATCAGGCCTAAAGAAAGATGGGTGCCAGGGCTGTCTTAAGCATATGTGGTGCTGGGATGCAAAGATCCGCCCAGTGTCTCTCCCCCCCCCCCCGTTGCCTAGTCCCAGGCACGCAGGTGGGCGGAGCTGGCGGCCACCTCAGCATCTTGGTAGTTCGGTCGCCTCCAAACTCGCAGCACAGAGCCGCCCGCAGCAGAAGAGCCCACTGCGGCACTCCAACCAATTAGCAGGCTCTTCGCCGACTCAACCCTCGGGCCCCGGACTCTTAGCCTGGCACCCCTGAGAGCCCAGTGCCTGGGTGCCCCACACCCCTAGCACCTATAGGTAAGATGGCCCTGATGGGTGTCACACCCCATAGTCAAGCTTGACTGGACCTAACCATCCAGGGGACCTTTACCTTTACCTTTAGGTTTGATCTTCACCTGGTTGAGCAATATTTTGCTTCCTTAGAGTAGAAGGGAACACTCAGGCATGATCAATTTGTTACCCGGTCAAGGGTTCTCAGACTGTGGGAGACAGTCTGTAGTGGTTCTGTAGTGGTCTGTGAAGCATCTAGAGAAGAAGGTGAAGTCACTGGACAGGTTGATGTGACATGTAGTGCATTCCTTCCCCAGGAGGGGGAAGGCCTGTAGCCCAATGGTAGAACATCTGTTTTGCATGCAGAAGGACCCAGGTTCATTCCCTGGCAACTCCAGGTATGGCTGGGAGAAAACACTACCTGAAATCTTGGAGAGCTGCTGTCAGTCTGTGTAGACAATATTGAGCAAGATGGGCCCAATGGTCTGATTCAGTATAAGGCACCTTCCAGTATTCCTATGTACTCAATAGAATTCTAAACAACCAAAAAATCCATTCTAGCGACCTGAGAAAAAGGCAGAAAAATTGTCGCCTCTTTGCCAAGGGAAGGAAACCTATGAGAAACTGTGGGACAAATTTTGGTGCAGCCCTGCTAGAATGAACCAACCCAACATTGTCTGGTGATCATGTGCTTTGGAGGTTTTATTTCGCATGCGGTGTTGAATGAAGTGGAGCAAGATCCCCTAACCAGAGTATTTATAGAAGGTTTACTGTTACAAATGGCGGAGGCCAACTCTACGACATCCGTGTTTGTGGTTATCCATTAAGTTTGTGCAGCTTAGAAGTGTCTCTCATTTCCACCAACGCAAGCAGATCTCTATTTCAGTTTCAGCAGGAAACAACCATTCACTTAACAGAATGTAGTTGTGGTTGTCAGATGAACAATTCATTAATTAGAAGAAAGGTCAAGGAAGCATTTTCAGAAAAAAATTGACCTGTTTAAGCAAACATCCATTAACAGGCACAAGAGCATCCGTTTTCCTTACTTGTGTGAAAGGACACTGCTTATTATGGGGGGGGGAATCAGCAACTCATGTGATTTTAGGAGGCTTATGGTTAAAAAGGTAAAGGTACCCCTGCCCGTACGGGCCAGTCGTGTCTGACTCTAGGGTTGTGCGCCCATCTCACTTAAGAGGCCGGAGGCTTATGGTTAATTGCATTTAAAAAGTAACAAACATTCAACCAACACACCATTTGTCATTAAGTCAACATGTCAGGCCTGGGATATCGAGGGGGAATAATATGATGGCAACTTAGATTCAAGTACCGTAGTTGATAGCATTTTCCTTATAAATGGGGTTTAGACAAATCCGTGGGTTGTAGGGCTCTCAGTGGCCACCAGCCATGGTGGCTATGTTCCAACTCTACGGTCGGAGGCAGTATGCTGGGGATCACAAGTGGGGAGAGTGATTTTGCACTCAGGTCCTTCCCATAGGCATCTGACTGGATGCTGGTAGAAAAATGTTGAACTGGAAATCTAAAACATTAATTTATTACCATAATTTTTCTTCACATAGGTCATTATTCTCCTTTCAGTTGGGCTGTGAGAGCAGCGTATCAGTAGTGGAGTTGGAGTAATAATGTGGTCTTCATTTTTCCAACTGTTCCTTTATGTAAGCAAAATAATCAGAGCTCTCCTACTATTTTCTTCATGGAATGGATGGCAAGGTAAAAAGAATCTGACTTTTAAAATAATAGTAGGGTGTGTGTGTGTTTTTTGGAGGGAGCCACAAAGGTACAATCACCTAATGTGATACTCCCTGGACCTATTTCTTTGAACTTTGGAAGGTCTCCTAAACCCCCAGATACATCTACCCAAAATTTGGCCAGCTTAATTCACTTTTGACCTGTTCCTTGCCTGCAAATTTCATTGACTTATGTGAAAAAGGAGAAAAAATATTATAGCCATTTTTGGTTGCCCATTATAGCGAATGTAGGTGAAATAGGGATTGGGATTTAACAGATCAGATTCTGATCTGCATAATCATAGAATCGTAGAATTGTAGAGTTGGAAGGGACTTTGAGCATCATCTAGTCCAGAGCCCTGCAGTGCAGGAGTGCTTTATTGTGGTTTTTTTATATATTGCTGGAAGCAACCCAGAGTCGCTGGGGCAACCCAGTCAGATGGGTGTATTATTATTATTATTATTATTATTATTATTATTATTATCAACTGAAGCATCCATGACAGATGGCTTTCCAACCTCTGCTTAAACACCTCCAATGACGGAGAGTCCTTCACCTTCAAAGGGAATCTATTACACTGTCAAGCAGCTTGTATCTTCAGAAAGTATAGTTGCAATATTCGTTCTTGTAACTTGAATCCATTGGTTTGGGTCCTACCCTCCAGAGCAGGGGGAAACAATCTTTGCTTCATCATGCATGTGACAGGCCTTTATATATTTGAAGGACAGTCCACAGCCTCCCGAAAAAGTACATTCCACTATCAAATAGCTCTTACCAGGAGTGCCAACTTGAATAAAATATTGTGGGGACCCAGGTACTGTATGCCTGCCCTGCATAATCGATCACTTGATGCAGTGCATACACACCATTTGAATGGGAATGCCCATCAACTTTGTGGGGCACAACCCCCTCAAATATTTTACTGTGAGAGCTGAAGCCCCCATGGGCTTACTGTCAGGAAGTTCTTCCTGATGTTTAGTCGGAATCTCTTTTCTTGTAAATTGAATCCATTGGTTCAGGTCCTACCCTCCAGAGCATGGGAAAACAAGCTTGCTCCATCTTCCATGAATCATGAGTAATACAGTGGTATCACGGGTTACATACGCTTCAGGTTACATACGCTTCAGGTTACAGACTCCGCTAACCCAGAAATAGTACCTCGGGTTAAGAACTTTGCTTCAGGATGAGAACAGAAATCGTGCTCCGGCAGCGCGGCAGCAGCGGGAGGCCCCATTAGCTAAAGTGGTGCTTCAGGTTAAGAACAGTTTCAGGTTAAGAACGGACCTCTGGAACGAATTAAGTAGGTAACCAGAGGTACCACCGTAAATCAAATCAGTATGAGAGTGCATGTGGGACTTATGCTGATACCTTATTATCAGGTGGTCTATTCCATACGCTATAGGAATCTGGCCTTTAGTGTGAACACACCTATCCTCTCGAACTCCCTCCCATTACATATCCTAGAGGTGCTATTTCCAGTGTCTTCTTTGGCACCTTTTGAAGACCTTCCTTTTGGAGAAAGGAGATCCTTATCCCTCTTAGCATCTGCATATTGGAATCAACACTTTTTATTTATTTTTACATATGCAATTGATTTTATTTTTATGTCTTAATTATTGATGCCATTGTCATAAATCTCTTCAAGATATTTCATGGGAAGTCATAGATGGAACCCAATAAATAAATGCACGTCACAACAGATTAACCAAATAGACCCCATTCCATTCAATTCGTCGTCATGAAATTAATGCATATCCCTAATAAGAACCAGCTCACTGAGACGCTGGTCTTGCTTATGCTAGAAATATATTTGGATACGGCTGGAGATGTTTTCAGCCATGGTGCATGGGCAATCTCCTCGCCACCTTCCTTCTCGAACCCCCTGCATTCACTTCATTACCAGCCCCTTTCCATCCCATTCCTGAGCGGCACATTTCCCTCAAAATATGTCTGGGGGAACGAAAAGCGCACTTTGGAGTATCAGTGGCTCTGGGATACTAGCTGAGAAGCTAATGATTTATAATACATTAGAGGAGTGGGCATGATAAAAGGCTGTGGGGGAGATTTCACTTGCTCTACAGCCTCTGGTCCTTGCATAACTTAAGCAACAAGGTGCCTCTCGCAAACGGCGCGATTTTAACCTGAAGCTATTACCGGTGTTTGAGATAACATATTGTTTAATCCTTCCAACTTCAACATGAATCATTCTATGGGATGGAAAAAAAGTGGCCTTGTAAGGGGAATATTATAATGTGAACATCAGTGCTGAGCGATAAGAAGTCAGAGACGAAAAAGGGGAAGCCATGCGGTTTGGTGGGATGGGGGAAGAGAGACACTGCAGGATTTCTCTCAATTAATTTCTTTTAAAAATATCTAGATATTTTAGGGAAGATGAACATATACGTTCCTGTTATTTCAGAAAAGTCTGGATGTTAAAAAGTGGAGCCGTGTGAATTAGTCTCCGACTTTTGCAGTATTCTCCAACTTTTTGCAATTAGGTTGCCAGTGTGGGCTCACCCCCCACCCCGTACAATTGATCTAACTACAAACTTTGGACCCCTCCAGTCCATTCAGCACACTTATCTGCATGTGCAGGAGAGTGTGGAAAATCATAGATGCTTACAACTCTGCTAACCTAGCGTGCTTCCAGACTGTCACAGTTCTCAGGATTCAGATCACAAAGTGGCCATTCGGGTTGCACAATTACAGTTACTTGGAGGTCTTGTGCACACTTCCCTTTAAAAAAAAATTGTGATAAGGAAAGTGATGGGTGAACTGCACTAGAAAAAGTGGGACACTCCTTGGTTTGGCAGAAGACCTTCTCAGCTAAGAAAATAAATATAGCTCTGCTAACATTTGGCCCATTTAGTCCTATCCCCACAGTCCCCAACTGAATAATAATTTTATTATTTGGGAAATCCGCAAGCAGGATCTGAGTGTTAGAATCCCTGATCTATGATTGCAGTCATGGGATTGTTGTCTTTCACATGACGGTATATGTTTTGACTCCACAGAGTGGGAAATGACGGAGACAGGATGTTTGTGTAGCTGTGTTCCGTGAAGTGGGACTATTGTCCTTTGTTCTTTTTCTCTTTGCTGTCTGATGCTGGAGAGAGAGGGAGCCATGTTGCAGTGCTCCGTGTGTGTTTATATGTATATAAAGTAGATTAGCCAAAATGCTGAGTTGCTGAGGTGTGTCACACGCCTGATGTGCAAACTCTGCGGATCCCTCAGTGTGCCGGTGTCAGTTGGCATTGGTCGCTGTGATGTTTGGGCTGAAGAAAGCTTATGAAGCTCCCGAACGATTGACCAGGAGGGAGAGAACATGCCAGTCGGGAATGTGTCTCTGCCAGGGTCCTACTCGAGTGTAGGCTGAAATCCTGACATTGAGCACAGCAGCACTCTTCTCTCCTATGGTTTCCAGCAACTGGTATTCAGAAACAGCTTACCTCCAAACATGAAGGCAGAGTACAACTGTGGCTGGTAGCCACCAATTGCCTTATCCTCTGCAAAAATAATAATAATAAAATGTCCAATATTGTTTTAAAGCAATCCAAGTTGGTGGCCAGTCCTGCCTATTGCAGGATCAAGTTCTATAATTCAACTATGGACTGTGCAAAGAAGTATTTTCTTTGTCTGTCCAGTGAAGTTGGCTTCATTGGGTGTTCACAAGCTGTAGAAGGCTGCTCACGGAAGAATGGATGCTTTTGAATTATGGTGCTGGAGGAGACTCTTGAGAGTCCCATGGACTGCAAGAAGATCCAACCTCTCCATTCTGAAGGAAACCAGCCCTGAGTGCTCACTGGAAGGACAGATTGTGAAGCTGAGGCTCCAATACTTTGGCCACCTCATGAGAAGAGAAGACTCCCTGGAAAAGACCCTGATGTTGGGAAAGATGGAGGGCACAAGGAGAAGGGGACAACAGAGGATGAGATGGTTGGGCAGTGTTCTCGAAGCCACTAACATGAGTTTGACCAAACTGTGGGAGGCAGTGGAAGACAGGAGTGCCTGGTGTGCTCTGGTCCAGGGGGTCACGAAGAGTCGGACATGACTAAACGACTAAACAACAACAAAAGCATTATGAGGGAGAAAAGTATTGTCTGCTTTCTCCATGCCATGAAGAAATTTATAAACCTCTCTCATGCCCTTTGGCATAGCATGGGAGAGGTACAGGGGCGGTTGCCCTGGGTGCAAAATTGTTAGGTGCACAAAATTTCAACACCTGTTGCTGCCTCAATACAACTGTGCACTTCCATTGCTGGGCTCCATTGAAAACAGGTCCTCCGTGCGAACCAGGAAGTGACCTCTCCAGACAATGGAACGACTTTTCTTTTCTTAACTCTGTGTCTGTGATCGCAGATACAGTTAGGCAATTGAATTCTCATGTGTACTCTATCTGTTTCCCTGCCTCGCAGCCCTGCCGTCGACTCAGCCCGCACTACACCACTGTTCATGCCACCTCTTACACACCTTTTCTCTAAATTAAAAAGCCCCAAATGCTGCAACCTGAAAGGGGAGTCACTCCATTTTAATCTGATTGGCTAGGGCAAACAATTCCATTTTATTATTGAGCTTCTGTGATGCCAGACAAAGCTTCATGAACACAGTGGCAAATAAAGTGGCGTCATCACAGCTGATCAGACTGAAGGGCAGGAGGGGGGAAAACAAGGGCAAATCCAGTGAGGGCAAATGAGGGAGGAAATGGTGGTAAGAACACAACGGAGAAGGCAACAATGAGTGCCGACAACAACCCAAAATGGGATGCACTTTTCAGCACTCTTTAAAATGAGCCTCAGCAAGATAGGTTGCTTTGATTCAGCCCTGGTTCAAAGACCCTTTGCAAAGGGACATGTAGCAGACATCTGCACTTGGGATTCTTCCAGCGAATGCTTCAGTAGCCTGGTTTCCATTCAGAGCCACATAAGAAAAGAAAACATGACACCTGCTTCATGAGTGTCATTTGCAAATGCTTACAAGGATTAGAGCATGCTAATGAGCTTTTGCACTAATGGTACATTTCTAACAGCAATCTCCACTTCCAGTTGTAAGCGATAAGTGAGGGCACCTTGTTAATGCCAAAATACCTCTCCTCTCCCAAACACCCATCCCCTCCTCACAGCCTGGCAGCCTCATTTTCTGAATCTTTCTTGGAATTCATCAGGAAGACTGGGGAGGAAACAGAATACAGCCTCCAACTGTTGATTGACAACTCAGAGCAATTGGATATGACCGTCGACTACCGTTTCAATCAATGCATTGGGAATTTTTCTGCTGCAAGCTCCCTTGAAGTGATTGGGATCTGCTATGTCCTCATTTCAAACGGGCTCTGAAATCTGGTGATTGTACTCTCCCTGACTGATCCCTGTGCATTATCCACGGATGGCTGTAAAGGTGATATTTTGGCACCCACATGCCAGATTCATGAGTTCTGCCTGCCTGGGTTCTTCAGAAGTCAGTGGCCAATTGCAGGAGCCTGACTACCAGTAGAATTGCATCATTAACCACCATACTGCTGAAAGTGTCACCCAACTTTTAGTTCTTTCTCTCTCCCCATGTAGCAACTCCTTACTGGGAGGTTTGCAGTGACTTGACCTCATGTGATGCTCCCAAACTTGCTTGCAGGGCAGAGCACAGTTCCTTGTTAGATAATACATTTCTCTGAATTTTGTGGTGTGCACACAAAGTATGTATTTTTCATCTAAAAGGCACACACAAAATGTGCATTATGCTAGTGACATGAGTGGCGCTGTGGTCTAAACCACTGACCCTCTTGGACTTGCCAATCGGAAGGTCAGCAGTTTCAATCTCTGTGATAGTGTGAGCTCCCGTTGCTCTGTCCCAGCTCCTGCCAACCTAGCAGTTCCAAAGCACACTAGTGCAAGTAGATAAATAAATACCACTGTGGCGGGAAGGCAAATGATGTTTCCATGCACTCTGGTTTCCGTCACAGTGTCCCATTATGCCAGAAGTGGTTTAGTCATGCTGGCCACATGACCTGGAAAACTATCTGTGGACAAACGGCGGCTCCCTTGGCCTGAAAGTGAGATGAGTGCTGCAACCCCATAGTCATCTTTAACTGGACGTAACTGTCCAGGGATCCTTTACCTTTTTCTTTTCTTACCTATGCTGGTAAATGCATTGGAAACTAATCTTTTACATAAAATGTAGGTGTTTTAAAATTGCACACAAAATGCATATAACAGGTCGCTCCCCCAGGAGGCAGTGATGACCACTAATTTGGATGACTTTAAAAATGCACTGGACAAATTCATAGGAAAGAAAGCTATCATTGCCTACTAGCCATGACAGCTACGCTGGGTCTCCACAGTAAGAATCAGTGCATTTCTGAATACCAGGAAGGAAAAATGCTCCTATGCTTGAATCCTGGTGGCAGGTTTCCTACAGCCATCTAGTTGGCTACTGTGAGAACAGGATTCTGGACTAGATTGACTATTGGTCTGACCCAGCCGGCTCTTTCTACATAAAGTCACTCAACGGGATGAAACAGAGCACAGTAGCATGAAACAGGATAGAAGTGACGACTGAGTTCTCAATCTCAGGGAGTTGCAGAGGGTTGGACTAGATGACCCTTAGGGTCCCTTCCAATGCTTCAATTTTATAGTGCGGCCAAAACGGGGTAGAATTAGCAGCTCAACCCACCCATATCATGGAGCTAAATGCACTCTAGGTAAAGGTAAAGGGACCCCTGACCATTAGGTCCAGTTGTGGCCAACTCTGGGGTTGTGGCGCTCATCTCGCTTTATTGGCCAGGGGAGCCGGTGTACAGCTTCCGGGTCATGTGGCCAGCATAACTAAGCCGCTTCTGGTGAACCAGAGCAGAGCACGGAAATGCCGTTTACCTTCCTGCCGGAGCGGTACCTATTTATCTACTTGCACTTTGACATGCTTTCGAACTGCTAGGTGGGCAGGAGCTGGGACCGAGCAACGGGAGCTCACCCTGTCGTGGGGATTCGAACCACCGACCTTCTGATCAGCAAGTCCTAGGCTCTGTGGTTTAACCCACGGCGCCACCTGCATCCCCTTGAATGCACTCTACACATGTTCAAAGTCTTTATTTGTGATTCAAGCATGAGCTCCAGCTCAAGGAGATGTGTTTCCCTTGGGTTTCCCTTTGAAGACACACAGCACCCCTATGAATATGTTTATTTTTTTGGGGGGGGGGAAGCAGAAAGAAAACAAGCAGGCTTCTAAAGAGCTTTCTTATTCACGTGCTCCCGCTCACAGAGTCTTCCTCCCAAGGGGCTCGTGACAATGATCTAATCAATTGGGTCGTGAGTAAATGAAAATGCAGACGAGTAGCTAGAGCAGAAATGTTGTGGAAAAACATGTCGAAAGGTTTCCCCCTCCCCAGTATATACCTGTATTGCATCGACTTCAGGTGGGCCTCTAAATAGAATGTGACGGTCTTACAAACACAATAACAACCTCCGACAAATGAGAATAACAAACACCTCAGGAGCTAGGGAGCCTTCGCAATTCTGCTGTTGTCGACTCTTTCAGTGGCTTTAATTTCCAGTGGTAAGCACAAACTCCTAGAGAGCGTTGTCAAAACCGCAATGAAGTTATGTCATTGAATATTAAAGGGCTGGTCCACCGACTGCCAAATGCCCAGATTTGAATTTCATGCTCTCTACTAAACATCAAGACAAATACATCTGGTTTCATAAAAACCTTTGCCGGCCATGGGGAACCTGACAGTCTGCCCGGGGTGGAATCACTCGCTTGTCGCGGACGTGAACTTGATAATGCAATGGAACCTGGCTGCCTTGGGGGAAGGAAGAGATAAATGTTCTGAATTTGGATCAAATGATCTGGGATCAGCAGCCTGGATATCCAAAACTGTGACAGTTGACAAGCAACAATGGGGTGGTGTTCATGGTTAATTCAAAGAACCATAAGGCTGAAACATATTTGACTTTCCACAGGGAGGACTATCCAAAGCACTGGACCCCCAGGGAGGACTATCCAAAGCACAGGTGCTGTGTCCAGTTGTGGGTGCCACACCTTAAGGAACATGTTGCCAAGCTGGGATATTAGCAGAGGAGGGCAGCCAAGATGATCAAGGGTGTGGAAACCAAGACTTATGAGGAATGGTTGTGGGCGAGAAGACTGAGAGGGGAATAGAATGGCCATTTTCATAGAATCATAGAATCATAGAGTTGGAAGAGACCACAAGGGCCATCGAGTCCAACCCCCTGCCAAGCAGGAAACACCATCGGAGCACCCCTGACATATGGTTGTCAAGCCTCTGCTTAAAGACCTCCAAAGTAGGAGACTCCACCACACTCCTTGGCAGCAAATTCCACTGTCAAACAGCTCTTACTGTCAGGAAGTTCTTCCTAATGTTTAGGTGGAATCTTCTTTCCTGTAGTTTGGATCCATTGCTCTGTGTCCGCTTCTCTGGAGCAGCAGAAAACAACCTTTCTCCCTCCTCTATGTGACATCCTTTTATATATTTGAACATGGCTATCATATCACCCCTTAACCTCCTCTTCTCCAGGCTAAACATGCCCAGCTCCCTTAGCCGTTCCTCATAAGGCATCGTTTCCAGGCCTTTGACCATTTTGGTTGCCCTCCTCTGGACACCTGTCAAAGATGCTTTAGTTGAGATTCCTGAATTGTAGCAGGTCGGGCTAGATGGCCCTCACGGTCCCTTCTAACTCTACAATTCTATGATTCTCAAATGATTCTAGACCAGCCTCTTATCAATACAAGCAAGTCACTCACACAGCATTCCTGGTGGGTGGTCATCCGGTCACTGCTTATGAGCAGTGTTTTATAGATTGTATTGTTTTCACTGATTGTTCGTTCATTCTTCTATATGATTTATGCTGCATTTTTGATGTTCCATTCTGTTCTATCATGTTATTGCTATTTATTGTTTGTAAGCCGCTTTGGGATTAATTCGAATGAAAAATGGCACAGAAATATAATAAATCAAATTAGATCAATCAACTTCTTGGAAAGGTCAGTTCGCCGCTTTCCAGGGCAGAATCTTCCACTGTTGAAAATATGTACAGCCACGTCATTGCTCATTCTAAACAATGCAAACCCTTTGAATATACTTTGATTCAAGTTTTTTCGGTGGGTTGAACTGTGCGGAATCTTTCAATCACGAAAAAAGAAGAAGAATTTGAGTTTATTAATTGTGTTTTCCTGAGTTTTAGAGCAGTGGTTCTCAACCTGTGGGGTCCTCAGATGTTGTTGGACTACAACTCCCATCATCCCTGAGCTCTGGCCTTGCTAGCTAGGGGTGATGGGAGTTGTAGCTAACAACATCTGGGGACCCACAGATTGAGAAAGGCTGTTTTAGAGTGTTGTAAACTGTTTTGTGAGGGCAGCATGCCATGTCATGTCATGTCCACTCGGACTGGTAGCAGTTCTCAGGCATTCCCAACCCTACCTGAAGATGGCAGGGATTAAACCTGGTTCATTCTACACATCAAACAGCTGCTCTATCGCTCAGCTACTGCCGTATAGTTGTTGTTGTTGTTTAGTCATTTAGTCGTGTCTGACTCTTCGTGACCCCATGGACCAGAGCACGCCAGGCACTCCTGTCTTCCACTTTGACCACATCCAACTTACCCAGGTTCATGGTTCTTACATTCCAGGTTCCTATGCAATATTTTTCTTTACAGCATTGGACTTTCCTTTCGCTTCCAGGCATATCCGCAACTGAGCGTCCTTTCGGCTTTGGCCCAGCCGCTTCATCAGCTCTGGATCTACTTGTACTTGTCCTCCGCTCTTCCTCAGTAGCATGTTGGACGCCTTCCGACCCGAGGGGCTCATCTTCCAGCGTCATAACTTTTATATGCCTGTTGTCTTTGTCCATGGATTTTTCTTGGCAGGGATACTGGAGTGGCTTGCCGGTTCCTCCTCCAGGTGGATCACGTTTGGTCAAAACTCTCCACTATGACCTGTTCATCTTGGGTGCCCTGCTTGGCATAGTTCATAGCTTCTCTGAGTTATTCAAGCCCCTTCGCCACGGCAAGGCAGTGATCCATGAAGAGGTGTATAATTACTGCCGTATAGTTACTCCTGAGTAACTTGTTTTGTGGAGGCTTCAATGAAAGAGCTGCTCCTTCCAAGAATACTTCTCCCAAGTAAGAAAGAAACTATCCTTGAGGGTAGCAGTCTTCACTGTTTTTGTTTCCAAGAGCCAAGTATCCCATTAAGAAATAAAGCAGAGCTAGACAATGCTTTCTCCGGATAGGAAGCCTCTGTAGTCAAGGCAGCTTAGCGAGGGTTCGTGAGTGATGGTTTGCATTGTGACATTGACTAAGTCGTCTCTGCTGAGGGCACAAGCGATCAGACAATCTCCATCACCACTTTCCCATTAGAAATCTTGATCTCTCCTGAGGAAGTCGAGAAACGAGCCGAGCTCCCTTCATTACTCCCCGGCCGGCAGACAGTTTGAGAGAGAGGATATTACAAATGTCACTCTTGCTGCTTCTAGACAGACCAGGGAAGAGATGAGAGAGAGAGAGAGAGAGAGAGAGAGAGAGAGAGAGAATGCAAACCCAAAATAAATCTTTGTTTATGTGGCATCTTTGTAGTGCCTCTCCTCCTGGTTTATTTCCTCCCAGTTGTTCCGTTTGCATTATACCAGAAGGAGAAATCTGGTAGGTCAAATGCATCCATAGAAATTAGAGCGGGGATGGGAAACATGGTGGCTTTCTAGGTATTGCTGGGCTACAACCCCCAACAGTCTGCATCCAGCAAGTTCAATGGTCAGGGAGGATGGTGCCACTGTGGCATAATGGTCAGAGTGTTGGACTTTGACCTGGGAAACCCAGGTTCAAATCCCCACTCAGCCATGTAGCTCATTGGGTGACCTTGAGCCAGTCACCATCTCTTAGCCTAACATACCTCACAGGTTTGTTGTGAGGATGAAATGGGAACAGGGAGAATCATGTACACCACCTTGAGCTTCTTGGAAGAAAAGGTGGTATATAAATGCAATAAAATAAGTAAGTAAATAACTATGTGGAAAATGGAATATAACAACATCTGAAGGGCCACAGGTTCCTCGCCCATGATTTTACAGTGATCAGTGCCACTGCAGATCACCATTTTGGGTCACATCAAGGGCAATGACACCACTCATTTGTCTGGCGGTTTTTGACATTATGAGCATTGTATGTGTGGAAGGGGGATTGTGGGTGCTTCCTGGTGAGAGTAGAGATCTCCAGGAGTGGGGAGTGTGTAATTTTGCCCCATCTTCCACTATTGAGTGGTGTTAGCAGCAGAAGTGAGAGGACTGTGCTATCTACACATGCTTCTCTATTTGGTAGCTAGATCCGCTTGTCTCTCTTGTATTTGTTCATTTGGGATCTACCAAAAGTTATGAATCAGGGAAGGAATGTAGCTCAGCGCTAGAGCATATTCTTGGAATGCGGAAGCTTCTTGATTCAATCCCGGGCGTTTCCAGTCAGTGTGGACAATTCTAAGCTAGACAAACGAAAGGTCTGACAGTAGGAGGCAGTATGAGTTATGGGAAGAAGAAGAAAAACAACATGGGTCAGACAGCTCCATATACTCTTTCTAGGAAAGCAGATAATAAGTTGGAAACACATGGACATGGGCTGGAGGTTCTTGCTAACCACCAGGTTTGGCAATCAGAAGCCAACAGTGAACAACCCATCAGTTTACACCCGGTCAAGAGCAAAGCACCCATGTCCCACCCTCTTGCCTATTATGCTGTCATAGTGGAGACATGCAGTGGGGAGGGGGGGAGATTAAAAAAAGAAAGAATGAAAGCAGTTAATCTATTTCATTTTACTGATCACCATCAGGAGTTCTGGATGGACAATTTCATGTCGTTATTTCGTCCCCATCTCATAAAGTTTCATTTACTGCCTTTTTAAGCAAATGATGACTCCAAATCAATTTGTCACACAATAGTTCTCCAGCGGGCTAAACATTGACGATTGTGATTCCCAGCTTGTTTTGAAGTGAGTGGCGTTCTGCTGACTCCACTCTTGCCCCCTTCCTTTTTTTCCCCCTTTCCAAATGCACGTTGAGTTAGAAACCTTTAAGTAAATAACACGGGCTTCAAAAACAATTGTCTGGTGTCCAAACCTTGCAAAATAATAAGAGGGTAAAAAAACAAAGCAAAACAAAAATTCCCCATTACTGCTGTAAGTGGGGAAATCCAATTATGAGATGTCAATACTTTCCCCCCTTTCCCCACCACCACTCCAATTGTTTCAAAAAGATTTGTCCATGTATAATTTTTAGGTTGATTTCATTGGCTTTGTTAGAATGAGACAGAAGTTGTGTCGCTGGGAAGGGACATTGCCCCCAGTATCTTCTCCCACCCCCATACACACACATTCCATGATCGATATCAATTTTCAAATGTACTATTGATCCCACTAGCCCTTAATTTCAAGCCAAACAATAGTTTCTTTTGTAATTTCCATGCTTCCATCGTTGCTGACCTGTGTGTTGTCAAATAATATTGATTGGGTATGAAATGCAAGGAGGGTGGAGGATTGTGGGAGAAGAGGGAAGAAAAGATGGGAATTAAACTCTGGGAGCTTCTTATTAACCAAGCTTTGGGGCAGAGGAGGGGGAGGGGTCCTACTTAGGAGAGAACCTCAGCTTCCTTTATTCGCCATGAATCTCTGCAGTGTGTTGGCATCACTGCGTCAGAGTTAATGCAGAACGAAACAGGGGAAAAAAATGCATTTCAATACCAAGAACATTACCAAGAACATGAGTCCTTTTATTGGAAGATGTTTCCCCCCTCTAAAAAAACCAAGCTGAAATGATGTAATATTGATAGTTGGAAGAAGTGTGTACCTTTGGATTAGAGAACAAGGTTCAGCACCATGCTACCATTGTTATCCACCTCTCCTGTTGTTCTGGTGTTGTGACATGTTGGGAATCAAGCCTTTATCAGGAGAAACTGGCCACTCTCCAGGCACCCGGCTTGATCTCCTGTTGACCTCTCTGTCTGCATTCCCCGGCAGGATACAGGCTAGGTCACGATAGGTGATCCTTCTCGGCGTGAGAAGAACACACACACCCTCTTTCCTGCGCCCCCCCCCCCCGGGCAGGGGAAAGAGATAGACAGAAACGTATTTACATGCCTTTATTTCTGTCTTTGCAGCGTTACAGAAAACACAACTGCTCTCTTCAAACTCCAGCAGCCGAGAGACAAACCCCTCCTGTACTTCCTGTACAGCTCATATTACACTCTGAGCTAATTCCGGTGCTTCACACTGTGAATAGACTGTCCCTCTGTTTCCCACGGAACAGTCCCAACATTTCCATTATGTTTTGCTTTCAAGCTACCAGCTCGCTGCCGCATTGCTTCTATATCGTAACAGTGACACTCCTAGTTATAGATATATATTTTTTTAAATATGCCGTTTTCCTCACAAATCTAAGAACATAATCCTAACCACCACCCCATAGGAAGCCTTGTGGGATGAACTTTCTGACAGTGGGAGCTGTTGGATGGACCCCCTTGGAAGGTGCTGGACTCTCCTGTAGAGGTTGATGGCCCTCTGTCAAAAATTATGTAGCTGTGATTCCTGCACTGGAGAAGATTGGAGTAGACAATCCTTTTACTCCAAGGATGGAAGGCATCCTTGGGGTCCCTTCCAACTTCAATCCTATTATTTTATAATTCTATAAGAAGAACCCTGCGGGATCAGGCTAAATGTTCATCTGGTGCAGGATCCTGTTCCCACACAACTAGTGTAGCCCAGAAGTAGCACCAACAGCACTCAAGTCACTTGACATTGGAAGCAAACCATACTCTAACTACAGCAGTACTGTGACAATACATAATTAAAAAGTGTAACACCACTACAGCATAACACTAAATGTGATAAACTATTAACACCAACCTTCCAATAAACAGAAAGCTTATGAAAATATCATACCACATCAAAAAGGAGCAACAAAGCTGGTGACATTAGTATTTACCCCGCCCCCCTTTACTCCTTCAACCCGAAAGGTTGGGAAATCCCCATAGAGTTCTTTTGGAAGCAGCTCCATTGTGGAAGCTCCCAGGGCTACTGAATGAGCAAGGCAGGAGGAATGAGCCAGCCCCTAAAGGCACACACAGAGTTCATTCCCTCTTCTGTTGCTCTTCCAGAAGCAGCTCCCTTGTGGGCATAGTAAGAGCCCTGCTGGATCTTGCTATAAGCCCATCTAGCTCACCTCTAGGTTTGCACAGTGGCTAACCAGATGCCCATGGGAAACCTGAAACAGCGCTCCCTTGTGAAGACTCTTCTTTAAATCCCTAAATGGCCCTTCTGCCTGTTCCTAAAGTCCAGGACAACTGACTTCAAAGGCTTGCAAGAGCTTCCCCAATCATCCCTCTCTCTGTTCTCTCATCTTAATGTACTCTACCTATGTTTTTTGCCCCTCCTCCAGCTCTACCACTTGTTTTTTTTTAATCCATAATTTTAATGTTTTGTTTTGCATTTTTGTTAACCACTCAGAGGCTTTCTTCCAATCAAGCAGCTCACCTGCTGTAAAGTTTTCACCTGTTTTTGCCCATGCATGTTTCATTTGTGCTCTCTGCTAAATTTAAAATAAAGTAATAATAATTTAAAAAAGCTCATGCTACAAAGCAGATGTTTAGCTTGAGCAGAATGTAGTTTGCTTGTCACAATGAAGATGGTTTGCATGCAAAGAGGTTGGACTAACAGGAGATAACAAGTGGTCTAACATGAAACATACTAACATAAGAAAAGAACTGTGAATATTGCTATGTGTTTCTCAGGTTCTCCAAGTGAGATGTTTGATGGGCAGTGGAGCAGGGCTTAGTTTATTAATTAATTTATTGTTCTATTAATTTATTAATTCAATTTATATACCACCCTTCATCCGAAGATCACCGGGTGGTTTTCAGTGTAAACACACACACACACACACACACACACACACACACACACACACACACACAAATGCATTGCTGCAGCTTCCTGACTTCAATGAGGCCAAAGCTACCTTTTGCAGTTTGGTGTCATCCTGAAACATTTTGTTGAGCTTGGGTGCTTCTGATGTCTTTGCAATGTTTGCTTTCCTTACAAACAGAGCCCAGCGGAAGCAAACAGGCACTTCTTCAGGAAACAGCATGTTCCCTAAGATCGTTTTGTGCAGTCACTCCAAGGCTTCATATCCAATTCCCTCTGACACCAGCCAAGAACTTTCTCCCTTTTCTTGGAGGGCTGGCACCTTCTCTAACCATGGGATATGGGCTGAATTGGATCAAGACAGCCCCAGGTTGCTGGGGTTGGGTGGCCCAGAGTGACACGGAGCTGCCCAGACCTGGGATGTGAAGCAGGGAAGAGAGATAGGCATTAGGTGGGAAACTGTGACAAGGCCAAGAGGGATGTAACTGACTGGCTGCAGGTAAAGGTCAGAATTCCTGCTCGGTGTCCCCTCTGTGTCTGATACGTGCCCCCCTGAAGCAGCACCATGCAAGATGGGAATTTGATCATGCAGGTTATAGTTGCCGGCATGCAGAGGGCTGTGAAGCCAGCTGGCTAGCCCCAGCTGAGCCGTTCCCTTCCAGTCGTCCCGCTGCAAAGACCATCAGCCTCTCCCTGACGTAAATCAGCGACCCGGGCTTCAAAGTTAGGGCACACTATCAGCAGAGCGATCTGCGCACACAGAATAGGCTTGAGGCTTGTGGAAGCATACTACAACTACAGATTTATTAATCATAAATCAGGACAAAGAAATACGTTCTCTCTCTTGTCTTCTAAGAGAGAACCGGAAAAGCAAAAGCTGTGCTGGAATGTAAACAGACATGTGACACGCTACATGTCTTCTCCTTAAGGTGGAATAGAAATTCACAACAATAGTGTCCTGTTCCTTTGCAAGCGACTTCCCTGCAGCACCCTGTACTGTGCAGGATGCAATTTTTTACTCACCAGCTGGTAAGCAGAGGACTGAAGCCTATGCCCATCATGAATCAGGACCCTGCAAGACCAGACCCTCCTGCTTTTGTGTGTGTGGAAGGGTGGGGGAGAGACCCAGCTTCTCCTCCTGCCTCTCTCCTGACTGTATGTTCAGGCTAGCCCTGAATTATTTACACAGATAAGCAGAGAAGGGTCTTTCCCTCTTATTTGATCTTCTCCCTTTCCTCCTCCCAACAGGCTAAAGTCACCTATTCCCTTGCTCTGGGTATCTTCCTGCCTGATAAACTGCCCCCACACCTCTGGAAAGCCATCAATATTTGGTTCACCATCAGTGCGCTAGATGCAATTATGGAGAATTCAGTACACCCCCAAATCACCTCTCTTATTGCTGCCTACAAAAAGAATCTAAGGAAATGCTCCAAAAGGTTAAAAGCAAGGGAAAGGGAAGGGGAAAAAAATCTCAGTAGATGAGACTCCAGTTATGAACATGAGGTTGCTCAACTCTCTAGAAACAATTGACAGCTCGGGAGGGGGGGAATCCCATATTCTCTGGACAAATGCATTTTTGCCAGTCCCTAACTTTGTGCGGTCGATGAATGGCATTTCTTCACAGTTTTATCAATAGAATGTAATTCTGGACAGATCATTCTGTCAACAAGGAACAACATCAAATCATTTTGTCCACACAAATAAATCACTCGCTGTTTATTACTTCTTTTCTTTAGACACACGTGCGTGCACACACAGAGACAGAACGGGACTTTGAAGGCGAATTCTCAAAGAAAGAACAGAGGCGTGCCTCCACTGACAATTGCGGCAATGTGCATTGTTGTGGCTCCACAACAAATGCAGAATGCCAGGTTATTATCAGCCAGGGCCAGCGTCAAAGACCTGCCACAGGGCTGCACCCCACCAGTGGTGGCCGGTGCCCGCTTAGACTGATGACGTGGAATTCAGAAAAGCCAGCTGTTAGTGGAGTCAGAGCTAACGACAGGCAGAGCCAACTGATACCACTTTCACCCCATTCTCCTCCCTAATAATAATAATAATAATAATAATAATAATAATTTTTTATTGTTTATACCCTGCCCATTTGGCTGGGTTTCCCCAGCCACTCTGGGCGGCTTCCAGCAAAATAATAATAATAATAATAATAATAATAATAATAATAATAATAATAAATGTCAAAAGCTTCCCTGAACAGGGAAGTGGACCTCAGTGTCTGGGCTGAATAAGATCATGATAGAAGCCCGCTGGGATAGGCAAATGACCTATCTAGTCCAGCATCCTGTTCTCACAATGGACACCCAGAAGCTTCAATGGGAAACCCACATGCAGGACGTGAGCCCAACAGCACTCTCCCCATCTGTGGTTTCCAGCAACTGGTATTCAGAGGCATTATTGCCCCCTACTGTTAATGACTAGTAAGGTAAAGGTAAAGGTACCCCTAACCATTAGGTCCAGTCGCGGACGACTCTGGGGTTGCAGCACTCATCTCACTTTACTGGCCAAGGGAACCGGTGTACAGTTTCCGGGTCATGTGGCCAGCAGGACTAAGCGGCTTCTGGCAAACCAGAGCAGCACACGGAAATGCCGTTTACCTTCATGCCAGAGCAGTACCTAATTATCTACTTGCACTTTGAAGTGCTTTTGAACTGCTAGGTTGGCAGGAGCTGGAACCAAGCAACAGGAGCTCACTCGGTCGCGGGGATTCGAACCGCCAACCTTCTTGATTGGCAAGCCCTAGGCTCAGTGGTTTAGACCACAGCGGCACCCGAGTCCCTATATAGCAGTGATTATATTCTCCCAATTATTCCACCTGCCCACACCTGTTTGGGTTAATTGGTTCCATTTTATTGATTTGCAGATCTTCTAGTGATTATATATTTAGTAATATTTTAATAAACACATCCTATTTACCCAAATTATAGTTTGTCTTGAGTCTTCTTTCTGATGTGATGGCAATAGGTGTGTACCTTGATAACAGCTGCACTCATTATTCTTAGTCTTCCAACGTATATTTCGTATCCAGATGCAACTTGAGACATTTTGCAGGGCAGGATGACATTCTCTCGGTGGATGGGTTTTGAAGCCCGTTGGGATCTGTAGCAAAGGACACCGATTCCTTGAATGAGCATCTCCTAGCTTTTCTTACTCACCCTCTCTTCTTTCCTTCCCCCTGACTGTTTCGACAGGCTTCCTCCACGCAAAAGCAAAAAGAAGAAAACTTCAGCAAATGCCTTAGTGTTTTCTTATTGTTCCTTTCTCCGAGTCCCCAAAGGAACATCAAAGTACAAAGGGAAGGGGAAAATAGCGAGCCAAAGCGTTAAGCAAAAATAACAAGAAAGCTCGGCTCCAGGGGGACCATCTTCAAGGGGGTGAGGCAGCCTTCAGAGAAAGTTTCAGATCTCCTTTCTGTTTGTTTGTTTGTTTGCTTGCAGTTTTCAAATTGGCATTGTTTGTGTGAATTCGGGGAGAAGCAGAGAGACAGAGAGGCAGAACAAAAGCAATGCAAATTTCCGTGGAAGACGTTTATCGCAGCACACCGCCGGCAGGGCCACCTGGTTGCCGCAGTGGCAGGCCGCCCACTGTGCGAAGAACCGGCTTGAAAAGGAAAGATAAGGAGCAGGTGGAAGAGCTTTCAAGACAACCACGGCCACAAAGAGAGCCTCTCAAGTTTCACACCCGGGCATGTGTGCCATTGCACATTTCCCAGCAAGCGGCCTTTGTCGTGTCAGTCGGAGCGATGGCTGTGCATCATCCAAACATCAGGAACGTGGTCCTTGAAACAACCTTACAGGTGTGTGGTTGGAGTTTTTCTTTTCTTTGTCTTTTTTGTGATCCAATGAGGATGTCTCATGTCACTGCATTTTGAAGGCAAAAAGCAACCCTCTCTGCAGCAAAAAAAAAGCAGGAAGAGAAATAACAATAGAGTCCTCTTGCTGTCCTGACTTGAGGTTCATGCACCTTTTGCCCTGTACTTTTGGTTTTGTTTAGTTTTGTTTGGCTCCGTATTTTCCCTGTGAAAAACCACCGAATTGTAACAAATGGCCATTCTGGATTGCCTTCGGCTCTAATTCAGCAGTAAAGTCTGAGTTTTTGTGGGGAAAGTATGGAGCGGCGGAGGAGCAATTGGAGATGACACAGTGCATAGAAACACACACAAAAAAGGAAGTTTGAATGACCCCATGGTTACATTCCCCAAACCAAAATATTGTTATAGATTTTTGGAGGACCCACTAAACCCTAGAAATTTATAAATGGTAGGGTCTTGATTATTTGGTATGTGAAGGGAGAAATACAAGCTGTAGAGGAATTCCTGGACTAGCCAGTGCATAACGACCAGGCCAAGCTAGGGCCATCAAGAAGCAATACAGGGCCATTGAGAGCTATCTGCTATGTAAGAGAACTGCCCTCCCTCCCTTGCCCTGAGGTGTGGACAGAGACTAGGGGTTTGGAAGGTTGTCAGGGGAGCTGGGTGTTGTAAGGTGACAGGAAAAGAGAGTCTGGTAGCAAGCAGTTCTGGGAAGAAGAAAGGAGGAAGAAGGACTGGGGTCCACCATGGGCAAGCTGGCTGGGAGAGATACCTTGAACTTCATGGCTGCACTGTTGAAAGCCCCTCTTGAAATGACCATGCTGTAAGATCTGGACTCCCTCCATGCAGACTGGAGGTGCAAATAGGTGAATAAACCAGATTTCTTAGCGCTATGACAGCCTCCACTGTGCTTCAACTCTCCAAAGGACCACAGGCCCTGGGGGAGTAGAATGTGTGCAGAGACCAAGGTGACCAAGAGTCTGTAAACCAAGCCTTATGAGGAACAGTTGAAAGACTTACAAAAGTTACACCTGGAGAAGAGAAAACGAATATGTGTTAGACTCATAGAATCATAGAATTGGAATAGACCACAAGGGCCATAGAGTCCAACCCCAGCCAAGCAGGAAACACCATCAGAGCACTCCTGACATATGGTTGTCAAGCCTCTGCTTAAAGACCTCCAAAGAAGAAGACGCCACCACACTCCTTGGCAGCAAATTCCGCTGTCGAACAGCTCTTACTGTCAGGACGTTCTTCCTAATGTTTAGGTGGAATCTTCTTTCTTGTAGTTTGGATCCATTGCTCCGTGTCCGCTTCTCTGGAGCAGCAGAAAACAACCTTTCTCCCTCCTCTATGTGTTATGATAGCCATCTTCCAATATGGAAAGGGCTGTCGCGTGGAAGATGGAGCAAGCTTGTTTTCTGCTGTTCCATAGAGTAGGACCCGAACCAATGGATTCCAGTTGTAAGAAAGGAAATTCCGGCTAAACATCAGGAAAAATTTTCAGATGGCAAGAGCCGTTTGACTGTGTAACTGACTCCCTCAGAAGGTGGTGGGTTCTCCTTCATCGGAGGTTTTTAAGCAGAGGTTGGGTAGCCATCTATCAGAGATTCTTTTGTTGTGATTGTTGCTGTGCATGGGTTTGGTCTGGATGGCCCTTGGGTACCTTTCTGACTCTACAGTTATATGATTCTATGACTACATCCTTCATCCCTGAGTTTCAGGAAGTCCACATATTTAGGTTTCCTTTTGCAGTCTGCTATTTCTTTTCCTTTAAAGTTGATTGTTTTTTAACTGTATGAATAAATAAGCAAATAAGTATTGCCGTGGCAGGTGTAATCATTTGAGACGTGTGTCAGATCACCTGTCAGAAATGCTTTGAATTTCTCATTATGTTCTATTTTCACATGTGGAAATTATACCATTTTAGCTGCATGTTTCTATATTGGTGTTTTACATTTCCCTCATTCTTCCTGGCTTAATTGTAGGTTACTGAATATATGCCGTGTCCTGCAGTGAAATGGCCACCTTCCACTGCTCCAAAATGCTTAGCTATATAGCATGCAACTTTGCTTTAAAGTGTTCCATGGCTGATGTTTCTTTCTTTCTTTCTCTCTTTCTTCTTTCTCTCTTTCTTCATCAAAGATTAAAACTTTACCGAGTTTCTCCATTGGTTGATTACTTCAGAGGGTAGGACCCAAATGAATGTGTTCAAATAAGGACTAAATGTTAAGTTGAACTTCCTGAAGGAATTATCTGTGGCCTCAGAAGATGCTTGAATCACCTTCATCAGAAACATTTAAGCAGAAACTGAACAACCAACCTATCAGAGAAGCCGGAGGAGTAGATTTCCTGCATTTCTTCTTCCTACTGCTCTATCATTCAATACTGCTTTCTATTATTATAATTTTTATGTAATGGAGTTCTGATGGCCAGATTCAGAACCAAATGAAAGAAAGGGATATTTATTTATTTATTTACAACCCACACTTTTATTAAAAATATATAAAGACATGTGATAATAAAATCAGAAAACAATATATTAGCAAATCATTTAAAGCATCAATTAAAATGGATTGAATTTGTAGCTGGTTGACTGACCAAACCCAAAGAGAACTTGCTAATGGTCTGCCATCATCCTGGAAAAAAGTGGCAAGCGAGTTGCCACAGGTTCAGCATCAATAAGAATAAGAATATTGTTTATACCCCGCCCATCTGACTGGGCTTCCTCAGCCACTCTGGGTGGCTTCAGCAAAATATAAAAAAATAATAAAATGTCAGGCATTAAAAACTTCCCTGAACTGGGCTGCCTTCAGATTTTTTCCCCTAAAAGTTGTGTAATTCTTTCTCTCTCTGAGGTCCAGAGGAGGGCACCACTGCTGAGAAGGCCCTCTGCCTGGTTCCCTGTAACTTTACTTCCGCAGTGAGGGAATCGCCAGAAGACCCTCAGAGGAGGACCTCAGTGTCCTTCAGGTATACTGGGCTAAAGCCATTTAGGGCTTTAAAAGTCAGTACCAATACTTTGAATTGTGCTTGGAAATGTACTAGGAGCCAATGAAGATCCTTTAGGTCTGGTGTTATATGGTCTCAGTGGCCACTCCCAGTCACCAGTCTAGCTGCCGGATTTTGGATTAGTTGTAGTTTCCGAACGACTTGAATGAAGGAATTGAGGGGATGCTTATTCAATTTGCAGATGACATCAAACTGGGAGTTGTAGCTAATGCCACAGAAGACAGAACCAGGATTTAAGATTACCTTAACAGATTGGAGAACGGGGCCTAAACTAACAAACAAATATCAAAAGTAAAGTTCTGCACTTAGGCAGGAAGAACCAGCTGCACAAATATAAGATGGAGGACACCTGGCTTACTAGTATTACATGTGAAAAGGATCTAGGGGTCTTGGTGGACCACAAGCTGAACATGAGTCAACAGTGTGATGCAGCAGCAGAAAAAGACTAATGCTTATCTAGGCTTCATCACTAGAAGTATAGTGTCCAGATCAAGGGAAATAATAGTACCACTATATTGTTCATACTACACCTGGAATATTGTGTTCCGTTCTGGGTGTCACAATTTAAGAAGGATATTGACAAGCTTGAGTGAAGGCAGAGGAGGGTGACCAATATGGTTAAGGGCCTAGAAGTCAAGCCTTATGAGCAGTGGTTGAAGGAGCTGGGTATGTTTAGCCTGGGGAAGAGGAGGCTGAAAGGAGATATGAGAGCCATCTTCAAATATCTAAGGGGCTTTCACATGGAAGATGGAACAAGCTTGTTTTCTCCTACTGCAGAAGTTAGGAATTGAACCGATAACTACAGGAGATTCTGACTAAACATTAGGAAGAACTTTGTGACAGGAACAGCAGTTTAATAGTGGAACACACTCCCTCAGGAGGTTGTGGACTCTTCTTCACTTGAAATTTTAAAGCAGCAATTGGATGGCCATTAGTTGCGATTTCTGCAATGAAGGTGGCTAGAATATATGACCCCTGTGCTCCCTTCCAACTCTACAATTATATGATTCCCTGATTCTGTTTTTCTGGGGTAGCAGGCTCTTTTTCTAGTAACTCACCTTACCTCCTTAACAGAGGTGATGCCATTCATTCATCAGCTCCCCCACCTCCAGTTCATTCATTTATTTGAATTCCAACCATAACTTTCTTTCCTTTGAATTCTTCAACCACATCACTTTTTTGTTTGTTTCTTCACTTGGATTGTCTGAATTAATTGCTGATAGCTCAAATCTGCAGATCATTCGCTCTCCTCATATTTCTAAGAACTAATTACCTGTGTGTATAAAACGATGAAATCTCATTATATTTTCCTTTTTTAAAAAAATAAAAATAAAAATCCTCCCATGCATTTCATTACATTATCCAATTATTGCTGTACTTGTACAGCATTATGTTACTGACCGCTCACAGGCTATTTACTACACAGATGTGTTACTTTAATTAAACAAATATGATTAGCTTCACGGGATGGCATTTGGCTAGGCCAAAATATACAGAGAGATGTCATTTTCAAACACAAGATGCTCTGGATATTCCCTTTCAAAGGCAACAGGCAGTTATACAACCAGAGAAATACCAAGCCAGGATATTACTGAGTCCTGTTTCAGGATACCCATCACCTACATGGCCCCAGAGACATGTTCTAGCACCCTCTATTGAGGCCTCAAGAGGGAGAAGATTCCAGCACTGCTCTTAGCATCCTCTTCCACGGCTCTCCTGATTCTTGGAAATACTTTCCTAAATATTTGACTCAACAGCTTTGTGATATAAACCCACTGACCACAATGGTCACCTACCTTTCCCCTAGAGTCAAATTTCAAGTGGGATTTGTAGGAGATTTTCCATGGAAGGAGAAGAGAGGAATGCATTGAGTTGATGTGCAGATATTCCTACTTGGAACCCACAGAAAACTGCAATGCAGGCTGAATATCTGGTGATGCGATGAACATAAGAAGCCATTCCAGTCCAGCATTCTGTTCCCATAGTGGCCAACTAGATGCCTGCAAGAAACCCGCATCATTATTCCCTTCTGCAGCTTCCAGCTACTGGTATTCAGCAGCATTGCTGCTTCCAGCCACGGTTGCCATCTTCTGCTCACCAGTAAACTTGAAGTTTTGCCTTGGCTGAAGTACAACACCTGAGGTCAGGATCCTCACTGTGGAGATATTTTGACCTGCTCAGAATCCAAGGTGGTCTGAGGCTATGCAAACTGTCTGCAAGTTGTCAAAGATACTTCAGAACCTCAGGAGAGTTTCTAGAGTTTGTGTGTGTGTTTATCTATTGGATATCTTTCCACAAGCATACCTACAAATGCAAAACACTAGGCAGAGAGGTAGGGGAGATAGTGGAGGGTTGTAATTATGTGACTAATCTTCTAAATCAGGATTTGACTTTACCAAGGCTGAACAGGATGTAGAAACAATGACTCCAGAGTGTGAGTACAAAAGTACACACAGTTGCTTTTAATTCCTAACTGTAATCCTTGAACCCATCTTTCTGAAATATTGTAGCCAACATACTTAGCGATGCTGGTATGGTATACGTCATGTCCATACAAACTGCCCACAAAAACACAGGAAAGGCATTGCAGATGTCCTGTTGGTGAAGAGAGTAGACCAAGGTCTGTATTTAGCCAACTGTATCCAATAGCAGCATCTTAAAAAGCAGAGACATCACCTTGCCAACAAAGGTCCATATAGTTACAGCTATGATTTTCCCAGTAGTGATGTATGGAAGTGAGAGCTGGACCATAAAGAAGGCTGATCGCCAAAGAATTGATACTTTTGATTTATGGTGCTGGAGGACACTCTTGATTGTCCCATGGACTGCAAGAAGATCAAACCTATCCATTCTGAAGGAAATCAGCCCTGAGTGCTCACTGGAAGGACAGATCCTGAAGCTGAGGCTACAATACTTTGCCCACCTCAGGAGAAGAGAAGACTCCCTGGAAAAGACCCTGATGTTGGGAAAGATGGAGGGCCCAAGGAGAAGGGGACGACAGAGGATGAGATGGTTGGACAGTGTTCTTGAAGCTACCAGCATGAGTTTGACCAAACTGCGGGAGGCAGTGGAAGACAGGAGTGCCTGGCGTGCTCTGGTCCAGGGGGTCACGAAGAGTCGGACATGACTAAACAACAACAACAACATCCAATAGCAGAAGCTTCATCAAGGGCTTCCACTAGTGTAGCAGTGCTCTCCCCTTTTCTACAGCCACCCCATTGACAAGAGAACCCCCAGAACAACATGCAGGGGGAAGAAAGGGGAGATTGTTCAATCAGGCAAGCAGAAACTCTTGTGCATATGGAGCCATCTTAGTGCTATGAGGTGAAAAGGACTGTCACACTCAGGTTCTGTTTGTGACCTTCCCTGAGTAAACGGACTAATTTCCTAGGTGTCCAGTTAATCTAAACACCAGATTAGGCTCAACAGCTTCCCACTGGAGCAATTGGTTGGCCACTGTGAGAGCAAGATCCTGTACTAAATGGGCCTTTTTTACCCTGATCCAGGAGAGCCGTTCTTAAATTCTTGGAGGAGAGACTGGAGTCTGGAATCTTCTATAAAGTATTATTGATTTACAATTAGTATCATTGTCTCTGGCTGTGGGTTCTGTTTGTTCCTGATTTAACACATTAATGCTTTAAAGTTGACCATTTATTCATTCATTTGTTTGGTGCACACATAAATATGCATCCACTTGTTTTCTCAACTCTCAGTGATGGGTTGCCAAATGTGCAAAGCTTCTCTGCCGAAAACAAGAACAATGCATTCTATTCCATCTGTGACATTGAAACTGTTTCGGTTCCTTCACACATGCAAAGTCTCAATTTCATAGAAGTGTAGAGTTGGTAGGTACCTAAGGATCATCTGGTCCAACCCTCTGCATTGCAGGATTTGCAGCTCAAGAACTCCTGATTTGCATCTCTCAGGCAGTAAACCCACAAATGAACATGCCTCTAGCCATGTGATACCATACCCTTGTGGGAGATTTGAGTCTGCTCTGTGCCAGGTTGGGAAGATGTTTGGCAACCTTATGGATTCCACCCATGATGGAATCCACCTTGGACTTCATGATGTGATATAAATACATAAATAATTCACATTGGATTCAATTTGTGTTTGAAAAACCAAGCTAAAAGGAGCTCAGTGCCAACAATATTCAGTGCATACCCAGCACTGAAACATGCAGGCGACAGAGTGCCTGGGTCATCTTCAACCTGGCCCAATCCCCATCTCCAAATGCTATACAATGGTAAAGCATGCACACACACATATACAAACACACACCTTCCTGTCCTTTGCAACTTGTCCTGCAATTAGGGGGTCGAACCTTTGCTCACGAGGTATCGATCTGCTGCCGTCTGCCTGCACCTCATTAGGTATTCCTTCATTGTTTCCTATGCAAATTAAGTTAATGAGAATTAGGAGCATAATGGAGCCCATTCACCGTTCTAGTTGGTGGAAAATGGGTTTGACTACCAATTTTCCATTACAGCTGTTTTGTAATTACTTTGGAGCTCTCTGAATTCTAATGGTGCTGCTGAGCTGCTCTGACAGATTCTTCCAAGCAACCCCTACCCTACCCCCACATGTTCACATGCTCCCTTTATAATGCCAGCCTCTGTCGCTCGAAGCCAAAAATAAGGTTTCTGCTGGGTGCTTGGTTGTGTGGAGAAAAATCCTTTTGCTCTTGTTCCACACAGTGGATGCACAGACTGAAACGGTCCTGATTTCTGATACTTTCCCCAGGTAAAATGCTGTCCCTGTTTTGACATTTGAAGAGATACTTGAGATACCATAAATATGATGCTGAGTTTTTCATCTTTCAGACCTCTCTTTTTGGACTCTAGATCAGAGATAGGAAACGTGTGACCCTGGAATTTTATTTAGTTATTCAATTTATAGACCACCCTTTCTCAAAAGACTCCCAGGGTGGTGGGATTGCAGGAATGGAAGCGGCTGCTGATGAAAATGGAAACAGGAGTGAAAACTGATGTTGTTTGCTTCTTCATCCCATTGGTGGCATGAAAGAAATTTTACTCACAGCAGACTGAAGTCCTGCGCCGAGGGCCTTCTGGTGGTTCCCTTGCTGCGAGAAGCCAAGTTACAGGGAACCAGGCAGAGGGCCTTCTCGGTAGTGGCACGCACCCTGTGGAATGCCTTCCCACAAGACGTCAAAGAGAAAAACAACTACCAGACTTTTAGAAGACATCTGAAGGCAGCTCTGTTTAGGGAAGCTTTTAATGTTTAGTAGAAATAAAAAAATTCCTTCCAGTAGCACCTTAAAGACCAACTAAGTTAGTTCTTGGTATGAGCTTTCGTGTGCATGCACACTTCTTCAGATACACTGAAACAGAAGTTGCCAGATCCTTCTATATAGTGAGAAGGTGGGAGGGGTATTACTCAGAAGGGTGGTGGGAATGGGAGATTGGCAGATAGCTGAGATGAGCCTGTTGACGACTCTTAACGACTGTAATAGGTCTTACAGGAAAAGGCAAGGGGTGAGAAGGTGAGAAATGGCTTAGTCATGTATAATGAGATAAGAATCCAATGTCTCTGTTCAGACCAGGTCTCTCCATGGTTTTAAGTTTGGTAATGAGTTGCAATTCAGCAGCTTCTCTTTCCAGTCTATTTCTGAAATTCCTTTCAGAGAGCCAGTGTGGTGTAGTGGTTAAGAGCGGTAATCACGTAATCTGGGGAACCGGGTTCGCGTCTCCACTCCTCCACATGCAGCTGCTGGGTGACCTTGGGCCAGTCACACTTCTGTGAAGTCTCTTAGCCCCACTCACCTCACAGAGTGTTTGTTGTGGGGGGGGAAGGGAAAGGAGATTGTTAGCCGCTTTGAGACTCCTGAAGGGGAGTGAAAGGCGGGATATCAAATCCAAACTCTTCTTCTTCTTCTTCTTTGTAGTAAAACAAATGTTTAGTAGGTTATTGTATTTTAATATTCTGTTGGAAGCTGCCCAGAGTGGCTGGAGAAACCCAGCCAGATGCGTGGGATATAAATAATAAATCATCATCATCATCATCATCATTCAAAGTGGTTTACAACAAAAGTATGAATAGCCATACAATGAAAACCATATAAAAAGTTAAAATCAGACATCAATTAAGCATTGTGGAAAGATCTCAATTGCCTACATAGACCTGGCAGAATAGAAAAGTTTTCAACAGGCATTTAAAAGTTGGAACAGAAGGTGCCTGTTGAATCTCTAGTGGCAGAGAGTTCCATGGTATTGGGCCAAAGGCTCAGGTGCTTTGCTGTTGTCAAATGGTCCTCACCATCTTGGGGAAAGAGCAATGGCACTCCTAGAGACAACCTCAGTGACTGAGCTGCTTGCAGTATCAGGGTACCCTAGACCCTAAGTTATTCAGAGCTTTGTAGATTCATCCAAGAACCTTGAAGCTGGCTTGGCTTGGATGGGCAGCCAGCGCAGCTGTTTCAGTTTAGTCACATACACTAATTTCAATGCATCTAATCTGAGTAAGTTTAGCTGAATGACACCCTGTGTCCAGAAAGAAAATCAATCCAGCGAATATGGTCAGTGTTTGCAATTGTTGCTTCCAGTCTGCAAACAAAAAGTAATTGATTGTGGCCACCCCCCATTTTGTTTCGTTTCCTTTGCATTGAAATGAATTAGGTGGAATAATGTAATGGCAATGTAATTACATAAATTGTGTAATTTTGTTACAGCAGACAGTTCTTGAAGTTACATATGTCTGGGTGGGGAAGGATGTTTGCGTCTTGATATCAGAGATGGGCAAATATGACAATTTTGATGCTAGTGATGTATAAATAAGACAGAACAGAACATGAATAGAAGGGGTAGCTCCAGCTTCCAGGCTTTTTAACACTGCTACCAACCATAAACCAACCAATTTTATTGACATCAAACTTGACATTAGGGTTGGGTGATATATCAATATATCGTCCAAAACCAGTTTGAAGTCCATATTGTAATAACGGTTTCAGAGTTTTTGACTTGCCAATATATATTATGTGTTAGGGCTGGGGGAAATATCTTCCAAAACCTGTTTCAAGTACATATCAGGATACTGATTTCATAATTTTTTACCTGGGAATATTTCACAAATCATGATGTGTGTGTGCTATGCAAAAATCACAATGTGGGAAAAACTGTGAAGCCAGGCAATGTCTCCACATAGCCACCCTTATTTCAGACATTGTGATATTTCAGTATATCGTGATGTTTAGCTGGTAATATATTGCGATGTTGAAAACCAGCCCTACTCGACATCAGCACATATCACAGCCCACGGTCCCTCCATAATCTCTTTTCATTTCCATTTCCAAATAACTTTCTTTTCCAGCTCAGGATTCAACAGCAATGTTAGGTGAAGTGACTGCAGCAGTTGCAGCTATATTTATGTATCTGAGTTGGGGCAGCTGACCTTACACGATCTCCAGTATCAGGGCTAAACCCAGGAACCAGCTGAATCCCACATCCTGGACCAAATCCATCTGGTAGCACCTTAAAGACCAACTAAGTTAGTTCTTGGTATGAGCTTTCGTGTGCATGCACACTTCTTCAGATACACTGAAACAGAAGTTGCCAGATCCTTCTATATAGTGAGAAGGTGGGGAGGGGTATTACTCAGAAGGGTGGTGGGAATGGGAGATTGGCAGATAGCTGAGATGAGCCTGTTGACAACTCTTAACGACTGTAATAGGTCTTACAGGAAAAGGCAAGGGGTGAGAAGGTGAGAAATGGCTTAGTGATGTATAATGAGATAAGAATCCAATGTCTCTGTTCAGACCAGGTCTCTCCATGGTTTTAAGTTTGGTAATGAGTTGCAATTTCCTGTAAGACCTATTACAGTCGTTAAGAGTTGTCAACAGGCTCATCTATCTGCCAATCTCCCATTCCCACCACCCTTCTGAGTAATACCCCTTAGATTAGCCTCAACCAGAGCCAGGGCCTTTTCAACACTGGCTCCAGCCTGGTGGAATGCTCTGTCTCATGAGACCAGGGCCCTGAGGGATCTGATTTCTTTCTGCAGGGCCTGTAAGACAGAGATGTTCTGCCTGGCCTTCAGCTTGGAATCAGTTTGATTCCCTACCCCCTCTTATTTTTTCCTTTCCCCTCCTGTGATGGAACTCCTATTTGGGGACTTCTCTGGCTTTTTTTCTGGCCCATGTAGGACCAGTCTGGAAAGTTAGCCTTGGTGAAGACTGGACGTTTTCATCCCCCAAAAAGTTTTTTATTTGAGTTTCCATTGAAATGAGGCTGTATTTTAATGTTTTAATGTTGTATTTTAATCTTGTTTTTAAGTTGTATTTCAATTAATTTGTTTTTATATTGGGTGTTAGTTGCCCTGAGCCCGGTCTTGGCTGGGGAGGGCGGGGCATAAATAAAAATTATTATTATTATTATTATTATTATTATTATTATTATTATTATACAGTTAGAGTGGGGAGAGAAGGAGATTAATCACCCGGAAGAACTTTCTGACAATAAGAGCTGTTAGACAGTGGAGCGCATTCCCTAGGAAAGTAGTGGACTTTCCTTCATTGGAGGTTTCTTAGCAGAGGCTACATGGTCTTCTATTTCTGTATTGCAGGGGGTTGGACTAGATGACCCTCAGGGTCCCTGCCGACTCTACCGTTCTTAGATTCTTTTGCATGCGTAGGAGACTTTCTGCAACTGAAGTCCCTCCGCCTTCCTGTAGCTTTAATTTCAAAGTTCCCTTCCTGATTTCCCACTTTTTAATTTTGTGCTATGACCTTCCCAGAGTCTTAAGGATATGGCAATATTGAAAAAGAAAACCCTACATAACAATAATAATCATAAATACAAAACAGGCAGAAGGAATAACTCTCTCGATTAAGCACCTGCGCGCAGGACTGAGCTAATACCGAGTTCTTTATGTCTCCCCTGCTATGAGTCGGGTTTTAATTGAACACAAAATCCAAAAGGTCAAATTCATGTAAAATTTAAAGGCCATTTTTATTATTTGACATGGAACAAATTGTAACTTTATATCGCCTTTAGATGCAATTCTGTTTGATGAAATTAGATTAAGCTAAAATCAAACACGCCCTTTTAAGGCATTCGGATGAAATGTTAAGACCGTATTGTGCCAAAGCAATGGCGGAAGCTTTGCGTCCCCCGGTTTCCTCCATAAATATCAAGGAAAATATTGGGCAGAAAGTACATTTCCCTCATTTGCATTAATACAAATGAGAACTATTAAGTTTAGCTGATTAGCATATTCATATGTATGCTAGGTGCCACATATTCAAAATAGTCTCTGATTACAGGCCTGAAGTATTGCATTTAAAAGCGGAACCTTTCAAACTCCAAATGCGCCTCTCATTATATTTCAGAACAGAACATAAATGGAAACAATTTAGAAACTGAAGACCTGGTAGATCCAATCTCTCCCCCCCCCCCACAAAAATACTTTAATTTGCACAAAGCACACAATTGAGGGAATTTTTAAAGAAAAGAAGTAAACATAGACAAATTTAAGCAACAGAAGGAACTGGCTGTTCATTTCCGTCTTTAATTAGAATGATGTTGGTTCATCGACTGCAAATTTAAGGTAACATGGTCCACAAATGTTGATGTGATGTTGATGCAATGGCTCAAGGAGTTAACCGGAAGGGCAGTAGCTCAGTGTTAGGACATCTGTTTTGGATGCAGAAGCTCCCAGATGCAATCAACAGCATCTCCACACAGGGTGTAGAGAGGACCTGTCTGAAATCCTGGGGAGCTGCTGCCAGTCAAATGTAGGAAGCACTGAACTGGGTGGACCAATGGTCTGACAAGGGGTGCAAGGAGACCTTGATTTCATTCTGCCCTATGTTCATCACCTGCAGAACAGTTTCTGTGCGGCTGCAGTTCAGCTTTCGAGAAACTTCTCTAACATTCCAAGCACTGGTAGGAAAGGTCATATTTATTAATGTAACAATAGGAAGAACTGTTGGGATTTTTGACTATGTGTTATTTGATGCAGCTTCCCACAGAAGCAATTAAGGAGTTGGCTGTAGGCCAAGAAGACTGAGCAGAGGGAGTTATTCTGCCTAGAGATATGGGACCTTGGATACAACTCTGCTATTGGTCGAGGTTATCCACATAGGCATGATGACTCGTGACCTTCCTTGTTGGTTAGTTGGTTGGTCAGTGTGCGTTCTGAGAGTTCATTGGAGTTTGTCCATTGAGAGACTTAAGATCCATGTCTGTATCCTGTATATAGTAACTTGTGAGTCTGCTGTAAATAATAAACCTATAAATAACCAAGTTACTGGTAGCAGCGTCTTGTTCCTGCTTCATCCTGCCTGCAACTGACTGCTTCTGGACAGCCTGCGTATGCTCTGCTATATTCAACAGATTCTGGCTAAGATCCTTCAACAAGTACTGCAGAAGCAACTAAGTAAATTCAGAAAGCAAACCAGGAGAGGAATTTTTTTCCCCTTCTAATTCTGATGGGGAAGCATCCTTCCAGTCATCTAAGCATGAAAATAGCTGTGTTCTGTAGCTTCCTTGGCCAAGGATTGAAAGAAAATTACTTCCTCCATGCTAGGTGAGCCTTGGACATGTGAACCCATTGGATGCACAAAGGCCACATTGTACAGAATTCACCACAATGTGCATGTGAGGCCTATAGAGCATCCCACCCATGTCTAAAGGAACAGCAGGTACATGGAGGGTGCCCATAACCCAAAAATTTGTTATGATACATAATGTTTAGCTCCTAACCTCCTCACCTGTCTGTGCTGAATGTCAAAGAAACAGACCAAACCACTTCCAGAAGCCAATCAAAATAGCAATACCACTGTACAAAGCAGGGGTTGAGGCAAACACCCACCCACCCCTCAAATAAAGGGCAGGAGTGACATACAGATGACAATTGTATTCCCTCAAATGCCTGGAAGAAGAGCTACATCTTAACCTGCAGGACATGTGTGGAAGCAAGCACAAAATGTGTGGTGTTTTTGCAGCTCAGCCCTCTTCAGAAGGAAGGGGTTAACCCCACGAGTATGGTGTCTTAAAAATAAACTCAAATTACTGAGTACAGTAAAGAAGTCTATTTCCAGTTGTGTCAAACAGCTGACTCTGTGTCTATGCACACTTCAATTACAGGAACTAGAAAGCGCCTGTTGTTCACATTATTTTGGGGAACCAAGGAATTTTCCTGCCAAAGAACTGAGAGAGATGGATGCGGTTATGGACCAACTGTTCTGTGCAGCTGTCTATTGAAGTCCAGCACATACACCCTGCAATTAATGTGTGTGGGTACATTGCAGTGCATTAAAGAACGCTAACCAAGAGAAGCACAGTTGTGTAAGGTTGCCAAAGGGAGCGATACTTCTGCAAGAGATCTGGCTGATGGCTCAATTTGCAACCCCATTAAAATGGGGTGATGATGAGGCCAATGATCCTTTTCCCTGTCCATGTCTTGGAGTTATATGTATATATATATATTTAATGACATCTTTAAGATGACTCACATGTGAAGTTGTTAATATTTTAACTAATATACATGATGCACTCTTTTCTATATTTGCACAGCTTGCGATGCACAACTTGACATTGACCAAACATTGATTTTGCATTGACTGCTTTCTGATCATGTCAACAGCTGTTCAATTTTAGCAACCAATCAAAAAGTAGCCAATGTAAAGCCAGTGCTAGCTCAATGCCAAGTGGTGCAATGCAGGCTGAACAAATATCTTAAAGACCATCTTTTTCCCCACAATCCACCTCAGTTTGTTAAGATCAATGACAATAGTTCTACCACCCTGAGAGGTATTGGATGGTGGCAACCTGGGAAAGGGCATTTTCTGTCCCAACCCCAACTTGTGGAATTCCCTCATAAGGGCATAAGGAGAGCTTGCTGGGTCAAGCCAAGGGGAGCCATCTAGTCAAGCATCATGTTCTCACAGGTGCCAACCAGGCGCCCGTAGGAAACCGACAAGCAGGACCCAAGCGCAAGAGCAACTCTCCCGTCCTGTGGTTTCCAGCAGCCAGCCAGAATTCAGAAGCATTGCTGTGGAGACAGAGCATAGCCATGATGGCTAGTAGCCATCAATAGCCCTCTCCTCCATGCAAAGCTCTCTCCTTTCCACAGAGGTTCATCTGGCATCTTCATGATGCAACTCCCATCATGAAGACACACATCAAAGGCCTTTGAGACACATGTTTTTTGTGTGACTGTAACTATATCATCTGGGGACGTGGGTGGCGCTGTGGGTTCAACCACAGAGCCTAGGACTTGCTGATCAAAAGGTTCGCTATTCAAATCCCCGTGACGGGGTGAGCTCCCGTTGCTCGGTCCCTGCTCCTGCCAACCTAGCAGTTCAAAAGCACATCAAAGTGCAAGTAGATAAATAGGTACCGCTCCGGCAGGAAGGTAAATGGCGTTTCCGTGTGCAGCTCTGGTTCGCCCCAATTGGCCCCATCTTCCTCAGTATTGTTTATATTGACAGGTAGTGGCTCTCCAGGATTTTAGAAAGGCTTTTTCCCAGCCCTGCACGGAAATGCATTCAGGGATTGAACCTGGGACCTTCTCCATTCCCATCAGATGCTCTACCCCTGAATTAACATCCTTCCCCTAATGTTGACTGGCAGACTTTATTAAAGTCTGAGTGCACCTTTTTGCTCTCCTTCCTGCTCCCCTGTCAGTTCCTCCTGCCTTTGCAAGGCAACCCTGGATAGGCGGACTTCAGATGTTCTCAAGAACATACCTAGTCAGACCATTGGTCCATCTACCTCAGCATTGCCTACATGGGCTGCAAGCAGCTCTCTAGTGTTCCAAGCATGGTTCTCTCCCAGTCTTAACTGGAGATGCTGGGAGCTGAAACTGGGACCTTCCTCAAGCAAAGCAAATGCTCTACGACAGAGCTATGGCTTTTCCACACTGTGAAACTTCTT
Organism: Podarcis vaucheri; assembly: GCF_965113315.1. Taxonomy (NCBI): domain Eukaryota; kingdom Metazoa; phylum Chordata; class Lepidosauria; order Squamata; family Lacertidae; genus Podarcis; species Podarcis vaucheri. The sequence goes on from NC_138749.1 coordinate 5,485,899, forward strand.
TTTTAAAAAAGCACCACACTACTCTTTCTTCTCCTCCAGGTTGTCTCATGCCGGGGAGTTCTGAAGATGTACATTTCTTGTTTAATGTTATTGGGAAGCTGCTGCATGTGAAGGATGTGAGTAAAGTTATCCATTATGTAAATAACTGTCAAGTGGTACATTACAGGCTGAGCAAACCTACCCGGCGTGTGATTAAGGTGGTGTGATTAAAGACATCAATGACTTTGTTGTACCTTTGTGTTAAAAGGAAGGAGTTGAAGACGGGAGCTCCTTACATCATTTTAAGGGGCTTTTAGAGTGCATTTGCCAAGTCGACTCTCCTCTTCCTCTTCTTCCTCTTCTTCTCCTCTCTATCTCTCTCTTCCTTTTGGCTTATTTTTCTTTCTATGCGCAGATGCCTTGAATAGGAAGAGCAAACGCCCCCACCCCACCGGGATATCTTGAAAGGCATGTTTTCTTACCTTCCCACTTGCTGTGAGCTGGAAGGGGTGAAGGAGGGGTGATGCACACCTTAAAGCTTTCTAAAAAGGATTTTCAAAGCTCTGATTTATTTACTTCATCTCCCCCCTTTTTTATCCATGGAACGGCAAATGGAAAGAATTTGTAGTGATCAAAGGAGCTGCGAAAGGGAGTGGGAGCCACAGGGCCAATTCAAGGCAATTGTTCTCGGGGTTGGAAGAGCTGGCCGTTGAAAGGTGGCTCGACAAATAAAGTGGATTGTCTCAAGCCATGTCTACTCCACAGATCTAAGAAGCCTTAAGTGTTGAGGCTTACCCCAGTGGAACCGTGGCTGCTGTGGCTCTGCCAAGGGTTCCATTTGCGTCCTGGGAAGCTATAAGAATATTTGAAGAATGCTGGCACGTTGAATGAAAGGTCAACTGCAACACACACACACACACACACAGAGAGAGAGAGAGAGAGAGAGAGAGAGAGAGAGAGAGAGCGCCAAATAGCAGTTTTGGAAGGTGCCCTGGGAATATGAGATAAGAACATAAAAGAGACTTTTGGATCAAGTCAATGTGTTAGGGACTGGCTGGATGAGGAAGAGTGGTGGATGCTGCCTGCCCAAAAACCCCCAAAGAAGAAGAAGAAGAAAACTTAGACCACCAGATTGTGGTGGTGGGATACTGGGGAACTGACAAGTTTGGAGGTGCTAGAAGTCATCTAAGTCAATAGCCATCCACTGCCTCTTTTGAAGGCAAGTTCCATAGTTTAACTATCCACTGCATGAAGAACAATTGCTTTTTAATCTGTCCTGAATCTTCCAACATTCAGCTTCAGACAGCAGCATGGAGTAAAAAAATTGGGCTGTGCAGAGCTGGTAAACAGGAAGGTTCAATCTCCTGGGATCAGCTTCTTCAGCACATTCCCTGGGCGGTCATGCCAGTCAAGCAGGCAACATTCCCAGCCAATACCCCACCTACCAAAAGCCCCAGATCACTCTTGGCATCCTGATCCAAGACAATCCAGGGCTGTCACCACCTGACTCAGCTGAATCCCAGATCCTCTTCCCCATATCAATTCGGTTCAGGATTTAGGTTTTGACGACTCCGGTGCAGAGCCTTAAAAAAAACAACCCCATCAAAATTAATAAATACCCCACGCCACCCCAAATCAGAATCATAGTGTATAAGAAAAAATGTGAATTCTCCGCCAGCACTCAATGTGGTCCCAGTCCTGAGTGAAATCTCCCCACCCTGGTAGCTGCTATTTAGAGTTACAGTCATAATATAAAGATATGCTCAGCTTCAAGTGGCAGTCATTTAGCATCCTGCATAGTTGGGTCCTTTGTTAAAAGAGATCTGAAAGGAAATAGGGAGAGATTTGTCATGCATGGCTAACCAGAGAGAGCCTCTAAGCAAGCAAGGTTGGGAGCACCAAGAGTTCCCTCTTGCTTGCAATTATAGAATTGATAAGACTTTAATAGAAAGGAGCCCTGGCTGGTGTAAGCAAAGTAGTTCCATAATCAGGCTTTGTTGTAATTAAAATGATCAACAAATTGGCAACGGCACTAAGTGATTGGCGCAGGAAAAATGACCTAGGAAAAATCAACAAGGCAAGACCATCCTAGGCATCCTAACCTGGGTCCTTTTGGAGGTGTTTCCTGAAAATTCCTGATGTAGATCACATAAGAACATGAGACGAGCCGTCCTGGATCAGGCCAATGTCCCTCCTTGTCCAGAATCGCGTTCTCAAAGAGGCGAACTTGGGGAAACCTATAAGTAGGATTTGAGTGCAAGAACACTCTCCCCTCCTGTGGTTTCCAGAAATTCAGTAATTGGTATCACCATCAACATTAAAAGAGGCTTCATATTAGAGAAGATGTCCAAAAGAGGCAAGGCAGGTACTTCTGGATTGGGAGGTTTTGGTGGTAATGAGTCATGCTACTTTTGCTTTCACATCTAGCATCTTGGCTGTCGTGGACTGGTTGACACAGATGAATGGTGGTAGGAATCAACTGGGGAACCACCAGGGGAAGAAGGCTCAGAGCTCGGGGAGTGGTGGTGGGTCAACAATGAGTGGTCAGAATGAGAAAAGGGAGAAGAATGGGAAGAGGGTGCTGAAGATGTAACAGGAAGATGTCTGTGGCAAAGAGAAGTCCAGAATCTGAGGCAGAAGTTGAAGAATGAGACTGGAATGAGGGAACCCAAGAACCAGAGATGAGTCTGGCTGCTGAAGAGTCACAGGTGTCTCACACTCCTGCTGTAACAAGCTCCCTTGCCCCATTCTCTCCCAGAACCAGAAGAGGCATGAAAAGGGAGGAGTGGTTGGCTGCACAAAGGTGCCATCTTTGATTGCTTGGAAAAAGCCTTAGAAAGGGGAATTAGACGGCTGTGAGGAGGTAGGACTTTCAGTCTTGGCAACTGATTTTCACAAGGGAAGACAACCAGGAATGAGTTGCTCTGCTCATTATGCCTGACACTCAACCAAGTCTGTGGAGATTATGTTTATGCTAATAGAATTAACTCGATCTTTGAACTGTGTGAATGCCTACCAGTTCTCTCCAGTGACATTGGGTTGCATTTATTCTTTGGGAGGTGTAGATAATTAATATACTAGCTTGCCAACAAAGGTCCGTATAGTTAAAGCCATGGTTTTCCCAGTAGTGATGTATGGAAGTGAGAGCCGGACCATAAAGAAGGCTGATCGCCGAAGAATTGATGCTTTTGAATTATGGTGCTGGAGGAGACTCTTGAGAGTCCCATGGACTGCAAGATCAAACCTATCCATTCTGAAGGAAATCAGCCCTGAGTGCACACTGGAAGGACAGATCGTGAAGCTGAGGCTCCAATACTTTGGCCACCTCATGAGAAGAGAAGACTCCCTGGAAAAGACCCTGATGTTGGAAAAGATGGAGGGCACAAGGAGAAGGGGATGACAGAGGACGAGATGGTTGGACAGTGTTCTCGAAGCTAGTAAATTGAGTTTGACCAAACTGTGGGAGGCAGTGGAAGACAGGAGTGCCTGGCGTGCTCTGGTCCATGGGGTCATGAAGAGTCGGACACGACTAAACAACAACAACACCCTTCGTTAAAAGGTTCTCAATGGCTACTGCTCCCGATGGCTGTATTCTACAGCCTGTGGTGGACCTTGCGGTCTCAGATTTCAGTGACTCTGTATAATGGGGAAACCCAGGACCCGCCTCTCGCCTTCCATTAGACCTAATAGTTGTGGCAACTGCTGTGGTGCCCCAGAAGCTCTGCACCTGGTTGTGATAGCAGTGGTCACACTCCCGTAGATTTGCCTTTGCATCTAAGACCAGAGGCAATATGCCTCTGTACTGTATTCCAGTTATTGAAGAATGTCCACCAGCAAGAAGGTATCTGGTTGCTCACTGTGAGAATAGGATGCTGGACTTTAGAATCTATTGTCTCAATATAGCAGGCTCTTCTTATGTTCTTTTCTTCTTCTTCTTGTTTGGCGATTACTCATAGCCGATTAAGATTGTCTTCCATAAACACAGTTTTAACAATGAGTCCGTAAGTGACTGTGGAGGCCAATTCTGGATCCACACGTCCTTCCACAGTGGGGACATTGGTTTCCGGGTGGGAGTTGACCACGGTGTGGATTTGCCAAGTATGCCTGCTTCTTAGCACGTTTTTCCCTTGCGTGCTGAGTTTGAGTGTCTTCAAAGCCCATGACACCTTTGGTAAAGGCTGTTCTCCAAGTGGAGTGCTCGCATGCCAGTGTTTCCCAGTTGTCGGTGTTTATGCTACATTTTTTTAACCGCTGCCATAGATGGATCACTGGTCTGAACTCAGTATAAGTATGCTTTCTATGTCCCTGTGTTCATTTCCACTGAAGGCAGAAAGGCATAAAACGTGACCAGCCATCTCCGTCTCTCAGATCCTGGTGTAAATAAATGTTTGCTCATCTCTGTGTTTGCCAACTGCCTGGGATCATTATTGCTTAATGTTTATCTGGCAATGCCCCTTCCCTGATTATCATTTAATAATGCTGATGTCACAAACGGTTACCTGGGAACATTTCTAATGGTGTTTTTATTAATGCTAGGGGAAATATCACTATTACAATCATCCTTTTAATCACAACTCATTGCGTTTCTCCAGCTCAAAGGCGAGGCACGCTCTCACACACACCTCCTTGGTCTTCCACAGTGAGGTGTGATCCACTCAGATGTCTGTACACCGTAATATTTTTCAGGTTATCCAGCCCACAGTTCGATTTGATTTATCTTTGCACTTTATGAGGTTTTATACATTTAAGGTTGCTGTTGGGCTCGGGTTTTGTTTTTAAGTGGGGAAAGCTCTGGATGAAAGGCACGGAGGTTCATCACAGAATTTCCTTCCACAAAGAAATAAAAGGGGTGATACCTTTTGAAGAGTATGAAAACATCACTAATGATTTTTTATGAACTTTTGATGTTGGCTCAAGTAAGGGAAGGTGTAATATTATATTAGGAAGGACGGATATGGTTCAGAATAAACAACAGAACTCCTGGGCTTATGTAGCAGTGCAAAATATATCAGATCGGAAGGGGGTGGGGGGACAGATCTAGTGTAGGAAGAAATGAAGGCTGCATGCAGAAAACACTTTATTCCATTTTTCTGATGTTTCCTTACCTGGCAATTTCTTCTCCTTCTTCTTTTGCGATTTTCACACAACCTAACAGCCAATTGTAGGAAACGAGAAGGGTCTTGTAGAAGTTTAATGCTAATTTCCGTGTTAATTGCTTCCAGAAAAAAAATCCTTTTGCAACCCCATTAACCCAGAAAACCACCCGAGTTTTGCACTGTAATTTTCCCGTGGATTTTATGGTTCATGCCATATGATGTGATTTGGGGTATTCTTCCAGTTTAAAGTTATTTCCTGCCATTTTCATGGGTGAATCATGGGGGAACATAAGCACACATGTGCATAAAAAGTGGCAAGATGACCAATGCCATCTGTGGTTGTTCCACACCCACTCAGGTGATTGAAATTTAGCACAACAAGGTGAAATATTAATCCAACAGACACAATTCCATAATGCAACAGGTAATGCAGTGTAAAAGCAATGTTTGAAACCAGAAACTAGTGTAAAACCAGGAAAACTAACACAGTAATCTCCATGGCTGAATGCACTCTAACATTCTTTGACTGATGGGTTAGTAATCTCAGACCCAAGAGCCAAATGTAGCGCTCCAGGAGAGAGGATGTGGAATGTGTGACCAGAAATATCTGACTCCCATAGCTAGGATATGCAAATTGCACAAAGTCAATTTACTAACTCTGCCCCACTTGCCTCTTGCTTGACCTTCCACCAGCTCGTAGCACATGGAAGGCTGTTCCAGAAGGAACATGGTCCTCAAGCTGAAAAAGGTGCCCCACGGCTCCAGATTTCCAGCTCCCAAGTTGCTGGGACTTGTGTCAGCCTCTTTCAACTCTCTGAGAATTTCTCAGTCTTGTACAGGAGCACAGGGGTGGTTGCCCTGGGTGCAAAATTGTTAGGGGTGCAAAAATTCAGCACCTGGTGCTGCCTCAATACAGCTACACACTTCCGTCACTTGGCTCCACTGAAAACAGCTTCTCCATGCCAGCCAGGAAGTGACCTCTCCAGACAAAAACAACAACTCTTCTTATCTCTGTGCCTTCAATTTCCTGGGTGATGCAGATGCCATTGGGCAGTTGAATATGCATGCGTACTCCGTCCATTTTCCTCCCTCCCAACCCACCCCTCTCCATGCGGCCCCGGGCGCTGGTGCCCCACGCTACACCACTGGCTCCTCTTGTTCTTCCATGTCCAACCATCCACTTCATGACATCTGTACTGGATTTCATGACATCTGTACCAGACTCATTATATGAATCTTCTGGTAGGTTTGCCATATTTTGAAGACCCAAAAAGAGGACACATTTGCCGACTTCTGCTTTTAACTATGGATTACTATGACGGCTCTCAATTTACATACCCATGAAAAAGAGGACATGTCCTGGGAAAAGAGGACATATGGCAACCCTCCTTCTAGGCCAGTGATATATTGCCAGAGGGGAAAGTTGGCAGAGTGAAGGATGCGAATTTTACCTTTTTGGAGGAGGCTAGTTTCTTCTTCACACAGTCTCTCTGTCTATCCTTCATCTGGGCAAGCAGGGGGCATTATCAGACTTGAAGGACACATTCCAGGCAGGCAGAAGCATCACAGGAATGTGTGAAGCAAGCTTGATGAGGGGTTGGACTGGGAAGAGAGGGTGTGGCCTGGGAAGGGGCATGGCCTGGGAAGGGGCATGGCCTGCTCAGAGAGGGTGTGGCTTGGGGAGGGGTGTGGCCTAGAAGCCTGTATTTGGGCTGTGAGACTGAGGTTCTTCCCTCTCCTATATCTGTCCTCTTTTCAATGGTTACAAGTTACGATTCTGATACTTAAGGACTATGATGCAGGAGTCAAAAAAGAAGAAGGAAAAATGCCTCAGAGGCACCTAGTGACAGGGGGACAAGCCATACTATTTTATGTTTCTGACAGATAGGTATAAACAGGCATCTAAATCAAAATTATAGCGTAAATTGACTCCTGTTCTCCCTCACTTTGTGTAATAGAGTTGGACAGCTTACAATGCTACAGTGGAATGAGCATTAAATTGCCATCCCCTGTTTCCAGACAAAAAGCTTGAGGAAAGGCACTTATTTCCTTTGAGTTAGGAATATGAAGTTGAGCTCTGGAATTGCCCCCTTTTTAAACAAGGCTCGCCATTTCTCTTGTGCGTCTGGCATACTAAAGGCACTTCTCATACATTATATTGCTTGTGATCATTACAACTGCCCTGTAGGGTAGACCAGTGCTATCACCCTCATGTTCTAGATGAGCAACTGAGGGCATCTCATGAACACATTGCAGAGGCAGGATGCTACCCAAGCATTTTCTGATTTGCAGCTCACTATCTTTGGCACTTTGCCTCACTTTTTTCAGGCTACAAAGTGTGTGGGGGTCTACTAATATAGCCCCCTCATGGTCATTTGTCTGTTTTGCGCCATTTTGTGTTCCTAACAACTGCGTGAGGTGGGCTAGACTGAGAGATGAAATGATTGGCACAAAGGCATCTATTGTGTTTTACTGCCAACACGGGTCTCCTAATCCAAATTCCAGCAGGAACTATCTCACTGAGCCCCTAAATGGGCTGCATAGGTTGAGAAATTGTGGTAGCTTTGAATCTTTAAGAATTAGGATGCCTTTGCCTGTATTTGTGGTGCAATTTGCCATAAGGACCCCAAGCCTCATTGTGTGTGTGTGTGTGTGTGTGTGTGTGTGCGCGCGCCTGCCTCAATAGAAGATTGTAGGATGCTAAATGGTCCACCAGGGGTATTTTTTTAAAAAAAGAAATATTTTTGGCCACATTTCTGAACAAATGGCCATCCAGAAAAACGACTAGCAATCCAGATTAGAAGATGAAGAAACAGTGTAACTGTTACAACTATAAGTCAACACACAAAAGGGAGAGGGTGAGAGAGAACATGATTGAGTCAGAACATCACCTGGGTAATAATCATCATGTATGGAAGAACATTTGAAGAAAGAGGAGAGAGAAAGAGAAAGAGAAAGAGAAAGAGAAAGAGAAAGAGAAAGAGAAAGAGAAAGAGAAAGAGAGAGAGGTTTCTTGTGCCTTCCAGAAATCTCTGCAGCACAAAGCCGCAAAGTATTGCGTATTTCTAAAACTTAAATTGAATTCTAGCAGTCATAAACAAGATGCTTGTGTGATAGTCTATGTTATACAACAGTACAGATGTGATTATAGAGCAATAGCACATCTACACATGCTATGTACATGCATGCCAACCTTCCCCCAGTCTGGTAGCATGCAGATGTTCTTAAATTGCAGCTCTCATAAACCTGAGCCAGCATGACCAAGGGTCAAAAGTCTTTGATGTTTTTGCAATGCAGCTCTCCAGCCCAGCAATGTGTATAAAAGGCTGGGGTAAAACATTCCTAAAAATGCACATGCTAGTGCAAATTATTATTTTTTTTTTATAATAATTTTTATTGCATTTTTTCCAAATTACAGAAAGAACAAAAGAATGAACAGAATAGAGAAAAAAAAAGGAAAAAAAGAACAGAAAATCACGACCATTTCAGGAACTTATTTCAAATTTCCATTGGACTTCCCCACATCTCCCGCATAATGCATTCTTGATAATAAAGTTATCAGCAAATTATACCCTTATTTCATGTGTTTCTTTATATTTTCAGTTGCAATTTAAGTTTAAATCTCTTATTCTCCATTTACTCTAAAAATATAACATAATATCATTTTTACCCATTTAAACTTTGATTCTTTCATAAATGTTGTCCAATTTCATAGATAATTAAATTTCGTTGCTGGGGCTAACGTTCCAAATCATACGGCATCTTATGATTCATACAACTTATAATACTTTTGCAGATAGTCTTTAAATTTTTCCCAGTCCTCCTCCATTGCCTCTTCTCCCAGGTCTCGGATCCTTGCAGTCATCTCGGCTAGTTCCATGTAGTTCATCAATTGCGTCTGCCAATCTTCCAGTGTGGGCAAATCTTGGGTCTTCCAATGCTTGGCGATAAGAATTCTTGCTGCTGTTGTAGCATACATAAAAAAAGTTCTATCCTTTTTTAACACCTTCTGGCCGACAATGCCCAGAAGGAAGGCCTCTGGTTTCTTGGGAAAGGTGTACTTAAACACCTTTTTAAACTCGTTATAGATCATTTCCCAGAAGGCCTTCAATCTTGGACAAGTCCACCAGAGGTGAAAGAATGTCCCCTCAGCTTCCTTACATTTCCAACATTTATTATCGGACAAATGGTATATCTTAGCCAGTTTGACCGGGGTCATGTACCACCTGTATACCATTTTCATAATATTTTCTTTCAGAGCATTACATGCAGTAAATTTCATACCGGTGGTCCATAACCTCTCCCAATCTTCAGACATGATATTATAACCAATGTCCTGAGCCCATTTTATCATTGCTGATTTAACTATCTCATCCTGGGTGTTCCATTTAAGCAGCAAGTTGTACATTCTCGATAATAACTTGGTCTTTGGTTCTAACAACTCTGTCTCAAGTTTCGATTTTTCCACCTGGAATCCTGTTTTTTTACATGCTAGTGCAAATTAATGCAAAAAAAAATGTGTTATATCGGGGGAAGTGGGGATGCTTTGCAACAATATGTGTATTAGGCACCATTGCATCCAAAATTCTGTATATTAGGAGAAATGTGCTCTAAAATGCTGGTGGATCTTCATGGGAATTTTTTAAAAATGCACTCTGATGTGGAAATGTAGAGAGGTGAAGTTAAGAATGGAGGCTAAAAACAGAGAAACAGAGAAAAATCTAGCTGCAGTATTGTGTAAGTGAGGTGGGAGAGTTGGAGAAGCAACCTCTTTGAAGACAGTGCTGGCTATTTTATGTACTGCTATCCAATGAATAATGAGGTAGTCTATTAAGACTGCAATCTTAAAGTTCTAATGGGGAGGAACCAAAGGTGCTTAGTCCACCATATCCAACACCCTGCTGGTCCCGCCTCTGCCATTTCCCTGTTCTTGTTGTTGTTTTTTAACCGTTCACCTCCCATTGCATATAACAGGAAGAACAAATGAGAATGTACTACACCAGCTCTAGGGCTGGCATAATTTAATCCCAGGGGAATAGAGAACCAAGTTTTTCTCTTGCCTACCCCCCTGGCACACTTTGCTGTCATCAGAGCTCCAACATTGGTGGGGTTAGGGATGCAGCAATAGAGAAGGGGACTACAAATTTCCCATCTCTGAGACTATAGCACTCTCTCCACCTTCAGAGAAGGTGATCCACTGCTTCTGATGGCCTCAGTTACCATCCCAGGGACAACAGGATTGCAGTGTAATGCTACTGATGAGTTGATCTGGCACTCAGGGGCAGGGAACCTCAGGTCCAGGGGTCACATGGGGTCCTCCAGGCCTCTCCATTTGACCTACAGAACTGTCAACAGACTAAAACACTCCTCATCTGCATACCATTTCCCCGAGGGCAAGGAACACCAACGCAGAATGGATGAATAAGTAAGTCCACATGAGAGTCACAACTATCCACGTTGCTGATGACCAGTGAATTTGAATGAAGAACAAGTTGGGATTTAAAGAGTCATCTTTTTCTTCCAATCTCTCTGTTTGTGGTGCTGTTTCTTCTTCTGTCTCAGGATGGAACCACATCCATTTATAATTCAACTTTTGATGTCTGCCTTATTTAAAGAGGGTTTTTTTTCCCCACCTGCATCTGTGGGGGCTGGGGTACCGATGAGGGCTATCTCTGAGTGTAAGCATGAGGGAAAAGTTATCTTGATGCTGTCAAGGCCATTAACTTGGGGGAATTGATGACTCGGCATTCAGGTGCCGACTCATCAATCACGAAGAATCAATCCTCCCTCCCCAAGGAGTTAGCCGTAGGCAAACATAATTCTGTCTCTGCTGCCACAGACCTGATCGCTCTTGTCCCATTTGTAGGGACTGCATTTGTTCTTATTTCAACATTGATTCACTCAGGGGTGTTCTCCAGATTGCCTGAAGAATGCAGCCTAAACTCAACTCTTTTGAAACAAAGAGAAAAGTCAGCAGCAACAGAAAGGAAGGTGCTGATCCACCCAGGATGGAAAGGAAGGCCAGAGATGTAGAGGAATCAAGATGGCTGATGGACTGTGCTTCCAATATCCTGCAAATCCCTATGGTCTCAGATTGTGTCTTGTTAATGAAGCATTGTCCCTCTCCAAAAAAGAGAAAGACTTCTACAAGATTTGGACCAGTTCAGATAGATAGATGACATAGATGATAGATAGATAGATAGATAGATAGATAGATAGATAGATGATACAGATAGATGATAGATAGATAGATAGATAGATAGATAGATGATAGATAGATAGATAGATGATAGATAGATAGATAGATGATAGATAGATAGATAGATAGATAGATAGATAGATAGATAGATGATAGATAGATGATAGATAGATAGATTAGATGATAGATAGATGATAGATAGATAGATAGATAGATAGATAGATAGATAGATAGATAGATATAGCTATCAGGGGTCAGCAAATTTGTCAGCAGGGGGCTGGTCCACTGTCCCTCGGACTTTCTGGGGGGCTGGGCTATATTTTGAAAAAAGAAGAAGAACGAATTCCTATGCCCCCAAAATAACCCAGAGATGCATTTTAATGAAAACGACACATTCTACTCATGTGAAAACACTCTGATTCCTGGACAGTCCATGGGCTGGATTTAGAAGGCGATTGGGCCGCATCCGGCCCCCAGGCCTTAGTTTGCCTACCCATGATATAGCTCATGGGTCGGCATCCTAAGCCCCATGGGCCACAAGAGGCCCAGGGGATCGTTTAGCTGTCCCACGAGCCACCCCCAAACCGAGCCACCCACTTGGCAAGTCCCCGTGCGCTGTGCTAAACCGGCACAGTGCGGCGCAAGAACTTGCTTCCGCAGTGCCAGAAATTGTGTCTGCGCAAACGCCCGAAATCATGGACGGGTGCACAATCTGGCCCACAGAGTGATCTCTGCTGAAGTGAACTGGCCCAGGCATGGTAAACCTTGCCGACCCCTGATATAGATAGATATAGATGATAGATGATATAGATCAGTGACATCCAACTCCCAAGAGACTGCAATCTACTCACAGAATAAAATACTGGCAGTGATATACCTGGGGGGGGGTCAGGTCAAAGTTGTTGAGCTTTCTTTAGGGAGGAAAGTTAAAATTGTTGACCTTTTTTGGGAGGGGGTTCAATTCAATGTTGTTGAACATTATTATTTTTTGGGGGGGGGCCACTCACTAAAAGAACGCTTAGGAAACAATCAGCCTCAGAGCAAAAACTCCATATTCTTTTCTAGTGATCATGTACGAATGGAGGACGGGGTGTGGGGATGGGGTTGGATGCTCTCCCCCCCCCCAAAGGAAAAAGAGCCTGTGATCGACCACGATTGACTGAAACCTCCCAGGGATTGACCAGCCGATTGCGGTCGACCGGTTGGGCATCCCTGATATAGATGATAGATAGATGATAGATAGATAGATAATAGTCCAAATCTGGGTTCCTTCTGCAAATTAATAGGAACATAAGGTAAAGGTAAAGGTAAAGGTAAATAACCCCTGGATGGTTAAGTCCAGTGAAAGGCAGCTATGGGGTTGCGGCGCTCATCTCACTTCAGGCTGAGGGAGCCAGCGTTTGTCCAGAGACAGCTTTCTGAATTATGTGGCCAGCATGACTAAACCTCTTCTGGCACAACAGAACACTGTGACAGAAGCCAGAACACATGGAAACATTCCTTCCAGTAGCACCTTAAAGACCAACTAAGTTAGTTCTTGGTATGAGCTTTCGTGTGCATGCACACTTCTTCAGATACACAGAATGCACACGAAAGCTCATACCAAGAACTAACTTAGTTGGTCTTTAAGGTGCTACTGGAAGGAATTTTTTTATTTTGACCATGGCAGACCAACACGGCTACCTATCTGCAACTGGAAACATGGAAACATTGTTTACCTTCCTGCTGCAGCGGTACCCATTTGTCTACTTGCACTGTTGTGCTTTCGAACTATTGGTTTGGCAGAAGCTGGGACAGAGCAATGGGAGCTCACCGCCATTATGCAGATTCAAATTGCCGACCTTCCGCTCAGTAAGCCCAAGAGGCTCAGTGGTTTAGTGCACAGCACCACCCGTGTCCCAGCACATAGGAAGCTGTCTTAGACTAACTCTGACCCAATGGTCTATCTATTGTCTACAATGACTGGCAAAAGTTCATCAAGATTTTACCCAAAGATTGAACCCAGGACCTTCTGCATGGAACACGTGTGCTCTACTTCTGAGCTTTTGTTCTTTCCTGGCTTGGTTCCTTCTCTGTAGCTTCAGAACATGAAAGTCTCTTGCAACCATTGCAGTAATTCAAAATAGCCAGGATGCTGCATCAGTATCAAATAGCTGAGGCATCTACAAGACAGAATCCTGGGGACACGTGGACATATGAATTAACCTTATACTGAGACAGACCAATGGGCCACCTGGTTCAGAATTATCTACACTTACTGTAAGCATCTCTCCGGGGCTTCAAGTGGGTACCTTTTTCAGCCCTATCTTGAGATGTGGAAGTTTGAAGCAAAGGCCTTCTGCATTCAAAGCAGATGCTTTACCATTGAATTACAGCTGTTCCCCCACAGTTATAGCTCTTCCCCCAAATATCTAGCATCCTCCTTTAGGTATTATTTTCCCCCAAGCTATGTAAATAGGTGAAGGAGGATTATTTGTGTAATAACTGATCAGGGTGTTGTTGTTTTAAATAGTTTCATGATAGCAGGAAAGTGATAAAGGGTTTGTGCTTTAGGGTTTTGTAGGTACGTTGACTAGAGTGCTCAAAAATCTGAGCAATTTAGAATAGAGATGGGGGGAAAATTCAGCTCAGTTTGCATTTAAAAGCAAACCCTGCTAATCTGCACATTGTGAAACAATACGTGAATGGAAACCCAGCCATTCTTTGAAATCCAGATTTCTCTGAATTTTGCAGTGCAATTTTCCAGCCAAGTAATATGCACAAAAATGTACATATTAGTGAAAAAAATAGCAAATGCAAGTGCATTGTGTTAGATAAAAGTACTTGCAAAAATGAGTATAGTTACAAAAACTGCACACACAGAGAAAATGTTTATTAGGGGAAACTTGCACTAAAATGTGGGTGAATTTTCACGGGGATTTTAAAACAAACAACAAATTGATGCAGAAATATGGAGAGCTGGGTTTAGGAGGTGGAAAAAGGAATAACAGAGAGAACTGAAACTGACAGAATCATCAATCCCTAATGTAGAAGAAAAAGTGATGGAAAGATACAAAAGAGAACTCTGCAAATTGGAGGCGTTCAATGCTTATGTGAAACTCTTCTGTTCCAGAAATGATCAGAACTCTCTGGCAGTGCCAATAGTTACAAGGATGGCTATAATATTAACACTGACCCGGGGGGGGGGGGGAAGCGTTCATAGGGACAAGGATCACTGCATCAATTTTATATGAATTTTGGGTAAGTATCCCAAATGAAACTTCAACTATTTGCTCAGTCCAGCCTGTAATGCAAGAGAGAATGGGGTGGGGGAAGAGAGAAAGAGAGGAGCCAATGAGGCATAAAGCAAATCTCATTGCTTCATCAGATGGTGACTGCAATTTATGACCTACTATCAGAGCCAGCAAAGAATGCTGAAATACGGTGGTCATGCCTAATAAAATACCAGGTACAGTCTAGTGATGGTCCAGTCTGTATTCTTGGTTTTGTGGAGATGAGTTTGGCTCTCTTCCACGAAACTCTTAGGAATGTCTTTGACGTATTCCACATTAAGCCAAGCAAATTCAGAAATAAGTGAAAGACCTACAGAAATAAGTGAAAGACCATTTTAGGTGTGTCCAACTGATGCACAGCTGTCAAGTCATGGGTTCTCTTGGACCTGGAAGGGGGAGGAATGGGGGCAAAATGGATCATAATGGGATCTGGGTGTAAGAGGGTGGATTTATGTGTGCTCTGCCAACACATGTGGAGGCCACACAAAATGGTCACCGCCTGCAATATGCTGTGCATTTGTGATCAGCAAAGCCTTTGTGTGAGATTTACCCCAATGGTTAGTTCCTCAGATTAGGCCCCTTCTTGCTATGATCATCAAAATCATAGACTGATAGAAGATATGGTAGCCATCTTCAAATATCTTAAGAGGGAGCATGCTTCTGCTCTAGGTAGTAGGACTTGAGGCAATGGCTTCAAGTTACAAGAAAGGGGATTCCGACTAAACATTCGAAAAAACCTTCTGACGGTAAGAGCTGTTGGATGGCCATCTGTCATGGATGCTTTAGCTGAGATACCTGCATTTCAAGAGAGTGGACTAGATGGTCCTTGGGTACCTTACAACTCTAAGACTCAATGAAATCTTTTTCTTCCCTGAGAGCATCTTTACATAAGTAAAACATGCCATAATGAACTTTTCACCCACAGAAATTTGAATGCCTGTGAACATTCTGTGGCATCACAAAAGCTGAGCTAAAGACCAGGGACACTCACAGATGAGTGACTGCTCAGGACCAATAAAAATGAGCCTGGGAGGCCCCAGAATGTTGCATTTGTTGCAAGTCCATTTTGAAAAGATTGATCTTCTGCAAGAGGGTGTGTGTGTTTGTTCTACTCCAAGTATTCTCTTCTGAACCAGTGCTACTGTATCTTAAGAAACAGACGTCACCAGGCCCTCTGATAGTCTCCCTGTCTCCCTGTTACTCCAACATGTGAACTTGGAATGCTGCTGGGTTTGGGCTGCCATACATCTGGGTTTCCCCGGACATATAGGGTATTCGTCCATCACAAACAGCGTCAGGGTGGAATTTCCAAAAATCGCCAAAAAAAAAATGTCCAGGGAAAGCCCATGTGGTCCCCCCCCCTAAAAGGTGCTGAAAAACTTTTTTTTGGGGGGGGGGATTTTGCAAAAATCTCAACAACTTTGCCCAAAACTTTTGTGTCTGAATATTCACTTTTTGAAATATGGCAACCCTATACTGGCCAGTAACTAACTGCAAAACCAAAAATGCTTCCTCCACCATCTCATCCAATAAAGAGAATAACCTTTCTGGCTATTGTTGTTTATGTTTGAAACACTCAGAGTTTTACTATTCAAAGGTGATGCGGGGGGTGTCAGTGTGGTGTAGGAGCTAATGGTCCAAATTGCCACTCACCTATGAAGCTCAGTGGTTGACCTAGGGCCAGCCTCATTCTCTCAGGCTAACCTTACAGGGTTCTTGTGCTATTGAAATGAGGAGGACCATGTTGTTGTTGTTGTTGTTGTTGTTGTTGTTATTATTATTATTCCCCACCCATCTCACTGAGTTGCTACTCTGGACAGCTTCCAAAATACTAATCATTTTATTCTTATATAATGCATGCCACATTCATCTCCTTGGTGGAAAAATATAAATGCAATAAATAAATAAACTCTTCCAAGCTGACTTGCAAGTGGTGTGTTGTTGTTGCTGCTGCTGTAACATTTGTTATTGACTCTCTACAAAGACAGACGGCTCCAAGTGACTTAAGAACAAAGTAAAATGCAGAAAGATAAATCCCATTACAAGCAATGCCCGATTCCTAAATTGCTCATCCAACAATATGATAAGAAGGGAAGAGCCTACCCAACCATGCCAAAAGATGGGCACCATGGATGAGGCGAACCTTGCTTCCAAAGACTTAGGTATATAAAAATGTCTTCATCCGGCACCTAAAAACTGACAGTGATGGAGACCATTGGGCCTCAGCCTTTTAGTGTTGAGAGAGGCTGTTCTTGAAGTATTGAAGTCCTGATCCCCATAAAGTCGAAACCAGCGCTGAATCAAATCTGGAAACTAGCCAGGGAAATGAGACCAGAATCAGTGCAATATGCTCAAATCTTTTGGCCCCAGTATGTCCTTTGGCTGCTGAATTCTGCACTAGTTCTAGGTTCCCAATTACCTTCCAGGGCAGCCCTATATTCGACACATTGCAGTAATCTAACCTGAAGCAAGCTAGTAGAGTATTGCATTTCCCTTCACTCTTATTTTTTTGTGGGGTTTCTTTTATTTTTTTAACATTGCATTTCTTCATCCCTTTGATAAGTTACCTGGAGAAGTAAACATCTCAACCATTGCTGCGTGCATGCAAATGTTATATGACTCAGCAACCAACTTTCTCATTCCCTGTGGCCAGAAGAAGGGTCTTGTTGTGTGTTTTTCCCCAAGAATCTGAGGGCTGCTTTATTTGTTCGGAGACAAAGAGGCCCTAATAAATTCCTCGGTGTGAGGTATTTAATTACATAATAATGTGTACACTAATCAGAGTAAATGTGTTTGTGAAAACACTTTGATATGGGAACAGTTAATCACCCAGGGCAATGCTTCTTAACACCACTTTGGAAGTTAACTTAATTAATTTAATTAGGACAAAGGAAAAAAAATGAACAGGTGATTGGTCCTCAATGGCCCACAGTGAGTGGTTTTCCACCAATGCTAAAAGAATTTCCCAAATTGCAGATATTTTCTTCTCCAGGTCTCCGAGACCTGTGTTTACCACACTCCACAAGGAGCCAAAGACTAAGCACCTCTCCTTCAGGCTTAATATCGGAACGATTTTCTCATTAGGAAAAACCAGGAAATTCATCCCTGTTGCATTTTTAAGTACTGTTCGCAAACATGCCACTTGCAGACTAAGAAAGCAATCCTACAGAAAGAGCCGCCCAGATGAGTGGATTAGGAATCATAGAATCATAGAATCATAGAGTTGGAAGAGACCACAAGGGCCATCGAGTCCAACCCCCTGCCAAGCAGGAAACACCATCAGAGCACTCCTGACATATGGTTGTCAAGCCTCTGCTTAAAGACCTCCAAAGAAGGAGACTCCACCACACTCCTTGGCAGCCAATTCCACTGTCAAACAGCTCTTACTGTCAGGAAGTTCTTCCTAATGTTTAGGTGGAATCTTCTTTCTTGTAGTTTGGATCCATTGCTCCGTGTCCGCTTGTCTGGAGCAGCAGAAAACAACCTTTCTCCCTCCTCTATGTGACAGGAAACCAGTGAGTCTTCAGCTGAGCCAGGAGGTTTCCGTCAGAACTGGGCTACATTGGCTTAACACCAGTGTCTGTCCCCCATCTCAGCTCATCCAGGGCCACATCAAGAGCAAGCATAAGCCCTGAAAGGGGACAGTCTAGGCAGATCGCAGGGGCTGGTACAAGAGAGGGAGGACTTAGGCAAGATCCTAAGCCCCTTTAGCTAAGTCATACGACATAAGCTAAACTAATAAAAGGGGTGATGCTACTCATTATTCTAGAATCCTTATTTTCAAGACTTGTTTCACCTCTACCACAGTTAAGTCAGCTCAGACAGCAGTACCTCCTCTCCTGAATGGAGTTCGGATTTGATTTAACCCTTCACTGGCTTTGCACCATCTTCTTCTGCACAGGATTACTCCCAAAGGGTCCTACAAGGGAAGTCGGCTAACCACTCCTTTTGTTCCCATCTGACTCCCAATGTGGGTTCATGCACAAACAGAACAGACCCTCCGAGTGTCCCTATTTCCCAGGGACAGTCCCGGATTTACAGAAGCTGTCACGGTTTCTGATTTGATCCTGGAATGTCCTCCTTTTCCTTAGGACGTCCCTATTTTCATTGGAGAAATGATGGAGGGTAAGGTAGGACTTCCCTATTTTCATCAGAGATATGGAGTTATGTGAGCCCCAAGCCAAGAAGATAAGTAACTATGCAACCTTTAGACAGCCCTGCATAGGGAAGTTTTTTAATGTTCAATGTTTTATTGTGTTTTTATATATGTTTGAAGCTGCTCAGGGTGGCTGGGGCAACCCAGTCAGATGGGTGGGGTATAAATAACAAATTTATCATCATCATCATCATCATGGAACAGGACATGCCTATTTTCATTGGAGAAATGTTGGAGGGTATGAACAGATTTGAACCCAGACTGAAATAAATGGAGCCAGGGAATTCCTATCTTCCAACACCCTTCACAACCTTGTACAAAAAGGTTGTATTTGTGATGGACAGATCCAGGGTGGGTTTCTTCAGGACTAGGTGCACTACTGCCTGCTTAAGTTATTGCCAGGCAGCATTGATTTGACTTGATGTACATTAGCTGCCTAACAGAGGTTGGATGAACATTTGTCATGGATGCTTTAGTTGAGATCCCTGCATTGCAGATGGTTGGACTAGCTGACACTTGGGTCCCTTCCAACTCCACAATTCTGATTCTTTTTTTTTTAAAAGATATTTATTGAAAGTTTAAAATTACAGAAAAAAGTGTAAACAAGAGAAAAATAGATTAAACAATACAAGTCAATACATATAAAAAAGAAAAAAAAGAAAAAGAACAAAAAGAACAAAACACACAATACATCAAAACCAAAAACAAAAGCAAAAAAGTTAAAAATAGATCCAATATTTCCATATCTTTGTCTTTCGTTATCTTGTTTCATCGACCTCCTCACACCTCCCTTTTTTGTATTCTAGTTATTCATTATTTCAGCAAATCCTTTCCATCTTTCACTATTTTCTGTCATTTAATTGTCTTAATTTATTTTAACCTTATCTTACCATAAAAAACCTTAAAACTTAAAACTTATTTGTACATAACCCCTTATAACATTTCTGCTAAAGCCATATAGTTTCATGCCAACGTTTTTCTAACACTCATAAATTTTACAATATTTCTCTTAATTATTTTTTTAACTTTCTTCCAATCTTCATCCACCGTCTCTTCACCCTGGTCTCGGGTTCTGTCAGTCCTTTCTATCAATTCTATATGGTCCATCAACCTGATGCCCTTCTGTCCGAGGCTCTTAACTCTTTTCCATGTCCCTTCTGCAGATCTTCTTCATATTTATATATACACTTTACTTTGTCTTCTGCCGATCTTGTTCTTAATTTCCTCCCTTTGTCACTGAGGAGTAGATCTCGGGGAGGCTCCAACCTAACAATGTCTTTATCCCTTCTCGACAGGTCAGCCCATTCTGCATAGACAGGGCCAACATCCAAAAAATAATTCAAAGCATGTTTCAAAGTCCCTCCAAAGTTAAAGGCCCTCGCCACTCCAATCTCCCGCTGGCCCAAAACCAGACCCCAAAGGCCAGAACATCCCTGCATAAGGGGATCTTTCCAACTTTCCTTCTCCAATCCAAGTGGGACTCCATCTCTCCAAATCTGGCTTTCTCCAAATTCGGTCTTCAAAAGCAACAGCTTATGCTCATACAAGGCCGAGGCTCTCTCCACTTGTATTACTTGAGGTTCAACAACAACCTCCTCCTTTGTCTTCTCCACAGCTTGCCATGTCAAAGCAGATTCCTGGGTCGGTTCCTGGGTCGTTTCTTTATGAGTATTTACTTTTTGTCCCAAATCAATCCTTTTTTGTCCAAAATTGTCAATGCTAGTAGTCATTGCATCCATCTTCTCATGAAGCTGTTCCAATAAGGCACTTGTTTTGCAAAAAGCAATCACTAAGGCTTCTTCTGCCCACATTCGTGTCCAAGGTCAATGTCTATTTCTCACGGTCTTTAATCTCTACAGTTGGAGAATTCCCCAGATCCACTCCTGCAACAGTTTCAAGAGCTCCCTCTAGGGGAAACAGTTTCTATTTGTATCCGTCTTTTTAAAAGCAGGTCCAGCAACAAAGTTAACAAAGTTATTTTCGATTTTCAGATATTTTGCTTCTTTCAAGTGCAAAAGGAAACATTGGAATCAATATATTTCTCTTGTTTAACTATCTGTCAACATACGTTTTCTTCACAGTCAATGAACTTTCCCAATACGTCGCTCCCTGGCAGCCCGTTCCCAGGTTCAAAACGGTGGTAATTTATCTTTCTTCACTCTCTCGCCTGCAGGCTTAAACAATCTAAACTTCCACCCCCTTCTCCTGCTTCCAAGGGGGGTTTAGTAATTTTAGCCGATGGAGATTTAATCCTTTACAAAAGACTTTCCAGGCTTTAGCTTGCAATGTCTTTGCTTCAATCTATTTACAAAAGCGGAAGGCGGACTTCCTGTTTGGAACCTTCCCGCTTCGGTGCCAAATTAAAGATGTTTAGTAATCCAATTTTCCATTCTACTCACGGGTAGTTGTTTAAAGTCGAATTGTCCACAGGAAAAAGTCAGCGCTCTCCGGCAACAGCAATGCGGCTTCACTTCGTGAAAAAAGCAATTGATTCAAAGCACCGCGCCACTCACCCCACGTCGCTCTGGATCCCCGAAACCGGGTTTCCCCGCGAGGCGCAAAAGGTGCCAGCCGAATCCCACGTCCACAGGCTTCTCCCGCCTGTGGTTTTTAATGGGTCTCCGCCTCGCCGCGGCGGTCCAGACCCTGATTTCCACGAAGCGGATTCCTCCCGGTCAGAGGAAATCCGCCATTGCCGGAGGCGCTAACCCGGAAGTCCCACAATTCTGATTCTATTCCTATGCAACTGATGTTCAGGGCTAGTTGTGGTCAGACTTGAGAGACAACAGCACATTTACAGCAGACAGTAGGGAGCTAGGAAACTTCCTTATGCTGAGTTGGGTCATTCGTCCATATAGCTCAATGTTGTTTACACTGATTGGCAGTAGGCCTCCAAGATTTCCGGAAGGCTTCTCTCCCAGCCTTGTGTTTGATGCTGGGATTTGAACCCAAGACCTTCTGCATTCAAGGCAAGAGCTCTGCCACTGATCTATGACCCTTCAAGTAATGTGAAATTGGCTTTCTTGTATCAATTGATTCCCAAGGAGGGATCTTGGGATTATATTCTCCCTTCTTGTAGTTGAAGAAAGCTACATCAGTTGGGAGCACAGTTATAAATGATATCCTTAATCCCATCTAAAAATTAGTTCTGGGGCCTCAAGGAGCAAGGAATCTGGTTCTGACCACAGGGCTTCTGATTTGAGACCCAGGGGGCTTGACATAAATATGGTTTGCTGACATGTTACGTATTTCTACTTTAGAAAGTAGCAAAAGAGAGAGGAAGCTTTCTCCCTTTCCCTGTAAAAAAAAATCACGTATCCAACAGTGTTCTGATCTGGTAGAATATTTTGGATTCACTTCACACAGTTTCCAGGGCACAATGATTGCTAGTGCAATTCTCCGATGTGTTGATTAGTCTATGTTAATTTGGATCATGCCGTGAACTTGGGTGGTTGGGATTTTATACATAATCATGGTGCATTGTTGCTGATCAGGCTTCCTCTTATCGCTGCACATCGCACTATTCCACTTTGCAGTTGCTGTGAGTCCAGTCTTCCTGGCAGATTCTTCCCCTCCCCAGCACCAATATATTATGCAAAGTAAATTGAGCAAGAATTAGGATATTTTTTCCCCTTAACCTGCTGCGTCTTCAGAATGGTAGATAAAAGAAAAAAAGGGGGGGACTTAGGCTTCCTTCTCAAGAAGTGGGATGAACAGAGATTGTGGCCTCCGATTCTGGAGATCCTCTGCCACGTTGATAGATGCAAAGCAGGCGAGGTTTACAAAGGAGCTGATTGCATCTTTATTTTCTTTTATCTGAGCATCTCAAGCCAAAGTTAAAAAAGACTAGAGAGAATCACACTTTAATGGTCTTAAAACAAAACGATATCCTCAACAGATTGTCAACAGCTTAGTGCATAAGCTCAGGCAGCCACAGCCAAAGCATCTGGAGTTTCCACGGTTGCAAATATGTACCTTAATAAGGCAGAGACGCAAAGAGTTCAGTGCCTAAAACGAGCCGCTCGGTCAGCAAAGTTTTGCAGCTGAACTTGCGGGTTTCGTAGCACAGCTGGGCTAGAGGAGAACAGGAATAAAATATCATGGGGGGCGGGAGGGAGAGAAGAGAGATAGCAAGGAGGAGGCGTGCTATGTTGGAACTAGCTAGTTGATGTTCTTTCTACTTCTTTGGTGATCACTTGTAGCTGAGTAAGATTGTCTTCCATGAACACGGTCTTAACGGTGAGTCTGTAAGTGACCGCGGAGGCCAATTCTGAGCCAATGTTTAAGAACATAAGAAGAGTCCTGCTGGATCAGACCAATGGCCTATCTAGTCCAGCATCCTTTTCTCACAGCAGAGGACCAGATGCCTCTTTGAGAAACGCATAAGAAGAATTCTGTGTTTTCTAGCAACTAAAATTCAGAAACAATGGTGCTCCCAACTGTGGAGGCAGAATATTGCCATAATGGCCAGTAATCATTGAAAGTGCTCTCCTGCTTTTTGTTGCTTTTGCAGACATAATTTAAAATACAATAAAAAAAACCAACAACCATAGCAGCTGATCAGCCATTTCTTGCAGAAAAGCATAATGGCTGATTAAAGTTGGGGCCACTACTTAGAACAAATTGATCATGCATACTATAATCTCTAGTCCAGTAGTTCCCAATTAGCTAAATATGGAGGGCCACCTATTTTTCAAAAGCCAAGCCATGGCCCCCCTACTTTTGAAAATGCTGACACCTCTGTGGTGGTTTTTTGTTATGTTACAGATGTCACCATACTCTCCAAAATGTTCCAGAGCAAAACCAGGACAGATGTCTTCCGGGCTGTGCTCCTCCATTAATCATGTCACCCACCTGAGAGCATGGTGCCTCAAAAGGTGCATTTTTTGGCACCAAGATCTCACAAGAGATGCATGTCTGACTGTGATCTGGTGTTTTTGTTTGTTTTTTTGGTGCTGTGCTCTTGCAGTATTATGTAAACTTTGTTAGCAAAATCCACAAAATTTGGTTGAGCATTAAGGATTAGAGGTATTCAGCTTTATCATCATCATTGCCAGGTCAATGATGAATAAAACCACTGCCATCCACGACCTGATTGTGGATGGAGGATTTGACCTGGCATGTGTGACAGAGACCTGGTTGGAGGAAGCAGATGGGCCTGTCCTTGCTGCCGCTTGCCCACCGGGTTTCTCTTACGCACAGCAACCCAGGTCATGTAGGCGGGGAGGGGGGAGGGGTTGCAGTGATTTTTAGGAAGTCATTAGTTTGCACCAGGTGTCCTACTGGGAAGACCCAGTTTTCTGAGTGCATGTTCTGGAAGTTGGGCAATAGGGGCAGTACAGGATTCCTTTTGGTGTACCGACCTCCCCGCTGCACCAAGGATTCCCTGTCCGAGCTGCTTCAGGTTGTGGCAGATGTTCTCCTGGAGATACCTAGTTTGGTTGTCCTAGGGGATTTTAACATCCACGCCGACACGACCTTACAAGGGGCCGCTCGGGACTTCGTGGAAAGCATGGCCTCCATGGGGCTGTCCCTGAATAAGTTGGGCCCAACTCATAGTCATGGACATGCCTTAGACCTGGTATTCACCTCTAGTGACGTGGGTGATCTGACACTAAGTAAAAGTGAAACCAAAGAAGTGCCATGGTCAGATCACTTCCTGGTGCAACTGGACTTCTCCGCGACCCTTCCCCTCTGCAGGGAGGTGGGACCAATTCGGATGGTCCGCCCCCGCCACTTAATGGATCCAAATGGTTTCCAGAGAGTGGTAGGGGATGCTTTATCCCATGTTGATGGCCTTTCAGCTGATTCCCTGGTGGCCCGCTGGAATGCGGAGTTAACCAGGGCTATTGACTGTCTGGCTCCGAAGCGCCCTCTCCGATTGCATGGAGCCCGGACAGCCCCGTGGTTTTCTTCGGAGCTGAGGGCGATGAAACAATCGCTGAGACGGCTAGAGCGTCGGTGGCAGAAAACTCACTCCGAATCTGACTGGACACAGGTTAGAGCTCAACGTCGAGCCTACCAAGTGGCGATAGCGACGGCGAAGAAGACTTTCTTCACCGCCTCTATTGCATCTGCAGAAAATAGTAGCAGGAGACTCTTTCAGGTGGTCTGCAATTTAACGGAACCACCTTTACCACCGGGGCCTTGTAAAGACCCCAAGATCTCCTGCAACGAGTTTGCAAAGTTTTTTGCAGATAAAATCACTCATATTCGGAAGGAGCTAGACATCACCGTGGGAGCAGGGCTGGGGTGGAAGAGTGCTGGAGCTCTGTCTGGTGAAGTTGCATGGAATCAATTTCAATCCGTTACCCCTGAGGATGTGGACAGGCTGCTTGGACGCGTGAAACCAACCACCTGTCTCCTTGATCCTTGCCCATCCTGGCTAATAAAAGCAAGCCGGGAAGGGCTGGGCGATGGGCTCTGCGGGGTGGTGAATGCTTCCCTCTGTGAGGGAACATTCCCAGATCTGCTGAAAGAGGCGGTCATTAAACCGCTTCTTAAAAAACCATCTTTAGACCCGGCCAGTATGGCCAACTATCGCCCAGTCTCAAATCTTCCATTCTTGGGCAAGGTGATTGAGCGCGTGGTTGCTGAACAACTCCAGGCACGCCTGGAGGATGCGGACCATTTGGATCCCTTCCAATCGGGGTTCAGGCCTCATCATGGGACTGAAACTGCCTTGGTCGCACTGGTTGATGATCTCTGGCGAGCTAGGGACAAAGGTGAGAGTTGTTTCCTAGTTCTGCTGGATCTCTCAGCGGCCTTTGATACAATCGACCACAACATCCTTCTGGACCGTCTAGAGGGGTTGGGAGCTGGGGGCACTGTTATACAGTGGTTTCGCTCCTTCCTCCTGGGCCGTGTTCAGAAAGTGGTGGTGGGGGCTGAGTGTTCAGACCCTTGGGCCCTCACTTGTGGGGTGCCTCAGGGTTCCGTCCTCTCCCCCATGCTTTTTAACATCTATATGAAGCCGCTGGGAGAGATCATCAGGGGGTTTGGACTGGGTGTCCATCAATATGCAGATGATACCCAGCTCTACCTCTCTTTCAAATCAGAACCAGTGAAGGCGGTGCAGGTCCTGTGTGAGTGCCTGGAGGCGGTTGGAGGATGGATGGCGGCTAATGGATTGAGGTTGAATCCTGACAAGACAGAAGTACTGTTCTTGGGGGACAGGGGGCGGGCTGGTGTGGAGGACTCCCTGGTCCTGAATGGGGTAACTGTGCCCCTGAAGGACCAGGTGCGTAGCCTGGGAGTCATTTTGGACTCACAGCTGCCCATGGAGGCGCAGGTTAATTCTGTATCCAGGGCAGCTGTCTACCAACTCCACCTGGTACGCAGGCTGAGACCCTACCTGCCCGTGGACTGTCTCGCCAGAGTGGTACATGGTCTAGTTATCTCCCGCTTGGACTACTGCAATGCGCTCTACGTGGGGCTACCTTTGAAGGTGACTCGGAAACTACAGCTAATCCAGAATGTGGCAGCTAGACTGGTGACAGGGGGCAGCCGCCGAGACCACATAACACCGGTCTTGAAAGACCTACATTGGCTCCCAGTACGTTTCCGAGCACAATTCAAAGTGCTGGTGTTGACCTTTAAAGCCCTAAACGGCCTCGGCCCAGTATACCTGAAGGAGCGTCTCCACCCCCATCGTTCTGCCCGGACGCTGAGGTCCAGCGCCGAGGGCCTTCTGGCGGTTCCCTCATTGCGAGAAGCAAAGCTACAGGGAACCAGGCAGAGGGCCTTTTTGGTAGTGGCGCCCGCCCTGTGGAACACCCTCCCATCAGATGTCAAAACGATAAACAACTACCTAACATTCAGAAGACATCTTAAGGCAGCCCTGTTTAGGGAAGTTTTTAATGTATGATATTTTAGTGTGTTTTTTTGTTTCTATGGAAGCCACCCAGAGTGGCTGGGGAAACCCAGCCAGATGGGCGGGGTACAAATAATAAATTATTATTATTATTATTATTATTATTATTATTATTATTATTATTATTATTACCCTAGTTAATACGGGAGGTGACCTGAAGGGTGAGGGTTACATCTGATGATTCACATATTGCTTAGCTACAAAGAACAAAGTTGTGTCAAAATATTCAGACACGAGTAACTGTAGACTGCCAGTAACTGCAAAATAATTGCTATGCAAGCTGAATTTAAAGGGTAAACAACTACTGGGTTTTGGAACACGTTGAAACATTGCTTTGAACTTTCCATTTTATATTTGAGGATGTAGATCTTGTGCTTTATGCGACAAACAATGTATAGATATTACTTATTCTGTTCCTCCTCAGAGGACTCTCTATCACTCATGAAATCTGAGATCCTCACCAGGTACCTGAATAAAGGGATAAGGCACTTCTGTCATGTGTGGTTTGGTTTCCACAACAGCTTAGAGACGTTCCATTCTGTTTTAGCAGATGCCTGCCTGCTGCTTTTATTTTTATGTCTGCATTGCTGAGGCACCACGAAGCACTTGTACAGATCCTGATACACCTTTGACAAGCCACAAAACTCTCCACGGCTTCCTGCTTCAGCTCAGGATATGGAACTCCCCCTAACCAAATGCACACCCCTAACACAGAGTTCTATGAGTGGAGTGTTGCAATGGAGCATACATGTGTTTCAGCTTCACCTTTCTTCTGTGGCTCCCTAAAATCTTTTCCAGAGGGTTGGGAGGCCTGATAGAATAGCATGGGATGTAGCATGGGAGAATAAAGAGAGAATGAGCAATCAGAAGCTATTTGCTTCCTTTGATTGGCAGGTGCCCCGACTGAATTCAAGCCCCTTCTGTTTAGAGAAGGGCAACTTTGGGATCCAACCCTTTGCCTCCAGTTTCGCTTGTAAGAAAACTTTTTCAGCTCACCTTTTATCTTCATATGATGAAAAATATATAACAAAAACCTTTTTTTAAAAAAAAAAGAAGAAACAAAGAAACAAAAACCACAGCACTACACATTGCAAGCAACAGAGATATTGCACCCTGCAAAGTTTTATCTATTTCTTGGATTTTTTGCCGAGCAAAGCGAGACCTTTGATTTGATTTGATCGTTGGACATTCCATTTGTTGGTTGATTTGAAACACAATAACTGTTGAATGGCGAGATTCTGGGATGACATTTGGAATGTACCTTCTGCCCCCAATTCTGCATTTCAAGTTTGAATAACAGCTCAACCCTTGCACTTGGGCATTTTTTCATTTTCATTTTAGTTTTTAAAGGGGACTTGGACTTTTTTTTAAATGTTCAGAGAAGCATTCTGCTTTTTAACAGTAAACCCAAGTTTGAGTCGTGCAGCCATTTTTAGAAAGGGAATAAGTCTAAGTCTCTCTCTCTCTTTCTCGTGTGTGGAGGGAGAGGTTTATGTGCATAATAACTGGACATTGTGCACATTTACCATAGTCTCAAAGACTCATGCACTTTCTTCTGCTTCTTGTTCAGAAGGGTGTAATCTGCAGACGTTCCTTTGCACTTTCCTTCAGTGATTTTATCAGGCTGGTACATGCCCTTGAACTCTGGCAATACTTCTTCTTTAAGATGTTGGATGGAGAACAAAGAGCAATGTGTGTGTGTGTCTAGAAAGAGCCTACAGTACAAAGGGAATATTTTCATTTGTTATTCTGCTAAACACTGCCCAGTCTTCTTCTTCTTTGGTAATCCCTCGTAGCCGAGTAAGATTGTCTTCCATAAACACGGTTTTAACAATGAGTCTGTAAGTGGCTGTGGAGGCCAATTCTGGACCCCCACGTCCTTCCACAGTGGGGACATTGGTTTCTGGGTGGGAACTGATCACTGTATGGATTTGCCAAGTGTGCCTTCCTCTTAGCATGTTTCTCCCTTGCATCCTGATTTTGAGTGTCTTCAAAGCCCATGACACCTTTGGTAAAGGCTGTTCTCCAACTGGAGTGCTTGCTGACCAGTGTTTCCCAATTGTCAGCATTTATACTACTTTTTTTTTTAATTTGCCTTGAGACAGCCTTTAAAACTCTTTTGTTGACCACCCAGTACCTTTTGTTGAGCACCCAGTTTTTTAACACTGCCCAGTACCTCCATCAGTAATTTGGACAGGGGTGGTCTTTGGTCTTCCAAATTTCAGTGGTGCCCTGTGAAAGCCCCCAAATTTGGCACTCACACCTCTTGCCTTCCATTCTGCATCATAGTTGAGGCACCCTGCAGCACCAGTGGTTCTGCTGCCCTAAATCCACCTTTGATCTGGAGGAGTC
Source organism: Podarcis vaucheri (assembly GCF_965113315.1). Classification (NCBI taxonomy): domain Eukaryota; kingdom Metazoa; phylum Chordata; class Lepidosauria; order Squamata; family Lacertidae; genus Podarcis; species Podarcis vaucheri. The sequence continues at coordinate 5,514,826 of NC_138749.1, forward strand.
TTAGGGACCTGCATCAAGGATGGGCACCTCAAGCCTGTGGGCTAGACTTGTCCCACCAGGGCTTCAAATTCAGCTTCTGAGGCTGTTTCCTCATCTTCTCCAGGCCTGACATCCTATGTGACATCAGGTGTAGGGCAGGTAGAGAGGCAGCCACCAAAGCACAATCAGGATAATTGTGGAGAACTCACGATCACAGTCAATGCTTGCAGAGAGCAGGATTCAGCTGCTCTGCCTCCAGCTCGCTGGCAATCTATAATAATATTATAATAATTTATTATTTATACCCCACCCATCTGGCTGGGTTTCCCCAGCCACTCTGGGCGACTTCCAACCGAATATTAAAAACAATACAGCATCAGACATTAAAAACTTCCCTAAACAGGGCCACCTTCAGTTGTCTTTTAAATGTAAAATATTTATTGCCTTGACATCTACTGGGAGGGCATTCCACAGGGCAGGTGCCACTACCAAGAAGGGCCTCTGCCTGGTTCCCTGTAACCTCACTTCTCGCAGGGAGGGAACCGCCAGAAGGCCCTCAGCACTGGACTTCAGTGTCCAGGCTGGATGATGGGGGTGGAGACGCTCCTTCAGGTATACAGGACCAAGGCTGTTTAGTCAAGCGAAATCCCCAGCCACTTCATGCACTGCACAGGACTCTTTGCGAGCCCTTTATTGGTGCTCTGAAGTTCCAACGTTGGGCCGTCAAAGCACCCAATCACCAGGTGTGCCCAGGCTGGCAGCCCCAGTCACCTGTCACATTTGGCCCATGAGACAAAGATCCAATAAGGGGATCTGGCCTGTGGAACCAACACCCTCCCCCACAGTGGCATCTTATTGACATCCCAGCCTCCACCTTCTGCTTGACTGGATCATTCTAGATAGTCACAACTGCCACCATAGAGAAATACATTGAACGTTAACACTTCAGCACTGTGGGGTGGGGAACTACAAGCAAAATCTAGACACAGGACACCTGTTAGGAACATGGGGAGCTGCTTTACTGCCTAGGACCCTCGTACCTATGGGACCACCTCGGTCTTCAAATAAAAACATCTTGGAGATCCCAGGCCACAAGGAGGTTATGCTGGCCTCAACCAGAGCCAAGGCTTTTTCGACCAATGCCCCAATCTGGTGGAACGCTCTGTCACAAGAGACATGGGACTTGACATGTTTCTGTAGGGCCTTCAAGACAGAGCTGTTCCACCAGGCCTTTGGCCAAGGCACAGTCTGACCCCCTCTCTCCTTCTGTAATCCTCTTAGAACTCTAGCTCAATGGTTGCCATTAATTTGATTTTGAATTGATTTTAGAATGAGTTGATTTTAGAATGTATTTCAATTAATTGACTGCGATTTTTATGTAAACAGTGTATTTTTACTGTTGTTAGCCACTCTGAGCCCAGCTTTGGCTGGGGAGGGCGGGATATAAATAACATTTTATTATTATTTTTATTTATACTGCATCAGACCATAGGTCCACTTTGCTTAATGTTTTCTTCACTCCCTGGCAGTGACTTTCTAGGGTTCCAGGCAGGAGTCTCTCACTACTGGAAGATGCCAGGGATTGAACCTGGGACCTTCTGCACGCAAAACAGATGCTTTGCCACTGAGCCATGACCCTTTGTCTTTTGCGCCCACCAGAAATCCAGAAACACTGTGATTGAGTCATCGCCAAGAGACGTCTCTTGACATTCAGGAGTTCCCATCATGATACTCTTGATAGTGTAGAAAAATCACACAGGGGAGAGGGAGGGAAACTTCAGGGATGTTATGGGTATGAGTCACAGTGAAATCTACTCAGAACCAAGCTGCATTAGGTTCAGCAGGGCTTGCTCCCAGGTAAAGTGTACATAGGATTGGGGCCTTAACCTTTGCATGCATGAAAAGCATTAACGATTTGTTCCACTCCTGAAGCCCAGCTGAGGATGATTGGCCTGTATACAGGCTGGATGTGAGCTGGTTTAGCAATGCAGCTTAAAAGCGACATGCAATTTCACGAGCCTTCCGGGATCAAGTGCTCCCATTAAAACAGTAACATTTAAATATTGCCATTAGTCTGAAATAATTATAAAGCAATACTCCTCCCGGACATTTTGGACAAGCATGGCTCATGGTAATTTGGGTCTGTTAGTCTTCCCAGCCACACAGCTCTTGGGTTCATTGTCATCTCTCCACTCTTTCAAAAATATATATATATACCCCTTCTTCATAAATGCAACATTTTTCAAAGTAAGGATGTTAATTGAAAAATGTGACTCGGGAAAGGCTGGCATGGAGATGCACACATACGTGCAGTGATGCAAAACCCTAGCAATATATTTTGTGGGTCGATCAGCACTAATTTCAGAAACACACAAAATAACATACAAATAGCATACATGTTTCCATACATGGAAGTTAGTATGGGTGTTGGTGGTAGTTGGAGGGGTACTTGAGCTTACCTGGCCTCCCATCAATGGAGTTGCTGAGACTTACCATGAAGTGGGGGGAGGTGAAGATGAGGTTGTTGTGGTGGAAGCACAACAGCAGGAGTGCCCTAAATGGCTTCAGTCCTGTATACCTGCAGGAGCGTCTCCACCCCCATCATCCAGTCATGTGGCCGGCATGAATAAACCACTTCAGGCCAACAGAACACCGTGATGGAAACGCCATTTACCTTCCCGCGGCAGCGGTACCTATTTATCTACTTGCACTGGCGTGCTTTCGAACTGCTAGTTTGGCAGGAGCTGGGACAGAGCAACGAGAGCTCACTCCGTCATGGGGTTTCGAACTGTCAACCTTCTGATCGGCAAGCCCAAGAGGCTCAGTGGTTTAGACCACAGCGCCACCCACATCCCTTTGATGTGTCAGTGTATGTTACATTGCACAGTATGTCACATGGGTATAGGTATTGCCTGATGCAGAGTGAATATCTTAGACTGCATACCGTATTTTTCGCTCTATAACACGCACCTGACCATAACACGCACATCGTTTTTAGAGGAGGAAAACAAGGGAAAAAACATTCTGAATGAAACAGTGGATGTATCATTTTTGTGCTTCATGCTGTGGCCACAGACATGTGATCTGATGGTGAATTTGGGGTGACCCAATGCAAAGATCCTGAGGATCCATGTGGATCCATGCTTTCTAACCACGTTTTTGCACCATTGCAGCCCCAAGCAACAGTGGGTGTGTGATTTGGGGGGGCGGCGGCTGTAGCTATGCACATGCTATGTGATCTGATGGTGAATTTGGGCTGACCCAATGCAAAGATCTTGAGGAGCCATGTGGATCCATGCTTTGTAACCACATTTTAAGTGGGGAGGGAAGGAAAAACACAGAAGGGACAAGGAGCACGAGAGGGGTGTGCAGAGAAGCAGCTGGCTAAGAATGCAGGAGAGGGGTATAACGGGAGGGAGGAAAGGAAGGCAAAAGTTTTCCCCACCCACCCAAGCCAGCCAGCGCTCTCTCTCTCTCTCTCTCTCTCTCTCTCTCTCTCTCTCTCCCACCTGCATGTTTTCTGGCTGGAGCACAGAGAGGAATTAGAAGGAAGGACGCTCTGCTTTCCCCTCTTCTTGCCTGGAGGGGAGGGGCTTTCCCTGCTCTTTGTTCCGTTTGAGCAAACACAGCAACGAAACAGAGGAGGGTGGGCAGTAAGACCTTGAGGCAGAATGCAGGAAAGCAGCCGCTTCCTCTTTTCAGGTTTCCCTTCTCCGAGACACGCGATTTGATTTTTGCCTCCACTCGCGCCAGTCGGCTCCAGGGACCACACATTCGCTCCATAACATGCACAGACATTTCCCCTTCCTTTTTAGGAGAAAAAATCTGCATGTTATAGAGAGAAAAATACGGTACATGCCAGCTCAGTTGTAGACATTTTCTAATGTTGCCAAACCAGACATTCAGGGCAGGGTCAAGAAAGCACTGCCAATTCTGGGGCACCCCGTCAAGATGAAGGGAATGGCTGTGGCTCTCATACGAACACAGGAAAGACCATTACAGATCAGGCCAATGACCCATCTAGTCCAGCATTGTGGTGCTCACAGTGCCCAAGCAGAGGCCTGTGGGGAAACCTCAAGCAAGACCTGAGTGCTACTGACCTATCTCCACCTGTAATTCCCAACCAATGATATGAAATGATGAAATGTTTGAGTCCACAGGGTCTCTCAAAAAGTAAAGCAGATCATCCTCTTGAAAAGCCACCTTAGAAGAAATGACCCAGTGGTGAAGGCAGCTGAAGAGGAGCTTGGAGGAGGAGTTTGGATTTGATATCCTGCTTTATCACTACCCTAAGGCGTCTCAAAGCGGCTAACAATCTCCTTTCCCTTCCTCCCCCACAACAAACACTCTGTGAGGTGAGTGGGGCTGAGAGACTTCAGAGAAGTGTGACTGGCCCAAGGTCACCTAGCAGCTGCATGTGGAGGAGCGGGGAAGCGAACCTGGTTCACCAGATTATGAGTCCACTGCTCTTAACCACTACGCCACACTGGCTGAAGAGGAGCAACATATAAATGCAGTTGCCATGCCTCCCTATCACTAGTACCTGCTCTTAGAGATGTTCACCTGATGCTGCTTCATGGAAGAGCCAGTTCTGATGACGCAAACCGGTCCTCCAGACCCAGGAAAACATTGGCATCCCCTCCAAGTGAGGACCAGGCAGGATGTCAGCAGACAAATGGCGAGATTCCGAGACAATGTAAGCTAGGAGCACCGCAAAGTGTCTTTTGGAATGATGCCTCTGCGCCACTTTGTCACGCTGATGGTTTAACAATGAAATTCAGCGCCCAGAGGGCCTTCATGTTCTTAAGACAGAAAACTGATGAAACGCGAAGTTCAAAGCACAAACCACCTCCTTTCCTGTGTGCCCCCCCTCCCCCGCAATACCACCCCCCCACCGTAATATCAGCTAATGGGTAAAGTGATAAAACACATATGATGTGACACAGCCTTACCTAAAACGATTCCTTCAGGAGCGCTTGGCCTTTTCTTAATGAGACTGCCACTTGTGATAATAAGATTTGGAAAGACAGTTTATTTATTTGTTTATTTATAACGGGGCATAATTGTTTAACTTGATTTGCAGGCAGTGTGTTGCTGGGGTACACTGGGGTGGGGGTGGGGGGTGGGAAGCCACAAGAAACCCATTTTCCCTCTTCCTCCCCCCCCACTTCCCCCCCATTTACCTCCCAGAAGGCCTTTTATACATTTGCTTGGGGAATAGGTGCTTAGAATGTTGAGCGTGTCGGTAAATGGAAAACTTTCCCCCAGGTAATCGTTTGATCTCCTAGCACCATGAAGGTGGAAAGGGAAAGTGAGATTTCTTTTCTTTTTTGCAGGGAAGGCCACCCTGTTTCAAGGATCCAAAGGGAGCTTTTTGGGCGAAGTGGAGCAGGGAGATTGCCATGCATGTGAGCTAGAATTAAGCGATGATCCGCTCTACTTTTTGAGACCCCCACAGAATCGAACGTTTTGCAGCTTTGTAAAGGACACGAAACAACAGGGGTGGAAGAAACATACACCTGGGTGACTCTTTCTTAGAGAAATGCCACCTGACATGTGGGAATGCACATAGAAGTGTCTCAGTATTAACTGAGTGGGTGGGCAAATGCTCTCATAGAAGAGTTTGAAGAAGAGTTTGGATCTGATATTCCACTTTATCACTACCCTAAGGAGTCTCAAAGCGGCTCACAATCTCCTTTCCCTTCCTCCCCCACAACAAACACTCTGTGAGGTGAGTGAGGCTGAGAGACTTCAAAGAAGTGTGACTGGCCCAAGGTCACCCAGCAGCTGCATGTGGAGGAGCGGAGACGCAAACGTGGTTCACCAGATTACGAGACTACCGCTCTTAACCACTACACCACACTGGCTCTCATATGCTTAACATAAGAACATAAGCGGACCCTGCTGGATCAGGCCAATTGCCCATCTAGTCTAGCATCCTATTCTCACAGTGGCCACTCGGCTGCCCATGGGAAACCCTGCTATAATGTCATACCGGTCAATATGCTGCAGAGGAAAATCAGGATGCATGTATTTCAGGGAAGCGTGCATGTGTCACGTGACTCATGTGTCCCCCCCAAAAAAACCACCCCCACATCTTTCACCAAGCTGCCCTCTGCACACACACTCAGATAACACCACCGCCTATTCCAGCACCCACCTCCTTCTCCTGGGCCGTGTTCATGGCTGTGCTAAGAGAATCACAGATTCGTAGAACCACAGAGTTTGATAGGCTCCCAATGGTCATCCAGCCTGATCCTCAGGCAGGCTGGACTCTCCAACTCACCCTGTCAGGGTAGGTTCCCCAGAAGCTGACAGTACACACACTCTCCTTAAAGACTGATACCAGTGGGGAACATAGCCAGTTGGGAGGAGGAGAGGAGGTGTGGAGGACTGGCGGAGGAAGGCGGGTGTGGGGGGTGCTGTGCTCATCAGGTGTCAGACGTGAGGGTGGGTGACATCGCCATGCCACACCCCCCCCCACTCACTGCATGGGCGGCAAGCCACCAGGGACGATGCTGCTGCAGGCGGCTAGCGGCACCCCTCCCGACTCTCGCTGGGCGGGTGGCTAGCCTCACCCCTGCCCTGCTCCAGGAGCTGGGGCAGGTAACTCCGCCCCTGGTGTGGAGGAAGCTGGAGCCAGAGACTGCCTTCTCCTCCAGCACTGAACAAAGGTAGCAGCTCTCTAGGCAGTACCACCACTGCCACTCGGGGACTGCGGTTGCCCCCTTGGAGGCTCAGCTCCCAGCCAGGATGGGGCACATGTTGCGTTTGCACCCCTGCAGGGCTCTACTCTTTGCTCGCTGCTTCACACTCAGTGCAACACCTCCACCATGCTGGTGTGCTGCAACTCTCAGGGGTGCAAGGGGGCACAGGCACCTGGTGGTGTCCTGTGGAGTTTGGTAGCTCCTCCTCCCTCCTTCCCTGCCTCACGTGGCACATGGGCTGCACCCCTGTACCTGCTGTGGAGCCAAAGATGGCACCAAAGGGGTCCTGCTATGCCCGTGCTGCCAGTGTCAACAAGGCTGCAACTGGCTCTGTGGATTGCCAAAAACTGTACGTCTTTCAGGGCTGTAATCTCGCAGGAGCCAGGATTCAATCAGAAGCTCAGATGGCTTCTGTAATTCTGGGATGCCCCACTTAATGCAGCATGGTTGAGGGGTGTGATATGCCTATGCTGTGCAACACCAGTCCCTGCAACTGACAGATGCTATGAAGACTCTGTCCAAGGCTGGGCTGGACTGATATAAATGCTAAGACTCTGGACTTTTGCCTTTGCCTAGTCTACAGGACAGTGCATGTTCCTCCTCACCATCTCCTCCAATCCAGGCCACTGACCTCAGTGGCTTTGACACTAGATTCCGGTGAGGTCATCCACACTTCTAACCAGGACCCAGCAATGAAGATGATTTGCTGGAGAATTTCCACCCAAAATTAGTTTCAGGCTTTCCCCCTCTGGTGTAGAATAATACAACTCTGTGAAGATTCCTCTTTGAACTTTAAAGCCTAGTCTAGATGCCAGTTCTGAGGGAAGCAGAGTACCTCTTCTGCTTATCTATCCGCTCTTTGCCAGTGTTTACAATTTGCCCTGGCATGACATTTTTGCTTGTCCCTACATGTTTTATACATCAGTCCCTTGAACATCCAAAGCAGACTTCATTGAGATATTCTTAGAGATTGATGCATGTGTGCTATTAATTGTATATATTATATACGGTGTACGGAGCATGCAAGGGGAAAGGAGAACTTGATTACTCTAGGGCATTGGGCTTCTTTCAACCAATAATAATTTAACATCTCTATTAACCGCCTTTTGATGTTCTCTGTAGAGGATACACACTATTTTATATAAAGGATGCATAATAAATTCCTGTGAGATTAGACTGCAATTGAGTAGAAAGTCTATAATGCATAAGTGATGGAGCCACATGCCATCCACGGAGGTTTTCTCTTTAAAAAACACACCCCAAAACGGCCACATATTTCTATATCACAGGACCACGTTATAGGCTGAGATGAGTCAGTATGTGAGATCCGATAACACAAGATTCACTCCTTGGGATATTAAGATGTGATCCGAGTTTTAGGAAGGACACTTAAGAAGGTTTGTTTATTTATGTTCTTGCATTTATATCCTGCATTTCTTCTGGCATGGAACCAAACGTAGAGTACATGAGGATTCCAGACAGCCATCATTCCAAGCCACACACCAGACCTATCTGGACCAGCTTATCTTCAAACACATGGTAGCTTCAAGTGCCTTCAAATCTCAGTTCCTGGAAATTGTTCTCATATAACATTCTGGGAATGAAACATTGATCAGTCCTAAACTTCCATACACACATGTGCATGCATGTACACACACACAGACACACACATTGTGAGTCTGTGTGTTATAGTGGTCAGAATACCAGACCTGGGAAGCCAGAGTTCAGTCCCCACTCAGTCATGAAGCTCACTCAGTGACCTTGGGTCTGCCACCGCCTCTCATTTTAACTTACCTCACAGTTGTGGACTGCCCTGAGGTCTACAAATGAAGGGTGGTATACGAACTTAATAAATAAAAATAAATAAAAATAGGAAGGAGCATAAGAAGGGAGAGCAGGAAGGGCCATGAGGAAGAGAGAAGTAGAGTTGGCGGTTTGAAGAACTTTGAAGATAAGAGGAAGGCTTATTACATCATCACATCAGGAGGCAAATCTAACTTCTATGTGTGAGCGAAGTGATTTTCCTTGGTGCTTCACTGGTAGTGAGTTTGGTTTCCACTGCTATGGAGAACATCTCTCATGCTTCGCATTTCATGCAAATTGTTACAGAAACTTTCTGACACTCTAGGGCTGCCAAGACCTCTCAATCATATTCGAACTCAATGGATTTTGTTGTGGTTTGATTGTACAACCAACATATGTCGGGTGTCTTGAAACACAATTACTTCTGTATAATAAAAGTGTAGATTTGATGATGTGACATTTTCTGCAAGTGTGTTTAAGACAGTTTATGTTTTCATAAGTCGCAATGAAACTCAATTATGAATGTGTAATAAGGCCCTTGATTGTTACACTTATACTTTTCTGTGTAATGAAGCTGGCAATTAGAATTTGGTGGTTCTAGGGCTTAGAAATATAAAACCCATATTTGCTTTGTTGACAAAAGACTCTTAACGATCAGATTCTTGTGGGGAGAAAAAAGGAATTTGTTTACAAAAAAAGTTCAATAATTCAAACATATAATTAGATTTCTTAACAGAGAGATTTTGTTGTTGTTCCTACACTGAACAATAACTTCGGGAGAAAAACAACTCGATTTAGAGAAATGTACTACTAAATCAAGACAAAGAAACAAGGCAATGAGCATATCTAAATTCATATTCTCCATCAGCAAGTCCACATTGGGGAGGATGGGATAAAAATGGCCTCCCTACTAGCACCATGAACTGTCAGAACCTAAGAGGCTTGTTGGATCAGACCCATGTGGTTGAGCATTGTCTTATCACAGTAGAGAATCAGATGCCTCTGGGGAACTCACAAACATAGTATAACTGCAATAGCCATCTCTCACTCATGATCTCTAGTGACTGCTATTCAGAGGTATATGTGATATAGAATCATAGAACTGTAGCGTTAGGAGGGATCCAAAGGTCATCTAGTCCAAAGGGTCATTATGTTGGGTTGCATCCAGGGAGACGGGGGCAATTGGCAGGCCCACAGCTGGCTCCAGCCCATCGGCCGGCAGCCGGACGAACTCCGGTTCTCAGAACAGCATCAAAACTATGACTCAAGACCTTTAGAGACTCAGCACGCAAGCCAGCAGAGATAAGAACTCTTTGCAACAGAAGTAGCGGACAGTGGTACCAAATAGTATGGGAAACAGCCCTACTAGAAAAATTAACCAATAAACTGAAACTAACATGGGGACAAACAGAAGAAGATGCCTTTACCCCGGTATGGCTCCCCTTTATCACATACGCAGCCCAACAAGACAATGACAACAATCCACCAAATGTTACATGGAAAAAAATGTAACATTTGTAAAAATGTTACATGGAAAAAATACGAGGCATTTATGCTTCTGTAGTAGCGGACAGAGGCATATGTAAGCATATCTTCAAGCTTTTATTCAGCATCAGGACAAAGGATGCTTCGTGTCCAAGGATCCCTTCGTGTCCAAGAAAACAGCATAGGCAAAAGCTATATCCAATGGAAGTTCCCAGCAGACTCTGCTGGAAGAAAACAGACATGTGACATACAACTCCACATGCCTGTTCTAAAGGTGGAACGGAACGATATCCTAACAATCTAGTCCTCTGCAATGCAAGAATCACAGCTAATGCTGCCTCATTCTGAAGCAGCTGGAGCTCCTGACCCAAGGGCAGTCCCCCATAGGGAGCACTGTAGTAATCCAGCCTCAGTTTTACCAATCCATGCACTGCAGTGCTCAGGCTACTAGGGTGAAGCATGCACACAAATGCATATATTAGTGAAAATCATATTTAAGGAATGCAACGTATTAGGGGAAATTGCTTTGCAAAATTGTGTTTATTAGGGGAAATTCAAACTTAAATGCCAATGAATTTTAATGAGGATATTTTTTTCATTTTTTTTTTTAAATATCAAACTGCATTGCAGGGTGTTGGACTAGATGGCACTCAAAGTCCCTATAGTTCTATGAGTCTAAGATGTGGAAATGTGGAGATGGGGAGTATAAATGGAGAAAATGAAAAAAAGTGAAGGGGTGTTCAGATGTTAATATGCAACAAGTGTACAATTTGCATACCTGTGGACACAAATAGTTGAGCTGTACACTTGTGCAGTCATTCACGTGTAATGTTCAATCAGTGTATTGCCGATGTACCTGTGTACACAGTCGTTGAGCCGTATGAGTGAACACGTGTATTCTCTTTCACACAAACATTTGTACATGTGGATTGACAGCTTGGACCTATGTTCACTGTGGAGAGGAACTGAAACTGACAGACTCACCCATCCCTAATTATAAGGAAATGGGACCAGAGACCTACAGCTGTTTGCTTGTGGTTTTTAACATCATGCAACAACATGTTTTTGTCCCACCTTTTATTTTTCTGCTTGTGCAGTTTCATTAAAGCTTTATAAAGCTTTATCACCAGGTCAGTTGGCCTCAGTTAAGAGTCCTTGCATCACATTTTCACAAAACCTGCCCTTATTAGTATATAGATTTGCTATCGCTAGAGAAATACTGGTAAATATTTTGATGTGACCTTAAGGTGTGAACCTTCTCAAAGCATCAATTTAAAAGCCGAAACAAATTTATATAATGCAGAAAAGCAACCTAACAATAATCAAGGGCACCACGGATACAAGTAAACAAGAGAATTAAATAAATAAGACCAGCCTTGGAGATTACTTGCTACTAAGTTGAGAGATGGTGGGTATATGTTGCAGTTGCCAGAATACCACAAAACACGCTACCCAACATCCTGTGGTCTCCTCCTGCGAGGTTCTTGGTATATACATTTTGGTGCCCATTACTTGGCTAGAGAATCAGACTGCAAAATTCAGAGAGGTGCAAATTTTCAAGGATTGGGTGTTTTGAGTTCTCAGATTGTTTCAGAAAGTGTGCATTAGATAAAGTTCATCACTCATTTTGGAATGAATCAAATTCTCTCAACCCACCCCCCTGGCATCCCTAGGGGGCACATTGCTATGACAGCCTCCACTGATAACATGTGTCATGGGAACCAACCACAGGAGAAACGATCCTGTTATTGATTTCCCCATATGATCTAACTGATCAGATTTCTGGCAAGCTGGCCCTGAGTTGTTCAGAGCTTTATATCACGAGCATTGCCTTGTACCAAATCAACAACCAGGGCAGCTCCCTTGGCATAGATGCTGAGAAAGGTGCATCCTCGCCCTTTGAAGTACATTGGTTGGGAAGGCAAGTCATGCTTTTAACAAGCCTATGTGCCAGATTAATTCCTTCTCATCCATTGGCTGTTCCATGTTGGGTTCTTGTTGCTTAGATAGTTTCCATTGATGAGACTTTTAAGATCTCTTTATTTTAAGATCGCTCTCTTTATTGAGAGCCACGTTTATGGCCATCTGACGGTAACAATTTTTTAACTGAAAAAATGATTTTCACTTTGGGCCTAGGAAATGAAGAACTAGGATGCATCACACAGAATCAAGGTGTTTGTGTGTTTTAAGCATTAAAAAAAGAAATGTAAGAGAAGTCTGGAGAATTGCATTAAACGGAAGAGAGCGGTCTCGTTCAGCAGTGAGTCAGAAGCGAATCATCCAACCTTGAACCTCCCTTCAGCCATCCCAGTATTGTTGCTGATGCTGCGGTGACTCTGTTTCATGGACGCATCTACCTGATAAAATGACTCGCGCATATGGTGAGTGACTCACCGCAAGGAACGTAATGAAATGGGATAGTTCCCACTGCGGCAACATGCAGAAAATCACGCCGAATGACTGTCAAGTGTCAACCCACAGAGAATAAGGCCAGTCTGAGATGGTCGACAGACCAACTAAATTATTTTGCACACCGCTGAGTATCCAAGCGCAGCCTGGCCCCGTCATGCCCTTGGATTTTCACTTACCTCTTACATAAACACATGAATTAATGTCACCTGCACTTTCCTTCGCAATGCCACATTCTCAAAGTCCAGAGAGTAGGAAAATTCCCCCAAGAGTGGGGGATGTGTGAAATTTCTCTGGAGAGCAGCAGCAGCAGCAACAAAAATGTCACGGGTTTATCCAGCACCCATTTTTCATCTCTCACCCCCTCCCTGCAAAAAATAAAATAAAATAATCCTTAGAAAAGGAACCCCTGCATTCATTTCAAATAGTCGTAGTTGAAAATCTGGTGACTTATGAGGGGGGACTTCTCTGAGAAGTTGTATAACCTCACCAGAACTCTCAACCCCCTGCGTGAAATTTGTTAAAATTCCACTGGATTCAGGGACACTGTGAGATCCTTCAAACGTTGCTTCAAGCAAATTTTTGGTAGCAACTCTATGAGATAGCATCTAGTCGTATAGATTATGCCCTCAGTATAGATTATGCCCACTTAGAAGCCAAATTATTTTCCTGAGACAGGTAGGTAGGTAGGTAGGTAAGTAGATGATAGAGTAGATAGCTTGGTTCTGAGACTAATTCTGAACCTAGTGTGGATCTTGCCAGAATCTGTTAAAACCTTAAGCAGCACCTCCTTCCTTCCCGCCCATGTTTTTTGCTGCTCTTAGCAGTGGTTGAATAGAGAATGGGAGGCATGCACACCTTGGAAATAGCAGTAGGGCATCATTGCTGATAGGGCAATAGCTGATAGGGCATCATTGCTCTCCCGACACTTCCCAAAGACAGAGAGTCTCTGGTGCTTATAGAGAGGAGAGTTGCAAGGTACAAGGAGCTTAGCTTTACATGGTGCATATTAACAGAGCTGAACCACTGCACTACCCTGGGCCAAGCTTCCCATGTCTTGTCCTTCCCTTCTTCCTCTTGACAAGCACCAGTGACCCCACCGGTCCACCTAGCTCAGTATCGTCATCACTGACCAAAAGTAGTGGTTGGCATACATCTGTTTTGGAAGACAATGGAAGAGTGTGCCTTAAAGGGTGAAGTCAAACCATTGGAGAGTTACAGCACCTGTAGCTTTCCAGGATTTCAGACAGAGGACATTCCCAGCCCAATCTACTGGGGAATCTGCACTCTATTCACATGCTCTACCACTGAGTGATGCCCCCTCCTGAGAAGAGCTCTTCTGGATCAAACCCAGCATAGGAACAAGAACATAGCAAGCTGTCTTATACTGAACCAGACAACTGGTCCACCTAGCTCTGTACTGTCTACACTGACCTACAGCATCTCTCCCCAGTTTTGGACAGGAATGTCTCCCAGCCCTACCTGCAGATGCTGGGAATTGAACCTGCATCCCAAGAAGATGCTTTGCCACTGAGTTATGGCTCTTTCCTGAGATCATAGTTCCACCTCTTTGTGGGTGAACACTAGCTCATCAGCACTCGGGCAAAACCAACTACAGAGAGGGAGAAGGCAAGGCATCCAAGAAGAGTCCTCAGCACCCACCCGAGATTTGATTGATGCTGCAGCTATTGACTGGTATACAGACAGGGATGAGCCACTGCTAAGGCACTCTGTGTATAGTATGGGTTGAATCCACATTCCCAGCCTGTGTCCAGACTAGCATGGGGCAATACCACCGGCCCATCCATTGCCAGGCCCTCTTCTCTGTATCCCTGTACCGTGAGCTTGCCCTGGAATCTGTGAACCGTGCAGACATTTTCTCAAGCCCTGGGATGGGAAAGTTAACGACACATGACAAAGTGCAACCACCGGAGCTATAACTAACCCTCCCTGCCATTTTTTTCCTAATAGACTTTTGAGCTCCCCTGATTGCTCCGTTCACCTCTTGAACGAAAGAGTTGCTGCTCCGGGGGCAAAAACGCGTCAAAAATAAATGACAACTTGATTTAGCAGAGTTGGCCTGACACCAACACCACTGTGATTTGTTACCTCCTGCCCTTGTTTAGCAAACAGCAGAGCTTAGTAGCACAGCCATTGGGAGGAGATTAGCTTGATACCATTTGCCAGCGCCCCAACAAGTAGGAGACCAGGTTATTTTATTATGATTCCATTAATTCCCCATTGGCTAATCCCAAAGAATTCCTAACTGTGACCAGATCAGCAGGTAACAACAACAACAACAACAACAACAACAACAACAATAACAACAATAATTTATTATTTATACCCCAGCCACTCTGGGCGGTTTCAACAAAATATTAAAAGGAAATATTCTATTAAACATTAAAAGCTTCCCTAAACAGGGCTGCCTTCAGATGTATTTTAAAAGCCTGGTAGTTGTTGTTCTCTTTGAGATCTGATTGGAGGGTTTTCCACAGGGTGGATGCCACTACTGAAAAGGCCCTCTGCCTGGTTCTCTGTAACTTGGCTTCTTGCAACGAGGGAACCGCCAGAAGGCCCTTGGAGCTGGACCTCAGCGTTCGGGCAGAACGATGGGGGTAGAGGCACTCCTTCAGGTATACTGGACCGAGGCCGTTTAGGGCTTTAAAGGTCAGCACCGACACTTTGAATTGTGACAACATCTCCAATATTCCAGGTGGAGGTAAAGGAGGATTAACATTTAGTCACACCAGAAGTATCCAATGTGGTGAACTCCAAATGTTTTGGGCTACAACTAGTTGTACATGTGAAAAGGAACCTGGGGACCTAGTAGACCAGACCACAAGATGAACATGAGTCAACAGTGTGATGCAGCAGCAGCAACAACAAAAAGCTAATGCTATTTTAGGCTACACTAAGGTTACCAGATTTTTTTTCAAAGAATCTGGGGACACTTTTTTGGGGGGAGAAGAGAAAAAAAAGTTATTTTAAAAGTTATTATTATTATTACTTTTTTAAAGAAAAAGAAGTAATATCCCAGAGGACGGCTGCGTGGTCTCCTCTGTCATGCGGCTGTCCTCTGGGCCCCAGCCTGATCTCTTGGAATGCTACCCACTGTGGGGAAGGCTCGGGTTGGGCCTGGGCTTGGCCATGTGTCCTTGCCCTCCCAGTGTTCTCCTACCTCTCTTCTTTAGCGATGGCGGCAGCAGCAACACGGCAAGGTTGGGGCTTCCCTCTTTTTTCTCCTTCCTCTTTCTTTCTCTACCTCCCTTCTCCTTCTTCTCTCCTCCTTCTCTCTGCATTGGCTCTGGGGGTTTTACTGGTCCTGGAGCGCTGCTGGGCAGTTGACCAGGTGGCTGGCTGCTCTCGCTCCCGGCTCAATTTGGGTCATTGGGGGGGTGTCAGTGGTTCCTCCAGTTGACGTGCCGGGCGCCCCCAGTTCCCCCTTGGCAGCGGCAGCAGTAGCGGCAGTCTCAGAAGCCCGGAGCCAGCCTGGTAATGCAGTTGGCTCTGGCTGGCTTCAGGAGCTGCTCACTGCCATGGCGCCTGCCATTTTGCCTCCCCCATATGATGTGTCTTGTGCCATTGAACCAATCACGCAACATTCATTCCCTACTAATAAATCTACAACACTTAAAATATAAATCCAGGGACATTAAATGAAATCCGGGGACATTCTGGGGACGGATTTTGTCTGGGGACAGATTTTTAAATCCGGGGATTGTCCCCTGGAAACGGGGACATCTGGTAACCATAGGCTACACCAGCATAAGTATAGTGTCCTTTTTTGGTCTCGCTCTGCTGTTATGCTGTCTCTATACTCTACTAGGAAGGCGTCCATTGCAACTCCATTGAAATGAAATGCCAATGCTACACACACTAAATACCAGGTTCAGTCATACTCATGGGCTATTTCCATTCATTACAACCAAATTCTTGGAGGAGAGGTCCTGATAGTACACGCCCACCCACCTCTCACTTCCTGGAGCCTTAAAACCTGAAACATTACCTTGTGGTTCATAGTGAGAGACCTTGGAGAAAATCGCTCCAAGGCACCGCGTAACGATACTTTGACTTTGTAACTTTGAACTTCCCACAGATCAGAAATGTAATTCTCCAGCAAGTTCTAATAATAATTAGCAATAGAGCCGTCTAATTATTTATTGCTCGTTCCTTCAGAAATTCCATTTCAATCATTCTGGGGGGAAAAGCCTTTGTTTATTTATTGCTAACTAGCATGAAACCCCCAATTTATACCATGAAATTAAAAACTGAAGTTGGTAGGAGCTCATTTGATTGTGAAACTCCTATCAGGGAGAGAGAAAGCAAACAGTGGTGCCCATGTTACTGTTTGTTAATTAATAATAAAGCGCTCAAGCATTGTGCTGTAAAAACAACAACGGCAGAAAACCCTGCCTTTGCCAAGTCCATTTTGATATTTGAGGGCATATTCATATCTCTCTCTTGCTCTCGCTTTCTCTCTCTCTCTGCTGTGGACAAAATCCTGAACTCATATTTGGATTAATGAATAAATGACCCAGGTAAATGCAGACTAGAAAACGGTGACCGGGACTGATTTGGAGAAAAGGCCAACCATTTCTTGTGCTATGCAAATAGCCCCTTTCCAACTTGTCTAGGGCAGGGGTTGGAAATGTCTTAGCCCTCCAGATGTTGCTGAAATATGTGGGGAGGGGGAATTGTGCCATTTTGGGGTCAGGAACACATTAGAAAATTTCCCATAGGAATCAATGGAAATTGTCATCTTGTTATGTGAACGCTTGCCTAACAAACACTTTCCTGAGGAGACACGGGGATCAGATTGTGAGACCTGCATGTAATACTAATACAAAAAGAAGACAGCAAAACATATCAGCAGCTGCTTTAAAGCAAGCAACACCACTGGTGTAACTAACTCACTAGTGTTTTTCCAAAGGCCCAGTGAGAGGACTTTCAAGAACCGTTGGTTATCAAGCTTGGGACTGTCTCTGTTGTCATAAGTGACTTTATCACTGAGCTACAACCTGAACAAATGTGTGGGTCCCTGCTTAGATTTTGTTTGCTGGTAATTGAAGTAGCTGGTCAGTGTAGTTAAGAACGGTGGACTCGTAATCTGGTGAACTGGGTTTGATTCCCCACTCTTCCAGTTGCAGCTGCTGGGTGACCTTGGGCTAGTCATACTTCTCTGAAGTCTCTCAGCCTCACTAACCTCACAGAGTGTTTGTTGTGGGGGAGGAAGGGATAGGAGATTGTTAGCCGCTTTGAGACTCCTTAGGGTAGTGATAAAGTGGAATATCAAATCCAAACTCCTCCTCCTTCTCCTCCTCCTCCTCCTCTTCTAGCTGGTAAGCACCTACTGCCACAACTACATCCTTTTCCTATTGGTTCTGCTAAGAGGGTCCCCCCATCTATCAACTGGCAGCTGACAGCAACCATTCCATCAGGCTACAGTGGAAGATTTGGTAAGCAGGACCATGCATTGGCTCAGTGGAGATGCTACCAACCTTTGGTTCTTCCTCTACCAAAACTATTTTATGTTTCAGCTGGCTATTATAAGAACTTCAATCCTACGTTTGCCACTTCCCCTCTTGTATCACAATCCATCCCCCCTGCCCACTTTTGTGTCATTTTTTAAAAAAGAATTGTATGCCTGAAGGCAGGAACAGTCTTCTTATTGATCTTTGTATGTTGCTCTGTGAATACCTTTCTGCTGAAAAGTGGGGTAAGAACACAAGAAGAGCCCTTCAGATGGATGAGATCAAAGGATGGATGAGATCTAGCATATCATTCTGTTCAAAAAGTTCTCCAGATGCCTGTCGGAAGCTCACAAGCAGGAACTAAGCACAACTTCTGTCTCTCCCCCACCTGGAAAAAAAGCAGGGGTGGGGAACCCATTCCATGGGTGCCATCAGCATTCAACTCTGGGCCACATGGGAGGAGTGGTCAGGCCAGAGGCAATGTGGGTGGAGAAACAAATGGACATTCTAGCTTCATACAGTAGGCTAGTTTCTACACATGCATGCACACCCATCACCATTGCCCACCAAGAGAAGCAAGAAGCATTGTTGGAGTTCAAGGACACATTCTAGCCTGTCACGGTTTAATCCCCGTTTGGGTGCATTGCAGAGGGCTGGACTACAGCAGCCTTTCTCAGCTTGTGGGTCCCCAGTTGTTATTGAACTACAATATCTGATTACCCCTAGCTATCAAGGCCAGAGCTCAGGGATTATGGGAGTTGTAGTCCAACAACATCTGGGGACCCACAGGTTGAGAACTGCTGGACTAGAGGATTCATAAGGTCCTTTCCAATTCTGTGGTTCTATTAAAAAAAACCACAAAAAATTATCAGAGCATGAAGCAGGAGCAATGAGGGATGCGGTCTGGGGAGAAGTCACCGAATCATAGATTTGTAGAGTTGGAAGGGACTCAAGGGTCATCTAGTCCAACCCTCTGCAATGCAGGAATCTCAACTAAAAAGCATTTTTAATAATGGAAGGCTGCATTGCTGGCTGGCGTGAGGTTCCTCATTCCTGTATTACAGGATTATTTATGCTTAAAATGCCATTATTCTCAGCGTAGAAATGAATGTCATTCATAGTTCTGTTGTGCATTCTGAGATCCTCCTCTTCTCCTCTTAGTTGACAGCCCCAAGTGCTACCCGACACGTGGCCGATTCTGGAGGCACTTTTGCAGCCTGCATCAGGCTGGTCCAAAGGATAAGATCTTTGCTCTCACCCTCCCCACTTCAGAACTTTATCCTGAATCTCTGGAGCTGAAGGAATGAGCCATGGATCAGTAAATCAGCGAAGCTCAGAGAGATCAGCCAGTCAGTCAATCTTAAGAGCAATTCATTCTTGGATTTGTGGATACAGTGCAAAGGGGATTCTTAGAGAAATCTAGGATAGCGTAGTTATTAAAAGAGATTAAGGGGTATTATCTAGTGCCTCTGCAAGTTATAATTAAAAAGGGGGGAACGCCACGGAAACAGAAGGCTAATTTCTCCAGTCAGTGAAATTTCAAGGATAAGAAGCATTGTGCATTGTTACTGCCTTCAATATTAATTATACAGTATTTTTCCCACTTAACAGAAGGACTCAGCTTCTTCAGTCCAAATTCCCCTGTTAATTTCTGTATACACATGGCATCGCAATGCAATGCATTTGCTAATTAGAGAGATGTCACCTACTTGGAGACGATTTAGAAGCCTCTTGGGGGTGCGAAATGCGGAGCATCCAATGGCCTTCTGGCATGAATCAAGCGATATTTCCTGACCTGGAAAGGGGAGATGAGAGCGTTGTTTTTATAATGGAAGTACCGTAAACATACATAGGCCAGACATGCACAGGTACCACAACTGTTAAATTGCTGGGACTGGAACGTGGCATGCAAGATGAGGCATGCTGGCAAAAAGGCATCTGAAGGCATTTCACTTGGAAGTTTGAGTGGTTGTCAGAGACTGGCAAAGAGTGTGGGGTGGAGGCAAGGGATCAGGGGAGTAAACTGGACCAGTGATGTATGGGGTTTGGCATTGCCCGCAAGGCAGAACCCAGGGCAAGGAGAGGAGGGGAAATCAGGGCAGTCCAAGATGGACAAAGGTATGCAGGATGAGTCAGAAGAAGAGGAAGCTGTTCCTGTGGCAGATGCATCAATAGACTCTTCACCTTCCCTTGCCCTGTTGTCCCCTAGAACCAGGAGGGGTTTGAAGTGGGAAGAGCAGTGAAACCTTCCGTGCAGAAATCTCAGGTTGTGGATGCAAAATCTGTCAGGGGAGGGTATATACGCCTGCAGAGGAGTGAGGTCTCACTGTTGCTGCAACTGCTCCTCAGGGAACAGATCAGGGGGACAGCTGCCTAATGGCTTGAAGCGTTGAGTGAGCATGTGCATTCAGAGCATCTGGGAATTGCTGCAAGTGCTTCGGATGTGCGCCTTCCTTAGCTGGGGTGGGCCAGGACAGTGGTTCAGGACTAAGGATGAACATATTGGTCAGTTTCAGTTTCTCATTTCCCCCCAATCTTAAATTCAGTTATCCTAATTTCCACATTAGCAGGTGAATTTTAAGTCTTTGTGAAAGTTG
Source organism: Podarcis vaucheri (assembly GCF_965113315.1). Lineage (NCBI taxonomy): Eukaryota > Metazoa > Chordata > Lepidosauria > Squamata > Lacertidae > Podarcis > Podarcis vaucheri. Next base: position 5,535,280 of record NC_138749.1, read on the forward strand.
ATCAGCATTTTGGTGCATTTTTCTTGTCACGTACACATTTCTGAAATGCAAAATATAATGTAGTCGTGTGTGTTATTTTCACTATTTCCATTTGCATACGTGCTTTTAGCCTTGATTGTGCATTTTCATACACATTACTTGGTTGGATAATGGCACTGCAAAATTCAAAGAAATATGAATGGATGGCTGTGTTTTGGCTTTGTAAAGTGCAATTTTGGTACTTTGTTGTTGTTTAGTCGTTTAGTCATGTCCGACTCTTCGTGACCCCATGGACCAGAGCACACCAGGCACTCCTATCTTCCACTGCCTCCCGCAGTTTGGTCAGACTCATGTTTGTAGCTTCGAGAACACTGTCCAACCATCTTGTCCTCTGTCGTCCCCTTCTCCTTGTGCCCTCCATCTTTCCCAACATCAGGGTCTTTTCCAGGGAGTCTTCTCTTCTCATGAGGTGACCAAAGTATTGGAGCCTCAGCTTCAGGATCTATCCTTCCAGTGAGCACTCAGGGCTGATTTCCTTCAGAATGGAGAGGTTTGATCTTCTTGCACTCTCAAGAGTCTCCTCCAGCACCATAATTCAAAAGCATCAATTCTTCGGCGATCAGCCTTCTTTATGGTCCAGCTCTCACTTCCATACATCACTACTGGGAAAACCATGGCTTTAACTATACAGACCTTTGTTGGCAAGGTGATGTCTCTGCTTTTTAAGTTGCTATATAGGTTTGCCATTGATTTTCTCCCAAGGGAAATAAGCATAGAATCATAGAATTGTAGAGATGGAAGGGACCACAAGGGCCATCTAGTCCAACGCCCTGCAGTGCAGGTATCTTTTGTCCAACATGAGGCTTGAACCCTCTTGTCCTCTCCCAAGGAGCAGGCATCTTTTAATTTCGTGACTGCTGTCACTTAATTGGTATTTAATTTGGTAGAACTGAATTTCCTTTTCTGCCTTGCAAGCAGAAGGTCCCATGCTCAATCCCCATCATCTCCAGGTAGGGTTGGGAGAAAGCTCTGCCTAAGATCCTGGAGAGCTACTGCTCTTCATTGTAGACAGCATTGAGTTGTATGGTCCAAAGTAAAACCACTTCCTATGTTCTTATGATACCACTAAAAACCTCTTCATCTGAATTTCTCCATAAATTTGAAGGGTTCCTTATGACCTCATCTTATATCAGTGCATTGGCAAAATCCATTTGTTCATGATGGTTATCAGCCCAATTGCTTTAAGTCTGCTGGAGTACAAGCCCTCTGCTAGAAGTCCGGGGATACTCAGGTTAGGGAGCCAAATGCAGACCTCTGAATCTCTCTGTCTGGCCCTCAGGACTCTGGCTAAGTAGCTCCAGCTATACAGAACATCCCTGATTTCATAGAATCATAGAATCCTAATGTTTAGGTGGAATCTTCTATCTTGTAGTTTGGATCCATTGCTCCGTGTCCGCTTCTCTGGAGCAGGAGAAAACATCCTTTCTCCCTCCTCTATGTGGAATGTCTTCTACAAAAGACCCACTTTTTTGCTTTTGGGCCCACCCACCATGGACATATGATGCTCAGAAGGTTGCCCATGAGGAAACGTGGGTCTTGGGCTTAAAATGTCTCCCCTGTTCTTTTATGTGGGACGGTGTTAGAAGTTTACGTTTCCATGCTGTAGTGTTTCAGAGCCTTGGTTCTACCTGCAGAACAGTAGCATATCAGAGAGTACTTTCTCCACGTTGCGTTCCTTCTTGTCTTTGCCTCTAATGAGCCCCCCCGTTTTATTATGTTGGGTGTTCAAACTCCCCACCACCATCTAGAACAGATCAGGAACAGATACATTGGTTGTAGATTATGATCAAGTGTTTCATCTGTTGTTGTTGTTTAGTTATTTTAGTCGTGTCCGACTCTTTGTGACCCCATAGACCAGAGCACACCAGGCACTCCTGTCTTCCACTGCTTCCCGCAGTTTGGTCAAACTCATGTTAGTAGCTTCAAGAATACTGTCCCACCATCTCGTCCTCTGTTGTCCCCTTCTCCTTGTGCCCTCCATCTTTCCCAACATCAGGGTCTTTTCCAGGGAGTCTACCTGTTTCATCTAGGGTTTCCATATTTCAAAAAGTGAAAATCTGGACACAAAAGTTCTTGAACTCCCCCCCCTTTTTTTGCAAAATCCCCAGAAGAGTGTTTGAGCTATTTTTAAGGAAATTCACAAAAATCTACACCTTCAACATGGGTTGCCATACATCAGGATTTCCCTGGACATTTCAGCAATTTCTGCCCAGACACTGTTTCCGATGGCCGAATCCCAGCTACGTCCAGGAAATTCCAGACGTATGGCAACCCTAGTTTCATCTCCCAGTGTCCACACAATGCTGAGAAATGAGTCTCTGTTTGTCGGAAGTTCGGTTTGTTCATTGGGCATTAACATTCATGACCATTGTCCTTCTGCTTCATTTTTCATAAACTGCATCCGGGAAGAGGCATACGATTGATTAACATCAGTTGGCCACACAGGAGCTGTGCGTCAGTCACTAATTCCTCCTCCTGCATTCAAGCCACATCCAAGCTCTAATTACAAATCTCCTGCTCACCGTTCACCGTTATCTCCTGCCGATCGGGTATAATGACCAGGTCCTGAAAACCTTCTTACGGCAGCTGTCTCTGTCTATTCTGAGAGCCCCCATTCTGAACAATCTGCTCTTCTGAATGAGCCTGGCGTGGCTTATGGTTTGAAAAGACCCCGTTCCTCTCCTCGATTCCAGACCCGCAAAGTCACTTCATCAAACTGAAGCTCATTAAAAGGGAAGAAGAGGGGTGATCTAGCATTCTGACCTCAGATATTGTGGCTGAAAAAGGCCTTTGCCATTTATATTTCAACTTCCAGTGAGTATGTGACTCGGGGCTGCGAGGATTTGTAGCTGACACTCAATAGAAGCCGCTCTCGAATTTTTGACAAATCCCATCTTGAACTGAGAAGAGAAACAGATATTGATCCTAAGTGTACCTAATTCATCTCTGCACTTGTAATCCCAAAAGAAAATGCCTTCTATGACCAGAGGGCGTTCAATATTTTTTCCATCTTGTAAAATAAACAGCAGTTATTTTGGTGTGTCTTCATGCGTCAGGAGCAACATTGTAAGTAAACAAAGCACTGATTTCCCTCACTTTCTCTTCCTCTGCTTTTTATTCCATCCATGACATGCAGTCTCTCTTTATTTTCCTGGAACTAATGCATACGTGTGGTATTATAATTCTGATTAATCAGCACCCAAGGTTTATTATTTCACTTTTTGGGTGAGCTTGTTGTTCAATAGAGACCATGTAGATATCCCAGGTTTCCTAACGCTCAGGGGGTGGAGCTTGGGAACAAACGGGTAGCACCTGATACATCAGGGGGTGGGACCTATTGTAATGGGTGGGGCCAAGTGGTGCTTGCTTGGGGGGGAGGATGGCATCTGATCAGTGCAGAGAAGAGTGTGTCCGGTGCCATAGAGTGAAGCTGAAAAGGAGCATGGGGAAAGGAGCATAACTAGCAAAGTCTATGGAGACTACAAAATTATTCTGATCCCTCAGTCTGCTGGAGTACAAAGCACCATCAGTGTCCAGATCAAGAAAAGTAATAGTACCGCTCTATTCTGCTGTGGTCAAATCCCACCTGGAGTTCAGTTCTGGGCACCACAATTTAAGAAAGTTATTGACAAGTTGGAATATGTTCTGAGGAAGGCAGCCAATATGATAAAGGGTCAGGAAACCCAGCCTGATGAGGAACAGTTGAGGGAATTGGATGTGTTTAGCCTGGAGAAGAGAAGGAAGATAGGTGATATGATAGCCACATTCAAATATCTGAAGGGCTGTCGCATGGAAGATGCAGCAAGACAGTTTTCCTCCAGAGGGTGGACCAATGGACAGAAATTACAAGAAATGAGATTTTGACTAAACATTAGGAATAACTTTCTGATGCTAAGAGCTGTTTGGCAGTGGAACAGACTACCCTTGCAGGTGTAGGTTTTTAAGCATTTTTAACCTCGTTGGAGGTTTTTAAGCAGAGATTGGATGGTCATCTGGGAGGGATTCTTTAGCTGTGATTCCTGCATTGCAGGGGGTTGAATGAGACCCCTGGGCTGTCCCACCCCCAACACTACAATTCTATGATTCTTCCATCAATTTCTTCTCTTGACAGCCTACTATTCTCTTCCTCTTGCCATCATAGATCAAGACCTTGGAGGAAAATTAGAGATGGAGGACAATTTTCGGTTGTGAATATTTTAAAGAGAACTTAGGTAATTCAAACTTCCTGGATGAATAACACATAGGAACACAAGGGATTGCCTTGCACTGACTCACAGCATTGATCCACCTAGCTCAGCACTGCTTACACTGACTAGGCACAGCTCTCAGTGTTTCAGGGTGGAGTACCTATAGATGCTGAGGATTGAACCTGAGATCTCTTGTACACAATGGAGCTGCTCCAACACTGTGTTATGGTCCTTCCCTTTAAACAGATCAGAGCAGAATTATCCTGCAGATTTCAAACTTACACAATTTGCCAGGAAGGGGGGAAAACCAGTTCTTTGTTAACAACAACAACAACAAAAGTACCCAAATATGTGGGTTATTATTTTTTAATGCATACATGAAGATTATTATTATTATTTTAGAAATGCATAGATTGAAATAGAATACATAGCAATCCATACCTTTTGTATGGATGTTTGCTTGATAAAAAAAATAAACCACAGGTTAATGCAGATCAGAGATGAATTGAACTTTTGATATATTTCATGAGATACGAGCACAGAATGGAAATAATCAAATCTACCCATCTGTATCTTCTCTTTCTCTCTCTCCTTCCCTTTCTCTTTGAGCATGCTGAACTACTAGCATCTATTCCCACCTGAAGATTGGGACCGTGGTTTATTTTTGAACAATTATATAGCTATATCTGTATCTTATAGCTATTGGTAATGTAATAGGGAAATATGTTTAATGACATGCACAATAGATTTGAAAGAAAACTGTCTGACAAGGGTGAAGTCTTCCATTGTTTGCGGGACACCTGTGGTTAATTATTGCCTCTGAATACATTAAAGTCACTTTGCAAGCCCATATATCTTCATAGACGGTTTCGTGATATTAAGCGACAAAGGCTTAATAATCAAAAGTCCTGAGTTAGCAAATGTTTTCTAATTTTAATAACTTCTTGTTGTAATTACCAAGTCTTGGAGTGAAATGATTTAATTAGAAAGTAATCAAGAAGTGTCTACTGTTAATTGAAGGAATTATAAAAGATCTACATTTTTAATATATTTCCGGAGTAATAAAACTATAGTTTACCATAATTATTTTCTAAAGCATGCTGATGAGAAAAGTTTGATATCTCAACAAGAGATGCTGCACCACATTTTGGGTGTCTATCACTGCAGTGAGAGGTAATAAAAGGAGAGCGCATGAATAGAACTTGCAGAAGGCCCAGTGTCTCTAGGCAGGGCTGGGAAAAACCCCAGTTTCACTCCTAGTCACCTTTCTCATACTGGTCAATCACTTTTTGCTATCTCTGCTGGTAAGGGTTGCAGTGTTGCTGGGACTTAACCACAGTATATTGTTGGGTGTGTGAAAGAAAGAAGATTTTTTGAAACATCATCTTTTCTGAAACAAGAGAATATTTGCATGGACAGGCAGAGGCCCCCAAACCCTGGGCGGCCCCCGTGTGGAATCACGACTCAAGACAATGTGCTATGAATGGGGTAATTGTGCCCCTGAAAGACCAGGTGCGCAGCCTGGGAGTCATTTTGGACTCACGGCTGTCCATGGAGGTGCAGGTTAACTCTGTGTCCAGGGCAGCTGTCTACCAGCTCCACCTGGTACGCAGGCTAAGATCCTACCTGCCCGCGAACTGTCTCGCCAGAGTGGTGCATGCTCTAGTTATCTCACGCTTGGACTACTGCAATGCGCTCTATGTGGGGCTACCTTTGAAGGTGACCCGGAAACTGCAATTAATCCAGAATGCGGCAGCTAGACTGGTGACTGAGAGTGGCCGCCGGGACCACATAACACCGGTTCTGAGAAATCTGCATTGGCTCCCAGTACGTTTCCGAGCATGATTCAAAGTGTTGGTGCTGACCTTTAAAGCCCTAAATGGCCTCGGTCCTGTATACCTGAAGGAGCGTCTCCACCCCCATCGTTCAGCCCGGACACTGAGATCCAGCGCTGAGGGCCTTCTGGCGGTTCCCTCATTGCGAGAAGTGAGGCTACAGGGAACCAGACAGAGGGCCTTCTCAGTAGTGGCGCCCGCCCTGTGGAACGCCCTCCCATCAGATGTCAAAGAGATAAATAATTACCTGACATTCAGAAGACATCTTAAGGCAGCCCTGTTCAGGGAAGTTTTTAATATGTAATGCTGTACTGTTTTTAACACTGATTGGGAGCCGCCCAGAGTGGCTGGGGAAACTCAGCCAGATGGGCGGGGTATAAATAATAAATTATTATTATTATTATTATTATTATTATTATTATTATTATTATTGGATTAAAATTGGCCACCACTTTATTATGCTTCAGATGCGGGTAGACCTTGGCTCAGGCACTGGGCGTTTTTCCCTCCCAGTCCCCAGCCGGGGATCTGGGGAACATCAGGGTTATCCAATGTGTGAGGGGGATGGGCTGGCTCTGGAGAACATATGTTCATGCAGAGAGAGCCTGCCCCCATTACACCACCATCACAGGGGAGAGCAATGACAACCTCTAGGTGTACGGCCAAAGCCTCCCCACAAACAACCCCTTTAACTGGGAACCCTGGTATCGCCACTGCAAAGAGAAGGGAGGGCATGGGTCACCGCTACACGCCCACCCCCATTTAGGGAAGACAGACTAAAGGATTCTGCCCAAGGCCTGATACTGCCAAAGTTGTGACGTTTTGATACGGGAAAGGCAAACCTGCCAATGCAGGAGAATTCCTTTCTGGCCCTTCAACAGCGACCTTGACGTAGCAGCGCTCGCGTACCTGTGGAGAAAAGGTTAAGCTGGAAAATAAGTCTTAACTGAAGGTGGGTAGGGTGGGAGAAGCTCTGGAGCCAACTGATGATTCCCAGGTAAGATCCTTCCCCTATTGTGACGGAGCCTCAAGAACATCTTATAGGACACTTATGAAAGCCTATGAGATGGCTATGAAAGCTGCTAAGAAATCTTACTTTGCAGCTTCCATTGCATCCGCTAGCTCTCACCCGGCACGACTTTTTAGAATAATTAGGTCAATAACGTCCTTAGGAGGACAACCAAATTTAAGCACAAATTCGACCCACAGCTGTGAGGCATTCACGAGCTTTTTTGCGGAGAAGGTCCTGTTGCTCCGCCGTGACCTCCCTGCCAATTTAGATACAGTGACTGAACTGGAGGCCCCTTGACTGACTTCAGGTCCAGTGTTGGACCATTTCGATCGGATACTCCCTACTGATGTGGATAGATTCCTCCAAGTTGGTAGGCCCACCACCTGCCTCCTTGATCTGTGCCCGTCTTGGCTGATTAGGGAGTGTCCAGATGTTGCGCGGACCCCCCTGGTTGAAATTATCAATTTGTCCCTTGACACGGGGACATTCCCAGGGGAACTGAAGGAAGCAGTGGTGTGTCCACTCTTAAAGAAAACTTCATTAGATCCCTTAGACCTATCCAATTACCGCCCAGTTTCAAATCTTCCATTGTAACTGAGGTAATTGAGAGAATGGTTGCTGAACAGCTTAGTAGGTTTCTGGAGGAAACATCGGCATTAGATCCATTTCAGTCCGGTTTCTGTCCTGGTTTTGGGACAGAGACGGCTCTGGTTGCCCTAACAGATGATCTCCGTAGACAACTGGATCGAGGCGGGTCATGACTGCTGATCCTTTTAGATTTGTCAGCAGCCTTTGACATGGTCGATCATGATCTTCTGGACCACCGCCTCGCAGACGTGGTGGATACAGGGCATAGCCCGTAACTGGTTGTGCTCTTTTATCTCTGGTCGGGGACAGAGGGTGGCACTAGGGAGGGAAATGTCGCCACTCCACTCCTTGGTGTGTGGAGTGCCGCAGGGTGCAATTCTCTCCCTGATGCTTTTTAACATCTTTATGCGCCCCCTTGCCCAGATTATCCGGAGCTTTGGGCTGGGCTGTCACCAATATGCTGATGACACTCAGCTCTATCTGCTGATGGATGGCCACACCAACTCTGTTGAATGGTTTCTTTAAATGTAAAGGTTCATCATTGTTCCACTCCATGTGTATGTCTTTAAGGGGCCAGAGCAAGGGCCAGAGCAAGATAACGAGACCCAGCTTTACAGCTGTGAAACATAGCAGGTGCTGCTGAGTTGTATTTGATTAAGGCGTGTCAGCATTTGGGTAGAGTATATAAGGAGCAGCACCTAGCTCTCCCATTACCCTGGGGGATGGGTTGGTGGTTGGGTCATGTTGGTTTGTTGATGTATTTAGTGTAAATGGAGTTTTTGTTTTTCTTATTAAAACCTTCTTTAAGTTATTTTTGAGTCCTTTCTTTTTAATGCATGGTCTCCCCAGCAAGCTCTCTGCAGCGTTACTATACTGCAAAAAGCCAACAAACTTGGCCCCTTACACACTCACCAGATGCTTGGAAGCTGTGGCTGGATGGTTTCATGGGAGCCGATGGAAACTAAATCCTTTGAAGACAGAGGTCCTATGGCTAGGTCGGGATGGCATGGGGATGAGGGACCAACTCCCTTCTCTTGCGGGGGCCCAATTAGTGCTATTGCCTTCCGTTAAGAGTTTGGGTGTAATCCTTGACGCCTCCCTTTCCATGGAGGCGCAAGTTACAGCAACAGCCAAGGCAACATTTTCCACCTTCGCTGCATCAAGCAGTTGGTCCCTTACCTTTCCCGCCCCGACCTGGCCACAGTGATCCATGCGACGGTCACCTCCAGGCTTGACTACTGTAATTCGCTCTACGCGGGGCTGCCCTTGAAGCTGTCCCAGAAACACCAGCGGGTACAGAATGCTGCAGCGAGGCTCCTCATGGGGTCTCTGCCATGGGAGCATATTCACCCAGTGCTTTTCAAGCTGCACTGGCTCCCGGTGGAGTACAGGGTCAGATTTAAGGTGCTGCTTTTGACATTTAAAGCCCTTCACGGCCTAGGACCCTCGTACCTACGGGACCGCCTCTCCTGGTATGCCCCACGGAGAGCCTCAAGGTCCATAAATAAGAACACCCCAGTGGTCCCAGGCCCTAAGGAAGTTAGATTGGCTTCAGCCAGAGCCAGGGCCTTTTCAACTCTGGCTCCGGCCTGGTGGAATGCTCTGCCTCATGAGACCAGGGCCCTGCAGGATCTGATTTCTTTCCGCAGGGCCTGTAAGGCAGAGTTGTTCCGCCTGGCCTTTGGCTTGGAGCCAATTTGATTCCCTCCCTCCCTCTCTTTCTTTTTTCTTTTCCTTCTCCTCCTGCGATGAGGCTACATTTTAATATTTTAATGTTCCATTATTTTAATGTTGTATTTTATTTTTGTTTTTAAGTTGTAATCATTCATCTTGTTTTTATTATTGCTTGTAAGCCGCTCTGAGCCCAGCCTTGGCTGGGGAGGGTGGGGTATAAATAAATTATTATTATTATTATTATTATTATGTGAGCAGGGTGGTCCCTCCCCCTATCTGACCTGATCACCTTGGCAACGCCTCCCCAGGCGGGATTGGGCAGCTGGCTGAGGTAGGCGGAGACCTCCAGGTATCCCACCTGGGGCAGGCGAAGCCAAACCTGTGCTAATGGTGCCACATAGGGTCTAGCGGGCTGCGCGCAACCATGAAAAGGGCGCCCCCCATTTAATGTGGGGAGCAGTCATTCTGAACAGGCTTCTGGAAAAGGCATTGCTTGGCCAAACAGGGATCTCAGATCCAAGGATCTGATTCAATTTCTACCAGTTGCTGAAAGGGCTGTCATTGCTGGAGAGTGGAAGATGTTGAAGGATGCTTCTTTGGACAGATGGTATGGGAGTGTGTGGCAGCTTGCACGGATGGAGAACTAGAAGCACTGAGAGAACACATGAACATAAGAATAACCTGCTGCCAGTGGCCCATCTAGTCCAGCCTCCTGTTCTCCCAGTGGCCAACCAGATGCTTGTGGGAAGCCTGCAAGTTGGACATGAGTGCAGCAGCACTCTGCTTCATCTGTGACTCCCAACAACTAGCATTCAGAAGCATTACTGCATCAGACTTCAGAGGCAGAGCATAGCCATGACAGTTGCTAGCTGTTGATAGTCATGTCTTCCATGATTTTTTTCTAACCCTCTTTTAAAGCCATCCAAGTTGGCAGCCATCATTGCCTGTTGTGGGAGTGAGTTCCATAGTTTATGTGCTACATGAAAAGCCACCTTTATCTGTTCTGAATCTTCCAACGTTTAGCTTCCTTGGATGCCCACGAGTTTTCTAGCATCACATGAGAGGGAGTGAAACTTTTCTTTAGTCACATTCTTCATGCCATACATAATTTCATACCCTTTGATCATGTCACCTCTTGCTCTCCTAGAGGAGGCCACAGTAAGGAGGGCTCTTTCTTTGCCTTGTGGTTTGACTTTATTTACCATACAAGACAAATCTCCACCTTGAGGTTGCGGATACTATGGTCTTTGTATTCCTTTGCCTCAGAGCTTCCTTCACATTTACTTGGACTCCCTTGTCATTTGCTCAGCACAGCTAGCAGACAATAGTCTTAAGGTTATTTTGGGCAATAGTGCTGTCTTGGAAGATAGTTAGCTTGGTAACAGTTTACTTTTTCTCCTCCTCCATTTTGATTTTTGTTGTTGTTTGCATTTTTTATTATTATTGTATGAAATAAATAAATAACCCCAGGTCAGGTTGGAAGAATATCACAGTAGGAAACAAGATGCACTATCTCTAACCTTGTAAAATTAAAACCACAAAAGCAACCGCTAACAAAATCAACACAACAGCACCACAGAGCAACAACGATGGAGGAAGGAAAACACATTCTCCTCTAAAGGCCATCTAAGTTAATAAATGCAAGTCTTCCCCTTCAGTTTAAGTGGTAGCCAGAAACAGGTTGTCTAATAGTAATAGTAAGTTATTATTTGTACCCCACCCATCTGGCTGGGTTTCCCCAGCCACTCTGTTGTTGTTTTTAATAAATTTTTTATTGATTTTACAACTTTTTTATAAACAATACACACAAATAAAAAGACAAAACAAACATGTATAAGTTCATCTCCTTTTTTTCATAAACTTCTTTTCATTGACTCCCCCAAACCTCCCCTTTCTACATCCCAATTCCAAAAAAAAATTCAGCAAGTCCTAAATTAAATTTTTAACAAATTTAGTTCCTTATTTGTTCTTTTCATTTACTTAGTCTTTTGTCACTGTAATCTCCTTTTCAAGAACCTCAACATTTTAGCATTCATTAATTTTGTAATATTTCCTAAGATAAGTTTTAAATTTCTTCCAATCTTCGTCCGCCGTCTCTTTCCCCTGTTCACGCATTCTGTCAGTCATTTCAGCCAATGTCATATAGTCTATTACCTTCATCTGCCATTCTTCCAAGGTGGGTAGATCTTGAGTCTTCCAATGTTTGGCGACGAGTATTCTTGCTTCTGTAGTAGCATACATTAAAAAGTTTCTATCTTTCTTCGACACCAATTGGTTACTAATGCCCAAGAGAAAGGCCTCTGGTTTCTTAGGGAAAGTGCATTTTAGCACCTTTTTCATTTCATTATATATCATTTCCCAGAAAGCCTTAATCTTCGGGCACGTCCACCAAAGGTGGTAGAAAGTACCTTCAGTTTCTTTACACTTCCAACACTTATTATCTGGCACATGATAGATTTTTGCTAGCTTGACTGGGGTCATGTACCACCTGTAAATCATTTTCATAATGTTTTCCTTTAAGGCATTACATGCCGTAAATTTTATACCAGTGTTCCATAACCATTCCCAGTCAGCAAACATAATATTATGACCAATATCCTGTGCCCACTTAATCATGGCTGATTTGACTGTTTCGTCTTGTGTATTCCACTTAAGCAACAAGTTGTACATTCTTGACAAATTCTTAACATTGGGTTTTAACAGTTCAGTTTCTAATTTTGATTTCTCCACCTGGAAGCCAATTTTCCTGTCTTGTTTGTATACCTCCATTATTTGAAAATAATGGAGCCAATCTCGTACTTTTGTTTTTAATTTCTCATGACTCTGTAGTTTCAATTTATCTCCATCTTGTTCCAAAATTTCCCAATACTTTGGCCATTTGACCTCCATATTGAGTTTTTTCACCGCTTTAGCTTCCAAAGGTGACAACCATCTAGGGGTTTTGTTTTCCAGCAAGTCCTTATATCTAGTCCAAACATTATATAATGCTTTTCTAACAATATGATTTTTAAAGGCCCTATGCACTTTAACTTTGTCATACCACAGATATGCATGCCATTCAAATGCATTATTAAAACCTTCCAAGTCCAAGATATCTGTATTCTCGAGGAGCATCCACTCTTTCATCCAGCAGAACGCTGCTGCTTCATAGTACAATTTTAAGTCCGGCAGGGCAAATCCCCCTCTTTCCTTAGCATCCGTTAGTATTTTAAATTTTATTCTGGGCTTTTTGCCCTGCCAAACAAATTTTGAAATATCTTTCTGCCACCTCTTGAAATAGTCCATCTTGTCAATAATTTGCAATGTTTGAAATAAAAATAACATTCTAGGCAATACATTCATTTTTATAACTGCAATTCGGCCCAACATTGAAAGCTTCAAATTTGACCAAATGTCCAAATCCTTTTTAAGCTCCAACCAACATTTCTCATAATTATCCTTAAATAAATTCAAATTCTTTGATGTCATGTAAACCCCTAAGTATTTCACCTTCTTAACCACCCTCAAACCTGTTTCAGTTTGGAACTTCTCCTTTTCCATGTCTGATAAATTTTTTCCCCAAAACCTTGGTCTTTTGTTTGTTCAACTTGAACCCAGCCACTTGACCAAATTCTTGAATTATGTCTAGCACCCTTTTTGTACTAGCTTCTGGCTCTTGTAATGTAAGTACTAAGTCATCTGCAAATGCCCTTAACTTGTACTGATTCTTCCCCAGCAACTCTGGGCAGCTTCCAACAAAGATTAAAAATGCGTTAAAATGTCACACATTAAAAACTTCCCTGAACAGGGCTGCCTTCAGATGTCTTCTAAATGTCAGGTAGTTGTTTATCTTTTGGACATCTGATGGGAGGGCGTTCTACAGGGTGGGCGCCACTACCGAGAAGGCCCTCTGCCTGGTTCCCTGTAGCTTAGCTTCTCGCAGTGAGAGAACCGCTAGAAGGCCCTCGGCACTGGACCTCAGTGTCTGGGCTGAACGATGGGGGTGGTGATGTTCCTTCAGGTTTACTGGGCCGAGGCCGTTTAGGGCTTTAAAGGTCAACACCAACACTTTGAATTGTGTTCATTTTAGATGTGGAATCATCAAATGAATGGGTTGCTTTTTTCCCCTTGCATGCCCCTTTCTCAAAAAAACCCCTCAAAAGTCTTTCCTCCAAGTATCCTTCCCTAATTGAAAACTCCTCAAGTTCACAGAACATCTGTATTGGGTTTGTTTTGTTCAGTGTGTTCCAGTAATGACAGCCTCAAAGTGGGGCATCTGTTGGGATTAATGAGTAGCTGTTGTTAATAGCCCTCTGTTGTACATTGGGCCATCAACTCCTCCAAACCCCTCATTAATCCCCAGGAACCAGCTTGATCTTGATCATTACTGCTTGAAAATGAATACTTCCAGGGACCTCAGAAGGTTCCCTTTCATTTATATTCTATCCAAATCCATTCGGAAGAGTCAGCCCTTCATCAGAAGACAGAGAAGCTGGAGTCTTAGAGATATGGAAGGGGAAAAGTCACATTATATCTAAATAAATACAAAGACTCTTGAAGCGTTATGAGACACCCCCCCCCCCAAGTTTGGTGTGTTGGTTTTTGGTGGGGGGGGGTGGACTTAATGAGCATCTTGCTTTGTAAACAGATACAAATTGCTTAAAGGGCTTCAGACCTCACTGACTCAAGCTCAGTGCAAGGAGCATTTGACGCTAACCAAACACACTTGGAGGGAACGGATTGTCTGGACCCATTTCAGTCTAGATTCAGGGCTGGTTTTCGAACCGTATTGGCCATGGTTACTCTGATGAATCACCTTTATTGGCAGAAGGACAGGGAAGGAGAAGCCCATTCTCTCTTGCTCTGACTCCCAGTTGCCTTTACTTATTTAGAATTGTTATACTCTAACCTTCGCTTGAAAATCCTTGGGCAGAAAATGTATAAGCATTTGTTCAAATGAAAATAAAACAAAATAAAGAGAAATCATATAAATCATAATAAACAGAACAGTGAAAAGAAGAAATAATGTTGCATCAGTATACAGTGGTACCTCAGGTTAAGTACTTAATTCGTTCCGGAGGTCCATTCTTAACCTGAAACTGTTCTTAACCTGAAGCACCACTTTAGCTAATGGGGCCTCCTGCTGCCACCGCATTGCCAGAGCCCAATTTCTGTTCTTATCCTGAAACAAAGTTCTTAACCTAAAGCACCTTGGTTCTCGAACGGCTTACTTGTCAAACAAGCACCACAAACCCAGAAGTAAGTGTTCCGATTTACGAAAGTTTTTTGGAAGCCAAATGTCAGGCGTGACTTCTGCTTGAGTTCAGGAAGCTCCTGCAGCCGATTGGAAGCCACATCTTCATTTTTGAATGATTTCAGGAGTTGAATGAACTCATAAAATGGATTAAGTTCAAGAACCAAGGTACCACTGTATTTCCTCCTACCTGTTAATATTACTTGGTTCCTTTGTAACTTTTTGCCACTTGACCAAGCTGCTGGCAATCTGCTCTGTATTGTCATTTTATTGTTCTTTTTTTTGCCGGGGCGGGAGAAGGTTACATCATTTTATTATTGCATATGAAATATTTTAGTTAAATAATTAAATGACACAGAGCTTCATCTGATATTAGGCTATCAATTACTAAGAAAACATTCCTGGACATTTTTTTCTCATTTTAATGGTAAATGTCTTCTTTCTTCTTCTTTTTTTGTATTTTTCGGTGGAAAGTTAAGCCAAAAATATGTCATCTAAACAAGGCAGCAAATGGATATTGTAATTTTTTGGTGCAGTGCTGATCATGGCAGTCAAATTGCTAGGTGCTGGGGGGTGGGGAGTCTGAAAAACAAAATCTGGCTGGTGAAATGTTCACGTGCTGCAGACTGCACATTCTGGAAATTAACAGCAGTTATGAGAGCAAATAACTTCAGAAATCTCAACGCCCAAATTGATCCGTTTTGGAAAGTTGCATTGTTTTTATTTTATTTTTATAAGATATTTATTAAAGTTTCACAAATTATATAGACAAGCACAATAATACAAACACACACACACAAAAAAACCAAGTATAATTTCAAACCCTTATTTTCTTATAACTTACTTCTCCGACCTCCTCATACCTCCCCTTTCTGCATTCCAATTTCACATTTTAATTCAGCAAATCCTCACCCTTAATTTTCTCTAATTTTTAACCTTTCTTTTCTTTTAACTTAATCCTTACAGCTGTAATCTATTTAATTTCTAAAACCACATCATTCTATCATTCATTAATTTTACAATGTTTCTTAAGATTGTTCTTGAATTTCTTCCAATCTTCTTCCGCCGTCTCTTTTCCCTGGTTTCGGATTCTGCCAGTCATTTCTGCCAGTCCCATATAGTCTATCACCTTCATCTGCCACTCTTCAGAAAGTTGCATTGTTTTTAACCTGATGGCTGTAAAGAAGGGCCATAACTCAGAGGCAGAGCATGCAGAAGGTCTTGGGTTTGATCCCCAGAATCCCTAGGTAGGACTGAGAAAGATTTCTGACTGGAGAGCCACTTCCAGTCAATGCAGACATTACTGAACTATGTGCACCCATAGACTGATGGAGAATATTCTTGTGCTGGATGAATCGGATCCCACTTAGAGTTTTTCTTAAAATTTCTGGGGGATCCTCACCAGACCAAACATCTGAGGAATTTTAGGGGAAGCCAAAGGGTCTTCAGAAGAATTAGGGAAATGTCTTGGGTTAGGTGGTGCGGTCACACACATCTTTAGCCTTTAGCAGGCTTTTGTAGAAAGATAGCCAGACACTCACTCCTACAGGAGGCACAAGTCTATTGCTTTCATGCTGCATTTTTGCATACCACTTAAAGATTTTGAAAGATTATGCAAAATACATTCTTATGGAACCTCCACGTGCAGGTGCAGGGTAGCACTGTATATCAGATCCCGAGAGAAAACCAGAATGGTTTGCCACCACCTTCATGAATGAATTGCAATCTTCTAGAGCAGTAGTGGAGATTGCCTGTGACCCCTTAGATGTTCTTAGCCCAACTCCCACCAGCAATTGTTGCCCATAGTCAGGAATGATGGGAGCTGCAAGACAGGAACACACAGGTTCTTGATTTGGAGAGACTGTTTATTATAATGAAATGTATGCTGGATTGCATGAACCTTGACTTGATTCAGCAAAGCAGCTCTTACCTTGTCCTCTATCCATTCAAACTCACATTCACCGTGCAATGCTTTGGTCTTCTGAATCAGCCTTCGCTCTCTGCTTCCAGGGAGGGGAATTCAGCTCAACTGCTTGGATATGACAAAGTCTCATATGTACATTTCCGAAATGTATTTTCCTTCTCATTTCCACCTGCCCCTCTGCCTGAAAACCCTCCCTCCTTTCCCCATGCACGGTATATAATGGAATCGCCACTGCCAAACCCTTCAGTCCACTGGAGTGAAAACCATTCATTTGCTGTCTCAATTTTTTAAGATGCCAGACTCAGAGTGCGAGAATATTCTCCATGGACGTAATGGGACATTTAGCAATTCATTCATTTTCTACACATGCTACTTATTTAGACGCTCAGCGGTTGGCAGCTTTGATGTGGAGTGGTAGAAATTATAAAGACATTATGTACCATAAAAATATAAATGAAGGAAAACACACGGCCTATTTTATATCAGGGTAAATTGACTAGTGTCAGATGCGGGATATTTTCTTTTATAAATTATAATAATTGTCAGAGGAAGGTGGTCTCTTGGGTTGAAACACTACCTGGCTGTAATGAAATTGCACAGATTCTGTTTTCTCTCTCTTTTTTAAAAAATAATAATAATAAAAAAGGAGTTTTTGGGAACATTGTACATATTTCTCCACCAGTGTTTCTTGGGTGTATCAAAGGCTGTTTTATGCTTCTTCTTCTTCTACTACTCCAAATTATTATTATTATTATTATTATTATTATTATTATTATTACTTATATATCCCACTTTTCCTACACAGAGCTCAAGGTGATATCCAAGGTTTTCCCCCTCCCCGTTTTTATCCTCACAACACCCCTGTGAGGTATGCTAAGCTAAGAAATCCATTTGACTGATCCGAGCTTCATAGCTGAATGGGAATTTAAACTCTGGTCTCCCAGGTCCTGGTCTATCACCACTACACCACACTGACTCTCTCCCATCACTTTTGAATAGTGAAACACAATAGAAACACATCTTCTGATGGTCCAGAGATCCCACTGTGTCCACGGAGGGAGCATCTTCCCCCAACGAGTCTTTGGAATGAGATCTTCCCTGGGAGAAAAGCAACCCAAGGATCTCGGAGCTTGGCCACAGATCTGTGAAAGCAGCATCCCAGCTCACCTCCCCGATGCTTCACCAACTCATGGCAGAAGTGAACGTAGGAAAATGCTTTATACTGAACCAGTCTATGTGTCTGTCCAGCTCAGTTTGCTTACACTGGCTGGCAGCAGCTTGCTAGAACCTCTGGCAGGAGGCATTCCCAGGTTGGAGACTGAATGTGGGTCTATCTCCAAACACAGGAATATAGGTAGCTGCCCTATTAGAGCCAATCAGTGTTACTTGTACTGACTGGAAGTGGATCTCAGGGTTTCAGGCGGATTTTTGCTACAGCAGACTAGCATGGCTACCCATCTGGAATGAGGAAGAGGGCTGTAATGGGTCTATGAGTTAAGAATGCACCTAGAGAGGTTTCATGAGTTTTTATCCTGGCTGATGGAAGCAGATTGTCAATAAAGCAGCAGCCAACCTATTCTGGTGAGCGAATGGCCTGAAAAAGAAATTTCAAACACCCACCCTTCCCTCTGGCTCCTGCTATGGTTGTCTAGAGTTGCAGCTTAGGGGTTCACCATCATATAATATACTTCAGTGCCTGAGACAGGAAATACACATGGAACCCTCTCCCACTAAGAAGCATGAGGAGCAATCCATTGCTTTCTTCCATACCTGTCTTCTGTTACTTTCTGGACGCTTCTACAGGAGATGTTCCAGTTACAGAATTTTCTTATTAACTTCATATTGCAATAAGAATTGTTGAGTTGGAAGGGATTCCAAAGGACATCTAGTCCAGTGCACTGCAATGCAGGAATTGCGGCTAAAGAATCCCTGACAGAAGGGCATCTAAATGCCATGCAAAGAACTCCAATGAAGGTGAGTCCACCACCTTCTGAAGTAATCTTCAGATCTGCCTTGCAAAGGCCTACTGTTCCAATTTCCAATCATCCCCAGGCAGATGCCTCTGAAAAACAAACAGAGGAAGTCCTCTTTCACCTCTGGCCTGCTGCTCTTCATCACATCCAAAAATCCATGAGTGGAAACGGCTACCTATCTACAGCTTTGCTAGTCTCCATTGCAGACTAAATCATTTGCAAATCCTGCCCAATTCTTTATCCCTGTGAGAAGCAAGCAAAAGGCCAAATGGACCATTAACCCAACCAAGTACAACTGTATGCGCCATTGTTTAATGCACCCATGCACCCCGTCAAACAGAACTCAAAGCGATTCCATTTCGGCTATAGCCAGCCATTTAAAAATGGCACTCGTCACTTAATTATAATCAAATCCCTCTGCAGAGGAGGTGTATCTCCTCACCTCTCAATTTTCCAGGGTGTTCAGAACAGTGCCACAAGTAAGAAAAGGAAAAACTGATTTACCTGGGATTAGTGTGGGAGAAGGCTAATTGCTCTTTCACCTTATTTTTGCTGTCATTCCTTCGGGGATTAAGCTAAACCTCCGAGTATGTTTCATCAGGGTAGCATGGGGATTATATTTAGTCTCTCTGTCTATCATCCAGACACTTCCTGTAATGTTGACTAGGATTTTATAAGCCTTACAATTCATCATGCAAGTCCTTTTTAGTCAAATTTGGTATATTATTCCAGTTACCCAAAGCAGATGCTCTTGGCTCTAATAGAATTAAGTAGGAGATGATGCTCAGTGCCTCCAGTGGGAACAGCAGAATATTTTTCTGGATTCCATCCATCTCTTTCCCTCCCCCCCTCCACTGAAACACACCCCTCCAGGTCTCTCTTGCCTTTGAATGTAAGCGGGTGGAGTCCCCATTTGTGACACTAGAGTCTTCTGATTCATCTAGGGGGAATTATATACAACCAACAGAAATAGATTCTATTTGCTTATCTCTCCCACTTTTTAACTCGCTTGTGTGGACAGTTGCATGTCTGAATTCTTCCTCCTTCAGAAAACTTCTACAAAAATAGCATGGCAGGGAGAAGGCTATGGAAAGAGCTTATTGGGTTTGGTTACTTTCTGACAGCAAAAGCTACTTGACAGTGGAACAGTCTCCCTTGGAAGGTGGTAGGCTCCTCCTTCATTGGAAAACCTCCTTCACTGGAGGAATTTAAGCAGAGGTTGGATGCCTCAGCTGAGATTCCTGCATTAGAGGGGGCTGGACCAACTCGGGGTCCCTTCCAACTTTACAATACTATGATTATGTGAAATGGCAATTTTGGGTTTCTGTGGATTGCCATTTTGCAGGGAGAACAGCAGGGCAAATGAATGGATGGATGGATGTTCTCAGTCATGGACCTGGAAAGCCCAGACATGCTCCTAGAAATATGGAGCAAAAATAAATATGGATGAGACCCAAGCTGCTGCTGTACAGATGTTTTGGACTCCCATTAGCACCAGTGAACTGTTTTGTTCTGTTCTGGGAACTGTAATGCAAAACATCTAGAGAGCACCAGCTTGGGGAAGTCTGTTCTGAGCCCCACTGACATTAATGCACAGCTCCACTTTGGGGCTTAATCCCATTCATCATAACGGGATGTTAGAGGTATACCCAACTTTCTTGCAGTCAGATCCGAGATTGCCAACTGTAATTATCTGCTCCAGCACCGCCACCAACCCGGTACCCTTCACTTCCTAGCCTACAGAAATATTTTATAGGCTCCCCCCCTCTCTCTAATTAAACATTTTTGAGCAACGAGTCATTATAGAAGTGATTTATGGCGCTGGCTCGATTGCCAATCTTTGCAGTGTATTTTTCGTATTACTTAATTGTTTTAGTAGCGCTTCAGCCATTACTTTCTTAGCTCAGAAAACAGGAAACAGGAGCCTTCTATTACAGATGTTTGGCTAATTAGCTCAGAGGCTGTCTAATGGGGGCTATTAAAAATGCAAATTAGGAGTGATCAAACAGAGGGAAGTTTTGTTCTGACAGTATATACTAATATGTTTCAGCAAGGAAAAAAAAGTGGGAGGGGGTATAATATCTGCGACAGGCTTTGAGCCTCCATTATAATAATTGGGGAGATCACAGTGGTGACTACTATAAAGCAGTTGATGTTGATAACATACAACTTGAAAGTTATCTCTGGTGGGGGTTCTTTGACTTATCAGAAAACCTGGGGGCAGAATGGTCCATGGGTGCTAACTTTTCCAAATGTAGACCTCCTTATCTGACATTGAAGCTGACCTTTGGAAAGGGGGAGAAAGTCGATTCAGCTTTGTGGATGCTCCTGCTGGGAAAGTTCTTCCAAAATTGCCTTGATCTGTTTTTCAGTAAACAAACAATACCTAGAGATCAGCAATGCAATCCATTGCTTGGAGCTTCTCCAGCCATGGGACATTCTGAAAATGGGGAAGTCTTGGATCACCCCATAATTCATCAAGTTCCCTTCCTTTCCCTCCCATCAGCAGAACTCTTGGGGAAAGCTCAGAGTACTTCCAGGAGTTCTCTGAGAAAGTCTGGAAGGATGACCTCAACTGTGCATCCTTCAGGGAAATGGTGTTCCCATTGCCTGATAAAGCAGTTACTGGGGAAACAATTTCCAAGAACCCAAGGTAACAACTGATGTCCTTCATTGACAGTGCCTTCCTACTGAACACACGGAGGTCAAGGTGTGAAGGAAATGCACAAAACTCAACAGCCCTTCTATGGATACCATTAACAAGCACCAGAACACGGCTTCAGATCTGAATGGGCATTCTGCAAAATAGCTGCATTGACCATAGCTCAGTCAATAGAGCATGAGGCTCTTAATCTTAGGATCTTTGGGCAAAGGATTCCTGCATTGCAGAGGGTTGGACTAAATGATTGCGTGGCAAGACCTTCAAGCCAACCCCGCATTAGCATAAAGAAATTCACACAGACACAGAACTTTTGTTTAAGGTTATTGGGCAAATTTTTTGGCCACAACTTTATTGATTACAGGAAATGAAAGCGGTACAGTGGTACCTCGGGATGCAAACGGGATCCATTCCGGAGCCCCGTTCGTGTCCTGAAGCGAATGTAACAAGCGACGGCGCATCTGCGCGTGCGCGGGTCATGCCACTTCTGTGCATGCGTGTGACATCATTTTGAGCGTCTGCGCATGAGCGAGCGGCGAAACCCGGAAGTAACGCATTCTGTTCCTTCTGGGTTGCCGAGGAGCGCAACTCGAACGTGCTCAACCCGAAGCACATTCAACCCGAGGTATGACTGTATTGGCTTAGGCATTGGCAAAGACTATATCTGACTCCTGCCCCCTTTGCAGGAAGTCTGTAAGGGTAAACCACCCAAAGGGAAACTGCTTCGGGGGGACCCACCTGCATCTCCCCTCATGTTCCCAGAGGCCTGGGATGGCCCTCACCCTTCAAGCGGACTTCAGACAGGATCCAGGCCCCAGATTCCTTTAACGGAATACCCTTGAAATGGAGGGGCAGGTGATGGCCGACCTCTCCTCCCACACTCAACAATAAGCCAGTGCCCAACCGCCAAACCTTACAAAGTTGTGACAGTTGCTAATAGGTAGGCAAAAACCAAGTGGCCCATGCCAATTCACCAGATGGAAAAAACTCCTACCCGGGCCCTGACCCAACACGGGCAACCAACCGAAGTCCAAAGCAAGGCCAAAGGACACTTAAATTAAAGGGAGGGTGGGCAGGTGTTTGGCAGCACGAAGCAGGTGCTTGACACACGTCGCACTGCCACTTTTATACATTCCCCCATGATAACCCATTCAAACTGATTGGGCAATAGCCCTGGGTGATCATGGTGCCACCCTGGCATGAGGGTGATGGCTCCACCCGTGCCAGGGTGGGGGGGGGACCATGTTGAAGGCTGCCCGCAACCAGGACCATCTATTAAGTTCATCCCACCTCCCATGGTTCTATATCCAACTCTACTATTATATGGTTCTATGACTGCATCCATCCTCCTTTAAACTCCAGAAATCCTACACTGTTGCGACTCGGCATGCTGCTCCAAAACAAGCTCCTTTAGTGTGTATCATGCTAGCTGACTTCACATTAGTGTTTTTTTTTTCCTCCTCCAGGCCCAATTATTATGCTAGAATAAAGGCAAATGTTTGAGAAGGCACCTTCAGTTTTAGTAAGTCTGAGATTCTCTCTCTGTTTGACCTCTGTCCTCGGCTCATTTCCTTTTTGTCTGTGCAGACTAAAACTCTTTCAGATCCGACATCTTCAGCGAGTGGTAAAATTCTGATCCGGATCTTTGCATCAAAGAGTCTGTCACTTTGCTCAGAGTCTAAAACAAAAGCCTGGTTGTGAATTGCTGCAACCTCTGGCAGCAAATCTGAACTCTGGTACAGCCCCAGTCATCCTATTAAACTTCAGCATTCATTGCATAATGAGAGGTTAACGGTATTGCTACATTGAAAGAAGAAACACACACACATGCTGTCTCAGAACCAGGAAATTCTGAACATATCGTCCTGGTCTCCCCGAACTCATTTTGCAGAAAGAACAGCACAAGCCTAATTCAGGTGTTATCTACAGGTAGAGATGTCAGACAATTCCATTTAAAATGGAAATTTCCAACGTTCGTTTATTCGTCCCATGTCTGAAATGGAAATCGACCCTGGAGAATACAAGTGAGGCTTGCTGTCGCTGTTGTTTTCAGTCTGCAAACGATATATCACTGATTACATAAGGACAGAAGAAGAGCCGTGCTGGATCAGGCCCATCCAAATCTAATAAATAGATAAATAATCCAACATTCTCTTTTTTACACAGTGGGCAACCAGATTCGTTGGACTGGTCATGTTGTGCCTGATTATCATCTTCCAAAGCAACTACAGTGGTACCTCGGGTTACATATGCTTCAGGTTACATACGCTTCAGGTTACAGACTCTGCTAACCCAGAAATAGTACCTCGAGTTAAGAACTTTGCTTCAGGATGAGAACAGAAATCATGCGGCGGCAGCGGGAGGCCCCATTAGCTAAAGTGGTACTTCAGGTTAAGAACAGTTTCAGGTTAAGAACGGACCTCTGGAACGAATTAAGTACGTAACCAGACATACCACTGTACTCTATTCCAAACTTTAAAATGGAAAGCCTAATGCTGGGGGTCAACAAAAAAGGTTTAAAGACTGTCTCAAGGAAAATAAAAAAAAAGTAGTATAAACACCAACAATTGGGAAACACTTGCCTGCGAGCGCTCCAACTGGAGAACAGCCTTTACCAAAGGTGCCATGGGTTTTGAAGACACTCGAACTCAGGATGCAAGGGAGAAACGTGCCAAGAGGAAGGCACACTTGGCAAATCCACACCGTGGTCCAGAACTGGCGTCCACAGTCACTTACGGACTCATTGTTTATGGAAGACAATCTTACTCGGCTACGAGTGTTTGCCGAAGAAGATGGAAACCCCACAAACAGGATTTGAACACAAGAGCGCTCTCTCCTTCTACAGTTTCCCAAAACTGGTACTCAGAAGCATTGCTGCTTCCATCCATGGATTAGGCTGATGGACCATCCAATCCACCATTCTGTTCTCACAGTGGCCATCCAGATGCCTCTGGGATTCAAGCAAGCAGGACCCCAGAAGCATGATTTTTTCCAACCAGAGGTATGTGGACAATGGACCATACAGACAAGAGAGAATTAATGGAGATGCAGGAAGCTTTTCCGTCTACATTCGCTGACAATATGGATGGGCCCTTGGTCAATAAAGGTGGGGCTGGGTCAAATCAGAACCTGCTCAGGTCAGTGAATGAAGTTTCCATGGTCAGGACTAGCCTCTCCTCAACTCTTCTTATGACCTTGCCTGCTCTCAATAAGTCTTCCAAACCATTCATCCCAAGAAAAGACATTTCTGAGATGGAGGGCAAGCTCTCGCTTCTACTCTCTTTTTTTGGGGGGGGGGAGGGGGGAATTCACTGCCCAATGATCTCCCTCCCCATTTGCACAGCTGAAAAATCGAAAGCGAGAAGAATATTATTGTTGAATGCTACCCCGCCGTTCTCTCTCAAATCTCTTCTAATTGCTTCTGGCTGGACGGGGAAAATCAAGTGTTACAAATGGAGAGAAATTTAACTCGGTTCCAATCATGATACGAAATTGAGTTTTACGTCCGGGAGTGAGTCACTGGAGCCTTGCAAAGATATTAAAATGAATCAATATGAGTGGAATAGGTGTGCGCACACACCCAACTGGGGCTCTCACTCTGGGGCGGCGGGGAGAGCAGACCCACAGGACAGTTCCCTCTCCCTCATGAAAAACCAAAGAAGATTTATCCAAATTAGTGACTTTGGTCTCTCTGATTATCAAGCTGCCATAAACAGGTGAGCTGTGTCTACATCTCTTGTTTTGCGTATTTTTCCTTAAAAAATAAATAAAATAAAAATAAACACTTGTAGGCTCTGATGCTCTGGCAATTTGTACAGTAAATTAGGTTTAATTTGCCCTGAATGCCACTGAGTTTCTCAAATAGTTCCAAGTGACATGAGGCACACGAATAAAATAGAGCCAAGGGGAAAGGGAGCAGGCGTTGCTTCTCCAGCTAGCCTGTAACCTTTCTCCCCAATTCGTTTGTCAGAACTAGGGATGAACGACACCAACCCAACTGAGAAATTCCTCTAGTCGCTGCAAAATGTGTTGTGCTTCCCTTCAAATTCATCAGAGGTTTATTATTATTATTATTATTATTATTATTATTATTATTATTACTGCCCAAACAGGAAGAAATCAACATGATTAGGCATGGGAGCTAAATGGAACTTCCAGATGCAGAAGCAGTATACAGGTGAAACTCGGAAAATTAGAATATCGTGGAAAAGTTCATTTATTTCAGTAATTCAACTTAAAAGGTGAAACTAATATATGAGATAGACTCATGACATGCAAAGCGAGATATGTCAAGCCTTTATTTGTTATAATTGTGATGATCATGGCGTACAGCTGATGAAAACCCCAAATTAACAATCTCAGAAAATTAGAATATTTTCATCAGCTGTATGCCATAATCATCACAATTAGAACAAATAAAGGCTTGACATATCTCGCTTTGCATGTCGTGAGTCTATCTCATATATTAGTTTCACCTTTTAAGTTGAATTAGTGAAATAAATGAACTTTTCCACGATATTCTAATTTTCTGAGTTTCACCTGTATCTGTCCAAGTATGAGATAGTGGTGAGGGAAGAAAAAGGAGAAGGTATTCACCTCTGCTTGTGAGCTTTGAGAGGAATCTTCATGGCAGCTGTGGGAACTTGAACTGATCTCAAAATACATACAGGTCTTCTCACAGTGACCTCTCCCACATCAAATGGGGGTGCCTCTTCCGTGGTCGCGCGCAGCCCCCCAGATCCCAGGGCAGTCCCTGGTAGTTGGCTTCATCCTCCCCAGGCTGGATACCTGGAGGTCTCCGCCTACCTCTGTCAATCGCCCAATCCCGCCTGTCCACGCAATACATTCAACAAATGTGCAACAAGGGTACACAAATTGTTGAGCTGAGTGCATGTATAGTCATTCACATGTAACTTTCAGCAAATGTACATTCTGTGTACCTACCAGTACTACTCAACTAAGGTGCACTCTGCCACACAAATATGTCCAGAGTCGTCATGCCCTTGCATCTGCTGTAATGTGTGAACAGGCTCCATAAAAACACAGGGAAAGTTGGGTTGCTGGATCAGGTGAAAGATCCATTGAGTCACATACCCATCCCATGGCAATCCAGCAAGCAGGACCTGAATGCAACAGGGTGGCCACGGGTTCAAGCTTTACTACACTGTTGAATTATCATGTTAGGAATTTAACACTGTTGTTTTAAATTTGGCCTTTAACTGATTCTGCATATTCTTATTTTATCTTGTTAACTCACATTGAGTCTTCTTTTTATAAAGCAACCAGCCAACACAAACTATTGTTCTCATTTGGCAAATTCGCTGCTATGTTATTGGACACACGGTGGTATATCCAAATAATTGATCGATGCCCATCAATTTATATCGGTTTACTCTGAGTCAGTGTTTCCCCCCCCCAAAAAAAAAATGTTTAGGGGTACTCTCATTTTGACTCAAGAAATTCACCATTCTATCATTCAAATAGGGAAAATAAATACAGTAAATGGAGAAAAGTATAAAGATTCACAAAATGTTTAGGGGTATGCGTACCCCTCTGTACCCCCAGAAAAAAGCACTGCTCTGAGGAGAATTAATGTTGCCTGCCACGCACATATTTTTTCTTCTTGTTGTTGACCTTTCTCTTCTTTCTGCACAGAATGATGAGAAACAAGTATCTGTCCTTTCCTTTCTTGGCACAAGTCTTATAGCCTCCCATCTCTAGATTCCTTTCTCCATCCCATCCCTTGTCTCAGGGAGAAAGGACCTTTCTCCCTAGTCATAATGAAATTATGTCACAAATATTTATATATTAGACCAGGGTAATCACAACAGTATGACAGATGACAGACACAACCCACCTCGTCATGTACACACCCATTGAAATAATGAGGGTACTAAGTCTCCACAAAAAAAGTACCACCCCTCAAGAACTATATATATATATATATATTTGCTTTCGTAGATTTTCACGGGTACAGGAATGCAGGTTTTGGTGTCTTCGGGTGTCTTCCCGTGTAAGAGTCGGGGTGTCTGTGCGACGTTTCGACGAGGTCTCACTCGTCATCTTCAGGCTGGTGCTTTCGGCTTCTTGTTACTGGAACAGAGCAGAGTCTGGTGTTTGAGTTCCTATAAATACTGTTGAGGGGTGTGGTGTATAGCCTCCAACGTTCTGGGCAGAGAGGAAGTTCCTAGATTAGTGTGCCTTTTCTTCTTTTGTTCCTTAATTACTTGAGGGATATCTTGGGTGATTTCATGAGTGATATTCTGAATATCACTGGGTGGGTCATTAAGTGTAGATTAGTTGCTAAAGCTTTCGTGTCTTGACCTCTTGAGCTTGTGAAGAGTTTTTCTGAGAAGATGGCTGTGCTGCATTTAGTTGTGCTCTGGCTTGGCTTCGTGTATAGGGGCGAGCTATGGTTTTGTGCCTTGTGCCAGCCAGATCTGTGTAGGGATTGCAGGGGGGTGCAGCATCCGGAGGTGCCACTATAGTTTGGTTACTGGATGGAGTTTGTAATATGTCTGTGGAGAGGGTCTGGGTTTGGGTCTGGTGTGGTTGATTGGTGACGGCGTTCTGTGTGCCTCTGGTTCTGGTGTCGGTTTTTGTGGGGAGGGCTAATTTCCAGATGTCTGGCAGGCGGGACGTGTCGTCACGCTTGTTCATGTTGTGAGGGTGTTTCTCTATCTCGATGGCTTCCATGATTATTCTCTTGTGGTGATGTTCCATGTTAAAGACCCTGCAAAGTCTGCCCAGCCACGTACATTGGACAAACAAACAGACGAATAAATGCACGTATCGCAGAACACAAGAATGCCGTCAAAAAAGAAGAAAAAACTTCCTCTCTTTTCCAACACATGAAAGAAACAGGACACGAAATTAATTTTGCAGATTCCAAATTGCTCTTTAACATGGAACATCACCACAAGAGAATAATCATGGAAGCCATCGAGATAGAGAAACACCCTCACAACATGAACAAGCGTGACGACACGTCCCGCCTGCCAGACATCTGGAAATTAGCCCTCCCCACAAAAACCGACACCAGAACCAGAGGCACACAGAACGCCGTCACCAATCAACCACACCAGACCCAAACCCAGACCCTCTCCACAGACATATTACAAACTCCATCCAGTAACCAAACTATAGTGGCACCTCCGGATGCTGCACCCCCCTGCAATCCCTACACAGATCTGGCTGGCACAAGGCACAAAACCATAGCTCGCCCCTATACACGAAGCCAAGCCAGAGCACAACTAAATGCAGCACAGCCATCTTCTCAGAAAAACTCTTCACAAGCTCAAGAGGTCAAGACACGAAAGCTTTAGCAACTAATCTACACTTAATGACCCACCCAGTGATATTCAGAATATCACTCATGAAATCACCCAAGATATCCCTCAAGTAATTAAGGAACAAAAGAAGAAAAGGCACACTAATCTAGGAACTTCCTCTCTGCCCAGAACGTTGGAGGCTATACACCACACCCCTCAACAGTATTTATAGGAACTCAAACACCAGACTCTGCTCTGTTCCAGTAACAAGAAGCCGAAAGCACCAGCCTGAAGATGACGAGTGAGACCTCGTCGAAACGTCGCACAGACACCCCGACTCTTACACGGGAAGACACCCGAAGACACCAAAACCTGCATATATATATATATATATATTTCAACATAACAAATTATAAAACCATATAATCACATACATTTCCCCCCTTCCCCCCTTCCATCCCTCCCCCCCACCAGAGACTTCCCTCAGCTCCTCTCTCTGATTTCTCTGCACATAATATTCTCTGCATGTTATAAAATTACCCATATCCTTGTGTTGTCTATCTATCACATTAGGTAAAGGTAAAGGGACCACTGACCATTAGGTCCAGTCATGGCTGACTCTGGGGCTGCGGTGCTCATCTCGCTTTACAGGCTGAGGGAGCCGGCGTACAGCTTCCGGGTCATGTGGCCTGCATGACTAAGCTGCTTCTGGTGAACCAGAGCAGCACACGGAAACACCGTTTACCTTCCCGCTGGAGCGGTACCTATTTATCTACTTGCACTTTGACATGCTTTCGAACTGCTAGGTTGGCAGGAGCAGGGACCGAGCAACAGGAGCTCACCCTGTCACGGGGATTCGAACCGCTAACCTTCTGATCGGCAAGCCCTAGGCTCTGTGGTTTAACCCACAGTGCCACCAACGTCCCTAACATCTATCATGTTATCAACCAATAAATTTGTGTATGTTTATTCAAAACCTGCCAAGGAGTCCAGTTCATTTTGTTGTCTTTTTAATTTGTAAAAAAGTTCCCATTCTTCCTTAAAGTCACAGATGTCCTTGTCCCACAGTTTGTATGTCAATTTAGCCAGTTCTGCATAGCTCATCATTTTTTCTTGCCACTGTTCTTTCATTGGGATTTCCGCATTCTTCCATCCTTGTGCTATCAAGACTCTTGCCGCTGTTGTTGCATACATAATCCCCTCAAGAACTTTTAAGAGGGCTGGTAAGGGAAATGTGGGGGCAGACAAGTTGACTGGGGAACACCACCCCTCTTCTTTTTTGGCTTATTGTTTCCTCGCCTCCCTACAATCACCAATAACCCACTATTAGACTTCAAGGACAAAAAAATAACTCCTACAGCCTTGAGATATCAGATCAAACCCGGTCTTTTTCACCCCTGCAGCAGTTTGGGGGAAAATGATTTCTCAGGACACCTGAAGTCTATAATTGCCAGCATCTCTCACACCCCTAGAGTAGCCCAGGCAGGTGGGATGTATGCTATGATTATACCTTTCCCCATTACCCCAAGGCCACCCCACCCTCGCCGGATTTCCACATAAGCCACTGTCGATAACTGTTGCCAACATGCACACTATTGGAATACACGGAGAAATGGGTAGCCCCTGCATCGAAATGCATTTTAAGAATGCTATTAATTATATATATATATATATATATATATATATATATATATATATATATATATATATATATACACACCACACCCCTCAACAGTATTTATAGGAACTCAAACACCAGACTCTGCTCTGTTCCAGTAACAAGAAGCCGAAAGCACCAGCCTGAAGATGACGAGTGAGACCTCGTCGAAACGTCGCACAGACACCCCGACTCTTACACGGGAAGACACCCGAAGACACCAAAACCTGCATTCCTGTACCCGTGAAAATCTACGAAAGCATATATATATATATATATATATATATATATATATATGCTTTCGTAGATTTTCACGGGTATAGGAATGCAGGTTTTGGTGTCTTCGGGTGTCTTCCCGTGTAAGAGTCGGGGTGTCTGTGCGACGTTTCGACGAGGTCTCACTCGTCATCTTCAGGCTGGTGCTTTCGGCTTCTTGTTACTGGAACAGTAACAAGAAGCCGAAAGCACCAGCCTGAAGATGACGAGTGAGACCTCGTCGAAACGTCGCACAGACACCCCGACTCTTACACGGGAAGACACCCGAAGACACCAAAACCTGCATATATATATATATATATATATATACTATATACACTGCTTGACTGTAAAAAGCTAAAGCAATACAATTATCACTGAAGAAAATGAGCAACCACGATCTATTGCTTTCAAAAAGTTAAAATAGAAATCAACTAAGAACTGATTAAAACTCGTGCCAACTTTCTTAAGATCTTGGTAGGCTTGTCTAAAGAAGAATGGTTTTTAGCAGGTGCTGAAAAGAGTACGGTTAAGTCACTGTGAAAACAGGATGCTGGCCTGATCCTGTGAGGCTCTACAACAGCTGAAGAATCCAGAGACCATCTTGGCTGTGAGTCCGGGAAGACCTGCTCCCTGACTTGCTCCCTGCTCCCTGACTTGCAAGCTTTTTTCCAAGTGGCCTGGATGGGTGGAGCCCGGACTGACTCCAGCTACAAAAGCTGAGGCTGCTGAACAGATACTTGGGCTGGGGTATTGTTTAGAGGAATTTTGGGGTGTGTGTGGTTATTGATAATTCTCTGTATCATTATTTTAGATATTATTATGATTTATGTGGAAACTTACAGAATCATAGAATTGGAAGGGACCATGGGGATTTGGTTGTGTGTTTTCTGTGTGGTTGTGTGTTTCATTTACTGTCCATGACTTCTTTTGTTATATCATGTGTTATATGTTTTTCCCATATTGTAAACCACCTTGAGCATGGTTTGAGCTATGGAAATGTGGTATACAAATAAAATTATGTATGCGTGCATGTATGCTCTTAAGTGACCAAAAAGAAACCCCCACACTGAAGTAGGGAGAGGGAAAGGCTTTGGGAAGCAAAGGGTTTAGAGTAAGGTTACCAGATTTTTTCTAGGACTTGCCGATCAGAAGATTGGCGTGGTTTGAATCCCCGCTACGGGGTGAGCGCCCGTTGCTCGGTCCCTGCTCCTGCCAACTTAGCAGTTCGGAAGTGCATCAAAGTGCAAGTAGATAAATAGGTACCTCTCTGGCGGGAAGGTAAACGGCGTTTCTGTGCGCTGTTCTGGTTCACCAGAAGCGGCTTAGTCATGCTGGCCACATGACCTGGAAGCTGTACGCCTGCTCCCTCGGCCAGTAAAGAGAGATGAGCGCCGCAACCCCAAAGTCGGCCATGACTAGACCGAATGGTCAGGGGTCCCTTTACCTTTTTCCAAAGAATCTGGGGACACTTTTTTTTTAAAAAAAAAAGAGAAAAAAAAGTTGTGTGTTTTTTTTTTTTTTTAAAAAAAGAAGTAATATCTTCTCTTCTGTGGTCTCCTCTGTCGTGCAGCCTTTCTCTGGGCCCCAGCCTGCTCTCTTGCAGCACTAGCTGCCATGGAGTAGGCTCATGTTGGGTCTGGGCTTGGCCATGTGTCCTTGCCCTCCCGGTGCTCTCCTTCCTCTCCTCCTCAGCAGCAGCAACAACAGCAAGGTTGGGTTCCCCTCTTTTTTCTCCTTCCTCTTTCTCTCTCTTCCTTCTCCTTCTCCTCTCCTCCTTCTCTCTGCATCAGGTCCGGGGTTTTCCTTGCCCTGGAGTGTTACTGGGCAGTCGGCTGAGTGGCCAGGCACACTCACTCCCAGCTTGATTTGGGTCACGGGGGGTGTCAGTGGTTCCCCCCATTGACACACTGGGTGTCCCTGGTTCCCCTGCAGCGGCGGTGGCAGTAGCGGCAGTCTCAGCAGCCCGGAGCCAGCCTGGAGGCGCAGTTGGCTCTGGCTGGCTTCAGGAGCTGCTCACTGCTGTGGCGCCCGCCATTTTGCCTTGCCAGAAGTCCCCATATGATGTGTCTTGTGCTGTTGAACCAATCAGGCAACATTCATTCCCTACTAATAAATCTACAACACTTAAAATATAAATCCGGGGACATTAAATGAAATCCGAGGACATTCTGGGGACGGATCTTGCCCGGGGACAGATTTGTAAATCTGTGGACTGTCCCCGGGAAACTTAGAAAGGGAAAGGGATGTCAGGGCAGACTGTGCAAAGCAATGGAAGAGATGCTCAGTTCCACTTCCTCTTTCAGAGTGATCAGCCCAGTCCTGGGCTGCAAGTCCCACCTAGTCTAATCAACCTAGAAAGAATTGCCTGCGGAACTCCACAAACCTCCTTTAAGCGGGACATGGTTTCTTAATGGGCCCTGAAACTCACTCCTGGAGTTCCGTAATAAGACACCTAGACCCTTAATAGCCCCCCTGGGAGCAATAGGTTGGGGAATTGACTGCATTTGGTTGTCAGCTGGGAGACATTTCAGAGGCTAAGCAAAGGTTCAGTGAGCTCCCAAATCCCAGGTTGGGTGTATCTTTGAAGCTCAGGAAAAGAGAGGAAAAAAGAGGGGGGTGGGGGAAAGGTGAGAAGGGGAAAAGAGCCCTCAAGTTATAGCAGTTGCCAGCAGGGACCCCAATTAAGGAGATGCTAATTTCAGTAGCCATGTTGGTACTGCAGGAAGAGGAAGAAAGGAAGTGAGATTTGTCCTTTGAGCAAGACCACATAGTTTGTAGTGAGGCAAGGAAGGAAGGGCTACCCCTATACTATCCATATAACCAGTTATCAATAATCAATATATTCAATATATATTCATATATGCTTACACGAATCAAGGATTACAGTACTTATAATCCATTTTAAATCAAAAGGGAAGCTGTGCCTTAGCTAACTGCAAACTGCTTGAAACAGCAAAGTTAGGAACCGACCTTTCCCCTAAAAACATCTGTGTACCCCGGACAAAGGGGAAAGACATGAATCAGAGATTCTGGTACAAATTCCCCTCAGATACAGGCTAAATTAATCCACAGAACAGGAAGAGCAAAACCACAAAATGTCCAAGCTCCCTGTCCTGTCATAACTAGGGGAAAGGTTAGACTAAGCGTCACTGGGAGCATCGGAAAGCAGAACTGGAACCCTGCGCTTGACCAGTGCTAGACCAGGAGCTAGGAGCGTGACAACTGCTTGCTGATTGGCTGATTTTTGCTGACCAAGTTATGAGTCCCTCATGATTGTCTTATGATCTATGATTTGCTGTGATTTGCTCAGGTATAAAGACCCCTGTATTTCTGTTAATCGGGGTCCCAGTTCTTTGGAAGATATTCCAACTGGGTCCTTATTGCCTGGCAATAAACTTCACCTTCTTATTCTCCATTGCTGCGTCTGTTTGATCCATATTTTGTGCACCTAGCCAAAACCACTTACTTTCACGTGCTTCATTAGTCCAGCAGAGATCTGCCTACCTGCCTTCTTCGGACCTGCCCTGAGGTTGTGACAGTGCCCACACCACTCCATACTGTCCCATTAGTGCGCATGGGGTGCAGCTTTAACCACTGAATGACACTGCACTCCACATGCCTTGCTCCCGAGCTGACAGCCATAGAACTAAGCTGCTCATCCATCTTAGCTATAAACTGTACTTTCCGTAACTATTTTAAGGCTGCATTTATACTTATTTGCTTTAAATTGCTTTATGGCACGCTGTGAACAGCTCTGAGAGCTTTGTCACGGAATGACCTATGAATGCAGCAAGCAAATAAAATGTCTTCTCAGGCAGCCTATTCTAATTTCAGAAGTTTCACTGGTTCCATCAGGTCCATGCTGTAATCTGTTCTGAATGTCTCGGACATCAGGAAGTCAAGTGAGATCTTCAAATACTGTCTTCCTAGATGCAGGACAGAGTCTCAAACAAAGAGTCCCAAGTCCACATTTCAAGCATGTTCACACTTCTGTCTCAGCGACGTCTACACTGTCTTGGTCATGTCCACAGAATGGAAGATGCCAGGATCACCAACGATGTCCTTTGTGGCATTACTCTGTGTTCCAAAGATGTCTACAAATATGGCAAGAATGCTGGAACTTCAACTGCACTATGAGGGAATCCCTAACAGACAACCGCAGTCCCTAGCATCTATAGTGGTGATCAGAGGAGGAATGACTGCTGGGAGGAGTGCAGAGAGAATAAATGCCCTGGTGCATCACAACTGGACACCTTCATCTTCCCCAACTGCAACAAAACTTGTCTCTCCCACATCAGTCTCTGCAGCCACAGCAGATGCTGCAACCTTCCCACAATTTGACTTCACTCCCAAAGATGCACTCTTCCACTGCCTCCCAAGACAGACACGTGCCAACCAGAGGCCTTGGGTATTCAATCCAAGCTACAAGATTTGCATCAAACAGCAAAGACTTCTGAGAATAAGTCTCTTGCCCCTTCAGAAATCTCACCATCACATGAAGAGGTCAAGAACTCATAAAGGAGAACATCTTAGGCTGGGCTGAGGACCATTCTCAGAATTTGCTTGGCCAAATTGTAAGGTAATTCATCTGGATTCTATAAAGTCTCTGGAGAATCAGCATAGGCTTCACCACTGTTCCCCAGAAAATTAAAAATCCTCAGTTTCTATGAGCATCTATAGCTGTCCTGGATAGGGCTGTCTTAAGCATATGCGGCGCTGGGGTGCAAAGATCTGCCCAGCATCTCCCCCCCCCCCGTTGCCCAGTCCCAGGCGTGCAGGAGAGCGGAGCTAGCCAGCCACCTCAGCGTCTCGCAGCAGAAGAGCCCACAGCGATGCTCCAACCGACGGGCGGGCTCTTCCCTGGACTCAACTCTCAGGCCCCAGACTCTCGGCCTGCCACCCCTGAGAGCCCAGCGCCTAAGCGTCCCGCACCCCAGCGCCTATGGGTAAGACGGCCCTGGTCCTGGACTTAAAAGAAAATTGGAGACATTTTTAATATTAAGTTTAGTTTGTGCCTTTTCTAATCACTTTTTAAAACATTCTTCTTTCCCCCTTCCTCTCTGAAATTAGTCAGCCCTGATAACTTTGACAGCATCTGAACATTTTGTGGTAAATGTTCAGGAAAACACAGAAGTTACAGGCTGCAGAAGCACTCCAGTGTCTCCCACTGAAATCAATAGGAAATTGAAGTCAATCAGAATGAGGAAAACAGGTGTCATTCACCAGAAAACAAATGTCTACAGTACTGGAATAATGAAGTTACGTTTTAGAAAGAATCATAATGTGCTTCTTCTTATGTGGTGGCTCATTTGTAAGATTCTGTGCGAACTGGAATCACATTATGAAGAAACCATAGTTAACATTCCACAATGCAATCAGGAGGATGTATGTAATGACAACCCTATTCTAAGGGATATACTAGGGAAGGAGTACAGCCATGATGCTTCCATTTTCCAGATGTCTGAACTCAGCCAGATTCATAAATCAAGAGTGTCTGACTCTGGGGGTTTAACTGGTAACTCTTACCATGTAATGATGCTTGACAAGGTTAATTTCCTCTCCCCCTCCTCAAAAGCCCTACATGGGGGAAGTGTAGACTCATGTAAGTTTTCCTATGGAGGCAGTCTAGGTAAGCTGAGAGCAAATGGACTGTGAGTCTGATTATAAGAACGTAAGAGCATACTGGATTAGGCCGATGACCCATTTAGACCAGCATCCTGTTCATGAGGAGAGACCAAAATATGGTCTGAAGTTCAACATCAAAGAAAACTAACATCATGACCACTGGTCCCATCACCTCCTGGCAATTAGAAGGGGAAGAAATGGAGGCAGTGAGAGATTTTACTTTCTTGGGCTCCATGATCACTGCAGATGGTGACAGCAGTCATGAAATTAAAAGGCACCTGCTTCTTGGGAGAAAAGCTATGACAAACCTAGACAGCATCTTAAAAAGCAGAAACATCACCTTGCCAATTGGTTTTCCTAGTAGTGATGTATGGAAGTGAGAGCTGGACCATAAAGAAGGCTGATCGCCAAAAAATTGATGCTTTTGAATTATGGTGCTGGAGGAGACTCTTGAGAGTCCCATGGACTGCAAGAAGATCAAACCTACCCATTCTGAAGGAAATCAGCCCTGAGTGCTCACTGGAAGGAGAGATCGTGAAGCTGAGGCTCCAAGACTTTGGCCACCTCATGAGAAGAGAAGACTCCCTGGAAAGACCCTGATGTTGGGAAAGATGGAGGGCACAAGGAGAAGGGGACGACAGAGGACAAGATGGTTGGACAGTGTTTTCAAAGCTACCAACTTGAGTCTGACCAAACTGTGGGAGGCAGTGGAAGACAGGAGTGCCTGGCATGCTCTGGTCCATGGGGTCACGAAGAGTTGGACATGACTAAACAACAACAACCTGTTCACACAATGGCCAACCAGATGCCTGTGGGAAACCAGCAAGTAGGATTTGAGCACAGGAGCATGCTCCCCTCCTGTTCTTTCCAGCAAGGGGTATTCAGAGTATTGCTTCCTCCAACTGTGGAGACAGGGCAGAGGTATCATGGCTAGTAGCCACCGATAGCTCATTCCTTCATGAGTCTGTCCAATTCTATTTCAGAGTCATTCAGGTTGATGGCCAGCACTGCTTTTCGTAGGAGCGAGTCTCATCGTTGAATTCTGTGCTGCATGTAGAAGGACTTTTTTATTATTATTATTTTGAATCTTCCAACATTCAGCTTCGTTGAATGTCCACAAGTTCTAGTACTATGAGAGGAGGAGAAAAACTTTTCTGACAAAGGGTGAAGAAACAGCAATTTTTAATAGCTCCTGGGGATCTTGCTTTAGTTTTGCTGACCCCCTTCACTTGCTCTCTCAGCAAATTATGATTCAGAGATGCCAGGCTTGCGATGGTGGCCACATCGCACAGCAAACCAGCATCCAAGCAGCCCTAGGTGGCCACGGATTTGTACAATAAAGACCACGTCCCCAAAGAGGTTACTAGGTTTAAATCATCAAAGAGAGCTGGCAGTATAATTTACAAATTAAAGGAAAGGGGACTGCAAGGGTTTGGC
The DNA here is from genome assembly GCF_965113315.1 of Podarcis vaucheri. Lineage (NCBI taxonomy): Eukaryota > Metazoa > Chordata > Lepidosauria > Squamata > Lacertidae > Podarcis > Podarcis vaucheri. The sequence continues at coordinate 5,572,652 of NC_138749.1, forward strand.
AGGGCACATAAATTAGAGCGCTGAAGTCAGCTGAGGGGCCAATAATGGAGAGGGAGGAATTAAGTGGCATTAGAGAGGGGATGTGTTTTCCGATGATAACTGCAAAGAAAGTGGAAGCCAATGAGGGAGGTATATATATTTTTCCAGCTGTGGGACTGAGGAAGAGTCAGTCTCTTGTCTGCACACACTGGCAAAAGCAACCAGGGCGCAGTAAGGGATAAAGGAAACTAATGGCTGCAGGCTGGGAAAGGACCAAGAGAGAGAATGAAAGCCATGCCTTGAGCATAGGAATGGGAAAGGTGATGGAACTTGCATTGGTTAGCAGGTTTACCTGCTGTAAATTCCTTAACAGATCAGCAAAAGTGGTGTATCTTTATATAACATTATTTATTAAATTTATTGGTTGTGTCAGGGGACTGCCATCGGAACAGGGGAGGGAGGCAGGGGGGTCATTGGGATACAGAGTGCCTCCAAAAATCCTGAGGAGCAGCTCCTCCTTCAGCAGTGGGGAAAGCCACACCTCCAGTAAAGGAGAGAGGGAAGGGACCAGCCAAGTGGGGAAAGGGCTTGAGGATGCTGTGCAGAGCCCCAGCGCCTCATCTAGCCAGGCTGGCCAGGAGGGACACACGCCCCTTCCATCGCCCAGCCTGCACAGAGGGGTGAAACATAAGGAAGGGAGGTGGAGGCTTGGGGTACCGAAGTTCTTATGCTGGGGGAAAAGCTAGAAGGTGCCATTCCTGGATTCTGCAAGTGACTAAGACGGACATTAACTTTATGTTTCTGGACTGTGAATAGTTTGCACCAATAAAACCTGTAAAAGACAGGTCAGAGTCCTGCCTAATTACTCACGAGCAACTACCACCCGGATCGGACAGGTTGCTTCCCCCCCTTTTTTCCCACCAAGGGGACAACTTACAAATACACAAACAGATACATTAAAACTGGCATATTGTAAAAGAAAACAAAGAAAAGTCTATGTAAGACAATCCTACTTTGAAGAGGCAGGATTAAAACATTCAGCACACTCAAGGAAGGCACATATAATTATGAAGCAAAGGTATAAAAAAACACACTCCATAATTCCCCCCCCCAGGGGCCTAAAGTTATGTTAAGATGGTGCCAAGCAAGTCTCCCTGGAGAGAGCATTCCACAAGTGGGGAGTTACCACTGAAAAGGCCTGTTCTTCCCTTGTCTTGGAGGAGGCACACTGAGGAGGGCCTTGGGAGACAATCACAGGGTCCGGGTCAGTTCATATGGGGAGAGGTGATCCTTGAAGTATTGTGATACTGAGCCGCAATGTGCTTATAGATAGATAGTCTTCAATTGGCTAAACATGGCTGTGATTCCCAGAGGGCTGGCATTGTTCATGCGTTGCAGCAAAAGTAACTATGGGTTGTATCCAGCAAAGGATGCATTCTGGTGTATGGATTATTACCTTAGTTTTCCTTGTTATAATATTCCCACTTTAGACTCAGTTTCCAAAATTGCTTGTACACAGCATTACCTATTGCATTATAGCTATTGTTCATGTGCATGCATGCTTCTGATTCACCCATGGAGATGGTGGGGAAACACAGTATGCCAGAATACCACCCCAAATTTTGTCACATGACCGGCAGCCGGGTGATCCATGGAAATTCTAGAGAGAGAAAATACAGAGCAAAACTCCCATTAATTTCTGGATTAACAGGGTTGCAAATGTTGTGTTTTTTTTTTTTTTTACAGAGCAAATTAACATGGAAATGAGTGCTAAGCTTCTGCTAGATTCCACTGGATTTCCAGAAATGGCATTTGCGTCACACAAGACGTCAGATAAAATGTGATAATTGACAAGTATGGAGATGTCGGGCAGGATGGGAGAATAAAGTATTGTCTAAGTGCAGCAAAAGTCATCCCTCAAAACAAATACTTTTCCTGTCTATCAGGACTTTCTCTCGCCCTGCTTGCAGGGCCTCCCAGAGGGAAACCAAATTCATACACAAACTGGGAAAAGTGAGGAAAAGGAAGTTCTGATCTGATTATAGAATGAGTTTGTTTGATGTCACCCAAAGATCAGGGGTGCCAACTTGAATAAAATATTCAGGGGGCAGTTAAGCCCCACCCTCATAATCAATCATATGACACATCCTTTGAATGACACTGTCCATCATTTTTTTACAGGGAGTCCCTCTCAAATATTTTAAGGGGGAGGCGAAGACCCCACAGCCCCTAGGAAATTGGCTCCTATTCCAAAGATTCTTTGTGGCACCTGAAAGACTAATACCTCCTTTATGGCATAAGCTTTCATGGGCTACAGTCCACTGCATCAGAGGTATAAAGTGTGGTGCTGAGTTACAGATATGTGTACAGATGTGCTAGGATCCTACTTGGGGGTCTTGCAATGGCATCTGGTTGGCCACTGTGAGAACAGCACGCTGGACTAGATGGGCTACTGACCCAGCAGATGCTTCTAAGGTTCTTACATTGTTAACAACAACAACAACACCATCAACAACAAAAGTAACAACAGCACACCTTGTGTGCCAAGGTTAAACTGTGTTTCCATAATTTTTTTTAAAAGTCTTCTTTTAAATGATTTCAAGTGTGCTTCGATTTACTCAGACATAAGGGTAGCAAATTAGAATTTTTGGCCATCTCTGGCCTAGCCCACTGGGACACCATGTTACCCATTGAGGGGTGGGAAGCCTACGTAACAGCAGTTGCTCCATATTTGAGAGATATTTATTAAATCTATATTTCATGTATACCCGCTCGCCACTTTGTTTGCCACAGTAAATTTACGAGCGTGGGGTTGGTTCAGTCCTGAGGATTAAGGTTTTGGAATGGAAAATGAGTTAACAAACCTCTTCACTGTTACAGAAGACCGTAAATCCAGGCTCCTTAGAGCCCCTGCCATGGCATATATCCTGCCTTTGGCCTCACTTTCTCAAGTGAATTTACTGTGTCCCATTATATGACAGGCCAGCCGACTAAATTATCGTAGCTCTCCATTAAATAACAAAGATATGATTGGTCAAGTATTTTACATTCTCCAGGCAGTTTTCAAAAGCCCCGAGTGGATAATTGTCACTTAATGCTACTAAACTGTGACCACCTTGTACGACTTTATTAAAAAGTTCAGGACGACAATGGGTGTGAGGATGGCATCAAAGCATAGTTCCTCCTTAGCACAACTGAGGCCTGGTTCTTATTGAGGTGGGGAACAGGTGTAACAAGAGGGCCAAGTGATGTGGGCAATCTGTGAGGGCATTGCCTAGTGTTGTTCAAAATTTTATATACACCTGAGGAGATGCAGACTGTCAAAAGGAGACTGTCAAATGTATTCTGCTCTGGTCAGACCTCACCTGGAGTACTGTGCCCAGTTCTGGGCACCACAGTTCAAGAAGGACACTGACAAACTGGAACGTGTCCAGAGGAGGGCAACCAAAATGGTCAAAGGCCTGGAAACGATGCCTTATGAGGAACGGCTAAGGGAGCTGGGCATGTTTAGCCTGGAGAAGAGGAGGTTAAGGGGTGATATGATAGCCATGTTCAAATATATAAAAGGATGTCACATAGAGGAGGGAGAAAGGTTGTTTTCTGCTGCTCCAGAGAAGCGGACACGGAGCAATGGATCCAAACTACAAGAAAGAAGATTCCACCTAAACATTAGGAAGAACTTCCTGACAGTAAGAGCTGTTCGACAGTGGAATTTGCTGCCAAGGATTGTGGTGGAGTCTCCTTTTTTGGAGGTCTTTAAGCAGAGGCTTGACAACCATATGTCAGGAATGCTCTGATGGTGTTTCCTGCTTGGCAGGGGGTTGGACTCGATGGCCCTTGTGGTCTCTTCCAACTCTATGATTCTATAATTCTATGAAATGGCGGTCCGTGCCCCTAACTGTCCACATACACATCTTTATATGGGGATCTGCTGGAGATTATATGTAACTGTTCCTCACTCATATATTTGGCTTTCAAAGACTCTGGAGAGCCAAATCATGCAGGAGGCTCATAGGCTGTCATGACCTGAAAGCCAATTGTGGCATAAATGTGACTACAATTCCCATCATCCCCAGGCAGCATGATGGGAGTTGTAGTCCGGCAACAGCTAGAGGGCATCACTTCTGCTAACCTGATAATACTTTGACATCCTTGCTAAGCAGGCTGATACCTGGATTGGAGACAGCTTGGACACCACTGCCTACAGGAAGCCAGGATAGAACCACTTGGGACCAGGTTACCTGAAAGACCACTTGTTCCTGTATAGATCACGTAGATCATCTGGGGAAATTCTCATTGTAGTACACCACCCTGCAGGATACTATAGGACAGGGATAACTTTCTGGTGTTTGACGGTGGAAAGGACTCCCTCAGAACATCTTGTACTCTCCTTCCTTGGATGTTTTTAAGCAGAGGTTGGCTGGCCACCTGTCATGGATGCTTTAATTGAGATTCCTGCACTGCAGGGGGTTGGACTAAGGTGAGTCGTTGGGGTCCTTTCAACTCTACAATTCTATTATTCTATGATCTTGGGGGAGGCTAGGAGATACTCAAGGGAAGCCAGAATTGTTTTATTACTATTTTATGGAAGGAGGGTTGGGTACATTCGTTTTTACAGAACTACCTGATGAGGAGGAAGGTTAGTTTCTGCTGAAGGTATTGGAAAGTCATAGTTTGGGTTGCAAACTATGAGGGGGGGGGGCAGGGCGAAGAAGCATCTGCTCTCTCACTTATACCACAACCTCTGCTTTCCATTGCAGGAGATCCCCTTTATGCTAGCGGAGGTTTCTGTTCCAGAGTATAATGTCTGTAGTCTGCAGGGATGTCAGATTTATTTGATTCAGATGACTTTTGTTTAATTTTTATGCCTAGTTCAGACTTCCCCAGCAATGCACTAATAATGATGATGATGATGATGATGATGATGCAGCTATCTCTTAAAATGCACACTTCCCTGAATTTTAGAATGCTATTATTCAACCAAAATAATGTGTACAAAATGTATATTGTTATGGGGAAGTGTGCAGAAAAATGCATACGTTTGTGAGTACAGCATGCAAGAATGCATAATAATAGGATCATAGAATCATAGAATCATAGAGTTGGAAGAGACCCCAAGGGCCATCGAGTCCAACCCCCTGCCAAGCAGGAAACACCATCAGAGCACTCCTGACATATGGTTGTCAAGCCTCTGCTTAAAGACCTCCAAAGAAGGAGACTCCACCACACTCCTTGGCAGCAAATTCCACTGTCAAACAGCTCTTACTGTCAGGAAGTTCTTCCTAATGTTTAGGTGGAATCTTCTTTCTTGTAGTTTGGATCCATTGCTCCGTGTCCACAAGCAAGGATAATTGCTTGCAAAGCTGTTACACACAGCTCTATATTAGGATAAATGTGCATCAAATGTGCACCAGAAAAATACTATGACGAGCTGATATGGAAATGTTCTGAACAGAACTTAAGAATGGAACAAAATGGGAAACTGAGAGAAACATAAACTGACAGATATGTGCATGCCTAGTACTCTGCAGCAAGAAAAGACTTTTTTGGGGGGTGGGTTAACATTTCCTTTCTTTTCATCCAATCCTGGTACGTAAGCAGGACTGCTGTAAACTTGAGATTGCTCCATCATCCCAGAGATCTCATTGATTGCTGGCATATATAATGGAAGAAAATGTGCCTCTGAAGCAACTCCTTTCTAATTAATGTCACAACAGATTCTTCACCCCTTGTGACTCTGCATTTGACTCAGCGGGGCCGTATTTTTCAGGAGAGGTTAGGTTCAAAGTGAAATACGAAGTAGGCTAATCAGGAATGAATGAAGCACTGTGTCACGTCAAAAGATCATCAGTGATTTACCTTCCAAACATGACAGGATGTTTTCACTCATTACCCTTTCTGAATCTATACAGCAAAGATCATCTCTTATAAAAGCAGGAGCTGTACCATCCAGGAAAATGCAAGTGTCTTTGGGAGCTAAAGAACACAAAGCAAGGGAGCATTGCTAAGCCAAAGTCTGCCATGGTGAGAGTCTTTGGATGTTATGGATCTCCGACTCAGATGGCTACACTAGTATAAGTTCTGGGAGAAAACTCCCTTTGGCAGTTCAATACAGGGACTCACACCAAACCCTCAGTTAGTCAGACTTTATTCAGTAATGCATTACTGGACAGAGTCCAAAAGAGTCAGTGAAAGCATTTCCATCAGCACACACCCTAGGGAGGAAATATATACATAAAGCATATGATGCAGCAGCAAAAAAAGCTAATGCTATTCTAGGCTGCATCAACAGAAGTATACTGCAGTGTCCAGATCAAGGGAAGTAATAAGACCACTCTAATATGCCTTAGGGACGCGGGTGGCGCTGTGGTATAAATCACAGAGCCTAGGACTTGCTGATCAGAAGGTCAGTGGTTCGAATCCCTGCGACAGGGTGAGCTCCTGTTGCTCAGTCCCAGCTCCTGCCAACCTAGCAGTTTGAAAGCACGTCAAAGTGCAAGTAGATAAATAGGCACCACTTCAGTGGGAAGGTAAATGGCATTTCCATGTGCTGCTCTGGTTTTGCCAGAAGCGGCTTAGTCATGCTGGCCACATGACCCGGAAAAATTGTGGACAAACATTGGCTCCCTCAGCCAGTAAAGCGAGATGAGCACCGCCACCCCAGAGTCGTTCATGACTGGACTTAACGATCAGGGGTCCCTTTACCTTTACCTTTACCTATTATGCCTTGGTCAAGGCGGTGTACTCCAGATTTTGTAGGACCACAACTCCCATCATCCCTGGCCATTGACCCTGACTGGGGCCAATGGATATTTTAATCCTAAACATCTAGAGGACATTGTGTTGGCTACTCCTGTTCTGTCCTGAAATTGGTGTGATTTATCTTAAATGAATATACACTGTAAACTAAGTTAACTCACTAAAACAAGTAATGCACATTGAGCTGATATAAGATCTCCTTACAAGGTGCTTAGGAGTTGTGAACAACTGATATAGGTGGATTGCCAGAAGTAACAAGATCTAGCCAGAGTTGCTTGTTGTAACATAACCTGATATTATGATTTGTGCCAAGGCCAGTGGTTTTATTCCCAACTGAATTGAGGACGTCAGTTTCCCTACTGCAATTCAATCTACATTTATTGTGATGGGCGGAAGTCAAGTGAAGATTGAGATATCGGTGGAAGTAGAGCTTTAGCAGTGGGTAGAGAGTTACAGAAATTAATACTCCAGTTTTCCTAAGCGTTTCACATGCATTATCTCAGGAATTCGTACAAGAGAACTCCAAGGTAGGTTTCTGTTTATCGTGCTATCAATGTGCTTTCAAAAGTAACATAATCAAAGACTGATCTTTGTTGAAAGGAGCTTCCTATCAGCTTTGGACACTGGCATAAATTGTAAAGAATCGGAGATGGGGAAGACTGGCTCATGGACCAAACTTACCTGAGAAGTCCGTGTTCCCCAAGACATGCCCACCTGTTGTGAAGGCAAAGTTGCAGCTCCCTGTCAAAAATCAGGGTTTGCAAACATCATGGTGAAGTCAGGTGATGAATAGCTAGGCAGCCATATCCACCTGCCAAATTGGCCTTCAAGAGGTGGGAGTGGTCAGGTTCCAGCCTCTGGTCATCTCGTATTTCCCTATCCTTCCGCTAAAGGGAAGAAAGGGATGAACATAAGTTACGCAACTTTGTTAGAACCTCTGTAAGGTATGAAGACCAAGTGTAGGTGCAAGGAGGCTTTTGCTATCTTCTCTTGTATCCCTTCCCCCCATTCCCCCCCCCTTTGTATCCCATCATAAGCATTTTGTAAGCACATCTTTTGTTGTTGCAGAAACAGCACATTGTTTACCTTAAAAAGCCACTTTTCACTGTATTTGCCAGTAAAGTATGTGCTTTATCTGTATGCCTCTTTTATGGAAAATAAGTATTTCTGTGTACCGAGAATGCATCGCAAAATTCAGACAGTTGCATTATCTGACTGTGAGTTGCAATTATGACCTGCAAGCAAGTCCAGGAGCATTGAATCGGGTCAGTCCATTGCAAAATGCAGAGCAAACAAATTCCTCCTACTTAATTTCTGTTGGGGGATGGATGTGGGGTTAAGTCCATGGCTTTATGGGGGGGGATGAGTACTGAGTAGGGGTTTTGAAGGGAAAGCACGGCAGGGGCAGCACCATGGCCAAAGAAATGGCAGGAAGGCGTTCATTGTGTGAATTACAGGTGGAAGGTTGAGAGAGGGAGTTTGTAACCAGCCAATCGGTGCTGCGACGGGACTGTTATGAGTTTGAAATTCAAGAGAGTTGTGGTGCACAAACATCAGCCACAGCAATCTTGTTGCACTGCTCATAAAAGTAGAACAATACCCCTGTGGGATGGGAGGGGAGAAACGCACAGCAAACTCAAACCATCCATCCTTTCAAAATTCTGCTGTTATTGCGTCCAATGGATGAAATACCAAACAGCGGGCATTATTATTTTTAAAAGGGATATAAAACAATAGCACAGCATTGTCTGATTATATTACAGTATGTATCTTCTCATGAATCAGCAAAAAAGGAGCTCCGAAGTGTTCCTAATTATCATATTTACAGTGGTGCAGGTAGTAAAATCGTTATGTTTTGCATTGCTCAGGATGTCCGGGGTTGAAATAGATAAACTATGTGGGAGATTAGTAATAGGTAATTATTCTCTACTTACGTATTCAGCTCCATAATTCTAAATTAAGGTAAGTGGGAAAGCTTATAAAATATTCAGGGCTGCTTTATCTTTCCTCCTCCCTCTTATTAGAAGCTGTGCATGAATTTGCATAGAATAAACCGAGCCCATAAATCAAAGCGAGAAACTGCAAGAAAGCCCTTTGTAAGTTATAATTTAAGGTTAACCGTAGCACATATTTTTCTCTTCCCCCTTGCTGTATTATTAATGACTTGAGTTCATGCCGGACAAGATTCCATATTAAAAAAGGAAAGAAAGAAAGAAAGAAAGGGGGGGAACTGTTGGTAGACAAAATTTGAGTTCACCACCAATTTGCTCTACTAGCTAATATTTGTGGGAAAGGGAGGAGGGGGCTGGGGTCCTACGGAGAGGGGAGTGAGGCGTGGGTGTCTGATGAGATAACTTGGCTGAAATTATAAATGCCATGCCAGAGTGAGGCGAGGCAAACTCGTGCCACTCTCCCGCATGAGGACAACAAAGATTTCAGAGCCTGAAAGTTGGCCAGATCTCATCTTCTGAAGGATATTGTCTGCCCCGCCTGTTGTCAAACTGGAGGAAAGAGGGGCATGCAAAGGAAGGAGGAACCAAAAGACTGACCTGATGCCGAGTTTGCACCAACAGACTGCCATTATAAAAGTTCACTTCTTCACTTTTAAGTTGTGCTGGGCCCAGGGGTTAACCCGAGCAACGCGGTCCAGGTCTGCTCCCGAATCCAAGGATTCCACAAGCAGTCAGTCCAACAGGGCCAAGGCAGGAAACCAGGCAAGGTCAGGCACAGGGTAACACGCAGGTTCCAGCAAGCAACAATGTTGCTCCCGCAACCTGGGGTGGGGTCCGGCAGCCTTTTATCTCTGACGGGGTAACGGCCGGTCCTGATCCCCCGGCGACTCAGCCCCCCCGTCTCGCCCGAAGGCGAGCATTCCTCCTGCGAATACTCAAGTCTCTCCTCTCAGACCTGAGTCTCTGCAGCTCGGGAAACGTTGGTGGGTTACTAGACCCAGAGGCCGCCTCAGCCTCCCCTGAGCCAACCGGTAGTGGAGCAGCTGTAAGTGATGGCCCAGCTGGAGGCAACGAGGTCATCCCCGCATCTGGAGCCAGGGTAGGCTCAGGCCCCTGACTCGGCCCAGCTGGTTCTTGTTGCAGGGAAACCTGTGCAGACTGGGACTCTTCAGAATCAGGCCTCAGACTTGGTTCAGATGCCGCTTGAGGCAGAGGATCTGGTGAGGACTGAGACTCCTCCGGTTCTGAGCCCAAGCCCGAGTCCCAGGCCATCAGACAAGTAGATGTACTTGTTGTTAGTTTTGGGTGGGTGCTAGGCAGGGGTGGAGGAAGGGGGTGCGGTGGGGGCAGGTCTTCCGGGTGTCACGACTGGGGGGGGGGTGACAAAATTCCAGGCAGCACTCACCGCAGGGCCTGCAGCATGTCCGAGCCATACGTCTCTCCTGCGTGGCTTGGGCACCCGCAGGCTCCATGGTGCCCCAAACGGTCCACCCACTGCCTCCCCCTCAGCTGTAGGGTGGCTGAATGGGAGAATGCAGGAAGACATCCTCGGAGGCCCCACGGAGTGTACTGCCCTGGCTCACAGGGCATGTGCGCCACCCTAGGCGCCCAATCGGCTTGCTCCACCGTTGTTGCTAGGTAAACTGTGGAACCTGCTCCCACAGGAGGCGGTGACAGCCATTTCCTTTAGAAAGGATTAGGCATATTCATGGAGGAGAGGGCCGTCAATGGCTGTTTGTCATATGGCAGCAGTGCATCTGAATACCAGTACAGTAGTACCTCGGGTTAAGTACTTAATTCGTTCCGGAGGTCCGTTCTTAACCTGAAACTGTTCTTAACCTGAAGCACCACTTTAGCTAATGGGACCTCCTGCTGCTGCCGTGCCGCTGGAGCACGATTTCTGTTCTCATCTTGAAGGAAAGTTCTTAACCCGAGATACTATTTCTGGGTTAACGAAGTCTGTAACCTGAAGTGTATGTTACCTGAGGTACCACTGTAGCTGGAAACCTCAGGAAGCGAGAGTGCCCTTGTACATGAATCCTGCTTGGTCATTCACCACACGCATCTGGTTGGCCATCATTCTGGACTAAATAGGTCATTGACCTGATCTAACAGGCTCCTCTTCTCTTCCAATGTTCTCACGTTAGATTTGTGAGGTGTCACTTTGCCCTTTGTCCAAGACATCTTGTGCCAGCCCTGTCGATTCCATTACATTCTCTGCCACACTCGCAAATCTATAAGTAAAGGTAAAGGGACCCCTGACCATTAGGTCCAGTCATGGCCGACTCTGGGGTTGTGGCGCTCATCTCTCTTTATTGGCCAACGAAGCTGACGTACAGCTTCCAGGTCATGTGGCCAGCATGACTAAGCCACTCCTGGAAAACCAGAGCAGCGCACAGAAACGCCATTTACCTTCCTGCCGGAGCGGTACCTATTTATCTACGTGCTTTCGAACGGCTAGGTTGGTAGGAGCAGGGGCCGAGCAACGGGAGCTCACCCCGTCGCGGGGATTCAAACCGCCGACCTTCTGATCGGCAAGTCCTAGGCTCTGTGGTTTAACCCATAGTGCCACCCACGTCACAAATCTATGCTTCCCTCTTATTATCTCACCTTTGTCCCAGTTATTGGAAGTGATGCAGAGGAGGCGAATGCCCTTCTCTCTAACAACTCCTAGGACCAGGCCATTGGGAAACTTTTTGCTTCTTATAAGAACACAGCCCTCCTTTCTTGTGTCAATGCCAAGTTAATCTGTTCTGACCTCCATGTGTCTTTTTTTTTTTTTTGCGAGAAAGGCAGTGGGGGGAGGGGAGTCTGTTCCAGACCTGAAATTAAATGATAAAGTATTACTGCCTCGTGTCCAGAGCTTGCCCGACTCCTCTGCCAGGCTAACCTTGAGTGACAGCTGCATCCAGTTAGCGATCGGCTCCTCTTTTCCTGTGGTAAATACGGTTTTTGATTAGACATCTTGCCTGTGTTATCTGGACTTCCAAACAGATAACGAAAACCTGGTCTCTCATTCTGGGTACCTCAATCCTAGTGATATAATTACAAGCAAACATTGTAGCTGCTACAGCCCTGTGGCTGTTTTTCCCCAAGTTGTACGAAAGGTAAGAAGCAGGCGCTGGATAGCCGAGCCATGGGGGGGGGAGGCTTATGGTCACCTTTGACCTGCCTTCCCCTCAGTCTCTGCTGAGCGGAAACCAAGGAGCCAAGGAGGACGAAGCCAGGAAATGCTTAGCGGATTTCAAGGGCAGTTAGGGGACAAGATATGAATAATGTGGTGGTTGTCTGATTCTTTTCTTCTGCGTGTGCATCTCCAAAATGATTTTACATTGTTGTGTTGCTTTTAGCCAATACAATGATCAATTCGCTAATGAAGACATACACAATATTATTTGACTGGCACAGGTGATACATTCAGATGTGCTTGTGGTTGGTGGTGGGCAGGCAGGCATGCATCACAGCAGGGGTTGTATGCCTGGCACCCATGGGTGCCAGTTTGCCAGTCAATTCGTTCCATGAAACATCTAGTAAACCCTCAAGGAAAATAGGCACAATTCATGGGATATTGTTTCCTCTTTCTGCTCAGTTTCTGTTTGCAGTGGCTCTTCTACATAGAGCCCCTCCCCCCTATATACATTTTTCCTTGGATCCCAGTTTTTAATCCTGTCCTTCCCACCCACCCATGCTGAAGAGAGGAGAGCTCACAAATTTCTTTCTTTCTTTCTTTCTTTCTTTCTTTCTTTCTTTCTTTCTTTCTTTCTTTCTTTCTTTCTTTCTTTCGTTTGGTGTCTGATATAGGTCCCTTTTCACCCATGGATGGGATGGTGTGAGTGCCCACATCGTTTGGTGTCATTTTCCTGCAATTTTAGATGCGGCAACCATTTGTGTTATGCCATACCCCTCGGCAGCTATTTTGTGAGTAGTGTCCACAGCATGTTCTCACAATTCAGCAGTTGATGTTTTGAGTTGTTGGAAACTTCCCAGAGTGGCTGGGGCAACCCAGTCAGATGAGTGGTTGGTAAACTAACTAACTAACTAACTAACTAACTAACCAACCAACTAACTAATATTAAGGAGCAAAGAGATTTCTGAACTTGACAAGATTGAGATAGAATATCCATTTTACTGCCTTTCCTGGCAGTCTTCATGTGTTCAAAATTTCTGCATTGGGACATATGTGGCATTGGATCAGAACTGGTTTATCCAAATGGTTGGTTGGTAAAATCAAATAAGTCTTAGGAGATAATTTGTGACACCCCCCCCCTGAAATGTTGACTGCCTAGGGGACACCACAGAATTTAATCTGGCATTGCCCAGGCAAAGCAGACCCTCTGCTGCTGAACAATGGACCTATTCCTGAGTAGACATGTATAGAATAACACTGTTAGTCCCTGCTGAGGAAAGGCAAGCAAAGATGATCCAATGAATTGGACAATTTTGACGAGGTTTTTTTTTTGGGGGGGTTATTTTTTTCTAAGTAAAACTCTTCTTATTCCCTTCTTTTCCCATTGAGATGCGTAGGCCCTGAGAAAAAAACACGGAAGATTGCATTTGTCCGATGACTTCATTGTTTATAAAGAGCTGTCTCTATTGATCAGCGGCTGAAGGAAGCAAGAGAAAAACGGTTTACGCTTTCCATTTTAAGTGTGAGAGGAGGACTAACTAAGTAATTTCACCTGCAACGGACAAGCGCATGGACTCCCATCATCGATGCTTAATTTAGATTCCCACCCCTACCCTAATCCCAAGGGTCTGAGGCAGGTCAAAAAACACCAGAGAAAAAGCAGGGCAGGGAGAGAGAAAGAAATGCAAATAAAATAGGTTGAATTAAGTAGCATGTTTTTACAGACTACTTTTGAAGTAGCGTAATATATGGTTGCCTAATGGGGTGGTGGTTGAAATATCTACATCTATCTATCTATCTATCTATCTATCTATCTATCTATCTATCTATCTATCATCATCTATCTATCTATCTATATCTATCTCTATCTATCATCTATCTATCTATCTATCTATTTATCTATCTATATATCATCTATCATCTATCTATATCTATCTATCTATATCTATCTATCTATCATCTATCTATCTATCATCTATCTGTCTATCATCTATCTATCTATATCTATATCATCTATATCTATATCTATATCTATATCATCTATCTATCTATCATCTATCATCTATCTATCTAATCTATGTTTTATTTCAGGATATTTTTATACAATTCAAATCAGGAGAGGATGGGGAGGTTTTACAAATGGAAAACATTGTCTGAACATAGATTTCCTCCTCACTCAACTTGATAGCCAAGGAAACAAACAACAATGACAAAATCCACATTCCCGTTTTCCTGCTTACAAAATCCTTTCTTTGAGAAACCGAAGGTTCCGGCCGTCTTGCTCTTCCTTTCCTCTGAAGTGACTACTTTATTTATTTCCTAAAAGGTACTCACTGCTTGATTTCGAGAACAGAACGAAACCTCAAAGCGCTTTACAGAAAAAGATAAAAACAAATAAATTATTAATGGGGGGGGGGTCGACAAAAACCAGCCATAATTTGAAACTTTGGAAGAGTTATAATAACAGTAGAACACCTGAACAGATTGAGGGACATTCCTTGCACATAAATCTTTTACAGTGATTTGGTGCCATATGGTGGACCTTTGGCCAGTTGTGAGGAATCTGGAGCAAATGGGGCAAACTTCTGCATTGCTTTAGCTGTGACTCCTCCTTGGGGTCCCTTCCATCTTGACCTTTCTATGCTGTCATCCCGACCAGAAGTAGGCACAGGAAGGCCTCTCCTTTTCACAGCTTCTCCTTCTTCTTGTCCATGCCAACCTCTCATAGGCTCACAGGAAGATGACTTGCAATGAGCCAGACTGTTGGTCCATCTATCTCAGGATTGCCAACACTGACTGGCAGCAGCTCTCCAGGGTTTCAGGTGTTGGTTTCTGTTCCCTCACTGAGCAGCTGCTGGTAGTCACAGGACTATGTTTTCATTCCACAGTCCAGATACTGTTGGATTCCCATGGGAAAGGGAGATGGGATGTGGCGTTTACTGGTTTCCTGTTTCCTTTGTACTGTTGTTTCTTTGTTGGAGTTGCTCTCTGCTTCTCACAGAGACAAGATGTATATTTGTATGCTCTCAGCATAGCTTAGAAATAAAGCTTAGCAATGTAGCTATACCTGCCTCATCCTTTCGTTGCGGACTCTGGGTTATACTCTGCTGGGGTCAAGCCAAGATGGGCCGTATCAGCTCGGAGGACCAGAGCTGAAATTTATCTAACATCAGGGAGGGGAACTGTGGCGTTTGCCTCCTAGGATGGGTCAGAAGGAAAGGGTTAAAATAGGTGTGATGTGTTTGGCCAGTGAGAATGCAAGGGGGGAATAAAAGTTAGAGTGGGAGGTTTTGAAAGTCAGTTGAGGTTTGGGAGTTGAGAGTTGAGGTTTGGGAGTTGAAGAAGAAAGAGGAAGTTTTAGGTGTGGGTTGGTAGAGTTGTATTGTGAGAGAGTGAGTGGAATTGTTAGGTGGAGTCAGATTGATAGTTGGAATAATCAGTTTGGAGTTGTTAGGAACTAAGAATAAGAAACTGACAAGAGAAAAATTAACTGAAACCATAAGATTGTTCCTGCATTTAAAAAATAAACTTGATTATTTGTTTATGTTAACAACTGACTGGACTCCGTGTGTCCCCGTAAGATACGGGGTGGTGGCAGTGGAAAAAGCAATCGCAGTGGTGGCAGAGGGTCAATAGACCGTCAAACGTCTGGGGGCCCTGTGTGTGATCGCCACAGGAACCATCTCCAAACCGTACCTGGAGATTTATTTATTATTTATTTATTGAACTTCTGTACCGCCTTATACCCGGAGGTCTCAGGGCGGTTCACAAAAAATATCACAATATACCAGCATGACTTTGACCAAACTGTGGGAGGCAGTGGAAGACAGGAGTGCCTGGCGTGCTCTGGTCCAGGGGGTCACGAAGAGTCGGACACGACTAAACAACAACAACAACAAAGGGAAAGAGCCTTTAAAAAATATTTAAAAACTTCCAGAAGCAATGCGAGAAAGGATTGTTTAAAAAGAAACAAGGGTGTTAGGGGAAGGAGTCTAAGAATATCCAGGCAAAACAGCTTCTCTATAATATGTCAGTTAAAAGCCAACCAGCCGAACTGCTTCAGAACCCTTCCCCATGCACCCTAGAGGAGACTGGTAACACAGGCAAGGAGGCTTAGCAATACCTCTCAGGGCATTTATGAGGCTTTCTATTGATCCAAAACCTTTTGTTGCCTTGGAAAAAGGTAAAAGAATATCTGGGTAAATTGGAATTGACAAAACCAGGCAACCCCAGACAGGGAAATCTCCCGGGCCTCCTGTAACCACAGTCAAGAGATTGAAAGCATAGCCATCGATTGAACGGGAGGAAAAGCCTCTTGGGGGAGATGGCTTTACCTGTGAAGGAGCTCGAGTCGAGAGCCACATGGTTGACATCACTTTGGGCGGGGAAGGTGGATTCCTGGGTGGAAGCAGCCACTGTGGGGTGGTGGATCGGCTCCTCCAACCTTGCATGGTGATCTTAAACAGTTTAAAGAAGAAGAGTCCTAAGCAGGGCTTTCTGCATGCACACAATGAGATCTCACAAACTGAATGCAAGGGGAGCGTAGGATGTGGCACTTTAGTTAAAATGCACAAGTTCCTGCATATTCATGCATTATATGAGGTTGGGCTAGATGGCCATTGGGTACCTCAGACCATCAAAGTGTCCCTATATAATAATAATAATAATAAATTTTATTTATATCCCTCCTTCCCCAGCCGAAGCCGGGCTCAGGGCGGCTAACAACAATAAAATAGTGTAACATTCTAAAATATATGTTGTAACCTGCCCTGAGATCCTTGGATGAAGGGGAGTATAGAAAAATAAATAAATAAATGAATAAATAAATAATAGTTTGTTCTCCAACTTCCCCTTCTCCTCCGTAGCCATATGAAACTTAATGGCAGTCAATACTTTCATTCTCCTTCCTTCCATTGTTTGTTTCTCCACCAACCTCTGGTTCTTCTGCTTGACTGCACAAGCAAGTTCTCTGTAAAGGTTGTGACAGGACTGTTGTGAAGATGAATAAGACCTTCAGTGCTTCCTGGAAGTTCTTGACAAGGGAGACTTCAAGAACACCGATGAGGATTATTTTTTTAAAGTTATAAGGAAGAACACCCTGGTCCAGGATATCGCAATGATATTCAGGTAAATAGGGTTGCCATATTTTGAAGAGCAAAAAAGAGGACACATTTGCTGACTTCTACTTTTAACTATGGATTGCTATGACAACTCTCATTTTACATCCCCATGAAAAAGAGGACATGTCCAGGAAAAAGAGGACATATGGCAAACTTTTGATGTTGTTTAGTCATTTAATCGTGTCTGACTCTTCGTGACCCCATGGACCAGAGCATGCCAGGCACTCCTGTCTTCCACTGCCTCCTGCAGTTTGGTCAAACTCATGTTAGTAGCTTTGAGAACACTGCCCAACCATCTCGTCCTCTTTTGTCCCCTTCTCCTTGTGCCCTCAATCCTTCCCAACATCAGGGTCTTTCCAAGGGAGTCTTCTCTTCTCATGAGGTGGCCAAAGTATTGGAGCCTCAGCTTCAGGATCTGTCCTTCCAGTGAGCACTCAGGGCTTATTTCCTTCAGCATGGAGAGGTTTGATCTTCTTGCAGTTCATGGGACACTCAAGCGTCTCCTCCAGCACCATAATTCAAAAGCATCAATTCTTTGGAAATCAGCCTGCTTTATGGTCTAGCTCTCACTTCCATACATCACTACTGGGAAAACCATAGCTTTAACTATACGGACCTTTGTCAGCAAGGTGTCAGTCTCCCCTCTCGCTCTCAAATGCACACCAAAATGTAAGAGCATTCTCCCTAATCTTGAATGCATCAGAAAAAATGGTTATCTCTTTCATGCAAATTGATTGATTGATCGATTGATTGTGTTTATATCCCAGCTTTCCTGCCATTGAGCTCAAGGTGACTTACATGGCTCTACCACTGCTATTTTAATCTCTACAACAACCCTGTGAGGTTGTTGGCTGAGAGGCAGTGACTGGCCCAAGGTCACCCAGTAAGCTCCATGACCAAGTGAGGAATCTGAACTCCTGTCTCCAACTCTAACCACTTCACCACCACTGGTTCTCTATAATAATTTGGCCCACACCTCAATCCTGAGCAAAATTGGGGATTTGAATCTCAGCTAAGTAGGGCTACAACAGCGACAAATCACTGCAGTTTGGGTTGGCTTTGAGAGGGGGATCTTGGCCGGGCCGGGCAACTGGCCGGAAGGAGAGGCATGCACCAAGTTTACTTAGAAAAGGCTGAGACTTATGTGCCTGGCCACTGACTGTCTTCCCAAGAGGAAGGTAAGAGCCTGAGGACACCTGACTCTCCTTCCTACAGCTGATGTGCAGAGACATCAATACTCTGTGATGCAGGATGTTCCTTTGCAAGTAGCTTCCCTGCAGAAAAACCCCTGGCAAAGCATCACTCCACAAAACTGATACCTGTTCATTGTTGACATGCAGAGGGCTGGGAGGCCAGCTGGCAAGCCCTAGCTGGGCCGTCTCCTTCCAGTCTTCCCACTGCAAAGACCATTGGCCTCTGCTCCAACGTAAATCAGCGACCCGGGCTTCAAAGCCAGGGCACACTATCAGCAGAGTGAACTGCACGCAGAGAATGGGTGTGAGGCTTGTGGAAGCATATTACAGCTACAGATTTATTAATCATAAATCAGGACAAAGAAACATGTTGTCTCTCTCTTCCTTTGTCTTCTCAGAGAGAACGGGGAAAACAAAAGCTATACACAATGGAAGTTCCCAGCAAGCTATGCTGGAATGTAAACAGACATGTGACACGCAACAGTTCCACATGTCTGCTGCTTAAGGTGGAATGGAAATCTCAACATCCATAACATCTGCTGCACCCCAGACATAAGTTTATATAGGGCTGGGTGTTTTTGTTTTGTTTTCTAAAGAAAAATTGGCTCCCAGTACGTTTCCGAGCACAATTCAAATTGTTGGTGCTGACCTTTAAAGCCCTAAATGGCCTCGGTCCAGTATACCTGAAGGAGCGTCTCCACCATTTAGCATGGACACTCCATCGTTTAGCCCGGACACTGAGGTCCAGCTCCAAGGGCCTTCGGATGGTTCCCTCACTGAAAGAAGCGAGGATACAGGGAACCAGGCAGAGGGCCTTCTTGGTGGTGGTGCTCGCCCTGCGGAACGCCCTCTCACCAGATGTCAAGGAAATAAAACAACTATCAGACTTTTAGAAAACTTCTGAAGGCTGTTTAGGGAAGTTTTTAATGTTTGATGTTTTAGCGTGTTTTTAATATTATTATTAATATTCTGTTGGGAGCCACCCAGAGTGGCTGGGGAAACCCAGCCAGATGTGCGGGGTACAAATAGTAAATAATAATAATAATAATAATAATAATAATTATTATTATTATTATTATTATTATTATTATTATTATTATTATTGAAAGAACTGTGAGTGGAAGTTACAGGAAACCAGGCAGAGGGCCTGCTTGGTAGTGGCACTCTCCCTGTGGAACGCCCTCCCACCAGATGTCAAAGAGAACAACAACTGCCAGACTTTTAGAAGACATCTGAAGGCAGCCCTGTTTAGGGAAGCTTTTAATGTTTGATGGACTAGTGTATTTTGATGTTTTGTTGGAAGTCACCCAGCCAGATGGGCGGGGTATAAATAATAGTTATTATTATTAATATTATTAATCTTCTCTAGCCACTGCAACACTAGAGGTATAACAGAGCTATCATGTCCAGTTGCCGTTCATAGCCCTCTCCTCTTCCATTAATTTGTCAAATCCTTTTTTTAAAGCCATCTAGGTTTGTGGCCCTCACTGCCTCCTGGGAGAGCAAGTTCCAGCAGCAGAGATGAACTGCCAGGTTTCTTAAAATAAGTGTTATCACGTTGGCGGGGAATGTGGGCCCCCAAATTCATTTGCTGGCTGTGCACAGGGACTTAGCTGCCCACATGGCTTCTGGCTTCGAGCATTAGCAGCATGAGGAAGACGAAGACCTGCGTTCTCCAAGGAGTCCGCCCATCTGGATTTAGTGGGAAGATCGGGATCAGGAGCTTCTGCTTATGTAATGTTTGGCAAGGTAGCCCTGCATCTAATGTTATCCCGGAAGGTATAAAATTGCAGCTTTATTGGAAGGACTGCAGTGCCTACGGAAGATCCCAGAGCATAAAATCCTGTTGTATCAAATGATACAGACTCAGCATGTGAATATAAGAACCATAATAGTGAAGGTTTTACATATTTAATTTCTTGGCAAACCTCGGAAGACCACACGGGCATTGGTTTAAGCGTTTGCCGGCCTGACGAGGGAGTGTTTGCCTACTCTGCGTTTAGCACCAGTAGTTGATACAGTAAAGCCCTTTTGTTCGCAGGGGTACCAAATAAGAACTTATCTCCTGGTGGCAGCAGCCCCACTCTGTTGATGTCAGCACTGCGGTGTGCAAGGACCGGTGTGTCTCTGCGGATTAAAATCCTCAAAAACTGGGAAGCTTCTGGAAGTAGAGAAATCTCAGGAAAGCGTCTGTGTGGGCAGGAGTGGGGAGCTATTATTATTCTCTTGCACTCTGAAAATTTAAGAAATGCCTTCAAATGAGCTTTTTTTATTGGTGTGGATTAGTAGATTAGGTACCGCTCTGGCGGGAAGGTAAATGGCATTTCCGTGTGCTGCTTGGGTTCACCAGAAGTGGCCACATGACCCAAAAGCTGTCTGCAGACAAACACTGGCTCCCTTGGCCTATAGAGCGAGATGAGCGTGCAACCCCAGAGTCATCCGTGACTGGACCTAACAGCCAGGAGTACCTTTACCTTTACCTTTAATGAGTCATAGAAATGCAGACCCATTGAGGCTTCTCCCAGTCCCACCTGGAGATGACAAGGATATCACTCTGCTCATCAGGCACACATCTTCCCATCGTCATAGTGAGAACATGGGTCCTCTAGCCCTGCCCCGGCTGTTCTGAGTGGTTTTGAGTCTTTGAGGTTTGAGGTAAGCTGTTTTCCCATTTGCTGCCCAAGGCCTCTTTCGCCAACATGGTGGAGAGATTTCTTCAGTTTGCATCTTAATGCGTACCTATTTAGTTTGCCCTTCCTGTACAAATGCATGAGCTGGAACTATTTATTATTGCTGCTTGTGTGTCGAGGTCCCCAGGCCACCCCCTAAATAAATCACAATTCACACAGAATTTTTGTTTAAGGTTTTTGACATAATTTTGGCCACAACTTTATTAAAATACATAAATGTGAGTGGTTGCTTAGGCACTGGTTCCCTGTCCCCGTCCAGGGACAGAACTGACTTCCAGATTCCAACGAAAGCCAGTACAGTAAGGGAAAACAATATTAGGGAGAAAATGGAGCTGAACCCCAGACCCTCACCTCTCCCCGCATGCTCCCAGGGGCTCTTGCGTGGCCCAAGCCTCAGACCAGGGATTCGGACGAATGCATGGTGAGCCCCTGGATTCCTTTAACAGAATTCCCTTGCAGCAGCAGCATTGGCGGGGCAGGCACTGCCAACCACATCCCCTCCACCAACCAACAATTAACCAATGCCTAACCGCAACCTTACAAGTTGTGACGATTTGCTATGCAATTGGCAAAAACCAAATGGCACCAGCCAATCAGCCAGATGGACAAAATTCCTACCAGGCCCCTGTCCCAAAAGCAGACGATCCCATGACAGGCATAGCAAGGTCAAACGCAACAGCCCTAAATTAGGGAGGGTGGGTGGGTGATCCGATGCACGCAGCAAAAGAGACTGGAAAAAGCTGTGTGCCAAGAATATAGAACCTTCGGGCCAACCCTCTAAATGGTAACATCAAAATCTCCCCAACAACCCATATTGGCCCAGTCACAGTCATGGCCATCCAAACGGTCCCACCCAGTAACCAAGAGGGGGTGTCCTGTTAAACCCACCGCAACACGTGCTCTCCTTGAAGGAGAACACACGTTATTAAATTTGTATAACACCCTTCATCCGTATGTCTCAGGGCTTTTCACAACATACCTAGAGACATTAGCAATCATGGGGACAAAGGCAGGGAGGTAAGATGGAGAAGGACCATGAATAGCATATTGTAGGTAAGGACTCAACATTTGTGCTGAGTGATGCCCAGTGCAGGGATTTGGGGAAGATTATCACCCAGGCTGATTAACCCAGTAATCCTGCATAACCGAGAGGATAGTGATGGCACTATTTCCCCTGCCTCTTTGCTTTCTGACTAGCTAACTAGCTTTTGGACTTTTCATTTCCAGAAACTACCCTGCTTCAGACCTGATCTCACCAACTGCTCTGTTCCTACGAATGCCACGTACAAACTGGTCCAAGCCCACACCGCTGCCACCATCTGTTCCCCTAGGCCAAATGCCATTTTGCTGTGCTCATCATCCCCCACCTCCAACAATGGGGAAAGAGGAGAGAGAGAGAGAGAGAGAGAGGAAAACATAACAATAATAACGTTAAACATCCTTGGGAATGCCGGGATGTCAAAGTGCAGCTTTCTTCCCCATTGAAGCATATAAAATATTTAAAAGGCCCTGCAAATGCCAATAGGGGAGCCACTCACATAAGGAGATGAAAAATTAATTTTAATGCATGGGTGACTAAGTAATTCACTTATTTCACAACCTCAATCAATTTTAATATTTTAGTATTTAATGTGAAAGTGGTGTCTCTCCAATAACGTTTTAAAAGTTGCTCATATCTCTTTTTACTCACGTACTAAGTCTCTCTCTCTCTCTCTCTCTCTAGAGAGAGAGAACAAGAGGGAGGGAGGGAAGGAGAAAGAGACAGACAGACAGACATATACATCCTTCCTTTACAGTATGCAAGCCTCCAAGGGAATTTTATATAGGTCATATTCTCTCGAAATGTTTGGTCTCCGGGGCTCCCACACATGCCCACCAACATTTCAAAGACGGGAGCAGGGATGCTACTGCAGTACCCCTGCCCTTGCAAGGAAAATAACTGCTGGAAGACACACACACACACGCATCCTGCTCTAGGCTCTTATCTTCAAGAATATGTTCGTTTACTCAGTCACAGGGATGAGCGAGACATTAGACTCAATCTGCATTCACACGGCAATACTTTCTCCATTTCCCTGTGTTTCCCTAGCTGTTGATTTCCACTTTGTATTTGAGCTTTTGCACAGTGTAAAAGCCACACATGGAAACCTGATGGAATGCAGCCTGTGTTTAGCACTCGTTTCCATGCTAATTGATTTCAGAAATAGAAATCTGTTTGCAGCTGCCTGAACCTGGAAAATTGCGAAAGGAAAGTGACAAAATTTGCGGCACAGGGTTCTTTCATGCTCTTTCAGTGGGGGCCTCATGGGTGAACAGAAGCACACATGCGTGGAAGGGGTTGGTGACATTTGTTGCTGTGGCACATCACGCCCACTGGTGTGAATGAAATTTAAGGCAGAATGCTAGCATGCTAGTTAAAACCGGACATTAGAAAATGGAACAGAATCACATGCATTATAATCAGGAAAACTAATGCAATATTCCCTATGTCTGAATGCACCCCAAGTTTGCATTTTAATGACAAAGGACATAATTTGTACATCTCAGTCTAATAAACAAATGAAAACACAGGCATCCTTTGAAATTTGCACCACTGTGAATTTTCCGATGTTGTTCGGCGAGGAAAGAATTCAGATATTTGGGGGGGGGGGGAGAGACCAGAGGACAAGGACTTGGAATGCTCTATGCACACACAGGAGGGCAAACTTCTATTCGGTTCACCATTTAGAAGTCAGCCAACCTAATTTTCACTTTTCATAGCAATACACAAACTGAAATGTCGTCCTTCTAACCTCCTTTGGGGTAGGTTTGCGGGTATGGCAAAGGAGATAGGATGTACCTATGTGATGCCCACCTGGTGGAAACTCTAGCTCACATGGCCCTTAATTGTAAAATATATGATGATCTCCGTCAACAATTCTTAGACCACCTATGTATCCCAACATGGAAACCAGAGACAGAGGTTATACGCTTCTTATTACAAAGGAGAGACCAGGAGCTCACCAAGACAGTAGCCAAGTTCCTCTATTTGATTTTCTGCCACCGAAGTACGCTACAGGACCCTGCCCTTGCTGGAGTCCCACAGAAGTGAAATAGATTGCTCGCCTCTTCTTCCCTTTGGCAAATGACTGTACTGTTGAAATGGCAACGAGATTGCATATTTATTCTGAATGTTTGTAAGTGATGCCAATAAAGGTTTGATGATGATGGCGATGAACAAACTGAAATGCAACCACCCTTCAGAATTCACGCTTCTCCAAAACGTGGCAGTGCAGTTCTGCAGCCACGAAAATTGCACAGAAATGGACGTCCTGGAGTAAAGTGTGCATAAGAGAGGGATCCAATCACCCATCAGTGATGCAAAATGCACAGAAGATTCTCCACTTCACCACTGAAATAAAAATGTGCATTAACCAACTCCAGCTGATCTCTGTATATATTTTTTAATGTGTCACCCATATCTTAACTCCAGGTGGAGAATCTGATTTTAAAATGGGGTCTTAATAGCTTAAGTGGGCGTAGGATTGCAGTCCCTGTGGCTGTACTTCAAGAAATGTCTTTAAAAAAAGAAGATTGCATCTAAGAAGGGAGGGAGGAAACACTCTAGTTTCTGGTTAAGAAAGGCCAGATAGAAGTTAACAAGTGTACATGAAGTCATTATCTGATCTCTACCCCAATATTTATTTTTCTAATGGATTTGCTGATAGAGCTCCTTACATCTTTCTCTCTTGCCTTATTTCCTATGCAAGCTAAGTGAGCATCTAGATAGGGATTCCAGGGACCTGACGTGAGAATCCTAAGGACGATATAATGGCCCTGGCATCATTTCAATGTTCTCACTTGAGTTACAGCACCCTACTGCCACTATGTGATTGAATGACGGAGCAAAATGTGAGGTACGTATATGGTGGGGTAACTAGAATTTGGTGACTTGTCCTAACCCACATTGGATTGACTCAGGAATTTGGTCAACGGCTTGGCTTATTTCCAATATATTTTTTTTATTAATTTCCCCCCAAAAAACTAAAACACACAAACAAACACACATACATACATCCTGTTTGAATCTTGGTAACATTATTAAGTGACTTCCTCAATTCCCCTTGGTTGAATTTCATTATATATCATTTTAACAGTTTTCCAAGATCAATTTTCTCAAAAAATTAACTTAATCACTTAACATCTTTCATTCTTTCTAATTTATCTTTAAACATCTTAAATCCTATCCTTACATACTTAAATCCTAAGCCTATCTGGTATTTGCATGCTTTTCCAATTAAGTTATATTGACATATTTAGCTAAATAGTCTTTACATTTCTTCCATTCTTCCTGGTACTCCTCCTCCTTCTGGTCGCAGACTCTTCCAGTCAGGTTGGCCAGCTCTGAAAAATCCATCATCTTCATCTGCCAATCTTCCACTGTTGGTACTTCTTGTGTTTTCCAATTCTTCGCTATCAAAATTCTTGCTGCGGTTGTGGCATACAAAAGTAATTTAACATCTTTCTTGGGCAATTCCAAACCTGTTATTCCATGGCTTGGCTTATTTCCAAGCTGATCTGATTTTAGAAGCATTGACTGCCTGTAGACCCCAGAACCCCTTCCAGCCACCCAGTCTCTTTCCACATACCCACCAAACACCCCTCCCTTTATTTAAAACCTCATTGGCTAATTAACTACAGAAGCAGCAGCACTTTGCCAGAGGGAAGAGAGGAGGGGTAGGATGAAAGCTATCAGTGGCTCTTGGATACAGAATATCACAGGTCAGTTAGTTGAAAATAAGCCTTTCCTGCCATTGGCTCTGAACTCTGCAATGCCCTTCCCTTCGCCGTACACGAAGCATCATCCATCAATTGCTTCAGACAATGCATCTCTCTCTCTTTGCTTTGGCTTTCTCTGGCCCATAAGATCGGACCCCATTATTACTGAATTCCTGCTTTTATCTGTTTGTAGAATACCATTGGTTTTTATGTTGTATCTCTGCTTTTTATGTTGCAAGTCTGTATTTTGCTTAGAGATTTTTTGAAAAATATTAAGTGGCTTAGAAAGGCTTTTAAATAATAACATTTGAAATCTGCTGGGGATAACAGCAACAATCTGCCACACAAGGTTACCCAGATAGTGTATCTGTGGTCTCTACAGCCACAAGAAATGTTGTAACTCTCCAAAATTTGATTTCAACCCTAAAGGCATACTCCTTCATTGTCTCCAGAGGCAGATGGATGTTAAGACCAAGGGTGAGGATGGGGGTGAAGGTGATTCTGTCTTACCTGGTAACATTGTAAGAATTATTGTGTGGTTTGTATGTGATGCTCATCAGGAAAAATCCTATGCACACACTCAAGATGAACCCAATGGTGTTTTGGACTTTTTGTCTGTGATTCACCTAGACAATATTGTCTGATGTCTCACTTTGCTGTTTGTCATTATGTGGTTTGAAAGGGGCTAATTAAGAAGAGGAAATGTCCTAAGCTCCCTTGGGTGCACAAAACTTGGAGTTGTACTTCTCTGGATCAGGGCCAAAGCTGAGAAATGGCATCCACCACCACAACCGCCCCAGTCCATTTACTTTAAAGACCCAACAGGGAATGAAAGGTTTTTGTGTTGTTTTGTGATCTTCCCCCTCCCTAGTTTTCCTTTCTCAGCTTCCTTTCAAGTTCTGCTTGCGAAAAATTGGATGTGGCCCCAATTACTAGTGTCTTTAGAGATTTGTGGGGCAATGCTTTCAGTTTAAACGGTGGTAATTTCCACTGTGTTCTTTCCGTCAAGAGTGAGGCTTGGTTTATTTCTTTAGATATTTACTTATTTGGTATAATGGGCCTGTGGAAGGTCAGAGCATACAATTACCCCAAAGGCTGGTTTAAGCCTTCGTAGACAGGCCGTCATTAACAGCAATCCAACTGTCAGCCTCTCTAAGTGTAATTTCCTTCTGATGCTGTGCAGGGAAAACAATTATATATAAAACCACTCAAGGATTATTTCAAACTTTTGTGAAGTCTCCTCTCCCCCCTCAAGAAAAAGAATGTGAAAAATATGGGCCTATATAATTCTGTTGCAAAGAAATGTTCAGCAGGGCATCTAAGGTCAAGTTCACATGCAACACTCTTAAGACACAAGACAAGTTAGACATGGATGCTCAGAGGATAGACAAGTGAGCAAATAAGGAGAATGGGGCAGACTGGGCCAGCCTTGTCATTGTTCCTTTCCACCTCTCCCCTTTGCTTACCAGTGATGAGAGCCTTGGTGGATTCTGAGTCCTTCAGACTTTCTTGGTAGCCATGGAGGTAAAGCAGAGAGAGAGAGAGAGTAATATGGGAGTAACATGACTCAATGGCCCTCTGGTAATTTTAAACACTTGATTTAGTGGAGGGAGGGCTTCACCTGTTGTTGGACTACAATTCCCATCAGCCTCAAGCCAACCTGGTCAATGGTCATGGGTGATGGGAACTATAGTCCAACAGCATATGACGGGTCACAGATTTGTTCTCCACTAAGAGATGATAGAGTTGGGATAGAGATAGCTAGGGCCAGCAAAGGTGTGGCTCTTCAGACATTTTTTAATTCTAATTCCCATCAGTCCCAAGCCAACATGGTCAAAGATGACAGGTGACAAAGATGACAAAATGTAGGAGGTCAACAGAACTGTGGTCAATGCAAGGCGAGAAGACTGAATAAGAACATTGGTGGTGTTTTTGTGTTTAATTCATCTTTACAAATATTCTCAAAAGCTTGAGCAGGAAGCTGGCGGTCCTCCATACAGCTTCCACCATCCTTGGCTATCAGCCATGCTGGCTGTGACTGAAGGGAATTGGAGTTCACCAACATATGGAGTGCCACAGCAGGCTCCACATCCTGAACAGAGTGAGTTTATGTTATGTTGAAGGCTAGCGTCTCTACTGGGATTAACATGGTGGAGTAACAGCTAAAAGGCATCTGGTCAACTACTGTGAGATCAGGATGCTAGACTATATGGACTACCCGCTTGATTCAGCAGATTCATCTGATATTCTCAAGCTATTATGTTCTTTGATTGAGACAAATGTGTATTATGAGGATGCATTCATTGGAGAGTCAGGATTAGTTGCAGGCCCACCAGGGCATTGAGGGGCAAGTGTTTGCAATTAGGGGCTAGTGGCCCATTCAGCCCAGCATCCTATTCTCACAGTGGCCAACTGGATGGATTTTAGGTATGCAATTATGCCAGTGCCAAGGCCAGTAACTCTGAACCTAAAGCAGCTCTCAACACCCTGCTGCACTCCAGATGTTTTTGGATCGCAACTTCCATCAGTCTCAGCTAGCATAGCCATCAAGCTGTAGTCCAAAACAGCTGGCGGACAAGGTTGGCAAAAATTGTCCTAAGTGTTTGATTAGTACAAAGTGACCACTCCTTGGATCAGGCCCACCAGGCAACTCCACTAATGATACTGAGATGTTGCCTGGAATAAATTGGTTGGAAGTATAATGAGATGCTGAATTTGGAGTGGGGGTGTGGGGAAGGCATGCTGCTCATCTGTAAGCCCTTCTGTTCCTTGAAGTGAAAACTCATTTTAAGAAGATTATCTTGCATATATTACAAGATGGCCTGATATTTTGCATTCATGCTCTACCATGATTTCATGATGGTTGTGTATGTGTGTGTGTGATGACATAACACAAGCACAAAACCCATACTGGTAATAGTATGACATAAACTATTTATTTTCTATTAATGGGAGGTGCACAGAGGGTGTCTTTCATGCATGGTGCAATCCCATCAGTTGTGCAGAAGCCACAGGGTGTATATGCTGGAAACGGGGACTAATTTATAGGACCCCACTGTAGATCAACAGTCACAGAGACGTAGATGAGATCTTTCTCACTAGTTGGAAGCTGTGGAGCAGAGAAGGGGAACCTGTGTCCCACCAAACGTTGTTGGGCTGCAACTTCCATCATCTGTGGCCACTGGATATGCTGACTGAGGCTGATGGGCATTGGGATCAAGCAACCTCTGGGGGGCTACAGGTCCCCCATCCATGCTGCAGAGTGATGGGAGAGGTAAGTGGAGCAGCCTAAAGCATCCATGGGAAGTAAGTAAGTAAATAGTTTTTTATTCATACCCCATCCTCCCTGGCCAAGATCGGGCTCAGGGCGGCTAACATAAATATCAGATACATAAATATCAGATACATAAAAACACAATCAAACAATTGATTAAAATATAGCTTAAAAATTAGAATCAGGATAAAATTAAATGACTGCCCACGAATTAGTTTCCCAATACAGGGTTGCCTTCAGTTGTCTTCTAAAAGTCAGATAGTTGTTTATTTTCCTTGACATCTGATGGGAGGGCATTCGTCAGGGCAGGCACCACTACCGAGAAGGCCCTCTGCCTGGTTCCCTGAAATCACACTTCTGATAGGGAGGGAACCGCCAGAAGGCCCTTGGCGCTGGACCAGGCTGAATGATGGGGGTGGATACGCTCCTTTAGGTATACAGGGCTGAGGCTATTTAGGGCTTAAAAGGTCACTACCAACACTTTTCATTGTGCTCAGCAAACGAAGTGGGAGCCTATGTAGGACTTTCAGGACCGGTGTCATATGGTCTTGGGAGGCCACAGTCACCAGTCTAGCTGCCGCATTCTGGATTAGTTGCAATTTCTGGGTCACCTTCAAAGGTAGCCCAACATAGAGTGCATTGCAGTAGTCCAAGCGGGAGATAACCAGCGTATGCACCACTCTGGTGAGACCTGATGGAGCTGGCAGACAGCTGCCCTGGATACAGAATTGACCTGTGTCTCCATGGACAGCTGTGAGTCCAAAATGGCTCCCAGACTGCACACCTGGTCCTTCAGCGGCACAGTTACCCCATTCAGGACCAGGGAGTCTCTCACACCCGCCCACCCCCTATCCCCCCAAAACAGTACTTCTGTCTTGTCAGGATTCAATCCATTAGTCACCATCCATCCTCCAACCACGTCTTTTAATTGATGTGTGCTCTGTACATACAAGCTAATGGGGATATGGGGGAGAACAGAAGAAATTGCTGGTGATTGAAATCCTGCTCTAGATTATGCATGCTGTTTGTGCACCTATGCTTGTGAGGGACAGGATACCAGCACATCCCATCACTCCCATGGGCTTTTAAGCTCCCTATTTGGAGCATGCCTGCTAACAATCAGTGTTTATTCCCAGAGTGGCTATTCTCCTTTTAAGAAGAAAATAAGCAAGAATGGGAAATTTAAATGCAGTTGCCTTAGACCGCTTTGTGGCACAGCAAGGTATAATACTTAATGGAAATGTGAGTGCATATATGTGTGTGTATATATACAGTGGTGCCCCGCAAGATGAATGCCTCGCAAGACGGAAAACTCGCTAGACGAAAGAGTTTTCCGTTTTGGAGGTGCTTCGCAAAACGAATTTCCTATGGGCTTGCTTTGCAAGACGACAATGTCTTGCGAGTTCCTGCTGGTTTTTTTTCCCTCCCCCCCCTTTTCTAAGCCGCTAAGCCGCTTATCAGCTGATCCGATCAGCAGATAAGCCACTAAAAGCCACTAAAAGCCGCTAAAAGCCACTAAAAGCCACTAATAGCGCTAATAGTGCTAATAGCACTAATCCGCTAATCCGTCAATGGGCTTGCTTCGCAAGACGAAAAAACCGCTAGACGAAGAGAATCACAGAATGGATTCTTTTTGTCTTGCGAGGCACCACTGTATATATATTGCATAGAAATGGAAATGGACTGGGAGTCTGTTTGTATGCATCTGTGTGTGAAAAGGATCTGGATGAAATTAGGCCGATCCATCCGTTCCATGTGTTTTTTTATAATATATGTATGCATACATGTGAGCATTCTTGTTGCCAAAGGGCAAATGATGTAATAAAACTATTTCTGTCATTCTTCATGACCTCCTCCATATTCCTCCTGTCTTTGAAAATAAAAGAGCGATTTGGAAGTGTTATTAAATTGGTCCATCTGCACAATAACTGTTATCTTAAGACCTCAGTGACATGACTTGCTATTGTGAGATGATGTCAGAATATTTCATTCCAGCATGTGTTGATGATGTCATCCGCTAAGCACCTCTTCTCGAAATGCAAGGAGAGAAGTCGAGGAGACTGCCCGAGTTCCAGGAACTAGATCTGTTTCATGCGAGTGGGCGTGGGAGGTGTCAAGAAGAAATACTCAACCCAAAGGTGAAAGAAAAGAGACTTCCGACGAGAGTTTAAAAACATGCTTTCCCTGAGAGCAACAATGCAATGTCAGGAGATTAACATGATTGCATTCGCATGATGCGAATTTGTATCTGCTGATGGGAACAATACTGGAGAATGTTTTCCAAAGGAACATGTAAGTATATTAGTTAATTCTCAGTAATACTAGTCAATTAACTTTCTTTTTTTGGTCAAAACAGCAGATTGTAAGGGGGGAAACCGGTCTTCTGTGAACAAAGAACAATTTCAAAAGTGGCCAGCAGAGGGAGAGGTGAAAGAAACATAACTGAGCATTTCTTTATATTTAGACTCACATTTAGGCCCACAGAGTGATCTGTGGGGCCTCATGCTGTTATATTGCAAAGGCTTAAAACAGGCTTTCTCAGTGCTTCCTGTCATTCAAACTGTTGCATGTAAGCTGTGTCCCTCGGGCTGTGCCCGCATTTCCTAATTCAAACAGCATATTATGAAACAGAGGAATCCAGCACAACAGTTTCACGAGCAAAAACCCATGGCCCAGCAGAATGTGCAATCTGTTGTGCAGCACACTTTGCCAGATCCTGCTTGTTCATTCCATTGTGCAACAAGATTTGTGCTGGTGGAAAATACTTCACAAGTGGAACAAGTGTCAAACAGATTCCTCACTGGCCTTGCAGACAACTTCATTGTCCAGAAAGTGGGAGAAGCAACAAGAGGAACAGCCATTTTAGACCTGGTCCTAACCAATGTTGATGACCTGGTTAGTGGGGTAGATGTGGAAGGATCATTAGGCGCGAGTGATCATGCTCTTCTGAAGTTTACTATACAGCGGAAAGTAGCAGCCAAGCATACTAGGACTCAATTTCTTGACTTTAAGAAAGCCGACTTCATAAAACTTAGGGAAGTGCTGGGTGAGATCCCATGGACAGCAATACTAAAAGGAAAGGGAGTTCATGATGGCTGGGAGTTTGTTAAGACGGAGATAGTAAAAGCACAACGTCAGGCAATACCAATGAGACGAAAACATGGAAGGTGCCTAAAGAAACCAGGGTGGCTATCTAAAGAACTTTTAACTGAATTAAGATTAAAAAAGGATGTGTACAAAAAATGGAAAAGGGGGGAAACCACCTAAGAGGAATTCAAACAAATAGCCAGCACGTGTAGACACAAAGTCAGAAAAGCTAAAGCACAGAATGAACTCAGGCTTGCTAGAGAGGTTAAAAGCAACAAAAAAGGCTTTTACGGGTATGTTCGTAGCAAAAGGAAGAACAAAGAAACAGTGGGGTCACTCAGAGGAGAAGATGGTGAAATGCAAACAGGGGACACAGAAAGGGCTGAACTCCTCAATGCCTTCTTTGCCTCAGTCTTCTCCGATAAAGAAGGCAATGCCCGACCTGAAGAATTTGAAGCAAATGATTCAGCAAAGGAAACACAGCCCAGAATAACTAAGGAGATAGTACAAGAATATTTGGCTAGATTAGATGTATTCAAGTCTCCAGGGCCAGAAGAACTGCATCCAAGAGTATTAAAAGAACTGGCAGATGTGATCTCAGAACCACTGGCAGTCATCTTTGAGAATTCCTGGAGAACAGGCGAAGTCCCGGCAGACTGGAGGAGGGCAAATGTTGTCCCTATTTTCAAAAAGGGGAAAAGAGAGGACCCAAATAATTACCGCCCAGTCAGTCTGACATCAATACCAGGGAAGATTCTGGAGCAGATCATTAAGCAAACAGTCTGTGAGCACCTAGAAAGGAATGCTGTGATCACCAATAGTCAGCATGGATTTCTGAAAAATAAGTCATGTCAGACTAACCTGATCTCATTTTTTGACAGAATTACAAGCCTGGTAGATGAAGGGAACGCAGTGGATGTAGCCTACCTTGATTTCAGCAAAGCATTTGACAAGGTGCCCCATGATATTCTTGTAAAGAAGCTGGTAAAATGCGGTCTTGACTATGCTACCACTCAGTGGATTTGTAACTGGCTGACTGACCGAACCCAAAGGGTGCTCATCAATGGTTCCTCTTCATCCTGGAGAAGAGTGACTAGTGGGGTGCCACAGGGTTCTGTCTTGGGCCCGATCTTATTCAACATCTTTATCAACGACTTGGATGATGGACTCAAGGGCATCCTGATCAAATTTGCAGATGACACCAAACTGGGAGGGGTGGCTAACACCCCAGAGGACAGGATCACACTTCAAAACGACCTTGACAGATTAGAGAACTGGGCAAAAACAAACAAGATGAATTTTAACAGGGAGAAATGTAAAGTATTGCACTTGGGCAAAAAAAATGAGAGGCACAAATACAAGATGGGGGACACCTGGCTTGAGAGCAGTACATGTGAAAAGGATCTAGGAGTCTTGGTTGACCACAAACTTGACATGAGCCAACAGTGTGACGCGGCAGCTAAAAAAGCCAATGCAATTCTGGGCTGCATCAATAGGAGTATAGCATCTAGATCAAGGGAAGTAATAGTGCCACTGTATTCTGCTCTGGTCAGACCACACCTGGAGTACTGTGTCCAGTTCTGGGCACCACAATTCAAGAAGGACACTGACAAACTGGAACGTGTCCAGAAGAGGGCAACCAAAATGGTCAAAGGCCTGGAAACGATGCCTTATGAGGAACGGCTAAGGGAGCTGGGCATGTTTAGCCTGGAGAAGAGGAGGTTAAGGGGTGATATGATAGCCATGTTCAAATATATAAAAGGATGTCACATAGAGGAGGGAGAAAGGTTGTTTTCTACTGCTCCAGAGAAGCGGACACGGAGCAATGGATCCAAACTACAAGAAAGAAGATTCCACCTAAACATTAGGAAGAACTTCCTGACAGTAAGAGCTGTTCGACAGTGGAACTTGCTGCCAAGGAGTGTGGTGGAGTCTCCTACTTTGGAGGTCTTTAAGCAGAGGCTTGACAACCATATGTCAGGAGTGCTCTGATGGTGTTTCCTGCTTGGCAGGGGGTTGGACTCGATGGCCCTTGTGGTCTCTTCCAACTCTATGATTCTATGATTCTATGATTCTATGATTCTAAGTGTACTGCTAAGTGGCTTTAACTTAGGGCTTAATGCAATCCCTTAAATTTGCAAGTGGTGCTGTGGGAGTTCATGTGATGGAGTGCTCCATACAAAACACTAGTTTTCTATATGCAGGCTTTTTATTTTCCAGCCGAAGCTCACCAGAACTCAGTTCTGGAACCTCTCAGGTGGGCTCCCTTGCCATTATAAGAGAAAAGGGGTTCATGGTGAGTTCCTGCACCTCCTTTTCTAGAAAAATAACACTGTCTATATGCTTAGATTGGTTTGGCTTGGTTTGGCTTGGTTTGCCTTGGCTTGGCTTGCTATGAAAGTTTCTTCATTTATGTGAGAGCCTTATCTCTGGGGTGATGTGATACAGCCTAGATAACCCTTCCCCATCCTTGTGCCCTCCAAATGTTTTGGACTACAACTCCTATCAGTCCTGAAAGGTAGTCATGCTGACTAGGGATGATGGATGTCATTACCCAAACTTCTGGATGGCACCAGATCAAGGAAGGCTGGAGTAGGCACTGGTTCATCATACAAATGCAGGAAGCTACCTTATACCAAGGTGGGCCATTTTTACCCTCAAGCTCAGTATTGTCAACGATGATTGGCAGTGGCTCTCTTGGATTTCAGAAAATGTTATCTCCCAGATCTAACTGGAGATGCTGGAGATTGAACCATGGACCTTCTGCAAGCAAAACAGATGCTTTACCACTTAGAAATAGCCATCCACTCAAGCACCCCTAATCCACATGGGCTGAGATATGAGGTGTTAGATAGAGAAATAGAAATAGATAGATGATAGATATGATAGATACATAGATGATAATTGGAGAGATAGAGAGAGAGATAGAGAGATGATAGGTAAATAGATAGATGATAGAGAGATGATAGAAGATAGAGAATTGACAGTGTTTCTAAGGACTAGAGTAGGTGAGCACTTCTGAATGCCACAATGTGATGCTTCCAAATGCCAGTTGCTTCTTCTTTGATGATCCCTCGTAGCTGAGTAAGATTGTCTTCCATGAACATGGTTTTAACAGTGAGTCCATAAGTGACTCTGGAGGCCAGTTCTGGATCTACATTTCCTTCCACAGTGGGGACATAGGTTTCTGGGCGGGAGTTGATCATGGTGAGGGCTTGCCAAATGTGCCTCTCCCTTGCGTCCTGAGTTCAAGCGTCTTCAAAGTCCATGACAGCTTTGGCAAAGGCTGTTTTCCAATTGGAGCACTCGCAGGGCAGTGTTTCCCAGTTGTCGGTGTTTATGCTACATTTTTTTTAGGTTTGCCTTGTGGCAGTCTTTAAACCTCTTTTGTTGACCACTTTTCCAGTATTACACTTTCCATTTTTAGGTTTCGAATAGAGTAGTTGCTCTGGAAGACAATAAGCAGGCATCTGAACACCATGATCAGTTCAACAAAGTTGATGTTGAAGAATCATTGCTTCGACACTGGTGATCTTTGCTTCTTCCAATACACTGGCATTACCTGTCTTCCCAAGTGATGTGTAAAAAATGTTGGAGACACTGTTGATGTAATTCTTCAAGGAGCTGGAGCTGGTGTTTATAAGTGGTCCATGTTTCACAAGCGTACATTAAGGTTGGTAGTACAATAGCTTTGTAAACAAGCATTTTTGTTTCCCTGTGAATGTCCCGGTCCTCAAACACTCTGCACTTCAGTCAGTTGCTATATACCACAGGAAGGGAGAGTGTTGTTATGCCCAAATCCTTCTTGTGCGTTTCCTACAGGCATCTGGTCAGCCACTGTGAGAACAGGATGCTGGACTAGCCATGATGAAGGCTATACTCTGCCCCCGAAAGCAGTAATATCCATTGCTGGAAACCACAGGAGGGGAGAATGCTCTTATGCTTGTGGGTTTCGAATGAATATCTAGCTGACCATCAGATGGGACTTCATTCCCACAAGAGGCAGTCATTGCCACCAAACTAGATGGCTTCTAAAGAGGACTCAACAGATTCATGGAGAGTGCTATCAGTGTCTACTAGCCACAATGGCTTTGCTCTGCCTTCACAGTGGAAGGCACCAAAGCTCCTGAAGACAAGTTGCTGGAAACCAAAGGAGGGGAGACTGGTCTTGTGCTCAAATAGTGCTTGTTGGTTCCCCACAATCTTCTGGATGGGCCATTGGCCTGATCCAACAGTCAAGTTCTTCTAAACAGAACGGGCTGGTTTCCTGCTAAGACAGGGACCTTACCTTGTCAACAGTTTTCCTAACTGGTGCTAGCTCATTCTCTGGGTCTCACTTCCTGGCTGTGAACCTTGAGTTGAATTTCTAAGGCCTGCTTTGATCTTTCTTTTTCCTGGCTCCTGCCCAATGGCTGCCTATTGGCATCCCCTCCAACATGGGCATCCCCTGTTGTCTCCACACTCCTCTTTCCCCCCCAGTAGCGATCGTATCCTAATGGTTAATAACAAGTCCAGCAAGGTGATGAGCCTATATATGATTGATTTCCATTTCTTCTCCCCTCGCAGTAGCTTTAAGCACACATTTAGCACTCCTATCCATGCATTATAAATATTTATTTATGTATTTATATTTTATGCTTTTACAGGCCAGTAAAAAGAGGAAAATAACCGAACAAGTTTACAGGCAGTTACTTCAGTGCGTAATGGAAGTCATAATCAGCAAGTATTCTGCTTGGCGGGAGCTCCAGAGCATTGTGGTGCTAAACAGCATTTAAAGTCAACTGAGGCTGGTTGGCTGCCTGGAGCGTAATCCACCAAGCTCTGCAACCTCCATTCATTGCTAGGTAAATTGTTTCCCTGCATTTTCATAAATATGTTCATCCCCCTTACTCATGAGATGACCCTAAAATTACCTTTGAATTTCAACGCAGGGGCAGGTGCTCTTTTCTACCTATTTGAGATGCTTATATGTCTCCCAATCACAGTGAAACTATCTTGTTATAATGTTGCCTGGTGACACAGAATGGCATTATAAAAGGCAGAAGGTTGTAAGGTGGCTGACAGCACATGTTTCACCATTCAAAGTCATAAATAAGTCCTACTGAATTTAGTGGATTAAGTGAATTTTACTTACTCTAGGCCTAAAATATATTTGGAGTAGGCTCATTAAAAAAGGTAAAGGTAAAGGACCCCTGACAGTTAAGTCCAGTCGCAAACGACTCTGGGGTTGCGGCGCTCATCTCGCTTTACTGGCCGAGGGAGCCGACATTTGTCCACAGACAGTTTTTCTGGGTCATGTGGCCAGCATGACTAAGTCTGGTGAAACCAGAGCAGCACACGAAAATGCCGTTTACCTTCCCGCCAGAACGGTACGTATTTATCTACTTGCATTCTGACATGATTTCAAACTGCTAGGTTGGCAGGAGCACGGACCTAGCAATGGGAGCTCACCCTGTTGCGGGGATTCGAACTGCCAATCTTCTGATTGGCAAGCCCTAGGCTCACCCTAGGCTCATTATTCATAACTAACTCAAATCTGTTGATTTAAGTGGGTCTGCAGTTGATGCAATTTAGTTGGAAACCACCCATAGTAGTACTTGTGTGGCTATGACATGTGACAAGTGAAGGATAATGGACCTAGGAGTTTGTTTCAGGTTACAGCATTTTCTTTAGGCACTGCTTGTTTGCTTTTTAAAAGAGCAATGAGCACAGTAGGCATAACTAGCGATCATCGAATCATAGAGTTGTAGAGTTGGAAGGGTCCTGAGGGTCATCTAGTCCAACCCCCTGCAATGCAGAAATCTCAACTAAGCATCCAGAACAGACGTACAGCCAAACTCTGATTAAAAACCTCCAAGGAAGGAGAGTCCACTTTCTGAGGGAGTTTGTTCCACTACTGAACAGCTCTGACTTTCAAAATGTTATCCCTGATGTTTAAATCCTCTCTTATAACTTGAATCCATTGGTGTGAGTCCTACCTCCTAGAGCAGGAGAAAACAAGCTTGCTCCATCTTCCATGTGATGGCCATTGATTGATTGATTGATTGATTGATTGATTGCATTTATATCCCACCTTTTTCTCTCCAAGGAGTTCAAGGAGGTAGATATGTTTTTCCTTTCTCCTTTAATCCCTGTGACAACGCTGTGAGGGAAATTTAGGCTAAGAGACAGTTGCTGTCCCACGGTCACCTAGTATGCTTCATGGCCAAGTGGAGATTTGAACCCTGATTTCCCAGGTCCCAGTACAACACTCTAGCCACTAGACCACACCACCTCTTTGAAGATTGAAGATGGCTATCACATGTTTTCTCAGTCTTCTTTAATCCAGGCTAAATTTACACAACTCTCTCAACTGTTCCTCATAAGTTTTGGTTTTCTGAACCCTTATCACCAGTGGTTTACTTGCAGTATTTTCCTCTTTCTTGGGCCACAACCTTCGACAGGAAGGAGTGATGAAAAAAACATGTGTGCCCCAATGTCCTTCAACTTCCTGCCAAGAGTCTCTTGGTTCCTTGCTATACATCAAAGACTGTCTTTGGCAACATCAGTTATATCCATATGAATCAGAAGGAAGGGGTTGTGGTCAGTGGGCTTTATAAGATTTGGCAACATCTGTCACACTGTGAATCTTTGTAACTGGAAGACAGCACATCTCCTGAGAATTCTGTCAGAAATTGAAACAGGAGCATAAATCACCACAATTTGCTTATTCCTATGAGGTCAGGAATGGAAATCATGAGAGAGAATACAAAGTGTATTTGCTATCAATATTATTTTTAGTCTACAAATGTTAGGTAAATAATTGTGTTGTTTTCTGCAATGTATTTGACATTTCCCATCCATTGGAATGCACTGAATTTTCTTATGTAACTAAGGACATAATAATTACGTTGGTGAGACATATTAAATAGGTTTGAATAGAAAATGCTGAACTGCAGCAGAGTGGAGACAGTGCTGATTGCGACAAACATAGGATAGGATGTAAACCACTGCCTTGTTACATCTTTAATCATTAGTACCACTTGGCCAATCCAACTGGCATCTGGCCCTTCCATTTCTGGGCTCTATCAAGAGTCAAGAACCCTGCAGTTTAGGAGAGAGAGGGGGGGTAAAGGACCCCTGGGTGGTTAAGTCGATTGAAACTTGGAGAGCGACGCTCATCTCGCTTCAGGCCAAGGGAGCCGGCATTTGCTCACAGACAGTTTTCCAGGTCATGTGACCAGCATGACTAAACTGCTTCTGGCGTATGGAGCACAGAAACACCATTTACCTTCTTGCCACAGCAGTACATATTTATCTACTTGTACTGGCATGCTTTTGAACTGCTAGGTTGGCAGGAGCTGAGACAGAGCAACGGGAGTTCACTCCGTTGCATGGACCCGAACTGCTGACCTTCCAATCGGCAAGCCCAAGAGGCTGAGTGGTTTAGATCACAGAGCCACCCGCTCCATGGGAACCTTTTCATGAGCCTAGCTGAAGTGCCTCCCAGCCATTTCTCTCTTTCACTTGAAGAGCAATCAGGCCCTTCGCATTTGCTCCCCCTGCTTTTGACCCGTTTCTCTCCCTTTTTTATATCGTATATTTCTTTTGTTAACTGACTTTTTTGCTTTTGGAAAAAGAAAGGTAAGATTTAAATATAATAGCAACATACATGAACTCTAGATCATCCTGGGACGAAAAGTCCATTATCCATTGTGGCAAAGATACTTTGCAGTATTTGCAAAACAAAATATCTGTCGTGGTTTGTGACGCCATCACCCTCATATTTGGGGAAGGATAATAGCTTAGTGATGGAGCATCTCTTTTGCATGTAGAAGGTGCTAGATTCAACCCTTGGCATCTTCAAGTAAGTCTGGGAGTGTTTCATAAGTGTTTCAGCTGATTCCCTGGTGGCCCGCTGGAATGCGGAGTTAACCAGGGCTATCGACTGTCTGGCTCCGAAGCGCCCTCTCCGATTGCATGGAGCCCGGACAGCCCCGTGGTTTTCTTCGGAGCTGAGGGCGATGAAACAATCGCTGAGACGGCTAGAGCGTCGGTGGCAGAAAACTCACTCCGAATCTGACCGGACACAGGTTAGAGCTCAACGTCGAGCCTACCAAGTGGCGATAGCGACGACGAAGAAGACTTTCTTCGCCGCCTCTATTGCATCTGCAGAAAATAGTAGCAGGAGACTCTTTCAGGTGGTCCGCAATTTAACGGAACCACCTTTACCACCGGGGCCTTGTAAAGACCCCAAGATCTCCTGCAACGATTTTGCAAAGTTTTTTGCAGATAAAATCACTCATATTCGGAAGGAGCTAGACACCACCGTGGGAGCAGGGCCGGGGCAGGAGAGTGCTAGAGCCCTGTCTGGTCAAGTTGCATGGAATCAATTTCAATCCGTTACCCCCGAGGATGTGGACAGGCTGCTTGGACGCGTGAAACCAACCACCTGTCTCCTTGATCCTTGCCCATCCTGGCTAATAAAAGCAAGCCGGGAAGGGCTGGGCGATGGGCTCTGCGGGGTGGTGAATGCTTCCCTCTGTGAGGGAACATTCCCAGATCCGCTGAAAGAGGCGGTCATTAAACCGCTTCTTAAAAAACCATCTTTAGACCCGGCCAGTATGGCCAACTATCGCCCAGTCTCAAATCTGCCATTCTTGGGCAAGGTGATTGAGCGTGTGGTTGCTGAACAACTCCAGGCACGCCTGGAGGATGTGGACCATTTGGATCCCTTCCAATC
Source organism: Podarcis vaucheri (assembly GCF_965113315.1). Lineage (NCBI taxonomy): Eukaryota > Metazoa > Chordata > Lepidosauria > Squamata > Lacertidae > Podarcis > Podarcis vaucheri. Next base: position 5,613,313 of record NC_138749.1, read on the forward strand.
AGGGTTCAGGCCTCATCATGGGACTGAAACTGCCTTGGTCGCACTGGTTGATGATCTCCGGCGAGCTAGGGACAAAGGTGAGAGTTGTTTCCTAGTTCTGCTGGATCTCTCAGCGGCCTTTGATACAATCGACCATAACATCCTTCTGGACCGTCTAGAGGGGTTGGGAGCTGGGGGCACTGTTATACAGTGGTTTCGCTCCTTCCTCCTGGGCCGTGTTCAGAAAGTGGTGGTGGGGGATGAGTGTTCAGACCCCTGGGCTCTCACTTGTGGGGTGCCTCAGGGTTCTGTCCTCTCCCCCATGCTTTTCAACATTTACATGCGGCCGCTGGGAGAGATCATCAGGGGGTTTGGGCTGGGTGTTCATCAGTATGCGGATGATACCCAGCTCTACCTCTCTTTCAAATCAGAACCAGTGAAGGCGGTGAAGGTCCTGTGTGAGTGCCTGGAGGCGGTTGGAGGATGGATGGCGGCTAATGGATTGAAGTTGAATCCTGACAAGACAGAAGTACTGTTTTTGGGGGACAGGAGGCGGGCTGGTGTGGAGGACTCCCTGGTCCTGAATAGGGTAACTGTGCCCCTGAAGGACCAGGTGCGTAGCCTGGGAGTCATTTTGGACTCACAGCTGTCCATGGAGGCGCAGGTCAATTCTGTATCCAGGGCAGCTGTCTACCAACTCCACCTGGTACGCAGGCTGAGACCCTACCTGCCCGCGGACTGTCTGGCCAGAGTGGTGCATGCTCTAGTTATCTCCCGCTTGGACTACTGCAATGCGCTCTACGTGGGGCTACCTTTGAAGGTGACTCGGAAACTACAGCTAATCCAGAATGCGGCAGCTAGACTGGTGACTGGGGGCGGCCGCCGAGACCACATAACACCGGTCTTGAAAGACCTACATTGGCTCCCAGTACGTTTCCGAGCACAATTCAAAGTGCTGGTGTTGACCTTTAAAGCCCTAAACGGCTTCGGCCCAGTATACCTGAAGGAGCGTCTCCACCCCCATCGTTCTGCCCGGACACTGAGGTCCAGCGCCGAGGGCCTTCTGGCGGTTCCCTCATTACGAGAAGCGAAGCTACAGGGAACCAGGCAGAGGGCCTTTTCGGTGGTGGCGCCCGCCCTGTGGAATGCCCTCCCATTGGATGTCAAGGTGATGGACAACTACCTGACATTCAGAAGACATCTTAAGGCGGCCCTATTCAGGGAAGCTTTTAATGTATGATATTTTAGTGTCTTTTGGTTTCTGTGGAAGCCGCCCAGAGTGGCTGGGGAGGCCCAGCCAGATGGGCGGGGTACAAATAATAAATTATTATTATTATTATTATTATTATAAGGGGCAACTGAGCACAAGCATAGCCACGCCAAATGACTGGAAGAAGGTAAGGTAAGGAATTGTGTCTCTGGCTTGTCTCTCACTTGTGTCAAGAAGGCTGTAGAGCAGGAATGGCTAAGCTGTGGCCTTCCAGATCCCATCAACCCTGGTTGTGGTCCATGCTATCTGGGATTTATGGGAACCATGGCTCAGTAATATCCGAAGGGCTGATATCTAGAGGTATGGAGAACTCTGCAGGGGAAATGTTGCCATTCAAATCTCTTTTTTTACTTCTCTTGATATTCTTCTTCAGAAGTTTTGCCAGGGCAGGGGACAATGACTACAATTCACTATGAAATTCTCTTTGGGGATGATTTCTACACCACATAGTATGTTTCCTCTGAGCTGACGACAAGAAGACATTTTTTGATAGGAATCTGGCCATTATGAAAGAAGACTTTATCCTCCAGGGAAAGTATAGTTGAAGGCTCATCAAGCATCAAAGAAGAAGGCAAAAGTTGCAGCAAGACAGTAGCAAAACATGGAAGAATCCACTCTAGATTGGCTAACTCTCTCCAGATCACCTTCCACATCTCATGGGTCGAAGCTGGTGAAATTCCATCCTTGGAGCATAGTCACTCTAATCCATTCCCACTTTTATCAACTAACCAGCTGATTTGGAACTGCAACATTGCTTACTATGGGGCTTATATTTTTTTAGTTTCAAATCTGCTAGCATTCATTATTCATTTTTTTAAGACAGGATAATTTACATTTCCTGATTGGAAGCCAGGGATTATTCATCATCACCCTGCATATCTCCTATAAAGATGATAAATGAAGGTATATTAACTGAACCTTAAAACAATATAATACATGGTGGGGGTTGCCGCCACCCCCTAAAAGTTTTGCCGAGCTGTATTTCCGTTGTAATTAGTTTACTGCTTGTTGTTCTTTTTAATCAAATCCTGTTAAGCAGCCGTCAGAATGCAAGCTGATTTCCAGAGGGGTAAGAAACCAAGAGAGTAAGAATGGCGGCCAGGTGGGGGGGCTGGGGGGTGGACAAGGAGAGAGAGAGAGAAAGTATAATGTGTCACAGCCTTTCCTTGCATTCTGATTTTCACTACAAAAATAACCAGGAAATTATGTAACTGCAGCATGCAGATAAATAAATAATCATGCTTAGCACTGATGAAGTAAATCAGCTAACTCTGGGGAAGCTAGGCTAGCCCAAAGGGTCTAGTAATGAGCTACAAAATTGCTCCCCCCAACAGAGTCTTTTAAATAAAAGGAAAAGGGGGGAGAGAGAGAGAGAGAGAGAGAGAGAGAGAGAGAAGAGAAGAGAAGAGATTGTAAAGGGCCGTCATAACTATGCTGATATCAAAGCAGCTAATGCCATTTCAATTTGTTTTTAATTTCTTCTCCCAAGCTACCTTAAAAAAAAATAATTAAAAATCCAGAAACTTTTGGGTTTGAAACTTTTTTTATAAAGCTTTTGCCAAGGCTTCACATGTATGGAGATCATTGTACACCAGCAGAAACGTTGCTATCCGTGCAAGGACAAATGTTAACTTGAAGAAGCAGAATCAGATTTCTCTGCACAACTGTGAATCAAGGGTTTCTGGATGGAGGAAATATCTGCAGAATAATAATAATAATAATAATAATAATAATAATAATAATAATAACAACAACAACAACAACAACAACAACAACAACAACAACAGCCACTCCAGGTGGCTTCCAACAGAATATTAAAATACAATAGTCTATTAAATATTAAAAGCTTCCCTAAACAGGGCTGCCTTCAGATGTCTTCTAAAAGTCTGGTAGTTGTTTTTCTCTTTGACATCTGGTGGGAGGGCGTTCCACAGGGCGGGTGCCACTACCGAGAAGGCCCTCTGCCTGCTTCCCTGTAACTTGGCTTCTCACAGGGAGGGAACAGCCAGAAGGCCCTCGGCGTTCGACCTCAGTGTCCGTGCAGAACGATGGGGGTGGACACACTCCTTCAGGTATATAGGACCGAGGCCGTTTAGCACTCTAGTACAAGAGTGCTAGAGTAGAGAAAAAGAAACAGATGATGAAGCAGAAGGATGATAGAGGTTTATGGCGTTATGCATGTTGGGGAAAGTGAATGGAGAGAATCACTCTTCCTCCTGTGTCCCAGTTTCATTATAATTGAATAGACTTGGCCAACCAGCTGCTCTCCAAATATTTTGGACTACAACTCCCATCATCCGTAGGCAACACAGTCATGCTTGCTGTACTGGAATTCTCACCTAATGCAAAATGCATTGGACTTTGATTCATTAGAGGTTTTGAGCAGGGGCTGCGTGGGCAGTTTATTAGGGATCTTGTAGCTGTGATTCCTGCATCGTGGGGGTTAGACTATATTACCCTTGGGGTGTATTCTAAATATTTATATAGTCTATATTCTTCATGGGGGTGGTTCCCTTCCAGATTGTTCCTTAGCAAGTCCTACCTGCAGCCTTTTTATTTGCCTCTTTGGTGCTTCCCTGGGCTGCCTCATCCCATTTATTTATTTATGTTGTTTTTAGTCGTTTAGTAATGTCCGACTCTTCATAATCTCATGGACCAGAGAACGCCAGGCACTCCTGTCTTCCACTGCCTCCCACAATTTGGTCAAATTCATGCTGGTAGCTTCGAGAACACTGTCCAACCATCTCGTCCTCTGTTGTCCCCTCTCCTTTCCCAGCATCAGGGTCTTTTCCAGGGAGTCTTCTCTTCTCATGAGGTGGCCAAAGTATTGGAGCCTCAGCTTCACGAGCTGTCCTTCCCGTGAGCACTCAGGGCTGATTTCTTTCAAAATAGATAGGTTTGATCTTCTTGCAGTCCATGGGACTCTCAAGAGTCTCCTCCAGCACCAGAATTCAAAAGCATCAATTTTTCGGTGATCAGCCTTCTTGATGGTCCAGCTCTCACTTCCATACATCACTACTGGGAAAACCATCGCTTTAACTATACGGACCTTTGTCAGCAAGGTGATGCCTCTGCTTTTTATTTATTTATATCCTACTGTTATTACTGATATTACTATATATTTATGTATACATTGACCATTTCCCAAGAATGGGACTCAAGGCAGCTTACAGATATACCATGCCACCTGGAAGAACTCTGCAACTAGGAACTGGCATCTCAGCATCTTTCCCCCAAAGCTTTTTCCTTTGGTGCCATGCTTCTTTTTAACTTTTTTTTTTGGGGGGGGAAATAGATTGCAAGTTTGAAGTAATTTCTGATGTCCGTAAACTGCTCTGGGGTCCTTTTTCCAGCTGAAGCGCAAGATGAAAATGCTTTAAATAAAATAGAAGTTTGCATACTATTGTGCCTTTCAACCATTGGAATGGTGTCAACTCCATCTTGGCTTGCCACCTCCAAATTTTCAGCATCCTGCAACTTCTTGAAGAACGATGTGACCCTTTTCAGACTTAGGGACATAGAGCACCTTCTACAGAGCCAATCTCAGCCTATCTAAGAATGGCTGCAGCTACCATATGACTCTATGAATCATATGACCTTCAGTTCTCATTTCCTAGTTAGAGACCTAACCCTGGTTGTTTGTTCCCACGCTAATTTCTCTTCCCCAGTCTACCCTTGGATAGATTCACAGCTTACTCTCTGGCGCATTGCTGGACTATAGGTCTCCCCACCTTCAGTCACAACTATCTTGTTCTTTCCGTGACTATGGGTTCTTTCCCATCATTGGTCTAAAATGCAACATATAGTTTATTGTCCAGACACAATTTCATTTTTATTGCCCAAATCACAGCTCATTGATTAGCAGATGCTGGGCAGGAAATCTCGCTGGTCAGTTAATCGCCTTCCTGCTGCTTAAATTAACGAATAGCTCAAGTAATAACCAAGGACCAGTATAGACTCTCCCAGCAACTGGAAGGAAATCAACTTTCCACTCTCCTCTTCCCTCCCTGCATGGGTGGAAATAGGATGGACAATAACAAAGAACTTATAATAGATCAGAAAGATCTCTCGCAACAGGGAGGTACCAAGGAAAACACCGTAGGCATTGCGCTTGGTACTGCTTGTTTTAGAAATAATAACACAGGTTTCTCTCAATTCTTCAGAGTTGCACTAAAGACTCTTGAATTTCCATCTTTTTGAGAAGATTTTGAAATTAACATTCTCCTTGGAATATTCACCCCCTTTTTTCTTTTTGCATTTTTAAACTCATCAGCTGTTAAGTACAAGTCAGAGAAACAAAGATCTCTGTTGGTGCTTTGCTGCAGTTCAAGGTTCACCAAGCATAAGTCAGCAAGCAAAAACTTATGGAATTTCAACAAAGCCAAAATTGGCCCTTTTTATTTAGGATGGAAATTGGACTTCCTAAAAAATGATTCACACATTTGTAATCCCATTAGCCGAGTAAGATTGTCTTTTATAAACACGGTTTTAACAGTGAGTCCATAAGTGACTGTGGAGGCCAATTCTGGATCCACACGTCCTTCCACAGTGGGGATATTGGTTTCTGGGCGAGAGTTGATCAAGGTGGGGATTTGCCAAGAGTGCCTTCCTCTTAGCACGTTTCTCCCTTGCGTCCTGAGTTTGAGTGTCTTCAAAGCCCATGACACCTTTGGTAAAGGCTGTTCTCCAACTGGAGCGCTCACAGGCCAGTGTTTCCCAGTTGTCAGTGTTTATACTACATTTTTTTTTTTTGTCTAAAGTCCATTTAGTTCACCATCCTATTCTCATAGTGGCTGATGAGTTGTTTGTGGGAAGACCGCAAGCAGGACCTGAACCCAGTGCTCTCTCCCCTCCTGCACTTTCAAACAACTAGTACAGTGGTACCCCGCAAGACGAACGCCTCGCGAGACGAAAAACTCGCAAAACGAAAGGTTTTTTCGTTTTCGAGTTCCCTCGCAAGACGAATTTCCCTATGGGCTTGCTTCGCAAAACGAAGCTTGCCCCGGGGACAGCGGGTCTTCTCTTTTGAAGAAAGGGGCTGTGGGGAGATAGCAATCTCCCTGCAGCCCCTTGCTGCAAAAGACGTCCGGGGGAAGGGGGGAAGCGAAGCGCTTCGCTTCCCGCTTCCCCCGGACCTCTTCTGAAGCAAGGGGCTGGGGGGAGAAGCCATCTCCCCGCAGCCCCTTGCTTCAAAAGAGGTCCGGGGGAAGCGGGGAAGCGAAGCGCTTCGCTTCCCGCTGCCCCCGGACCTCTTTTGCAGCAAGGGGCTGTGGGGAGATGGTTCCTCCCGGTGCTCCGAAGCCGGGCGGGGGGGCAGGGGACACCTCCCGCCGCAGCGGGGACACCTTTTGAAGGCAGGCGGGGGGGAGCAAAGACTTTGGGCCCCCGCCCGCCTTCAGAAGAGGTCCAGGACCTCTTCTGAAGGCTGGCGGGGGGCAAAAGTCTTTGTCCCCCCTGCCTGCCTTCCCAGGGGCTTTTAAATCGCCCCGGACAGCGGAGAAGTCCTCCACTGTCCCAGGGTTTTTTTAAATGCTGGGGGTGGAAAGAAAAGCCCTTGCCCCCCCCCCAGCCTTCAGAAGAGGTCCGGGGACAGACTGTCCCCAGACCTGGTCTGAAGGCGGTTTCCCTAGGAACGCATTAATTGATTTTCAATGCATTCCTATGGGAAACCGTGCATCGCAAGACGAAAAAACCGCAAGACGAAGAGACTTGCGGAACGAATTAATTTTGTCTTGCGAGGCACCACTGTATTCAGAAGCATTACTGTCTCAAACTTATTAAACAAGCCAAAAAAACAAAAACAAAACTTGAGTGGGGTGTGAAGCCAGGATGATGAAAAGTGGGTGGTTGTGGTCAGGAGAGGGGTATGGCCTGAGGAAGGTCCCGGGGGCCACATAGAGAGGCTCAGAGGTCTCCACTTGGCCCCCAGGTCTGACGTTCCCCACCCATGAGATGAGCAGGGCTCTTCTTGCATTCACTTTCAAATCCTATTCATTTGCGTGTCAGTTTGTGGCATGCGCTAAAATGTTGCAGCACAGTCAATGGGATTTCAATGTTCTTATCTTTGACTAGATCATGCTCAGGCTGTTTCTTTCCCCTGCCCCCCAGGCTCCATAATTGCTCTTTCTGGCTGTTCATCACTTAGGGAAAGCAAAGCAAAAGAGCGTTAATAGAATATATCCCATCCAGAGAGGATCTATTTTGTATTAAGGCTATTGCCATCGCCTCTGCTTCACAGACTCGGATTCTCACTTCTCCAGATATGAGTGGCATTTCATTGCGGCTGCTCCCTTCCTTTCCCCAGCCAATCGCATTAATGCGTGTTTGTCAATACTGAATTTCATTTGCTGCATAACCACCCAAAACTGCTGGCAAATCTCGTTGCATTTTCCTTGCCTCTTAAGCCTAGGTTTTCACTTCTCCCCTACTTTGTGTTGTCAGCAAAACTTAACACATTTACAATCGGTCTCTTGATCTAGGGCAATTACTGTAAAAGGCAATAGCAGGTGCCGAAGTCTTAACAAGAGAAGGATGTTGTCCCATTATTGTAGTGTCCCATCCTCTGTTCATATCAAGATTGTCAAATTGCCTCAAATTAAATTGACACGGGGGCAGGGGAGAGATTGCAACGTTGCTGCAAATCTATGAGCTCAGCTCGGCTTCAGTGCCTGAAAAGAAGGCGAAGAAATGATGGCGCTCATTCATGAATTTAATTGTTTGGGTCTCTTTTTTTTGGCTCCAGTCGCTACTGCTCGAGGTGAGGCGCAGTATAGGAAACATGCAGCTCAGTGTAAGATCTAATAAAGTAAATTAAAAATCCACACAAGTCCAAGACTTGTGAGAGCCAGTGTGGTGTAGTGGTTAAGAGCAGTAGTCTCGTAATCTGGGGAACCGGGTTCGCTTCTCCGCTCCTCCACATGCAGCTGCTGGGTGACCTTGGGCCAGTCACACTTCTTTGAAGTCTCTCAGCCCCACTCACCTCACAGAGTGTTTGTTGTGGGGGGGGGGAGGGAAAGGAGAATGTTAGCTGCTTCGAGACTCCTTAAAGGGAGTGAAAGGTGGGATATCAAATCCAAACTCTTCAAATAATTTTGGAACACCAGCAAAAATTCAGGAATAACAGCTAAAGAATCACCGTACTGGTCCATGTAGTTCAGTATTTTCCACACTGACTGACAGAAGCTCTCTGGGGTTGTAGGAAGGGGTCTTCCTGAGGGTTCACATGGAACCTGCTTTCTGTTGCCCCTAAGCCAATGATTTGGTGTAAATTATCTCTCCTTGCTAAGATACCCTGGGCTATGTGAACCCAGTATGCATACCCACGTCATGTTGTCCAGAGCTGATCAAGGTGCACATGCCAGACATAAAGGACACCCCCCCCAAAAAAACCCCCCAAAGGCTGTGAAAGGTGACCCAAGAGTACCCTTAACTTAATAATGCCTTGGGGTGCCTGTACATTAACTTCTTCAATTCCCTTACCTGCCCACACTAAATGCCAAGCAGACCAAAGCATCGAAAGGCCAGTCAGAATAACCCAGCTGTTTTACACATCACTTTTCCTTTTTGTCTTTATTTCTTTTTTAAACGCTCCTTGCGAAAATTCACCAGCGTTTTTGCGTGAATTTCTCATAATTTACAAAATTTTGTATGCAGCTTCTGCCTGATATGCACATTTTTGAAAGCGATGTTCCCAAATTCAATGCACCCCTCTCCCACCACCTTCATTAATTTCCATGCAGCGACTTCTAAGTCCCTGCAGCAAAGACTGGCTCAGGACTCAGCCATGTTCCAAGCTTCCAACAATAACTGTGGGAGTCTCCATCCCTCCACCCACACATTTCTTGCTCCCCCTTTTCTTGCTTTGATGTGTGTGGTACGCAACAAAGAATCTCAGAACTAACTCTTCCCTTAAGCTACCCCCCCAAAAAAAGAAATAGCTAGGCCTAGAGCATCCAAGTGGCATGATTTGGAAGAGGCTTGCAACGTTCTGGAGGTTGACAGGGCATAAGGAGATTAAACGGGAGCAGATGAGCACACCAAGTCTATAATAATCATAAACCTATAGCCAGATGGCTGTTCCTGGTCACTTGCTTTAGAATTATTAAAGCAATAAAAGGGGTTTGATGCTCAGAACGCCTTGTACAAAATCAATGCTGGCCCCATTCATGTCAGCTCCCCCCACACTCTCTGATAATTAAATTCACCACAAGAGGTACCTGAGGTGCTATTGGAAGATGGAGGGGAGAGCATGATTTGTCTTATTTAACACTCCCCCCTCCAACCATCAGCTCCATCCTCTGTTTATATTATTTTTTCCTCTTCCTTCATATCAACCACTGCAAGTCTCTTCCCCTGCCAGTCCTCTGCTCCCAACCAAAGTTTTCCAAAGACCACAGGAACTATTAAAGGGAAGCAAAATTCCACAGCACCAAAGGAAAAGATTCTTCTGAGCAGGAATAATTTGGTCTCTCTCTCTCTCTAGCTTAATCAGCCACACAATTAGGCTGGAGAGGATGGTGTTTTAGCTGTTTTTCAAGCCAACGCATGTTTGTGGAGGGTTGGTCTTCTTTGAGAATACAGCTGGAGGGGGTGGTTCACTGAACTGTTACATCTTGAAGGGTTCCAAAGGCATTCTACTCCACATCCTCCCAAACTCAAGAGCCTCAATAACTTAGAATCATAGAATTATAGAGTTGCAAGGTATCCTGAGGCTCATGTAGTCCAACCCTCAGGAATGCAGGAATCACAGCTACAGTTACAGTTGAGCATCCAACCTCTGCTTAAAAACCTCTCCAGTGAAAGAGATTTCACCACTTTCAAAGGAAGTCGGTTCCACTGTCAAACTGCTCTTACTGTCAGAAAGTTCTTCCTACTGTTAAGTTGGAAACTCCTTCTTTGTAATTTGAATTCACTGGCTCATGTCCTACCCTCTGAAGCATCATAAAGTAAGCTTGCTCCATCTTCCATGTGACAACCCTTGAGATATTTGGAGATGGCTACCATATCTCCTCTCAGTCTCCTCTTTTTCAGACTAAACATACACAGCTCCCTCTTAAGGCTTGGTTCCCAAACCCTTGATCATTTCAGTTGCCCTCCTCTACACATCTTCCAGTTTGTCAATATCCTTCTTAAACTGTGGAAACTAGAACTGGACACAGTATTCCAGATGTGGTCTGACCAAGGCAGAATCAAGCGGTACTATTACTTCCCTTGACCTGGACACTATACTTCTGTTGATGCAGACTAGAATTTCATGAGCTTTTATTTTTATTTTTCTGCTGCTGCATCACACAGTTGATTCATGTTAAGCTTGTGGACTCTCTCTCCCTCTCCCTCTCTCTCTCTCTCTCTCTCTCTCTCTCTCTCTCTCTGGACATGACTTGCAAAGGCACTCTGTACAATGGGATCAAACAGTGGAAACAAGGTGGAAAAGAGGGGAAACAGCAAAAAACAACAACACAAAAAACCTTCACTGGTAATTTTAAATTACAACCCCACAGATGCAGAAGTAGAAGACTGAATTCAAAATTGGTTGCTAGATAGCATCAGCTCATTAGCAGTTCCATTACACCTTACATTGGTTCGCCTTTTCTCCTAGTACACAAAGTGTGAGAGAGAGAGAGTGAGAGAGTTTGGGAAGGAGTAAATTGGATAAACATAACTCGGGTTCCTTTAGGAATGTCAAAAAGGCTCTCTGCAAGACAGTCAGAGAGAAAAAAAATGTACTAATCAAATTAATCTCTCTGAAAAGGGGACCCCCCTCCTTTTAATTGATGAGTATTTTGGGCATTTATTTGACACACTAGAAGTAAATTCTTATAGTACACCTCACATGCATAACACCAAACCTTCCAGAAACTTGTGGTGCACATCCCATAGTCTTCTTCTGCAAATATTTACTCAGAAGTAAGTTCCAGTGAATTCAATGGAACCTTCCCTACAGTCTAAGGTGTTCTATTACAGGACCTTGATAACTAGAAAGAATATCTATGCACCTTGGTTCTCGAATGCCTTGGTACTCGAACATATCGGCTCTCGAATGCCGAAAACCCAGAAGTAAGTGTTCCGGTTTTCAAACGTTTTTTCAGAAGCTGAACATCCAATGTAGTTGTTGGCTATTGTTTCTGGGGTGCCTGCACCAATTGGAAGCCACGCCTTGGTTTTCTAACATTTTGGAAGTCGAACGGACTTCCAGAATGGATTGCGGTTGAGAACCAAGGTACGACTGTATTTCTTAATGCTCAAAATGTTTCTTGGGGTGGGGGTGGATGTGAAGGACTCAGTGGTAGAGCATCTGTTTCACATGCAGAAGGTCACTGGTTCAATCCTTACTATTTCCAGGCGTGACTTGAAGAAACCCCATTTCTGAAAACCTGGATAGCTGCTGCCACTTAGTGCAGATGATACCAAGCCAGATGAGTTAATGTCCTGTCTCCTTATAAGGAGTCTCCTATGTTGGTATGTTGGTATGTTAGAATTGTCATGCAATCACAATTCCCAGAATTGTTCCCAGAATTGTTAGGGGAGGTTCTGGAAAATTCCACTATAGAAATGGGATGTATCAGTGTAAGATGTGGATATCCCCTTGCTCTGTGTCTCAGGAATTATATATCTGTAGATATCTGGGCGAAAATGCATTAGACACAGTGGCCATGATGGATGGTGAATTTTTCCGTAGGGGGCCGGTTAGGGCCAGAGGTGCCACCTTGTGGGGGCAATTGGGGCAGAGCAACATCTTGACGCTCTGATGTTGCACTTGTGAGCATTAAGCCTCCCTCCCTAAGTTGGGCAGAAGCTTCTCGGAGTTTGAGAGGGAGGTGTCAGGCCTCCCACAAATGCTGTCACTCTGTTGCCTCCTTCCCAAAGCCAGGTGGACTCTCGAAGAAGGGCTTGGACCATGTCAGAGTCTCACACCTCCCTTCTGAAGGCAGGCAGAAGCTTCCTGGGCTTTGGGAAGAAGGTAAAGGTAAAGGGACCCCTGACCAGTAAGTCCAGTCATGGCCGACTCTGGGGTTGCGGTGCTCATCTCACTTTATTAGCCAAGGGAGCCAGCATACAGCTTCCGGGTCATGTGGCCAGCATGACTAAGCCGCTTCTGGTGAACCAGAGCAGTGCATGGAAACGGTGTTGTTATTGCAGAGTCCTTTGCACAACGGAATGATGAACAGTACGTGCCACATGCTTAAAGTTGCTTTATTCTCAGTTCAGTATTGAGAAATTACAAACATGCATCTTGCCTCTGCTGGAGCAGAGAAGCAACCGTCCTTCTCCTCGGAATAACGAACACCGAGAGAGCAGTGAAAAACAGGAAACTAGTGTACGTCACATCCAGCTTCCCATTCCCGTGGGAAAACCCAACAGTGCTCTGACTGTGGAATGTAAACATTGTCTTGTGACAAGCACTTTGCTGCACAGTGAAGAGAGCAGAAACCAACATCCTCCCCCTTTCTGTGAACATCACTGGGCAGCGTGTTCGTACAATATCAGTACAAACCCAACTTCTGTACATAGGTACAGTGTTGATCCCTTGATACAATCTTGGACAATACATCAGCAGGAATTTCATTACCTGGCATATAGGACACCGTTACGAGTCCCTTCTGAATATGTTCCCTAGCATGTTGCACCTTCAATTGCAAGTGCTTCGTGCTTTGCTTACAACCTTCCGAATTCAGCAAAGCCAAACATGCTTTGTTGTCCTGGTAAACCTGGATTGGACATTTGACAGGAATTTTCATGTCTTTGCACAATTGTAACAACCATTCACAATCCTTAAGTGAATAAGACAGTGCATTCAGTTCAGCTTCACAAGTACTTAAGCTAATTGTTGTTTGCTTCTTGCATGACCAATCAAATAGACCCTGATTGTACATGTAGCAAACTCCAGACGTACTTTTCCTGTCTGTAGTGTCACTTCCAAAACTTGCATCTGCAAAAATTTCAAGACCACCAGACTTCTGATTGTTAAATCTCAGTCTGTAATGCATAGTGCCTTTCAAATAGCGTGCTATGCGTTTCAGAGCTTTCCAATCCTTAACAGTAGGATTGTTAACTTGTCTGCTTAGCAAATTACAGCTAACAGCAATGTCAGGTCTTGAACATCTGGCAATGAAGTTTAGCTTGCCTAGCACACTTCTGTACAGTGTAGTGTCAGAAAATGCTTCTTCAGTGTCTTCTACCTGATAACCTGTTGTCATCGGTGTGTCTACAGGGTTAGCATCCATCAGGTTTAGTTTGCTTAACACATCAGCAATTTTCCGTGACTGGTGTACTAGAATGTTACCACTTTGATCTTTCTCTATTTCCAGAGATAGGTAGTTGTTTACCTGACCAAGATCTTTCATGTCAAAGTGCTCTTTCAGTTGAGCTAGGGCGTTATTGTACATTGTGACATCTTTCCAAAAGAATAAAATATCATCAACATAAAACAAACAATACAGCTTCTTTTGCCCTTCCTCTTTGACAAATACACATGGATCAGCTTTCCCTTGCTGAAAACCTAGAGAAAACAATGCTTCAGTGAGTTTTGTGTGCCAACACCGTGCACTTTGTTTGAGACCATAAAGGGACTTCTTCAGAGCACAAACAAATCCCTGTTTTACCTGTACACCATCAGGTGGAAGCATATAAAGTGATTCACCTAGAGATCCGTACAAAAATGCTGTATTCACATCGTGGTGACTAATGTGTAGATTCTCCTCTGCAGCTAGCTTGAGCATAAGCCTAATGCTCTCATATCTCACCGTGGGTGAGTAGGTCTCGTGATAGTCTTCACCTGGTACCTGTGCAAAACCTCTGGCTACCAATCTGGCTTTGTGTCTGACTATCTTGCCATTTTGATCAGTCTTCGCTTTGAAGACCCATTTGCTTCCAAGCAGTTTCATTCCTGGAACTACTGGAACTATCTCCCAAGTTTTGTTCTTTTCTAAGGAATCAAGCTCAGCCTTCATGGCATTTAACCATGGCTCAGCTTCCTTAGAATCCAAATCCTGGATTTCTTGGAAACTTGAAGGTTCAAATACCTTCTTGGAGCTTTTAACAGCTGCTACTGCTGTCTTAGCAAATTCATCAGCAAATCTCTTTGGAGGTCTGCCTTTTGTGGCTCTTTGTGACCTGCGAATTAGCCTTTGGTCTTCAACACTCTCCTCTTCCTTCTTAGGAGAAAAGTGACCTATTGTGAACAATGGTTCTTCCAATTCCTGATCAGAGCTTTCAGAGGGTCGCATAGAGGCTTTCGCACTCTTGAAATCCTCTGAAGTATCCGATTCAGTTTCAGACTCAGAATCAGAACCTTCATCAGTGGGTGTGGGTTGTTGTTGCTTATCCTCAGTCTCATCACTGTCATCAGGATAACATTGGAAAATTCCCACGTTCTCCCCCCACTTGGCATTGTACTCAACACTTCTTGTGAGCCTAATTGTCTTAGAGTCAGTCATCATTATTCTGTAAGAACCTTTCTGATAACCTAGAAAGATACCATGCAATCCACGTTTGCCTAACTTGGAGCTTTGTGGTGAATGAATCCACATGTCAGAACCAAATATTCTCATGTGTTTGATGTATGGTTTCTTGCCAAACATCTTTTCATAGGGGGTACAACCAATCCCTGAAGATAACCTGCGATTGTAACTGTAAACAAAACATGAGAGAGATTCAGCCCAATAACTCTCTGGAAGATTGGCATCATGCAGCAAGGTTTTTAACCCTTGAAGCAATGTTTGATTTGCCCTTTCGCAAAGCCCATTCTGCCATGGCGAGCGAGGACTGGACAAATCGTGTTGAATTCCTTTCTCAGTCAGAAAAGCTTCAAACTGCTGAGAAGTGAATTCTCCCCCGCGATCTGTGAAAAGAATTTTTATCTTCTTACCATGCACATTTTCCAACCAAGCACAGAATTCCTTGAACCTTGGAAAAGCCTCTGATTTCTGCTTGAGATTGTACACGTAAATATACCTGGAAAATGCATCAATGAGAACCATGAAGAACCTATTGTCACCTAAAGAGGGCGATAGTGGACCAACTAAATCAGCATGAACAATCTGGTATGGTTCTGTAGCTTGCCTACTAGACACCTTACCTTTCGCAGCCATTTTCACCTTGTTTGCTGTGCATGCTTTGCACTTCATGTGGTACTTGCAGGGTTTAATAGTCATACCTTCAACCAAGGCAGGCATTTTAGATACTGCCTCAAAATGCAAATGACCAAATTTTCTGTGAAAATCATGAATGCATCCTGCATGCAAACTTTTGTTAGAACCTGCAATGCAACAAGTATCATTCTGCACAACATCATCATAATACAAAACAAACAAACGATCAACACATTCAGCATGCAATACATAATCGTCTTTCTTTGTGATGGTGCATTTCTTGTTCTTGAAGGAAACGTCAATGTTCCGTTCATTCAGCTGCATCACACTTAGAAGATTGTGTGTGGCATCTGGAACATATAGTACATCCTGTATCGATAAGTCCAAACTGTGAAGAACAACAGTTCCGTAGCCTTGACTGGGGATCGTGTGGTCATCCGCCTGGTGAACCGCACCTTCCTGCGGTGTAAAAGACACGAACAGTCTCTTATCGTTGCACATGTGGTGGGTAGCTGCTGAATCAACAACGAAGAAAGATCTAGACGTCTTCTGGACCTTTGCAACGTTTGGAGTGAAACGTGAGACCATCGCCTTGTGCTGCGTTGTCCTGGACACTGGACCTTTGCCTTTGCTTTGGCCTTTTCCACGCGATGAGCTTCTGCTGCGCTGCTCTGTCTTGGCCCTGGGATATTTGCATTCCCTCTCCATATGGCCTAGACGTCCACACGAGTAGCATTTCACTGCCTTCAAAGCTTTGGCGCCCTCTGGTGGTTCCACTGCACTCTGGGATGACGTCTGTGAAGACTCCCCTTTATCCATGCAGCTAGCACCCCGGCGATCTGCTTCATTCTGGATCACGGCAGTAACATAGGCTACTGTGAGCTGAGCAGTTGGCTGAACAGCAATCTGAGTGGCAACGGACTCCCAACTTGGACCCAAAGAATGTAGTATCATGAAGGAATACACAGCCTCTGGAAAGTTGAGTCCTCTCTGTTGCAGCTCGTGTCTCAGATTCTGCATCTCCATCAGATGTGTACGCACATCTCCACCTTCAGCAAGAGCCATTCCATGCAGCTTGGCATAGTAGTACATTGAGGAACCAGCTTCTGTCCTCAAGTGAGCCTCTCTTAAAGAGTCCCAAATTTCTCTGGCTGTGGTCTTTCCACGCAACAGACAGAGCTCTTCTGGGGATACTATCAACGTAAGCGTTCCCCTTGCTTTGGAATCCTTAGCTGCCCATTCAGCTGTAATTGGAGCTGGGGGGTTGTCTGTAATAACATTAAACAGACCTTCTTTCCGCAGAATTGCCTCTGCATACTGCACCCACTGCGTGTAATTTTTCTTATTGAGCTTAGGAATCCCAAAAGCTTCAACCAGCTTTGCATTTTCCATCATTGCTGCTTTAATCGAGCTGCGTCACAGTACTGCAGCTTCCAAAAGCACTTGTAGAGAGTACTTTCACTTTTCCAGCCATCCAAGCTGTTAGCTTGTGCCTTAAAGCCCTTGCCTGTTTCGCGGCAAAACGGCTTTTAAAAGTACAAAGTCCAGTCATAAAGCCATAAACTAGAAACTGGCAGGCTGGCAGGCTGCTCCGGGCAGCATGAGCACATACCTTCATCAATCAAACTTGACGCGCAGAGCAGATAACGCGATCCGTTCCTCTGTACCTCTGCCGGCATTCCGACTCGACTGCTGGAGTCTGCATTCCTCAGTTTGATTTACGTCTTTCTGGGCCCATAACCATAATGTTGTTATTGCAGAGTCCTTTGCACAACGGAATGATGAACAGTACGTGCCACATGCTTAAAGTTGCTTTATTCTCAGTTCAGTATTGAGAAATTACAAACATGCATCTTGCCTCTGCTGGAGCAGAGAAGCAACCGTCCTTCTCCTCGGAATAACGAACACCGAGAGAGCAGTGAAAAACAGGAAACTAGTGTACGTCACATCCAGCTTCCCATTCCCGTGGGAAAACCCAACAGTGCTCTGACTGTGGAATGTAAACATTGTCTTGTGACAAGCACTTTGCTGCACAGTGAAGAGAGCAGAAACCAACAAACGGCGTTTACCTTCCCACCGAAGCAGTACCTATTTATCTACTTGCACTTTGACATGCTTTCGAACTGCTAGGTTGGCAAGAGCAAGGACCGAACAACGGGAGCTCACCCTGTTGCAGGGATTCGAACCACCGACCTTCTGATCGGCAAGTCCTAGGCTCTGTGGTTTAACCCACAGCGCCACCCGCGTCCCTTTCGAAAGGAGGTACCAGGCGTTAATATTTTAATACACTAATTTACTGGGCACATTTAAGAGACTAGTTTGGTTCCCTAGTCCACTGACTGTATGCCACTGCACTGTGGAACCACTGAATCAGTGTTGGTAGAGTTCAACCTGATTCCCAGCAAACATCTTGTCTTCAGCTCTCCTTCCTCCATCCATGGCCCCTGCTAGCTGATCTCTCTCTCACACACACCCTCTCTTTCTCTCTGCTTCCTCCTCCTCCTCCAACTCCCCCTCTCCCCAGTCCATTTAAGGAACGATCCTGCAAGTGGCTTCTTTTCCATTAGCTTTGGGGTAAGAAGCATCAGTTTTAATAGAGCTTGTCATGTTTAATAGCCAATGTAAACTATGCATTCACATCGATTATATGCACTTTGGACAATTTTCTTTCACAGAGGACTTTTTACAGGGGCAGGGGAAATCATAGCTCACATCTTTTTGTCACCGTGATGCCTTCACAGCCCGCAAGGCTTCCTATTACATGCGCACATTACAGCATATTTGGGTCAGGGAGAGAAATGTATCACACAGTTCCTTGCTCAGTGTAATCAACTTGCAGACTTTACATAATCATGGTCAAATCGCAGCATGATACACTGGTAACACAGCGCTCTCGGGTGACTATTAGCGATGGCTGATAAATAGATCACCCATGTTCAAGAACAGAATTCATTGGAGTGTCACATATCGGGGACAAGAAATAGGTGGCTTCTGCATATGAAACTGACTTAAACTATTTCACCCAATCTAGCTGTGTACTCTGACTATAAGGGATGGGACGTGGGTGGTGCTGTGATCTAAACCACTGAGCCTTTTGGGTTTGCCAATCAGAACATTGGTGGTTTGAATCCCTGCAATGGAGTGAGCTCCTGTTGCTCTGTCCCAGTAATAGTGAAAGTAAGAAATGTATAGTAAGTGATTAGATTGGGAAATTTTCAGATGTGATTGATGGAAGTAAAAAAAAAATGTAATAGTGAATAGTAAATGTAATAGTGAACTGCCAACCTAGCAGTTCAAAAGCATGCCAGTGCAAGTAGATAAATAGGTACCACTACGGCAGGAACATAAATGGCATTTCCATGCACTCTGGCAATTGTCACGGTTTCCCGTGTGGCAGAAGTGGTTTAGTTATGCTGGCCACATGACCCGGAAAGCTGCCTGTGGACAAACACCGGCTCCCTCAGCCTGAAAGCGAGATGAGTGCTGCAACCCCATAGTCACCTTTGACTGGACTTAACTGTCCAGGGGTCCTTTACCTTTAAAAAACAAAACAAAACAAAAAAACACCTTACTCTGACTATAGTTACTAGTCATGATGGCTAGGGATTTCCTCCAGTGCCAGATGCAGTCCCAAGGACCATCTTTTCTCTTTGCTAATCACATGAAAACTGCTGAAGTTAGGGCATTTATGGATGGTCAAGAAAGTGGTCAAATTTCATATGCACATTCATGGGGTGTATTTCTCAGAAGACTAGAATGCAAGGGCACCGAGAGAAGTTGCATTTTGGAAGATTCAGGACAGACAGCGCTTCAGAGCCAGCGTAGTGTAGTGGTTAAGAGCGGTGGACTCGTAACCTGATGAACCAGGTTCAATTCCCCGCTCCTCCACATGCAGCTGCTGGGTGACCTTGGGCCAGTCACACTTCTTTGAAGTCTCTCAGCGCCACTCACCTCACAGAGTGTTTGTTGTGGGGGAGGAAGGGAAAGGAGAATGTTAGCCGCTTTGAGACTCCTTAAAGGGAGTGAAAGGCGGGATATCAAATCCAAACTCTTTTCATTGCAGAGCACAGAGTTGAACGAGAAAGTCCCACCAGAGGCAGTGAGAACCACCAACTTGGATGGCTTTAAAAGAGGATGAGATAAATTCATGGAGAAGAAGGATATTGATGGCTACTAGCTATGGTGGCTATTTTTTACCTGCACTGTTAGAGTCAGTATGGGGGGGGGGTCACATGTGGGGAGGGCACTGTTGTGCCCAGATCCTGCTTACAGGCTTCACACAGGAATCTGGTTAGGCATGGTAAGAACAGGATACTGAGCTACATGGGCCACTGGCCTGATTCAGCATTGTCTTCTTTTGTTTTTATGTTAATTTCTCCTCCACATTTTGGAGTCTTAAGTTAACAATGTGGTTGCTGCATTGACCCATCACTTATCTACCATTCCTCTGTTTTGATTCATATATTTTCTTTCGATGCCTGCACATGAACTTTTGATGTGCATTTCATCTTGCAATTCCCCGCCCATCCCCTTTCACCCCTGTGCATTAGCTCCTGGGTTTAAAATCCAGGTAAAGCAGAATTTGCTGCAGTGTGCAGTTGTACAGAGTTTTTGTTGTTATTGACCCAGAATGCCACGGCGAGACTCCTTATGGGGTCCTTGCCGTGGGATCACATTCATCCAGTACTATACCAGCTGCACTGGCTCCCGGTGGAGTACAGGATGAGGTTTAAGGTGCTAGTTTTAACCTTTAAAGCCCTATACAGCCTAGGACCCTCGTACCTATGGGACCACCTCTCCTGGTATGCCCCACGGAGGACCTTATGGTCTGCAAATAATAATATCTTGGAGGTCCTAAGCCTCAAGGAGATTAGACTGGCCTCGACCAGATCCAAGGCCTTTTCAGCCATGACCCTGATCTGGTGGCATGCTCTGCCACAAGAGATCAGGGCACTGCGGGATCTGATAGATTTTCACGGGGTCTGCATGATGGAGCTGTTCCGCCAGGCCTTTGGTTGGGGACCATATAAGGAGAGTCTCCCCCTCTCTCCTTATAACAACTTGTATGAAAGTGCCCCCCCCAACTTTTCAGCCCAGTTCTGGCCAGGGAAGGCAAGGTATTATTATTATTATTACTATTATTATTATTATTATTATTATTATTATTATTATTATTATTATCAGCAGCAGGCTGTTTGAGATTCAATGCTAGTGCAATGATACCTCTGTTTTCGAACATAATCCGTTCTGGAAGACCGTTTGAGGTCCGAAACCTTCAAAAACCGAAAATTCAATAGGGAAGCCTTGATACAGAAAACTCAATATGGAAAACTCAATACTAAAGCCATGCGGTGTGTTTGACTTCCAAGGCGTGTTCAAAGACCGTAGCATTTACTTCCGGGTTTACAGTGTTCGAAAACCGAAATGCTCGTCAATGGAGACATTCGAAAAACCGAGGTACCAGTGAATTTGAAATGTGGCCAACCCCATGCAAAATTCCACAGTGTGAGCAAGCACAGAGTATATCAGGTCAGTTTCTTGGTCAGTTTGTACCACAATCCACAAAGATTTAACTCCCCTACTCAGTGCTGACTTCTCATTGATGCTATGGCTGTTAGCTATGCTATTGGGCAGACTAAGAGTTAAATGAGGAACTATTATCAAAATGTTGGGTACCCTCCCCACGTTCTCTTTTTAAAAGGTTTTCTGAATGACCTTGTCAGATTCAAACCTTCATAAGAGGCCAAGGAATGAAAAGAAAATGAGGGTGGGGCTGTTTGCAGGGAAAGACCAGCAATCAGCAGCGCAGTAATTTGCCTGATAACAGAAAATTAAAGAAGAGGCAAGTCGCAGCCTGAGATGAAGAAGGGGGGGGGGAATCATTCATATTTGAATTTGCTGTATAATTAGCCACAATAGTTAATATCCCCAGCGCCCACCCCAGAAAAAAAGAAGAAGAAAATGAATGGCATCAAATTAGAGTGAAACGGAGACATCACTGCAAAAAGAGAAAGAAAGAAAGATGGAGTTGAGTAAATGGCTGAGATAATAGAGAAAATATTTAAGAAGCCAGAAATGAACACACAATTGGAGGAAGGAGGAGGAGGAAGAAGAAGAGGACGAAGAGTTGGATCTGCTTTGGCAAGGGGTCATATTGGCAGGAATTATATATGTGTGTGTGTTTGTGTGTGTGTTTTAACATTTAATTTTCAAGAATAATTAAACATACTTTTACATCTTATACATTTTATTTTACTTCCATCAATCACATCTGAAAATTTCCCAATCTAATCACTTACTATACATTTCTTACTTTCACTATTACATTTAAATCTCATAACCTTTATATCTAATCTTTCTCTATTTTGCAATGTTTCCTATATTTCTCCTTACAAAACTTCTTGTAGTCCTACTAGTGTAATTTGTTGATTACAGTAGCTCTTCAAATAGTTCATATATTTCTTCCAATCTTCTGTGAATCTCTGGTCCCGCAGGTTTCGAACCCTTCCTGTCATTTTATCTAATTCTGTGTAGTCCATTAATTTTGTCTGCCATTCTTCTTTCGTTGGAATTTCTTCTTGCTTCCATTTCTGGGCTAACAATACTCTTGTTGCTGTTGTTGCATATAAAAACAATTTAAGATCTTGGCAGGGATTATAATTCAGTGGTAGAGCATCAGTCTTGAATGCAGAAGGTCCCAGTTTCAACCTCTGGCATCTCCAGGTAGGGCTGAGAAGGACTCCTGTCTAGAATTCTGGATGGTTACCCCATCTCAATATAGACAATACCATGCAAGATGGACCAATGGTCTGGCTTGATATAAAGCAGTCTCCTATGGTGGCGCTGTGGGTTAAAGAACAGAGCCTAGGACTTGCCAATCAGAAGGTTGGTGGTTCGAATCCCCGCGACGGAGTGAGCTCCCATTGCTCGGTCCCTATCCTGCCAACCTAGCAATTCGAAAGCACGTCAAAGTACAAGTAGATAAATAGGTACCGCTCTGGTGGGAAGGTAAACGGCATTTCCGTGCACTGCCCTGGTTCACCAGAAGCAGCTTAGTCATGCTGGCCACATGACATGGATTTGCTTTGCAGGAATACCGTATTCCAAAGATAGAAAACAATGGCCCTCCAGATGTCACTGACGTCCAGCTCTCATCAGCTCAAGAAAGAATGGTCAATGAACAGGGATGATGGTCATTGTGAGTCAGCAACATATGGAGAGAATCCCCACCATCATGTTTGGATCCTTTCCCAGAGAGCCAGGGGGTTGTTGTTGGGTAAAGCGTATCACAGGATAGCCGCTTTAGTTTCTGTGATGGGATGATGGAGGCTCTGAATTCATGGCGGCAAACTTTGCTCCAGTGAATTATGAATCAAAAACAACAGAGAGAAGACGGGACTGTGATAGATACCAGGTGTGAGCTTTGGTCTTTCAAATTTCAGTGGCACCCTGTGTGTGGCCAAAATTTGGCAGCCTCCCACCTCTCGCCTTCCATTCTGCATGTGCAGAATGTCATAGCTGTGAGGTCCTGTGCTGCCCCCCCTTGGCGATGCCCATTGTGGAGGAACCATTCACTCTGCCCTAAGCTGGAATGGGCAGCCTTGGATTCTGGCCACGAAGCTCATTCTGTGATCTTGAGAAAGCTATGATCACTCTGTCTAATCCACCTCCCAAGGCCACAGTAAGAGCAAAGTTGGTAAATCCCCATCCCTTGAGTTCATCTGTGTGATGCAAATAGGGATATTTGCAAAAATAAAAAATGGGAGGGGGAATGTTGTTGCAAAAGGGTAGTCCACAGCACTACCACTGAGGAGGCAATAGCCACTTTATATAATACTAACTGTTACTAGGGAAATATAAGAAACCAAAAGAAATCGGTGTTGTGAAATAAGTGGTTACTGTCAGTGCAGTTTTGAACGGTTCAAGCCTCCATCGTCATTCAAAATGGCATGCAATTGTATGGAAACAGTGACCAAAAAACAGAACCCAAACCTGGTCCTTGGTCTCAGGAACCATCATGCAAAAATCTGGTTAAGATAACTTTAGATGCATTGCAAACAGACAAACAGACAACTTTCCAAAACATATGGTGTTTCCTGCTTGGCAGGGGGTTGGACTCGATGGCCCTTGTGGTCTCTTCCAACTCTATGATTCTATGATTCTATATACAGTAGTAGATAACCAGATTGGTTAAAGTTACATACTTCATCCTTGTGGGGAAAAAATGGGGTAAAGATGAATTATGCTTATTTGGTGCCCTGTCCTGTTCATTTCTTTTAGATGGGATTTTTAAAATATATTTTTAATGCACTTATTTGATGAAACGTTTGGCAAGGTTAGCCATTATTGCTGTTGTTTATTATTGGTTTTGTTGTGCCATTTATTGTTCTAATTGACTGTGATTTATTACGGTGGTGCATGCCACTTCAAATGTCCTAAAGGAAGGGAAGATGTAAATATCTGAATGCATATTTCAGCAGTACTTTATCAGATTCGTGGTTTCCATGTACCTTTTTATACCACCTTTCAAAAACAAACATCTCGAGGACATAAAACAAGATAAACAATAAAACCATGCAAACAATAAATAGAGCAGCAACAATGTTAGGAGAAGCTCAAGATGCTGGAATGAATAGTCAGCAATGAAGTATGAAGTAAGATTTCAGCAAGTGCTAGAAACCTATAACACTAGGAACCTACCTTACCTCAGAAGGGAAGGTGCTAAATGGACCAGCCTTCATAGGCTGGAGAAGGATTGTAGCTCATTAGTAGAGCATTCACACTTCCCCAGTTCAATCCCTGGTATCTTCAGTAGGGCGGGGAATGTCTCCTATCTGAAACCCTGGAGAACAGCTGCCAGTCGGTGTAGACAATGAAATTGACCAATGGTCTGACTCATAATAGTGGAGATCTCTGTTTTCCAATAGAAAAAGGTTGTCCTCCTGAAGGACGCCTGCAGGCTGCAGAACTACCAAGAGAGATGTATCTTAAGGCTCATCCACAATTACTTTTAGTCCCACACTTTCTAGACACAGGTATGGATTTCCCCCATCTATGTTGGAGTGCTTCTTCCCCTCCCCCCCCACTGCTTTAATGCTGAATCCATAACCCACTTGACCCTGAAAACTGTCTGCAGACAAATGCCAGCTCCCTTAGCCTGAAGTGAGATGAGCATCACATTCCACTGTCAAGTTTAACTGGACTTAACCATCCACGGGTCCTTTACCTTTACCTTTACCTTTACTATAACTGTACCATTTCTCCGAGAGCCAGTGTGGTGTAGTGGTTAAGAGTGGTAGATTCGTAATCTGGTGAACCAGGTTCACTTCCCTGCTCCTCCACATGCAACTGCTGGGTGACCTTGGGCCAGTCACACTTCTCTGAAGTCTCTCAGTCCCACTCACCTCACAGAATGTTTGTTGTGGGGGAGGAAGGGAAAGGAGAATGTTAGCCGCTTTGAGACTCCTTCGGATAGTGATAAAGCGGGATATCAAATCCAAACTCCTCTTCTTCTTCTTCTTCTTCTTCTTCTTCTGATGAAAATAGGGACGTCCTATTCCATAATGATGATCAGTGCTTTTTTTCTGGGGGGATGCAAGGGTACGCATACCCCTAAACATTTCGTGTTCCCCCGACTGACCAATGCACCAACATGCCAGCTGTCTCCACAGTAGCAGCACAGACTGGAGTTCTGTCATTCTCCCTGCTGGTGCCCAGGGAGGGGAATCTGGGGCAGCCGTGGTGGAGGCGACGGCGCCCCCTCCCCCTCCTCTTCCTCTTGCCGGGCTAGAACCAGCCGGCAGTTGCTCGCCCCTCTTCGCTCAAGCCAATGCCACTGTTGCCATTGCTGGGGACTTTCCCATCCTCTCAGCTGCCACCTTGAGTCCCTCATCTGGGGGTTGGGAGGGGTTGGGGGGAAGGAAGGGTGCGAGAGGGAACAGCCAAAATGAGAGTACCCCAAAACATGTGTGTGTGTGTGTGTGTGTGTGTGTGTGTGTATGCACACTGTTGGTGGTGGTGGTGGCTTCCAACATATATAAAAACATAATAAAACATTAAGTAACTTTGTTATACAGGGCTGCCTTCAGATGTCTCCTAAAAGCTGTATCCTTCCTTATCTCCTTGGACCGGGGTCACTTAACTCCATACTCTCCATTATTTCTCCAATGAAAATAGGGACATCCTAAGGAAAATTGGGACATTACAGGATCAAATCAGAAACCGGGATGGCTTCAGTGAATGCTAGACTGTCCCTGGAAAATAGGGACACTTGGAGGGTCTGTGAATCTGAACAAACAGCAGTTCTGCCTCCCCGCAGTAAAGAGTGTGGTTTTGTGGGGAAAGCGGGGGGCTGGGGGAGCACTCAGACACAGACCTGGAAAACCCAGACCTAGAATCATAGAATCATAGAATCATAGAATCATAGAATCATAGAGTTGGAAGAGACCACAAGGGCCTCGAGTCCAACCCCCTGCCAAACAGGAAACACCATCAGAGCACTCCTGACATATGGTTGTCAAGCCTCTGCTTAAAGACCTCCAAAGTAGGAGACTCCACCACACTCCTTGGCAGCAAATTCCACTGTCGAACAGCTCTTACTGTCAGGAAGTTCTTCCTAATGTTTAGGTGGAATCTTCTTTCTTGTAGTTTGGATCCATTGCTCCGTGTCCGCTTCTCCGGAGCAGCAGAAAACAACCTTTCTCCCTCCTCTATGTGACATCCTTTTATATATTTGAACATGGCTATCATATCACCCCTTAACCTCCTCTTCTCCAGGCTAAACATGCCCAGCTCCCTTAGCCGTTCCTCATAAGGCATTGTTTCCAGGCCTTTGACCATTTTGGTTGCCCTCCTCTGGACACGTTCCAGTTTGTCAGTGTCCTTCTTGAATTGTGGTGCCCAGAACTGGACACAGTACTCCAGGTGTGGTCTGACCAGAGCAGAATACAGTGGCACTATTACTTCCCTTGATCTAGATGCTATACTCCTATTGATGCAGCCCAGAATTGCATTGGCTTTTTTAGCTGCCGCGTCACACTGTTGGCTCATGTCAAGTTTGTGGTCAACCAAGACTCCTAGATCCTTTTCACATGTACTGCTCTCAAGCCAGATGTCACCCATCTTGTATTTGTGCCTCTCATTTTTTTTGCCCAAGTGCAATACTTTACATTTCTCCCTGTTAAAATTCATCTTGTTTATTTTTGCCCAGTTCTCTAATCTGTCAAGGTCGTTTTGAAGTGTGATCCTGTCCTCTGGGGTGTTAGCCACCCCTCCCAGTTTGGTGTCATCTGCAAATTTGATCAGGATGCCCTTGAGTCCATCATCCAAGTCGTTGATAAAGATGTTGAATAAGACCGGGCCCAAGACAGAACCCTCTGGCACCCCACTAGTCACTCTTCTCCAGGATGAAGAGGAACCATTGATGAGCACCCTTTGGGTTCGGTCAGTCAGCCAGTTACAAATCCACTGAGTGGTAGCATAGTCAAGACCGCATTTTACCAGCTTCTTGACAAGAATATCATGGGGCACCTTGTCAAATGCCTTGCTGAAATCAAGGTAGGCTACATCCACTGCGTTCCCTTCATCTACCAGGCTTGTAATTCTGTCAAAAAACGAGATCAGGTTAGTCTGACATGACTTATTTTTCAGAAATCCATGCTGACTATTGGTGATCACAGCATTCCTTTCTAGGTGCTCACAGACTGTTTGCTTAATGATCTGCTCCAGAATCTTCCCTGCTATTGATGTCAGACTGACTGGGCGGTAATTATTTGGGTCCTCTCTTTTCCCCTTTTTGAAAATAGGGACAACATTTGCCCTCCTCCAGTCTGCCGGGACTTCGCCTGTTCTCCAGGAATTCTCAAAGATGACTGCCAGTGGTTCTGAGATCACATCTGCCAGTTCTTTAAATACTCTTGGATGCAGTTCATCTGGCCCTGGAGACTTGAATACATCTAAACTAGCCAAATATTCTTGTACTATCTCCTTAGTTATTCTGGGCTGTGTTTCCTTTGCTGAATCATTTGCTCCAAATTCTTCAGGTCGGGCATTGTTTTCTTTATCGGAGAAGACCGAGGCAAAGAAGGCATTGAGGAGTTCAGCCCTTTCTGTGTCCCCTGTTTGCATTTCACCATCTTCTCCTCTGAGTGACCCCATTGTTTCTTTGTTCTTCCTTTTGCTACGAACATACCCATAAAAGCCTTTTTTGTTGCTTTTAACCTCTCTAGCAAGCCTGAGTTCATTCTGTGCTTTAGCTTTTCTGACTTTGTGTCTACACGTGCTGGCTATTTGTTTGAATTCCTCTTTGGTGGTTTCCCCCCTTTTCCATTTTTTGTACACATCCTTTTTTAATCTTAATTCAGTTAAAAGTTCTTTAGATAGCCACCCTGGCTTCTTTAGGCACCTTCCATGTTTCCGTCTCATTGGTATTGCCTGACGTTGTGCTTTTAGTATCTCCCTCTTAACAAACTCCCAGCCATCATGAACTCCCTTTCCTTTTAGTATTGTTGTCCATGGGATCTCACCCAGCACTTCCCTAAGTTTTATGAAGTCGGCTTTCTTAAAGTCAAGAAATTGAGTCCTAGTATGCTTGGCTGCTCCTTTCCGTTGTATAGTAAACTTCAGAAGAGCATGATCACTCGCGCCTAATGATCCTTCCACTTCTACCCCACTAACCAGGTCATCAACATTGGTTAGGACCAGATCTAAAATGGCTGTTCCTCTTGTTGCTTCTCCCACTTTCTGGACAATGAAGTTGTCTGCAAGGCCAGTGAGGAATCTGTTTGACCTTATGCTCTTGGCTGAGTTTGACGTCCAACAAATATCCGGGTAATTGAAGTCCCCCATTACTACTATCTCCCTTCCTTTTGCATGCTTGGCCATCTGTTCCAGGAAGGCATCATCTATGTCCTCCGTTTGGCTTGGGGATCTATAGTAAACTCCCACAATGAGGTCTCTGTTATTCTTCTCTCCCTTAATTTTGACCCAAATGCTCTCACTTTGGCTTTGAGGATCTAAATCTTGGATCTCTTCACAGGTATACACATCCCTGACATATAACGCCACTCCTCCTCCTTTCTTGTCTGGTCTGTTTCTCTGAAATAGATTGTATCCCCCCATTATTACATTCCAATCGTGGGACTTATCCCACCAGGTTTCAGTGATGCCTATTATGTCATATTTAGTTTGCTGTACCAAGAGCTCAAGCTCATCTTGTTTATTTCCCATGCTTTGCGCATTAGTGTACAGACATTGAAGTCCATTAATCATTCCCCCAGGTCTCTTATTTAAGGATTTTTTCCTCCCACCACTAGGTCTGCGTGCTGTTTGCTCCATTTGATCTATGACATTTGGATGATCATCTTCATTAATTGATAGACTCCTACCTTCAGGAGCACTGTCTCCCTCCCCCACATTAGTCAGTTTAAAGCCCTCCTGATGAGGTTTCTGAGATTTTTGGCAAAAACATTTCTCCCAACCGTTGTGAGGTGCAGCCCATCACTTGCCAGAAGTCCATCTTCAAGAAACTGCAGTCCGTGATCTAAGAACCTGTGCCTAGAAATATAGAGCAAAGCTAAGTGTAGACGAGCCAGCCCTTACTGATCAGACTGTTCCACAAGGGGGGGACGCAGTCCCCCGAATAACACAGTCCCAAGTGACTTAGGGCTTTGCAGACAGGATTCTAAATCTTAAATCTGGCCTAGCACTGTGTAATAATATACCCATTGCATTCCAAACCAAAGTCAGATGTTCCAGATGAAACCTATTCCATGATGCCAGGTGGAGAAAAACTCATAGGAGAGTTGTCTAAGAGAATACAACACGGCAAAAAGCCATGATTTCTCAAGCTCATAGATAACCTCCTTTTACCCAGTACCCATATTTAGCTTTGATATTTAGAATGGGATCTTGAAAACTCAAAGTGGCATACTAAACTATTATTATTATTATTATTATTATTATTATTATTATTATTATTATTATATCCCAGATCTAAAAATCTAAACACCTTTGGCTAATTTGCAACACTCCCCCCCCACCAGCAAGCAGATGGATTGCACTTCCCCAAGATAAAAGTCACAGCTGCTACTGTTCCTTTGGGCATTCATTCTGGGATGTAGTCTCTGAGAGAAAGATTAAAATCCAAGACGCTGATTTGTGGGAAAGATGGAGGTAGCTAAAACAAAAACAAAAGAAAGGGAGAAAGAAAGAATTCCATCAAGAGAGGCGGTGGGGGTGTCAGAATGCATTTCTTCACTTATTTGATTAGAATCAGGGGGCTGAAAAGTTAGAATCATAGAATCATAGAGTTGGAAGAGACCACAAGGGCCATCGAGTCCAACCCCCTGCCAAGCAGGAAACACCATCAGAGCACTCCTGACATATGGTTGTCAAGCCTCTGCTTAAAGACCTCCAAAGTAGGAGACTCCACCACACTCCTTGGCAGCAAATTCCACTGTCGAACAGCTCTTACTGTCAGGAAATTCTTCCTAATGTTTAGGTGGAATCTTCTTTCTTGTAGTTTGGATCCATTGCTTCGTGTCCACTTCTCTGGAGCAGCAGAAAACAACCTTTATCCCTCCTCTATGTGACATCCTTTTATATATTTGAACATGGCTATCATATCAACCCTTAACCTCCTCTTCTCCAGGCTAAACATGCCCAGCTCCCTTAGCCATTCCTCATAAGGCATCGTTTCCAGGCCTTTGACCATTTTGGTTGCCCTCCTCTGGACACGTTCCAGTTTGTCAGTGTCCTTCTTGAACTGTGGTGCCCAGAACTGGACACAGTACTCCAGGTGAGGTCTGACCAGAGCAGAATATAGTGGCACTATTACTTCCCTTGATCTAGATGCTATACTCCTATTGATGCAGCCCAGAATTGCATTGGCTTTTTTAGCTGCTGCGTCACAGTGTTGGCTCATGTCAAGTTTGTGGTCAACCAAGACTCCTAGATCCTTTTCACATGTACTGCTCTCAAGCCAGGTGTCCCCCATCTTGTATTTATGCCTCTCATTTTTTTTGCCCAAGTGCAATACTTTACATTTCTCCCTGTTAAAGTTCTGATGAAATGCAAGCAAAGGCATCCCAAAGAGGGATGGAGGAGAACTTTGACTTAATTCACTTTTAAAGAAACACCTATGTGGGTAAAATTTCCCTTGAGGGTTCAGCATGGAGGCTCACATCAAATTCCTCATTGGTCAGACTTCGTTCAGCGATGCATTACATGGCAGAGTATGCAATAGTTTCCAGTTGTAGCACACAGCATATAGGCAATATATATACCATATTTTTCACTCTATAAGACGCACCAGACCACAAGACGCACCTTGTTTTTGGAGGAGGAAAACAAGAAAAAAAATATTTCTGAATCTCAGAAGCCAGAACAGCAAAAGGGATCGCTGTGCAGTGAAAGCAGCAATCCCTCTTGCTGTTCTGGCTTCTGGGATAGCTGCGCAGCTTGCATTCACTCCATAAGACACACACACATTTCCCCTTACTTATTAGGACGGAAAAAGTGAGTCCTATAAAGCAAAAAATATGGTAGATATAGATATATAAATATATAGTCTTAGCTGTTCACCTTTTCTCCAAGCACATTCTGCCACCCCATCACCCCCACAGTCCTTGGAAACAATTATGGTATTCAATCCGTTATTATTATTATTATTATTATTATTATTATTATTATTATTACTACTACTACTACACTATACTTGCAGTGTCCTCCTTGTACCTTATCTCTCCCTTCCTCTGCCATCCCTCTCTGACATTATGAGGTTATGGCAAGCATAGAAAAATTACTTTTGCTTTAAGCAGATGCTTGTCTGCAGCATAATTTTGATGTAAGGATCACTAAGGTGCTCCAAAGTGCTTCAAGTGTCTCTACTTCAATTTGCAACAACTCTTTGATTTCACTTCACCTCTGATACCCCAGATCACCTCCCAAATATCCCATTTTACACCTGGTTTCTTGGGGTTCATTGGAATCTGATGCAGACTCCTAATTTTTGGCTCTTTCAGTTGACTCTGATCCATTGTGTGCATCTGATGCCTTTGTAATACAGTTCCAGAACTACTATGAGGTCTTAGCCAGGCAACTTTGCAGAGCTCCAGTTATGACTTATGAAGTTCTTTTGAAGAGTGGAGCATTGCACTGCCTTAGGGCAAATAATGTTTTCTACTTGTGGTTTTTTTTAATTATCTTATAAAACAGCTTAATCAATGAATGCAAGCAGGTAGTAGAAGCGGAGACCGGTTTATGGGGAAACTTTTGAGATTTATTTTGGCTATTTGTGAGTAGTGGTGGTGTCTTAACTCAGGAAGAAGGGGAAAATGTGGAATGGCTGATGTGATCTTTCTGGGCATTTGCAATGGGTCAATTTTAATTTTTAGACTTGGGCTTTGCAAGCAGAAATTAGGTGGCAGTCGGCCCCCCAATTTATGATGTTTGCTTGTGTTTGCGTGCAAATAAATAGATTATTCCATATGCATTCCAAATAAAATATACTGCTAAAGTAAATTTTACTTACTGATATCGATTGTATTGACTGCATCCTCCCCTTACAAATCCCTCGGTTTGTATAACAGAACTGTTATCACTAGCCTGGGAAAAAAGGGGATATAATGAATTCTAGCACTGCACACCTTACTTAATGATGAACTAGAAAGCTTTTTATCTTTGGAGCCATATTGGGATAGAGCAAGAGAGGGAGAGGGAAAGAATTTCATTTGCTGCTGGAAGACTTTCTGAAGGCCACAAATGCTACTTTATCCATCACAAATTATAACAAAATGTTTTTGGCAGTTAGCTACCCACTACCCCACAAATAGAGGGACATGGGTGGCGCTGTTAAACCACAGAACCTAGGGCTTGCCAATCAGAAGGCTGGTGGTTCGAATCCCCGCAACAGGGTGAGCTCCCATTGCAAAGTCCCTGCTCCTGCCAGCCTAGCAGTTCAAAAGCATGTCAAGTGCAAGTAGATAAATAGGTAGTGCTTCGGTGGGAAGGTAAACGGCGTTTCCGTGCGCTGCTCTGGTTCGCCAGAAGCGGCTTAGTCATGCTGGCCACATGACCCAGAAGCTGCACGCCGGCTTCCTTAGCCAGTAAAGCGAGATGAGCGCCGCAACCCCAGAGTCATCTGCGACTGGACCTAATGGTCAGGGGTCCCTTTACCTTTACCCCCCAAATAACCCCCTAGATGGCATTGATCGTTAACCCACTCTGGCCATTAAGATGCCAGATGTCAAGTCTCAGCCTTATACGGGAAGATAACCTGTTAATCTTCTGCCCTTCTGCCTTTCCTTTCAGGGCAGTAGCCTGACTGCCTTAATATGGATGGTGTTTTGTTGCTACTGTTGTTATGGGCCAATGTGGCCGCCTCTACTTTTTGTATGACTTTGTGAGTACCACATTTAGCCATTCAACAACAGGACCCTAAACTGGGGGATCTGGGAAAGGGACACAGCTCAGTGATAGGACTGCGTGCAAAGGACACAAGTTCAATCACCAGCATCTACAAGAAGAGCTGGGAACGTCCTCGGTCTGAAATCCCAGAGAGCTGCTACTATTCAATGTAGACCATACCAATCAAAGAAATGCAGAGTTTGGAGGTACCCAATGGCTCATCTAATTTACCCTACCTACATAGATTCCTATGTAGGAAGAGGTTGTTACACCACTTGAAGATGATATTTTATATTCTGAGGGAACACTCCCTCTAGCTGCTAGTTCAAGCTACCCAACTTGGCTTCTGCTGGTTTTTCTTTCAACCTAGCACACCACCTAAAATTAATTTCCAGTTTTGTTAAAGAAAAAAAAATCGCTTTGATTCTTATCATCCCTGTTTTCCACCTTCTAAGCAACCCTTTGTGAATTGCCTAAGGATGGAGGAAGACTTGGGTAACACCTGGCTTTTATTTCCCCAGAAAATCTGTTTTCATTCATTGAATGTTTCTCTTTACAGGCTCTGGGCGCACCTATCAGAAATTTATCTGAATGGCTCTTTCTTGCTTCTGACCAGATAAAAAGCCCAATAAGCAAAGTTTTCTTCACCTCTTCCCCTTTACTTACTAGGTATCTCAAAGAAGAGTTAGGGATAACTCAAAACCTTGCACATTATTTTGTGACATTTTGATCAGTCTTATGAAAGTATTGCCCAAATATGGATCCCTCCTTTTACAGGCTAGCATGACTTCTTTTCCTTATTTATATTAGGCTGAACTCTACCAGTATAGTTATTAGAAATCAGATCCTGTTGCCATAAAAGTTTCTCCAACCCCTTTAAGGAAAACCTGCTCAAGGATGGCAGAATACCTTTCGGTGTTCACAGTCCTTATTAGAAAACATTTAAAAGCAATAATTTCTGCAGACTTAACCTCATGGATTCTTTTTAATACAGTTAAATTAAATTAAAAATGAAATGGGAAAAAAATCTCCCTTTGACTAAAGGAGATGAAACTCCTTCTTGTGCAATTAGCAAATTTTAAATAGAACCTTTAGCATTAACATTATTCTTTCTGCCTCAATGCGTGGATTATTATTTAAATTGATATGACATAAGAGGATATAAATAATTCCTAAGTGTACATCTAAACAAGAAATTCTGCCCATATTCAAATGGCTAAACATTATCAATTCCCTGTTTCCCAATGTATCATTCATTACAAGCCTGATGCTAATTTAATCTCTTAAAAAATGCCATTAGAGTGCTGATAAACATTATAAATAAATACAAAATTGCTGTTCTGAAAAATCCGGTGTAACGGAAAATAAATGACTCTTGGGTTCTACCAAATTCCATCTCTCCTCGCCACCCCCTGCTTCCCCCCTTAAGCAGCTGAGAAGGCATTGCAACGTAGACGCCTGGACTGAGTTAGTAATCCAACACATCTTTTGCAATCAAAAACGAAATATATTAAAACCTGCAAGTGTAATTTCATTATCCATAATTCTACATTGCAAATTAAGATTCAGAAAGTGTTAATGCATGAGGGGAATGTTGATCAACCCCCACCGACTTAACTAGTCCAAACTGGTACTCATTGGAAGAATTCATACTAGCAAATTCCGTGCTATCCCCAACTTAGAGGTGTACCAAATATCTTCTAGGTTTGATCCGATGTAGAGGACTGCCCCCTCTGACTACTGTTCCTTCCTTCATCCTGGATCAATCACAAGTGTGAGCCCAGCCAATTAGGAATCACACAGTGGACAAGATGGTGCCGCAGTTCAACACAGCATGGTCCTCATAGCCAGCAGATCTGACTCTGTGGTGACATCACTGAAGGCAAATGCAGATAACGGCAATGCAGGTGGCTAGGTCAACACTTTGGAAGAGGAACTGAAAAAACTCTCCCCAAAAGAACCATTATGCAGCGACATAAATGTTTGTTAAAAGTAGTGTTGTTCCAGCTCAGTTCTAGCTTAGCTGCCCTCTCTTTCCATTCATAAACTACTGCTTTTTAGACATCTTTCAGGAATACAGAGGCAGTCTGGAATCTGACATCCTAACACATAAAGGAAGCTACAGAATGTGTTCTACTAGCAACTCAGCCAGGGTGGTGTAGTGGTTAGAGTGTCTGACCAGGAACTGGGAGACCATTTTTTGAATCTGCAATCAGCCAATAAGCTCACTGGATTATCTTGGGCCAATCACTGCCTCTCAACTTAACCTACTTCACAGCGTTGTTGTGAGGATTAAATAAGGAGGAGAACCATATATGTTAACTTGAGCCCCTTGGAGAAAAAGGTGGGATATAAATGCCATTAAACACACACACACACACACACACACACACACACAATACTCTGGTTGGTCTTTGATACCTGCCAAAATCTTATATTTTCCACTAGACTTTGAATGATGTAGGGGTCTGGAATTTTAGGTCTCTGATTTTTGAGATTGAGAAGAAAAAACAACCAGTGAATAAATTTATTCTCTCTCTGTCTCTCTCTCTCTCTTAGTATTTTATTGTATTTATTCCAGATTTTATACAGCTGAAAATTTGGGATACAATTATAAGCATTAGAGAATATATCATCAAGGTTATATTCCCCCCAAGACTTCTAAATTGACTCCTTATGTTGGTTACGCCTTATAATTTTCAACTGCTCCTCAACATTTCATCTCTGTATAGCCTTTCTAATTTTGGATTTAAGTTATGAACACGGCTGACACTTCAGGCAGAGGTATACTTCAAAACTGTGATTTTTAAGGCTCCAGTGAACTGCTGGCAACTCCAGCAGTTTGAGAACATGAAACTGGACAGTCCCTGAGCTTGCTTGACTACACACCCTAATGCTATTGCAGGGGTCGCCAGATTTTTCAGGCCAGTGGACACAGTTTGGATTTTGAGAAAGTGCCGTGGGCACCAATTGCAAAATGGCTGGTGTGGTTTGTGGCAGAACACAAAATGGCTGCCACAGCTATAAGAGCAGAAAAGGAGACAGGATTCCAAAATAATGCAAGGATGCCCATGTCCATGGGAAAAAGGCATCTTAAATCAGCTACCACTGTGCTCTCACACACAGTGAGAACATAGCATCCAACATTTCTCCAATGAAAGTAGGGGCATCCTATTCAATAATAATAATCTCATCTGACTGGGTTACCCCAGCCACTCTGGGCAGCTTCCAACATACAATTGTACCTTGATTTTCGAACATAATGCATTCTGGAAGTCTGTTTGATTTCCAAAACATTCAGAAACCAAGGCACAGCTTCCGATTGGCTGCAGGATTGGCACCAGATGTTCAGCTTCCGAGGCAAAGTTCATAAACCGGAACACCTAATTCCAGGTTTGCGGTGTCCAAGTTGTTCATGAACTAAGCTGTTCGAAAACCAAGGTACTATAAAAACATAATAAAACATTAAAGATAAAAAAAATAACTTCCCCATACAGGGCTGCCTTCAGATGGCTTGGGGATTGGAGAACTCCATACCCTCCAACATTTCACCAATGAAAATAGGGATGTCCAAAAGAAAAGTGGGACATTCTGGGATCAAATCAGAAACTGGGATGGTTTCTGTAAATCCAGGAATTCCCCTGCAAAATAATGGCACTTGGAGGGTCTCTTGGAGAGCTAGTGCGGTGTAGTGGTTAAGACTTGTAATCTGGTGAACCGGGTCCGCATCTCCGCTCCTCCACATGCAGCTGCTGGGTGACCTCGGGCCAGTCACACTTCTCTGAAGTTTCTCGGCCCCACTCACCTCACAGAGTGTTTGTTGTGGGGGAGGAAGGGAAAGGAGAATGTTAGCCGCTTTGAGACTCCTTCGGGTAGTGATAAAGTGGGATATCAAATACAAACTCCTCCTCAAACTCCTCCTCAAACTCCTCCTCCTCCTCTTCTTCTTCTTCTTCTTCTTCTTCTTCTTCTTCTTCTTCTTCCTCTTTGCACTCTCCTTTGTTTAGAAGGGAAGGTAGATGAGTGACCTGTTCTTGCATCCAATGAAATGTCCACATATTTAAGGGGACACCTTTAAGGTAGGAGTGGTCAAGCCAGAGAAAGCTGACTCATCAAGTGGAGCAAAAAGTCACAGTCTTTCATGTATTAGGGATTCTTGAGGCGATATTTACTGAGATATTTCATAAGCACCATGGGAGTTAATTTTGGACGCTCTATTGCCTGCAGGCAACACATTGGTGACCTTTGCCCCATAGAGCCTAATTCATATATTTAATTATCTGTTGCTCACATAGATACAATTTATAAATACACTTTAGATACTCCCCTTAGCTTCTATATTCCAGATCTTTTAGCTTATAGTGAGCTAAACAGTGTTCCTCACAAAACCCTCAGAGGCAAATGCAAACTTTATTTATCTATTACAACAGTGTAAATAACAACATCAAGTTTGCATTTATTATTGACGCAAATTCAGTATTTCAACGAGACTCACTTGTTTTCTGGGAATGATACCTTAGATTGTGCTTAGAGATGGGCAGAGCTATTCAGAAGACCAGTTCAATATATGCAAATCTGGTGATTTGCACCTGTGAATTCCTAGCTTGGGAATTCAAGCCATTACTCATCAGGAGGTAGAAAGAATACCCTTAGTAATGAACTCATCAGTCATCACTGCAGGGACACGCAAGACCTTTCCATTTATTTCTTCAGATACGTCTGCTTTCCCAAACATTGGCACACTGATCTGTGAAAGTGGATATGCAAAGAGCTAAGACAGGTTATGCGGTTATCACATTAATGCATAACATTCCCAAATCATTAATGTGTGCCGCAGTTGCTCCCCACATGTGCAAAAGGTTTAATTGAGCATAATTCCCAATTCAAAAGTCTTCGCAGACCTGGTTTTGCCAAGCATCACTGTCTATTCAAAAAGACAGATCAACTGCTGATCTGAATCTCTCCCCCCCCCCTTTGTCTTGTGCAAAACACAGGTGTATCTAGCTGACATTATTGTCGCCCTTGCACAGTTTTCTGGAACTGAAAGTTCTAGACCTTGTTTAGGACACTTAGGCTAAAACGACTTGTGACAGCAGCAACAGGCCAGTTTGTTTTTT
This sequence comes from Podarcis vaucheri, assembly GCF_965113315.1. Classification (NCBI taxonomy): domain Eukaryota; kingdom Metazoa; phylum Chordata; class Lepidosauria; order Squamata; family Lacertidae; genus Podarcis; species Podarcis vaucheri. The sequence goes on from NC_138749.1 coordinate 5,651,175, forward strand.
ATCCAGGCCTGTTTAAAATGTATATTCTTGAGGAATTTGCTATTGGCAAATTCTGATAGGAGCTGGCCTGCTCCAAAACCTCTGAATCAATGCAAGGATCAGGGTAGAGATATCCTTCAGATGCTGCACTTCTCCAAATCTTGTGTTGCAACTCAAAACGATGTGCCAGAATGCATCTAAACAGGAATATTCTAGGATAAAGTGCATTCAGGAATATGTACTTTCTGATGCATATATAGTCATCACAGATTAATGCAGAAGTGGGACACGGAGGACTTATGACTGAATACTTACGCAATGGACGTGGACCAGAAATTGTCTGATCCATTCATATGCGGCTTCAAATCTCATGGAAAGTGGGCAGTGGCAGTGGGATGGTTGAATAGAATGAGGGTAGGGAAGAGAAAGGAAAAATACCTCCTTCTGGAAGCTACTCCCCCTCAGTCAAATGCACAAAATTGCCCCCCAGCTGGACTCCTTTAGTTGCAGTGAGTTTACAAAAGATGCAGGAGGATAAAGGTCAACTTTGTCACATCTAGGGATGGATGAATCCGTCAGTTTCAAGGGTGTGTGGGCTGGTGGAGCTGGCCAGCCTTTTCATCACCACCACCACCATAATTTAATACTTATACTCCACTCATCTAGCTGGGCCTCCCCATCCACTCTGGGTGGCTTCCAACAGGATATTAAAAACACAATAAAAGATCAAACATTAAAAACTTCCCTAAACAGGGATGCCTTCAGATGTCTTCTAAACGTCAGGTAGTTGTTTATTTCCTTGACATCTGATGAGAGGGCATTCCACAAGGCAGGAGCCACTACTGAGAAAGCTCTCTGCCTGTTTCCCTGTAACCTCACTTCTCATAGTGAAGGAACCACCAAAAGATCCTCAGAGTCCGGGCTGAACGATGAGGGTGGAGATGCTCCTTCAGGTAGTGTCTGTCTTCTCCTGAGGTCCCACCGGGCCCTGTAAGAGGAGGAAGATGCATGAGAACCCATGTGGAGGAATTGCTCCCTCTGTACATGGCAGCTGCACAAACCAGGTCAATCCAGCTCTCCCATCCCTACTCACGTATCAGTTTTGCTGTTGAAGTTTGACCATTACTTCCAACTATATGCTTTGGGATGTGCACAGCCCCTCATTCCATCCCAGGGATCTGATTTGTGACCCCTGGATCAGGTTGATCCACCCTATGATGTCCTAGGGACCTAGAAGAGATGCGGGTGGCACTGTGGTCTAAACCACCGAGTCTCTTCAGCTTGCCAATCCTAAGATTGGCAGTTCGAGTCCGTATGACTGGGTGAGCTCCCATTGCTCTGTCCCAGCTCCTGCCAACCTAGCAGTTTGAAAGCACGCCAGTGCAAGTAGATAAAAAGGTACCACTGTGGTGGGAAGATAAACGGCATTTCCGTGCACTCTGGCAATTGTCACGGTGTCCTGTCCAGCAGAAATGGTTTAGTCATGACCTGGAAAGCTGTCTACAGACAAATGTCGGCTCCTTCGTCCTGAAAGCTGAGATGGGTGCTGCACCCAATAGTCAAATTTGACTGGACTTTACCATTCAGATGTCCTTTATTACGTTTTTTACTACCTGCCCTAGGGAACACCCACCCCACTCTAAATTTGTTCCCCAAAATTTTGAGGGAGCAGGGCTAAGAGGTTTTTCTGCACCCTATTTAAAATGGGGTTTAAATATACAGTTGGGAGTGTACCAAACAGTGTGAGAGTGTTTACCAGCTGGTTAGCTGGAGGGTCTGATCCTGCATGGTGCTGCTCCTTCACAAGCAGTTTCCCTTCATGCAAGGGAGACGAGCCACTCATAAAGGACCACTACCCTGCAGGATTGGATCCTCCTAAAATAAGCTGGTGAGAACAGGAAGATTCAATTCTGTGTGGTGCTGCTTCATGCAAGCAGCTTCCTTGCAGCTTGTGTGAAGCAGCGTCAAGTGTCATGGATGCTTGAGCTGAGATTACTGCATTGCAGGGGGTTGGACTAGATGATTCTATAAAGCAGTACCTTACAGTACTGGTGGATCCACTCAGCAGCTCTTGATCAGAGACATGGGTCTTGTGGGACAGGAAGGAGAATTGTGGGGTGGTGCCTACCTTCTCCTGAGAAGATGCAGCCATGGTTCAGGTAGGTCTCTGCCTTTCTGAGCAGTTTTCTCACCCTGCCTTTCTTCTTCCTGCCTGATGTCCCACCCTCTGACAATCATGGATCACTCTAGGCCATACAACACGACTCACATCCAACTGTGGCACCAGACTTTTCCAACACCCAAGTCCCTCCAAAAATGCCCAATTTTTCTCGAGACTTGGCCAAATCAGGTGCACAGCCCTATCTAAAGAGACCTGGGTTTAAACTAATAGATGCGTCTCTGGTACATGTAATTTGTGGCTTTTCCATAACAATAACAAATGTGCAATTTTCACTGCAGGAACGGGAAATATGGATATTTGTGGCATCCTTACTCTGCTGTCATCCTTGCCCAGTAGGAGGGCTATCCTTAAGATAATTGAGCTTGAACTTGCCGCAGAATTGGCAACATGTCTAATTAAACCAGGTGCAACAAAGTGTCTTTGTGGTTTGAAATACACAAGACTCTGTCAGTTTCATTTAAAAATATTATTTCTCTCCCCTCTGCACATTCTTTTCATTCCTCCCCTCTTTTGCATCTGTTCATTTTGACGCGTTTCAAAGTTTTGTGTGTTTATTAGCATTCAGAACCCTATAACCAAATTAAAATCAAGCATGTGCCAGCGCTCCCCACCCCCTCCTATTATAGATTTGAGCAGAAATTAAACTAATTGACATTTTAATAATATTCCACTGTTTGTTCCTGTGGAGTTGGAACTGTACTAGAGAACCCATTATATGAAGATGTACTGAATGCCATCTGGTACCCGAGCATTCCTGATTATAAATAAGTCATTTCAGTTTGTTATCTATTTGGGCATTGTATGTGCGTGTTTATTGATATGATAAATTCTGGGGAATAATGGAGGAAAGTATGCTGTGGTTTTACATGCAGGGGTTTGTGTGTGTGTGTGTGTGTGTATTTGCACACAGAGCAAATCAAGCTGAGCATCTAGACGGGGGGGGGGAATCATCTGTGCTCATTCCCTTGAACTGGAAGATAAATGTTGAGTTGACCTTTCTTGCAAATATTTTCATTTCATTTTCCAGCGATAGTCGAGTACTTGAAATGAATATGGGTGGGTGAAGTTGTTCCAGACTGGACCACTTCAGACTTCAAATGGGGAGACACTGCTATAAGTGTTTTTCCCTCCATATAAAACAACAACAACAACAACAACAACAACAACAACAACAACAACAACAACAACTGTTGGTCGTAGGGACACTGTGTAGAAAGTTATACTTATATATTTAGTGCATTTATACTATGTCTTTCTCCCAAGTTGGGATTCAAGTTTGCTTACAACATTGTAAGATACAAAGTAGCTAAAATGCATCATAACACATTTAGAACCAGCAATTTAAATACACTTTGTGCTCACAGCAACCTAGTCATTGGCATATGGCTCACCCACACTTAATAAGAATATTTTTTTTTTATTTGAACCCCGTCCATCTGACTGGAGTTGCCCCAGCCATTCTGGGCAGCTTCCAGCATATATAGAAACAAAACAAAACATCAAAAAATTTAAAACTACCCTATACAGGGCTGCCTTCAGGTGTCTTCTAAAGGTTGCATAGTTACTTATCTCCTTGACATCTGATGGGAGGGCATTCCACAGAGTGGGTGCCACTACCAATAAGGCCCTTACCTTTCCCTCCTTGCTTTCTAGGCAAAGGACTGCACTTTAAATTGCTGCATGCTTGAACGCTTTGCTTTCTTTTTCTTTTTTGTGCTGGCGCTTTCCCTGCGGAAACCTACTATTTACCGCTGAATCACAAGAAACAGCAATTCCAGTTTTCTGCAGATTGCCTTTTGCTGCAATTCTGTGGTAAAGAGTGGGTTCTCGCAAGGAAAGCACCAAGGTTAAAAGAAAAAGTCCAGACACTGCACTTTAAGATGCGGACCTGTGCCTAGAAATGTGGAAAAAAGGTTCTCGGAAAGGATTTATAATGAACTGAAAAAAGTGTTGAAAAACACATTTATTAAGAAACCAGAAGCCTTTTTACTTGGTATAGTGGGGGGGGTGAAATCTCCAAAAAGGATTTATTTTATTTTTTGTCTATGCCACAATAGCTGCAGAAATATTACTAGCGAAGAATTGAAAGAAACAAGATGTACCAACTATCGAAGAATGGCAGATGAAGATGATGGACTATATGGAACTTGCCGAACTGACCGGGAGACTCTGGAACCAGAGAGAAGAGACGGTGGAAGAAGATTGGAAGAAGTTAAAAGAATATTTGAATATTTAAAGAATATTTGAAAAAAAATATATGTTAACATTTAAATCTTAGAATAGCTTTGGAAGTGGATATAGGCTGTAGGGTTAGAAGTAGAAGTATTTTAAAAAAGTATCATTTGTAAGGGATAATATGTGAAGATTTTAATGGTAAAAGTAAGTGTGATAAAAAATGGTTTACAATTATGATATATGTAAACTGCTAAAGATGAGGTAAAATGAAAATCAGATGGGGGAACTTGGGGAAGCTCACCTAACAATGTTTAGAAAAAATAGGGATAAGACAAGAATGTATTGTTTTTGTTTGTTTGTTTGTGTCGTTTATTAGTGTTATGAAATGAATATATTTTTTTGGGGGGGGAAGAATAGAAATGTGGCACAAAAGGAAGTCTGGATGAATCCTTACTTTAAAAATGCCTGTCTGAGCAGGAAAGTCTTAGACCACTGGTGGAAAGATAAAAAGGAGGGAGCCAGTCCAATCTCTTTGGGGAGGGACTCTCACAATGATGGAGTAGCCACAGAAAAGCCTCTTTCTCTTTTTTTTCTTTTTCTTTTTCATCTGTATGCAGTTCAGATTTTATTTTCTGAAGTAGTTCCTTACAGCTAGAACAATAGTCTTAAAGGTCTGGCCGAACTCCAAAACCAGGTCCCTTGGGTGGTTCTGTCAGAGAAGTGAGACCACCAGCTGGCTCACAAGAGAAGCTCCCACTCCTTGGTCCAGGTTTTGGAACTTTTCCAGCTTTTAGTTCATCAGTTATGTCTTCTATGTCTTTTGTTGTCAGATCTTCATAATAGTTATCATTTATTTGTACCATTGGTGCATTTACGCAAGCCCCCAAACATTCCACTTCAATCAGAGTGAAGAGTTTATCAGGTGTTGTTTCTCCAACTTTTATACCAAGCTTCTTCTGAATGGCTTCTAATATGCTATCCGAGTCACACGGCGTGCAAGGCGTAGTGGTGCAGATCTGAATATGGTATTTCCCAACGGGTTTACGATTATACATTGTATAAAAGGTTGCTACTTCATAAATTCTCATGGGAGGTATGTCTAGAATCTCAGCAACCTTATTCATCGCTGATATAGGGAGCCATCCATGCTGTCTTTGGGCTAGATCCAGGACTGACATCACTGCTCCAGATTTGTGTCCCTCTGGATAGTTGCTTACTATTGCCTCTATTCGCTTATAGTAGAAAAGCCTCTTTCTCTTCTATCACCACCAACTGTGCGTCTGATGCTGATGGGACCAAATAAGGTGCTCACCTGAGGATCTTTTCCCCAGGCAGGTTTGTATAGGGCAGTGGTTCTCAAACTTGTTTCTCTAGGCCACACTTTGGTATAAAAATTTGCTCGCACCACTCCATTTTGTTTAACTGATAAGAAATGAATTGGAAAACAAAAAGAAACAATGCCTAGCTGTCAGGGAACTGCCATCGGCGCAGGGGCAAGAGGGGAAAAGCCGGATGGATTACAGAGAGCCCCCAAAGATCGTGGGAAGCAGCACTTCCTCAGCGGAGGAAGGAAGCCACGCCTGTAGTGGAGAGGAGGTGCTGGGCTTGGAGGAGGCGAGGCGGTGGACCACCCACTCTCAGATTCTGCCAGTGAGTGAGCAAGACACGGAATAGAGGTGCTCTGCATTCTAAAGGTTTTTACCAGCAATAAGAAAGCTTTAGAACAGACTATTGAGGCATATTGCCTGATTGCTCTCGAGCAACCAACCGATACCTCTAACAATAGCAGTGCTTGATTTATAGCATAGAACACAGCTACTTTATCATTTGATCATGGGGCACCCAGAAAGTACAAAACGATGCCACTACATAAGAACAAGAATATTCCCAAAATATAATTATAATTATAGACAGGTCTTCTCCAGCACTGGGTTAGAACGGTGATTCTGGATCATAACTAGGATTATCCCGGTATCATTTGATGCCCTTGCTCTCATTCTGAAAAGCTATCTATCCCTATTCTGCTAATAATAATAATAATAATAATAATAATAATAATAATAATAATATAGATATTATACTATATTATACTGCACTGAAATGCTCAAATGTTTCTGAAGGACCAGGTGCACAGCCTGGGAGTCATTTTGGACTCTCAGCTGTTCATGGAGGCGCAGGTTAATTCTGTGTCCAGGGCAGCTGTCTACCAGCTCCATCTGGTATGCAGGCTGAAACCCTATCTCCCCACAGACTGTCTCACCAAAGTGGGGCATGCTCTGGTTCTCTCTCGCTTGGACTACTCCAATGTGCTCTACGTGGGGCTACCTTTGAAGGTGACCCGGAAACTACAACTAATCCAGAATGCGGCACCTAGACTGGTGACTGGGAGCGGCCATCGAGACACATAACACCAGTCTTGAAAGACCTACATTGGCTCCCAGTATGTTTCCGAGCACAATTCAAAGTGTTGGTGCTGACCTTTAAAGCCCTAAATAGCCTCAGTCCAGTATACCTGAAGAAGCGTCTCCACCTGCATCGTTCTACCTAGACACTGAGATCCAGTGCCGAGGTCCTTTTGGCGGTTCCCTCACTGCGAGAAGCCAAGTTACAGGGAACCAGGCAGAGGGCCTTCTCGGTAGTGGAACCCACCCTGTGGAACGCCCTCCCACCAGATGTCAAAGAGAACAACAACTCCCAGACTTTCAGAAGACATCTGAAGGCAGTCCTGTTTGGGAAGGTTTTAATGTTTGATGGTTTACTGTATTTTAATATTTTGTTGGAAGTCGCCCAGAATGGCTGGGGAAGCCCAGCCAGATGGGCGGTGTGTAAATTTTATTATTATTATTATTATTATTATTATTATTATTATTATTATTATTATTACTATTATTAATTGTCCTTGAATCTCCCTGCCACCCTTGCCATCCTCTTCTGCCACACCAGTGTGGCAAGCCACACCCTTTGTTGTTGTTTTTTAAATGATATTTATTAGAAGTTTATAAATTACAGAAAAGAGGGGGGGGAGAGGAAAAAAATGAAAAAAGAAATCAACAAAAAAATTAACAGAACCTACATTACAATACATAAAAAGAAAAACATAGAAAAACAATACAGCAATATAGCAAAAAGAAACAATAACGCTAAAACACACATCCAATATTCCATATCTTTACATTTCATTTGCTTGTTTCGTCGACCTCCTCACACCTCCCTTTTTTGTATTCTAGTTCAATTAATTGTTTCAGCAAATTCTTTCCATCTTTCTCAATTTTTGTTCTATAATTTATCTTAACGGTCTACAAGCCACACCTTTTGAGAACCATTGGTATAGGCTTTAGGTATAGCCTTGGTCCAAGCCATATAGGGCTTTATAGGTCATAACCAGCACTTTGAATTGTACCCTGAAACAGAAGTTATTTTAACAAGGGAGTAACATGTTCCCTGTTACCAGCCCCAGTAAGCAGTCTGCCTGCAGCCTCCTGGACCCGATGAAGCTTCTGAACACTTTTCAAAGGCAGCCCCATGTAGAGCTTTGATATTCCCCTCCGCCTGATGAACTACTGTACATTTTGCAAAGAGTGTTTAAGGTTTCTGGTGTGCGTGCATGTTTCTCATGGTGAACCATCTGAAGTGTTGCACTCCAGAATCCCAGCCTCTTGACATACCTCCTTATTCTGCATAATGACTTGCACGACCATTTCCTGACTCTCATCTCCTGCTCTCTTTCCTCTCTTTCTTTAAAAATAAAGCCCTGTCTTATTGCATGTTGATCATTGCTTTGTCGAATCATGTTTCTCTTTGTTTGGTTTGCTTGCTTGCATATACATATTTCAATAAGGATTCAAAGCACTGCTTCGTTCTGTTTTGGGGTGAGGGAGGGAAGGAGAGAGGATGGCAAAATTTGGAGTGGGGAGTAAGAAGAACTGTTTGCGGGTTTGAGGAGGAAACAGTGCTTGCCACCGAAGGTTGAAATAGAGAGTTGGACACAGGTATCTGGGTTAAACTATGGGCCACTTTATTTAATTAACAAGATATCTTCAGAGAGAAAGCTGTCAGTGTGGGAACCAATTAAAACTAATAAGGCAAAGCCTGCAATTTATTCAAGGAAGGAGTCCCATGATGGGACTGAGGCTAAGCTTTCCGGCCTACCCCCTTTGGTGGCAGGTGTCACTCATGTCTGGTGGGGCAGAATGCAGAGAGGACCAACAGGTGGCACCAGAGCCAGTGACAGGCCGTGTTGTACCCATCCCCATCCTCCACCCAGGCAAGTTCTACAAGGGCAGGATGCTGACAATGCTACACCTTGAACAGGATGTAAGTAAGAAGATACGTAGGCAGGTGAGGGCTGGGTTGGAGCAGTAAATGTCATGGACAGGCTGGAAGCAGAGTAGTAATGGGAGGCATCAGCTGGGGAACCCTCAAGTAGACCCCCAAGTGAAGAAAGCTCAGAGCCCAGGGACAATGATGGGATCCAGAGGGAGAAGATGGAACAGACCTGGAGGAGGAGGTGTTGAAAACTGATTAGGTAACAGGGTTTAGTGAGCAGGAAGAGTATGTGGCAGAGAGCAGTCCAGAACTTGAGGCAGAAGTGGAGGCTGAAGCAGAGGGGAGTGGGGCAAGAGGCAGAGATGAAGCAGGCTGCTGAAGAAGCCTCTCCTGATGTGTCCAACTCCCCTTCATCCTGGTTTCCCAGAACCAAAGAGGTATGAAGAAGGTGGAGCAGAGGCAGACAAGGTGTTGGAGATTCAGATTGCTTGGGAAGGACCTTGGGGGAAAGGAGACTTATCTGTGGGAAGGTGGAGACCTTCAGTCCTGCCTCATTGGGGTAAGATCTGTTGGGGGAAAATGCTCTTCTCTTCTCTGCTCACTAGGCATGAGCTGTTATGTTCCTTTGAATAAGGAGTTAACTTCACTGACACCTTGCAAGTTCTTGCTTACATGCTCCTGACAGTAGGGAAGAAGAAGAAGAAGAAGAGTTTGGATTTGATATCCCGCCTTTCACTCCCCAATCTCCTTTACCTTCCTCCCCCACAACAAATACTCTGTGAGGTGAGTGGGGCTGAGAGACTTCAAAGAAGTGTGACTGGCCCAAGGTCACCCAGCAGCTGCATGTGGAGGAGCAGAGACGCGAACCCGGTTACCCAGATTACGTGACTACCACTCTTAACCACTACACCACACTGCCTCACTTGCCCTAATGGAGTCTCCTCCAATGTCTATGCTCCCTCCAAGCAACATCATAAAAGTGAGTGGAGAGATCTTCTTGCCGGGGCATCCTTCTGAAAGGTTCTCTGCTCAGTTCATCTTCTCCCACCCCATTAATTCTTCTTCATTCGCCATTTGGGCCTGTCAATCTAAGACCAATTATGACAGCATTGCAGGACTCACAATAGTAGATCTGCCTTTAAGTGAACTGAATCCGGAGTCAAACATGAGGAGGTGGCCCCAAACACATTTGACTCCAGATTCAGTTCACTTAAAGGCAGATCTACTATTGTCAGTCCTGCAATGCTCTCATAATTGGTCTTAGATTGACCTTCTATCTGCCTTCCTCTCCTTCTTGTCTATTCATTTCTGCCTCCTTTCCACCTGCATGAAATTAGGCCAAGGCCCAAATGAAATTAAGCCAAGGTCCACGCACCTCTCAAGGGTTGCCCACTCTTGACTTAACATGCTTCTGGTGAATGGTGAAAGGCAAAGTCAAACGATGCGACTTTGAATGAAGACCACATTAAAAGTTTGAGGAAGCTTTTTCTGTGGTGGAGACAGAAAGCAGCCGAGAAGGAGAAAGGAAAAGGAAAGAAGTACCTTTGAATATTTCTCATTATTTCTTTTCAATCCACTGCATGCCCAACACCAATGCCAGCAATTTCTCTTACGTTCAAAGCTAATTGGCATTGTGTCCCTAGACATCTTATAGTCAGGCTTCTACGGTCTATTGGCAGACCTCATGTATAAATATTCCCCTTCTCTCTTTCTAAAAAGGAAAAAGAGGAAAGGAAAGAAAGAAAAAAGCCCGAAGCAGAATTTCTAAGTCACGTGTCATAAACATGACCACAGGGCATTTCTTGTTAGACCTTGGCTGTCTTCCATGGCGCTTCCTTGGAATAATTTACATGGCTGTGGGGTGGTGGAAGATGGATGCAGGAAAGGCTGCTTGTCTAAGGATGGGGCAGGGCTCTTTGCAGATAAGCTACAAACCTGTGATGTATCTCTCAGTGGGAATATTTGTACATAGTGGATCATGTGATGTGTTGGACCAGTGATAAACATTTGAGGCGATATTTTAAAGAGAATTTGGAGGTTGTTTCTGGACCTGATTTGTGAGGATGTGGATTACTTCCAGGCTCCATTCACGATCCTCACACTGCTGTTTTAAAGCCCTAAACAACTTTGGCCTCAAATATCTGAATGGCCACCTCCATCCCTACAAACTCGTCTCAGGTGTTAAGAATGGCAGAGCAGTGGCGTAGCTTGTGGGGAGGCACAGGAACAGTTGCACCAAGCGCAAAATTTCAACACCCGGTGTTGCTATGCACTTGCGTCACTGGGCTCCATTGAAAATGGCTTTTCCATGGTAAACAGGAAGTGACCTTTCCAGACAATTGAACAACTCTTCTTTTCTTATCTCTGTGACTGTGATCTCCTGGGTCACGCGGATGCCATTAGGCCGTTGAAAGTGTATTTGTGCTCCCATCCATTCCACTCCCTCTCACCCACCCCTCCACACAGCCCTGGAAGCTGGCATCCCACGTGACCACTGTGGCCAAGAGGGCTTTTATTTCCGGCCCAGGAGAGGGGTCCAAGCCTGTTCCCCGTATAAACCTGTTCTTTAAGGCTGAATCAGAAGAAACTGCACGTCAGGTTTTCTGCAGAAATGTTTTCAGTGGTGAAGAGAGGGTTTGTGGGGATAGCACAGTGACAAAACAAAAAAAAAACAAGCGCTTTGACACTCAAAATGTTGCACAAAAGGAAGTCTGGATGAGCCCTGAAAGGTCCAAAACATTGCAACCTTTCCTCATAGGTGAGTTGCTGCCTTTCTTGTGTTTTAAAACTGCCGTGAAGAAGAAGAGGAAGAGTTTGGATTTTATATCCTGCTTTATCACTACCCGAAGGAGTTTCAAAGCAGCTAACAATCTTCTTTCCCGTCCTCCCCCACAACAAACACTCTGTGAGGTGAATGCGGCTGAGAGACTTCACAGAAGTGCGACTGGCCCAAGGTCACCCAGCAGCTGCATGTGGAGGAGCGGAGACACGAACCCGGTTCCCCAGATTACGTGACTACCGCTCTTAACCACTACACCACACTGGCTTATGCTGTAAACTTGTGTGTATGTCTTGCAATTTCAGAGGGTATGTCTTGCTATTTCAGAGGAAAGCCTTGCCTTGCCCTCTGTAGTACATTGTAAAGACCTGGCTCTCTCCCTGGCATGCCTTCCCTGGTACGGGCCTAAACCATGTGCTTCATAGCCTCATAGAATCATAGAATCATAGAATCATAGAATCATAGAGTTGGAAGAGACCACAAGGGCCATTGAGTCCAACCCCCTGCCAAGCAGGAAACACCATCAGAGCACTCCTGACATATGGTTGTCAAGCCTCTGCTTAAAGACCTCCAAAGTAGGAGACTCCACCACACTCCTTGGCAGCAAATTCCACTGTCGAACAGCTCTCACTGTCAGGAAGTTCTTCCTAATGTTTAGGTGGAATCTTCTTTCTTGTAGTTTGGATCCATTGCTCCGTGTCCGCTTCTCCGGAGCAGCAGAAAACAACCTTTCTCCCTCCTCCATGTGACATCCTTTTATATATTTGAACATGGCTATCATATCACCCCTTAACCTCCTCTTCTCCAGGCTAAACATGCCCAGCTCCCTTAGCCGTTCCTCATAAGGCATCGTTTCCAGGCCTTTGACCATTTTGGTTGCCCTCCTCTGGACACGTTCCAGTTTGTCAGTGTCCTTCTTGAATTGTGGTGCCCAGAACTGGACACAGTACTCCAGGTGTGGTCTGACCAGAGCAGAATACAGTGGCACTATTACTTCCCTTGATCTAGATGCTATACTCCTATTGATGCAGCCCAGAATTGCATTGGCTTTTTTAGCTGCCGCGTCACACTGTTGGCTCATGTCAAGTTTGTGGTCAACCAAGACTCCTAGATCCTTTTCACATGTACTGCTCTCAAGCCAGGTGTCACCCATCTTGTATTTGTGCCTCTCATTTTTTTTGCCCAAGTGCAATACTTTACATTTCTCCCTGTTAAAATTCATCTTGTTTATTTTTGCCCAGTTCTCTAATCTGTCAAGGTCGTTTTGAAGTGTGATCCTGTCCTCTGGGGTGTTAGCCACCCCTCCCAGTTTGGTGTCATCTGCAAATTTGATCAGGATGCCCTTGAGTCCATCATCCAAGTCGTTGATAAAGATGTTGAATAAGATCGGGCCCAAGACAGAACCCTGTGGCACCCCACTAGTCACTCTTCTCCAGGATGAAGAGGAACCATTGATGAGCACCCTTTGGGTTCGGTCAGTCAGCCAGTTACAAATCCACTGAGTGGTAGCATAGTCAAGACCGCATTTTACCAGCTTCTTTACAAGAATATCATGGGGCACGTTGTCAAATGCCTTGCTGAAATCAAGGTAGGCTACATCCACTGCGTTCCCTTCATCTACCAGGCTTGTAATTCTGTCAAAAAACGAGATCAGGTTAGTCTGACATGACTTATTTTTCAGAAATCCATGCTGACTATTGGTGATCACAGCATTCCTTTCTAGGTGCTCACAGACTGTTTGCTTAATGATCTGCTCCAGAATCTTCCCTGCTATTGATGTCAGACTGACTGGGCGGTAATTATTTGGGTCCTCTCTTTTCCCCTTTTTGAAAATAGGGACAACATTTGCCCTCCTCCAGTCTGCCGGGACTTCGCCTGTTCTCCAGGAATTCTCAAAGATGACTGCCAGTGGTTCTGAGATCACATCTGCCAGTTCTTTTAATACTCTTGGATGCAGTTCATCTGGCCCTGGAGACTTGAATACATCTAAACTAGCCAAATATTCTTGTACTATCTCCTTAGTTATTCTGGGCTGTGTTTCCTTTGCTGAATCATTTGCTCCAAATTCTTCAGGTCGGGCATTGTTTTCTTTATCGGAGAAGACCGAGGCAAAGAAGGCATTGAGGAGTTCAGCCCTTTCTGTGTCCCCTGTTTGCATTTCACCATCTTCTCCTCTGAGTGACCCCATTGTTTCTTTGTTCTTCCTTTTGCTACGAACATACCCATAAAAGCCTTTTTTGTTGCTTTTAACCTCTCTAGCAAGCCTGAGTTCATTCTGTGCTTTAGCTTTTCTGACTTTGTGTCTACACATGCTGGCTATTTGTTTGAATTCCTCTTTGGTGGTTTCCCCCCTTTTCCATTTTTTGTACACATCCTTTTTAAATCTTAATTCAGTTAAAAGTTCTTTAGATAGCCACCCTGGCTTCTTTAGGCACCTTCCATGTTTCCGTCTCATTGGTATTGCCTGACGTTGTGCTTTTAGTATCTCCCTCTTAACAAACTCCCAGCCATCATGAACTCCCTTTCCTTTTAGTATTGTTGTCCATGGGATCTCACCCAGCACTTCCCTAAGTTTTATGAAGTCGGCTTTCTTAAAGTCAAGAAATTGAGTCCTAGTATGCTTGGCTGCTCCTTTCCGCTGTATAGTAAACTTCAGAAGAGCATGATCACTCGCGCCTAATGATCCTTCCACTTCTACCCCACTAACCAGGTCATCAACATTGGTTAGGACCAGATCTAAAATGGCTGTTCCTCTTGTTGCTTCTCCCACTTTCTGGACAATGAAGTTGTCTGCAAGGCCAGTGAGGAATCTGTTTGACCTTATGCTCTTGGCTGAGTTTGACGTCCAACAAATATCCGGGTAATTGAAGTCCCCCATTACTACTATCTCCCTTCCTTTTGCATGCTTGGCCATCTGTTCCAGGAAGGCATCATCTATGTCCTCCGTTTGGCTTGGGGATCTATAGTAAACTCCCACAATGAGGTCTCTGTTATTCTTCTCTCCCTTAATTTTGACCCAAATGCTCTCACTTTGGCTTTGAGGATCTAAATCTTGGATCTCTTCACAGGTATACACATCCTTGACATATAACGCCACTCCTCCTCCTTTCTTGTCTGGTCTGTTTCTCTGAAATAGATTGTATCCCCCCATTATTACATTCCAATCGTGGGACTTATCCCACCAGGTTTCAGTGATGCCTATTATGTCATATTTAGTTTGCTGTACCAAGAGCTCAAGCTCATCTTGTTTATTTCCCATGCTTTGCGCATTAGTGTACAGACATTGAAGTCCATTAATCATTCCCCCATGTCTCTTATTTAAGGATTTTTTCCTCCCACCACTAGGTCCGCGTGCTGTTTGCTCCATTTGGTCTATGACATTTGGATGATCATCTTCATTAATTGATAGACTCCTACCTTCAGGAGCACTGTCTCCCTCCCCCACATTAGTCAGTTTAAAGCCCTCCTGATGAGGTTTCTGAGATTTTTGGCAAAAACATTTCTCCCAACCGTTGTGAGGTGCAGCCCATCACTTGCCAGAAGTCCATCTTCAAGAAACTGCAGTCCGTGATCTAAGAATCCAAACCGTTCCTGTTTACACCATTTGCGGAGCCAGCTGTTCACTTCCACTATTTTCCCCTCTCTCCCTGGGCCATGTCGTTCAACTGGGAGGACAGATGAGATGACAATTTGTGCATTTAGTTGCTTCAATTTCCTGCAGTTCACCATTTCTGCAATTTCATGCAGTTCACCATTTCTTTGAAAAGTAAAGGAAACCACAGCAAGAACAAATAGGCTGAGTCTGAGGTTTTACGGGGGGGGGGCGGTTTCAGAGCGAAACCAAAGCAGCTCTCTACAGTGTGCGTCTTCACCTCCTTCATCTTCTTTAATTCAGATTAACTATGCCCCTAATGAAATGGACTCATTAAGTCTTCCCTTCCCTTCTTTCAACTGCTCCCCAACCCCCCTGTAAGAAAAAAACAGCTCTCCTCTCCCAACCTCCTCCTTCCTTTCCCCAGTTGGCTTTCTCAACTGACATTAAGTATGAGTGGCTTAGTTTTGTATCTTTACTGACAAATCTATATTAATAACAACATCAATAAAGTATTAAACCTGAACTATGGGAATAATTTGTGATCACACTGAAATTAATAACACAGCATATCACGCAGGGTACAGTGCTGAACGGAGCCTGGCTATTAGGGCTGGTTATTATTACCATATTATGGTCATTTAAGTCGGCTGTAATTCTGGGAATTTAAAGGTCACTGTGATTTATTCTGTTTACTTTGTCATGTGTTTAGAAAACTAATTAAAGCACAAACTATGTGGCTATATCATTCGTAACAGCAAGTGCGTTGGGGAACCGGGCTTGGGGAAGGATAACAGTGCAACACATTCTGAAACTGAGCCAAGTAAGGAATGTTGTGTAAATTTCACCATATGCGTGAGTTGCTCAGTCATGTGATTTTTTGCCTCTGCTTCATCTCCTGCCCTCTCTTACATCAACAATGAGGCAACATTCTTTTCTAATTTTAGGCTGCAATGCACAGGATTATTAGTCGGAAGCATACCCAGCAGTGTTTAAATAATTGTAACCAATGCTATTTAGACTGTTGCAAATACCCTCACTTTATTTCACCCTCACTGTCCTCAGTTGTATTTAGCCTTCACTTCCTTTAATTGGATGTGACACCCCATGCAAATTTTGCCACCGATTTCATCATGATAAAATTCTGTTGCCACGCTGGCCTTCTCACCTTCATTTTCTCGCACCTTTGTTGTCCTCCATCATGCTTGCCTTCACTTTCTTTAATTAGCCATGACACCCCGTGCAATTCTTTTTATCAATGATGTCATCATGGGGGAAAAAAAAGCCTTGATTATATTATGGATGCCTGCAGATAAAAAAACAACAACAACACTACTGCCAATGGAATAAAATGGAAACTTGGGCAAGTGAGGTTGAGGACAGTGAGGGCAAAGGAGCAAGAAGCAGAGGAGGAAGCAGTATAATGCCATGCAGCCTTGATTCGTAGGCAAAGGGACACCTTGAATCTTGCACCAGGTTGCAATAGAAGAGATAGAAGTTAAACACACATGCACAAGTTTTGTAAGAGATGCAGGCAGGGAGAAGATCACACTGAATATCGAAGTTCGTGAACTGTAATAGCCTTGATTCGTAGGCAAAGGGACACCTTGAATCTTGCACCAGGTTGCAATAGAAGAGATAGAAGTTAAACACACATGCACAAGTTTTGTAAGAGATGCAGGCAGGGAGAAGATCACACTGAATATCGAAGTTCGTGAACTGTAATAGCCCACAGATCTTTCCTAGAGAGAAACGGGATGAGGAATGCCACAATGATCGGCTTGCGTGAAGGAATTGGGAAGGCGAGAGAGGAGTAGGGGGTTGATTGCCTTCATGAGACTAATCCTGCTGAAAATCCACTCTGCACGAACCCGAGAGATTTGTCAACGGAAGCTGCCAAGGTCAATGACAATCTCTCCAAGCTTACAGTTTTGGTTGGGTGTCTGCGTGTGGCGGGGGGCGGGGAGAGATTGTTTTTTATTAAGCGAACAGAATAAAATGGTGTTTAATTATCAGCATTTGAGCAACAAGCGGTTTGGGAAAATGGCAAGAACCCCGCTGAGCTGCCACCGGCATATGCACAGGATGGTGTGTGCTCAACAGACACATGGGCAGGGAAGGACCTCTCACTGTTCACGAAATGAATTTCTTCTCCTGCCTCTCGACGCTGATTGAATGTGAAGGCTGTTGTTGGAAGCCTTAGGCTGTCTCAAGAAATCCAACCTCCCCATGTTAGATCCCGGATAAGCATAACTCTTGCTTCAAGTAAAAGGAGGAGGCGGGTGGGTAGGGGGGAGAGCTGGGGGTGGTGGTGGATGTTTCTGCAAAAGAGGAAGGAGGAATTAACCTTTCCAGCACCACAAGGAAACGGGATCCTTTCAAGCCTTGGCTCAATAGTCTACGCTTGTTTACATAAAAATGTTATCTCAAGATAGCAGACCCTGAACTCAGTTGCAGCCTCAGCTTTGTTCCTGCATCCTGAAGCTGTGGGGATTTCAAAAGCCCCGGAGATCTTCTCGGAAAGAATTGAGGGCTCCTAGCTTGCCTGACTGTTCATCTTCAAGTTTTGCACCCCAAGGAAATAAGGGCACCGCTCTTGCAGGATTCACATTGGAATGACATTACGGCTTCCTTCTCTCTCTCTCTCTCTCTCTCTCTCACACACACACACACACACATGCCTGAAGTTGCTGATGGGAGAATACAGGGCCAAGGAAAGGCCTTCAGGACTTCCCCCTTCGCTGCTAATTAATCCAGCAGGATCTGGAAGACGAAGAGGACCTAAAAAGGGAAGTTAATGCAAATATATCCACTTGTACCCTAGGGCAATACAAAAGTTATATTGCTCTTTAAGGAGAAATGGCCAGTCTTCTGTTCAGCTGAGTTCCTTGTTCCGATGACAAGGAGAACTATCAACAGCAGAAGAAAGCACAGCTAGAATCTGGGTAAATCATAGAATCATGGAACTTTAGAGTTGGGAAGGGTCCAAGGGTCATCTAGTCCAACCCACTGCAAAGCAGGGATCACTGCAAAATAATGTCTGACAGATGGCCATCCAACCTCTGCTTTAAAATCTCCAATGAAGGAGGTTTTATAAAGAAGGAGGAGCCCATCTCCTCCCAAGGGAGGCTTCTGAGGTAATCTGTTCAACTGTCAAACAGCTTTTACTGTCAGAAACTTCTTCCTAATGTTTAGTCAGAATTTCCATTCTTGTACACTGGTACCTCAGGTTACAGACGCTTCAGGTTACAGACGCTTCAGGTTACAGACTCCACTAACCCAGAAATAGTACCTTGGGTTAAGAACATTGCTTCAGGCTCAGAAGAGAAATCGCAAGGCGGTGGCACGGCGGCAGCTAAAGTGGTACCTCACATTAAGAACAGTTTCAGGTTAAGAACAGACTTCCAGTATGAATTAAATTCTTAACCCGAGGTACCACTGTAATTTGAATCCATTGGTTTGTGGTCTACCCTCTGGAGCAGCAGAAACCAGGGCTGCTTCATCAGCCTTTGAGATATTTGAAGATGACTCTCATATTACACCTCAGCCTTCCCTTCCCCAAGCTAAACCCACCCAACTCCTTCAGCCATTCCTCATAAGGCATGGTTTCCAGACCTTTGATCGTATTTGTCGCCCTCCTCTGCCCATGTTCCAACTTGTCAATATCTACCTTAAACTGCCTATTCAAAACACAGTGACGTGGATAACCTTCAAGCAATGAAGAAACATAAATAGTTGAACCAAAATATAGACATAGCAGGGAAGTTCCCTAAGGCGGTAGAGATCAACTTCCTCCTTGCACCTGGGCAAAGGATGGGAAGGAGTACTTCATCGTTGCTACAAACACCTTGGATATGAGTGTTACGGAAAAGGAGCAATGCGGCAGCAAGCTGCAGCTGGCTGGAAAGCAAAACATGATGGGAATGTTTGGGACTGTACCGTGGGAACAAAGGGACAGTCTATTCACAGTGCTGAGCACCGGATTTAGCTCAGAGTGTAATTTGACCTGTACAGGAAGTACAGGAGGTGGAGTTTGTCTCTCTGTTGTTGGAGTTTGAAGAGAGCAGACGCGTTTCTCTGTAATGCTGCAAAGACAGAAATAAAGGCATGTAAATACATTTCTGTCTATCTCTTTCCCCTCCCTGGGGGGAGCAGGGAGCAGGGAAGAGTGGTGTGTCCTTCTCACGCTGAGGAGGATCGCCGATCGCGACCTCGCCTGTATCCTGCTGGGAAACGCAGACAGGGAGGTCAACAAGGAGATCAAGCCGGGTGCCTGGAGAGTGGCCAGTTTCTCCTGATAAGGCTTGATTTCTAACAATGAGAAGCTTTGTAACCCATCCTGAGACTTTAAGGTGAAGGATGGGTAATAAATGATGGTGATGGTGGTGATTTATTTATTTTTTAAATCTGTATTCTGCCCTATGCCCATAGGTCTCAGGGCAGTTCACAACAGACAGCTACAGCATTCGAAGCACAAAATGCATAATAAAAAATAATCAAAACTCAAAATACGCAGTAAAAATAATCAAAGCACAAAATGCATAATACAAATTAGCAAAACAATTAATACTATTGTTTATACCCCAGTAAAACCATGCACTCCCCAACAAAAGCCCCATAACAATTCTCCAGCCCACAAATACAAAAATTCAAATGAACATATAGCTTTTAACAACAACTAAAAACAACCCCACCCTCCAAATAAAACAGCACCCACCCAAGTTAAAACTCCATCCCCATTAAAACAAAAATTTTAACACAAGGGGGCTGGCCCACACCCTTGTTCCGCTCCTGAAGGACTGCTACCTGAGGGACAACCTTTGGTGTCTCTCCTTCAGGGAGACCCTGCCCCCAGGGCAAGCAGACTTTATAGTAGAGCTGCCATCAGTCCAGAATTTCCTGGACATAGCCAGGAATTGTCCGTCGAAAATTGCGTCTGGGCGGAATATTCAGAAAACGGCAAAAACTCAGGCTGGCAAAACTCTGGGCGTATGGCAGCCCATATAGGAAGTGTGGCTATGCTGGTGATTTTCCTAAAAAAGAAGTATAAACTTCATTTTGGGGGGAGATTTTCCAAAAAAAACAACAACCCCCACCGCTCAACCACTTTGCCAAAAAAAGTTCAACGGCGTTTGTGTCTGGATTTTCACTTTTTGAGACCTCACTTGTTGAGTTGTTCCAGCCACTGGTGCACACCTAGCTGAGACAGCAGGTGTTGCCCAAAGCGGCCGGCCCACCCACGGTCCTGGTTCTTGCAGGACTCTCTGCAGTGGGGGATGCTGGCCACCCCCCAGCAAGAGCTGCAAATAGTCTTCTCGTTGGGGGAAATGACTGTCCCCAGGCAGCTTGTCACCCTGCTACACATGACAAGCTGGAGGTGATAGTTGGCTGCCATGACAAATATCCATCTTCACTTCCATGAATGTTTCTAGACCCCTTTTTAACCCATGCATATTTGCGGGTGGGCACCATGCTATATCTCACAAAGGAGGTGGGTTGTTTGGGTGAACCACTGTGCCCATACTTAAAAATTGAATTCAGGATTCTAATCGCCACGATGGAAGACAACTCTCTCTCCCCCCATTTCCCCATTTCATTTTTATTTCCAGGAGTGTGTTTGCTTGCTGCCTTGCTGGAGTTTGAAGTGGAGTGTGTTTGTAATGGGTTTGTTTGCTCTAACTTAAAGTAGGATTTGCCACGTTGAGGATGTGCAGAATGCACCAAGCTTTCCATCATTGCAAAGGCAGCCGTCCTTCTGCGGAATTGCTCTTTAAGCTTTTTTCAAAGCCAGGAACTCTACGTGCTTATTGAGTTCAGTTATAAAACTCACCCCATTCCAATGGCTTTGGGTTCATATGATGGGGAGAAGAATATCATCACCATGAGCATCCTATATATTTCACAATTCATGCCCTAGCATCCTGCACAATCCATGCCCTGTAATTCAAGCACCCCATCGCACCAGCGCGATGATTTCCACTTGTGCAATGGGGCTTTCCCCCTCTCCTCCTTTTGCTTCTGCCCCCCACTCTCCTCGGATCTGCTTTAGAGGGTTGTGGGAACCCTTATAACAGATTTAGATGGCCCCCAGTGGGATGAAAGGGGATAATGTTTCCATGTGCATGCAAAAATCCTCACATGGATGGAATGAGGGACTTTGCACTATGTTGGATTCCAGTCTGTGCTGTCCATCCCAGAATTTAGCTACAACCTTAAAGGTAAAGGTAAAGGGACCCCTGACCATTAGGGACTCTGGGGTTGTGGCACTCATCTCGCTTTATTGGCCGAGGGAGCCAGCGTACAGCTTCCGGGTCATGTGGCCAGCATGACTAAGCCGCTTCTGGCGAACCAGAGCCGCACACGGAAACGCCGTTTACCTTACCGCCAGAGCGATCTATTTATCTACTTGCACTTTGACGTGCTTTCGAACTGCTGCGTTGGCAGGAGCAGGGACCGAGCAACGGGAGTTTACCCCGTCCCAGGGATTCAAACCGCCGATCTTCTGATCGACACGTCCTAGGCTCTGTGGTTTAACCCACAGCGCCACCCGTGTCCCAGCTACAACCTTAGGATTGTGAAAATAGGTAAAGAAGACTCAAACTGCATATGATGCAATCGAATACAAAATCAATCTGATGGAGCTGGAATAAACATAACAAGGTTTAGAAGAGAGCTATAGTGGAGTTATGTGGAAATTATCAGCAATGGATTTGCAAATGAAAACCACATTCTACTCTAGTTTAAGAACACACACACACATTTGGTAATGATCCTGTCTTGACTGTTGGATTTGGGGTCTTGTTTGTTTGTTTGTTTATAGAAGGGGTGTTGGAAGAGACAAAAGAAATGAATTTGGCAGTCTACAGTTTGCTGCTTTATTTATTTACTTATTTTATATAGTGCTTCACATTTCAAAAATAACATATCTAAGCATTTTACAAATCCCAACCAAACGGAATCACTATATGAGATACAGTATAAATTCCTTGTGCAAATCCATAAATTTGGTAAGATTTGAATATTAAAAGTTAAGTCAGCATGTGGGAGAACGTTCAACTTCATAGTGGAATCTGAAAACATTCCAAATATGTTTTAAATGTTTATTTCAAGCTGCAGCCCTGAACTCAGATTCTTAGCTGGAACACATAGTATAAAGATGCCAGGAAATGGGGTAAAGTGGTAGTTTAAAAACCCCCAGACCTAGTTGATCAGTCAAAGGTTTATGTTCTCCAGCATCTTGTTTTACACAGTAGCCTCTGAGAAGGCCACAAGAAGGATCGGAAACTGTCACTGTCTCTTGCTTATATCTCTCTGTCCCATTAACTGGCATTCAGAAGAAGACTCCACAATTCTAACTCACAATCATCGATAAGCCCTTTTGCCTTCAGTGAATTTCAAAGCTATGAGAACTAGTAATTATCACCAGATCCTGGAGCAGGTAGCTCCATCAAGTCACCAGTGATTGGTCCTTAGCTCAGTTGGTACTGCTGCCAGTCTAAGTAGACCAGTCTTTCCTAACATGGTGCCTACCAGATGTCTTGGATATCCTTTTTCGTTGGTTGTGCTGCCTGGGACTGATGAGAGTTGTAGTCCAACATCTGGAAGACATCACACTGGGTTTCCATGATGAGCTAGACAACTCAATGGCTCATTTCTATATTCCACTGAGAAGAAAAGGGGAATATAAACATGGCAGGGGCTGTTGTTTCGGGTAGGTAGCATCTCTGAGAGGCAAACAGCTGGGCAAAGTTATAGGCATGCAAGATTGAAATAGTGGGATATGGGAGTTTGTTAAATCCACTTTGAGTGTAAGTAAAGAAAGCCATTGTGTGTTCAGTTACAACAAGCAACTTTAAAGGGAGAGAACAGAACAGAACAGCCCTTGGGGACCTTTTTGTTTCCAGAACAGCCCACTATTTTTATTGTCTCTTTTTATTAGTGATAAAGTGCCCGGAAAGTTTTAAAGTAATAGAAACCAGTGTAACAGAGAGCAGGAGTTTCTTTCTTCTTCTTCTTTTTACTGCTAGGGAACAGGTCTTCCGTTTTTACTTTCCAGAAACTGTACTGCAAATGTTGGTTTTCCAAGGTGTTAAAAGTCTTGGGAATTTCATGCTCCTCATCTGTGAATATAAGCAGATGTCAGTGTTCATATCGCTATTTGGGTTAGGAGCTCAAATGCAAACTGGATTTGCACCAGATCCACATCCCTTTCCTGTTCCCCACCCTCCATATTGGACTGGTGAATTTTCACACAGCAAAGGGGAGAGGCATATAGGTAGTTCAAGACAGGCATGGAGGAAGTTAGAAGACCGGTGACTTCTGATAGAAAACCTTCCTCTGAGCACTATCAGCGCATCTCCCATTCACTGCATTGTGAGGATAGATGGTTACAGTTTAAGTCTTGAGTGTGCTTTCCCCCCCAGTACCTGTACTAGGTAGGTTTTAGATAGGTAGTTCCAGTTCCCCCCATTGCATGTCCCACTGTTGAATCAACAAAGCTGTGGTTCTGTATTCATTCAAGCACTTGTGAGTTTGAATACTTTCTACTGGCATTGGGACCTGCATTTGAATAAGCATTTCCACCTACATTTCTAAGTACATCTAGAACCAAAGCAGGGCGATGGACATCATTCCTGCCTTCCAACGTGGCTTTTAAATACTTGAAGGAGGAAAAGAAGAGAACATGTGCAGGAAGACAAAGACCGCACAGGATAAGAAGCTAGATAACAGGATGTACCCATTATATTTTTTCCCCCGTTTAGGAAAGCTGCTGCCAAGCTTCTAAGAAATGTCAGGTTTAATTGAGCTCTTTAATTTCAAATAGAACAAACTGTTTGCACAGCCTGTGTTTGATTGCCAGGAAAAGTTAAGTCAGGTATATCTGGAGCTGAACTGAATATTCATGCATGGAAAGGTTCTCAATTCACAGAGATGATCTTGCCATGGGGAAAGTGGGGCCCATTGGGGACTCTAGGGGATGTCCCCCGCGCTGCTAGAATGGCAAGTTAGCTTCTTCACACCACTTAGAAATGTGAATGCCATAGAAATGCCTTAAATAAAATAATGTAGGTGCATTGATGTTGTTGTGAATGTGGAACAGGTAGGATGTGACACCTGTAATGGTGCCAGTTCCACTGATCAAATTGGTCAAGTGGGTGTATATATGTCAAGGTGATTTTGTACTTAAACTGGTCCCAAGTTGATATGGGCTTTGTAGACTGGCTTTGTATACTAATAGGAAACGCAGGTGGCGCTGTGGTCTAAACCACTGAGTCTCTTGGCTTGCTGATCGTAACGTCGGCGGTTCAAATCCCCATGACGGGGTGAGCTCCCATTGCTCTATCTCAGCTCCTGCCCACCTAGCAGTTTGAAAGCATGCCAGTTCAAGTAGGTAAATACGTACCATTGCAGTAGGAAGGTAAACTGTGTTTCCATGTGCTCTGGTTTCCGTCACGGTGTTCCATTGCACCAGAAGTGGTTTAGTCCTGCTGGCCACATGACCCGGAAAGCCATCTGTGGACAAACGGTGGCTCCCTAGTCCTGAAAGTGGAGACAGGCGCCGCAACCCCATTGTCACCTTTGACTGGACATAACCATTCAGGGGTCCTTTACCTTTTACCTTTGTATACTAATAGTAACACCTTAAACTTGACCCCATAGCAAATCAACAACCCGTGCAAATCTCTGAGCATATGTGTTATATGCTGACAGGGTCTCACTCTGTACCAACTGCATTCTGTACTAACTGCAGCCTCAAGATCAAGTGCAGGAGAAGCCCCATATAGAGCACATTGCAGTAATACGGTTATGAAGTAACCAGTGCATGAACTACTGTGGCCAGGCTTCTTCCCAGTCCAGGAATGGCCAGAGCTGTCAAAGCAATTGCAATTCTTCATGCAACAGATAATTGCATTATGGAATCAATTTTCAGAAGAAGTGGTGATGATGAGCATTAGCTCAAATAGCCTGCTTCCCTCCTTGGAGAACAGGTCTATCAAGGTGTGTGTGTATATATATATATATATGGAGCAGGGATGAATGCAGGCACAAGTTGAGCCCTTGACCCTATGCCTTTTGGAGAGATGAATTTGCTCATGTATTTTACAACCTTCAAGTTTCATACCAGAGTTTGACCCAGGTGTAATATGAGATTCCCTTCTTCGTGCAGTAGCTTCTGCTGCAAATCATGCAAGCGCCCCTCCCTACCCGTCAAAACTTCCTTCTGGTTTTGGTTGAGTATCAGGGGCTGTCGCAGTGGAAAGAAATGTTAAGTTGAGACTGGGAGAGTATTTGAGGCAGAAACTGAGATTATGCCGAGAGATAAATGAGTGGGAGAGATTTATTGATGAAGCATAGAAAGTGCTGAGTGCGGAAGTTAAGATGGTAGAAAATGAGGTTCGGGGGATTAATTGAGGGAATAGGTTTGTGCGACTGCAAGGAAACAGGGGAAGAGACCTTGTCTAGTACCCTAGAAAGAGAAAGTGAGACTCGTCGCATTACTTTTCCCAGTTTTCCTGCATAGCAATATAGAAAGCTGCCCTACACATCATTTGTCCATTCAGTTGTTGGCATCCGTGTCTCAAGAAACAATGGAGTGCACCTCTGGGAGTGTAGTCAAACCACTCTGTTAGCAGCACCAAAGCGAATTCCCTGGGATGCAAGCAGGGTGTATAAAGGAAGGGGGTGAAGGAGCGAAACTATTACAGAAGGAACAAGTGGGTGTAAATAGGTCCAGGGAGGAAAGATAAGGTAGCTTGAGTGTGAAAGGAGAATGAGAGAAGAAATTATAGGAAGTGGATAAAAGATAGTTTGGGAGACATGTGGAGATGCAGGTAAGATGGGAAAATAGAAATGGGAAAACCTTCTTTACTTAAACCTTCTTTACCTTTACTTAAACCTTCTTTACCCTGTCAGCCTCTTGATCAACAGTTCTGCCTAAATGGTAAAGGTGAAAGGTAAAGGACCCCTGGATGGTTAAGTCCAGTCAAAGGCGATTATGGGGTTGCAGCGCTCATCTCGCTTTCAGGCCAAGGGAGCCAGCGTTTGTCCACAGACAGTTTTCCAGGTCATGTGGCCAACATGACTATACCACGACTGGCACACGGAGGATTGTGACTAGTGCCAGAGGGCATAGAAACGCTGTTTACCTTCCTGTCACAGCAGTACCTGTTTATCTACTTGCACTGGTGTGCTTTCGAATTGCTAGGTTGGCAGGAGCTGGGACAGAGCAACGGGAGCTCACCCCATCACAGGGATTCAAGCCACCCACTTTCTGATCAGCAAGCCCAAAAGGCTCAGTGGTTTAGACCACCAGCGCCACTCGTGTCCCTAAAACAGGGAGGCTGAGTCATATAAGACCTCCAGAACAAACATCTATAGTTAGCTTGAGGAAAGATGAGCAGTGGAACTCCTTGCCACAAAGCAGAAGTTCTGGCAAAGAGTTTAGTGATTCCCACAGATGGATTAGCTGGGCCAGTAGAGAGTGATATCAGTAACTGACAGATAATTGTACCCAACTGTCTGCCCCTGTCACTATTTTGTGACTGATGGATCTCAGTAATTTTCAGCCTTCTCCAGTGGTCCCTGGGCGTAGAAAGCTTGAGAACCCCCGCATAGGCAGCACTGAGTGGCTCAGGCAAGTGAGGCAAACCACACAGTACGAAGATGTGCACTCAACCTAAATCCCCAGGTGTGTGTATCTCGAGGCAGCACATCATGGGGACTTTACAGAGCTTTTCTGTGTCTCCCTTCTCTTTTGCTTTCCAAAAACATAGATGCATTCGACTTCCCATTAAGGATGCTGGGTAGGCAATTTCCTCTAATAGGAAGTACTGTAATTAAAGCAACACTCTGCATTCAATAAACCCATAGGGACAGATCCTCAGCTGGCATAAATCAATGTAGCTGCGGTGAAGTCAATGGAGGAACATCAGTTTAGACCAGCTGAAGGCTTGGTGCATGTTTGTTAATTGCTGTCAGTTCCACCCATACAGCTAAGATGAGCAGGAGCAAATGGAAGGAGAATTAAGCCAAGAACATCCACATTACCACAGCAGAATTTTTGATCAGTAGTATGCATCCCCCAACAGGAACTTCTATCTCCACCACCCCAGTTCTTGGATGTTTCATCCAAGGATGAATTAAGTCTCAGATTCCCCCTGGAAAGCAAACCAATCAATCAAGTTTCTAGCTTTCATGAAGGTAAGTGTGAAGCAGTCACCAGCCCTTCCTAATGAAGTTTCTTTTTATTGAATGCATTTCCTAATATGATTCTTGACATAGGGTTGATTCAACTAACTTTTACTCAGTGTGGGTTCATTGAAATAAAGGCCTGTGGCTAATTTAGGCCTGTTAATTTCAGTGTGTTTCCTCTGCTTGCATGCAACTCGTATTTCCTGCTACATCCTTAACCCAAATAATCTGCAGCCTCTGACTTTTCATGATTGTCGAAGCATCACTTTGCTTGTTGAAACTTTCCACTTTCAACAAGCCATCTTTTTTATATCCCATTTGGAATCTGAATGTATTTGACATTGTCTTATACATTCAAGTGTGTGTATGTGTGTCTTCTTTGGTGATCCCTCATAACTGAGTAAGATTGTCTTCCATAAGCACGGTTTTAACAATGAGTCCGTAAGTAACTGTGGAGGCCAATTCTGGATCCACACGTCCTTCCACAGTGGGGATATTGGTTTCCAGGCAGGAGCTGATCACGGTGTGGATTTGCCATTGTGCCTTCCTCTTAGCATGTTATCCCTTGCGTCCTGAGTTCGAGTGTCTTCAAAGCCCATGACACCTTTGGTAAAGGCTGTTCTTTGTTAAAGACTGTGTGTATGTATAGGCACACAAACACACATATGGAATCAATCTGTATATGGTTTTTATTGTATTGTGAAATTGCTTCAAGATGCTAGATAGCAAGCAAATCATAAATGACATAAATAACATTGATAATACATTACTGAAGTGCTGGAGGTAGGCGAAGAAAGCAGAGGAGGAACTCCAGCACTCTGGAAGCAGAGACAGGGATTCTGTCAATTTCAGCTTCTCTCACTTTCTCATTTCCCCCTGAGTCTTAAATTCAGTTCCACACATTTCCATGTCAATTTGCCTGTTTTTTTGTTGTTTTTTTGGTGTGTGTGTGCATGCATGCCGTTTAGTGCAAGTTTATACTGATATTCACATTTTAAAATGCTGTTTTGCGCAATATAAATATTTTTACAAAGCAGATTTCCTTTATATAATGCATTTTTTCCCAGTGCTGCTTTCACCAAAATATGTAATTCTATGCACACTTGACCCTAGGACGTACACATTACTTGGCTGGAGAACCACATTGCAGACTTCAGAGAAGTGCAGGTTTTGCAAGAGGGTTGTGTTTTCCTTCACATATTGTTTCAGACAGTGTGAATTAGGTAGGTCCGCTCTAAATGTGAACTGAAACAATTTCCACCCCCTATCCCCTACTTAGGAGATGCAGACAATGGGTTAGCAAACAAGGACAACTTGCTGTGTTGCCGGTTAAAAGCACCGCAAGATTCAGAGAACTGCGAAGTTTGAAGGCGTTTCGTTTTGTGAGTTGTTTTTGAAAGTTCAAATGGCTTTAATTGCCAATGGAACCCAACTGATCCCCTGTTCCTAGGCAGGTACAGTGCAGAGGTTCTCTACCTGTGTCTGTATATTATATCTGTGAAATGATTCATTAGTTGTCTTTCCATTCACCTTACTGGGTTATTTATTTCTTTATATTTTTTTAAGATCCGCCTGCACTTCCTTCCACCAGTCCACCAGCGAATCATTAGAACTGGGACAAGAGCTTGACTTGGTAGCCCAGTCCGTGCTCCTGTTTTTCAGTGGGGCTGAACTCATTTCCTTTAAGCCATTACCTCGAGACTGATGAGGGCTGTGCCCTTGAAAGCCGCAGAGCAGAAGTAGTTCTATGACCTCCCTTGGCAGCTTGTTCAGTGCCTATAACTGTCCTAATGGTTACAAAGTTTGTCTTAATCATTAACTTAAATTTCCCCTTTGCTGCTTCTTCATCCCATTCCTTCTTGTTCTGACCTTGGTGGCTAATTAGAATAATTGCCCCCTGCTTTCATTACCTCTCTTCTTTATGCATTTGGAGCAGACAGGAGCTCAGGACACGAGGTGTAATCTTAATTCCAATTATCTCCAGATTTGGGGGTGTGATTCTTCGGTTGAGGTGTGGAGGGGAACTTCTCTGGAGCCACACATCAACAAAGCAGAGAGCGACAGAAAGTGCTGGGGCTTTCTGAAAATGATGTTTGGAATGAGCTGGCAATAATTTGACAAAATGAACTGATTGATGCCTATAAGAGATTCATGCATAAATGACCCATTAATTATGAAGATGGAGAAAACCCTTATTGATTTCACCCTTTTGCCAATATTTAGGCCGGCTTGGAGGTTTCCGCTTCAGGTCAAATCTGAAGAATTTTCCAGGAAAGCAGTTTCAAAAGATTCTCTTCTTAAGGCAGGAAGCTAAGGTAGTACAATTGCTAAACAAATGAGCTGTGCATCATCTCTCACATCTGCCATCAAGTCACCTGCAACAAGGAAAAAACAATGGCTACCTACCTCCAAGGATTGTTGTAAAGACTGCAATGAGATGAAGCAGATGAAATACTCTAACTTATCAAAGAACGCTAAGATGTCTCAGGACAGGAGGATGTGAATTGCAAGCATTTCAGACAATTTTTGAGGCACCTGCTCAGAAACATGATCCAGCAGTTTCATTGCGGTTTGGTTTGACTAGCAACTTTTTCCTCCAGGTTGGTTCTGCATATCTTAGGCACTATAGTGATAATTGCATTGTTGCAAACATCTGCATATTCTGCCCCCTTCCCCAATATTTCCTAACTGTGTGTAATAGTACGAAGGTGTCTTACTTGCTCCCAGTTATTTATTTTTTTCATAAATTCTACACACTGCACGCTTGCAAAAAAACAACAACACCCAAACAAAACTTAAAATGGTTTGTGAAAAAGACAAAACAAGAAAAACAAGAAAAAAATTATGACTAAGGTTTTAAACGTACCAAAAGTTAAAATACTAAAACAGGTTAAGATTTGCACCAACTTTCTAAGCAGCTGGGCAAGCTTGTCTCAGCAACAACGTTTTTAGCGGGCACTGCAAAGAGTACATTAAAGGTGCCTACTTTATATCAAGTGGCAGGGAGTTCCGGAGTGTAGGTGCTGCACTTTGAGGGCATACTTGGGGCTAAGGCAACCTCCTTTAGCTCTCCCGCTCAGAACTCATACAGGCCAAGACAGAGGTTTAAGGTAGAATGCCTTGCATATTTACTTTCATTATTCCCTCATTCCTGAACATGAGCTCCAGCATCTCAACTGCTCACTGGGGCAGGAGAATGTATTCATGTTACTCCACTGCCCAATAAGTACCCTGGTAGCCAGGGCAAAGTTCAAGGTGCTGGTTCCAAGCCCTCTACAGCTTGGGACCAGGATACCTCAAAGACCATCTCACCTCTTATATATTCAGCCGATCGCTGCTCTCAGTGGGAGTTGACCTCCTGCAGCTGCCATCTCATCAGGAGGTCCATTCTATATGCTGTAGGAATTGGGCATTAAGTGTGATGGCATTTACCCTGTGGAATTGCCTCCCCTTTCATTGAAGACAGACAGCTTCCCTATTGTCCTGTTGCCATTTATCAAAGGCCTCCCTTTTCCAACCAGCTTTTTAAGCAGAGATTTTTTTATTTAATCCCATTCAATATCTGATTCGGATTCAAAAATTGTTCTTCCCGTCAATTTTTTTGTTTTTTGTTTTTTTGTTCTTGTTCATTGCTTCAGAATGTTTTCATGGGAAGTGATTCGTGTATTGATTAAATAAATGAATAGTGCATTCTCCATAAGAGGGATGGGCAATTTTGTTTTCTTGTTTCCACCAGCTTAAGTCCATCTCTCCTAATTTCCACATCCATCTGTGAATTTGCTTTCGAAAAATCCACTTGAAAATTCAAATTCAGGGGCCTCTCTCCTAATCCACACTTTTTCAGAAAATGTGATGGTCCCCAATATAATAATAGAATTGTAGCATTGAAAAGGATCCGAGTGTTATCTCGCCCACCCTCTGCAATGCAGGAATCACAATACAAGGTCCCTCATCCACTCTGAAACCGTATTGGACCCTAATTCACTTTGCAAATATGCTAGAAGTTTTATTGCTGCACTACTAGTGTCTATCTGTAGATTATTTTCCCTAACATTAACATTTTTTTGCTCCTAATGTGCATATTAGGGACGCGGGTGGCACTGTGGGTAAAACCTCAGCGCCTAGGACTTGCCGATCGCATGGTCGGCGGTTCGGTTCAAATCCCCGCGGCGGGGTGAGCTCCCGTCGTTCGGTCCCAGCTCCTGCCCACCTAGCAGTTCGAAAGCACCCTTAAGTGCAAGTAGATAAATAGGTACCGCTTTATAGCGGGAAGGTAAACGGTGTTTCCGTGTGCTGCTCTGGTGCCGGTTCGCCGGAGCAGCTTCGTCACGCTGGCCACGTGACCCGGAAGTGTCTCCAGACAGTGCTGGCTCCCGGCCTCTAGAGTGAGATGAGCACACAACCCTAGAGTCTGTCAATACTGGCCCGTACGGGCAGGGGTGCCTTTACCTTTACCTTTAATGTGCATATTGGTATGCATTTTGGGAATGCTGGAGAACTACATAATAAAACTGAGAGAAAACTCATGGGGCGATCTTGGGCTAGTTACTGTCTAACCTACCTTGTGAATTTAACGGGAGAAGAAACTATTTTATTTATTTTTTTAAGTTTCTTCTCTAGCACGGTGAATTGTCAGTTCCGTTGCTAACCCCGATGGCGGCCTCATTTCCTGTCACGGTGTTTCCTGAATCTCAGACGGAAGCGAGCGTTTAATGTGTGAAGCAGGAATTGGAATCTAGCACGATGATTGATCAGTTTCATTGTTACCACCTCCGATGGGGGCTTCATTTCCTTTCCCAAGTGTAATGCATGTTCTTTGTACCTTTGTCCATTTACTGTATTCATTTCCCCCGATTTGAACTATGAAATGGTGATTCTCTTGAGTCAAAATGAGAGTACTCCTAAACATTTTTTTCAGAAAAAAGCACTGTTGGAGGGTATGGGAATGCAATGAGATTTGGGAGTTCCTGCTTAGGCAAACTCCACCCCCCCAATACATGGGGTTTCTTCACCCACACACCTTTTCCTGAAGAAAACTCAGATCCAGTTTGGAATTTATAAGGAGGTTTTACATAAACTTTTCCTGCACATTTTAAGCAATCAATTCCGCACTAGCTTGGAACTGTATGGGTTGACTGAAAAAGCTTCCAAGCAATTAACTCATTCCTGTCTGACCAGAGAGGGAACACCAAACCTGCTCTCAGCAGCATCACTGGATGAAGTGCCCATGTCCCAACCTTAAGGGCACATCACAGGTTAAAAACCGATAATCAGAATGATAAGAATGTGCCCATCCCTAAAGCAAACATATCTCCCACAACCTCCATTGTGTCTGTACTTGATATTACAATGTTGGGTTTGGGAAAGGCTTGGAGGGGTGTTCTAGGATGCCTAAGTTTGTGTAGGATGTGCAATTTGGACTTAGCGTCTGGATAATCCCTGACTCTGCAGTAAAGGGAAGAGAAATCTTCTTCCTCTCCCACAGTTCTTGCTCCCCCTCCCTCTCTCTTTCTTCTCGTCTTCTTCTTTGTTGATTCTTGATTTTTCTCTTTTTATCCTCTACCTCTTTGTTCCACCTTCTCTGAGGACTCTTCTGCCTGGCCGCGATTCCTTTTTGTCTTTGTGAGTTTCATTTTCGCTTTCTCAAACTCATTATTTCTTTTGATGACCGGCATTCATCGTTCTAATAATTCAGATATAAAAGGGAGACAGTATGTAAAGGGAATGTTTAATAGCTTCCCCCCTTAATATTTCAGGTTGGCAATAGAAGCTGGCATCCTCAGAGGGCTGTGGCAACATTTTGGAGAAGGTTGTTGGGAAGAGTGATGAAGGAATGAATAGGAAGGATGCCCCCATTGGCTCAGACAAAATAAAATATGCATGCTCAAACTGCATCCCTTAATTTGCTTATAAGCCACTAGGATTTGCCTCAGAGTAAACAGACACAGTTCAGGTGCATAATAAACCAATGTAGGAAGTTCAGGGACGGAAGGAACAGGCAGAGAATAAGTATACAGTATGTGCTTATCCATATGAAAAAAAAATGAAACACGATATTCATTCCTTGACTTATTTCTACCTGAAAAGAATTCCCCATTTATTTGGTCCATTTCAATGGCCTCTTACTTAAGATGCTGGGTGCAATCTTCCTAAAGGTTCCATTTAATAAGTCCAACTTACCACTGGTGGGGAGAGTCTGCTGCAAGATCTCTCAAGGCCACATGGCTACTATGTTATTTTCTCTGTAAATGTTCCAGACTTTGAGACATTTGGAGATGCCCCTCCTTGTTCCACTTGGACATTATTACTTAAGGAGTTTGTGGCTGAAGAAAGGCACCTCCCAGCTCATGTCACTAGGTTGAAACAGTTGCATGTCGAGGTCCCCAGGGCCACCCCAAATAACTCACACATCACACAGAAATTTTGTTTAAGGTTTTTGGCATAATTTTGGCCACAACTTTATTAAAATACAAAAATGTGAGTGGTTGCTTAGGCATTGGTTGCGACTATCTGCCCCCCAGTGGGGGACAGACTGACATTCTGCACGCCTGCAAAAGTCAGAAAAGGGGAATACATCTGGGGGTAGCGACAGAGCAGGGAACCTGCCCTCAGCCTTCCCCAAATGGAATCAGGGGCTCTTGCGTGGCCCTGGCCCCTTGACAGGGTTCGGACAAAAGCAATAGTGAGCCCCTGTATTCCTTTAATGGAATCCCTTGCAGCAACAGCATTGGAGGGGCAGGCAAAGCCATTCCATGCCTCTCAACCAACCAAACCATAAACCAATGCCTAACCGCAACCTTACAAGTTGTGATGATTTGCTACGCAGTAGGCAAAAACCAAATAGCACTAGCCAATCAGCCAAATGGACAAAATTCCTACCGGGCCCCTGCCCCAAGAACAGACGACCCCATGACAGGCATAGCAAGGTCAAAGCTAACAACCCTAAATATAGGGAGGGAGGGACGGGCAATCCGATGCACGGGGCGAAAAGAGGAAGCTCTACACCTCGTGCAGGGAGTTTTAACATTTCTGGCCGTCAATCAACAAATGG
The DNA here is from genome assembly GCF_965113315.1 of Podarcis vaucheri. NCBI lineage: Eukaryota > Metazoa > Chordata > Lepidosauria > Squamata > Lacertidae > Podarcis > Podarcis vaucheri. Next base: position 5,685,391 of record NC_138749.1, read on the forward strand.
CAACATTAACTTCTTACCATCAAAAAGGGAAGTCCAATCACAACAGTGGCCAACGATCAATTAGCTTGTCCCACAACTTTGGAGTGCCCTGTTGGTCCCCACCGCAACACGTGGTGAGAACATGATTTGCCCATTTTGGTTCCCATCCCTTTCTCATTTTACCAATCTATTTTAAAAAGAAAACATCCTCATGAAATTTCATTAGCATTTTATTACAAATATCTCCTAATAGACACACTTTTATCTGTAGACTTCCTTAGCTGAAATATTTCCATACCATCCCTTGTAATCTGATGCAATTTCTCTCCCATTTTCACAAACATATGCACTTTTATGTACACTTTACCATATTGTATATGCATTTTGGGGGAAACATATTACTTGGCTGGAGAACTGCACTACAAAATTTCAAAAGACGGCTCTGCGCTCTGCTTTGCATCTTGTTTCAGAAAGTGTGAATTGGGTAGGTTCACCTTTAAATGCAAACTGAGTCGAATTTCCCCCCTCATCCCTAGACATGTGTCTCTGGTGAAACAGAAAGGGGGTAAGATAAATGCAGACTGAAGATGTAAAAGGCCCCTTAGGAAAAATGTAGGAAATCTTAACAAGTGTTCCAATGTATAAATATTGAAAAGCTTCCTGAAAGGTTAGCCCTTTTGCTGGATGTCAGCATGTTCCTTTCAACATCCCACTCCGAGCAAATTGACTGTGAAAGGGAAGCAGCAGCAGAAAAGCCTTCCCAAACATGAATCTTCACCCCACCACCCCTCGCAAATTGGACAACAGTTAATTTCTCAATATTTTCTTGCTTCAAACACATTCCCTACCTTCCCACCCCTTTTTTGTCTTTGGTTGGTGATACAGGCAGTTTGGCTTCTCCCACTACTAAAGGAAAGTAACAACAACAACAAAATCCTTTCTGGAGATACTTCTGTGAAATCTCCTTTAAGTAAAGTCCTTGATGGGGGTTGTTTGGAATAACGTGGCTCTATTTTAAGCCCTGGAGACACGTGACTTAAATCCACATAAGTGTTGATTGTACATGATTGGCTTTATTGATTCTTACTTGGACTCAACTTTGCCAGCATCAAACTTCATAGATAGCTTCTTCTTTATTTTTTTAAGCAACACCTTGGTCTTTGATTCGCCCCCCTCCCTTTCCCCTCTTTCCAAAGTTACAGCTCATCCCATAACTGGGTTATGAAGAAATACTTAGAGCTGGTTTCTCAAATAAATAAGTAGAAATCACCTTTCCCACTCTCTTTTATCCTTGATGAAAATTTGAACGGGGTGCCCAGTTATCAGAATGCCATAGAACAGTGAAAATTAAAAGACATTTTAATTTTTTTTTAAAAAATAAATAAATTAGGAGCATATCTCATCAAGCTGGTTTTCAACGCCCACAGGGTTTTCAGTCATTGGAGAGAGAGTATCACCTTCTGAAGGTGAGCCACAGAATTCTCAGTGGATCTCTGGGGTTAATTTTGATGGGAAACCAATGCCCCCTTCAGACTTCCAACATGAACAATGTCAAATATAAGCAGGTTCATGTGTGCAAGCAACACTTCCCCAAAGTCAGTGTCCTCATAGGGCAGGAGGTGTGGAGAACCTTTGCCCCCCCCCCCGATGTTGCTGAACTACTTACTACATACATTCAATGCCTTTATAAGTCCCTTTCAGATCATATTGCTCATTCCAGAGAGGTTGGACCACTGCAAGTAGAATGGGAACATGGCAGATGGGGCCAGTGTATGGACCCCTTGCCCTGGATACAGCCCAGATATCTTTCCTGTGTTTTGTCTATGGCATCAATGTGGATCAACAAACAGACCAAAGTAGGAGACTCAGCTTCAAGAACTTAAATAAATAAAGGAATAAACCCCCCCCCCACAGTTTTAATATGTTCAATAACAAGCACAAAAGTTATGCCTTAGCATATCATCCGCTGCCACCCCCCCCCCAGCTGCTTATTAAGCATTAAGAATGGGATTTCATGAAACTTTTGGACTCAGTAGGCCAAGCAGCATACTTTCAAACTAATTCATTATGTATTTTTTAATTGTAATTTAGAAGAATGCAATTAAAACTCAACTTGATAATTAATTCTGAACCGGTAAAAACTAGTTCTGAAGATTATTACTATAATGCTATGTAGTCGTTGATATAAATATTCATGAGGTTTCATTGTTTTATGGGTTCCCCCCTCCCTTCTCAAGCACTTGCCTTATCGGCAGAAGTAAAATTAAAGGGCCATTATTTTACGTAAGAGCATAAATAAGAATCAATAGGGGAGAGTAGCCCTGCCACAGCTACATGGGAAGGAGGTGCAGGACATATTCCTATTTCTGGGCATCCTTCCTTAACTGGTGCTTCTCTTCCAGATGAAGAAGAAGAAGAAGAAGAAGAAGAAGAAGAAGAAGAAGAAGAAGAAGAAGAAGAAGGAGACGAAGAAGAAGAAGAAAAAGAAGAAGAGGAGGAGGAGGAGGAGGAGGAGGAGGAGGAGGAGGAGGAGGAGGAAGACAGCACAATTCAACACAACTCCTCCATCAGAGATAATGGTGGCTTGGAAGTTGGGTGCTGAGAGGTGTTCTTGTGACCCACAAACCAGGGACTCTGAAGTGCGCAGCAGAGGACTCTGATGAAGAAGAGGTTCAGGCCACTTCCTTGGAGAGAGACCTCCCTTACTGCAATCAGGTCTTTGGAACTCACTCCCACGGGAGGCAGTAAAGCCACCAACCTAGATGGCTTTGAAAGAGGTTTGACAAATGCATAGATGGCAATCGATGGCTACTAGACATGATGTCTATGCTCTGTCTTCATAGTTAGAGTGGCAACACTTCTGTCTGCCTGTTGCTAGAAATCATTGGAGGGGAGAATGCTTTTGTGCTCGAATCTCACAGGCATCTGGCTACCCAAACAGCATGCTGGACTGGATGGGCCGCTGACCTGGTTTAGCAACGTCTTCTTATGGTCTTGGGGCCTTTAAGCTCGGGGACACATCCCTGCTGTGGACAGCAGGAGGACACGTCACTTGACAGCAGTATATGTGAGAAGGATCTAGGGGTCTTAGTAGACCACAAACTTAAACACAAGTGGGATGTTGTGTCCAGGTCCTACTTTGAGGCTTTCCATAGGCATCTGGTTGGCTTCTCAATGATGGACAAGATGGACCACTGGCCTGATCCAAGAGCTGCCATTCTTATGTTCTTATAACCTCCGTCAGAAATAGAAAACAGGTTTGCCTTTCCCTCTTCTTCTTCATTGTTTGCTTTGCCATATGTTTTGCCTAAAACCTGGAGAAATCGCTGGTGATGTCTGGAAATGGTCCATATTCTTTTTGTTGCCATTGGATTTCACTCTCCCCTCCCCCAGATGTTACTGATGTGTTCAGCAACACATATGTACAAGGATTAAGTTGGTGCAAGAAGGAATCTTGTGTGATTTCTCAGTTGACACAGGATTCCTTTCAGAGTTCTGATCTAATTAATGCACATCAAACAAACAAACAAACAAACCAATAAAGCAAGTGGTACCTCGGGTTAAGTACTTAATTCATTCCAGAGGTCCGTTCTTAACCTGAAACTGTTCTTAACCTGAAGCACCACTTTAGCTAATGGGGCCTCCTGCTGCTGCTGTGCTGCCGAAGCACGATTTCTGTTCTCATCCTGAAGCAAAGTTCTTAACCCGAGGTACTATTTCTGGGTTAGCGGAGTCTGTAGCCTGAATCGTATGTAACCAGAAGCATATGTAACCTGAGGTACCACTGTAATAAAAGCCCCACCCATCTGTCTGGATTTCCCCAGCTGCTCTGGGCGGCTTACAGCATATATAAAACATAGAAAAACATCAAACATTAAACATTTCCTGATACAGTGCTGCCTTCAGATGGCATCTAAAAGTTGTGTAGTTCTTTATCTCCTTGACATCTGAGGGAGAGCACCACTACCTAGAAGGCCCTCTGCCTGGTTCCCTGTAGCTTCACTTCTCACAGTGAGGGAACTGCCAGAAGGTCCTTGGAGCTGGATCTCAGTGTCTGGGGGCCGAACGATGGGGGTGCAGAGGCTCCTTCAGGTATACTGGTCCGAAGCTGTTTAGGGCATTAAAGGTCAGCACCAGCACTTTGAACTGTGCTTGGAAACATACTGGGAGCCAGTGAAGATCCTTTAGGACCCATGCAAACAATGCCCATTTCTAGTGACCTGAACAAAGCCTGGAAATCAAAAATGTTTGATTTCAAAGATGCTGTGTATTGCTATTGCATAAAAGCCCCTCTCAAAATAAGCGAGTAATTCAAAACCTTCAAATCTGGGGAAAGTTTTGATGGGGAGAATTTCATAAGCATCTACAGTAGGAAATATGTCTTGAGTGAAGCAAGTCAATACTGTTCCAGTAACTACTCTGGGTTTATTTTCTTCAGATGCTCTCTTCATTTCAAGCTGCACAGCCATGAAGTGAGTACAAATTGGAGCAAGATTTAAACCTACCGCAATAGCACCTTCACTTCATTTATTGTGAGGCACTGGAAAGTCAAAGTCAGTATTATGTGATTAAGCTACATCTGTCTCGGCACAAGCAGTAACCATATTTCTTGAAGTTCAGCAGGTGTTTTGCAAAGAATTGAAAGGATTTTCCATGAAATTAGTGCCTATAATAAAAGGCGCAGTGATGAAGAGGCAGTCCTTTATATCGCTGATATATGAGCATTTGCTTCTAATAAATGTCATTCCCAGATATTTCAAAACCTAAAGCAGGTTTGCTGACTGAACTGTTTTGCAAGCATATTTGCTGTGCCGTATTGCAAAGATGTTCTTTTATAGGCATACAGTTTAGAAATTTTATTTGACACTGCTAAATTAGCAGCTTTTCAACTTTGAAAGATCCAGGAAGCATCAGTGAGAGGCGAGAGAAGAAGGGAGGCCCGTTTTGCATTCATTCACCCTGGTATCACCTTTGGATGACTCCGGATATCACCATTAACTGAAGTTAAAGCACGCAAGGCAAATTATATCAAGTGCTCAGATCCTCATGCTCATCCTTTTAATTCTGAGGGTCTTGCATAACAACAGTGTTTGAATGTTTGTCAGTTTCATGTGAGACGCTTGGGTCACCAGCCTCAACACCAAGCCATGTTAATTCTCTTGCCTTCTGTCTGCAATCTTGCGTCTTTCAAAAGAGTGAGGGGGTCTCTTCATCCTGATGGTCTCAGTAGGGTTTTAAGCAAAATATCCCCAAATGTTAGAAACTTACAGAAGTTCCCAATTTCTTTGCAGTTTGCAAGCAGGGCTCCATTTTGCCTGCAACCTGATCCTGGGCTAATATCTAGGGCTATGTAAAAAACCCCTAATATGTATCTACTCTGTATTGGGAGGGGGGATTTGGTGAAATATCTGTGAGCTGGGAGGGGTGGATAAATTTCCTAGCAGCTATTCTCAGGAAGTTATATTCTGAGAAATTTTATATCTCCATGGGTCAGATGGTACTTGGTATCATCTTAAAGGATTAAATTATATAGCCTTCTATTTACTTGTGTGCGTGTGTGTTGCCTGTCGAGGTCCCCAAGCCACCCCCCAAATAACTCACAACGCACACTTAATTTTTGTTTAAGGTTTTGGGCATAATTTTGGCCACAACTTTATTTAAATACAAAACCGTGAGTGGTTGTTTAGGCATTGGTTAAGACTATCTGTCCCCCTGCCTGGGGACAGAACTGACTACCGGGCACCACCGAAAGACAGTGCGGGGGAAAGCAAGTCGGGGAGAAATGGAGCTGAGTCACAGACCCTCAATTCTCACCCGCATGCTCCCCGAAGGCTTGCCGGCCCTAGTCCCATTCCAGGGATTGGACGAAAAGATGGCAAGCCCCAGGATTCCTTTAATGGAATTCCCTTTCCGCAGCAACCATGGAGGGGCAGGCCCAGCCTATCCTAACCCCTCCTCCACCAATTTATAACCAATGCCTAACCACAACCTTACAAGTTGTGACGATTTGCTACGCAGTAAGCAAAAACCAGCTGGTCCAGCCAATTAGCCAGATGGACAAAATTCCTACCAGGCCCCTGCCCCAACGGCAGACGACCCCATGACAGGCATAACAAGGTCAATGCAACAACCCCTTACTCAATGGTGGGTGGGCGGGTGATCCGTTGCACGCAGCAAAGAGAAAGCTCCAGGCTGTGTGCAGAGTATTTAAACATTTTACCCCCCCCCCCACCAAAATTGCAACATAACTTTTGCCCCAGCAACCCAGTGAACCAATCACTGCCCCAGGCTATCTTTAGAGATCCTGCCTGGTAACAGAGGGGTGGCTCAGCAGACCCCACCGCAACACGTACTCTCCATGAAGGAGAACACGCTTTCAGTTAACAAAAAACCTGGATTCAGGAGTCACAGAGGGAAGAATGTTTGATGGATTCTGCAAGAAGGGCATGGGGAAAAGGGGAAATTCAGCCGATTGTGCAACTGCAATTTACCTGTAAGGGACGCGGGTGGCGCTGTGGTCTAAACCACTGAGCCTCTTCAGCTTGCTGATCAGAAGGTCAGAGGTTCAAATCCCCGCAATGGGGGTGAGCTCCCGTTGCTCTGTCCCAGCTCCTGCCAACCTTACAGTTTGAAAGCACGCCCAAAAGTGCAAGTAGATAAATAGGGAAGGTAAACGGTGTTTCCATGCACTGCTATGTTTTTGGTGCTCCATTGTGCCAGAAGTGACTTAGTCATGCTGGCCACATGACCCGGAAAAACTGTCTGCGGACAAAAGCTGGCTCCTTTGGCCTGTAATGCAAGATGAGCACTGCAACCCCAGAGTCGTCTGCGACTGGACTTAACTGTCAGGGGTCCTTTACCTTTACCTTTTTATGCTAACAAATGTATTGGATTCTAATTATGCTTCTGAATACCAATTGTTAGGAACTTCAGGCGAGCAGAGGACTGTTGCATGCATGTACAACTTGCCTGGCATGGAGAGAGCGGATAGAGAAAAGTTTTTCTCCCTCTGTCACAACACTAGAGCTCACAGACATGCAAGAAAGCTGAATGCTGGAAGAACCAGGACAGAGAAAGTATTTCTTCACACAGAGGACAGATAAACTGTGGAATTTGTTCCCATGGGAGGCAATGATGGCCACGAACCTAGATAGTTTTAAAAGATTCATGGAGGATAAGATTATCATTGTCTACTAGCTGTATGTTTCTGAATACCAGTTGCTGGAACACACAGGAGTGGAGACTGATGTTGTTCCCATGTCCTTTGTGTTGGGATACTGCCAGGGAGACAAAGTCCATCATGGCCCCATGTCGCCTCCGGACGTCCATCGATCTCCCGTAGACACACAGTATCAGCAATTAGCGACACGAGCTCCAGAAATAGCTTGCCACATTCCAGAGCTGATGCACGCTCTTATCAGCAGATAATGCACAGCGAAGGATGCACGCAGGAGAGCATTATTTATAAGTTTATTCTGCATTAGTCAGAACAGAGAAAAACATGACTGCCTGCTTCAGTGTTTCAGGCACCGAGAGAGAGAGAAACGAAAGCAACAGAAAACATAAACATCCTGTGAACGGGAAATACGCAGACTCTGTGACTCTCAAAGCCTGTTCCCTTTTAAGGTGGAACGGAAATATCCTAACACTTTGTTGTTTAGTTGTTTAGTCATGTCCGTGTCCAACACTTTGTGACCCCATGGACCAGAGCACGTCAGGCACTCCTGTCTTCCACTGCCTCCCGCAGTTTGGTCAAACTCATGTTGCTGGCTTCGAGGGGATTTCAGGACGCTGAACTATGGTCCTGATCCACCAGGCTTTTCTTATTTTCTTATGTTTGTACCTGGTTCTTTGGAACATCAACTCAAAGCAGTTGAAACTTCCAGGGGACTCATCAATATTTCTCTTTGCAAGGTGGGCTGTCCATTCTCTTTCTGTAGTATACTGGTTGTCCTCATTTTCAGTCCTCTTGAAAAGGCAGCATACCATTGTAACACTTGCACAACTTCTGCCAGGTCGCCACAAAACTAGTGCTTCCTTCATAGAGGATCTAACAATCCTCAGTTTATATAAGATAGAAGCATGTGGGCCATTAAAAAGTGCCGAGTCTACAAAAACACCATCTGTAATGCAACACCCCCTCCCAATTTATAAAGAACATCCTGTAGATTGTGGTAGACCAGCATGGTTAAGGAGGACAATATCCTGGAAGTTTTAAAAGCTCTTGTAAAAAAAAAAAAAGGAGAAAGAAAGAAAGAAAAGGAAAAGGAAATCTCTTAAAGCTTCTCAAAGCACATAGGAGTAGATTGCTTTTAGCTGAAGAGGGAGCCAACCTCTGTAACCTTCCACTAATGAATGTGGTGATCCTTAGCAAACCCGCAAAAAACCTGAATAGCTATTCAAGGGTGACAAAAATAACATCCAATCAATTCAACATTGCATGGAGTAGATGTATATTCTGTGGCGAGCTGGCGAGCTAAATCTGGGAGAAGGTTTAGCCCTGGAATTTTTTTCAGTAACAGCAGCTCTTCTGGGGAAGACCAAGATCCGCCTAGTGGCCAATCAGATGCAGTACGAGAGTCATTGTGTTGGGTCAACTGATGGATTCATTGCACTTATGTCCCAGGTTTCCTCCAGGGAGCTGAAGGTGCATACATGGTTCTCTACTCTCTATTTTATCTTCACAACAGCCCTGTGAGGAAGTCAGGCTGAGAGACTGTGATTGGCCGAAGATTATCCAGTGGGCTTCACATTGCTGAGCGGGGATTTGAACCCTGGTCTCCCAGGTCCTAGTCCAACACTCTAACCCAGGCATAAGCAAACTCGGCCCTCCAGATGTTTTGAGGCTACAATCCCCATCATCCCAGACCACTGGTCCTATTAGCTAGGGATGATGGGAGTTATAGTCCCAAAACATCCGGAGGGCTGAATTTGCCTTTGCCTGCTCTAACCGCTACACCTCTCTCTTTCTCTTTCTCTTTGTCATACCAGCAACAACAGAATCAAGAGATGGAACAGAAGGAAGAAAAGACAGAGATCCAGAAAGAGATGGGTTCAAGATGGCTAGATATGCCACTCCATCTTTGTTTCATAGATTCATGTTGCTTTACATATCTCTCCACCTAAATTCCAGCTTAACTTCAGAGGTTCTGAAGTTAACTACTGCAGTTTACAGCAGGTGTTTTCCATTCTTTTGCTGAGCACTGCACAAAGGGATGCTAATGCAATCATGTCTAGAATCCCATCAGGATGTGTGTATTTTCCCTCAGCATTGTTTTATCAATAGCTGTGTTTATTGGTCATTCTGAGCGAGGAGAGAGATGTGAAGGAACTAAAGGATGTGGCAAACTGCACATGTGGTGTCCTGCACACAGCTTGGAAAATCAAAAAGTGGCACAATGGAAAGTTCCTGGTGCATTTAATCACCTCCAGAAACTAGATGAGGTAATTCAGAACTTCCAATTCCATAGAGAAATGTGGATGGGGACATAGGGAAATGTCAGATGTTGTCACTTTACAGATCTGAGTGGTAACTGAAGACACACCTCTTCTTCCTGCCCTTTGAAAATGGAACTATTGTTGTTGCTGCCACCCTATGAACCATCTGATTTGTTGATATGTATTCTACTGTATTTGGGGGGTGAGCTTTTATTGCATTATCTTATCTTAGGGGCTGCCATCTTAGGGGCTGTTTGGGGGCCCATAGACACCTTTACTGGTCACAGCACAAGACTTCTTTCAGTACTAATTTCAGCCGGGGGCGAGATACTACAGGAATTCCTGTGAGTGTCTGGGATGATCTCTGTAGTCACTGTATGGGTGACCCACCTTTTTTTGGTCCTTCTGTTGAATGGCAGTTCATAGTAGTGTTATGGACCAGTGAGTGGTGGAAGACTCCACAGGTGCCTGTGCTTTGCCCAAGGTTGGGTTTCCTCGGAATGAAGGTCAGAGGAGACTGCAATATCTTTACAGATATATGACTTTATTTGCACACATATACAACCTGAGCATAAAATGGAGGAGGCTCAGAGGATTAACACCCAGGTATTTTTTCAGCCGGAACTCAGTTCTGGCACCTCTCAGGTGGGCACAACTCCCATTCTAAGAGAACGATGGAGGTGTTCCTGGTGAGTTCCAGCACCACCTTTTCTAGGAAAGGTCTTTACAATGTACTACAGAGGGCAAGGCAAGGCTTTCCTCTGAAATTGCAAGACATACGCACAAGTTTACAGCATAAAATTTTAAAATTAGAAAGTATTAACGTATCTGAAATGGAGCTTCTTAGCTGCCCAAGCAAATTTGGCTACCAGGTGTGATTAACACCTAACAGATCTTGCTTCTCTATTAGTTTGCCAGAGAAGCCCCAAAGTCCAGCTTTGGTTGAGCACATGGCAAGACATGTCTCTGTGTCCTCTTACTTCAAGGTCATACATATGACCACTATGATCGTTGTTCTTCTACCTGCGCACCAGGTGAAAGTGGGTGTCTGGGGGGAATACCCACCCAATGGTTCCTAGGTACTCAACCATTTATGATGTAGCTCACTTGTTTAGATGTGGATGTTGGGTCCTCAGCTGAGCAACTAAGGTCATTACCTGAACAAAATAACAAGTTGGGTTGGCCCACCAGATACAGGATCACAGGTTCGGAAGAGGATCCAGGCCTTCATCCATACTGACCCTCCCAAACAACAACAGCAATAGCTACACAAAATCCAGCACCTAAAACTCAGCGCTTTCACTTATTTCTGGGGTCAGTAATATGAAACAATCAGAATTACTTAAGAGAGAATATTATGAAAATGATTTACAGGTGGTACATGACCCCAGTCAAGCTAGCAAAAATCTACCATTTGTCTGATAATAAGTGTTGGAAATGTAAAGAAACTGAAGGTACCTTTTTTCACCTTTGGTGGACGTGCCCGAAGATTAAGGCCTTCTGGAAAATGATATATAATGAAATGAAAAAGGTACTTAAATGTACCTTTCCTAAGAAACCAGAAGCCTTCCTCTTGGATATTGTCGGCTAATTGGAGTCAAAGAAAGACAGGACTTTTTTATGTATGCTACTACAGCAGCAAGAATTCTCATCACAAAGTATTGGAAGACACAGGATCTACCCACTCTGGAAGAATGGCAGATGAAGGTGATAGACTATATGGGACTGGCTGAAATGACTGGCAGAATCCGAGACCAGGGGAAAGAGACGGCGGAAGAAGATTGGAAGAAATTTAAAATTTATCTTAAGAAATACTGTAAAATTAATGAGTGCTAAAATGTTGAGGTTATAGAAAACAGGGGACTACAGCTGTAAAAGATTAAGTAAAAGAAAAGAACAAGGGAAAATTAGATAAAATCAAGGGGGAGGATTTGCTGAAACAAATTTGGGAATTGGGACGCAGAAAGGGGAGGTATGGGGAAGTCGGCGAAGTAAGGTTTAAGAAAAAAGGATCTGAAATTATACATGTTTGTATGTTTGTATTGTGTATTGTTTGTGTTTATATAAATGGTGAAAAACCAATAAAAAAATTATGGAAAAAAACCCAATCAGAATTAAGCCAGTGTAGTGCAGTGGTTAGCATGTTGGTGTAGGACCTGGGAAACCAGGGTTCAAATCCCCACTCAGTTATGAAGGTCACTGGGTGACCTTCAGCCATCTCTCAGCCTAACAGGGTTGTTGTGAGGAATAAATGCGGAGGGGAGAAACCATGTACAACACATTGAGTTCCTTGGAGAGAGAAAAAAAGTAGAACAAATAAATAGTATTAAATAATAAATGTGCTGCTGCCATTAATCTATGAATAGTTTTCTGCCATGTTTTTATTGTTTTTCAATTCATTGACTGTTATTTTTTGTGCTTTTTTTTTAAAAAAACACACCTTTTTAGCTCTTTTTATTAGATTGTGTGCATCGCCTTGAGACATATATGTGGAAGGTGATGAATAAATAACAGCAGCAGCGAGCAGGCACCTTTCAAAGAGATTTAAGTAACAGCAAACTGTACAATAGTTATGGGTGCTGACACTTTTTCTCCCTTGCACCTTCACCTCATTGTACCAACATTATTTGTTGCAGAAGCAGCTTCCATTCTCGTTAGTTTTGGCCCTAACCTGTTTGCTTTTTTTAAAAAAATGGTACAAAATTCCCCGTTATTCCTTGAATAATGGCTACATAAAAGGGGGATGAATTTTTAATGACCCCGGACCACCAAAGGTGGAAGAAATACATGAATGGAAACTGGATGTGGCCCTCTCCATATTACCAGCCGTCCACTTCTCTGTCCATTATTAAACAGCAAAAGACTTTGTCAGAAAGCTCAGTCCCTACGGAGCTGTGCAGCCGCAGAAGTGATTCTATAGCTAAGGTTATTAAAGAAGAAAAAAGATTTGGTCTTTGTCAGAACTGAAAGACTGGCTCATTTTATTTCAAGGGCACGAGCTTTTGTTGGCTACTGTCCACTTGGATAGATGCGGAAAGGGATTGAACAACATGCTCACAATAAGGGCAGTTCATTGAATTTTTAAAAAGGAACACCTCAGTGGAATCTTCATTATAAAGCAATACACATTCATATCTTCCATCGGGTTTATACTGAGACAAGAATCCAGGAGTCTCCCCATTGAAACTTGAGTTTCTGCGATTGCATTTTTTGCTTTGGTTCTTGTTTGACTACCTCACAATCCTGCGGTCAAACTGAATTAATTTGTCTGAGAGGAGCCTTTGAGATACAGTGGTACCCCAGATTACAGACGCTTCAGGTTACAGACACCAGGTTACAGACTCCGCTAACCCAGAAATAGTACCTTGGGTTAAGAACTTTACTTCAGGATGAGAACAGAAATCGTGTGGCAGCAGCGTGGCAACAGCGGGAGGCCTCATTAGCTAAAGTGGTACCTCAGGTTAAGAACAGTTTCAGGTTAAGAACGGACCTCCAGAACGAATTAAGTTCTTAACCAGAGGTACCACTGTACTTGATGCAATGGACATAGGAACACCTGTATTTTGGAACTCCCGGCCTATTGAAATCAGGCAGGTGCCTTCATTGTATTCTTTTGGGGGCTTGCTGGAAACAACTTCTTCTTCTTCTTCTTCTTCTTCTTCTTCTTCTTCTTCTTCTTCTTCTTCTCCTCCTCCTCCTCCTCCTCCTCCTCCTCCTCCTCCTCCTTCTCCTCCTCCTCCTCCTCCTCCTCCTCCTCCTCCTTCTCCTCCTCCTCCTCCTCCTCCTCCTCCTCCTCCTCCTCCTCCTCCTCCTCCTCCTCCTTCTTCTTCTTCCTCCTCTTCTTCTCCTCCTCCTCCTCCTGACAAGCCTACCTAGATATTTAGAAAGTTGACGAGCGTATTTATCTGCTTTTAGTTTATTGTTGTTTTAACTTTTTGAAAGCCATAAATTATTATTGCTAATTCTTCTTTCTGATAATTTCATTGTATTATCTCTTCTGTAAACTGAAATAAACAAACAAATATAAGAAGAGCTCTGCTGGATCAGACAAAAGGCCTCTCTAGTCCAGCATCCACAGTGGCCCATCAGATGCCTGTGGGAGATCAGCAAGCATGATTCAAACACAAAAACACTGTCCTCCATAGTCTTTTCTCTCCCACTCATTCTCCCCAGAAATTGGCAAGCAGAGACACACCGCCTCTGATACTGGGGACAGTCTTCATTGCAGATCTTAATATTGCATAGCTTGAAGCAACAGGATGCATAAAAACCGTCTCTTTTGAAATGAAGCATTGCCCAGACCCATTAGATTGTTCACAGCTTAACTTGTAGAACCTTATTCAAAACAGAACAAAAAATGTCAAAGGCACATCCAAATAGTTGCATACAATATCTTGTGCTGTCCAGCATAGGCTCAGCAACTTAGAAATCAAAAATAATTCCAAACAGACCTAGAAGGAGAGGTGTTTCTCTTCCTACAACCTCCATTTTGCCAGGAGGTGTTATCTTTCCCTTTGGGAGAGTCTCTTCTGCACATCCTTACTCCCACAGAGCCCAGGAACAAAGATTTCTAGCCAGCACCCTTCCAAGATAGCAAATTTTCAATTCAATGGCCTCCCATGTGATCTAAGGTTAATCAATCATGTGCTGGCTAGCAGAGAATAACAAAAGCAACACGATGGCCAGAAACAATAACAATGTGAAAAACTTTATGGAATAATTCAAAACATCAAGACTAAGAAAATGAAGTCTCTGAAAGTCTCTGAAAGTCAGCAAATGTCCAATTCTGATGTCCAAGTCTGAACCAAAAAAGATTGGTTAATGAAGAAATTACATGTCTTTCTACTTATGAGTATTGAACTAACTGGCTGATGAAGAATTCAGCGAAACAGTAGTTGTTATCCAGAAACACTGTTCAGCAGAGTTCAGAGTTGGACATCAGAATTGGACATTTGCTGATTATACAAAGCTTCACAGCTTGCTCTCCGGTGGGTAAAGTCTGGCACCATTATTCATTTAAAGACTTTCAGAGACTTCAGTTTGTTAGTTTTGATGTTTTGAATTATTCCAGAAAGTTTTTCACATTTTTATTGTTTCTGGCCATCGTGTTGCTTTTGAGATTGCTGACTCATATTTTGCAACACAGGGGTTAGTTTGTTTACTCATAGCAGAGAATAACAGCAGTTAATTATCAACCCATCTAGGAACTCTGAGAGCTCTTCTTGCTTTTCTTTAGCTTCAATGAAAGCAATAGACATTATCATTCTCAATTTCAGTGTGAATTAAACAATAATACTTAGCAGTATTTATCCAAAGTAAGTAGACCTTGCAGCAACAGCAGGCCGTACTGCATGGACAGAGTTATGTTGCTCCCATCTTCCCAATACAATGCATCCTCTTAACTGTTGACCCCCTAACCAAACATATTCCATTGTTTCATCATTTCACCATCTCTCATCCAATTACAGCCCTTCATAAGTCTTACTCAACCCATTTTTAAAACTGTACATACAGAACCTTCCTCATACTTTATATGGAGGCTTTTTCCACTTGAAAAGTCAACTGTTGGGTTCCTCCTTGACTTCTTCTTACCAGTCTTGTGGTCAGAACCTCTTGCATACACGGTGCTGGGTTAACTGATAATAAGTTTAACAGAAATTCCACAACAGAACCATATTTTAGCTCAGAGAAAGCTGTCTGTCAGAGTCCAGGCTCTGGCCCAGAGGTTCTGGTGGTCTGGGAGATTCCCCTGAGAGTTGATGTCCAACCACCAGAAACACAGTGGACTCCCTTTCTGCTGTAGTCAGCTCTGAACCCTGACCCAGCTCTCTGCTGGGTTTCCCTACAGCATTTGACTCTTTGTCACGACATGTAGCAAAACAGTAGTTCAGACAACTTCCAATAAAGAATTAAATGGTTTTCAGTGGTCACTGCTCAGGTCACTCCCTGACAATTTGTGATTTTCCTCCAATAAGTTTGGTGTTCTAAATCACATGGGGACCTTTCAGAAACACAAGCTTGTCACTGCAGAAAACTGCTGCCCAGCATGCAGAGAGTGGTGGAGCAATGGGGGGATGTGATGGAGGAACATAGCTTGCTAGGACACCCTCAGGCTCCATATCATCCCATTTAGGGATGGACCGTGGCTCTGTGGTAAGAGTATCTGCTTTGAATGCAGAAGGTCCCAGGTTCAATCCTGGGCACCCCCAGGTAGGAGATGAGAGACTCCCATCTGAAAGTAGAGTCTGGGCAGTTGTCATTGAACCATATAGACCAATGGTCTGCAATACATCTTCCAATGGCCCTGTTATATCAGCTCTTTTTCAGACTCATGAGGACTGGAGTCTTGCTTTATTTGGGGGGCAAGGACTGTGAGTCAGTGGTAGAGCATCTGGCTTGCATGCAGAAAGACTCGGGTATGTTCCATAGCCAAGGAGAGGATTTCTATATATATTCTAAGCAAAGTTTGAGGTTAATTGGACAAGGAGCCTTGGAGATGTGAGAATCTGGGGGGAGAAGAAGATACTTCTTTCCCTCTCGTCGTGATTGCTTTTGTGGAGAGCACTGATTCTCAAAAGTGGCTTGGCCTACACATGCCAAATCCATTTCATTCAAGCGCCCTCAAGCAGAACTAGTG
Organism: Podarcis vaucheri; assembly: GCF_965113315.1. Classification (NCBI taxonomy): domain Eukaryota; kingdom Metazoa; phylum Chordata; class Lepidosauria; order Squamata; family Lacertidae; genus Podarcis; species Podarcis vaucheri. The sequence goes on from NC_138749.1 coordinate 5,701,445, forward strand.
GCTTTGGGAACCAGAGCTTGCTGGGTCACATTATTCCCGGTAGAATATCTAGCATTCGAAAAACCCATTAAGCTACCTGCTGAGGCTGTAATTACCAACACCAATCCTGGGAGAAGCTGCGTTAGAATGTCTCCCTGTGCCCATTTATCCTGATGCCCATGAGTTTTCATCAAAGGGATCCTGATCAGGTGGGGCAGGATGGTTGGCAACGTTTTCGGGCTTGAGGGTGGCTCAATTTGCAAAGTGATAACCATGTGGAAGGAACTGGGCTGCAGTTTGTAAATGATTTTTTATATATATATAGTGGGGAGAGAATTACCAGCTGCCTGGACCTCTCAAGTTTATTACATTTAGGGACAAATAATATGACACACGGTACCATACCCTAATAACCTGCATACAGAAATGAGAATTACAGCAGAAACATTGCTGTGTAGAATACTCCGGTTCTGGGTGCTAGTACATCAGTTGTTGTTGTTTTTGTTATTTTTTTAAAAAATAAAGTTTAAATCCACAAAAAATATAATGCATTGACCAGCAGGGGGTATAATAAACCCTTCTATGCATGAATGAAGGAAATAATTGACCAGCCTTGAACATTCCATCCCGCATGCTTCTCTGCAGAACAGATCCTCAATTTATCAGAAAAGTCTCTCTGTGTGTGTATGTGTGTAATTTTCATTTTTTCCCACCCACCTCCAAAAGAAAATAGGGGGGAAGTCTACTTAGAAGAATTTTGTTTGAATATTATCAACCATTTGTGGTACTATGTCCAGGCCTCGCCACCAAAAATATATATGCTAGGTCTGGATCATTGTGAAGGCTGCAAAATGGTGGTCAGGCTATTGCCTCCATTTCCAGTTTGTGGGAAAAGGTCACTGTTCTTTATGAACTTCAACCCTGAGAAACTGCATGGGTATAATCAAAGGTTCTGCAGGGGATGGAAGGGACCCCAAGCATCTTCTAGACCAGTGGTTCTCAACATGTGGGTCCCCAGATGTTGTTGGATTACAACTCCCATCATTCCTAGCCAGCAAGACCAGTGGTCAGGGATGATGGGAGTTGAAGTCCAACAACATCTGGGGACCCACAGGTTGAGAACCACTGATCTAGACTTACCCCCTGCAGCAAAGGAATCATAGCTCCAATGAAAACCTCCAATGAGTCCACCACCTTCCAAGGTAATACATGCCATTGTTAAACAGCTATTGCCATCAGAAAGATATTCCTAAAGTTAAATTGGATTATCCTTTCTTTTAATCTGAATCAATCCTACCCTCTGGAACAGCTGGCTCCACCTTCTCTTTGACAGCCCTTCAAATATTTCAATATGGCTATCAAATTTTCCATTTTTATGTTGTAAAGCACCCTGTAATCTTCAGATGAAGGGTGCTCTACACATTTACTAAATATTAATAATGATAACATCACCTCTCTGTCTTCTCTTCATCAGGCTAACATACCTAACTCCCTCAACCATTCCTCATATGGCTTGGTATCCAGATACTTTATTGTCTTGGTTGCCCTCCTCTGTACACGTTCCAGCTTGTCAATATCTTTCTTAAATCATGGTGCCCAGAACTGGATTCAGTATTCTACGTGGGGTCCAATCAAGGCAGAATAGAGTGGTACTATTATTTCCCTCAATCTGGACAGCCTTGGAGAATTTCTTCTCTTACCGAAACTCAATGAAGTGGTTACCTCAAAGAGTAGCTTGCTGCATGGGGTGAAGCCACAATGTTAGGTTCTCAGCAGAAGGGTTACTGTTGCTTACAGAGAGGAAGGTTGATACAAACTCAAGGGCACAGCCAATCTGGACCTGTTGGTGGTAAGCAACAGTGGTCCACCTTTAAAATTCAAATTCATGGAGGAGAGGACCACTGATGTGTAATAGCCATGATGGCTGTGCTCTCCTCCACAGATGGAGGCATTAATGCTTCTGAATGCCTATTGCTGGAAACCACAACATGGGAGAGGGATCTTGTGCTAACAGCAGTTCTCAACCTGTGGGTCCCTAGATGTTGTTGGACTACATCTCCCATCATCCCTGAGCTCTGGCCTTGCTAGATAGGGGTGATGGGAGTTGTAGTTCAACAACATCTGGGGACCCACAGGTTGAGAAAAGCTGTGCTAGAATCTTGTTTGCATGTTCCCCACAGGCATCTGGTTGGCCACTGTGAGAACAAGATATTGGAGTAGATGAGTGATTGGCCTGATCCAGCAAGGCTCTTCTCAGGGCATTGTGTCCTTATGTTCACCTGTCTGGAATCTAGGCTAGTGTCTCCATCCCACCTAGCAAACCACTTCTGGTCTCTCCAAAATTGCTCTGGCTGCGCATGGGATGGAAAATTTGGAGAGGAGATTTCTGCCTAGCTGTACTCCAGAATTATTGCAATGCCTGCATGCACTGTGAATGCTTCTTGGCACAAAAGGTGATATGGAAAAGATGTCGCCCTGCCTATTTTGTCATTCTTATACTCCAGAGCTGAGTTGAAAATGACTGTCCCTTCCCTAATAAAGACAAAATACAGTATACAACTATTGCCATAAGCTGTCACATTATAGACTGAAATAATAGCTGTTAGCAGGACTTGTGACTAAGGGAATGGGGTCTTCAGCTGCCCTTGGTTACTCAAGTTTGCAGCCAGGGAGTGCTCCTAAATCCAATTATGCTGGCTGAAGAGTACAATAGCACATTGAAGCACCTTTCATCAACACTTCCAAGAGTATGGATCTATGAAAATGTCCTGTGTTGGGCATCATGCCCTTTCCTCCAAATAAAATTAGGCTGACATAGCCAGCATTTTTCTTTACTGACCATTTTTACTGTCACAACAACCCTCAGAGTAGGGAATAGATAAATCTGTCATTTTCCATTTGGGATGCAGTTCTCCAAATATTTGCAAGGTAATTTAGCAGAATGCAGATTTTTGCAAATTGATTTCCCCTATTCCATCATCAAAAATATGTGCATTTATGTCCACTTTGTTTGGAGAACTGCACAGCAAAATTTTAAGAAGTGTGAGCTTCAAAGGATGGCCATGCTTTGGCTTGTGCAAAAAAATGTGAACTTGGTAGTTTATCATTAAAATATAACCCAAACTGAATTTCTCCTCATCCCTTCCTGTTAGGCAGCTTAAGCTGTTCAGGACCTGCACAGATAAATCCTTTGACCTTCAAAGTAGACTAGGCATTTTATCCCAAGTCCATGTCAAACCTCTGTGAAGCACCAACATTGGCTACCAGTTGAGTGGTGACAAGGGTTGACCTTGTAATAGTAATGTTGCTTGTAATCATACTGCTGTTGTCTTTGTCCATGGAGTTGTCTTGGCAGGGATACTTGAGTGGCTTGCCGGTTCCTCCTCCAGGTGGATCACGTTTGGTCAAAACTCTCCACTATGACCTGTTCCTCTTGGGTGCCCTGCTCGGCATAGTTCATAGCTTCTCTGAGTTCTTCAAGCCCCTTCGCCACGGCAAGGCAGTGATCCATGAAGGGAGAAAAGCTATGGTTTTCCCAGTAGTGATGTATGGAAGTGAGAGCTGGACCATAAAGAAGGCTGATTGCCGAAGAATTGATGCTTTTGAATTATGGTGCTGGAGGAGACTCTTGAGAGTCCCATGGACTGCAGGAAGATCAAACCTATCCATTCTTAAGGAAATCAGCCCTGAGTGCTCACTGGAAGGAAGATGGAGGGCACAAGGAGAAGGGGAACGACAGAGGACGAGATGGTTGGACTATGTTCTTGAAGCTAGCAGCATGAGTTTGACCAAACTGCGGGAGGCAGTGGAGGACAGAAGTGCCTGGCGTGCTCTGGTCCAGGGGGTCACGAAGAGTCGGACACGACTAAATGACTATACAACAACAACAAATCATACTGCTGCTCATACTTGTGATTTATGGCCAAAATTTTCACCCTTGGGAGCTGTCGTGCTCATCATAAATCTCAGTGGGAGGAGAATAGGGAGGGCTATAGCTCAGAGGGTCCCAGGTTCAATCCCCAGAATCTCCAGGTGGGTCTGGGAGAGAATCAGTACCTGCAAGCCTGTAGAGATGCTGCCAGCCAATGTAGACAATAAGAACGTAAGATGAGCCTTCTGGATCAGGCCAACGACCCACCATGTCCAGCATATTGTATTTGCAATTGTTGACCAGCTGCCTGTGCAAAATCTGCAAGTTGGGCATGAGTGCCATCACAGCCTTCTCTCCACCTGTGGTTTCCAGCAACTGGTACTCCAAAGCTTGATGTCTCCAACAGTGGAGGCAGAATGTGGCAGCCGTGGCTTTGAAGCAGAGGCTGGACTTGTCACCTATCACAGAAGCTATACTACTGAGTTTGGGGCATTGGCAGGGATTTGGACTAAGCCTTAGATCAGGCTTCCTCAATCTTGGCCCTCCAGATGTTTTGAGACTACAATTCCCATCCTCCCTGAGCACTGGTCCTGCTAGCTAGGGATCATGGGAGTTGTAGGCCAAGAACATCTGGAGGGCTGAGGTTGAGGAAGCCTGCCTTAGATCCATGCCTGAAGGAACTCTCCAGCCTCTGTCATACACCTGAAACACACTCCATGACCCTCTGCATAATGCTGAGGTACAACTCTAAGCTCTAATGAAATAAACATAAAAATGGGAATTGGTTAGTATATTAATCAAATCAAGAGAGAGACCCCAGAAACCCCAGCAAACTACCCTTGTTTTTGTCCTAGTGAACGGACAATGTTCCTTTTTAGTATTAAATCCTCTCTTGTAGCAATTTTGATTCTTCTACTTTTTTCCTCCTAATAAGCTCTGCTTGGGATGTCTTTGCACCTCGGGAGCAAACTGTGTGCATTTATGGCCCCGTGAATAGAAAGGATTGTGTAAGCGAAAGGATTATTAGGGCTTTGTAACTTTAAAAAAGCACCCCTCGCCGTCTTTAGAAAAATGCCAGCGACACCCCTGAGCACCCTTTCCCCCTCCTTGGCAGCCAACTTGGCCCGGCTCTCTTCTTTTTGCAAATACTTTCGGGAAGTATGCCGCAAGCCCTCTTGTTCCTGATGTACAAAGGAAGAGGATTAAATTCCTCAGCTCCCGACGGGGAAAGCAAGGGAGGGTGGATTTACCTACTGTTGCTAAAGTGGTGGGCTGATAGCGCGGCTGCAGCTGCCTAGGTCTGTCTTCAACAAGAACTCCAGCCTCCTAACCAGCCACCTTTCACTCTGTTCCCATGGCAACATCTCTATCCTCGGGTGCCCACAGTGTCTCTAATGCTTTCGACTAGTTGGATTCTTTGGCACCTGCCTCCTGAGCCGGGTCTTGTCAAACCTTATTAAGCTGAGAATCCATTTCTCTCGTTCGAGGTGGGGGAAAAGGAAAGCAGACAAATTTAGCTCACCTGAGATCTCTTTTTTTTCGCCCCGAATCCCAGGGATGTCCATTTTTCAAGTTGGCAAAGACCACCTGAACTTGCTTTGTGCAAACATATGCATGGCAGAGGTGTATATTTATCCTTTAAATTGCTAAACATGCGCACATACACAGCTCTAACTGGGTGACACATTTATGCATTTGCTTCTTAAAATTAACCCTGCTCAAGCTGAGCAGGGTTTATTGGATATATAAAAACACAACAAGCCACCTTATACTGAGTCAAACTGTCTGTACAATGGGGGCAGTGGCCCCCTAAATTTTCAATCAGGGGTTTTCCCCAGACCTTCCAGGATACTAGTGATTGATCAAATGCTGGTGATTGATCATGAAACCTTCAACATGCAAAGTAGATGCTCTTGCGTTGAGCTATAATAATATAATAATAATAATTTATTATTTATACCCCGCCCATCTGGCTGAGTTTCCCCAGCCACTCTGGGCGGCTCCCAATCAATGTTAAAAACAGTACAGCGTTACATATTAAAAACTTCCCTGAACAGGGCTGCCTTAAGATGTCTTCTGAATGTCAGGTAATTATTTATCTTTTTGATGGGAGGGTGTTCCACAGGGCGGGCGCCACTACCGAGAAGGCCCTCTGCCTGGTTCCCTGTAGCCTCACTTCTCGCAATGAGGGAACTGCCAGAAGGCCCTCGGCGCTGGATCTCAGTGTCCGGGCTGAACGATGGGGGTGGAGACGCTCCTTCAGGTATACAGGACTGAGGCCGTTTAGGGCTTTAAAGGTCAGCACCAACACTTTGAATTGTGCTCGGAAACGTACTGGGAGCCAATGCAGTAGGAGAATGGTAGCTATGGTTCCTATTCAAATAAGTCTTGCAAGATGACCATCTTTGGGGGTTTGAGGGGGAAGGGATTTGAGAGAGAATAGGGACCTAAGAAGAGACTGATGAATCAGGCCCATCTAGTCCACGATCCTGTTCTCACAGTGGCCATCCTGATGCAACCAAGCATTATTTGAGCACAACAGCACCCTCCCCACCTGTGGTTTCCAGCATCTGGTGTTCAGAAGCATTACTTCCTCCAACTATGGTAGTCATCAACAGCCTTCTCCATTAATTTTCCTAACCCTCTTTTAAAGTCAGCTGTGGGAGTGAGTTCCGCAGTTTAGCTGTGTGCTACATAAAGGAACGCTGTCTTTTATTTGTCCTGAATCTCCCAACATTCAACTTCATTGGATGAGTTCTGGTGTTATGATAGAGTGAGAAAATGCCTTTTCCTATCCATTCTATCAATTCCATCACTAAAGAGGCAGTGTGGTGTAGTGGTTAAGAGCGGTAGACTCGTAATCTGGTGAACCGAGTTCACTTCCCCGCTTCTCCACATGTAGCTGCTGGGTGACCTTGGGCCAGTCACACTTCTCTGAAGTCTCTCAGCCCCACTCACCTCGCAGGGTGTTTGTTGTAGGGGAAGAAGGGAAAGGAGATTGTTAGCCGCTTTGAGACTCCTTCGGGTAGTGATAAAGTGGGAAGCAAACCCGGTTCACCAGATTACGAGTCTACCGTTCTTAACCACTAGACCACAGTGGCAGCATATGTCAGGGATTAGGGGGGAGGCTATTTTGTCCAGCAAGCAGAAATGTGTGTGTGTTGATGCAACAATCACAACAGCCCAGCATCAAATTCCCCCTATTCTCTTTTCAAAGCTGCAACAAACATCTGTGAGCACCAAAACCCAACTTAGCTGTCATTCCTCACCCCCTCGCCCCGCCAGCTCTCACCACCTGCCCTGCGCTCATCTGCATCAACTGCTGAATCATAAACTGGATCCTTTTAGCATGTGCTTGCTAATTTCATTCATATCCTTGGCAGTGATGAAAAGGGCTTCAGAACACTTAACTAGACCAAATTGTACGTTTCACAGTCAACTCCAAAAAACTATTACAATAACATCTTTAAGTGAAATTTGGAAACCGAAAACTGTCAGGTTAAGTGTGAGAGACTGCTTAATGGATTCACCCCCCCACCCCCGCCCCTCTCCAAATGCTTCTTTCCAGTCAAAATTATTTTAAAATATGTATTAATTTGTTTATTCCCTACTGTTCCTAAAAGCTTTCTTGGGGGAGATCTGGAAAGCAGAGCTCTTTTTAATGGTTTGTTCCAGCCTGTACTTTTACTTCGAGTTGGGAAACAGTAAATTCACCCCCTCCATTTTACCAGAAAAAAGCACAAAAGAAGGTTTTAGTCTTAGTAGCAAACACTACTCAGGAACTAGGGATGGGCAAAATTCTCAATTTGCTTCTCTCAGTTTCTCGATTCTTCCAAACTGTTTACATATCAATGTTGCATTAAAAAACAACAACTGTCTACACAAAAATATGCATGTTTTTCATGTGCATTTTCCTAATATATGCATCCTTGCAAGTATATAATGGAGGAGGATGTGATAAATGCATGTTTTGAATACTTTTCTAGATCCATTTCCTGATCCATTTCAAGCAGGGTTTTGTGCCCTGGTTTGGCCCGAAAACTACTTTGGTTGTCCTGTATGATGACGTCTATCACATGAGAGATGGGAAAAATGTGTCCCTGTTAATACTCCTCAACCTCTCAGCGGCTGTCTGAGTTAAAGGTGGGTGGCACCACCTTGAGGTGCTTCCAATCTTACTTGTATGGTCATTTCCAGAGGGTGATCTTCGGGGAGTGCACTTCAGGAGCCTTCAATTTGGGGTTCCTCAGGATTCAGTTTTATCCCTTATGTTGCTTAACATCTTACATTGTTTAACATCTGGGTTATCCAGAGTTTTGGAGAACATTGTCAGCAGTAACATGATGGCACTCAACTCTACTCCTCCTTTATGTCTGCAGGTGTAGCAGTGGATGTGCTGGACCAATGTCCTGCCTCAGTAATGGGCTGGGTGAGAGGTAACAAACCGAAGCTCAATTCAGGCAAAACTGAGGCACTGTTAGTGGGCAGTTCAGTTCCCCAGACCATATGGATGGGAGGTTACCTGCTGTTTATGGGGTTGCCCTCCCTCTGAAGGTACATAGCTTGGGGGTACTTCTGGTGCCAGTGTGGTATAGTGGTTAGGAGCAGTAGTCTTGTGATCTGGTGAACCGGGTTCACTTCCCCGCTCCTCCACATGCAGCTGCTGGGTGACCTTGGGCTAGTCACACTTCTCTGAAGTCTCTCAGCCCCACCCACCTCACAGAGTGTTTGTTGTGGGGGAGGAAGGGAAAGGAGAATGTCAGCCGCTTTGAGACTCCTTTGGGTAGTGATAAAGTGGAATATCAAATCCAAACTCCTCCTCTTCTTCTTCTTTGTTATTGCTTGAGGCTCAGGTAGCCTCGGCGGCACTGAATGCTTTCCATCTGCTTCGGCTGGTGGCCAGCGGTGCCCCTATCTGGACAGGGATAGCCTAACTATATAAAACACAGCTTTGTTCCCGGTGTTACTCAGGAATTCTAGGAAAATTCTAAGAAAACAAAAAAAAAATCAGAGCAGTTTTGAAATCAGTGGTTAAAATCAATGCAGCTTTGAAATTTTCAGTCCACCATATGGATTCGAAACCATGTCCTATTTTATTCGAACATGTGGCAAAAGTTGTTCCTTGATCTCAGGAACCATCAGGCAAAATTGGATTATGAAGTCTTAAAAGGAGTCCCAAGCAGTGCATTTTTGACAGGTTTGGTCCACCAACTTCATTCAAAAGGGCATCAAATAGATATCCAAACATAGACCAAAACTAGGGAACAGAGGAGGAAGAGGAGGAAGAGGAAGAGGAAGAGGAGGAGGGATATTGGGAATTGTACCTCAGTGCAATGCTGATAATTGTATTACTGATCCACAATAGATAATAACAATTGGTAGCATATCATAGCTAACATTTAGCAGTTGTCAGCACAACACATTTCATAACTGCTTCCAGCTTAATTCAAAGCAATCATGCCCTGCTACCAGGCTTTATTTCGCTTGCAATATGTGAATGAAATCTCACAATTTCACAGCTTGCCAAATGATTAATGTGCACATTCATTTCAGTTCCAGTGGGTTTATAGTTCTTGGAAACATGATGGCAAGTGATAGTTTCGAACAGAAGAAGGGAGAGGTTACTTAGGAGTAAGGATGGCTGAATCTGTCCATTTCGGTTTCTGAACTTCAGTTATCCACATTTCTGCATCAACTTCTGATTCACAAAAACAGAAACCCTCATTAAAATTCATCAGCATGTTATTGCTTATTTCTCCCAACATACACATATTTGTATGTAATTTTGACTAATATACACTTTTTTTGCAACATTTCCCCCTACTACAGCACATTTTTTGAATGTAACATTTCTGTATCTTGTTTTTGCAAATAAATAAATAAAAATAAATCATTTTTACACCCACTTTACCCTTGGATATGCATTTCTGGGGGGCCACTAGGGGGCACATCGGAAGATGGCTGACAATAACATCTCTCCGACCCACATGAGGTAATTTGGAGGCTATGATGGGGGTAATTAACCTCCTTACCACCCCCCCAGGATGGTGGGGGGGACTGCCCTTGCCTGCTGTGCCCTACACCACCCCTGAATATGTGGGGGTGGGGGCACTAGGCACAAAGCCCTCCTGTGGGATTCCGGCACTCCTGGACGCCGTCCCTGATCTGCACCACTAGCTGCAAGAACTTCAAAAGAAACAATTTGGATGAAGCTAATTGCACATATTTCAAGGAAGGAGGGGGAGTAAAGACTGCTAACAGAAGAGATCTCTGATAAAACAAGACAAGAATAAATCATCAGAAGATACGCCAAGATACGGTATGGCAAATGACTGATGGGGGAGGGGGCAAAACTTTCCTTTCTTTCCCTATGTGATTAAACAAGAATCCCCTCCCCTCACGAGTCAGAAATGTCGTTTTAAGGACTTAAGCTGTGGATTTAAGACTGTGTGGAGATAAACTTTTGAACCAAGGCATGTTTTGAGAAGAGCGTGGAATGTACAAGAGCTCTGGAATGACGCAGTTAAAAATGCTGTCGCCATATTGGGAAGTTCTGTCGGAGGTCTTGAGTCTGGGAGGAGAAATAGAGAAATAGAGCTGCTTTTATATTGTGGGTGAAACTCCTCAGAGGGACTTAAGAGCGACAGTTTTGCGAGATAATGATGGAAAGAGCGATGTTATCTATGAAGGTGATGATATATGGAAACTATCTCGATTTGAGGATTGGAAGAACGGAAAAATTAACACAGGATTAATATTGGTGTTTATCGGCTTAAGGAGACTATCAGAAGAGATCATAAAGAAAAAAGAGAAAATATATGAACAAGATGTGATGTGGAAACAGCAAGATAAGACTGGATAGAATTATGAACTCTGTTTGGACTGATTTGGTATGATTTGGACATTAACGCAGTAGCAAGAAGATGATCAGAATCCCCCTTCGGATCTTGAAATATGGGTTCCCCCAACAAAATTTAAAATTCGGCTTTGTAATTCGGAACTTATGTGATATGATTTAATTTGATTTGATTGGCCGGTTAATAAAAAATATTTTTTTTTTAAAAAAAAAGGATATGCATTTCTGTGCACATTACTTGTCTGGGGGACTAAACTGCAAAATTCAGAGAACTGCACGTTTTCAAAGATAGCTGCGTACTGGTTCATACAGTGCTTCAGAAAGTGTGTGACTTGTGTCGGTTCACCTTGCAATGTGAACCGAATCACATCCCTCCCATCCCTACTTAGGAGACACAGAAGATGGGTTAACAAAGAAGAACAACTTACTGTGTTGCCACTTGAAAGCAATTAATTGCAGTTTACGATCCTAATAGACGAATGACGCACGCTGCCGCATTGGATGGACAGATAGATTGAACTCCATCAAGAAGATTGGCAACAATGAAAATGCTCCATGTTATCATTGTTATTATGATTTCCACATGCTGCAAATAATGTTTGTCTTGAGCATGTTTTTCTTCTTCCCCCCAGTGTGAAAGCGTCACTGCTACAATCACTGAGGTTCTCTGTAATGGGAAAGCCAATTAGATTTCACTCATTTGCTTTCCTGGGAAATGATAACGTGCTAAATTACATTCCTGCCTCTTCGCTGCAGAGATGCTGGGACTTGATATTGATGTATCAAAAGTTTCCATGAACAAGGGCTGAAAGTTGATTTCCTTCCCCTTCGCACAACCTTTTGGCTTTCAGAAGCATGGATCCATCAACAAGGGAAGAGTCACAGGGCACCCCATGTTCAATCCGCAATAGCATCTCCAGTTATGGTTGGGAGAGGCTCCTGCCTGAAATCCTAGAGCAGCAGTTCTCAACCTGTGGGTCCCCAGATGTTGTTGGACTACAAATCCCATCATCCCTGAGCTCTGACCTTGCTAGCTAGGGATGATGGGAGTTGTAGTCCATCAACATCTGGAGACCCACAGGTTGAGAACCGCTGTCCTAGAGTGTCAGGGACAAGCCCAGCAGAGAGGAATCTCCAGAGGAAGAGGAAAAGGCTGCACCTGAGTCTCCAAGAAGTAGGAGGCGGAGCAAGTGATTAGAACAGAAGTGGGCCAGGAGGAGGTAGGGGAGGAGGTGGTGTATATCTGGCCTTGGGAGGGGTCAGAAGCCCGTTGAGTCAACTGACTCTGATGGCGAAGGATGAGTTGTGGAAGCTTGGACTGTTATTGAGAAATAAACCTCAGCTACGTAAACTGCCAGCGTTCTGTGTCTTATGTGGGAAAAGCGCTAAACCTGACATAGAGTGCCTTTACCAATCACTGCAGACAATACAGAGCTAGATGAGCCAGTTGCATAAGGCTGCTTCCTATGTTCCTATTTCAATGTACATGTGGCGCCCAAGTATCATAGAATCATAGAATCATAGAGTTGGAAGAGACCACAAGGGCCATTGAGTCCAACCCCCTGCCAAGCAGGAAACACCATCAGTGCACTCCTGACATATGGTTGTCAAGCCTCTGCTTAAAGACCTCCAAAGTAGGAGACTCCACCACACTCCTTGGCAGCAAATTCCACTGTTGAACAGCTCTTACTGTCAGGAAGTTCTTCCTAATGTTTAGGTGGAATCTTCTTTCTTGTAGTTTGGATCCATTGCTCCGTGTCCGCTTCTCAGGAGCAGCAGAAGACAACCTTTCTCCCTCCTCTATGTGACATCCTTTTATATATTTGGACATGACTATCATATCATTCCTTAACCTCCTCTTCTCCAGGCTAAAGATGCCCAGCTCCCTTAGCCGTTCCTCATAAGGCATCGTTCCCAGGCCTTTGACCATTTTGGTTGCCCTCCTCTGGACAGTAGTTGCTGATCCAGCTGCTGTTGAGATGCAGAGTTGTTTAGTGTCTGCCAGGTGGTGTCTTCATTCTCCATTAGGCCCAGGGTGTCTGTCTTTGTTTGTGTCTGCAACACAGACTCTAGTTGCCTCCGAAACTCTTGTGGACCTCAAAACTTTGACAAGCCAAGCCATTTCAGACAAGCAGAGTCTCCATGGCCAGATTCAGAGGTTTGGCCCTGGCTCTGGGAATGTAGAACCAGAAACAATCCGAATCACAGGTGCAGCAGAGAGGAGTCTTTACAGCAGGGAAGCAGGTACTGGGCTCTCCTTGTACAGCACAAATTATTATTATTATTATTATTATTATTATTATTATTATTATTATTATTATTATTATTATTTATACCACACCCATCTGGCTGAGTTCCCCCAGCCACTCTGGGTGACTTCCAACAAAATATTAAAATACAGTAATGCATCAAACATTAAAAGCTTCCCTAAACAGGGCTGCCTTCAGATGTTTTCTCAAAGTCTGGTAGTTGCTGTTCTCTTTGACATCTGGTGGGAGGGCGTTCCACAGCACAGGTGCCACTACCCAAAAAAGGCCCTCTGCCTGGTTCCCTGTAGCCTCACTTCTCACAGTGAGGGAACCACCAGAAGGCCCTTGGTGCTGGACCTCAGTGTCCGGGTAGAATGATGGGGGTGGAGACACTCATTCAGGTATACTGGACCAAGGCCATTTAAGGCTTTAAAGGTCAGCACCAACACTTTGAATTGTGCTAGGAAACTGGGAACCAATGTAGGTCTTTCAAGACTGGTGTTATGTGGTCTCGGCGGCTGCTCCCAGTGACCAGTCTAGCTGCTGCATTCTGGATTAATTGTAGTTTCTGGGTCACCTTCAAAGGTAGTCCTAGGTAGAGCGCATTGCAGTAGTCCAAGCGGGAGATAAGCAGGGCATGCACCACTCTGGTGAAACAATCCGCAGGCAGGTAGGGTCTCAGCCTGCATACCACATGGAGCTGGTAGACAGCTGCCCTGGACACAGAATTGACCTGTGCCTCCATGGACAGGTGTGAGCCCCAAATGACTCCCAGGCTGCACACCTGGTCCTTCAGGGGCACAGTTACCCCATTCAGGACCAGGGAGTCCTCCACACCTGCCTGCCTCCTGTCCCCCCAAAACAGTACTTCTGTCTTGTCAGGATTCAATCATTTAATATCCACTAAAGCATGCCTAGTTCTGACAGGAGAGATGACTGTTTGGAGAATGTATTGGGCAGTGACTGGGTCAGCTGTGACTGAAGAATTTGGTGAACCTGTAGATGGACGGGCTGTGGTGCAGCAAGATCATCCTGAGCATGGAAGTGCTGCTGGACCTCCTGGTTGGCCTCTACACCAAGTGCAACCTTGACTCACCACTCTGGAGGCTCATCTCAGACTTCCTTGAGTGGGAATGAACCTTCTGATTATCGAGAGTAATGGGAGCACGTTCCTCATCAATGGCATCAGGGCAGGCTACCTAGAGTCAACACCCACCTTACAACTGGTGGTAAGTCTGAGAGCCCCACCATCTCCATCATAGCCCACTACCTGAGGACCCCAGGCAGTGCAGCGTCTGGCTGAGCTGGCTTAGCAATGGGCATTATATGTGCTTTTTAATGAACTTGAATAGAGCGAAAGATTATGAGTCACAGGGCATGGAGAGTATATGAACTTAACAAGGCTTAGCTTATATTTTTAGTTGCTATTTTGTTAATGCTGTTAATATTGTTTTATAGATTATAAATGCCATATTGGTTTGTTAATCATATAATACGACTTTTGCTGTAACTGCGATGTGTAGCTAATTTTTAAATTTCTGTTTTATAGATTTAATGGTGTTTTATAGTTTATTGTTTTATTGATGATCTGCTAATTAGTTTATATGATTGGTCCTGTATTTGTGATGTTCTGTTCTGTTACTGTTATTTGTTGTTTGCAAGCCACTTTGAGATTCATTTGAACGAAAAGTGGCATAGCAACACAATCAAACAAATCTAATCTTCTGGATGTAGTCAGAGTCCAACTTCAGCCCTAGCTAGGGTCAGGGATGTTGATGGAAGTAATATTCCATAACAACCAAAGAGCTCCCCCATTCCTGCTTCATAGAGGCAGAACATTCCAGCTCAACTCTCTTGCACACATGTATCCTTCCTGTTATGATCTGCTATGTATTCCTGCTGAAAGGTGCTCATTGCAGAAGTGGGAGCAGCAGAACTTGCAGGTCCACAGTTGATGGAAGCAATTATTTTGCATACCAGTTGCTGGAAGCCACAAGAGCAGAGAGTACTCTTGGGCTTGGGTCTTGCTTGTGGGATTCCCACTGGGGCAGCTGGTTGGTCACTGTGAGAACAAGATGCTGGACCAGATGGCCTAATCCAGCAGACACTTCATTCTAATTCTTATTGAAGGTCTGGGGGTAGGAGAGAGACAATATAAGCCATTGAAATTGGTATGGTTATCTATGAAGCCCTTAAGTCTATGCCACACGACATTCCATGCCCTTGGCTTTCAGATGAAAAACATTGTCATTCACATCTTCTTGAGTCATTAAACTTCTCCCAGTTTTATGACAAGATGGAATTAGCAGCAAGCTCGCGATGGCACGGGTAGCCTGAGGGTGGCTTTAGCCATTGCGGTGACATGGCTCTAATAACAAAAGACGGGGAATGACATCTCATTATGGCTGTCAATGCTGACTCTGAATTATAGCCAGGAATCCACTTTGCTTTCGTTCTCTCCTTGGCTGCGTGTTTCTGGGCCCACACATATTAGGACACAGGAAGAAATGTACCCTCAAACATTTGCAAAGTTGTGAAATCAGACAGGCCTAGGACCCGTTGAGAGACCAGTATGTGTTGTTATGATTTATAGGTGTGGGGGGAAACCACTTGGCAAATTTTGCCTTCATTCATTCATTCATTCATTTCCATTACATTTATGAATCAATTCCCAGGGAACACCTTGAAGTGATTTAACAATGAAAACGTACATACAACTTAAGAACATAAGCAGAACCTTTTGGATCAGGCCAATGGCCCATCTCGTCCAGCTTCCTCACAGTGGCCTATGGGAAACCTGCAAGCAGGGTCCAAGCTCAAGAGCACTGTGTTCATCTGAAATACTCAGCAACTGGTATTCAGGAGCATTGCTTTCTGAGCATGGAGGCAGAGGATAGCCATCATGACTGATTTCATCATTCAACATTTTCATATATACAAACAATTTCAAACCTAACACAGAGCTATTTCTCTCCGTGTGTGCAATTCCTTTAACAACGTTCAGGTATTTCTGAATCTGCAAATTCGACTCAAAATTTCATGCAAGGGACAGTTTAGAGGGGGCTGAAGCCGCAGGTCTTATCAGCCTAGGTGAGGGCATACAACTGTCCAGACTCTATGGACTGCCCGGCCCAGTCTACCCTGACCATTGGCTTCGCTGACTAGGGGCTCGTACACATACCCTTGTCCTAGTTACAGGTAGGTAGCTGTGTTAGTCTGCCGTAGTCAAAACAAAATAATAATAATAAATCCTTCCAGTAGCACCTTAGAGACCAACTCAGTTTGTTACTGGTATGAAAGCTCATACCAACAACAAACTTAGTTGTTCTCTAAGGTGCTACTGGAAGGAATTTTTTTAAATTTTGCTTTGACACTCTTGTCCTGTATGTCAAAAGCGTAGGTCCGAGTGGTTTTCTGTTTGCCCCATGCTTTCTAGGTACAGGTCTGAGCAGTTTTGCCTTTGCTCACCGCTTTCCCCCAGAAAACCCGCTCTTTAGTACTAAATCAGAATAAATCACAATCTGTGGGAAACCACATTTGCTCTGATTCAGTGTTACAGATTGAATTTCCCCGGGGGAAAGTGGTGGGTCAAACAGAGGTGTAGATAAGCTCTTGGGTTGACGGGAGCTGTGGTTAAAAACATCTGGAGAACATCAAGTTGCGGAAGGCTACTTCCCTCATTTTGCTTGTACTCCCAACATGCCATCCAGTGCTGGTGAGAAGGAAAAGCAGCTCAGTCAGGGATGCTTGCAGAAGTCAACTCACCTGACCTGCACCTCCCAGGCTAATGCACAGATTTGAACTTCACTATAATCAGATTATCTATTGCTTCAAAGCTTTTGGTGGACTTCTTGCATTAAAGCCCATCTAAAACGTGTGTTTTTACAAATATATATATTTACAAATACAGATTTTGAAATTATTATTTCCCCCCAAAATGTGTATTTTGAGAGGAGGGGGAGGCCCATTCATACTTGATTCTCATGTGGAAATAGAATGGAGTGGGTGTAAAAGTCCATGCTCTTGTTACTACCAGGATAGACTACTGCAATGCTTGGTACTTGAAGATGATTCCAAAACTACACCTAGCACCTGGATCTAGGAGTCTTGGTTGACCACAAACTTGACATAAGTCAACAATGTGACACGGCAGCTAAAAAAGACAATGCAATTCTGGGCTGCATCAATAGGAGTATAGCATCTAGATCAAGGGAAGTAATAGTGCCACTGTATTCTGCTCTGGTCAGACCTCACCTGGAGTACTGTGTCCAGTTCTGGGCACCACAGTTCAAGAACGACACTGACAAACTGGAACGTGTCCAGAGGAGGGCAACCAAAATGGTCAAAGGCCTGGAAACGATGCCTTATGAGGAACGGCTAAGGGAGCTGGGCATGTTTAACCTGGAGAAGAGGAGGTTAAGGGGTGATATGATAGCCATGTTCAAATATATACAAGGATGTCACATAGGGGAGGGAGAAAGGTTGTTTTCTGCTGCTCCAGAGAAGCGGACACGGAACAATGGATTCAAACTACAAGAAAGAAGATTCCACCTAAACATTAGGAAGAACTTCCTGACAGTAAGAGCTGTTCGACAGTGGAATTTGCTGCCAAGGAGTGTGGTGGAGTCTCCTACTTTGGAGGTCTTTAAGCAGAGGCTTGACAACCATATGTCAGGAGTGCTCTGATGGTGTTTCCTGCTTGGCAGGGGGTTGGACTCGATGGCCCTTGTGGTCTCTTCCAACTCTATGATTCTAGTGGTTCTGGCCCAACTGTACTGGCTGCTGATTTGTTTCTGGTCCCAAACTAAAGTGCTAGTTTTGACCTCTAAAGCCTCCAAAATTTGGTGGGTACAAGCTTGAGCTCATCTTATCATTGTGAGGAAAGTCTCATGGCAGAAGTTAGAACCATACAATTGTAGAGATGGAAGGAACTGCAAAGCTCATCTCGTGCAACCCTCTCAAATGCAGGAAACACAGCTAAAGAAACAATGGCAGATGGCCTTTGAACATCTTCTTTAAAAACCTCCAATGAAGGAGAGTCCATCACCTCCCAAGGTAGTTTATTCCATTATCAAGCAGCTCCCGCCATCAATACAGTCTTCCTAATATTGAGTCAGGATCTCATTTCTTGTAATTTCAATCCATCGGTTGTTTCCTACCTTCTGCAGCAGCAGAAAACAAGTTTGCTCCGAGGTGTTCCTTGCACTAATTCAGATATCTGAACGTAGCTATCATTATCACCACTCAAGTCTTCTCTTCTCTAGGCTAAACATACCCAGGTCTCTCAATTGTACCGTATATGGTTTTGTTTTCAGATCCCTTAGCATTTTTGAACATGTTCCAGCTTGTCAAGATCCATTTCAAACTGTGGTGCCTGGAATTGCACATCGTACTCCAGGTGGGGTCTGACCAAGGCAGAATAAAGTAGCACTATTACTTCCATTGATCTGGACACTATACTTCTGTTGATGCAGTTTAGAATAGCATTAGCCTTTTAGTCGAAATCTCATGATATCTTTCCCTGACACTTATTTGAGACATGGGAAGCCTTTGAAGCTAGTGATCAAGCCCGTGTTACCATTACTGATTTTTGTTCTTAAGAGAAGTCCAGACCACTGATTTGCAGAATGAAGGAAAGGACATTCGCAAGCATCCATTGACCACCGTGAAGGCAAGAGAAATGAATTGAAAGCCTTGCAACCCACACATGATAAGGTCTCCAAAACATTCTCTTCCATTTCAAAATTTTAAAATCCTTTTCTCATAAATTGTTGGATAATGGTAGAATGGCAACAACAGCACACACAGAGAGAGGTGTAGACAAACACACACACACACACTCACACACACACACACACACACAAGTACATGTGACAAGGATCTAGGAGTCTTGGTTGACCACAAACTTGACATGAGCCAACAGTGTAACGCGGCAGCTAAAAAAGCCAATGCAATTCTGGGCCTCATCAATAGGAGTATAGCATCTAGATCAAGGGAAGTAATAGTGCCGCTGTATTCTGCTCTGGTCAGACCTCACCTGGAGTACTGTGTCCAGTTCTGGGCACCACAATTCAAGAAGGACACTGACAAACTGGAACGTGTCCAGAGGAGGGCAACCAAAATGGTCAAAAGCCTGGAAACGATGCCTTATGAGGAATGGCTAAGGGAGCTGGGCATGTTTAGCCTGGAGAAGAGGAGGTTAAGGGGTGATATGATAGCCATGTTCAAATATATAAAAGGATGTCACATAGAGGAGGGAGAAAGGTTGTTTTCTGCTGCTCCAGAGAAGTGGACACGGAGCAATGGATCCAAACTACAAGAAAGAAGATTCCACCTAAACATTAGGAAGAACTTCCTGACAGTAAGAGCTGTTTGACAGTGGAATTTGCTGCCAAGGAGTGTGGTGGAGTCTCCTTCTTTGGAGGTCTTTAAGCAGAGGCTTGACAACCATATGTCAGGAGTGCTCTGATGGTGTTTCCTGCTTGGCAGGGGGTTGGACTCGATGGCCCTTGTGGTCTCTTCCAACTCTATGAATCTATGATTCTATGATTCTAAGTTTTTCAGCACAGCCCTGGGGGAAACACAAATGGTGATCCAAGTCTACACTAACAGCAGCAGAATTTGTGGCAGTTCTACTCTTAACCAATTTCTTCCTGTTCCACCTCACTGCAGGAACATGACTTATATACTTTGCACGGGAAGTACAATGGCAAAACTACAATGTTTAAGATCCTTCACACCATGTGGAGAAACAACTAAACTCTAGCGTTCTAATTGCTGGAAAACTTACACATTCCTATTTTCCCCCAGTCACCCTCAGCTTACCACAGCTGAGATGATGGTTGACAAGGCTTATGATACGTCTGCTATTACTTCTAGTAGTTCTAAACAATATCATTTTTTTTTCACTCTTCTGCATTCAATAAAAATGATAGGTTTCTTTATTTTTCATGGAACAATGGCTCTCGTCTCCCCACATCGCATGTTTCCCCCCTCCCCTCCCAGAGACTTTCAGAAACGAGTGCCTCGTCTCGCCATTAATGCAATTATCGCTATTGACGTCAAAGGAGGTGTCGGCGCAGCCGACATCTCAATTCGAGCCCCGGCATCTGCGAAACGCGGTAATGATAAACACTTTGCCGCCTTGTTTAGCCAGCCCGTTATTTTATTTTTATTTTATTTCCCCCCCCCAAAAAAAAATATAAATAAATAAATAAATAAATAATGTCTAAGCGCCAACCTGAAATACAATGGAACAAAATAAGCTGCTAATTCCAAATGCATCTCGATAAATAAAACGAATATTTATTGAAATGCACGGGTGAGAGATCAGCTGCAAATGTGAACGAGGTGCTGATAAATTCTCATTACCTGCTTCGGGCTGACAACTGAAATGGCCTGCTAAGCATCTGCTGGAAATTCAATCAACTACCTGCAAATAGCAGATATTTTATGCAAAAAAAGAGGGGGGGGCGAGAAAAGAGAAAGAAAAAATATTCAACAATGGGTACAATAAATATAAGGTTTTGCTTAATATTGAAGGGCCTGCTGGTTTGAGATGGCTATTTGGAGGATGTGGTCTGCCATGAATCAGCAAGCATATATTGGTCCTTTGTGCTTAGAAACCCACCATTTCAATAATGAATCGGCTTACTTCCTGTTACCACTTTCTTGGCTGGTGGTACAAAATTCAGGATCGGCTTCGCCAGACTGGTTGAAGGTAAGAGCAGAAGGGGTTGGCAGTGTCTTTGGGCCAGTTCACAGATGCCTGCATTTCTTCTCACTTGATTTCAGCCCTTGATCATCCACAACGGAATGTGTGAACTGTGTTTGTAGGTGACAGAAGATGCACCTGCTGGATCCGGCCAATGTCCCTATCTAAACCAGCATCCCGTTATCACAGCGACCAACCAGATGACTGTGGGAAACCCACGAGTGGGTTTTGAGCACAAGAGCACTCTCTTCCCTCTTGTGGTTTCCAGCAACAGGTATTCAGAAGCATCCCTGCCCTCAAATGTGGAGGCAGAGTCGTTGATAGCCCTCTCCTCCAAGAATTTGTCTAATCCTCTTTTAAATTGGTTGCTGTCACTTCTTCCCATGGAAGCAAGATTCATATCTAAACTGCAGCTGATCTGCAGTCATGAAGTGATGAACCTGCATGCTGTTGAGAGCCAGTGTGGTGTAGTGGTTAAGAGCGGTAGACTCGTAATCTGGTGAATGGGGTTTGCTTCCCGGCCCTTTCACATGCAGCTGCTGGGTGACCTTGGGCTAGTCACACTTCTCTGAAGTCTCTCAGCCTCACTCACCTCACAGAGTGTTTGTTGTGGGGGAGGAAGGGAAAGGAGATTGTGAGCCGCTCTGGGACTCCTTAGGGTAGTGATAAAGTGGGATATCAAATCCAAACTCTCCTCCTCCTCCTCCTCTTCTCTTGTTGTTGTTTTTCTCATCTAATGAACAGACCATGGACAGCAATGAGAGAGTTCACTGGAAACGTTTAGGCTTCTGCCAATGATTGGCATTCAGAGTGGACAAGAACCCAACAACCTTTCCAGAGGGTGTGGTGGATTAGAGGCATGGGCAGTTAGGTCTCCTAACTATGTGTCTGCTGTACTCAAGGCCAACTGTGTGTCCATGGTGTCACAATTAGGGGGGAGTTAGACAAATAACTTTCCTCAATTATTGTCACTAGTCTATTCACATCTTAACAAATGTATTAATGAATTAAATAAATAGCTTACCTGGTTCTCCCCCTTCCTCCTCACAATTATCCTGTGAGGTAGGTCAGGCTGAGAGCTGGTGAAAGGCTGTAGCTTTGCATACAGGAATCTGGCCTCACTGATACAATACGATAGTCTTTATTGTCATTGTCCCATACAGAACAACGAAATTGAAAAAATCTACATCAGACATTCAAAAACCAACAAGCCTGCTAGCCCAGCTATCCCAGCCTGGTTAGCCCCCTAAAAACTCTGATACCCCATAATTAAATACAATATACTCCCTTAGACACTACCTTACACTGTGTTTAAAACCAAAATCGTCTTTGAATAGAAACTGTTTCTCAGGTGGCTAGTCCTAATCTTTATAACCCTATACCTTCTTCCAGAAGGCAGAAGCCTAAAGAGATCATTTCCGGGGTGCGCACTGTCCTGCACTATCTCTGCAGCTTTCTTATAGCACCTGGAAGCATAGATTTGATCCAAGGTGGGAAGAGTGCACCCAGTTATTCTCTCTGCAGTCTTTACAACCCTGGACAGCATTGGTTTTTCACTGACCGTGCAGCTCCCAAACCATAATGGATTTTGCAGAATCTCTACCTCATTGGTCAATGTGAGAACAGGGTGCTGGACTAGATGCCCTATCCAGAAGAGCTCTTCTTACATTCTTATTGTCATGTGTTAAAAAGGCATGCTATTACATCCTATAGTGCGCTTCCTAAGAAGGCGGGGGGGGGACGGGACATACATAAATGCATACCTAGTTTTATTTGTTTGGTGCCTTTCCATAATTTCCATGATCAAGGCATCTTACAACATTGGAGGGGGGATACTTAATTACAAGCAAGGATGCCAACTTGATTATTATTATTTTTTTTGGGGGGGGGGAGGTAAGCCTCTTCCCACATAATTGATCGTAAGATGCAGCACAGACATACTATTTGAATGACAAGCCCATAAATTTTGGGGGGCCCTGATCCCCTCAAATATTTTATGGGGGGAGCAAAGGGACTTTGGCTCCAAGCAGTTGGCTGCTATGATGACAAACGTAACAAAAGCAGGCATAAAGGTAAAGGAAAAGGGACGCCTGACCATTAGATCCAGTCATGGCCGACTCTGGGGTTGCGGCGCTCATCTCGCTTTACTGGCCGAGGGAGCTGGCGTACAGCTTCCGGGTCATGTGGCCAGCATGACTAAGCTGCTTCTGGCAAACCAGAGCAGCGCATGGAAACGCCGAAAGCAGGCATAGACAAGCAATAAAACACATCCAAATGTACACAATCATATTAAACAATTTGAACATAAAGCATAATAAGATCTAAAAAAAAGATACAGGAAATTAATAGCAGCAACAACCTCCCCCCAACTCACCCTAAGCAACCTCAGACCAAGAGTCTGTTCAGCAACCACAGCTTTTGTAGCTGGAGTCAATGAGGGTCTCACCTTCCCACACCAGGTGGCAAAACATCCTGCAAGGCAGGAAATGGGTCTTCAGGGACCTTTGTGTATTAATTTTCAGGCTGCCATGCCATGCTCATACACATCAGGGCCCATCTCCGCCCCCACCTCCATTCCAAAATCTCGGCAACTTTTTAAAAAAGCCAAATCCTGAAGGATGAATTGGAAAGAGCTCCAGGAAGTAAACCAGGAAAGACACAGTGGAATCGTTCAAGGATAAATTGTTCTTAGCTCCTTTCCACAATGTTGGACATGCCCTTTTGTGACAAGGTATGGGGGACGTCGTAGTTTACGAGGACACCTCAAGTGTAATAAAGAAGCGGCAAGTGCAGAACATGACGAGTTCAGTGCCCTTCAAGAGTGGATGAGCTTGACTGTTTTGCAAGGATTGATGATATTAATTTGAATGATTATTATTATTAGCCCTTATACATCACAGTGAAGAAAAAGGCCAAGTGAAGAAGATCTCATAGCAGAAGCTCAATTAAAATGCAACATATTTCTCCAAGGAAACATCTGAGGAAGAAAGCAAAGCAGCTTCTCCATGTGAAGCAGAGCTGAAAGGAATTTGCTCCTGGAAATCCTCCTAAAAATGATGTCAGATATTCTCAGAATACCCATATTTTTACCACAGGGAACCCTTCGGATTTGATATATTGTGATATTTGATGCCAGTCTTTGAATATTTCACCGTATTGACTAATTGGTATGTACTTACATTATGTTGTATTTGACAGCGTATGAGACACAATGGCATTTGTATTTGATATAGTTTACATCCAATGAGGGCATTTTGGATGATGTGTGACTACAACTCCCAGCATCCTGTTTGGAATTCTGTTTCCCCTCTTGGCATACAGACTCAATGTTCCTTTCTGATTTGTTGTGATACATTCCTCATTGCTGTGGAAAAAGACCCATGGGTGAATAGGGGCCTGAACCCAGGTTTTCCTTGACAGTGGAGAACCTGTATGTTTCCCCAGAGGCTGCTGAACTACAACTCCCATTAACACATTATCCCTGATCATTGGTCGTGATGGTAGAGGATGAGACGCCCTATTTGAGGAACTCCAGGAGATAGTATTAGCTAGAACATAGAAATTCACATTCAAAATACAAATCTGGGGATTGAGTTTGAAGTGATGTATGAAACCAGGCTGGTATCTCAGTTGTCACCTTGCTCTAGCTGAAAGGAATGGTGTGAGTCTCCCAGCCTGCAGACCTCCCCATTAGTCACCAGCTGTACAATGATGGTGGTGGTGATGGCGATGATTTCTTGCCCTTCGTCCCAAAGGAGCCAGGAATGGGGGAAAAATTACATAGAACAATAATTAAAACATATCAAAGACAATTCCAGTACAGATGTAGACTGAGAAAGATTCCTCTTGAAAATGATAGCTGGAAGATGAAGGTATTCAGTAGGGGCCAAAAAGGAATCAGAGACAACATCTAGCTGAAGGTAGCTCAAAGTAGCTGCCACACCACCTAAGGTCTGGTTCCTATATCACGTGTAACAGACTTCCTAATAAGTTGGTATCTGCAGGAGGCCCTCTTCTGCAGACTGCAGTGACCAATTTGGTATGCTGAGATGATCTTTCAGGTAATATGGTCCAAAGCTATACTGAGCTTTATGCACCAAAACCAGCACTTTGAAGTTAGCTTGGTAGACCATGGAATTCTTTCAACAGCATAATATGGTGTTGATATGCTGCTTCAGTGAGTAAACCATGGCATTTTGCACTAGCTGCAGATTCAAAACCAGCCTCAAGGACAGCCCCACATAGAACATATCATAGTAATCCAACCTGGAAGATACCTGGACATGTACAATGGTGGTCAAGCCCTTTCATCCACAAAAGCAAAAAATCTGAGAGATAACTCAGAGAGATGCCTTAGGTGGTTCTTTTCATCTGGAGTACTGATGCTATTATGGTGAAGAAGGGTGAACTCATATCCAAAAACAAATGTGAGAGACAAGTTCTTCTTAGTCTGTACACGCCATGTTTGCAGACGGAGACCTGTTAGCCTAGTCCAGTTTGGTACCCCCCAGATGTTGTTGAACTCCAACTTCCATCAGCCCTGATGGGGCTCACAGGGGAGACCCACCACGCCTGGAGGATACTGGGTTGGTGAAGAGTAAGCCAGCTTCCTCCATGCCTATGCAGCCATCCAAGATTTATACACCCGTTTCTATGAAAATCGATGTTTCCCACACATCTAAACAAGCACCGATCTGAATCAATCGTTCAAAGCCGAGGAGGGTTAAATATTTAAACAAGCTATGTATTGAAATGCATTTTTAATGCCGCAGAGTCATTCTGATGAAAGATCGCTCAAGAGCCTTCATTATTGAGTGGAAAGAGGAACGTGGCATTGTCTGAACAGATGGAGCAGCTGCGTTCCTCCTCCCTCCCTCCTTCCTTACCCCCTGTGGGGTAAATTCAAGTGTCACTCCTCTACTGAAGTCATCTACTGTCAGCCAATGCATTCAGTTGGAATGCTTGCTGGCTGTCCCCATCACCCCGTTCTCAAAATGGATCCTCCTTAAGGAGTCAAACGTTGTTTGCAATCTCCTCTTTTTAGATACTTTAATTTTGGGGACGGAGCTTGGGAGGGAAGAAACATTTGGAGTGAGCGAGCTTTGATTCTCTGTGACTTAAATTGCAACGATTATGTGGTGTCATTATGCCATCTGCAATTGCCTCGACTAATTTCAAGGTGGCAATTTCTTTCTTTCTTTCTTCTTCTTCTTCTCTCTTTCCCCCACCTCCCACCCCACTCTCCACCTCCTGTACATTACTGGGGCGGAGGTTGGGGAATGGCGTCGGGCTTGGGAGGAGGGGAACCATCAGAGGCATGTTGATGATTATAAATTAAAACAGACAAAGGGAAAACAAGGACCGTTAGGGCTGTCACACTCCAAGGCGGGAGTTGAGGCTGATGCTTAGCAGTTTTGCAGCTGTGGTGTTGATAAACCACATGCTGTGTGAAGCCTTTGCTAGGGCTTGGTGACGAACGCTCCTTTCATATGAACTGCTGAAATGGAAATGCAGGGTTGAACCTGCAGGTGATGGAATCTGACATAGGGATATGTGGAAACCCCCAAAGGCAGGGGATGAGTAACCCACAGTTCTCTAGATCTTGTTGCATCCATCTCCCATCACCTCCAGTCAACAAAACCAATGGCAAGGGATGATGGATGTTGTAGTTCAGCAGCTTCAGGGGAGGGGGGCATGCATTTCCTAACCCTGCATTAAAATATGGCAGGAATATGACAGAGATGGGTATTGGCAGTAAAGGCAGCTGTCATGGACATGACTTCCCACAGCCACAATGAGGCTTCTGAGTGGGGTGGGGCAGTCAGAAGAGGGAGAAGGAGACTTCCCTCTTTCCCAGCCATCTGAAGGCAGTGGGACACAACCCCCCTTATCTAGAGGAGAAGAGCATGTAAATTATCAGGACAGCGAAAGTGGGCTGGATGGAGGCCAATTCTCTGAGGAGCAGCCTCTAGTCCAAGCACAGGGGAGGGGGTACTCTTCATCAGCAGAAGAGGGGGCAGATGACCATGAGAGTCCCTGGGCTCACAGGTGAACAAAGGCCAGAAAAAGGCGTCAATCAAAGAAGAAGGGGGGGCGCTGTCGTGTTCGCTGTTGGAGATGCACTTTGAATTCAGATGCCTCAACTCCATCTTGATGGACGGTCGCCAGTGTGAGCAGCTCTGAGGTTAATCGCTGTGTACAATAAATCTACTTGTAAAAAGAACAACTGTGTGCTGATTATCTAAGCCGGCAACCTGCCAGATCCTGACAGCAGCAGTGGTCTTGTTTGGAGATGGAAAAGCTGTGGCCCTCAAGAGGTTTGCTGGACTACAACTCCCATCAGCCACAGACATTGTGACCAATGGTCAGGGATTATGGGAGTTGTAGTCAAGCTATATCTGAAGGACCACATGGGTTCTCCACCACTCATCTAGGAACCTCCATCTCCGCACTAGGAATATTCGATAATCTTGTTCAACATCTCTGTTCATCATATAAACTTTGAAGCTCAAACGGAGACACCTCTGAGAACATCCATGGTTTAACTGGACTATCTTAAAAATGTGAGAAATACAATTTTCATGTGTGTTTACCATGATAGGAAATAGAATAACCCCCAAAGTTAACCTATTTGCCTTTGCATACCCACTTGTTTCCTGAAATTCTACTTTTACGTTACTGATGAAGTTCTTTCTACTCCCTTTCCCTACCTCCCCCCCCCATAAGCTTTTATTAAAGGCTTTTCAAAATACAATATGATAAAACAAGCTAATCTAAATAAAAACAAAGGCAGAGAAAGAGAAAAGAAAGCACAGAATTCTGACTCAAAGGTAGCTGTTAATCCTTGTCACCCACAGAAAGTCCGCTAGCATTTTTTAAAAAATGTTTTTATGAAAGATTTTCCGACGTTGCAAGACTTCATACATTGTCTCTCTTTTCAGATTGTGAAGCCCTTTCTACAGATCAGTAATAGCCAATGTGAGAATTTAATGTTGTATGCAGTATAAGGTTGCGGGAGAAGAAGGGAGGTACAGTGGACCCTTGGGTTGCGAACGTGTTCCTTGCGGGATGCACGTTCGCAACAAGCAGCATTCACAACCTGCTTCTGCACACACGCGGGTTGCGAATCTGCGCATGTGCAAAGTGCAATTTAGTGCTTCTGCGCATGTGCGGCCGCCGGAACCAGAAGTAACCCGTTCTGGTACTTCCGGATTCCGGCAGTCCATAACCCAAAAAAAACGCAACCTGAAGCATCTGTAACCCAAGGTATGACTGTGGTAAACTTTCATTCTTTTACATAGTGTTATGTGTCAGGTTTTTGTTTCAGAGTCACATGGGTAGGTTCTCTTTCTATGCATTTATTATTTTTCACTGTCACTGAGAGAGGTTGGGGGCCCCTCTAATTTAAATAAGAGCTGCATGAATAAGTACGGTACAGTGGTACCTCGGGTTACAGACGTTTCAGGTTACAGATGCTGCTAAGCCGGAAATAGTACCTTGGGTTAAGAACTTTGCTTGAGGATGAGAACAGAAATCGTGCTTCAGCGGCGCGGTGGCAGCGGGAGGTCCCATTAGCTAAAGTGGTACTTCAGGTTAAGAACAGTTTCAGGTTAAGAATGGACCTCCAGAACGAATTAAGTTCTTAACCTGAGGTGCCACTGTACTTCCTGAATCTTTTACCATTATAGTCACCCTTAACTTGCAACCAATGGCCCCATCCATGGCAGAGGGCCACCCAACCTCTGCTTAAAAACCTCCAAGGAAGGAGAGTCCACCACCTCCCGAGGGAGACGTTCCACTATCAAACAGCTCTTACTGTCAGAAAGTTCTTCCTGATGTTTAGTTGGAATCTCCTTTCTTTTAACTTGAAGGTATAGGATTGGGTCCTACCCTCTGGAGCAGGAGAAAATAAGCTTGCTCCATCTTCTATGTGACAGCCCTTTATATATTTGATCCAGATGTCTTCTTGGAGCCTTGTCTTCTTCTAGGGCAGCCTTTCACAACCTGTAGGTCCCCAGATGTTTTTGAACTACAACTCCCATCACCCCTATCTAGCAAGGCCAGAGCTCAGGGATGATGGGAGTTGTAGTCCACCAACATCTGGGGACCCACAGGTGGAGAACCACTGTTCTATGGGGAGAACTCATAACTCCTCTGTATTTGCAGGGTGATGGCTCTCCAGTGTTTCGCTAAGCTATCAACATTTCTTCTAGGTATGGGGTGCATTCATGGTTGACTATTTTAATCCATGATGGGAAACCAGCGTTTCTAGCAGGCTAACATTTCAGGCTAATGACTGAACAAGCCCAAATGGCTATGCTCTGGCCATAAAGTGATGCGGAACGAAGAAAGGGCTGGGCGAGGAGAAGCCCTCTTGCTGCTAGAGAAACCATTCAGCACTTTGTTTACATTCAGTATCATCTGAATGTAATTTGAGAGGTTCTCATCTAATCTAGTTTAGGCTCTGATGATAACGGCTTCAATTTATACAATCAGGGCTCAGTGCCGAGAGACATCGCATTCCCCTACATCAAAGGTAATTATTATTTTTATAGTTCAATTAGCAAACATTACATTTCTGTTTTCCTCGCTAAGATGGCACCACCTAATTTAACAATAGCACACTTATCCCCCACTCTCGTACCGGGGACATGATGTTATGATAATGGGCTCCATAAGACCTATTGATTCTTTCAGAACAGCTACACTTTCCGAGTCAGCTCTGCTCAATCCCATTTTAAAAGCATTTCCTAGCTTGATGATCCACCCCACAGATTGCACTCCCTAAACATATGGAAATATATTCTTAGGAGAAGCAAGCGGGCAAAGGCGTAAGTGGTTATTCTGAAGCAATATGTCATAGGGCAAATTTGGGCTTGGGGCCGCACAGGAGGCAGATTCTCAGAGAGCAGAAATAACCATCCATTATGAGCTAGATTCTAGAAACTTTGCATTTGGGCACAGTTCATGAAACCATCGAACCACAGAACTGGAAGGGGCCCTAAAGGTCATCTTATCCAATGCCCCGCAATGCATGAATCACAGCTAAACAATCCCTGACAGATGGTCATCCAACTTCTGCTTTAAAAACGCCAATGAATTAGAATCCACCGCTTTCCAAGGGAATCCATTCTACCATCAAACAGCTCTTATTGTAAGAAGGTTCTTCTCGATGTTTAGTCAGAATATCTTTTCTTGTAACTTCAATCCATTGGTTTGGGTCCTACCCTCCAGAGCAGTGGAAAACAGGCTTGCTCCCTCTTCCATGTGACAGTCATTTAGATATTTTCAGATGGCTATCATAACTATCATAACGTGTCCAGAGGAGGGCAACCAAAATGGTCCAAGGCCTGGAAACGATGCCTTATGATGAACGGCTAAGGGAGCTGGGCATGTTTAGCCTGGAGAAGAGGAGGTTAAGGGGTGATATGATAGCCATGTTCAAATATATAAAAGGATGTCATATAGAGGAGGGAGAAAGGTTGTTTTCTGCTGCTCCAGAGAAGCGGACACGGAGCAATGGATCCAAACTACAAGAAAGAAGATTCCACCTAAACATTAGGAAGAACTTCCTGACAGTAAGAGCTGTTCGACAGTGGAATTTGCTGCCAAGGAGTGTGGTGGAGTCTCCTACTTTGGAGGTCTTTAAGCAGAGGCTTGACAACCATATGTCAGGAGTGCTCTGATGGTGTTTCCTGCTTGGCAAGGGGTTGGACTCGATGGCCCTTGTGGTCTATTCCAACTCTATGATTCTATGATTCTAACTCCTCTCAGTCTCCTCTTTTCCAGGCTAAACAATGGTCAGCTCCATCAACCACTCCTCATAAAGCTTAGTTTCCAGACCTTTGATCCTCTTGGTCATCCTCCTTTGCAGACATTCCTGCTTGTCAACATTCTTATTAAACTGTGGTGCCCAGAACTCGACACAGTATTCCAGTTGTGGTACTATTACTTCCCTTCCCCTTCATGGATCACTGCCTTGTTGTGGCGAAGGGGCTTGAATGACTCCAAGAAGCTATGAGCTATGCTGTGCAGGGCCACCCAAGATGGACAGGTCATAGCCGAGAGTTTAGACTAAAGGTGATCTACCTGGAGATGGAACTGACAAACCACTCCAGTATTTTGCCAAGAAAACTCCATGGACATAAAAAAGGAAAAGCTTTGAGAAGAAAGTGAGTTTCTCCAAGGTATGGGGTCACGGAGAGTCGAACACGACTAAGACGACTAAACAACAACAACATTACTTCCCTTGATTAGGGCAGTACATTAGATTCTCATTTCTTGTCATTAAAATCCATTAGTTTTGGTCCTCCCCTATGGAGCAGCCAAAAACAAGCTTGCTCCATCTCCTATGTGACAGCCTTCTCAATATTTGAAGATGGCTATCATATGACCTCCCAGGCTTCTCTTTTTCTCTCTAAACATACCCAGCTCCTTCAACCATTCATAATTGTAGCCTTCCCTGCTGCTTACTCCCTTTAAGATAAAACTAACCCTTGTGAATGCATCTTGAGACTGACAGGAAATGGAGTCAGGCAGAGCTTTGCTCTTGTTGTTGTCTTCTCCTATAGCAGCCTTTCTCAACCTGTGGGTCCCCAGGTGTTGTTGAACTACAACTCCCATCACCCCTAGCTACAAGGCCAGAGCTCAGGGATGATGGGAGTTGCAGTCCAACAACATTTGGGGACCCACAGCTTGAGAACAGCTGTCCTATTGCATGAATACTGTTGAACATATTCAGAAATGTTGTTTCTAGCCTGGGTCCATAGTTCCTGTCATCATCTGTGCATCCTGATTAAATTAATTCAGTGCCAGTGAATATATTGGCTGCCATTATCCCTGCACCCCTCAATGAGGGAAATATTGCTTGGAAGAGGGAGGAGGAAACTAATAAAGAAGGCACAGAAGAACGTTAGGTGGAGTCAGAGGCAAAACCAATCTATTCATCCTTCTCCCCACTAATTTCTCATAAGAGCAACACTGAGATTAAGGAAGAGGAAGCAGAAAGCCAGTGCCACCCTCTACATGAGAACATAAGAAGAGTGTGCTAAATCAGGTCTAAGACCCATCTAGTCCAGCATTCTGTCCTCACAGTGGCCAACCAGAAACCTATAGGGAACCCATAAGCAGGTCTTGCGAGCAGGAGCAGGTTCCAGCAACTGTTACTCAGAGGTTGGAGGCAGAGTATCACTACCATGGCTGGCAGCCACTGGTTGTCCTCTCGTCCATGAATTCTTCTAATTCTCATTTATAGTGATATAGGCTGGTGGCCATCAGTGAATGGATGCAAGTTAGAAGGCAGGTACGTGAGAGCTGTTAAGGTTAATGGGCAGTGTTTGGATTTGATATCCCGCTTTATCACTGCCCTAAGGAGTCTCAAAGTGGCTCACATCCTCCTTTCCCTTCCTCCCCCACAACAAACACTCTGTGAGATGAGTGGGGCTGAGAGACTTCAGAGAAGTGTGACTGGCCCAAGGTCACCCAGCAGCTGCATGTGGAGGAGCGGAGACGCGAACCCGGTTCACCAGATTACGAGTCTACAGCTCTTAACCACTACACCACACTGGCTCTCAGCTAATGAGCCAACCTCCTGACATGAAGGCAACTTACCAACAGGGTTCTTTTTCTGAGCTTTCTCATAAAAAATATATGCATACCCCATTGGTAATCTGTTTTTTAAAAACAACAAACTAGATATTTTCAAAAAATGCATTGCCCTATGTATCCTTCCTCAGCAAAAAACATATGGTCTTTCCTCCTTCTGGACCCTATGTAAGGTTAACTCTCTTTATCTCATTGGTTTCCAAAACCTTTTTGCTGATGTAGACAAGACAATTTCAATGACATATTTTATTTACTCGTACAGTAATGAAAGGGCACAATATATTATCCAGTGTCTTGCTGGTAGCACTGCTCTATGGTGTGGGCAGCTATCTTTGCCTCCCTCTGGGATCAACAGCAGATCATTGCAATGCATTGTTCCCATAGGGCAATATTCTCAATACGGTTTTACTCGTTGCAGCCCGTGACTGCTTTATATCTATCATGGTAAGTACTCCCCCCCACCCACCCACACAAACAAAATCATTTATCCCAGCCTCAGAAGATAACAGTAAACTCTGGAGTGTGTTTTTGATAGAGATGGACAAATCATAGGATTTTTTTA
Organism: Podarcis vaucheri; assembly: GCF_965113315.1. Taxonomy (NCBI): domain Eukaryota; kingdom Metazoa; phylum Chordata; class Lepidosauria; order Squamata; family Lacertidae; genus Podarcis; species Podarcis vaucheri. The sequence goes on from NC_138749.1 coordinate 5,734,280, forward strand.
TTGTCCGTGTCAATTTCACACGTGATCATTCATAAGTTGGTTTTCCCCCCCATTTCCACATCAATGTATAATTTAGAATTAGTTTAATTTAAATTTGCATATAGATAAGTTTTGAAAGCATTTTTTGAATACGTTTCTAAATGTATTTTATCACATGAATATGCATTTTTAAACTTATTATTTCATATGTCTTTTGAGTTGATGAGGACATCGCCAAATTCAGCGAAGTGCAAAATCTTCATTCTTATCTATGCAATGGTTTGGGAACTGTGGATCATGTCAGTTCATAATGAAATTAGCAAAGATTTGCCTGCTTTCAGGAGCCCAAAATGCTTAAATCAAATTGGCCAAGAAAAGACAGCAGTCGAGCACTTTTATCTATCTGTCTACCTATATCTATCTATCTATCTATCTATCTATCTATCTATCTATCTATCTATATCATCTATCTATATCTATCTATCTATCTATCTATCTATCTATCTATCTATCATCTATCTATCTATCTATCTATCTATCTATCTATCTATCATCTATCTATCTATCTCTCTCTCTCTCTCTCTCTCTCTCTCTCTATCTCTATCTCTATCTCTATATTGAAATGTTTTTTTAGAAATGAATAAATTAAAACTATGGTCCCCGCCAGACCTTTAATTTTTATTTTTATTTAATTTTATTTTTTGTGTGTGGGTGTATTCTGTAAAATGCCACTGTTGCAACAATAGTGTATTAGGGATGGATTTATACTGGACCATACACAAAGCATTCTATTTCATATTTTATTATTATTTTATTAGGTATGTGGGCGGCGCTGTGGTCTAAACCACTGAGCCTAGGGCTTGCTGATCGGAAGGTCAGTGGTCCGAATCCCCGCAACGGGGTGAGCTCTTGTTACTCGGCCCCTGCTCCTGCCAACCTAGCAGTTCAAAGGCACATCAAAGTGCAAGTAGATAGATAGGTACTGCTCCGGAGGGAAGGTAAACAGTGTTTTCGTGAGCTGCTCTGGTTTTGCCAGAAATGCCTTTTCATGCTGGCCACATGACCCAGAAAAACTGTCTGTGGACAAAGGCCGGCTCCCTCAGCCAGTAAAACGAGATGAGTTACACAACCCTAGAGTCGTCTGCGGCTGGACTGAACTGTCAGGGGTCCTTTATCTTTTATTATTTTATTATTATTAAATTTGAATACCACCCTTCATCTGAAGATGCCAGGGTGGTTCACAGCATAAAAAGTACAGAATAAAATCACAAAGTACATAATAAAAACAAGAATAAGAGTGATACAAAAATGCACTCACACACCCCACATATTTAAAAGTTGTTCTGTGGTGTTCTCCTAGCATTGCTGCATCACTGCTGTCTAGAGAGGTACACTTGCACTATAGTGCAAGAAAAAGCAGTACAAAAGTGCTGGGACATTATTGGTATGAAAATCTACAGGATATCAGCAATCTTCTATGAGGTTTCTTGGGAGTAAGTCCCACTGGACTTAAGGTGGCTTACTACTGATTGCTCTGTACTGGGTATAGGATTGCTCTGACCTAGTCCCCTCCAGAGGTAACATCTTTCAATGCAGCTAATGCTTTTCTTGGTTTAACTTTGTAAGTAATATATTGTCCTAACGCCATAATGCAGTTATCTATACTGATCCGATTTGTTACTAGTCTGCAATGTACAGGCAATGTTTAACTCTGTAAGTAATACATTCTGCTAACAGCATAACCCAGTTACCTCTCCTGATTCAGTTTAATATTAGTATTGCACAAACACAATGGAAGTTAGATCATAGAGGTGGTTTATTTGCATGCCCAGGCACAGTGAGCCCACCACTGGAGTGCTGGGTAAACACGAAGGGATCACAGGACAAACTTATTGGCTCAAAACTGGCCACAACTTTATTGATTACAGATGCAAGTGAGTTTGGGCCCAGGCATTGGGGGATTTCCAAATCAGTCAGGGGGTTGATTTTGGGTTAGGATTGCCCTATGGCAGGCATGTCCAACAAGTAGATTGTGATCTATTCATAGATCGCAGGGTGTTCCTGGTAGATCCTGGTTGACATCTGGTTAGCGACCTCTCATTGACCTCTCGTTAGCGATTGGAGTTAAAGGGGTCCTTTGCCATTACCTGTTAAGGTGAAATAAGGTGACGGGCACAGCACTGCTTAGGCCTGCTCTGTGGGCTGAGCATGGCATGACATTCCTACGATGCTCACCACTCCCTGGTAGGGTTCTAAGATTATGCATGCCCATGTGCTAGAGCGTCCATACATACAGATATCTCAAAGATTCTCATATCAGCTGCGTGCACCTCTGACAGTGATAAACAGGTTGCTGCTTAGAACCATCTTGTTGGTAATAAATCACCTGGGGGTGGGGACAGCTGTGGCACATGACTCAGGGGTGTAATTGTGCATAATCAATGCAAGAGAGAGCTGGGTGGAAGGCTGGAAGGGCCCTTACTCGGAAATGCTCATCTGAAAGCCAGTGCAGTCCCTAATCTGTCAGATAACAGTGTAAAGCATTGCATATGTCATAACGGAGAAAGGAGAAGGGAAAGTGTTTGGCACGCAGTGACAGGGCAGTAAAAATAAAAGAAGAAGAAAAAACAGTATTAGATTAGGATCCCTAAGGATCCTATTGCTATAATTCCATAAAGGTTTTACCTTCTTGCTGGAACAAATGAGTAAACGCATGCACTATTTACAGATATTATGAATTATGTCTTATCCCCGCAGGAGCAAAATAAGATGTTACAGCATAGCCTAGTAATGCAGCATGTTTTATTTGGTATTTTTGTGCTGGTCAGCAATGCAAAACTTACATTAAACTTTAAAGGCTTCATTCTAGAGTGGTTTCTATAGGGAAATGTGTGTGCCTGCCTGCCTGCATATGTTAAGACTAGAGCCAAATATTTTAGGTAAAAAGTTGGGATCCTCTCTCTAGTCTGCCTGTCTTTATTTTATTTTAATTATTTTGCCTCTTATGCCTGTTTACAATAATTGTTCTCCTGAACTATTGCAGGGCTTAAAAAGAAACACCCAGAAACTTTAACAGGGCTTCCTCTTTCTCCTTCATTACATGGTCTCAGGGGTCATAACACAGTAAATGTGAGGACATCATACAGCTATAGAGACAATACAGTTTCACTATGTGAAGACATCGATGAGGACATGTTTGAATCCTGGGAAGATGGCAGATCTGTGAGCGCATGGTTCCTGTGTTCAGATAATTGGCCAGTTGCCAGTTCTGGGGGTGAGGGTTGCACTCCCGCTAAAGGAGCAGGTACATAGCTCGGGATTACTCTTCAAGGAGTACAGAGGGTCAAGAAGTCATGTATGCCAGAGTTCTTCAAACTTGAGTCACCAGATATTGTTGAGCTACAACTCATATCATACCCAGCCAGCTTGGCCAATTATTGGAGATGATAGGAGCCGTAGTTGAACAAGATCTGGTGGCCCAAGTTTGTAGAAGGCTGCAGTATTCCAAGGTAAGGACTAGCATGGACAATCGGTTCTACATCTGTTCCTTTCACTTTTGCATGTGTTTGTCCACAAGTTTATTCCATCCCATTTCTGCATTAATCTAATATTGACTAAGTCCCCAAAAGTTAATGAGCAAAAGCAAAACGCAAAAAATGCATATTAGGTATGTATTTCCAGATAAGTTTTATCTCAAAATAATGCATTGCAATACATTTTTTTAATAGCAAAAAAAGTATTAATAAACAAATTCTTAGCCATGTATGCAATAGTCCAGGAGATGTGGATCAGGCCAGTTCATCTTTGAATTCACAGAGATCAAATTCTTCAGGCATTCCCACTACTTCAATGTGGGATTTTTTTTTTTTAAAAAAAGTTTTGCTGGTACCTCTTTCAGCTTTACTTGGAGCCCTCTGTTGAGTTGTGATTTTTTTCTTCTTTTTTAAGAGTTCTACTTTCCTGTTGTGATGGCTGCTCCATGATCTCCTTGCACTGCCTTGCTGGTCTCAGTCCACTGAACACAGCTCAGATCAGAAAACTGGCACTAATTGGCACCTTTGTTGGCAGGCTCAGCAGAGAGGCTGAAGACCAAATGAGCTTGGAGACGGACTGACCTTCCTGCCCCGAGAAACGATTCCTCTAGCACAGGCAGGTTTCATGCTGGTGGTGTGGGGGAGGGAGATGTGAGCTTTAGCTACATACCTTCATCACATCTGTCTGGTATGTGGAAAATGTAGAGGTGAACCTGAAGTATTGCAGAAGTGCTGGAGATTTTTCAAACTCTGAGCCCTTAAAATGCTAGCAAGCTAAGAGAGGGGGGCTTGGGGCACTAAGTAGGCCTCTTTCCCTGTCTAGATGATCAGCTGAAGTCAGACCACCGACAAAGTATTATCTATCTTACACAAGGAAGCTCTGCAAGGTCCTACAAACATCAGCTTTGCCTGCTAGGGAATGCCCATAGAGCAGGGTTGGCCAAACTTGGGTCTCCAGCTGTTTTGGGACTACAATTCCCATCATCCCTGACCACTGGTCCTGTAAGCTAGAGATGATGGGAGTTGTAGTCCAAAAACAGCTGGAGACCCAAGTTTGTCCAACACTGCCATAGAGTGTCTGTTTTTCATGCAGTTGGTTCCCAGGTTCAATCCTTGGCATTTCCAGGTAAGGCTGGGATACATCCCAGTCTGAACTTCTTGGAGAGCCTCTGCCAGTCAGTGTAGACAACACTGAGCGAAATGGACCAAAGTTCTGACTCAGCATAAGACAGGTCTCTATGGTCCTATGTACCTGCTCTTTGTAACCTGGAGACGAGTGCTGATCAGTGCTAAAGGAATTCAGAACCAACTGAGCTTGGCAGCCTGTACAAATCAATGGTTGGCATTTATTCTGTACCTGAAACACAGTTGTGAGCCTGCTATCCGATTACAGTGAATCTGTTTGTCACTGTGGTTTCACCTTACAGCTATGGCTGGTCCTAAACCTGGAATTTGACAAAAGGAAGTTGATGTCCTTTAATGGGTTAGGATAGCCAGTGAATACCCATTTGGAAATCTACTTGTTTGAAGATGTTTTCTTGATGCAGAGGTGTCTATGGAATGTTGGGAATGGGTAAGTTGTTAGTATTTGGGCAGGTGACACTTCTGCAAACACACACACACACACACACACCTCCTGTCTAATAGAAGAGGGCTGATGTAGTGTGGAGGTTTCATGAAGACATTCTGCCTGGGGTGAGAATTCTGCTTGTTTTTACATTGCCCCTTTTTGTAGGTAGAGCAAACATTACAAAAAAATGCCACAAGACCCATCTTTAAGAAGCCAAAACCCAGCTAGCATTGCCCCCAGAACTGCTTCTACCTACCGAAGCTTGGAGCATGTGATGTTTATATTTGTTTACAGCACATCTTTTCCAGTCCTAACTATTTTGTAATTTGCCGTTTTGCCCACAGAATCTGTACTCATACCTCCACGATGATTCAACCTGCCAAATGTTACAAGTAGGAGAAATGCCATCTTATAAACACCTGTAGAACTATTCAGTTAATCTGGCTTTCATCCATAATACCTCTTTAGATTCTTAGAGGTCTAGTTTATACTTCCTTCTGTCATTATCGCCTTCCAGCTTTTCAACACAATCCCACAGCACCATGGACACTTCCTCGCTTCAACCGCATAACTGCTGCTCCTTGGCTTTTGGCTGCATATTGTCAAATCCTTCCATTGTCTGCATCCAGGGATAGCATAACGATTCTCCATACATTTTATCTTCTTACTTCCTCTGATTTCTCTTCTGTATCTTTTCTTTCTTGAGGCTTTATAGGGGGAAATGAAATATAACCACTGAGTTAAGTCAAATGCTTATAAATATGTATATGAATATTGAACTCTTGCAGTAATATATATACAGCTTCTGTACTTTGGCTTCTGTAATATGATTTGAAAATATAATAAATAATAAGAAATAGGATAAGGTGAGAAAGAAACAGACAATAGCAGCCACAAATAGCAAATGTCTAATTATTTGAAAACCTGGGTGATATAAGCCAAAAATGACGACACAAAGTCGTGGAAAACAGGTCATTTTTTTAATCACCAAGTTGTTATTTATTTATTTTAGGTATTTCTGCTCAATATTTTTTTCCACCTAAAAGATGTCCAAGGCAACTTACAGAAAATATTTAAACAATCAACTAACAAGAAGAGTTAAAAATATATTCAATAGGCATGGTCATAAAAATGGCAAGAAGAAAAAAAAAGATATATAGAATAGCATTTTTTAAAGGTCAGGTATCACCCATGAGCAAAACTCAACCAGGAAAATAAAGCTCACACCTCTGGCAAGTCAAAGATCTGCCAGAATACAAAAGTTGTCAACTTCCGAGGAACTGTCATCAGGTAAGCAACCTTTATTATTATTATTTCACTACCAAACGTATATTGTATATATCTGTGTTGAATAATGCACATATTGTATATTCTTGATTATTTTTTAACCTTTGATAAAGCTACATTTTTTGTGGGAGGGAGGAGAGAAAGTGACTCTTAATCATATTTTTTTTCTGTTTTGCCTCCTCCTTATTTAGACGAGAGATACATGATTAGGTGGATGAAGAATTCCTTTGTCTCCCCGTGATTGACAGTTCTGCCAGATTTCCATGTGTGTAGGTCATTACGGGTGCTCATATTTCATCAGAGGTTTCTGATCTGTCACAGAGTCTTTATACATCACTCTTTCATACTCATTTAATTTTCCTAATGAAGGAAGGAAATGAAAAGCCAAATGCTATGTCTGTAGAGAAATCCCCCTTGTGCCTTCTCCCCACCCTGAATGATAAGGAAAACTTTCCATCACAGAATGTACAGGATGTGGCACTGCCAGATGGGCCAACTGAAGTGAAAGTTGTTCTAGCAAGATAAAGAAAGGGAAAGTATCGGGAAGCTTGACACTGATATATTTAGATGCTATCCGTCAGATTCTCAGAGCTGGGATGTGTCGGCACAATGGCAGAGTCCCTAAATATTTTACTAGAGTTTCCAACTTTGAACCATAGAATAGAGATAGAGAGAGATAGTTTTGCAGAGAAGCCCTGTTTCGTGCATATAGGAAAGGCTTCCTAAGTTTCCGATAACAATACTGCCAGCCAGGTGCTGTGGCCAAGAGGGGCAGTGGCTCTGTAGCAGGGAATATATTGTCCATAAAGAAGGCCACAGCTTTAACCCCTAATATTTCCAGCTGGGATGGGGAAATAATCTGCCTGAATCTTTGGAGGGCTGCTGATTGTCAGTGCAGACTCTGTTGAGCAACATGGACCAATGGTTTGACTAGGCATAAGGCTGCTTCCTGTGTTCCACACCCCAGCCTGTTCCACTCATTCCTTCATCTAAGGAAAAGGGTCCACACATTTCTGTGTGCCTTTGGTGTAAATTTAAGGATGAGAGCTGGAAGTGAAATTGTGCAGAGGTGAGCTGGACACCTGTCTGTCCTGTTGTGACCTATTAGCATTCAATCGTAGGTCTGACCAGTCCTATTCTGGCCATCCTATCCCGTGGAAAGCATTCAATGCAATTTAGTTATTTTGAACTGTTTTTTAATAATGTGCTTCAGTATTGTAACCTGCCCAGGGACCTTAAGGTGAAGAGCTTGTGATGGCATCTGGAGAGACAATGGAGTGTGCCTCTGGAGGTGAACTCTACTCAATCTACCAGAGTCTGTCTTTACATACAGGGGAAGTCCCTAACTCACCAAGGGTTTGAGACCTATCAGCTACCAAATAATAATAGTAATAATAATAATTTTACATATATACTCTACAAGGAGCTCAATGTATCATACGTGGTCCTCCTTTCCATTTTATCCTTTGAACATCACTGTGAGGTGCCTTAGGTTGAGAGACCAATTGGTGTCAAAGAAGGATAGAATTTTCTTTATGTATGCAACAACAGCAGCAAGGATACTCATCGCAAAATATTGGAAGACACAAGATTTACCCACCCGGGAAGAATGGCAGATGAAGTTGATGGACTATATGGAACTGGCGGAAATGACTGGCAGAATCTGAGACCAGGGAGAAGAGTTGGTGGAAGAAGATTGGAAAAAAATTTAAAGATTATTTACAGAAATACTGTAAAATTAATGAATGTTAGAAAAATGTTGGAATGAAGTTACATGGCTTTAGTAGAAATGTTATAAGGAATTAAGTATAAATAGATTAATAGAGTATTAAAGGAAAAAATAAGGCTAGAATGAGTTAAGATAATTATAGGATAGAAAACAGAGGAAGATAGAAAGGAATTGCTGAAATAATTAACAGAAGTGGAATACAAAAAGGGAGGTGTGAGGAGGTCGTGGAAATAAGTAAATGAAAGATGGGATAATGAAATTGTTTGATTTATTTTATTGTTTTTGTTTTGTTTTGTTAGTTTAATGTATTGCATTGCATTGTTTTTTTAGTGTTTAAATTTTTGGAAAAGTAATAAATATTATTTTTTAAAAAAATAGGTTGAGAGGCTGTGGCTCACTCATCATCACTCAATGAGCTTCATGCCTGTGGGAGTGGGATTTGGTCTCTCAGGTCCTAGACCAACACTCAGACCGCTCTAACTTACTGGCTCTCAGTCGCACCCATTTTGCACATATCCTGTGTGCAGTTTTGTTGCACACATTTTGCATGCATATTTTATGCAAAAGACATACTTTGTGTGGACATCTTTCATATGGAAAATGTATCGCAAAAGATGGAGATGTCCACAAATGCACTGGAAGTGGTGTCCCAAACTACAAACAATTTGAGGAGTGTTGGATTTTGTTGACCTACTGTAGAAAATGGATCAAACATATGCTTTTCCCCATCCCTAATTTTTTGTGGAGTCGAAGTGTTGTCTGAGCTCCCTCAGTGTGCGTCTCCCTAGGGATTTGATAGTTTCCTATAGGTACTTTTTAAACAGGTGCCATGTTCAAGTTTAAAAATAAATAAATAGAGGAAATGTTATTGTTGCTCGCCTGCCGTCTGTGTTCTGCATCTGAATTTTTTTTACAGCAAGCCATTTTGCACAGAGAAGAGAACACAGTGTATCAATTACTAAATAAAGAAATCTCTCTCTCAAGTGTCCCTGATTGTCAGGAACATTCCTAATTGGAGCCTAAGTTGTCTCTCATTATCTGTGCGGTGCCTGCGATTCTGACCATATGTTTCCCTTCGTTCAGATTTACCTGCAATCATTCCTAATGGCTGCGAGACGCCATTGTGGTACCTGCCAAATTAGTGGAGGAAAAACTTTGGAGACATTTCCTCCTCCTTTCCTGCAATTTCCAAGCAGAGCGTCATTTAGGGATGTCACAAGAATTCAAACAAAGGGTGACTGCCTATTCAAGCACCCCTGCTTGACTTCTTGTGAGAAAATTTGAAGCAGGCTCAGAAATATGGCAGGTGGGGAGGTGGAGTCATAGTCTTCACCCTACTGTTGGGATGTTAGGATTATAGATGGCAGGCTGCAGTCAAAGCTAGAAGACATGGTTTTACATGCTGCCCAGAATGCAGCAGCACTGTTTCCATTCTGCTGCAGTTTGTCTTCTGCCTCAAACTACATTATTTGTCTCACTGTCCATGCCTGATTAATTATGTATGTTTCATAAATTACATTGTCATTACAACATTCCACCCCATTCATTGCAATGCAAAGAGGGAGGGTTACAAATGCAACAATGATAATATTTGCTGGTTTGATGTTTGATTCAGACATGGGATGGATAAGCGATCATTTCCACTCCCGTTTCCATTGTCATAGGAATTTTATGACACCCTGGGACAAGTTATTTATTCAGATAAGTGTGCATGCACACGAAAGCTTATACCCAGAACAAACTTAGTTGGTCTCTAAGGTGCTACTGGACAATTTTTTTATTTTTATTTTTATTTATTTTGACTGCGTCAGACCAACAAGGCTACCTACCTGAAGTTATTTGTTGTTTACTGTTGTAACAATTGTTTTCTCAACATTTATCTTCTGTACCATGAAAATAAATAAAAGCAGGAAAGAAAGAAAGAAAGAAAGGAAGGAAGGAAGGAAGGAAGGAAGGAAGGAAGGAAGGAAGGAAGGAAGGAAGGAAGGAAGGAAACAGGCTCAGGTATTCAGCTGGAATACTCAAGAACCCTCAAGGTGAACAGATAGGAAGCCACACACCCTTATTGTTGTCAACTGCACCCCACATCACACCAGCTCTGCTGGGACTGCTGAACAAGGGCAAGCCTCAGGCAAGCCGCTGTTTGTTCTCCAAGTCACACTAGACAATGGGGCAACTCTGGGTTTCAGCAGCCATTTGAGTCTCAAAGTTAAGGAGGAGGAAGAAGAAGAAGAAGAAGAAGAAGAAGAAGAAGAAGAAGAAGAAGAAGAAGAAGCAGCAAAAGCCATGTTATGATGCTAGATCTCAGTGAGGAAACAGGCCAGCAGAAGTAGAAACAGTGTCCAGGAGTGTAGAAGGAGCATCACACTGCTGCAAACAGGGATGAGTTCGCTAATGAAACCTCACAAGGTGCTGACGTCCCTCAAGAACAGTCTTGGGGGACCTTTTACATCCTGAGAGCTACCTTCTCTTTTGGACAGCCGTCTGAGGGTAGCATTCCAGTAGTGGGCAAGAGCAGAGGCAAAAGTGAGAGGAGCAACGGATGTAAAATTTACCATTGCACAGTAGGCTAGTTTGCACACACCCCTCTTTGTCCACCACCCAGCTAACTGTTACCTATGTAAACTGTTACCTGCAGTTAAGTGGTTTACCACATGGGGCAGCCACACACAGCTCCTGAGGCAACGGCTGCTGTTGGAGAGTTAGGGCTTCACATTCGGTACGTTTCCAGTCCCAATTCAAGGTGTTTACATTAGTGTTTAAAGCCCAAATGAACCAGTACCCAAATACCTGGAGAACCACCTCCTTCCCTACAGACTCAGGTGCTAAGATCAGCAGAGGCAGCTTGGAGGTCCCTCTACCCTCAGAGGCTTGGCATGGTTGTGGCCCGGGAGAAGGCATTCTGTGTGCTGGCTCCTAGTCTGTGGAACTCCCTACCCACAGAGGTGAGTCTGGCACCTTCATCATACAATTTCCAGCAAACAGGGCCAGCCCACCCATGAGGCAAGGTGAGGTGGCCGCCTCAGGAAGCAGGATCCACTGGAGCAGTGTATGCTCCTTGGAGGTCAAATCTCCCGCCTCCTCAGCAGACCCCACAATCCCACCTCTGCAGTGGCCTCTTGAAGAATAGGAGGCACTGCTGGTCTATTCCCACCTTTGTTCATAAAGGTAAAGGGACCCCTGACTGTTAGGTCCAGTCGTGACCACTCTGGGGTTGCGGCGCTCATCTCACTTTACTGGCTGAGGGAGCCAGTGTTTGTCCGCAGATAGCTTCCGGGTCATGTGGCCAGCATGACTAAGCCGCTTCTGGAGAAACCAGAGCAGTGCACGGAAATGCCGTTTACATTACTGTTGGAGTGGTACCTATTTTTCTGCTTGCACTGGTATGCTTTCAAACTGCTAGGTTGGCAGGAGCAGGGACCGAGCAACGGGAGCTCACCCATCGTGGGGATTCGAACCACTGACCTTCTGATCGGCAAGCCCAAGAGGCTCAGTGGTTTAGACCACGGTGCCACCCGTGTCCACCTTTGTTCATAGAGGCATAGAATTGTAGATTCTTCGGGCCTTCTCTGGAGTGGTTCCCCATATGTGGAACGCTCTCCCCAGGGAAGTTCACCTGGCACCTTCATTATACACCTTTAGGCACCAGGCAAAAATGTTCCTTTTTAACCAGGCCATTGGTTAACCTGATTGACATCCTATACCCTTTTGAAATGTGGCTCTTTGGTGTGTGTGTGTTGGGTTATTGTTCTTATTTTGATTTTAAATATTGTGATCTTTTCTGTGATCCACCCTGAGACCAGTATAGGGCGGTACAGTGGTACTTAATGTCAAACTTAATCCATTCCAGGGGTCCGTTTGACTCCCGAAACTGTTCAAAATCCAAGCTGCGGCTTCCGATTGGCTACAGGAGCTTCCTGCACTCAATTGGAAGTCGTGGAAGCCATGCCAGACGTCTGGCTTCCCAAAAACGTTCAGAAACCGGAACACTTACTTCCGGATTAGCGGCATTCAGGAGTTAATTTCTTCAGGAGCCAAGCTGTTCGACAACCAAGGTATATAAATTCAATAAATAAAAAAATAAAATAAATAAAATAGTGTTGGAAGGAAGCCCTAGGGTCACCTTGTCCAACTCTTTGACTACAACAGTGGTACCTCTGGTTACAGGCGCTTCAGGTTACAGACTCTGCTAACCCAGAAATAGCACCTCGGGTTAAGAACTTTGCTTCAGGATGAGAACAGAAATCATGCTCCGGCGGCGCGGCAGCAGTAGCAGGCCCCATTATCTCAAGTGGTGCTTCAGGTTAAGAACAGTTTCAGGTTAAGAATGGACCTCCAGAACGAATTAAGTTCTTAACCCAAGGTACCACTATATATCTTTGACTAAGAAGGCATCATCCAAGCCTTCATTCTGGCTTGGCAGTCTATAACAGACTGTCTATAACAGTCTATAAGGTTACTCTTGTTTCCCTCTTCTACAATTTTCACCCATATTCCCTCGTTGTTCCTTATGAAGATCTTCACTCACCCCTTCTTCCCTGATAGGGAGGTGGGGTGCCATTTTGTGGTTCACCTCTGGTGCCAAAATGAAGACTCACCTCTTTACCTTTTGGCCACTGAAGTGTATCTTTGTAGGACCCCTGTTATTTCTGTGATGGTAAGTTGTTTTGTTTTTAATCCTCTGTTTTCATGCTGTAATCCACCTTGGGAGTGTAAGGTGGCTGGTGAGTAAATAACAATTAAAAAAAATAGAGCACACATATCTGAATACATTTCTGAAAAGGGCCAGAGTAGTTGTCATTTTGGAAGGAGGTTTCTTTTAATCATCCAAGCAGCTGCTTTCACCCCTTTTGGTAAGCTTGTTGTTGTTGTTTAGTCATTTAGTCATGTCCGACTCTTCATGACCCCATGGACCAGAGCATGCCAGGCACTCCTGTCCTCTTTGGTAAGCTTAGGGGCTGATAAAGATTTCCTTTTGCTGAAATAGCTCCTAAGATTTTGGAAAGGGAATCAGGTTTTCTTTCAACTTCTTGCAATGTAATTCAGGACATTTTAGCAGCCTGTTGTGAACGTGTCTTATTCTATTCACTTTCTTTTTGTCTCCTGGTTTTAAAGCTAAGTTATAAATGTGAACTCACTCCTAAATCAGAAGGCTGACAGTTGGTCAGCTGTGTAAGGGCTTCACAAGTTAACTGATTAAATTAGAGTTCTCCAATTTAAAATGTTATTATCTGGGCCCAGCACCCAGAGTGAATAAAGCATTGTTGGTACAATGTAGATGTGGATTTTTATAGCATTGGGGAACATACAGGAGGAGTGATATAAGGTGCCCATTACTTACTCTGGGAAGGACAATCTATTGCCAATAATAGCTGTAACTCAGGAAACCAATATTACTTGCTTCATATCCCTGGGACAGAATCCACGGGATTCCAGAGCACAGAGACAAAAGAGGGAATGTGAGATTAAATACGGGGGACTTTTTATTACCACTACCATGGGTTTAACAACTATTTGGTAAAGAGTTAAAAGTCATGTTGGCATAATTCCAGTCTCTGCAGTTTAAATTAAAGAGAAACTCTATAGTGGATAATGTGACCATTTTTGAAGCATAGAGGTTCCCTATAGATTAAAGTTGCACTGAAAGTATACTACTGACTCTTTTGCAGGGGCAGACAGTAGCAATTTTAGTAGGGCATTCTTTTTCTCCTTAAACAAACTTTAGGTGATGGGAATTCTGGCCTTTTAAGTTTTGTTCAGCACCATTTCCTTATGGGTTTTGCTTCATCCTGTTGCACCATGTCATCCCATCAAGAATCACTTATAAAAAATAAATAAATGAAAATTTGATTTTATATATATATATATATATATTTTGCAAGGAGTACCCCAAAATCTGTGAAAATAGTAGGCTTTCTTTTTGCATCGCTGAAAACATTTTCACGAAAGGAGAGAATCTGGAACCTGGCTCAGTAAGAGATGAACAGGTGGAAAGAATGGTTTTTAATTGTCAGAATATTTCGAAATAAATCACAAACATATATTTTGGCATCATGTCCAAAGAATATGGAGCCATGGACTTAATGTAACATAAAACAAAACATAATAAGCAAAATATTAAAATAGTTATTTTTGTTGTTGTTGTTTAGTCATTTAGTCGTATCTGACTCTTCATGACCCCATGGATCAGAGCACGCCAGGCACTTCTGTCTTCCACTGCCTGCCGCAGTTTGGTCAAATTCATGTTGGCCACTTCGAAAACACTGCTCATCCATTTCATCCTCTGTCGTCCCCTTCTCCTTGTGCCCTCCATCTTTCCCAACATCAGGGTCTTTTCCAAGGAATCTTCTCTTCTCATGAGGTGGCCAAAGTCTTGGAGCCTTAGCTTCAGGATTTGTCCTTCCAGTGAGCACTCAGGGCTGATTTCCTTCAGAATGGATAGATTTGATCTTCTTGCAGTCCATGGGGACTCTCAAGAGTCTCCTCCAGCACCATAATCCAAAAGTATCAATTCTTTCGGCGATCAGCCACCTTTATGGTAATTATAAACTGAGGCTCCAATACTTTGGCCACATCACGAGAAGAGAAGACATTTCTCCAACGAAAATAGGGACATCCTAAGGTAGAGTGGGATCAAATCAGAAACCAGGATGGCTTCTCTAAATCAGGGATGTCCTTGGAAAATAGGGACTGATGGAGCATCTGATCTGAGAGTGAAAAAACCACTCCAGATAAGATGCAAGCAGGGAGTCTGCATGTAAAGAGGGGGTTATGGGTTGAGTAAGTGTTTGTAAGGATGGCTGTTGGATATGTGATGGTAAAGTGATGGGGTGACAGAAGGTGGTTGGTAACAGAAGGAAGATGCTCAAAAGCTCTCTGGACTCTGTCCTGCAAGGATTGCTGAAAGATGTCTGACCAGTTACCAATTTGTGAGGCTCCATGTTGAACCCCCAAAGAGAATTTCCCCATTGATTCTCGGCCTTTGGGCTCAGATCCCATGTGTGAGAGAATTTCTCCAAACACGTTGTGTTGGTTTCGAACTTGGAACGCCTTGTTCCGTGTGTCCACTCCCAGTTCATAGCATTATGTTTGGGCTATCACTTTGCAAAATGTGCCCATTAGACAAAACTGCAAAGAAAAATGTTCATACTGGGAGAAAACTGATGATGAGTTTTAATGATGTGGCAATGTGGAGAGCCAAACTCAAGGTTTAAAAATGAGAAACTGAAACTGACAGATTCTTCCCTCTCTAACTGTAATGGAACCTGGTGGACGTTCAAAGAGTTTGATGCCCCTTTGCCACCTGTAAGTACTTTAATATTCCTCCTTTTGTCCCTACCCTATTGTCCTTTGTTTGCTTAAGAGAGTGTGTTTTTCTCCAATGGATTTCTTGCATTTTGTGTCACTTGGGTGTACAGAATATTGGCAACACTTTATAATAAGTAGCAAATCATTATTACGTGCTTCGGTGTTCATCGTAATACCATTAATCATCATAAATTCACCGTGGTATATTCACGCGGATGTAATAGCTAATTCCAGAGACAGTTTTATTCACAAACCCATTCCATTTATTATTGTACTCTCACCTTTAAGGTCACGGGAAAATATATTGTGCAAGAATGATTACTGAGTCAGCATTACCGGCTATACAGACCAAGGGGGAAGAAAGCTCACATCAGCTTAAAGAGTTGCACTTTAATTCTGGAGAGGTAGGCTGGCTTGAGAGAAGAGTTAAAACACTTACAACATCCCGATACTGCTGTTGGAGAAGTTACTGGTATAATTGGGTTTGTGGTATATTGTCATTACACCTTAACTCAGAAATGAGCAAAAGGAGGTCCCTATGTTGCGCTGCCAAATAGATACCCCCAACCTTGCCATGCTGCTGATTGGTTGGCATAACTGTGGCACCACTGGCTTGGAGCAGGGCAAGCTCCTCCCACAAGCCGGTTAGGGAAGAGTTTCAGGGCCAAGCATAACATGGACCCTCTGTTAGGAGGATCCAAATTGTTGTTCTCTCTGACTTCTGATGGGAGGGAGTTCCACAGGGCGGGTGCCACCACTAAGAAGGCCCTTTGCCTGGTTCTCTGTAACTTGGTTTCTCACAGTGAGGAAACCACCTGAAGGCCCCCGGCACTGGACCTCAGTGTCCGGGCAGAACGATGGGGGTGGAGATGCTCCTTCATAATACAATAAAATAGTGGCTACCAAAAATACAAATAAAATAAGTAGAATACAGAATCCCCTCTTAAAAGTAATTGTTAGCCCTAACCACCCACAGAAGATAATAGCCTCTCACCCTGACAGACTGACATTTCCCTGTCTCTTACTTACGGTCCTCCATCAAACATCCCCATGAGTATGCAATCTCTGGACCTTAATAAAGGCCCAAGACATAAGACTCTGAAGAAGGCAGAAAAAAGAACAAGAAGATAGAGGAAGGAAGGAAGGAAGGAAGGAAGGAAGGAAGGAAGGAAGGAAGGAAGGAAGGAAGGAAGGAAGGATAAGAAGTGAGAAAAGCGAAAGCGAAAGACAAGTCACCAATTGCCATTGATTCCTATGGGAAATGTTATTATGTTTCCCAGGCCATAGAATTTTGACACACACAAACCAAAAAGAAAAAAATAGAGGGGAAACCCTCTGAAACCTTACTAAAGATTATGACAGTTCCCCAGCCAACCAGCCAAAGGCAAACAAGAAAGTAAAAAATGTTAATTGCTCAGATATATGAATCTGTGGCTTGAATAGTGAGGTTTGGGTACTAATTCAGTGTGTTCGGGTAAGCAAATTTTCACATAGTGAGTATTTGCAAAGTGGGACCTGTATGTATAAGGATTGGCGAACAGCAGCTGATAAGATAATCAAGTATTGGGCCCCACTCCCTTAGGGAATGTTTACTAGTCTTTTTTATTTACAGTGGTACCTCGGGTTACATACGCTTCAGGTTGCATACGCTTCAGGTTACATACGCTTCAGGTTACAGACTCCGCTAACCCAGAAATAGTGCTTCAGGATAAGAACAGAAATCGGGCTGCGGCGGCCTGGCAGCAGCAGGAGGCCCCATTAGCTAAAGTGGTGCTTCAGGTTAAGAACAGTTTCAGGTTAAGAACAGACCTCCGGAACGAATTAAGTACTTAACCCGAGGTACCACTATATTTTACTCCTTCTTTCCTACTGAAAAACCTTTGCTTTCTGGAAGAAATGTCCATTGGTATATGGAGACTCATTGTGTCTCTTAGAAGCTCGCCTGAGCTTCACTCACGTTATTACTACTCATGTGTAGAGCATTCAGGTTTAAGCCACAGGGCAGTGCACCTCTCACCACACCCACAACACCACCTTGCCATGCTTGCTCTTGAAGCTGTCTGCAAGAAATTCCCTGCACTTGAGCAGTTGCTTGCTCTTGAGATCAAGATGCCCAGCTGTGTGAGATTCTCCATTGTGTGCTCCCGCTGTGTGCACCACTTCTTCACAGGTAGGGCTTCCCCTACAGGCAACAGTGCTCAATGTATGAGAAGGCAGAGTTGGTGCTGCAATGTGGTGTCACAGGCAGGATGAGAAGTGTGGTCCCAATCCAATTTCAAATTGTGAGTTGCCCTGACATGTGAATAACAACATACAAACTGGGCTCCAGCTGAACCTACTTCTGACTTCTAATGATATAGAAACGTAAATCTTCCATCCCACCAGAACATATATATAGTTAAAATTTTGTGATTCTTCAATTAAAAGCATTTCAGAATCAGGAAGCTTGGGCAAAACAATTTCATGAATATGCTGATGTGTTCATGTTAACCTTAACATACAGTGGTACCTCAGGTTACATACACTGCAGGTTACAGACTCCGCTAACCCAGAAATAGTGCTTCAGGTTAAGAACTTTGCTTCAGGATGAGAACAGAAATCGTGCTCCAGCAGTGCGGCGGCAGCAGGAGGCCCCGTTAGCTAAAGTGGTGCTTCAGGTTAAGAACAGTTTCAGGTTAAGAACGGACCTCCAGAACGGATTAAGTACTTAACCTGAGGTACCACTGTATTGCTGTTACACTATGACTGAGAAAGATTCACTATATGAATGGAACTGATCGCTGGGTGACTTGGAATGTGAATTCTGCAAGGTTGCCAGAAAGGGAAACAAACAAACAGGTTGCTAATGGCTATGAACTGGATTTCGCTTATTAACCACATCCCAGCTGTGCATCGTTTGTCTAGCGGCAGCCTGACAAGGCCAGAGATCATGGTGTTTGGTCACATATTGAGACAAGTCCTTGCAATTCAAAGAATGCCTGCAACCCACACACCAGTCTGATTGTCATGTAGCAAGAGACAGGAGGAACACGATGCAGGGCAAGTTGAGAGAGATGCATGCTGAACAAAGGATGACTCCAGCTCCATAATGTAGGAAGCACAATATTAATTGAGTGAGGGATATATCCTCATGGCAGTCCATCAAGAGTTCAACAGAACACTTCTTTTGCTGCATGCCTGGGCCTGCAGAAATAGTCGGGCTACAATACATGACATGCATACCATGTTCTCCTTGTGGGAGACCGCTGAAAAGCTGAAGTCATCATTTTTCATGGTAGAGGGGATGACAGTCCTTTGAAGTTGCTGGAAAAGTTATTGAATTGCCAGCCATTTTAATAATAGTTCTGTGCTGTTTTTACACACTGCCCTGATATTTTATGAGATAGCGGTAGGAAAAATGCTTTTATAAACAGCAAATAAATGAAAATAAAATAAAAGTGACCCTAGCTTGCCATTGAGGGACGCGGGTGGCGCTGTGGGCTAAAGCCTCAGCGCCTAGGGCTTGCCGATCGAAAGGTCGGCAGTTCGAATCCCTGCGGCGGGGTGCGCTCCCGCTGCTCGGTCCCAGCGCCTGCCAACCTAGCAGTTCGAAAGCACCCCCGGGGGCAAGTAGATAAATAGGTACCGCTTACCAGCGGGAAGGTAAACGGCGTTCCGTGTGCGGCTCTGGCTCGCCAGAGCAGCGTTGTCACGCTGGCCACGTGACCCGGAAGTGTCTTCGGACAGCGCTGGCCCCCGGCCAATAAATGTGAGATGGGCGCACAAACCCCAGAGTCTGTCAAGACTGGCCCGTTCGGGCAGGGGTACCTTTACCTTTACCTTTACCTTAGCTTGCCATTAGAGATGGGGAAGAAAGTTGCTCCTATTTGAACTGCTAACAAAGGCCACTTTGTTAGGTGACCTTTATTTCTCAGATAGTACAGAAAATGCAAAATCTGCCCCCAAACTCACCCCAGTGTTCTGTTGCTGTAGTATACAGGGTTGCCATACATCTGGAATTTCCCAGAAATAGCTGAAATTCGGCCATCGGAAACAGCATCCAGGCAGAAATCACTGCAATGTTCAGTAAAAGCTCAAGAACTTCATTTTTTGTGTGGAGATTTTGCAAAGAAAGAAAAAGAAAAAAAGTCACCATATTTGGGCAAAAGTAAAAATTTTCAAACCCCCCCCCCAGAAGCTCAGTAACATTAGCTAAAAGAATGCTCAACAACTTATGAGACTGGATTTTAACTTTTTGAAATATGGTGACGCTATTAAACATACCATATTGCCAAAAAAGTGTTAATAATAATAATAATAATAATAATAATAATAATAATAATAATAATAATAATAATTTATTGTTTATACCCCGCCCATCTGGCTGAGTTTCCCCAGCCACTCTGGGCGGCTTCCAATCGAGTGTTAAAAACAATACAGCATTAGATATTAAAAACTTCTGCCTTCAGATGTCTTTTAAAGATACGATAGCTGCTTATTTCCTTCACATCTGAAGGGAGGGCGTTCCACAGGGCGGTGCCACTACTGAGAAGGCCCTCTGTCTAGTTCCCTGTAACCTCACTTCTCGCAATGAGGGAACCGCCAGAAGGCCCTCGGCACTGGATCTCAGTGTCCGGGCTGAATGATGGGGGTGGAGACGTTCCTATAATTGGACATAACCATGTGTGTATTTGTGAAAATAGCATACAGAAATGCATAGATCAGATCAGAAGAATCTTTATTTGCATCAGCCGCTAGCCATAGCAATAAAATAAAATACTACGTACTGAAGACAGAGGTAAAGGCTTAGCTATACAAAATACATTCCAGAGGTTTGCATCAATAATCAAATAATAGATCTTATTCTAATTGCTCCTGCTAAAAAAATAAATGCAGTTTTTAGATAGCCAGTCGTCTGGTTATCTTGATAGACAGGAATGTATAATTTCAGAGCAAATTGCTTGCAGGAATATGCGTATTAGGCAAAAGTGTATAATGATGTAAAAGAAAATCACAAACAAACGCAGCAAACTGATTTTAAGATTAAAAAAAAAACGAGAAAGGAGAAGAAACAAGAATGGACAGATCTGACCATCTCTAGCCACAAGACATGGTGGAGTTCAGGCCATATTTTGTCATAGATGGGGGGGGGGTTTGCATGAAAGTGTCCCTAGATTGCAATCTGGGGAGATTTTGCTTCTCAAAGTTGGGTTCAGCCTCATGAATTACAGGTGTGAAGCCATCACACACACAAACATACGCCCTGGTGGTTGTCAATCTTTACCTCTTTTTTGCTTCACTGGACTTAGTACGTGCCTCCCATCGATGTTTATTTTGTTAAACATAAGAGGGTGGCAGCAAAGGGAATATGTTAAGATTCAAGCAGCTTCCAGTGTGTTATTGATTATCATAAGAAAAGTCATTAGCATTA
The DNA here is from genome assembly GCF_965113315.1 of Podarcis vaucheri. Taxonomy (NCBI): domain Eukaryota; kingdom Metazoa; phylum Chordata; class Lepidosauria; order Squamata; family Lacertidae; genus Podarcis; species Podarcis vaucheri. The sequence continues at coordinate 5,755,096 of NC_138749.1, forward strand.
TCGAATCTCCTTTGTTATGACAGTAATCAGTAGCTCCTTCCTGGATTACTCGGAGCGTTTCTGAAAGGTTTATGGCTTATTCCTGATGTAGATAAATGTTTTCAGAATCTGTGCCTTTGCCTTTCATGAATAAAAAGGTGATTGAACAAAGACTGCATTCATCATTCTGTTTATCGCCCCGAAACAACAAGTGTAATTTATAAACCAATAATACATTTTTTTGCAGCGTGGTACATATGTTCTAAAAGAATGGATCAAATTAATGTAAGGATGAAAACAACAACACACTAATACAACCAACCCCCTAAGGAAGTGCAAAGGAGTCCTACCGACATGGAGACTTTGATACTTTTTTCACACACACACACACCCTCAATCAAATAAACAATCTATTTACTATTGCAATAATGTAGAAACACCTTTAATGTTAGCCAAGAGGAAGCAAACGAGACTGTTCCATAATGTTATTTAAAAGCACCATTTTGAGACACCATGCATTATAAACCCATCATCAGATTTCAACTGATCGTCTTCTCTGGTGACATGAAAGAGAGATTCACCGGCAGAGGGGATGTGCTAAGTATCTGTTGCTAGGAATCAATGGCCAATAAGGGCAGGTGACTTCAAGGCCTGTGTGCGTCCCAGAAACACCCGATGGGCCACTGTAGGGAAGAGGATACTGAACCATATAGACCTTTGGGTTGATTCAGCTTAGTCCCACGCTAACTTGAAGACCGTATTCTCTCATACAAGCATGCTCAGGCAATGAGATCTTTAGGGAAGACCCTTCTTTCAGTCCTGCCACCCTCCCAGACCCACTTGCTGGGAATGCAGAAGAGGGTTTTCTGGGTGGCTGCTCTCACACTTTGGAGCTGCCTTCCTAGATAAACTAAACTGGCTCCTTCCTTGTTGTCCATCTGCCAGCAGTGAAGACCATTTTATTCTTTTCATTTTTTTAAAAAATATATTTTATCCCCAGTTTCCACATAACCATTTATCAATCCTCTTAATCAATTACATTATTTTTTCCCCCTCAACTTTCCCTCTCCCCCCCCCACCAAGGACTTCCCTCAGCTCCCCTCCCTGATTTCTTTACATATATTGTTGTAGCCTTATTGGAGTTCACCAATTGGGTCTGCGTTGCTCCGGGACAGGAGGAAGGAAGTCAAAATGACACCGAGGTTGGTTCAAAGAAAGAGTTTATTCTGCTCTCCGGATAGCAGAAGGCACTTGGGTGATTAGTCCCCAGCAAGTTCAAAGAAATGACAGGTTTCATTTAGTTTATATATCCTCCAGGCACCCTCTCACTCCTCCCCTAGGAGCCCAACCACGTCGGCGTACGTACACAGGTTGATATCACATATGTTCCTGCTCTGGTACTCTCAACCATAAAAGGATCTTCCTTCCTGTACTTCTGACCATAAAAGGATATTCCTGTTCCTACTCCTATCTTGGAGCAAGAGGTCACTACTTCCGAGAACATGCTCTGGCGTTAGTCCCAGACTTGGGTCTCTGCGTCATTTGTGGCCAGGACATAAGATATGTCTGTGTCTGTTCTACTGGTAAAGTCAAGGCCAGTCTTGCCGTCAAACTGATAAGGGAGAGAGCTGTGTTCTTGTTTTGCATTTGCTCAACGGCTAAAGTTTATGCACTTTAGCTAAGGAGAAATGGGGATTTTGGTGCAGTTTAAAAACTGCCTGCACAGTCAGTTTTGGGGTTTGGGAAACCCATTCCTTCATTGTTTTCTGTATGTTATAAAATTGTACATATCCTTACTTTATCTATCATGTGTTCAGCTAATAAATTTATGAATGTTTATTCAAAACTTCTTTTTTTATGCAGAAAGTCCCAGCTTCATCCCTGGGATCTCCAGTTAAAGAACAACAACAGCCAGGGTCAAACTCAAAAACATCTGAGGTCCAAGAGCTTGAGAAGAAGCTCCTCCCTCTACCCAGGGGTTTGACTGTTCTGTAGTTCAGCATTCCTTGCAACTCTCCTGTGGATAAAATTGTGGCCCACATTTAATCCATTGACCTGTGTCCTGCCTGCGTGAGTGTAAGGGCAAAGGTGTCACGTCACATTCCACCTAACTTGACGTCAATTCCCATGTGCTGATTTTCGCTCGTTTCGCTGCATTCATCTATCCTGCTTCACCTGTAATCGGTCGTGTCACTGACTTTGCCGGACCTTGTTAAAGCCCCCCCTCCCCCCACTTTTACCACTTCAAACAATTCCACCTCTTGCTGCCCATTTGAATTTCAAATCCTTTGGGAAGGTTATCTCTCTCTCTCTTTTAAAATCATTTCAATTACAAAATTGCAAAGAAATGACATTTTTCAACAGGGTTGCCACCACACATGACGTGTACAGATGCCTGAACCAACTATGTGTTTCTTGGTCTGATCAAACAGATACTTTTTTTAAAAAAAAATGGTCCTATTCTTTTGATCTCGGTTGAACTATTCCATCTCTGTTAAATAAATTACTCTTAAGGGTCTGAGCCTTGAATTATTTTTGCTGTTCTTGCTCTGAAAATACTATGTGGCTCAGAGAATACAAAGTCAGAGATTAATTAATTGTGACTATGGACCAGGGCCACAGTAGGCGTGTGTAAAACATTTGATTGAATTCCAAGTCGAGCACCCAAAGAGGAGCTCTTTGGATGGATTTTGGGCTCCTTTGACCTGAAGACCTTTGAGGCACTTCAGAAATTTGGATATTAAAAAGTTTCACTTCTATTTGCATCTGCCCCTCTCCAAAATTACTCAGAGGAAGCCTTCCTGAGTGGGGTTGGGGGGACATGGGAGCATGGATTTTGCCATTTGGTTGCCCAATGGGAGAGGGTGGTCATTCCCTTTAAAAAAAGTGTCATTACCTTCTCTGACCCCCATCTTAGCCTCAAAAGCAACCCACCCACCCTGCCTTCACCACTCACTCCCTTCTTCAGAGTCCTGCCAGTCCCTGTCATTATCTGACCCCCTTAAGAAATCCAGTAAGCTTTCGGGAGGGAGTACTTTTTGGAAATTCAGGTGGCTTCACAATGCATGAGGTCTCCAAGAGACTTTCTATGGAGTCCTTTAATCAAATAATTCATTTGGCATCTGCCTAACCATCAACTTATTCAAGACAGGGAATGCTACAGTACCCATGCATTTTATTTCAGTTGAGGAATACTGGGAAAGCACACTTTTAGGGAACATGTGAGCACATCATAGGAAGGAACATAGGAAGTTGCCCTATACTGAATCAGACCACTGGTCCATCTAGCTCAGCATTGTCTACAATGATTGGCAGAAGTCTTACCCATCCCTACCTGGAGATGCCGGGGATTAAACCTAGGACATTCTGCTTGTAAGGCAGACACTGTATGTCATGAGCCAGCAGCAAATCACACACTTCAAAGTTGGAATTAACTCTTCATTAGCAAAGAAGGCTGATTGCTGAAGCATTGATGCTTTTGAATTATGGTGTTGGAGGAGACTCTTGAGAGTACAAAGGACTGCAAGAAGATAAAACCTCTCCATTCTTAAGGAAATCAGCCCTGAGTGCTCACTGGAAGGACAGATCATGAAGCTGAGGCTCCAATACTTAGGCCGCCTCATGAGAAGAGAAGACTCTCTGGAAAAGACCCTGATGTTGGGAAAGATGGAGGGCACAAGGAGAAGGGGACAACAGAGGATGAGATGGTTGGACAGTGTTCTCGAAGCTACCAGCATGAGTTTGACCAAGCTGCGGGAGGCAGTGGAAGACAGGAGTGCCTGGCGTGCTCTGGTCCATGGGGTCACGAAGAGCCGGACATGGCTAAACAACAACAAGCAAAGACCTTCACAGACTTGGCTGAGTGTCAAGCCTAATGAGCACAGCAGCTCATCCCTGGCAGGTCTTACTGCATGAATCAGTTGCTGAGACTGAAACTCTCTCCCTCCCCACAGCCAACTAAATCCCTTCCTCCCCAGGGCTTTTCCCAAGCAATCAGAGACTGTAGCTTCATGCAGTCTGCCACTGCTCTGCTTGTTTCAGCCCTCTTTTGATTCTGGGCAGCACAGAAGGAAGGGAACTTTTCACAGCAGGAGACCCCCATAACTCTGCACCATCCTGGCTCATCTCTGTCTATTGGCCTCCCTGCTCCAACTGGCCTGCTTCAGCTTCTGCCTCTGATTCCGAACTTCTCTCCGCCACAGACCCTCCCAGCTCATTAAGCCCTGTTAACCTCTTCAGCTCCTCTTCCCAGTCTTCTCCCTCTTCTCTCTCTTGACTACTCATTGTTGTCCCACCGCCACTCCCTGGGCTCTGAGCCTTCTTACCTTGGTGGTTACCCAGCTGGTTCCCCCCACAGTTTCTCCACATTCAACCAGTCCATGACGCTGTACCACTGAGCTATGTCCCTTCCCCAACTCTACCTGGAAGTGCCAGGGGTGTACTTGGGGTGTTCTGCATGCTGAGTTGCAGCCCCTCCCTGCATAGGTGCCATCTAGATCATAGAATCATAGAATCATAGAATCATAGAGTTGGAAGAGACCACAAGGGCCATCGAGTCCAACCCCCTGCCAAGCAGGAAACACCATCAGAGCACTCCTGGCATATGGTTGTCAAGCCTCTGCTTAAAGACCTCCAAAGTAGGAGACTCCACCACACTCCTTGGCAGCAAATTCCACTGTCGAACAGCTCTTACTGTCAGGAAGTTCTTCCTAATGTTTAGGTGGAATCTTCTTTCTTGTATTTTGGATCCATTGCTCCGTGTCCGCTTCTCTGGAGCAGCAGAAAACAACCTTTCTCCCTCCTCTATGTGACATCCTTTTATATATTTGAACATGGCTATCATATCACCCCTTAACCTCCTCTTCTCCAGGCTAAACATGCCCAGCTCCCTTAGCCGTTCCTCATAAGGCATCGTTTCCAGGCCTTTGACCATTTTGGTTGCCCTCCTCTGGACACGCTCCAGTTTGTCAGTGTCCTCCTTGAATTGTGGTGCCCAGAACTGGACACAGATGTCTTATTCTTAATCAGAACTGGTCCAGCTTGACCCTTATTGTCCACTTTGACTGGCAGAAGCTTTCCAACAGCTCACGCACAACTGCTTTCCAAATCCTGCTGGCAACAATTTTTAAATGGAAGTGTTGGGTGTTGAATCTGGGCCCTTTTGGCTTGCAAACCATATGCTCCAATACCAATCCACTCTCCCCTCCCCCAATCATGCATGAAGGCTATGGCTGCGACAATCGCTCACAGCAAGGGTGCTCGCCAATGCTTTCTGTATGCAAAAAGGCCCTCTGCCATTGAACCATGTCCCTCTAATCATTTCACATCACTCCCAACACAACTCCATTTTTCAAGGGAATGAGTTTCACATATTCAGCTGCCATTCATCAATTGCACGGTAATCAAGTATAAAGAAATCGAGTTATGTACCTGGATGTGTGAACTAGCCGTGAGTTGCTGCAATGTACACAACTCGATAGTTTGAGATTCTGTCACAACTCCTAGAATTAGTTTTGCTTTTAGGGTATGACTGAAGCTCACTGTTGCTCGGAAGTTAAATCACGACCCACTGCTGCCCCACTGGTCAATAACCTGAAGCCACCTTGAATCCCAGCTTGGAAGAAAGGCAGAACATAAATTCATTGAATAAAGAAATGATGAATTAAATAAATGGAGTCCCTGGTGTCCACTGCTTTGATAAAGAAAGCTGGACTCTCTGTTTCATTTGGTCACATCAAAGTTGTTTCTGATTTTAAGTTCTTATGTCTTTTTCATTTAAATTGTTTTCTGTAAGCCACTCAGAGAACTTAATGTAATGAGGTAGTATACAAATGTCATAAGCAAATAAATTGATAGATGGCTTTCAGTCTGAACTGACAATAAGTTCTTAAATATATAAGATGGCAGTGATTTCCACTCCAGTCTGCATTCATCACAGTCAGCGCCAATTCCTTTCCACTGCAGTTCAGTTTCTGCCAGATACTACATTATTCATCCTTCTGACTGCTATTTAATGCAAGTTACAGCATTCACATAACATGCATTCATTTCCGTGTAAGAGAAACTTTAAAACAATATATGTAAAAAAGCCAATAATTATGTATTATTTGCAGACTTGGAAAAAATAACAGTGATGTGAATGAATAATGATTGCATTCTCTGGGAAGTTTCCCATTACTCACCGCAAACGATCATTTGGAACTGCAGCAATTTCTGATTCTTCTTCTGTTTTATTCAGAATTTTCTGACACCTGCAGAATTTCATTCACTTCCTATGGCCTTGGACTATGCTAAGTGGTAGAGCATCTACTTTGCATGCAGAAGGTCCCCGGCATCTCAGAGTTGGGCTGGGAAGGTCCCTTGCCTGAAACCCTGGATAACAGCTTCCAGTCAGTAGAGACAATATTGCGCTTTGTGGACCAATGGCCTAGCTCAGCATAAGGCAGCTTTCTGTGTTCCTAGGCATTTGCCCGTTCATTTGGAAGACAACATGGAGTTAAGTTTAGTAGCACAAATGGCCTTTTTGCCCTTTTTAAACATGTTTGTGGATGAGCATTTTTAGATATGTTGCTTTGTGACTGCTTTTATATGTGGTTCTAATATCTTTCACACTATTCATTCATTTATTCAACAGCATTTCTAAACCACTTAACATTTTAAAGATCTCTAAGCAGTGTACCCTACGTACGACATAAAAACATTATCCACTAGAACAAAAATACAACCAAAAACATAAAACATAAATCAGCATATTAAAGTGAATAAAGCAGAAATGTAAGGGATTCGTCTATATAGCGTGTTCTCACTAAAAGAGAGCACGTGTTGCGGATGGGGCCGAACAAAACTCCACTTGGTTGCCAGGCAGTATTAGATTCAAGGGGCCTGGAGCAGATTGGAGGATGGTGTTACTGGGGTAAATTTGATGTTGCCAATTTAGGGGTGGGATCAGTGGTTATTTAAGCAAGGTCCACAGCTTTCTCTTTCTCTTTCGCTGTGGACATCGGATCTCCCGCCCGCCCTCCCTTGCTTGGGCTTGCGCCTTGACCTTGCTCTGCCTGTCATGGGGTCGTTCGCCTTGGTGCGGGGGCCCAGTAGGAATTTTTCCAATTGGCTGATTAGTGTGTGCCTTTTGGGTTTTGCCTACTGCTTAGCAAATCGTCACAACTTGTAAGGTTGGCGGTTAGGCATTGGTTAAATTGGTTGGTGGAGGGGTATGGATTGGCTGTGCCTGCCCCTCCAATGCTGCTGCTGACGGGTATTCCGTTAAAGGAATTCTGGGGCTTACCATCCCTTCGTCCAAACCCTTGGAGCAGGGTGCGGGCCGTGTAAGTTCCCAAGGAACAAGCAGGGAATAGCTGAGGGTCTGTGTCGCAGTCCCAGCTGTCCCTGGTCTTGTTCCTCCACACGCTGACTCACGGGAGTCAGCGCTGTCCCCAAGGCGGGGGGGACAGATAGTCATAACCAATGCCTAAGCAACCACTCTCAATTTGTATGAAAATAAAGTTGTGGCCAAAAGTATGCCAAAAACCTTAAACAAAAATTATGTGTGATGTGTGAGTTATTGGGGTAGGGGTTTTGGGGGACCTCAGCACGCAAAAATTGTTAAGATATTTGCATCTTATTAATTTGCAAGTTGTTTGGGGATGCTTTTGTGAGTGAGGAGCAATGTGTTGTTGTTGTTGTTGTCGTCATCGTCTTCGTCATCATCATCATCATCATTATTGCCATCCACTCATTATAAAACATTTGTCTCCAAACAACAGATGCAAAGAAACCATTGCCACAATAGTGGAAGAAACACACACACACCACAAAAAAATCCATCCAAAAATGATTAGCCTATCTAATTTGTTCCCCATCCCCAAATATGGCAACCTGGCCTTGAAACATGTCTTTTCCTACTAAATTTTAAAAATCAGATGGGGAAAAACCCTGTATGTCGCATGACCAGCCACTGTACGGCAGAGGGCTGCTTCGGTCTGTGCCTCTGGCTGACTCCGGCAAAGAGACAAAGAGAAGGATTTCTCAGGGAGAGTTGCTGAGCGCCAAGCGGAATGTCTCGGCCTCAAGCAACAGGAGCAGCATTGTACTTATAATCAGAGCGGCATGCTGAGAGAGCCGATTAAACAGCAGGAAGCCCAGCTGTGGCAAGAACATGGGGGGATGCTCTGCAGTACCATCTTCCACAGATGTTAGCAGGTGTTGGTGCCGCGATTCCCTGCCCACCGCATTCCGGGTCCCTGTGTCTGCAGAGACAGGCAAATGGACAGATCAATACCGCTCAGGCAGGTTGCCTTCCATCCCCTTGTATTTCATAAAGCCATTTATCTCCCGCCTGTCTCCATCATACGAAAACACTTCTGCCGAAGGTTGGTAGACCCCGCAGTAAATTAGGACTCTCCATTAATGCTGGGCCGGAGTAATAAAGGAGAGGGCCGGTTGTAGGGTTAGACACCATAAAGCTAATGTCAAACTGGCATTGGCATGGAAATATGGGGCAGGGAGGGATCTATGGACATGTGGTATAAATACCGGCTGGCAAGATAAACTGGGGCGTAATGACTTCAGTGAAGGTGTGCGTTCGAGAGGGAGAACAGGGAGTGGTCTGGGGACTTGTATGTACACAGTTCTCAACTGCTCACAAAGATGACAGTCCCAAGCTGGTTTGGGCCTGTCAATTAAGGAAGTGTGGAATGCTCCTGAGAAATGTTGCTGCTCTTACAGAAACTCTCTTTATCTGAGAAATTGCCTACAATGTTTGTCCAGAAGCTCAGTTTAGTGGCAAACTCTACATTTAAAGCAGTACCTTGCACCTTTGAAGCTTTGGCTTTCTGCACATAATACAGTGGTACCTCGGGTTACAGACACTTCAGGTTACATACGCTTCAGGTTACAGACACCACTAACCCAGAAATAGTACCTCGGGTTAAGAACTTTGCTTCAGGATGAGAACAGAAATCGTGCTCCGGTAGTGCGGCAGCAGCAGGAAGTCCCATTAGCTAAAGTGGTGCTTCAGGTTAAGAACAGTTTCAGGTTAAGTACGGACCTCTGGAAAGAATTAAGTACGTAACCAGGGGTACCACTGTAATTGGAAATGCAGTTTGTTAAGGTGACTGAGAGTTCACTAGTACACCCCACAAAGTTCAGAGTGGTTCACAAAGTTCAGAGTGGTTTAGCTACCAACCCATCTTCCCAGGGGAATAATGGAATAAGGGAATTCCTAACAATTCCTAACAACTCTCAGCAACCTTAAACAAGCTTTCCTTCCCAGGGTGCTTTGAGGGAAGCCATGGCTGTGATATAATAGTGCTTTGAATGTATAGTTCAGATGGGGACTCATCTTATCTTCCTTCATATTCCTGGACTTGGAGGTTCCAGGGTAGATATAAACAAGCATGCATACATAATTTTATCTGGCCATCTTGAAACTTGAATGTATGCCCCACTGAAACAATAGACTCATAAAATCATAGAGTTGGAAGGGGCCATGAAAGTCATCTCGTCCAACCCCCTGCAATGCAGGAATCTCAACTAAAGCACCCATGACAGGTGGCCATCCAATCTCTGCATAAAGACCTGCAATGAAGGAGAGTCCACCACTTTCCAAGGGAGTCTGTTCCATTGTCAAACAGCTGTTAATGTCAGAAAGTACTTCCTGGTGTTCAGTCAGAATCTCATTTCTTACAATTGCAATCTATTGACTTCAGCCCAATCCTCTAGAGCAGGAGAAAACAAGCTTGTTCCATCCTCCATTTGACAACCCTTCAGATATCATAAGATAGCTACCATATCACCTCTCAGTCTCCTCCAAGCCAAACATACCCAAATCAATAGGGCCTGCACCAGAGTAACCATTCTTCAACTTACTGCGCATGACGTAAGAATTGTAAAGCACTTTGCATCCTGTGATATCCCACAGGCAAAATAACAGTGCATTTTCTTCTGTTTGATAACATCCACACCATAGAGGATAACCTGCCATCTTAAGCGGGGAGCGAGGGAAGGAGAATTTGACCAGGTAAGTCCTTTCTCAATTGTTTTCTGCTTCACCTGTCATCCACCTTATTGCTCAAGTTACCCGGACCACATATTTCAATCTTTCCCCCTTTTCATTTGACATTTTAATAGGCATGCGGTAAACCAAATGGTAGGTCTTTGATGCACGACACAGTGAGGGATATTCTAATGTGAAGGACATCTTGATGGCTTTTAAAGACCCTTTAAAGACTTCAAAGGTAAAAGTTGCAGCTTCAAAGGCAGCAGCAGCCAGCTTACAGTCTCGGGGGGGGGGGGGGAGAGACGACCCTGTGCTTTGCAGTGATTACTAGAGAATAGAGGTGCAGATGGTATTGAGGGTGGTGGTGGGAGTCTCTGATGGGAAGGCAATTCTGTTGCAAAGATCCTGGGACGTCCTAATCATGATGAGAGTAAAGGTAAAGGGACCCCTGACCATTAGGTCCAGTCGTGACCGACTCTGGGGTTGCGGCGCTCATCTCGCTTTATTGGCTGAGGGAGCTGGCGTACAGCTTCCGGGTCATGTGGCCAGCATGAATAAGCCACTTCTGGCAAACCAGAGCGGCACACGGAAACACCATTTACCTTCCCGCTGGAGCAGTACCTATTTATCTACTTGCACTTTGACGTGCTTTCAAACTGCTAGGTGGGCAGGAGCAGGGACCGAGCAATGGGAGCTCACCCTGTGGTGGGGATTCGAACAGCCGACCTTCTGCTCGGCAAGTCCTAGGCTGTGTGGCTTAACCCACAGCGCCACCCACGTCCCACCATGATGAGAGTAGAGAAGAGTTATATGGAAGTCAGACTGAGGGTGCCCTAATCCAGAGACAATACTGAGAGTGAAATGTCTACCTAGCTGGCAGGAAGAGGAGGAGACAGACTCACTAATAGCCTGATTCACAGAGAGTTGGGCTATAAATGAACCCTAGTATTCACCAAAGTAGAAATTGTGGAGTCTACCTTTAGGCCTGGTTTGGAAGATACAGCTGGTACAAAATGCTATGGTTAGACTGTGGGTGAGAAAAGACTGCTATCAGCACATAACTCCAGTACTGAAGAGCTTGCAGAGACCTCCCACATGCTACTGGGCCAAATTCAGGGTTCTTCTGTTAATTTACAACTTGGGTCAAGGATGCCCTTTGGACTTTGGACTGCCTGATTTCTCGTATTTTTTTATTTATCTATTTCATTCTATACTGCTTAATTTCAGTTGTCTCTAAGCAAGAAAGTCAATACAACAAAGCTAATAATGAACTGAAACCACCAGAATTCAATGTAAAGGCCTTCTGGAACAATAATATTAATAAAAGTCTCCAGTAAGCACTGGGAGTTCAATGGGAGCAGGACCTCCCTGACCTCAAATGGAAGGGAGGTTCATAAAATTGGGCTCCTCACCATAGTGAATGTTTTCTCAGCCACAGGTATTCAGAAGCTTTACTCTCTAATCTTCCAATTTGGAAGCCATTGTTGCATCTTGTGAGAACTCTGAAGGTCGGGTTATCTCCAGTGTATGATGAGTGAACCAGCAATCTGAAGCTACATACCCAGTATATAACCTAACAATCCAGTATTACACCTGTGAAACCATGGAGTACCATAAGAAGATCACAGGGCCCCTTCTGGATCAGGCTAATGGCCCACCTAATCCAGTATTTTGTACGCACAGTGACCAACCTGAAGCTTCCAGAAAGTAGGGCCTGAGTACAACAGCACACACCCCATTTGTGACTTCCAGCCGTCGGAGGCAGAGCATAACTTCCATTCTGGCAAGTAGCCATCAATAGCCCTCTCCTCCATGAAATTGTCTAATATTTTCTAAAAGTCGTCTGGGTTTGTGGCCGCCACTGGGGTATGGGGTTGGCACGAGGCATGTCGTCATCTCCTGTGGTCCCCACAGCATGGGCACAGGTCCGAAGATTTGTAGTAACCCTGATGCCTAAAATGGGACATATCAAATGGTTGGTGGGCAGTGATTTATGTTTGGGGTATGCATGTGTATATTTGACAGGGCCAATGTAGGCTGGGAAATGACTGTGCTCCATCCTGGATCAAAGCAAACGGGTAAACAATTAGGGGAGAGAATTCTTAACAGCTTGTTTCCGTCGTACATCTTGATATGTCTTTTTTAATCCTCTCTCTGAAAGCCGCTTTCTCATCTCCCTGAAATAACAGGTCTCCCTCCGCCTGCGCGCCCTTCGGCTCCGTCATCATCTTCTTCTTCTTTCTTGAAAAATAACGCTGAAGGGATTGTTTGGTGGTTGAAAATTAATGTAACCCATTATGTCTGGGAAATTTCTTCAATATATTACTTGCCAAGCCCATGGCCCTCACGAAGAAAATAATTTTAATTTATCTCATTTTTCAAAGCTCAGCCAATGATTGTTTAACCTAGAATGCCATCATGACTAAGTGCTGAAATACAGAGGTCCTTGGCCATTTCGGTGGTGATCAGCTATTAAATCCACTGACTACTGCAAAGGAGATATGTCAGATGGAATGCTTTTGTATTAAAGCGTTTGAGTTATCCATATTGGCTTTTTATACCTCTAGGGTGGCTCAGAAATCTTTGGGCTGCTTCCAGTGTTACTCTGCCCTTTTCTTTTTATTTTGTTCTTAGAGAATCTGGGTGGGAGTAGAAAGGTACTGAAGAACGAGGATCACAAAGGGGCTGGTGCTGCTAGGTCCCTTGACCTGGTCATGTGCAGAATTATTAGGAACTATGGAGAGGCAGACCAATGGTCTATCTAGCTGAGTATGGTCTACACTGACTGGCAGCTGCTCTCCAGGGTTTCAGGCAGGGCACAATTCCCAGTCCTTCTTGGAAATGCTCTACATGGGACCTTCTGTGTGCAAAGTAGATGCACAGATAGCCCAAGGCCATTAGAAGTGAATAGAATTGTACAAGGTGCCGAGAAAGCAGATAGCAATCAGTTTTTGCTCCCCCTCTCATAATATTAGAACCTTGGACCATCCGATGAAGCTAAATGCTGGAAGATTTAGCAGCAGGCTGATAGTGCATGGCTTCAATGAGGTTTGATAAAAATGGCCACCAAGCAGGATGGGTTAGAGAAATTGTGTAAGGGTGAAGGCTGCTTTCTCCCTCTCACATAATATTAGAACTTAGGATCAACTGATAAACCTGAATGCTGGAAAATTCTGCTCAGAGAAAAGAAAGTACAGATTCATATAACACATGGTTTAACTCTGGAATGTGTTCCCGCAAGATGTAGTGATGGTCATCAACTTAAAAAGGTAAAGCTAAAGGACCACTGAATGTTAAGTCCAGTCATGAACGACTCTGGGGTTGCGGTGCTCATCTCGCTTTACTGGCCAAGGGAGCCGACGTTTGTCCACAGACAGTTTTTCAAAGTCATGTGGCCAGCATGACTAAGCCGCTTCTGGCAAAACCAGAGCAGCTCATGGAAACGCTGTTTGCCTTCCCGCCGGAGTGGTACCTATTTATCTACTTGCACTTTGATGTGCTTTCGAACTGCTAGGTTGGCAGGAGCTGTGACTGAGCAATGGGAGCTCACCCCGTAGCAGGGATTCAAACCGCCGACCTTCTAATTGGCAAGTCCTAGGTCAGGGGTCTGCAACCCGCGGCTCCGGAGCCGCATGTGGCTCTTTTACATCTTTGCTGCGGCTCCGGGGCGGATACTAGCGAGGGGAGGAGGCGCATTGTGCGCCCCGACACTCCTTACTGTGGCGGGCGCTGTACTGGCTGTGACGTCGCATGGGGGCGGTGCGTGCATTAGTCACGCACCGTCCCAACGTCACCTTCCCGCCCGCTGTCAGATCGCGGCTCTGAAGATATATTTGTTTTAAATGTTGCAATGGTTTTGCGGCTCCCAGTTTTTTTTCTTCGGAAACGGGTCCAAGTGGCTCTTTTTGTCTTAAAGGTTGCAGACCCCTGGTCTAGTGCTAGGGCAGTCTCTCCCCTCTGTGGCTCTAGCTGTGTTTTGTTGTAGGATGAGCTGTTGTTGATCTGATAGATTTGTCCCAAATACTGACACTTTAACTGAAAGACATGAGAGTGTGATGTCTGTAACTTTAAAATGTTGATCTGGCTTAGTAGATTGCCCTTGGACTTGGGAAGGAGCAATAGAAGCAAGAGTAAAATAAAAGTGATAGGTCCCAGGAAACTCAGTGGACGCTCGGGTTGTGAACATGATCCATGTGGGATGCACATTCGTAACCCACAGCATTCGCAACCCGTGTCTGCGCATGCTCGGGTTTCAATTTGGCGCTTCTGTGCATGCACAACTGCCAAAACCTGGCTCTTTTTGTCTTAAAGGTTGCAGAGCCCTGTCCTAGGTTCAGTGGTTTAGACCACAGCACCACCTGCGTCCCGGCCACCAACTTGGATGGCTTCAGAAGAAGATTAGACAATTTCATTAAGTCCTAGCTCCACTACTGGAGGGGGTGTGCCTCTGAGTACCTGTTTCTAGGATTCACAAGTGAGGAAGGTGTTATTCCGCTTGCGGATGTCTTCCTATAGGCATCTGGTTAGAATCATAGAATCATAGAGTTGGAAGAGACCACAAGGGCCATCGAGTCCAACCCCCTGCCAAGCAGGAAACACCATCAGAGCACTCCTGACATGTGGTTGTCAAGCCTCTGCTTAAAGACCTCCAAAGTAGGAGACTCCACCACACTCCTTGGCAGCAAATTCCACTGTCGAACAGCTCTTACTGTCAGGAAGTTCTTCCGAATGTTTAGGTGGAATCTTCTTTCTTGTAGTTTGGATCCCTTGCTCCGTGTCCGCTTCTCTGGAGCAGCAGAAAACAACCTTTCTCCCTCCTCTATGTGACATCCTTTTATATATTTGAACATGGCTATCATATCACCCCTTAACCTCCTCTTCTCCAGGCTAAACATGCCCAGCTCCCTTAGCCGTTCCTCATAAGGCATCGTTTCCAGGCCTGTGACCATTTTGGTTGCCCTCCTCTGGACACGTTCCAGTTTGTCATGTCCTTCTTGAACTGTGGTGCCCAGAACTGGACACAGTACTCCAGGTGAGGTCTGACCAGAGCAGAATACAGTGGCACTATTACTTCCCTTGGTCTAGATGCTATACTCCTATTGATGCAGCCCAGAATTGCATTGGCTTTTTTAGCTGCCGCGTCACACTGTTGGCTCATGTCAAGTTTGTGGTCAACCAAGACTCCTAGATCCTTTTCACATGTACTGCTCTCAAGCCAGGTGGTTGACTACTGCGGATGCTGTGCTAGATGAACATTTATTCTGATCTGACAAGGCTCTCCTTATCCTTCTCTGAAACACAATTAGTTTTGTGTTTTGTAATTGTGTGAGTTCCATACCAGATGGGGAACATGTACACAAGGTTTCCCACTATGGAAGGTCATCTCCAATTCACACTCATCCTCACTCCCCCACCCCTCATTTAATGCAGAAAAGCAACCAGAATGAGTTTTAAAATGTGGCAATTTGGAACTGGTTCTGAATCAGTTTATTTATGATAGCTCATTGAATCTCACCCTTCGCTAACTTTTACTTTCCATTTTTTAAGTCCTTGAAGGCAGCAGGAAAACATTCAGAGAGGGGGAAAAAGAATCCTACATGACAGATCTTGGTCTCTAACTAGGATGAATCTTAATAGGTGCAGGTCTAAAGAATGAAAGAGCCAGAGAATGCAAATGAAGTTAAGTCTCGGGGAAATCTTTGATTATACAAATGCATTAGTCTGATCCCGACTTAGATTATAGCGATCAGTTCTGGTCATCACATTACAACATAAAATGTTGAAACACTTGACAAGGTAAAGAGAGAGGAGATGAGTTTGATCTTAAGCTGTGATTATATTGTATTAATGACTTCCTATCATCACACTGACTTCTCCATCTTATTACAGAAAACACAATTTGCTAATGTAGTAAGAAAGCGGTCAAAAGGAACAAACTTATCTTTACCATTTTAAGGGGATCTCGTGAGTTCTTCAAATACAAGTAATTGGTCGGCCCGTATCTTTTGGGAGGGTGTCTGAGTCAATTGTCTGACTGCAGATGCAGAGGTGGAAAAGTTATGGATCTGGATCAGGCATGGCCAAACTTGGCCCAAACTTGGCCCTCCAGCTGTTTTGGGTCTACAGTTCCCATCATCCCTGACCACTGGTCCTGTTACCTAGGGGTAATGGGAGTTATAGTCCCAAAACAGCTGGAGAGCCAAGTTTGGCCATGCCTGAACTAGATGGTCTCAAAATTGATTTTGCCTTCCCTCAAATGAGAAATGAACTGAATATGAAGAGAAACCAGACAATTCTTGGTATCTTCCTAATTTGAATTTCAAACTTGATCAATCAATCAAAGCAAACAGCAAATCACCGGGAGGAAAACTCTGTGTGTGTGTGTGTGTTATGAAGGAACTGTGAGGGGTCTGCCAGGTGAGAGTGTAAAGATATGTTCTCTAGAGGAGTAATAATAATAATATAATAATTTATTATTTATACCCCGCCCATCTGGCTGCGCCTCCCCAGCCACTCTGGGTGGCTTCCATAGAAACCAAAAATACAGTAAAATATCACACGTTAAAAACTTCCCTGAACAGGGCTGTCTTCAGATGTCTTCTGAATGTCAGGTAGTTGTTTATCGCTTTGACATCTGCTGGAAAGATGTTCCACAGGGCGGGCGCCACTACCGAGAAGGCCCTCTGCCTGGTTCCCTGTAGCTTTGCTTCTCGCAATGAGGAAACCGCCAGAAGGCCCTCGGCGCTGGACCTCAGTGTCTGGGCAGAATGATGGGGGTGGAGACGCTCCTTCAGGTATACTGGACTGAGGCCATTTAGGGCTTTAAAGGTCAGCACCAACACTTTGAATTGTGCTCGGAAACGTACTGGGAGCCAATGTAGGTCTTTCAAGACCGGTGTTATATGGTCTCGGCGGCCGCCCCCAGTCACCATGTTTCCCCTCATTTTGCACTCATGGGTGGGGCATGTGGGATGCTTAGAGTTTACTTCGAAGAGGACTTGGTTGCTAAACCACTCTGGGAACCTGAAGTCTGGGAGGGAAACAGGGGTCAACTAACAAATCTCAGCACCTTTGTCAAATATCATCTCACAGGATTCTCTGACGGAAAGCCATGACTGTTCAAAGTACCTGCTTTATGTATGGTGCTAATGCGGTACAGAAGTAAGCACCTTGGAATTTGCTTCTAAGGAGACTTGCATAGGATTTCACTGAAAGGCCCTAGGCCACAGGGCTTACTTCCATGTAAACATGTTTAAGAATGCACTACAAACTGCAAAATGAAGATCACGGCCACTGGGCCCATCACCTCCTGGCAAATAGAAGGGAAAGAAATGGAGGCAGTGAGAGATTTTACTTTCTTGGACTCCATGATCACTGCAGATGGTGACAGCAGCTGCAAAATTAAAAGACGCCTGCTTCTTGGGAGAAAAACAATGACAAACCTAGACAGCATCTTAAAAAGCAGAGACATCACCTTGCCAACAAAGGTCCGTATAGTTAAAGCTATGGTTTTCCCAGTAGTGATGTATGGAAGTGAGA
Source organism: Podarcis vaucheri (assembly GCF_965113315.1). Taxonomy (NCBI): domain Eukaryota; kingdom Metazoa; phylum Chordata; class Lepidosauria; order Squamata; family Lacertidae; genus Podarcis; species Podarcis vaucheri. The sequence goes on from NC_138749.1 coordinate 5,772,611, forward strand.
GCTGGACCATAAAGAAGGCTGATCACCAAAGAATTGATGCTTTTGAATTATGGTGCTGGAGGAGACTCTTGAGAGTCCCATGGACTGCAAGAAGATCAAACCTCTCCATTCTGAAGGAAATCAGCCCTGAGTGCTCACTGGAAGGACAGAACCTGAAGCTGAGGCTCCAAGACTTTGGCCGCCTCATGAGAAGAGAAGACTCCCTGGAAAAGACCCTGGTGTTGGGAAAGATGGAGGGCACAAGGAGAAGGGGATGACAGAGGACGAGATGGTTGGACAGTGTTCTCGAAGCTACCAGCATGAGTTTGACCAAACTGCGGGAGGCAGTGGAAGACAGGAGTGCCTGGCATGCTCTGGTCCATGGGGTCACGAAGAGTTGGACACGACTAAACGACTAAACAACAACAACACAAACTGCAAATCTCCAAAAACAAAATGGCACATCCATTTCTAGCTACCCACATTAATTTCTGTTTTGAGGTGCATTTCTCTGATTATTGCTGCAAAACTGTATTTCCCATCAGGTTCCACGTGTCCTATTTTTTTGGATTTTATTCCTAGATTTCGACCATGTGAAAATTCTCATTCCTTTCATGCTCTGAAGCTCAAAGTTTTGCTGTGAAAGGTCAGTTTAACAAGTTTTAAAGAGCTAACACAAACTGTATATACATGGAACAATAAAGCTCACTCTTCATGGAAATATCACAAAACCGTATTTTATTTTAATACACGAACGAACCACCAGGGTATCTTTGACATAGTCAATAGCAACAGAAAGCAAACCAATATTTTAATTTTGAATACTCAATGCAATGCCATTGACACATCAGCCCAAATGAGGAGCACAAATAATGGATTAGTATTTGGCCTCTGGGCATTAATCACTGTGATTAATAGGTTAATTCATTAATCTCAGATTAAAATGCAGATTCTAAATTGGATTTTAATCATGGTGGACCCCCCGGAAGAGGCTTTCGATGGCACTGCCACTGTTGTAAACAATTTATTATTATGTGTTTCTTGCTTTGCAACTTTTGTAATGCTTTTTGAACTGCAAAGGATTTGTCTGTGATGTTCACTTATGACATCCAGGTGAAATGAACTACTACTATTTTCCTTTATTTATTAATTTTTTAAAAATAACACTTCTATTGAGATAGCAGTACTTGCTAATTTCATACGTTAGTTCTGTCAATCTTTATCAGATTTATCTGCTTGAGTCCACCCTGTAATGAACTGCAAGAGTTATGAGTGGAAGGCTACACAAAGGAAGGAATATAGGAAATTGCCTCACACTGAGTCAGACCCACTGAACCATCTCATCCAGCATTGGCAACACTGACTGGCAGCAAGCACCCAGGGTTTCAGATAGGGAGTACCATATTTTTCTGTGTATAAGATGCCCCTGTGTATAAGACTACCCCTACTTTTGGGGACCCCAAATTAAGAAAATGGGGGGAGATTGCCCAGAGTTGTGGAACTTTTTTGGGAGGGGAATGCCCTGAAAATCATTCACCCAACACTGCCAATTGCACATGTTGCAGAAAAAAACAAGTGTCTGCCCACTCACCACCAGCTGCCGCCAATCATACGCACAATTGCCGCAGCAGCAGCCCTTGCAGCAGCCACTAATCACCCACCGAATAGCCACTGACAAGCTTCTGCTCGCAGCTGCAACCAATCCCCTGTCCCGCCTATGCACTATCCGTTTATAAGACGCCCCCCCCGATTTTTTAGAGTAAAAAAACCCTCATCTTATACACAGAAAAGTGTTACGATATAGAAGCAATGCGGCCGCGAGCTGCTGCTAGCCTGAAAGCAAAACATAATGGGAATGTTGGGACTGTTCCATGGGAAACAGAGGGACAGTCTATTCACAGTGCGAAGCACCGGAATTAGCTCAGAGTGTAATATGAGCTGTACAGGAAGTACAGGAGGAGTTTGTCTCTCTGCTGTTGGAGTTTGAAGAGAACAGACGTGTTTCTCTGTAACGCTGCAAAGACAGAAATAAAGCCATGTAAATACGTTTCTGTCTATCTCTTTCCGCTGCCGGGGGGGGGGGCAGGAAGGAGTGGTGTGTTCTTCTCATGCTGAGAAGGATCGCCTATCGCGACCTAGTCTGGATCCTGCCGGGGAATGCAGACAGGGAGGTCAACCGGAGATTCAAGCCGGGTGCCTGGAGAGTGGCCAGTTTCTCCTGATAAAGGCTTGAATCCCAACAAAAAGTACAGTATCTCCCAGTCTTACCTGGAGGTATCAAGGATTGAATCAGGGGTATACAGCATCCAAGTCATATGTTCTCCCACTAAGCTTTGGCCCTTTTCCACCATGAAGCCTTCAACACTCTACCCCTGTTGCTTCTGCCTCTTTGTTCTCACTGGACAAGCACTCACAGTTTCATGAGCTTTGTCACAGTGAGCCAGGAAATGTCTTGACCACTCCAAAGTGTCCATCAAGTGCAACATCCTCCACAGTGGTCAACCAGATGGCTATGGGAAGCCTGCAAGCAGGACCTGATCACAGCATCAGTTCTCTACCAGTTACGATTCGCAACACCTGATACTCAGAGGACCATGGCTTATAGCCATGGATAGTCTTAACCTCCATGAGTGAAGGAAGCTCATGTCTTCCATGAAGCCCGCCATCACTTGTCCTCCACTTGGAAAGGAGCCAGAGTATGTGGAAAAAGGAACTTTATGCATGGATAGATGTAGCAGAAGCAGAGGTGGCTGGCACAACATCCTTCCCCAGTTCAGATTATAGTTGAAGGAACATCTAAGGACCATGGTACCTATGATGCACCCATGATGCAGAATAAGGAGGTAAACGAAGGTGCCACGCTTCTGAATCATGACCACTTCAGCCTGCATGTGAGATGCATGTAGTATTTCTGGATGTTTCTATGTAAAATAATAATAATAATAATAATAATAATAATAATAATAATAATAATAATTTATTTGTACCCCACCCATCTGGCTGGGTTTCCCCAGCCACTCTGGGCGGCTTCCAACAAAGACTAAAAATACATTTAAATGTAGCACCATATGTTGATTTTCTCCATGCAGGTCGATATATTGCTTTGCTGTGCTGATGGAGGATAATGGATGGAAATATTGGGGGGAAATGCTATTCCTCAACAAGGAGTCTGAAACAGTACACTCCAGGATCCCACTTTAATTCTATGTCTCACCAATGTGGCAACCTATAGCTACCACCTCATAAGGAGCCCAGGAAAGTTACCAGTAATAATTCCCTCACCATGTTTGATCCTGTTGCTGTTTGCACTGGCTCGGCTTCTCTGCCATCAAACACGCTTCCTTGAACATATTCACATTTTATTGGATGCCAGGAATTGACATGTACTCTTCCATCCATTCTGGACAAAGGAGAGGTACAATGGTGGGTGATTTGTTTGCTTCTTTTCTATTAATGGGGTCTTCATGGACCCCATTATGTGACCCTGGCTTCTTTTCTGTTGTTTTGGATGTGGAAGCCATTTTTTTTTGTTATGTCACACCCACTGGTGCTCATGGCACTCCCTCAAGATTCCCAGTGTGCCCACCAACCCAAGAAGGCTGCTGATTCCTGGCTGACCATCTCATTCTGCATAATTAGCAGATCAATTGGAAGGTTACCAACATCACAAGAGGAAAAAGAGAAACTCGGGGACACATGGTCCAGCTCATCTCCCCTCTCATTTCTGTCCCTCAAGTAATATCATCAACACTGCCATGGAAAGAAGATACAAACTAAAGCTGTTCATTGTGGCTGGGTGATTCTTTAGTTACTGTAGAACTACATGTGGCTGGATGTATAGATTACATAGGTATTACATAGGTATTGTATTGCAGTCTGTCAGTGTGGTGTAGTGGTTAAGAGTGGTAGTCTCGTAATCTGGGGAACCGGGTTTGCGTCTCTGCTCCTCCACATGCAGCTGCTGGGTGACCTTGGGCCAGTCACACTTCTCTGAAGTCTCTCAGCCCCACTCACCTCACAGAGTGTTTGTTGTGGGGGAGGAAGGGAAAGGAGAATGTTAGCCGCTTTGAGACTCCTTAAAGGGAGTGAAAGGCGGGATATCAAATTCAAACTCTTCCTCTTCTTCTTCTAATTCAGCAATATAAACCAAGGAGACCTACCTATACTCAGGGATGGCAGAAGTTGCAGTCCAAAATCTGGGGACCCGAAGATGAAGAGTCCTAGCCTAGAAGCACAGTGGTGGCTTCCCTTCCATCAGAATCATGCAAGCAGGAGGACTAAAAGATTAAAATTCGATCTTTGTTATATGGCCACTGAAATATTCAATTGAGCATAATAATAAAAAAGGCAAAACAGAATAAGGTTAGCCAGTCCAAGAAAATAAATATCCCCAAGACCAGACTGCAAGGTTACCTGCTTTAACTGTTTCCCACTTTATTGTCAATCATTTGAATCTTTTAGTGTGAAGGCCGACATTTTTATTGCGCTTTCTGTTTAGCATTGGAGAATCTGAAGTGGCAGGGCAGAAAGGAACACAAGTTTCTCCCCCCCTCTTCCCTATGAATTGTGCTTTGCAAAGTGAAAGCTGCATAGTAATGAATGATAGAAGAAGCTTCCCCCCTCCATCACCACCACCTTTCCAATTCTCATTTTTCTTCTTTACCCAAGAAAGGACCAAATCATTCTGCAAAACACATTAAGAGTCAATGACAAAGTAATAGAAAACGGTGGCATTTGGAAATATCTTTCGGAGAGAGTCGCCTAAGTGTTACTTTTCAAAATCCATTCTCCCGATGTAGATAAAGTTGAAGGCAGATGGACCAAGGCAGCTCATATGTCCTTCGCCGGATGCCTAAATCTAACTTATCTTCCTTATGTCCCAGTCCTATGAGTGGCTTTGTGGATAAATAAAGGCTGCTTCAAATGTTACTTCCCCAACTTGCATCTTTAAAGGCCTTTCCAGGTAATCGGTTTACAGCACAATAATTGTCCCCTCGGCACTTGTTCCTCAAAAGCAATCCAGATGTCTTCTGTTACGGAAGTGTGAGGGCAAAGGATGCGCAGAATCTGCTGGAGGAATTTCACAAAGCTTTTCAAAACTCTTTTCAGTGTCCTCCATTCCTGTCCGCCCCTCCAAAGCTGGACATTCCCAATTTGTCTTCACATTCTGCTTTAGTACAAGATTAGCCAATGGTGTGTCCTCCAGCTATTGTTGGACAACATTTCCCATCAGCCCCAGCTAACATTGCTAATGACCCGGGTGGGTGGTAGTTGTAGTCCTATATACTGTTCAAGTGTCCACTGCTTCTTTTTCAAGGAAGAAGGATGGGAACCTCCAGGGTGCTGGACACATAACTTCTAGAGACACCATGCATGTAACTACCAGATCTAGGTTCCACCAGCTTCCACTGATAAGGCTGGATTTTCAACCAGTCTTGAAGGGTTTCCCTAGCCGCTCTGGGTGGCTTCCAACAGAATATTAAAATACAATAGTCTATTAAACATTAAAAGCTTCCCTAAACAGGGCTGCCATCAGATGTCTTCTAAAAGTCTGGTAGTTGTTTTCTCTTTGACATCTGGCGGGAAGGTGTTCCACAGGATGGGTGCCACTGCCAAGAAGGCCCTCTGCCTGGTTCCCTGTAACTTGGCTTCTTGCAGGGAGGGAACCACCAGAAGGCCCTCGGCGCTGGACCTCAGTGTCTGGGAAGAACGATGGGGGTGGAGACACTCCTTCAGGTATACTGGGCTGAAGCCGTATAGGGCTTTAAAGCACCAACACTTTGAATTGTGCTCAGAAACGTACTGGGAGCCAGTGTAGGTCTTTCAAGACCGGTATTATGTGGTCTCAGTGGCTGCTCCCAGTCACCAGTCTAGCCAAATTTATACACAGTATTCTGTCACCATCCACATAGTTTCCCCTCCAGCACCTTTCAGCACCATGCAAGACTATAAGAACATCCACTCTTTCTCCTTGAATCTGGCTCCGTAGCATTGCCTTGCCTCTTGAAACAGTAAAACTCAGCTATTCCCCAGAGCTGCACACTAAGCCCTCTTTGCCCCCATTACTATTTGATCTTGTATGTGGTTATCCTGCTCAGAATTACGCTAAGTAATTAAGGAAGGAGGCTTTAATCCCTTCTCTTTGTAAGGGTACAATCTATTTATTCAGGGAGCGTCTACAGTATATTGCATTTTTTTTGTGTGCGCAGCATACAGAGCTAAGAATGATTGAACTAATTTTGTTTCTGGATGAAAATAAATCCTCCACCAGCTCAAGCCCTGGAACTTTCATGTAGACACCACTGAAACCGAATTGAATTACAAAGTTTTCCACTTGTTCAACCGGCTTTCATTAACTTCTCAATGTTATCTTCCTCCTGGAAGTTGTTCAAAATAGTTTGTGCTTCGGAAAGGGGAAGAAAGTTGATTTTGTTTGCGTGTTAATCGGACACTACCTGATTTGCACTGCTTGAATTAATTTTCGAAAGGAAACAGCAAGATCTTTCAAAATTTGCACTTCGAATTGCGTAGTGCACTTATCCAATCAAACACTGTGTGCAAGAATGAGGGACATGTATTATAATGATAAAACCATTATGGGAAATTGATGTGGAAGGAGAGAAAGAGGTTGCCTGAGGTGCAATGGATTACTGTGTCTGGCTGTTAACCAGGAGATTGGTGGTTCAAAGGTCGGTGGTTTGAGCCCACCCAGGGATGGTTGTGGACAGGATCCCTGCATTGGAGGGGATTGGACTATGGGGTCCACTCCAATTGTACAACTATATGATTAGTTATCAAACTTCCCTACTGTCCTTCATCCAAGGATCACAGGGCAGTAATATAAAAACACAAAAATACACAGCACAGTAACAAACAAAAACAGTACTCCCCAATTTAAAAGGCCATGGATTGTCTAATTAGCCAAAGACCTAGGAGAAGGGCAATGTTTTTGTCTGACATCTAAAGATATGTAATGGGGAGAGCATCTCATAAGCAGGGAGCCACTGCGGAAAAGGCCTGCCCTGTGTTGCCACCTTCTGGACCTCTCGCAGATGAAACACTGTAGGAAGGGTCTCAGATATGGGGAGAGGTGGTCCTTGAAGTATGTATATTAGCCAATGCTGCACAGAAAGAAAAGTGTTTATAGGCAGATAATTGCATGAAAATGGGGTATGTGTAGGAGAATCTGAAAGAAACCAAAAGTGACAGATTCTTCCATAGCTATTTTTATTACAAGGTCTTCAAAACCACCCTCTCCAGAATGCACTCATCTATGTATGGGAGAGTAGTTAGGAGACCGCTGTTCTCCTAACTGTTAAGCCACTCTGAGAATTGGGAAAGGGACCTCTTAGGACCTCTTAGCACCCTTAACAAAATAAATTTCCCATGGTTTCTTTTGGGGGAAGCCATGGCTGTTGAAAATGGATTTCAATGTGTGGTAGAGATGGGGACTTTGCTGGCTTTTAAGCTGCCGCAGTTCTTGCTGCTGCTGCTGCTGCTGCTGCTGCTGCTGTTTGGTTTTCTGTCTCTTGAGTGTCTCTGAAATGATCTCTGTGACAACAGCATTCTTTCCAGCATTGGTGGACTCTGCTCCAATAGGATGGGCTCCTTCTTTCCCTCTGTCAGTGTGATGGCCTGGGACTTGGGCTCGGACTTGGAACCAGAGGAGACTCAGTCTGCACCGGATGCTTTGCCTCAGGCATCATCTGAACTAAGTCTGGGGCCTGATCCTGAAGAGTCCCAGTCTGCACAGGTTCCACTGCAACAAACACCAGCTGGGCCAAGTCAGGGGCCTGAGCCTGCCCTGGCTGAAGATGTGAGGATTACCTCGTTGCCTCCAGCTGGGCCATCACTTACAGCTGCTCCACTACCAGTTGGGTCAGGAGAGGCTGAGGTGGCCCCTGGGTCTAGTAACCCACCGACATCTCCCGAGCTGCAGGGACTAAGGTCTGAGAGAAGGAAAGACCTGAGTACTTGCAGGAGGAGTGCTTGCCTTCGGGCGAAACAGGGAGGTGAGTCGCTGGGGGATCAGGACCGGCCGCTACCCTGACAAAGATAAAAGGCTGTCGGACCCCGCCCCAGGTTGTGGGAGCAACATTGCTCTATGCCAGATCCTGCCTGAGATCCTGTGCCTGTCCTTGCCTGGTTTCCTGTCTCGTGTCCTGCCTTGACCCTGTCAGACTGACTCCTAGCGGAACCTTCAGATTCTGGACTGGTCCTGGTCCGCGTTTCATGGGAACCAGGCCCAGCACAGAGAGGCCCTCAGGCCCTCTGTCTGGAATATAGCTGTTGGGGACATCACTATCCCTATTTTGCCTATATGTAGCAGAAGCAATGGGATGTGACGACTGAGCTTTCTTCTGCTAGCAGTAGGGAAGGAGCTTTGAGTGACACTTCTTTTATACCTTTTGTGTCCCCAAAGCAATAAGCCCACCTACAGACCCAAGAAACTGTACACCTTATTTTGTAGAGCGTTGGACTAGATGACTCTTTGAGTCCCTTCCACCACTAAAGGTCTATGGGATATTAAGATATTAAAGGCCTGCAGATACACCACATGCCTCTAGCCTTAGCTAGCCTGGTTTTCTCCAAGTGTTTTGGACTTCAGCTCCCATCAGACCCAGTCAGCACGGCCGATGATCAAGCACAGTCAATTGTCAAGTCTGATCAGAGTTGTAGTCCAAAATATCTGGGGGGCTCCTAGCTAGAGAAGGCAGCATGTGTGGGTATAGTCAATGAGCACAAAGTGGGGAGACATTTATAGAGTCGTAGAGTTGGAAGGGAACTCAAGGACCATCTAGCCCAATCCTCTGTGATGCAGGAATCTCAGTTAAAGCATCCATGACAGATAGCTAGCCAACCTGTGCCTAAAAACCTCAGAGATAGGAGAGACTACTTAAGTTTGCTCGTCCTTTCTCCTTATCTTGAGAAGAGGCCCATGCGTTTTACATGTGAGAAGGCTCTTTCACAGATGATGTTGAACATCTTCTTTTTTGTGTTTATATTCAAGGCGGTGCATATGGTTCTCCTCCTCATTTAATCCCTACAACAACCCCATGAAGATGTCTAAGCTGAGAGGCAAAGATTGGCCCCTGGTTACCCAATGAGAGTCATAATCAAGCAGGGATTTGAACCCTGGTCTCTAAGATCCTATTCTCACACTCTTACCACTACACCATGCCAGCTCTCAATTTATGCACACTGACTGTATGCAAATGAAATGTCCTTAACCCACCTTCTCAGCGGCTGTTAGAACTGTCCCTGCTTCTGTGAACATGGTCTTCATGGCTCCCTCCCTCAAAGAAGCATCAACACCCACTGTTTCTTTGTTCAAGCAAGCATGAGTAATTTCTATATTTAGCTCCTTCTTGGAAGATCTAGTTTGTTGTGCCAGTTTTTGTTTGGGCTGGGGGGAGGCAGTCACACACATGAAAGCACAATCTGGCCCTTCCAACTATCAAGTGTTCTGGGCTCCATCAGGATGAAAAATGCCGTTGAAATGGAAGAGAGTATTATAATAATTTGTTCCTTTCTGGGGGCAGCAAAGACCTCGGCTTTCATCTTCAAGTGTAAGAGCAGGCTGCCTTTTTTGGTTTCGGCAAGAACAAGATGTGAGCGCTCCATTCAAAAATCAAATGTCAGTGCAGTGGGAGGGGGCAGAATAAACCAGCAAAAGGGGAGGGGGGAACTTGAGCAAGATTTGACTCAAAGGCTCTGAAATTGAGTTAAAGTTTACTACTGAAGTCAGTTTCCCCTAGGGGCTAAGCTGCCATTTAAGTTTCCCCCCCGTCTCCCTTACTTTTACAGTATAATTCTACTAATACAGGACTAAAGGTCAGCAGGCTCCATCAAGAAGCATCATCTTGGATCCGATTTCCGTTTTTTATCAAGACAAACTTCCCCCATTTTCGAACACTTCCCTCCCCTGTTCCTTCAGAACTCTTGGCTCCGAAGCTGTAAAGTTGTGCCAAGTGTAAGACTGTGAATCTTGAGAAGGCGAGATGGGGAAGAAAATATCATGGCACCATTGCACTTCTGATAAAAGCAGTGGAGCATTTCACATGTTGGAAAGTTCAGCATGCTCTGCTAGGATTTCTAGGAGACCTAAGCAGGGGGTCACCAATGCAGCAACCCAGGAGGAAGTATTGTGTTGGGTTTTCTTTGCAGACTAGCATGCACAACACACAGTTTCCACTAGAAGATAGAACACTGCTGGTGAGAACAGAAGGGTGACCCCACTCTGCTTCCTTATGCCCTGCATGCAAGTAACAGGCTAAACCAGGGATGGTAAACCTCTGCCCTTCCAGATGTTTGTAAAATCCAACTCCCATCATCCTTGACAACTGATAGTGCTGGCTAGGGCAGATGAAACTTGAACTCCACCGACATCTGGAGGGCCACAAGTTCACCATTGCTGGGTTTTATACCAAGTGGCACCACTGGAATTTCATATAGTCCCTGTGCCTGCAGCCTTGCACATTAATGCGCCTGTGATGAATATAGGGGTTGCTCGTGCGTAAGTTGCCACCACTCCTGGCTAAGTTGGCTTGCTAAACCTTTCAGTCTGGACAGCCCTTCACTTCGTGGCTGCCTCAGTCGCTAGCAGAATCCGTCAGTGGGCGTTTCTTAAACCTTTTCCAGCATAAAAGCTGTTTGACGCCACGTCTCCTCCTACTCTCCCTGCGCGGAAGTCTTCTGCGCAGGGAGGGTGTGGGTAGCGGGGGACCCGTGCTCTCCCCGCTGGTGTCCAGCGAAGAGTCCTGGAGCCCTCTCGCCGATTCCCCCATCTGCCCCCCTTTATCCCTGGTGTTGCGCTGATTTCCTTCCCCAGCTGATGAGCTGCCTCTCTCCCTGCTGGGCCCTTCTCCAGCATCACTTGAGAGCCTTGCCTCCGCCTCTGGCTCCGATGTCAGTTCCCTGACAGCGCCCTTAGCCATTTGCTTACAGCTGATCCAGGAGAAGGATCTCTGGCATATGGCATGAGGCAGCAGGAACCAGCAAGCTGTGTTGCAAAGGAGTTTTGTTCCTCCTTTGCACTGAGAACTTTTACTTCCCACCCCTTGAAGTCCTCAACCACTCTTAACTCTCCCACTGCCAGTTCCTGAGAGAGGGTATGGATTCAGAAGCCTGCTTCGAGCACAGAAATGAGCAGCTTCTTATGAGACAGCCCCAATCCTTCTCCACGAATGCAAAAATAATTTGTGTTGCTCTTTTCAGGGGACCTTGTTTTACACGGGATTTTAATACCAGCATCCCAGAAGGTCAAAAACGTCGACCCTTTGAAATGAAAAGATTAACATTTTTATCGATTGGAAGCGAAGACTGGGTGGTTTGCAGTGAAGCATGAGAAATTCTATCTTGTAGAGGGTTGGAGGGTTGTTTTTGGTTTTTTAAAAAAGACTCCTCTCCTCCCCCCTCCTCTTCACAACAAATAAGGTTTATGGATTTCAAAAAAGGAGTCTGCCCCATTAAACTAAGTCTTTTCCAATCCTGAAGCCGCCTGCAGACCCACCTGCAAAAAAAGTCTGAGTCATGGGTTTTTCAATTTAGTTTGTTAATAGCTTGCCTTTCATAAAAGCATCAGGCCCAATCACAGAAATACCTAAATCAATACAATGATGCAGCCGTGCTTTGCAGAAATGATAGTTTTGAAATAAATATATACCGTTCAGCCAGATCCGTGTGACATCGAATTTATATACTCAATAAGAAAGCATAATTAATGGCCCCAAACTGTATTTTCCCTGTGCTGTTTCAGTTATCAAAGAAAGCAGGGAATATATTATATATATATATATATATATATATATATATATATATATATATGACATTCCCTGAGTTTCTTTGATAACTGAAACAGCAGAGGGAATATGTAGTAGGTTTCTCACCATCACTGTCTCCTAGCTCTGTTTCTTGCATGGGTCTTCTACCAATTCCCTCCACCCCAAACATATTTTATTAAGATACAAGAAAGTGGAATGTGCTGGTTTGGAGTAAGATGAGCAACCTAATAATTTAAGTTGATCCGTTCCCCCAATTCAAGCTTTACATGAACAGAGTTTTCTAGGAAGGTGTCAGAGCCTATTCCCAGCTCCTTTCTCTCTAAATATGCCTTTCAGTTGGTACCACCTGAACCTCACAAGCACGTAAGTGTAGGGATGCTGAAGGAATACTGTGCTTCCATGCTCAGAAGTGAATTCACCTCATCCATGAGTGTCCAAGATGTGCATTTGAAACTACGCCCTTGAAATAATAATTAAAAAACCCAAGGTGATTTATTGTTGCAGTGGCTGTGTCACGCCCTGGTCTTTTGCCTTGTGGCTTCTGAATTCATTCATTGACTATGCATCCCTTTGAAGGCGCAGCATACTCACAAACAGAGCCCCAGTTTATCTCATAAATCTCAGCCTCTCTGGGTGCCTTAAGCTGCCTGCACATCCAGCCATTATGTTTGGACATAATAATGGGAAGGGGGACGAAAGCAAGGAGCAAATTTCTTCTGAATGATGTAATGAACTGTGGCTGCATAATTATGAAGACAATAGATGCCGTCCAGGAAACTTTTCTGTTGTATACACCTATGGAGGTTTTACCTATACAGAAGCAAATTTCATGTGTGAAGAGTAAAGTTAAAAGAAAGTAAGAGGAAGGGGGTAGGTGCCCTTAAAGTAAAGAGGATAGAGGAGAATAGAGATTTGCATATGCTAATTTAGATGTGTAGCTGGAAGTTTAAATCAAAAACATAGTTTAAGTAGAAAACAACAACAGCCAATCTCAACATCAAGAGGAAGACTTCCAACCAGGTGATCTGTGTGCCTACTCAGTCTGCTAACTGTGGATGGGAAACTTCAAGGCCCCTGCAGGCGTCCCTTTGTAGAGTTCTTACTCTTTAAATGGATGGGCAGCCCTTCAAATAGATGAGTCCTGCAAATGATGGACTGTCTCTGTAAAGACAGTCAAAAAGAATTTCAGAATTTCAGTACAAAAGAACTTCAGAAACAGACTGGAAAGAGAAGTTGCTGAATTGCAACTTATTACCAAACTTAAAACCATGGAGAGACCTGGTCTGAATAGAGACATTGGATTCTTATCTCATTATACATAATAAAGCTATTTTTAGCTATCTCGCCCCTTGCTTTTTCCTGTAAGACCAATTGCAGTGGTTAAAAGTCATCAACAGGTTTACCACACCTATCAGCCAATCACCCATTCCCACCACCCTTCTCAGTAATACCCCTCTCCATTCTCTCACTACATATAAGGGTATGGCGACCTTCTGTTTCAGTTGGTCTTTAAGGTGCTACTGGAAGGAATTTTTTATACAGCTGGTCCTTAGCTTTTTTATTTTGTTTATTTTGTTTTGACTACGGCAAACCAACACGGCCACCTACCTGTATCTGTAAAGAGACACGGCTACCCTAGAAAGGGAGAAATTTGGCATTATCCTAAAAAAGGGAGGAATTATCCATACATGCCTATTCTTAGCATTGAGTTCAACGGGTCTTACTCCCAGGTAAGCTTATGGCTGGGGGAGGTAGAGCATAAGTTTCCTCTAGGTTCAATCCCTTTCATCTCTAAGATAGGGCTAGCAATCTCCCCTGCCTGGAATCCAAGAGAGTCACTAATGCTAAGCTAGATGGACAAGTCATCTGGTTCAGTATAAGGTGGTTTTTTTATTTTCCTATATCACACTTAAAGGTAAAGGGACCCCTGACCATTAGGTCTAGTCGTGGACAACTCTGGGGTTGCGGCGCTCATCTCGCTTTAGTGGCCGAGGAAGCCGGCGTACAGCTTCAAGGTCATGCGGCCAGCATGACTAAGTCACTTCTGGCGAACCAGAGCAGTGCACGGAAATGGCATTTGCCTTCCCGCCAGAGCGGTACCTATTTATCTACTTGCACTTCATGCTTTTGAACTGCTAGGTTGGCAGGAGCAGGGACCGAGCAATGGGAGCTCACCCCATTGTGGGGATTCGAACCGCTGACCTTCTCATCGGCAAGTCCTAGGCCCTGTTGTTTAACCCACAGTGCCACCCGCTTGCACTTACCCAGGAGTAAATTATACTGGACTTGACAAATGCAAATATGTGTACGAAGATATATAGATGTATGTTTGTGAAGAAGGAGGAGGAGAAAAAGATGAGAGGGGAAAGCAACAGAGTAGAAAAGTGGAGTCTCGAGGAACAAATGCAAAGAGAAGCAATGTTTACTGCCCTTTATCTGAGGAGTAGAACATGAGAGTTTACTTTAAATGTAGCCGCCTCTCCTCCCCATTGGCAATGCCCCGGGAGCAGATTAATTAGAAGGAGATATTTCTTTATATTCAGCCACCCTTGGTGCTAACAAACCACAAGGCGTGCGGGAGGGAAGAGTGTACTCTGAAGGATATATGCAGATTCATTTACAAATAACACCTCGCAAATGCATGAGGCTCGGGGATTTGTTTGTTTGTAAATCTCAGCGCAGAAGTCTAGTCCAAGGAGCTGAATTAAAGTTTTTCATCATCTAATTGTCTGTCTGGTGTGTCTCCCTGACAAATGCAAAAAGTCTCCGGGAACCAGGCAATTTGCAGGATGCAACAGGATGTGAAGGATAAGGAATTGTTTGCTGCTTCAGAAAGCTAAATAAAATAACCCCACCGTCATTGCTGCGTGCACAAACACTGCATTCCCATTCATCACTCTTGATATTCTCCAAGCAATCAGTAGCCCTTTCACTGGATCCTAAGATCATGGCCAGCACACTAGGACCACTGAAACAACCAGCGGATGGGCTGATTTACAGCTTAAGTTTGGGGGCAGAGTCACCACTGAGTTTTGCCTAAGGCAATGTGTTCTTTCTCCACCATCAGAGGCAACGTGCAGCGGAATACCATTTGCAAGGAATTACAAGTGTGGAGAATTGCTGTTGCTCTCAAGTGCCATTGTGAAAACAGGATGTTGGACTAGATAGGTCTCTGATCTCATCCAGCAAGGCTTTTCTTATGATCTTAAAACCCAAAAAAGTGCAAAAAGAGGAGGCTGAACCCTCTACTTGGGTCCAAGGGAAGCCAGTAATACTTGTTGTCCATCAGTCTACATTTTGTGATTGTCTTTTGCCCAGGCCTAGACAAGATGTTGGGTGACCAGAGCTGGGCAAGGAATGCACTGCACAGTGTGGGACAGATCATAGGTTAGTGGTAGAGCGCCCATTTTGCATTCTGAAGGTCCCAGGTTTAATCCATGGCATGTCCAATCAAAGAATCAGCCAGCAGCTGGAAGGAAACAACATCTGCTGAAGATGCATTCCACTCACCCAACAACTCTGGCTTAGGTTCTCCTATGTACGAGGGGGGAAGGCTCGTCCATTTGTCTGAATGTCACAGGGCAATTTCTTTGTATATCTGTAGTACTTAAATAGCCAGCCAAAGCTATTACCTTGACAAAGGAATTGGTTTGAGAAGATTCCTCTTACATTTTACCCCCATAGATACAGGATACAGTGGTGCCTCAGGTTGAGAACTTAATTCGTTCTGGAGGTCCGTTCTTAACCTGAAACTGTTCTTAACCTGAGGAACCACTTTAGCTCATGGGGCTTTCTGCTGCAGGAGCACAATTTCTGTTCTCATCCCGAAGCAAAGTTCTTAACCTGAGGTACTACTTCTGGGTTAGCAGAGTTTTAACCTGAAGTGTCTGTAACCCGAGGTACCACTTTACCAAGAATTAGAGGGGAACTTGGGGACTATCTGGAGCAGCCCTTCTCAACCTTGGGTCCACAGATGTTGTTGGACTACATCTCCCACCATCTATAGCTAGGCAGGACCAGTAGTCAGGGATGATGGGAGTTGGAGTCCAGACTGCCGGGGGGGGGGGAGAGAGACTCATAATCATTCTTACACAGCCAGTGGAAGATGATATCCTAAATAAAATGTTTAGGTACCATAACATATATCAGACACTTTCACATGCATGAGGGGTTTGCCCTAGGGTTCACAGATCTTTTTAAGCAGTCTTGTTTTAACACATTGCAAAACTTTGCAGCTTACTTCAGTGACAAAACAGAAGTCCTTCCTTCATCTCAGCAAACACCTCCATTGTTCAGAGCATGGTATTGACTCTTAAAAGCCAGTAGTATGCTATAATATGAATCCCTAAGCCCTTCTATAATCACATAACAAGGGTAATTCAACATAACAATCAGCCTAATCTACTATTTAGTACAATCAACGGAGAGATTAAGGATCCCATTTATAAATCTTCTCTCTCTTTTTGCACATATACCACCTACCTTCTGGAAGCCTTGGAAACAGCTTTGCTTGCGACCACCAGTGCCCCTGTAAGCCTTTAAAATCCATGGACTTCTAAATCAATGGTGCCCTCCTACACTGTGATGAAATCTCAGCCAGTGAATTTACTTTGCTCCACAAATCTGGAGGCATTAAACAGAGGGAAGGAAAAAGGTAGGACTTCAAATCTGCATCTGTACTGGCATTATTTTTAAAGGTGTTTTTGTTGCTTTATCACATGTTGCTTACTACCCTGGTCTCCTCTGGGGGGGAAAGTGGCATGACCTAGCCACAACGGCAGGAGAAAACATGCTTGCACCATCCTCCATCTGACAGCCCTTTAGATATTTGTAAGTGACTATCTAGACAGCAATGACAAACCTAAACAGCATCTTAAAAAGGAGACATTACCTTACCAACAAAGGTCCGTATAGTTAAAGCTACGGTTTTCCCAGTAGTGATGTATGGAAGTGAGATCTGGACCATAAAGAAGGCTGATCGCCAAAGAATTGATGCTTTTGAATTCTGGTGCTGGAGGAGACTCTTGAGAGTCCCATCAAACCTATCCATTCTTAAGGAACTCAGCCCTGAGTGCTCACTGGAAGGACAGAACGTGAAGCTGAGGCTCCAGGACTTTGGCCACCTCATGAGAAGAGAAGACTCCCTGGAAAAGACCGTGGTGTTGGGAAAGATGGAGGGCACAAGGAGAAGGGGCAACAGAGGACGAGATGGTTGGACAGTGTTCTCAAAGCTACCAGCATGAGTTTGACCAAACTGCGGGAGGCAGTGGAAGACAGGAGTGCCTGGCGTGCTCTGGTCCATGGAGTCACAAAGAGTTGGACACGACTAAATGACTAAACAACAACAACAATGTGACTATCTTATCTCCTCTCAGTCTCCTCTTTTCCAGGCCAAACATACCCAACTCCCTCAACTGTTCCTCATAAGGCTTGGCTTCCAGATCCCCCTCCACTGCACTCATTCTAGCTTGTCAATGTATTTCTTAAATTGTGTCACCCAGAACTGGACACAGGACTCCCAGTATGGTTTGACCAAGGCAGAATAGAACTGCACTATCACTTCTCTTGACTATGCAGCCTAGAATAGCATTAGCTTTTTTTGCTGCTGCATGACACTATTGACTCATGTTCAGTTTGTGGTCTACTAAGACCCCTAGATCCTTTTCACATGTACTACCGGTAAGCCATGTGTCTTATATTTGTGCAGGTGGCTATTCCTGCCTAAGTGCAGAACTTTACATTTGTTCCTGTTGAAAGTCTTACTTATTTTTAGTTGGGCCCCAGCTCTCCAATCTGTTAAGGTCATTCTGAATCCTGATTCTGCAGCATTAGCTATCCCTACAAGTTTGGTGTCATCTGCAAATTTGATGAGCAACTCACCCATCCCTTCATCCAAGTACACATATACATATGAAGACACTGAAGAACAAAGCCACTTCCACCCTTCGGAGGAGGTGGAGTTGCAGGCTTCACGGTCCCACCACACTCGCGGCAACTGGAACCCAGCCCCCGTGCGATTGGGGGGGGGGGTCCCGGTCGCATCACCTCCTGGCCAGCTAATTGGCTGGCTCTGGGGGCATGGCTTGCTCTATTTAAAGCAGGACGTGAACGGGGATCTCCCTCTTTCCCCACCTGCCAGCTGTCCCTGCTTTTCCCACCCTCCTGCCCTATAAGGTTTTCATTCCTTGACCTTGCTATGGACCTTGGTTGGTCGCGGTTGAGGGGCCTGGTGGGAATTTTTCCACTTGGCAAATTGGCACCAGCCACTTGGTTTTCACTTACCTCGTTGCAAATTGTCACAGCCTTCTTGGTATTGGCGGTTAGGCATTGGTATGGTTCTGTAGATGGAAGAGGGGAGGTAGCGCCATCACCTGCCCCACATATTGAAGGGTAATCTGATAAAGGATTCCAGGGGGCATGGCCCTGTCCAAAACCTGGGGGGTGAGGGCCTAAGGCACGCCCCCTATCGGTGACCCTGGGGGAGTTCCTAGTTGATGTGCATCAGCAGGACTCCCCCTACTGGTGGTTAAGCCTTTCCGGACTTCAAGCAGACGGGCTGAAGTCAGATATAGTCGGTTAGGACCAATGCCTAAGCCAATACTATTCACCACCTGTAACCAATAAAGTTGTGGCCTTGTTTAGCCCATTAACCTTAATAATTGGGTCATGTGTCTTTATTTCCACTGGGGAGGCGGAACTCACCACGCAATGGGCCCAGGACAGAACCCTGTGAAACTCCACTTGCCAGTTTTATTAGGAACATGGCAATAACTGTAGAGGTGCCCTCGGAAGAGCAACTTGTGAAATTTCAGAAGGTTGTGTACAGGCTGGGAGATAGAATGAATGGAAAACAAACAGCATCACTGTTCATGTTCAGCTCAATTGGCACCTAAGTCACAGAAACCAAGTGCAAAGCAGTTTTGTCAGGAATGGATTGGGGGGGGGGCAATGTGTGACACAGAGGCAGAAGGACTTCAGTATCCTGGATTTTCCAACTGAACATCGCCAGCAGACTTAGCGAAGAGCACAGAACAAGATGACGATAAGGAAGTTCAGTGTTTCCAACTTTCCTCTCCCAAAGCTTTGTAAGCAGAAATCACTGGTAAGAGCATTACATCTAATTGGAAGCTAGACCCATCAGTCACGAAAGAGCTCCCCCACCCCCTGGCATTTCCGTTATATGGCAAATCTGGAGAGAAATATCTCAGTCTTTACAGACACATTTGTCTGCAGTTTGTTTTTGTTCTTTTTTTAAATCAAAATATCTGATCTTTGGAGATCACCAATTCATTTCAGAGAGTTTCAGAGAAATTCCACTATGGCATGGAAAAGCCCCAGATCTGGGGTCTGCTTCATTTCTTCATTTGGCACACCCCCAGATGGAATCTTCCTTATTATTATTTTTCAACTGCTATTAGTTAGATTGTTCAACCACTTGCAAAAAATATTGGTTTGCTTCATTCCAAGACTGCCACGCTCACTCCCACCCCACACTCCAAACACACACACACAAACTCATAGTTGAGTGCCTTCCACAAGTAAATATTGGTTT
Organism: Podarcis vaucheri; assembly: GCF_965113315.1. Lineage (NCBI taxonomy): Eukaryota > Metazoa > Chordata > Lepidosauria > Squamata > Lacertidae > Podarcis > Podarcis vaucheri. The sequence continues at coordinate 5,791,925 of NC_138749.1, forward strand.
ATGAAATGCCCTTGCCAAACCCATTTTGCATAAGTATATGTTGATAAATAAGGTAGTTGGAGTATGCATTACACATAAGGCATCTGTTTTCTTCCTTTTTAAAAAAGAAGGTTTTGGATTTTATAGACTGTAAAATATGGATATTGCTCTATTTATCTTACTCTAGCTTTCTGGAAAGTTGACGGCGAGGAATGGAAATGCTATGGTTCACATTGGAAGAACAGAATTAAGTTAGCTACCTCCTCTTCACAATAACGTAACTAGTTGGTTTTTTTTTTTGGGGGGGGGGGTAGAAAACGCCCCAAATGAAACCCAAACCAAAGCGCAGGTTGATTTGCATATTAGGAACTTGTTGATTATTTTGTCTTGGATTATATCAATTCCAGAGGGGTCGCTGCATTTGTCACAGGAGGAAGACTAAATAGAATACTATTTATAGCATATAGTAAGAACAGAAGAACAGAAGAAGATCTGCCAGCTGGTCAGGCCAATAGACAATCTGGTCCAGCTTCCTGTTCTTGCAGTGGTCAACAGGATGCCCACGGGAAGCTGGCAAGCAGGGCATGAATATAGCAGCATTATCCCTACCTGTGAGTCCCAGGAACTGATACCACCACAGGCTTGATGCCTCCGAGAATAGAGGTAGCACAATGAGGGTTATACTAAGTACTGTTCACTTCTTTCTGAACTCCCTAAAGTTCTGTGGCATAGGAGTGCTGAACAGACTCCATTAAATATTAGGTGCAGTGGCCAGGAAAACTGAATTTTAGGAAGCGGAAAGTTGTGGCAACACATGCTAGAGAACAATTGCTGGAGAAGAGAAGGCAGTTAGGAAAACGAACAGCTGAGAGAACAGAAGAGGGAGCAAGTGTGGTGTAGTGGCTAAGAGCAGTAGTCTCGTAATCTGGTGAACCGGGTTCGCTTCCCACATGCAGCTGCTGGGTGACCTTGGGCTAGTAACACTTCTCTGAAGTCTCTCAGCCTCACTCACCTCACAGAGTGTTTGTTGTGGGGAAGGAAGGGAAAGGAGAATGTTAGCCACTTTGAGACTCCTTCAGGTAGTGATAAAGCGGGATATCAAATCCAAACTCTTCTTCTTCTTCTTCTACTGGAACTCGGGACCATCCAATGAAGCTGAGTGTTAGACAATTCAGGGCAGATAAAAGAAAGTATTTCTTCACATAGTCCACAGTTAAAGTGTGGACAAGATGTAGTGATTGTCCGGAACATGCCCTAGGGGCCCACACTGCCCCTGGGATGATACAAACCTCTCTGGGCATTGTCTGGCGTTGCGCTCCCCCAGAATGAACATCAATCTTCATTCCGGTGTGCTCAATGATACAGGTCGGGTGATCCTGTGCACGGTATTAATCAGTAGATTCTGCAGTGATGACTGGAAGTGTGAATGTGAGCATTCTCAGATTTATTTTGCAATATTTACAGGGCAAATCATAATGGTGTCTGCTCTCTTCTTCAGCAGCAGACACAGAAAGAGAAACACAGTGCAAAAGCACAACATAACAGAAAGAGATAAGACTAACTTCCATCTTCAGACTTTCCCAGCTCAGGAAAGTAAACAGTGACATGTGACTTTCCAGCCACCTATCAGCAACGGAGGAGTGATTTGCTAACAGTGATGGCCACCAGTTTGAATGAAGACTATCAATGATTAGAAGTGATGATGGCTAATGTTCAACCTCCACCGTTGGAGATACATGCTTCAGTTTAGCAATTCCTTGGAATCTCAAGCTGGGAGAGTACTGGTATACTCATATTTCTCCATGTGCAATGGAAAATGCTTGCCTTCTCTTTCTTCTGCATACCCATGAAACACTCCAGAACACACTTGGGGATGCTAAGGGATGTGTGGGGATATGGGAGGGAGGACTCCCATTGTTCTGATCCTTGAACCAGTCCAACTAGCTTGTTCAATAATACTCAAGGACAGGTTTGCTTCTAAAAGCCCTATATGGCCTAGGACGCTCGTACCTACTGGACCGCCTCTCCTGGTATGTCCCACGGAGGACCTTATGGTCTCCAAATCTTGGAGATTGTGGGCCACAGGGAGGCTAGGCTGGCTCAACCAGAGCCAGGGCTTTTTTGGCCGTGGCCCCGATCTGGTGGAACGCTCTGTCACGAGAGACTAGGGCCCTGCGGGACTTGACATCTTTTTGCAGGGCCTGCAAGACAGAGCTGTTCCACCAGGCCTTTGGCCGAGGCACAGTCTGAACCCCTCTCTCCTTCGGTAATCCTCACGGAACTCTAGTCCAATGGTTGCCATTAATTTGATTTTGAATTGATTTTAGAATGAGTTAATTTTAGAATGTAGTTCAATTACGGTAAATGATTATGATTTTATGTAAACTGTGTTATTTTTACTGTTGTTAGCTGCTCTGAGCCTGGCTTCAGCTGCGGAGGGCGGGATATAAATAAAATGTTATTTATTATTATTATTATTATTATTATTATTATTATTATTATTATTAAATACCAGTTGCTGGAAACCACAGGAGGGCTGTGTGTGTGAACAGTGGCTATTGTGAGAACAGAATGCTGGGGCAGATGGTCCACTAGCCTTATTCAGCAAGCTCTTCTACTGTTCCTATGAATACTACCCAGTGTACTCATCTACCCTCCCCCACCAGGCCCTATTCTGACCATTCTGCTTACTTCATAGAATCACAGAGTTGGAAGGAACCCCAGATATCATCTAGCCCAACCCCCTGCAATGCAGGAATCACAGCTAGATAATCCATGCCAGGTGGCAACCCAATCTGCGCTTAAATACCTCCAAAGAAGGAGAGTCCACCACCTTCCAAATTTGATTATTCTCTTTTAAGCTGATCTCCCTGTTTTCAAGGTGTTGGCTTCCCCTGGGGACTGCAAGGCAAAAACAGTCACTTTTTGTTTGCTAAACGTTAAATGAATACATGGATGCTTCACTTTGGGTAGTATTTTCATGAGTCCTTGAATGCAAGTCTCAGTAACTCTGATTTTCTCTCCTCTTTTGGAGCTCACCTCATCCCCGAAGACGATTTGAGAGTTTCTGCTGCCCTTGAGTCTCTTAGCTGAAAACACAGTGGTGTGCATCAATATCTCCTATTATTATTCCTCCAAGGATTCCATTGCTTTAATATTTTTGGATTAACTTATGATCAAACATTGATGAATCGCGCTGTTTTACTGAAAAGCACAATCCTTAAGTCAACCACCTAATCTAAGAGTAGAAATTAAACTCTAAACCAACATAAACACATTACAAGTCATTAGTGTAATTAAAAAGGAATGTATAATTAAAACATTTGTGTATTTTAGTTCAAATTCATCGTCGGTCGGAAATTTTAATGAACTGTACATCAAAGAAACCCCCAGAGTCAGAGGATGGGTTTAGCATAACAAGAAATGTGGTGTGTTTTCTCTCCCACACCTTCTCACTGGCACAGGAAACTCCTCTCCCTGGTGGCTTTGAGATCCAAGCTGTCATTGGCCCAACCAAACTAATAATGATTCTAAATGGTTATGATCGCTTCAATGTTTTAAACCAATGTTATCTTTTTTTTTTATCCCCTAAGAATCATGTTTTTCATAATTACTTCTCTTTTGTCCTTTCCTTAAGACAAATGATTTTGTAATTAGTGATGAAGGAACCAGTGATCACTCCAAGACATCTGTCAAATTGTCATGAAATATCGGTCCCTGTAGCTATATTTAAACTTTCTGCTTAATAGCCTCTTGCTTTATCTCGCTATTACATCTCTGCGGTACCATAAGCAGGATACCCTAATGATCAAATTCTATAAAACACAGAGCAATTAGATTGTAAGACATATTGCTCCCATGGAAGCCCTCTCTCCACATAATGCATGTTCCACTTATTGTCCGTCTACTTATTCTCCTAACCCCTATAAGTTCTATTATAGGATAACTTTACTGCTTGTTATATAGCACATTAAGCCCTCATTCCACCAGCTTGGAAAGTTTATAAGCTGCAGCTTGCAATTTAGAAGGAATAAACATTCTCACTTACCAATGGATAATCCTGAATCGCAAGGGGTTGGGCTTGATAACCCTCAGGGTCCCTTTAACTCTGCAGTTCTAGTATGATTCTAGTATTCTATCCACCCAAACCTGAAATGAATAAATAAATGATGAAAAGGTGTTGAGAATGCAGAAGGTTTAGAAATAGATGCAACACACACACACACACACACACACACACACTTTAAGTGTCAAGTAAGAGAGGTTTGCTATTGTTATTGGAGGTTATTGTTATCCTATAGAGGTGTTTTTAATGTGTATGTTGCAATTTAAATTACTTTTGAAACTTATAAATTTTCTGGTTTAGTGTAAGCCAGTGCAATGTGTGTCCACAGAGAGGTTTATATATTTTATCTGGAGCTGAACTAAAATTTCCTACTCACTATTTTCTGCAGTGTTGAAAAATGAGTCTCTTCCCGCCCACCCCTACAATATTTTGGCATGCTATTCAAAAATGTTCACCTATTGCTTTCCATCACCTTCTCTTGCTCTCACTTCACTTGCATCCAGTGATGTCACTGAGTCAACAAATTTGATTGGCTATATACTCTTGTGGCATCATCAACAGCATGTGATCTCAGACTGGGTGGAAGGTGACTAACATGGTCTGGAAACCTAGCCTTATGAGGAACGGTTGAGGGAAACGGGTATGTTTAGCCTGGGGAAGAGGAGACTGAGAGGAAATATGAGAGCCAACTTCAAGTTTGTTTTCTCCTTTTTCAGAGGGTAGGACTTGAACCAATGGATTCAAGTTACAAGAAGGGAGATTCCGACTTAACACCATGAAGAACTTTCTGGCAGTAAAAGCTTTAGTATGCCAATAAAGGAGATTGAATTGATTGAAATATATATACACAAATAAAGCTGTATTCGACAAACGAAAGGATATATGATTTTAGACATGACTGAGAATCGCAGAGTCAGGGACGGAGAAATTTAAAGCGGTAAGATCGGGATGTGGAAAATATGAAAACAATGAGAGGAGGCAGGACTGAAGATTTGGAGATATGCTTCAGAGGTCCAGACTATGGGGAGCATGGAAAAATAGCTGTTTAACTCTCACAAAAAGGTGCAGCTGGAAAAATATTACTGGATTTACAGAAGCAGGGCTGTATCCAGTGGCATAGCATGGGTTGCCAGTGCCCGGGGCTATACAGAGGTAGTGGGTGGGAGGGAGGGGAATGGAATGTATACGCACATGCATTCAACGATAGCATTAGCAGCACCCAGAAGATAAGTGCCGGATTTATGTACAGTGGTACCTCTGGTTAAGAACTTAATTCGTTCCGGAGGTCCATTCTTAACCTGAAACTGTTCTTAACCTGAGGCACCACTTTAGTTAATGGGGCCTCCCACTGCCGCCGCGCAATTTCTGTTCTCATCCTGAAGCAAAGTTCTTAACCCGAGGTACTACTTCTGGGTTAGCGGAGTCTGTAACCTGAATCGTTTGTAACTCGAAGCGTTTGTAACCTGAGGTACCACTGTATAAGCTAAACAAGCTATAGCTAAGGTCTCCACTCTCTTGGGAGCCAAAAAAAATTAAAGGAAAAAAAACCTGGATGTACATTTCCAAAATATAAGGAAAAAAACCAAATAAAATAAAACCTACATACAGCAACAGTGTTTTATGTTGTGTAGGCTCCTATGATGTAAGTAATGGGCCCTGCCTGCTAGCCTGCTCCCTAAAACATCATTGGTTACATGCCTATCAGTTCGATAAATTACCATATATTCAACACAAAAAACAGCGACAATTTGTTGTTGACAAAGGACAGCTAGACATATAAAGGGCCCCATTACCTTCAGTAGCTTAGGGCCTCCTCAAACCTAAATCCGGCCCTGCAGAAGATTGTAGCTGCAGAGATAAGAAGACTTGTTCCATTGTCTGGAGAGGTCACATCTTGGTTCACATGGAGAAACCGTTTTCAATGGAGCCCAGCAACGGAAGCACACGACAGTATTGAGGCAGCAGAGGATGCTGAATTTTTGGGGCCCTGACAATTTTGGACCTGGGGCAACCACCCATGCCCCTTGCTATGCCACTGGCTGTAACTTTCAAGATGTATCTGAGGATTGTAAAAGAGATCTCACTATAGCAGCTAAGCAAATGCTGGTGATATATGCCAGACGACAATATCATTTGGCTTGAATCCCCATATTGTTTTGCATTACAGTGGTGCCCCGCAAGACGAATGCCTCGCAAGATGGAAAACTCGCTAGACGAAAGAGTTTTCCGTTTTGGAGGTGCTTTGCAAAACAAATCTCCTATGGGCTTGCTTCGCAAGACTAAAATGTCTTGAGAGTTCCTGCGGGGTTTTTTCCCTTCCCTCCCTTTTTCTAAGCCGCTAAGCCGCTTATCAGCTGATCTGATAAGCTGATAAGCTGCTAAAAGCCGCTAAAAGCCGCTAGTAGCGCTAATAGCGCTAATCCTCTAATCCATCAATGGGCTTGCTTCGCAAGACGAAAAAACCGCTAGACGAAGAGAATACGGAACGGATTCTTTTCGTCTTGCGAGGCACCACTGTATGTGTATTGAAAAAAAACATATATTGTATGAAGCCAATTGGTCTCCTTCTCCTCCATTATTAGTACAGTAAAATCATGAACTGCACAAGGGTTACGTTTCAGGGATGGTGCATATATTTGGACCACTCTCTTGAAGCCAGGAGCATCTTTCCATTTCCAGAGCCCTGTCCCCACCCTTGTCCCCACCCTCCAAAGAAAGGTGAAGAGCTTTTAAGCAGACCATCATGTCAGTGCACATCTATAGGATCCGGATGTTAAAATGATTTCTGAGCTTCATGAGCAGTTATATTGAAGCTTATTTTGTTTCAGGGTTTTGTTTGTTTTTGAAGGAAAGGGGGGGGGGTTATTTTATTTTTTATTTTTTTACAGCAGACACATCTGTCCTGCGGATGAATTTATTTCCTCAACCTCCTGGTGCAATATTGCATTTGGGTTGTCACTTTTGATTTATCGTTACTTTCGACATTAAATCTTCCTTTGCATTTTTATTGGTTTCATTAAAAACATTCTGCTCGTCTTTTTTCATTTATAACCTATTGCAAGGGGCGGGGAAAAAACGTCTCCTTTCAGGGTACTCCTTATTGCCTTCCCCTTCCTTTCATCACTTCGAAGGCTCTTCCAAATACGTATCCTTTCCCCCTTCATATCGCTGTATTCTCCCAGTGACAAAAGGTGTAAGCCGGTTCTAAATTTGTCAGGCGTGTGCTAATAAAAGCTAATAAAAACCACCTGCTAAGACAAAGAATAAGTAGCTTGAATCGCTGTGTAACAAAACGGGGGTGGCAAAACATTTATGAAATCCAGTAGGATGTCTGATGAATGAGGCATCAGACTCATGCTTTAAAAAAAATGGTGTCCAAGGGGTCAAATGCATTCCATTGGGCATGGTGAGGTATGTCAGTGTTTGAAAAAAGCAAAGCTTGTCTCCTCAGCCTGGTCCTCGGACTCTTGTTGGCACAAAAGAGTCCACAAGAAGAGTGTCCTTGCAGAGTATTTCATAGAATCATAGAATCATAGAGTTGGAAGAGACCACAAGGGCCATCGAGTCCAACCCCCTGCCAAGCAGGAAACACCATCAGAGCACTCCTGACATATGGTTGTCAAGCCTCTGCTTAAAGACCTCCAAAGTAGGAGACTCCACCACACTCCTTGGCAGCAAATTCCACTGTCAAACAGCTCTTACTGTCAGGAAGTTCTTCCTAATGTTTAGGTGGAATCTTCTTTCTTGTAGTTTGGATCCCTTGCTCCGTGTCCGCTTCTCTGGAGCAGCAGAAAACAACCTTTCTCCCTCCTCTATGTGACATCCTTTTAGATATTTGAACATGGCTATCATATCACCCCTTAACCTCCTCTTCTCCAGGCTAAACATGCCCAGCTCCCTTAGCCGTTCCTCATAAGGCATCGTTTCCAGGCCTTTGACCATTTCCTGCTTTTATTCTTAAAAGTCTTTATCAGCAAAACGACCGACCAACTGTACACACATCAACACTACCAGCTTTCTCTAACCAACCAACCCACACCCAACACTAACATTGTTTACTCTATATATACAGGTACAATTAGGTGAAAGGTTGCATGAGTTATTGTAGGCCGCTGACTCATGCTGACTTAGTCCTTTTAGCAATTTTTAGTCATGACAAGGTAAAGGTAAAGGACCCCTGGACGGTTAAGTCCAGCCAAAGGCGACTATGGGGTTGCAGCACTCATCTCGCTTTCAGGCCGAGGGAGCCGGCGTTTGTCCACAGTTTTCCGGGTCATGTGGCCAGCATGACTAAACCACTTCTGGTGCAACAGGACACCGTGATGGAAGCCAGAGTACATGGACACACTGTTTACCTTCCCACTGCAGTGGTACCTATTTATGTACTCGCGCTGGTGTGCTTTTGAACTGCTAGCTTGGCAGAAGTTGGGACAGAGCAACGGGAGCTCGCCCCAACATGGGGATTCGAACTGCCAACCTTCTGATCAGCAAACCCAAGAGGCTCAGTGGTTTAGACCACAGCGCCACCTGTGTCATTGGATATGACCCCTCACACACACTTTACACCTTTATCTCACCAATACCAAAGACAACAATGACTTTGAAGGAGCATGAACTCAGGACAAAAGGGAGAAATGTGCTAAGAGGAAGGTGCGTTTGGCAAATCCTCACTGTGTTTAACTCCCACCCAGAAACCTATGTCCCCACTGTGGAAGGACGTGAAGATCCAGAATTGGCCTCCACAGTCACTTATGGACACATTGTTAAGACCATATTCATGGAAGACAATCTTAGCTACGATTTATCACTGAATAATGAGAATATATATATATATATATATATATATATATATATATATATATATATATATATTTGCTTTCGTAGATTTTCACGGGTACAGGAATGCAGGTTTTGGTGTCTTCGGGTGTCTTCCCGTGTAAGAGTCGGGGTGTCTGTGCGACGTTTCGACGAGGTCTCACTCGTCATCTTCAGGCTGGTGCTTTCGGCTTCTTGTTACTGGAACAGAGCAGAGTCTGGTGTTTGAGTTCCTATAAATACTGTTGAGGGGTGTGGTATATAGCCTCCAACGTTCTGGGCAGAGAGGAAGTTCCTAGATTAGTGTGCCTTTTCTTCTTTTGTTCCTTAATTACTTGAGGGATATCTTGAGTGATTTCATGAGTGATATTCTGAATATCACTGGGTGGGTCATTAAGTGTAGATTAGTTGCTAAAGCTTTCGTGTCTTGACCTCTTGAGCTTGTGAAGAGTTTTTCTGAGAAGATGGCTGTGCTGCATTTAGTTGTGCTCTGGCTTGGCTTCGTGTATAGGGGCGAGCTGTGGTTTTGTGCTTTGTGCCAGCCAGATCTGTGTAGGGATTGCAGGGGGGTGCAGCATCCGGAGGTGCCACTATAGTTTGGCTACTGGATGGAGTCTGTAATATGTCTGTGGAGAGGGTCTGGGTTTGGGTCTGGTGTGCACACAGAACGCCGTCACCAATCAACCACTCTCAGCAGCTAGAAACAGTGTAACTAGACACTGGAAGGACCTGTCAGGAGTGAACATAGACCACTGGTACCAAAATGCATGGGAAACTGCCTTACTAAAGAAGTTAACTAACTAACTAACTTAAACTAGTACGTGGACAAGCAAAGGAGAACGCCCTCACCTGGTGTGGTTCCCGTTTATCGCATACACAGCATAACAGGAAATTGACCCACCCCATCCCCCAACAGCATGCAAATCAACATGGCTAACCTGACCTAACAACCTACACACACACCTGCGACACACACAAACAAGCAGCACTGCCATCAACTGAATGCAACCAAGCAAGCTCAGGACCCCCTATTCTCTCACAATATCAAACAAACAAACAAACAAACAAACAAACAAACAAACAAACGACCTACCCATGTGATACTGGGACAAACCTCTACAATAACACAAGGCAACAGTACGAAAGAACAGTACCCCCCCCCACCGCAAGATGTCTATGACAAAAGTGTCTCTCACTAAATGTAAATGAACTGTGAAAAAGACTCTATCAGTTGAAAGTGGAGGCAATAGATGTACCTTTCCCTGTTTATCTGTTTTGTAACACAATAAAATTTTTAATAAAAAAAAATTAATTAAAAAAAATGTGTTTGATCACAGTTGTCCATGCATTGATAGCTTCACAGAAGGAGTACTGTTATGTGCTGTGTGGGTCTACCTGTGGAGTGGGTCTGAAGGGTGCAGCTGCTGCAGAATGTGAGCATGTTGGAGCATCTTTTGAAAGCCCAACGCTGCTTCTCTGCCTGGGCCTTAGCTGCTGGGCTTCCTCTTTTTCCATTGCAACTTTTAAAGGAACGCCTTACCAATGGCCCCCCCAAAGCCCCAGCTGAGCCTGAATTTACATCTCCAGCAGCCCTGCTACATTATGCAATGTGCTCTATGCGGGGCTTCCTTCGCACTTGATCCAGAAGCTGCAGTTAGTGCAGAATGCTGCAGCACAGTTGCTGGTATGAGTGAGGCCTTGTCAGCATATCAAACCTGGTCTCCGAGGTCTGCACTGGATGCCTATTTCCTAATGGGCCAAATTCAAGGTGTTGATATTATTATAGTCATGATGGCATTTCACTATGGTTAGGATGGTGGGTCAGTCTTACTAAGGCTATGGATGTTCATAATCCCCATCTCTTGTGAAATGTCATTAAATGTCTCATCCCTTCCTTTAAAATCTCTGCAGGCTTTTACCTGTGGAAGAACCTTCCATGTCATTTTGAATTTCAATTCAATTTAATTCCAGGAACGAACTATGGAACCCCCCTCCCACCCCCAAGATATCCCACTGAACTGACAACATTGTTGGTTTCCTCTCCAAATCCCTTTGATGTTTCTCCTGAGGAAAGAGTCCCTAAATTCGCTCTCACTCATCCCTAGACTATTTCTCTAGCTAAACAAATAACATCAAAAAAGAGAGTCTCATCCAGAAGCTCCAGGTGCTTCTCCCCCCAAAGAAGAAGAAGAAGAAGAAGAAGAAGAAGAAGAAGAAGAAGAAGAGAGATGAAAGAGGAAGGCTGAATGTTGGTGAGAATCATCCCATTTCCTTTCCTCCCCATGTGACCATCCGCCCGCATCCACCAGGGATTTGCTTTCTGTGCCTGTGCGAGCCTTTTTGTTCTTCCAAAATAAGCCTATTATATGAAGATTGAAACATTAGGATTAATTATACCCAAATGCAAACGTAAAACCTTAATGAAAAACATACATCTCTCACATGGGCTGGACTCCCTGAGGACAGCTTGAAAAAATTAGCTTGGACAGGTTTCTTTTTTGCTCTGCGCGACTGATTGGATCAGTGATATAAAGGCACACTAATAAGTAGCATTTGGTGTGTGTTTTTGTGTGTGTGTGTGAGAGTGTGCGCACACACTCCGAGATAAGACATGAATGACAAAGGGAGATGATGAGGCTGGCTCAGAGAGCATGATTCAAAAGGCCTCGGCTGTTTCATCTATAGTGCTTTCTTTTGAGTTATCTCTGGGTCCCTTTGGCTTTACCCCCACCCTTACTGGCAATGAGACCTGTGTTTGATCTCTCTGTAAACAAGCTGAACATCAGGAAGACACTAATGGAACCACCATGGGAATCTGGACTAGAAAATTGAAAAGAGAGAGATAGAGGCTTAGATAGTATGTTCACCTAACATGCACCATCGCTGAAGGTTATGGTGATTTAATTGGGAACAGTGACGAACCTTTCCAGGCTCTTAGGAACAAATCTATAGATAGAACCAGCACCCCACCCACATTTATCTGATGGTAGGTGCTAGTTAGGCACTCTAAGGACATCTTCCCTCAGCCGTTCCATTGGCTACAGGGGAGGAAGAGACAAAAGGCTCCATTGGCTCTGTTGAAAGACTACCAGGTTTTGACTCCTCTTCAGATAGATCCATTCCAGTTAGAACTTCTTTACTGAGAACTTGCACCCCTCTTGCTTCCCTGCCTCCTTCTTCCTTTTGTGCTGTGTCTTTTGAATTGCAATCCTGAAATCAGGGGCTGTCACTGCTGATACTTGCAAGCTACTCCAGAAACCTGTTGAAACTGAAGAGTAGCACAAGAATTAGAATTAAGGTCCATCTCATCCAGGAGTCCGTTTGCATCAGGAGCCAGCCAGAGTCCACTGAGAAGTTGACAGTGGAGGTCATGATGGTGATGCCATCCATTTGTTGCTTCTCCCTAGCTTCTGGTTCTCAGACATGGCAGAACAGGTCTTTAAGGGAGGGCACCCTCAAACACAGCAGGAGTGGCTAACCATATTTTGAAGTAAGGTAAGTGATGAACTTTACCATCTAAAGGCAGCAGTGGCGGTGAGAACGCTCTAACAGACTATTAAATCCAGATTCTGAAATTACCTAACTTCCTCACAGCCTAAGCTGGGCTGGCATTGCTGATCAGTGTGTAGTGTTAGTATTTTCATTCTCCATTGCTGTTGGATCTTGTGATCCAATGTTTACATTCTTTTCTGCTAGGAGTGTGGGAATGGAACTAGACACTGTAATTCCATCCTATGTGCTTTTGTATTTTTTCCTCTTTGTTCGTTGCTTTCGGACAGAGCTGACGTGTGAAGCTGCTGCTCACACTAGCCATGTTTGTTGTTTTGGTTTGTAAATAAGGGAAGCTTTCACGATGCCAATGCCTCCACAGCCTCGCTTCTTGCTGTTACTCTACTGATGCATTAGTGAGCCCACAACTGCACTGGAGGTTGGTCGCTGGACACCTGAATGCGCTCCCGGACTGGGCCGTGATCAAGAAACGATGCCTTATGAGGAACGGCTAAGGGAGCTGGGCATGTTTAGCCTGGAGAAGAGGAGGTTAAGGGGTGATATGATAGCCATGTTCAAATATATAAAAGGATGTCACATAGAGGAGGGAGAAAGGTTGTTTTCTGCTGCTCCAGAGAAGCGGACACGGAGCAATGGATCCAAACTACAAGAAAGAAGATTCCACCTAAACTTTAGGAAGAACTTCCTGACAGTAAGAGCTGTTTGACAGTGGAATTTGCTGCCAAGGAGTGTGGTGGAGTCTCCTACTTTGGAGGTCTTTAAGCAGAGGCTTGACAACCATATGTCAGGAGTGCTCTGATGGTGTTTCCTGCTTGGCAGGGGGTTGGACTCGATGGCCCTTGTGGTCTCTTCCAACTCTATGATTCTATGATTCTAAGGTGGCTGGGACATTCATGTAGATCAGTGGTTCTCAACCTGTGGGTCCCCAGATGTTGTTAGACTACAACTCCCATCATCCCTGAGCTCTGGCCTTGCTAGCTAGGGGTGATGGGAGTTATAATAATAATAATAATAATATTTTTTTATTTATACCCTGCCCTCCCCAGCCAAGGCCGGGCTCAGAGAGGCTTACAAGCAATAATAAAAACAAGTTGAATGATTACAACTTAAAAACAAAATTAAAATACAACATTAAAATATTACAACATTAAAATCAAATGTAGCCTCAACGCAGGAGGAGAAGGAAAGAAAAAAAGAAAGAGAGGGAGGGAATCAAATTGGCTCCAAGCCAAAGGCCAGGCGGAACAACTCTGTCTTACAGCCCCTGCAGAAAGAAATCAGATCCTGCAGGGCCCTGGTCTCATGAGACAGAGCCTTCCACCAGGCTGGAGCCAGAGTTGAAAAGGCCCTGGCTCTGGTTGAAGCCAATCTAACTTCCTTAGGGCCTGGGACCACTAGGGTGTTGCTATTTATGGACCTTACATTTATTTATTTATTATTTATTCATTCATTTATTTATTTATTTATTTATTTATGTATTTATGTTGTAGTTCAACAACATCTGGGGACCCACAGGTTGAGAAAAGCTGATGTAGATGGTAGCACCTACTCTGAGCTGCCTCTCTAAATATGCAGAAAATATACACTGGGTCTGTTATGAGCCAGGGCTGTAGCTCAGTGGCAGACCAGGTACCTTTTGCGTGCTGAGGTCCCCCAAAACACCCTTACCCCAATAACTCACACATAATTTTTGTTTAAGGTTTTTGGCATAATTTTGGCCACAACTTTATTAGCATACAAATTGTGAGTGGTTGCTTAGGCATGGGTTATGACTAGCTGTCCCCCCCCCCCCGCCTTGGGGACAGCACTGGATTCCGGATTCCAGTGAAAGCCAGTGTGGAGGAACAAGTTCAGGGATAACTGGAGCTGCGACACAGACCTCAGCTTCTCCCTGCATGCTCCTAGGGGCTTACACGGCCCAAACCCGATTCCAGGGGATTGGACGAAAGGATGGTAAGCCCCTGAATTCCTTTAACGGAATTCCCGTGCAACAACAGCATTGGAGGGGCAGGCACAGCCAATCCATACCCCTCCACCAACCAATTTAAACCAATGCCTAACCGCCAACCTTACAACTTGTGACGATTTGCTACGCAGTAGGCAAAACCCAAAAGACACACTAATAAGCCAATTGGAAAAATTCCTACCAGGCCCCCGCACCAATGCGGACGACCCCATGACAGGCATAGCAAGGTCAAGGCGCAAGCCCAAACAAGGGAGGGCGGGCAGGTGATCCGATGTCCACAGCGAAAGAGAAAGTAGCCTGCTGTGGCCCCTGCTTAAATATCCTCTGATCCCACACCTAAATTTGCAACATCAAATTTGCCCCAGCAACACAAACACCAACCAACGCTAGGCCCCTTATTCCAACCTGCCTAGTCATTGCAGGGTGCTTTGTCCGGCCCCATCCGCAACACATGCTCTCCTTTAGTGAGAACATGCTTTATGGAGAAGTAGCCAGGTTTAGTCTCTGCCAGCATCTCCAGGTAGGGTTGAGGAAGACCCCTCAGAAAGCAACTCTAAAGTTGCAACAAACAAAGCAAAGGAACAAACTCCGTTGTTCCAGGAAGGCTTTCCTTTAAAAAAAGTTCTGAAATCCGTAACTTTGAAATATGCTAAACCCTGTACTCAACCCTCTCATATTTTCATGTGACACACACACACACACACACACACACACACACTTTTTTGTCAGGAGGCACAAATCTCAACATGTGCATTTCAAAATTCAGTGCATCTGAAGTTACAACGGAGTTGTACTGAGTGAGATCATTTGTGACAACAAAGTTTTGGTGATTCTCTTGTCTGACATTGGCAGAACGTCATGGGTATCCCTGGGGATGGCTGAGGAATTCAGTGGTTTTGAATTCCTATATAAAATTGCCTCTCAAACTAATGTGATTACTGCTTCCCATAGACATCAGGTTGACTACTGTGGAAAAAGGATGCAGGAATAGATGGGACATTGGTTTGATCCAGTATGGCTAATCTTATGTTCAGATGCTTTCCATAAGGAGAAAAGGAATGACTCTGCCCACCACATTTAACTGGCTGCACAGCATTGTCCATCGCCAAAGCTATTTGCAAGCTAGAGTCTCAAGTTTAGACCACTGAATCTACTTTCCTGCTTCGACCCCAGCATTTGAAGGTCTGCTTTGATTCTGGTAGAGCAAGGAAAGCAAAATAAGAAAGAGTTGGGCCTTGCTTGCCTCTTGCAGAATGGATGTGTCAAAAACGCAATACTAAACCTGTCTGAAGGGAGGGGAAAAAACTCCTCTCTGTTCTAAAGCAAATTCACTCATTTTCTTCAGACGCCGGACATTCTGGATCTGCTCAAGCATTCTAATTTTTTAATCTTCTTTTCTACACAAGAATAATTAGCACAATATGCTTAGGGTTTCAAAGGATTTCTTTGTCTGTGGGACTAATTCTGATCATTATTTTCTGACTCTTTTTATTATTATTTCTTTGGCCCGTCTGCAAGCCTTCAACAATATTGCTAGGGGGTATTATAAGCAGCTTCATAGAAACAGAAAGCAATGAACTTCCATCAGAGCAATGCTCATGATGAGCCCAGTCATTCATATATATGTGGAAGATGGACCAAGCTTGTTTTCTGCTGCTCCGGAGAGTAGGTCCCAAACCAATGGATTCAAGTTACAAGAAAGGAGATTCCAACTGAACACCAGGAAGAACTTTCGGAAGGTCAGTTCAACCAAAGCATCCATGTCAGATGGCCATCCAGCCTCTGGTTAGAAACCTCCAATGAAGAGTATGCCAAGGACGTCCATTCCACAGTCAAACATCTCTTACCACCTTATTAACCTACCACTAGAGGTAGGAACCTCCACCAAGAAATGTGTATATGGAAACCTTTGTACATTCAATGCATTCACCAGTAAAATAAAATACACCTTTCCCATTCACATCTTACATAAAGCACATAGAATTACAGAACCACAGAGTTGGAAGGGTCCATGAGGGTCATCTAGTCCAATCTCCTGCAAAACAGAACTTTTTCCCCAATGTGGGGTTCAAACCCATGTTCCTGAGATTAAGTCTCATGCTCTACCAACTAAGCTATCCATTTTTGTGTACATTTCTTGTCTACTAAAACTGAGTTGTAAAATCCAGAGCAAAATTAGAGGCGTGTGTAATCTGATCTACAGTCCATTGCAAAGCTTCATTAACTATGAACCCCCAAATCTGGGATCCCCTCGAAACCGGTGCCAAAGTTTTGTAGTTATTTTGTAGCGAAACCTCACATTTTGTAGTGCCCCACAAATGGAGTAATTGATATGTCAAACCCAAATTCATAGTTAACACCCCAAAGCCAAAGGTTGCCAATCCCCTCGAAACTGGTGCCAAAGTTCAGTAGTCATTTTGTAGCATTATGTAGTGAAAATCCCACATTTTGTAGCACCCCACAAACGGAGCAATAGCCTCTCAAACCTGTGGGTCATGGGGTCACCCAAAAACCAATGTTGGGGTCCCAGATTTTGGGGTCCATAGTTAATGAAGCTCCACTTCAAAAGTGAATCAAATTCCTTCCCCATCTTTATTCTAAGTCCAATTCTCTAACCCAGGGTTTCCCAAACTTAGGCCTCCAGCTGTTTTTTGACTACAGTTCCCATCATCCCGGACCACTGGTCCTGCTAGCTAAGGAGCTGCAATATGAAAACAGCTGGAGGCCCAAATTTGGGTAACCCTGCACTAATTACTACCCAAAATGCATTCCCTGCAAAGGAGGCTTATCCAGTAGAGTGAACAGGGCATCACCCCAACAACCTCCACCTGTTCTCATTCAGCCACCTCCTGCCAGCCTTCTGAAAGGTAAAGGTAAAGGGACTGCTGACCCTTAGGTCCAGTCGTGACTGACTCTGGGACTGCGGCACTCATCTCGCTTTATTGGCCGAGGGGGCCAATGTACAGCTTCTGGGTCATGTGGCCAGCATGACTAAGCCGCTTCTGGCGAACCAGAGCAGCACACAGAAACGCCATTTACCTTCCTGCTGGAGTGGTACCTATTTACCTACTTGCACTTTGACGAGCTTTCGAACTGCTAGGTGGGCAGGAGCAGGGACCGAGCAACCGGAGCTCACCCCGACGCGGGGATTCGAACCGCCGACCTTCTGATTGGCAAGCCCAAGAAGCTCAGTAGTTTAGACCACAGCGCCAGCTTTCTTACTTGCATCTAATTCAGCATGTGGCACTGGCTGTCTGGTCCTTCTTCCTTAGCCCCATTGTTGCCATGCAGAATTCATCAGGGAGGAGGATGGCGACAAAACTACAGTTAGCTGCATCTGTCTGTAATTGGCTCTGGTTCCACCTCCTGTTGGCCTTCCTGCCTTCCACCCCACCAGGCCCAACAGGCACCACTGGTTCCCTGATACTAGAATCATAGAATCACAGAATTCGAAGGGATCCCAAGGGTCATCTAGTCCAACCCCATTGCAATGGGTCAGAATTGCTGCTGTCAGTCATTGACAAACCTGCTCCCCTCACTAAAATACGGACACCCTCTGAGATCACCACATAGCAAACAACTTTACAAAGTCCTCATGGCATAGGCAAAGAGTTTGTGAGGAGGACATGAAACTGTGTATGTGTTCGACCCAAATCCAATGCAATACCCCCCCTCCCTCCAGTATTCTGCATCTCTGTCTCACACCTGCAACATCTGGCATGCTAGCCTAGCCTTCATCTAGTGCTCTCAGCAATCCATCCACCCAAACCAATCCTTTCAAGGAACAAAAAAAGAGAAAAAGTTAGCTATGCAACTTTTATTTATTTGTGTGCATCCTGCTGAGAGTTGGCATTTCAGTCTATGGGTTTGTGTAATTGCTAGAATTAAAACAGATTAAATTAAATAGCTTCCCTTTTCAGGTTCCAGGCTCCCCCCTCCCTTTCCCCCCACCTTTCCTTGCTTTACTTTTATGGACAGAGGTAGCCGTGATTCGTGCCTCGTCATGCCTGACAGGATTTCATTTCTTACTCGGCAGGCGGTAAGGAGGCAGGTTGAAAAGTGAAGGCTGCCCCCTCTTCCCTTCGATACAAGAGGAAACTATTACCTTCCCAAGAGCAACCTGCACATTAAACGTTTGTTTCCATTGTCTCCTTTTGAAAGGAAATTTTGTGCTGTTGGAAAGTGCCCGGAAGATTGAACATAAAGAGTGTGTCCAAATTTAGCACTGTGTGTGTGTGTGTGTTTTCAATGCCTTAGTCTAAATAAGCACCCCATAATCTTATGGCTAATGCTAAGGTATACTTTGAGATTATAAGCAAATGCATTTGTTTCTGAACAGAAATACAGTCATACCTCATGTTACGTCTGCTTCACATTATGTTATTTCAGTTTACGTCCCGCGGTGACCCAGAAGTACCAGAAAGGGTTACTTCAGGGTTTCACCGCTTGCACATACAGAGACGCACAAAATGACATCGCGCGCATGCACAGAAGTGGCGAATCACAACCCGTGTGTGCGCAGATGCGCCGCTGCAGGTTGTGTTCCTTTCATGTTGCGAACAGGCCTCTGGAATGGATCCCGTTTGCAACCAGAGGTACCACGGTATCTCAGTCAGAGGAAAGAAGCTTCTGCCGTCTAGCTCACAGGTAGAAGACCTCTGGTCTGAAGGCTCAGCCCAGCAAGTGTCCCCAGTTGGCCCATGAGGCAATTTTGGCCAAGCCACACCTACTTGCCCTGTGTCTTTATGCAAACCAGAGGCATAAAGCAAGTCTGGCTGCCCGGGTGAGGGCAAAGGGGGCCCATCTAAGTCCAGCACTCTCTCCTCACAGTGGCCAGCCAATTCTCTGTATTGTATCAGGTTGGGCTAGATGATCATCCAAACTGGGGTGGGCAGCTAATGCCACAAGACAGAACTGGGATTCAAAATGACCTTAACTGTAACAACTTTGTTGTTTTAGCCTTGTAGCCTGTAAACTACCTTGAGATCTTGCCCATGGAGTTTTCTTGGCAGGGATACTGGAGTGGCTTGCCGGTTCCTGCTCCAGGTGGATCACATTTAGTCAAAACTCTCCACTATGACCTGTACATCTTGGGTGGCCCTGCACGGCATAGCTCATAACTTCTCTGAGTCATTTAAGCCCCTTTGCCATGACAAACCCAGACAGCATCTTAAAAAGCAGAGACATCACCTTGCCAACAAAGGTCCATATAGTCAAAGCTATGGTTTTCCCAGTAGTGATGTATGGAAGTGAGAGCTGGACCATAAAGAAGGCTGATTGCCAAAGAATTGATGCTTTAGAATTATGGTGCTGGAGGAGACTCTTGAGAGTCCCATAGACTGCAAGAAGATCAAACCTATCCATTCTGAAGGAAATCAGCCCCGAGTGCTCACTGGAAGGACAGATCGTGAAGCTGAGACTCCAATACTTTGGCTACCTCATGAGAAGAGAAGACTCTCTGGAAAAGACCCTGATGTTGGGAAAGATGGAGGGCACAAGGAGAAGGGGACGACAGAGGACAAGATGGTTGGACAGTGTTCTCAAAGCTACCAGCATGAATTTGACCAAGCTGCAGGAGGCAGTGGAAGACTGAAGTGCCTGACATACTCTGGTCCATGGGGTTACAAAGAGTCGGACACGACTAAACGACTAAACAACAACAACAACCCTGAGATCTTGTGATGAAGGGTGGTATATAAAGTAAACAAACAAACAAACACTTGACAACATATATGAGATAAGATGCAGGGCAGGTAAAGGTGGTAAGTTTCTGCTGAAAGTCCAATTTGCAGGCACCACAGCTGATCAGCATGCCTTTGCAAGTGCTGCAGTGACCATTGACACTTGCAAAAGAAGAGCAGGGCTTTGCAGCTGCTGACAACTAGCTGGTGGGTGTTGCCTGCTGTGTGGTCACCAGCACTTGCAAAGGGACAGCAGGATGTTGCAAGTGCCAAGGATCTTCTGAATGTCAGAGCCTTTGCAAGCGCTGCTGTGGTAATCTATGTCATCTCAGGGTTACATTAACCGGCCTTTACTTACCTGGCGGCCTCTAGGTGTTTTGCCACTACATCTCCCATCATCCCTGACCATGAGGTTGAAGGATGCTCTGAAGTAATTTGGGATTGTGGGGTCTGCAGGCAGAAGAAAAGGAGAGGGAGAAAAGTCCCACTCGCACGACATTGAATGACACCCTCTCTTCTGCTCACTGGTTCTGGATTAATCCTGGGTGAAATCCAGCATCTCTCTTTCACATGCTGCATCTTGCTGTGTACATATGTTTCGTTTATTTGCATACCAGATAAAAAATAAAACAGATTAGTTTAAGCAAATGCAGATTCTCCATTTCCAGACACTTGTCAAAATGTAGTGCAAAGCCCACAAGGATTGCGGGTTGGAGATCTTTTAACCAACAGTTTCATTTTCTACACAAATCGGTGTGACAGCTGCAGGCAATAATTAGTTTTGCAGTTTTTCTAAACCCTGCCACAGATCACGAAACAAAATGTCGTGGGTTGTTTGGTTAGTTTTTGTTTTTGTTGTTTTGCGGGGGGGGGGGGCTGTGATTGATCAAGAGGTGATTGGATACTCTATGCAGCAGCTTTAGCTCGTTTTATATTTGTGTCCCGCCCCCCTGCCCATTTTGAAGTAGTCACTTTTACAAGGAGAAACGAACAGCTTCTGGAAAAGGGGGGAGTGTGTTTCTGGTGAAAGCTGTGGAGCTTGACGAGGTAGGCATTTACGAGCCGATCTTACAGCACAGGTCTAGAGTAGTCCCTAAGCCTCTCCTTCATCCCTGTACCCAATCCTACAGGTGGAAATGTCAGATTTTAATTGCACGTGGAAAAAATCCTCCTTGAGACTTCTGTTTGTTTGCTTTCTTTGTATAAATTTTAGCATGTTTGTCCTAAGCTAATGTTTCCCTGCACAGCACATCCACCGTCTCTCAGCAGTTTAGCAGTAAAATTGTTGAGAGCAGTAGTATCTGTGAATTTGTTGCCGTTGTGCTTTTATTGAACTTATTGCAATGTTGTGTTTTTATGTTGTATACCACCTTGACATGCTTTTTTTAAAATGAAAGTCTGGTCTATAACCAGTGTTATTAGTCTAGAAAAAGAGGTGCTGGAACTCACCATGAACGCCTTAGTTGTTCTCTTATAATGGCAATGCCACCCACCTGAGAAATGCCGGAACTGAGTTCTGTCGAGTTCTGACTGAAGAAAAAAAGGAGGGGGAGCCCTGTCTATATCTATTTTTAAAAAGAAAAGAAAAATTATGCTGCCATCTCACTGGCCCACACGTAGAGCAGAACAAAGCTTTGCTTAAAGGTGTGGGAGCAATGACCTGGATGTGCCCCTACATTCGCAGCTAACCCCTGTGCCACAATCTAAAAGACCATATTACCTCATACAAACCTGCCCAAGTGCTGAGATCTTCAGAGGAGGCCCTTTTCTTGGCCCCACCATTTGTGTTGGGGTTATGTGACAGGGCCTTCTTGGGGACTGCACCCAGACTTTGGAACACCTTCCCTAGAGAAACCAGACTGGCTCTCTCCTTGCTGCCCTCCGCTGGCAGGTGAAGACCTTTCTATTCAAACAGCCCTTTGGGAAATGACTGTTGTCTGTGTTCCAGATTGATCTTTTCAGATTATTTTAATTCTATTTACTGCTTAACTGCATTTTAATGATTTCCCTTGCATTTTTAGCTTGTTCTGTTTTAACTGTGTAAGCCACCTTGAGTCCTAGACTGGAGAAAAGGTGGATTTTAACCACAGAAGCAACAATTTTGTTTTCAGTGCAGCTGGTGATAGACACCCCACGCATTTGCTACCCTCTTGTAGGCAGACGTAGTACAGTGGTACCTCGGGTTAAGAACTTAATTCGTTCTGGAGGTCCATCCTTAACCTGAAACTGTTCTTAACCTGAGGTACCACTTTAGCTAATAGGGCCTCCCGCTGCTGCTGCGCCACCACTGCACGATTTCTGTTCTCTTCCCAAAGCACCATGGCGTTTCTCTCTACACTCCTCCCAGTGATCATTCCTCTTCTGGTCACTGCTGTGGGTCCAAATTCTGACAGTCTGTCTCCAGGTTCTGTGGCCATACCATATTAAAGATATACAGTACAGTGGTACCTCAGGTTAAGTACTTAATTCGTTCCAGAGGACTGTTCTTAACCTGAAACTGTTCTTAACCTGAAGCACCACTTTAGCTAATGGGGCCGGAGCACGATTTCTGTTCTCACCCTGAAGCAAAGTTCTTAACCCAAGGTACTATTTCTGGGTTAGCGGAGTCTGTAACCTGAAGCGTCTGTAACCCAAGGTACCACTGTAATTACCTTTTTGACTCTACTTGTATTTTTGGAGACTCCTCCCAATAGCATTGGAGCAATAATTGGTCCTCACCTTTAATTCTAAATGAGCCTTTTCCAAGTTGTTTCAGGCTACAGATCCCATCGCCTCTGATCATTGCCACACAGAGCGAGGCTGATGGGACTTGCAGTCCAAAACACCTAGCTGAGGAAGTCTGCTTTAATCCATTAGATGTCAACTTGTCCTATATGCAGGATGGACATGAATAGATGGAAACCAAGGAGATGGTCGATGAAGTATTGTTTAAGGCTCAGTCTCCCTTTTATCCCTCACATCGCTCCTGCTTCCCGGCTGATTTGCCTTCCCCTGACAACAAAGAACGGGAAGAGCAGATACACTTGGCTTTAAATATAATGCGCACTTCTCAGAGCAAAGGAGAACTGAAGAGAAGGGGGCCAATGATACCCTTAGGGGAAATTTCATCTCAGGAGTACTGACCTTTCCGAGAAAGCAAATTAAATTATCTTTCTCATCTTTTACTAGGGCTGTGACATCATTAAAATTCACGTTACATACCAGCGTACTTTGTTTTGTATTCATAACCTTAAACCAAAATTAATCAGCTGTCACATGGAGTTAACATAGTTGTTAATGGTTCCCGACCAAAATACACATTGTTTCTGGAGATGAGAGGAGAGGAGAAGGCAGCTCTCGTGGACATCCTTTTTTCCCCACAGAGCTAAGTTTCAGGGTCAGGGTTTTGTCTGAGGGGTGGCCTGTGAGTGTTGAGCCATGGAGCCTAATTCCAATGGCAGAAGTGAGCCCTTGAACACTGGAAGTCAGAGGACATCTTGTCATGCTCCTAGCCCTGAGTAACAATGCACACAATGACCTGGAGGAAGGAGCATCAGAAACACTATGTTCTGAGGAATACGGTTGTTCTATGGGAAGAGAATAAACACAAATTCTGCACTTGGGTTTAAACTTTGGTTTAAAGGAGAAGAAGGTGGCAGTTTTTCCACTGTTTTAGAACCATACACGGAGTTCTCTTTTGCCACAGTATGTGTTTAAAGTTAATGGGAGCCCTGACCATTAGCTCCAGTCACGGGTGACTCTGGGGTTGCGGTGCTCATCTCGCTTTATTGGCCGAAGGAGCCGGTGTACAGCTTCCGGGTCATGTAGCCAACATGACTAAGCCGCTTCTGGTGAACCAGGGAGGAGGAAGGATGGTGTGTTCTTCTCACGTCTGAGAGGAGGATCGCCGATTTATGGCCTTGCCTGTATCCTGCCGGGAGACGCAGATGGGAAGGTCAACAAGTATCTCAGTCGGTTGCCCGGGGGAGGCCAGTTACCTCTGACTGCGAGCTGAGATACTGACAAGCAGCACATGGAAACGCCGTTTACCTTCCCACTGGAGCGATACCTATTTATCTACTTGCACTTTGATGTGCTTTCGAACTGCGAGGTGGGCAGGAGCAGGGACCGAGCAACGGGAGCTCACCCCATTGCGGGGATTCGAACCGCCGACCTTCCGATCGGCAAGTCCTAGGCTCTGTGGTTTAACCCACAGCACCACCCGTGTCCCACGGTATGTGTGTACGCCCCGTTGAAGGTCTCTACAATGCCCCACCCTCTTTTTAAAATGCATTCCCCAGTTTCAGGAATCTGAAATGGCCACCACAGTTCAAGAGCGCCCTACAAATGAGTAAATATACGGTTGTGAGGGCAAAGGTAATCTTTACAGGGTTCTTCAGATGATCTGGTTCTTAATTCCAGCTGGACCGCCTTTAGGGTCTTAACTCCCAATGTGGTGCTAACTCCCACCTTGAATCTTTCTCCAAACAGGGCTGAATTTGTTTTTGACTTCATCAGGGGTCTAGGAATGCTAAAACATGCTTTACTGGGTCCCATTAATTATACATACATTAGGCATGCTAGCCCACTTCCCAATGAGACACAATATTTGCATACACTTTGTTGTATGTGCAGATTCGTATCCTCTTTTGTAGGTAGGGTGGAATGTTCAAATATAAATCGGGGCCACACATGGGTAATAAGATATCCGACAGACAGAATGTCAGCAGGTGTAACTTGTTCCATTAATTTCCATACTAGGGAACATTTAACCTGTTGAATTTTTGCCTGCCACAGAGGCAATATGCCTCTGAATACCAATTTCTGAGAATTACAGGTGGACAGAGTGATGTTGCACTAATGTTCTGTTCACAGGCTTTCCACAGGAAACATGTTGGCTACTGTGAGAACAGAATGTTGGACTAAATGAGCCATTGGCCTGATGTAGCAGGATCATCTTACATTTTTAAGTTTGGATAACTTCAAGATGAAATTGTTAAAAAGCAAGCAGTCCATGGTGTTTGGTGTGGTTATTAATATCTCATGACAATTACAGCAATTTTATCAGTTCAACCAGTCACCATTTTCTTCTTTTCTTCCTTTTATGAGCAAAAATGGTTTGAATGTTTGACATGAATATATTAAGCATGTGCATGGATCATAGGCTTCAAATTATATCTGTTTCTATAGTTTTGGAGACACTCCAACCCCGCCTCCCCCAATTTCACTTATTACTTGGATCCAAATTAGATTTACTAAAAATGAATGCAGAGCCATCTTAAGCATATGAGATGTCGGGGTGCAAAGATCAAAACCCCATCCAGGTTGCCCAGAGTTGTTGACCTTTTTTAGGGGGGGAGACCCCAAAGTTGTTGACTTTTTTAGGGCCTTAAGAACAACAGAGGAGGCCGAGGCGGCGGCAGCAGCAGAGCAAGGCCGGGGCTGGGCACCTGGGGGAGGGACAAGCAGAGCCCAGCGCAACAACAGTTGAGCCCGAGGTGGCGGTGACTGAGCGAAGCCAGGTGCCTCATGTGAGCAGTGTGCACTGGCCGGGCCTCTCGACTGCTTGCCAATCCTGGACATGCAGGAGGGCAGAGCCGGCCGGCTGCCTCAGCGCCTTGCTCGCCCGCAGCAGAAGAGCTGCGGTGCTCCAACGGGCTCTGCTCCACTCGGCGGCAGCTGTCAGCTCTTCCCAATTCCCAGACTCCAAATCTTGGCCCCAGACTCTCAGCCTGGCGCCCCTGAGAGCCTGGCACCCGGGTGCCCCACACCCCTAGCGCCTATGGGTAAGACGGCCCTGAATGAATGTTTTCCTTTTCACAGAAGTGGACAAAGTTTTCAGGCATGGGAGCCCCTCCAGAATGAATCAAGCCTGACAAATTGTAGGCAGTTATATTCAGAGAACTTCATGCAAGATGCCTTTATTATTATTTTTTAAGAGTTTAGTTTATTTCCTGCTAGAATTGGATGCAAATGGCAGGCATGGTCACTCCTGAATGCATGAAACCTGCCCGACAAGTTTCAGAAAAATAGCTGCAGAGGTTTTCTCACCAGAGTTTACTTTTTTGGGGAGGGGGGATAAAATAGGACTCATGGGGGCAGGGGTAGATAAAAAGATCATGAATCCACCGGGAAGAATAGGGTGTGCAAAATGTCAAACAGAGCAAGCATACATAGAAATGAACAGACAGAGTCTGTCTATTAACTGATGTTTTTAAAGCAGTCTTGACCATGACTTAACTTTAAATTTAACACTTATTTCTTTCAGCTCACTCTTTTAAAAAACAAGCAAACCATGCTGAGGAATACTATTTGCTTTAGAAAAGTATGAATTGAAATTAGAGCTTGGAAATCTTATTTTCAAAATTGATAATAACCGTAATTTCAGTAGGAAAAGTTGATGAATGAACAGAGATCTTTGACTATTCTTTCCCCTTCCTCATACAAAATCCTGTCTATCTAATTCCCCCCAGTAAAATCCTATAGATGTTTCCTTCACATTTAGTGCAATTTTTGCAGCGGATATCTGAAACTCTCCCTAATACATTTTGCTACTAATCTTATTGGCTGTCTTGCCTTTACTTAAAATGCATAACATGTTGCCTCTGAACTGGAACCTCCAAATTCACTTTCAGTTTTGCCGTAGCTGAAATATTGTTGATATTCTTTGCTTGACATGCCTTCCTCCATGGCCAAAATACCCAAAATGGTTTCAGTCCCATTCTCAAGTTCAGTAACCTGCACCAGAACCTTGAGGTCTCTTTAAAGTGTCATCAAAGCCATTTTTACAAGTCCTTGAATTCATCACGGGGTGATCCAAACCAATGAATGGGATGGAGGACTAAGGAGAGGCATATTTCAATGCTATGGGGAGGTGCATTTCAGGTAAGAGGTGACATGATAGAAGTTTATGAAATTATGCATGGATGGAGAAAGTTGATAGGGGAAACTTTCCCTCCCTCTCCCTTTCATATCACTACAACTCATGGCTTTGCAATGAAGCTGAATGTGGGAAGATTCAGGATTCATCACACAGCATGTAATTAAACAGGTGGAACTTGCTCCCACAAGAGTCCTTGATGGCCACCAACTTGGATGGCTCTAAAAGAGGATTGGACAAATTTGTGGAGGAGAGGACTATTGATGGCTAGTAGACACAATGTCTATATTTTGCCTCCATGGTCAGAGACAGTGATGCTTCTGAATACCATTAGTGGGCAACCACAGGAGGGGGACAGTGCTTGATGACTTCCCATTGGCATCTGGTTGGCTACGGTGAGATCTATGGATGCTGGACCAAATGGGTCATTAGCCTGATCCAGAAGGGCTCTTCTTATATTGAAAATAATAATGAAGAACCGTGTGTAGTCCTGTTATCTAAATACTCTCTTCCTTGTGTCCCATTCATTGTCTCCATTGCTATGCCTATGCTCTATCCCAGCTGCTTGAACTAAATGAGATTCACTTGGCATTGCAGCCATATGCTCCCTTGCCTGAGCTCTGAAGATCTCACATCCTGCTTCTCCAGGGCTGGGGGGTAGCTGTTGAACCAGATTACCTGTGATGTCCCTTCCAACCTTTTTTTATGAGCGTGTATTCAATAATTCCAACTCGCACTATTTAAATTCAGCACAGGCAATCTGCAAGCTCATATTATGGAGGGAAGGAAGGAAGTCGGGAAAGGGGAAAAAGAACGATCATTGGATAAATTTCTCCACATCACCCCCCTGTAAACATTTGCTTATTTGAATCAATCCCACGTTGTTGGAATCAAATTATTTAAATTATTCAGGATCTAAATGTGCTAAAATCCATGTGGGCTCCGTTTGTAGTACATTTATGCCTATTAGGCATTCTAGCCAGCAGTCAGGAGAGAGAAGCAACTGGGCAGTTGCCAAGCAGTGGAGTGGGTTTTAATGCGCAGTTGTGCCTACCAGCTGAAGGAAGACAATCTGGGCTTATGGATCTGAGCTCTCTTCTCTTTCTCTAGCTTGACATTTAATCCTAGAGCAGACCCTTGGAGCATGTCACCCAACTAGCAAACATGGTCCAGCAATCATGTTTCATGGCCCGTTCCATGACCTGCTAGTCATTTGGTATGTAAATAAAAAGCTTACAGAAATTCCACATGCAATCTGTAACAGTGCTCATGAGGAAGCATCCAAGAGGAAGCAATGATGGTCACTGTCAGGGAACTGACATCGGAGCGAGAGGCGAAGGGGAGGTTCCCAGATGATGCAGGTGAAGAACCCAGCAGTAGGGGGAGAAACAGCACAGGAGAGGGGGAAGCCAATCAGCGCAACACCGGGGATAAAGGGAGGCAGATGGGGGAAGTGGAGAGAGGGCTCAGGGACTCTTCACTGGACATCAGTGAGGAGAGCCCAGGTCCTCCGCTACCCACGCCTTCCCTGCGCAGAAGACTCCCGCGCAGTGAGAGGTGGAGGAGACTGGGTGTCAAACAACTTTTATGTTGGAAGAGGTTCAAGAAACGCCCACTGACGGATTCTGCCAGTGACTGAGGCAGCCACCATGAGAAGGGGCTGCGCAGTCAGAAAGTTTTAACAAGGCAAATTAACCGAGAAAGGCACCAGTTTATGCACGAGTAACTCACACCCATTACAGTAACCAACTTGGATGGTTTTAAAATAAGACTGGATAAATTCAGGGAGGTTCCGATTATCAATGGCTCTACAGTTGTGGATCTTGAGGTCTAAAATTTCAGCAGTGTCCTGTGCATGGCCAAAATTCACTGCTGCTTTGCCTTTCTTGCTCCACTTCATCCTTGTGGTGCTCCTGACATTGCACATCAAACCGTTCACACTCCCCTAAATCCGCCTCTGTGCTCTACCTTCACAGTTAGATACAGTTATGCTTCTACATACCAATTAGGGACAAAAAGATCATAAGAACAGCTTGTTGGGTCAGACCAATGACCTGTTAGAATTCCTGCTCCGTGATTTATGGGATTGTTGTCTTTCACATGACGGTATATGTTTTGACTCCACAGAGTGGGAAGTGATGGAGACAGGATGTTTGTGTAACTGTGTT
This sequence comes from Podarcis vaucheri, assembly GCF_965113315.1. Taxonomy (NCBI): domain Eukaryota; kingdom Metazoa; phylum Chordata; class Lepidosauria; order Squamata; family Lacertidae; genus Podarcis; species Podarcis vaucheri. The sequence continues at coordinate 5,820,969 of NC_138749.1, forward strand.
CTGTGAAGTGGGACTATTGTCCTTTGTTGTTTTTCTCTTTGCTGTCTGATGCTAGAGAGAGGGGGAGCCATGTTGCAGTGCTCCGTGTGTGTTTATATGTAAATAAAGTAGATTAGCCAAAATGCTGAGTTGCTGAGGTCTGTCACGCGCATGCTGTGCAAACTCTGCGGATCCCTAAGTGTGCCGGTGTTGGTTGGCATCGGTCGCTGTGATGTTCGGGCTGAAGAAAGCTTATGAAGCTCCCGAACGATTGACCAGGAGGGAGAGAACTTGCCAGTCGGGCATGTGTCTCTACCAGGGTCCTACTCGAGTGTAGGCTGAACTCCTGGCATCCTGCTCTCACAGTGGCTGAAGTATCTGAAGAAGTGTGCATGCACACGAAAGCTCATACCAAGAACTAACTTAGTTGGTCTTTAAGGTGCTACTGGAAGGAATTTTTTTTTATTTTGACAGTGGCTGAAGAGTTCCTTATGGGAAACCAGCAAGCAGGATTTGATCACATAAGCACTTTTCCATCCCATGGTTTCCAGCAAATGGCATTCAGAATCATTGCTGCCTTCAAGCTGTGGAGAGCAGAGCATGGCCATCCTGGCTAGTAGCCATTGATAGCCCTTTCTTCCATGAATTTTAAACCCATCCAAGTTGGACATGAGTTCCATAGTTGAACTATTTATTTTATCCGTCCTGAATCTTCCAACATTCAATTGATGCAAAACTCAGGATGGGAGAGTGATCTTCTGCTTCGATTCTACTTGAACATTTTTTTCACAGAGCAGGATGCTTGAATGGATGGGTTGGTGGCCTGATCCCGCAGGCTTGGCTTATACAGTGGTACCTCGGGTTAAGTACTTAATTCATTCTGGAGGTCCGTTCTTAACCTGAAACTGTTCTTAACCTGAAGCACCACTTTAGCTAATGGGGCCTCCCACTGCCGACACGCTGCTGGAGCATGATTTCTGTTCTTATCCTGAAGCAAAGTTCTTAACCTGAAGCACTATTTCTGGGTTAGGGGATTCTGTATCCTGAAGCGTACGTGTCAGGGAACTGACATCGGAGCTAGAGGCGGAGGGAAGGCTCCCAAATGATGCCGGAGAAGGGCCCAGCAGGGAGAGAGGCAGCTCCGCAGATGGGGAAGCAAATCAGCGTAACACCAGGGATAAAGGGGGGCAGATGGGGGAATCGGCGAGAGGGCTCCAGGACTCTTCACCGGACACCAGCGGGGAGAGCACGGGTCCTCCGCTACCCACGCCCACCCTGCGCAAAAGACTTCCGCGCAGAGAGAGTAGGAGGAGACTGGGTGTCAAACAACTTTTATGTTGGAAAAGATTTAAGAAACGCCCACTGACGGATTCTGTTAGCGACTGAGGCAGCCACAAAGTGAAGGGCTGCCCAGACTGAAAGGTTTAGCAAGGCAACAAAGCCTGGAGAGGCGGCAACTTACGCACGAGCAACCCATACACATTACAGTACGTAACCTGAAGCGTATGTAACCCGAGGTACCACTGTACTATATAGTTTCTTATGATAATGTCTGAGACTCAAGGCAGCAAATCAAAAGATTAATCAAATACTTGGTACAAAGGTGTTTAGGTTACAAGCCATTTCAGTTGAAAGCAACCTTGGTGTACGTGGACATCTCTGTATCAGTTATGTTAACTCTGCAACCCTAAAACCTCTTAGAAGAGGGCATTGAGTGACATGTTTTTTGGGGCTGGATCCAGCAAGGCTCTGTGTATGTTTTTGTTGCATCCTGAGTCGACTCTAGTGGAAACGTTGTTGGCTTTTGCCAGAGGAAAACAGCTATGTTTCCCAATGTCATTTTGAACCAGCTTCATTGCAGTAGCGTCCCAGCTCTAATTAAGAAATAAATATGCACAAAAGAAGATGGTTAGTTAGTTAGATACAGTGGTGCCTCGCAAGACGAAATTAATTCGTTCCACGAGTTTTTTCGTCTAGCGAATTTTTCGTCTTGCGAAGCACAGTGTCGGGAAAGTTTTGGAAAAGCTTCAAAAATCACCAAAGTCTTCAAAAACCTCAAAAAAGGCTACCACACCGTGTTCTATGAGTTGCTCCTCGAAGTCAAGTCACAACTGTATTAAGGGTGTTAAGAAAAAGGAAACAAACTTGCAAGACGTTTTCGTCTTGCGAAGCAAGCCCATAGGGAAATTTGTCTTGCGAAGCAGCTCAAAAAACACAAAACCCTTTCGTCTTGCGAGTTTTTCGTCTTGCGAGGCATTCGTCTTGCGGGGCACCACTGTATAGATATAGATCAACCACCTTTATACACATTCACTGAAATCAATGAGAATTAAATAAACTTAACTTGCATTTGATTGTGACAATTCATTTGGCTTGTGCTAGCGCTGTGCACAGGCAGCCTCTCAAATCTCTCTATCTTATTTGTGGGCAATGAAATTTGGGAGACTATTTGGCAAAATTTCTCAAGGAGGATGAGAAATTCTGCCACAGATGGGGCTCACCATTAACATTGACAGTAGCCCAACTCCTTTCTGTCTCCCTCCCCCAAGTGGTAACATTCATTTTTTGTATTGGCAGCCTGGCTACCATTTTACATCACCCACCTGATTTTGGACCTTGCATCCTTTCAGGGTATTTTTTAATTTTTATTTTGTATGTGTGTATGTTTTGCAGGGGAAAATGGTGACTGCCATGAAAAATGTAGGAGAATATCCAGGCGAAATTCTGCAAAGTTGGCCTTCTTTTTGTAGTGAAACACCTCAGAAAATTCCTCAAAGCGGAGGGGAAATGATTTTATGAGAAAATCTAGCTCATCTCTTCCTTGAACAACAGGGAGTGGAAAAGAGTCTGTTTAAAGTGTGGATCGCCTTGAATTTAACTGAATCCTCTGTGCCTCTCTTATAAAAATAAAATGTCGGGTCAAAGTGAGCTGGACCACAGAGGGGGATGAGGATTTGTATATCTGGCAATGATGGGTGTGCGTGCGTTGTTTTGTTTATTGTTTGAATATTGCTAATGTTGCTTGTTACTTTTTATGAGGCTGGTGTGCTTTATCCCTCCCGAAATTTATGTTATATGAAATGTTAATGCATTATATGATTTCCCCCTCTCTGCTCCCCCTCCCACATTATTATGAATGTAATGTAAGTAGCTTGAATACCTTTGAGTGGTAAGTGACTAATACGTATAATCAATACATAAATACAAATAATATAAATACAAAACAGCAGCAGCTGGGGAAGGAGCAGAATTATTGACATCATAGAGTGGTAGAGTTGGAAGGGACCCTGAGAATTCATTCAGTCCAACCCCCTGGAATTCAGGAATGTCAACTAAAGCGCCCATGGCAGATGGCCATCCAGCCTCTGCTTTAAAACCTCCAAAGGAAGGAGAGTCCACAACCTCCTGAGGGAGAGCGTTCCGTTGTTGAACTGCTCTTATCTTCAGAAAGTTCTTGCTGGTGTTTATTATGGACCTTAAGGTCCATAAATAGCAACACCCTAGAGGTCCCGGGCCCTAAAGAGGTCAGATTAGCCTCAATCAGAGCCAGGGCCTTTTCAACACTGGCCCCAGCCTGGTGGAACGCTCTGTCTCATGAGACCAGGACCCTGCAGGATCTGATTTCTTTCCGCAGGGTCTGTAAGACAGAGTTGTTCCACCTGGCTTTTGGCCTGGAATTAACTTGATCCCCTCCCCCTGTTTCTTTTTTCCTTTCTCCTTCTGTGATGGCACTCCTATCTGGGGACTTCCCTGGCTTTTTTCTGGCCCATGTAGGACCAGTCTGGATAGTTAGCCTTGGTGAAGACTTGATGTTTTCATCCCCCAAAAAGTTTTTGAGTTTCTGCTGAAATGAGGCTGCATTTTAATTTAATGTTGTATTTTAATCTTGTTTTTAAGTTGTATTTCTTTTTTTTCTTCTTCTTTTTAAAAATTTCTTATTGGGTAATTCAACAAAACATATTATCTTAAAACATATCTATAATGGGTTGGGAGTTACTCGTGCGTAATTCTGCTCCGTTTGAGCATTAGATTGCCTGGTTAAACCCTCCGGACTACGCAGCCCATCTTAGCGTGGCTGCCCTTAGTCACTCGTAGAATCTGTCCGTGGGCGTTCCTTAAAGCGTTGCCAACATAAGAGTTGTTTGACGCCCAATTGTCTCTGCCTCTCACTGCGCGGGAGTCTCCTGCGCAGGGTGGGCGTGGGCAGCGGGGTGCTTGGGCTCTCCTTGCTAACTTCCAACGAAGAGTCCTGGAGCCCCTGCACCTCCCTGTCCCGTTGCTCTCCTGGATCCCTGGTGTTACACTCATTCTCTTCCCCTTCTTCCCGGCTGAGTCTCCCTCTAGCGCTTGGACCTTCCCCTGCAGAATCAGAGACCCTCTCCTTCTCCCATGCCTCTGATGGCAGTTCCCTGACAATATCATACTAACTTTTCCCCCTCATTTTTCCTCCCCCCTCCCTCCCATAATCAACCCGCCCTCCTCACCGCCCCCTGACTTCCCTCAGTTCCAATCTCTGGTTTCTCTATAAATGCTATTCTCTGCATGTTACAGAATTGTGTAAGTCCTTAATTTATCTAACTAATTATTATCAATAAAAAGTTTGTGAGTGTTTATTCAAAGCCTGCCAAGGAGTCCAATTCACTTTGTTGCGTCTTTAGGTACTTTGTAAAAGGTTCCAATTCCTCTTTAAAGTCACAGTTATCCTTGTCCCAAAGTTTATGTGTCAATTTTGCCAGTTATGCATAGTCCATCAGTTTATCTTGCCATAATTCTTTAGCCGGGATTTCCTCAGTCTTCCACCCTTGTTCTAATAAGACTCTCACCACCGTTGTCGCATACATGAAGATATTTTTCAACTTCCTTGGCAGGTCTTTTCCTACAATCCCTAACAGAAATGCTTCAGGTTTTTTAGCGAGTGTTAGATGGAACATTTTCTTCAATTTGTTATATATCATTTCCCAAAATTTCTTAATTTCATTACAATCCCACCACATATGATAAAATGTCCCCTCCTTTTTCTTACGCTTCCAACATAAATTTGAACTGGTTTTGTACATTTTCCCTAACTGGACTGGTGTCATATACCATCTATACATCATCTTCATATACAGTGGTACCTTGGGTTACATACGCTTCAGGTTACAGACTCTGCTAACCCAGAAATAGTACCTCAGGTTAAGAACTTTGCTTCAGGATGAGAACAGAAATCGTGCTCCAGCAGTGCGGCAACAGTGGGAGGCCTCATTAGCTAAAGCGGTGCTTCAGGTCAAGAACAGTTTCAGGTTAAGAACGGACCACCGGAATGAATTAAGTCCTTAACCCGAGGTACCACTGTAATTTTCTTTCAGCAAAGAACAATCTGTACAGTTTTTAAGTTGTATTTCAATCAATTTGTTTTATATTTGGTGTTAGCCGCCCTGAGCCCTGTCTTGGCTGGGGAGGGCGGGGTATAAATAAAATTATGATGATGATGATGATGATGGTGATGAATGCTCCCACACCCTTGCAATGCCTATTAGCAGCTAGATACTGTCGTTTAGTGGTCATATTGTTAGACCTGGGAGATCAAGCTTCAGATCTCCACTTAGCCATGGCTCTTACCTTCGGAAAGTTATTCCTAATGTTTAGTCGGGGTATGTTAATATATATTCCCCTAAGGTCCGGGAGTGCTGCCTTTGAAACCAAACAGAAAGGGGAGGGGGAGAAAGGGAGGAGAATGACAAGAGAAAGATCAATATTGTAGGGCTGCAACTAGTCCCTAGGAGGTGTGTGTGTTGGGTGGCGGGGGGGAAGAGAAGAGGCTGAGAAACAGTGCCTTCTCTTTATCACGCAAGCAATTACTGGCAATTTGTTCTGGCCAGTAAAACTTCTGATATTATCATGGTTGCTGAGTAATTTATCATCAAAGTTTAATGTGGAAACAGGTGACTGTGTAATCACCAATCTAGGTACAGAAATAGAATCGTTATTATTTCTGCCTGAAGAGAGATTTCTTTCTCATTCAACCCCCTCCCCTCTCCCTTTCTGTCAATTGACTTAACGGCCAAAAGGCTGTTCATCACATCACCATGAATTATAAAACCTCTATTAAATATTCATAAAAGTTTTGAAATGAATGTGCGATAGAGATGAAAGCCGGGCTAATTTAAATACCTACCAGACCTGTCTTAATTACAGAGGTAAAATGAGATATAAAAATTATAGCAGCAAGGAAAGGGAGGAAAAAAACTCAAACGGATCAATCCATACATTATATGAATCTTCTTTGGATGCAGTCACATGTAATGTCATTTATTATCAATGATGTTGGTGTCTAATGAAAAATTACCCTCGTGTATGTGTCTGGCGTGGGCTTTTTGGGGGGTCGGGTGAATTTGAACATTGTTACATTGCTCTGGAGAACTAGATTTTGGCTATAAAACAGGAAGAGGGCTTGGATGTTTACCTCCCAAGGGCCAATTTGCACAACCAAATTTGCACACCAAAGCAGCATTCACACACCGGTTTATTTCATTTATCCAGCATTTTCCTAACTCACAATTTCTGCATTATATTTGAGATTTCAGTATGATGTAGAAAGCACTTTTGGAAAATGAAAGGCATATTGCATATGTTTAGTACTCATTTCCATGTTTTGGGATTCCAGAAATATCCATTTGCAAGCACTCTTAACCCGGAAAATCACAGGAGTAAAGTGATGGAAATTGTGGCATTCAGTTCCTTCCTACTGTTTTCATATGCCAGAAGGGATGGAAAGAGAAACATTGCCCAATAACGTTTACTGTTGTGTCACATCACACCCAATGGCACACACATTTTAAGTGACTTCTGGCCAGTGGGGTGGTCTGGGTGCATGTGTTATGTTCATAGCCAAGGTTTACCAAGTATGGAGGAGACATTTCCTTCCCTCCCTTTTCGGGGGAGTCACAAATTGTGACTGCATCACAAGCCCACAGCATCTGGAGGGATGCTTAAAGGTAAAGGTAAAGGGACCCCTGACCATTAGGTCCAGTCATGACCAACTCTGGGGTTGCGGCGCTCATCTCACTTTATTGGCCAAGGGAGCTGGCGTACAGCTTCTGGGTCATGTGGCCAGCATGACTAAGCCGCTTCCGGAGAACCAGAGCAGCACACGGAAATGCCGTTTACCTTCCCGCCGGAGCGGTACCTATTTATCTACTTGCACTTTGACATGCTTTCGAACTGCTAGGTTGGCAGGAGCAGGGACCGAGCAACGGGAGCTCACCCCATCATGGGGATTCGAACCACCGACCTTCTGATTGGCAAGTCCTAGGCTCTGTGGTTTAACCCACAGTGCCACCTGAGCCCCGGAGGGATGCTTACCTACCAGAATTAGTCAGAATCCCCACCTTCCCTTTATTTTCTGAATTCTGTTCATCTAGTTAAATTGTTCTGCAATTCCTTCACTTTGTTATATTAATAATAATAAGCGTTATTCCAATGTCTTCTCTCATGAGTCTACTTTGTGGGTGTGGGATATGAGGAGAAGGTTTTGGTGGTGATGGTGGGGAGTCCCCACAGGTTCCAGAATCGTGTGGGATCAGGGATTGATAGTTTAACCACCCTAAGAGTTATAGCTATGTGCCGCTTGTGATCTCCTGGGAACTCTTTTCACCCTTAACCAACTACAGCTCCCATCATTCTTTGGTGGAAGCCATTACTCTTTAAAGTGCCATGATATTACTGTGGGAATTGTGGTTCTGTGATGGGTGCCCTGACAATTTTCAGCAACCTTAGTGAACTACAGTTCCCATGATTCCTTTTGGGAAGCCATGACTGTTTAAAGTGATATGGTTGGCTGGCATCCACCTGTCTTGGGAGACAGCAGAGGATGGTATGTGATGGTATGTTTAAGGAGGATGGTATGTGATGGTATGTTTAATATGGTATGTGGCCATACCATATTAAAGATATACAGTACAGTGGTATCTCAGGTTAAGTACTTAATTCGTTCCGGTCTGTTCTTAACCTGAAACTGTTCTTAACCTGAAGCACCACTTTAGCTAATGGGGCCTCCTGCTGCTGCTGCACTGCCGGAGCACAATTTCTGTTCTCATCCTGAAGCAAAGTTCTTAACCCAAGGTACTATTTCTGGGTTAGAGGAGTCTGTAACCTGAAGCGTATGTAACCCGAGGTACCACTGTAGTGTCGATGGGGCTTGACTTGGTCTTGTCTACACCAACTTCCTCCAACCTAGGTGACTTTTAGATGTTGTCAGACTCCAATTCCCAGCATCCTTTTGCATGACCAATATTGGAAGGAGAGGATGGAATAATAATATAATAATAATTTATTATTTCCGCAGCCACTCTGGGCGGCTTCCAAAAAAAGATTAAAAATGCATTAAAACATCAGTCATTAAGAACTTCCCTAAACAGGACTGCCTTCAGATGTCTTCTAAATGTCAGATAGTTATTTATTTCTTTGACATCTGATCGGAGGACGTTCGACAGGGCAGGCCCCACTACCAAGAAGACCCTCTTCTGCCTGGTTCCCTGTAACTAAGCTTCTCGCATTGAAGGAACCACCAGAAGGCTCTCAAAGCTGGACCTCAGTGTCTGGGCTGGACGATGGGGATGGAGATGCTCCTTCAGGTATACTGGGCCGAGGCCCTTAAGGGCTTTAAAGGTCAGCACCAACACTTTGACTTGTGCCCGGAAACATACTGGGAGCAAATGTAGGTCTTTCAAGACTGTTGACATGTGGTGTCGGCGGTCACTCCCAGTCACCAGTCTAGTTGCAGTATTCTGGATTAGAAGACCCCAAGCTGGAGAAAGCTAGTCTACACTGACTTGGGACAGCTCTGCAGGTTTTCAGAAGTTGGGGGTTGAAACTAGGACTTTGTGTGTGCAGCACATCTGCTCTGCCATTGAGATGATGATGATGATTTGAATATACAGCCCTATACCCTCCACTGCTCCAGAAGGTATGTTCTAGACCAATAGCTTCAAGTTACAAGAAAGAAGATTCCAACTAAACATCAAGAAGAACTTTCTGACAGTAAGAGCTAATCATTATTATATACCACCCTATACCCGGAGGTCTCAGGGTGATTCACAGAATAAAATCAAGATATAAAATGACAAAATCTCAACAGGAAGTGATCTGACTATGAGAAGGGAATGATGTCAATGTCCCCCACCTTCAAATCACCCTCTTCCTGCCCAGTTGAAAAAACAAGATCCAGAGTGTGGCCTGCCATGTGTGTTGGGCCGGTGACGTGTTGGGACAGCCCCATGGTTGTCATGGCAGCCATGAAGTCCTGAGCCACCCCAGAGCCAACTGCCATGGCATGGATGTTGAAGTCTCTTAGAACCAGCAGCCTGGGAGTCCTCAACACCACCTCTGAGACCAACTCTTTCAGCTCAGGAAGGGAGACTGTCAGGCAGCAAGGTGGGCGGTAAACCAGGAGAATCCCTAATCTGTCCTGATTGCCCAATGCCAGGAACACACACTCTAGATCCACCCCCCCCCACTGGACAGGGAGCCTGGAAATAGAGAGAGACTCTCTATAGACCACAGCAACTCCGCCTCCCCGACCCTTGAGTCTATCCTGATGCTGCACTGCATACCCAGGTGGGCACAGATGGGCAATAACTCCACCCTGTTCACCCACCCAGGTTTCAGTGATACATGCCAGATCAGCCTCTTCATCCCTCGTGGATGAGGGAGATTTTATTCTGGGCCAACCTGACATTCAACAGCAGCAGTCGCAGACATGAAGGCTGGCTGATACGACAACCACAATTCCCCAGGTTGGAAGAGCCTTGGCTGTGTGTCCCTTACCCAGCCTACCCCTCCTCCCATGCTGTACCTTCCCCTACCCAGAACCACCGTAATTCGGCCTCCGCCTACTCTCCCCCACTCCTCTCCTCCCAGGCACATCCCACCAAGTGCCCTTACACAGCCCAGTTAAAAAATATTGCAACACTTAAAAAAGAATTAAAAAGAATATAAAAACAATTTAAAAGTGGAAGCCTTCTTTGCTGGGCAGCAGCAGTCCTTATGTCCCCCCCCCAAAAAAAAAAGATATTTATTAAAGTTTTTAAAATATAACAATGGGGAAAAAATAAAAAAGAAACAAAATAAAAAATACAACATAAAAACAGTTTAAAAACAAATAATTTTTCATAACATATCTTCCTTATGCTTATTTCCCCAGACCTCCTCATACCTCCCTTCTTTGTATTCCACTTCAATTTGTTAGTTCAGCAGATCCTTACCATTAAGCTTTTACCCATTTATAAACCTTTTTTTCCATATCTCCTAAAACATTACAGCTGGAAACCCCTTAGTTTCTATCCAACATCCTTCTAACATTCATTAATTTTACAATATTTCTGTAAATAGTTGTCAGGGGTTCAGGAGCAGAGGCAAGGGCAAGGGAGGAAACAGAGAGCGAGGGGGAGGAGGCAGAAGAAAAGATGAGTGATGACGACGACCCGAGATCTCCGAGTCTTTCCAGTGAATCAGAAGATTCACAGAAAGGAGCACCAGTGGCCAGGGCAAGGGGGGAGCCTAGGGGGACACCCCAGGAAGATAGAGCCAGAGGGGACTCAGAGGGGAGCAGTTGGAGATCGGGACCAGCGTCACCGCCAGAGAGCAGGGAAGAGGAAGGGCGCCAGGGATCAAGCGCTGGCAGCTCACAACAGGAGGGAGGGCACGAGTCAGGAGTGGCCACACCTCCATCGGGGAGCGAAGAAACGGTCAGACGGAAAGTGGAAGGTTGGGCGCGCGCGCCAAGTTCAAATGCACAGGAAAGTGACGCAGTAGGCAGCCCGGAGAGGGAGCCAGGTCCTAAAGCCCGGCGCAAGGAGACAGGAGGGTCCGGGGGGTCGGCGTCGGAGGAGTCCCGGAGGGAGGAGACCCCGGGGGGCAGAGGGACCCAGAGGAGAACAGTCAGGCGGAAAAGGTGGAGCAGGGCTAGGATATTAAGTTGGTGCACAAGGGGCGGAGACTCAGACGGAGCTTCGCCGATCTAACCATAAGACGTAGAGTTGCACGCAGCAGCTTGAGAATGGAAACTGTAACTCAATAAAGACTTTTACTTAATGATCGCTGGCTAGCGTGATCCTCTGTGAGCTAGGATCGGGGAGCAACTCTGACAATAGTCTTTAAATTTCTTCCAGTCTTCTTTCACCAGCTCTTCTCCCTGGTCTCGGATTCTGCCAGTCATTTCTGCTGCGCACTCGGTGGAAGAGGACGACCATCCCAGATAGAAGGAGTGTACCGTTCTTCGGTCAAGGGTATACGATAGCTGCGCTCCCCTGCTAGAACCTCCAAGCAGCAGTCCTTATGAAGCCTGTCAGACCCCGCTGTAGGCCAGGTAGATCGAGGCAGGAGCAAGGCCCTCAGGTTCTCTGCAGGGTGGTCCTTTCTGGGCGGTGGCAGCAGCAGCAGCAGCAGGAGTCCTTATGAAGCCTGTCAGGCCCTGCTATGGGCCAGGTAGATCGAGGCAGGAACGGGGCCCTCAGGCTTTCAGTAGGATCTTCACCTGATGTGCTCTTTTGTGCTGTTGTTAACTGCAGTGGCACAGAGACAGCTTTGCTCTGTGAATATTTGGTTCTGTTCTGTTTAAAACACAGCAGCATGTGTAGAAAGAGGCTCGCTGGAGATCTTTCCCTCCAGAGCTGTTTTCTCCAACTCATGAGCCTTATATCTGCTCACAGTGTCGTAAAGAAAATGCCAGCAGACAGGGGTGGGAGAAGAGGAATGAACAAGGGGCAAGAGGAAACACCATAAAAACTGGAAACACACAGGAAAGCATTCTTTTAGGAAGATAAAAACAAAAAAATACATTCCAAACCTCTCCAGTTAAATCCCAACTAAGGCGACGGCAGCAGATATTTCATCTGCCATATCAAAACATTCTCAACACCAGCAACCAACACAACAGTAAATTCTAGCCAGCTATTAATGTCAGCCCATTTATAATTTTTTTTGGCGTGCAAAATCTACAAAAGGCAGGTGACAAGGTGCTATTTCACCCTTGCTATCGAACTGAATAAAAATGACTCAGTTCTCCCATTGGAAAGAGCTTTCTTGGGGTGTGGAGGACAGACGATAGGTCACAAAAGTAAAATGTAACAGTTGGAGAAACTACCATTCTTACTAGCGCAACTTGAAATAATGGAGCTCGACTTCAATGCCGCCTGCGAGATGCTATGACCTTGGGCCAATGGGAAAGGAAGCCATGAGATGCTGAAAGGCTTATTTCTGAAGCAAGGAAGGAACTGAAGGTGATTTTGGCCCAGTAATAGTCATACTCTTCCCCCACCCCATGTTCCATGCGTGCATTCAGACACGGGAATAATGTGTTATAGTTTTCCTAAGTATAATGCCAGCACTTCTGTCCCATTTTCTAACATTCCTTCTTTTTTAAAAAAATATGATATTTATTAAGCATTTTAAAATTACAAAAAAACAAAGAGACAAAGAAGAAGAAAAAAACAAGGGAAAAACAAACAGCAATCAAACAATACAAATCAATCAAAATCAAAATCAAAAAGCAGAACCAAAACACATAACACATCAAAATCAAAAAACAAAAATAAACCACAAAAATTTAAAAACAGATCCAATATTCTCAAATCCTTAACTGTCATTACTTTATTTCATCGACCTCCTCACACCTCCCTTTTTTGTATTCTAGTTATTAATTATCACAGCAAATCCTTCCCATTTTTCATAATATTCTGTCATTAAATAACCTTAATCTATTTTAACCTTATCTTACTATAAAAAACCCTAAAACATAAAACGTAAATCTTATTTATACCAATTTCTCATAACCATAACATATTCTTGCAGAGTTCTTTTTAACATTTCTGCTAAAGCCAAATAATTTCGTTCCAACATTTTTCTAATACTCATTAATTTTACAAAACAATCCTAAATAAAAAAAAAATTAAAACTTTCTTCCCATCTTCATCCAACGTCTCTTCCTCCTGGTCCCGGGTTTTGTCAGTCCTTTCTATCCCATCCATCTAGTTCATTAACCTGGTAATCTTATGTCCCAGGACCTTAAGTCTCTTCCATGTCCCTTCCGCAGATCTTCTTCATATTTATACCTGTACTTTACTTTGTCTCCTGGTCCTTTCACTCGTGGAAACTCCAACTTGACAGTATTTTTATCCCTTCTCGACAGATCAGCCCCTTTTCCATAGTCCACACTGAACTCCATGTGGTATTTAAAAGCGTGTTTCAAGGTCCCTCCAGAGTTGAGGACCCCCACAACCCCAAACTCCTCACGGCCCATTGCCAGACTTGAAAAGTCAAGACATCCCTGCATAGGGGGGTCTATCCAGCCCCCCATCTCCAAGCCAAAAAAACTCTATCTCTCCAAATCTGGCTTTTTCTAAGTTCATTTGTCAGATCCAACAACACATGTTCCTGCTGGGCCACAGCTCCCTCCATCTCTGCCACCCGAGGTCCAGCAACAACCTCCTCCCTCTTCTGATCTGTCAGAGCACACTCCTGAGTTGATTCCTGGGTGGGCTCTATATAGATACCCACTACCTGTCCAAAATTTCTAATCACAACAGTCATCAAATCCGTCTTCTCATATAACTGTTCCAATAAAGCACTTGTCTTGCAGAAAGCACGCACCAGAGCCTCTGAATACATTGTTATGCAAGGTCAGAAGTCTGTTCCCACGATCTTAATCTGTTTGCAGCTGCGAAGGTCCCCAGTTCAAATTTAATAACAGTTTCACAAGCTCCCTCTAGGGGAAGAACTTCTATTTGTTTTCTTTTTCTTTTTGTTTTAAATGTTTATTGGATTTTCACAAATTAAAAAAACACACATAATACACAATACAAACACACATTTTCTAACATTCCTTTCCTACTGCAGTACCTGTTGGATTATGAAACTATGGCTCTTTGACCAATATACAGTGGTACCTCAGGTTACATACGCTTCAGGTTACAGACTCCGTTAACCCAGAAATAGTGCTTCAGGTTAAGAACTTTGCTTCAGGATGAGAACAGAAATTGTGCTCCGGCGGTGTGGGGCAGCAGGAGCCCCATTAGCTAAAGTGGTGCTTCAGGTTAAGAACAGTTTCAGGTTAAGAACAGACCTCCAGAACGAATTAAGTACTTAACCCGAGGTACCACTGTACCACTGTGTCATGCTGAATTTCATTCACACCACTGGGCATGGTGTGGCACAACAGTGAATGTCACTGGACAGACTTGCACCCAAATGCTGATGAATTTTCATTATGATAGATAGATAGATCACACACCCACACGTGAAGGGCACGTGAAGAACTGAATTTAAGAATGTAAAAATGGGAAACTGAGAGAAACTTTCATGGGCAGATTCACCCATACCAGCCGCACATAGAGGTCATTGCAACTTTGAGGTTACCAATGGCAGTGGTGGCCAGTGGCTATCTCAATCCATGAACAGTCATAACTATTTTACCAGCTGAAGCTGGGACAAGGCATTCCTAACCACTGATGACATCTCTAGGTACATTGCTGGATTTAGGAGGAACCCCTGACTATGTACCTGCTCAGAGAAAATGTGACTCCATTCAGACCAGGCAAATTATTCACTTATCAGAGCTGGGAACCACTTGCCCAAGGTGCTTCTGTCTTGCCAGGATTCAGAGTCAGTTTATTAACTCCCGATCCAGGCCACAATTACATCCAGACACCAACTTACACAGCCATTCCTATTTTAGGTGTTACAGAGAAATAGAAATGTGTATCATCATTGTGTACCTGTCGAGGAAACCAAATCTCCTTATGGACGCTGCCAACAGCTTCATGTTGTTGTTTAGTCATTTAGTTGTGTCTGACTCTTTGTGACCCCCTGGACCAGAGCACACCAGGCACTCCTGTCTTCCACTGCCTCCCACAGTTTGGTCAAACTCATGTTCGTAGCTTCAAGAACACTGTCCAACCATCTCGTCCTCTGTCATCCCCTTCTCCTTGTGCCCTCCATCTTTCCCAACATCAGGGTCTTTTCCAAGGAGTCTTCTATTCTCAGGAGGTGGCCAAATTATTGAAGCCTCAGCTTCATGACCTGTTCTTCCAGTGAGCACTCAGAGCTGATTTCCTTAAGAATGGATAGGTTTGATCTTCTTGCAGTCCATGGGACTCTCAAGAGTCTCCTCCAGACCATAATTCAAAAGCATCCATTCTTCGGCGATCAGCCTTCTTTATGGTCCAGCTCTCACTTCCATACATCACTACTGGGAAAACCATAGCTTTTACTATACGGACCTTTGTTGGCAAGGTGATGTCTCTGCTTTTTAACATGCTGTCTAGGTTTGTCATTGTTAAATAGCATTTGAGGTGAGGTGGTGCTCTGTAGCACCCCATTGTTGAAGAGCCAGTCCAAGAGGCACTCATCTCATGATACCTTCCATCAATAGTCATCTTCAAATATCTGAAGGGCTGTCACATGGAACATGAAGCAGGCTTGTTGCTGCTGCTACAGAGGGTAGGGCCTGAACAAATAGCTTCAAGTTACAAGAAAAGAGATTCCAAGTAAACACCAGGAAGAACTTTAGAAGAAGAAGAGAAGAAGAGTTTGGATTTGATATCCCGCCTTTCACTCCCCTTCAGGAGTCTCAAAGCGGCTAACATTCTCCTTTCCCTTCCTCCCCCACAACAAACACTCTGTGAGGTGAGTGGGGCTGAGAGACTTCAAAGAAATGTGACTGGCCCAAGGTCACCCAGCAGCTGCATGTGGAGGAGCGGAGACGCGAACCCAGTTACCCAGATCACGTGACTACCACTCTTAACCACTACACCACACTGGCTTTATGACAGTAAGAGCTGGTCATGACCTATAAAACCCAACACAGCATAGCTCTAAGCTATCTAAAGAACCACATTCCCTCATATGAATCTGCCCACTTCTGATATCTTGGGAGGGAAGCACTTCTCTGCCCCACCACCCTCACAGGGACATTTGGTGGGGATGTAAAAGAGGGCCTCCTTGGTGGCTGATCCCAAACTCTGGTCCTTCCTCCCTGGAGAAGCTAGACTGGTTCCTTGTTTACTGTCCTTCAACAGGCTGCATAATATACAGTGGAACCTCGGTTGTCCAACGTAATCCATTCCGGAAGACGGTTCAACTTTCGAAACGTTCGACAACCGAGGTGCAATGGCCGCTTGGCAAATTCCTTTTAAGAAATGGAGAAACACGCCTTGGAATCCGTTCAACTTCTGAGGCTTGTTCGAAAATGGTTGTCGGCGTTCGGCTTCCAAATTGTTCTGCTTCCAAAGCGTTTGACAACCGAGGTTCCACTGTATTCTTCTTCTTACAGCACAGGTCTGAACCAATATTTGAACGAACCAATATTTGAACCAAATAATCTGTTTCCTCCAAGAATGCCTGCAATTGCATCACCATAACCCTTTCTAGTACCTTTCTCCAAAAGGGGGCATTTGTGGCAAGGCAGTAGTTGTTAAACACCATCAAGTATTTAGGTGGTGTGGAGACTCAGAGGCGAGCCACCTGACTCATCTATAAATCCCCAGTTTCCCTAATTCATTTTGTTTCTGCTGTATTTGGAAATGAGGAATGAACTAACCTGGGCACTATCCACCATGCATGGTTCACAGGGGACTTCTTGAAGTTAATACAGTTTGACTACTTATTTTACCCGCTGTGAGCTGGTGGCCTTTTACAAGCAGGGAAATTAATTTTTAACCCACATAGCTCAGCTGTAACTTCTGCTCAGGAGCAACTGGACTTCAGTCTAAAAAATATTTGTGCAGAAGAAACTGCCATCGGTGCTTACACAAGACATTCTTCCATCATAGCTCAGTGGTAGAGTATCTGCCTTGAGAGCAGGAGGTCCCAGGTTCAAACCCCAGTATCTCCAGGTAGGACTGGGAGAGACTCCTGTCTGTCTGGAATCCTGGAGAGCTGCTGCCAATCAGGGTAGACAATACTGAACTATATGGACCAATTCTCCGATTCAATATAAGGCACCCTCCTATGTTCCCTTGCTGCTCCACCTGCTCCACCTGCACGAGGGTGTGCCAATGCCCTTCAGGGCCCCCCACCCAAGAATGCCTTACTCTGACAGAGGGCATTAAGGAACAGCACCGCGGAAGCAGAGAAGGCAATCTGTAATGCCACCTCACCCACCCTGAATGCCTTGTTCTGATCAAGGTTCCTAGGGACTGTACAATGCCTGGGATCAGGGGCGGAGGAAGAGGGGGGCAGTGGGGGGCAGCCCAACTTGGGTGCCTTTGCTGAGGGGGGTGACATTGAGCAGTCGTGGGTGAGTGATGTGCTGAATGTCCGCCATCGGTGACTCGCTTCGCCCCCAGCTGCAGGGTGCACGTGCTGATCCATGCCCCTA
The DNA here is from genome assembly GCF_965113315.1 of Podarcis vaucheri. Taxonomy (NCBI): domain Eukaryota; kingdom Metazoa; phylum Chordata; class Lepidosauria; order Squamata; family Lacertidae; genus Podarcis; species Podarcis vaucheri. The sequence continues at coordinate 5,838,304 of NC_138749.1, forward strand.
AGCGGCTATCCCAGGGCTCAGCAAACTTTTTCAGCAGGGGGCTGGTCCACTGTCCCTCAGACCTTGGGGAGGGGGCCGGACTATATTTTTTTTTGGGGGGGGAGAACAAATTCCTATGGCCCACAAATAGCCCAGAGATGCATTTTAAATAAAAGCACACTTTCTACTCATGTAAAAACGCCAGGCAGGCCCCATAAATAACCCAGAGATGCATTTGAAATTATAGGGCACATTCTACTCATGTAAAAACACACTGATTCCCAGACCGTCCGCGGGCCGGATTTAGAAGGCGATTGGGCCGGATCTGGCCCCGAGCCTTAGTTTGCCAACCCATGGGCTATCCCATGTCTGGGAGGGCACCCTCCACGCCCTGCCCCCCTCAAGAGCGTGACCGCCCTGGGCAGCGCGGGCATATGCTCTGCCTCTGCTTGGGATAGCTCAGGGTTTGGGGTTTGAGCCCCACCTTAGATGAAATATTCCTGCCTTGCAAGGGGGTGGGACTAGATGAGCACCAGGATCCCTTCTAACTCTACAATCATATCTGACCTTCTGTGGTGAGGCACTGTGGGTGGGGAAGTCTTGGAGACCAGCTGTGCTGCCGTCACTTTGCCACTGTGCCAGCAGATATCATTTGAAGTTTAAGTGCAGTAAACCGATGCACTTTAAAGAACATTTACTAAGCCAAGGTGGGGGCAGCACAGGGAAACTCTGAGGCTACCACTCCCAGAATGCCTCACTCTGACAAACGGCCATAGCTTTGCATGCAGAATGTATCAGGTTGAGTCCCAACCATCTCTAAGTAGAGAGCTCTTGTCGGTACCCCTGGAGAGAAGCTGCCATTCTGGTGATGGCAGTGTGGTGTAGTGGTTAGGAGCGGTAGTCACGTAATCTGGGAAACCGGGTTCGCGTCTCAGCTCCTCCACCTGCAGCTGCTGGGTGACCTTGGGCCAGTCACACTTCTCTGAAGTCTCTCAGCCCCACTCACCTCACAGAGTGTTTGTTGTGGGGGAGGAAGGGAAAGGAGAATGTTAGCCGCTTTGAGACTCCTGAAGGGGAGTGAAAGGCGGGATATCAAATCCAAACTCTTCTTCTTCTTCTTCTTCAATGATTTATTACCTGCTCATCACCCGAGGGTCCCAGGGTGGGTTACAACTTCAAAGCACAATATTAAAAACAATTTAAAACAACTAACAATCACAGAAAGGAGGGGCATGCTAAATATATACATCTCAAGTGCCAAAAACCAGGGCGAATTGCTAGATCCTCGATGGCCTGTTGTGGTACAAGGTGGCTTTCTGTGCTCCTTGAGACATTCTGGGGTGGGTGCCATGTGAGAGCCCTGCAGGAGGGTCCAATCAGTGACCAGGTGAAGGTGCTCAAATCTGCCATGCTTCTCCTTGACTTCCTTGAAGGAAAGGTCCCCGGTTGGTTAATGGATGCTGGTGTGATAGGATATTCTGCTGCATGGTTTGGCGTCGTCCATCTGAGAAGGTCATCTCCCTTGTCCCTTTCCCCGCTGAACTAGATAGGAACATATTTGCATAGCTAGTGCTGATTACCACAGATAAAATAAACGAAAAAGGTGTGTGTGTGTGTTGTGGGGGTGGGTGTGTAGAGGATAAAGATTGAGCCTGATGGCCAAATTTATCTTTGCTTTCAGCAGTAAGATGCTGAACTTACTCAGTGCATCGGATGAAATTATCAGCCATCTGTGAGCTGAGCATCAAAGATACACTTTAAAACAAAACAAAACACCATGCATCCCTTTGAAATAATTTATAACAATCCTGCGCGCGTGCATCTGAAACCTTCCTCACACCTCAGCACTCTTTGGAGTGATCTTCTCATTTGCATCAAGCATGCTGAGGGGGGAAATAATAATAATTATAACTGGGGAGATAGAGGAGAAGCGGGAGAATATTTAGGCACACCAGCAGATTAAGGTACCACTGTGACAGGAATGTCATCAGAGAGCTAGGGATCCAGGTATTTTCGTAGTCACTTCACTGTAAGCAGTTTCAGAGCCCTCTGGGAGAACCCGCTATGCAAACAAGGCAAGGCAGATCAGTTGTGATGGTAGTGGCGGCATAGGGGAAAGATAATTTTACTCTCGCTGGGAATCAGAACCAGCACACCAGCTCACTCCCAAATGCAATTGGCTTGATCAGCAAACAATGAACATTTCACTAGTTGACCGTGTGACGATGCAGGGAAATCAAAGATGGTAACAAGGGGAAGCATGCAGAAAGGGGTGGGAGGGAGAAGACAAGAAATAAAATGCATAACAATGCTGTTTTGGGCCATCTTGTTGGGTAACTGTGGGTTTATCAAATATTGACAAACACGAAATGATTGTGATCAATCACTGTCGGAGGAGAACAGGTACCCTCCTCTCTTTTACAAATGATCCAATTAAAGGAAACATGTTGGCTATAAAAGTCAAAATCAACAATGCACTGTACACTGACAGCCCATCCAACATACAAAAATCAATAGTGCATTCTTCTTTCATCCAGCACCAGGCAACAGTAGCAACTTTCCCACCTCTTTAGTCAAATATGACACAGCATCAATCGATCAAAACTTAGTACTTATTGAACACCGGCTTCTGAAGAATGCAAAACGTATTGTTCTTTGCCTATTTTATTTCAATAAAGTTTAACTTAAAGGCATAATGCTTGCCAGGTGCTCCGACTCGTGCATCGGGATAAAACATCATTACGGCTTCAGCATGCGGCTACATCTAAATATACATGACTGCCGGCTCCACGAACAGCCTTTCACTCGCCATTCAGGTGCATTAGTAATAGCTAGAGCAGTGGGAATTGTTAGAGATGGCTTAGGGAGGAAAAATGACTGTTTTTGTTGGGTTTGATATGTCTCCTCTGCCCACCCCTTAAAAGTATGTTTCCAGTGCTGTTGTTTATATCCCCTGTTCCATCCATCTATTCATCCATTCACTTACAGGAAGCAGAGGCACATGTCCCTTGTAATGACATCAAGTTCTACCCATAGAGTGTCCACATCATTGGGCTATAGCTTATTCTGCACACTAAGACTGTACCACTTCAGGCTGCAGGTGGGTGTACATTGTTCAAATTTTATTTTATTTATCCTGCTCTTCTGCCAAAAATTCTACCACTCCTTCTTCTTCATCTTCTTTGCCTCCTCCATCTCTTCCTCTTCCACCTCCTCAGGAGACAAAATATCAACCAGCCTTAATGGAAACAGTGCAGAGAGAAGAAATCCAAAAATGCTGGTGTCACAGCAGAACTGATAGACTTGCCCTGGGACAGACTAGGGAGCCTGGACGCAGACCTACTTTTCATAGCTCTTCACCACTATCTTCAGCTACTTGCTGTACTTTTTGCTCTTATTTCACAGCCATTTTGTCTCTGGTTTAAGTGCTTCCAACAAATCAGGAACATATTCTTAGCGTGATGATGCTCCAAAGCTTATGCTACCAAAATAACTTGTGTTTTCATTGACAGCACTTGGGCAAATGAAACCAATGTACCGTAGTTTGAGGACAAAGTTTCCACATAGGTTGAACGCGTAATCAGAGCCAACCAGGGATCCCAAAATGAATCCTTTCGCTATCCTTCCATAGCGATCCCTGAAACATTTTTTAGAAGACTGCTTTGGATTCAATTCTGATGAATATTTCGCTGAATCTCACCTTTTGGCACAGCTCAAATGCTTTCCCTTCTCTCACACACAAAAGAAAAGTAGTTAAATCTGCAACAAAGATACTCCTTTTGTGAGGATGTTCCCTTCATTAAAGTACTCTCCTTTTAATAATAATAAAAACCCACACACCACCCTTCCCACATTTATTCTTTCTTTGCTCTCACCCTTTGCAATGTGATATTAAGTGTAGAGAAAGAAACCACCGGCGGAAGAGCCCCATCCTCCTCATTCTTCCACAGCAGTATTCCCATATGTCTATTTTTTACCACTTTGTGTCAAGTGTTGTTCTTAATGACTCCACCGACGGGACTTGCAGCTTTGAGAAACCATAATAGATCATACGGTTATAGAGAGTTTCTTCTGAAATTCAGCAGAATGAGAGCATTGCTTAGTGGCTTCCCTTAGGGTTCACTGAAAAGCTATCTTGGGCCACTGGACTTGCTTTGTTGAAAAGTTCACACTATGGATATGTGTGAAACTTTTCCTATTAGGTTTTTCACCTCATCTAAGAACTATATTGCATGTCCAGAATGCCTGTCTTCAAAGGTTTCTATTGAATTCCCAAATAAACATGTGCTGTTCCCCATTCCACGTGCTGCTCAGATTCTTGTTATCATTTTGTGCTGGACTACTGTTTACTTGCTATAGCCTAAGGCAGTAGTACAACTCCCCCCATGAACAAAGGTTGCAACGTTTGTGACTTTTTAGTTTGGAGAAGAGGCGAGTTAAGAGGTGACATGATAGAAGTTTATAGAATTATGCATGGCCTGGGCAGGGAGGGTGGAGAAAAGTATTCACTCCCGAAACCAGAGGCCTTTCTCCTGGGCATAGTCGGCCAATTGGTGCTAAAGAAGGACAGAACTTTCTTTATGTATGCTACAACAGCAGCAAGAATACTTATTGCAAAGTACTGGAAGACACAAGATTTACCCACCCTGGAAGAATGGCAGATGAAGGTGATGGACTATATGCAACTGGCGGAAATGACTGGCAGAATCCGAGACCAGGGAGAAGAGTCGGTGGAAGAAGATTGGAAAAAGTTTAAAGACTATTTACAGAAATACTGCAAAATTAATTTCTTTATTTTGACTATGGCAGACCAACACGGCTACCTATCTGTAACTGCAAAATTAATGAATGTTAGAATGATGTCAGAATGAAGTTAAGTGATTTTAGCAGCAATGTTATTAAGGTGTGTGTAAAAATGGATTGTTAACAGGTGAAAATCTAAAGTTATAATATATTAAGTTAAAGGATTAAGACAAAAACAAAGAGGGAAAGGAATTGCTGAATTAATTAATAGAACTGGAATACAAAAAAGGGAGGTGTGAGGAGGTCAGGGAAGCAAGGAAATGAAATGTAAGGCATGGAAAGATTGGTATGTTTTTTAAAGTGTTTTTTATCTTTTTTCTGTATTTTGTATTCACTCCCTCTCTCATAATGCTAGAGCTCATGGGAGATTTAGGATGGATGGAGAAGAAGAAGAAGAAGAAGAAGAAGAAGAAGAAGAAGAAGAAGAAGAAGAAGAAGAAGAATTTGTTATTTATACCCTGCCCATTTGGCTGGGTTTCCAACAAAGTATTAAAATACAGTAGTCTGTTAAACATTAAATGCTTCCCTAAACAGGGCTGCCTTCAGATGTCTTCTAAAAGTCTGGTAGTTGTTCTTCTCTTTGACACCTGGTGGGAGGGAGTTCCACAGGGCGGGTGCCACTACTGAGAAGGCCCTCTGCCTGGTTCCCTGTAGCTTTGCTTCTCGCAGTGAGGGAACTGCCAGAAGGCCCTCGGAGCTGGACCTCAGCGTCCGGGCAGAACGATGGAGGTGGAGACGCTCCTTCAGGTATACAGGACCGAGGCCGTTTAGGGCTTTAAAGTTCAGCACCAACACTTTGCATTGTGCTCGGAAATATACTGAAAGTACTTCCTTGTGCAGCAAATCTTTAGACTATGGAACTCACTCCCACAGGAGGCAGTGATGGCCACCAACTTGGATGGCTTAAAAAGAGGATTAGACAAGGAGGAGAGGCCTATGGATTGCTACTAGCCATGGTGGCTATACTCTAGCTCCACAGTTGGAATACCAGTTGCCCTAAACCACAGGAGGAAAGAATTCTTTTGTGCTCAACTCCTACTTGTGGCTTTGCCACAGGCAATTGTTCAGCTACTGTGAGAACAGTTGGCCTGATCCAGCAAGCTCTTACTATGTTTGTTTGTTTGTTTGTTTGTTTGTTTGTTTTGCTCCTCCCCAATAATAATATAATAATAATTTATTATTTGTACCCCGCCCATCTGGCTGGGCTTCCCCAGCCACTCTGGGTGGCTTCCAACAAAGATCAAAAATACATTAAAATGTCACACATTAAAAATTTCCCTAAACAGGGCTGCCTTCAGATGTCTTCTAAATGTCAGGTAGTTGTTTTTCTCTTTGACATCTGATGGGAGGGCGTTCCACAGGGCGGGCGCCACTACCGAGAAGGCCCTCTGCCTGGTTCCCTGTAGCTTTGCTTCTCGCAGTGAGGGAACCGCCAGAAGGCCCTCGGCGCTGGACCTCAGCGTCCAGGCAGAATGAATTTCAGTTTTTCACATTTCTATGTCAGGTTCAAAATCCTCATACTTAATAATCCATGTTTGGGTTTGATTTCCTCCAAATATATCCACATTAGTACATGTCATTTTGGCTAGTTTTTTTTTTTTGGGGGGGGGTAAAAAAGTAATTTCCCCTTATTAACACATTACTGCTTCTTGTTTTCAATGACCACACACATTTTGATGCACACTTTGACCCAGCATGTGTATTTTTGTACAGGTTGTTACTTGGGCCGGAGAACTTGGTTACAAAATTTATTACAGAAGTGTAAATTCCAAAAAATGGCCCTGTTTTCAGTTTGCATATTGTTTTGGAAAGGGCAAATGTGAACTGAATGATATTTCTTCCCCCATCGCTACACGGGGCTCAGTATTCTTGCTGCTTCAGTAATAAACGACAGCATCACTTACTTTGTTTATTCGATTCCATTCATGGATCGCTTTCCATACAATGCTTCATAGAATACATAGGAACACTGGAAGCTGTCTTCTGCTGGCTTAGACCATTGGTTCCTTTTGCTCACTCTTATACACAGTGATTGACAGCCACCATTCCTATCGCTGCTTGGATACCAGGGATCGAACATGGGACCCTCTGTATGGTATGATGCTTCCTCAATAAATACCAAATAACTTTCTGACACAAGCTCTTTTGAAGTGGGAAAAAAAATCCCACAGAAACTGGCTTGGGTATTGTTATTTACTGAATGTCTGCTGCTGTTCCCCACCCCCAAAATCACTGTTAGCATAGAATCATAGAATTGTAGAGTTGGAAGGAATCTCAACACACGGTCTTCCATTCAAATTGAAACCAAACCAGACCTTGCTTTGCTTTGCAAATATATGAGAATTTTTATTGTAGAGCCAGGGGGCATAAGTGAACATTATTATTATTATTATTATTATTATTTATTCAACTTATGCACCGCCCTATACCCGGAGGTCTCAGGGTGGTTCACAACAAGACCACAATATATCAAATCAAATCAAAAGGAATAACCCAATAACCCACCTCCCAAAGCCACATTCTAAAAGGGTGTTAGATGTCAATAACATCAACCAAAGGCCTGGTTAAGAAAGCCCTTCTGAGAAGAGTCTGCCTAGACCTAACACTACTCACATTTTCACTGCCAGCCAAAACATATCACATTCCAATGGCATTTTGGGGTGCTGCTATTAATGGCGTGGATTAATGTGGTGGGTTTGTTAGTGTTGGGTTAGGAATGGAGAGATTAAGGTTCAAATCACTGCTCAGCCATGAATCTTATTGAGTGAACTCCAGCTTCTCTGGACTATCAGAACAACAAGTAATGATGAAATCTGCATGCTGCTGTTTTAAGTTATCATGATGGATTTGAGCCAATTTGGAGGTTGTTGGTCAGGATTTTCATGAGTTATTTGCTTCCCTCTCTTGATGTTGTCCCCTGTCACTTTGAATCTTTCTAAAATCTGAAGGAAAATGCTCCAGTTAATGAAACAGACCCTGATATCATTGCCCACTTCCAGGTCATTTTGATCAAGCTTTTGTGGGACACTTCCCCAAGAAATTGCATGCCATGCCTGGTTCTAGGAAACTTTGATGATGAAAATGCAGTGAAACCAGGGCAGATTTAGTAAACCTGGGTAGATGTAAATCCATTGAAATGAACACTCCATGTTTTTATCTGCGCTTCCTCTTACTCTCCTGTTTAAAAGATTTCTTAGGACATTTGAGGAAAAATGAAATTGCACTGTATAATAATGCTTTCTCTTCATTGCATTGCATTGTGTTTTATGCGAGCAAACATTTAAAGCAGACAAATAAAATTGCCAAGGCTGTTTCTGTAAAATAACTGCAACTCCCCCCCCAAAAAAAGCACAGCACCCTAAACACATCAAATATATTAGGTGCTAGGCAGAAATGAAATAAAATCGAGATCTAAACAGATGTATTGACATAACCATTGCTTCATTTTCTATTCAGCGGAAAAATCATAATAATACTAATAATACCTAAACACATAAGGAAATGTCATTAAGCCTACTTTTCTCTATCATGCAAGCATAAGGGGAATAAAGTGTGTATATCTCCCTGTAGTGGGGAAAGTGATAAGAGCATAACACAACTTTTCTCAAGGGATGTGTTCCAAATCCACTCATCTCAAAGGCTGCCAAGATTAGTCTTATTTTATTTTATTACTACATTTCTACCCCACCTTTCCTGCAAGGAGTTTAGGCTGGTGCACGTGGTTTTTGGCATTCCGAAATTAAAAGACGCCTGCTTCTTGGGAGAAAAGCAATGACAAACCTAGACAGCATCTTAAAAAGCAGAGACATCACCTTGCTAACCAAGGTCCATATAGTTAAAACTATGGTTTTCCCAGTAGTGAAGTATGGAAGTGAGAGCTGGACCATAAAGAAGGCTGATCGCAGGAGAATTCATGCTTTTGAATTCTGGTGCTGGAGGACTCTTGAGAGTCCCATGGACTGCAAGAAGATCAAACCTATCCATTCTTAAGGAAATCAGCCCTGAGTGCTCACTGGAAGGACAGATCCTGAAGCTGAGGCTCCAATACTTTGGCCACCTCATGAGAAGAGAAGACTCCCTGGAAAAGACCCTGAGGTTGGGAAAGATGGAGGGCACAAGGAGAAGGTGAGAACAGAGGACGAGATGGTTGGACAGTGTTCTCGTGGCTACCAGCATGAGTTTGACCAAACTGTGGGAGGCAGTGGAAGACAAAGGTGCCTGGCGTGCTCTGGTCCATGCGGTGACGAAGAGTCGGACATGACTAAATGACTAAACAATAACAACAACAATGTATCCTCACAACAGCCCATGTGAGGTAGGGTTTGAACCCACATCAAATCCCACATTTCGCGCTCTCTCTCTCTCTCACACACACACACACACACACTACGGCAAACAGAGCAGAGCTCCCCACTCTTTCCACTGCAACCAAGAAAATGTTGTCCAGTGTATCACGCAACAACCTTAGAGAGGTCACTTGGGCAAGAAGGTGGGTGAGAGAAGCCAAATTATGATCCCCTTTGCTCCAGCAGCTTCATATTGTGGAACAAAAGGTTGCATTCTTGCTTGCCTCAAGGATTTTTTTTAAAAAAATAATGTCCATAATGAGAACAAACCTGAGAACTAATGTCACAGATGGAATGTGAAAAACTGAAACGGTGTAATGAGGCTCATCAACCTAGGAAGGGAGCCCATCTATGAGCAGGAAAACTCTGATCCTAAATCTCTGCTGTCTTGAGGGATATCTTCAGGAAAAGAAAGGGCTAAGGAGTAAACTCTACGCAAATCCAAACCCTAAGACTGTTGGATGGTGCCTTGCATGCAATTCTGGTAACTCCTTTAGTTAATCTGGTGCCAAATGTATTGTTCTGCTTTTCTTTGGACCACATCAGTGAGGATGAGATGGTGTTCTTATCATATGTGCAGCCCAAGACCTGCAGACACACTGCCGAGGCTTGCACCCTGGGGAGGTATAGCTCTGCATCAGACAGGGGCACTGAGTTGGCTCCCACATGTGGGGGCTGTCACTCATGAAAGTCGTCACACGCATGATGCCTTGCCCCCTTTTGGCCATGCCTGCTGGAATGTATGGGCACTTGCCAGGATACTCTGGTGATTTGGGGGCAGTGAAAGTCGCCCTCCAAGCTTGCTGACCCTACCAGGTGACCAGCACTCAGCCAGGAGCTGGGGATGGCAGCCCCCTCAATATTGGGAGGGCATAGCCCCCTGCCTCAAAATATTGAGGGGGCTGAAGCCCCTTGTGCCTGCTATACCTGGCACCTCTGCCTCTCCAAACAGACAGATGCCAACAACAATAATTACTCAGTTGCTCAAATATTTCATAATCCCATGAACCTGGGACTCTGGAGGTAAGTTCCATTGAATTTTGTGCGCCTTCTGTGTAGACATGGTTAGGATTGCATTGGAAACTGCTTTGGAAATAGCATTTGTCAGCACACCCTTGAAGAAGACTGAAGAAACCATAACAGTTTCAGAAGAGTTGCTGGTGAAGAGGGATTGTTTGTTAAGCCACTCTGGAAAGTATAGCCCTGTGTGGGGACTATGGGTCTCCTAACAACTTCCAGCACTCTTCACAAACTACAGTCAAAGAATTCTTTGGGGGAAGCCATGACTGTTTAAAGTGGTATCATGGCACAGTGTTGTGAAGGTTGCCTATGCCATTCCTGAGCTCGTGCACCTATGTTTGTGTGTGTACACATAAGCACATGCACACAACGTTGTATGTATTTAAAGGGAATTTTGGTGGGGAGGGAGGTAGAAAAAGAAAGAAAGGGAAAAAGAAAGAGGGAGGAAGGGGGGAAGGAAGGATGGATGGATGGATGGAAGGAAGGAAGGAAGGAAGGAAGGAAGGAAGGAAGGAAGGAAGGCAGAAAGGAAGGAAGGAAGGAAGGAAGGAAGGAAGGAAGGAAGGAAGGAAGGAAGGAAGGACAAGGAACTGGTTCGGGTAATCTTACAGTTTTTGTTGTTCTGCCAAAGGTATTTGCGCAACATTTCTCCAACGACAGGTGAAATATATAATGAAGCTGACAAGGTTTTTAGCATTCTAGATAAACCCTGGCTTTCTTCAAACACACCTAATTCATTCCACTGCAATCCCCACATTGGCTGTAAAGGTTTAAAATGTAATTTATGGTGGGAGGGGGTGGTGTGTGTGTGTTGTTTTTTTTGTTTTTTGTTTGGTTTTTTTTATAAAAAAGATGCACTTATTAAAAATAAATCTTCTTGTAATCTCTTTTGCTTCCTCTACCGTACACAACATTTTCCTTGCTGAAAGAGAGAGAGAAAAAAGAAATCAGGGGAACTGTTGGCAGAGCCCTCGTGTAATCCTGACCACAAAGATGATCTCTGGTTAATGAATAAGTGTTAAATAAAACAAGTTTTTATGTTAATTCAGCTAGGGGTGAATATTTAGATGGCAGCCTCTCCTCTCCCCCCCCCTTTTTAAAGGAAGATGCTCATTTCACTTGTTAGATTCGTAATTGTGTGGTAACACACAACACACCAGGCAAATACAAGAGCTGAGGGAAAGAGGAGGGGAAATTGGCAGATATAGTTGGCAGCAGTGAAAAGCACACATTCTGAGGATATTTTATTAATCGTTCTTGTTTAGTTATATATCCCCTTTTCCCCCAAGGAGCTTAAACTGATCTACATGCTTCCCCTGACCCACATTTCATCCCCACAAAAACCCCATGGTCCTAACTGAGTGGTATTTTTCACTGGTTGGGATCACTGATGTGTTGAGTCAAGAAAACATCAACGTCACTTCATTGCCATCCCTTTATAAATTGGCTTCAATTGCTCTAGTGACATCATTGCACAACTAAATACATGGTGTTGTGACATCATGCCATATGTTACGTCATTCCCAGTTGGTCGGGCATCATTTTTTGTGATTAACACACAGTGACGGGTGGACACACATAGGATAAAAATGGAGCAGATGGAGTGGTACCAGAAGAAGAAGAAACCCAATGTTTGAAAACAACCATGGGGAGGGTGGGGAAGAGTTTGGGAACCATATCTGCCCTATCAAATAGTCAGATTTTTGATGCAGAAATCACAATGGGCAAGCATTTAGCAAACTCTCTCTCTCTCTCTCTCTCTCTCTCTCTCTCTCTCTCTCTCACACACACACACACACACACACACACACACACACACACACACACCGGATTCAGCATCTATTGAAATGTCCTTTGTAGCTTTTACTAGCTTCGTCTCCACTACATTGATTTCAATGGGTCTGCTCTGAGTATGACATTGCATGTCAAATTGGAGAGTTGGAAGGGACCATGAGGGTTATCTAGTCCAACCCCCTTGCAATGCAGGAATCTTTCACCCAATGTGGGGCTTGAAGCCACAACCATGAGATTAAGAGTTTCATGCCCTACCAACTGAGCTATGTGGGCACACACTGTTTAGCCAGCTACAGCAATAGCCTGACCTCCATGCATTGGTAACCTCAAGGCTGGACAACCGTAATGTGCTCTACGTGGGGCTGCCCTTGGGCCTGGTTCGGAAGCTCCAGCTGTTGCAGAATGTAGCAGCCAGACTGCTGACAGGGACCATCTGGCTGGCAGCATGTCTTCTTCTTCTTCTTCTTCTTCTTCTTCTTCTTCTTCTTCTTCTTCTTCTTCTTCTTCTTCTTCTTCTTTGGTGATCCCTCGTAGCTGAGTAAGATTGTCTTCCATAAACATGGTTTTAAGTGACTGTGGAGGCCAATTCTGGATCCACATGTCCTTCCATAGTGGGGACACTGGTTTCCGGGTAGGAGTTGGCCATGGTGTGGATTTGCCAAGCATGCCTTCCTCTTAGCACGTTTCTCTCTTGCGTCCTGAGTTTGAGTGTCTTCAAAGCCCATGGCACCTTTGGTAAAGGCTGTTCTCCAGTTGGAAAGCTCACAGGGAAGTGTTTCCCAATTTCTAGTTTTTTAAAATTTGCCTTGAGACAGTCTTTAAACCTCTTTTGTTTTGACACGGGGGATCTTTGCTTCTTCCAGTACACTGGTATTAGTTCACCTTTCTTCCCAAGTGATGTGTAAAAAATTTTGGAGACATCGTTGATGCAATCAAGTTGGAGTTGGAGTTGGAGATGGCGTTTATAAGTGGTCCATGTTTCAAAAGCATACAGTAAGGTTGGGAGTACATTGGTACCTTGGGGGTTATAGAAGCTTCAGGTTACAGAATCCGCTAACCCAGAAATAGTACCTCAGGTTAAGAACTTTGCTTCAGGATGAGAACAGAAATCATGCTCCGGCGGCATGGCGGCAGTGAGAGGCCCCATTAGCTAAAGTAGTACCTCAAGAAAAGTTTCAGGTTGAGAATGGACCTCCAGAAATAATTAAGTTCTTAACCCGTGGTACCACTGTACACACATAGGCAAACTCGGCCCTCCTGGTGTTTGGGGACTACAACTCCCATCATCCCTCTGTAAAGCCACAGAGACTTATGGACTACCCAACTTAAAATGAACTTATGATGTCTGGTTTCAATGGATTTTTCAAGTGCTTAACTCAGTCTTTTGTTTTCTTTATCTTTTTAGGTGACTTCATGAAGATACCAACAAAGGGTAGGTTCGGTGTTGCTCACAATACTGAGAGATGCTAGTAAAGTTGTAGATGGATGTTAATGAAGTTGTAGACAGGGTGCCGGTATTTTCTTGGCTTAAGCTTAAGAGACTGATTTGCTTAGTATTCTTTATGAAATTGAATATCAATATATGTGCTGTGGTGCTGTGGGTTAAATATCAATTGAATATCAATATACGTGCTGTGGTGCTGTGGTGCTGTGGGTTAAACCACAGAGCCTAGGACTTGCCAATCAGAAGGTTGGCAGTTCGAATCCCTGCGACGGGGTGAGGTCCTGTTGCTCGGTCCCTGCTCCTGCCAACCTAGCAGTTTGAAAGCACATCAAAGTGCAAGTAGATAAATAGGTACCACTCTGGCGGGAAGGTAAATGGCGTTTCCGTGCGCTGCTCTGGTTCACCAGAACTGGCTTAGTCATACTGGCCACATGACCCGGAAGCTGTAAGCCTGCTCCCTTGGCCAGTGAAGCGAGATGAGCGCCACAACCCCAGAGTCGGTCACGACTGGACCTAATGGTCAGGGATCCCTTTACCTTTACTATACATATCAAGGCTTTGAGATTAGACCACTGAAGAAGCCCGAAAAACTACCTTGGGAGTGTGCTACCTGCAAACCCTAGTAAAAGGGCCCCATTGGGGGCAAACAGCGGCCTTACTTGGACTACCAGGGTGAAACAGGTGCAAAACGCCGGCACCCTGTCTAAGTTCAGCTTAACAGAGATTTAGAACGCAACTTTTGTTCCTACTTTTAAATGCCTGCTAAAAACTTTTCCATCTGCAGGCAAATAAGAATACCTTAACGCAAAACGCCGGCACCCTGTCTAAGTTCAGCTTAACAGAGATTTAGAACGCAACTTTTGTTCCTACTTTTAAATGCCTGCTAAAAACTTTTCCATCTGCAGGCAAATAAGAATACCTTAACGCAAAACGCCGGCACCCTGTCTAAGTTCAGCTTAACAGAGATTTAGAACGCAACTTTTGTTCCTACTTTTAAATGCCTGCTAAAAACTTTTCCATCTGCAGGCAAATAAGAATACCTTAACTGATGCCTGAATTTAGCAATTTATATGCTCTTAAGTGTATGATTTGTTCCAAACCGTTCTGATTTTTTTTAAAAAAATGAATTAGTGGTGTATAAATATTTTTAGCAATAAAAGAAAACAAAATCAAGCTGCATTCTAATGTTTGATAAATGACAATGAAAATATCAGCATACTTTGTGGGGTGGGGTGGACAGTTCAATATAATCCATCTATAACGTGGGTTTGGGAGGCTGTTTTCACTAAGGAGTTTTCACCAATGGGTATATAAAATTAGGCATGGCATCCAGGAAGTGGAAAGATTTTTTTTCTCTATCCATCTTTCCTAATAGTAGAACCCAGTGGAGCTATCCAATGAAGCTTAATCATGAGAGATGCAGAACTGGCAAAAGGGAGCTTTTCTTCACACAGCACATAATTACTGTGCAATAATAATACAATGTGTAATAACCACTGCTGTCTGTGGGAGATCTTCTCCTTCAAGTTCCAAAGATATCAGAAGCCCAGCTGGATGAATAAGGTCTCTGCCATGGGTGTCTACTTTGAATTGTTATTAAAATTAACTGGTGTTTTTTTTAAGATTTGCCTTGAGACAGTCTTTAAACTTCTTTTGTTGACCACCAGCATTACGCTTTCCATTTTAAAGTTCAGAATAGAATAGTTGCTTTGGAAGACAAAATTCAGGCATCCACACAACATGACCAGTCCAACAAAGTTCAAGAATCATTGTTTTGACACAGGGGATCTTTGCTTCTTCTAGTACACTGGTATTAGTTTGCCTGTCTTCCCAAGTGATGTGTAAAATTTTTCAGAGACACTGTTGATGGACTGTTTCAAGGAGTTGGAGATGGTTTTATAAGTGGTCCATGTTTCAAAAGCATACAGTAAGGTTGGGAGTACAAGTATAGGCAAACTCGGCCCTTCAGGTGTTTTGGGACTACAACTCCTATCATCCCTAGCTAACAGGACCAGTGGTCAGGGATGATGGGGACTGTAGTCCCAAAACATCTGGAGGGCTGCATTTGTCAATGCCTGTTGGTAGTACCTGTGACACCACTGTTAAAGTACTGTATCTGCATTGGTTTCTCACTTCTTACAACTGAGCCACATTCAAGGTCCTTGTATTAATTTACAAAGCCCTGAACAACGTAGGTTGAAGGACCACCCAAACCTTTATAATCCAGCTCAATCACTGACATAATCTGTAGAAACATCCTTGGTCATTCCCCAAGTTGCTGAGGCTCATTTCACCAAAAAAAAAAAAAAAAAAAAGAGCTGTAGTGCCATTGGCCCAGTCCTGCTTGTGCTGTTTTTGACTGCTTATTTTATTTTTTATTTTTAAGAACATCCGAAGAGCATGCTGGAACAGGCCAATGGCATCCTGTTCTCACAGTGGCTAGCCAGATCCCTGCGGGAAATCTGCAAGCAGGATTCAAGCACAAGAGCAGTTTCCCCCTGTGTGGATTCCTGTATCTGGTATTCATAAGCATCACTGCGTCCAACTCTCAGTCTTGTCTTCTTCAGGCTAAGCACACCCTGAAGGATACGGCTCTCGGGCATTCCAATATCCTGGTTTGAACTCTTGAGCCTGGCACCTCCTCTTTTATCAAGGTGAGAGGGACGCGGCAATTATTCATTTATTTATTTAGTCTTTATAGTACAACTTGGGATGGGTGAGTCTGTAAATCTGCTTTCTCTCACTTTCCCATTTTTCCAGCCTTCTCCCAGTTCTCCACACTTCTGCATCAGTTTGCCATTTCAAACAAAGAAACAAATAAATAGATGATGATAGATAAATGATAGATAGATGAGATAGATGATAGATAGATAGATAGACAGACAGACAGACAGACAGACAGACAGATAGATAGATGATAGATATAGATAGATAAATGATAGATTGATAGATGATAGATAGATAGATAGATAGATAGATAGATAGATAGATGATAGATATAGATAAATGATAGATAGATAGATAGATAGATGATAGATAGATAGATAGATAGATAGATAGATGATTGATTGATAGATAGATATAGATAGATAGATAGATGATAGATGATGATAGATGATGATAGATGATGATAAATGATGATAGATGATGATAGATGATAGATGATAGATGATAGATAGATAGATATAGATAAATAGATAGATGATAGATAGATAGATAGATGATAGATAGATAGATAGATAGATAGATAGATAGATGATAGATAGATGATAGATAGATATAGATAGATGAAGAAGAGAAGAAGAGTTTGGATTTGATATCCCACTTTATCACTACCCAAAGGAGTCTCAAAGTGGCTTACATTCTTCTTTCCCTTCCTCCCCCACAACAAACACTCTGTGAGGTGAGTGAGGCTGAGAGACTTCATAGAAGTGTGACTGGCCCAAGGTCACCCAGCAGCTGCATGTGGAGGAGCGGGGAATCGAACCCGGTTCACCAGATTATGAGTCCACCGCTCTTAACCACTACAGATCGATCGAGCAATAGATATAGATAGTTCACAGGGAAATCCACTATCAAAGCAAAGCAACGCACCATAATATACCATATTGGCTCAAATATAAACCGCACCTGAATATAAGCCGTGCCTTTAAAATTGCGGGGGGGGGGGGGAATAAAAAAAAGAAAAAAATACCCAAATATAAGCTGTTCCATTCCTCGCTGTTCCTGGCTGCATACTGGGGGGGGGGAGCTGCACTGCCTTGCTGGCGGCCTTTCCCCTTCCTCACTCTCTCCCTTCCTGGCCTTGGAGGAAGAGCATGGGGGACTACGCGCAGGGCAGGCACCGCTTTGCCACGCTCCTGGTATTGTTCGCCCTGCACTCCTGGCTGCATACCATAAGGTTGCGAATATGAGCCACACTTTAACTTTTCATAGTTGGAATTTGGGGGGAAAGTGAGGCTTATATTCAGGCCAATACGGTTAATCCCTTTTGTGCATGCTGTTTCCACTATTATATGCAATTTTATGCACACTTTATTCCGGCATATGCATTTTTGTCCACATTCTTTTGCAGGAGACTGGCATTGCAAAATTCAGAGATGTGTGAATTTCAAAGGGCATCTGTGTTTCGGTTCCTGCCTTTGTTTTAAAAAGTGCAACTGGGGTAAGTTTGTCTTGAAATGCGAACTGAATCAAATTTCTCCCCATCCCTACTCTGGAGAAAGCCACCATAAGTAACAAGGTGCTAGAGGATACAACAGGGCTCATTTAAAATTATTAATCTGTATAGAGTAAGTAATAAAATGTGTTGGAAATGTAAAACAAAAGACGGTGATTTTTTTCACATGTGGTGGACGTGTGAAAAAATGAAAAAATATTGGGACATGATATATAATGAAATGAAAAAAAAAACTATTTAAATACACTTTCCCAAAGAAACCAGAAGCATTTTTGCTAGTGATAACAGGGGATGAATTAAAAAAGGAAGATTACAAACTATTCATGTACACAACGACCACTGCTAGAATCTTAGTGGCTCAGAAATGGAAATCCCAAGAAATCCCAACTTTAATGGAGTGGCAGACAAAAATGTTTGAATACATAGAATTGGCGAAATTGACTTATAAGATTCGGAACCAAAAAGAAGCAAAGTTCGAAAAGGATTGGAGTAAATTTGTTGAATATATATGGAGTAAATGTAAGAATTTAAAAACTGTAGCAGGATTAATGTAAATCTTGTGATGTGGATGGAGTGTAAATAGGAAACTGTAAGAAAAGATTTGAGACATGAGAACCGTTGAAGGGATGGAAGGAAGTCTGGGCGCAATAAGGTGCAGGGTAAATAAGAAGACATACAAATTTTGGAATAATAAAAAAATTCCTTCCAGTAGCACCTTAAAGACCAACTAAGTTAGTTCTTGGTATGAGCTTTCGTGTGCATGCACACTTCTTCAGATACAATGTAAGAGTATTTATTTTATTTGTTGTTGTTACAAAAAAAAGGAATAAAAAGTATTTGGGGGAAAAAATATTAAGCTGACTAACATTTGACCCACTCCTCTGGGCACAAAAGCATTTCTGAGGTGCACAACTGAACAGAACTTACCCAGCATCCCCCCACACATCAAAACTTCTTTGTCCTCATCCCTTTGCAGGTTTTCTTGTGGCTTCCATTTCCTTTGTTTTCTCTTTAAGTCAATGAGATAACAGCATCATCACAGGGCCTCCTTTGTCCCACAGAACCAGTCAGATCCGGTCTTTGTTGGGAGGTAGACATCTGCAATTTGCCTTCCTTTCCTTTCCTGTTACATTTATTTGCTTGAAACCAAAAGGTCACCAGAAACCAGTAACTTTGCATGTCAAAACATGCCAAGGCGATTTGAAAGAAGACATAGAAATGCATCTCAGTTATAGCCGAATAAGGAAGGCCAAACAAGACAAGTGTTTTAACTTAACCAGACCCATGGCTGTAAAGGCCCCAGCCATTACCCAGATCTCATAGCTGGGGGAACAGGGATGATACAAGTCAGAAGGAATGGATGCATCTGTCAGTTTCGGGTTGCGTCCGTTTCTCTTATTTCCAATTTTAAGTTCAGTTCTCCATATTTCTGCATCAGTTTGCAATATATATATGAAAGAAAATATGAAATTTATTAACATTCTAAAGTACAGTCAGCTCACAACTTAAGCTTATTTAACTTGTGCACATTCTGCTTTATACACTTGGCAAAATAAATAAATAAATAAATATAAAATGGGTGGAAAGCTGGTGGACATACAGGAAAAAAAGACTTTGGCAATCCCACCCACCACTGAACCCAGTGTGCGCTGACTATACACTATTTTGACTTCAGGTGCTATATGTGAACACAACCCCTGTGTAAGTTGAAAGTCACCTTTAAATACGTCTTACTGTGTTATTAGGCTGTTTCCCCTAATATACACATCTTTAGAAAGCTATTTCCCCTAATATAGTGTGATTCTGTATGTTATCTTAATCAATATATGCACCTAATGGACACACTATGTTAGTATATGCATCTTTGAATACATTACTTGGCATACGAACTGCATTGCAAAATTCAGTGAAGTGCAGATTCTGAAGGCTGGCTTTGTTTTGGTTCAGGTATTCCTCTGGAAAGTGAGAATTAGGTGAATGTGAGCTGAATTGGATTTCTCCCCCATCCTATAAGTCAGCATCTTTACTTTAAATACCCCTTTGCAAGCCTTGGTGAGCAATGCAGTCTTGAAGTTGTTCCATGAAATTTACAGAGGAATCAGGAGCTCAAACATTGTGCACTTTATCATAATTGTAGAAGCAAATAACTTGCAACTCAAACATTCATAAAAGCACCATGTTGCTATGCTAGGGATATAGCAGCCTGCAGAACTGAGAAAAATATTACCTATCTCTCCTACAAGGAGCCAGAGCAAACAACAAGCCCACCATGATGGATAGCCGGGATTACAGAAGCCCTTTGCCCCCAAAATAAGTTCATGGTTTGGTGCTGCTGCTGGATCCTTCTTTGTAATTTGAGACACAACAGTCATTGTGAGGCAAGGAAGAAGGGCTACCCCTATGCTATCCATATAATCAGTTATCAGTAATCAATATATTCAATATATATTCCTATATGCTTACACATAATCAAGGTTTACAGTATTTTGTAATCCATTTTGAATCAAAGGGAAACTGTGCCTTAGCTAACTGCAAACTGCTTGGAACAGCAAAGTTAGGAGCCAACCTTTCCCCTACAAACATCCGTGTACCCTAGACAAGGGGAAGACGTGAATCAGAAATTCTGGTACAAAATCCCCTCAGATACAGGCTAAATTAATCCACAGAACAGGAAGAGCAAAATCACAAAATCTCCAAACTCCCTGTCCTGTCATAACTAGGGGAAAGGTTAGACAGGGCGTCACTGCAAGCATCGGAAAGCAGAACTAGAACTCTGTGCTTGACCAGGAGCTGGTAGCGTGACAAGAGCTTACTGATTGGCTGATTCTCGCTGACAATATTGTGAATCCCTCATGGTTGTCTCATGATCTATGATTTGCTGTGATTTGCTCAGGTATAAAGACCTCTGGATTTCTGTCAATCGGGGTCCCAGTTCCTTTTGGAAGAGATTCCAAACTGGGTCCTTATTGCCTGGCAATAAAACTTACCTGGTATGATGGCCTGGGATTCCGAGTCTGAGAGTGAACCGGAGGAATCCCAGCCAGCACAGGAGTTCCCGCCTCCAGGGCCGGCTGAACTGGGGCAGGGCCTAGATGCTGAGGAGCCTGCACCTGTGACAGATCCTCAGGGGCAGGCACCAGGTGAGACCATTCTGGCCCCAGAGGTGCTGGAGGACTCAGTGGCTACAGGTGAGCCTCCCCCGGGGCCCAGTAACCCTTCGGCCTCTCCTGAACTGCAGAGGCTTAGGGCAGAGAGGCGAAGGGAACTGGTCTCTCCCAGGAGGAGTGCTTGCCTTAAGGCCAGGAGAGGCGGGGCTCCTGGGGGCTGGGACCGCCCCCGGCCTTAGAAGAAGATAAAGGTCAGGCAGCCCGGTCCCAGGTTGCGGGAGCAACGTCGTTGTGGAGTACCTGCTTTACCCAGACCTAGATCTGCACTCCCAGTGTGCCTGTTCCTCGCCCGGCTTCCTGCTCCTGACTCTCCGGTGTTCCTGTTCCTCACTCAGCTTCCTACTCCTGACTCTCCGGTGTTCCTGTTCCTCGCCCGGCTGCCCGCTGTTGACCCACCAGTGTTCCTGTTCCCCGCCTGGCTCCCTGCTTCTGCTCTACCAGTGTTCCTGCTCCCCCGCCCGGCTCCCTGTTTCGGACCTCGCATCTCATCTAGTGATCGTCTACCCTGCTAGTGACTCTGGACTGAACTTCGGATACGGTATTAGTACCTCCCCCCCCCCGGGACCAGCACACCTTCTTATTCTCCATTGCTGAGTCTGCCTGATCCTTATTTAACACCAAGTGGGTACCCGCTTACGTTCACGTGCTTCAATTGTTAGATGGGATTGCCTGGCCACTGTGATTCATGCATTGGTAACCTCAATGCTTGATTACTGCAATGTGTTCTATGTGGGGCTACCTTTGCACATGGGCTGAAATTTCCAGCTGGTGTAAAATGCTGCAGTTAGAATGTTGGTGGGGACAGGCTACCACCAGCACATAACTTAGGTGCCTAAAAGTTTGCTCTGGCTGTCCATATCTTACCGCCGCAGGTTCAAGGTTCTTGTATTAATATACAAGGCCCTTAATAATAATAATAATAATAATAATAATAATAATAAAAAAATTTATTTATACCCCGCCCTCCCCGGCCAGAGCCGAGCAGCTAACACCAGTAAAATTACAGTAAAAAACATAATGGGGGGGGGACCAATTTAAAATGCAGGTTAAAATGCAGTTTTAAAAAGCAGCCTCAGTTTAAAAGCAGCCCATAAATCAAAATCAAAACCATAAGGGGAGGGCAACATAAGGGTCAGACTGAGTCCAAACCAAAGGCCAGGTGGAACAGCTCTGTCTTGCAGGCCTTGCGGAAAGATGCCAAGTCCCACAGAGCCCTAGTCTCTTGTGACAGAGCGTTCCACCAAGTCGGGGCCAGCATCGAAAAGGCCCTGGCCCTAGTTGAGAACAATCTAACCACCTTGCAATCTGGGACCTCCAAAATGTTGTCATTTGTGGACCTTAAGGTCCTCCGTGTGGCATACCTTAACTACTTGGTATCAAGATACACTGAACACCACCTGAACCTTTTTATCCTTCCTCCCCCTCCAAATGTGGCTGCTATGACTGTACCACTGACTATTAGAAATTAATGAATTGAACAATTTCAGTTTCTCATTTTTCTGAATGTAAGTTCAGCTCACCACCTTTCTGCATCAGTTTTTGTTTGTTTGTTTTTTAAAAAAGGAATCCTCGTGGAAATTTGTGAGCACCTCACTGCAGATACTCTTAATGTACACAGTTTCCCCCCAAGTATAACACAAATATATTTTCTTTTCACTGATACGTGCATCTATATGCACAACTTTTCTTTAAATTGTTCGTTTTTGCACACATTACTTGGCTGAAAAACTGCACCACAAAATTCAGAGGGATGGAAATTCAGATGGATGGATGGCTGCATTCTGATTTGTGTTTTGTTTGGGCATTTTTGAACTTGTTAGATTTGCATGAGAATACCAGCTGACCTCCCCCATTGCTACTAAATTTAACCAGTTCTGGGCCACACTAAACCTTCTTTGTCCAAGCACAGATTATTTTGCAGAAATGTGTTTTTTTTTATAAAAAATAATTTTTATTGAATGATTTTATGTTACAAAAAACAATACAGCCACACTACCACTAAATATAATTAAGAAATAAAAATCACATACATCGATATTTAGTTTGTTATTTGTTATTTACCGTCTTATTCCCTCCCAAACATTGCATACAACAACACACATATGTGCACACACCCACACCTACACACAAAATGATAATAATGAAAATCAGAAATCAAATACTAATACTATAAGTATAATCTTCCCTCTAAGCACAAATTCACCTTCTTTCATTGAAGTGCAGTAACTCTGGTGCATTCACCTGAAGCTTGAATCAGCAAGTAAATTTGCAATTAACTCTTGCCAAAAAATGCAGGCCACATTTCTTCCTGTGGAGTTCTTCCACTGATGATGGCTGGGCCACCAGGAATTTGCCACCTGCAGCTCACCGTACTGCAGAACTTTAAGAAGCAGAGGGAAGGGCTATAGCTATGTGAGAGTGCATCTGCATTGTTTGCAGAAGGCTCTGGGTTCAATCACTGGCATCTCTAGGTGGAGCTGTGGGCCACCTTAGAGAGTTGCTGCCTATCTGTGTTGACAACACTGATAGGTTTTGATTGAGGCAGCTACCTATGTTCCCAGCAGCATGTTCTCCACAGCCTCCTAGCTCCCTGGTTCAGACTGATCAGAATAATCTCCCAAAGTTGTTTTCTTCTCTTGGAGAAAAGATAGTAACTGAAAGCCATTGACCTCAAAGGGGCAGTAGCATGGATTCTGCATGCAGCAGCACCTTTGCTGGACCCAGATTCAAAACATTAAGAAGTACAATAAAGGGAGAAAGCATCAGTTATGGTCCAGAATACCTTCTGACATTGCACCTTGTTATTTAGTTGTGATTCCTGCATTACAGGGAATTGCACTACATAACCCTTGTGGTCCCTTCCAGCTCTACAATTATGAGAATCTATGATCAGAATGCAATTATGCTCATCTCCTTCTTTTCACATGGAGAGAGAGAAGGAGAGAGAGAGAGAAAGCACTGATTCAAAGCTAGGCCATACTTCATCTTCATACAATTCAAAAAGACATTCATCACTACACAATGCTTAATTAACTTATGAAGCTCACACTACCAGACTCCAAAATCTGCTGAAACTCAACTCTAATTTCAGAGCTGCAGGGTCTTGTATGAATCCACATGGTGGAGGAGGGTGACAGGGGCATGGGTGGTTGCACTGGAATCCCTGAGGGGAAGATGCTGGATGCAAGGCCAACTTGGATTGACCCCTTTCCCTCTTGCAAAAAGTAGTTAATTCTGGGATAGCCAACACAGGCTTCTCCAGATGTTGTAGGACTATATCAACCCCTGCCACTGTGGCAAACAATCGGGGTGGGGTGGGAATTGCAATCCACAGCTTTGATTGTGATGCACCACAAAAAAAAAACTTAATCCTATGAACATTGGAAGCCATATTTTACAGAGAAAAACAATTGTCCATACAATTACAAGCCTGGTAGATGAAGGGAACGCAGTGGATGTAGCCTACCTTGATTTCAGCAAGGCATTTGACAAGGTGCCCCATGATATTCTTGTAAAGAAGCTGGTAAAATGCGGTCTTGACTATGCTACCACTCAGTGGATTTGTAACTGGCTGACTGCCCGAACCCAAAGGGTGCTCATCAATGGTTCCTCTTCATCCTGGAGAAGAGTGACTAGTGGGGTGCCACAGGGTTCTGTCTTGGGCCCGGTCTTATTCAACATCTTTATCAACGACTTGGATGATGGACTCAAGGGCATCCTGATCAAATTTGCAGATGACACCAAACTGGGAGGGGTGGCTAACACCCCAAAGGACAGGATCACACTTCAAAACGACCTTGACAGATTAGAGAACTGGGCAAAAACAAACAAGATGAATTTTAACAGGGAGAAATGTAAAGTATTGCACTTGGGCAAAAAAAATGAGAGGCACAAATACAAGATGGGTGACACCTGGCTTGAGAGCAGTACATGTGAAAAGGATCTAGGAGTCTTGGTTGACCACAAACTTGACATGAGCCAACAGTGTGACGCGGCAGCTAAAAAAGCCAATGCAATTCTGGGCCTCATCAATAGGAGTATAGCATCTAGAATATAGTGCCACTGTATTCTGCTCTGGTCAGACCTCACCTGGAGTACTGTGTCCAGTTCTGGGCACCACAGTTCAAGAAGGACACTAACAAACTGGAACGTGTCCAGAGGAGGGCAACCAAAATGGTCAAAGGCCTGGAAACGATGCCTTATGAGGAAGGGCTAAGGGAGCTGGGCATGTTTAGCCTGGAGAAGAGGAGGTTAAGGGGTGATATGATAGCCATGTTCAAATATATAAAAGGATGTCACATAGAGGAGGGAGAAAGGTTGTTTTCTGCTGCTCCAGAGAAGCGGACACGGAGCAATGGATCCAAACTACAAGAAAGAAGATTCCACCTAAACATTAGGAAGAACTTCCTGACAGTAAGCGCTGTTTGACAGTGGAATTTGCTGCCAAGGAATGTGGTGGAGTCTCCTTCTTTGGAGGTCTTTAAGCAGAGGCTTGACAACCATATGTCAGGAGTGCTCTGATGGTGTTTCCTGCTTGGCAGGGGGTTGGACTCGATGGCCCTTGTGGTCTCTTCCAACTCTATGATTCTATGATTCTACGGTGTTTAGTGTTTACCACATTGACTGACAGTGGCTCTCCAGGGTCTTAGTGATGAGTCTTTCCTAGCTCTTCCTGGAGGTGCCAAGAATTGAACCTGAGAGCTTTTGTATGGGTTTTACGCACCAGGCTGCAGCCTTTCCTATACCTGGTTGGTTGGTTTTTTGGTTGGTTCATAGTGTAGCAGTGGGAGCAAGGATCAGGGGAGAACACAGTTCCAGTTTTTCAGGACAAGGGTGATGATGTCAGCTGCAGAACACCAGGACAATTAATGGATATTTCATGCTTTTGCAAGTGGATGAAGTGATAGTAGTTCTCCTGTTACATTAGCATAGGGGGGAAACAGAGAATGGGGAAGATGTTCAGCAGGTCCTCACTACTTCTTTCCTCTCAAGGAGGTAACAATTTGAAAGATTATCTGCTTTTCTACTGGAAAAACAAAGGGCAGCATTTCATTCAGCAGGAAACCTTTGTTGAAAACCAGCATATTTTACTTGTCAAACTTATGTAGCCAGAGGTAACTAACCACTGAGTTCAATGGAACTTATTCGCAGGGCATTGTAGATTTGCAGTCCTGCCAGATGGATGATCTGGGATGTGAACTCAAGTCTCCTCAGGCAAATTCCAACATGCAAACAACAACAACAACTTATAACTGTTCCTTCCTGTTTGCCTGTGCACTGTACCTCTTGCTTGTGTTTAACAACCTTCACCATCCTGCAGCCCTCCAGAGGTTTTGGATGAAAACTCTTATCAGCCCCAGCCAACACACACTCTGAATCAACACCATTCCCTATAATTTTGGTTTTTCTCTGGAGGCATGGCTCCTCCTAACAAGCAACCTGTCACTATGATCTCCTGTACCTTAAAATATAGCATCACACCACTTCTGGTTGGCTGTGAGCAGGAAGCCTATATAATACACACATTCATGTCTATCAGAATTGTATCCTGCAACCTTGTGATTAACACAGTGTATCGTATATTGGACTTGCCCATTTGGTCACCAGCAAAAGAACACAAGAGGAGCCTGGTGGATCAGGCCAATGGCCTGCCTAGTTGAAGACGCAGTTCTCAAAGTGGCCAACAAGATGCTTGTAGGAAACCCACAAGCAGCACCCAGTGACAAGAGCACTCTGCCCTCCTGTGGCTTCCAGCATCTGGTATTTGCAAGCATTACTGCCTCCAGCTGTGAGGGCAGAGCATAGCCATCATGGCTAGTAATCATCAACAGCCTTTTCCTCTATGAATTTGTCTAAACCTCATTTAAAGCTCATTTAAGGGGACGCGGGTGGCGCTGTGGGTTAAACCACAGAGCCTAGGGCTTGCCGATCAGAAGGTCAATGGTTCAAATCCCCGCAACAGGGTGAGCTCCCGTTGCTTGGTCCCTGCCCCTGCCAACCTACCAGTTTGAAAGCACATCAAAGTGCAAGTAGATAAACAGGTACCACTCCGGCGGGAAGGTAAACGGCATTTCCGTGTGCTGTTCTGGTTGGCCAGAAGCGGCTTAGTCACGCTGGCCACATGACTCGGAAGCTGTATGCCGGCTCCCTCGGCCAATAAAGCAAGATGAGTGCCGCAACCCCAGAGTCAGGCATGACTGGACCTAATGGTCAGGGGTCCCTTTACTTTTAACTTGGGGGCCATCACTGCCTCCTAAAGGGGTGAGTTCTATGGTTTAACCAAAGTGACCCTGAAGGTAGTAAACAGGCTCATGGGGTTCATCCAACATATCTGCATGTTTGAAAGAGGTCCAGGCTCACTAAGTAGGCTCAAATTCAGGATCAATTGACCTCAACTGCCTGAGACTCTGGCGACTCCTCTGTCCAGTTTACACGGGTGCTAACTTACATGTGGATTATGCAAATGCCTGCCTCCCCTTAATCACACAGACGAAGGCCCTCATTTGCATCCTCTTCATAATTCAATTTATTTTATTTTTTTGTCAAGAGTTGTGAATGCTCCGTGTTTGCTTTAATCAGAATGTTGACATTTACACTGAAGCCAATTTCTCTTTTTCTATTCCGTGTTTTGTTTAACCACGACAAGTGACAGCAAACTGGAGAGAACAGACTTTTCAAATTGGCTCTTTGCCCGGAAAGCATCATTCCTCTTGTAGCTGTTCGCTGCCACCCCACCACCCCCTTTATCCTAGGCGCTGCAAGAGGAAATGTGAAAACATCATCGGCGAACACAGGAGTGAGGTGTTAGTGCTCTTAGATAAAGATTTGTGTTGTATTTTAAAACGAGATTGCTGTACAGTTTCAAGCTATTAGCAGGAACCTATTACACCATTGCTTTGGGTCCTTGGAGAGATATGCTTAGTGTATTTCAGTAATTCAAAGCAAATGGAAAACCTACA
This sequence comes from Podarcis vaucheri, assembly GCF_965113315.1. Classification (NCBI taxonomy): domain Eukaryota; kingdom Metazoa; phylum Chordata; class Lepidosauria; order Squamata; family Lacertidae; genus Podarcis; species Podarcis vaucheri. Next base: position 5,865,996 of record NC_138749.1, read on the forward strand.
TGTGAAAATATTTAATAGCAACAGCACCAACTGCTCAAGGCTGCTGCAAGGAGTGAGCAACTGTGGTGGGTTAACTCTTTCCTTCAAGCCAGGGACGTCTCACAAAAGGATCTTCTTCATACTTTGCAGAGCTAAACTGTAAAATTTGCTACCATGAGATGCAGCAATGGCCACCAGCTTGGTCAGCTTTAGAAAGGGACTAGACAAATCCATAGAAGATGGGCCATCAATATCTACTGGTCATCTATTATGTTCAGGATCAGAGACAGCATACCAGCAGCTCATCAACACAGCATTGAGAGATCTAGGATTGCATCAGTCCCTGCATCTCTCTCCTAACATCCATCAGAAGAAGAGGAAGAGTTTGGATTTGATATCTCGCTTTATCACTACCCGAAGGAGTCTCAAAGCGGCTCACAATCTCCTTTCCCTTTCTCCCCACAACAAACACTCTGCGAGGTGAGTGGGGATGAGAGACTTCAGAGAAGTGTGACTGGCCCAAGGTCACCCAGCGGCTGCATGTGGAGGAGTGGGGACGTGAACCCGGTTCACCAGATTACAAGTCCACCACTCTTAACCACGACACTATACTGGTGTGTAGTGTCAGTGTCACTGGCTGTCTCAGAGACAAAACAGGGTATGAATCCAGATTGAAATGGATCTAGATGATCCAATTAATCCAAACATGTTTGGAGCTGAAACACCCCTATCTTTCCAAGCACCTTGCCTGCAAATGAGTTATGAATGACTTTGCAATAGAGATTACTGTATGCCAGGTCAAGAAAGGACTTCTTAAGGAGTGGCCACGCCTTCTCCATCAAGACAACTGACACCATTATGCCCTTCTTCCACCCACACAAATAATCCCACCAGCTGGCTATTAATATCCAGAATGGCCATGGGCTTACACATGGCTGGTCAAACACCCCATCAAACTGCATTAACTGAGATTAACCTCCTTTTGGGGGCAAAAATAAAAGAAAGTTGGATTCTCTACAGGAACTGACTCCTTGGGTAAAAAATCACTGCTTTTTGCATACTGTGGTCTATATGGCTGATCTCCTCCCACTCCAGAGTTGTAAGTGTGATCTGTCATTCATTTTCCATGATGTGCCAGTCTTCTCCAAGTAGCTATTTCTTGTCTTATAAAATCACAATATGAAAACACAAAACAAAAACAATACAATAACACCCCCCAACACATTTTAAAGGGGCATTGAATGTCAATCAGCCAAAGACCAGGTTAAGGAGGAACTTTCTGCCTGGCACCTAAAGATGCATAATTCCTCCTTATTCCTATTCAATGGAAAACTCACCAGGGAAAGCTACAGACTCAGATTGCAACCATCACTGGAGACAAATATCTTAATAGCTCCATTACCCTTGAGAAAGGGATTTGCAACTGTCATTCTAAACCACCAAGAATTCGTCTGACCATGAAAACATGTTTGTAAAAACCCTCCTTATTTCAGAACACAAACTTCCTACCAGATCAAGAGTGTGTTCTTAAGTCTCTGACCTCCCTGTTTTTGTATGTGAGAAGACTAGCCATGATCTTCCATTTCTGAAGGAAAGTTTCTCTGCACCTGTTTCACAGCATGATGCTCTTTATCACTTTGCATGCTGCAGAAATGAGTTTTGGCAGGAGAAAGAACCTCCAAGTTCCATGGCTAATCAGCAGAAGACCCTGGCCTAAATTAACTCCTAAGAAGGTCTGGGAGTTTGCATGAACAGAAATCTTTGACTCAGCATGGCTCAGAGGAAACTCAGTTAGGGTCATAATCAGAATCTCGAAAGATGGCTAGTATCAACAGGCCAATACAAAGAAGCCAATTCTCGCATTATAGCTCTTGTGTAGAAAACCACAGGAGATGTTGCCATGTGTCAGTGCCTCCATGCAGGGGTGATAACAGGTGAAGCTGTCTATAGCATAAGAATCTTCTGATTGGCTGCACAGTCTCTACTTGGTTGTTCTTGTTGGTTTTTTATTATTTTTTTAAAAGAAAATCTTTCAATTTCTTCTTTTTTTGCTTTCATTTTTTTATTATTATTTTATTCTTGTTGGTTATCATCGTTTGTTCACATTCAGAGTCCTATCCTTTTGGCTGAAATCTTTACAGTGCAACTGACTACATTTACTCAGCAGCAAATCCCTCTGAATTCAATGGGGCTTACTGCCAGAGGCTGTGTCTATGGCCCCCACAGATTAAATATGGGATTTTGAAGAAGTGCTTTGTTGTTGGTGGTACAGCATCAGTTCTGTAGGCAGAAAGTCCCATGTTCAATTCTCAGCATATCTAAGAGATGCCCTTTCCCCAAAACCTGGAGACCCCCTGCCAGACAGAGTAGGCAGTACATTATATGGACCAATTCCCTGACTTGGTATAACACAGATTCCTATGTTGCTAAGCAATTGATAGTCATGAGTTTCATTGGATGATGGCAATATTGGCATTTTGAGAGAGGTTGGTATTTATAGCCAAAATATAACCCACAGGTACTTTTCAGGGGATCAGATATTTCGCCACTATCTCTGAAATAGTTCTGGATTTCCTCAAAACCCACATGTTTGATGTTGTTGTTTTTGCCTTGATCAGTCTTCTACAACCTGGTATCTTTCAGGTCCTTTGTTTGTTTGTTTTTAAATATTTTATTAAGTTTTATCAGTAAGGAAATTCAGAAAATACAAAAACAGAAAAATACAGAGTTACAAAATACAAAAATACAAACATTAAACACAAAAAAGAAAGGAGAAAAGAAAAAAAAGAAAAAGAAACACATAGAAAAAACCCAAAACTCCCTCTTTTTAAATTTCTCATCTTTAGTTAACTTATTTTCCTGACTTCCTCACGCCTCCCTTTTTTTATCCCTTTTTTAAAAAAATTGGTTCAGCAAATTCATATCCAATTAGTTTATCTATTATCAATCCCATCTTACATTTTACCTTGTTGCTAGAACCCCTTCAATTCATTTCAACATCATCAGCATTCAAAAATGTTGCAGTGTTTCTGTAAATAAGTTTTAAATTTCCTCCAATCTTCTTCCACCAACTCTTCTCCCTGGTCTCGGATTCTGCCAGTCATTTCCGCCATTTCCATGTAGTCTATTAATTGCGTTTGCCATTCTTCCAGAGTGGGTAGGTCTTGTGTCCTTTCAGGTCCTTTGAACTACAACTCTCATCAGCCCCAATTTGCATGGCCAATGGCCAGAGATGATGGGAGTTGTAGCCCAACACACCCTGGAGCAGGCATAGGCAAACCCGGCCCTCCAGATGTTTTCAGCCTACAACTCCCATCATCCCTAGCTAACAGGACCAGTGGTCAGAGATGATAGAAATTGTAGCCCTAAGCATCTGGAGGCGCCAAGTTTGCCTTTGCCTGCTCTAGAGGGTCTGAGTTTGGGTAACACTGGTCTAGATTATCTGAGGAAGAACCTCCAAACGTCCCTTAAATTGTCTTGTGGATGAGGAAGGAAATTTTTGCTACTTCTCAGGAAATTATTTACAGTGTCTGAAGTTGTTCAGATGCTTTTTCCTGTGGTGGGTTTTCCTTCAAATTTAAGAACGTAAGAAGAGCCTGCTAAATCAGGCCAAGCACCCATCTAGTCCAGCATCCGGTTCTCACAGGAGCCTCCTAGATGCCTATGGGAAACAGGATCTGAGCATAAGAGCACTTACTCCTCCTATTGTTGTTTTGTGGTTTAGTCGTTTAGTCATGTCCGACTCTTCGTGACCCCATGGACCAGAGCACGCCAGGCACTCCTGTCTTCTACTGCCTCCCGTAGTTTGGTCAAGCTCATGCTGGTAGCTTCGAGAACACGGCCCCACCATCTCCTCCTCTGTCGTCCCCTTCTCCTTGTGCCCTCCATCTTTCCCAACTTCAGGGTCTTTTCCAGGGAGTCTTCTCTTCTCATGAGGTGGCCAAAGTATTGGAGCCTCAGCTTCACGATCTGTCCTTCCAGTGAGCACTCAGGGCTGATTTCCTTAAGAATGGAGAGGTTTGATCTTCTTGCAGTCCATGGGACTCTCAAGAGTCTCCTCCAGCACCATAATTCAAAAGCATCAATTCTTCTGTGATCAGCCTTCTTTATGGTCCAGCTCTCACTTCCATACATCACTACTGGGAAAACCATAGCTTTTACTATATGGACCTTTGTTGGCAAGGTTACTCCTCCTATAGCGACCAGCAAATGATTACTGCCTATGACTATGGAGCCATTGATAGCGTTATCCTCCATGAATTTGTCCGATCGTCTTTTCAAACATTCCATGTTTGCGGCCATCACTGCCTCCTGTAGGGGGCAACTTCCAGAGTTAAACTATGCACCATGTAAAGAAGTCCTCTCCTTTACCTGCCTTGAATATTCCAACATTTATCTTCATTAAAAGGTAAAGGTACCCCTGACCGTTAGGCTCAGTCGCAGACGACTATGGGGTTGCACGCTCATCTCGCTCTGTAGGTGTTTGTAGGAGCCGGCGTTTGTCCACAGACAGCTTCCGGGTCTTCATTAGTTGCCCACAATTTTGATGGTGATTCTAGTTTCGGACATTCACACAAGCCATCAGAATTTGAGGCTTAATGCTCCCCGAGTGTTTCAGACCGCCTTAATATGCATGTTATGGTATGAATTGCACTTTCTTGTGGCAAAGTGATAGGACACACTATAATTATTTATTGCCAGCTTAGCACGGTAATAACATTCTCAGAAAGCCGACTAGACAAAATGAGTCCAAGGCAATGTGGGGATATCTAGAGGAGCCAATGGGAGAGAAGTTATAAATAACTTTTCATTATCCTAATAATAACTTGTGTGCGTGGGTGCATTTCTTCAACCTTGACCTTGGTTTAAATAAAGAGAATTAATAATAAAATAAAAGGAAATCAGTTTTTGTTTTACAATGGAGGCTTATAATTCAGTTTCTGTAAGGGCCCTTCGGTGCATGAAACTGCATTTGAAAGAGAAAGGGGGAAAAGCTATAACAATGCGGAGATGCTGAGCCAATATATAACGGTCTCCTGGAGTGAATGATTGGATGATAGCTAATAGCAGAAAGTTTGCAATGGTACAAGATTATCCTCTGATAATTCTTCAATTCTGACTGCGGATGCCTGATAATCCTGTGAGCCGCTAATCTGTAGCATCTGAATCCATAAAGAATGACAAAAAAAAAGAGCCCTTTACAATCAATTATAGTTACTGCTACGGAGCCATTAGTGAGCAGAGGAAACAAATATGACCTTTTAAAACTTCAAAGTCACAGGGGAAAGCATGGAGGGAATGGAGGGGGGAAAGAAATCACCACTTCTTGAAATTCACTGTAAATACTTGGCTTTCTAAAATCTTTCTTTTCAAGCTATAAAAGATTTGCAGGGGTCTTGCCTCTCCCCTTTTCTTTTTTTTTTGAGGGGAACTTAAAGTCTTCCTTCTTCCTAATCTGGTTACCTAAAGTTTAGCAGGAAGATTAGAGGATGGGGGTGGCAGCATGGAGTCACTCATCTTACTTCCCCTCCAAAACAAAATATTTCATCACTGATGCAGAACATAATGTCACATGCTCTAGCTTCACGTAAACACATATTTCCTTATATACACAACCACAACCTTAGAATTACACTTTATGCATCTTATAAGATGGACAGTAAAACTTGAAAACAGTTAAGGTGCCTGAAATGTCTTGTTGTTCCAGATACTAGCAATTAATGTGTCTTGTTCCCCTTTCTTTTTCCATTTGTGGGTAAGATATTATTCCTATACTACCCCCATGATAGGGAAGTACCTGTGGAAATGTTAAGGATACAGTGGTACCTCGGGTTACAAACACTTTGGGTTACAGATGCTTCAGGTTACAGACGCTTCAGGTTATAGACTCCGCTAACCCAGAAATAGTACCTCAGGTTAAGAACTTTGATTCAGGATGAAAACAGAAACTGTGCGGCGGCGGCACACAGTGGTAAAGTGGTACCTCAGGTTAAGAACAGTTTCAGGTTAAGAACGGACCTCCAGAACAAACTAAGTTCTTAACCAGAGGTACCGCTATACGTAAATCCAGCACTGATCTTCTGGGTGCTGTTAACACTGTACAGTCATACCTCGGGTTGAATACGCTTCGAGTTGAGCTCGTTTGAGTTGCGCTCCGCGGCAACCCGGAAGTAACTGACTGCATTACCTCTGGGTTTCACCACTTGTGCATGTGCAAATGCTCAAAATGACGTCACACGCATGCGCAGAAGCAGCGAAAAGCGAAGCGCGTGTGCAGACGTGCCATCACTAGTTACGTTTACCTCTAGATGTGAACGAGGCTCTGGAACGGATCCCATTCGTATCTAGAGGTACCACTGTAGTTGGATGCATGTGCATACGCATTCCATTCCCCTCCCTCCCACCCATTCCCTCTGTGTAGCCCCGGGCAGTAGCAACCCATGCTATACCACTGGGTACAGCCCTGCTTCTGTAAATCCAGTACTATTTGTCCAGCTGCACCTTTTTGTGGGAGTTGAGCAGCTATTCTTGCAATAAGTTATCCGAATCAGTGGGGTGGGGCGATAGAAAGGCCTCCTGATAGAAAGGCATCCTCTCTGATTCCTTTTTGAGTAACTACTTGTTGCAATGTTGATTATGTTCTCTGGCTTTACTTCCTTCTTCTCCAATAACTTAGTGTTAGACTTTCCTTTTTGTAACCTCGTGATGCCTTCATGTAATATTGCACTCAGAAAGATTTTGTTTCAGACACTAGCAATTACGTGTCTTGTTCCCCTTTCTTTTTCCATTCGTGGGTAAGATATTATTCCCTATACTTCCCCCACGATAGGGAAGTACCTGTGGGAATGTTAAGGATACAGTGGTGCCTCAGGTTACAAACGCTTCAGGTTACAAACACTTTGGGTTACAAACTCCGCTAATCTGGAAGTAGTTTGAGAACTTTGCCCCAGGATGAGAATGGAAATCGTGCACCAGTGGCACAGCGGCAGCAAGAGACCCCATCAGCATTTGACTATACCAATGTATTACATCCCACAGTATCTATCCAGGGGTGAGGCAAGGTGGATTTTAGTTCATGCCACAATTCTGTTTCCACCCTCAAGCGGCGGGTGGGTTGCTACATCCAAACTCCCCTGGGAAGAAGACTGAGAATGGCTTTGCCCTGGGAAGTGGTTTTGGGGAGGGCTGTCAGGTCAATCAGGATGGAGATGAAGTCAGGCTTTTCCAAATACAAATGAGGTAACAGTGGCAGGGAAAAGACTGAGACAATTGCAGATCTACACAAATATTGCATTTTGAGGAAATATCCACATATCATGCCTTAAGATCACAATTTTTTCCTTTAAAAATTTTCAGTTGGGGGTGAATAAGCACAGCCTCATTGACTGAAAACAATAAGCCCCACCATCGCCCTTAAATATGCCTAACAAACAAATATGTGTGTGTGTGTGTGTGTGTGTGTGTGTGTACATACATACAGAAACCAGGAAATAGCTCTCAGAATACTTTACTGTGTCTTTCAACATAGACCATGATATTTGCTTGACTATAGAGGCTATTTATTGATTAACAGTGGGTATAGAAAACTGAACAAGACACTTGATTAGGTGCAAAACGTTCACCAGAAATTAATTGCTTCTTAACTATTGCTTTAAACAAAAACAAAAACAAAACACCAGCCAATACGTACATAAAACAGAGTGTTGCCTTTAAGTGAATGTTTTGATCTAGATAATGAGAAAAGATTGGAGTGAAGCCGAAGTAGTTAAGGATGGAATCTTGCCCCGAGGATACACTGTAGATAGGAACATCCTTCCTTGCCATTACAAAGGATAAAAGATGGCCATTTTTGAGCAGGTACTCTGAAATGAGCACCAAGGAGGAAATTCTACACATCTTGTTCTTCCAAAAGGTGCAAGGTGAAATATGACCTCTTGTTTCTTTCTGTGGAATTTTTATTTCTCTGCAATGCTTTGTCATTATCGCTTAATAAACCGTACGCCGAGTCTGGACCTCCAAGGCAATCATTGCTATGACTGCCGACCTGTTTCTCCCCCTCCCCTTTTCTTTTTCCACTTCTTGCTCCACAATATAAAATTGAACATATGGAATTCACTATCCAAAGAGCTGGTGATGTTCTCCGGTTTGGAGACAAATGTATCACCCAGCTAAATAAATGCATCTCATGATGTTTCAAGAGATTTTGCACCTGGACCCCCCAAAAATGAGATTTGGGGTTTGGGTTTAAAATGGGCAAACATTTGATTAAGAACAGTTAAGGATATACATCTGAGCAAAACAGCATATAAATAATTATTTATCAACTGGGTGGGCTTCTGTAAATCTGAGGGATATAATAATAATAATAGTTGTATTATTATTATTATTATTATTATTATTATTATTATTATTATTATTATTATTATTTGTACCCAACCCCACTCTGGGCGGCTTACAGCATAAAAGCATAGTAAAACGTCAAGCATGAAAAACTTCCCAATACAGGGCTGCCTTCAGATGTCTTCTAAAAGTTATGTAGTTCTTGATCTTCTTGACAACTAAAGGGAGGGTGCCAATATTGAGAAGGCCCTCTGCCTGGTCCCATGTAACTTCTCCTAACAGCCCATGGATAGAAGCTATTTTTTAGCCTGTTGGTATGGCTGATTATACTTCTATATCTCCTGCCCGAAGGTAGACAACTGAAGAGGTGCTGGCCAGGGTGTGAGTCATCCCTGATAATTTTTCTTGCTCTCCTAAGGCAACAATCCCTTGCGATGTCATCTAGCAGACTCAAGGGTCAGCCCATGATATCATGGGCTGTATTCACCACCCTCTGTTGAGACTTTCTGTCTGTGGCTGCCAGGCCAGCATACCACACTGTGATACAATATGAAAGATGCATTTAAAAATGTACATTTTACTGGTGGAAAACTTAGAAAAGTGCACATTTTTATCTGAAAAGTGCAAATGTAATGTAAAAAAAAAAAAAGGATGCACAAATTGTGTACAACAGGAGAGAATGGGAGACAATAACATGAAAAGGAAGGAACAGGAAGAAGCCATATGTGACTGAGTCTCGGAGAGTCCACAGCAGGACAGAATTAGCTGCTCGGCTCACCTCTAGTCTACACCCAGTGATGGCTTTGTAAAAGTATTAAATGAATTCATGGAGTGGAGGTCAATCAATGGTCACTCACCATAACAGAAACTTGGAAACTCCATGTTCAGAATTCCCCCGAGTATCTGATTCAGGGAACGAACAGGAGGTGCCATAGCCATTTTTCCAGGCTTATGAGCTCCTAGAAGCATCTGGCTTTCCACTGTTGGACAGAATGCCGAACGAGATGGATGAGATCCAGCACATCCCCCCCCCTCCCAGCCCCCCGCTCCCCGTCTCCTGCTAACTCATCATCATGAACAGTGCTATGTGGACTCTGAGCTAGAAATATTATGTGCCAAGAAAATCAGAATACTGTGACCTCTATAAGTCATGCAAATTAAAGATATTTGCATATTTTTGCTCACTTGGCATAATTCTGCTTCTCCTGATTATGAGGAGTGTGAAAGAAGTACATGTGGGCACTGAAGCATTAGCCGTGCTCTCGCTGGAACCATCAGGCCAGACGCCCCTTCAGGCTTGCAGTTACTCAAGGCACTTCCTTCATAGGCCTTGAAGTCATATGGGCTAGGAACTTCGAAAGCAGATTTTGCTACTCTGTTATGAAATGATTTAGTGAGAATAAGAACAGAAAAAAGAGAGGAGGTATTTTTTTTTAAGCTTTCCAGTTATCGTTTTATTACTTTGAAGAAGAGACATCCTAAAGAGCAAATTCTGCCGGATTTTCACCTCACTGGCATATAATCGTATGTCTGTTCATCCCTTCCCATCTCATTGTATGCCACACATAGGGTGGAATTCAACTAAGTTTCACCCTGAGTAGACCTCTTTATAAAAAGAAAACACACACACACACCCCTCTTAGTCTTGTTCATTAATTTCAGGGGGCTGCTCTCAGTAAAATGTTTAATGTATGCATGCACATTTTAAAAAATGAAATATATTATGTGTACATATTTTTTCCCCTGGTGCACACCTTTCTCTGAAGAGAAAATGCACTGCAAGACCTAGACAAGTGCACAACTGCATTGGGAGTTGTTTTTCAATATGCAGGCATGTTTTGGAGCACGAAGATTGGGGTGGTCCAGCTTAAAAAGCAAATCAAATGTATTTCTTCCCCATTGCTGCTTTGGAGGTTACAGGTTCCCGCAACTAGGGCAGCACATGTTGGATTTGTAAAGGAGGATCAACATATTAACAGAAACCCTGAATCTCAGCAGCCCTCCCGTTTCCTGTGGCCACTTTAGCATGGTATTATTACCATCGTTTTGCTTGCACGAATGAATGCAGTTCAAGTGCATTTGGGTAGATTACCGCATTTTTCTGTGTATAACATGCCCCTGTGTATATGGTGCCCCCTATTTTTGGGTACACAAAATTAAGAAAATGGGGAAAGATTGCCCTGAGTTGTTGAGCTTTTTTGGGGGGAGGCTTGCCCAGACTTGATCTTTTATTTGGGGGGGGAATGAGTAGCCCAGAGAAGCATTGCAAAAGCCGCCTATCATCTGTCCCCCCACCGACATAAGATGCCAATCACCCACCATAATGCCGTACTGACAGCCAATCAACACCAGTCCTTGCCGCAGCAAACAATATCACACCAAATACCCACTCGTCTTATGCACGGAAAAGTACAGTAGTTGGAGAAGGAAGGCCTAAGTCATACCCTCTAACATTTCTCCGATGAAAATAAAGACATCCTAAGGAAAAGCAGATCATCCCAGGATCAAACCAGAAACTGGGATGGCGTCTCTGTAAATCTGGGACTGTCCCTGGAAAATAGGGACACTTGGAGGGTCTGGATTTTCACTCAAGTGATGGCCATCACTGCAAAGGGCTACTCTTACTACAGCTCAAGGAAGTCACACACTTAAGAAAAGGTTGTCTGCCTTTCAGCACAGCACAGACCGTCACGTTGATTTGTATTCTGGCAAGGACGGAGAAGAATGAGGAGTTTGGGGGGTGGAATGGAGACAGAAGTGAACTAACCCCAGGCCCCCTCACTGTCAAGACAAGATTATCACACTGTCCGCGAGAAAGGCGCTACAAATGAACAATCATTTAAGTGCTACCACTTCTTCGGGTCACCTTGGCAAAGTACTTAACATTAAGATGAGGAACAAGACATCAAAGAATGCTCATTAGAAAATGTGATTCCTGATGGATAATTTAAGCGTCAAGGGAAAGTCAAGGATTTCAAGCAGAAGGGGACATGCAGTCAACCATTTTTCTTGGCACTGGTGTAGAAGAAGCCATTGGTCCTTTGATTTGATAGCAGAACCAGAACCAAGTTTGGCAAGACAGCCATCATCCCCTCCCCGCCCAAAAGTGAAGATTTCATGTTCAGACAAGCCTCACGCATGCAAATTCAATTTAGGTAAATTTTAATCACACTTCCTGCCACCAAACTGTTTTGCCTAGAGGCAGAATATGAAAGTTTGTAGTTCAGGAGGATCTATAAAAAATATTTCATGTTGCTTTTGCACATGTTAACCAAAAAGAACATTCAGTCCCAGTTCTGCATCACTTTGTATTTTTAATAAAAATAATAATCTGCATTGAAATTTCCATTTTAATATGTGTTTGAACACACATTCCTAAACACACACACAGACAAATTCAGTGGCACCCATTGACAATATAAGAAAGAGTGGGCGCTGTTAATGGAAATAGCTATACAATGTGCATTACAATAAAATATAAAAGAGCATGTAAAATAAATTATAGTGTTACATTAAAGACACATATGCGATAGACTCATGTTGCTACCAGAAAGTCTCTGAATGAACTGAGAACACAAAATTTCCCCATGAAGCTGAAATGAGAATATTGTGAAGTTGTTGATGAGTTCTCTGTATTATATCTCATTTCATTACTTTCCCAAAGCCAACTCAGAAATGAGGGATTTCTCCTGGTTGGGAGCTGGCCTCCTATATATCTCATCCTAAATGTGTTGCCTTATTAGAAATACAAACACAAATAAATTAGTTAAATTGTTAAGTTGATTAAATGATTTTAAACTATCAAGAATAAGAAATCCCTCATTTCTAGGTTGGTTTTCTTTATTTAAGGACCATCACCTTTTGGGTGAATGCACATTCCTAACCCATTTTCTCTCTTGAAATATGCATTCCAAATGTATTTTCTCTCAATATATTCATCTTATAAGCATTTTGATACATTTTTAGAGATGGGAACTGTCTTGTAACATCCAGGCGGTATGAGAGCTGGTGGATAAAGCTGGTGGAAAACTGAGTTTCAAACTCACATTAACTCAAAAAGTGCCGGCTATGTCACTTATTAGACGCACTCACAAAGTCTGAATTACCCAAGCAACCCTAGTTCACAGCACATCCCCTCAAAAAGCCATAAAGAACTCCATGATGTTTTAAAGCCCTAAACAGCCTTGGACCTATATACCCAAAGGAGCATCTCCACCTCCACCTTCCAGCCTGGACAGTGAGATTCAGCACCAAGGACATTTCCCTAACTGCGAGAAGAGAAAATAAAAAAATTCCTTCCAGTAGCACCTTAAAGACCAACTAAGTTAGTTCTTGGTATGAGCTTTCGTGTGCATGCACACTTCTTCAGATACACTGAAACAGAAGTTGCCAGATCTTTCTATATAGTGAGAAGGTGGGGAGGGGTATTACTCAGAAGCCATCTTTCACCTTCTCACCCCTTGCCTTTTCCTGTAGACCTATTGCAGTCGTTTAGAGTTGTCAACAGGCTCATCTCAGCTATCTGCCAATCTCCCATTCCCACCACCCTTCTGAGTAATACCCCTCCCCACCTTCTCACTATATAGAAGGATCTGGCTACTTCTGTTTCAGTGTATCTGAAGAAGTGTGCATGCACATGAAAGCTCATACCAAGAACTAACTTAGTTGGTCTTTAAGGTGCTACTGGAAGGAATTTTTTTATTTTGACTATGGCAGACCAATACGGCTACCTATCTGTATCTGTGAGAAGAGAAGTTACAGGGAACCAGGCAAAGGGCTTTCTTGGCAGTGGCGCCTGGCCTGTGGAAAGCCCTCCCGTCAGATGAGGGATAAATAATTAGACTACCTTCTGTAGTATAATTAGTATAGTATAATTCCATGGTCAGATGAGAGATAAATAATTATACTACCTTCTGTAGACATCTGAAGGCAGCTCTGTATCAGGAAGTTTTTAATGCTTGATGTTTTATTATGTTTTTATATGTGCTGGAATCCATCCAGATGGCTGGGATGATGATGATGATGATGATAATGATAATAATAATAATTTATTATTTGTACCCCACCTATCTGGCTGGGTTTCCCCAGCCACTCTAGGCGGCTTCCAACAAGGATTAAAAATACATAAAAATGTCACACATTAAAAACTTCCCTGAAGTCTTCTAAATGTCAGCTAGTTGTTTATCTCTTTAACATCTGATGGGAGGACGTTCCACAGGGCAGGTGCCACTACCGAGAAGGCCCTCTGCCTTGTTCAACTGGAGCAGCTGGAAGTGGCAAAGAGGGAGATCCCAGGCTGCCCCTGCATTAAATAGAGCAGGCCACACTCCCCCCAGGCCAGTCGATTGGCTGGCCAGGGGATGATGCAATCAGGATTCCCTCAATTGTGTGGAGGCTGAGAGCCAGCCCCCATGCGCATGGTGGGAGGGTGAAGCCCGCAACCCCACCTCCTTCTACGTTGGAAGTGGCTTTCTCGCAGTGAGGGAACCACCAAAAGGCCCTCGGCGCTGGACCTCAGCATCCGGGCAGAACGATGGAGGTGGAGACGCTCCTTATAATGTTGTTAATTAGAAAGATAACAGAAGAACTCTTCTGGATCAGGCCAAAGCCTATCTAGGCCAAAAGCATCTTGTTCCAGCCAGTGGCTAAGCGCACTAGCCCTTCTTCTACTGCTGTTCCCTCAAAGCTGGTATGTTGCTTCGGATCCTGGACTTCATATTCAGGCAACATGGCTAGTAGCCATTGATAGCCTACCCTCCATGAATTTTTCTTTTTTTTAATAAATTTTTTTATTGGTTTTACAAAGTTTTTTTTTAAACAAACACACACATAAAAAGACATACAAACACGTATCGTTTCATAATAATTTTTTCATAAACCTCTCTTCTCGGACTTCCCCATACCTCCCCTTTCTGCATCCCAATGTCCATAATTTTTTAACAACTTCTAAGTATTCTTTTCCAACCTCTGTCGTATTATTCTTTTCTTTAATCTAATCTTATATCACTGTAACCCTTTCTTTCTGAAAAACCTCGACATTCTAACATTCATCAAGTTTATAGTAGTCCTTAAGATAACTTTTAAATTTCTTCCATTCTTCTTCCGCCGTCTCCTTTCCCTGATCACGGATTCTGCCAGTCATCTCAGCCAATGTCATATAGTCCATCACTTTGATCTGCCATTCTTCCAGGGTGGGTAGATCTTGTGTCTTCCAATACTTTGCAATAAGTATTCTTGCTGCTGTTGTAGCATACATAAAGAAAATTCTATCTTTCTTTGACACCAATTGGCCGACAATGCCCAAGAGAAAGGCCTCTGGTTTCTTAGGAAAAGTACATTTAAGTACCTTTTTCATTTCATTATATATCATTTCCCAGAAAGCCTTAATCTTCGGGCATGTCCACCAAAGGTGGTAGAAAGTACCTTCAGTTTCTCCATGAATTTTTCTAATCACCTTTTAAGCTGTCCAGGTGAGTAGTCATCACTGCTCTTGCATCAGTGGATATCATACCTCATTCATGACATGGGTAAAGAGACTTCTGTGCATTGCCCGGGGATCTGTAACAAATTGATTGGTCATTTTTCAGGGGTCAAGAGTCCAAATCTCTGGGTATCAAGGAGCACATGTTTTCAAATTGCACATATTCAGCCCAGATATAACCAGTCTTCATGGCAGAAGCAGCCATGTCAGATCAGCTCCATAATTTCTAAAAGTGCATTTGCAGGCTGAAATGGATTCTCACACACAGGGCTGGACCCATGCATTGCAGGGGGTTAGACCATATATATTTGACTCTAAGACGTCTTACTGCCTAAAACAGAACATGGTACCCCCTTCCGCACAAACAAAAATGTATACATACAGAATACCCCAAACTGGGCAATTGTTTGTGAATCAAGAGGCAAAATAATCCCACAATCACCTCTTCCTGAGAGTAAAAACAAAATACAGTACAACTAAAACAAACAAACAAACAATGTTTCCCTCGTTTTAATAGAAACTTAGTGAGCTACCTTCTACTAAGTCAAACTATTGGTCCATATAGCTTAATATCATTTACCCTCAATGGCAGTGGATATTTGGGTTTTCAAACAAGGAATCTCTCTCAACCTCACCTGGAAATGCCTGGAATTTACCCTGGGACCTGTCATATGCAATTAAGATCCTCTACCACTTAGCTACATCTCTTCCCCATAATGGGAAGAACAGCCCCATCTGGAAGTTCTAGTAAAAAGAAGAGACGACTTCTTCTTCTTCTTCTTCTTCTTCTTCTTCTTCTTCTTCTTCTTCTTCAACTCCTCCTCCTCCTCCTCCTCTTTTGCAAGCATCCCATATTGCCAGGATGAGATCTAACAAAGGCAAATCACATTCTAGGTTCAGCAGGGAAGGAATGCAATTAGTAAGAAAGGGATAGGAGAAGAGGATTCTCTCTCTCTCTCTCTCTCTCTCTCTCTCTCTCTCTCTCTCTCTCCTCTCTGATGGCCAAGAGCTTACAAGAGCAAGGCAATCCTCAAAGCCTACATTCAGAAATTCCAGCCAACTCTTATTGCTTTGAAGTAAAATGTAATAAATCTTAGGTCTTAGGGAGCGGGGGGCAGAATATGCTGCCAGTGTCAATAATATTTACAAACACAAATGAAGGATTTTTCCATCCTGCTGCTGCAATATAGTCACATAAAACTAGTGTCTCAAACAAGGAGAAAGTGCTCCCATTTATCATACTCACTTTGGGAAAGTCACTGTTTTCAGACGCCACGGTGCCTACCTTGGATAAGGTTATAGCTCTGTAATTCAAGAGCTTAATTGTCACTGGAGGACTCAGCCTTGTATATTGCAATATATCCCCAAGGGTGAGTGAACTGGTTTATCTATGTACTGGATGGGACTCAGAAGCTAGAAAATACCTGAGTGCTGCAGCACAAGCTTTGAATGTAAACAAAGGGCCACATTCAAGACCTGGCAACGACCTCCTGGTTGGAGAGCCAAAACATTAAGGTGAATTAAACAAATTAACTTTTGTGCTTTCCCCTTCTGTCCAACCTAGACTCCCTCTCCTTTAGCCTGAGAGAAAGCCTGCCGCAGGCCTGTATTAAGAGCCCTCCCCAAGAACTTTATAAAACCCCACGATTAAACCTGCTAAGTTACCGACAGGTACATATAGAGCCACACATGGTTTGGACAGAATAAAACTACATGAAAATAAATATAAAACTGGCCAGGTCTGTTCCTTGTCAGAGCAACTGTGACGTACAGCGGCATCCATTGTGCATACAAAGCCTAGGAAGACCCAGTCTGAGATTGTGGGAATCTCCTGCCACTCAGAGAAGAAAGGGCTAGGCAAGATGGATCAATGGTCTGATCCAGGACACTCTCAGTTTCCCCATTGATTTATATTCACTCTGTTTCTATTCATCTATTATTTCTTTCCCATATAGCTATAGGGTGGGCTGTATACAACTCAAAGACAAGGAGTAAACTGTCCATCAATTAAACCGGCTTAAACCCCATTCTGGCAGGGCAGATTCAACAGAGCATGCTCTATTGTGTCCTTCTCATATTGATCTCCATGCCCTGACCTGGGCGCCATGAGGACACGCCTCACAACTGTGTTACGGGGTTACCTATAAGAAAAGAGGAAGGTAAACAAGATCCCCTCTATAGGTTGAATGTTTGCATAGAAGGTGTAGTGGTTAAGAGCAGTAGTCTCGTAATCTGGTGAACCGGGTTCGCTTCCCCGCTCCTCCACATGCAGCTGCTGGGTGACCTTGGGCTAGTCACACTTCTCTGAAGTCTCTCAGCCTCACTCACCTCTCAGAGTGTTTGTTTTGGGGGGAGGAAGGGAAAGGAGATTGTTAGCCGCTTTGAGACTCCTTAGGGTAGTGATAAAGCGGGATATGAAATCCAAACTCTTCTTATGGTTTGGGGCAGTGACCTTCTTCCCTTTTTTTTTGGGGGGGGTGGTGTCGTTGAGGAAAGGGCCACATCTCATTGTCACAGCATCTGTTTTACATGCATAATGAACCAAGTTCAATCCTCGACATGTCCAGGTAGGGCGGGGAGATAATCTGACTGAAACCTCGAATAATTGCTTCTGATCTCAGTGGACCAATGGTCTGGCTCAACACAAGGCAGCTTCCTTTGCCCCTATTTAATTTTTTAGTGCAATTGCATTTTGGGTTGTTTTAAACCTATTTTTGCTTCCCCCTGGCCCATCAGCTACCTGGCGTTGCCACTGCTGTTTCAGGAAAAGAGATGTACAAATGTTTTTGGCAAACAAACAATAGAGCCACGTGGATTTCCAGAGCAGCAGCAGCAACAACAACAGAAAAAAACATTTTCCACAGTTTTCCTCTTCCTTCCCCCTGAATGAATTTATTTCACCCCCCGCTTCACAATTAGAATCTATTGCAGAAAGACACATGCCGACATTGTTAATGAATTCACTCTGGAAGGAAGCGGGAGAGGGAAAACATATTTGCACACACACATCCCTTCTCCACATA
The DNA here is from genome assembly GCF_965113315.1 of Podarcis vaucheri. Classification (NCBI taxonomy): domain Eukaryota; kingdom Metazoa; phylum Chordata; class Lepidosauria; order Squamata; family Lacertidae; genus Podarcis; species Podarcis vaucheri. Next base: position 5,883,819 of record NC_138749.1, read on the forward strand.
GCAAGAACCTGTGTCCCTTTAAAGTAAATGTTTTTGTAATAACTCCCAAGCAAAATCATATATATATATATATATATATATATATATATATATATATATATGAGAGAGAATCACTTCTATTAATTTCTTTGTGGTCTAATGAGCCTAAAGGTTCATTATGCTATCTGTTTCTTCTTCTTCTTCTTTCCTCTCCTCTCCTCCCCTTTACCGAAGGAATGGCTGAATAGAACTATCTGGCTTAGAAGATGAGGCTGAGTGATTATTGTAATTCATAGGGCCTTAATTAGCTGCACAAACCATTAGCTACAATTAGACCATTATAAAACACTTGATATGCTGTGTCAACCAAAGGGCCTCATTTATTCTTGTGGCAGGGACGGCAGGGAGGAGGAGGGGGGGAGACCCACAAACTGTACAGCCGGGCATGCTAATAAAGACTGATTTTTGATTTAAGATGTTGCCGATAGAGGCTCTGAATTAATCTCAATAGCTGTCTAATTTGTGTCGGTGGATGGTATATTTATTGTAAAATGACACCAAAGCTAAATGAGTTACCTGGAGCACAAGAGCTAATGTCAGCGCCTGGGGGTTTGCCTCCATATGCCGTGGCACTGTGAAGCAGTGGGGCTGAGGAGCCCCCACGGAGCTATTTGCCTCATCTGTCTCGGGGAGATGGGGAAGGGGGGGACACGGGACGCAGCAACCCACTTTATGAGCCTTAAATAATAATAATAATAATAAATGTGGAAAAATGGAGCTGGGGAAGCCACATTCCAGAGGAATTTTGTGCACAGCGGGGATTTGAAAAGGGCACGGCGTAATGCAATTTGGAATTACTGATTTGGAGAAAGGAAGAAAAATCGGCTCAAACAATCCCGGTGGCCAAAGATGACTTGAAAAAAAAATCACAATGGCAACTCGGGTCGGACTATAACTTCTCAGTGATGTTTGGAGAGCATTTGCATCAATAAGAAAAGCATGTTCTCTTATGGAAGATGTTTTTAAAGGGGGGGAATCAGCGATAATGTTCTGATTGCCCTCACTTGCCCTTACCTTTTTGCCACCCTCACGTGCCCTCTGTGGCCTTTTAAGCGGCGAGTGTAAACTAAGGAATGGAATTTTGTGTTTTTACATTGTAAAAAGCCCTGTGATCTTTGGGTGAAGAATCGTATAGAAATTTAATAAACAAATAAAAATGTGTATCTGTGCAGCAATTTCCAGGAGGGTTTCTATTGCTGTTACATCCAGTTCACTATGTAATCCCTGGTCCATGCAATTAAAGGAAACAGCAGTGGCTGAGTTGGGGTGAGGGCAATGGAAAGGTGAGACACTGAATAACAACAACAACAACAACAACAACAACACATCACTTGGGAAGACAGGCGAACTAATGCCAGTGTACTGGAAGAAGCAAAGATCACCAGTGTTGAAGCAATGATTCTTCAACATCAACTTCGTTGGACTGGTCATGTTGTGTGGATGCCTGATGATCGTCTTCTAAAGCAACTACTCTACTCCGAACTTAAAAATGGAAAGCGTAATGCTGGTAGTCAACAAAAGAGGTTTAAAGACTGTCTCAAGGCAAATCTAAAAAAAGAAGTAGTATAAACACCAACAATTGGGAAACACTTGCCTGCGAGCGCTCCAATTGGAGAACAGCCTTTACCAAAGGTGTCATGGGCTTTGAAGACACTCAAACTCAGGATGCAAGGGAGAAACATGCTAAGAGGAAGGCACGGTTGGCAAATCCACACCGTGATCAACCCCCTCTCGGAAACCAATGTCCCCACTGTGGAAGGACGTGTGGATCCAGAATGGGCCTCCACAGTCACTTACGGACTCATTGTTAAAACCGCGTTCATGGAAGACAATCTTACTCAGCTACGAGGGATCACCAAAGAAGATTTGGTGCAGTCCTGATTTGAACATATGCAAATGAAGATAGAGTGAGTGCAGATATGGCAATGTTGTGTAGTGCTTTGATTTAAAATGGGGCAATTTGGATTAATATTCCTATTCAGAGATGCTCTGGAGTCAGTAGTGCCTCTCATCCTAAACCACCTCTCAGAGCTGTAGGTTGTGAGACAGTGAGGAAACATATATGTCTCAATGGGCTATTAAAATATGGTGGTTTATTTATGCAGATGTGCTGCATACATAGGTTTGAATAATTATATCTGCCTTTCAACTTCTTGTAGGAAATCTTTGAGTCACCACTTCACACATGACACTTTTTCCAACATGGAGATTATATCTCTATAAGCACACACATATGTATGATAAATGCCCTCACTTCATTCTTTCTACTTTCGCTTTGAATACAGATTAGGGGGGAATGTATTCCTTCCAGTGCTTTGCTCCGAGTCTGCAGGTGTCATCTGTAAAGATGCTCAGGAGAGGAGAGCAATCTGGTACTCCCTGACTTAGGGAACTTCCTGCCTTGACTATAATTTGCTTTGGCTCATTCTAATTTGGTTCGCAGATCCTCTCGGCCAGTTGTTCCAAAATTAGGTGGTACCGGCCCCTGGAGGGTGGTGGATTTACATTTGTTGTTGTTGTTTAGTTGTTTAGTGGTGTCCAACTCTTCATGACCCCATGGACCAGAGCACGCCAGGCACTCCTGTCTTCCACTGCCTCCCGCACTTTGGGCAAACTCATGCTGGTAGCTTCGAGAACACTGTCCAACCATCTCGTCCTCTGTCATCCCCTTCTCCTTGTGCCCTCCATCTTTCTCAGCATCAGGGTCTTTTCCAGGGAGTCTTCTCTTCTCATGAGGTGGCCAAAGTATTGGAGCCTCAGCTTCCAGGATCTGTCCTTCCAGTGAGCACTCAGAGCTGATTTCCTTCAGAATGGAGAGGTTTGATCTTCTTGCAGTCCATGGGACTTTCAAGAGTCTCCTCCAGCACCATAATTCAAAAGCACCAATTCTTTGGTGATCAGCCTCCTTTATGGTCCAGCTCTCACTTCCATATATCACTACTGGATTTAAATAGGAGGGTGCTAAGAGGCAACAAGGTAGCAGAGGGTCTCTGGAGGTGTAAATGACTATCAAGACTTTCAAAAGCTGGCATCACTGGACCAAGTTCATGAATTTTGTTGAATTAATTAAACTAAATAGTTTTAATTGGATTTTGTATAAATGTTCAATTAACTGTTACTGTTTTGAATTTTATTAACTTCCTTAGTGTGTTATGCAAACCACTATTCTGAATAATGTTTTTTTTTCTTCTTCAAATAAATAAATAAATAAATAGGGTAGAGGGAACTGGAGATGAGTTTATGGACTCAAATGGGGCAGTAGAGTGGAAAGGGTAGGGAGCCATTGCTCTGGGCCATTATATTTAATTGTTCAGTTCATAAGTTTATTGTTCCAGCCAAAGGCCATGGCAAACTTGTAGCAATAGTATTAGTAAAATAAAACACAACAAAAATCCAACCATAATATAAGCCAACATCCATGATGTAAAAGGGAGACGTTTCAGAGACACCAACAAATTCAAATCCATCTTGATTTCATATTAGACCTCTGAATCACCACAACAATTTATAGCAATTTTTCCTTTTGCAGCCCATTTATAGAGGGCCACTCTGTGTATTACAAAGCTATTATTGTCACTCAAAAGAAACCAGAGCATTTCTGTTGGGGTGTGTGTGCTTGCATGTGTGATCAAAGGTTTCAGGAAATGATCTCTTGGGCAGAGACCAATTTAGGGCAGTGCAACCAGTTCCACCGCACTTGGTACTGAGCCTAGAGGGCGTCGCAGGGTGTCATAACTATGGCATAGTGAAATGAACACAACGGAAGGTGAGAGGCGGCGGGAGAATACCAAAATTTGATCTTGTAGAGGGCACCCCATCTTTGGTTTCTATGTAAGGCTCAAGCTAACTGATAAATCGTGTCCTCCCTAAAAAAGGGCGCATGTTGCAATGAGACCTGGAGACTGACCTCCTGGTTGCGGGTGAGTGTATTGGACAGCCACAACACCCAATTGTTAGGTCCCTCCTTGCTGGGTTTAATCTGGCCAATGGGGTCTAAATAGATTGAGGGACCTATATATATTTATGCATGTGACCCAGAGCTTCCTCTTTCGGCTTGTGCATCAGAACACCCACCCACCTCTCCCTACTTTTAGGGCATTTTGCGTCTGACCTTGCTATGCCGCCGTCTGTCGTTGGGACAGAGCACGGCAGGAATTTTCCCCACTTGGCTGATTGGCTGTTGCCATTTGGGTTTCACCTGCAGCGTAGCAAATCGTCAGGTTGCGGATAGGTACTGGTTCATGTGATAGGGATTAGAGAACGATCTTGCCATCCCTATGTGAAGGGTATTCTGTTAAAGGAACCCAGGGACTCAACTTGGTTTGGTGAACCCCCGAGAGGGGGTTGTGCCCGTGCCTGAGTCCAGGGGAGCATCTGGGGAGTGAACAGAGTCTGTTCCCGGGCTTTTCACCTACCTCAGGTGTTCACCCTTGGCTGACCTATGCTGGTGCCCTGGGTCAGTGCTACCTGCAAGGGTGCAGGGAGCTAGCCGAACCACAGCCTATGCAACCACTCACTTTTCTGTAATCAATAAAGTTGTGGTCTAAATTCTGCCAAAAACTGAAACTAAAATTTGAGTCAAATGTGTGTTTATTTAGGGGGGGAGGTCTCTGGGTCTGAACACGCAATGAGTGATGTCTTCCACCTGAGGATGACTGCAAAGCAGCTGGTGGAAGAGGGACCTCATAGCAGCTAGAGGAAGAGGAGAGGGTGAGGAGAGAGCTGTGAGTGTGTGTGGAGGGGGCTTCTCCCCATCTTTTGGACCTCCTGGGAAACTCCACGAACCTGCTGCACCTGGAACTCGGTGTGGAGGGTGAAGCTGAATGGGACATAGGGCTCCCTGAGGAAGTGTTATCCACCATGACCATAAAAAGCAAGTCCAGTGTAAGAGACACTAGGGTAACCAGCTGTTTCCAGGATCTCTTCTCATTGTGACACTTTTGTAGGTGGGCTTAGAGATTATTGGGACCCTGGGTGACACCCTAGATGGCTGAGTGAAAGGTTCTGTCAGCATATCCTCCAGTATTTCTGCAATGAAAATAGGGACGTCCCATTCCATAATGACAATTTTACTATTTATACTTCACACATCTTGCTGGGTTGCCACAGCCACTCTGGGCAGCTTTCAACATATATAAAAAACATAATAAAACATTAAACTTAAAAAGCACACAAAACACTTCCCTATATAGGATTGCCTTCAAACGGCTTGGGGCTTGGATACCTCCAACATTTCTCCAATCGAAATAGGGCCATCCTAAGGAAAAGTGGGACATTCCACGATCAAATCAGAAACTGGGATGGCTTCTCCAAATCAGGGACGTCCCTGGAAAATAGGGACACTTGGAGGGTCTGTGTCAGATGGAACATGTGTGTGTGTGTGTGTGTGTGTGTGTGTGTGTATATATATATATGCAGGTTTTGGTGTCTTCGGGTGTCTTCCCGTGTAAGAGTCGGGGTGTCTGGGCGACGTTTCGACGAGGTCTCACTCGTCATCTTCAGGCTGGTGCTTTCGGCTTCTTGTTACTGGAACAGAGCAGAATCTGGTGTTTGAGTTCCTATAAATACTGTTGAGGGGTGTGGTGTATAGCCTCCAACGTTCTGGGCAGGGAGGAAGTTCCTAGATTAGTGTGCCTTTTCTTCTTTTGTTCCTTAATTACTTGAGGGATATCTTGGGTGATTTCATGAGTGATATTCTGAATACCACTGGGTGGGTCATTAAGTGTAGATTAGTTGCTAAAGCTTTCGTGTCTTGACCTCTTGAGCTTGTGAAGAGTTTTTCTGAGAAGATGGCTGTGCTGCATTTAGTTGTGCTCTGGCTTGGCTTCGTGTATAGGGGCGAGCTGTGATTTTGTGCCTTGTGCCAGCCAGATCTGTGTAGGGATTGCAGGGGGGTGCAGCATCCGGAGGTGCCACTATAGTTTGGCTACTGGATGGAGTCTGTAATATGTCTGTGGAGAGGGTCTGGGTTTGGGTCTGGTGTGGTTGATTGGTGACGGCGTTCTGTGTGCCTCTGGTTCTGGTGTCGGTTTTTGTGGGGAGGGCTAATTTCCAGATGTCTGGCAGGCGGGACGTGTCGTCACGCTTGTTCATGTTGTGAGGGTGTTTCTCTATCTCGAAAGCTTTAGCAACTAATCTACACTTAATGACCCACCCAGTGGTATTCAGAATATCACTCATGAAATCACCCAAGATATCCCTCAAGTAATTAAGGAACAAAAGAAGAAAAGGCACACTAATCTAGGAACTTCCTCCCTGCCCAGAACGTTGGAGGCTATACACCACACCCCTCAACAGTATTTATAGGAACTCAAACACCAGATTCTGCTCTGTTCCAGTAACAAGAAGCCGAAAGCACCAGCCTGAAGATGACGAGTGAGACCTCGTCGAAACGTTGCCCAGACACCCCGACTCTTACACGGGAAGACACCCGAAGACACCAAAACCTGCATTCCTGTACCCGTGAAAATCTACGAAAGCAAATATATATATATATATATATATATATATATATATATATATATATATATGCAATATTGTATTAATTAACATTCTTATAGGTAGCTGTGCATTTTTGTAATAATTTGTTTAACTTATCTGTAGTTGCTTCATTATTTTGTATATCTATATATCTATCATCTATCTATATATCAGTACAGTCGTACCTTGGTTCTCGAACAGAATGCGTTCTGGGAGTCCGTTCAATTCCTGGAACTGTTTGAAAACTAAGGTGCAGCTTCCCATTGGCTGCAGGAGCATCCTGCAGTCAATTGGAAGCCGTGGAAGCCACGCCAGACGTTCGGCTTCCAAAAATCATTCGAAAACTCGAACACTCACTTCTCGTTTTCTATCGTTCGGGAGCTGAAACATACGAGTTCCAAGGAGTTCGGCAACCAAGGTAGGACTGCATATAAATCAACAATCAAATATGAAGTATTTCTGCGTACAGGCCTTTTTTTATAGTGGCCATCCCAGACTGCAGTGAGCAACACTTGGAAATGCAGTTTGCTAAAGGCATTTATTAACTTGTGAGAGTTTAATAAATGTACCCCTCCCCCTCAGTTCTGTATCCTGAGTCTTCTTCTGGTGTGTTGGCAAAAAGCCATGTCTCCCAATGAACTACCAATTCCTCTGTAGGGCGTCCAACTCCACAAATTGAGAATTGTCTTCCCAAGGCTTTTTTCCCCCTACAGTGACATTACAGCCTCGAGAAGATAAGGCAGGAAGCCATTCAACAATATTCCCCCAGCAAGCAGACTTTCATATGGTGTTAACCGATGTTTCATAAAGATACAGGCATAAGCAAGAAGTGATCAAAACTTCATTGCTCCAGAGTTAATCTCTGCTGCTTCAAAATAATAGGAAGGCAGGAAATGGAGAAGGCAAGAAGGAGAGAAGAGAAATGTCCGTGTTTCTGGTGACTGTGCTCAGAGCCGATCCCGTATGTCTCCTTTAATGTAATGTTAACAACTCCTCATTGTTCCAAAATTAGACAAAGGTCTCTCTGGAATCAACAACATCTATCAAAATCAATGTTGGGTTGTTGTTTTTTCCCCTCTTAAAAAATTGTAAAAGGCCTGCATAAAACATTTAGCAGTGAGGATAAATAATGCATGCCATAAAATATTGCATTAATATATTGACAAATATAGACATAAAGTATTAATGTGATTATGGATCACTAAGCATAGCAGTCTTCCTCCCCGCTTTTCACCCTCTTTTACTTTGCTACATATTCATAAACAATTTAAGCAAGAATCCCTTCCTCTGTGATGTAAGTGGGCTCAGTTATTTTCTCACATTGTCAGGTATAATGCTCATCTTATTAACTCAGCAGGAGCACGTCAGTGTGGTAATGTAACCTCTCCTTAGCAGGTTCCAGCATTGCCCTTTCTACTGGAGGAATGTGGGTGCGTCAGACAATGAAATTACAGCATATTTCCCCTTGTGGCTCCATAGAACTTGATGCATGCCTTAGATCACCGTTGCAAAAGCCACCCCAGAGATACCAGGTAATGAAGTTGTTCCTGTTTAATGAGAACAAACAAATCAAACAAATCAGGTGCGTGTAGGCACTGTCGCAGGTTTCCTGGAGTTCTATGGACCGTGTAATCCGGAACAGAGATCAAGTCCGCAAAATGGTGAAAAATGTGTAATTTAATTTTAGTGGGTAAAAAATAGAAGGGGGCAAACATGCTTAAAATCAAATGCCACAAGGCAGCAACCACAAGAAGGATGTTGGTGGACCTTGCATGTAGAAGGTCTTAGAAGAGGAAGAAGAGAAGGAGGAGGGGGAAGAAGAAGAAGAGGAGGAGGAGGAGGAGGAGGAGGAGGAGGAGGAGGAGGAGGAGGAGGAGGAGGAGTTTGGATTAGCACTTTGGAGAGCTAAACTGTAACATTTGCTACCATGAGATGTAGCAATGGCCACCAGCTTGGTCAGCTTTAGAAAGGGACTAGATAAATCCATAGAAGATGGGCCAGCAATATCTACTGGTCATGGCGGGTATCTATTATGTTCAGGATCAGAGACAACATACCAGCTGCTCATCAACACAGCATTGAGAGATCCAGGATTGCATCAGTCTCTGCATCTCTCTCCTAACATCCATCAGAAGAAGAGGAAGAGTTTGGATTTGATATCTCACTTTATCACTACCCAAAGGAGTCTCAAAGCGGCTAACAATCTCCTTTCCCTTCCTCCCCCACAACAAACACTCTGCGAGGTGAGTGAGGCTGAGAGACTTCAGAGAAGTGTGACTAGCCCAAGGTCACCCAGCAGCTGCATGTGGAGGAGCAGGGAATCGAACCTGGTTCACCAGATTACAATACTACCTCTCTTAACCACTACACCACACTACACCTCAGCATCTCCAGGTAGGACTTGACAGACTCCTGTCTGAAATCCAGGAGAGCTTCTGCCAGTCAGTGTAGACAATACTGAGCTGAATGGACCCCAGTGATCTGACTTCTTATAAAGTGGCTTCTTACATGCATGGGACTCACTGCAACCTAAAGTATACAGGATGACCAGTCATCAGATCTTCAGGTGGAAGTGAACCTTGGATCAGTTTTGCTCATTCCAAGGCTTTGCCACCGAGAAGGTAGACCATTCTGTCATCTGTTGTCCAGGGAGATCGTTAAATCCTCGTCTTCAACAGAAACAACTGAAGGTAATTTTATCCAACCTTCTCACTTGCTTGCAATCTGCTCTTCTCTCCTTTTCATACCTCCCTTCCTCTCCATACTCTTGAACCTTCCTTCCCCTATGCTTGCGAACACTCAAAACTCTTGGTTTTAAGGAAAAAAAGCAAAAGTGGTTTACATAGCAGAGTGAAATAACTTAGAAACAGGATCTGCACAGCCATTCACACATCAGTAGCGTTGCTTAACAGAGTAAATAAAACATACAATACAGAAGTCATGTTGGTAAAGGTTATTTGCTACCGTTTCTATATATTTACAAGATTGGCTTTGTATTCTAAGCCTGTATTTTTGGGAGCCAGCTGTGAGTCTGCATCATGCAGGAGGTGGGAAACAGAAACAGAAGAAGAGAAGGGGGCAGAGGTGTTGTGTTTGGTAGGAAACCACAAAGTGTATTTCCCCCGACTATCTGTTAAAACTGGAGACATGCAAGGTTGCTTATACCCAACAAAATAACCCAACAGCAGCCCTTGAATCATTTCTTTAGCTGCTTCCTACTCACAGTGTTAAATGCACGGAATGCCTTTGTAAGTGTCTGGAGGAAAGAATGAGTCTCCCCAAAAGATGGAACAAAACCATGACCTTTTGGCTACTTTCCGAACATCTCTGACCATCCAGCTTGAATATCCTCTGTGATTCTCTTGACCTCTCACTTATACACACAGATCACCCCTCTCCTTCTGTGTTTTTCAAATTCTGGAAAGTCTGAAAGGCCTTTCACTATTCACTTTGAACTTCTGGCTCCTCAGCTTTCTGATCCAGACATATTCTTGCATACTCCATCCAACTTTATATTTCAATAACTGCAATTGTGAACATAAAGGGTTGTAGACAGTTTTGCATTAGTGGAATTTCACTCATGGAATGTGACTTTTCTGTTTTCTCTCCTCTCCCTGCAAAACCCCCAAATTTGATCAGAGCACATCAAATCATTATGCATTTCCATCTTTTTTTGAAACTGGCCAGGTTTATCCTTTGCAAAAGGTAACTGTCACCAGTTGCTGGCATGAACTGAAACTGCTTATAACCAACCAGGGCAATTAATTTAGAGTATAGGATTTCCCCCACCCCCACCCCCAGTCTATTTCATAAATATATGTAAGTGCAGCTTCGTTAAAAACATTTAATTATTTACTCAAGGGACAAGAACATCTGTTCATCCAGGTAAATATATTGGGAGACAGCTTTTAAAAATGTTTGCTTTGTTAGATCTATTTTGACTTAAATACATATTTATAATGCATTTTTTTAAAAAAAAATGGAAAAAAACAGGTAGGAAATCTGTTACCTTCAGAGCTGTTTTCTCTCATCTTGCAAATATAGATGTGGATCATATGTTTTGCATACTTAAACAATGTTTCAAAGTTCTTAAAGATGTGCCGGTGTTGCCTCCTCCACTCTGTATCCCAGATACTTTCCTAGCAAAATTGTCTATTTTCTTCTGCAACAATTTTGTACTGGGTGGGCCTCAGCCCATCTTCTCATGTACTCCAACACTCTGCTTGATGCAGATTGGCTTCCCAAGCATCTCCTGTGGTTGATTACAATTTATATTTATTAATTGAATTTATATCCCACCCTTGGCAGGGGAACCAGAGACCAAATTGCAAACATGCGCTGCATTATGGAGAAAGCTAGAGAGTTCCAGAAAAACATCTACTTCTGTTTCATTGACAACACAAAAGCATTTGACTGTACTGACCACAGCAAACTATGGCAAGTTCTTAAAGAAATGGGAGTGCTTGATCACCTCATCTGTCTCCTGAGAAATCTCTATGTGGGACAAGAAGCTACAGTTAGAGCTGGATATGGAACAACTGATTAGTTCAAAATTGGGAAAGGAGTACGGCAAGGCTGTATATTGTCTCCCTGCTTATTTAATTTAATTCAGTCCATGTGAAACGCTGGTCTGAATGAATCCCAAACTGGAATTAAGACTGCCGGAAGAAATATCAACAACCTCAGATATGCAGATACCACAACCTTGATGGCAGAAATCCTAGAGGATTTTGGAAGATGGTTGGGAGAATGGCAGTAGCCAGTGATCAGAAAGAACTCCATAAGTAAGTTGCCCTTCCCAAAGGAATAATTGTAATGATAAAAAATGAGGTTCCAGCTAAACATCAGGAATAAATTTCTGACAGTAAGAGCTATTTGTCAGTGGAGCAGATTCCCTCACAAGGTGATGAACTCTCCTTCCTTGGAGGTTTTTAATCAGAGTTTGGATGGCCATCTGACAGGGATGCTCTTGTTGAGATTCCTGAATTTCATGGGGAATAAATAATAAACAAATTATTATTATTATTATTATTATTATTATTATTATTATTATTATTTCATTGAGCCCCACTCTCTTCCCAGCCCAGACCCATCACCCAGTACCTTCTCCTTGTGTTCTTGGAATGTGTTCTTGACCTGTGATAAGGCTTCTTGCTAGCCTAGGATCAGAGAGGTGTGGCATTGGAGAGGTGTGCATGTGTGTTTGTAAACCCCTGTTTTTTTATGGCTGCAGTGTTGCCTGCTGTACTGAGGTAAGAGTAGCACCTGTTGCCCGATCCACTTTGATTCGCTTCTGTTCCTGCCCACCCCTCTACTTCAATCCCTGGATGATCGCACAGGTGGAAATATGATCATTGGACTGCGACATGGCCCTGCATCCCAGAATCATGGAATCATAGAGTTGGAAGAGACCACAAGGGCCATCGAGTCCAACCCCCTGCCAAGCAGGAAACACCACCAGATCACTCCTGACATATGGTTGTCAAGCCTCTGCTTAAGGACCTCCAAAGTAGGAGACTCCACCACACTCCTTGGCAGCAAATTCCACTGTCAAACAGCTCTTACTGTCAGGAAGTTCTTCCTAATGTTTAGGTGGAATCTTCTTTCATGTAGTTTGGATCCATTGCTCCGTGTCCGCTTCTCTGGAGCAGCAGAAAACAACCTTTCTCCCTCCTCTATGTGACATCCTTTTATATATTTGAACATGGCTATCATATCACCCCTTAACCTCCTCTTCTCCAGGCTAAACATGCCGAGCTCCCTTAGCCGTTCCTCATAAGGCATCGTTTCCAGGCCTTTGACCATTTTGGTTGCCCTCCTCTGTACACGTTCCAGTTTGTCAGTGTCCTTCTTGAATTGTGGTGCCCAGAACTGGACACAGTACTCCAGGTGAGGTCTGACCAGAGCAGAATACAGTGGCACTGTTACTTCCCTTGATCTAGATGCTATACTCCTATTGATGCAGCCCAGAATTGCATTGGCTTTTTTAGCTGCCGCGTCACAGATGTATAATAAAAAACAACAACACAGCTTGATAACAAATGCAGTTTTAAGTATAAAAGTATTTGTTAAGTATTAAGTATTTGTTTTCCAATCCCAGCATGATGATTAACAGAAAATTATGCAGAGGTGATTCTCTCCCCATTTCAATGAAGAGAAACCCTTCAGTTGCCAATCTCTTTCCTAGACCTAAAGTGGGGCATATCAGCAGGATGTTGGAGACTTTTCAGTCCTCATTAAGCAACGGTGACATATGACTCAGAAAAGAGAGTTTGAGGCAAGAAAAATAGCCTGGCTAAAGCAACTTGAGCAAAATATATTTTGGGAATAATAGTTGATCCTGCGGCTTCGTTCGCAGTATCCCTTCTGCCACCGTGATCCCACCAAATAAAATTCGCATTATTCCCCGGCGTCAAAGTGATGAAGTGGCTGGTCATTACGTGTGTGTTTTTCAGAGTAGCCCAGAAGGAAATGGAGAAAGACAGAAATAGAAATGGGTAAAGACCTTCACAGTGATGTTGGGGAGCAATGCTTGTGAATGTAAGAAAAGTCCTGTTGGCTCAGGGCAAAGGTCTGTCTACATCAACATTATGTTCCAGCACTGGCCAGCCAGATCTCTATGGGAAACCCATGAGCAGGACATCAGAATAAGTATCTCCTCCTGCTTGCAAGGATGCCAACTGCTTGGGGCCCAGCCTTATTTGGGGAGAGGGCAATGTTTAAAAAATCAGGAAGCAGAGGAGGCCAAATGTGATGTAGCGTCCTTCTCCTACTGCTGTGGAGGGGAAGCAGTGGGGAAGCAACCTTCAGCCAGTGGTGGGAGCAGGAGGAGGCCAGTTGTGGAGCTGATAACAGCATAGCATGGCTTCAGTGGGCAGCAGCTTCTCTTCCTGCTGTCCTGGAAGGGAAAGACCAGGGAAGGAGCCCCGAGGGAGTGGCAGTAGTGGTAGGAAGAGGAGGAGGAGGAGATCCAAGTACCACAGAGGAGGAGCCGCTGGCCACTGAAGCCATGCTGCCATCACATTTGGCTCTGCTCCCTGGCTCCTCCCCATGTCCTGATGTCATGACACAATGTCACGTGTGCAACATCACACACAAATTATCAGCCTGCTTGTGTTCCACAGTATTTGGTGACAGAGACATAAGAACGAAAGTAGAAAACCTGCTTTATTTTATCTGTCTTGAATCTTCCGGCTTCACCGTTTTGAGTGTTATCTGATGGCAGGAGAGAAAAACTTTTCTCCGTCCACTTTCTTCGTGCCACACGGAATTGTATAAACTTCGATGATGACGTCTTTTGTTCACCTTTTCTCCAAACTAAAAAGTCCCAAATGCTGAAAGCTTTCTCCCTAGGATAGTCTATATGTGGCTTACAGAAACTGAGCAAATGAAGTTACAACTTCCAGTCGAACCATTTGCATCTTTTAAAGAACAACGTGAGCCTCTTGAATTGGGCCCAGAACCTAACTCACAACCTCTGTACCCTGGTTTCCATGTTTTGGGTTGTTTAAAGTCCCTGTGTTGTCTTCAATGTCAGCCCAACACAGAATGCATTGCAATAGACCAGAGGCAGTATACCAGGAGTAGGCAACCTAAGCCCCGGGGGCCAGATCCAGCCCAATTGCCTTGTCAATCCAGCATTTTAAATAAAGGACACATTCTACCCTGATTCCCAGACCATCTGTGGATGGTCTGGGAATCAGGGTAGAATGTGTCCTTTTATTTAAAATGCATCTCTGGGTTATTTGTGGGGCATAGGAATTTGTTCATTCCACCCAATATAGATGCTAGATAGATGATAGATAGATAGATGATAGATAGATAGATAGATAGATAGATAGATAGATAGATGATAGATAGATAGATGATAGATAGATAGATAGATGATAGATAGATGATAGATAGATAGATGATAGATAGATGATAGATAGATGATAGATAGATAGATAGATAGATAGATAGATAGATAGATAGATAGATTAGATAGATAAGATAGATGATAGATAGATGATAGATGATAGATAGATAGATAGATAGATAGATAGATAGATGATAGATGATAGATAGATAGAAAGATAGATAGATACATAGATGGATGATAGATAGATAGATGATAGATAGGTAGATAGGTAGATAGATAGATAGATGATAGATAGATAGATGATAGATAGATAGATAGATAGATAGATAGATGATAGATAGATAGATGATAGATAGATAGATGATAGATGATAGATGATAGATAGATAGATAGATGATAGAATATTGTATTTTAAAATGGGGTTTCAGAGTTTTTAGGGGTTTTTAAATGTTTTATGTAGATTTTCAGTTTCATTGTTCTGTATGGGACAATGACAATAAAGATATCGGATATCGTGTTGTATATAGTCTGGCACACCACATGGTCTGAGGGACAGTGGACAGGCCCATGGATGAAAAAGGTAGCTGACCCCTGCAGTATACCATTGGGTACTAGTGGCTGGGGTGGGGGGCAAGCAGTGTGACAGGGCTTTTACCATCAAGTCCTTCTTTTGGGGTTTCACAGGAGCATATGTTTGGTAGGCTACCATAGGAAACAGGGCACAGGACTGAGAATTTTGCAAAGAGAGTTCAAACGACCAAGCAATGCAAGGCACGTATCCAAGCTCCATGCAGGGTATTGAAGAACACAAGACTATTTAGGTCAGGAGTTGTGGAAGTGCTTTAAAGACTGCCTGCTGAGGGTCTGAAGGGCCCTGCCCTTGCCTCTCTCCACCTGGCTTGGGGTGCGGCCTGACAGGCTTCACAAGGACTGCGACTGCTGCTCAACAGTGAGGGCTCCTCTTTTAAATTGTTTTTAATTTTTATCTGTGTTGTTTTAAATGAGACCATCTTGGCTGTGAGGCCCGGAAGACCTGCACCCTGCCTTGCTAGCCTTTCCCCATCTGGCCGGGGAGAGTGGAGTGCTGACTGACTCCAGCTACAAAAGCTGAGGCTGTTGAACAGATTCTTGGGGTTGAGTATTGTTTATGGGGGGCAGGTTTGAGAGAGCTTGTTGCTGCTATTGATATTATTGTTGTATCTTTAGTTTTAGATCTCATGATTTACGTGGAAATGGTTTCCATTTGGTTGTGTGAGTTTTGACGTGTTTTATTTATTGTTTATGACTTCTGCTATGTTTGTAATTATGTAAATTTTGTGATGTTGTGAGTCTCCTTGAGCATAGTTTCAACTATGGAAGGGCGGCATACAAATAAGACGATGGTGATGGTGATGACGTTACACGACTGACGCATCAGAAGCACCAGGTAAACGGGAGCGGTTCACAACAGAATTGCTTTTCATGCCAGCATCATCCATTCGGAGTGCCAGGGAAACAATGTTTTGGGAAGGAATGGAGACTCCTGGTGATGGATCTGTTGCATCAAATAATGCTGGACTAGTGGAGAGAAGGCATACTGTCCATACAGGCTCTCTCTCTCGCACACACAAACAAAGAAGTGATGCCCACACAGCTAAGGTAATTGCACAAGGAGACCTAAGAGGCAGCAGTACAGCACCAACCTTCAATGTTTGTTCCATCTCAGATGCACATATTGTTGAAATACAAAGAAGCAATTTGGAATTGCTCCAATTCTAGGTACAAAGGGAAGAAAGGCATAATTAAAGGATATATATATATATATATATATATATATATATATATATATATATATTCCATTTAAATGTTACAAAAAATACATTGTTTTCCATCTAGATTTGCAGAAGGTGGCTTTAAATAATGGGCCTTAAATAAGCTGCCGGTGCATGATGTTTCCGAAATTGATTTTTTGCTGATTGTTGTTAAAAGCAGCATGTGTCACCCGCTTCTGTTGAAATCTGTGCAGTAGATTTCATCAAGCAAGATCACTACTTGGCTGATGATTGCTCATAATTGTAGACGGTAAGGCTTGTCCTTCGTATTTTTCTCTTTTTTTGGGGGGGGGAGCCATGTGACAGAACTGTGTCGTGGGGAACTTCTGATTCTACCGCAACGACCAAGGAGGTCTAATCCAGAGGGTCAGGTGTGCTCTTTCAATATATGTGATCCATGCAGTATACAAACAGGTAGGGAGTGCCCTCCTTGACATTGGTGGTTTACCACAGTTGCCAACCCGATACCGCTGAGAAGCCATCAAGCGTGGTATGAGTGCAATAGCTCGCTGCTGCTGCTCTCCTAGAACTGGTATTCAGAGACATGCACCTTCTGACCCTGGGAGCATGCTCAATTGAACTCTATGAGACTTACCTCTGAGCAGGCTTGTATAGGGCCACATTTTTATGCTAGTTTTGTGCATGGTGCAAAGTCCCCAGTGGAGCACTGATGCCCCCAAAGACAAACACATAGAGGAGGGAGAAAGGTTGTTTTCTGCTGCTCCAGAGAAGCGGACACGGAGCAATGGATCCAAACTACAAGAAAGAAGATTCCACCTAAACATTAGGAAGAACTTCCTGACAGTAAGAGCTGTTTGACAGTGGAATTTGCTGCCAAGGAGTGTGGTGGAGTCTCCTTCTTTGGAGCTCTTTAAGCAGAGGCTTGACAACCATATGTCAGGAGTGCTCTGATGGTGTTTCCTGCTTGGCAGGGGGTTGGACTCGATGGCCCTTGTGGTCTCTTCCAACTCTATGATTCTATGATTCTATGAAACACAGAATCTTTCTTTCTTTTTTAAATATTTTTTTTTAAATTTTACATAACAGATTTAAATTCAAACACATCATTCACCTCTTCAATTAGGATTCTGCCCGGACACTTAGGTTCAGTGCTGAGGGCCTTCTGGCTGTTTCTCGCTGCGAGAAGCCAAGTTACAGAGAACCAGGCAGAGGGCCTTCTTGGTAGTGGCACCCACCCTGTGGAACGCCCTCCCACCAGATGTCAAAGAGAAAAACAACTACCAGACTTTTAGAAGACATCTGAAGGCAGCCCTGAGCAGATATGTATAAGATTGACTAAAAATAAGGTAAAGGGTAAAGGTAAAGGGCCCCTGGATTGTTACAGTAAGTCCAGTCAAAGGCAACTATGGGGTTGTGGTGCTCATCTCTCTTTCAGGCTGAGGGAGCCGATGTTTGTCCACAGACAGCTTTCTGGGTCATGTGGCCAGCATGACTAAACCACTTCTGGAGTAATGTGACACCGTGATGGAAGCCAGAGTGCACGGAAATGCTGTTTACCTTCCTGCCATAACGATACCTAATTATCTACTTGCACTGTCATGCTTTCGAACTGCTAGGTTGGCAGGAGCTGGGACAGAGCAACTGGAGCTGGGACAGAGCTCATTCCGTCACAGGGATTTGAACCATCTACTTTCTGATCAGCAAGCCCAAGAGGCTCAATAGTTTAGACTACAGCGCCACCCACGTCCCTAAAAATATAGTCACATTCCGCTAAATAAAGAAATAAGATTTCACACTCACTGTGGATTGCATATGCTAACTAAATAAAGGCAAATGTACTTAGTCTGCAGCTACCAAAAGGGGTCGTTCTGATCATGGAATATTTTCTCCCCTCCCCTTTCTTATTCACTGCAAGAGACAAGTGCAAGTTAAAAATAATTAAGAAGCCTGAAAGGCATCTCCAGAAAACTCAGAATGAAACACACCATTTCGTCCTCTGCTTTCAAACGCTCTTATTTACATATAGCCTACTTTTGAAGCGGAGACCTTTTAAGAACATCGATAGGTCAATAAATCCATGCCTGTAATAGGGATGTACTCTTGTCCACTCTTTACCAGGGAGGTGTTTCATTATACACTGCCTGGGATTTGCTATAAACCGCTGTACACAAAATGTTTACGCCAAATTGATTGGCTCCCCCGACACGTTTGATGATCAGGACATGCAAAAGGGATGTTTTTCAAGGTTTGCAAGGTCAATAGCCAGCCCTGCTTTACTTTGTTGATATAAATGAGCGATCCAGACTCGTGCCTCCTTCCTCCTCTAACCTCATTGTCACTCAGGCAGAGGGAAGCTCACAGCATTTGCCAGAATGAGCCTCTTTGCACCAGCACAAAACTGGGGTGGGGGTGGGTGGGACAGGGACAGCGAGGGATCTGCAAAAGCTGGAGCTCCTTTGCTTGTGGGGGACAACCTAAATGCTCCCACTTTCTTGACTGTTTTATGAACATATGATGCTGTCCTATAGTTCGTCAAACGACAGGTCCATCTAGCTCTATATTTTCTGACTTGCAGCAGCACACAAATAAACATAGGAAGCTGTCTTATACTGAATCGGGTCCATTTGTCCATATAGCTCTATACTGCCTACACTGATTGGTAGCAACACACCAGTGTTTCAGGCAGGGGAGCGCCTTATTCTACCTGTAGATGCCAGGACCTTCTGCATCCAAATCATGCACTCTACCATAGATCCTTCCCCAAGGTCTCCAGCAAATAGCTTCCCCCTTAACATGCTATCTGATTCTTGACTGGAAGATGCCAGCAGTGGTAGCAAAGATGGCCCCTGGCACCACTATTCTGGTAGGGTGCCATTAGGGCGCCCCCCCAACACACGTCACACACCCCCCACATTCCAGGTACCACGCCCCCACAGGCAGTGCATCACGCCCCCAGAACGCATGCCATGCCCCTGTAGACGGCGCGCCATGCCCTCACACGCCTCTGGGATGCGCTGTTGGGATACTGCCGGGGTGACAGGGGCATTTGCAGGCCCCCAGCTGGCTCCAGCCACCAGCTGGCAGTCGGGCGATCTCTAGCCCTTGGAACAGCATCAAACAGCCACACAAGCCTCAGATAACTTTAGAGACTTGGCACACACTAGTCAGCAGAGTGAGTAATTTCTCACAACGGAAGTGGCAGACAGAGACTAAGCATTATTTACAAGTGTTTATTCAGCATAGTTCAGGAACAAAGGAAAAGCATGTCTGCTTCCCTTCGTGTCCAAGCACACAGCAAGAAGCAAAAGCAATATACAAACAGAAGTTCCCAGCAGACTGTGCTGGAAGTAAACAGGCATGTGACACACAACAGTCATGCCTGTTCCTTTTAAGGTGGAACGGAACTATATCCTAACATGCACGCCATGGCCCTGTGGGTGATGTGTCACACCCCCAGGATGTGCGCCATGCCCCTGGGGTGCACGTCACCCCCCTGGGAGGTTCCAGCCACATCCCCGCCTGCTCTCCGCCCCCAGTAGGGGAGCATACAGCTTCACCACTGCTTGTGGGCTTTCCCCAGGCATCTGGTTGGCCACTATGAGAACAGGATACTGGATTCAGTGGGCCTTTGGCCTAATTCAGTAGTGCTCTAGAGCGATGGACTCGTAATCTGGTGAACCGGGTTCGATTCCCCGCTCCTCCACATGCAGCTGCTGGGTGACCTTGGGCTAGTCACACTTCTCTGAAGTCTCTCAGCCCCACTCACCTCACAGAGTGTTTGTTGTGGGGGACGAAGGGAAAGGAGAATGTTAGCCGCTTTGAGACTCCTTAGGGTAGTGATAAAGTGGAATATCAAATCCAAACTCTTCTTCTTCTTTTTTTACAATGTTATTTTTATTGGTTTTAATGGTTCTAGGTAGGGCTGGGAGAGACTCCTCCCTGTCTGAAAACTCAGAAAGCCACTGACACCCAATCCAGGCAGTTCTGAATGGAGGGTCTTCTGGCAGCATCATATGTTATCAACACCTTTAGGGGATTCGGGTATTTCTTTAAATACATGGCATGAAAGTCAGCTTCCCGTCTGTTCATTATGAAACACGAGCACCTCACCCTCACCGAACACACACACACAGCGCATTGTTGAATATTGCAGCTTGCTAATACTGTTCTCCTCGGTTTACTTTTTATATCAGATCTTCATTAAGTGGGCTCCATTGTACAAAGCCCGGCTCTCAATAGCAGTTATTATTCTCCATATAGCAATAAGCACAATTACTTCTGGGTCTCTCTCTCTCTTTTACAGCCTCACAAAAAAGCACGTCGCAGAAGAAGCCACGGGTCAGAGGCAGGGTTGTTACAATGTAGGCACATCGATCCATGTCACAGAAACAATAAAAGAGACAAAACTAGTCATTGGCTGATTTGATGTGGCATGTTTCCCTGAAAGAAGGAGAGGTGCACACAGGTCGGTGCATAAAAATCAGTAAAGGGAGTCCGAGATCTAACACTGTGTTGCGGCAAAAATTGCACTGGAATCTAAGGTCACACCCATACCATATACTTAAAGCAACTCTTAAGTCACCTTAACAGTTGTTCCTGCCAGGAAAAAAGCATCCTGGGAACTGTAGTTTGATGAGGAATCTCCTAGCAACTCTCAGCATCTTAACACAGCAGAGTTCCATGGATGCTTTTGGGGGAAGCCATGACTGCGAAAATGTTATACTGGTGCTAAAAATGTATGATGCATTTGTGACCACCTTTGCAGGTAGTCTGTTCTGCTGTTGAACAGCTCTTGCCATCAGACTGTTCTTCCTAATTTGTTGTTGTTGTTGTTGTTGTTTTGGAGCATAGCACAATTTATTTATTTATTACATTTATGTACCATTTTTCTTTCATCCTCACAACAACCCTGTGGGGTAGGTTAGAGACAGTGACTGGAACCAGCAATATTTTTGGTTGAGTGAGGAGTTTAACTTCCATTTCCCAGGTCCTCCTCTGGCACTCTAACCAGTACGCCATATTGGCTTTCACATGTTTTAAGAGGTACTGTTACTTTAACTTATAGGTGGCTAACTTTTGCCCCACATATGTTGTTGGTCTCCAGCTATCTGACAACTGGCCATAGTGGCTGGTGATGATGGGAGTCCATTTAATTGCTTCCTGTTCAGCATGGCTGGAGAGAGTAATGATGAATTGCCCCATAACTGCCCCTTAAAGCAGCTCCGGTCCCCCATAGTGCATGTGTGCTTGTGGGTATTAAATTACTGGTTTCCTCCCTTCCTTTATTTAGCTATTTTAAACAGGGAAATGCGTACTACGGGCTCATTAGAAAGGAAAGGAATATAATGGAAGGAAACCAGTAATTTTATGCATTTGCGGATGTGCACACACTCAATGCCAAACAGAACCTTACTAATTAAGGGGCAATTCATCATGAAGTCTACCCACTATGCTGAACAAGAATCAATAGAACAGGCTTTAATGGCTGGAAGGAAACTTTTAATTGATGTTGCTGGGGATTTTTGCTGAAGTGGATTTATCTGTAGAAGGGCTCATGCTCCCTGCAAGCAATGAACTTGCAGAGGTGCAGAGAAGGCAGCCCTGATGCCCACATGCATTAAACGACATAGAAAACAGTTCTACACAGATGCTGATGTAAGCCTGTACAGTGGTTTCATGAGAGGCGGGAACTTGGGCTATACAAGGTCCTTTCTTGTACAGCAAAGGTCTACACAAATACACCAGTATGTGTTTGGAACACTTTATGACATAACACAGAACATATGTGTCCCTCTTCCACCCTGCCCTGCAGCATGCCTTCCTTCCTTCCTTCCTTCTGGGCGGGATTTGATCACGGTGTGGATTTGCCAAGCATGCCTTCCTCTTAGCACATTTCTCCCTTGCATCCTGAGTTTGAGTGTCTTCAAAGCCCATGACACCTTTGGTAAAGGCTGTTCTCCAACTGGAGCCCTCGCAGGCCAGTGTTTCCCAGTTGTCAGTGATATATACACATACTATATACACTGCCTTGAGACAGTCTTTAAACCTCTTTTGTTGACCACCAGCATTACGCTTTGCATTTTTTAGTTCAGAATAAAGTAGTCGCTTTGGAAGACGATCATCAGGCATCCACACAACATGACCAGTCCAACGAAGATGATGGTCTACACAAATACAACACTTTATGACATAACACAGAACATATGCGTCCTTCTCCACCCTGCCCTACTACAGTCTTCCTTCCTTCCTTCCTTCCTTCCTTCCTTCCTTCCTTCCTTCCTTCCTTCCTTCCTTCCTTCCTTCCTTTCCACCCCCCCCCGAGACTCCCAAAAATACATTAAGAAAATCTACATTCCCTTATACACGCCATATTTTCTTATTAAGTGATCCATAAGTTATTATACACCTTTGGGATTGGTCTTTGGTTTTCAAGTGCCTGTGATACTGTGACCCAGTGGGCACAGCTCATGAACATGAGTACATCAGAAGAGACTGCTAGGTTAGGCCAATGGCCCATCTACTCCAGCGCCTTGTTCTCACAGTGGCCAACCTGTTGGAAACCCTCAAGCGTTCGAGCACAGGACTCCTCTCCTGTGGTTTCCAGGGAAATGGGATTCAGAAGCAGTGCTGCCCCTGACTGTGAAGGCAGAGCATAGCCATCACGTCTAGAAGCCATTGATAGCCCTCTTCTCCATGAATTTGTCTAATCCTCTTTTAAAAACCATGGGTTAAACCACAGAGCCTAGGGCTTGCCGATCAGAAGGTCGGCGGTTCAAATCCCCGCAAGGGGGTGAGCTCCCGTTGCTCGGTCCTTGCTCCCGCCAACTTAGCAGTTTGAAAGCACATCAAAGTGCAAGTAGATAAATAGGTACCGCTCCGGTGGGAAGGTAAACACCATTTCCGTGCGCTGCTCTGGTTCGCCAGAAGCGGCTTAGTCATGCTGGCCACATGACCCCGAAGCTGTACGCCAGCTCCCTCGGCCAGTAAAGCGAGATGAGCACCGCAACCCCAGAGTCGGTCACGACTGGACCTAATGGTCAGGGGTCCCTTTACCTTTACCTTTTAAAACCATCCAAGTTGTTGGCCGTCACTGCCTCCTGGGGGAGCAAGTTTAACTATGTGCTTAGTGCAAAAAAAAGGGTCATTTCTTCTATCTGTCCTGAATCTTCCAACACACAGCTTTGTTGCATGTCCACAGGTTCTATGTTACAAAAGAGGAAGGAAATATTTTCTCTACCCGTACTCCCTCCAGCAGCACAAATTGGGAGCATGTAGGACTGCTTTCTTGCATAGCTATTTATGTGATGTCAATGTCCCCCCTTTATTTCCCTTTTACCAGTCGTATACCACATATTGTGTGTGTGTGTGTGTGTGTATCTGCATGTTTGTGTTTTTCATAGCAGCACCAAAGGGGGGGGGGCTTGGAGTCTCTGCCTCTCCTCCGTGGCCAAGTGGTTTTTGCTGTTTTCTCTCCTGATGCGAAAAATCACATTTTGGAGAACGCTTTCTGTACACAACATTTTTCTTCCTCTCTTCTCCCTATCCACGCCACCTGCTTCAGGAAATATATATTTCCCACACACTGCTCAAATGAACTAATCTATTTTCACTATGTGTCCTTTTTGGCAAAATATCTACAGTATTTTCTTTCATAAAGACAAATTCCATTCTTTTCCTTGGTCTTTCTTTCTCTCTCCCCCCCCCACACTTTTTCTTTATTAATAAAAAAATAAATATGATCCCTAGTTTCTGTTCTGAAGAACGAAAAGGGGGGTGGAGTGGAGAGAAAAACCACCTAAAACTCAGAAACATGAAAACAAAACGAAATGAAATGAAACAGATTGCTGGGATGGATATGGAGATACTGAAGAAATCAGAATTTTCAAGGAATGTGGAAATATTACAAGTTTTGAATCAGGTAACTTTTTTTTTTTAAGCACCAGATTGGGTGCTTTTTAGGGAAGCTTTTAATGTTTAATATACTACTGTATTTTAATACTTGGTTGGAAGCCACGCAGAGTGGCTGGGGAAACCCAACCAGATGGGCTGTGTATTATTATTATTATTATTATTATTATTATTATTATTATTATTATTATCGGGGTTGTGGTGGAGGCAAACCAATGAATTCAAATTACAAGAAAGGAAATTCCTACTAGATACCAGGATAATTTTTTGAAGGTAATAGCCATTCGACAGTGGAACAGACTCCCTCAAAAAGTGGTAGCTTCTCCTTCATTGGAGGTTTTTAAGCAGTGGTTGGGTGGCCATCTGTCACAGATTCTTAAGCTGTGATTCTTCCATTGTAGGGGGTTAGAGTAGATGACCCTTGGTGTCCTTTCCAATTATGCAATTCTATGAATTATGCCAGTGTGGTGTAGTGGATAAGAGCGGTAGACTCGTAATCTGGTGAACCGGGTTCGCGTCTCCACTCCTCCCATAGCTGTTGTTTCCCTTTTTTTTAAGGGAAATTCCCTTATTCCGAATAGGATTCCTCACAAGAAAAGGGAATAGTTGACAGCTATGGCTCCTCCACATGCAGTTGCTGGGTGACCTTGGGCTGGTCACGCTTCTCTGAAGTCTCTCAGCTCCACTCACCTCACAGAGTGTTTGTTGTGGGGGAGGAAGGGAAAGGAGATTGTTAGCTGCTTTGAGACTCCTTCGGGTAGTGATAAAGTGGGATATCCAATTCAATCTCCTCCTCCTCCTCCTCCTCCTCCTCCTCCTCTTCTTCTTCTTCTTCTTCTTCTTCTTCTTCTTCTCAGAGAGAGACTTCCATTCCCTGGCATCTCCAGGTAGGGCTAGGAATGTCCCCTAACTGGAACCCTAGACAGACTCTACAAGTCATTTATTTGTTTTATTTATTTATTACATTTTATATACCACTTTCCCCACCAACACCACAAGGTGCGAAAGGTGCTCACAACAACAATGTGAGGTAGGGTGGGCTGAGAGGCAGTGACTGGCTGAGTGGGGATTCAACCCCTGGTTCCCCAGGTCCTAGTCTAACATTCCAACCATTACACCACCCTGGATGGAGCAATGGCCAGTACGAGGCAGCTTCCTATGAGATAGGGCCCTTTCAGTGGGTGCACCAGTTGTGGATAGTATTGTCTCATGCAGTACATTGGGCTCCCTCTCTGTCTTTCACCTGTAGATAAACCTGTAACACTTTGTTTTATTCTTATTTCAAATTGCTGGATATCTAGAAGGGTCAGGCTAGCTATGAGCTGCCTGTGGTGGTTGTTCTGCTGCTGTCTGATTCCTAGACCCAACACAAAACATCCCTGATGTTACTCACCTAGTTAGGACGGGCTGTTAAGTATAATTGCCCTATTTCATACCAAAATGGGAGCGACTGTGTGTATTTGCTAACATTGGAAAATTCTACTGGCTATTCCAGGGACTCTAAGCTTTAACTGAGTTGATAATTAACTGTTGTGGTTTTTTGCTAGCTAACATGTGAGTGTTTAACCTTAGATCACACGAGAGGTAATGAATTGCAGCTTTGCCATATTGGAAAGGTGGTGGCTGGAGTTCTTTGTTCCCAGGCTCTGTGAGAGTGAGGGTGTAAATGAAGCTCTCCAGGACAACAGCTCCAGGTGTAATGGATGCTGGACCTTCGCTTATAGGTCTCTTTGGAGTATTTCATATTTTCTAAGATGCTGAGCTTGTGTTGGACAGCACAAGATGTTTAATGAAATTATTTAGATGTATCTTTGATATGTTTTTGTTCTGAAGAAAGTTCTGCAAGTTTTTAATTAAACCTACGGGCCTTTCAAAAGGGGTCAGTTTTGCATTAATTCAGTCACTTCAAACTGTGTGTTATTAATATCTGCAATACGGACCCCAGCAAAGGGCATTTTGCCCTCAAACCTGACTCTAGCAGTGTTCACATATTACATTTGAGGAATGTACAAAACTCCCTAAATTACTTGCTTCTTAAGGTGAAATGCTACCTGATAAATCTAGTGTGGACAATTCCCATGGATTCCTGGGCTCCACCACCGGAAGGATGCTAAGGAGAGGATATCAACATTGAACACTATGAAGTCTGTCCCTGCAATATACACACAGTACCAAATAAAAAGGCACTGTTGACAATGTTTCCCACAAGTTTGTATGCCCACACAATTCCCTTCACACATGGACAAGACCTCTACTTTTTATGGGGAAGGAAGATGGATATTCTAAAAGAAATCAACAGTGAATTTTCCAATAGCATACCCCCAGCAAAAAATAAAATAAAAAAAATAATGTTCCCAAGTGTCTTTTAAGGGTAGAAGGGAAGAAAAAAAATGAATACCTTGCAATAGAGAATGTTGTACTGTCACTAGAGTTATTACAGGCATGGGCCCACAATTTTGTAAATTTAAGGAAAGGACTTTCTTTGCGCAGAGGCAGACAGGCATTAATGTCTGAACCGCATCCAGTTTAATAACTTGTAGACACCTCAGCAGACAGCATCTGTCTTCCTCTGTGGGATGCCAGCGAAACAGGTAGACACAGTCACACTTCAGCGAAGAGAGGAACAACCTTCAAAATTTCCCCCCACTGCCTTTGAAATGAAGAGAAACTCGGCTAAATGAGAGGAGGAATGCGGAAAAGCAGTGAGAGTTGAGGGTCTGTCCATGGACAGAACTCAGACAGAAGTCACATTAAATGGCTAAAGTGGACATCAAAATCTTCCCCAGACCTACTGCTGGGACCTACATTAAGGACCATTTTCTGTTGCCTGAACCTGCCTAGTAATCAAGCTCATCTTATGAGATCTAGGTCTGGATAGCTGAGATTTTAAAAGCAAGGCAGATGTGTCTACCACATAAAATGCTTTCTGCATGGTGGCACCACATATTTGAAGTTCCCTCTAAGGGAAGTTCAACTGGTGTCTCTATTATAATTTGGCACTAATGTAAGTCTATTGTATTCATCCAACCTTTTGACATTAACCCAGACCTTAAGAAAAAAAATATATTTTTGGGGTGGTTTATCTACCCCAAGCTGCATTCTAATGTCTCAAAGCCCAACCAAGGATGTTGAGTGTGAAGACATCTGGCTTCCTGGACCAAATAATTCATTGCAGCCTTTTGAGTCTCAGACTCCTTTGGGATTTCAGAAAGAAAAGGCCACTGAAAACTACATCACTGGGTCAGTTTTTGATGGAAAACAATAACTCAACAACTTACGTTGGATGAGACACAGTTGGTGTCCCTGGGACATTTGTGTTTGTCCTGACAGCTTTCTGTATACAGAAAGAAAGTGATAAGTGGCTGAAGTTTAGGGACATATTGTTAGGGGACAATGATCTAGAGTAGGAATGGTGAGTAGGAATGGTGAGAGCCAGTGTGGTGTAGTGGTTAAGAGCGGTAGTCACGTAATCTGGTGAACCGGGTCCGCGTCTCCACTCCTCCACATGCAGCTGCTGGGTGACCTTGGGCCAGTCACACTTCTGTGAAGTCTCTCAGCCCCACTCACCTCACAGAGTGTTTGTTGTGGGGGAGGAAGGGAAAGGAGAATGTTAGCCGCTTTGAGACTCCTGAAGGGGAGTGAAAGGCGGGATATCAAATCCAAACTCTTCTTCTTCTTCTTCTATTATTTAAATTTTGTTAGTGGCTTTATCTTGCTCAAGGCAATCCAAAGTGACTTCAAGCAACCAACCAACCAAACAGCAAAAAGCCCACATAAATACATAGAAAACAAGAGGAAAAAAAATATTTACATTAAAAACATCCCTCCCACTTCTAAAAGGCCACAGTTAAAATGTGTTTCTCTGTTGATGACGGAGGTGGCAGGGCAGGTGTGCTACCTGGGGGGGCTTCTGCCACCTGAAGCAGTAACCTTACCCTGCCTAATGGCTAGGCTATCTCTGTGGGGCGACATACAAAATCCCCCGACCAAGCTTTTCATTACTATATATAGAACAAGATTACATTACCCTTCATGGCAATAGTAATTAATAAATAAATAAATAAATAAATAACAAGGGAGCTTGACAGTTTCATCTTACTCCTAGGAACACCTCCTCCAACCATGATGTGGCTCATAGTCCTTCTCCTGAAGCAACTTGCAAAGCTTCCAAAGACAGGGATGGAGTAGCTCAAAACACCCCTCCTATTATATGACTGGCTTTATAAAATTGCATTGCTGCTTTTTTAAAAAATCACATTTCATTCCACAGTTTAACCAGTGGTTAGTTCCACTGCAGATTCTTGCCTTATAGACACAGCGTCTCAAGCTTGGATGGCACCTACAGGCATCATCCAAACCAACCCCCTACCTTTTGTTATTGTCTTATAATTTAAAACTGGAATACTGATTTGTAAGGCATACATAATGTTTACTTTAGATCCAGTAAATTCAACAAATTATATGTGCTGGTGGCCAGTAGTTGGATGGCTTTGAAGGGGTTCAAATCATGGAAGATCTACCTATCTTCTTTGCTACGTATTTATGGCACTAATACATTGCCCCATTGCTCTGGCAGGCCCTATGGCATGCCCCCCGTTTCAATGGCAAATTGCAACACTATATCAGTTGTTGAGGGACAATAGTGGGAGAGTTCCCAGCTATTTCATGTTGGCCAATGTGGAAAACTGGGTGCTGAAATAGATGGACCATTGATGTAGTCCGTTACGTGGTCCGTTATGATTATTATTTCTATATAGGATTCTTCCACACCGTCCTTTCCCAAGGTTTAAATTCTGGGCTCAGTGGTTCTAGATTGCTATCTGACATCTGTAGCTTTTTAAGGAAGGGGGGGGGAGACATAATGTCAACTTAGGAGTAAAACAAAGGGACATCAGATACAAGGGACATTAACTGCCAAAGATATTATGAATCACAAGCTACCTATTTTAAATAAATGTGCATTGGCTCATTTAGCTTGGGGATTTGCAACATACATCAAAACGAGGAACTTTGTTCAGCATGCAAAGGTGCAAAAAAAAAAAAGAGGGGCAAAAAAAGAGAGACAAGGATGTATCCTTGGGAGATGCAAGCAGATGGAACGTCCATTGAATTCTTTGGGTCTACGCCAGTTGACACCAATTGAGGTAGCCCATCCAGGTTTTCATTGGCAAAGAAAGAAGCGGAACCATAGCTTTGGGAGAGAGAAAAGAGGCTGCTTAACTTCCTTTGACTTTGAGAAGGTTACAGACAAGGTTGACAGTGTCAACACATCCAGCATGATTTATCTGGAGTTTCAGAAAGCTCTCAATAAAGTTCCACATGACAGGCATCTGTTTAAGGGGAAAGCTACAGGGATCTGCAGTAGGACAGGATGGAAGTGAATAAAGGACTAGCTCAAAAAACAGAACACAAAGGCTACCTGCATGATGGACTTATAGTGCTCTCGAAACAAGGCTGATCCATGTTGCTGTTTTCATTGTCAGCAACAGGATTGTGTTAAGCTTGGTAGTTGGAGAGAGGGATCTGGTACACTCAACTAACAGAGGAGCTGGGGAACACCTCTGATGGGTTCCCCAAGCCCATCAGTGGTCATTGTGAGAGGGTGGAGTTCTCACATACTTGAAAATATGAAATGATTTTTAACCGAGACAGAATACCAGTCCATCAGACCCAACATTGCCAATAACTGCCTTGGGGAACCTGTGACCCTCCAGATGTTCTTAAATTTCAACTCAATTCTTTCCTGACTATTGGACATACAGTGGTACCTCGGGTTACATATGCTTCAGGTTACATACGCTTCAGGTAACAGACTCCGCTAACCCAGAAATATTACCTCGGATTAAGAACTTTGCTTCAGGATGAGAACAGAAATTGTGCCCTGGCAGCGTGGCGGCAGCAGGAGACCCCATTAGCTAAAGTGGTGCTTCAGATTAAGAACAGTTTCAGGTTAAGAACGGACCTCCGGAACGAATTAAGTACTTAACCCGAGGTACCACTGTATAGGCTGAGAGGCATTTTCCAGTGACTGCTACCTAACGCTCAGCTAAAAGAAAGATTGACCATAGGTGAGTATGTAGGGGGGGGAGTGGGTTGGGAGATAGGATAACCTGTCACTGAAATGCTCCAATGACAGTAGAGTATCCTCAATAGGCAGAGCAGCAATGATCATTAACAGTGATTTTTAATAATAATAATAATAATAATAATAATAATAATAATAATAATAATAGGTACTATCATTTTCCTTGTTGTTGTTTAGTCATTTAGTCGTGTCTGATTCTCCGTGACCCCATGGACCAGAGCATGCCAGGCACTCCTATCTTCCACTGCTTCCCACAGTTTGCTCAAACTCATGCTGGTAGCTTCGAGAACACTGTCCAACCATCTCGTCCTCTGTCGTCCCCTTCTCCTTGTGCCCTCAATCTTTCCCAACATCAGGGTCTTTTCCAGGGAGTCTTCTCTTCTCATGAGGTGGCCAAAGTATTGGCGCCTCAGCTTCATGATCTCATTTTCCTACTCATATTGAAATTTGTTGTTTAGTCGTTTAGTCGTGTCCGACTTTTCGTGACCCCATGAACCAGAGCACGCCAGGCACTCCTGTCTTCCACTGCCTCCCGCAGTTTGGTCAAACTCATGCTGGTCTCTTCGAGAACACTGTCCCACCATCTCGTCCTCTGTCGTCCCCATCTCCTTGTGCCCTCCCATCTTTCCCAACATCAGGGTCTTTTCCAGGGAGTCTTCTCTTCTCATGAGGTGGCCAAAGTATTGGCGCCTCAGCTTCATGATCTCATTTTCCTACTCATATTGAAATTTGTTGTTTAGTCGTTTAGTCATGTCCGACTTTTCGTGACCCCATGAACCAGAGCACGCCAGGCACTCCTGTCTTCCACTGCCTCCCACAGTTTGGTCAGACTCATGTTCGTAGCTTCGAGAACATTGTCCAACCATCTCATCCTCTGTCGTCCCCTTCTCCTTGTGCCCTCCATCTTTCCCAACATCAGGGTCTTTTCCAGGGAGTCTTCTCTTCTCATGAGGTGGCCAAAGTATTGGAGCCTCAGCTTCATGATCTGTCCTTCCAGTGAGCACTCAGGGCTGATTTCCTTCAGAATGGATAGGTTTGATCTTCTTGCAGTCCATGGGACTCTCAAGAGTCTCCTCCAGCACCATAATTCAAAAGCATCAATTCTTCGGTGATGAGCCTTCTTTATGGTCCATCTCTCACTTCCATACATCACTACCAGGAAAACCATGGCTTTAACCATATTGAAATACTGCCCCTCAATGAGGCCAAACTAAGATTCAAAAAATGTTTAGAGGTATGCGTACCCCTGCGTCCCCCCTGAAAAAAGCACTGATCATTACAGTAGGTTTATAGTTTAAAGCAGGCATAGGCAAACTCGGCCTTCCAGATGTTTTGAGACTACAATTCCCATCATCCCTGACCACTGGTCCTGTTAGCTATGGATGATGGGAGTTGTAGTCCCAAAACATCTGGAGGGCCAGGTTTACCTATGCCTGGTTTAAAAGTGAAAGAACACACACATACATATTTTCCAGCTTAGGAAAAATGACTAGTAGCACAGAGCACCTCTTTGCATCCGACTCATGTTTACAGGTGACTCATCTTAAGTGGTTTAACAGGATTTAGGGGCCTGGCGAGTGAGAACAAAATTTTCAACTGCTCTGTAGAACTGCTACTTTCACCTAACTTTAAAGAACATTTAAAAAGAAAAGAAAAATAGAAGATTAAAACTGTAGCAGCTGGAGTGGTGATTCCACCCCCCCCCCCCATTTTAGATATTGGCTAAGTAACTGTTGACAACACAGTTCTGAAATTAGGGAGAAATCCA
Source organism: Podarcis vaucheri (assembly GCF_965113315.1). Lineage (NCBI taxonomy): Eukaryota > Metazoa > Chordata > Lepidosauria > Squamata > Lacertidae > Podarcis > Podarcis vaucheri. The sequence goes on from NC_138749.1 coordinate 5,915,732, forward strand.
CTTTTGTTGGGACTTAGGGTGGGATTCAATTAAGATGCATCACTAGTGGAAGCCCATTCTGCTAGTTGAATGGGGCTTCCTGCATGTCTCCTATATTTGGCTCTGGGCGTCAGGAGAAACCCAGAAACAGTGGGGGGTGGGAAAGCAGATTGTTCCACCAGGCAAACATAAAAGCTTGCACTGATGGAGCGATCTGCTTAGCGATACGCTGAATTAACCCCGAAGTCCTCAATGAACCTGCTTTGGATAGCATTGTTCATCTGCACTCTCCTTCTGTATCCTATCCTAAGTCAGCACAGACTCTGTAAGCAATTGTAGATGTTCGAGACCCTGTCCCCAATGGGTCAATTCAACCTCTTTTTTGTGTCCCCCCCCCGCCCCCGTGGAAATTTACAAAGACACCTGCTTCAGGAGTTGTGACAGGCGTTTGCAGAGTAAATTAAAACAGCATTCATCTGGCAAGAAGGTGCACATATTCGTGAAAATGACTGCAAAAATACATTGCATTAGGGGAAATTGCTTGTGGAAAAAGAATGCATATATTAAGAGAAATGAACCTCAAAATGCTGTCAAAAAATTATGAGGGCCCTTTCTTTCTTTCTTTCTTTCTTTCTTTCTTTCTTTCTTTCTTTCTTTCCTTCTTTCCTTCCTTCCTTCCTTCCTTCCTTCCTTCCTTCTTTTAAAAAATGCAGACTGATGGTGGGCAGGTGGCAAACCAAACTCAAGATTGTAGGGGGAAAGGGGGAGAAACCGAAATTGACAAATTCATCTATCCCAAGACAGAGCAGTGGGTTGCTTCTAGAATGGAGGGAGACGTCTGAAAATGCTTATTGCAAAAGCATTTTCCAGGGGGGAGGAGGAAAGAAATCTGCTGGAGATACTTTAGAGCTTGGACAAGATTAATTTGGAGTTAAACTGCCCCTAGACTTGTTATTGTTTTTACAGATTGTTGCGGCACTTGATCAAGAGGAAAGGAGAAAATAAACTGTTGCAATGAAGCAAGAAAGCTGCTTCGGAAAACAGCCGGTGGGATGGGAATGCTTCAATGCAGCTGTGATCTGAAAGCCTTTGATATTAGGGGAACAGATAACAAATCTGAAACAGATGCCACTTTGGTCTTAAAAAACATATTCACACGTACATGCAAATAGAACAGGCAGCTCGTCCTGATAATCAAGCAAAGCAGGGCCAATATTTTCCTGGAAATTAATGTAGTACACAAGTGGATGATTGCATGGTCACAGAGAGAAAATCTCCCTTTCTCATAGTGTTAAAACCTAGCACCACACAATGAAATGGTCATGTTGTTGATTCAGGAAAGACAATGCAGCAAACTTATTTCCATAGCTTATGTGTGGAATATAAGATGTGATGATAGGCACTAACTTAGATGACATCAACAAGGATTAGACTAATTCAACAGTGATGAGTCATGAAAGGTAAATGAAGGCTCTGTGTTGAAAGGCAGTGTACCTTGGAATATCAGATTGCTGGGGGCAAATAAAAGGAGAAGGGTTATCTTCATAACTGGCTTTCATGCTTTCTGGAGTGTGCTAGACCCTGTGGGTAACAGGATATGCCCTTAGAAGAATCACTGGTCTAATCCATCAGCACATCTGAGCCAAAACATCTCAGACAACGAATTTCTTGCAAATTTTGGTTTCCTTTTCATTTCTTTCCAAGCTAAATTGCTGGGTGATTTTGGTCCTCCCCAGGAAAATGGACAATGAAATGTCCCTCTCAGTTTGTTACCCAAAATTAGTCCATTTTACTGCTGAGATTTTGCTCTTCCTTGTCCATCAGGGCTCTGTTTGTATCCTTATGTTTGTATCAGAACAAATATTTTTGAGATGGGCAGGAACACAGAAAGCTGTCTGATATTTATTCTGGTGTTGGTCCACTTAGTTCAGCATTTCCAATACAAATTTTTAAGGGGTTCCAGGTTTTCAGACAGAGATCAGAAGGGTGGCGTTTCGAATCCCTGTGATGGGGTGAGCTCCTGTTGCCATGTCCCAGCTCCTGCCTACCTAGCAGTTCAAAGCATGCCAGTGCAAGTAGATAAATAGATACCGCTGCAGCGGGAAGGTAAACGGTGTTTCTGTGCGCTCTGGTTTCCATCACAGTGTTCTGTTGCACCAGAAGCGGTTTAGTCCTGCTGACCACATGACCTAGAAAGCTGTCTGTGGACAAAAGGCAACTCCCTCGGCCTGAAAAGCAAGATGAGCACCGCAGCAACATAGTCGCCTTTGACTGGCCTTGACCATCCAGAGGTCCTTAACCTTTACCTTTATACAAAGCAGATGCCCTGCTGGTAGAAGCACAGGAAGCACATAGAAGCACAGGAAGCTATCTTGTGCCAAATCATGACATTGGTCTAACTAGCTCAGTATGGTTGGCACCAGCAAGCAGCAGTTTTCTGGGGCTACAGAAGGGTTTCCTCCCACCCATACCTGGATATACTATTGAGGATTGAATATGAGACCTTCTGCATACAGAGCACATGTTCTATCACCAAGTTATAGCAAACGTATGCTTATATTATGGCCAAACAAAACTGGAGCATACAAAGAGTCCTGCAAGATCAAAATAATCATTGATTGATTGATTGATTGATTGATTGATTGATTGATTGTATTTATACTCGCCTTGCTCCCAAGCTGGGATTCGAGGCCACTTGAATTCTGAAAGCAGGGAATAGCCCTCACGGCTAGTGGTCAGTGATAGCCCTCTGCTCCATGAATTTGTCTAATCCCCTTTTAAGGTCATCTCGGTTTTTGGCTATCACTGTCTCCTGTGGTAGAGAGTTCCATAGTTTAACTCCATAGTTCAATAGTTTAAGATAGAGGTTTTCAACCTTTTTTAAGTCCATGGCTCCCTTCACTAACTACATTCTTTCTGCAGCATGCCTGTGGGGCTCAGGAACTCAGTTATGTCCCCCCTTGCCTGCAGAGCTGGCAGCCTCTCACCCTTTTTCAAACACCCTCCCTTGTGGAGTGTTCCCTCAGCCTCCTCTCCTCTCTCCTCTCCTTGGGAGTCCTCTGGGCAGCTGCTGCCTCTGTTCTCTGAGCTGCCCTCCTCCCCCAAAGAGAGGTGCCTCCTCACACTGCTCCACAGGGGCCTGGGAAGCACCCCCTGACCTGTCAGAAGCTAAGCCTACACTCAAGTAGGACCCTGGCAGACTGGCATGTTCCCTCCCTCCTGGTCGATTGTTCGGGGGCTTCAAAAGCTTTCTTCAGCCCGAACATCACAGTTACAGTTACCGATGCCAACAGACACCGACACACTTAGGAATCCACAGAGTTTGCGCATCTCACGTGACAGAACTCAGCATTTTGGCTAATCTACTTTATTTACATATAAACAAAGACAGAGCACTGCAACATGGCTCCCTCTCTCTCAAGTATCAGACAGCAAAGAGAAAAAGAACAAAGGACAATAGTCCCACTTCACAGAGCACAGTAACACAAACATTCTGTCTCCGTTACTTCCCACTCTGTGGAGTCAAAACATACACCGTCATGTGAAAGACAAAAATCCCATGACTGCAATCATGGAGCAGGAATTCTAACATGGCCAGCCCCAGAGGCACCATTTGCCTGGGGAGCTTGTAGCCATGGCTGCTGCAACAAACATCTGTGCAAGCCTTTGGGAGGCAAAGACACAAGAGGGTATCAGAGGGAGGGAGGGAGGGAGGGAAGAGGGGCAGAGGCCAGTGTTGCCCGTGGCACCACTGACCATCTTTCAAGGCACCCCAGAGTGCCATGGCACACTGGTTGAAAACCACTGGTTTAAGATAAGCACAGTAGTAGCAATAGTAGTAGATTCCTGGATTGAAAAGCATGGGGTTATAAACTCATTTCCATGTGTTCTCCCCCTCTGCTCTTCCTGCTGACTGTTGCATCGACTTTGAAATAAATAGAAAGAACTTTGGGAAAGAGAGAAAAAGGAGTGATTCAAATATGCCAAAGAACCCCACACAAGCTGAACATATAAAAGTGAATGTTTTGCATAATAGTCTTCTGAGAGTTCTTAAATCTGTGTATATACACTGTTTAAAAGTAAATTAAAATGATTCCTTAATGAAATACAAATCAGGAGTCCCTGGAATACCTAATCATTTTATTACCCATGCAGTGAATTCTTAATGCCTGCTTCCACCTGATTATTTTTGATATGTCGGTGCTGTAAATTAAAAGCTATATAAATCATTAATATGTTGATATAAAGATCAGCGAGTTCCCTACGCTCTGTTTGACTCATTAGGGCGTACAATATCGGAGTCACCTTTCTCCTTGTCTTATAGAGATTCCAGATTTATTCTGCACTGTATTTGAAATATATAGCCATTATGCTTCATTTCTCAATCGCGGGTCTGAAATGTCCCTGATGCCCCTTCGTTCATCATCCCTGGTGCTAGGAGGTTCAGCGTCCTAGATGCTGTGCACTGCACTGATTTAGCCCCTGGGTGATTAATGTCAGAGACTTCCAGAATTGGATCTTGAGTCCACTGGATATGCCTGGGGTAGCAATGTGGTGGCAATCAGATATTGTTGGACTCCAATTCCCATCAGCCCTGACCATTGACCTTACCAGCTGGGGCTGGTGAGAAATGGCCAGAATCTGAAATGGATAGACTTGACCATTTATCTTCACAACGACCCTATAAAGTAGGTTAGTCTGAGAGATGGTGACTGTCCCAAGGTCAACCGGTGAGCTTCATGGCTGAGTAGAGATTGGAACTCTGGTCTCCCAGGTCCTAGTCAAATACTCTAACCACTACACTGTGCTGGCTCACATCTCATTTGGAAGGACCACCCATCTCACATTCATATATCTTAAATCCTCCTCCTCACTTTAATTCAGTGACAGAGGATCCGCTTTGCACACTGAAGATTCCAGGATCAATCCTCAGCTTCCCTAAGTATGGGTCCAGCTTACCTGGAAGTTCCTATTTCCCTCTATGAACCTGCCCAGGTGCTAAAAACCCTCAGGTGAGCACCTTCCCTTAGCCCAGTGTTTCCCAAACTTGAGTCTCCAGTTGTCTTTGGATTACAGTCCCCATCATGCCTGACCACTGGTCTTGCTCACTAGTGATGATGGGAGTTGTAGTCCCAAAACAAGTGGAGACCCAAGTTTGGGAAACACTGCCTTCACCCCATCAAAAACCAGAGGCATGGTTGGTGGTGACATAACAGATGTTTCTGTGGCTACTCCAATATTGTGGAATTCCCTCCCAAGACATGTTAGACTACCTCCCTCCTAATTATCCTTCCACTGGCAGGTTAAGACCATATTCAAACAGGCCTCTGAAAAGTATGGTGCAGACAATGCTATCAGGGCAATCAGTACATTAAATGTGTTTTAATGTATTTTAGCTACTGCTTTAATAGTAACAACAATAATGTTATTATTTATACCCCACCCATCTGGCTGGGTTTCTCCAGCCACTCTGGCTTGTTGTTGTTTAGTCGTTTAGTCGTGTCCGACTCTTCGTGACCCCATGGACCAGAGCACGCCAGGCACTTCTGTCCTCCACTGCCTCCCGCAGTTTGATCAAACTCATGCTGGTAGCTTCAAGAACACCATCCAACCATCTCATTCTCTGTCGTCCCCTTCTCCTTGTGCCCTCCATCTTTCCCAACATCAGGGTCTTTTCCAGGGAGTCCTCTCTTCTCATGAGGTGGCCAAAGTATTGGAGCCTCAGCTTCACGATCTGTCCTTCCAGTGAGCGCTCAGGGCTGATTTCCTTCAGAATGGAGAGGTTTGATCTTCTTGCAGTCCATGGGATTCTCAAGAGTCTCCTCCAGCACCATAATTCAAAAACATCAATTCTTCGGCGATCAGCCTTCTTTATGGTCCAGCTCTCACTTCCATACATCACTACTGGGAAAACCATGGCTTTTACTATACGGACCTTTGTTGGCAAGGTGATGTCTCTGCTTTTTAAGATGTTGTCTAGGTTTGCCATCGCCTTTCTCCCAAGGAGCAGGCGTCTTTTAATTTCGTGACTGCTGTCACCATCTGCACTGATCATGGAGCCCAAGAAAGTAAAATCTCTCACTGCCTCCATTTCTTCCCCTTCTATTTGCCAGGAGGTGATGGGCCCAGTGGCCATGATCTTCGTTTTTTTGATGTTGAGCTTCAGACCATATATTGCGCTCTCCTCTTTCACCCTCATTAAAAGGTTTTTTAATTCCTCTTCACTTTCTGCCATCAAGGTTGTGTCATCTGCATATCTGAGGTTGTTGATATTTCTTCCGGCAATCTTAATTCCGGCTTGGGATTCATCCAGCCCAGCCTTTCGCATGATGAATTCTGCATATAAGTTAAATAAGCAGGGAGACAATATACAGCCTTGCCGTACTCCTTTCCCAATTTGGAACCAATCAGTTGTTCCATATCCAGTTCTAACTGTAGCTTCTTGTCCCACATAGAGATTTCGCAGGAGACAGATGAGGTGATCAGGCACTCCCATTTCTTTAAGAACTTGCCATAGTTTGCTGTGGTCAACACAGTCAAAGGCTTTTGCATAGTCAATGAAGCAGAAGTAGATGTCTTTCTGGAACTCTCTAGCTTTCTCCATAATCCAGCGCATGTTTGCAATTTGGTCTCTGGTTCCTCTGCCTCTTCTAAATCCAGCTTGCACTTCTGGGAGTTCTCGGTCCACATACTGCTTGAGCCTTCCTTGTAGAATTTTAAGCATAACCTTGCTAGCGTGTGAAATGAGTGCAATTGTGCGGTAGTTGGAGCATTCTTTGGCACTGCCTTTCTTTGGGATTGGGATGTAGACTGATCTTCTCCAATCCTGATCTTCTCCAATCCTCTGGCCACTGCTGGCTTACAGCATATCTAAAAATATAATAAAAGCATCAAGTGTTAAAACCGTTGTGTTGATTAATTTGTATTTTATGATTATGTTTTTGCTTTTTGTGTTGTTAGCCACCTTGAATCCCAGCTTGAGGGAATGGTGGGGTATAAATACATTAAGTTCTTGTTGGTAGTTGTTGGCATCTGTCTGTTTCAGGTGACAATGGATGAGTGCACCTTTCAGAGTGAAGTCAAACTATTGGAAGGTTGCAGTACCTGCAACCAATACGGGAGAGAGATGTTTTGTTGCAGCTGGGACAGCTGGGGCAGATGAAGGCATCCAGTTGTGCTGCTGCAAATAAACCTTGGTATTTCTTTCCCCCTGTGAGTACAGTTCTTGATAAAGCTCTACTCATTGCTTCATCTGCTTGCAGGGGTCTGTGATGACCTCTCCAGACAAGGTTTTCAGTGGTGCAGTTTTCCTGACTATTGATCATAGCTGCTGCTTCTTATGTTGCTATTGCAACAAAGGGACCTCTCTGGGCACAAGCCTGGGCGGTGAGTCTGGAAGTCCTGGGCTGCCCAGATGACAAGACACACACTCCCTTGGCCTTGCTGATGTGATCCAAAGGAAAGGAGGGCAATATGCTTGGCACCAGCTTGATTGCAGGAGTAAATAAAAAATAAACCAGAAATAAGACCGAACCCAAAGGGTGCTCATCAATGGTTCCTCTTCATCCTGGAGAAGAGTGACTAGTGGGGTGCCACAGGGTTCTGTCTTGGGCCCGGTCTTATTCAACATCTTTATCAACGACTTGGATGATGGACTCAAGGGCATCCTGATCAAATTTGCAGATGACACCAAACTGGGAGGGGTGGCTAACACCCCAGAGGACAAGATCACACTTCAAAACGACCTTGACAGATTAGAGAACTGGGCCAGAACAAACAAGATGAATTTTAACAGGGAGAAATGTAAAGTATTGCACTTGGGCAAAAAAAATGAGAGGCACAAATACAAGATGGGGGACACCTGGCTTGAGAGCAGCACATGTGAAAAGGATCTAGGAGTCTTGGTTGACCACAAACTTGACATGAGCCAACAGTGTGACGCGGCAGCTAAAAAGCCAATGCAATTCTGGGCTGCATCAATAGGAGTATAGCATCTAGATCAAGGGAAGTAATAGTGCCACTGTATTCTGCTCTGGTCAGACCTCATCTGGAGTACTGTGTCCAGTTCTGGGCACCACAGTTTAAGAAGGACACTGACAAACTGGAACGTGTCCAGAGGAGGGCAACCAAAATGGTCCAAGGCCTGGAAACGATGCCTTATGAGGAACGGCTAAGGGAGCTGGGCATGTTTAGCCTGGAGAAGAGGAGGTTAAGGGGTGATATGATAGCCATGTTCAAATATATAAAAGGATGTCACATAGAGGAGGGAGAAAGGTTGTTTTCTGCTGCTCCAGAGAAGCGGACACGGAGCAATGGATCCAAACTACAAGAAAGAAGATTCCACCTAAACATTAGGAAGAACTTCCTGACAGTAAGAGCTGTTCGACAGTGGAACTTGCTGCCAAGGAGTGTGGTGGAGTCTCCTTCTTTGGAGGTCTTTACGCAGAGGCTTGACAACCATATGTCAGGAGTGCTCTGATGGTGTTTCCTGCTTGGCAGGGGGTTGGACTCGATGGCACTTGTGGTCTCTTCCAACTCTATGATTCTATGATTCTATAAGTGGGATGCGCCCTGCCAGGAACCCTGGAAAGCCACTGCCAGCCATTGTTGACAGTCCTAAGTTAGAAGACCTAATGGCATGAGACGGTCCTTGGTTTATCTTCCTCTTTCTCTTCTTATGTTAAGCAACAGCTAGACTGATTGCACTCAATAACCATCATCTATATTCTCAGCATCCTTTATATTAAGAGGGTGTCTTTCCCACTTTCTCCCTTTTATGTGGATGCTTCTGTCTGAAAGATTCTCATCTGTGAAATATTTATGAAATAAATAGCCCCTTCCTTTCAATGCACGGCTTGCGTTCCCTTTCTCGCCTTTACTCTCACAGCTGTTTTGCAATACATCCAATTAAGTTGCTCTCCAATTTGTCTCATAATAGTAATAATAATAATAATAACAAAACTAACCCCCCCCCCAAGAAGGAACAAGGTGTCCCCGAGGAGTGATATTTTCCCTCTCTCTCCCCTCTGGTACAAAGCATTTGCTTCGATGCAGAACATTTTGTAGTGATTCTCCTACACAATGCCGCGCCAGCTCTGCCTGAGCTATTAAAAGCAGTAACGATACACAATGTTCTGCCTTTTCTCTTGCTCTGGAGTGTTTGCCGAGAAGTATACAAAAGACAGAGAGAGAGAGAGAGAGAGAGAGAGAGAGAGAGAGATTGGGAGAGCGCAGAATGGGGTGTTTAAACAAAAGCAACTCCCAGGGACGTATTTCATTTCATTGTGCAATCGGGGGCTCTTAATGCTCTGTGTTAATGTGGCAAATGGTAAGGAGTCTCTCAGTAGCCTTTTGCACACTCCGTTTCAGCTAGTTGCTTCCCTGCGAACAAATGTAGTGTGAATTCCATCCGGGATCCAAGTGTCTCTCATCCGCTCTTGTATGGTAATTTGAGAGAGAGTTTCATGATTAGGGTTGCATGCTCAGATGACGGGTCTCATTTCCAGGAGTGTCGGGAAGTGCCTCCCAATTTTGGCCACTCTTTGTTTGTTTGCTTGTTTGTTTGCCTGCACTTGTCGTAAATATTTCCCCCCGTTGTGTTGTTGACGCTCTTCTCAGCTTCCTTTCCTTTTGCTCTTATTGTCTGTGGCATCATTTTTTTCCCACAGACAGTGGCACCCTGGACACCTACCAACAAACAAAACTGAGTATTCCATCAAGGAATGGGTGAATGTATCAATTTTGGTGACTCTCAGTTTCACGGTTTCACATTTTCAGTTCATTTCTCCACATTTCCAAATCAGTCTGCAATTTGTTTATTTTATTTTTTTTTAAAGTCCTCCTGAAATTCACCAGCATTTCAGTGTGAATTTCTCCTAATTTACACATTTTCATGCAATTTTGCCCTGTGAGTATATGCACACACAGAGTGAGCCATTTGCCTTGATACAATTTTTGTATCTTCTTTTCATTAACACATGCAATTTGTGCACGCTTGACCCTAGCGTACAGATATATGTACATATTACTTGACAGAAGAACTGCATTGCAAAATGCAGAGAATTCAACTTTTAGGATGTGGCTGTGTTTGGGGTGAATTATTGTTTCTGAAAGTGTGAATAATAAAAATTCCCCACAAACGTAAGAAAACATATGTGCTAAACACTTTCTCTTTTACATGCTGGCTTTCTACAGACGGCAGTTTTCTGACATCAAGGATGATTCATATATTCAATATAGTTCTGTGTCAAAATCTGTCCTCCAATTTCCTGAAAGTTTCTCCCCCATGCTGGATTTCTGCAGAGTTGTCTTTAGAGTTCCTGTGGGTTCCTGCTGCAAGACCTTATCATTATGAGGCAGCCAAGTGTGGACTGTGTGTTTCTTTCCAGTTTTCCCTACACTCTCCAGGCTCCCCAGCTGATCACACATCCTGATCAATACAAGCTCCATGCGAGAAGACATCGCTTCATGTGTTCCCCTGTAGTGTGGGCATTCAGGAAAGCTGGAGAGTTCAGACCACAGGAGATTTTTAGAGCATCTGTGTTGCATGCAGATGATCTCGGGGTGAATCTCCAGTATTTCCAGGTCGGGATGGGAATGCCCTCTGCCTGCAGTGCCGAAGAATTGTTGCCAATAATTGTAGGAAGTGCTGATCCAGATGCATCAAAGGCTGTTTGTCTGTTCCCTTATTATTTTATCTTTATTATGCATATTCCAACTTTCCTCCGAAGAGCTCAAGGTGGTGCAGATGTGCTGATCTTATTCTTGCACCATACTGATGCTGAGTTTAAAAAGGTAAAGGTAAAGGGACTCCTGACAGTTAAGTCCAGTCACAAAGTCCAGTCTGGGATTGCAGCGCTCAGGCCGAGGGAACCAATGTTTGTCCGCAGACAGTTTTCCCGGGTTATGTGGCCAGCATGAATAAGCCACTTTAGGTGAAACCAGAGCAGTGCACGAAAATGCTGTTTACCTTCCTGCCAGAGCAGTACCTATTTATCTACTTGCACTTTGACATGCTTTCGAACTGCTAGGTTGGCAGGAGCAGGGGCAGAGGAATGGGAGCTCACCCCGTTGCAGGGATTCGAACCGCCAACCTTCCGATCGGCAAGGCTCAGTGGTTTAGACCACACTGCCACCTGTGTCCCTTGATGCTGAGTTTAAGCACAAATTATTCATCTTATTGCTATTGTGTTCTTGTACCTGCTTTTTTAAATGAACAGCAAACTATAAATCCTTTAAATAAACCACTAAGTACACCTGCATTCAATGGTATGTATAACCGTTTTGGTTTTTTAAAAAAGTTTCCAAGTTCCACAAGAAGGGAAATGGAGCAGCATGCAGGGACAGAAGAATGTTTGCAACCCCTGAGACCTCACGTATGTGTGATGGATGACAACCAGGGCTTAAATCCAAGGATAAATAAGACAATATCAGCAGTGGGGAATATCTGCTGCATCCTGTTATGAAGCCCTTGGCATGAAAGAGACTAGAGATATTAGCATGAACGTCTTAGTAACTCCCCCCCCCAACCTCCTCCCTTAAAAAAATGGAAGTTCACACAGGAAGACTGCTCTGACAAGATTAGCAACAAAGAAACTGTGAAAAGATAGATCAGAACCACTGAGCAGATTGTAAGAAGTAATAATCAGATCATCAAAGTAGAGATGCAGATGCTGACATTTAAGCAGTAATCCTCACTGCTGAAGAGTCTGTACAAGGAATTAAAAAAAGAAAAGAAAAGAACCCTCATCCCAAGATGCAAACAAAGATGCTGGATTCCATCAAGGATTTTCTGGTTTGGTAAAAAGCAGAAAAGGCTATTTTATCAGAAGATATCAAAGGGTTGTGTGTCGCTCTCTATGTGTAGGGACACTTATGGTTGCCAGTAGATGATTCATAAATTCCATGGCTTCTTGGACAGATCACTGAAGGCAAAGAACCAAAGAATCTTAATAGGGACCACCTTCAGGTAATGAATTTTGAGGGAACAAAACTGAACTTGGAAAAGATAGTAATATGTCTCAGGAGCTGCCACATATCCGTACCTTGGATTTATCATAGAATCGTAGAGTTGGAATTAACTCTCACTGTTGAATATTAGGAAATCACTGATGTTTAGTCTCCAAATTGTGTTGCAAATGTAATACTATTTTTCGAAACAGGTGAATGTCCTCTATCAACTAAAGCATGGTGGGCTGACCTGAGATACTGGCTCAAGATCTCTGTCTTTGGCCAAGTGAAGGGGTTGGACCTCAATTTCTGGGCAGAACGATGGGGGTGGAGACGCTCCTTCAGGTATACTTGGCCGAGGCCATTTTGGGCTTTAAAGGTCGGCACCAGCACTTTGACTTGTGCTCGGAAACGTACTGAGAGCCAATGCAGGTCTTTCAGGACCAGTGTTATATGGTCTCGGTGGCTGCCCCCAGTCACCAGTCTAGCTGCCGCATTCTGGATTAGTTGTAGTTTCCAGGTCATCTTCAAAGGTAGCCCCACATAGAGTGTATTGCAGTAGTCCAAGCGAGAGATAACCAGAGCATGCACCACTCTGGCGAGACAGTCCATGGGCAAAGTGGCACACAGCAGGATTGAACTCTGATGAGTTCAGCTCAAAAGCTGATTAGCAGATGCTTCAGTCCTGCTGACTGCAGAAGTCTGCTTCACTAGTCTGTTCACTCAGCAGGATTCAATCCCACTCATCAGCCTTGGACATACTTTGGGGGAAATGAGCTTGCAGCCAACTTGAGCTTTGTGATGGACCAATACCGGCCCACAGGCTGCAGGTTCCTCACCTCTGCTGTAAAGTTTTTGTACAGTTTGACATCTCATTCTCTTCCACAGAACTTTTCAAAGCATATGGGATTTGTGTCACAAGCCCACCAGGCTTCTGCAGCTCAGATCTCACCCAAGAAAAAGACCAGGTTTTGCAAGCTGCTGTAAAGAAGAAACTTGTGGAACTGCATGAGATGTCATTGCTGTTGATGGACTGGAGCTGTTTCAAGTCTCACACCACCTGTCTGGATGTCATCAACTTCAGATATGTCCCACTTGTCTATTTATAAATAAACAGACATTAGAACAAGCTTGTGAGTCTCCGGTACTGTACCCTCACAAGGAAACTGATCTTGTTAAATGCTGCTGCAAGACCTCCAGTCCCCTTGGAGAATGAAGGGGACATGCAACCAAACATCTTGCAGTTCCCCAGGAAACAGCTTCTCACTCCTGCTTCTGTTTGCTTTTGGAACCTTGGCAGCCCTCTGCCAAGATAGGCCCCAAACTTCCAGAAACTATTGGGACTAAATTAAATAGGAACCTTTCATCCCCTCTATCTGCTATATGCCTATTACTATCCTGTATGCCAACTCTTTCCATAATTAGTGTACTTGTCATTAGGCTGCTTTATATTAGTGCAGTGGTGAGCAATCTGTGGTCCTCCAGATGTGACTCCAATTCCCATCAGCCCCATTGAGTATAGTCCATGGCTAGAAGTTGCAGTGCAGTCCAGAAACATTGGAAGGGCCACGAACAATCCATCCATTTGGTGATCAGTGAGTTTCTTTATTTCTTTCAGGAACCTGATTTAGTCTAGCATCTCTGAAGGACTGTATCCTCCCATACGAACCTAGGGTTTTCAAGGGAGGCACATCTCTCAATCCTGCTAGCCTCACAGGTATACTTTGTGGGGTCACTGAACAGGGCCTTCTTGGTGGTTGCTCCCAGATTTTGAAACTCCCTCCCAAGAGAGGCTAGGGTGATTCCCTCCTTGTCCTTCCACTGACAGCTAAAGACCGTTTTATTCTGACAGACCTCTGCGAGCTGACTTTGTCTTTTACAGAAAGGGTTTTTAATAGCCTATGCTATTTTTACTATCTGTATTTTAATAGATTGGTTTGTTATTGTTTTAATACTATTAGAGCTTAATTACTTTTAAACAATTATCTTTCATATCTCTTTAGCTTTTTGTCTTTTATTTGTTTTCTTTTAATTTGTGTAAGCTGACTTGACTCCTATTCTGGGGAAACTGTGGTATATAAATAAACAATGTAAATAAACAACAATGTGATATATTGTAATGGGTGTTAATTTTTTTGTTGCCTGAATTTTAAAGTTTGTTTCGAAATGAAGTTAAACGTAAGCAAGTTCTAAATGCAGTTTGCCCCAGTTAACAACAATAGCATCATCATGAGCATCATATTGTACAATAAATCAATGCACCGGGAAACAAGGGGGGTGGGGAAACCTACAATAAAACTCTTAAACTAATCATACATGCTGTGCAAGGAAACTTTGCAGTTCTCAGGGATGGGGGTGGCAGGCCTCTGAGCCCTAACTCCATTGGAAATCTGGCCAAAGATGTCTCATTTAACTGAAAAATACAGTTTCTCTAGTACAGGCCAAGATAACACTAATCCCTTCTCTTGTCTTCCCTCTCCCTCAAAGAATCTCTGAAGGTTCATCGCTCACTGAATTGTTGATCACAAGTTTCTTCTGAATAGTTAGCAGAGAAGGGAGATAGCGAAATGCTGGCCATTTTGATTATACAAAACTTGTCCGGATTCCCATCCAGCTTTTGTTTAATATTAGATAAAACACACAGCACACAGAGATAGCCGAGGAAGGTATTACTTTAGGATTCTGCGATGAACAAATGTTATTTCCTATTATCCGGCAGATCTTGAGATAACTGGGACTTTCTCAATAAACTTTGCTTTTGGAGGGTGGGGTTGGAGGAAATTGCATGGTCCACTTTAAAATCTAATTCCAAAAAAGGTCTGTGTGATTCATCCTTCCTCTGCTCCAAGGCAAACATAGTGATTGGTAGCACATTCATAATTCAACATGGTTAAATGCCAAGGGCCGAACGGAAAGTGCCCTCTGAGCCGGCATGAGTAGAATGACATTCATGGTTGATTCCGCTCCTCGAAGCAAGCTGTGTAATTGGAAAAGCCAAGGGAAGTGACCCCAGTCTCTGTGTCCTGCTGATGTCAAAATGCATTCACATCACTCTGACAAGTGGCCAGTTTCGGGAGGTTCCTTTGAATAGGTCTGGCGGGGAGGAAAGGTAGCAACTCGTACAGAGACTTGAAATAGATACAGTTCAGGTAGCACATGTTCAACATGGAGGAAACATTCAATAATTGGAGCCACATAACGATGGTGGCCTTGCTGACTCAAGGAAGCCAGAGGTGCTGCTTCCGGCACCAAAACAAAGCTTAAGACCTGCTTCTTGAAGATCCTTATCAATGCTACTTTGAAATAGGAAGTGTGTGTGTACACACACAAACACATATTGGAGTCAACTAATGGGTCTGAACCCACTATTTTTAAGGGGGTGTCATATGGAAGATGGAGCAAGCTTGTGTTTTTGCTGCTCCAAATGGTAGGAATTAAACCAACAGATTCAAATTACAATGTCCACTGCCTGACTCCAACTTTCAGATCTTCCTTCAGCTGACCAATAGCCCCACATGTCAGTCTCTATTCCTGGCCAGAGTCCAGCCTTTTATTTTATCCAGTCAGGTTCTCCTGGCAAATCATTTCACTTTGGATGGAATTCTGCACACACACACATCCATTGGCTTATAACTGTGATCCAATAGCAAGATGCAGAATCTCTATTGTCTGAGTAATGAGGATGTACCAGTTTCTGATGCCTTGGCATGGCGAACAAGCAAGTTTCGAAAATATATAGAAGATAGATGACAGACAGACAGATATTCAGAGAACCAATTCAGGGGGCAGAAATCAGCAAAATGTTTGCACGGTGGTGGGGTATTTGACTACAATGCCAACTTTTAGTTAAGTTCTAGTTTTTACAATATTTATCTGACCATACTTAGGAGAGCTAGTGTGGTGTAGTGATTAGAGTGCTGTACTATGACCTTAGAGTAAGGAAAAGGTAAAGGGACCCCTGACTGTTAGGTCCAGTCGTGGCCGACTCTGGGGTTGCAGCGCTCATCTCGCTTTATTGGCCGAGGGAGCCGGCATACAGCTTCCAGGTCATGTGGCCAGCATGACTAAGCCGCTTTTGGCGAACCAGAGCAGCGCATGGAAACACCATTTACCACCAGAGCAGTATCTATTTATCTACCTGCACTTTGACGTGCTTTCAAACTGCTAGGTTGGCAGGAGCAGGGACCGAGCAATGGGAGTTCACCCCATCACAGATTCGAACCCCCGACCTTCTGATCAGCAAGTCCTAAGCTCTGTGGTTTAACCCACAGCACGACCTGCGTCCCCCCGATGACCTTAGAGACCGGGGCTCAAATCCCCACTTGGCCATGAAGTTCACTGGGTGACCAGTCACTGTCTCACAGCTGAACCCACATCACAGGTCATTGTGAGGACAAAATGAGTTGAGGGAGAACCGTGTACACCAACCCTGAGCAACGTGGAGCAAAAGGCGGCTTATAAATGTAAGAAATAAACAAAAATCCCTGTAGTTTAAATTGCCACACATTTCCATTAGTGACGTCTGTGATGTGGTAGCTGAGAGCAGGGATGGGTTCTTTTTTATCTGACATTAGCCTCTCTTTCATTCCTTAAGTCTACACTTCACTGTAATTATCAACTGAATGTGGGGAGTCCATTGAAGGAGACATAGCGTGCGAAGGAGCGATGATTAAAGTGGGACTATCTGCATCACAGTAGGTGCAGGTAGCTTCACTTTAAGGAGGTGCGGTAGATGAGGACCAGGCAGCCTAATTACTTTGCAAATGAAATTGGCATGCACTTAGCCATTCGCAAGAGGACTTCTCAGAAAATGTAAAATGTACAACTTGATTACCATTTGATTACTGTTTGATTACAGAAATGGGCCAACCAGGGATGGGCAAATCAATCTATTTCTAGTCTGTGCAACTTGCGCACGTGTTTACCCATAAGCCTTTTCTATCCCATATCTGTATTAACCTGCATTTTAAAAAAAGCATAGAAATTCACATTTAGAAAGGTATTTAAACGTATTTTGTCAAGGCACTCATTTCACAGTGTTTGGTTTTTTTGCTCTCAAAGTAAACTTTGAGCAGAGCTTTGAGAGAAAATGTGCATGTTGACAAAGGAAATGTTTAAATGCATTTTTGAATGTGAATTCCTGTGCTTATTTCATATATCTTTAGGTGAGAATTCTGTTGGCATATTTGGTAAGCATAAAAGATGATCGGGAGCTACAGATCAAACTCCCCAAAGCTGAGCAGATTATGCCGAAATGGCACACTTGACAAATAGACTGAGAGGTAACACAAAGCAGACTTTTATTCAAAAATGGGAGATGTTTAAGAGATATTTAGAAAAACATAATAGTGGTGTGGCATCCATGACAGCATTTGAATATGACAGGCCTCTCCTCCATGAATTTGTCTAATCCTCTTTTAAAGCCACCCAACTTGATGGCCATCACTGCCTCCTGTGTGAGCATGTCCCACAATATAAACATGTGCTGTGTGAAGAAATACTTTCTGTTATCTATTCTGAATCTTCCAACCAATGTTCCTCTGGGTTATTAGGTCGGCGGTTTGAATCTGCACAATGTGGTGAGCTCCTGTTGCTCTCTCAGAGTTATTAACATGGTTGAATCCACCAATGTTTCTCACAGAGATCCTGCATGCGCCCACATTTTAATAGGCAGCAGCACATCTCCTGCTTCTATGCAACTTTCGCACTTCCTTCAAAATGGAACTCCAACCCAGACCTCAACAGTGGAAATAACACCCAGGCACACTTTTCACTGCAGAATTTTACACAAAAGTAGATCTATAGCATAGCCCTTCTAGACCATTGTCAGCTGCTCAGTTGTAAGCAATTTCACAATATTGTGATATATATATATATATATGTCATATGCCACAGAATGTCTCCTTTCTGTTTACAAAAATCACTCGGGACCAAAATACAGTGCAGTAAACTCAACTGAATTTAACACTTGGGGTGCTATTTAATGCCTCAGCCAATCTAGCATGTTGGGATAAATGGTTTCCCAACAAAACCTGATCCAGTGGTTTATGTTTAAGTGCTCAGATAGTGTTTTCTTTCTGTTTTTGTCTGGGACAAAAAGTATCTCAAACAATAGATTGATTTTTATTATTATTATTTCTTTTGCCACTGGGGAGTTTTCTTGTCCCAGCTGATGTCAAGGTATCGGAATAAAAAAATGCCCCATGCCTTTTCCAGACAAAAACTGGTCCAGGGGAGCAGGCTTCTGCGCTTCTTCTAACATGACACACAGACCTTTGTTTTGGAATATCATACTGTGCTGAGATACATCAGGGTTTAGCTTGGTGTACAAAAAATGAAATCCTCTCCTCCTATCCCCCTAGCATCCCTTATTATTATTATTTTTTTCCCCCTGAGGTCTGGGTTATTGCTAAGCAACTGAAATTTATTCCTGATTTTATGATTATTATTGAATACAAATTCTAATTAATATCAATTAATCTTAATTAATAATATTAATTGAATGTTAATATTAATTGGGTTGAATATTTTGGTTTCTTGCATACCTCTCCTGAGTACAAAACGTCCTTGGCATGTAATGGGGGTGGGTGGGTGGATTACAATATTGTAATATGCTGAAAAACTTCCCCAGTTCTCCTCTTTTTCAGGGGAAATATTCCATTTTTCTCATGCTGAGACTCATGCCTTAGAATCTTTTTACATTTTTGTATCTTGGATCATTTATCGTTATTTCTCCAGTATCCAGAGCATGCAAAACACTGTTATTTTAATAGAATAGTTGAAGTATGGGCTTATGCTTCATTTACTTGCATTGTTTATAACAGTGGTAGTAAATGTTAAATATGTATTACTTGTTTTAAATATTTTGAACTTCTCAAGTAGGCACATGCAAAACCCATAATCAGAATTCTCTTTTTAGTTCCATTTTCCTTGTCTATGCAGAAAAAAACCTATCTGCACTTTTTCTTCAATAGTGCAGATTCCTTGCTTTAATTAAAGGCCACGCACAGTCATACCGCAGAATAGGTTTTATAGTCACAAAGCAAGGCTGCTACTCATTTTCATGTGTATGTTGCTAAGGCTGTTTACTCTTCCTTCAGGAGAGCTTCATTTACACCCTCACTCCATTGAGTTTGGGAGACAAAGATTCAAAGGCAACTCCCTTCAAAATGGTGATTTTGCAACCCGATACCTCTCACATGATCTAAGGTTACAACACCAACATGTTAGCTACCAGAGAACAACAGGCAATTACTTAGCAGGAGGTCAGAGTGCTTTCTTTGGTTTTAATACAGACCGGGGGGCAGTGGGATGGATGGGACATGTTAAACCTTTTCAAAAATACACATTTAGGCATTCTCATTTTAAACCTTCATTAATATGCACACTTTTGTCCCATTTCTATGTGAATTGGAACTATTATATTAACAAGGGAGTGCTCCAAAGTTGAGCACTATTTCCTGATCAATTTCAGTATGAAAGAACATAAATACTATCATCTATCATCTATCATCATCTATCTATCTATCTATCATCTATCTATCATCTATCTATCTATCATCTATCATCTATCATCTATCATCTATCTATCTATCTATCTATCTATCTATCTATCTATCTATCATCTATCTATCATCATCTATCATCCATCTATCTATCTATCATCTATCTATCTATCTATCATCTATCTATCTATCTATCTATCTATCTATCTATCTATCTATCATCTATCTATCTATCTATCTATCTATCATCTATCTATCTATCATCTATCTATCTATCATCTATCTATCTATCTATCATCTATCATCTATCTATCTATCTATCATCTATCTTCTATCTATCTATCTATCTAATCTATCTACCATCTACATCATCTATCTATCTATCTATCTATCATCTATCTATCTATCTATAGAAGGAGCACCTATGGGATCACCCCTCTCACCGGTCATCGCAAATTTGTACATGGAACACTTTGAAACCAATGCTTTAGACAAGTCAGAACACAAACACAAACTTTGGCTCAGATATGTTGACGACACCTTTGTAATTTGGCCACACGGGAAAGAAAAACTAGATAGCTTCCTCACACATCTCAACAGCCTACACCCCAAAATACAATTCACTATGGAAATAGAAGACAACAACCAACTCCCCTTTCTTGACGTCCTAATCTACAAAAAACCTGATGGCTCCCTAGGACACACTATCTACCGGAAAAAAACACACACCAACCGCTACTTACATGCACAATCACACCACCACCCTGCACAAATAAACTCCGTAGCCAAGACTCTCATCTCCAGAACCAAACGCCTGGCTGACAAAGACCACTTGACAACTGAGTTACAGAATCTCTCAAATGTGTTAATCGCCAATGGATACCAGAAAAACAGGGTTACGAAGCTAATCCAAAAAGAAACACCCCCCAAAAACCAAGACACAGAAGAAAACAATGGCATGGCCCTCCTTCCTTATATCAAGGGCACTACAGACAAAATCAGCAAAATCCTCCATAAACACAATATCAAAACAGCCTTCTGCACCAACCAAAAAATAGCCAATATCCTCAGAAACCCAAAAGACAAAATCCAGCTGGAAAACCAAGGGGTCTATGAAATACCCTGCAAAGTCTGCCCAGCCACGTACATTGGACAAACAAACAGACGAATAAATGCACGTATCGCAGAACACAAGAATGCCGTCAAAAAAGAAGAAAAAACTTCCTCTCTTTTCCAACACATGAAAGAAACAGGACATGAAATTAATTTTGCAGATTCCAAATTGCTCTTTAACATGGAACATCACCACAAGAGAATAATCATGGAAGCCATCGAGATAGAGAAACACCCTCACAACATGAACAAGCGTGACGACACGTCCCACCTGCCAGACATCTGGAAATTAGCCCTCCCCACAAAAACCGACACCAGAACCAGAGGCACACAGAACGCCGTCACCAATCAACCACACCAGACCCAAACCCAGACCCTCTCCACAGACATATTACAGACTCCATCCAGTAGCCAAACTATAGTGGCACCTCCGGATGCTGCACCCCCCTGCAATCCCTACACAGATCCGGCTGGCACAAGGCACAAAACCATAGCTCGCCCCTATACACGAAGCCAAGCCAGAGCACAACTAAATGCAGCACAGCCATCTTCTCAGAAAAACTCTTCACAAGCTCAAGAGGTCAAGACACGAAAGCTTTAGCAACTAATCTACACTTAATGACCCACCCAGTGATATTCTGAATATCACTCATGAAATCACCCAAGATATCCCTCAAGTAATTAAGGAACAAAAGAAGAAAAGGCACACTAATCTAGGAACTTCCTCTTTGCCCAGAACGTTGGAGGCTATACACCACACCCCTCAACAGTATTTATAGGAACTCAAACACCAGACTCTGCTCTGTTCCAGTAACAAGAAGCCGAAAGCACCAGCCTGAAGATGACGAGTGAGACCTCGTCGAAACGTCGCACAGACACCCCGACTCTTACACGGGAAGACACCCGAAGACACCAAAACCTGCATATCTATCTATCTATATCTACCATCTACATCATCTATCATCTATCATCTATCATCTATCTATCTATCTGTCATCTATCATCTATCTATCATCATCTATCTATTTGAAAAAGGAACCCTAGGAAGGTGCCATCTCAGTATGGTCAACAACAACAACAACAACAACAACAACAACTCTCCAGGGTTTCACTATCTTTATCTAAAGATTTCTGAGATTGGACTGGCACTTTCTGGATACAAAGCAAAAGCCCTACTGTTGATTTTTGGCTCTTACCCCCAAAAGAGCTTTCTGCAGACTAGTATCCACAGGGAGGCCACAAACAGGACAGGAAGTTTAGGCATAGGCTTAACTCTACCACTGAAATCTCTGGAACTTTGTTTTTTTCAAAAAAGAAAAGTTTAACCTTGAGTGGATCTTGCCAAGAGTGCAGTTCAGTAATAAAATGTAGATGGAGAATGATTCTTTGAGCAAATGCTACAGTAGCCTCTGCAGACAGATATCTGCCAAAGCAATTTCCTGAAGTTTCTTCAGCATACCATCATTCTTATTCCTCACATGGATAAATGAGGCCATGATTTGCATTGACTTCATCAATGTGACATTTAGAAAATAAAAGAAAGGAGCAGGCAAAGACTGGAGTCAGGAATGGAGAAGAGGCCATGGCTTAGTGGCAGAATATTTGCAATGCATTCAGAAGGTCTTGAGTTCAGTCCCTGGTATCTCTGGGTAAGGCTGGGGAAAGATGTCTGCCTGAGAATTTGGATAACCACTGCTAGTCGGCATATTATTAGATATCAAATTTATATATTGTCCTTCCTTCGAAGATAACAAGGAGGTGCAGTATAGACAGTGCCAAGCTAGATGTAAAGGTAAAGGTAAAGGGATCCCTGACCATTAGGTCCAGTCGTGGCCGACTCTGGGGTTGCGGCGCTCATCTTGCTTTATTGGCCATGGGAGCTGGCATACAGCTTCTGGGTCATGTGGCCAGCATGACTAAGCCATTTCTGGTGAACCAGAACAGCGCATGAAAACGCCGTTTACCTTCCTGCCGGAGCGGTACCTATTTATCTACTTGCACTTTGACGTGCTTTTGAACTGCTAGGTTGGCAGGAACAGGGACTAAGCAATGGGAACAAACTCCATCGCAGGGATTCAAACTGCCGACCTTCTGATCGGCAAGTCCTAGGCTCTGTGGTTTAACCCACAACGCCACCCGTGTCCCTCAAGCTAGATGTACCAGGGGTCAAATTCAGTGTGAGCAGCGGCGGGGCTAGCCGCTTGGGCACCTGAAAGGGCACACATGCTGTGCACCTGGGGGGTAAGGTGAGCTGCCCAGGGGGGTGGGGCAAACCACCGAGGGGGGTGATTGATGCAGTAATTGGCACGGCGATCGGCGCCCATGGGGGTGGTCAGCATGGCGATCAGCATGGGGGGGGGATTGGCACGGCAATTGGCACCCAGGGGGGTGGCATGGCAATTCGCCCGGGGGGGGGTGTCACACACACCCCAGGATGGCACCCAGGGTGATCTGCCCCCACCCCCATTCCTACGCCCCTGAGTGTGAGGCGGATTCTTATGACTACACATTCCCAACCCAGGCACCCCTGCTGATATAAAAATTCCATCTGCAGAGAAAAGCAGCAGAAGTATTTTGCAAGGGTTATGGAAAGGGGGAGGAAGTCCACCTCTTTTTCAGGTCTTAAAGCCAGGACTTCCTCTTCTCCTTTGGAAAGCAGTGTCAAGTGTGATGAGGATTTCATCTTCTTGGAAACCACTTTGGAGTTTTGCTGTTGCTGTTGTTTCACAGTCAAGCAGTATATAAATTTTATTAAATAAAATAGATAAATAGAGCCCTGTTGGATCAGAGCTAAGCTCATTTAGTTCAGCATCCAGGTCTCACATGTGGCCAAGAAGATGTCCACGGGAAACCTCTTAGGCCTCTCCTGCTTGTGATCACTAGCAACTGTTATACTGCTTCTGATCCTGTAGGTATTACTGAGCCACCATGACTGGTAGCAATGGTTAGTCTTATCCTCCTTTTCTTATCCACTACAATAATTTATACTGTTTGCATAGATATCCAATCAGGCCCTTCTGTATGGTCATAAGTGACAATCTCACCTTGATTCTGATTGGCTACAGGTTTCTTGGGTAAGGTAATTGGTATTTAGTAGTCAAGACTGTCCTTTCTATTTATGTGTATGAGTTAAAATGTCCTTGCCAGGAATTTGTGAATTTGTTCATAATTTCTCCCCACATCTTTTGGGTTTAATTACACATTTGCAAGAGAACCTTATGCCAAGTCAATCTTCTGATGAAGCCCAAAAACTACAAAGCACACAGCAAACATCTGGTGAGGTTGGAAAGAGGCTTACAGTTCAGGAAAGCATCATAATTTCTTTTTGAATTTTAATTTTGCTTCCTTTCTCTCCAACCCAAGGTCAGGGGAAAAATGCTAAACATTTTCTCTAAGAGGAATATATTGTTACCCAAGCAAGCTGCCCACTGTTTATTCTACAGCCATGTGTGCTGCATGCCTTCAATAGCAAAGTCAGGCTAGAAAACATTCCAATATCCCCTTTCCTTCATAATTATAGCAAGCCCAGATAAAGTCTGCTGGGGAACTATTTTCTTCCTGGGGGTTGTGTCATCATCTGGACAACATTTCAGGGGCACATAGTAGTGTTAGGTGCCTCCAGAGGCAAAGATGGGCAGGACTAGAGACAGAGGTTGGTGGAGCATTAATGGAAATAACAGCTTTTTACAATAGGCTAGCTTCTACACAGATACTCCTCTCTATCCAGGCAAGCAAGACGTATTATCAGAGTACAAGGAGGGTATTGTCTGGGGAGATGAGGTGTGACTGGAGACCCAGGGCCAAATATAAAAGGTGGTGAACAATCCCTTAACGGAGGTCTTCAAGCAGCAACCATCTCTTGGGGATGTTCTAGCTCTGGGCTTCCTGCATTTGGAGTTCAGATGGAGTAGATACAGCCCTCTGTGCTTCTACCATTCTTTGAAATTTAGGGGATGTTATAGGTGCTTTGTCATGCTTCAGCCCAAGGATTCCTCATCAGAATAAAACTTGGAGGCTCCAGCATCACACCAGGCCTTGGATCATGATCAGTCTGGAGATGAGGAGCCAGAATCCTTGAATGAGGCTGAGGAGCAGCCATCTGTACAGTTTCTGATGGCAAAGCCAAATATGACCGTGGGAGAAAGAGAGTTCCTAAAACACCAAACAGTTTCCCCCTCACAAACACATGCATTTTCATCCACACTTTTCCCCAATATAAATATGTTTCTATCTATCATTTGCTTGGAGACCTGCATTGCTAAAATTCAGAGAAGTGAAATTTCAAAGGATAACTACTTCGGTCTGCGTACTGTTCCAGGAAGTGCAAACTGGGACACTTCATATTAAAACCAGAAGTGAACCAATTCCCTCCCCACCTCCCCCATTCCTAATATTGGTATATTCTAAGAACACACTATCCTTTCCCCCCTAACTGGCAGTTCTGTCCTTTTGCAAATATGGTAGATATTGAGCAGAGGTCTCTGATTAGGAAATTTGGGCTTTACAGTGGTCGGACAGATAACCTAAAGATATATTGTAACTCCCACAATAATTCCTGATATTTTCTGTTCCTCTCTCTTGTGATTTAATAGTTACGCCTGGCCAGCTGAGCTGCAACATCTACCAATTTAAAGCTTTGTTCTGATAATCCGCTACCACAATTCAAAGATGATTATAGGCAGGAAGTCTTGTCTGCAACAACCACCAAGACCCAAAGAGTTTTCCCTCCCTCATGTTCCATTACCGGTCAGACGGAATCACCTGTAAGAATGTCCTACTTTGGATCCCAACTGACAATTCTTCTTAATGTCTGGTCAATAGCCTTGTTGATCAAACTGTGCTCTTTCTAATCCTCCATTCATAAGACACAGTGATGTGGAGACAAAATGTGCAGATACCATTTTAACCAATCCCTTGTGGATATATGAGGCTGCTCCCACCTATCAGTGTTCTTAACCAATGAGACAAGTCAGAGCTGTAATTGATACTTACAGAAGGCATGTCATAGAGAAGAAGGGGGAGTTCTCCATTCACCGCCATTGCCTGGGTTTGTGCATTCATTTTGAACCTCTTTTTTTGTCTTTCTTGATACAGAAGTGATTGTCACCTGGAGAAAGCAATCCAGAAATAGAATTTTGGTGCAACAGTGACTAAGCAGGAAAGTGTCAACTTGCTCCTGGCCACCTGTCAAATTTGGCCTGTGGGAAAGATCTGATAAAAGGTTCTCCACACTGTACTAGATGACTCCACAATGCTCAAGTGAAGGATTTACATTCATATATAAGATATTAAATGTATCCAACCTGTACTCATAAAGCAGGGATGGGATTAGGGTAAGGAATCTGTCAATTTCAGTTCTCTAAGTTTCTCATATTTCCAATCTGAAACCCAGCTCTCCATATTTCTACAGCAATTATTTTTTAAATGAAACCTCACAAAAAATCACCAACATTTTAAGTGTGACTGTCTCCTAATAAATGCAGTTTTATATGCAGTTCTAATATACACATTTTTGGGGGGAAGCTGTTCCCTCTAATATAAGGCATTTCTGTAATTTTCATGAAGGCATGCATTTTTATGAATATTTCCCTCTAATGTATACATGTTCGTACATATTACCTCCTTTGAGAACTGCATCACAACATTCTGAGATGTGCAAATTTCTTTTTTTTATAATAATTTTTATTACATTTTTTCCAATTACAGATAAAACAGAAAAAAGAAAGAACATAGAAAATAGAAAAAAAGAAAAAACATAAAATCAAAACCATTTCAGCAACTTATTTCAGATTTCTATCGGACTTCCCCGCATCTCCCGCATAGTGCGTTCTTAACAATAAAATTATCAGCAAATTATACCCTTGTTTCATGTGTTTCTTTGGACTTTCAATTGCAGTTTAAGTTTAAATCCCTTATTTTCCATTTACTCTAAAAATATAGCATATTGTCGTTTTTACCCATTTAAACTTTGATTCTTTCATAAATATTATCCAATTTCATATATAATCCACTCTCGTTGCTGGGGCTAACCTTCCAAGTCATACGGCATCTTAAAGTTCATATAACTTATAATACTTTTGCAAATAGTCCTTAAATTTTTTCCAGTCCTCCTCCATTGCTTCTTCTCCCAAATCTCGGATCCTGGCAGTCATCTCGGCTAGTTCCATGTAGTTCATCAATTGCGTCTGCCAGTCCTCCAGTGTGGGCAAATCTTGAGTCTTCCAATGCTTAGCAATAAGGATTCTTGCTGCTGTGGTAGCATACATGAAAAAAGTTCTATCCTTCTTTAACACCTTCTGGCCGACAATGAGATGTGCAAATTTCAAAGGCTAGCTGCGTTTGGGTTCAAGAATTGCAAATTAGGCAGTCTCCCGTGGAGACACAAACAAAATCAAGTCAGCCCTCCATCCGTAGATGGGGTGAGCATGCTTTGCATGCAAAAGGATCCAGTTTGATCCTTGACCTATGCATGCAGGGCAAGGAAAAACACACACACCTGACACCTTGGAGCTCCGCTGCCAGTCAACACAGGTAATTCATAGATAGAAGAACTGATGTCTGACTGAGTATAAGGCTGGTTCCTAAGTCAACCTATATGGGCCAAAAGCAAGCTTGAGAACTCCAATCCCAGGACTAGCATGCATTTTTTAAAAAGTAACATGTGTATTAAAAGCTAAAAGTAAAATGATTTACTTGGAGGATACAAAAAGTTTAGCATTAAAAGGTAAAGGGACCCCTGACTGTTAGGTCCAGTCATGGACGACTCTGGGGTTGCGGCACTCATCTCGCTTTATTGGCCGAGGGAGCCGGCGTTCAGCTTCCGGGTCATGTAGCCAGCATGACTAAGCCGCTTCTGATGAACCAGACCAGCGCACGGAAACACCATTTACCTTCCCACTGGAGCAGTACCTATTTATCTACTTGCACTTTGACGTGTTTTCAAACTCATAGGTTGGCAGGAGCAGGTACCGAGCAACAGGAGCTCACCCCATCGCGGGGATTCGAACTGCTGACCTTTTGATCAGCAAGTCTTAGGCTCTGTGGTTTAACCCATGGCGCCACCCACGTCCCTGATTAAATAACGACAAATGGAGTGTGTCTGTTTGTCGGGTTGTGTCCTTTGCACACCCCTAACCTGCCCATCATGATTACGAGTATTTCCCTACTTAAGTAAAAAACAGAAGGCTAGTGAGCTGCTGTATAAGCATTTTATCATATACGAGCACCAGGAAGACAGACCCGATCGGGGCCTCTAACTGTGACAGAGATGGAGAGGCTAAAGTTTAAAAGAGCCGAAGTTTTACTGCCAGGGTTTATTTATAGCTCCGTACATACAAAGGCGACGCTATTTCAGGGGTGGCAGCGCTATTTTTTATGTGTGTCAGTTTTGAATAGTCCAGACACAGTAAAAGTAAAATAAAGTGAACCGCATGTCTTGAGAAACAAATTTAAATAGCAATGGCTTTGAGAATAAAGTATACATTAAAAAGGAGGGGGGAGAGAAGAAGGAAGGGGGCTATAGCTCATTTAATTTGCAGAATAAATCTCCCTGACGAAAAATCCCCATCTTGGGGATGGGAATGATATTAGGCTAGCAGAAGAAGATATACACCCTAGACTAATACACATATATAAATATAAATAAAAGAAATGTATACATTTACGTGCATTGAGATATGAAGATAGTCATCTATCTTGGGTACCTATCCATCTACATTAAAGTTATCTGGGACATTGAGTTTTCTCCCTGGCTGCTGGTGTGCAAGCAAATGTGCACAGCAACCTTTGAACATGACATATCGGTTGTTTGTATAATTCTTTCATTACTGGTTGAGGCAAAATGATTGTAGGTGGGAGGAAAACATTTATTCTCACAAAGCACCCCCCCCCCTGCAGTTTCCAACTCAGGCCCCATCTACCCAATACATTTAAAGCAGTGTCATAATACTGCAAACAGTCATGGTTTTCCCCAAAGAATCCTGGGAATTGTAGTTTGTTAACGATAGAGTTGTTAGGAGACAACTATTTCCCCACAGAGAGACAATTCCCAGAGTTCCCTGGGGAGAGTTGATTTCCATTAAATTAGTCTGAGAACTGCAAATCTGTGAAAATAATAGGGGTATCCTAACTCTCTCTCTATGTCTCTCACACACAGAGACAGACACACACGTTCATTGTAACATCAAGGGTTAAGGTTGTGGGTTATTTTCATTAAAATGTAACAGCGCTAGATAGTATGTGAAGGGGTTATGGATAACAGAGTTGTAAATTTCTAGAGTAGGCTCTGTAGTGTCACATCCTCTCTTCACATGAAAGGGAAGAAGCAAGGCTTGTTTCTGGTTCTTCAATCTCTCTCTCTCTGCAAATAAGGAGCAGATATGCCTTAACTTATCTCTCTGCCTCAGACATTTGTCTGAGGCTGCTTTTGCTGAATCTCAGCTAAGTACATTTACCTACATTTCATTGTTAGTGTGAAGGGCCATACATGACTGTAAGTAAAGTATATTTTCAACTTACTTCAGTGTGTGGTTTGTTTCTCTGCAGGAGGGGTTAAAGGAGCTAGCTCCCTTAAGTAGCTGGTACATTTTAAAATAAGGTTTAGAATCCTATTCCTCTGCTTCACTAAATCTGCCTAATGATGGAATTTAAACTCTGCTCTTTATGTGCAAGCCCTGCACGTTTAAAAACAGGCACGAACCATTTTTCTTCCATTTGCTAATCCACACACATGAGTCTGTTGCGGATTAAATGTAATTAATATATCCTTTTACTAATATCCATCAAGGGTTGCAGGTGAGAATGGACTGTGTTAGATAGAATCTTCATACATCCACACAGTGACTTTCAACAGATTTGGTCCACAGATCCATCGGCCAAATTCAAAATGTACAGAAAGCATCAAGTGCAAAGAAATCTAGTGATGTATGTGTATGTGTGAACCAGGCCTTGATAAAAACATAAGAATCATAGAATCATAGAGTTGGAATAGACCACAAGGGCCATCGAGTCCAACCCCCTGCCAAGCAGGAAACCCCATCAGAGCACTCCTGACATATGGTTGTCAAGCCTCTGCTTAAAGACCTCCAAAGTAGGAGACTCCACCACACTCCTTGGCAGCAAATTCCACTGTCGAACAGCTCTTACTGTCAGGAAGTTCTTCCTAATGTTTAGGTGGAATCTTCTTTCTTGTAGTTTGGATCCATTGCTCCGTGTCCGCTTCTCTGGAGCAGCAGAAAACAACCTTTCTCCCTCCTCTATGTGACATCCTTTTATATGTTTGAACATGGCTATCATATCACCCCTTAACCTCCTCTTCTCCAGGCTAAACATGCCCAGCTCCCTTAGCCGTTCCTCATAAGGCATCGTTTCCAGGCCTTGGACCATTTTGGTTGCCCTCCTGTGGACACGTTCCAATTTGTCAGTGTCCTTCTTGAACTGTGGTGCTCGGAACTGGACACAGTACTCCAGGTGAGGTCTGACCAGAGCAGAATACAGTGGCACTATTACTTCCCTTGATCTAGATGCTATACTCCTATTGATGCAGCCCAGAATTGCATTGGCTTTTTTAGCTGCCATGTCACACTGTTGGCTCATGTCAAGTTTGTGATCAACCAAGACTCCTAGATCCTTTTCACATGTACTGCTCTCAAGCCAGGTGTCACCCATCTTGTATTTGTGCCTCTCATTTATTTTGCCCAAGTGCAATACTTTACATTTCTCCCTGTTAAAGTTCATCTTGTTTAAGAGCAAAGGCTCATCTAGTCACAGAATAATAGAACTGTAGACTTGGAAGGGAACTCAAGGGTAATCTAGTCCAACCCCTTACAATACAGTAATCACAACATCTTGTTCTTGCAGTAGTCAATATTGTCTGTGGGAAGGATATGGGTGCAACAGCAGTCTCCCCACGTGTGCTCCCTTTAGAACCGGAAACAGGCCACTGAGTCCATGGAATGACTCGGTTGAAAATCTGCTAGGGAATCCCATTTGAAATGAACTTTGGTGGCAAGGCCCTCTCCATTCTGTTTGTGTCACCTTTTCCTCTCCTCACCACTAACATTTTCATTGGTGCCCCTCTCTGCCAGGAGGTTAGCAGGCAGTTCTCTCATGACCTCAAGGCATTGGCTTTATAATCACAGCTCGGAGGCCCCAAATGAGTTTTTCTATGATGCTCTCTCACTCTTTCCACCCAAGTGTTGAGGACTCAGCTATTGGTAATTTGATGGGAAGATCAACCATCCTTGGAGACTCACATCTCTTTTGGTGGCAGCTTTAGGGACGGGGGTCAGATGGAGCAAACCACATCACTCAGACTTTTTAGAGAAGACACCTTGTCACTGATAAAAGAGTTTGGATGTTCCCTTTAGTCTCTCTCTCTCTCTCTCTCTCTCTCTCTCTCTCTCACACACACACACACACACACACACAGAGAGAGAGAGAGATTTTCTCAGAATAACCTTGTTTCTGCCATAATGGATTCCTGCAATGTAATGAGACATTGATTCCTAACCAGAAATGAATAAAGCTTCTGAGACCTGGAGAGTGTCACTTCCCACATAGTCGCTTGTGCCAAAGGCGTCCATCCTGCCTATAACTCCATAAGAAGAGAGCTGTTCTGAGTCATTTGAAATGCACATCCCTTCACATGCAGAACAGGCAGGAAAAAACCTTTTAAAAAGAAATGAAAAGAAAGAAAAGTCTTTATTATGGAGGAAGGAAGAGACAGCAGAGAAAGGGAAGATTCTGCCACTCTCTTGCGAATTGTCACAGCCAAACTACGAGGTCAGATATATGAAGGAATATTTCATGGAGTTCTGTCTTGAATATGTGACAAGAAAGACAGCAACTCTCAAATGTATGCTGGGTGTATTATCTCGCTGGGCTGGTGGGAAGCAGCTTCGGACAACTGACAAAGCATTTCCGCCTCCTCCTCTGTCAATCTGAAGGAGTCACTAATTCACAAACGATATCGTAAGCACATTTAAACCATCCTCGCATTTTTCTCATGCTTCGTGAAAACAGAGATAATAACTGGTAAACCAGCTGTAAAATTAAAAGAACGTGATGTTGCCAATAAAGGCCATCATTTCGGGGAAATAAATTTGTTTCTTGGAAGCCGAGCGCTGGAACGTGTGCTTTAGGTGCCCACAAGAAAAAGCAATTCAAGCGGAGAGTAAATTGATCTTGCTCCACTGGTTTATGTGAAGAGAGCAAGAGACCGGGCGGGTGAGAGAGGGAGAGGGAGAGAGACACCAACAGGTTATCACTTAATAACTCTCTAGTTTTCCTGAATATTGAATCAATATGGCAGGATCACTCAGAGTCATCAAATCCTGAAGCACAAGGTGGAAGGGGAGAAAAAATGTAATTCAAGAACATACACAGCAGAAACAATAAATATCTTCCAAGCAGAGGGTGTGATGGGGGAGAGGCCAGAACTCATTCACAATGCACGCACTCCCCATGTGGAAGGTGCCCAATTCAGTTCTTGGAACCTCCATGTGAAAGAGGTACTGGAATGGTGGAGTAGCCTAGTGGTCTGGTCAGTGGCCGGGTTCTCATACCCTCCAACATTTCTTTGATGAAAATGGGGACATTCTATTCGACAACAACAACAATTATACTCCACCCATCTGACTGAGTTGCTCCAGACACTCTGGGCAGCTTCCAACATATAAAAAAAAACATAATAAAACATTACACATTTTCAAAACTTTCCTATAAAGGGCTGCCTTCAGATGAATTCTAAAGGTTGTGTAGTTACTTAACTCCTTGGCATAGGAGCCGAATAACTCCATACCCTCCAACATTCCTCTGATGAAAATAGGGTCATCCTAAGGAAAAGAAAGACATTCCCGGATCTAATCAGAAACTGGGACAGCTTCCATAAATCTGGGACTGTCCCTGGAAAATAGGGACACTTAGAGAGTCTGGGCTCCGCATTTGACTGGTTGGAGGAGCCATTTTCTTCGTTGGTATGAGAAGTTAAAAGGCAGACATAGGCAGTTCCTGGGCAGATATGTCCTACAACCAGATACCTTCTGGCCCCTTGGGTCATCTCCCACCCACTAGCTTTTTAGTTGGGGCATCTGAGAGGGAGAAAGGCTTTGATACTGTGCAACTGTACCTCCATCTTCTTCAGCAACATCAGCTACAAGATCAAAGCAGAGGGTGAAATGTGAGAAATAGGCGTGTGTTCCTTGCAAATGTACCAAAATGGCTATGCATTTTGTTTGCAATTGCATGCATTCATATTTGGAGATCCAATTGCATTTTGACACTTAAAGTTTTGGATACTGTATCTTTAAGGCAAGGCTTGCCATCCATCTGTGCCTTGATATTAATTGCAGCCTTCTGCTGGAAATGCTAAATTCATTTTGCCTTTTGAACACCCAGGGCAGAGTTTGTTTGTTTTTACAAACTATGTAAAAAAGAGAAAGAAAAAAGGCATGGTGAAGTGGAAGGTGAAACTTGAATAGAGTTACTTAGATATAGGCCTCTGTTGAGCTAAAGGTGGATTTCAGGTCTCAAAACATTGGTAGACAGCAGAGGTTAGAGGCAGGTTAGAACTTGCAGCAGAACAAAGAAACAACCCAAAGGCTAGTGAAGCAATCAAATGGGAAACAGGGAGACCGCAAGAGATATTTCACAGCCATGATTTAATTGAAGAACTGTATTTCCTTTGTAGTTCATATTAAGCCTAGGCATTGACACCACAACAGCAAAATACAGTTGACTCAAGGGGCAGGAAAACCAAGGAATGAACTCGAACTCGAACGCAAACACACACACACACACACACACACACACACACACTCTCTTCCTGACAACTGACAGAAGGAGTGATGCCTCCTTAAATGTCTGGGAGCCGTGAAGTTCCATTTGTCGAGTTCCTGGGGGCCATCTTGATTGGAACCAATGATGGGTAAAAACACCCCAAAAAGTTCCCATGTAAGAAAAGAAACTTTCATCTGTGTGGAAATGGGGCTAAAAAGAATGATTGCTTCTTCTTACTTTCCATTAGTCCTTGATCTCTGGCAGTCTGGAAAAGGCTGAGAAATCTACACATTTATCACTATCTCCATGGCAACTTATGAAAGTTAACTGCTGCTTAGACTCTTCTTCTTAACCTGTATTTTTATACAACTACACTTACCTGCATTAAAATCTCATTGCTTTGCCCCATTGCAGTGGTCACATCCGTATACTATCCTGAATAAAGGATCATCAGCTAAGAAACTTATTTGTCACTGCAAAGTATGGGTAGAGATCATGCCTGGAATGAATATGTTTTGCAAGCAGAAGGTCCTCTGGCATCTTGAATTGAAATGTCTGGATCGAGACTAAGTTAGATGGACTTGACTGAGCTTGAACTGAAGCTATAACTAACTTGTCCCATCAATTTCAATGGGACCCAGGTTTTACAAATTTAGAGAGCAACCTAAAACCACTTTATTCCAGATTGCATTGGGTGGAAATGTCCCTGTGCCCATCCCTGTTTGCTGTCACTGGCTTCAACCTGCCGAGTGACACAAGTGACATAGAATCATAGAGTTGGAAGAGCCCAAAGCATCATCTAATCCAAGTCTTCTGAACAGCAGGACATAGACCTCCTAACTCCATGTGCTGAAGTCACCAACATGCTTCGACTGGAGACAGCCAGTGATAAGCCCAAAAATGGGGTATTCTACAGGTGGGTTCAGTGGCGTAGCGTGGGTTGTCAGCACCCCGGGCAAGGCAAGTAATTTGCGCCCCCCTAACCTGTGGATTTGCGCCCCCTAACCCATGGATTTGCACCCCCTAACCCCCAGATGTTGTGCCCGGTGCGGCCGGCCCCCCCTGCACCCCCCACACTACGCCACTGGGTGGGTTGGATAAGGGTCATTGGGATCTGGATCCATTGGATCTCCAGTCTACCCCACTAACATCAGGCCCACCTGCTGTGCCAGATCCAGGCTGGTACACTGGTTTGCCTGCCCCATTTTTGTGGTAGGTCTGTAGATGAAACAGGGGCCTGCTGCTCTGTTAAGCCCTGCTGGGCAGCGCCTAGGGTTTGGATTTTACCTTTGGTCCAATCCATTGTCCAGATCCAACCCAAACAAGGCTAGGAAGGACCTGAGACATTGGTAGGGTGTTTCCAGTCTGAGTAAGCAGGACTTGCATGGACCAATGATTTGATTCAGTATTAGCAGGCTTCATATGCTCATCTTGGTCCAAGTAGAAGATTTTGTAAAACTATGGAAAGTTGTTGTTGTTGTAGAGCATCTCTCTTGCTTGCAAAAAGTCCCAGGTTCAAGTCTTGGAACTTCCAGGTAGATCTGGGAGATTCTCTTGTATGAAACCCTGGAGAGCCACTACCAGTCATGAGTTAGAAAGACCAGGAGTCTGACTCTGTGTAAGGGGAGGCTCCCTCTGTTCCTAAATTCTTAGGTCTCTTGACACCAGGATGCTTCTGGGTGGCAGAAGGTACAGACTCCCAGACTCCCAGTGGCTGTTGGGCCCCTGTCTGGTGTGCATCCCTTTGGTTCTGAAGTCTTACTGCAACAGGCCAGGAAGGAAGAAGAAAGCTTCTTGAAGCTACTTCTTCTCTGACTGATGGGTGGGGCCTGGTTGGCTTCCCCCCTCTCTGAGATGCCCTTTCTAAGAGGCAGGAGAAGGAGGCTTCTAGTGGCCCTTAGACCAGAGTGTGCTGAACAGTGCTTGAACAGTGCACTCCTAAGGTTTATTTATACATCGCTTCACATTGGAGTGAGATTCTTCCAGCAGTACAGTCAAACCTCGGTTGTTGATTGTAATCTGTTCCAGAAGCCCTTTCAGCTTCTGAAATGTTCCAAAATGTTCGACAAGGAGCTTCCTGCACTCAAGCGGAAGCCGCGTCGGATGTTCGGCTTCCGAAAAACATTCAACAACCAGAGTACTTACTTCTGGGTTTTTAGGCATTCAGGAAATGAAATGTTCCAAAACAGAGGAATTTGGGAGCTGACGTTTGACTGTACTGCAAAATATCTGCTCTCTCTCTCTCTCTCTCTCTCTCTCTCTCTCTCTCTCTCTCTCTGCCCTCCAAAAATTATGCAGTTGTTGCATCTCTATAATCTCTGTATCCCAGAGAGTAGGCTTGAGAATGACATTTGCATCTTTAAGATACTGCACAGATAAGCCAATTGTGCATGTGATGCGCCACGATGTTTCAAATTGACATTCTCCTGCTTAGAGAGGTGTTTGTTCTCTGAATGGAGAACATGATGCACAACCAAACCATTAAGGGTTCTTAATATGCCTATGATGGGCAACAAATATTTCTGTCTACATGCTGAAAATTGCATATCCATTCATTCCAGTGACGTGTGTGTGCATGCATATGCAGCAGCCCCAATCTAGGGCCATTTTCAGCTCACAATGCAATCGAGAAAGGACATAATCACTAGAGTTGGAAGAGACACAATGATCATCTAGTCCAACCCTCTGCAATGCGGAAATCATGGCTAATGAATCCCTGACAGATGCCCATCCAACCTCTGTTTAGAAACCTTCAACAAAGGAGATTCCACAACCTTCCAAGGTAGTCTATTCCTCTGTTGAGCAGCTCTAAGCATTAGAAAGTTTTCCCTAATGTTTAGTCAAAATCTCCTTCCTTGTAATTTGAATCCTTTACTTCAAGGAGCAGCAGAAAATAACCTTTCTCCATCTCCCTTGTGACAGCCCTTCAGATATTTGAAGATGGCTACCCTACCCCTCTCAGTCTTCTCTTCACTGGGTTATATTCTCTCTCTCAACCATTCCTCATAAGGCTTGGTTTCCAGACCTTGGGACATCTTGGTCACCCTCATTAGCACACGCTCCAGCTTGTCAATATCATCATTGAACTGTAATGTTCAGAAAAGGACACAAGACTCCAGGTGGAGTCTGACCAAGGCAGAAAAGAGCAGAATGTCATCAAAAGTAGATGACAAAGAATGTTCAGCACAGTCTCATTTTAATGGGATTTTAATGTACGGTTTTATTTCTTTTCACTCATTTTATTTGTTTGGGAAGCCTGCAAGCAGAACCTGAGCTCAGGAGCACTCTCCTCACTTGCTATCCCCCAGCAACTGATATACAGAGGGTTGCAGAGTTGGCAGACCAATGCTGCACAACAAATATGTCTTCAAACAAGACATGGTCTGGCAGCATCAACCCCACCATGTGGGAATCCCTTGCAGACAACCATAGTGCCTGGGAGAGAGAGTCAGCTCATGTATCCACAGCAGTGACCAGAGGAGGAATGGCCACTAGGAGGAGCACAAAGAGAAGAAACGCCATGGTACATCTGCAGCAGCACAGCTGGACGCCTTCATCTGCCCCAGCTGCAACAAAACATCTCTCTCCCATATCAATCTCTACAGCCACAGCAGGCGCTGTAACTTTCCACTGGTTTGACTTCACCCCTAAAGATGCACTCCTCCATTGTCTCCTGAGACAGGTGGATGCCAGCCAACCAGCTGCTTCGAAGAACAGAGAGAAAATTGACCTCAGACCCGTCACAACTGGCAAGGTCCAGGTACAAGGACTTTCTTGGCAGTAGCTCTGCAATCATAGGATACCCTCCCTAGAGATATCTGGCAAGTGCCTTGTCTTTCTGCATTTAGGAGGGTTGTCATGGTGTGTTTCACGAAACATACATTCAGAATTTTGTTTTCAAATCTTTTTTCCTCCTTGTTCTTTTGCTGCCCCTTAGAGTTAACTTTAGCAATGTGTAATTTTAAAAATTCTATGAATTTTATTTTTGAAAAACAATCTCGAAGAGTTGCACTGTGCTTTGAAAAAATGCATATATATATAGCATTTGGAATTAAATAGATCGGTAACTAAATATGAAGAACAATGCAGAGAACTGCTTGCAAAATGTGTTTCAGAACTCTCAGCCCTGGCAAATCTCCAGATACTTAATACAATCTAATAAAAGACTGAAACCTGAAACTGTAAACGAATCTGATACAGTGTGAGATTCTGCTTAGTTTTTGCCTTATCTGGTTGACGAGGCAATTATCCCTCATCAACAATTTACCTAACACCGGAGCATCTAGCACTTGTGATTCTTGTCTGCGATTTGTTGTGCCATGTGGATGTGATTAGAAGGAAGCGATTAGATTACTCCTCTTCTTTAAGACAGAGAGCTGGACCTGTCCTTCCTCTCCCCCACCCACTGCAAGCCCATGATTATGGAACGCCCATTAACCCTCTATAAAATGTGCAACACCCATTACTCACAACTGACCAGTTGGATAAGTATAAAGGCGAGAAATCATTTAAGTTTATTTCTCGGTCTGCAGTAAGCTGAGGCCTGTTTATTTCCCTCCCTCCCTCCATCTCCCCAGCGCTGTCACTACTTCCTGTTTAACATATCGACCTGCCTATTTGGCATTTGACAGCACTATTGAATTTTTGCTGAATTTTATGCTTCGGAACGGACATAAAGTAACAGGTTTTCCCCTGGGCTCCCCCCTCCGTGGACTTAAATTTACTGTGAACTTCAGGAACACTTTGGAATCTCATGCTAAATTTATTGCGTGCCCTTAATAGGTGGCGAAGGTGGCCATTTTGAAAAGGGAAAGGCACTGGAGAATGACCAGCCAAGAAAGCAAACAACAGATTACAGCCCGTCATCATTGTTCATATAAATTAAAGAGTTATTATCCATGCTTGGTGCTGCAGGACTTTTAGACCACAACTCTGCTCCTACTCTTTGTAAGGAGATAATATTATAGAGTACAGTGGAATCTTGGGTTGCAGATGTAATCCGTGAAGGAGGCATGTCTGCCACCCGCAGAGTTCGAAACCTGCAGCGCCACATCTGTGCATGCGCGTGATGCAATTTGGCACTTCTGCGCGTGTGTGAGCAGCGAAACCCGGAAGTAACCCTTTCTGGTACTTCCTGGTTTCCCATGGTCCACAACCTCCGAAACAGCGACAAAAACCTCACGGCTGGAAAGGGGAAAAGAGGGCAGTTCCCGGGCATGTCTGGCCTTAAATAGGCCAGGCCCCACCGCCCCGACCTACTGATTGGCGGGCCGGGTCGGAGACACGCCCGGGGATTCCCTGTTCACGCGGGGGCAAAGGCCGGCCCCCGCATGCGTGTGGGAGGGATTAGCCCTCAACCCCCTCTCCTCACAGGTCGGAAATGGCTGAACCTTAGAACTTAAACCAGGGGTCAGCAAACTTTTTCAGCAGGGGTCCAGTTCACTGTCCCTCAGACCTTGTGGGGGACTGGACTATATTTTGAAAATAAAAATAAAAATGAACGAATTCCTGTGTCCCACAAATAACCCAGAGATGCATTTTAAATAAAAGCACACATTCTACTCATGTAAAAACAAACTGATTCCCCGACCGTCTGTGGGCCAGATTGAGAAGGCGATTGGGCCTTAGTTTGCCTACCCATGACTTAAGCTATTTAAGTCAGGAAGAGACTATGCCATTCTTCAAATGCAACAGTTTCCTAGACTTTTCCTGCATTCTGGCATACAAGTACTCAGCCAAAACAGGAAGCATGCATGATAATGTCCTTCCTGACAGTGTTAGATGTCTACAGTTTTAAACATTGTGCATGGAGTGATCACCATATTTTAACTAGAGCATAAAACTGAAGACTAATTGGAGGCTCCTTATTGGGCAAATCAGCTGAGGACTTTTTCTTTTCTTTTTTAAAAGGAAGCTAAAATAATGCTAATGAAATGTCTGGGATGCATTGCAAATAAGATGCGCCCTGCTGAATCAGGTCAGACACTCAACTACTCCAGCATCGTGTTCATGTAGTGGTCATCCAGTTACCTCTGAGAAGCCTGAAACTAGGACCATAAAGCAACAACATTTTCCCCACTTGGACATGCCCCCCCACTTTCCCCACCAATTTTTCCCCAAAAGGAGAATTTGCAAGAACGTTGAACCTTTCTGCTAAAACATGTTAAATTTGAATTTATTAATTTTTATTAGAACTGCCCCAAATCTTTGTTGTCAATCTCTTTGGTGGAGAAAAAAATACATTCTATTTTTTCTTCTTCTGTTGTTTTTGTTTGTTTTGGCACTTGTGTGCAGCCACAGTTGTCCTGGTCTGCTGTAGCTTCAGCATCCTCTTTAAACTCTAATGGGGCTTCTTCCTTGTCCATCACTACAAGTTCCCACTCAATCAGGGATGACATCACAGAGACAATCCATTTATTTAGCTTCATGGTGATCTTAGTGATGGGGGCAAACAAATCTCAATCTCTCATTATGCTGAAATGTGCATTTGAATGTGCCATGGGGGAGGTGTTTAAATCAAGGATCAGAGTCATAATCCAGGAGTAGAGCAGAAGGTTCTCAGTCTCTGGACACTCATTTGCTCTGCCCTGGGACTATTTGTGTCTTTTGAAGTGCCTCTCCCCAACCTATGAGAAAATTTTGATTTATTTTTTTTAAATAAATAGTAATAAATTTTTATTTATACCCCACCTTTCCCGGTTTAAAAACCGGGCTCAGGGCAGCTAACAGCAAATATAAAACATTGAATAAAATGCGAGTTTAAACAGCATAAAATACAACATAAAATGCAGCATCAATATCAATCAAATCCAAAAATTCAGGGATCATTTTGGGGAGGGAAAAAAGACCAGTCAGTAGACATCAAATGATCACCAGGGCTAACTGGCCAAGTTGGCCCTACTAGGGCCAGCAAGGAGACCAGGGAAGAATTAAAATGTGGTGTCCCAGAAAGGGTTTCTTCATAGAAGAGGAAAGGGAAAGGGGAATAGATCAGGCTAATTCAAATTGAAGGCCAGGCGGAATAGCTCTGTCTTACAGTGTGGTGTAGTGGTTAAGAGCGGTAGTCATGTAATCTGGGAAACCAGGTTCGTGTCTCCGCTCCTCCACCTGCAGTTGCTGGGTGACCTTGGGCCAGTCACGCTTCTGTGAAGTCTCTCTCCCACTCACCTCACAGAGTGTTTGTTGTGGGGGAGGAAGGGAAAGGAGAATGTTAGCTACTTTGAGACTCCTGAAGGGGAGTGAAAGGCGGTATATCAAATCCAAACTCCTCCTCCTCCTCCTCCTCCTCCTCTTCTTCTTCTTCTTCTTCTTCTTCTTCTTCTTCTTCTTCTTCTTACAGGTCCTGCAGAAGGAGATCGAGTCCTGCAGGGCCCTAGTCTCGTGGGACAGAGCATTCCACCAGGTCGGAGCCATCACTGAAAAAGCCCTAGCCCTGGTGGAGTATAGTCTGGCTTCCTTAGGGCTTGGGACCTTTAAGTTTTTGTGACCTTTTAGGGTCACAAAAATATTCATACAAGTTATGCTGTCAATGACAGGGGTTGTTCTGTTACTTTGTTGCAGGGAAAACAACAGAGGGTCTTATGGTACCAAAATGATTTATTGAATCTAATGATGTATTGAATCTAATGTTAGGCAGATGGCTCCTTGCATGAATGGAGCAGATAAATAGTGCAGGGGCACACGAAGGAGGATGAGAGGTAAGAAATTCCATTGCCTTAGTGCTAATCTTTGCACTAGTTCATTTATTTAATTGAATGACACCCAAACACCACAATTCTAACCATGCCTGCTCAGAAGTAAAGAGCTGCCAAATTCAATGCAGCTTACTCCCAGGTAAATGAGGTCAGGATTATAGGCTAACAACTTTTGTATGACATAAGCTTTCATGAGTTAGAGTGACATCAGAACAGTGAGATTTTTAGGGGTTTATTGCGTATGACTGTCTTTGGCATGCTTACAGGGCTCTAGAGGTGTCAAAGAACAGCATATGAATTCACATAGGGATGGGCAAATCTGTAGATTTTGTTCTCTATAATTCTGCTGGATTTTTTTTAAAAACCCTATTGAAAATTCATCACCATCTTAGTGTGAATTATTCCCCCCTCTCTATATGCATATTTCATTAATCAGCTTTAATTAATTGTTTGAAGTTTGAATTTGCAAGCCATTCTCCCAAAAGGTAAAAAGGGAAAGGACTCCTGGACTGTTAAGTCCAGTCCAAGGTGACTATGGGGTCGCGGCGCTCATCTCACTTTTCAGGCTGACGGAGCCGGCGTTTGTCCACAGGCAGATTTCTGGGTCATGTGGCCAGCAGGACTAAACCTCTTCTGGAGCAAAAGGACACTGTGATGAGTGCCAGAGTGTTTACACTGTTTGCCTTCCTGCCACAGGGGTACCTATTTATCTACTTGAACTGGTGTGCTTTCAAACTGCTAGATTGGCAGGAGTTGGGACAAAGCAATGGGAGCTCACCTTGTCGAGGGGATTCGAACTGCCAACCTTATGAATGGCAAGCCGAAGCAGCTCTGTGCTTTAGACCACAGTGCCACCTGCATCCTTTCTCCCCAATAGACCCCATATTTTTCTATCAATTTCAATAATATATATATATCTTATTCAGATGTCCCCTTAATGTCTGCATTACTGTACTGAAGAACTGCATTGCAAAATCCCGAGAACTGCGAATTTCAAACCATATCCATGTTCTGATTCATTTATTGGTTCAAAAAAAAAATGTGAATTAGATAACTCCTCATTAAAAGGCAAACAAGCGTCATATGTCTCCCCTGTCCTTATATGCACAAATACCTGCAGTCTTCCAACAGGGTGTGAATATGAGTTCATCTGGAAAACCACCAGCACAAGCACAACAACCCACAGAGGCGGAAAGGAGGCAGTGATGACCACCAGCCTACATGACTTTAAAAGAGGATTCAACAAATTGATGGAGGAGAAGGATATCAATGACTAGTAGCCACAATGGTTGTGATCTGACTCTATGGTCAAAGGCACCAATGCTTCTGGAAACCAGTTTCGGGAAACCACAGGAGTGGAGTGTGTTGCTCTTGCGCTCGAATCCTGCTTGCTGATTTCCTGCAGGGATCTAGTAGGCCACTGTTGGAACATGATTCTGGACTTTATGAGCCATTGGCCGGATCCTGCAGGCTCTTATTGTGTTCTTGCATTCTTATGAAAGCATTTGTGCTAGTAGACAAAGGACTCCCACCCACCCCCTTTTAAACTATTTTCTTTCTTTCTCTATTCCCTTTCCTTTTAGCTCCAAGATACAGTAATTCTAGGTTCCACTTCAGAGGAGACAATTAGATTTACCAATATTTAATTTTAAAGTTCAGTGTTTATAAGTGCAATAACTCCAGCGAAGGGAAAGGGGAGACTTGTACAGCTAATAATTCAACTAAAACTTAACATTCGAAAGCTTCCCCCTTTTTCTCTGAGACCATTGCGTTTCCCTGGCTTCATTTTTCCCCTGCTTTGTCACTTTCTTCTGCCGGCATATCAGCAGTTGCTATTTTTTTCAATTACTCTTAGATTTTCATCCATCATATTACAAATGCCTTTAAACTTTGTCTTTCTTCTTTTCCCTCCCGCTCTTTCTGCCTCCCCCTTCTTGGCTCATCTTCCCTAATAGATCATGAGTTGTGGAACGATAATGGGTCTTCCCCCAAACTTTTCTCTTCCCTTTTCCCCCCATGTGCCAATCTGTCACTGGAAAAGGTCATTGAATTCTCTATTAAGAATGGATGGAACATGCCTAGGTAATGGCCCAGCAAGCAGCTGGGAGCTGTGGCTGTATATTTGTAACAGTCCTATGTATTTTTAAGCAGCGGGTGCCGAGGTCCACAGCCACGTTCTTCCAGAGGCTATACTCACATCTTCTTTGGTCTCACTGAAATCCCCATAAATAACACAGGGGAGAGGAAATTGGAAAATGATGGCTGCAGAAGTGGAATTTATGATGCACAGTGGGTTACCCCCTCCTTGACGTTCCTATTGGTTTAACCTCAATTCATCCACCAAGGACTTCAGTGGGTTTCTCCAGACTTCACCCATAAGTACAATGACCCATCTAGTCCAGCATCCCGTTCTCACTGTGGCCAACCAGATGCCTGTGGCAAACCCACAAGCAGGATTCGAGAACGAGAACCCTCTCCCCTCCTGCGATTTCCATAAGCATTGTTGTCTCCAGCTGTGGAAGCAGAGCATAGCCATCATGGCTAGTAGCCATCAAAAGCCCTCTCTTCCATGAAGTTGTCTTAATCCCCTTTTAAAACCAACCAAGATGGAGGCAATCACTGCCGCTTTGGGTAGCGAGTCCCACAATTTAACTATGTGCTGTACTTCCCAGTGGGAAGGAAGAATGGAACTGAGCTGATGAGTGGCAAGAGAATATGCAGTGTGGGATCATCTTAATAGATGGTCCTGGTTGTGGGCAGGCTCTCAACCTGGTTCCCACCACCTTGGCATGGGTGGAGCTATCACCCTCACGCCGGGGTGGCACCACAATCACCCAGGGCTATTGCCCAATCAGTCAAAGGGTGATAGTGTGGAAAAGTATAAAAGGTGCAGTGTGATGTGTGCTTGGCTCCTGCTTCATGCTGTCAAACACCTGCCCACCCTACCTTTAATTTAGATCCTTTGGCCTTGCTTTGGACTTTGGTTGGTTGCCCGGCTTGAGTCGGGGGCTGGGTAGGAATTTTTTTCCATTTGGCAAATTGGCATGGGCCACTTGGTTTTTGCCTACCTCTTAGCAATCATCACACCTTTGTAAGGTTTGGCGGTTAGGCATTGGCTTATGGAGAATGGGGGGAGGGGAGGTCGGCCATCACCTGCCCCTCCAGTTTCAAGGGTATTCTGTTAAAGGAAGCCAGAGGCTGGTTCCTGTCTGAAGTCTGCTTGAAAGGTGAGGGCCATGCCAGGCCTCTGGGAACACCAGGGGAGATGCAGGTGGGTTCCCCCAAAGCAATTTCCCTTGGGTGGTTTACCCTTACAGATTTCCTGCAAAGGGGGCAGGAGTCAGATATAGTCTTGCCAATGCCTAAGCCAATCTCAGTCG
Organism: Podarcis vaucheri; assembly: GCF_965113315.1. NCBI lineage: Eukaryota > Metazoa > Chordata > Lepidosauria > Squamata > Lacertidae > Podarcis > Podarcis vaucheri. Next base: position 5,960,129 of record NC_138749.1, read on the forward strand.
TGGCCAAATCTTTGCCCCAAAACCTTAAACAAAATATCCATGTCTGTGTGAATTTATTTACCCTAATTGAGGGTCGGCTTGAGGGTCTTGCCATGCAAATTCAGAGGTGCTAAAATATTTGGATTTCAGGTGACATAGTTCCATGGCAGACAGCGATAACTGGAACATACAAAGCTGCCTTATATTGAGAAAAAACCATGAGCCCATCTAGCCCAGTAGCTCTCCAAGGATTCATGCAGGAGTGGGGTTTTTTTTGTTTTGCTTTTCCCAGGCATGCCTGAGGATGCCAGGGGGTGAACCTGAGACCTTCTGCATGCAAACAGAAGCTTCACCATTGCTCTTACAGCTTTCCCCCTATTTATACCCCGCCCACCTGCCTGGGCTTCCTCAGCCACTCTGGGCCGCTTCATACAAAATATTAAAATATCGTAATACATCACACATTAAAAGCTTCCCTAAAGAGGGCTGCCTTCAGATGTCTTCTAAAAGTCTGGTAGTTGTTGTTCTCTTTGACATCTGGTGGGAGGGCGTTCCACAGGCAGGCGCAACTACCGAGAAGGCCCTCTGCCTGGTTCCCTGTAACTTGGCTTCTCGCAGTGAGGGAACTGCCAGAAGGCCCTCGGCGCTGGACCTCAGTGTCCGGGTAGAACGATGGGGGTGGAGACACTCCTTCAGATGATTTTAAAAGAGGATTGGGCAATTTAATGGTGGAGAAGGTTCTTGTCTGCCTCCACTGTTGGAAGCAGTAGGTCTCTAAATACAAGTTGCTGGGAATCACAGGTGGATAGAGAAGGGCTGCTCTTGTGCAATTGTAGTGGACATCTTGCTGGCCACAGTGACAACAGGGGGGTAGACTAGAGTGGGCTTTGGCCTGATCCACCAGACTCTCCTTATGTTCTTAACTAGGCCATCTATTGGTCTGAGAGGCAGAACTGGTCCCAAGTTAGAATTAGTGGTTGCCCCATTTGCGCATTCATCCTCGCTAAACAATCAGAATAATGTGAGGCAGAGAGAAATGTCCTTGCCAGCCCCTCTTTCTCTGCTGTGTCCTAATAGCCGGACCCACAGACCTCCATAGAGAACTTTTTAAAATGGGTGCTTAACTCAGTTCTGCATATCCTTGAAAAGAGGCCAAATTTCTGAAAAGAAGAAAAGGAAGTTGAGTTCTCGTGTTGCTCTTTAACAAGCTTTCTCATGGAGTGCGCACACCCTTCTTTTTTTCTTGGCACAGAACCTCATGCAATTAAGAGTTTCCACTAGCTGGGTTGTTCCTGCTTGCAAAAGATGAATAATAATAAAAAATTGTACGTGTTTTTTTCGGGGTGGTGGAGAGAATCTTATTCAGTCACTGAAATATACAATAAAAATGTCACCACTATCTTTGCTTTAATTATAGAGCTCACATTGTGATTATATTCTATACCGGTTTGTCAGAAAATGAGAGCGTAGCCATTATTGCTATGCTCTGAAACATCTCTTCTTCTCTCCGTTGAGTTTGTGTGCCCTCATTTTTATTCAGTCATATTCAAGTCGTAGCCTCTTTTTTCTTTTTTGCAGAAGTTCACAATTGCAGGGATTTCCCTCCTCCGGTCTTTTAGAAGAACTGAATAGCCTGGACTCCCTGCACCACTTTTCATTTCCACATTGAAAGGAACAAATCAAGGGCAAAACATTATCTGCTGACATTCACGCCATAAGGTCATCCATTGTGCCAGGTCACCATAATGGTGTATTCTTCTTCAGCAGCCCATATGGGATTTTTGGTGGAGCCAGCAAGTGCAAGCTGTCAGCATGGAAGAATGCATTTCAATGATGCAATAACCCTATGGGGACATGGATAAGAGTTCTGCACAAAGAAGCCCATTTGAAGACCGTTCACTCTTCATTCCTGCATCCTGGCCCAAGAAGAATGAATGGTCCAGATTATTCATCAGGCCATTTGGAGTAATTCAAAGCTCTGTAGACCACATATATCCAGTAAGATGGTGTTAATATTAAGGCTGCATTCAGACAGCACCTTGTTCTGTTTTCCTGACATTTCCTTACCTGGTATTTTGTCGTATCTTTCACATATTTTAAAAGCCACTTCTGGAAATCAAATGAAGAAGAGAAGAAGAAGAGTTTGGATTTGATATCCCGCCTTTCACTCCCTTTAAGGAGTCTCAAAGCGGCTAACAATCTCCTTTTCCCTTCCTCCCCCACAACAAACACTCTGTGAGGTGAGTGGGGCTGAGAGACTTCAAAGAAGTATGACTGGCCCAAGGTCACCCAGCAGCTGCATGTGGAGGAGCGGAGACTCAAACCCAGTTCCCCAGATTATGAGACTACCGCTCTTAACCACTACACCACACTGGCTCTCCATGTGAATGTGAATTTAGTGCAAGTTTAGAGCTCGAAATCCAACCTCAACCCTGTTAACTCAGAAAATCACAGGCGTTGGGGGTTGTCATTTCATGAGATGAAATTTGGGGCAGTATCCTGGTACACAGTTCTTCTCCATCATTTAAAATTTTGTGTGTATTGAGCAAAAATGCCACAGTTCCATAAGGCAACAGGTACTGCCAGGGGGGTGGGGTGGGGAGAACACTAGAAACCAGGACAGAAGCACCAGGAAAAAACCCTCTATACAGTGGTACCTCTGGTTACGTACTTAATTCGTTCTGGAGGTCCATTCTTAACCTGAAACTGTTCTTAACCTGAAGCACCACTTTAGCTAATGGGGCCTCCTGCTGCTGCTGTGCCACCACTGCACAATTTCTGTTCTCTTCCTGTAGCAAGGTTCTTAACCCGAGGTAATATTTCTGGGTTAGTGGATTCTGTAACCTGAAGCATATGTAACCTGAAGCGTATGTAACCCGAGGTACCACTGTATCTGAATGCAGCCTTAAAGTTTCTTCTTTCATTGGTCTAAAAGAAGAGTGGGAACCTTTTTCATCTGAAGGGACACGTTTCCTTCTGGGCAACCTAGTGGAGACCCCATTGGCAGGGCCAGTAGGAAAAAAAATGTCCAGAGCTACTAATGTAAATTTTCTCTTTGCACAGTAGGCTCAATTTATACATGCACCTGTCTATCCTCGATCTGAGCAAGCAAGGGTCATTATCAGAGTTCAAGGATGCATTTCAGCCTGACATAATGATATAACATTATCAATAATATCAGGACACGGCTTATGAGGCAATGGCATCACTGGTGTGATTAATCTCATGTGCCACCACAGGCAATCAGGTTAAAAGGCATCTTGGGCAAATGAGACCAAGGATATTGAGGGCAAAGAAGGACAAAAATGGAGCCGAGAAACTGCAGCAACATTTTTGGCAGGAATGGCATACCCTCCAACATTCCTCTGATGAAAATAGGGGTGTCCCATGCCATGATAATAGTAATGATAATTTTATTATTTATACCCCACCCATCTGACTGGGATGCCCTAGCCACTCTGGGCGGTTCCCAACATATATAAAAAGATAATAAAACATTAAATATTTAAAAAACTTCCCTATACACTGCTGCCTTCAGACATCTTCTAAAGGTTGCATAGTTACTTATCTCCTTGGCTCAGGGGTTGCATGTCCCGCTTTTCCTTAGAACGTCCCTATTTTCATCAGAGAAACGTTGGAGGGTATGCAACCCTCGACCCAAGGAGATAAGTAACTATGCAACCTTTAGAAGACGTCTGAAGGCAGTCCTGTACAGGGAAGTTTTTTTAATGTTTAATGTTTTACTGTGTTTTCATATATGAACCCCATACCCTCCAACATTTCTCCAGTGAAAATAAGGATGTCCTAAGGAAAAGTGGGACAATCAAGGATCAAATCAGAAACTGGGACAGCTTCTGTAAATCTGGAACTGTCCCTGGAATGGAAGATCTGAAAAGGCCCTACCCAGGCTATACTAAGGTTACCAGATTTTTTTTTTTTTTATGAATCCGGGGACACTTTAAATACATACATACACACATACTACATGTTGGGGGGGGGGTGATGCAGCAATGGTGGTGGCAGAGGGGTGGCGGCTGCTGCCTTGACCTCAACCACCATGTTTCCTCTTCCTCTGAGACTTCTATTTCCTTTCTCCATGAGCCTGGGCAGCCCCTGAGTTGTTGGTTCTTTGGTGGTGGTGTGGAAGCGTTGCGTGGTGGGTCAGGCCTGGAGGCGGAGAAGGAGGGCTGAGAGCAGTGGTGGCAGCGAGCCTCAGGCAGTGTGATGCCTCCCTTCCCATCGAAGCAGCCCCAATCCCATTCCTACTTGCGTGCAAGCAGGAGGGGTAGGGATCCCTCAGCTGGGAAGGGAGGCTAACTGAGACATCCTTGCCCCTTCCTGCTTGCACGCAAGCTGTGATAGGCAGCATGAAGCCTCCCTTGACAGCTGAGATATCCCTGCCCCGCTCCTGCTTGCACACAAGTAGGAGTTGGGAGGCTTCTCCGATAGGCAGCATGAAGCCACAGCTTAGTTGCTGGGGTCAGGAAAGGTGGAGGCAGCCCAGAAGCTCTATCTTCGAGCCCCTGCACCGCCATCATATGGGGACTTCTGAGCAGCTCTTGAAGCCAGCCAGAGCCAACTGCTCCGGGCTTCTGAGACTGCCGCTGCTGCATTTCCTGGGGACATTAGATGAAATCCGGGGACATTCCGGGGATGAAATTTGTCCGGGGACTTATTCGCAAATCCGGGGACTGTCCCCAGGAAACAGGGATGTCTGGTAACCCTAGGCTATACTCACCTCTGCTCTCCCTTTGCACCCTTCTTGGGTGCTTTTGCTTGGCTGGAATGTACCCTTGAACTCTGACACCGCTCACCACTGCCATGTGACCCCCGAAAGGTTGAGCAGAAGACTATGTGGCTCTTGGGTTTATAAGTAAGACACACACACCCTTCCCTTATCTGGGACAGCAAAACGATGACAATCTTCATTTAAACATTTGGCAAGGTTCTTTCCAGTAATTGGTTTGGCTGTGTCAGATGCGCTTCCGTTGACCCAAATAATGCAATGAGCGAATATTTGCTGTAGCAAATGGGTACACATATTTCCACATTTGGGCTGAATCCACTTAGACATATCCTGTTGAAAGACACTTGGAATAGGAAACCTCCATCAAGCCATTGGCCCAAATGGTAAACAAGTTTTTGGATTTTTTTAATACTGTGCATAAATGTTGGATATTCTCTCTTAAATGAGAAAATATGTATTCTTTAATGAATACTTAATTAGGACTGCATTCAGCATAGAAGGAATAGAGCCCCCACTGCTGCAGATACAAATGAGAGAAAAATGAATTACCGTCATGCAGGGAGTGATATTAATCGTGTCCAGCTTTATAAATGAATCCAATTTTAAGCCACTTTAGTCGCTATCATACTGGGCGAAAGAGCAGGATGTCTAACATATCATTTCCGTCCTGGCAAATGGCTGGATTTAAACAGAAAACAATTTTAAACTTGCAGATGTTTTCCTCCCCCTCCTGCACTAAATATTTCTAATTATTTTGCTCTTACAGTCAAACATCATTTTTAAAAAATTAAAGGCTGTGCCTTATTTTATTTTTTTTATTACTTTGTATAGCTGGATGTTGTTATATTTTTAGAAGATAACAAAACACGCACAGGACCTTGAACATTTGTGGAAAGCCTGTCTGTTGGAGATAAGTTTGGCCACGATCCAGAGAATGGTGCCATCTCCATCAACATTTCGTAACTGAAAATATGGACACTAGCATTAACTTACTGGACTCCGAATCCTGCACAAAGCATAACTGACTGGGAGGCGTCCCCTACTGATAGGAACCATTGAAATATCTTAATAGCATATGAAAAGTCCCGAGGGATCAGGTTAATTAGCATGGTGTCCTCCAAAGGTTCTTGGACCCAATTATGATCAGCTCCAGACCACATGGCCAATGGTCAGGAAAGATGGGAAGCTGTACTCCACAAACATGTAGAGGATATCAGAGTGGCTGCCCCTATCTTAGAATGATATATGAGATAGAATATTCACCAACATCATGATGAGTCAGAGATGTTGATCAGTGGAGCGGTCTCCCTTGGGAGGTTGAGGACTTTCCTTCCTTTGAGCTTTTTAAGCAGAGGTTGGGTGACCATTTTCCATTGCTGCTTTAGTTGAGATTCTTGCAAAGCAGGGGGTTGGATTGGATGACCCCTGGGGGTGCCTTACAACTCTACAACTCTATGATTTTATGCAATTATGATTGTAGGTTCGTTGCTTGAAAGTAGCCACCTGTAGGCAGTGTTGCTGTTGCTCTTTTGCATTTATCTCTCTCTCCCCCCCTTTTTCTCTAAGGAGCTCAAAGTGGTGTACAGTCAGTCATACCTCGGGTTAAAGACGCTTCGGGTTAAATCTTTCCAGGTTGTGTCCCGTGGCGACCTGGAAGTACCGGAAAGGGTTACTTACGGGTTTCACCGCTCGCGCATGCGCAGACGCTCAAAATGATGTCACACGCATGCGAAGAAGCGGCGAATTGCAACTTGCGCACGCACATACGCGGGTTGTGTTCTGCTCATGATGTGAACAGGGCTCTGGAATGGATCCTGTTCGCAACCAGAGGTTCTGTACATGGTTCTTCCCCTTCTTATTTCACCCTCACAACCACCTTGTGAAGTAGGTTAGTCTGAGAGCAAGGGTGCCATTTTGAATAAAGTATGGGGGGCAGGTAAGCCCCACCCCACACAATCAATTACATGACATGTAGCACCCCAATCATTTGACTGGCAATGCTGATTAACTTTGGGGCCCCGATCTGCTTATTTTGTTTTTTTTGGGGGGGGGGCAAAGGGACCTCAGCCCTTAGAATTTGGCTCCTATGGCTGAGAGGAAGTGACTGATCCATGAGCTTCATGAACAAGTGAGAATTTGAACCCTTCTCTCCCAGGTCTTAGTCCAACGTCCCAATCACGAAACCACACTGGCTCTGACCGATTGCAGAGTTGTTGCCCATATCCAAAATTCACGAGAATTGCGCTTTCTGCTCAGTTCCTGCCTCAGCATCTCCTGCACTTCAAAATGTTGGCGTTTCATTGGATGCCAGGATTTTTCAGTTCTCTCACCTGCCCAGACTCAAAGCCGCATGGGGCAAACATGGACAAATACCTCTCCAAAAGCCAAAGAGAAGCATCTCATGGTATGAAGGAAGCAAAAAGACAAGACCCAAATGCAAGTGAAGGACTCCCCCACTCAAGGCAACCATCAAAGTCCACACTTTAAAGGAGGGAGCCACATTGAAGAGGAAGATATGAGGGGCATCTTCAAAGCCTAGTAATCCCCCTTCCTGATAAGGGGACAGATCCCTCATGCACTATCCCACTGGGAGCAACCACTCAAGTCTTCTTCTCAACGTAAGAGGGTCACAAATTCACCCCAACTCAGGAGTGGGAATGGCAATGTCCCCACATTCTGAAAACCTACACCAAAGTCAAACTTCATACCCACCACAACAGAGAAATCAAATATGGCTTCAGGCATTCCCAGGCCATATATTTTATCCAGACTGGTGGATTCCTGATAAAGGACTAAATCTGTCACACAAATTGATTTTCCGCACAGCAAGATTTTGCTTTTAAGATGTCTCTATTATTGAGAAATTAATTTTTCAAGCTACTTAACACCATTCTGGTAAATCCTGCTGCCCCATGGAGTGCTTTTAAGAACATGCACTGTGCATGCAACACTTTTATTAGCTATCCTTCTTTGGCCATGCTGTTTCCTCTGGTAATGAGCAAAATAAATGAGATCTGCTGCAATATAATGGCTGTCCAGTCTTTGTCTGCTGAGAGTTAGGGCCACTAAGTTCAGTGGGTCTTACCCCCCAAGGAAAAGTGCATAGGGGTACAGCCCAGCACCATAATCCTGTAAGAATCAACCCAGAAGAATGTTCCATTTTGTTCTGTGGTGTTACCCCCAGGTAGGAATGGGAGAGAGATTCCGTTTAAAGGGGAATCCAAAAAATTTGCATTTTAGGAAACAGTATGAGGAGACAAACACACTCATCCTTTGAAATGTGCACTTCTCCAAATTTTGCAGAGCAGTTCCCAAACCAAGTAGTGTGCACAAAAATGCATTTACAGGGGCTAAAGTGTGCAGAAAGTCTATCTGTTTGTGCAAATAGGTAAAACAGTAAAGGACCCCTGGGCAGTTAAGTCCAGTCAAATTCCAACTATGGGATGCAGCACTTTCGAACTGCTAGGTTGTGCAGATATCATACAGAAATGCATTAAAACAAAATATTGTTTTGCAAAAATATGTAGATTAGGCAAAATTGCAAAGAAGGATGTGTATATTAGGGGGAGGAATGCACTAAAATGCTGGTGGCTTTTTATTTATTTAAGAAAATAGGGCATTTATATCGCAAACTGATGTGGAAACATGAAGAGCTGAACATAAGATTGGGAAAACGGAGAAACCACACAGAAGTCCAGGATTTTAAAACGAGGACTGGACAAATTCCTCCTCTATGCTGAGTTATAAGCTGGTGAACTAAATTCATCAGTGGATGCCCTGCTGATTGCAGAGGGTTTGAGAAGTGTGTTCTCAGTTGTGGGACTTGAGAATATAATATACAGTAGTTAAAGCTTCAGTATCCTTTACTCTCTCTCTCTTTCTTACACTCACATCACATACATATATACTTTGAAAGCTTAGATCCAAGAGGGGCTCCATTGATTTCATTCCCCCCTGCTCTATAATGCCATAAGCTATATTGATAGAGCAGACTTGGGTATCTATACTCAACAAGAGCAATAAAGAAAAGATGAAATCTATTTTGGCTGCCTTTGGAGCTCTATATTGTGCTTTCCCTCCCTGAAAGAGTCTCCAGTTGCTTTAATGCCAAAATCAGAAGTGGAGAAAGCGGTCTGTTTCTAGTCCATGTTTTGCATGTGTGATCTCCTAAAATCTGTTCTCTCCCTTTCCCACATTAATCTACGAAGGGTTGGTTTTCTTTGTCATTTAATCCACATGGAAAGTTCTATTTAAATACATGCTTCTAAATGCATCTTCTGTTAAAATATGCATTTCAAAACACATTTCCACCGTAAGTACTGTATTTTTTTCGTGTATAACACACACCCATTCATAAGACACCCACTATTTTTGGGGACTCCATATTAAGTAAACTGGGGGAGATTGCCCAACAGCGGCGTAGCGTGAGTTCTCAGCACCCGGGGCAACGCAAGTAATTTGCGCCCCCTAACCCGGGGCAAGGCAAGTAATTTGCGCCCCCCCCAACCCCTAACCTGCGAGTTGCCGCTGGCGCTGCCGCCCAAACGACGCCGCTTGCCCGGAGGAGGAGGGGGGCAGAGAGGCGAGGAAAATGCAACTGCCCAGCAGCTGCAGCAGCACCGGCGGAGGCGGGGCTGTGAAGAGGGGCTGCCTGGTGCGTCCTCCGCGGCGAGCGCTGAGAGCCGCTGCCTGCCGGGCGCCTTCAGCCCGGACGCGCGCACAGCTCGTCGGTTCCGCGAGACATGCGGCTCCGCTACAGCCTGCGCCTGAGGCTCTTCGGCGACTCCGGAGGCAGCGAGCGCGCCCCCCCAGATGTTGCGCCCGGTGCGGCCAGCACCCCTGGCACCCCCCACGCTACGCCACTGTTGCCCAAACTTGTTGAGCTTTTTTTAGGGGAGATTGCTGAAAATCGCTCACCCACCTGACCTACACTGCCATTTGCATGCATTGCCACCTATTGTCTGTCCCCTCACCGGCAGATGCCGCCAATCACCCACCCAACAGCCGCAGCGACAGCCAATCAACACCAGCCCTTGCCACAGCCGCCAATAACATGCCCAATAGCTGCTGACAATCTCCGGGCCATGGCAGCAACCAATTCCACTTCACCCCTGTGCACTATCCATGTATAAGACAGTCCTCAATTTTAAACAGAAGTTTTAATTTTTTTAGAAAAAAACCTCATCTTGTACATGGAAAAGTATGGTATGAATTTAAATGCCTTTCACTAAGATCTTTGTGAACTGAAAACTAAAGCCAGAGGATAACAAAGTTGGAAAATGCACATTGCTTAGCTCAGAATTGAGTGGGACACTTTCATATCCAAATGTGCAGTGGCTGAATTCCTTAAGCATCCCTTCCCTAACAGAAAGCAAAAGTGTTATTGCCAACCCAATCACTTTCTTTGTGAATACTGACCGGAATCAGGCATAGCAGTCAGAGCCCTGTGCATCAGCTTTGGATGAAAGCATGATGCCACATAAAGATTTTGGGCTTGCCAGAGGTAAACTGGGGTACCTCTGAGATGGCACAAGCCAAAGCAGGGACCCCGAAGCACCTCAGCACCTCAGTTTTGGGGGGACAGGGGGTGGGCAGGGATCCCTTGGTCCTGAATGGGGCATCCATGCCCCTGAAGGACCAGGTGTGCAGCCTGGGAGTCATTTTGGACTCACAACTGTCCATGGAGGCACAGGTCAATTCTCTGTCCAGGGCAGCTGTCTACCAGCTCCATGTGGTATGCAGGCTGAGACCCTACCTGCCTGTGGACTGTCTCACCAGAGTGGTGCATACTCTAGTTATCTCCCACTTGGACTACTGCAATGCACTCTGCGTGGGGTTACCTTTGAAGGTGACCCAAAAACTACAACTAATCCAGAATGCGGCAGCTAGACTGGGGACTGTGAGTGGCCACCAGGACCACATAACACCGGTCCTGAGAGATCTTCACTGGCTCCCAGTACGTTTCCGAGCACAATTCAAAGTGTTGGTGCTGACCTTTAAAGCCCTAAACAGCCTCAGTTCAGTATACCTGAAGGAGCATCTCCACCCCCATCATCCAGCCCGGACACTGAGGTCCAGCTCCAAGGGCTTTCTGGCAGTTCCCTGCCTGCAAGAAGTGAGGTTACAGGGAACTAGACAGAGGGCCTTCTTGGTAGTGGTGCCCGCCCTGTGGAACGCCCTCCCATCAGATGTCAAGGAAATGAGCAGCTATCCTATTTTTAAAAGGCATCTGAAGGCAGCCCTGTTTAGGGAAATTTTTAATATTTAATGCTGTATTGTTTTTAACACTTGATTGGGAGCTGCCCAGAGTGGCTGGGGAAACTCAGCCATATGGGCGGGGTATAAATAAAAAAATATTATTATTAAAAAAATACTGGAGACAAGTGTTTGCTGAAGGTGGAAGTCATGCTTTTAAGCTGATGATAACTCCAGGGTTGGAAAATGGGGAAGAGCAAGAGAACATAGAAGTAGATTTACCAGCTGTATTTGCAGGAAAACCACTGAAGCTTTTTAAAAAAACAATAATTTTGCAAGATGCATGACCTCAGAAAGGGGTAGCATCACCTGTGATTCTTCCCATCAAATTTTAGACAGGTGCCATCTCTACTGCCATGTGGGCACTTACTGAAGACCTTTCACTTCCAACAAGCCTTTTAAGGAGATTTTTTTATCCAGGTCTGCATCTGTATTGCAACTATTTCAAACTGTTTTTATAAATTCAATTGCTTTTAAATGTTTGTATTGTTTTTACATATGGAACCACCTTGACAGTTTCCTTGTTTTGTTGCTGTGACCATTTTATTTTTACTTTTTCCTCGTATATTTTATTGTTGTAACCAACCCTGGGACCTTATGGGTAAAGGTAAGAAATCTAATGAATAAATGTACAGGTAAGAGAGCAAGGAAATGAATAATAGACATTTCAATCAGAAGAATAGGGTGGTGTATGTGTTTGTGTATATATCAAATATCTGATAGGCTGTCACATGGTTGATGGAGCAAGCTTGTTTTCTGCTGCTCTAGAGCGTAGGACCCAAACGAATGGATTCAAATGACAAGAAAGGATAATTTGACTTAACATTAGGAAGAACTTTCTGATTATAATGACTGATTGACAGTGGAATGGACTCCCTCAGAAGGTGGGGGACTCGTTTTTGCTGGAGGGTTTTAAGCAGAGGTTGGATGATCTGTCAAGGATTCGTTAGCTGAGATTCCTGCATTGCTGGGAATGGACATGATGATGATGATAATTATATATTTATTTATACCTTGCCTTTTCCCCTGACAGGGACTCAAGGCAGTTTACAGCAGGGGAGTTATATGCTCCTGATACATTGGAGTGTCCAACTTCCAAGAGACTGCAATCTATTTGGTGTAGTGGTTAAAAGTGGTAGACTCATAATCTTGGGAACCGGGTTCGCATCTCCTCTCCTCCACATGCAGCTGCTGGGTGACCTTAGGCTAGTCACACTTCTCCGAAGTCTCTCAGCCTCACTCACCTCACAGAGTGTTTGTTGTGGGGGAGGAAGGGAAAGGAGAATGTGAGCCGCTTTGAGACTCCTTTGGGTAGTGATAAAGCAGGATATCAAATCCAAACTCTTCTTCTTCTATTCCCACTATTTTTTTAAAAAAATGGCAGTGATGTACCCATCAAAGTTGTTGAACTTTTTTTTGGGGGGGCGATCGGGGTCCTGCAACCAGGATCGATCAGGGACACCCTGAGATCAACCGGTAGGTTGCAATCAACCTTTGGACACCCCTGAAATAGATGATCCTTTGGTTCCCTTTCAGTTCTACAGTTCTGTTCTGTCCTGTTTGTGATTGTGTGTGTGCAGCCTTATTTTAGTGCACATCCCTCCCAATCTACATATTTTTTGCAATTTTTCCTAATACACACATTTTTTTGCAAAGCAATCTACCCTAAAACAATGCATTTTTGTATGCTATTATCACCTTCACTCCAGCATAGTCCCTATTGTGTGGGTGATTTGGCTGGAAGATGGCATTGCAAAATTCAGAGAAGTGCAAATTTCAAAGGTTGGCTGCCTTTTCCTTCATATATTTTGTCTTGGAAAGTGCAAATGAGTTAGCTTTGTATCTAAATACAAACTTTTCAAGGTTTGCCCCCTTCCTTAATTGTAGCCCCTGGAAGAAGAAGAAGAAGAAGAAGAAGAAGAAGAAGAAGAAGAAGAAGAAGAAGAAGAAGAAGAAGTTATTATTTATACCCCGCCCATCTGGCTGAGTTTCCCCAGCCACTCTGGGCGGCTCCCAATCAGTGTTAAAAACAGTACAGCGTTACATATTAAAAACTTCCCTGAACAGGGCTGCCTTAAGATGTCTTCTGAATGTCAGGTAATTATTTATTTCTTTGACATCTGATGGGAGGGCGTTCCACAGGGCGGGTGCCACTACCGAGAAGGCCCTCTGTCTGGTTCCCTGTAGCCTCACTTCTCGCAATGAGGGAACCGCCAGAAGGCCCTCGGTGCTGGGTCTCAGTGTCCGGGCTGAATGATGGGGGTGGAGACGCTCCTTCAGGTATACAGGACTGAGGCCATTTAGGGCTTTAAAGGTCAGCACCAACACTTTGAATCGTTCTCAGAAACGTACTGGGAGCCAATGCAGATCTCTCAGAACCGGTGTTAGGTGGTCCCGGGGGCCACTCCCAGTCACCAGTCTAGCTGCCGCATTCTGGATTAATTGCAGTTTCCGGGTCACTTTCAAAGGTAGCCCCACGTAGAGCGCATTGCAGTAGTCCAAGCGTGAGAGAACTAGAGCATGCACCACTCTGGCGAGACAGTTCGCGGGCAGGTAGGGTCTTAGCCTGCGTACCAGGTGGAGCTGGTAGACAGCTGCCCTGGACACAGAGTTAACCTGCACCTCCATGGACAGCTGTGAGTCCAAAATGGCTCCCAGACTGCACACCTGGTCCTTCAGGGGCACAGTTACCCCATTCAAGAACAGGGAATCCCCCACACCAACCCGCTCCCTGTCCCCCAAAAACAGTACTTCTGTCTTGTCAGGATTCAACCTCAATCTGTTAGCCGCCATCCATAATATATTAACCATGCAAATATTGGTGGGCATAATGTTCCATGCCCTGATTTGCACTGTCCAGAGACGGTGTCAGGAGCTGGACCTACTGAGTCAGGGATCAGGTAGCTTCAAGGCACCAGCGGGGAATCACTGCTAGACATTCCAATTCCTTGCTATTTGCTGGCTTGAGGTTCTCCCTCCCTTGACCTAACTCCTTGCCTGCCTGCTGACCTTGCTATCGAACTCTGCCTCCTTGTCATTGCCTGTGCTGATGGTCTCTTTCTTTCAAGGGACTTTGATTGACCTGAACTGCTGCCAGTCTCCAAATACTGGAGTGACACCTCAAAACACTTGAGAGAACCAGCTGACCTTTTCTTCTAAACAAAGGAACACTCCATAAGGCAAAAAGAAAGATAGAAGGAAGTATCAGCTAAGCTATGACACTGAACTGAAGAATAGCAGGTGTGCCTGGAGCCTTGACCTCAAAGCCAATTTTGCTTAGAAAACAAAGTTATCATCTTGGAGAAGAGGAAGAAAAAGATGCCTCTCAAGGAACTGAATCAATTTGATACTTGGTTGACAAGCAAGGCAAGCAATGTGGTCAGAGGAGACTGTGCCAGGAGATGTATGGAATAAAGTCTCAACTATTGAGGCAACTCAGAAAACAAACAAGCCCAGCCGTGTTCATCCTTTATTTGCTCCATTAACAAATCACTTCCCACAAAGCATCTCATAGCAATTTCACTATGTGATAATATCATGTATAAAACCATTGCACATATAAAACAAACTGAAACAAATATGAAATGAATTCCAAATCTGTTTCATGAACCGATTTAGAGGCCTTATTGAAAGAAGAAAGTCTTCATCAGATGCTGAAAAGGCTATAGAGGTGAATTCTTATGGGAGAATTCCAAAGAGCAAGTGTCACCACACTAAAGTTTGGATCACTATATTGTATGGAATGGGCCTCCTGTTAAAATGGCATCTGCACAGTGCAGTGATTGATTGAGTATATAAGGCATGAGACAATGTTCCAGGTATGTATGTGTGATGTTTATAGCTACATTTGAAGCCATACCTACAGTAAGCAGCACCTCATCTAACATATTCATTACAAGCACACACCCCTGTTAAATATTACCTCCTTTAAATATTAAGTGCTATCTCTATTGCCTTTGGGGAAACCTTCCTCTTCCTTTTAAGCAGAGACCTTTCGCCATCTGCATCTAGATTTGAATTGGTAGATAAACAGATTAGATATAGATAGATAGATGATAGATGATAGATGATAGATGGAAGATGATAGATAGATAGATGATAGATAGATAGATAGATAGATAGATAGATAGATAGATAGATAGATGATAGATAGATAGAGAGAGAGAGAGAGAGATGATAGATGATAGATAGATAAGTCCAAACTGTGAAGAACAACAGTTCCGTAGCCTTGACTGGGGATCGTGTGGTCATCTGCCTGGTGAATCGCACCTTCCTGCGGTGTAAAAGACACGAACAGTCTCTTATCGTTGCACATGTGGTGGGTAGCTGCTGAATCAACAACGAAGAAAGATCTAGACGTCTTCTGGACCTTTGCAACCTTTGGAGTGAAGCGTGAGACCATTGTCTTGTGCTGCGTTGTCCTGGACACCGGACCTTTGCCTTTGCTTTGGCCTTTTCCACGCGATGAGCTTCCGCTGCGCTGCTCTGTCTTGGCCTTGGGATATCTGCATTCCCTCTTCATATGGCCTAGACGTCCACACGAGTAGCATTTCACTGCCTTCAAAGCTTTGGCGCCCTCTGGTGGTTCCACTGCACTCTGGGATGACGTCTGTGAAGACTCCCCCTTATCCATGCAGCTAGCACCCCGGCGATCTGCTTCATTCTGGATCACGGCAGTAACATAGGCTACTGTGAGCTGAGCAGTTGGTTGAACAGCAATCTGAGTAGCAACGGACTCCCTACTTGGACCCAAAGAATGTAGTATCATGAAGGAATACACAGCCTCTGGAAAGTTGAGTCCTCTCTGTTGCAGCTCATGTCTCAGATTCTGCATCTCCATCAGATGTTTACGCGCATCTCCATCTTCAGCAAGAGCCATACCATGCAGCTTGGCATAGTAGTACATTGAGGAACCAGCTTCTGTCCTCAAGTGAGCTTCTCTTAAAGTGTTCCAAATTTCTCTGGCTGTGGTCTTTCCACGCAACAGACAGAGCTCTTCTGGGGATACTATCAACGTAAGTGTTCCCCTTGCTTTGGAATCCTTAGCATTCCATTCAGCTGTAATTGGAGCTGGGGGGTTGTCTGTAATAACATTAAACAGACCTTCTTTCCGCAGAATTGCCTCTGCATAAAGTACCCACTCCGTGTAATTTTTCTTATTGAGCTTAGGAATCCCAAAAGCATCAGCCAGCTTTGCTTCAGCCATCATTGCTGCTTTAAACAAGCTGCGTCACAGTACTGCAGCTTCTTCCAAAAGCACTTTTAAAAAGTACTTTCGTTTTCCCCAGCCATTGCCTGTATCGCGGCAAAACGGCTTTAAAAGTTCAAAGTCCAGCCATAAAGCCATAAACTAGAAACTGGCAGGCTGCCAGGCTGCTCCGGGCAGCATGAGCACATACCTTCATCAATCAAACTTGACGCGCAGAGCAGATAACGCGATCCGTTTCTCTGTTCCTCTGCCGGCATTCTTCAGTTTGATTTACGTCTTTCTGGGCCCGATAACCAAAATGTTGTGATTGCAGAGTCCTTTGCACAACGGAATGACGAACAGTACGTGCCACATGCTTAATGTTGCTTTATTTTCAGTTCAGAGTTGAGAAATTACAAACATGCATCTTGCCTCTGCTGGAGCAGAGAAGCAACCGTCCTTCTCCTCGGAATGAAGAGCACCGAGAGAAACAGTGAAAAACAGGAAACCAGTGTACGTCACATCCAGCTTCCCATTCCCGTGGGAAAACCCAACAGTACTCTGACTGTGGAATGTAAACATTGTCTTGTGACAAGCACTTCGCTGCACAGTGAAGAGAGCAGAAACCAACATATCTTTCTTGAGAGCAAATAATTATTTTCCCAGTAGCAAGCTGGAGACTGCAAGCTCCCGGATCAAAACTGACTTGTCAAGGTTGCAGGGCAACACTTTTACTAGTTAGTCCCTTAGACCGCTTTAGTTCTGAATGGATCTGAAAAGACAGGTTGGATCAGATGGATTCAAACAGGTGGATTCAAGGAAGGGCTGATTAAGTGGACATCCTTATGGTGTTCCATTAATTGACATGGGTCCTTGATGTACATAATATGTGGAAAGGTCATAGCTCAGTGGCAGAGCCTTGCATGGAGAAGGTCCCACGTTCAATCCCTGGAATCTCCAGGTAGTGCCAGGGACTCCTGCCTGAAACCCTGAAGAGCCACGGACTACAAGGCAGCTTCCTATGCCAGTTCTTCCACAGATTTATCTACTGTGTTGTTCAAACACTGTGGGGTGGAGTAGAGCAGAAAAACACAGGAGCAGGATTTTCCCAACTGCCTGGTAGGTGGGAGAAGAGCAGGGAAGGAAGGGGCTGGGAGCTGAGGAAGACAAGCAGAATCCAGAGGGTTAACCTGAAAGGCTACCAGCAGGGAGAGAAGGCGGGGGGAGAAAAGGAGTCTATGGTGGGGAAATTAGTCAGTGGAGAAATGACAGAGCCCTTCCTACACATGCTGTTCTGTCAGGCTGCACAGCGTCTTCTGCTTCAGAGGTAATTACATAGATTTTCTGTCTTGTACTTGCAAAAACACAGCCCAGCATTCCACCACCGCTGGTAGCTCAGTGCTCCAGGGCTCCAGCTGCATGGGGCTCGGAAATGTTTACACAATTTCTTTTTAAGATTACCACTTTCAAAAGAGAAATCCAGTGAAGAATCTGGCTGCAAGGGGAGAGTCCTCTTGCAAGGCCAATCAAACTTCTGGAGAGACCTACTGTCGGGAATCACATCGTCTCTCCCTTTCTTCTTTGGAAGCCTGGTGCTTTTTAACCGAGGCCTTTTCTAAGTCCCACCCCCTTAAAAAAAAAGAATTGAGAGGGGCTTTTACACAATATGGGAGCTTTCCATTCTGATTGAAAATATGCACACATGGCCGGGATCTTGGCTCCCCCCGACCCCCGATGTATCCCATCAGTACAATGATTCATTTTTAAAAAATTCCTTTATTAAACGTAATAGTCACTTGTCAGCCAAAAGGTGTTAAGCAACTACGAAATGAGGGAGAATCAGTTTACAAAATACGAAAGCAGACCCGTGATGATGAGGAGGGAAGCTTATTAGAATATAATAACGATCAAATATATATAATAGGATAACCTAGGTCTGAATGTGGAAACTCGAGGACCTATGTCTATATGTCTATCGGTTACTGTGTATGTTTTCTTAGTTTGTTTGTATTTTCTTTTATAGTTTTCTAACTGTGTATGTGTATGTGTTGTAGTAATGACCTAATAAAAAGCATGTTATAAAACAACAACAAAAGTTGTCAAGCAACTAATAGTAACACAAACAAACAAATAAGCAAGCAAGCGAGTGAGTAAACACAAACATACATAATGGCATAAGCGAAGAAAAAAAATAGGGATCATGTAATACATATCTTGTTTGAAACGACACAAAAAATCCCAAAACCTACAAACAACACACCATTTAATTAGTTGCAAACATTAAGTATACTCAAATACAGTGGAACCTCTACTTACAACCACAATCCATTCTGGAGGCCTGTTCAGAAGTCAAAATGGGTTGGTGGGAGAGGTGCCATTGTGCGCAGGCGCAGGTAGCGATTGCACGCTTCTGTGCATGTTCGAACAGTGATCGCCGCTCCTGCGTATGCACAAACGGCGGCAAACCCGCCAGTTACTTCCAGGTTTGCCACAGATGTTGGGCGAAATAGATGTGAGGAGAGGCGGACGTAAGAAGAGGTTTGACTGTAATGGACAAATAATACTTCCACACACTGACCAGCAGATAAACAACTGTTTCCCTCAATTTAACCTCCTCACTCAAACCTTAAAGTCTGGTATCAGGCCAGCTGTTACAAATGAGTTGTAGGTGGGGTCATCCTTCTCTTCCAGGGATGGTCCAGCCTCTCCACTTGCACAATGGAACTCTCCTCCCCCTGCAACCCCCAAAATCAGTTCCAAGTGTTTCCCTAACTCTCCCCCGGCAGATTTAGGGAAGGTGTGGGGAATGTCTGGGTAGAAGAAGAGCGAAAGATCAGTTGTACCAGCATAGATCCTTGCACTGAAGGATGTATTAGTTGAGTACTAATACTTTTATAATACTGTCAATGGAAACACTTATTATAGTTCTTGAACTTCTGTCCTCCTCCTCCCATCTCCAAATCTGGCCCTGTAAAGCAGTTGAGGTGCTGCAGTTGGAGCAACCCATTATTCAGGTGTACACTGAGATTCTTCTGCCCACCCACGAACTGCCTGGCCAATCACATTTGGAGGAGCCACTCACTGGCCTCCAAGTCAATAGTCCTAACATGCTGTTGTGGATTGAAGTGAAGCTCAGGACTGAGGCATGAGAAGGGCTGTTGTACTCACAGGTTCAAGGGAAATGGAGGATAACATGAAGGTCCAGGGATAAGAAGGTAAGAAGAACTATGCTGGATCAGGCCAAAGGCCCATCTAGTTGAACAACATGTTCTCACAGCAGTCAACCAGATGCTTATTGGAAGCCCGTGAGGAGGCCCTGAGCACAATAACACTCTCTCCATACGTGATTCCTAGAAACTGGTATTCATAGCCAAACTGGCAATGGATGCAGAACATAGCCATCATAGCTAACAGCGTTATCCAAGGGAGATAGTCAACAGAGGCTGAGAAAGGTTGAACGTTATATATTGATTTGAGCTAAGCAGTTAGCTCTAGCAATAGAATAATTAGGGGATGCACAAAATACCACAACCGTTTTCATTTTATGAAGTCTCGAAAGTCAAATATTTTAAGGCAGCCCCGAGTCTCGTGTTCTCATGTAATATATTCCTAGCAAATTAATATGACCCCATTCAGCTGCACTTTTACATTATATACATTAAATTATGTCTCCCTACTGGCTTGCTGGATGAAAAAAGGTTAGCTTAAGGGTGGCCTCAGTAACTTCCTGGTGGATAATTAACATTGCCCAGCCCATCAACACAATTGTGCCATTAATTGGCTCATGTGCCGGAGTTCAATTGCTTAAGTGCCATAATGATCCCTGGTACCTCAAAAGCTTCATCAGGTGAGACAGAAAGGTTTTTCTAACCTTAACACTCCAAATAGATTAATTTGGGGGAAGGAGTGATCATATCCAAGAGCTCAGCTGCAAACACACACACGCAGCTGGTCAAAAGTCATGCCACGTGGAGTTCTGGCTACCCCTTCTTGAAAAGTTGTTTTGTCGAGGTGGAGAAAGAATGGATAACTGCAGCTGAAATGAGCAGAGGGTTGGACCACTCCCTGTGAAGGAAAGCTTAAAAAAAAACAGAAGGCGCTTTGAATGACAGATGTATAAAAATAAACTATGGAGAAAGGAAATAGAGATAAATGTTTTTTCTCATATGTTGCACTAGGGATCATCCTATAAAAACAGACCAGACAACAAGAAAGTGTCTTTATTGAGAAATGGAGTCTTTTTACAGAATGTAATGAAGAAATTAGGTACAGGATAACGTAAACCCATTTGTGTTATTTGGAAACTTGTGATATTAATTTTTTATGCTAGATTTTGGTATGGAAATCTGGTTCTATATGTTTAGTTCTAGATATCACTTTCTACTTTTCTGTAATTTGGCGTCTGTTATAATACTTTGTTGTGTTATAAATAAACATATGTAAATAAAAAACAAAGAAAATAGGCGAACGGAAGCAGCAAATAATGGTGGTGAACTGATTTGGAACAGGAGTTGAAAAACCAATCAGTTTTGGTTCTCTCTCTTTTTGTTTTCCCAATCTTAAATTGAGTTCTCCACATAAAGCATTTTTAAAGAAATCCTCATGAGAATTTGCTGGCATTTAGTGTGAATTTCCTATGCAGCTTTGACTAATATGCATTTTTGCAGGCAGTGTTGACTTGTTCAATGCATTTTTTGGTATGCTGTTTTCACTAACAAATACATTTTATGCATACTTCCTCCCAACACAATCAATTTTAATACATTGTTTAATTGGCAAAATTTGGAGAAGTGTGCATTTCAAAGCATAACTGTCTTTTGGTGTGCATATTGGCTTGAAATGTGTCAAATGGACTTTGTTTAGTTGTGTCCGACTCTTCGTGTCCCCATGGACCAGAGCATGAAAGGCACTCCTGTCTTCCACTGCCTCTTGCAGTTTGGTCAAACTCATGTTAGTAGCTTTGAGAACACTGTCCAACCATCTCGTCCTCCGTCATCCCCTTCTCCTTGTGCCCTCCATCTTTCCCAACATCAGGGTCTTTTCCAGGGAGTCTTCTCTTCTCATGATGTGGCTAAAGTCTTGGAGCTTCAGCTTCAGGATCTGTCCTTCCAGTGAGCACTCAGGTGGACAGTTTCCCATTAAAATGCAGATATCCCAAGGAGCATATCAACTGAAGCAGGAGGAGAAAGCTCATATTTCCTGGCAAGAGTCAGTGATGGAGGTAAGAATCTTTCATTCTGCACCATGAATAATTGCTGATTGGCTAGCAGCTCCTTCTTCCAATGCAACTCACACCTGAGGATGCTAAACACCATGCATTTGCCCAGTGCTGGCAGAGCAAGCCAGCCCCCCTCCCTTCAGATGCCTTCCTTGAGGGCTCCAGAGCTGAAGTCAGTGAAATGTCTCACCACCATTCCTGAATGGAAAAAAGTAATCCTAATCAAGTTAATTCATATGGTGGCTTCCCAAATTGTGCTCTCAGTGACTCAAAAAGTCAGCAAGGACTATGTCAGGACATTCAAGTAGTATGAAAATCACTGGAAAGTCCAATCAAGTAATTAATCTGGGAGATGTGCAATAGACCAGTTCATAATAGACTCTGCCATGTCTGAATTCCCTAGGGTATCCCCTACCTAACAGCTGTCACTAGGGATACTTGGATCTCAAATTACTCATGTGTAGAGATGGGTGAATCTGTTGGTTTCTCAGTTTCAGTACTAAGTTCAGTTCTCCATATTTCCACATCAATTTCTTAATTATTATTTTTAAAAGTCCTCTTGAGAATTCCTTTTGAGAATTCCTCCTAGTATATTGTTTGCAATATACACTCTTTAAAAAAGAATTTCCACTAATGTACAGTGGTACCTTGGATTAAGAACTTAATTTGTTCTGAAGGTCCGTTCTTAACTTGAAACTGTTCTTAACCTGTGGTACCACTTTAGCTAATGGGGACTCCCGCTGCCGCCGTGTTGCCACCACGCAATTTCTGTTCTCATCCTGAAGCAAAGTTCTTAACCCAAGGTACTATTTCTGGGTTAGTGGAGTCTGTAACCTGAAGGTACCACTGTAATGCTTTAGTTAATATTATTTTCATTAACATATGCAGTTTTTTGCCCACTTGACTCTATTGTGTGCATTGCAAAATTCAGGTAAGTTTGAATTTCAAATGACTATTGTTTTGGTTCACATATCAGGGAGTGTGAATTAGGTAGACTCTCCTTTACACATAAACTGAATCAACTTTCTTCCCCATCTGTAGCTTCCACAATGACCTCATTCTCATAAGTTGTTCTTTTTTCCTGGGCAACATATGTAATGTATATAGAAATGTTAAGAAGTTTGATGCAATGCAGATTTATGCAACCCCCCCCCCCCCCTTTAAAGAACAATATTGATTTTCTCTCTGTCAGCATTTGGTTTTAAGAACATAAGACAACCCTGCTGGATGAGGCCAATGGCCTATCTAGTTCAGCATTCTGTTGCGTGTTGAGGTCCCCCAAGCCACCCCCTAAATAATTCACAATTCACACATAATTTTTGTTTAAGGTTTTTGGCATAATTTTGGTCACAACTTTATTAAAATATATAAATGTGAGTGGTTGCTTAGGCATTGGTTATGACTATCTGTCCCCATACCCAGGGACAGAACTGACTTCCAGATTCCAGCGAAAGCCACTAAGGGGAAACAATATTGGGGAGAGCATGGAGCCAGGCACCAGACCCTCACCCCCCCGGCATGCTCGCAGGGGCTTGCGCGGCCCTAAGCCCCATTCAGGGGTACAGACAAAAGAATGGCAAGCCCCTGGATTCCTTTAATGGAATTCCCTTTCTGCAGCGGCATTGGAGGGGCAGGCACAGCCAATCCTTACCCCTCCACCAACCACTTTTTTAACCAATGCCTACCTGCAACCTTACAAGTTGTGATGATTTGCTACGCAGTAGGCAAAAACCAAATGGCACCAGCCAATCAGCCAAATGGACAAAATTCCTACCAGGCCCCTGCCCCAGAAGCAGACGACCTCAAGGTCAATGCAATAGGTGAATGCAATAGCCCTAGATTTGGGAGGTGGGTGGGTGATCCAATGCACACAGCAAAAGAGCCCAGTTAGTGCTGCGTGACTTGATTTTATAACCTTTGGTCCATCCCCCTAAACGGCAACACCAAAATTTGCCCAGTAACCCAACTGCCCAATCACTATGGGCCCACCCAGCAACAGAGGGGTGGCCTGTCAGACCTCACCGCAACACGTGCTTTCTATGAAGGAGAACACGTTTTCTCACAGTGGCCAACCAAACACCCATGGAAAACCCACAGGCAGGACTTGAGCACAAGAGCGGTGTTACAGACATCTACATTATTGTTCTTTCCCCCCACCCTCAGCAGAAAGACATAGAGCTAAACTGATGAATTGAGAAGATTGATTCCAGCATGCTTTGAGCTGAAATAAACAGCCTTCACTGCACAATGACATTCATAAAATATACAGAAATTGAAGTTTCCCAGCTGCACCTCCCACCTCTTTCCCTTCTTTTTATACCTTCATAATCAGATGAGTCGTAATGCTAGCTAAACAAGTATACACATAAAGAAACAAACCTAGATCAATAGCAATAATTTGACATACACACACACACACCATTCTCTGGGAAAACATCAATAGCAGAAAGGCGTAGTTGGGGTAGCTGGGGGAAAAATAGACTCTGTGGGAAGTGTTGGCAGAAGATTAAATAACCACATCGAATGGAGTGGGGAGGAATTCAATGAAAAGTGGATGCATATTGGTGATGTACTGGTAGTCAGAACTAAATTGCTCTGGATATGTAATAATAATAATAAAAATAATAAAATCTTCCAGACATTCAATTATTTCTTGGACTGGGTTTCTGCTTTTCAAATACATAGCATCTTTACTGTATCCAAAATGAAGGCAATTGAAAATCTAGCAAACAAGAAATCAGGTACGGTATGGCATTAAACTGAAAAAACAACAACAACTAATAACTCTCAATGCTCTTTCATAGAATCAGAGAATCACTGAATTGCAAGGGAACAAAAGAGTCACCTAGTTCAATTCCCTGCAAAGTAAGAATCACAGCTAAATAATCCCTGGCAGATGGCTATCCAACCTCTGTTTAAAAACCTTCAGTGAGGGAGAGTCCACCAGTTTCTGACATAGACCACTCCACTATCAAACACCTCTTACTGTCAGAAAGATATTCCTATTGTTTAGTCAGAATCTACTTTCTTGTCATTTCCATCCATTGGTTCAGATCCTACCCTCTGGGGCATTTATTTTCCCTCACCTGCACAAAGCTGTGATCACGTAAGTGAAAAGTGTGTGTACACACACACACACACACACAACATACTGCTCAGAATTGGTGTGGTGCAACCAGGAACTGCTCTGAAACTGCCAGAGCACTTCAAAGCACATGGATTCTCTTATCTCCATGTGTGTTACAACTTATACTTGTGCAGATTAAAGAATCCTCCCCTGACTTTGGCTTTAGCTGCTAAGCTTGGTTAAGTATTAGAGGATGTGGTGGGACAAAGTGAAGCGTTAGAGAGGGTATGTTTATCCCACTGCTTCTGAGGGGGATTTATAAAGGGCAAAAGGTTGGGGGAATGGACATCATTGAACCATCTAGTTGAAATGGAGAATGGAGCAGAAAGTCCGTTCTTAAGCCTCCAGCCTTCCTGTGACAAAAAAATTGGAAAGTTTCTAGGAAAAAAACAAGGTTTTCTTCTGGCCGAACTATTGCTACCTCTGCTTCTTTAAGGTTAGTTCAGATGGACGGGCTTATCTCAACATCAGATGGTGATTTCCATGTATGAAGGGGTCATCTGAGATGTAATGTCACCACATGCAACTTCCATGTCATCTTGCACAAAAAATATTTTCCAGTGGAGTCAGCCCAAACATTGAGGCCCACCAGGTATTAGTAGAATCATAAACTCGCAAGATACTAAACGAGATACAGTACATGCATTTGTCCACATGGCCAGAATGTGCCAAGGCGGTCAATGTTCTGAACTGGAGCTGAAAACATTCCCTGTTGATGTTCTTTCCATCAGGCTGTGTCTTATGCAATGTAGAATGAGTAATGAGTCGGACTTTTGGTGGACTCATTGAGGAACATCTAGACCAGCGGCTCACAAAGTGGGAGGCACAACCCCCTGAGGAGTTGGAATTCCCTAGGGGGCACTAAGAGGCAAGGGGCAGCAGGAGGATGCAGAAGATGTAAATGACTATCAGACTTTGAAAAGCTCATACCACTTGATCAAGTGCATCAATTTGTGTTGAATTACTTAAACTAGTTTTAATTGGATTTTGAATAAATGTCCAATTGTTACTCATATGTATTATCTATGTATTAGTATTTACTTTGTGTACTATTAACTTCCTAAGTGGGTGGTGCAAACCAATATGCTGAATAATGGTTTTTGTAGGGTAGGGTCCACTGGGGATGAATTTATGGAGGCAGTGGCTCATGAAAGTTTGGGGACCACTGATCTAGACCACCACATGAGGGATGGCAGTGCTTTATAGCACTGTTTGCTCCAATTAACTCACAAAACCAGTATAATGCAAGGCCTCTTCATGGAGAAACCTCCATGGATAGGCAATACATATGAAGGGAACCATGGCAGTTGACCCTACCACAATGGTGCACCTCAGCAACCCAGTTCCTGGCTAGATGTACATTGAGCAGAACATCTGCAGAAGGGTGCCTATATGCAGTCGTATGAGCACAGGCACTCCACAAGAGGGACACCCATGCACTGCTAGAGATCCCTTTCCCTTGGAGGAGATTCACATACACATGGAAGGCTTAATATGTGTAGTGAGAGGGAAATTCCTTTTGGGGGTTCAAGTATGGAGGCTCACATCAAACTCTCAATTGGCCAGACTTTGTTCAGGACAGAGTTTAAAGTATTTGTGAGAGCTTTCCATTAGGATGCACACTATATAGGAAAAATCTGTGTCAACTTTGCTGTTCATCCTTTGGCCAATGATCTTCAGTCACACCAACATTTTGCCAGTTCTTCATCCAACCACAGTCCTTACTCAACTCAACTGTTTGCTGTTTGTATCAGAACCCTCCGTGTACTTTATATAGAGTGCCCTCCCTTCTGATATTCAGCTGTTACATTCCCTCTTAATTGGTTCTTACCAGCTTTGTGGTCAGATTGTGTCATAGTCCCATTGCTGAGCAACAGTGTGCAGAGCTTGGTGGAGTGTGAGGCCAAACAAACAGACAATCAGAGTCTCTGATATAAGCTTGGCAGAGTCAGCAAATGAAGTCAAGTCCGTTCTGAGGGTCAGACAATAGCAATCCATGTAGTCAGACAATTCAGCAGTCAGGGAATCAAATGATCACAAAGCCAAAGATCCAGGCCAGGTATTCCCAAATTTGAGTCTCCAGCTGTTTTTGGACCACAACTCCCATCACCCCTAACTAGTAAGACCAGTGGTCAATGATGATGGGAATTATATTCCAAAACAGTTGGATACTCAAGTTTGGGAAACCCTGGTCCAAACAGAGTAAGGACAGGAACGACAGGTGTTGTTTCCAGCATCTGACTGCTGCTGGGAGCTCTGTTTAAGAAAACTGAAGCCAGCCGGTTCTCATCATCACCTTCTTCTCAGTTACAGATAGGTAGCCGTGTTGGTCTGCCATAGTCAAAATAAAAAAATTCCTTCCAGTAGCACCTTAAAGACCAACTAAGTTAGTTCTTGGTATGAGTAGCTGTTTTACTACAAAGGAATTTCAGAAATAGACTGGAAAGAGAAGCTGCTGAATTGCAACTCATTACCAAACTTAAAACCATGGAGAGACCTGGTCTGAACAAAGACATTGGACTCTTATCTCATTATACATGACTAAGCCATTTCTCACCTCCTCACCCCTTGCCTTTTCCTGTAAGACCTATTGCAGTCGTTAAGAGTCGTCAACAGGCTCATCTCACCTATCTGCCAATCTCCCATTCCCACTACCCTTCTGAGTAATACCCCTCCCCACCTTCTCTTTATATAGAAGGATCTGGCAACTTCTGTTTCAGTGTATCTGAAGAAGTGTGCATGCACATGAAAGCTCATACCAAGAACTAACTTAGTTGGTCTTTAAGGTGCTACTGGAAGGAATTTTTTTACTTCTTCTCAGTGTCCTTGAAGGCTGATCAGGTGCAGGTGATCTGCCTTTCCGCCCTTCAGGCTGCTTTTCAGCAGGCAAAACTGACTCCTGGCTCAGGACAGGCTGCACTCTTGGGTGCGTGACACTGGCCTCGCTGATAATGAGTACCAGAAATTTCAGATCAGTAGGTAGGCAGCCCTTTGCAGGAATGAATGGCCCTCTGAGGATGTGGTTAGTATGTGGCATCAGCAGTGAGCCCATGTATGTGAGTGTGCTCCCATTCCATATTTATCATCTCCACATTGAGGTTACTCTGTGAAGTGGTTCTCATGTAAACCAACCAGTACAGGATATGGGCTGATGATGTATCAGATCATGTAGAAACTGAAAATCAGCAAGTCTAAGCCTGTTTCATGTTTGGCTGAGAAACGACTTGGAAGCCCAATGTGTGCTGATTGAAGCTCCCCAGAGAACAGGTGGTCCCTCACTGTAATATGTAAATAACATCACAAAGGTGCTTAGTTTAGCTTTATTTATGCAGGTTATGGACTTCAGCTTTTCCTGGAGCAAAACTCTGTATTTGATTACTTGGTATACAAAACCCACAATATGTTTCCTCCCTTTTCTTCCAGATTCCAAAGTTTGCCTTCTGTGTGTGTGCATGAGAGAGAGAGAGAGAATGTGTTCATAAGCATATTTACGTACCTCCAGAGAATTTATAGGCGTAATGTAAATATTAATCCAGAGAAGGGAATTTCTTGGATTGGCCGCACACCGTACTTTGCTGAAATAATCTACATATTCATGCTTATTTTGATGTGCAGGGAGTCTCTGAGGCACATGGTAAACAGACCTCCTGTACCTGATCTTGAATTTTCCATGTCTGTGCCCGAGACGTTGGAGATGTTTCTTTCAGGTTTATCCTTGTTAAAATAACTCCACAAGTCACAACACTGTCAAGGTCAGGGGGAAACGCGGTCGATTGCCGACAAAGGTCTCAGAAAGACAAGCTGAAACCCCCTAGAGTTTGTTCTAATTTGTTTGCCCAGGTTTTGAAAATCCAAGGCATTCTCTCCCCTCCGCCCCATAAATCAGCAGGTTCTGAAAATCATTGCAATGAAGCTTCCTTTCAGCATCTGTGTTCCTCTGTAAATAAACAGACCACATGGGGACTGCCAGTCCCCTCACTCCTGAATGGTTCCTGCATTTCTGACTATGGACTAGAGGCATTTAGGTATTGCTGATTCTAAGCTTAACTACTGATGGTGACAAGATTTGAGTGTGCAGGGGACGGCTTGAAATGCACAGCCCCCTCCCTCAAAAAGGTCTGCCCCATCTTGAATGGGCCCATGCCCTTTGTGTGTAATGCATATCAAAATGAAGTTTGCCCAGGCAATATTATCAACCACCCTGACCCTTTTCAACACCAAAAAAAGGGAGGAAAGTCTCCTTAATTTGTGAAAGAAGGGCAGAGCAGTGACAATAATAGACCCTCCAAGTGTCCCTATTTTCCAGGGACAATCCTGGATTTACAGAAGCCATCTTGGTTTCTGATTTGATCCTAGAATGTCTCATTTTTTCCCCTTAGGATGTCCCTATTTTCATCATTGAAATGTTGGAAGATATGGTAAAGGAAAGGGACCCCTGACCATTAGGTCCAGTCGTGGCCGACTCTGGGGCTGCAGTGCTCATCTCGCTTTATTGGCCAAGGGAGCCGGCGTACAGCTTCTGGGTCATGTGGCCAGCATGACTAAGCCGCTTCTGGTGAAAACAGAGCAGCGCACGGAAACGCCGTTTCCCATTCCACCGGAGCTGTACCTATTTATCTACTTGCACTTTGAGGTGCTTTCGAACTGCTAGGTTGGCAGGAGCTGGGACCGAGCAACGGGAGCTCAACCCACCATGGGGATTCGAACCGCCGACCTTCTGATCTGCAAGTCCTAGGCTCTGTGGTTTAACCCACAGCACCACCCAGAAGATATGGTAGGATATCCTTACTTTCATCAGAGAAATCTGGGAGGGAATGGAGTTATGTGACCCCCCCCAGCCAAGGAGATAAGTAAGTATATAACCTTTAGAAGACATCTCAAGGCATCCCTGTATAGGGAATTTTTTAAATGTTGACTGCTTCATTAGGTTTTTATATATGTTGGAAGCCACCCAGAGTGGCTGGGTCAATCCAGTCAGATGGGTGGGGTATAAAAAATAAAATTATTATTATTATTATGGGAATATGGCATCCCTATTTTCATCAGAGAAATGTTGGAGGGCATGCAGTAATGGCGTAAAGACAGATGCCTCTTGAGGTGGGGAAAAAACACCTGACTCCAAAGCCAAAAATAGATTATCTGCAGAGAGAAATTCAGACTTCATCTTTTTAGTGACGAATATGATGTAGGAGTATAGAGCTAGACAGGCAGACATTTGCCTGTGAGCCCCTCAGTTACTGCCACTGCTGCCATCTATTTCATGAAGGTAAGGACATAAGAAAACCTCTGCTGGATCAGCCCACAGGTCCATTGCATCCTGTATTTTCTTCTTACAGTGGTCAAGCAGATGCTGCTGGGAAGCCAGAAAGCACGACCCAAGTGCAGCAAATATAATGGGGAGGAGAAGAGCTATGAAACTCACAATGGGCTCCTTGGGGGGAAGGTGAGGTATAAATTCAGTCAACGAAGAAATAAACATGAAGCACCCTCCTCATTTTTAATTCCCAGAAACTGGTATTGAGATGCATGCTTCCTGAAAATAAAACATTAAATAAGTCGGAGTTATTGTTATTAAATGTACCAAGAAAAAAGCACACCAAGAACTCAGGCCAATGTAAGTTTCAATAGTGGGAGTGGTCGCTACTCACAAATCAATACCTCAATAGTAACAAAAACTAATCCATTCAAAAGTATGTGTTCTGACAAGAATTACAAACTCAAATAGAGATTACAAACTTTAACAGAGATTACAAACTGAAACTCAAGATATGTATAACACAATAATTCGTTACAAAGATTTTCTCTTTTTCAGTCGACAATGTTGATCCTTATAATTTATCAGCTCTCAGATGGAGACTCAGTTTCAATCATAGAGCAGAAGTCAGAAGTCAATTATAGATTAGAAACCAGGACAGGGCCCTGTTTCGATGTATTCACCTTCATCAGCTGGAAGTATCAAATATTACATGAAAATACATTTAAATTCTAAATTATCATAAATTATAAGACAGTCATAACTTATAAAACAGTATTATATACCATTTGGTTCCTTACCTAATTTTTAAAGGGTCATGTAAGTTTGAAGACTTTCGGATAAATATATCCTGTTATTTTCTATGTTTCTCAGGGATAACAACTGAAAATAATCAATATTCATAATAATGACATGTGTTGAACCAAATTAAAAACTCCAAGACAGCATATAATCATATGATTCCTCACCTATGTGTGGGTAGAACAACGTGTATCTTGAAAGTAAAACATAGCAGCCATTGGCACTTATTTATTTACTTTCGTGCTGGTGGACAAGGGGAGACTGAGATAAAATGTATACATAGGAAGGAAACACTCAAAAAATTGAAATGGTGTATGTGTCATGTCCATGCATGATAAGCTGAGAGTGAGCATTTACATACCAAGGAATGAGATGGTTCTAAGAGTCCCAGAATGGCAGCATGAGCTACATCACTCGTCGACTATAGGCTGAAAATTGCATTTATAAAAAGGGAAAACTTGCTTTAAGCAAAAACTACTAGGACAACAAAGAGGTGGAAGAGCCGAAGTTTTCCTTCCTGATTTCCTAAGTTCAGTTTATTTGTTTTACAAAACATACACACACAAGGGGCAATGAAACGGGAACCTCTACCTGCAGTCTGAAGAAATGCAGTTCCCCTTTGCTATCACTTCAATGTGTGGAATGTATACATATGACCAAATCTGAACACGAAAAGATGAAGAGTTGGCAGTTTCAAAAAATGATATCCTAGCTTGATCTGCAAGAGTGTCACTGGTCATTCCCTGAATTGGCAAGGCTCATTTGACAACAACAGGAAGCCAAGCTTTTGGTGTCATTGACCCAGTCTTGTGGAATACTCTGCATCCGTTTCAACTGTTAAACACCTCCTGACAACTTTTTGATTCTTCCAGGCCTGTGCCGGCAATTTCCACAATGGTTAATTGATGTCTGTTTTAAACTTTTTAATCTGCCTTTTATTGTAAGGTTGTATGTTTTATTGCTGTAAATTGCTTTGATATATATCTTAAGACATAGTGGTATATATACACTTTTTAATAAAGTATATATGGAGATAGATGATAGATAGATTTCCCCCCTTTCTTTCACGTAGTTCAGACCCCCCACCCCTTATCTTGCTTTCCCAAGCATAAAGCTTGGCCCCATATCAGATTTCCAATATATGCAGTGCAGAAAGCCAGTTTTCTGTTGCAGAGCACCTAAGGGGATTAGAGGTATGCCCACATTGCATTCAATAACTGTGCAGTATGTGAGCCTGTGCACATGAATAGTTGAGAAGTACATCCCCACAGTTAGTTATTCCCCTCTAACATTC
Organism: Podarcis vaucheri; assembly: GCF_965113315.1. Taxonomy (NCBI): domain Eukaryota; kingdom Metazoa; phylum Chordata; class Lepidosauria; order Squamata; family Lacertidae; genus Podarcis; species Podarcis vaucheri. The sequence continues at coordinate 5,991,992 of NC_138749.1, forward strand.
AATAGGTTTACAAGCTGGATACACAACAGAGCTTCACAACCCAACACATGTACACTCTTTCACACAAACACCAGTACATGTGCTCGTGAATCTATTCAGTGCAACATGTGATAAGCCTTCTTTGAGCAGCATTAGTCAATACATGTACACCTGACTGATGAAAAATGGAATAGTTGTGACAAATAATGGTAAAAGTTTTTGATTGAGTTCCACTGAAATGAGGCTGCATTTTAACGTTTTAATTTTTTTATTTAAAATTTATTTTTTATTTTAAATGTGGTATTTTAATTTCATTTCTTAAGCTGCATTTTAATCAATTGTTTTTATATTTGGTGTTAGCCGCCCTGAGCCCGGTCTTGGCTGGGGAGGTTGGGGTATATTATTATTGTTGTTGTTGTTGTTGATGATGATGATGATGGTTTTTGTAACATCTCTCCCTGGAAAACTGGTGGGAAGTATTGTTAAAGATATAATAACAAAGCACATGGAAGAAACAGAAGGCAGCATGGCTTCGGAATGAGAATGGCTTCTCACCCAGTCTGGCTGTGGGAGACGTTTGCAGCCCAGCACGCGGCTTAACTCCGTCCTGTCGGAGCCACACTGTTTTGTCAACTGTTGCTCCACTCCTCTGGCTGTCGCTGAGCCTGCTGGATTGCTACCAAACCCAGATGCAAAATTTGACCTATCCATGGTGGCCTGGATGGCAGGGCAACCAGAGTGGACCAAGTTGGGTCAGGTTTCACTTCAGTCCACTCCTGAAATATGAAAATGGGCCGGATCTGTCACCAGCAGCGCAGTCAATTATTTCAGAGTGTCAACAAGCATATAGAGAGCAGCGAACTGGTTAAGTGGCAGGAAGCAAAGAACATGAATAAATGGACAGGTATCCAACTGGCGAGAAGTAGAAAGGGGATTTGAAACCCAATGATTCACTGTCTTCCTCCCCTTTCTACTCCTGCTTTCACAAACCATGCCAATGCGGTGGAAGCAGCTCAGACAAAGGATCTGATATTCTTTTTAAGGTCACAGCCATTTGATCAAGGACAGAGGAGATGGAGGAAGAAAACATGCCTCTGTGATGCGCAAGGGAAGAGCTGGCCACTGACAGCATGTAAGAGCATCAGCTTTTGCCAGTCCTTCTACAATGATGTTTCTGAAACCTACAGGCAACTGGTGCTGCTGCCTGTCTCAGATTGCGTTATGAGGACTGACTTGCTGCAGTGTTAGTGACGGCAGAATGTCATTCACATCCCAATACAGGGAGGCGAGTTTATCTTCCCTGTCTATCTTGCAGCTGTCTGCTAAATCATGCCCATTTTTGACATTCTCGGAGCCTCTTCCTCCAAGCAGCAAACAGACTGTAAAGAAACTGATGAGGTTTGCTCGCCTCAGAGAATATTTTAGGAAATTCTGAGCACTCCAGACTCCAGACTGTCATCCGGTTACAAAGGCAGGGCTGGATGCTCATGGAGTTTGCATGCGTCAAACATTTACATGACATTCCAAGACCGGTATTTGGAACCTTTAATGCGTACACAATGTAAAGCAGTCTAGATCCTGTGCAGAGTGAGAGCTTAATTTGGTACGTAAACATGCATGTGTAGACCTACGAGGGATGGAGCAGAAAGTTCTTAAGTTTGCCTACCAAAGTTAACCTATCCAATTCAGAAATTGAGGGCAACTTTTCTCTAAAATTCACACTTCTCTGAATTCCAAGCCCCGTTCACCCTCCAAAAGTCCAATTAAGGTGAAAACACAAGCAATTTTGAGTATGATCATGAAAATGACATACAAAAATTGCATTGTATTGGTTTGCACGGCCTCTATCAAGCAATAATGTATAGAAAACTATGTGCATCAGGAGAAATGTGTTTGAAAATGTATATGCATATTCTTGTGGACTTCCTTTTTAAAAAACAAAACAAAACCCTGAAATGTAGGAGGGAAATGGATAACTTGAGCATAAGATAGGGAGAAGGGATGAGAAACTCAGAGAAGCTGAAACTGACTGATTTGTCCATTCCTCATATTTTCTATGTCTCTGCTTTTTAATAAGTAAAAAAGCAGAGACATCACCTTGCCGACAAAGGTCTATATAGTTAAAGCTATGGTTTTCCCAGTAGTGATGTATGGAAGTGAGAGCTGGACCATAAAGAAGGCTGATCGCCGAAGAATTGATGCTTTTGAATTATGGTGCTGGAGGAGACTCTTAAGAGTCCCATGGACTGCAAGAAGATCAAACCTCTCCATTCTGAAGGAAATCAGCCCTGAGTGCTCACTGGAAGGACAGATCCTGAAGCTAAGGCTCCAAGACTTTGGCCACCTCATGAGAAGAGAAGACTCCCTGGAAAAGACCCTGGTGTTGGGAAAGATGGAGGGCACAAGGAGAAGGGGGACAACAGAGGACGAGATGGTTGGACAGTGTTCTCGAAGCTACCAGCATGAGTTTGACCAAGCTGCGGGAGGCAGTGGAAGACAGGAGTGCCTGGCGTGCTCTGGTCCATGGGGTCATGAAGAGTTGGACATGACTAAATGACTAAACAACAACAATAAATATTTTCTATACATGAACCAGAAAGCTGTCTGTGGGCAAACGGCGGCTCTCTTGGCTTGAAGTGAGATAAACGCCCCATAGTCGCCTTTGACTGGAGTTAACTGTCCAAGGGACCTTTAACTTTTTTTTTTTACTTTATACCTATTAGGTACATGCTCAAGCTGAACTTTTAGCTGATGCTCCAAGTGGAAAGATGAAAATCATCATCATCATCATGACTACTGTCTAAACTCTGAACCCCCCCTCCCTGAAACCCAGCTCATACATAAATCCTGCTGAACAATGCTGATCCTTGTTATAATAATAATGCAATAATTTATTTATTGTGTCCTGCCCATCACTACTCTGGGTGGCTTCCAACAAAGTATAAAGGAACACACCCAAACATTAAACATTAAAAGCTTCCCAAAACAGGGCTGTCTTCAGATGCCTGCAAAATGTCATATGATTGTTTATCTCTCTGACATCTGATGGGAGGGCGTTCCACAGGGCAAGCGCCACTACCCAGAAGGCCCTTTGCCCGGTTCCCTGTAACTTCACTTCTCACAATGTGGGAACGGCCAGAAGGCTCTCAGAGCTGTGGAAGGGGGCACAGTTCATAAATTAAGTCATGCTGCTTTTTGCAAAAATGGAAAACTGTGCACTGCTTCTTCTCTCATTCATTCCCATTACCCAGAAGTGGCTAAAAGAGGTAGATTACTGCATTGTCATCAGCTTTGATTAAAGCAGTTTGTTTGTTGTTGTTGCTTTAAAATCCCGTATTTTGAAATACCTTCTCTCTTGCTGCCAGAAAGAATTCAGCACTGACTCTTAGATGACCACCAATTTGGCGGCTTGAAAAGAGGATTGGGGAAATTCATTAATGAGAGGGCTATCAATGGCTACTAGCCATGATTAAGACGTTGTTCTGCCTTCATGGCCAGAGGCAATCATGCTTCTGAGTACCAGTTGCTGGAAATCTCAAGAGGGGCGAAGACTCTTGTGTTTGAATCCTGTTTGATGGATTCAGCCCCTGTGGAAACATGATGCTAGGCTAGATGGGCCATTGGCCTGATCCAGGATGTTGTTCCTTATATTCTTAAGCACTCCCTTAGGACTGCTTTCTTTCTCTGGCTGAAGAGGATAAAATGGCAAAATAATAATATTATAAAAGAAGAAGAAAGAAAGTCTTTGTTCATGCAACACATTGTTAAACGATGGAACTTGCTCCCACAGGGGGCAGTGATGGCCACCAACTCAGATGGATTGGGGCAAATCCATGGAGGATGAAACTATTGAGTGCTGCTAGCCAGGATGGTTAAATTCTGCCTCCACAGTTGGAGACAGCAATGCTTTTGATTACCAGTTGCTGGAAACCACAGGAGAGAAGAGTGGTCCTGTTTTTGCTTCCTCCTTTGGGGCTTCCTTCAGTGAAATATACTCGGAGTGGAGAGTGGATTTCATGCTCTTTATTCAGCTCATAATGGTGAGGAGGAATGAATGTACCCCCAAAATATCTGCTTTATATACATTATTTACACAATGGGCCCCGTGTGATTGGCTAATTCTGGGATTCTCCTGTAGGCCAATCAGGTTGTGGATTCGCTTCCACCTGGAGCTGGATTGGGTGGCTCCTGTGGAACAATCATATTGCTGCGTTGTTCTAGGACCAATCAGACTGCTGCATTCTGAATTCCATTATTCTAGGACCAATCAGACTGCTGCATTTTGGATCCTATTCAACTCAGTACATAACATACAGGGACCTGGTTGGCCAATGTGAGAACAGGACGCTGGTTGGGATTGATGGGCCATTGGCCTGACCCAGCGTTCTCTTCTTACATTCTTCTGCAAAGTCTTGTGTTGGTAAGATGTGGGCAGGAGTTTTCAAGGCACAGTCTCTCAGAGGACCTTGGAGGGGGTGGCGTGATATTTCCCAGTGCGCCATTTCACCCTCCCCGCCATCTATCCTCTCCCAATAAGAATCCATGAAGCTAGCATGTGTTAGTTCATCTCACATCTAATAATAGGTGACTGTTGGTATTTGGTGGTGTGAAAAGAAGCACCAGCCTGATCTTCTGCCTCCTGCATCTGCGGTGGAGCCAGAAGAGGTGGATGGCCTGCCTGGTCTCTTTTCTTCTGTCACTTTAACAGCGCCGTTTAATTGTTAGTCACGATGCACTGTGGACAGAACAATTAGTTGTATCTATATTAGATCTAAACTGTAATTATTTGTTACATTAATCATGACTGGAGTGAGAATTTAATTAGTCACGAACATTAAGTGATTTTCCCTCTCTCTTTCTTTCTCTGCAAGAGAAAAGAGAGAGAGAAGGAGGGGGAGGAAGACAGAGAATGGGATTCAGGGAGCTGGTGGCTTCTCCAAAAAAGGGGAAAACAATCCATTACTTAACCCACATAAATGTGAAGACAGTGGGATGCATTGAATATGCAGGTGTGGAAGGTGTTCACACCATCGCTGGTAACTCCCCAACTTTAAAATATAATTTATTTGAAACCCGCAATGTATGTGAGGGGATATCGGTGTGTTTTTCCCAGCCACGGAGTTGTAGATATGCTGGCTTATGCGTACAAGTTGGTTTTGGACATGGACCTGCTTCAGTCTATATTTTAATGTGGGTCTACCTCATTTGCACTCAGCAAAACTGTGTGTCCCAAAATGCAACTTTCCTGTAAAATGCACTTGTTCCAGCAAAATTTGTGTTGCAAAATTCCAACCATGCCATGAACATAAGAACATAAGAAGGGCTTTCTGCATCAGGACAGTGGCTCATCTAGTCCAGATTCCTGTTTTCATAGCAGCCAACCAGCTGCCTCTGGGAAACTCAAAAACAGGACTTGAACAGCACTCTCCCCTGTGATTTCCAGGGAACTAGTATTCAGAAGGGGACGCAGGTGGCGCTGTGGGTTAAACCACAGAGCCTAGGACTTGCCGATCAGATGGTCGGCAGTTCGAATCCCCGTGTCAGGGTGAGTTCCCGTTGCTTGGTCCCAGCTACTGCCAACCTAGCAGTTTGAAAGCACATCAAAGTGCAAGTAGATAAATAGGTACCGCTCCAGCGGGAAGGTAAACGGCATTTCCGTGCGCTGCTCTGGTTTGCCAGAAGTAGCTTAGTCATGCTGGCCACATGACCCGGAAGCTGTACGCCGGCTCCTTCGGCCAATAAAGCGAGATGAGCGCCGCAACCCCAGAGTCGGCCACGACTGGACCTAATGGTCAGGGGTCCCTTTACCTTTTAGTATTCAGAAGCATTGCTGTCTTGGACCATGAAGACAGAGCAGAGCCAGCATAGCTGGTAGCCTCTGACAGCCTTATCCTCCATTAATTTGACAGATCCTGTTTTAAAACCATCAAAGTTGGTGGCCACCACTGCTTCGTATGGGAGAGAGTTCCATAATTTATCTATACATGGCATGAAGATGTGTTTTCTTTTATCTCTCCTAAATCTCCCCAAGAGGGAGAGAAACTTTCCAGTATCCCCTTTCTCCATGCCACGCAGAGTGTCATAAACTTCTATAATCTTGGGAGTTATGCATTGTTAATTATTATTTTATTATGTTGAATTTTTAAAGAATATGACAACTATAGCTGAAATTGGACCAGAAACAACATTTCTCTCTTTCTCTGGCTAAGTTTGGACATAACAGTACACTATGGTTGATGTATGGAAGTGAGAGCTGGACCATAAAGAAGGCTGATCGCCGAAGAATTGATGCTTTTGAATTATAGTGCTGGAGGAGACTCTTGAGAGTCCCATGGACTGCAAGAAGATCAAACCTATCAATTCTGAAGGAAATCAGCCCTGAGTGCTCACTGGAAGGACCGATCCTGAAGCTTAGACTCCAATACTTTGGCTACCTCATGAGAAGAGAAGACTCCCTGGAAAAGCCCCTGATGTTGGGAAAGATGGAGGGCACAAGGAGAAGGGGACGACAGAGGAGGAGATGGTTGGACAGTGTTCTTGAAGCTACCAGCATGAGTTTGACCAAACTGCGGGAGGCAGTGGAAGACAGGAGTGCCTGTAGTGCCTCCTGACTGGAGTCGGACATGACTAAACAACTCAACAACAACAAAAATGGTTGGTGGATATATGATTCCTGTTCAAGGGAGGGCAGTCAAATTGAAGTTCAAGAACATGCACAGTCCACAATGGGGAGGAGGGTCAATAAGCATTTACACATATATGTGCCACCAGGTCTGTCCTGCCTACTCAGTGACCAGAGCAAAGGAGCCTAGTATGGCTTCACTGCCCCCTGCCCCTTGTGAAGAGTATGGAACATGGAGAGATGGAGTCCAGCATCCTTAAATGTGGCAAACTGTGATACTCAGGGTGACAACATTTTGATAATACAGCACTTTTAATGAGTCGTGCATGGACACACACACACACATATGCCTGTTATCACCCAAACCAGCAGGAACAAGGGAGGTAGAGGCGGGGGGGACTTTTTTTGACATTCTCAGCATTCTGCAGCTCATTACACTGACCTGTCAGAAATGACAGCTTGGCCAGTCTTGGTTATTCCATTTTTTGACAAGGTGTTGTCTATGGTTCCCTGCAATAATGTCAGCTTTTAAAGGTGCAATCTACTTAGGGAAGCTCATTTCTTTGAATTACTCCCTCCTCCCCACCGTGCCACTCTGCAACATGTCCTGTCAATGCAGCAAGCACCGGGCTTCATTTTATTAGGAAATGGGAGTATGCTCTCTCCCTCTCCCTCTCTCTCCCTCCCTCCCACATCTGACAATAGCCTCACTAAATCTGGGACTTCAGCAACGAGACAGTAATATTTTATTTATTTATTGGTATTTAAGCACCTATATCCTCCCCTTCTGGCGCAAAAGCACCACTCAGAGCTGCTTACAACCTTTTCCAGATAAATAAAGAAATGCAATGTTATGAAACAACTATGTGAGTGCATATATATATATATATATATATATATATATATATATGAGAGAGAGAGAGATTCAGCAGTTAAAACTAAAACATAAAAACATGTTATCTGACACCTGCAATAAAAGCTTGCTGAAATATGATGATTTCCAGCAACCAGCAAAAAATGAAAGGGGAGAGAGAGAGCCACCCACAGTTCATGGGGCAAACCGTTCAATAATGCACAGGAATCTGGTATCAAGCAAGATAGTGTAAGTTGAGCCAGTGCAAAGTTTCACCAAATCGAAACTCTGTTCAGCTGTGGGGCTACCGTTGCTGCTATGCCTACCAGTGGCAGAAGGAAAACTCGCCTTTCATATAGTCTTCAGTGCTGGGTTGCAGGGTCACATGACTGAGCTGAATGGGTTTAGGAGCCAGACTAGGTTCCCCTCTCCACACACACAATATCACCTTTTGCAGGGATGTATACTGGCCTTTGAATTATGGTGCTGGAGGAGACTCTTGAGAATCCCATGGACTGCAAGAAGATCAAACCTCTCCATTCTGAAGGAAATCAGCCCTGAGTGCTCACTGGAAGGACAGATCCTGAAGTTGTGGCTCCAATACTTCGGCCACCTTGTGATAAGAGAAGACTCCCTGGAAAAGACCCTGATGTTGGGAAAGATGGAGCGCACAAGGAGAAGGGGACGACAGAGGACGAGATGGTTGGATAGTGTTCTCGAAGCTACCAGCATGAGTTTGACCAAACTGCAGGAGGCAGTGGAAGACAGAAGTGCCTGGCGTGCTCTAGTCCATGGGGTCACGAAGAGTCGGACACGACTAAACGACTAAATAACAACAACAACATACTGGCCTTTGCTCATCCAGAGTCAGCTCAGCTGAGCAATTATAAGCAAGCTACATTGGCATATAGAACTGTAGAGCTAGAAGGGACCCATAGAGTTGTCTATTGCAACCCCTTGCAACGCAGGAAAAACAGAAGAACTGGGGCAGTGGACTTATACTAGCTGAGCCAGAGCTCTATTGCACCCTAAGCTAATCATCTTGGAAAATCATGCAATAGAATTGCCCTTTAATTATTTGCCCTCAACCTCTTGTCCCATTCAAACACATATCTACCGCACATGTGAAAAGGATCTATAGGTCTCAGTAGACCACAAGCTGAACACGAGTCAACAGTGTGATGCAACAAGAAAAAGCTAATGCTATTCTAGGCTGCATCGACAAAAGTGTAGTGTCCAGATCAAGGGAAGTAATAGTACCACTCTATTCTGTCTTGGTCATACCACACCTGGAATATTGTGTCCAATTCTGGGCACCACAATTTAAGAAGGATGTTGACAAGCTGGAACGTGTGCAGAGGAGGGCAACCAATATGATGAAGGGTCTGGAAACCAAGCCTTATAAGGAACGGTTGAAGGAGCTGGGTATGTTTAGCCTGGAAAAGAGGAGACTGAGAGGAGATATGATAGTCATCTTCAGATATTTCAAGGGCTGTCACATGGAGGATGGAACAAGCTTGTTTTCTCCTGTTCTGGGGGGTAGGACCTGAACTAATTGCTTCAAGTTGCAAGAAAGGAGATTCTGACATGTTTCAAGCAGGGGTGCCAACCATAGGGGGCAGAAGGGGCCTCAGCCCCCTCAATATTTGTGAGTAGAGGGCTGAGCCCTTCCCCCCATATTGAAGGGACCACCATCCCCTGCAGCCTGAGTGAAGATTGCACTCTGCATGCCCCACCCCACATAGCCGGAATGTGGGGGGGCACACGACGCCGTGCGTGTGATGTCACATGACGCCGGACCCCTTCAATGTGTGGGGCAAGTTGGCACCCCCGGCTACAAGAAATAAGATTCTGACTAAACATCGGGAAGAACTTTCTGACAGTAAGAGCTGTTTGACAGTGGAGGGGACTTCTGCAAGAGGAGGTGGTCTCTCCTTCACTGGAGATTTTTTAAGCAGAAGCTGGATGGTCATCTGTAATGTATGAGTTAGTTGAAAATGCTGCATCGCAGAGGGCTGGACTAGATGCCCCTGTTAGGATATTTCCGTTCCACCTTAAAAGGGAGCAGGATGTTTGTGTCACAGCCTGCATATTTCCTGTTCACAGGATGTTTAAGTTTGCTATTGCTTTCATTTCTCTCTCTGTCAAAGACACTGATGCATACAGTCATGTCTTTCTTTGTTCTGATCAACGCTGAATAAAAGCTTGTAAATAATGCTCTCCTGAGTGCGACTTCTGGCTGTGCATTATCTGCTGATAAGAGTGTGCACGAGCCCTGGAATGTGGCAAGGTATTTTCAGGAAACTCGTGTCGCTAATCGCTCATACTGCGTGACTACGGGAGATCGATGGATCGTCCGGCAGCCGGCTTGGGGGCCATGATGGACTTTATCTCCCTGGCAGTATCCCAACAGCCCCTTGGGATTCCATCCAACTCTACTATTCTATGATTCTGTGAAAAGCACAGTTTATTGCATGCACCAACAATCAGTTAATAGGCACTGCTTGCAAAGTGGAGGGCTTTGTAAGCTCTGATGATCAGCAGTTTGCTGGTACGTGCAAAGTCCAGTGCCTCCACAAGCACCAACAATCAACTGATCAGCTCAAACAGGACTCTCAATTAAAACATCCATGACAGATGGCCATCCAGTCTCTGCTCAAAAATTTCCAATGAAGGTTGGAAACTAAAAGATTATGAGGAAATAAAAGATGGCTTTCAGAGTTGGTTACATTACAGGCAACCACGTGAAATGTACAAAGAAGACAATAAGAAAGGATTTAGTTGCACCACTTCTAGATTCCAAAAGGAAGTCATAGAGGAAGAAGTGAAGCTGCTGAAGAGTGCATATAGTATTCTGCTAGAATGGGAAATAAAAGATGAGGGGGTAAAATCGGTCACGATCAAATGGGCACAAGATATAGGACATAACATACAGTTTGAGGACTGGGAAAAACTGTGTAAAAGAGATTTAAAATTTACAGACTGTTCTCTTTTGAAAGAAAACTATATGAAAATGATGTATGGATGGTATATAACACCAGTACAGATAGCAGAAATGTATAAAACCGGGTCAAATACATGTTGGAAATGTAATTAAAAAGAAGGGAGTTTTTATCATATGTGGTGGGAATGTAGAGAAGTTAAACAAATGGGGAAAGATATATAATGAATTGAAGAAAATGTTTAAAATGACATTTGTTTTTTAAAAAACAACAACCAGAAGCATTTTTGTTAGGGATTGTAAGACAAGACCTGCCAAGGAAAGCAAAGAACGTATTTATGTATGCTACAACAGCGGCAAGAGTCTCGATAGCATAAGGATGGAAGAATGAGGAAGCCCCGACAAAAGAACAGTGGCAAGAGAAATTGATGAACTATGCAGAACTGGCTAAACTGACATACAAACTGTGAGACAAGGACAACTGACTTTAAGGAAGAATGGGAACTTTTCACAAATTATTTAAAAAGGCAACAAAATGAATTGGATTTTTCAGCAGGTTTTGAATAAACATACATAAATTTATTGGTTGATAACATGGTAGATAGATAATGTAAGGATCTGTATAATTTTATAACATGCAGAGAATAATATGTGCTGAAAAATCAGAGAGAGGAGCTGGGGGGGAGGGTTTGATGGGGGGAAGGGGAAAATAATGACTATGATATATTTTGATATGTTGTTATGTTGAAATTGCTAATAAAAACATTTTTTAAAAAATCCAATGAAGGAGAGTCCACCACCTTCTGAGAGGGTCAGTTCCACAATAACTCTTCCTGCCAGAATGTTCTCCCTAATTTTTAGCTGGAATCTTCTTTTTCTTGTGGTTCAAATCCATTGATTTGGATCCTACATACTGGGGCAGGAGAAAACAAGCTTGTTCCATCTGCCATGTGAAAGCCCTTCACCTATTTGAAAATGATTGTCATATTACCTAGAAAATATCTGATGGGCAACGAGAAACAACCTTGCACATCACTGGGGGGGGGAGGAATGGGACAAAAGCACACTGCACAAACTAGTGAAGACCTATTTTGGTGGTCTTTGCTCATGTGTTCAACAAGATAGGTGGGGGATCAATAACACATTTAGTAGCCCTGCTCCCAACAAATTGTCCTCCTCTTGTTGTAGACATGAGTGTAGCAAGAACAACAACAGCACGAGAAAAATCTATAGTACAGTGGTAGAGCACCTGTTTTTCAATTCCCAGCATACCCAGTTAGGGTTGGGGGGGGACCCATCTCAAATTCTGGATAGCTGCTGCCAATCAGTGTTGACATTACTGAGTTGGATGGAGCAGTGGGTCTGACCCTGTATAAGACAGCTTCCCACGTGTTGCAAGGTATTTTCGGTTTGCTTTGCAATTCGCGAAATGCAAGACTTGAGCTTTTAGGAACTGTTGATTTGTTTGTTTGTTTGTTTGTTTAATGGAAATCTATTTGAAGTTTATTTTAAATGAAACTCACTGAGATGCTTCACATTCCCTTTCATCTGCCATTACCCACCCTGAGCCTTTGAGACAGGGAGGGCTACATGTTCAGATGAGCAAATCAATAATTCAAGGGTTTATAATGGGTATCCAAAATGACGGTTTCCCAGAGGTGCGGCTTAGGAAATTTTTATGGAAAGTCTCCTTGTAAGAGCGAAAGTGAGGGGATGAGCTGCCTGTTGTACCACTTTGATAATCAAATCATTATTTTTTGTAGCCTTAAGGAAAAGCGTTGTGCAGCAGAATTCAACATATAGTTTAATTTCCTTATCTGATCATTCCCTGCACATGAATAGCTTCCATTTCCTGCTCTGTTTCAAATTTCCTTGTGCAATTCAAACGGCGTGGCAATGTTTGCGGGACTGATGGTGCTGATAACTTTACGACAAGAGTGCTGTTTTCTTCTTTTACCTTAGCATGTATTTCTGAGAGTTTATCCATCCGTAGATTGTTATTGTCAACCTCTTCATATATTTCTCTCTCTGTTTCTCTCTCTCCCTCCCCACCACTCCCCCAAGCTTAGATCTTGCAGTCGGAAGAGTCTATAGCTTTCTGCATTTTGTGTGTTTGAGAAAGAAAGGCTGGCCATTGTCCCCACACCCATAAACAAGACTTGAGAGGCAACGAAATAGTAGTAAATGTTCTGCTTATTCTTTTTGCAGCATTTCACGTCCATCGCTGGATACAGTGGTGCCTCGCAAGATGAAAAGAATCCGTTCTGTGATTCTCTTTGTCTAGCGGTTTTTTCGTCTTGCGAAGCAAGCCCATTGACGGATTAGCGGATTAGCGCTATTAGCCGCTTTTAGCGGCTTATCTGCTGATCGGATCAGCTGATAAGCGGCTTAGCGGCTTAGAAAAAGGGGGGGGGAAACCCAGCAGGAACTCGCAAGACATTGTCATCTTGCGAAGCAAGCCCATAGGAAATTCATTTTGCGAAGCACCTCCAAAACGGAAAACTCTTTCGTCTAGCGAGTTTTCTGTCTTGCCAGGCATTCGTCTTGCGGGGCACCACTGTATATGCCTCTTCATGTTCCTTCCATCACTTTCTGTTATTTGTTTCTTATATCCACAAAAGCCCTGTGGCTAGTTTTAGATTGCCCACCCATCATGTAGGTCAGGGGTGCCCACCAAACTTTTTTCAAAGAGGGCCAGATTTGATGATGCGAATGAATGAATGAATGAATGAATGAATGAATGAATTTTATTATTACGGTCACAGACCAGTTCCGGCTCACTTACAATATCAGGAAAATCATAAAACACAACAGGAATACATTGAATTGCAATTGGGTATAATAGAGACAATTCAGATATAGCGGCAGTTAAAAATATATATTAAATCTTTATCACTAAAATATAACCTAAAAACCTGAACATCATCCAAAGCTGTTGAGCTTTTTTTAGGATTGGAGTTGCTGAGCTTTTGGGGGGCTTTTACCCCAGGACATATATATACTGCTGCCACAGGGGATGGATTACATTGACCAGTGGGATGGATTAGGTCTGCTTTAGGTAGTTGTCCCCTTCATCTTTCAGAGTTGTAGGGTCTCTAACCAATGAAAGAACAATGGCAAGAAAAGTTGATGGAATACACTGAAATGGCAAAGCTAACTGAGAGACTCAAAGATAAGGACAACAGTGTCTTCAAAAAAAGATTGGGAATCTTTTATGATGTATATACAGAAACAATGCATTGAAATGAACTCACTCGCAGGATTCGAGTAATACACTTACAATGGACAAATATAAATAGAAAATATAAATGAGGTAAAAAATGTTAAGTATAGATTGACAAAGCACAACTTTAATTTTATTATATAAGGCATATGAAATTATAAGCAGAAGAAATAAATATGCTATAAACCAGAAAGGGAAGTTGGAGGAAGTCATGGGGAGGGGGGTTAATGTAAAATGTAAAATGTAATTTGAATTTCTGATTATGCTAAAGCTTGCAAAAATGTAATGATTTTTTTTAAAAAAGAAGAAATTGTAGGGTCTCTAGACCATGGGTCAGCAAACTTTTTCAGTAGGGGGCTGGTCCACTGTCCCTCAGACCTTGTGGGGGACTGGACTTTATTTTTTGGGGGAAATGAATGAATTATTGTGCCCCACAAATAACCCAGAGATGCATTTTAAATAAAAGCACACATTCTACTCATGTAAAAACACATTGAATCCCACACCGTCCATGGGCCGGATTTAGAAAGTGATTGGGCCAGATCCAGCCCCTGGGCCTTAGTTTGCCAACCCATGCTCTAGACCAGCAGTTCTCAACCTGTGGTCCCCAGATGTTGTTGGACTACAACTCCCATCATCCCTGAACTCTGCCCTTGCTAGCTAGGGGTGATGGGAGCTGTAGTTCAACAACATCTGGAGACCCACAGGTTGAGAAAGGCTGCTCTAGACTAACACTTCTTCATTCCATCGGTCTGAGTCGTCTCCTTCCACATGTAGTGCACATGTCCAAATTAACTTCTAGAAAAGGTTGTCTTTATTAAATATAATGAACAGAAAACCTGCAGCCCGATTAGTCAGATTCAGAAAGTAGAGGCAGGTATGGTTGTGGCTAACTCTGTTAGGGATACATGCCTCCAGTCCTCTGGGCATGTTGGCAGCTGCAGTCTGTGACTCCCCAGCTGAGGATTACTTTCAAATTACTTCCTCCTTGCTGAGCAAGACCTAGGTATGTGAACCCGACAAGCGTACCCCTGGTTCACTGTGCAGAGTTCACCAAAATCTGCACATCAGACCTAAAAGGAACCCTCTTCCTAAGGATCCACCAAGGGGTATGGAAGGTGTCCTAAACCCAATAATGCTTCAGGCTGGATCTAGACACATCAAAGAAGTGTTTCAGTTTAAAGCATTGTAGATTTAAACAGGGAAAACAGGTGGGGGAAAAACGGGACTCCATGCCGCCATCTGGTGGCACAATGTTATATCGCACATACAACACATATAAATCTCTTTTTCTTTACCAGTCCAGCGGACTGTGTCCATCTTATACATTCTTAGAATTCCTTCACCTTCCCACAAAGAACAAAGAACCAAAGCCATGGAATTCCACTCCCAGTAAGCCACCTGCTAGAATAAAAATCCAGTGGGAAAGAGTTCATTGTCTCTACCTGGGTCCCAGAGGCTCTCTGAGAAATGGGGATGGCTTATCCAACTGCCTCTGACAGTCTGTAGAAATTATCTGTAGAATAACCAACTAAATAGTTAAATACACGTTGCAACAATTGATGCTACTACTGGATCACATGGGATGGATGGAGGGAGAGTGTTGTTGTTGTTTAGTCATTTAGTCGTGTCCGACTCTTTGTGAACCCATGGACAAGAGCACGCCAGGCACTCCTGTCTTCCACTGCTTCCCACAGCTTGGTCAAACTTATGTTAGTAGCTTCAAGAACACTATCCAACCATCTCGTCCTCTGTCTTCCCCTTCTCTTTGTGCTCTCAATCTTTCCCAACATCAGGGTCTTTTCCAGGGAGTCTTCTCTTCTCATGAAGTGGCCAAAGTCTCAGAGCCTCAGCTTCAGTGAGCACTCAGGGCTGATTTCCTTCAGAATGGATAGGTTTGATCTTCTGGATAGGTTTGTTCAGGAGAATAGCATAGTTTAAACTCAAAAAAAAAATAGCAGCAGTATAATGTTGGAATATAGGTTGTTATACCCTTTTATCCTGTTGGGTTGCATAGAGCAATCCCGCTATCTATCCCTCTTGCAATGAACAGATGACACACTGCTAAGTAAGTTTAAAATGTTTTACTTACAAAACATTTCAAAGGTCAGATCCATGCATTTATCCAAGCAGCAGCAAGGAGAACACAGGCAGAATGCTATTGGACAGAAAATACAGAACTATAGCTTTATACATTTGCTCTAAGCTAGGAACTTACCTAGGCACATTTTCCTTGGTCAGTTACATAGCATAGAGGGGGTGGGGAGAAAGAGGAGAAAGAGAAGGCTTTTCTTCTACCCTCATCAGAGAAAAAGGGTGTGTGACTTACCTGAATCTAGGAAATACAGGTCTATGATCTTAACCCCTTTAAGAACTAACTAGCACTCATGCCTAGTTATGCTTCACTATAATCTCCCACAAAAGCAGTGATGATGGATGAATTTGTTTCTTCAGTGCAAGTTAAACTTCCTGCCAGAAGATGACCTGCAGCCAGCTTCAAATGTTATTATGCTAATTTCCTAACCTAGAGATGGTAGACACTTCCCTCCATCTTCAGAAAGATTCTGAAGTAAACAGATTGATTTCCCATTGCATTTATTCCCTAGATAAGGAAATGGGGTTTTCCAGATGTTGTTGGAATGCATTTCTCACCAGACCAAGCCAGCATGTTCAAAGGTCCGGCATGATCGGTGTTCTCTGCATCTGGAGTTCACACCTGGAGACATCTCGTTGGCCACCCCTGCCCTAGCTGCTCAGACAGTTAAGCTTCTAGAGCCCTGGTGTGTGAGAACAACACTGTCTACATGCTTCTAAGGGCTATGAATTATCATTGACCCAACAAGTGCCTCCTCTCGCTATTGCCCAGTGATGGTGCCCATCATGGCCAAATAGCAGAACTAGCATTAAAATCAGAGGAGAGAAAAAGAGAGGCTTGAAACAAAGGTAGATGTACCTCAAATGAATGCAGGAAGATTTAGCAGAACCAGAGAAAGACAAGCCAGCATTATATGGAGACGAATTAGTACCTTGGGATTAAACTGTGTGTGAAGGATAGGGGTGCCTTACTGTAAAAATAGGAACAGGGTAATTTAGAAGTTAATCAGCCCACTGTCACAGGGAAAATTAATAAGTATTTTTTTAAAGGTTTTAACAAGACATTAGCCATCCCCAAAGCCTAGAAGACTTGAGGAGGAGGATGAAACTGTATTGGAAGGTGTTATTAAACTTCTATTATTAGATAGGGGATGATTCACAAGACTTGGTCAGGAAACGAGCAAGGTAAGAATCAAAAGTACAGCAGTATGTCAGTGGCTGATCACCTGGAAATGTTTCAAAAGTTGGGGAAAAGCATCACAAAGAAGGTAAGAGGAAAGCACACAAGAGCACAAAGCAATTTTTGCTGACTCTGAAACTGGAGCCTTTGTAAACAATGGCAAATATCAGGTTGCTATTCTCTTGCTGACACCCCAGAATAATTTGCTGTTCTTCATTGGGTATGTCTCTCTTGTTGTTGTTGTTTAGTTGTGTCCGACTCTTCGTGACCTCATGAACCAGAGTACGCCAGGCACTCCAGTCTTCCACTGCCTCCCACAGTTTGGTCAAACTCATGCTGGTAGCTTCAAGAACACTGTCCAACCATCTTGTCCTCTGTCGTCCCCTTCTCCTTGTGCCCTCCATCTTTCCCAACATCAGGGTCTTTTCCAGGGAGTCTTCTCTTCTCATGAGGTGGCCAAAATATTGGAGCCTCAGCTTCAGGATCTGTCCTTCCAGTGAGCACTCAAGGCTGATTTCCTTAAGAATGGAGAGGTTTGATCTTCTTGCAGTCCATGGGACTCTCAAGAGTCTCCTCCAGCACCATAATTCTCTCTTGCCATTCCCCAATCCTGGAGGTATCTGGATTTGAATATGAATGAATGAATTGCAAGCGATTGGAGGGTCCAGAGCTTGGTTAGTTGTGTTTGGTTGGTTACAGTATGGCTTGTTTGTATGTGAAGTGGCTGGGTGGTTGGGTCAGATTAGCCATATTGATTTGTCTGCTGTTGAAAGGGAACAGGTCATTGTCTTGTTGTGCTGTATATGTGAGAAAAGGTAGCCACACTGAGATAAAGGCATCCTCCTTTGCTTGTCCCCATGCTAGTTTAAGTTTGTTGGTTAACTTTTTCTAGTAGAGCAGTTTCCCAGACATTTTGGAACCAGTGGTCTATGTTCATTCCTGATAGTTCCTTCTTTGGGATATCAGTGCTGCAGGAAATCTCCAAAATAGCAAAACATGAAGGCAAATGTGCTGCTGTCCTAATCTGCATGACACAGGGTTTGGCTGTGCAACCTGCCGAGGTAGCAGAGCATGGGGACCAAGTTCCAGGTCTTACCTTTGCTGAGCCACAGTTGGCCTTATATCTTAAGCACCCTGGATAGCTCAGTTAGAGCATGGTGCTGATAATGACAAGGTTGCAGGTTCGATCCCCCTATGAGACAGCTGCATATTCCAGCATTGATTACTCTCTTTGTCATCATGAGGAATGTGCCATAATACCTGTGGAGCACCCATACGCATAGTATGCATGGCTGACATCTTACACTTGTAACATCTTGTAGGCACTGGAATGTACAGCTGTTTACACTTGTAACAGTGTCAGGCAAACAAATGTTGGTTTCCTGTGACAGAGGGAGAACTGGCACAGATTTGTGGTTTGCTTATTCTCAGAGTTTGAAACTCTGCACTGGGCGGCGGGGGGAAATAGACTTGCTTCTCTGCAATTTGAACATGGCTCATTTCAAATTGGACATCGGTGGTTAGAGACAAGGAAGAATTACCTGCAGTAGGGAATGTTATGCAGGATTGGTGCCTGTCTTACTGATCACGCTGTAGACCAGGCACCACACCAGACAGGGGAGCTCTGCCTTGTTGCTGCCAGATGGACTTCTGCACAGTGCAGGAGAACCAGCAGGGCCTCATCCTGAGATCTCAATAACCAGGCAGGACCATAGGGTGGAAGGCGTTCCTTTGAGTAACAAAGGTGTTCAGGACTTTGTAAGTCAGCAGCGAATCCTTAAAATTAGTCTGGTGGCAAATTGGCAGCTGCTGCTGATCTTTGGCCAGTGGAGGCCAGTCCATTTGCTTCCTGCACTGCAGAGGGTTGGACAAGATCAGTGTTTCCAAACTTGGGTTTCTCGCTGTTTTTGAACTACGATTACCATCATCCCTGACCACTGGTCCTGCTAGCTAGGGATGGTGGGAGTTGTAGTCCAAAAACAGCTGGAGACCCAAGTTTTGAAAACCTTGGGCTAGATTATCCTTTGGGTCCCTTCCAACTCTTCAGTTGTTTGATTCTATTATCACGATGAATCTGTCCAACAGTCTCAGTCTTCCCAGACCAAGCCCTTTTCCTTAGTCTCGGTCTTGCTCTTGTAGAACTTACTATCATTGGCACTGGATTCACTTCATCTTGGCCTCTCTGCCTTTCTCCCTACCAGTCCCAATGGGGAGAAACCACCACTTTCTTTGACCAATGGTCTCACATGTTCACAGTAAGTTGCTCCAAAGCACAACATTTCCTACAGGCTACAGCTTTGGGAATAACCTTAATGATGTATTACAGTGGTCTTGCCTTGAGGGACACACTTTCAAATGGAGCAGCCCCCTATCAATATTTAAGAAACTGTGTCCCTTACTGTTTTCCAAAGTAGGCCCGAAGGACGTTGTGTGGTTTGGGAAGATTGACTTACCATGACAGAAGCTCCTATCCTTTTTCTGACAGCCTCTTTAGGTGCTGTACTCCAAAGACTATGGGATTGTGCTTGATTTGGTTTAAATGGTGAGGGGCTAGATTAGAAGGATAGTTGGGATTTACATTTCCTCCCCCAAAGATTTGAGCACTGTTTCTTTCCTGCCCATTTGAGCTAAATGAAATATTATTTCAACCCGTCCACCAAAAATTTTCCTTGGAGGAGAAGGAATGATTTAGTATTTCCATATCTATCATTCTATCCATCCCTGGGTGCTACAGTAATTCGATCCCAAGGCTACCTTTCCAAAGGGATTTCTGAAATTATATACTTTATTATTTTATTTTATTTTTCTCAAGCTGATACAATTACTTCTGCTTAATGGGTCTGTGATGAGCTCTCAGCTCACCAAGGGAATGTCTGCAACAGCTAGAGGATATATATATATATATATATATATATATGCTTTCGTAGATTTTCACGGGTACAGTAACAAGAAGCCGAAAGCACCAGCCTGAAGATGACGAGTGAGACCTCGTCGAAACGTCGCCCAGACACCCCAACTCTTACACGGGAATACACCCGAAGACACCAAAACCTGCATATATATATATATATATATATATATATATATATATATATATATATGAGAGAAAAACTGAAGTTGAGCAGTGCTTTTGGGAAACGGACACTTTTATTAATTAAGCTGCCTTCCTGTCTCTCCCTAACCACTTCAAATCCAACTTTTCCTCATGTAAATGACTCACCGTAAGCTGCAATTTCACACTTTGCCGTTCCTCGGCTTTCTCTGGCTCCTGTGACCTTAATTATACCCAGGTAGCTGGTTCTGTGTTGCAGAAATACCAATGGGGAGAAAAAATTACAGCAATTTTGTGCACAGTACACAAATCTAATATCCCCGTCACCTCCTACTTCTCTGGGAGGTTGGAGGTTTTCTTTGGAAGTCTTACTTTGGGCAAATGAGAGTCAGTCCATCTCTCCCCTCCAAACCCCCTCCCTCCCCCGACGTTAACAGATGCATTCAATAGCACAATCTATCTTTAGTTTATGAGATTTTGAGCAATGTAGAATTGGTTTGCAGAAACGGGCGGGGGGCATATTAAGAGATTAGGCATCGTCCACCTCCTGAGATGTGCTTGTACCACGATGGAGAAACTGTACCCCTCCAAATATCGTTGGACCCCCCATGATCCTTTACCTTTGGTCTCTCTCACTGGGACTAATGGAAGTTGCAGTTTAACAACAGCAAAGAAGCTGAATATGGTGTTCTGGCCAAATTCTGGATTCCATGTAGAAGGAGGCAAGGCTGGAAGATAGGCCAGGCCAAGGGAGGTTGGAGGTTGCAGGACCACAAGTGAGCAACTTATTCCAACAACCCCACGATCCAGATCCTTAGTTGGTGCCTCAGCACTCTCCAATTCTGAGTCTGGATTTTCACGACACTACAGGTTCCTCATCCCTGCGAATCAGGACTCAAAAATGTGGTGGGACTAGATGGTTCTTTGGTCCAAGCCAGCTATAGGGCTCTTCTCATGTTCCTGTGACACACACATGCATATATGTATACAGGGTGCATTCACATGGAAATTTATTCCATTTTCTCGATGTTCCGTAACTGTGAATTTCTGCATTATATTTCATCTTTTGCTTGATATAGACGTCACTTCTGGAAGTAGAAGTTCAGCAAGCTTCACAAGCTTTTCTGTGTTGTTTGCAACTGGATTCTTTTCTTGAAGCAAATAAAAAGGAAATGAGAGTTAAACGTGAGCTATATTTTCAGAAATGGCTTTTACATTGTGTGAGAGCTCAAAAAAACCAATATGTAAATCAACAGTTAGGGGAACGTTGGGGGAAATGGAGCAAACTGCCGTGTGAATTTAGCCACACACATGAAGTCATTTCCATGTTTTAGAGCAGCAGAGAATAACTGGATAAAAATATCCTTTTAAACATCACTGTAAACTGAAACAACTAATATTGAGGACAACTGCTTAAGTGTGTTGTGACATTTTTTAAACCGTTGCTGAAGAGTGAATATCATTGCTGTTCTTGCAGCAAAAGACCCCAAACAGCCAACTATGCCTCCGGTAGATAATATCTGTAGCTCTGAAACAAGCAAATCAATCTAAAAATGGGGGTAGAGGAGATTTGGTGGCCCAATTAGAATATCAGGCATATATATATATATATATATATATATATATATAGTGCTGCAAATGGTATAAATATTAGCCAGGTACTGTGAAACATTTGCTGGGTACTGGAGATCTAGGAAATTGCAGGCATTTAAGTGAAAAGCCTCTTACTTGCAATTCACTTGCATATAGCACAGTAATGTGTCTGGCTAGCGAAATCTGCTGGGGTGCCAGTGGCAGCAGGGAGAGAGAGAGAGAAAGCACCACCTGAGTTCAATAGCTACCCACTGATTGTAAGTGTGAGAAGGAAATCTCTAAACACCACATTGAAATATAGGGTAATTTTCCTTTTATTAGAGTCCGTGAACTCTGTTACGGTAATGGCGAGGCTATGTTTACAGAGCAGATGACAGAATCTTGCAGAGATTTCTCTGCACAGATTTGCTTCCTCCGTGGAGCGCGCACACACCCCCTCGCAAAAATAATAATAGTAATAGAAATTTAAAAATGGCTTCAGAGGGACTCTCATTCTCCCACCACCACCCATTGCCATTTTTGCTTTCCCCCATTTTCGTTAGATTACCAATTGCTCATCTCAACTAGGTGTTTGCAAAAACCTGACACTAAACACATTTTAAAACCTCACGCTGCACTTTATTGCAGGGAAATCATGTGATAAAGGAAACAGCTCTACTAACTTTCTTTGAGGATGGAGCCTCGTTACTGGAGCTGCAAACTTGCATCCCATGCATAAGGTTTGAAGAACCCCCAGTTCCACAGTGATCATAGACTTGTACAGTTGGGAAGGACTTCAAGGGTCATCCAACCCTTCTTGTGTTCTTATGATGCCGCTGTTGCCCCTGATCTGGAAAAAGTCCCAAGATTACAGTCACCTGAATTCATATTTCACAGGGCGGAACCAGATGGGAAAGTCCTCTGCCTCAGATCTTGGGGATTGATACTGTCAGTCAGAACAAACAATAGTGGTCTACATGAGGTAAGGTAAACGGTAAAGGCAAAGGACCCCTGGGTGGTCAAGTCCAGTCAAAGGCGACTATGGGGTTGCAGCACTCATCTTGCTTTTCAGACTGAGGAAACTGGCGTTTGTCCACAGACAGCTTTCCAAGTCATGTGGCCAGCAGGACTAAACCGCTTCTGGCACAACAGAACACCGTGACGGAAACTAGAGTGTACGGAAATGCCATTTACCTTCCGGCCACAGCGGTACCTATTTATCTACTTGCACTGGTGTGCTTTCGAACTGCTAGGTTGGCAGAGCAACAGGAGCTCACTCCATTGTGGGGATTCGAACTGCCGACCTTCCGATTGGCAAGCCCAAGAGGCTCAGTGGTTTAGACCACAGCACCACCCATGCCTACATGAACAAGTGGTCTGACTGTGTAATATATAGCTTCATGTGTCACATGGCAGGACAGAGCCTCAAACAAAGATTTGTTCTCCCAAGTCCAGATTTGCAGCTCGGTTGCACTCCTGTCTCAGCCACGTCTACACTGGATTGATCATATCCACAGAATGAAAGATGGCAGGTTCCCCAAGGGCGTGCTCTATGGAGAGCTGGCAGACCAACTCTGGGCTACAAAGATGTCTGGAAATGCAACATGAAGGCTGGCAACATTACCTCACCGTGCGAAAATCCCTTGCAGATCATCGCAGTGCCTGGAGACAATCAGTCAGGTCATGTATCCACAGCAATGACCAGAGGAGAAATGACTGCTGGGAGAAGCACAGAAAGAAGAAACACCATGGTGCAACTGCAGCAGCACAACTGGACGCCTTCATCTGCCCCAGCTGCAGCAAAACATGTCTCTCCCTTATCAGTCTCTACAGTCACAGCAGGCACTGTAACTCTCCAATAGTTTGACTTCACCCTTGACGGCACACTCTTCTATTGTATTCTGAAACAAACAGATGTCAACAATGTTACTGATTTATACACTCATTGTTTCTGTGAACCAACCAACAACATTGTTCCTGGCATAATCATAGTAATCATCATCTTCATTCATCTTGGCCTGTCATAAGCTCTTGAAATCAGCAGCCTAGATTCTGCATCCCCAAACCCTAGAACTTTTACAAATTAAATCCACATTGTGCAACCTGATGCCGGAGGTCCAGCAATAAAACTGCTAGCACATGTGGAATGCTAAGCAGGGTCCGGTATGGTTTCAAACTGCATGGGGGACCACGTGTTGAGATTCCTACATCGCAGGGGGTTGGACTAGATGACACACAGGGTCTCTTCCAACTCTATGATTCTGTGAGAGATTCTATGAGAGATGTTGTTGGACTACATCTCCCATCAACCCTAAAGCTTACTTACAGCCATGCTCACTGGGTTTGATGGAAGTGGAATCCACCAACACTGGGAGAGCACTAGGTGCCACATTCCCAAATGGAAATTTTTAAAAACCATCCAAGTACCTAACATTTCTGCTATTCTGCATCATATGTGTAATGGCTATGAGTTACTCGTGCATAAACTGGTGCCTCTCTAGGCTAATTTGCCTTGTTAAACCTTTCTGACTGCACAGCCCTTGCTCATTGTGGCTGCCTCAGTCGCTAGCAGAATCCGTCAGTGGGCGTTTCTTGAACCTCTTCCAACATAAAAGTTGTTTGACACCCAGTCTCCTCCTCTCACTGCGCGGGAGTCTTCTGCGCAGGGAGGGCGTGGGCAGCGGAGGACCTGGGCTCTCCTCACTGACGTCCAGTGAAGAGTCCTGGAGCCCTCTCTCCAATTCCCCCATCTGCCCCCCTTTCTCCCTGGTGTTGCGCTGATTAGCTTCCCCCTCTACTGAGTTGTTTCTCCCCCTATTGCTGGGTCCTTCGCCAGCAGAATCTGTGAGCCTCCCCTTCGCCTCTCGCTCTGATGTCAGTTCCCTGACAATATGCAATTGATTTTTGGGTGGTGAGGAGGTATTGACTCTGGTTCTAAATCAGTGGGAGAGAAAGGAAAGTGCAGGTGCAAAAATGGATTGGTATCAGTCTGGTTGCTTTGGAATGAAACAGGTGTCGCACTGCTCCTCTGGGGACCTGCCATCCTTGGGGGACGGGGATGATGAGAGGGGATGATGATGATGATGATGATGTGTGTGTGTGTGTGTGAGAGAGAGAGAGAGAGAGAGGCCCCTGGGGAAATTCCTAGCAAACTTTTATGAACTTCCTCTGATTAGCATTGCATGGAGTGAGATGCTATGCTAAGTTGAACACACTTTATGAAACTCTATTTCTTATTTACGTTTGGCTTCAATCCACTATCTACTCACTCTTGGAGTTCTGCAGCAAGCGCACCAGAATGAACTGCTATTAATCCCCTTCTTTATTTTTGAGGAGTGATGGCGGTGCCTGCATTCGCAGCAGAGTGCATCACTTTGTGAGAAACTCACGCTCAACGTTCTGCCTTACCTTTAACATGGAGGTGGGTGGGTGGGTGCGCAGAAAAGGCATGCCGAACTTCTTCCGTTATTGGAGCCCCATGTGCTGCTCTGTTCTGCTTGCCCAGATTGCATTTGCAAAAGCAGGAAGCTGACTCCGGCTCCCTGCATCTGGTGTCAATTGAAATAAACCCAAAGACACACTCATTTGAGCTGCATAATTTAAGAAAAGTAAGACAGTACGCTAACATTTAGAACAAGCCTTGTGGTGCGCCAGCCAGCCATTATCCTTCAGAAACAGGTGGCAGATGGCATGAAATCATCCACATCGGATCTCAGTGGCTCCGCTGCCGCATTTGGGAGGGTAGCTCTTTGTAATGACTATTTGCATATTCGTTCAGTGCAATGGGCACTTCTTGTTTTTTCCTGCACCTCACTTGAGTATATAAGGGGTGAGGCAATCTTTGAGGTTCCTTGTCCCCAAGTTGCATAAGACTGGATACACCAGTACCAGCTAATTGTCAACACACTGCAAAAAAGGCTAGAGACAAACACCATTATGGGTAACAGTTTATATTTATTTAATATAACAATTAGAGCATCTGCAAAACCAAACAAAATTAAACCAAATGAAGTACTTAAGAAAGTATTTCTTCACAGAGCACATTGCTAAAACTACAGAACTCGCTCCCACAGAATGCAGTGATGGCTGCACACTTTGGGTTGGAAAGAACCCACGAGTCATCTAGTCTAAACCACTGAAATGAAGGTCTCTCAACTAAAGCATCCATGATAGGTGGCCATCCAATCTCTGCTTAAAAACTTCCAAGGAAGGAGAGTCTACTACCATCCAAGCAAGTCTGTTCCACTGTCAAACAGCTCTTACCACCAGCAAGTTCTTTCTGATGTTTAGACGGAATCTCCTTTCTTGTAACTTGAAGACATTGGTCTGAGTCCTACCTTCCAGAGCAAGAGGAAACAAGCTTGCTCCATCTGCCATGTCTGCTTCTTGGGAGAAAAGCAATGACAAACCTAGACAGAATCTTAAAAAGTAGAGACATCACCTTGCCAACAAAGGTCCGTATAGTAAAGGCTATGGTTTCCCCAGTAGTGATGTATGAAAGTGAAAGCTGGACCATAAAGAAGGCTGACCACCGAAGAAGTGATGCTTTTGAATTATGGTGCTGGAGGAGACTCTTGAGAGTCCCATGGACTGCAAGAAGATCAAACCTCTCCATTCTTAAGGAAATCAACTCTGAGTGCTCACTGGAAGGACAGATCCTGAAGCTGAGGCTCCAATACTTTGGCCACCTCATGAGAAGAGAAGACTCCCTGGAAAAGACCCTGATGTTGGGAAAGATGGAGGGCACAAGGAGAAGGGGACGACAGAGGACGAGATGGCTGGATAGTGTTCGCGAAGCTACCAGCATGAGTTTGACCAAACTGCAGGAGGCAGTGGAAGATAGAAGTGCCTGGCATGCTCTGGTCCATGGGGTCACAAAGAGTCGGACACGACTAAACAACTAAACAACAACAACGTCTTATCTCCTCTCACTCTTCTCTTCTCCAGGCTAAACATAGCCGAATCCCTCAACCATTCATCATAAAGCTTGCTTTCCAGACCCTTGATCATCTTGGTTGCCCTTCTCTGGACACCTTCCAGCTTGTCAACATCCTTCTTAAATTGTGGTGCCTGGAACTGGACACGGTATTCCAGTTGTGGTCTGACCAATACAGAATAGAGTGATACTATTCCTTCCCTTGATCTGGACACTATATTTCTGTTGATGTTGCCTAGAGGTGAATGTTAAGCTTGTGCTCTTCTAAGAGCACTAGATCCTTTTCACATGTACTGCTAGCAAGCCAGGTATACCCAATTGTGCATTTGTGCAGCTGCTAATTCCTGCCTGAGTGCAGAACCTTACATTTGTGCCTAGTGAAATTCGTTTTGTTTGTTTGGGCCGGGTTCTCCAATCTGTTAAGGTAATCTTGAATCCTGATTCTGTTTTCTGCTAGATGATACCAAAGGTCCATCCAGTCCAGAATCTTGTTCTTACAGTACCCAACCAGATGTCCATTTGAAGCCTGACAGCAGAACCCAAGCACAATAGCGCTCTCTCCTGAAATTCTCAGCAACTGGTGATCAGAGTCTTCTTCTTCTTCTTCTTCTTCTTCTTCTTCTTCTTCTTCTTCTTCTTCTTCTTCTTCTTCTTCTTCTGCGATCACTCATAACCGAGTAAGATTGTCTTCCATAAACACGGTTTTAACAATGAGTCCGTAAGTGACTGTGGAGGCCCATTCTGGATCCACACGTCCTTCCACAGTGGGGGACATTGGTTTCCGGATAGGAGTTGATCACGGTGTGGATTTGCCAAGTGTGCCTTCCTCTTAGCACGTTTCTCCCTTATGTCCTGAGTTCGAGTGTCTTCAAAGCCCATGACACCTTTGGTAAAGGCTGTTCTCCAACTGGAGCACTCACAGGCCAGTGTTTCCCAGTTGCCAGTGTTTATACTACATTTTTAAAGATTTGCCTTGAGACAGTCTTTACACCTCTTTTGTTGACCACCAGCATGCACTGATCTACACACACAAAACAAATTCACGCACAGGCGTCTACCAAAAATGTTGTGCGGATGCCTGATCACCGTCTTCCGAAACAACTACTCTGTTCAGAGTCATACCACCCCCAGTACTTGATAGCAGGAGCACTACTTTCTCTTGACAAGCTCTATATGCTATGAGACATCCAAAGCTAGAAAAGCAAGGGACTATTGACTTAAGTTTGGAGGTGAAACACAACTCTGAGGTGCAGTTGCAAGTTAATTATAAAATATACTGGCAATCTTCCAGTCATTAACAAGATTCAGATCCTACTTTCCTCAATTATCCAGACTCCTACATCTATAGCCTTAGGACAATGGTTTTCAAACTTTCTACCTTCAGGGAGCAAGTTCCCATCAGCTTGTCAGTCATCAAGCTCTGCTGAAAGCTGCAGAAGATTCCTGCTCCTATTGTTACTGTTGTCATAAGGCCGTTATGTGTATTACTTTTTTATAGATGTGTGCAATATAAGCAACAAAAGAACAGCCTACCTCTTCAACCCTGCTCCCCAAATCCCCCAATGCAAAACATCCAGGTAATAAAGGGAATGTATTATGCATTCACTCAATGGCTCACTTATTTATGCAATTTTGGCTGCAATCCTCTGGTCCGAGGAACGTGACTCTGGGGTCATAATATGTTTTAGATCTCCTCTGGGAGGAGAGAGAGAGAGGAAGAGAGGGAGAGGGAGATCTAGATGTCTTTAAAAGAAGACTAGATCAATTCACTGAGGTAAAGGATATAAAGCCTGTTAGCCATGATGACTATGTTCTTTCTGTAGGGATGTATATAGATGCCAGTAGAGGATATATTTATTAGATATTATCCTTCCTCACATTTGTGAGTTCATCAGAGTGCATCCTTTGCAGCCTCAAAAGGGAAGCTTTGGTAGGCTAGTTTTAACCTTTTAGTTTAAATAATCCAGTCTGCTTTAAGGCAAACTGGATTCTCCTGGTATTTGCCCCTTTTCTCCCCCTTAAATCAATAACCATGCAGACAATCTTGTAAAAGGTAAAAAATAACATTTCCTCACTCAGAATGCTTGTTGAAGAGTAACAGATACAGCAGCTTTGCTCAGACAGGCTTAAAACAGTAACCTGGCCACCAAGACATACTTTAAAGTAAAGGTAAAGGGAGCCCTGACCATTAGGTCCAGTCGTGACCGACTCTGGGGTTGTGGCGCTCATCTCACTTTATTGGCCGAGGGAGTCAGCGTACAGCTTCCGGGTCATGTGGCCAGCATGACTAAGCCGCTTCTGGCGAACCAGAGCAGCGCACAGAAATGCCGTTTACCTTCCCGCCGGAGCGGTACCTATTTATCTACTTGCACTTGCACTTTCGAACTGCTAGGTTGGCAGGAGCTGGGACCAAACAACGGGAGCTCACCCCGTCGTGGGGATTCGAACCACCAACCTTCTGATCAGCAAGTCCTAGGCTCTGTGGTTTAACCCACAGTGCCACCCGTGTCCCAGACATACTTTAGTCCAGTTTAAATTGGGAGTCTCAGACTTCACATAGGTTCTCACGTTGCTGGAATGAGTGAAAGACCAAAGAGCAAAGTGCCCTGGGACGTAAGGAGATATTGTGTATGGATATGCCCTCATCCTGTCAGGGCACAGTGTGAGCATCTCTCAGAGTTCTCTCTAGGAAACTGAAAGCACTCTGAGCTTCAGCCCCTGTCGTGTGCCTATCTAGCAAACATACATTGTTGGATATTGGACTTCATGTGCCATTGGCCTGATCCAGCAGACCCAGATTCTTATGCTCTTATGACTGGCAGCAGCACTTTGGGACTTTAGGCAATGGTCGTTCCCATCTCTGCATCCTGAGATGCTTTTAACTGGAGATGCTGAGAATTCAAAATTGGACCTTATGATCTGCCGCTCTGCTGTAGTCACCCCCTCCTGCATGCACACACTTCTAAAACAAAACAGCACAATGCTCTGCTTCCATTAAACTGTTTTGTTTTTGTGTTTTTGTTGCCCAATGGATACTTTTTTTGTGTTCGGTTTCTGCACTAAGTTGGCAAATATTTATCTGCAAGAGATGCTCCGAGTGTTCTGCCCAGCCAGAAGATATGATTGCATTCCATAACAAACACACATCCATGACGCTGACATCTGGATGGAAATGGCCCTGCAGTCACATTCTACAAAAAGCCATCGCGACACAGAGGCGCAACGCAGCCGCGTAAAAGAGTCTTTAATTGCAGCTTAGCTAGCTTGAGGGGGCTCAAATCTGCTGCACCGCGGAAAGTTCTGTGGGAAGTTTCGTTGACAGATGGAGAGTCACTGGGACCCAAATTGTAATGGCAAGAATGGAAGAACCCCCAAACAGAGTCATTATGGTGGGGTATTTTTAGACCTCATAGACATCTACGCAACGTTATTACAATTGTTTGGATTTATTCACATGTGGGAGGCAGATTAAATTCTATAGTTATTAAGTTTAGGGATGCACGCAGTGAAAATGTTCAAATGGTGGGGGGGAAGTATCTTGAAGTGTAATAAAAAACCACTAATCTAATGTAGGCACATCTGAACATAGGAAATTCCAAGTCAGGTAATCAGAGAATCTTAGAATTTAAGAGTAGGAAGGGACTCAAAAGGACATCTAGTCCAAACCCCCACAATGCAGGAATCATAGTTATTGAATCCCTGACAGATGGCCAGTGACTCCTTCTATTTGCTTTTATTGAGAACCATAGAATTGGAGAGTTGGAAGGGACCCCTGTGGTCATCTAGTCCAACCCCCTGCAAGGCAGGCATCTCAACACGGTCCCTCATCCAATTTGAAACTATGCCGGAACCTGCTTAGCTTTGTAAATTACATTGATTTATTTTTTATATATCCCTTCATTAAAAAAAGAAGAAGAATGCTATCAGTTGCACCCATACCTTGAAAATAAAGAGATGGAACCCTGGGCTTATTCATACTTTCTCCTGCCCCACTGCTTTCCCCCAGGGAAAACCACTCTTTAGTGCTCCATTGGAGCAAAGGGAAAAGAGAAGAGCAAGGGGGAAAGAAGAAGAGTTTGGATTTGATATTCTGCTTTATCACTCCCCTTCAGGAGTCTCAAAGTGGCTAACATTCTCCTTTCCCTTCCTCCCCCACAACAAACACTCTTTGAGGTGAGTGGGGCTGAGAGACTTCAAAGAAGTGTGACTAGCCCAAGGTCACCCAGCAGCTGCATGTGGAGGAGCAGGGAAGCGAACCCGGTTCACCAGATTACAAGTCTACCACTCTTAACCACTACACCACACTGGCTCACACAGAAACTACTCAGATGCATGCTTTCTAGGCACACAGAAGCAGGTGAGTGGATGAGCCCTCAGGAATTTCTGGGTTTCAAAAAAGCAAGTTTATTAACTTATTAAGGAATCTGCAACGGCTAAAGTGAGCATAAACAAGAAACTCTCTTTCCCCAGTGTAGGCCCATAGCAGATTCAGTTAGAGAAACTTTTCCTCATCTTCCTCAACTTTTTCTCAGCAAATTCTCCTGACCCAGAGCCTAAGACTGGTCTTCCTCCTGGGCATTGGTGGTGATGAAAGGAAAGAATGCATTGTGCAGCACTTGGACTTTACAGCACTTTTCATTTCCCCCACCAATCAGGACCACATAGTTGGTCCAACCAATCAGTGATACATAGTTGGTCCAATGGCTGGCTCCCTGTGTTCTCAAGATCCTGGGCCTGTTGATGGAAAAAGCTTGGTCCCAAAAGCAGGCCCTGAGTTCTCTAGGATGGAGTCCATGGCATCATAATACAAATTATTCATAAATGCATTTGAATTGTTTTTTTAATCATGCACTATTCTCCTACAACTGTTTTAGGACACTACTTCTGAATGTGTCACCTCCTTAAAGGTTTAAATCATTCTTTTGCTTTCCAAACTCAACGTGTTAATGGCCAATTTGCAGCTCTCATTTTTTTGTTGCTGCAGGTTTCTTTGACCTCAGCTGCTCTTGGGCCCTCAACTGTAACCCCCTTCTGATGCCGTAGCACTCAATAAGATTATCTCAAAAACTTGTGCTTACTCCTGAAATCCTTGCTGAGGTCTCCATCTTTGCTGAAGCCGCATCCTGACCCTCCCACCATTTGCTGAGCTTCCTTTGGAAATGGAGGAACCTCCGAGGCAGGGGAAGAGAGCCTTATTAAAAGCTGTCCATCAACGCGAGCCATTACTTCAGCATGAAAGGTTGAAAGGAATGTCACAAATCTTTCCCCCCCTCTTCCTCCCCCCCTCTTTTTTTTTTGCTGAAATGGCAAGAAGGCTATAGAAAAGCAGGTCTGAGAGTCAGTCAAGGTCAAAAATATGTGAATTAAGCAATACTTTCAGTGCCATGGAGGAGAGGACATTGTATCCGAAGATGTCCAATTATTGTAGACATTGGATCAAATTCTGCCTCCTGTGGTAGTTTAATTATCATCTACAAGAACCCCCTCCATTTTGCATGACTTCTTACCCATCATAGGATTAGAAGATCTCTCTCTCTCTCTCTCTTTCTCTCTCTCTCTCTCTCTGTGTGTGTGTGTGTGGAGAGAGAGAGAGAGATTAAATTCATATCACCATAGGCAAGACAACTCACCCATCGGCTTTTCTGTCTCATCTACTTAGGTGGTACATATGTCAAATAACAGTGACTTCTTAACATAGTCTGCTGTGATAGGTCCATGACCCCATTTGTATCCCATGAGGATTGCTATAGTACAAATAATTCATACCAAATGAAGAATACCTGAAAAAAAGTTATTTTTGCTGTTCACTTCATGCCTCTTTACAATCTTTCGTCTTCAGAGATTTTTAGGAGACCACCCTGTTCAGTGGGTACAATCTTTGGGTACACATGGGAGTTCAAAGTGGTAGGATCTGAATTTCCAATAAATAGAATTAGCTTTCTTTCTTTCTTTTTTTTTTTTTTGCTGCTGCATCACACTGTTGACTCATGTTAAGCTTGTGGTCCACTATGACCCCTGGATCCTTTTCACATGTACTGCCAGTAAGTCAGGTATCCCCCATCCTATATTTGTGCATCTGGTTTCTCCTGCCTAAGTGCAGAACCTTACATTTGTCCCTATTTAAATTCATTTTGTTAGCTTGTGCCCAGTTCTCAAATCTGTTGAGGTCATTCTGAATTCTGATTCTGTCTTCTGCGGCATTACCTACCCCTCCGAGTTTGGTATCATCTGCAAATTTGATGAGCATCCCCTCAATCCCTTCACCCAAGTCAAAGACCTTACTGAAATCAAGATACACTATGTCCACAGCATTTCCCTAATCCACCAAGTCCATTAAAAAAAGAAATCAGATTGGTCTGGCATGAGTTATTTTTGAGAAACCCATGCTGGGTCTTAGTAATCACAGCATCCTTTTCTTAATACTCACAGACCGACTGTTGAATTATCTGTTCTAGGACCTTCCCTGGTATTGATGTCAAGGTCACCAGTCAGTAGTTACCTGGGTCTTCCTCCCCCCCCCTTTTGAAGAGGGGGACAACATTTGCTTGCCTCCAGTCTGTAGGGACCTCATCTGTTCTCCAAGAATTCCCAAAGATAATAGGCAAAGACTCTGAAATTACATCCGCAAGCTCATTTAGTACCCTTGGATGCGGCTCATCAGGCCCTGGAGATCTGAATTCATTTAAAATAGCTAGGTGTTCCCTTACTACCTCTTTTTCTATCCTGGACTGCAGCTCCCTCCTTACATCATTTATTCTGTTATCACCGGGTTGGGCATCACTTTCCTTTTTGGATGAAGACAGAGGCAAAGTAGGTGTTGAGTAGTTCCACCTTTTCTCTGTCACCCATTAGCATTCCTCCATGTTCCCCACACAGACAACCTACCACTTGCTTGTTCTTCCTCTTACTTTGGACATAGCCAAAGAAACCTTTTTAAAAAATATTTTTAACCTCTCTAACTTGCTTAATCCTTTTCCAAAGCCATAACTAGCACAATAACTCACTTCTTTATTTGGCATCGCCTGAATTTGCTGCTGATCAGTTCCCTTGGGTGGCCCAAAATTCTAAAAATTGATTTAGTTTGAATTTGCACCTCCATACCTTGCATGCACAGATATCTCCACTTGCTTTCCTTTTTCCTTTATGGAGCTGGTGATGGCATATAAATACTTAATTGCCTGGGACAAGCATTTTTAATTGACTACTTCTGCAGCTGTTTTTCACCAAGATTCTTAAGATCAGGCAGGAACATCATCTTCTTCAGACCACCTATGTGTCAATTCAGGGCTGCCAAGATATCCCACTGCAATGTGTCACAATAAAAATAAGATACCTATGGAACTATAATGATGGCTACTGGCTAACATGGATTAGATAAATTTCTGGAAGGACAGATCTTCCATTCTCAGAACCACTATGCTTCTGAGTATCAGGTGCTGGGGATAAAATAAGTAGATAGATCTGTGGTCTTCTTACCCCACTTATAGACTTCCCAGAGTCTTGTATCCCTCTCCACAATCGAAGGTAGATGGAACCTTGACCTGATTATATAAGGATGTAGGAAGAGACTGATGAATCAGGTCAATGGTCCATCTAGTCTTGCATCCTGTTTTCACAGTGGTCAACGAGATACCATAGTGGGAAGTCCATGTGTCTGACAATATAGTTATTAATGTGTTTTGTTATTTGATTCAACACATGTTATGTTAGCAGTGCCCATAAAACTTCCTTTATCAAGAGATCATGGGACACAAACATACACACCATTTCAGGTAAAAGTAGACATTTGGAGGCTCCTCCATGAGTGAAATCCAACCTGCAGTCCTGGGTGCACCCTGAAACACAAAATCAACATTTCTAATTTGCTCAGCATTGATAGTTCCCATTCTTTGGCGCTGAAATTGCCCTTCCTGCAAAAACTTGAAATGCAAAGTGACACGGTATATGAGCCAGGGATTAAAGCAATGGAATAGTCAGGCAAACTCAAAGTTACGGGAATTAGTTTCATGGGAATGCTGTTATTGTCTGTTAGCAGTTCAAATTCACACACCGGCATGTCTTAAGTAATGTCTTGAGCTGTCCGAAAGGTAATTTGAATCCTGCCAAGTCAAACAAGGATACGCTCGCAAATCCAGGAGCAAGAGCTTTACAATTTGCTCAGCATCAGTTCTGCCAGTTCATTTGGCTTAGTCCCCTCCTCCCTCTCCACATATGAATGCACACACACACACAGAGAGAGAGAGAGAGAGAGAGAGAGAGAGAGAGAGAGAGAGAGAGATTGCCTTCAATTAAGGGTGTGACTCTTTGCTTTGCATTACTTTTTGACACATAGTGTGCTGGTCCCGGGGGGAGGTTACCGTGAGGCGTGGTCAGAGTCCGGTCCTGGGTCAAGGGTCTGGAGACAGTCCACAAGGGGTGAAGTGGGGTCCAAAGCAAGAAGCCGGGCGTGGACGGGAACTCTGGAAGAACAGGTCTGGGTGCTGGCAGAAACAGGTTGTGGTTCGAGGACCCGACCCCCGCGAAGTAAAATGAAGACAAAGGGACACGTGATATAAGGTTAATGGGCTAGAAAAGGCCACAACTTTATTGATTACAGCAATGAAAAGGTATTGGCTTAGGCATTGGATCGCAAAACAAGTGGGTTTATTCACCAGGGGGTCAACACCTGTTGATGCTAATCCAACTATAGGCTCACCCCTGATGTCACCGCGGGTCGTGCCATGGCCTCCCGCCAAGCAGGCTTCGGACGGAATACACGACCCCCAGATTCCTTTAACGGAATACCCCTATAAATTGAAGGCATAGGCGATGGCCACACCTAGCACTTCGACACACCACAACACATTATTCCAATGCCTAACCTACCCACCAATACCACCAGAAAGTTGTGACGATTGCTATGAGGTAGGCGAAAAAACCAAAAAGCCTAATGCCAAATGGAAAAACTCCTACCAGGCCCCCCGGGCAACCGGGGCGACCAACCTAAGGTCCATAGCAAGGCCAATGACCTAAGCCCTAGCTCAAAGGGAGTGGAGGGTGGGTGACTCGCTCAGGACGACAAATAGAAATGAGGCCGGGGAGAGGCTGGCACTGCAGCATAAAGGCTGCTGGACACGCCCCCCATGGCACCTGGTTGGGTGGCCACCGGGGGGGGGGGCGTGAGTGCCAGCCAGGTGAGCTGGAGGCAGGGGGCAACGCCCCCTGCTAGGAGCGGTGTTCGGGCTCCCGCCCACAACCACTCCCCTCTCTTTCAGGGAGGAGAGTCTTTTCCAACGACATTGCTCCTGCAACCTGAGACTGGGCTGAATGGCCTTTATTTCCTCTAAGGCCAGGGGCGGTCCCAGCCCACAGGTGACCTGCCTCTCCTGGCCTTAAGGCGAGCACTCCTCCTGAGAGAACTTAGTTCCCTCTGCCTCTCTGCCCTGAGTCTCTGCAGCTCAGGAGAGGCTGGAGGGTTATTGGACCCAAGGGCAGCTTCCCCTTCCCCTGACAGGGCTGGGGGAGGCGCACCTGCAGGCAATGGGCCCTCAATCACCTCCAGAGCCAGAGTGGATTCAACTGGTGTCTGTGCCTGAGGATCCAGCACAGATGCGGGCCCTTCAGATTCAAGCCCCTGCCCTGTCTCAGCCGGCCCTGGAGGCGGGGACTCCTGTGCAGGCTGGGACCCCTCAGGCTCAGATTCTGAATCAGAGTCCCAGGCCATCACACATAGTGAATGGGGAAAAACTGATGATTTCCATTCCTCACACAACTATGCAGTAAGTGTAAAAAGACCACACTTTGAGTTACTTCCAGTACAAATGCAAATGCAGCACCAGACATTTCTATCGCCCCACTAGCCATGTAACCAGCAGCATCTACCTATGTGTCCACCTCCTATCCCTTTCCACCAGCTATCTACATCAATCTGATGCCCTACAATATGTTTTGGACCATTGGATATGCCTCTAAACTCTGTGTGTACGGTGGTTCCTTGGTTTAAGAACAGCTTAGTTCATGAACAACTTTGGATTAAGAACGCTGCAACCCGGAAGTAGGTGTTTTGGTTTGTGGACTTTGCCTTGGAAGCAGAACATGTTTTGCTTCCTGTTGAGTGTGTTCCATTTGCAAATTGAGTCCCCCACTGCTATGGGAAAGCAAGCCTTGGTTTAAGAATGCCTTTGGTTTAAGAACGGGCATCCGGAACTGATTAAGTTCATAAACCAAGGTACCACTGTATTTGTTTAGGGAATGACTATGGGGATAAATGGAAGTATAAGGGTGAACTAGCTATTTTCTGGCACCAGTCTTGAATGGTGACCGATGCTCCAACTGGCTGCAGCTAGTGCCATTGTTCGCTTTGGAAGTGGTGTGCTTTGCTGGCAAATTTTAATGTTTCACACACCCACCTCAACTAGCAGTGCGTTTCATTGCAGTGGTGCATTTTGTTGCTCTGTCCTCCTGCTCTTTGATGGTGCAGAGGCTTGGAGGTGATGGAAGGCTCTTCTGGTGTTCTTAAGTGAATGCATCACAACTACTCCCAATGACCTTGGCTCCGACTAGACTGATGCTCGAGAAGAACAAGTTGGGACATGTGTGAAACACTTAATGCAATGCTTGGTGCACTCAGCAGCTACTCTAGAGCTAACTCTGGCAAATGAGCCCAAGTTATGACATGTACTACAGAAATAGTGAAGCGCTAAGGGTCGGCTTCTGATCGTAATGTATTCAGATATGAAATATTCCTCAGGGTACATGTGAAAATAGAATCTCCAAAAGTTAATGCAACTTTTCTTAAAGAGATTGATTTGGGAAGCCTAATATATGGAATAATTTGTAAGAAGTAAAATGATAACAACAGCAGTGCAGAAAATCTACTATTAGAGAGGGAAGAAAAAAATAATAGGAAGTTCTGTATCTAATTGGCAGATGAGTGCAGACAGTATTCATTCCAGCAAAATCTCTGCAGCGCCTTTTTATTATTTAAAAAAAGGAGGAATAGAGAAGACAATGCTATGGTTAAGCAAAAGATAATAAGGATCAGCAGAAGGCATTTGAAAAGTTCAAAGGATATGTTAAGTGGGAGGACTGAGCAGATTAGAAGAGCAGATAAAGCAAGCAAGAAATAATTGCAGTGAAGATGCGTGTTGAACTTGAAATAGGCCAAGATATTTCATGCCCGGAGGGTATTCATATATTTACATAATAGACTTCTGGAGAGAAGTACAACCACTGTAAGACCATGTCAAATATTCTCTAGTTTCGATTTCCAAATCGAAAATACCGATTTCAGTGAGGTAGAAATTCCATCAGAAAGAAACCCTTAATTGTGAAAATATTCATTTTCTCCCCTATCTTTTTTTTGGTTGCTATTATGGCCCCTAGCTTCTGCTTCCGGGTCAATTGTTACCTAGTTGCTGTTGCCTACTCATCCTAAATGAGTCCTAGACAATCAGGGAACACACAGGATGATACGAAGCAACAGCGGGTTGATCAAATGTTGTTATATGCGTGCAGAGGAGGGCAACTAAGATGATCAAGGGTCTTGAAACCAAGCCTTGTGATGAACAGTTGAGGGAGTTGGGCATGTTTAGCCTAGGAAAGAGGAGACTGAAAAGAGATTGTCACATGGAAGATGGCAGAAGTTGGTTTCCTCCTGAAGGATACAACCCAAACCCCAGGATTCAAGCTACAAGAAAGGCGATTCTTACTAAACATCAGGAAGAACGTTTTGATGGTGAGAGCTGTTTGACAGTAGAAAAGACTCCCTTGGAAGTAAGTGTACTCTCCTTCCTTTGAGGTTTTTAAGCAGAGGTTGGATGTCCATCTGTCATGGATGCTTTCGTTGAGGTCCCTGCATTTCAGGGCTTTGGATTTGATGGCGCTCCTATGTTTCTATTCTATGATTATGTCATTGACAGTGAGGGAGAGCAGGGGCTGTCTGGATTAATCACACAGGTGATCTAATCCACTCAGTTATTAGAGGAGTTGGACTGATTTCACAATGCTATGTAGCCGATCAGAACTGGCCACATGATAATGTTATTGAAAGTAAGTGAAGACAATTGGACGTAGACACTAATGAACAATCATTCCTGCTAGGAGAATCAAAGCACAGTGAATGAAGGGGAGGCATTTTAATATTTGCAAAAAAAAAACCATGAGAATCATCTTGTCTCAACTCTACTCATGGGTAAATATGAGGCTAATAAGCATTCTCATTACACAACCTGATATAAATTCTCATAGTCAGTTTGCTGTTGTCTTCAATATTGACCCAGATATTCATTCTCTGATAGTTTCTGATTGAGGAGATACTAAGTTCTCTTGGGAGAGGGAAGTATGGAGGAATAGGAGTGAATTTGAAAGAGCAATTATGTATGCTGTCAAATCATTCCTGAGAATCACACTGCTCTAATAATTTGAAGAAAAAGAAGTTGATAAACATGGGGGCTGTGAATTGAATTTGGCCTTGGACTATATCCCATTGGCCAGATTGCACCCAGCTACAAGGGTCCTACCAATTGGGTGTTGTGCTTGACCAATTGTACCCACCCACAACACAGGGTGTCGGTTTCCAGGTCTCACCGCAATACGTGCCCTCTTTAAGGGAGGACCCAATTTATAGCCATCAGACTTGGAAGCCATCTCTGCTTCCTGTGGGGTGCAGATTCCATGGTTTTAACTATGCAGTGTGTCAAGAAGGACTCTATTATATCTGTCCTGAATCTTCCAGCGTTCAGCTTCATTGGATATCCACGAATTCAAGTGTTATCAGCCAACGGAGCCATTGGTAGACATGACTGACCAACTTCTCCACTCTGCCCAATGGAATTCTCTAGGGTGACTTTTACAAATGATGGCAAGAACAATCAAACATTTGGAAATATGGTTGATGTAGCATGTAATGAGAAAAACAGCCATTTAAAATTCAAATTAATTGCCCCAGTAAATGCAGCTTTTTAACTGAAACGATCTAGTGAATGCACATTACTTTATATTTATGTGTGCGGATAACTTTTCATTTCCCCCCCGTATGGGATGCACATTCTTAGGGATTCCCCAGACTGGTTTTATTTTTTTTCCAGGTTGATTCCACGTGTCATTGACACAGTAATTGTGTTCTGGCTTAAGGTAAAGGTAAAGGGACCCCTGACCATTAGGTCCAGTCGCGGACGACTCTGGGGTTGTGGTGCTCATCTCGCTTTATTGGCCGAGGGAGCCAGTGTACAGCTTCCAGGTCATGTGGCCAGCAGGACTAAGCTACTTCATAGAATCATAGAATCATAGAATCATAGAATCATAGAGTTGGAAGAGACCACAAGGGCCATCGAGTCCAACCCCCTGCCAAGCAGGAAACACCATCAGAGCACTCCTGACATATGGTTGTCAAGCCTCTGCTTAAAGACCTCCAAAGTAGGAGACTCCACCACACTCCTTGGCAGCAAATTCCACTGTCGAACAGCTCTTACTGTCAGGAAGTTCTTCCTAATGTTTAGGTGGAATCTTCTTTCTTGTAGTTTGGATCCATTGCTCCGTGTCCGCTTCTCCGGAGCAGCAGAAAACAACCTTTCTCCCTCCTCTATGTGACATCCTTTTATATGTTTGAACATGGCTATCATATCACCCCTTAACCTCCTCTTCTCCAGGCTAAACATGCCCAGCTCCCTTAGCCGTTCCTCATAAGGCATCGTTTCCAGGCCTTTGACCATTTTGGTTGCCCTCCTCTGGACACATTCCAGTTTGTCAGTGTCCTTCTTGAATTGTGGTGCCCAGAACTGGACACAGTACTCCAGGTGTGGTCTGACCAGAGCAGAATACAGTGGCACTATTACTTCCCTTGATCTAGATTCTATACTCCTATTGATGGAGCCCAGAATTGCATTGGCTTTTTTAGCTGCTGCGTCACACTGTTGACTCATGTCAAGTTTGTGGTCAACCAAGACTCCTAGATCCTTTTCACATGTACTGCTCTCAAGCCAGGTGTCACCCATCTTGTATTTGTGCCTCTCATTTTTTTTGCCCAAGTGCAATACTTTACATTTCTCCCTGTTAAAATTCATCTTGTTTGTTTTTGCCCAGTTCTCTAATCTGTCAAGGTCGTTTTGAAGTGTGTCCTGACAGATCCTTCTATATAGTGAGAAGGTGGGGAGGGGTATTACTCAGAAGGGTGGTGGGAATGGGAGATTGGCAGATAGCTGAGATAAATACAATATCGTAATCTCACACATTTTCACAGCAAAATTAATATAAAAACCGTCAACAATCACAGGACAGTGGATCTTATAACATAGTAGTAGCTGCTGAGCTACTACTACAGAGTAGTACAGCTACTCTGTAGTAGTACAGAGCTACAGAGTACAGAGCTACAGAGTAGAGTTATAAGGACAAGCACAATATTGATTCGAGTAACAGGTGAATGAACATTAGAAAGAACTTTCTGATGGTAAGAACAGTGGAACGGACCATCTTGGAAGCAGAGGTTGGAGGGCCATTTGTTAGGGATTCTTTAGCTGTGATTCCTGGCATTCCAGGTAGGAAAATTACATGACTTTTGTGGTACCTTCCAACTCCATGAGCCAACAGTGTGACGCGGGAGCTAAAAAAGCCAATGCAATTCTGGGCTGCATCCATAGGAGTATAGCATCTAGATCAAGGGAAGTAATAGTGCCACTGTATTCTGCTCTGGTCAGACCACACCTGGAGTACTGTGTCCAGTTCTGGGCACCACAGTTCAAGAAGGACACTGACAAACTGGAACGTGTCCAGAGGAGGGCAACCAAAATGGTCAAAGGCCTGGAAACGATGCCTTATGAGGAACGGCTAAGGGAGCTGGGCATGTTTAGCCTGGAGAAGAGGAGGTTAAGGGGTGATATGATAGCCATGTTCAAATCTATAAAAGGATGTCACATAGAGGAGGGAGAAAGGTTGTTTTCTGCTGCTCCAGAGAAGCGGACACAGAGCAATGGAGCCAAACTACAAGAAAGAAGATTCCACCTAAACATTAGGAAGAACTTCCTGACAGTAAGAGCTGTTCGACAGTGGAATTTGCTGCCAAGGAGTGTGGTGGAGTCTCCTACTTTGGAGGTCTTTAAGCAGAGGCTTGACAACCATATGTCAGGAGTGCTCTGATGGTGTTTCCTGCTTGGCAGGGGGTTGGACTCGATGGCCCTTGTGGTCTCTTCCAACTCTATGATTCTATGATTCTATGATTCTATGATTCTATGAAGTAGCTTAGTCCTGCTGGCCACATGACCTGGAAGCTGTACACTGGCTCCCTCGGCCAATAAAGCGAGATGAGCACCACAACCCCAGAGTCGTCCGCGACTGGACCTAATGGTCAGGGGTCCCTTTACCTTTACCTTAAGCCAGAACACAATTACTGTGTCAATGACACGTGGAATCAACCTGGAAAAAAAATAAAACCAGTCTGGGGAATCCCTAAGAATGTGCATCCCATACGGGGGGGAAATGAAAAGTTATCCGCACACATAAATATAAAGTAATGTGCATTCACTAGATCGTTTCAGTTAAAAAGCTGCATTTACTGGGGCAATTAATTTGAATTTTAAATGGCTGTTTTTCTCATTACATGCTACATCAACCATATTTCCAAATATGGTTCTAGAGAAACCAGAGCAGCGCATGGAAATGCTGTTTACCTTCCCGCTGGAGTGGTACCTATTTATCTACTTGCACTTCGTGCTTTCGAACTGCTAGGTTGGCAGGAGCAGGGACCGAGCAACGGGAGCTCACCCCGTCACGGGGATTCGAACCTCTAACCTTCTGATCGGCAAGCCCTAGGCTCTGTGGTTTAACCCACAGCGCCACCTGTGTCCCATGCGCCACCTGTGTTCTAGCTTAGATGGGCTAAACAACGAGATTGGACAAATTCATAGATGACAAGTCTACCAATGCTCATTGGTTTTGAAGTCTAACTGGAAACTCCATTTTCAGAGGCAGGATATCCTGACATGCATTTTTGGGTGGGGGGTGGGGACTAGCAAGTCATGTTGCTTTCATGCCCTGATTGTACCCATCCCATAGACATCTGGTTGGACTAGATTGAGAATATCCAATGTGCTGTGCTCCGTATCAGGTTGGACTACAACTCCCATCATTTCTGGCTATTAGCCATGTTGGTGGCTGCTGTTAGAAGATGTAGTCCAGCAACATTTTGAGGGTAGCCCATGGGTTACATCTGGACTTGACAGTTCCATCAAGGCCTTTCTTATGCCATTGTGGAGACTGGATCACTCAACAATCACAGCTCAATAGAGTTTCCAAGCAGAGATGAAATATCCCATTGAATGCCTGTTGTTTGCTTGCTTGTAGACTTAGGAACCCAGAAAGCATTTGATTATACAGGTAACTAGGAACACAGGAAGTTGCCTTGTTATACTGGTCCATGTAGCTCTCTGGGATTCCAGACCAGGTTCTCTAACATCCATACCTGAAGATACCAGGGACTGAACCTGAGGTCCTTTGCATTCAAATGATGTGCTATCTATAGGTTGGTTGACCACTGGTGGGAAAACCAGGATGCTATACTAGATAGACTTTGATCTCATCATAGCAAGGTCTTCCTTTTGCAGTCAGCTGGCATGGGGACTCTTCATATATGTGCCAAGGGGAGCTATGTCAGATTGGGGCCAACTTGTGATGGGGAAGGAATGTAACCCAGCCTTTGTCTGGACAAACCTCCAGGTGTGGGGGTAGGAAGATGCTCACCTGCTCCACTATGGGAAGGAGTTTCCTGGCTGGGTGTGCTGCTGAGTCCCGTCCCCCCCCCCCCCGCAACCCGCCTTTGGTACAGCTGCTTGTCTCCTCAGTTAATTCTTTTTAAAAGGCTCCCGTCTCTCTTGTTGCAATCATTTTCTTCATTAGCACTGTGTCCTGACTGAGCAAGTCAGTGAAAACATATATAATCAGTAAATATAGCTTATTAAATGCCCAGGTCAGGCTATCTGCCTGTCAGCAAAAGGCGGAAACACGCTTTTGTTACATACTTGCTGAGTGCGCTTTCTGTCTTATCCCAGTGCGCACCTCAGCTGTACTGAGCATTTAATAAGCTTCGTAGCCGGTGCCCTTTTGGAAATGATTGAATTATGCCTGTTTTTTATGGTTCCATAAAAGGCTTTTTATTAATTTGG
This sequence comes from Podarcis vaucheri, assembly GCF_965113315.1. Classification (NCBI taxonomy): domain Eukaryota; kingdom Metazoa; phylum Chordata; class Lepidosauria; order Squamata; family Lacertidae; genus Podarcis; species Podarcis vaucheri. The sequence goes on from NC_138749.1 coordinate 6,035,576, forward strand.
GGGATGCTGAAGCGCATCTCCTCCTATCTGGTCAATCCCCACTGAGCAATTAAATTATTCACACTGCTTCCAATTGGCTTTGTTTATTGTGTCCACTTCATGATATTAAAAAAATTAAAAAATAAAAAATCAGAGGAGAGACTGGAGAGAAAGAGTGAGACTTAAATTCCCTTGCAGAGGAACCAAATACTACTATGGACTTTGGACAGTCAATTAACCCAGAAGAGCAGAGCAGCTGGATTTGCTGGCATGTGATGGGGAGACAATAATGGATATAAGAAAAGTTTGCTGGATCAGGTCAATGACCCATCTAGTCCAGCATCTTGTTCTCACAGTGGCTGACCAGATGCCTGTGAGAAACCCAGCAAGCAGGATTTGACCACAAGATCACTTTGCCACCCTGTGGCTTCCAGCAGCTGGTCTTCAGAAGCACTTATGCTTCCAACTGTGGTAGCCAGTGAATGCCCTCTCCTCCATGAATTTATCTAATTCTCTTTTAAAGCCATCCAAGTTGGTGACCATCATCGACTCCCGTCAGAGCGATGTTCTAAATTGCCTGTGTGCAACTTCATGGATTGCAAGAACAACTACTTGAAAGGACTCCCTGAGCTTGCACGTGCATTAAGCAGGAGCACAGATCAGGCCAACAGTCCATCTGGTCCATCTGGTCCAGCAGCCTGTTCCCACAGTGACCAACTAGGTGCCTTTGGAAAGCCCAGAAGCAGAACTTGAGCACAAGAGCAGTATTCTACCACTCATGATTCCCAACAAATGGGGGCTTCTGCCCTCCAACATTGAAGGTAGAATGTAGCCATTGTGCCTACATATAGTTTTATCGCCATGAATGTGTCTAATCTTTTTTTTTTTTAAGCCATCCAATCTTGCAGGGGTTAAATTCCCATAGTTTGGACAATGTTGTTCCATATGAAGAAATACTTCAGTCGGTGTTTCGGAAGGTACTGGGGAAAGTGTGTGTATGTGTTTTTGTGTGTTCGTGCGTGCATTCATGTCACCATTCATAAGTTGTTAATTCATCTCCTATGTCGAGGACTCCCCATCAAACTTTCCTTAAACTTCAGACTTCCCTCTGGAGTGATCAATAGACTGAACAGCTTCTTGAGATGCTGATGGGCTCTGAAAACGTTGAGGTTTCTAAATGAGAATAGACATGGCTTCACATGTTGTCCCAGCCATCAGAGTCATAGCAGAATCCTTACATCTGAAAGCACTTAAGTCAATGTTTCCCCACCGTTGGCAGAAGCTCTCTTCACTTAACTGAGGCTTCAATGGGTATTAGATGGGCCACGAAATGTTCTGATTCAGTGTTGACTGGTGCCCATTGGGACTGGTTGGGTAGAAAGCAGGGAGCTCAGCTATAGGTAGAGCTAAAGCCAATGACAGGCAAAGAGAACTAGTCTTGTCCCCATCCTGCTCCTTACTGATTTCTACAAGGGTAACATTGAGACTTAAGGAGGAAGAAGCTGCCAGGCAGTGCCACCCTCTGGGCTGGTAAGAAGGTAGGCAGGTGGGGGCTGACTGAGGGCAGACGGTGCTTTATGGAACTGTACCCCCTATACCCTAATGGGCCAACCTACAATCTTACCTTCATGAGATTGCTTTACCCCACAAATACCAACTTGATCACTTTGATTGGCAGAACTGGCATTGTTGCCACATAATGCCCATTTTCGTGTAGCAGCACCTACCTCTGGAACTTCCTCCCTATTGTAATTAGGCAGACGCCTTCACAATGCTCTTTTCAGTACCTGCTGAAAACATTTTTGTTTGGACATGCCTACTCAGACATGTGGAATGTTATTCTGCAGTTTAGTTATTTTAAATTTTCAACAGTCTTAAACTGTTGTCGTTAATTCATCTTATTGCCAACCTACCAGTTCAAAAGCATACCAGTGCAAGTAGATAAATAGGTACCATTGTGGCGGAAAGCTAAACAGTGCTTCTGGGTGCTCTGGCTTCCATCACAGTGTCCCGTTGTGCCAGAAGCAGTTTAGTCATGCTGGCCACATCACCTAGGAAAGCTGCGCTGCCTGCGGACAAACGCTGGCTCCTTGGCCTGAAAGCAGACAAGAGCACCACACCCCATAGTCAAATTTGAATGGACTTAACCATACAGGGGTCCTTTACCTTTACCTTTACCCTTACCCTTATTGGTTTGTTGTTTTAGCTTTTTGTAAACCACTTTGTGGGGGTTGTTGTTGTTGTTGATGATGATGATGATGATGACAATCAAGCAGTGTATAAATTTTACAAAATAAATAAATAAATTTGCCACGATGTTTTTTTTTCATAATTAAAAATTAAGGTTGCGTGAAATTTCCTTTTATTACATGTTAGTGATTTGATTGCACATCAATGTGGTTTAGCTTTTTTAAAGATGAGTTGGCAGCTTATGCATTTTCTTGTGGAATAAAACAAATTTAAGAAAGTACTTCTGTCCTTCCACACAATCCAAAAACCGAGTGCTGGGGCCAAGACAAAAATGCCATGGGGTGCATGGCGATGGTAATGTCTGTCACCTGTCTAATGGCATCTTGTGACCAGGATAAGTGTTCTGTTTTCCCAGAGTAAAAGGTCAGTCCTGCAAACAGCTATTCCTGTTTGATGGAGTGGCCACAATGTTCCGATTAGCATAGCTCTGAAAAACAATGGGGAACTCCAGCATGGTACATTGGTACAGGATGCCAGAGGCACTTTGGAGGACAATAGCCTTGTTTACTAAAACAGACCCAGGTGACATAAGTAAATAGGCCGTGTCCCATGATCCATGCAGGAGAAGTCAAGAGCCTCTCAAAGGCACTGGGCAATGTGGCCTGGGGGAACATTCTGACCCACCCCCAAATATGTCAATCCATTGTCCTTGGAATGAACAAGCAACCTCCTTGGCTCTTGGGCACTACAAGACTATTTCCGTTCAGTGGACTGAGATGAGACTGAGATGAAATGGAAAGAGAGAGTGAGAGAGAGAGGGGGGGGAGGGAGAAGAAAAGAGAGAGAGAGAGAGAGAGAGAGAGAGAGAGAGAGAGAGAGAGAAGTATTTCTGCTTCATGGGTGAAGGGTTTGGAATGAGTGCACCAATATGCAACATGTTTAAAATCTCCACTGGGCAAATACCAAACCTGTAATTTAAAGTGCAAATTGGAAATCAAAATTCTGAACTCAATTTTGGGATTCCTGCCCCCTTTGCTGTCAGGTCCCTATCATAGAATTATAGAGTAGGAAGGGTCCCAAAGGGTTTATCTCCTTAAAATGCAGGACTCATGGCTATTTAATTTTTTTGCCTGTGGTTCAGGTTGACTGATAGGGTTTCTGTAGAGAAGAATAGGGTCGGATAGGAATGGGGGTGGGGGATGAAGAGATTTTGGTATGGTGCCTGCCAGATTTGCAAAATGTGCTCTGAATTCTGTAGGCCACAGCTTGTGCAAGACCAAACTCAACATAATGCAGAAGGTCTATGGTTAGAATCTTCTAACGTCTATTGCCTTCATTGAAAAGTAGACACATGGGGACTGGTATTTGGATCAGAGCTGCATTGCTGAAAGTGGGACATCTGATTCCTTTCCCTCCATGCTATCTCCCCAATGAGAACTTCCACACTCTCCCCAGAAGCTGTCATTAGCCATGGGAAAATACAATCAAGTGGGAGTATTTTATGCAAAATACAAATGAGGGGTGTTCACATGTTGCATTCAAAAAGAGTACAGTCTGTGTACTTGTGTGAAGCCCCCCACACCTGTGAAAGTGGTTTATGTGGTGGGGAGATCAGGATGCAACCTACTGGATGGGTCCTGTTTCCCACTCCTGCAAAGAAGGCAAGTTACACTTTTGGAAAAGCTATTATTTTTCTCAAATCTTTCAAAGAAGGATACACAAAACTCCAATGAGAAAGTTGGCCTCCTCAAAACTCTTTTGACTTCCATTGAAATTCCTCAGATATTTTGCCTGAGGAGAAGCTTCCAAATTCACTTCAAATCTTGCTTTAGGCAACATCCAGTGATGACCTGGGGATGTGGGAGCTCTCCCCCTCTTGAGAAATGTCACTCGCAGTATTGAAATTCACTTGGCTTTCCTCAAAATTTCATTTGATGTTTTGCCTGAGGAGAAAAGGTACAAATAAGTCTAAGAGGATCCCAGCATCATTGACAAGCAGAGTTGAGGAGGCTGTGAAAGGAATAGAGGCGCCCTTTAAGAAATTGAAATCTTGCTCTCCTGAGAAAACAAGAATACGGGGAAAAAGATGGTTGAGTAATGGCAAGCAAAAGTAAATAATTGTGGAGCATATTGCTAAAGATATTAAAACAAACGTTTGAAATGTATTAAAATCATCATGAAACAAGAAACAAGAAATCTTAGAGGTGGTGGACCACAAGGCAACAATGATAAGTATTATGAAATTGGGTAATTTGAAGAGAAGTTTAGCAACTTATTTGCAATGGTCTTAGTTTCAAAACAAGTTGCATCTTTCCTTCATAGCAGATCCACATTGCTAGGCTGGCATATTAAGAACTGAGTCATTAAAACTGGATTCATTTTTGAGGAACATAGGAAGATGCTTTAGACCAAGTCAGACCATTCATTCACCTACATTCACCTAGCACTGTCTACACTGCCTGGTTGTGGCTTCCAAAGATTTCAAAAACAGGATTCTTTCCCAGGCCTACCTGGCAATGCCAGGGAATGAACCTGGGGCCTTCTGCTCCACCACTGAGCTATGACCCTTTCTCTTTGTTAAATAAATGATGATGATGATGATGATGATGATGATTTATTTATTATTTATACCTTGCCCATCTGGCTGGGTTTCCCCAGCCACTCTGGGTGGTTTCCAACAGAATATTAAAATACAATAACCTATTAAACATTAAAAGCTTCCCTAAACAGAGCTGCCTTCAGATGTCTTCTAAAAGTTTGGTAGTTGTTTTTCTCTTTGACATCTGGTGGGAGGATGTTCCACAGGGCGGGCGCCACTACCAAGAAGGCCCTCTGCCTGGTTCCCTGTAACTTGGCTTCTTGCAGCAAGGGAACCACCAGAACGCCCTCGGTGCTGGACCTCAGAGTCCAGGCAGAATGATGGGGGTGGAGATGCTCCTTCAGGTATACTGAACTGAGGCTGTTTAGGGCTTTAATGGTCAGCACCAACACTTTGAATTGTGCTTGGAAACGTACTGGGAGCCAGTGAAGATATCTGGATTCTGGGGTCATGACACTTAGTACAGCAGTTATTTTGCATTATGGGCTGGGGAGCTTGTGACCCTCCAAACTCCAACTCCTACCAACAATCTGTTTTGAGTAGACGTGGGTGGCCATCTGTCATGCATGCTTGAGTTGAGATAGCGTGTTCTCACTAGCAGAGAGCACGTGTTGCGGTTGGGGAGCAGGCCACCATCATGACTAGGCAAATTTGGGGAACCCAAGCCGGTAAAGGGTTAATTGGGTTGCTGGGGATTTTTGTATGTTGCTAATTTGGAGGAGGGGTCAGAGTCTATAAATTGAGGAGTTAGACTAGGGGACGTCCTCTTGGCCGTTTTGCATCGGATCACCCGCCCCCTCCCTTTTTATAGGGTGGTTCTTGGGTTCATTTGACCTTGCTATGCCTGTCATGGGGTCGTTCGCCTTGGAGCGGGGGCCTGGTAGGAATTTTGCCATTTGGCTGATTGGCTGTTGCCATTTGGTTTTTGCCTACTGCGTAGCAAATCGTCACAACTTGTAAGGTTGGCGGTTAGGCATTGGTTAAATTGGTGCTTGGAGGGGTAAGGTGCCTATCCCTCCAAATGATGCGAATGGGAATTCCGTTAAAGGAATCCAGGGGCTTGCCATTCTTTCGTCCTTGTCCGTGGTGCCGGGCTTGGGCCGTGCAAGCCCCACCGGAACATGAGGGTGAGAGGTGTTGGACTGAATTCCCAGCCTCATTTCTCCCCAATACTTGTTTCCCACGCTGGCTTCCGGTGGTGCCCGGAAGTGCCAGCTCTGTCCTTGGGGGGCAAGGACAGATAGTCATAACCAATGCCTAAGCAACCACTCACATTTTCTGTATTTGAATAAAGTTGTGGCCAAAATTTATGCCAAAAACCTTAAACAAAAATTAACGTGTGCTGTGTGAATTTTTTGGGGGTGGCACTGCGGAACTCAACACGCAATCATGCGTTGCAGAGGGTTGCAGTAGATGGCTCTCAGGGTCCCTTCCAACTCTACAATTATATGATCCCTGACCACTGGCCAGTCCAACAACATGTGAGGTCCACAGGTTTCCTGCCCTGGATCAGACAAATCCCTAGAGGATAGGCCTATCAGTGGCTACTAGACACAATGGTTATGTAGAACCTCCATGTTCAGAGCAGTATAGCAGGGGATATCATAAAATACATAAAATGTATACAACTTGTGATTGGGGGGGGGGAATCTCAAAGGATTTGCCAAAAAGAACGAAATCATCAACCACCAAAAACACACACAATTGAAGCCTTTCAAAAAGTTAAAATAACCATAGACTAAAAGCAGATTAAATCTCATATCAACGTCGTAAATATCTGGACAGGCTTGTCTAAAGAAGAACGTTTTTTAGCAGAGGCTGAAAAGAATACATTGAAGGCCTCTGCCTAGTGTCAATAGGCAGGGAGTTCCGAAGTGTAGATGCTGCTTGCCACACAAATAGATTGAGTTCTTACAAGTGCAGAATGGGTATTATACGGTACCTACAAGAGTGCCAGTTCTACAGAAATGATCTTTCAGTTGGCAGTAAAAGGTAAAGGGACCCCTGACCATTAGGTCCAGTCGTGGCCGACTCTGGGGTTGCGGCGCTCATCTCGCTTTATGGGCTGAGGAAGCCGGCGAACAGCTTCTGGGTCATGTGGCCAGCAGGACTAAGCCGCATCTGGTGAACCAGAGCAGCACACGGAAACACCATTTACCTTCCCGCCGGAGCGGTACCTATTTATCTACTTGCACTTTGACCTGCTTTTGAACTGTTAGGTTGGCAGGAGCAGGGACTGAGCAACGGGAGCTCACCCTGTCGTGGGGATTCGAACCGCCGACCTTCTGATCGGCAAGTCCTAGGTAGGCTCTGTGGTTTAACCCACAGCGCCACCCGCGTCTCTTCAGTTGGCAGAGCGGGATACAAATTCAACAAATAAGTAATTGTTGCCTTTATGCCTAGCTTGGATTGTGGGGAGTAATACAATGGATCTCTGATTTGCTTCAGTGAGGTTCTGCTGTGTCCTTAACTGCAGAGGGCACCTCTTGTGGCTCACTCCAAGAGCATCAAGCAGGCAACATTGGTGAAAGGCACATTGAGGGAGAGCAAAGCCCGCAGCCCGCTTCATATCTACGCATGGCAAATCAATTTAATGTCCTCCATTATGGCTTGAAAAGGGAAACTTACATGCGAACAATAAACTTTCATCTGGTTGACAACAGTTTTTAAAAAATGCACCGAAAGCAGGTTTCGCGTGCGTGACATACTTTATGACACTTATTAAAAAGACATACTTGTAAGTCAATTAACCTGCCCAATGGTACTTTTTAACTTGTTTTTCTAATAGGAAAGGCGGCGAAAGGGCAAAGTGTTTCATTTTGGGTGTTCTCCGCTGGTTCTTTTGTCCCTTTCGAGTGAAGGGCATTGCTCATGTCGGAAGACCTCGCTAATCACTCTGATATGAAATATATGCCGCCAATTCCTCCAACAGAGCAAATGGCTGCATATCGTCGCAAACTTTATAGTGGCTGCCGTTTGCTATGGTAATTCATTAATTATAGTAATGATGACACCACAAGATGAGGCCGTTAACATGATACATCTAGCTGGCTGTTCCAGAGTCTTTCTCTCCCATCCACTGGAGTTAAGGTCACATGAGCCTCCCCTCCCAGCTGTGGAATCACAGAATTGCAAAGGACAAACCTGCCATCAGGTCGCTCCTCTTTGCCACTGGGAAGGAAAGCAATCCCAGGATCACCCTCTGCTCCTTGATCAACCCTTATCCATCAATCCCACAATATATAAAACGAGGTATGGGGTGGGGAGCTTTGCTTATGAAGGTGAGGAAGGGTTCCCAGCCTTGGAGAACCACTCTCAAAGCCTAGAAATGTGGTTTTCCAGCAACACAGACCACCAGTACAATCCTTTATCCATAAAAGGATTTCTGTACTGCCATATCGTAAAATATCAGAGCAATGAACAGGCAAACGTTTCTGCTACTTCGCAAGGGATTTCTCACTAAGTGCCCTTTCTTGAACAGCTTAATCATACCACCTGAACTATCTAGGAATAGTAAGTTTTGCTCAGTGCTTGTTTTTTCTTTAAGAAAATGTTTAGGGGTACTCTCATTTTTACTCAAGAAAACCACCATTTTATAGTTAAAATCAGGAATAAAAAAAACACAGTAAATGGACAAAAGTACAAAGATTCACAAAATGTTTAGGGCTATGCATACCCCCTGAAAAAAGCACTTATTAGTGCTTTTTAGTGCTTAATAGTTAGTAGTTATCAGTTATTATTTAGCTATTTGTTATTAATTAAAAGGTAAAGGGACCCCTGACAATTAAGTCCAGTCGCAAATGACTCTGGGGTTGCTCTCGCTTTACTGACCACGGGAGCCTGCGTTTGTCCACTTCCGCAAACAGTTTTTCCGGGTCATGTGGCCAGCATGACTAAGCTGCTTCTGGCAAATCAGAGCAGCGCACGGAAATGCCGTTTACCTTCCTGCCGGAGTGGTACCTATTTATCTACTTGCATTGTGTGCTTTCAAACTGCTAGGTTGGCAGAAGCTGGGACTGAACAACGGGAGGTCACCACATCACGGGGATTCGAACCGCCGACCTTTCAATTGGCAAGCCCAAGCCACCCAGTGGTTTAAGCCACAGTGCCACCTACGTTATTCATTAGTTAGTGATTATTAATTGTTAATAGTTAGTTATTCTTTTGCTTATGAAGGTGAGGTAGAAGATGCCCAGAATATGCATGGGCTATTGGTGGCCACTAGCGATAATGGCTAGGTTCTGCCTCCACAGTTGGATGCAGTACAGTGGTACCTCGGGTTAAGTACTTAATTCGTTCCAGAGGTGCATTCTTAACCTGAAACTGTTCTTAATCTGAAGCACCACTTTAGCTAATGGGGCCTCCCACTGCTGTCGTGCCGCCGGAGCACGATTTCTGTTCTCTTCCTGAAGTAAAGTTCTTAACCCGAGGTAATATTTCTGGGTTAGCGGAGTCTGTAACCTGAAGCATATGTAACCCGAGGTACCACTGTACTGCTATTGAATTCCGGGTGCTGGAAACTACAGGCACGGAGAGTGGTCTTGTGCCTGGGTCTTACTTTATTACTTTTTTTACTGATGTACACAATGAAAGCAATAGAAGAACAGCGTACCACTTCAACCCTGATCTAAAAATCACCCAGTGTAAAATGCATCCACTCAGTGAGTAACCTATTAATGAAATTTAGGCTGCACTACCCAGGGGCCAAAAGATGTTTTGGATCACCTTCTCTGAGAACAGAAAGAGAGACATAACCTGGATGGCTTTAAAAGAAGATTAAACCATTGCATGGAGGCAAAGGTTATCAATGTTCACTGTCTGCGATGGTGAATACCATAGTTTTTGTCAGAAGCCAAACTCCAGCAGAATGGAAACAGCACTGTATGTGATGATTAAGGGGGAGAAGGGAAATTGAAGCCTTCTCTCCAATTCTCTTGCCCAAGGATGGTTCTGTCAGTCTTCCTACCAACATATGAGTCTGCTTCTTCTTCGTGTCTTCTTGAAACAGTGAATTGCAGAACCGACTGGTCCACTGACAACTGGGTCTTCCCTCCTTGAGGGAACAGGGCCATGAGAGCTTTGAACACTCTTTTCCAGGGTGATTTTCTGGTTCACAACACTCTGCTCTGGCTTTGGGAATTTTTTATGTACGGACAAATGTGGCGTTCGCCTCCCCCTTAAAAAATAAAAGTCTGCATGAAAAAAAACAGATTTAGATACTCTCAAATGCATGCCAAAACGTTTTGGATGTCAGAACATTTTGGAAGTACAAAAGCTGGTTCATAATTAAGCTCCAATCCATACATTTGTCTCTGGGGTGCAGATCTGGTCCGTTTATGTTGGAATGACAAAAGCTCAAATTCCTCAAGCTTTATTGCTACATTCCCCATTGAAAACAACAATTGACTGTTTTACATTGCACTTTACTGGTGCTCATTAAGGTAAAGGTAAAGGGACCCCTGACCATTAAGTCCAGTCGTGGCCGACTCTGGGGTTGCGACGCTCATCTCGCTTTATTGGCCGAGGGAGCCGGCATACAGCTTCTGAGTCATGTGGCCAGCATGACTAAGCTGCTTCTGGCGAACCAGAGCAGCACACGGAAACGCCGTTTACCTTCCCACTGGAGTGGTACCTATTTATCTATTTGCACTTTGACGTGCTTTCGAACTGTTAGATTGGCAGGAGCAGGGTCTGAGTAACGGGAGCTCACCCCGTTGCGGGGATTTGAACTGCTGACCTTCTGATCAGCAAGTCCTAGGCTCTGTGGTTTAACCCACAGCGCCACTCGCGTCCCACTGGTACTCATTAGTTTCCCACTAAAAACCCACCCACCAATACATCATGCCAGGGTATTACTTATCGGTTCCTCTTTTAAAAGACCCAGATTGATATTGCGCTTCATTTTGGGGGCTAGTGATAACAAGTTCTACATTAACAGCACAGATGGCCACCCCATATCAGGCTATTGCACATTTATCCATCACAGATTCGGTAGTAAGTTTTGCAAACCAGTTGTAAATAAGCAACTTTTGCATTGGGAGTTGGAAAACACACACACACACACACACACACACACACTCATAGCATCTCTTCTTGGGGAAAAAGAACCTGCGAGAAGCCTCACTTAAACCAAAATCTGAATAATTCTCCATTTTTCCAGGTCAAGCAATAAAAAGAAAAGGCTATAAAGGCAGGGAGAGCTACAGGAAGACGTTAATAGGAGAAAAATGATCTCCAAAGAACACCTGCCAAAAATACAATGAACTTAAGTATAACAGTGAAATAAGATGGATGTCGGTGTTGGGGGAAATTCACATCGCAGTCAAGGAGCTTGCATGGGACATGGAGAGCGAACAAAGAGTGTGACTAGCTGCTTCCCAGGTTAAATCATAGCTGGCCTTCGTAAAGGTCTCCTTGTCACAAGATGTTGCAGGGAGTGCTAAGATATAACCATACACCGAAAAAACTGCACTACAAAAAAAGTGGATTTTGTGCCCCATCTTATGTGAAATCTGGCTTACATCCAGGATTATGCAAACCTTTTCCTAGACCCTCCAAGTATCCCTATTTTCCAGGGGCAGTCTCAGATTTACAGAAGCCATTCTGGTTTTTGATTTGATCCTGGAATGTCCTGCTTTTCCTTAGGACATCCCTATTACCATTGGAGAAATGTTGGAAGGTATAGAGTTATGCAACCCCCTAGCCAAGGAGATAAACAACTATGCAACCTTTAGAAGACATCTGAAGGCAATCCTGTAGTGGGGATTTTTTTTAAAAAAAAGTTTAATATTTTATTATGTTTTAATATATGTTGGAAGGGACGCAGGTGCCGCTGTGGGTTAAACCACAGAGCCTAGGACTTGCCAATCAGAAGGTCGGCAGTTCAAATCTCCGCGACGGGGTGAGCTCCCGTTGCTTGGTCCCTGCTCCTGCCAACCTAGCAGTTTGAAAGCATGTCAAAGTGTGGGAAGGTAAACGGCGTTTCCGTGCGCTGCTCTGGTTCGCCAGAAGCGGCTTAGTCATGGTGGCCACATGACCCGGAAGCTGTACGCCAGCTCCCACGGCCAATAAAGCAAGATGAGAGCTGCAACCCCAGTCGGCCACGACTGGACCTAATTCTCAGGGGTCCCTTTACTTTTAATATATGTTGGAAGCCGCCCAGAGTGGCTGGGGCACCCCAGTCAGGTGGGTTGGGATATAAATAATAAAATGATGGTGATGGTGATGGAATAGGATGCCCCTATTTTCATCTGAGAAATGTTAGAGGATATGATTTCCACTTTCTGAGAAATCTTGCTGGTCTAGTTAAGCTTCCTTTCTTTTTCCTCTACTTTTGTTTTGGGTGGGTTTTTTTTTGGGGGGGGGTTACATTTCCCCTTGACCCTGAGGCGAGGTTGCCAATTTTGCTTTGGGTGAAGCCATAGAGATGCCTCTAATTTTCAACGATTCCCAGACTAGCATTGGCTGAGGAAGCTTGAAGGGAGAACGCAGGCTGGGGAAAGCATATCTGAGAGGTGACAGGTAACCTTAGTGGACAACTGTAGGTGAGGGGGGAGGTGAGAAAGATTCCTCTGGAGGCTCCCAGTCTTCAGAGTTTGCTCTTAAGCTTCCCGTCTATGCAAAAATAATGATGCTTGAAAGGTCCACGGCGAGGGAGGGAGGCCCAAGAGTCTTCAGCTGTTGGGCCCTTTCAAGTGATAAGAAGACACAACTCAGTAAGAAAGGATGTGATGAGTGAATTGGTAGACTACGGTAAAGAAAAGGAAGACTGGCGGGAAGAGAAAAGGACCCTTTTAAAATGCATACAAAGCAAACCCTTTAAAAGGCCTCCGAGCTCAAATGCTCCCCAGAGAGTCGAGGAGAGAAAAGCAGTTTTCAATAACTGTTTTTATCTTCCAGTTTTTCACTTTATCTCACTTTCTCCAGGGGTAGGAGTTGACCCCAAGAGGGGAATGGGATGTGATTTATTGCTCTATATTTAAAGAAACAAAGTCTTTTTTTCAAAGCGATGTTGTCAGGCTGCAGGAACGTTACCTATTTCTTCTTTTTCTCTTCTTCCTCCTCTGCCAACACCACAACACAAAAAAGCAGGAGGCACCGTGGAGGCAATGGGATGCATCCTAATACAGAACTGCAAAAGATGTTGTCACCATTGTGGATATTGTAATGTAGAAAGTTGTCTTACACAGTGCCAGACCATTGGACCACAAAGCACAGTGTTGTCCACGCTGACTGCCTTTTGGAGTTTCACAGCGGTCACTCTCAAGCCTACCTGGAGATGCCAGGATCGAATACGGGGTCAAAAGAGATGTTCTAGTGCTAAGCTTCCAAGCAGGGATATTATCTGGCTTTGAAAGCTGAGGTAGACTTAAAAGAAAGAATGCAATTTTGCTCTTTTTAATGAGAACATGCTGAGAAGAGTCGTAGAGATGGAAAGAAAGAAATGAACCATTTGCATCAGATCTGGGAAGCTTACAACTTACCAAACCTTATGTAAACAATCCAGGGTTTAATAAATCTCCTGGTTTTGATTTCTATTTGGGGGGGGGAGCACAATGGTTGTCAATCATCACAACTGAGTTTGCTTTTCTGGGTCACAAGACATGTAGGCATGATCTAACAGCAGCAGCAGCAGAGAAAACATGTTCCCCTCTTAACTTTCAACTTTCTTGGGCATATGAAATTAACCACAATTATCTTGAATTTTTGCTTAATCCTCAAGAAAGAAGGGCATTTTCACTGGCCAGGTTTAATTCAAATCCTTCAAACCCCATATGGGGAAGGTTCTAGGGAATGGTGGAAGGCGAAAGAATTTGCCCATGTGAAGACCATGTGAAGACCATGTGAAGACCATCAGGTGGAAACTCTTACACATATGGTTCTTAAATGTAAACTATATGTTGATCTCCACCAGCAGTTCCTAGATCAACTCTGCACCCAAATGGAAACCAGTTAGAGGTCATACATTTTCTATTATTGGGGAATAATCAGGAGCTCACCAAGTTAGTGGCTAAATATCTTTATCTGTTTTTTTGGTCATCGAAACACATTGCAGACGTCTGAGCTCCCTGGAGACCTAAAGATGTAATGTTAGACTGCTTTGCCTCTTTCATTTGACATACGTTTTGTGTCACTGGGAAGGCAGGAATTCTGTATTGATTTGCTATGGATGTTTGTATGTGATGCCAGTAAAAGGTTTGATGATGATGATCTACACCAGGGCTGGGGATGATGATGATGATCTACACCAGGGCTGGAGAAGTGGACCCCACCCCTTGTGTCTCTTTCCGAAAACCCAGGAAACTTCTGCCAGGCTTAGGGAGGGAGGTGTGTGACATGGCTGTCACAGCATCAGACACACACCATTGCCCCCGCTATCACCCTCACAAACTGGTGACTCTGTATACAGAGGTAGAGAGATTAGGCGCACAGTGAATGAATCATGCTCCTGACTTGGGGCTGGCACAATGCCCCGCTGATTTCCGATTCAAGACCTGCTATCATTTTGAGTTCAGGGCATGACAGATCTACTCAGGCAACACTCCGATGAGATTGGGGGATTCCTGGGTGTAGCACTGGAACAACTGGGATGACCATCCACACGTAAGCAGGTGTGGAACCAAGAGTTTGGTAAGTCATCACCTGGATAGCAATCCTTTCATCTGCCCTGTTGAAAGTCTGAAAGCACTTGTTGCTGTAGTATTGTTGAAGCCAGGCAGCTGCAAACAGCGCTCTTAGCCAAATGCGACATGCTACAAGCTTTCCAAAAGAAAGATTGGTATGTAAGCAGAGCAACAACAATAATAGAAAAGATAAATAAATGAAAGTGTTCTAATTGGGGCTGTACACATAAACCTGTTTGCTTCTCCCAGCCAGCCCTTTATACTTCCATCTAAAACTGGATGTTTCAAGGTAACAGTTTCTCTGTTCCGTATAATGAGTCATCTCTCCCTTTTCCTCTTTGTATTCAGTCCACAACAAGGATGAGGGAAATGGCAACTGGAGTTTCAACTAAAACCGAAATGATAAATTTGTTAATTTTCCAGACATCATTTCTGACTAGATCAATTCATATGCCCTCAGATTATGATTGCCTTCATATAAGTTGAACTCGGGAGTTGACAACTTCCATAAACTCTCTGTCAATGAGAAATACCCGTTATGTGTAAAATTTAATGCTTAATACAGTTTTTATTTTACTGCCAAAGGGATCGGCGTAGCTGAGATGATTTAAGAACTCAATGAGATTCAAGGGAAGCTTCGTAGTAAAATGAAGAACAATTCCTGAATCTTCTTTGCAACTTCTCGGTTTGCTAAGGGGAGATATTTCTTCCCTCTGATGGTTCCCCAGAGAGGATCAGAAACAGTCAAAAGCAAAGGATGTACAATGGTGTCAAGTTCAAAATGGAAACAGCAGCGACATACATTCTGAATTCAAATGTGCATAAAGGATGTAAAGCATTGCAAAAAGTGATGTGTGGTTGCAGGTTGTTTGGAGCAAGTTCACACATGCATGTTCACCTCTTGTTGCAACATGACTGGTGCCCATAGGGATGGGCAGGGTGAAAGGGAAGGAGGCCAACAGAAGTTGGAGGCAGAACCAAGGATAGATGAATCCAGAGCTAATGACAAGCAGAGCTTAGTTTTGCCATGGACAACACTGAGGTTGAAGAAACCAACAGGTGGTGTCATCTCCAAAACTTGTTATAAATAAGAAGGCAGACAGATCAGAGCTGGATGAGGGCCAACTGAGTTTAGTTGAGCAGTACCCCATTCACCCTAATGAACCAGCCTCTGCAGTCTTTGTGACCACCATGTCAAGGGATGATGTGTATGCGTAAATGACCTAACATAGGTAGAACTTTTCTGGAACACAAGACTCTCCTTTCCATACTCCATAGGGCTTCCGCATGGTCACAGCCACTGCTTCCATCTTTACACACTCCTCTTTCACCTGGATTAGTGACTGACGGTGGGATGACATGTTACAAAGAACACAGGGATGCTAGTTAATAGGGCGGCACTGCATCAAGCTCTTCCTCCCGCTTGATGTCTATCCAGTGCAGCTTCCCCCATGTCCTGACATCATTGTGCTGTGTGTTTCCTGGGATTCACCAACCAGTCAAGGAGCTGGGGCTGAGAAATTCACGATGCTCCATTTCTTTGTTCGGACTCAGCACCAGGGCTGCCAGTTGATGAAGCCTATTAGAAGGCCATAAATTTCATGTATCAGACTATGTATCAGACTACTTATCTGTGCACTCCACTGCTATAGGTAGGTTTTTGTTGCTTAGTCGTGTCCAACTCTTCATGACCCCAATGACCAGAGCACGCCAGGCACTCCTGTCTTCCACTGCCTTCCACAGTTTGGTCAAAGTCATGTTGGTAGCTTCGAGAACACTGTCCAACCATCTCATCCTCTGTCGTCCCCTTCTCCTTGTGCCCTCAATCTTTCCCAGCATCAGGGTCTTTTCCAGGGAGTCTTCTCTTCTCATGAGGTGGCCAAAGTACTGGAGCCTCAGCTTCAGGATCTGTCTTTCCAGTGAGCACTCAAGGCTGATTTCCTTCAGAATGGATAGGTTTGATCTTCTTGCAGTCCATGGGTAGACAGACATAAAACAATGCTATAGATAGGTAGGCATAAAAGAGTCTCCAACAGCTTGCAGATTCGTATATACATATGCACACTTAGAGGCAATGAGGGATGCAGCCTGGGGAGAAGAGATGCTTTATGAAGAGTCTGGAGGTCCACATCCATCCCTACCCTGGTCTAGCACCTTCCCATACCTGGACTAGAAGCTCTTTAATTTCTTCAAATGTTTCAAACCTCATGTTCAGATTGCATTTCACTTCCTTTATAATTTCATCACTACAATCTCCTGACTGCGACCTTTTTGCTGTGGTTGGAGAGATGTCTGACGTTTGAGAACCCTCCCAGATCTTGAAGCTTCCTGAAAGTCTTTGCAGCACATCCCAGCTCACAACCCAGAACAAAATGAAGGGAAGGCTGCTGCATTATTGTGAGCCGAGAGTCCAAGGGGAAAGGTCAAGGGTGCTGCATTCATTACAGCACCTCTATGAAAAGGAGAGGGGGAAGCCATTATTATTAGACACTCGCATGTCGAACAAGTAATGGCCCGCAAATGGCATGACTTTACAGTATGATGCGCTGGCAGAAACTTTTCCTAACACCTCCCAGTTGTGCACTTGCCGGAAACTCGCTCTGCATAAACATAAAGGTCTGCAATCTGTCAGTTAATATTAATGCGGTCATTTGCTGGGTAACTTGAAATAACATGATGCACCCGGGACTTGCTTCGCTGACCTTTTTTGGGGGGAGTGATTCATTAAACGGTCACTCATTTAGACAGCACTACCTATTTGTGCGGCTATTAACATTTTAAGGACTTAACTCGCTATTTATTGCTCTCAGATAGAAATATGCACCAAGGTTAGCTCAAGACCAAATTTTTCATGATTCAATAAAAGCAAGAGGAGGAAATTCAGTTAGGGGATGGCTCGCTTTTGGCTCTGATGCAGGGTGTACAGAACTCCCTGGGAAATGTAGCTAAATGTTTCTAAGATCCTTTTTTCTAAGGTCCCTTGAATTCTCTTGTAAGATTTTTTTAAAAATCAGTTTTGATTTTTGTGATGAATATTGTATGGGTGATGGGAGGGAAATTTTCTGGGTAAGCATTTTTTATTTATTTTTTTATCTCTCCAGCCCTGCATTCTCCTGGTCTACTTTTCATCTTAAATATACTGAGTTCATGGCAGAGGGCTAGAGGGGAACATCCCACTAGAAACCTCCTTTTTATGGCTGTTTCATGCAATAAATTCCTGCTTCTTTTGCAGCTTCTTGGACAGACATTGTCAATCAAGTATTTGTCTTTGGCAGACGAATGCAAAAGACATGGTGTTGTTAGACATTCAAAAAGTTTTTGATGCAGTTTCTCACCAAAGACTCCCGAGTTCTCCTGAGTCAGCTCAGTTTAGAGCAGTGGTTCTCAAAGTGTGTGGTACCACCCTCTGGGGTTGTTTCTTAGCGGGTTGCTAAGAGGTGAGGGTGCAGCAGGGGAGTTCTAAAAGTGTATATGACTATCACACTTTGAAAAGCTGATATCACCAGATCAATTGCACCAGTTTTCTTGGTCACCCTCCTCTGCACACACTGCAGCTTGTCAAAATCCTCCTTAAATTGTGGTGCCCAGAACTGGACACAGTTTCCTTGGTCAGCACCCTATACTTCTGTAGTTGCAGCCTAGAATGGCACTAGTTTTTAACTGCTGCATCACACTCTTGACTCATGTTAAGCTTGCGGTCTATTAAGATCCCTGGATCCTTTTCACAAGTACTACTGGCAAGCCAGATGTCTTCCATTTTATGGTACCTTGGTTTGCAACTGTTTTGGATTACAACCAGGTCAAACCCGGAAGTGCATGTCCTTTTTTTTGGGGATTATAGCCCATTTTTTGGGATTACAACCCATTATTTCTTTTGGAGGCCCCATTGGCGAAAGTATGCCTTGGGTTACAACCTGTTTTGCTTTACAACCGGAACTCTGGAACTGGCTACATACACTTCAGGTTACAGACACTTCAGGTTACAGACTCTGCTAACCCAGAAATAGTACCTTGGGTTAAGAACTTTGCTTCAGGAGGAGAACAGAAATCATGCGGTGGTGGTGCAGTGGCAGTGGGAGGCCCCATTAGCTAAAGTGGTGTCTCAGGTTAAGAACAGTTTCAAGTTAAGAACGGACCTCTAGAATGAATTAAGTTCTTAACCCGAGGTACCACTAGTTATTCCTGCCTAAGTGCAGAAACTTACATTTGCCCCCTATTGAAATTCACTTTGTTAATTTGGGCTCATTTCTCCAATCTGTTAAGGTCATCTTGAATCCCAATTCTGTCTTCTGTGGCATTAGCTACGTCTCTCACTTTTGTTGTTTATTTGAGTTTCAGACCCTGTAGTTTACAGAAACATTTCACCCACATGCACCCATAAGCAGCAGACATAGAAATATTCTGTTTTGAAAGTCCCAAGTGTATGCTGAGGTTCTGGAGTCCTGTCTCCATTTCAATAGTTCACGTTCGACACTGGGCAGGCACCAGTTCCATCTATGCCTGGTGATGACTCATGGCGGACAGCGAGAGCCATCAAATATTAAAAGCAAACTGCAGGAATGACAAGACTGCCTACCTGGCCGAGTCATTCACTGTCAGCAGGTTAGCAGGGGGTCTCCTCTCAGCTTGCTGGAGAACAGCGAAAAGGGCTTACGTAGCTGTAAAAACCTGATGGCGTATGTACTCTTTGCTGAAAGTTACCTGAGCGAGAGGGAATTGGAGAAAACGCATCTCCACGGGAGAAGACCGTGCAAAATGGTAATCCAAACAGTTGACAACTTAGCTGTTGCTTTTGGAGCGGAAAGGGATTATTCTCCCTCTACTCTATCTCTTGAAGAACTAAAACTTTGAAGCAAACTGCGTAGTAGGGCACAACACTTTACTGGGCACCGTGACTCTGCTTCCTCTATTGCAATGGTGCTACCAGCATCTTATGCTGATCGCAGTGACTGCTGGATCAGTCCAATGGTCCATCTAGTCCAGAATCTGTTCTCACAGTGGCCAACCAGATGCAGGATCTGAGCCTCCTGCAATTTCCAGCAACTGGTATTCAGGATCATACCTGAAGGAGCATCTCCACCCCCATCATTCTATCTGGACACTGAGGTCCAGCGTCGAGGGCCTTCTGGCGGTTCCCTCACTGCAAGAAGTGAGGTTACAGGGAACCAGGCAGAGGGCCTTCTCGGTGGTGGTGCCTGCCCTGTGGAACGCCCTCCCACCAGATGTCAAACAGAACAACAACTACCATACTTTTAGAAGATATCTGAAGGCAGCACTGTTTAGGGAAGCTTTTTAATGTTTGGTGGATTACTGTATTTTAATGTTTTGTTGGAAGCCGCCCAGAGTGGCTGGGGAAGCCCAGCCAGATGGGTGGGGTATAAATAATAAATTATCATCATCATCATTATCAAGACTGCAAAGCACAGCCATCATTGCTTGGTCTTGACTCTCTGTGCTTAGACCCCTCTCTCTTGGCTTCCTGGCTCATAAGGACCACCAACCCATTTAGACCCTCAACCACATCTGTAATTTTGAGAGAGTTTTGGGGTCATTCCTCCAGACAGGGAAAAAGAGAATGTGCACACTCGCGGGAGCATGTGCACACTCAGTCACACTTTGCTTTTCTCATTAGGTAGGGTTGCCATATTTCAGAAAGTAACAACCAGGACACCCTGAAAGTTGTTGAGCTTTATTTGGAAAAAACTCTAAATGCCAAAAATGCTCCAGAAGGCAATCCCATGAATGGATGTGAAGTGATGGAAAGGCAGCGGGAAGCAAAGACCTTCACATCCTGATTTTGAAGACAGTCCAATCAATCCCTTGACCAAGACAAGACCCAGCTGCTGATCAGATCTAGATGTATCCAGAATAGTGTTCTTCAATGATAGCTCCTCTGGTGGTGTTGGACTAGACTGGCCAATATATCTGATCACTGGCCAAGCTGACTAGGGATGATGGGACCCGGTTCAAATTGCAAGGCAGCCATGGTCACAAAGAACTGCATGGCTCTGTGGGTCTATGGGGCCACTATTTCAAGACGAAAACCTTGACTCAAACACCGGGGCCTTAAAACATTCAGGGAGTGGAATCATTCTTATATAACACAAAGCTCATTTTTTAATAACTCCCCCTGCCCCCTCATCTGAGTATTTAGCAACAATATTTCTCCTCTACTTTATATCATGTTCAGTATTAATGGCATAATTAGCTGGGGAAAATATTTAGTTGTCGCCTCATATTTATTTATGTTCTCGGGATCATGTAAAGTTCTGCAACATTAAAATTTAATTTGAAAGAAAAAGAGTTTTATTCATTTTTCAGCATAATGACCATTTCAGCTTGGCTTCTAGGAATGATAAAATATTGTTTGAACATGCCTTTCCATTTATTTATTTATTTTCCTGGGGCATTCTCTCTCTCTCTCTCTCTCTCTCTCTCTCTCTCCTCCCCCCCCCCCCCGTAGACTCCCAAAGAAAACACAGGCAATGCTTTGTTGGCTGAGTATTTGATAAAGAATTGTAGAGCCATCTTTTATTCCTGGCAACCTGTCATTTGGCGTCCACAGGCCGATTCATTATTTAGCAGTTAATTTGTTAATTGATTGATCAATTGGTTTGGTGGGCGGGGGACGGGGGATGGGGGACGGACGGATGTGTTTTACTATGGGATTAACAGACACACACCATTTCCAAAAACATGTTTGTATAGTAAAATTTGGGGGAAATTGTATCAGAATGCCGAGAGAGAGAGAGAGAGAGAGAGAGAGAGAGAGAGAGAGGCCTTGTATTTACAGTTCCAGATGGGCAAACAAAATTAACTACGGTTGCCACTAGCTTGTTGTGGTGGTGGTAGTGGTTTGCCTTAAGTGGTATAACTAGAGCTGAGCTGAATCAAGTCATTTTTAGATCCACAATCTATTTTGTTATGGTCAAAGATCACCTCAGTTTTTGAGGGTGCTCTTGACTGAGCCCTTAGATTTGTCCAGCAAATAAGTTGGGTTCCTTCATTGAAAGGCTACAGGGACCCAGGCGGAGGAATGCCGACATGGCTGGGGTGTGTGGTAAGAAAAAGTGCCTCCTTCTTCCCCCTCCTACCCATATGTTTAATTAGGGGTTATATTCAGGGAAGCTTTTAGTGTGTGATATTGTACAGTGGTATCTTGGGTTAAGAACTTAATTTGTTCTGGTGGTCCATTCTTAACCTGAAACTGTTCTTAACCTTTAGCTAATGGGGCCTCCTGCTGCTGCCACACAGCTGCTGTGTGATTTCTGTTCTCATCCTGAAGCAAAGTTCTTAACCTGAGGTACTATTTCTGGGTTAACGGAGTCCATAACTTGAAGTGTCTGTAACCTGAAGCGTCTGTAACCCGAGGTAGCACTGTATTGTGTTTTTGCTTTTTGTTGTTATTGGGAGCTGCTCAGAGTGGCTGGGGCAACCCAGAGAGATGGGTGGCAAAGAAATAAATCATCATCATCATCATCATCATCACGTTGCGTGGCTGTACACTGTCCTATTGAAAACAGACCTGACTAATACAGGCTTGGGCGGACATTAGGCTTTTGAGATCTATTTGGTTTTTGTAGTGACTCAGGACAGAGGACACAGGGTGAAGGGACAGGTTCTTCTGAACAAATGCTCAACCCACAACTTGGTTTCTGTAACCAGAACTGGAACTTGCACACAGATCCTACCCATCCCCACCTCAAAGAGGACTAAGTGGGGAGGGGAGACATTTTGTTGTCACCATTGTTAAACCATTGTGAGTTGCAAACTCTTGCTAAGCTACTGGAAATCTACCTTGAGACCTGACAGAAGATCCCAATCTGCTCACCCATGGCCTTAAGCATGAGATACAGAGGGCAAATGCTGAAAGATGATTACTTGGATTTATTGTTCGCCCTTCACCCTAAGGACCCAGGCCAAATCACAATTTAAAATGCAGCATTAAAATCAGTGCATATGCTTTATGTGGCATTGATACCGTGTGTCTAAAATCAACAGAGAAGGGAAGAAGTCTTCCTTAGATCTGTGATAGCCCTCAGAAGCAGAGTTATTCAGTAGACATTCTATAGTGCTTATGAAGACAAACTTCATGTGTTTCTGATATTGCCTGCTTTATATAGCACTGATAATTTAGAGATGTGCAAAATCCATTTGAGTTCCCCCCCTAAAATTTCTGTAGATTGTTTGCTCAAGAAGGACCTTCCACATTTTCCTCAAATTTCACAACAGGCAACATTTGTTGACGACCAGAGATGCTCCAAGAAAAGCTCATTGAGACCTCAAAGACCTGATCTTAAAGACCTGACCTGTTTTGCCTCTGAATACCATTTTTTGGGAGAATAGACAGTGGGAAGAGTTCAGGTAAACTCTGTTCCTGCTTGCAAGCTTCTCATAGGCCTATTGCTGGAAAATGGAATTAGATAAGATTCTAGACACCTGCATGGAAACTGCTTTTGTCTCATTTTCCTCTTAATGTTGTTCATCCATTGCTGTAAATCTTCAACAAACTAGAAGAGATACCATTTGGTTCAGTCTGCATTTTGATGTGAATGTATGCAATCCCCAATTTCTGCTACAATGTGTGGAATGAAACACAGCTATGCTATGAAATCCACACTCCAAATTTTGTGACTCAGTTCTCTAACAAGAAAGTTTAGAAGAAAATGTGTATATTGGGTGAAGTGTGCATAACATTCATATACTAGTGAATTTTATTATCGAAAAATGTTTGCAAAAACATGTATATCAGGGCAAGTTTGCATGTAAAAATGTATGTATTAGAAGAAGTACTGATGCGAATATCTGGTGAACTTTACTTAAGACTGATAAATATGGAAAAAAACTGGGGAAAACCAAAACTAATAAATTTGTCCAATTTGTGTTGATATGTAATGTGTATGTGCAAGGTGCCATCAGGAAAATGGGAATCATATATTTCTCTGAAAGAGCTACCCAAAACTGAACCATGGTTGTAACATGAAAAATAAAGAAGCACCCCACAGTCTGGACTTCTGATTCAAAGCCTACCTGCATTTCCCTAAGATGCTTGCTAATTGTCTTACCTTCCAGTTACAGATAGGTAGCCGTGTTGGTCTGCCATAGTCAAAAAAAAAAAAAAATCTTCCAGTAGCACCTTAAAGACCAACTAAGTTAGTTCTTGGTATGAGCTTTCTTGTGCATGCACACTTCTTCAGATACACTGAAACAGAAGTTGCCAGACCCTTCTATATAGTGAGAAGGTGGGGAGGGGTCTTACCTTCCATTCAGGTTGAGACCATTTGACAAAGAAAGGTGGGGCCAAGGAGCTTGCAAAAAGTGTGGGGGGAAAACAGCCCTCCCATTTATGGATGGTAAGAAGTGAGGATATTGTGCAGGCAACCAACAATGGATGATGGTGAGAAAAGCAGGCAAATGTTGTTTGGTGGACATAATCATGGGAGTCCTCAGAGTAATAAAGGTATTTGTGCTAGGTTTGTTGGGAACGCAATTTTCCCCTTCAATAGATTTCTAATCCAAGTTGTTCTCTCTTTTTCTCATTAATTTAAACTCTTGAGTGCAATGGTAAGTGACGTTTCAGTACCCAGCTAGAAATGAGCAATAACATTCAAATGAAAATTGGAAAGCTGAAGATCTAATCATCAACAACAGATGGTTCATCCTGAATCTGATAAACAAGTTCTACTTTCTGTCCCACTCCCTTATCTCCCCCCCCCTTATCACTCCCTTTGGTTTGCTTCATTTTGGCAGAACCCATCCATGTTTTTGTGCCATACCTGGGGTGGATGAGTCCTTCTACCATAAATGTTTGCTCCAGGAGAAGAGTGGAGCAGCTTCTCATGGCAATAGTACAATGCTTGGAACACCCAGGATTGACAAGCTGTGGGATATAATTCGATTCAATCCATGAGCACGATGGCAACCTTCTTGAGCTCTGCATCATCTCCCAATGTTGGATTGAAAATGCAACCTGCTTGGCAGGAAAGAATCTCGATACAAGAGCTTCATTCATTTATTTATTTTATTTTGTGGGATGCCTGCAAGCAGATGTCCAATTGAGGACATTTGGAGGCTTGGTTACAAATCTGATAACAAATTGTGGATCCAAAACAGAAAGATTGCTACCCAAATCTTTCCAGCTCTACCAATGGCTTTTGCCAACCAAATGGTATTTGATTTAGCCCCCAGACGTTTGCTGCTCATTTACAAAAAAAGAAAAGAAAAACAAAATGCAAAATGCAAAATGCAAAAATGCAGAGCTATAAAATACAAACATCCAGAATTGTATTGCTGGATCAGACCATCGTCTGACATGCAGAGCTTTAGCTTCTCGCTGCTTGTAGACAGAACCAAGTTTTCAAGTGCACTCTGTGTATCCAGGAAACACCACAGGGTGCGTAGGAGGCGCCCCACACAGGTCCTTTCCACAATGTAAACACCCCAGCCATCTCTGCACATTCAGCTATAATTGTATACACTTATCCACATGATTAGGGACGCGGGTGGCGCTGTGGGCTAAAGCCTCAACGCCTAGGGCTTGCCGATCGAAAGGTCGGCGGTTCGAATCCCCGCGGCAGGGTGCGCTCCCGCTGCTCGGTCCCAGCGCCTGTCCACCTAGCAGTTCGAAAGCACCCCCGGGGGCAAGTAGATAAATAGGTACCGCTTACCAGCGGGAAGGTAAACGGCGTTCCGTGTGCGGCTCTGGCTCGCCAGAGCAGCGATGTCACGCTGGCCACGTGACCCGGAAGTGTCCCCGGACAGCGCTGGCCCCCGGCCAATAGATGTGAGATGGGCGCACAAACCCCACAGTCTGTCAAGACTGGCCCGTTCGGGCAGGGGTACCTTTACCTTTACCTTTATCCACATGATTAGGGACGCGGGTGGTGCTGTGGGTTAAACCATAGAGTCTAGGACTTGCCGATCAGAAGGTCGGCGGTTAGAATCCCCATGGTGGGCTGAGCTCCCATTGCTTGGTCCCAGCTCCTGCCAACCTAGCAGTTCGAAAGCACATCAAAGTGCAAGTAGATAAATAGGTACCGCTCCAGCAGGAAGGTAAACAGCGTTTCCGTGCACTGCTCTGGTTCGCCAGAAGTGGCTTAGTCCTGCTGGCCACATGACCCGGAAGCTGTACACCGGCTCCCTCGGCCAGTAAAGCGAGATGAGCGCCGCAACCCCAAGTTGGCCACGACTGGACCTAACGGTCAGGGGTCCCTTTACCTTTACTTATCCACATGATCAGGAACCCCAATTGTACTATGTTCTCAAATTGCTCCATTTATTTAGTCATTTATTTTCTACTCTTCACCCCAAGCTCCCAGGGTGGGTTACAATATTAAAATAGCATTAGAAACAGTTTATACAATCATAAAAATAAGGGTGGGTCCTAAGTACATAAATTGTCACAAGCCAGGGTCAATAGCTGCATCTTCAGCATCCTCCAGAAGCTGTACAGTGGTACCTCGGGTTACATACGCTTCAGGTTACAGAGTCCGCTAACCCGGAAATAGTGCCCAGGAACTTTGCTTCAGGATGAGAACAGAAATCGTGATCTGGTGGCACAGCGGCAGCAGGAGGCCCCATTAGCTAAAGTGGTGCTTCAGGTTAAGAACAGTTTCAAGTTAAGAACGGACCTCTAGAACGAATTAAGTACTTAACCCGAGCTACCACTGTATAATGAAGGTAACAGGTGCACTGCTCTGGGGAGGGACTTCCACAAGGCAGGAAGGAAAGAAGGAAGTTCCTCAGAAAAGTGGAAAAGAATGGCTCACAGAATGGTGAATTGTTAGTTTCTTTTGCGGATGAAAGTAGCAATGGGCTGGGAGACGAGGGCTGGAAAGTGAAAAATGCTTCTTTCAAAAACATTAAAATAACAGGAAACAGCAGGGGTGTCTTACCCATAGAGGTTAGTGGCATGGGGCGCCAGGGCACTAGGTTCTGGAGGGTGCCAGGGAAGAGGCGGAGGTTGGACGCGGCACCTCCTGACATCAGCTCACTGCCCTTGCCCACGTCCACCATGCCGCGCCGAAGCAGCGCCTTCGTCTGCCATGGCCACCATGGCACGAAGCGGCCAGCTGAGCCAGGAGGCGCTGCGTCCAGCCTCCGCCTCTTCCCTGCCAGAGGAGCCGCTCTCCAGCCACTGCTCACCTCCTTCAGCCCCGCTGGCAGCACCGTCCTCCCTAAAAAAACTCTGGGAAATGGGGGGGGGGGCGCCAGAGAGAGCTTTGCACCACAGTGCCAGATATGCTTAAGAAGGCCCTGGGAAACAGTACAGTGGTACCTCGGATTACAGACACTTCAGGTTACAGACGCTTCAGGTTACAGACTCCGCTAACCCAGAAATAGTACCTCAGGTTAAGAACTTTGCTTCAGGATGAGAACAGATATCGCACGGCGGTGGTGTGGCGGCAGCGGGAGGCCCCATTAGCTAAAGTGGTACCTCAGGTTAAGAACAGTTAAGAACGGACCTCCAGAACGAATTAAGTTCTTAAAAACTGGACTCACGTTTGCAAAATTTCCAACATTTATGGAGATTGAAGTTGGGGAGGGAATTTTTGCCAAATATTTTCATGGCAGCACTGAAATTCTTTCAGAATATTCTCAACATCACTCCCTGCTTCCAATAATAATAATCACAGAGAAATATTTTATGTGAAACTTTGCTTAGTCCTACTCCTGAGCCCTATTCACAGTGTTGTGCTTTTAGTCTCTTGATGATTGATTGATTTTTTTAAAAAAAATCTAATATATTACAATTATCTCTAAGCGGTATACAGAAAAGAGAAGCAACAACAGATAACTTAAGCAAAATATAACAAAAAACAACAACAACAGTTACATATTCAAATGTTACATTAATACAAAGTTACATCCACAAACAGATATTTATTTTCCTTCTGACATTCCCTCCCTCTCAGCCTCCAGGTTCTCATGCAGGGTCCAACAAACTCTCAGTTCACCCACCAAATGCTCATCTTATGTTCTTATTACTGAAATGAACTGTAACTCAGTGTGAAATACTGGAGGAATTTGGGGAATTACTCAAATATTCAGAGAGCAATCAGTAAGCACCTTATGCTTAAAGTTTTTCAAACAAAGTTGGTTCACTTCTGGTATTCAACATCGCAACCAGAGTACTGATTGCAAAAGTCTGGAGCAAAAGAGAGCCACTCAGAAAAAAAATGACTTTTATTTGTTCTGATGCCATATTGTAGATGCAGCAGTCCCCTTTTCCAGTGTAGGCTGGCACATATTCCCATCATTTATTTGACACTAGAAGGCAGACATGCTGTAGCTATAACAATACCATATTTATCATTGGAATTATGAGTCAGCTGCCATATGAACTGCATTAATGAAGGAAATGAGCAAATTGGATTCAGTTCCTTGTGATTAGTGGGAAACGTTCTATAGAGGAAACGTGGGCTAGAAAGAGGAGTCAATGTCAGGTTGGGTCCTCAAATGTAAGGTGTGGAATAAGGTGAACAGGTCAACTGTATATTGGGTGTTGGCTTAAAGCAGGCATGGGAAACTGGATCTTTGCCAGGTGATTTGGATGTTGAAATGAGCCTTGATGAAATGTGTTCTTGAACTCTGATAATGTCTCTTGCTTCCCTGGATGGGAGACAGAGAGAGATGGATGGATGAATTGATGTTGAACCTAGCATACTTTACAAAGGTGAAATTTACATTCATTGCTACACTCACTTTTGCAACTGGTCCCACCTAGCACTAGCAGGTGATTTCCAGAAGGTTGTCCAGAAGGGAATGTGGCTTCGGGATGAATGAAATTTCACCACCCCTTGTGCAAAGCATGGATTCCACCATTCAGCCACATATTACTGATTACTATTGCTATGTATTTTCTATCATTTGTAGACTGCCCTTCTTCCATCATGGAACGTGACATAGTTTTCAGGTTGGCATCTATCCAGACCACACTAGAACTACATAGCTTCAGCAAGGGGATGGCCCTCTGTGGTTTAGCCTGGGACTTCATGAGCAATGAAGCGGACACGGAGCAATGGATCCAAACTACAAGAAAGAAGATTCCACCTAAACATTAGGAAGAACTTCCTGACAGTAAGAGCTGTTTGACAGTGGAATTTGCTGCCAAGGAGTGTGGTGGAGTCTCCTACTTTGGAGGTCTTTAAGCAGAGGCTTGACAACCATATGTCAGGAGTGCTCTGATGGTGTTTCCTGCTTGGAAGGGGGTTGGACTCGATGGCCCTTGTGGTCTCTTCCAACTCTATGATTCTATGATTCTATGATTCATGTAACAGAGCTCATGGGATAAAAAGTCACCTTTGGGGGGTGGGATACACAATATTTACCACCAGGATCCCACCCCAAATATCCCTCCTAAATAAAATAACTGCCAAACACTTTGAAAATACTGTGTGGATTGGGGTCCTTACATTGTGAGTCCAGAAACCCTGACTCCCTGTTTTCAGCAACCCTGACACTTTCAGTTTAGATAGGCTTTCGGTTGAGTCTCCTCGCTGTTTCTTATTCTCCATTCATTTGAAAACATGTTTGAATTCAGCTGTATCATTTATATGGGCTCCGATCCAGCAGATCCTGTTGAGTATAGGAATGCTGGTGGCCCCTCAAATCGAGACTCCTATCCATTCATATCAAAGGATGGAACCAAGCAGTTAAGAAGAGTTTGGATTTTATATCCTGCTTTATCACTACCCTAAGGAGTCTCAAAGCAGCTCACAATCTCCTTTCCCTTCCTCCCCCACAACAAACACTGGTGAGTGAGGCTGAGAGACTTCAGAGAAGTGTGACTGGCCCAAGGTCACCCAGCAGCTGTATGTGGAGGAGTGAGGAATCAAACCTGGTTCACCAGATTACGAGTCCACCACTCTGAACCACTACACCACACTGGCTCACTGAACACTGGCTTAAGAACATAAGAACAGCCTGCTGGATCAGTCTAATGGCCCTCATCTAGTCCAGCATCTTGTTTCCACAGTGGCAAACCAGAGACAGGTGAGAAAAAGCCCTCTCCCTACTTGTGGTTTCCAGCAGCTGGTATTCAGAAGAATTGCTGCCTCCAGCGGTGGAAGCAGAGCATAGCCATCATGGCTAGTAGCCTCTGATAGCCTTCTCCTCCATGAATTTGTCCCATCCTCTTTCAAAGCCATTCACATGGCTTTTAGATCAAGGGAAGTAATAGTGCCACTGTATTCTGCTCTGGTCAGACCACACCTGGAGTACTGTGTCCAGTTCTGGGCACCACAGTTCAAGAAGGACACTGACAAACTGGAACGTGTCCAGAGGAGGGCAACCAAAATGGTCAAAGGCCTGGAAACGATGCCTTATGAGGAACGGCTAAGGGAGCTGGGCATGTTTAGCCTGGAGAAGAGGAGGTTAAGGGGTGATATGATAGCCATGTTCAAATATATAAAAGGATGTCACATAGAGGAGGGAGAAAGGTTGTTTTCTGCTGCTCCGGAGAAGCGGACACAGAGCAATGGATCCAAACTACAAGAAAGAAGATTCCACCTAATCATTAGGAAGAACTTCCTGACAGTAAGGAATTCGACAGTGGAATTTGCTGCCAAGGAGTGTGGTGGAGTCTCCTACTTTGGAGGTCTTTAAGCAGAGGCTTGACAACCATATGTCAGGAGTGCTCTGATGGTGTTTCCTGCTTGGCAGGGGGTTGGACTCGATGGCCCTTGTGGTCTCTTCCAACTCTATGATTCTATGATTCTATGATTCTATGATTCACATGGGTGGCCATCACTGCTTCCATAGTTTAACTATGTGCTGCATGGAGAAGTCCTTCCTTTTCCTGTCCTGAGTCTTCCAATGTTCAACTTCATTGGATGTCCATGAATTCTAGAGGAGAACAGCTTTTATCTACCCATTTCTTCATGCCATGCATACTTTTCCAAACTTCTATCGTGTCACCTCTTACTCACCTCTTCTCTGAATGGAAAAGTCCCAAATGCTGAAAGCTTTCTTCATGGAGGGGTTGTTCCATCCCCAGTGGGGTTCAGTTCAGTGGTGACCATCTCCTCCACCAGCAGATCTCCATCAGCTACATGCACGTGATTGCATCTTGAGGCCCCAAGACCCACCTCCAAAATAAATACACACAGACACTTATATTAGTTTAAGTCTTTGGGCAAATTTTGGCCACAAATTTATTGAAATACAATCACGTGAGCAGTATTGGCTTAGGCATTGACTCCCCACTATAACTGACTTCACCTCTCAGGGGATCGACCAATGGGGTAAACCAAACGAGGGAGCAAGGTTGATGAGGACCAACCTAATCTCACCCCGGGGTTCCTGTGGTCCTGGCATGGCCCTAGCCCCTCAAGTGGACTTCGGATGAGATCCAGGACCCCCAGATTCCTTTAACAGAATACCCAATTCCTGGAGGGGGAGGTGATGGCCGCACCTCCCCTCCCCACAATCCAACTGAGCCAATACCTAACCGTCACCTTACAAGTTGTGATGATTTGCTAAGGGGTAGGCAAAAACCAAATGGCTAAAAGCCAATCTGCCAAATGGAAAAAAATCCTACCCAGTCCCTGTTCCAAAACAGGTGACCCAAACCAAAGCAAGGCCAAGCGACTCTACCTAAATTAGGGAGGGCGGGTGGGTGTTCAGCCGTGCAAATGCAAGTGCCCCACTTGCATAACACTGCTGCTTTTAAAGTCCCTGGGATCACGCCACCAACTAGCTATTGGCTAAAACAGCCTGGCATGATCCCAGGGGAATGGTCAGGACTTCCTGCTCCTCCCCCCCCCATTTTAACCCTGTCAGGTGAGCTCTTGGGTCCCGAGTGCAACCAAGACCCTCTGTTATGAGGATCCCATTTTTGATTACAACTTGTGGCTCTCTCTTGCCAGAAGGAGATGAAAATGTCATTGTATTGTAAGCTGTCTTGAGAGTCTTGGTAGAGCTAACAGGTGGGGAATACATTTTGTAATGAATATGTACGCTCAGGCATATCCTGGGAATGCATTTGACAGCTCCCAGCCTAGAAATGCACTCCCCGTGGCAAAGAATTGCCATCTATAAGCAGAATGTTGAGGTTCAGGGGCTGTAGGTAGGTTTAATTACCTGCTTATCTAACTAAAGCTACACCAATGGGCAGCCATTTCTTTTCGAGTTCCGTTTATCTCCAGTATCAAATTAACTTCAGCAAAAGCCAATTAACTACTGTAAATTATTCCCCTTCAATTAAACATTAGACCAAAACAGAAGCAGCGAAGGGCTGTAACACGCTAATTTGTCATCTGTATACTTATGAGAAGTCAAGAAGAAAAGTTTAGTCCTGTTTTTTTTTCCCCTACCCTTTTTTTATATGAAGAAATGAGAAATTATCTGGAATGAACTGCAATAAAAAATAGGAACTGGGCTGACATTATAATTTTAGCTTAATTTGTCAACATAGTAATACATCTCGGTATATTACTCCATTGACAAATCAATTACAGTTATAATGAAACTTTATACAATTTTACTCTTATTTAATTAGTTGCATCAATATGTTCCTTCCCCCCACCCTTTCTTTGCATCTGCATCATTAATGCTTCAAAGTGTAAATTATTGAGCGAGGTTAATTATTTGCAATGGTAACATACACAGTTTAAAACCCCCAAAGAGAAATGCACAATGCACGATATTATAATGAATTCTTCTTGCAGCCTTGCTCTGTTTTCACTGGTGAGCCATCATTCTCTTAAGTAATAAAAAACGATAAAGATAATAATCTATTGCATTGCCACAATTGATATGCATTCCGAAGATACAGCTCCGATAATTAATGGAGAGCCTGTGAACACTTTTTTAAAAAATGAACAAATAGATAAATAAATAAATAAATTGCTGTCTTAATATTCCATTTCTCTCATGGGTAAAAAAGGAATATAATATAACTCCAGATTAGTGAATTATTGTATTTGAATGAAAGTGTTATAGCGTTTGTCATTGCTAAATGCTTTTGACACATTAAGCAATATGAAATGGCTGAGGAATGGTAATTTAAGACAAATTCAAGTAGAACTTAAGTAATCTTGGGTACTAACGGCTGGGAAAGATTTGTGCCAGAGGCCTTTTGGAGATTGCTGCTGGTCAGGGCCTCTATCTCCAAGCAAAATAGACCTTACACATGATAAAGCAGCTTCATTTGCTCAAACTTTGGTGGAGCAAAATCCACCCACATTTAGAGAATGGTTGTGGCAGTGAAAACAAAAGGGGGGAGGGAGAGCAAGATCGTATGAATGGCATCTCTTCATGCTTTCAATCCAGAATTAATATCTTAAGTTCCAAGTCCAAGATATCAAGGTTCTGAAAAAGAAAATATTTGCAATTTGAATGATCAATAGGTCCTGTTTGTAGGTACATATATCTGCTAATAATAATAATAATAATAATAATAATAATAATAATAATAAATTTTATTTATATCCCGTCCTCCCCAGCCGAAGCTGGGCTCAGAGCGGCTAACAACAATAAAATGATAAAACATTCTAAAATCATTTCATTATAAAATTAATTCCAATCAAATTAATGGCAACCATTGGGCTAGAAGTTCTGTGAGGACTGCCAGAGGAGGGAGTCAAGCTGTGCCCTGGCCAAAGGCCTGGTGGAACAGCTCTGTCTTGCAGGCCTTGCAAAAAGATATCAAGTCCCACAGGGCCCTAGTCTCTTGTGACAGAGCGTTCCACCAGATTGGAGCTACAGCCAAAAAAGCCCTGGCTCTGGTTGAGGCCAGCCTAACCTCTCTGTGGCCTGGGACCTTCAAGATGTCTTTGTTTGAAGACCGTAAGGTCTTCCATGGGACATACCAGGAGAGGCGGTCCCGTAGGTACGAGGGTCCTAGGCCGTATAGGGTTTTGAAGGTTAAAACCAGCACCTTAAACCTGATCCTGTACTCCACCGGAAATCAGTGCAGCTGGTATAGCACCGGGTGCATGTGATGTGTATGAGCCCTTTGTCCCCACACCAAGTCCTCTTGCCACCCCTGCCTTCCCCCCATGCCACAAATTCTTTAATTGACCATGGTTTCCCATTACCTCCCAACCAAGCAGTTTGCCATGTTAGGAACAAGCGGCTTAAAACACAGTCAATAGTTAATAATTTTAGTTGACTGAATGCTTCCCACTTTTTGTGGCACACCAAGAAGGGAGGGGTGGTTGGAAGATAGGTGTGTGGGTGCCCAAGGATCTAGCATATATTGACTTATTCACTCACGAAATGTAGGTCCAAACTGGCCCTCATTCAGTCTTATCCCTGATGTTCCTCATCCTAGTGTGGTCAAAGGAGTGTCCATTGCTAACATGCGCTCCTTTTGAGCTTCCAACCTTCTGGTTGACCACTATTGATGAAACTCAGAATTGGAGTAGAGGCAACTTGATCTGATCCAATGACCTGATTGTGTTCTTGTGTCAAGCCAATAATGAAGAAGACAATTCTTAGGATTCTTCTGGCAGACTCTGCACAGTTTCTATTGCTCACTGTAGTGATTTTACTTGGTCTAAGAGTCTTTAGAGACTCTGTTGGCATTTAGCAGACAATGAAAAATTGTTCTCTTTTTCAAACTCTGCAGTTTTAATATCTTGCCATTTAACTTAATCTGCCTGCTTTGGAGTGAAAAAAAAAAGCAGATGGTAAATGGTCCAAAGTTCCCAGCAATTTCCAGAAAATATCAATTATGATGGGTGCTCTCCAACTCACCCCAGTGAAAGATACAGAAGAGCACAGAGCTTTAAAAAAATGAGAAACTCTTTCCAGTTGGACATTGGTTTCTGGACCACGGAATATACACCTTTCAAAATTTTAACATTTGATTTTGTTTGCACATTTAAGATATTAATATCTCATCTATCAACCACTGCCCTTTTGGTGGCTTAAAACATATTTTTTGAACGAATGCAATATCAATCAATACTAAAGGAAAACTACAACCACTAGGAAATTAAAACAGCAACATAAGAGTCACTTAAATCTGCCAGATGTCCAGTTAACAGCAAAGTTTTTATGCCTGTGGTCTGAAGAATATCAAAATAAACACAAAACAAATGGGTATGGAAGGAGAATTTGGCAAGCTATTTCATCCCATCTCATTTCACTAATGAATGATGAATAAAATTGTTGCCCATTGTTAATCCGGGATCTGTTATCTTTATTCCAAGTTCTAGCAGCAAACATCTTTGATACTTATAAATGACAGCTGGGCATTCATAAACATAGAGCAAGGCACTATTACATCAAGCTTGGAGCAGGATCTCATGTGCTGCCTGGAAAAGCTGGGAGTGGGTATATGGAACAAAGGTGGTGGTGCCTTGAAAAAGTTTGGAAGCCAATGATCTGGAGCCTATTAAATATAATCTGTAATTGAGGTTGAGAGTTGTTAGCAGACCCCTATTCCCCTTGCAGAGTTACAATTTTCAGAGTTCCCTGGGAAGAGGGATTGGTTGTTCAACCACTCTGGTTTAACTCCCTTGAGCAGTTGCTCAGAATGGGCTTTGAGCAGGCGAAATCAGCCATCAAACAGCATATCACAGACACAGAACGCCAAACAGATCTGGCTAGGTCTCCCTCTTTTATTGTCAGTGATTCCAGCAGGTATCTCTCAATGCTTATGGAATATCTAAGCAATCTGGTTTTCCCTAAATATCATGGGGCATTCACCCTGACTCAATGCTGTGCTCTCCCCACTGCTGTTCTTGAAGGTCACTATAGAAAAATACCAAATCTGGAGAGATGCTGTCCCTGTGACTCTGGCCAAATTGGAACAGTAGAACACGTGCTTCTCCAAAGCTCATTCTACAGAGAGCTACACTCTGACCTGTGTTCCAGAAATATACTGGGAGTTCTGAACAGTTTCTTTCTACTCTGCTGCTCCTAGATAATAATTCTGGCATAACATACAATTCTGCATAGCAGTAATTAAAGCAACATATAATGACTAGTGCTCAGGAGTAATATAGTGATGGATGGTCATTCCTAGATCAGAAGGGTTGCCTTCTGTCCAACTAGAACAACTTTATATGCACATGTAATTTTATTTATTTTAGTTTGTTTGTTCTGAGACTTTAAACTTTGTAACTGGTGATTTTATCCTGATACAGGTCATTGACTATAATAAAACGACTTGAACTTGAGCACTCTAGTTTAACAACTCTCCAAACCCTTAACGAAGTACACTTCCCATGATTCTTTGGGGGAAGCCATGGCAATGACTTGATTCAACTTCATATGCATAGTTCAGATGGAGCCGAGGACAAATGCTGACCGGTCCTCCTATTGGTGCCATGTTCGGCCACGTCAGCCACTCTCTTTGGCCAGGCAAGATGGCAGACTCCCTTCCTTGCAAAGCTAGTTCTTCAACCTCCTTAATTCTTTGACATTTTAGGAAAACTCTGACAATCAGTTGGCTTGGTGAACTATGGCTCTTCAATTTCCATTAGAATGTCAAGGAAAAAAAATATGACAATAGCTGAAAGGTTAGGGCAGAACCTATTAGAAAAGAAAAGTTGAGGCAAATCGGGTGATCTCATTGAAGGAAATAAGGAAAGATTGGCTTCCTTTTGGGATTAAGTCTAATTAAGGTGAGCAAGCAGCTGTGCCTGTTTGGAATAACAATTGTGCTGGCATGTCACTTTTTTCTGCTTAGTTGAAATTTATATAGTTTGGGAATGGTGGATGTAAGAAAATTAGAGCTCATTTAGAATCCGTTGAAAGGACAGTGTGCCTTCATTATTAGTTTTGCATCTGAATTTTCCCGGGGCTGTCCTCTCACCGCTATAGGTAATGGATTTTTCCCCAGATGTAATTGGATGAGTTTAATTTTTTCTTTCATTACCTGTCTAGGAGCCCTCTGCCCCCTTCTCCCTTTGTGTTTTATTAGGACTGTAACCCCTATTTAAATAAAGGCTTTGACTGTGCTTATATATGTTCAATCAGCACTTTCTGATTGAATAGTTGCGGCCGAGGAATGGTATCGCCTAACATTTTTTTAATCCACTAATTACATTTTAGCCATGGCTGTGTACTGGGGAACTGGAGAGAAACGGGGCTTGTTTTTATGCCTTGAACTCTGACTAGTAGTTTGTAAGTCTCGCGGGCAGCAGTTCTGAACGGAAATAATTTCTGCTTCTTAGGAACCCGGGATGGCTCACCATCTGCCTCCTGTTGTGCCCTGCAGTTTCCATTGTCCACCAGGAAGACTCAGCTGGTGCTCAGACTGTGCTTCTGTCGGGATGGTGTGCACTGGGAATCGTTGGGAGGAACTGCTCAAGGAGAGAATGAAACAAGCACCATAACACTACTGAGAATCTGTTAACTTTTTTCCGGAATTGACTGCATTTGTTTTGCTTAACTGGGACTTCCTGTATTTCTGACAAAGGGCAGTGGTGATTTAAGGTTCAAACCAGGCTTAGACCCACTGAAATCAAGTAAGTCAAACTGTGACTAATGTGAGTCTCATTGTGGGTCTATTCTAAGTAGGTGTGTTCTAAGTATGACTTACAGAGCAATCCAAACTCCTTCTTTGCTGGTTGTCAGGGGTTCGGTGGAGGAATGACTGCTGGGAGGAGCACAGAGAGAAGAAATGTCATGGGACACCTGCATTAACACAACATTTGCCCCAGATGCAACAAAACATATCTCTCCCATATCAATCTCTACGGTCACAGCAGGCACTTTACCCCCGGAGGTCTTCCATCTCCTCCTCCTCCTCCTCCTCCTCCTCCTCCTCCTCCTCCTCCTCCTCTTTTATTGTACACCTCGAGAAAAAAGAAAAAGAAAACCATACATCTACATCACCCGCCACCTCAAATACAAAACTACCAAAAAGTAAATTATTATGCTTTGTTAGTAAGTCTTCTCAGAGTACATCCAGCTTCCCGTCTTCTCCATATTTCTTTCTATATTTACAAACCTATTGCATAAATCTGTATGTTCATTTTAAAATAAAATATTACTCTTCTGTGTCTTTATTTCTTATCTAGTACAACTGAAGAAGTTATTCAAAGGCAGTGGCCAAGTTCATACTGCCACAGTTATTATTAAGATATGTTTTGAAAACTTCCCATTTTGCAATAACTATTTGTTTTGAGTTATCTTTCATTTTTTTCAGATAGTTGGGCCAGCTCTGCTTATTCAGCTAGTTTTTGTAACCATTCGGATGTGGAAGGAATCTTATCACTTTTCTAGTTAGTTGCTATTAAGCAACTGTGACTGTGGCATACATATAAAAAAAAACTTCTTTTGCATTTCTAGGAATGTCTTATCCTCTAGTTATGAGTAGAAAAGCTTCTGCTTTTGTTTTGTTTTTAAATGAGAACCTGAATATTTTCTTAAGTTCACTATAAATGTCGTTCCAGAAGATCAGAAGATCTTTTTAATTTTTTTTTTAACATAGCCACCACATATGAAACATAGTACCAATTCCTACTCCACATCTCTAACAAGTATTAGTTATATTTTTATACATTTTTGAAAGCTTCCATGGTGTCAAATAAACAGCCGCACTGGATTTTTTGAAAATTTTCCCTCATAGTATAACACGATGTTAATTTCCAATTCACTTTACATAGATTTTTTTCCCATTTATTAATTTCTATATTATATCCAAAGTCCTGGGCCCATTTAATCATAGCAGCTTTCACCTCCTCCTCCTTGACTTCCCAGTCAAGGAGGAGTTGGTACATTTTTGAAAGAGTTTTCATTTTTGAATTGACCAAATCTGTTTCCAGTCTAGATATCTCTGGTGCGAACCTTCCTTTTTTGGTCTGTTTTAAATGTTTCCAACAATTGATAATAATGGAACAAGATGCACTCTTCCATTGTCTCCTGAGACGGACAAATTCCAACCCAACCTTGCAGGAGCAGGATTGACACAGTTCCCCACCAGCCCATCAGATGGGGCATTCTAAGAGAGGGTGGTTGTGGTGAGGGACACTGAGTCAGTCCATGACCCAAGGGATCCCAAGCCTGTCTCAGTGCCATCTGAACCTGATTGCTGCACCAACCTGGAGCTGATGCAGGGATTGGGCCCAATCATCCCACCCTCTGTACCTTTTGTTGCTGCCCCCGTGAGCATGCAGACTGTGTGTGTGGCAGTGACCCCACCACTCTGCAAAGCCCTACTAGCACAGCATAGGTCAGGATGCCTCTAAACATCACTTGTTGGGAACCACAAGTGGACAGGCACAGGTCTTGGTTCTGGGCATCCCGTGCAGTTGACCATTGGTAAGAACAGGATGTTGGACTGTGAATGGGCCTGATTCAGCAGGGTTCTCTTTAGTATATCCTTAAGTGCCTGCAAGAGGGATGTAAATGGACTCCATCATATAGCAAGGCTCACCGGTCCCCAAAATGTAGGAATTGGGTCATAGAACCCCTTTCCCCCACCATCAGACATCCTGCAAATGCTGAATGAGATATTTAAAGGTAAAGGGACCCCTGACCATTAGGTCCAGTTGTGACCGACTCTGGGGTTGCGGTGCTCATCTCACTTTATTGGCCGAGGGAGCCGGTATACAGCTTCCGGGTCATGTGGCCAGCATGACTAAGCCGCTTCTGGTGAACCAGAGCAGTGCACAGAAACACCATTTACGTTCCCGCCAGAGCAGTACCTATTTCAAACCGCTAGGTTGGCAGGAGCAGGGACCAAGCAACGGGAACTCACCCCATCGCGGGGATTCGAACTGCCGACCTTCTGATCGGCAAGTCCTAGGCTCTGTGGTTTAACCCATAGTGCCACCCATGTCCAGAATGAGATACTGATATATAGGTTATTAGAAGTATCCAGATGATATCAATTGCACCACGGGGAGAGAGCCACAAAACTTCACTAGACAATATTCCCATCACGTAAGATTTTCTTGCTGAGATGTTCACACAGACTCCATCTTTTGCTCGTGGCTGTGAGCTCACCTAATGTGGAACTGAGATCACTCTCTGCATCTTCCAGCCTTGGGATCTGCTCCCCTCCACACCTCATGTTTGAAATGGTAATTGGAGTTCAGTGCAGTGTGTGAAAAATGGGACATCAGTCTGCCGAATGAGAACATAGCCATTTCATTCTCCAGGTATGCCTAGCCTTATTTTGCTACCAACTGATGCAATTTGAGCAGATCTATTTGGCATTTCAGCTCCGATACGTTTCCATCCATCACATTATTACAAAATGACTAAACAGTGGGTGGTTATGAGAGATCACTATTGGAACAAGCTTACAGATAGGTTTTATTACCATCCCATTGTGCAAACAAACAGCTTATGTCCCTCCATACATATTTATAGACCGTCAGTACTTTTATCCTGAGTAATTCTAATGTGACAAGCAGCTTCAAACTAACAACTAGCTTCAGTGTGAGATCCTCACAGCTAGAGAAGGATGCAGCTTCAAGGATAATGATAAAATAAAGGAAGTTTTCAACTTCCCCAAAGCCAAAACCCAATCACATTGCTTACAACACTCGGTTGATTTGCATTCATCAGCTGTGCTAAGGATGATGATTGACTGTGCATGTCTTGGTTCTGTAATTCAAAGCGATGCAAAGTTCTCTGCATGCAAAAATCTATGCTGCCCATCAGATTTTTTTATTTTTTAACCCTCTGTGATATTAGCTTGATTTTTGGGTTACCTCTGGCGAGGGAGAGGTGATGTTCAGGATAGCAGTTTTGTTTTTTTCTAAGTAAAGCTATAAACCGCTTGGGACCGGGTTATGTAATAGAACTGTCTTGCCCCATATATCTGTGCCCAACAACTGCACTTCCATCTTTTCAATTCAGGTGGCTACTAAAGACATTTTTGTTTAAGAAGGCTTTCCCTGGAGTGTGACCCAGTTGTTTTACGGAATATTAACTGTACAATTGTAGAAATGGTTTTATTGTTTTTAGTTTATTGAGTCTGTCTCTTTTGTGTTTTATCTTACTGTATCTTACTGCACATGGCTTCGATAGTTTTGGTTTGTAGTTTGATGAAGCGGTTTGTAAACCTGCAAAATAAATAAATTTATATCATTACTCATTTGCGTTGCCGCTAAAGTTTCCTTAAATTAAATCTTCAGTGACATTGTGGCAAGCTGGATATCAATCTATTTCACTGATGTGTAAAAGCAAGCAGATGTTGAGGATCCATGGCATTTTTCTAGAAAAAGAAGTGCTGGAGCTCATCATGAATGCCTTCCTTGTGCCCTAATAATGGCAATGGCAACCACTAGAGGTGTGTCTAGGGGTGCCGTATTTCAAGAAGTAAAAATCCTGACACAAAGGTTGATGAGCTTTTCTGGGGGGAAATTGCCCCAAAAGTTGTTCAGCTTATTTTTGGGAAACGAACCTGGTTTTGGGGAATTGTCCTGATTGTGTTGGCAAAAGCCCAGGAAATTTCAAATGTATGGCAAGCCTAGATATGCCGGAACTGAGTTCTGGTGTGTTCCAGCTGG
The DNA here is from genome assembly GCF_965113315.1 of Podarcis vaucheri. Lineage (NCBI taxonomy): Eukaryota > Metazoa > Chordata > Lepidosauria > Squamata > Lacertidae > Podarcis > Podarcis vaucheri. The sequence continues at coordinate 6,076,390 of NC_138749.1, forward strand.
AGGAAAAAGCCCTGACTGTTATGATTTCAATTTATATACTACTCTTCTTCCATAAGTCTCAGGGTGGTTCACAACATAAAAATACAATGTAAAAAACACAAAATATATAATAAAAATAAGAAGGAAAACAAACCAATAATCTTCCCTCCCACAACACATGACCTGCATTCAGGGTCGGATAGACCTGAAAATCATGACCTATGCTGGGGAAATGCAAATAAATTATGCTGCATTGAGAAGGTTTTCTACATTTTTATAACTATTTTTTTCTTCTGTCAAGATAAGGAGTATTTCCCCCTCCCTCTGTTTCAGACAGCTTTTGTTCAGATTCAGGGAAAACATGACTTCTCAGCAATTTTTCTCCTAGCTTGTAGCCTTAGTTAGTAGTTCTAAATTAGCAAATATAAAGAAATGATGACTGTAGAGGTTTCTTTTTTTTCTTCTCCCTTTCTATATTTCCATGTATTTTTTTTAATCTTTCAGCGAGTTTTAATTTGTGTATACAGAGATTGCATTGTTATTGTTAGTCTCTTAACACTTTTGCACAGCAGGGGTTGCGGCAAAATTCGCAGGAGTGCAGTCACATTTGGGTGGCAATGAGGCAGCCATTTTCTTAACTCCTGGGGCAAAAATTCCTGGTTTTCTTACAAAGTGAGGACCTATGTCTTGCAGGGGTGGTCTTCATGCATGTGGGTGGCACTCTTCAGAATGCTGCCCAAATGAGGACTCTCAGTGCAAAACAAAAACCTCTCTATATGGAAAAAGTTCTAGCCCAGAGAAGGGAAATCTGTGGTCCTCCAGATATTCCTGCATCCACTACAGTTCTCAGCACCGCAGTGGATTTTTCAACTAAGCCAGTGGAGAAGTAGAAGAAAGGCATGCCATGGTTGACAGAGACTGGTGGGAGTTGGAGGTCAAAGCATCCCTCAAACCATTTCTACATCATTATGTAGCCTTCCTGGGTCCCCATGCTCTCATTAAAGCCAAGGGGAACTGGTTATGGTTGGCCCTATCGTTAAACAGGGTGAGACAACTTCTATTAAAGTCTGTCTTGGTCCCTGCGTGGTAGTGCTTGGCTGAGGCAGGACAGAGAAGAGAAGTGACCAACAGATCACCCTGGGGACAGATTCAGGCAGCTAGCCCTGCTGGTAGATCCTGAGTAAGACGATCCTGTTCTAGGGGGGTGTTGTTTCCCTCACCCTGACCATCTCCTTACCACTCATCACCAGTGTGTGTCCCAGAATCATCCACTTTGTCAACCGTGCAGCCAATTCCAGCTTCAGTGTTGCCAGAAACCCAGTTTTACCTCTCCGTGAGAGAGGGTTGTTACACTGCATGTGGGTGGCACTCTTCAGAATGCTGCCCAAATGAGGACTCTCAGTGCAAAACATAAACCTCTCTATATGGAAAAAGTTCTATATGGAAAAAGCTCATTTGCCTGTCTCATCTACCTCCTCCATCACCCAGGTCATAGAGACTGCAATGCATGCATGAATGAGGCTTGTTTAGCCTTCTCAGAGAAGTGCTAGGTTGCATGTCCAGTCTAAGGATCAGAACCACTTGCCATGCTGAATTGTGGATACCCCTTTCATTTATAATGAGGTTGCAGGGTGTAGCAAGTCATCGTTGGTTCAATGTCTTTGCTTGCATAGTCATGTGGACCTAGGATCAAATATTTGGGTAGAAATTGTAAACTAAGTTTGAGTTCTTCATCAAGTGGCAGCCAGGATAAAGCTGAAGAAAAGTGGTTACAGCTGATACTACTATTCGGTGGCAGATCCTGACCAGCCATAAGGACATGAAAGAGTGTGCAAGCTTTCATGTTCCCCTGAACTGGGTTTGGATTTTAAAGCATGTGTGCTGTTGGTGCTAGTTAAACCATCCATATCTTGACAAACACTTGAAAAGTTGGGCACAATTTAATGACATACCGGTTGATTTAATTTAGGTATTTCACTTAGATGGATTTTGAAGGACAATATACACATGTCAGTAATGCTAACATGTCTCTTAGTAAGTCTCTCATCCAGCTGTTTTGACACGTTTCTATTTTCTCTCCTGAGTTTTGTTGTTTTCACAATCTTGCCCTTCTCTTTTCTCACTAGCCTCCCTCACTGAGAGCCAGTGTGGTGTAGTGGTTAAGAGCGGTAGTCACGTAATCTGGGAAACCGGGTTCGTGTCTCCGCTCCTCCACATGCAGCTGCTGGGTGACCTTGGGCCAGTCACACTTCTGTGAAGTCTCTCAGCCCCACTCACCTCACAGAGTGTTTGTTGTGGGGGAGGAAGGGCAAGGAGAATGTTAGCCGCTTTGAGACTCCTGAAGGGGAGTGAAAGGCGGGATATCAAATCCAAACTCTTCTTCTTCTTCTTCATGTTGTGTGCCAGCTTGTAAGCCTCCCCCCCCCACCCTTGGGTTTTTTGACATCCATTTCCAGTGAAGAGTTCCAGAGATCTCAAAAGCTTGCCATGATTTTGTAAAATTTGGAATCTTTCCCAACACTAGATTTTCAAGGTTTTTGCTAGACCAACCTTTGCTTTTCAGAAACCTAAAACCTAAAATATTCACATGAAGTACAGCTCTGAAACAACATCCTTCATAACTGATAGCAAAATGTGAGGCAAAAAGAGCATAAAATCTGATACTGGGTTGCCATTGTCATGTTGGCACATTTAGCCCTGCATGTTGCTATATATCCTGATGTATTTGGACAGTCAACTAAAGTGATGAAATTTAACCTTCTATTAACCAGCTAATGCATAATTACATGTGACCCATCACCCACTCATCCATGGTCTACCTTATCATGTTTGGCTGTCCCCTTTATTACTTAGGCTAAATGTTCTGCCACTGAATGCACATTGTGTGTCTACAGAACCCAGAGAGAGATAAATAAAGCCGGATGTGTCAAGGCTGGATCAAAAGGCCATCTGGCAAGATCCCTTGTGAGTGAGGTTAATTCTGCATTGGGAAAGTTCAGGGAAGAGATATATTAATATCCCCCCACCGCCCCCGACGCACACATAGTCTCTCATATCTCATTAGCAATATCTTATCCCGTTAACACATTAGCAGCACCATTCCTTTGTTATTGTATTAGCATTCATATCATATCAGGACATATTGTTCCCTAATACAATGTTACAGTCTTATCATATTAGCAACTCTCATATCAAATTAGGAGCAGTGGAGATTAAGAAGGCATTCTGATTCAATTAGCAAGGTGGCAGAATCCCTCTCTTTCCAAGTCACTTCCCTGAGTGGTCCTAAATGGCAACTTGATGAAATGCCTAGGCAAAGACTTTGCATTCATTAGACATCAGCATAAAGCTACTTGATAGACGCACTGTTGGCCCATCTAGGCCAACACCTCTCTGAGATCTCAAGCAGGTGTATTGTCCAGGGCCTGATCTGGAACTTTGGGTTCCTGCATTGCAGGAGGTTGGACTAGATGACTCTCAAGATCCCTTCAAACTCTACAGTTCTATAATTCAATCAACCCCAACCCAACCAGTGCCTGAACTAGATCCAGTCCTAACAGGAAGAGGCTGTTTGAAAGCCCCTTTGCAAACATCACAGAGGCTCCCTGCCCCTCCTTCTTCCTCCCACTGTCCAACTTTTCAACAGCTCTGTGGATTCTGGGGCTGTTTTGCTCTGGTCATGCCAACAGTATCTGAGTTCCAGCCAGTTCCAGTGCAGAGTCCTAGTATTTTTCAGCCCAGGTGTTTTATATGTTTGGCTGTCAGAGATCAAGCTTTTCTGCATGAAAGTTTGGTTGCTAAGACTCAACTCTACCCCTAGAAGTAGGAGGGTTTTCTGAGAAACAGTGTGAAATTGTGTCTGTGCAGAGGGGATGGAAATAGACGTGTTCCTGCTCCATGGAACTTATAAACAAGCAGACCTGTCTTGAAATCTAGGCCCTTATAGATGACTTGTTTAGTCAGTGTTCATCCTGACTTGCTTGCACAAAGCTTACATGGAGGTTTAATTACATTTGGCCTTTACTGTTTTGGGGTGTTTATTAGGTCTGCAAACCAGATTTGGCTGAGGCCCAAGCTAAGTCTTGCATCTCTGGAAATACTTGGGCGTGAGATAAATGAGATGCATATAGCCATAGATCATTACAGGTCAGGTTGGAAGCAATGGAAGACTTTGGACTTCAAAATTTCACCAGCAAAAAATTTTACCATCAAAATTTCACCTGGGTGACCCCAAAATCCAGTGCCTACCCACCTTTTACCCTCCATTGTTTGTCAGTGTTGTGGTACTCCCTGTGGTGCTCTCTCACCTTGGTGCCCAGTCTATATGATTCGGTCATGCTCCCCTGAATCCACCTCTGTTGGATGGTCCAGAGCTATCCATGGACCAGACAGGATAGCTGTCTTTGCTTGCCAATGATGAATATTGAATGGCATTGCTTTGCAAGCAGCTTTGCTGCAGAGAAGATGCTTGCAAAGGGGTAGGGTTGATGCCTCTGCTGAACAGCTGTTGAGTAGTGGGGGTGATTCCTGGGATGGGGGGGAGGCACCCTCAATCAGGAGAGGAGAATGAGATGCAACGCCTTCGTCAGGCGTCCCTCTCCCAGTTACACGCTTGATTAGGGTTTCAAAACCTAACCAAAGATTGCCCCGACCCCCAAATTTATTTGGGACCTAATTTGGGTGAGGTGTGGTCCTGAGGATAACCTGTCCCACCCTCAAAATAAAAAAAATCCTTCCAGTAGCACCTTAAAGACCAACTAAGTTAGTTCTTGGTATGAGCTTTCGTGTGCATGCACACTTCTTCAGATACACTGAAACAGAAGTTGCCAGATCCTTCTATATAGTGAGAAGGTGGGGAGGGGTATTACTCAGAAGGGTGGTGGGAATGGGAGATTGGCAGATAGCTGAGATGAGCCTGTTGACGACTCTTAACGACTGTAATAGACCTACAGTGTATCTGAAGTGTATCTACAGTGTATCTGAAGAAGTGTGCATGCACACGAAAGCTCATACCAAGAACTAACTTAGTTGGTCTTTAAGGTGCTACTGGAAGGAATTTTTTTATTTTGACTATGGCAGACCAACACGGCTACCTATCTGTAACTGTCCCACCCTGGAATGGAGCCACAGGGTGATTGTGTGTATCTGGGTTTGTGTATAGCCACAGTGTTTTTCTTAATAAGAACATGTTTGTGAAAGGTTTATGCATTATCCCATCTCACACTTTCGATGTGTTTTCCCATCACTTTTTAAACTATAGAAAGTCAATTCTTTCTTTTTAAAGTAGATTTTTGTGTGTGCTATCCCAACAGAGCACTTCAATCCGCTTTAATTGTGGAAACCTAAATGTGTGTTTGTGTTGATCAGCAACACCAACTTGGGGTATCACTAGTGATGCCCTTGCAATTGATCTCAGTGATCAAGCTGGGATGTAAGGGTCCAGGTGGTTCTTAAGGTGGTTGGCAGTAGGACTGGGAGAGAATAGCAGTTGGGCTTGCCTTTGGGGCTTGAGAGCCAGTGTGGTGTAGTGGTTAAAAGAGGTAGACTCATAATCTGGTGAACTGGGTTCGTGTCTCCACTCCTCCACATGCAGCTGCTGGGTGACCTTGGGCCAGTCACACTTCTCTGAAGTCTCTCAGCCCCACTCACCTCACAGAGTGTTTGTTGTGGGGGAGGAAGGGAAAGGAGAATGTTAGCCACTTTGAGACTCCTTAGGGTAGTGATAAAGCAGGATATCAAATCCATACTCTTCTTCTTCTTCATGTGGACCCATCTAATTCACACTTCTCCAAACCAGAACACTGCTCTCCAACAAACTTCCACAATTGTTGCAAAGTGAGTCTCCAACCAAAGGATGTTTGCATAAAAATGCATTGATCTGTGAAAATGGCATAAATGCATTATCTTAGGCAAGACTGTGTTCAAAAAATGTGCAATTAGAAGTACTCCACATTGAGAAATATTTTTTCTTCTTTTTTCCCCCTTGAATTGCAATCTGATCCCAAAGAGTGGAGAACTTAACTTAAGATTGGGGGTGAAATGAGAAATGGAGAGAAACCAAAATTGACAGATTTGCCTGTCCTTAGTTGGCGATAAATAGGGTCCCATTTCCATTGTGTTCCATAAGGAAGCTACACAATAGAAACTCTGAGTATTAGTATGAGTAATGACCTAAAAATATTCCACTTGTTAGCCATGTAATCAATTCTCTAGTCTCTCTGGACGGCTTGCTCATTTACACCCTCCCCTTGGTATATTTCTGTGGTATAATTTAAATGCATGCATTATAATCACCATTTTCCCCTCTCCCCCCACCCCCCTTGCTTGCTGGCTTTGCTCATTTAGCACTGAGATAAGTATTCATTTATATTGGACTGGAATGGCAAAGTCTGTACTTAACCGGTTTTGTGCACTAAGTAGTTATTCCACGGAGTGTGGAGGTTAAAGTGTGATGGTTGCTAGGCTTTGATAAAGAAGCTAGAGGCATCTGGTGCCCAGCTTTGGGTACTGCTATCTGGAAATGGCTAAGCCGAGGAATGCTTCATATACAAACCTTGGGCTGTGGACCAATGTTCACATTGAGCATACTTTTCAAGATGGCATACCCGTATTCTGTCCCTTAAAGGCACTGGGGGATAACATCTGCATTCCCTCGGTATTATGCAAAAGCTGGAGCTTTGCTTGCACAATGGAACTTCCTCGTACGCTTCTCTCTATTCAGCTCCCTGTGCACCATCAAAATTTGCTTTGGAGCATCTGGGGACCCTCTGGAGATTTTAGGGAAGTACAGAGGGGGAGGACAGGAAGGGATGCTCCTACAATGGATGCTGGAGTTAATATAGACTAATAATAATAATAATAATAATAATAATAATAATAATAATAATAATAATTTTATTCATTAATTCATTCTCCACCCATCTGGCTGTGTTTCCCCAGCCACTCTGGGTGGCTTCCAACAAAAGATTAAAAATACATTAAAACATAAGTCATTTAAAACTTCCCTAAACAGGGCTGCCTTCATATTCTAAACATCAGATAGTTGTTTATTTATTTGACATCTGATGGGAGGGCGTTCCACAGGGTGGGTGCCACTACCGAGAAGGCCCTCTGTCTGCTTCCCTGTAACCTCACTTCTCGCAATGAGGGAACCGCCAGAAGGCCCTCAGAGCTGGACCTCAGTGTCTGGGTTGAACGATTGGGGGTGGAGACGCTCCTTCAGGTATACTGGACCAAGGCCGTTTAGGGCTTTAAAGGTCAGCACCAGCACTTTGAATTGTGCTCAGAAACGTACTGGGAGCCAATGTAGGTCTTTCAAGACCAATATTATGTGGTCTCGGCAGCCGCCCCTAGTCACCAGTCTAGCTGCTGCATTCTGGATTAATTGTAGTTTCTGGGTCACCTTCAAAGGTAGTCCCACGTAGAGCACATTGCAGTAGTCCAAGCGGGAGATAACCAGGGAATGCACCACTCTGGCGAGACAGTCTGAGGGCAGATAGGGTCTCAGCCTTCATACCAGATGGAGCTGGTAAACAGCTGCCCTGGACACAGAACTGACCTGTGCCTCCATGGACAGCTGTGAGTCCAAAATGACTCCCAGGCTGCGCACCTGGTCCTACAGGGGCACAGTTGCTCCATTCAGGACCAGGGAGTCCCCCCCCACCCGCCTGCCCCCTGTTCCCCAGAAACAGTACTTCTATTTTGTCAGGATTCAACCTCAATCCATTAGCAACCAGTGATAGCCTTCTCCTCCATGAATTCATATGATCATATTTTAAAACCATCCACCTTACCTTTTCATCTTGTTGTAGTGTATGAAGGAGTGTGTTGCTGAACTTTGGGTCAATCCCCCGGGGTAATAGCTCATTTCCATAGGAGTTGGGGAAAGAAAGGATGTCAACAGTAAGGAAGAGGAATTTGTGTCGGATTCGGGAGCACAGAAGTGGCACTTTTGAAGCACCAAACTTACTTGACTAAGTTATCATTGCCCTACCTGCAACGTGTCTCCTGGCAAACTATGAGCCAGACATCCCTTCCCCTCCAATTTCTCCCCTGCAAGAAGTTTGAATCCCAGACACGTTTTCCTCCTCTGCTTCAGTCGCTGGATATTTCAGCCCACAAGACAGAGAGAGAAAGATGTTTTGGCCTGGGAATGGGGCTCAATCATTTCACCTGTAACACACTGCCCAGTTTTCTTATAGATTTCCATTACCCAGTTGCTTTAATAATCTTTCTCCCGCATTCCCTCTTTCTCACACTTTTTGGGCTTTGGTTCCAGTTATGCCTTTGCCTTTTTGATAGACTATAGATCTGTTTATCCTAGGTCATAAATCCTTACTAGCATGATCCACAATAGGTATTTCGGGACTTTGTCTTCTGGGCCTATCAAAGACTTTGGTGCTTCTCTTGATAATATTATCTCCTGCTCTTAAAAGAGAGGAGAGGGGGGAATCTCTACCAGAAATATTTTTCTGTAAAATTGAAATCCTTTATCTTAAAGCCATAGATCTTCCCTTTGACCTTGTGGTCTTCAAATATGAATAAAGACCACAGGTGAACAGTGTCTGTTCCCCCACCCCCACCCTCTGGTTTCTTAGATTGTCTGACCAGCTTTCAGCAGCATTTATATTTTCTACACTGGTTATATTTCTACAGTGTGGGAAGGCGAAAGCCAGTAGCTGGAGTTAATTTCTCTTTGCACAATGATAACATAGAAATTAATGCTTAATACATCTGGAATATACTTGTATCCTTGACCTCACTGGCCAGCAAAATAGTGTGCATTTTCCTCTGTAACATAAGATAGCAATGGTCTATTGCTCCTAATGGCAACTTTGGTTCACTCCTCATGAGAAATCCATTGCCTAATACCATTCTGTTTCTTTCATATATGAAATGGATTTTTAACAGGAATATTTAGGCTTCTGATGACATGTCATAGACATGAAGCTGTATATATTTATCCTGGTTATGAATCTGCAAGTTTCAATTTCTCACAGTTTCTCATTTTTCCACACATCAGTTTTTCACATTTCATACATACACATGTATGTATTCCTCATGAATTGCTCATGAAAATGTATCAGCAGTTTAGTACTAATTTCTCCAAATGCAGACATTTTTGTGTGCATTTTCCTCTAATATACACATTTTTCCAAGGCAATTTCCCCTAATATAATGTATTTTGTATGTTGTTTTCCTAACATATGCATTCATATGCAGACTGTCAATGGTTGCTATTAGAAAATGTGAAATAAATTTCTAGAGTTGCATCTTCCTCTGTATAAATGGAAAGCAGAATGCTGGTGGTCAACAAAAGAGGCTTAGAGACTGTCTTAAGACATTTTTTTTTTAAAGTAGTATAAAGCCACTTCCGAGCTGGGGAGGAGGTGGGGTTGCGGGCTTCATGACCTCCCTCCATGTGCATGGGGGCTGGCTTGCAGCCCCCGCAAGAGCAGGGAATCCTCGGGCGTGTCATCTCCCTTGCCAACCAATCGGCTGGCCCGGGAGGCGTGGCCCGTGCTATTTAGGGCCGGCGCGCCTGAGGATTTCCCTCTTTCTCGGCTCCAGAGCCCCAACTGCTCTGGTTTCCCACCCTCTCACCCTTTAGGTTTGGCTCTTTGACCTTGCAATGGACTTTGGTTGGTCGCCGTCAAGGGGCCTGGTAGGAATTTTTCCACTTGGCAAATTGGCACCAGCCATTTGGTTTTTCACCTACCTCGTAGCAAATCGTCACAACTTCCTCGGCATTGGCGGTTAGGCATTGGTAAGGGTATTGTTATGCAGATGAGTGGGGGGGGGGAGGAAGCGCCATCACCTTTCCCCACAGCGAAGGGTAGTCTGGTAAGGGATTCTGGGGGCGTTGCCCTGTCCAAAGCCTATGGAGGTGTGGGCCTAAGGCACACCCTTGAGCAGTGACCCCTAGTTGTTGTACATCAGCAGGACTCCCCCTACTGGTGGTTAACCCTTGCTGGTCTTCTAGCAATCAGGCTGAAGCCGGTTAGTCAATAGGTCCAATGCCTAAGCCAATACCGCTCAATTCCTGTAATCAATAAAGTTGTGGCCTAATTTGCCCATTAACTTAAAATAGTGGTGTCCTGTGTCTTTATTTCCTTGAGCGAGGTGGGAACTCACCACACAAACACCAACAATTGGGAAACACTTGCCTGCGAGCGCTCCAATTGGAGAACAGCCTTAACCAAAGGTGTCATGGGCTTTGAAGACACTCATACTCAGGATGCAAGGGAGAAAAGTGCTAGGAGGAAGGCACACTTGGCAAATCCACACCGTGATCAACTCGTGCCTGGAAACCAATGTCCCCACTGTGGCAGGACGTGTAGTTCCAGAATTGGCCTCCCCAATCACTTACAGACTCATTGTTAAAACCATGTTTATGGAATAAAATCTTACTCAGCCATGAGTGATAGCCAAAGAAGAAGAAGATAGGTTCAACAAAGTAAAATAAGGAGAAGTAACTGTTTGTTTTATTGATAAAGAAAACTCACTGAAACATGCTATGGCTAAGTTTCTCAAAGGGTGTGGTGCACTGGTGTGGATGGCAGGTGTGGTGGAAAGATTTAAGGACAATCCAAGAAACCTTCAAACATTTCAGTGTAGTATAGTATAGCATCAAACAATTTTTGGATATAAAACCAGAAGCAGTATCCACTCCTCTCTTCAAGAGCAATAGCTATTCTTCTACAGTTCTTCATGACTTATTGTTGTGAGCAGGAATTTTCAGCTTGGATGAATATGAAAGATCAGAAAAGAGGAGATGAGAGTTTGTTTCCAATTAGACCTAATATAAGTGAGATTACCCTGAAAAAGAAAGCTCACACCTCTTACTGAGTTTGTATACATACTTAATGTACCTTTGTAAGAAGCTTATTTATAATTCTGTTTTGGGGAATTATTCACGTTCTTATGTAGCAAAGCCACAATATTCACAGACTTGGCTGAGGGTTTGGCCTAATGAGCACAGCAGTTTATCCCCATTAGATTTTACTCCATGAATCAGTTGCTGAATTTTTAAATCCCTGTAATCCCACAGCCATCCAAATCCCCTCCTCTCTAGGGCTTTCCCCAAATAATCAGAGACTGTACCTGCATGCAGCTTGCAGCTGCTCTGCCCATTTCAGTCCTCTTCTGGTTCTGGGAGACAAAGATGGAGGGAAGCTTTATGAAGATGGTATCTTAGAAATTTGCCCGTACCAACATATTGGCGTCTTTTCACCAAAACCAGATTAAATTTATTCCCATCAGAAGTGTTAAATGGCAGACTGAGAGGTATCCCTTATCAAAATAGGTTCTGTGTATGCTCTCAGGATGTTGACTGCATGAGGCATATTTTATTGCATTGCGGACCATATGATCAAGCTAGGGAACTATTGATTAAACCACTATTGGCAAATCGGCCATGTCAATCTGCAGCCTACTATACAGATATCTTCTGGACAACAAGTCCAATGATATCACAGTGGCTGTGGCAAAGTTTTTTTCCGTAGTCATATGAATCAAAGATCAACATTTGTTGTTGTTTAGTTGTTTAGTCGTGTCCAACTCTTCGTGACCCCATGGACCAGAGAACACCAGGCACTCCTGTCTTCCACTGCCTCCCATAGTTTGGTCAAACTCATGTTAGTAGCTTTGAGAACACTGTCCAACCATCTCGTCCTCTGTCGTCCCCCTCTCCTAGTGCCCTCCATCTTTCCCAACATCAGGGTCTTTTCCAAGGAGTCTTCTCTTCTCATGAGGTGGCCAAAGTTTTGGAGTCTCAGCTTCAGGATCTGTCCTTCCAGTGAGCACTCAGGGCCGATTTCCATAAGATCAACATACCCATGACTAAACAAATAACGCTTCAGTCTCCCTTGCCTGGGGGGTTGTCTGTATGAGTCTATTTTATTCTGAATCCATGTTACGGGTCGTTGGACCTCAATAATGATGATAATATTAAATTATGCAGATGGAGAGGAAGGCACTTGTGCCTGTTCACCAGCTGGACTCATGTCTTCCTCTGGGCTTCCATCCTTCCACTCTCCTGTTTGAGCTTCTGTCTCTGGACTTCTCTCTGCCACAAACCCTCCCAGATCACTAAACCCTTTTACTCCTTCAGCTTCTGACACCTCCTCTTCCCAGCCTTCTCCCTCTTCTAAGGGAGGTCGACAAATGATAATATTTTGGAGGTCCCAAGTTGCAAGGTGCTTAGATTGGCCTCAACTAGGGGCAGAGCCTTTTCAGTAGTGGCTCTGACTTGGTGGTACGCTCTGTCACAAGAGACTAGGGCCCTGTGGGACTTGGCATATTTCCACAGGGCATTTCAACCTATACAGTGGTGCCTCGCAAGACGAAATTAATTCGTTCCGCAAGTTTTTTCTTCTTGCGAGTTTTTCGTCTTGTGAAGCACGGTTTCCCATAGGAATGCATTGAAAATCAATTAATGCGTTCCTAGGGAAACCGCCTTCAGACCAGGTCCGGGGACAGTCTGTCCCACGACCTCTTCTGAAGGCTGGGGGGGGACAAGGGCTTTTCTTCCCACCCCCAGCCTTCAGAAGGCTGTTCTGAAGGCTGGTGGTGGGAAGAAAAGCCCTTCTTCCCACCTCCCGCCCCGCAAGCTCCGGGGACAGGAGGGCTTTGCTGCCGACCGCCAGCATTTTAAAAGCCCCTGCTGTCCCGGGGAGATTTTAAAATGCTGGCGGGCTCCTGCCATAGGCGCGCGTCACCTCTCCAGCCAGGAGAGGGTCGCAGGGGGCTGCTTTAGCCCCGCGCGCCCTCTCCCAGCTGGAGAGGTGATGTGTGCCTATGGAGGCTCCTGCCATAGGCGTGCGTCACCTCTCCAGCCGGGAGAGGGTCGCAGGGGGCTGCTTTAGCCCCGCGCGCCCTCTCCCAGCTGGAGAGGTGACGCGCGTCTATGGAGGCTCCTGCCATAGGCGCGCGTCACCTCTCCAGCCGGGAGAGGGTCGCAGGGGGCTGCTTTAGCCCCGCGCACGCTCTCCCAGCTGGAGAGGTGACGCGCGTCTATGGAGGCTCCTGCCATAGGCGCGCGTCACCTCTCCAGCCGGGAGAGGGTCGCAGGGGGCTGCTTTAGCCCCGCGCGCGCTCTCCCAGCTGGAGAGGTGACGCGCGCCTATGGAGGCTCCTGCCATAGGCGCGCGTCACCTCTCCAGCCGGGAGAGGGTCGCGGGGGGCTGCTTTAGCCCCACGCACGCTCTCCCAGCTGGAGAGGTGACGTGCGCCTATGGAGACTCCTGCCATAGGCACGCGTCACCTCTCCAGCCGGGAGAGGGTCGCAGGGGGCTGCTTTAGCCCCGTGCGCGCTCTCCCAGCTGGAGAAGTGATGCACACCTATGGAGACTCCTGCCATAGGCGCACGTCACCTCTCCAGCCGGGAGACGGTCGCAGGGGCTGCTTTAGCCCCGTGTGCGCTCTCCCAGCTGGAGAGGTGACGCACGCCTATGGAGGCTCCTGCCATAGGCGCACGTCACCTCTCCAGCCAGGAGAGGGTCGCAGGGGGCTGCTTCTCTGCTGTCCCGGGGAGATTTTAAAATGCTGGCGGGTGGGAGCGAACGCTTCGCTCCTGCCCGCCAGCATTTTAAGATCGCCCGGGGCAGCGGAGAAGTCTCCACTGTCCCGGGAAGGCAGGCGGGGGGGGGAGCAAAGACTTTTGACCCCCGCTGGCCTTCAGAAGAGGTCCAGGACCTCTTCTGAAGGCCGGCTGTGGGCGAAAGTCTTTGCTCCCGACCGCCAGCAATTTAAAACAGGTCCCCGGAGATTTCCCTATGGGCTTTCGTCTTGCGAAGCAAGCCCATAGGGAAATTCGTCTTGCGAAGCGCCTCCAAAACAGAAAACCCTTTCGTCTTGCGGGTTTTCCGTCTTGCGAGGCATTCGTCTTGCGGGGTACCACTGTATTTTAAATTGCCCCCCCTTATGTTTTTACTGTAATTTTACTGGTGTTAGCTGCCCTGAGCCCAGCTCTGGCCAAGGAGGTCAGGGTATAAATAAATTATTATTATTATTATTATTATTATTATTATTATTATTATTATTATTATTATTACTATTACTATTATCCCTCTGACCACCTTGACCATTCCATGACCTCTGAGCCTTCTTCCCTTGGTGACTCCCCAGCTGTTCCTCCTATCATTCTTCTGCATCCAACCAGTCCATGGCAGTAGTTGTGTTCTATGTCATAAGTCAAGCACTGCTGGGAGTTGTTCCTTTTTGTTCTCCAAAGACTCTCCTCCCTGCAAGAGAGGGGAGTGGTTGTGGCCGGGAGCTGGACTCTGCCTCAAGCAGGGGGCGTTTGCCCCCTGCCTCCCACCCACCTGGCTGGTGCCCACGCCCTTGGCCAGGCAACCCAACCAGGTGCCTTCAAGGGGGCATGTACTGCAGCCTAAATTGCTGCGGCGCCAGCCTCCAGTCCTCACTTTTTGTCGTCCCGTCGCGAGTCACCCACCCTCCACTCCCTTGGAGCAGGGTTTCCAGTTTTCTTTTGGCCTTGCTATGGACCTTAGGTTGGTCGCCCTGGTTGTCTGGGGGACCTGGTAGGAATTTTTCCATTTGGCATTAGGCCTTTTGGTTTTTTCGCCTACCTCGTAGCAATCGTCACAACTTCCGTGGTATTGGTGGGTAGGTTAGGCATTGGAATAATGTGTTGTGGTGTCGAAGGGCTAGGTGTGGCCATCGCCTGCGCCTTCAATTTTTGGGTATTCCGTTAAAGGAATCTGACGGTCATGTATTCTGTCCGATGCCTGCTTGGCGGGAGGCCATGGCACGACCCTCAGTGACATCAGGGGAGAGCTTATAGTTGGATTAGCATCAACAGGCTCCACCTACTGGTGAATAAACCCCCTTTGTTTTTTAGACTCACCCCTCTCTGAGTGGGGTGGAGTCAGCTGACGTAATCCAATGCCTAAGCCAATACCTTTTCACTTGCTGTAATCAATAAAGTTGTGGCCTTTTCTTGCCCATTAACTTTATATCACGTGTCCTTGTGTTTCATTCCACTGCGCGGGGTTCGGGTCCTCGAACCACAATATTATTCTTTCCAACTAAAAATTCAGTGTGGCACAATTCTTATTCTGAAAGTGTGGCCCAGAGAAAAGGGTTCAAAAATGACTGCCATATGGGAACAGGATGCTGGGTTAGATATGTCTTTGGCCTGATCCAGCAAGCTCTTCTCATGCTCTTATGATACAGGCTCCAATGTCATGAGTGATGCGGGGGGGGGAGTTCTGTGCTTTCCCCACACGGTGTATAATTTTTTGACACTCCTACGTTTCCGTTTTATTCTTCTTTCATTCTCAGTTGGTTCAATTGGGTTGTGTACAAGGATATGTAAGTGTACATACAGGAGCCAGGCTATACCCCTTGATCCTTTAAAATGCTGTTACAATTGAATCAGCTTGTGCCAATCTGTTTCCAAATGGAGAAAGGAAAACACCGGAAAACCATAGGGGTGAGCAAAGGTTGCTTAGTTTGTTCAATAAAGATTGGAAATATCCCATTTCCTTTTGTGCAAAATGTCTGAAAACACTGAGACACAGCCAACCATGCCTACACAATCTCTGGCCTTCGAACGGCTGCCGACTCTCTCCCGCCTGGATTCTTAAATGTCCATTTGCTTACTATGGTAATTTATGTCACTCTACATTGTATTCTACACCTAATGCACAGCTGGTCTTCTAATGTAGATTTCTCCGCTCTTGCAGCCCTGTTATCCTCTTTGGAAATGACGACAAGCACATTCTTTTTTTTCTTCTTCTTTTTTGCAATTATTTTCCCACAGTCTCTGTCGCTAGTCGTGCTTGAAATATTTTCTTTTGCCAAAATAAAATAAAATAAAATAAATGCATGCAGTGGCAATGTCACAACCCAGTTCAAATATTTAATTATTGCATTTCCTGCTTATGAGTCGGGAAGGGAGAGGAACAAAGTTCACTTGATATTTAAAGGCGAGCCTCCCTAATTCACACTTTCTGAACCAATATACAAATTTTGCACTTCTTCAGATTTTGCAGTGCACTATTCCAGCCAAAAAAATGTGTATAAAAATGCATATACTGGGATAAGTGTGCATAAAATATTTGTGTAAATAACAAACAAACATGCATTATATTAGGAGGAATTCCTTTGCAAAACACAAACCTCTATATTAGGTGAAATTGCATTGAAAATTTGAATGAAAATGCCGATAATTCTTCATGAAGACCTTTTTCTAAAATCATCATTATCATCATCATCACGACGTGGAAAGGTGAAGAACTGAAATTAAGATTGGGAGAGAGATAAACGGTACCTAAAGTTAGGCCTGCTAAGAGCAGACTCATTAATTTCAATGGGTTTACCCTGAGTAAAACTTAGTTGGATACAAACTGAAATTGACAGATTCTCCTATCCCTGCTTAAGGGACAAGGGTCTTGACCAAATGAGCCCTGGGTTCAGCTGCCACACCCAGCCAAGAAGCTGATCTGTCTTAGGTATTCTTTATGTTTTAGCCTAAACCATCAGATATGCTTGCTATGATGTTAAAATCAGGGGCATATAAAGTGCATTGCCTAAAATCAAGTCCTGTGTTCAGTAGATGGCTTTTCTTCCCCACAATCTTTTTTATTTCTTTAGAAAAGAAAAAGAAAAAGAACAGAACCATTTTACATTGCTGGCTTTCAACTGAGAACTTACAAGTATGTCCCTATTCTCCTCTGCGAAATATTGGAAGCTGGGGGGAAAATGGGATACAGTGAGGCTGAAATAACAGGCGTAGAAAGCCTTATACTATTCAGGATAAGGATATCTAAAATATTATCTCACCCCTTATGTAAATGATTGATCACTGTGCTGTATACCGGAGGGCCTTCAAATAAAAATATTAAATAAACAGAAGTGTGGGGTGGAATTCACTTTTTCACCATTATGAACATCCTATCTGTACAGTGGATGCTCGGGTTGCAAATGTGATCCTTGCGGGAGGCACGTGATTCGGGTCATGATTTGGTGCTTCTGCGCATGCGCAAAGCGCGATTTAGTGCTTCTGCACATGCGTGAGCACGGAAACCCGGAAGTAACCCGAAAACGCGCAACCTGAAGCATTTGTAACTCGAGGTATGACTGTACAAGCATACAGTGGTACCTCAGGTTAAATACTTAATTCGTTCCGGAGGTCTGTACTTAACCTGAAACTGTTCTTAACCTGAAGCACCACTTTAGCTAATGGGGCCTCCTGCTGCTGCTGCACCGCCAGAGCACAATTTCTGTTCTCATCCTGAAGCAAAGTTCTTAACCTGAAGCACTATTTCTGGGTTAGCGGAGTCTGTAATCTGAAGTGTATGTAACCTGAAGTGTATGTAACCCGAGGTCCCACTGTATATGTTTGCCGGACAGAACAATTCTCTCTCATCATGTTTGGGGGGTTCTTCCAAACCACTTGAGTCTATTTTTGGGGGGGGAGGGGACATGTAGGGGGCACAGGGGGAGGAGAATTGGGCAACCCATTCCGTAAGCATGGACATTGCTGCCAAAGATGGGGTTCATTGGGTGCATCTCAACAATAGACACCACTCCCTTTCAAAAACAACACAAAGCCCAAACCTCAAATAATAATTATGTGTGCTAAACATCACTTGTGGTCCACCAGCTATACGGAAGATATTAGTCTGGCTTCCCATCTTTTATTGGATAATAAAAATTTGTGTGCATGTTAGATACAAATGGTTTCTTTCCCCCTTCCTATTAGCCTCAAAACATAGGGCAAAAGGTTAATGGACTCAACTGCCTTCCTAATAGCAACAAGTAGCCTGTTTCCTTTCACAACTGACAGAGGCAATAAGTAGAACAGAACAGATCTGCACTGCACCAGTTGAGTGGTTCAAGTGAGGTTTCATCGTCAGCCAGGCAACAATAAATATAGAGAAGGAAATATATCATTGGCCGCCCTTTCCACCATAAGTTTTGCTAAAAAGCATACACGCTTCCATGGGGAGACAAGGAGATGCTTGACATGAAAATATGACCACAATAACAAGACCCTCAGAGTCAAGGGAAGGAGCAAGGCCTGGTTTCCACATACCAGAGTGTGCAGGGGCAGAATATTGAATTTCTAATTCTGACTGCCATGCCTGAATCCATTTCCTATGTAAAACAACAGCAGCAAGAACGCTTCCTGCAATTATGAACATAAGAAGAGCAAGGATGAGGTCCATCTTGTTCTCACAGGTACCTGTGATAAACCTGCAAGCAGGACCCAGACACAAGAGAACTCACTTCTCCAGTGGTTTCCAGCAACTGGTACAGTGGTGCCCCGCAAGACGAATGCCTCGCAAGACGAAAAACTTGCTAGACGAAAGAGTTTTCCGTTTTGGAGGTGCTTCTCAAAACGAATCTCCTATGGGCTTGCTTCGCAAGACGACAATGTCTTGGGAGTTCCTGCTGGTTTTTTCCCCTCCCCCCTTTTTTCTAAGCCGCTAAGCTACTTATCAGCTGATCTGATCAGCAGATAAGCCGCTAAAAGCCGCTAATAGTGCTAATAGCGCTAATCCGCTAATCCTTCAATGGGCTTGCTTCGCAAGACGAAAAAACCGCTAGACGAAGAGAATCACAGAACAGATTCTTTTCGTCTTGCGAGGCACCACTGTATTCAGAAGCATTACTGCATCTGACCATGGAGGCAGAACATAGTCAGCATGGCTAGTAGCCACAGATCGTCATACCCTCCATGATTCCCGCCCCCAGCATCTTCTAAATGCCATCCAAGTTGGTGGCCATCACTGCCTGCCATGAGATTGAGTTTCAAAGTTTAACTACTATGTGTTGCATGAAGAAGTGCTTCCTTTGGTCTGTTCAGAAGCTTCCAAAGCTCAGCTTCATTGGATGTCTGCACGTTCGAGTGTTATGACTATTCTCCACCTACTTTCTTCATGCCATGCACCATTTTAAAAACATATATATATATTTCTATGTATATACATTTTTTTTGACTTCCATCAATATACATTTTTTTACTTCCATTAATCATATCTGAATTTTTTCTAATCTTTTTCACTAAACTCACATTTCTTAATTACTTTTAATTATCTTAACTAATAGCTCTCTTCATGACCTTCTTTGCAATATTTCATATATTCCTCCTTACAGAACGTCTTGGAATCCTAATAGCGTAGTGTGTTGATTACAATTGCTTTTCAAATAATTCACATATTTATTCCAGTCCTCTGAGAATCTCTGATCCCGCAGGTTTTGAATCCTTCCTGTCATCTTATCTAATTCTGCATAGTCCATTAATTTCATCTGCCATTCTTCTTTTGTCGGTAATTCTTCTTGTTTCCATCATTTCAGAAACTTCTATTATGCCAAGCTATCACAGTAGCAAACTAAATGCATCTCGGCCAATGGTCTTCAGTGGGCGGGGCAGTCCAAAGTATGTTGCAACAGACTGCCTCAAGGCAAATTTTAAGATATGTAGTATAAACACAAACAATTGGGAAACACTTGCCTGTGAGCACTCCAGTTGGAGAACAGCCTTTACCAAAGGTGTCATGGGCTTTGAAGACACTTGAACTCAGGACGCAAGGGAGAAAAGTGCTAGGAGGAAGGCATGCTTGGCAAATCCACACCGTGATCCATTCCTGCCCGGAAACCAATGTCCCCACTGTGGAAGGATGTGTGGATCCAGAATTGGCCTCCACAGTCACTTACGGACGCATTGTTAAAGCCGCGTTTATGGAAGAGAATCTTACTCGGCCATGAGGGATCGCCAAAGAAGTTGCAACAGGAGCACTACCACCAAGCAAGTACATGACAAAGGGTTAAGAAAAGAGTGTTTGGGTTAAAAGTCGATTCTGGTTCTGAGAAGGTTGAAGACTACTCTTCTAGGCAATCTCTTCATTAATGACATGTGTGGATATGCATGCAAATTGTTTTCCACAAAGGCAAAAATAAGTTCAGTTCTTCACATTTCAACATCAGTGTACAACATATTCCTGGTGAAAACACATCAGCATCTTATTGTTTATGTTTCCTAATATAGGCAATATACAGATTTTCGCCATTGCAATTTCCCTGAACATATTTTAGTAGAGTTTTTCCTTTTCCTTTTCTTTTTTTTAGCCAGAACTCACAAGGAGCTCAGTTCCAGCACCTCTCAGGTGGCCGTCATTGCCATTCTAAGAGGACAAGGGGGAAGTTGATGGTGAGCTCCAGACCTCTTCTTCTAGAAAAATAGCACTGCATTTTAGTATATTAATGCTAATTTCACTAGTATGTGCATTTTTATACATACTTCACCCAAATATATGCATTTTGTGATCTTTCAAGGAGAACAACATTGCAAAATTGAGAGAACTGAGAATTTCAGAGGGTAAATGTGTTTTGGTGTACATATTGGAAAGCTTTGGTGCGCAGATTGGGAAAAAGAAAAAGAAAAATAGAGAACCCAAAATGATTCACCCATCCACACTGCTAAGACACTTATGTCCAATCCTGGATTGGGAAAGCATGACCACAGCTGACCATGCTTTGGGAACCTCCGGGGCGGGGGCAAAATAAGTGTCAGCAGTTGTCCTTTTCCAAGGGTATTGTCCAGGTACGCCATGCTTCTTACGACTCAGCACCACAGTGGATGCTTTCAGATTATAAGTGTGTCTGGTGAGTCAGGTGTTGCTGTGAAATTCGATGAATAGCACCATCAGCTCTGAGCCACGTGGGGTTCAGACTGTTCTTTTGTGTCCCACATCCCATCCATAAAGATGCTCACTTTTAATTAAACCAACCTTGTTTCTTTTTAAAAACAAAAATAAGCACAATATGTCATTTCTAAGAGCTATAGATAGTCGAGGCTTCCATTTAATTATTATCATTTTTAAAAACAATAACACTTTTTTTAAAAAAAACAAACCTAGGAGTTATTTTTAATTTGTAACAGAAGCCCGTGATAGCAAGCAACCAGCTGGATATAATCCTATTGCAAACTGCA
The DNA here is from genome assembly GCF_965113315.1 of Podarcis vaucheri. Classification (NCBI taxonomy): domain Eukaryota; kingdom Metazoa; phylum Chordata; class Lepidosauria; order Squamata; family Lacertidae; genus Podarcis; species Podarcis vaucheri. Next base: position 6,097,334 of record NC_138749.1, read on the forward strand.
CTGCTAGCGGAAAAGAAAGATGTAAATTTATCCCCCAACTGCTTAATAACCGGGATCTTCTTTATTAAAATACACACACACACCACTTTTTTTGGCAAGAAAACAAAGAAGAACCTTACTTTGTTCATGACTGATCTCACTTTTTCTTTTAGTTATTGGATCTCGCAGGAAAGTGAAGATTACAGTGTTTAACTGTCTAAGATACGCTGTGAGAGATTTCATTGATATTGTCATGGTGAATAGTTAGCTATTAAAACTCTTTCATATTACATGCGTTCCAACACATTGTTACCAGAAACTGCTTTAGTGCAAGAATGCTTTGTTAGGAATCGGATAAGTTGATGGATGTCAGACAAAGGAGCTATAAGTTTGATGACAGATTGATATACTTTTTAACAATATAGATTGCTAGCATAACAGAAATGCATTTTGATGATCTGTAGGAAGAAAACTGCACTATGTATCTTTGATTTTTCTGTTTTAAAGAAAAAGGTGGGTGTAATTAATAATTACAAATGTAGCTTTAAAACCATCTCTACTGTCATAGCAATATTCGCAAAATATATATTTGCTTAATGCTGTGGTTGTCATCACGGAAATATACATACTGCAAGAGCTGTCAAGGTGAAATATAAACTCGGTGCAAAGTGTGGGAACTAAAATTTAATAAGAAACAACCTAGCATTTGCATAGATCCCAATTGTTTAGGGAAATGTGGGCAAAGGGGGACATCTATATTTTCTCCCCTATAGGTGTGGAAGTCTGAGCTCCATGGAGAATAGAGGCAGTGAAGATTTCATACAACAATTTAGAAAGTGAAAAGGGTATAGCTGTCAGGGTAAGATCTTAGCTGACTGGCAGAATACATTCTTTGCATTCAGAAGGTCCAAGTTTCAATCATAGAATTATAGAATTGGAAGGGCTCCAAAGGGTCATTTACTCCAACCCTCTGCAAGGCAGAACTCACAGCTAAAGAATCCTTGACAAATGGCCAGTCAACTTCTGTTTGAAAACCTCCAATGAAAGAGGTGACCACCACCTTCCAAGGTAGTTCGTTCCACTGTTGAACAGAATCAGAAAGTTGAACACCGTCAGAAAGTTTTTCCTAATGTTGAGATGGAATTTTCTTTCTTGTCATTCGAATCCGTTGGCTTGGGTCCTACTCTCTGTAGTAGAAGAAAACAAACTTGCTCCATCTTTCTTCAGATATTTGAAGATTGCTATTGCATCTACATTCAGTCTTTTCTTCTCCCTCAACTGTTTCCAGTCCTTCACAAAGCCTGAACCCAAGTCATATAGGGCTGTGTGGATCACAGGATCCTGCAACTGGGGCTGTGGGTGCCATGCAGCCTGCATGCCCCCCGACACCAAAATTTGCAGGTGCCTGGGACCCTTCATAGGGAATTTTGTAGATGCTCAAACACCCAAGGCCCCAGGGAGTTGACACCTATGGTAGGTCACAATGAACACTTTGGGTTGTATCTGGAAATGGTCTGGTAACCTGTGGAGTTGTTGTAACAAGAGGCTTATACTCTTGCCCTGTTTTTTCAGTGGTTCTCTTGTCCTCTGACCATGGGCTGACCCTGGTCTTTGAGCTAGCAGGTGGATCCTTGGCTGAAATCTCTACAGAGTAGGGAAATGGAGGGGATAACTGCTTTCAGGGCTTCTCTCTTGACACGGAATATCATATATTATATTATTTTGAATGCTTATTATGCAGCAATGGTAGAATAGGTGGCAGGTAAGGTTGTTGAACAGCTACCCGGAGTACATCAGAGACTCTTTGGATAGAGGCTCAACCCTCCTAGAGCAATGGGGAATTAATACTTCACAACAAACCATTTATCTGACAAATTAGGCTTTATCGGCTCAGCGGCAAATCAAGATTCCCTCAGATTTATTAGCTGCCTGTAATGATCTGATCTGCGTGTATTTATTTATTTATTTATTTAAAAAACTATAAGCTGTGGATTGATCCTCATGACAGATGTAACAAGCCTTCTGTTAACAAAGAGGCTAATTCAACACTGCTCTTCAATGTTGTTTTTGCTTTTCTTGCATCTTCTTCTTGTGCCATAGAATTGCAGTTGGAAGGGATCTAAAGGGTCATCTAGTCCAATCCCCTGCGATGCTGACATCTCAGCTGAAGAATCCCTGACAGGTGACCACCCAAACTCTGTTTGAAAACCTCCAGTGAAGGAGAGTCCAACACATTTCAAGGTAGCCCATTCCACTCTCAAACAGCTCTTACTATCAGAGAGTTTAGTCAGAGTCTCATTTCTTAACTGGAATCAGTTCTTCCTCTTCCAGAATGCTGCAGCGAGACTCCTTATGGGGACCTCACTGCGAGATCACATTCACCCGGTGCTATACCAGCTGCACTGGCTCCCGGTGGAGTACAGGGTCAGGTTTAAGGTGCTGGTTTTAACCTTTAAAGACCTATACGGCCTAGGACCCTCGTACCTACAGGACTGCCTCTCCTGGTATGTCCCACAGAGAAACTTACGGTCTTCAAATAAAAACATCTTGAAGGTCCCAGGCCACAGAGAGGTTAGGCTGGCCTCAACTAGAGCCAGGGCTTTTTCGGCTGTGGCTCCGATCTGGTGGAACACTCTGTCACAAGAGACAGAGTGCAAGACAGAGCTGTTCCACCAGGCCTTTGGCCAGGGCACAGCCTGACTCCCACCTTCGGCAATCTTCATGGAGCTCTGGCCCAATGGTTGCCAGTAGTTTGATTGAATTAATTTTATAATGAATGATTTTAGAGTGTTGTGTTGTGTTGTACTGTTGTACTGTTTTATTGTTGTTAGCCGCCCTGAGCCCAGCTTCGGCTGGGGAGGGCGGAATATAAATAAAATTTATTATTATTATTCCTCTTCCTCTTCCTCCTCCTCCTATTGATGCCCTTTCAAAATACTCAACCATAGATGTTATGTGTTTGAATGGACTGGGCCCTTGTTCAGGGATATCAGAGAACCACTTACCACTAGGTAGGGCACAGCTATTCTGCTAACTTCCTGGCAGGTAGATCATTATTGCTTACTGGGCAGGAAAGTGGGAGGCAGCAGGGAGGGTTGGTGCTGTTCCAGAGGGGACAATCCTGTGTTCTTGCCAATTGCCCTTCTCCCTCTCAGGAAGTAACAGAGATCCACTCACCAGGAAGTTTCTTCTTCTTCTCTCCCTTCTGGAGTAGGGAAAGAGCTCAGTGCCAGAGCATTGGCTTTCAATTAAGAGAATACGGTGGGGTGTGGGGGTGTATACAACATGAGACAAATTCAACATACCAGTTATACCTTTGTAGAGAGGTAAATCAATAGCTTAGGGTCTACCATGGATACTGCCCTCTCCCAGGCCACCCCTGGCAAGAAAGAAAGAAAGAAAGAAAGAAAGAAAGAAAGAAAGAAAGAAAGAAAGAAAGAAAGAAAGAAAGAAAGAAATGTTATGAGGGCAGTAGAAGTACCAAGAGGGCTGTAGGCAAGGAATTTATAAATTTGGAGCCTAAGTCATTTAGGGCTTTAAAAACTAAAGTGAGTCTCATGAATTGGGTGCTGAAATGAACTGACACCCATTCTATCAGGTTCTGAGTCCAACATTAAGAAAACTAGAGAGTGAAGATGAACTATTTATGTTTATTCTATCCTGGGTATTTCCTTTTCAACATTTATCCATGGATGACACCCCAAACAGTTACATTCTCTCACAAGAGCTTTCAAAGTGGAGCTAGGGTTCTCGAGAGAAAACCTGCAAGATCCAGCAAGCATTTTGGGTGCTCTCACATTGCAGATCCTTATAAGTTGTGACAATATGCCACAATTAATGATAGCAGAAATACCCATGTTTGATGCCATATGTATCATACTTAGTGGTGATGGATTAGCAATCAAGAAAATTAATTCTACTTTTGCAAGTACATCTGAAGTTTGAAATTAAGGGAAAAGGGGGGCAGCAAATATTTAAGATGCACAGACAATGAGAATGTGCAGGTGTCACTTTGAGACAGATATTGGTGTCCTGGATGGTCTGTCAAGAGACAGTCAAATCCAAGGATTTTCTATAAATATGGGTCTCACATTGCTTAGAGCTCCTCTTTTCACCAAACGGGAAGAAAGCTTGTGTTCTCATTGACTTAGGTAGGAATCTACTTGTACAATAGAACCTTCCCCTTCTCTCCACGGCAGTCCCACCACGGCCCTTAAAATCTGCTCCAGAGGGTTATGGGACCTCTGGAGCAGATTTTGGGAAAGCATGGGGAGAGGAGAGGAAGGGGAAATCCTATTGCACAAACAGGACTCTGAGCACACAGTGCTCAGTACAACTGCTAGGATAGATGGGCTGTCGGACTGCGGCATTGTAGAAATTTGGCCACTCTACATGTTCCACACAAAGCATGGAACCATTCCTTTGTGGAAGTATTTATGATGACCATTGAAGGATGTATAAATCAGGCATGGAGAATGTGGCCCTCCAAGCCTGTCTATCTTGCCCTTAGGACTCCCACGCACACCAGCCACACATCCTCTCCCCAGATCATATCACTCACCAGGATAGAGAGGGGTATGTCAGTGTTTGTAGAAACTAGTCTACTCTACCAAGGTAAAATAAGCTGAAAGGGGTTCCCCACAGCAGATGCAGACCAGCTGTAAAGGTGGGAACTCTCTTGGAAATTAGCAGACCTTTAGAATCCACAACACACAAACACACTTATCTATGGACCAGGGCACTATATTTTGGGTAATTTAAATTGACAGGTGGTCAACATGGATGGGAGTTCAGTTTGGCTTCTGCTCAAAAGTGACATCATTGCTACTGGCTCATGTGAAAGGTGTTACTATTAGGGTTCATTGACACTTTTTCTTATCCTGTGCCTAGAAAGCACAGGGTTGAGTGGTTTTTCCCTTTGCACCACTGCTTTCCCAGGGAAAACTACTCTTTAGCTCTAAATCAAAGCTAATGCCAATCAGGAGAAAACCCAAATTGCTGTTTGTTCTGATTGAGCACTAGAGAACAGTTTCCCCATAGAGGAAAGCAGTAAGACAAGAGGAAGTATGTTTAAGCTCTTAGTATACAAAGCCCTGAACAACTCAGGACCAGTCTACCCATGATGTGCTTTTTTGACTGCTTTGATTTTCCTGCGGAAATTTAATTTGTTTAGACAAACCTACCTAGATATTTAGAATGTGGTTGTATTTTTGGCTTCTTGCAGGCTTTAATTCTTTGAATGTTTTGGTTTAAAAAACATAATAATAAACTGCTTGGAGGTTTTCTACAAGCAAGCAGTGTATACATTTTATGAAATAATAATAATAAAAATAAAGGCTCTGCTGGGATCTAAGGGATCTGATAGAAAATGACTGAGTGATTGGTCAATGCTTGACCCGGCTAACCACAAGCTCCAGCCCTGCAGCAGACTCACCACTGCGCATGTTCACCTTCAAACTTTGAGAACTTCATGGCTGGGCTGTCTGGAATGTGATATAGTGGGTAGGTTTAATGTGTGTGCTCCCCTTTCTTGCTCACCTGATGGAGAACATATGAATTTACCTGTCCAGGGCTTGTGGGGTGGGTATTTTGGAATGGGGGTGGAGGGCTAGTTTCTGTAGGAGAAAATTCTGCTTGAACTTTGATTGATTGAGCTAGCCAGGTTGAAACGTCCTTCTTATTCTTGGTTAGTGGCCTTTCTGAAAACTTTTCACAAGAGGTTACACAGCTGGAGGCATTAAGGTGAAAAGGAGAGTGATGGCTTTTTTCCCCAGACAGACACAGCAGTCTGAGAATGAACAGGGTAATGAGAGATGTTGGGATGCTCTCAGAGCAAAGTGGGGCTGTGTAATGATAACACATTGTGCAGTTTTATGGACAGTTTCACATTGGATTGGCACCTCTCAGATCCTCGCAGCATTTTCCTTGACTTCTGCCTTAACACTGCGGGTCGGTGAGCTGCTTTCTATTTTTATTTTTTTTCCCCTTATTTAAATAGATGTCATAAAAATCTATGGACCTTTAATAATGTGGTACATATATACACACCCCTTTTTGTGGTCATATAAAAGTTCCATTTATATTCTCTTCTGCCAGACATATTTATTTTCCCCAGAGATTATTCATTTTATATAGGCCGATTATTGAGATTAGAAGTTTCCAGAAGAGTTTGCATTTGCTGTAAAATACCGATTGGTTTAGCCTACTGAGTGGTTTGTTTATAGCCTTTTATTTTCCTAAGCAGAGTCCATAAGTCTGGCTCAGAGAAGCAGTGGGGCTGATAAACCATGAACGGACAATTTATGGAAGATCCCGGGACATGGGCTGAATGGGGAGGAGTGGAAGGAAAGGATTTCTAAAGCAATGACTGCTATTGATTCCTTTGTACTATGGATGGCGCTTTCCCTTCATCTGTGGGATAATTGGGCCCGGGGATTACAAATCCATGGTAAGAGAAGGCTTTTCCTTACTAGACACTTAACACACAATAAATCAGATGGTAAGGATAGCGCCTGTGCTGCTGTCTGAGTATGCTCTCATTCAGCTAATTTGTACTTCAAAGTCAAAGTCGATAATTCTGTCCTGCCTAGATGCAATTGGGGGAGATTTCCCCCCTCCCCCAGCCGCTGAACAAAATCCGGGGAGAAAAATCTCATTGGCACACGGAGTTCCTCTTGAAGCCAAGAACCTGATTTCACCAATGGCTGGTAAATCTCAGCAGGGACTTTCTACGAAGACATCAGCAAGGCCGGCCCTACCCTTTGGCAGTGTAAGGTAAAGGTAAAAAATAAAAAAGATAAAAGGTAAAGGACCCCTGGATAGTTAAGTCCAGTCAAAGGTGACTATGGGGTTACGGCGCTCATTTCGCTTTCAGGCCGAGGGAGCCAGCATTTGTCCACAGACAGCTTTCCGGGTCATGTGGCCAGCATGGCTAAACCACTTCTGAATTCTGACAAAAGCAGAAATGGCAGTGGGGAAAGTGGTCGTTTTCTTATTTATCCCGCATCCCGAATGGAAATCAATTCGGTGAACATAAATACTATTCATTGTTGCCTGTACACGAAAGCTCATACCAAGAACTAACTTAGTTGGTCTTTAAGGTGCTACTGGAAGGAATTTTTTTATTTTGACAAATAATAGGAAATTGATAGTGTCCCCCACTCTTCCCCCAGCCCCGCAATTACATTCCCTTTCCTTTGGGTTGAAATGAACGGGGTGGAATAATGCAGTTTGCACAATTAATTAAATTAATTGCGCAACTTACGTAATATTGCCACAGTGGACAGCATCATTTTTGTTGTAAGATGGACTGCAGTGTAACAGAAACAGGACTGTATGTGGCAAATGCAAAGTGGAATGGAAAACGGTGCAATATTATGCCCCTGTCTCTTGGCCTTGTCAGCAGTGACCACTGTTGTGGAGCAGAACTGTTGAACTGCTCCCCCAACATGGACATCACTGTAGCTTACTGAGGTGGTGCTGAGTGAAGCAGGACAGCAGGAGTTTCGGAGCTGTGCTGACACACCACTGGCAGCAGTGGATTGCACACACTGTCAGGGTCCGGTTTACGGGCTGCTGAAGTCCTGGCAGAGGACGTTGGGACCGGGGGCAAGATGGCAGGGTGGGAGCAGGAATAAGAGTCCGAAAGCTAGGAGTCAGGAAGCCAAGGGTCAGAGAGCTGGGAGGCAAGAAGCCAAGGGTCCGAGGATCAGGACACAAGGAGTCAAGAAGCCAAACGCAGCAAGGCAGGAAGCGTGTTGCTGTGGCAAAGAGCCAAAGGGAAATGCTGACCTTATATCCCTTTCCAGCTCTTGCCACCAGGTGCTGTGAGTTACCAATCGGCCTCACCTGTGAAGCTGTGCCTTGCCTCTTCAGAACAAACTTAGGAAGGCCCCAGTCCTGCAAAGCCCTACCAGTCACAGGGCCTGGCTCCTGCACGCACTCCTGACACTCACCTTGCTGGAACACTGCCCAGCCCAGCACCATCCAGGAGAGCTGCAGAAACACAGGTGTTGATAGAGCAGACCTGTACCCACACCTGTACCCACCAAACCAACCACTACTGGGCCTGTTGCTGAAGAGGTATCTTACCCACCCAATCACCAGAAGGTTCCAGGGTATATGCATGGCCCTCAATAGCCATCCTGTTTTGAAATCTTATTTACTGGGGAAATAGGTTTCACTCACTCTCGAAACAAGGCACGTCCCACCAACAAACATATCTAGGAATGTTGAGAGATTCTGGACAAAGTTGGCCTTCTAAGCCAACTTTCAAATGCCTGATGAAAGCTTTTCTATTCTGCCAGACTTATGCCGGCAGTTGAGAGTTCATCCTTGATGCCCATTTTAAACTTTTTTTTTTTGCTTTTAAATTGTTTTTTTTTTTTTACATTTTTGTTGTATTTCTTATCTTTTTAATGTTGTAAACCATTTTGCTATATTTTTATGATTTAGCAGAATAAACACATGTACTTAATCAATCAAGTATTTGTTTACACCAGGGGTCAGCAAACGTTTTCAGCAGGGGGCCGGTCCATTGTCGGTCAGACTTTGGGGGGCGGCGGCCTATATTTTGAAAATAATAATAACAATGAAAGAATTCCTATGCCCCACAAATAACCCCAGAGATGCATTTTAATTAAAAGCACATGTTCTACTCATGTAAAAACACCAGGCAGGCCCCACAAATAACCCAGAGATGCATTATAAATAAAAGGGCACATTCTACTCATCTGAAAACACACTGATTCCCGGACTGTCTGTGGGCCGGATTTAGAAGGCGATTGGGCCGGATCTGGCCCCTGGACTTTAGTTTGCCTACCCATGGTTTACACCCTGCAAATGCATAGGTCAGCTACTCTACATACAGATGGTTACTAAATGCATTGTATGAACACCCGTCATATAATAGCCCTTGATGATCTTGAAGAATGCTGGAATATCCCGTTTTACCTGCCCACCCCACCCCGATTAAAGCCTGATAGAGCCTAGCTGCTTCTATGGAGAAGGGAGGGCAGCTCTGGGAGGAAAACAAACACATCTAAATTTGGGCACACATCTCGGTGCCTCTTCCAGCATTTTTATTGTCAGGCTCTTGCAAAGAAGCGAACAAAATAACCGATTAGAGCTCCATGACAAACCCCTTAATTGCTAGCATCCAGCACCTGTAGCTCATTATGCTTATAGCAGTGCTTATGGGCTTTCGGCTCACTCTGTCATTTTCTCCCCACTTTTTATTTTCAGAGCATACAGGTAGGAACATCATATACACCTGCCTCCGAAGCTCCAACTGCTGAGAATTTGTTCAAAGCGTGCCAGTCTGGTATGCATCCCACAGAGTAATGGGTGCATAGATAGCAACGGGCTCAAAGGTGTTCTTGAAAGCCCCGTCCGCGCTGTGAATCATACCCCTTCAGGCAGTCATGGCATCCCTCCCAAAGAATCCTGGGAAGTATCATTTGCAAAAGGTGCTGAGAGTTGTGAGGAGACCCCCTAGTCCCGACACAGCCACAATGCTCAGAGTTCTCCAGGGTGTTAAGCACCCTGAGAATCATAGTTCTGTGAGTGCAGGCAGGCAGAATCCATAGAAACATCTCTCACTGCTGGGCCTGCAAGCTAGCATGTTATTTGCTCTCTAGCCAAGGACTGGGAGAAGTTCTCCTACCTTGCTAAGTGAGCCTTGGGCAATTCTTCACCCAGGCCCCACTGTCCCTCAGGATATGAGGCACAAACACACACCAAAGGCTGGAATAACAAAGCTGGATACAACCCAGAGATTCTGAAGGACTCGTTTTATTCCTAAGGTTTTAGTGTTTGGTGAATTTTAGTATTTTAATATTTTGCTGGAAACCGCACCCAGAGTGGCTGGGGAAACCCAGCCAGATGGTTGGGGTATGTCTAAATAAATAAATAAATAAATCACCCCACTTTGTCCAATACGTCCATTGGAATCATTTTGGACTCACAGCTGTCCATGGAAGCCCAGGTCAAATCTGTATCCAGCGCAGCTGTCTACCAACTCCACCTGGTACGCAGGCTGAGACCCTACCTGCCCGTGGACTGTCTTGCCAGAGTGGTGCATGCTCTAGTTATCTCCTGCTTGGACTACTGCAATGCGCTCTACATGGGGCTACCTTTGAAGGTGACCCAGAAACTTCAATTAATCCAGAATGCGGCAGCTAGACTGGTGACTGGGACCACATAACACTGGTCTTGAGAGATCTGCAGTACGTTTCCAAGCACAATTCAAAGTGTTGGTGCTGACCTTTAAAGCCCTAAATGGCCTTGGTCCTGTATACCTGAAGGAGCGTCTCCACCCCCATCGTTCTGCCCGGACGCTGAAGACATCTTAAGGCAGCCCTGTTCAGGGAAGTTTTTAATATGTGACATTTTAGTGTATTTTTTGTCTCTGTGGAAGCCGCCCAGAGTGGCTGGGGAAACCCAGCCAGATGGGCAGGGTACAAATAATAAATTATTATTATTATTATTATTATTATTATTACTAAGCGGTGAGGTGTGCAAGATGGCGGTCAAAGTGGCCTGAGCAGATGGAGGGCGAGCTGTGAGCCATGAGCCGGACATCTTGTCACATAATTTGGGTTTCAATATGGCATCGATGTCTGGGTTGATGACTGAGTCAGTGAGTTCCACCACCGTTTTCCCCACCAAAAAACACACACTCAGTCAAGTGGTGTGTAAATTTTATGACATGAATAAATAAAGTTCTCAGCTTTTAATTTTAGGGAGAATAATAGGTAGCGTGGGGAAAGAGGCAAGCGTATACCCTGCGTGTCTTGGACCTGCTGGGGTTGGGGGATGGGGAAGAGCCAGTTCATTAGATTTCCAGGGATTTATCAGGAGTTGGAGAGGAGCCCAAAACTACTCTGGCAATGAGGTCAGAGCTTAACTGCTTTTCCATTTTACTACTCAAGGTCACGCGAAGTTGATGCATGAGATCGAGGCGTCGTAAAACGTCCACCGGGAGGGCGAGTTCATCACATATTGTTACAAGTTGGAGAACCGGCCCTGACTACATTTTAATTCACTTGTCACCGGGCAAAAAAGGTGTCTGTGTGAGGGGCGGGGTGGGGTGAGAGACAGATCTCCACACATTTATTTACTCAGGTTTGGAGCGTAGTGGGGAAAAGAAAGATGAGAGATCTGTCCCCCCCCTACTTCCACCCCCTTCCTCTCTCCCAACTCTTGCTCTTCCAAATGCAAGATGCATTGCCTCTGATGAAAAGTCACCCTGCGTCATTGAATCCTGACTTGTTCCCTGACAGGAGAAAGTGACATGGCTGTTTGACATCCCAGGCTACAAGGTTACCAGGACTGTAATCACTAGTTAAAATTGAATCTTGTACATTGCACCCTGCCAGCACAGTTCAGCTCCTGATAATTATTTGGATCATACTGCATTTGGATTTTATTTTCCCAGCAGAGATACGGTGCACGTGGATTTATAGTTCAAGTGCTGAGTTCAGATTGGAACAGGGTTGGGGGGTGTGTGTGGTTTTTTTTTTAAAAAAAATGGTTAGTGTGGAAAAATCTAATAAATCTTCGAAAGGAGGTGGGTTTTTTCTTCCCTCCCCCTCTGCAATAATCTCTCGAGAAACAGGACTTGGTGAGAAGAGGACTATCTCAGGTCTGATAGCAACAAACTATCACAAGCCGATTGCTGAGTTTCCAAATCTCTTCATTTCAGAAGCCCCGTGCCACCACTCTCACTCTGAGCTTAAATGCCTTTATTTATGTTATTCCTAACCTCTCCTCTTCTGGCAATGTCTCTAAGTTTACAAAGGAGGAGGAGGAAACACTAAAAAAAAATGTATGTATGTATGTATGTATGTATGTATGTATGTATGTATGCTCCAGAGAAGCGGACACGGAGCAATGGATCCAAACTACAAGAAAGAAGATTCCACCTAAACATTAGGAAGAACTTCCTGACAGTAAGAGCTGTTCGACAGTGGAATTTGCTGCCAAGGAGTGTGGTGGAGTCTCCTTCTTTGGAGGTCTTTAAGCAGAGGCTTGACAACCATATGTCAGGAGTGCTCTGATGGTGTTTCCTGCTTGGCAGGGGGCTGGACTCGATGGCCCTTGTGGTCTCTTCCAACTCTATGATTCTATATATGTATAAATAAATAAATGTATAAATAAATAAATCCAGACAAAGTTAATTTATCTTTAAGTAGTGATGTCAGTGAAATTCATTTTGTGTGGTCAGGAAAAAAAGAGAGAACATCTCAAAGGCTCATAGTCAAAGTATGGTATTATAACCTCCAACCTTCTGTAGCTTGGATTTTAGTCTGAGCCATAGAAGAATCCTAGCCTAGTTGCTAGTCCATAACACCCCTTTCTTCACAGAAGAACACCAGAAGAGCTCTGCTGGATCAAGCCAATGTCCCATCTAGTCCAGCATCCAGTTATGACACTGACCGACTAGATGTCTCTTTTTGGAAGTCCAAAAGCAGAACCTGGGCACAAGATCACTCACCCCTCCTGTGGTTTCCAGCAACTGATATTCAGACCCAGGAGCTGAATGTGGTCCCCACCGGCTCTCTGTCTGGCCCCAGGGAGACTGCCCAAACCACACCACCCTTGGATTGCATCCTCTTTATGTGCTTCCTTGCCCTGCTGGAATGGGTCCTTGAAGTATGGGGATAACAATATGATACTACTGTCCAATAATGATATGATACTACTGTACAATGATACTACTGCCCACTTTTGCCTCTGGCCCCACCTGCCCCTGGCTGAAAAAGACCTCCCACCCCTGCCTTACAGGAAAGCCCCTCTAGGCAGAATCCAGCTTAGGAAGGGCCATAGCTCAGAGATAGAGCATCTGCCTTCTATGGTGACCTCTGTTGGGAAAGAGACAGAGGCAATGTGTCCCTCTTAAACTTGACCTCTTGGTGGCTTTCAATACCATAACCACTCAATCCTCCTGGAGAGGCTTTCTGGAAGCTTTCTGAGTTGGGGGTGGGAAATAATGAAGTTTTCAGGGCACCCAGGAAGGTGACAGAATGCAGACCTCTGGAGGGGAAGACTTGTAGAATGGAAGAGAGGTCACTCACTAATCTCCTCTGGTTCCTGAAATATAAAGTAAGTACAGTGGTACCTCAGGTTACATACACTTCAGGTTACATACACTTCAGGTTACACACTCCGCTAACCCAGAAATAGTGCTTCAGGTTAAGAACTTTGCTTCAGGATAAGAACAGAAATTGTGCTCCGGTGGCGTGGCAGCAGCAGGAGGCCCCATTAGCTAAAGTGGTGCTTCAGGTTAAGAACAGTTTCAGGTTAAGAACAGACCTCCAGAATGAATTAAGTACTTAACCTGAGGTACCACTGTACAACAAAAGCCGTACACCTTTGGTACACTTTCATGGGAATCTGCACAGAGTCTAATGTGTAGGCAAGCAAGCCTTCCAACTTTCAGCAAGTGTGTGGACAGTGGTGGGGGAGTAAGGGAGAAATCTCTGTTTCCCCCTTTACATGATGATGATGAGGATTAATTGCATTTGTATTCCACCTTTCCTCCGAAGATCTCAAGGTGGCTTACCCTGACTTGTTCCCTGACAGGAGAAAGTGACATGGCTGTTTGACATAACAGGCTACAAGGTTACCAGGACTGTAATCACTAGGTTGGGCTGAGGGTAAATGACTGGTTCAAGTTCACCCAGCAAGCATCATGGCCAAATGGGCTAGTGAACCCTTGTCTCTCAGGTCATAGTCTGATACTCTACTATGCAACACTTGCTCTCTAACAGATCTACTGTTGTTTAACTTAGGATGAATACTTTACACTGCAATTTCTAAATAATAGGGTTGATCTACTTCTTTGCCCCATGTTACTACTATTCATGAAGGAACAGCTTTCCCTTGCCGTGATGTACAATACAGTGGTACCTTGGGTTAAGTATTTAATTCATTCTGGAGATCTGTTCTTAACCTGAAACTGTTCTTAACCTGAAGCACCACTTTAGCTAATGGGGCCTCCTGCTGCCGCCACGCTGCCGGAGCATGATTTCTGTTCTTATCCTGAAGCAAAGTTCTTAACCTGAAGCACTATTTCTGGGTTAGTGGAGTCTGTAACCTGAAGAGTATGTAAACTGAAGCGTCTGTAACCCTAGGTACCACTGTACTGAGTTCTTCTCCATCTCTTCCAAAAGGTGGCATTTCTCTAAGGGAGGTTGATTCCTGCTTGATATATGTCTGGTGCTTAAAGAGTATTGACAGTGACATTTCAAATACTATATCTCTTGTTCTCATCCAGCGATACAGAGGCAGTTGTGCCTTAGGAATGTCTTGAGGCAAACTTTGAAAGGGTTGTAAACTTTCTAATTCCCCTTTTGATTGCTAGTGTGTATAAATATACAAAGGAAAGCCATCTTCATATAACAGCTTTTTAAAAATTCCTCCTCTTCAAAAACATGAATGAGTAGAACTTTATCCTAATGTCAACTGGTAGCTATTTTAATCTTCGTTGCCATGATGAAAACGGGCTGGAGATGATGCAAATATCCAGTATATTCTACTCCTGATGCAAAATCGGTTTGGGATCAGTATCGTCCAAAGGCACATGAAACCATTTCATTGTGGAATTTAAACAGGTTTGGGTCTGATCAGTCCTAGATGGGGGAATTTTGGGGAACATGTCTGATGTAAATGTAAACATAATATAGTGTCCCCAATACACATAGCAAGTTGGAGAACAGCTACAACAACAAAAATCAAAACATTGTTTGAATTTTTCACAATGCACAGTGATTCAGACCTATTAGATCCATGCCCTTTTGAGGTGATGAGAACTGAAGCCAATGGCAACCCCTTAAAAAATGATGGAACATCTAATTTCCATTCAAAATCCCCCCCCCCATGGAAAATAAATTCAGACACTTGCATTACCATCCTCCTCCCCACAGTTATTATTATTCTTTTATCAATTTTCAATTAAAAGTTTTTGACATAAAATACAATAAAATCTAAGCTGATCTAAAGAAAGAGGATAAAGAAAAATAAGACTAAGAAAAGAAGAAAAATAGAGAGGTGAAGGGACAAGAAACAAAGAAAAAATAAGTACAGAGCCCTCTGTCAGAATTATATCATACAGTGGTACCTCGGGTTAAGTACTTAATTTGTTCCGGAGGTCCGTTCTTAACCTGAAACTGTTCTTAACCTGAAGCACCACTTTAGCTAATGGGGCCTCTTGCTGCTGCTGTGCCGCAGGAGCAGAATTTCTGTTCTCATCCTGAGGCAAAGTTCTTAACCTGAAGCACTATTTCTGGGTTAGTGGAGTCCGTAACCTGAAGCGTATGTAACCTGAAGCGTATTTAACCTGAGGTACCACTGTACCTCTTTTTCCACACACAGAAAGTGGATCTTCCCATTTCTCATCTGTGAAGCTTCCCCCCATTTCTCCAGCCTCCCACCCTAAGATAGCTTCTCCAACAGAGCCCTACATCTCCCATCTATAACCTTCTTGTTCCCCACAGTTATTATTGATGCCTCATCCTCATCTTTAACTTTCTAGTCTTGTTTCCTTTATTTTACAAGTGACTGAACCAGTTCAACCATTTCCACCTAATCTAAATTCTGTAGGGATGCAGAAATTAATATTTTGACCCCCCTCTAAGGGGGTGTTTGCAGTGTAATAGTACCCTCTTACCGTGTGTGTACAACGTGTGTCTACACAGGGCCTCTCCCTTGCTTGCCTCTGTAGGGAGAAAGAAAACAGTATCTCAGCAAATTGGTAACCGGAGGGTAATATTTCAGCTCAGCCTGGGACTAAGAACAAATTCCTCATTGAAATGTGTGCGTATTGTAATAGCTGGAGTTCTCTATTGCTGGTGGAACATTAGGCCATTCCATGAATCTGTAAGAGACAGGGATGTCAGAAAAATATATATAAAGAGGGGCAGAAATTGCCAGTCTTTGCTTATTTGTCCCATGTCCGGAACAGAAATCAATCCAGAGAATACGATTGTGGTTTGCTGCTGTCGCTTTCAGTGGGCAAACAATATGTACTTGGTGATATATAAACACATACACCATTTGCATTGTGTTTAGCTTGCATTAAAATTATCAGGGTGGAATAAAGAAACGTAATTTAAGTAATTAATTACGTAAATTACGTAAGTTACATCATTTCGCCACAGCCAACAGCTGAACGAACACCGGTAGCTTTTGATGGAGGGAAAAGGCCGTTCTCTTTCATCCCCAGTAAGCGTTCCACTGTGTTTTCTATCTATATTTTAATAGATTTATTTAATGTTATTTTATTTCTCTTATAGTTTAATTACTTTTTAACTATTATATTTCATATATTTTTAATACTTTCTGTGGTTGCTTTAAATTTTTCAGTCCTAGTTCTGGGGGGAAAGCTGGAAACAAACAAATAACTTTAATTGTCAAATTAGGAAAAGTGTTTTCTCTTCCAATGGCTACCCCAACTTTTCACCCCCTTATCTTCTGTTTCATGTGACTCTCCTTTCAATTTGTACCTCATTATGCAGTCTGTTTAATTCCCCAAATCTATTCTATTAGAATATTATTATTTTTTAATTTCATTTTTGTTTTTCATCCATAATACTCATATCCCACTTTATAGCCCTGAGAGACTCACAATGTGGTTTACAAATGATTCACGAAACAAAATCACACTTGAAACATCCAGTAAAGGGACAGAAATCACACAGCCTTGTTCCAGGTAAGAGTTGTCACAGAATTTTGCCCAAAGCAACATTCAAAGTGCATTTGGATTTTTGAACTCATGTGAAACATCCAAGGAACTGGGTGAGAATTCAACAGAGTTTTTACAGTAAGGCCAGAGTCATTTTGCAGGGTGTTTGCATACTGCTAGGTTTTTCTCTGTCAGTTTGCAACTGAGGAACACCACCCACACAAACATCCCAAATGAGTTTTGTTAAAATTTGTGGAATTTCTTGGGAGTATGCATCCGTAATGCTTCAATACATGTGCAATAAAGGTAACTCCTGTCTCAGCTCCCAGGCGGCTTCCATGCAAACCATGGATTATTTGGAAGGTTTTGTTCTTCCTGTTGTTTGTTTGTTGCCTTTCATATCCAGCTCAGATACCCTTTGAAGAGCATCAATGAAACACTTTGATTCTAGACCAGTGATGGTAAAATGCTCAATAGGCAATTGAACAGGACTGAGGTACAGAGGAGAGAGAGAGAGAGAGAGAGAGAGAGAGAGAGAGAGAGAGAGTGTTTTGCCAGCCCTTTGCTCTGGGTGAAATGCAAAAGACTGCGCCAGTAGATTTCAATAGATTTCCTCTACCTGCCTCTAAGCCTTTCGGCACACTGGGAGGTCTTGAATATGAGTGTGAATAAGAGCCATCTGTTTATCTCATGAATATAAGAAGGAAAATCAACGGCAGCCTTGCTTTGTTATAGTATTTCAATATTTGATCTTCCAAAGCTACTCTCAGTTTCGTTGGGAACAGTCAAGGCTCAGATCTTGAAACAATGCAGTTCTCCTGGCCAGTAGCCTTTGGAATATATTTATATATCATTCATGAGGAGTACTAACAATGCATTTGCTGATCCAGATAGGATTTAACAATGTGGAAGAGAAAATAACAAGCCTGCTCAGCCCCTGTGCTCTTTCCCTGTCTTAAAATACACAGCAGACAATAGCTGCCCTGACCCCGGTCATCTCCTCCCTTGTCTCAAAAAAGATTTTCTTTTTTCAGACTGCTCCATTTAAGTTCCTTTTGAGTTATTTGCAACTTCACAATCCCCCCATTCACAAAGTGTTGCCATGGTAAATAATTATATCATAGATGAATTGCGTTATGATTCTTCTTCGAGGCTGGGGGGAAGAGATATTGTAGAGTGAAGTGAGAGGAAGGTGGGAGATGCAGAGAGAACAAAACTTTTTGAAATGGTGGGGGTGGTGGAAACCACAGCCCCAAATCTTTTAAAATTACAGGGGAGGTGGTTGAGAAATGATTGCTTCCTTGTTAACATAATTAGCTCCATGAATTATAAATTGGTATTAGAACTTGCTCTTCGTGACAAAAGGAGTAATTATATTTACTCATGCAAAATTAAACAATACCGAGAAGGGGGAAAAAAATTAATGGCATGCACCAAAAGCTTTCCTTAACACAATCAAATTCAGAGATGGAAAATAGTCCAGATGCTGAAATGATTTAGGATATAAGGAAACTTATTATGTTGCTTGAACACAAAGATGGTTGGAAAATGGAATGCACCCTGGATGGTTGGCTGGGTCTCATAGAATCATAGAGTTTGAAGAGACCCCCAAAGATTGTCTAACCCAATCCAACGAAATGTAAAGCATCCATGACAGATGGCCACCCAACCTTTTCTTAAAAACTTCCAATGAAGGAGAGTCCACAACCTCCCGAGGTACTCTGTCAATAATAATAAATAATAATAATTTATTTGTTAATAATTTATTTATTAATAATAAATAATAATAATTTATTATTTATACCCCGCCCATCTGGCTGGGTTTCCCCAGCCACACTGGGTGACTTCCAACAGAGTATTAAAAACACACGAAAACATCAAACATAAAAAACTTCCCTAAACAGGGTTGCCTTCAGATGTTTTCTAAAAGTCAGATAGATGTTTATTTCCTTGGCATCTGATGGGAGGGCGCCACCACCAAGAAGTGGGAAGCAAGTGGAAGCTGGAGACACAGAACCTGTTCGCTCTGTGCTGTATCCAAAGTTGCAACTAATGGAAGATTTGTTGGGGTGCCTATGCTGTAAGCCCCTCCATCTTATGCTTAGGTTGTATATGTGGGTAAAATAAAACCATATTTCTCAAAGAAACTGCCGTCTTCACTGACTTTCATCCCAAAAACCAAAAAACAAACAAACCCTGAGCAATCTCTGAGTGTTTGGAGATTGGGGTGGTGTTTAACAATATATGCATACAGCATCAAGGAGAGAGAGATTTCACCCTAGGCCTGCAGTGTCTACGTTTATTGTATCAGCCAAAGCATTAATTTTACTTTTCACATTTCTTCCCCTCCCCCCTGTCTCTCTCGCTCTTCCTTTCTCGTTCTCTTAAATATGTATATATGTGCCAAAAGCCTTACCTGCCAACTGTTGGAGGGGAAAAGAATTGATTTCAATTGAATACCCACACTTTGGAATGAAAGAAAACCTTGTATAAACGAAACCCAGCGCTTGCTCACCTATACGTATATTACTGTGAAATCAATTATAGCCCGGCTCTTTCGCAAGTTACTGATTGTAGCAAATTGAATGGCCTCCATTGCAGCATAATTTGGAGAGGTTGATGTAATCAGAGACCTTACTCCACCATGAGATACAACATTCGCGATATTCAGGTGGGCGGGGGGGAGGCGACCGTGCTTGAGCTTATTCTCTGCCTTCCGCTCACCGGCTGGAATGCTTTCATATAAGTACAAATGAAATTGTTTTGATGAAGGCAGAGATGGCTTTGAGGGACAAGGGGAGTGATGGGATAGGGTGGGGGGGAGAGGAGTGCTTCAATAAGGTTGTTTGATCTAGCGATACTGCATTTCTGTATTGCTTCTAATCCTGAACATAATTGGTTGCAAATGAAGCACTTTAATATCAAATCTCAGGTTTTGCCCTAGAGCTTCAGTTCAGGTTTACATGTGCTGCATATAAGCCAAGCAAAACACATTAGGTTTCTCTCTCTTTTCCGTCTCATGTGCAAACTTCTGGAAATGGGTTGTTTGGACAGGCATTCATTCACTTAAAAATAAAATAAAATGAATAAGTGCCGGGGCCGCAAATCTGCCTAGAGGCCTTGCCCCCTAAGTGCTATGACTGGCTATGTTTATTTAGTGATTATGCTAATAGTGTTTCCTGCTCGGCCATTTCCTCTTCTTATCCCTACCCCACCCAACTCCTTTCAGATGGAGAGCAAGGGAAGGATTTGCCCTCAATCATTTAGCTAAATCTGGTTGGTTTTGTATTGCTACAATATCATTCTTTTCATTGTGTGATCCCTGATTGTATGCAATTATCCCACAATAATGGCAGCAAATCATCAACATATTGATTTTTATTTTATTGATTATTATTTTTTTATACTTCCCTTCATCAAAGTGTCACAGGCTGGTTTACAATATTAAAATACATTCTCTTTCTTCTTCTTTGGTGATACCTCGTAGCCGAGTAAGATTGCCTTCCATAGATATGGTTTTAACAATGAGTCCATAAGTGACTGTGGAGGCCAATTCTGGACCCACACGTCCTTCCACAGTGGGGACATTGGCTTCCGGGCAGGAGTTGATCACGGTGTGGATTTGCCAAGCGTGCCTTCCTCTTAGCACATTTCTCCCTTGCATCCTGAGTTTGAGTGTCTTCAAAGCCCATGACACCTTTGGTAAAGGCTGTTCTCCAACTGGAGCACTCGCAGGCCAGTGCTTCCCAGTTGCACCAGAATAACAAATATTAAAAATACAACACACAGTTTAAACGGCCACGGATTGTTTAATGAGTCAAAGACCTGGGAAAAGAGGCATGTTTTTTGTGTGGTGGTGCCTAAAGATATGTAACAAGGACTTCAGGTGAACCTCCCTAGGCTTTGTGGGTGCAAATATAGATATATATGATATAGATATTGAGATAGATATAGATATCATCAACCACCAATAAAGTATCAAGATTCTCAAGGACATCAAATCCCCAAATAATGGTTTGTGAACATGATATTGCTGTGGCACAGCCAATGTTGTCGCTGATACATCATGGTCAACTTTTAGCCCAGCAGAAAATCAGAGAGTGCGTATGTGAAATGCAGAACCTCTATCACTGAACTATAACTCTTCCACTCTTATCCTATGGATATTTACATTGAATTAACTCCCCCTTAATTTTAAGAAACCAAAGAACATTGGAACATGTCTTTATCAGCACTTCTGTCACTGCCTTTTCAGTTGCTCCCACATCTTACTGTGTCTATATGCCATGGCCCATTGGGGAGCCGCAATCGGTTGCATTTCTTGCCCTGGACTCTTGCTCTCATGAGTCCCACCCAGCATGGCTATTAGTTAGGGATGATGGGAGCCGCCATTCAATATCTCCAGGGCCACAGACTCCTCATGTCTGATGTACATGTTGGGAACAGACCATAGCTCAGTGACATAGCACCTGTTCTGCATGTAGAAAGTCCCACGTTCAGTCTTTGGCATCTCTAGTTCAAAGGACTGGGTAGC
This sequence comes from Podarcis vaucheri, assembly GCF_965113315.1. Lineage (NCBI taxonomy): Eukaryota > Metazoa > Chordata > Lepidosauria > Squamata > Lacertidae > Podarcis > Podarcis vaucheri. Next base: position 6,118,531 of record NC_138749.1, read on the forward strand.
AGGTATTAACAAAGATCTCTGCCAGCTGGAGCACTGACCATGGGCAGCCAACTTGAAGCTGCCTGGATGATGTTGACCTAGAAGTTCCATCAACCATCACTATTGACCAGGCTGGCTGAAGCTGATGAGACTTGTAGTCCAATAACATCTTGATGGCACCACAGATGGACAAGAAAACTGGCCTGGCATATGACAGCGCCCTTTGTTTATATTACGCAAAGTAGGGATGGAGATGGGGAGAAATCCATTTTGGCTCACATTTTAATGCAAATTCCCTAAAACTGAAATATGCTTCACCTTTGCAATTTTCTGGATTTTGCCATGCACCTTTCCAGGAAATGAATGCATGTGTATATTAGTGCAAAAAATACGAAAAGTTATTTCTGTTAGGGAGAAATTGCTTACAGAAAGTTCACACTACAAAAATAAATATGTATTAGGAGCCATAGGCATGAGAATCACAGTGGGGCAAACCAAACTTAAAGACTGAAAAAACAAGAAACCGAGAGAAACTGAACTGGATAGATTTGTCCAAACTGACACGCAAGTGAGTGATACTGGTAGCCATCTTTCACATATCTACAGTTTAGCATGAAAAAGGATTGATCCATTCCTCTCACAAGTCATAGAAAGGCAGTCCTATAGACCTAAAGAAGCATATTACACCCTTAGCTCCCTTTTCTTAAAAAAAAAAGTATAAAAAATGCATTATGTCAGGGTTTTAAACTGCAGGGAGGAAGGAGGCCTCATCATAAGTGGAGTGTATTCCTTGAAATGGCATCTAGTTTGTGTGAGTTGCCTTCCAACGACAACCCTTAAGGGTGGGGAAAGAAGGAAGGACAACAACATTTGCTGAAAAAATTCCGATTTTACAGAGGGGAGAAACAGCAGAGTAACAGGAGAAAAAATACATTCTATATTCTAACCCTAAGAGAAGCATGTCTCTTGAAAATAAATGTCTTCCAAGCTCATAAAGATGAAGGCCAGTGGCCATGAACACAGCAGCTGTTCATTGCCTCATGAACCCTCTGCTACTCCGGGATAATCACTTAAAGATCCCCAAATCCAGTTTGAATTTAAATTAGCTTCATATTTTCTTTTGCGATTATTCCATTACCAGAAGAGAGAGAGAGAGAGAGATCTGATGATTAGCCCATTAAACAGGGGGTGGAAAGGGGAGGAGACCCAGTAGGAAAGCAATAGCCTTTAATATTTTCAATTAAGATGTAGTGGCGCCAATAAAATAAGCTTACATTTTCCATTTTATGGGCACCTATGGAGAGCATTATGATACAAATGACTTGGAGCAAGGTAATCATTTCAAAATATATCGCAGCAAAGGACTGTAAACAGGGCAGTGTGTTAGCAGAAAGGGGATGTGATGAAAATGTAAAGTTTTCCCAGAGTGTGTTTGGTGGTCTATCTCTCTCTCTCTAATCAAAAGGCCCAATGCATTAAGTCATAAGGCTGCTTTATCCTTAAATAAAATCCTACACACACACACACACACACACACACACACACACACACACACAATAAAATAAAAATGGACCATTTATTTATGTTCCTAAAGATCCAACATATGCAGATGGAACTATGCATCTAGATACAGAGGTGATAAGGTGGTTGAAGGTGGTTGAATGGATTGTTGAACCCCCGGTTGGGGATTTCTCCCTCTCTCTCTCTCCCACTCCCTCTCTCTCTCTCTCTCACACACACACACTGCCCTCTACCCTACCCTATAAAACACAGTATTCACAATTTGCATACCCACTAAGGAAGATAATAACTCAATTCACTACAAAAATGATAACAATTAATTGTGTGTTTATTCAAAATCTAATTAAAATATTTAGTTTAATTAATTCAGCAAAACTGATGCACTTGATCCAGTGATACCAGATTTTCAAAGTCTTATGTTCATTGCGCCTCCTGCCAACCCCTTGCCTCTTAGGACCCTCCAGTATTCCCATTGCCTCCCCCCAAAGGGGGCAGTTCTGCTCACCTTGGCACTAGACTTATAGGCATCTAAGGAAGTGAAGAAACTTCTGAGAAGTCAATACATTGTAGCATCACTATATGTGATAATAAATCCACTGGAGCGTTGACTATTGACTCACTGATCTTGAAGGGGAAAACTTTATGGGTTAAGAGAGGTCAACTGGGAGTGAAAGGATACTGAAGTCTCCTCTCCCCACTACTCTGTTCTGACTAGAGTCATTAGGCGAATATTAATTCATTTGGTCGCACAGGAAAAGATCTCAACACCCAGAATAACAATGTCAAAGACACTTGTTCGTCAAGGGCACAATTCCGAAGCAAGCGTTGGGCATAATTACTCAGTGACATATGCCCCATATCAGTAGAGGGAATGAAAATAAAGAAGGGACATTAATCAGGGTGATAATCAGTCAATGATGCAATAACAGCAATTTCACTCGACTTCGTTAAAACACCTCATGTCCAGGAAAACATCCAGGTATTCACCCGTTTTGCACAGATTATATCATGAAAAATGAGGTAATGATTCACATCTGGCAGCCAGAGGGTTCCCCTGTACTGGAAAAAAGAAAAACTAATAAAGGGACACTAAATCTTGATATACTTATCGCATCAGGACTGTCAGGAGGGAACAGCCGTCTCCGCAAAAGTTTTGTTGAGCTCACAGTGAACTGCAGCTGTGACTTCTTGAGTCCGGGGGAGACACAGTGGAAATAAGAACTCGCCAGCTTCCAGGATTCAGGGTCCAGTGCAGCCGTGAAGTTTCCTCAACTCTTAACCAATAAGGAAGAGTGTTGGAAGTTTCAGAACAGATGGAAAAAAGTCCTTTTTCACAAAGTATATAGTTCAACTTGGGGACTTGCTACCACAAGAGGAAGTGGGGGGCCAGCAATTTAGATGACTTTGAAAGAAGATTAGATAAATTCATTAGAGGATTGGGCTATGAATGGCTACATCAAGTATGCACCACATGAGATTATATCTATGCAACACTTTCTCTAAGAAGCTGCTCAAACATCTGATCAGCGTTCTCTACTCTAAACAGACGCTAATAAAGGAGGAACTCCTTGTATTAGACAACTCTATCAGGACAACTCATTACCAAACTTAAATCCATGGAAAGACCTGGGCTGAACAAAGACATTGGATTCTTATCTCACTATACATGACTAAACCATTTCTCACCTTCTCACCCCTTGCCTTTTCCTGTAAGACCTATTACAGTCGTTAAGAGTCGTCAACAGGCTCTCTCAGCTATCTGCCTATCTCCCATTCCCACCACCCTTCTGAGTAACACCCCTCCCCACCTTCTCACTATATAGAAGGATCTGGCAACTTCTGTTTCAGTGTATCTGAAGAAGTGTGCATGCACACGAAAGCTCATATCAAGAACTAACTTAGTTGGTCTTTAAGGTGCTACTGGAAGGAATTTTTTTATTTCAGCAAATCTCAAACAGTAGATGAGCACTATAATTCATCAGGTCTAAGATAACAAAGGTGCTCCACACTTTGATGTTTGTCTAAAGCAGGCATAGGCAAACTCCAGCCCTCCAGATGTTTGGGACTACAATTCCCATCATCCCTAGCTAACAGGACCAGTGGTCAGGGATGATGGGAATTCTAGTCCCAAACATCTGGAGGGCTGGAGTTTCCCTATGCCTGGTCTAAAGCAACCCCCCTTCCTTTGTAATATTAAGGAAATCAGCAGATGAGATCTGATTCACTGCTGTGAGCTTTCCTGCCTCTGCAAATGTCAGCCAACAAATTGTCAAAGAGGCATTAAAAAAATACAACAGGATCATTTTATGCCACAGTTTGTAGTTTACTAAGAGGTTAAGGGGGAGAGAAGAGGATGAGCTACAGCTTTTGGAACTCAACATCCAGGTTCCGTAACTTCTAACTTCCAGTGTCAGACTGAATAGTGGCAGAAGGAACTCCTTTGAAATGATTACAAACGTTCCCATTTTTTGGTCTCATCTCATAGACTTGCACACATAATTTCTCGCAACTCTGAAAGTTATTCCCATTTAAATTATCCCTCCTATCTTCAATGCCTAGCTGTGCGCCTTTTTTTGGGGGGGGGTACTTTGTTTTCCCCCATTTATCAGGCAGTTAAATACCTCATAGAACAAAGCCAACTAATTGTCCATTAGCCTCTTTGAATAGCTCACCTATTTACGGATGTCTACTTTGCGCAGATTTCCTCATTATGAAGAGGAGGGGGGGAGTTCTTCTTCACACTTGATCATGGCATCCTGGGTTCTGAAGGAATGAGCATTTAAACTCCAGGAAACTCTGTTTAGATCAGGATGTTTTAATCGAGTCATCCACAGCCGGGCTCTCAGTCTTGTCTAACTACCTGTGGTTTACAAGCATTGAGATCCCCACTGCTTTACGATGAACAATCAGAACTCTGAAGGAGATGGCTGTTGGACACCAGGCAAGGAGAAAAGTATAGCATTTGCCACCTGCTTCTCTTCCCTTCTTTATGACTCATCTTAGCCTCCATCTTTCAAAACATCCTCCAGATAAGTGAAACACTACTGATACACCAGAGCTGTTATAGGCGATGAGATGCTGATCACAGAGGCCATAGAATCTTAGAATCATAGAATCATAGAGTTGGAAGAGACCACAAGGGCCATCGAGTCCAACCCCCTGCCAAGCAGGAAACACCATCAGAGCACTCCTGACATATGGTTGTCAAGCCTCTGCTTAAAGACCTCCAAAGTAGGAGACTCCACCACACTCCTTGGCAGCAAATTCCACTGTCAAACAGCTCTTACTGTCAGGAAGTTCTTCCTAATGTTTAGGTGGAATCTTCTTTCTTGTAGTTTGGATCCATTGCTCCGTGTCTGCTTCTCTGGAGCAGCAGAAAACAACCTTTCTCCCTCCTCTATGTGACCTTTCTCCCTCCTCTATGTGACATCCGTTTATATATTTGAACATGGCTATCCTCTATGTGACATCCTTTTATATATTTGAACATGGCTATCATATCACCCCTTAACCTCCTCTTCTCCAGGCTAAACATGCCCAGCTCCCTTAGCCGTTCCTCATAAGGCATCGTTTCCAGGCCTTTGACCATTTTGGTTGCCCTCCTCTGGACACGTTCCAGTTTGTCAGTGTCCTTCTTGAATTGTGGTGCCCAGAACTGGACACAGTACTCCAGGTGAGGTCTGACCAGAGCAGAATACAGGGGCACTATTACTTCCCTTGATCTAGATGCTATACTCCTATTGGTGCAGCCCAGAATTGCATTGCATCAAGAGGATCGTTCATAGATGCAAAAATGAGTGTGGCTTTATGGAATCATAGGATTGTAGAGTTGGAAGGGGTCCAAAGTCTAACCCTTTAAAATGCAGGAATCCCAGATAAGGAATCCCCAGCAATCAACCAGCAATAGACTAGCTGGATGCCAAGGGGTGGTAGGTGGCACTAACTGGAGAACCCTCAAATGAAGAATGCTCAGAGCCCAGGGGTTGGTGGTGAGACAATGATGAGATCCAGAGGGAGAAGACTTGGAAGAGGAGGTGTTGGAAGATGAAGAGGTAACAGGGTTTAGTGAGCAGGAAGAGTCTGTAGCAGAGAGCAGTGCAGAATCAGAGGCTGGAGAGGATGAGGGCCAAGATGCAGATGTGACTCAGGCTAGTGAAAATGCCAGGGTGTCCCCCTCTTGCTGTGGCCAGCTTGCCTCCCCCCTCCCCGGTCTCCCAGAACCAGAAGTGGAATGAATGTAGAGGGACGAGCAAAGACAGGCAAGGTAAATGGAGATTGCTTGGGAAGGACCAGGGGGAGGAGGCGTCTTAGACAACTGTGGGAAGGTGGGGATCTTCAGTCCCCACAACTGCATCATAGGGGCAAGATCAACTTGGAACAACTTGATGTGCTCACTTGACTTGGCCTCTGGAGCTGACCTTGCTTCCTTGAATAAAGAGTTAACTGCACTGACACTGTGTGCTTGATGGCTGGCCTGCTCTTGACATCAACATCTGTTGGAAAACCTCCATTGAAGGAGAGTCCACCACTTCTGAGGTAGTCCATTCCACAGTCAAGTAGCTCTTGCCACCAGAAATTTCCTCCTAAGAATTAGCTGGAATCTCCATTCTTGTAATTTCTTTATTTAAAACATCTGCAAGAAAAAACACATTTTGAAAACATTATTTAAATACACACTTCTGGATCTGTTTTTTTTTCTCCTTAGAAAAATAATAAATGTATTTTCTCACAAAATGTGCATTTTTAAACATATTTTTTTCGGGGGGGAGTGAGTGTGGGGGCTTTTTGGCCAAGAGATGAGAAATTCAGCGGGTTCCTACTTTCAAGTCTCTATGCTAGCCTGGGAGGTCAGTTTGTACCATAAGTTGCAACTATAAAATATTTCACCCCAAAAGTCGCTGCCCAATCCCTCCCCACTCAGAAAAAAATGTTGCCATATTTGCCATGTATGGAAATTCCATTTGTTTCCCTGATAATTCCTTAACTCTTGCCCAAGCATAGCAGCACCCAGCCAAGCTTTTGCTTAAGTTTCATTTGAGGTAAAATTCGTTAGCAACTCCACTGCAAGCAAAGCTTCTTTTTGAAATACTTTCTCTTCTGAGAAACATTACCCTAACATCTTCTTCCAGGCCATTGATTCTATTCTGAACCCATTAAACAAAGAGAGAGGGGAAAATTATAAATCACGAGCAGGAGGCATTGGCACAGAAGACGATGAACAGTTTAAGAGAGGCTCTTTAAAAGAAAAAAAAGGGGGGAGACCATTAGTTGAAAAGCCAAGTTGCCTCTTAATTTCTGATAATTTTTCATCTTACTCATGTTTCTCCCCTCCCTTCACAAGAGATTGATGCATGAACTACATCACTGTGTCCAAGCACCAAGTAACCATACAATTATATACAATAATGAACCAGTCTCTTTGTGTGGTCAGCACGGCTGGTGAAGACAATGTATTTCAGTGTCAGCTCCTGAAATATCCAGCATGTTATTGAGCATCAAAGAAAACTTCTATTTATCTTTCCCTTCTGACTAACACAGATTTCTCATGACTGGTGTTGCCTGCCTCTCTGTTTTCCATATTCTTTCTCCCAGTGGTCTATATCTTAAAAGGCGATGAACTCATTTATAGCTGGGATTCATTGATGAGGGTAACTCAGTGATGGAACATTTGTCTTGCATGCAGAAGGTCTCAGATTCAACCCCTGGTATCTCCAGGTAGGACTAGGAGGGCCTCTGCCTGAAACCCAGGAGAGTTGCTATTCCCACCCAGTGTAAACAACACTGAGCTAGATGGACCAGTTGTCTAACATAACAAGATCCTGCTGGATCAGGCCAATGGTCAATGCAGGATCCTGTTCTCAAAGTGAGCAACCAGATGACTGTGGGAGACCCACGTGCAGGACATGAGCAGAAGAGCACTTTTGCCTCCTGATGGCCTTATTCTGCCTCCATGGTCAAAGAAATGCTTTAATATACACTTGCTGGAAACCACAGGAGGACAAAAAGGAGGAATGCCTAGGAGATGTTTAGGTCAGGCTAACCTGAGGAAGAGAGTATTCTTATTTCACTATCATTTTCTTGTTTCATATAGACTGGTGGCTGGGAGTGGCTGCAGAGAACACATAACACCGGTCCTCAAAGACCTACATTGGCACCCAGTACGTTTCTGAGCACAATTCAAAGTGTTTGTGTGCTGACCTGTAAAGCCCTAAATGACCTCGACCCAGTATACCTGAAGGTATCTCCACCCACATAATTCAGCCCGGACACTGAGGTCCAGCTCCAAGGGCCTTCTGGCAGTTCTCTTACTGCAAGAAGTGAGGTTACAGGGAACCAGGGATAGGGCCTTCTCAGTAGTGGTGCCCACCCTGTGGAATACCCACCCATCAAATGTCAAGGAAATAAACAACTATCTGACTTCTAGAAGACATCTGAAGGTAGCCCTATTTAGGGAAGTTTTTAATGTTTGATGTTTTATCATGTTTTTAATATTCTGTTGGGAGCCACCCGGAGTGGCTGGAGAAACCCAACCGGATGGGTGGAGTATAGATAACTTTCTTATTAATAATATAATATAATATAATATAATATAATATAATATAATATAATATAATATAATATAATATAAAAGTTACTAATAAAAATAAACCAATATCAATTCATTTTTTCTTCTGACACATCCTCTCTCTCTCACCCAGGATTCTACCCACACCCTCCCCCAAACAAACTCACAGCTCTGCCACAAAAATCTCACAAAGAAAAATGGTTCCTAGAAACTGCTGCCATCTCCCTAGTCTTTCATCCTAAGCTTGCTTTTTATGGTCGGGTCCAAGGTGGATGGAGTTTCCCCAGCCTACACACAGCTATGTCGTACTTGGTAGTCAGATGTGCTCTCCACACCTATTTCCAGGTACCTCAGGTTGGGTCAGTTTCCTGGGGTGTCCAAAGGATGGAAAATGGACCTCCTACACTATTCCCTCTTCTCCTTCAGTGGTCCCTTTAGGTTAGTGGAAGCGTGAGAGGATTTGTAAATTGTAGCTCAATTTCTTTCTGGTTATGGGTGTCAGGTTCCCATCCCATAACACAGTGACTCTTACTGGAAAGTAAGAAATAGATCTTTACTCTTGGTTCCTGTGTTCTACTGTGCACATGCATTTCATCTGGGTTGGTGAGTCTGATTCCACCTATGGTTTCTGGTGACAACTCTGACTTCAGCTCTGCTGCCACCTCCTCCTCTGACTAATTGAAATATTTCCCCCCCTAAGTTCTTTGCTTAAAAGGAAGCATGCATGAGAGATCTATGGGTACCAAGGTAAGGACCATTTGGTGGATCAAAAAATGGTTGCTCCATGAGGCAAGGTATGAAGGCAACAGCTTGAGAAGTAAATATTATCATTCCCAGGGCAATAAATCAGCAGTGATGAACCTATATCCCACAGGTCTAATTAGGACTACTGGGGCCAACTCACTCCCACCCACCCAACCCTGGTTGCCATATGTCAGGTGTGGGGCAACTAAGGCCACAGAGGGTTTACAGGTACTGTTAATCGGTGCCTCCAAACCCCTGGGTGCAGTATTTAGCCAATGCCAACAATCAGATGATTGCTGCAGCTTGAATATGCAAGGAAGCCCTGGCAATCCACACGACCTGCACTATGCAATCCCAATGATCAGCTAATCATCAGGGCTTGCAAAAAGTGGTGCTCAGTGCTATCCGAGCCCCAATGATCAGTGGGCTGTCAGAGCTGCTTTGCACAGAGCTGTGCAAATCTGAATCAGCTGCTGCCAGGTGATTGACAGGTTGGTGTGCTGCCCTGCCCACCTTTCAATCTCATTTAATTCATGCCTTCCTCACTTAGTGCTACCTGGAATTCCATCCAGTGTATAATTGTGTTGGGGAGCTTTGAGTGATGCCCTAACTTGTAGCTTACCCCACATCCTCCTTCTGAAGCAGATCTGGCTTGATTTTTGAATCGAATAGATGGGACAGGGGAGAGAAGAGAATTTGGTTACCGCATAATGATTATTATTTTTTTTGTAAGCATTTTGCGAACAGAGTACAATTACAACCTTTCGTTCCCTTTCTCTCATTTGCCATTATATCGGGGGGGGGGGATAGTGAGCAATAAATTAGCCTAGTTAGAGGTGTAGGCGAAGGCCTTTCCTTGTCAGCTGTGTCAATAAAGTACAGGCATAACATCAGTTTCCCATTACACACATTTTTCACACTCATATATTACTCAGTGTAATGGGAAAAGGGACACTGCAAGCTGAAATGAAAAGCGAAATTGAAGCAAAACCAGCCAGTAACCGCTGAGAAGAGAAAAAATAAAAATAAAATAAGCAGTAGCGACCAAGCCTTTAGTCAGCATTTCTGGAAAGAAGTGGTTTTCCATCTCAGAAATAGTTTACTCTACAGAGTAGAATAATCTACTCTACGGAGATTCCTGGAATTAAATATATTTCTTTTCCTTCTATCAAATCTCTCGGAATGCTATGAAAACTCTGTATAGTAGGCTTCGAACTAATAGTGATGGCTTATTAATGCACATAAAGAAATACTAATAGTGTTTATGGTTTCTAAAGACTCAGGAGACGTCATTGCTGACGCTAGCCTCTAAATGGCTTTTACTCAAGACTAAAATCCCTAAACCTCCACTCTAGCAAATGACCCCCCACAACCAGGCCAGCTACTGAGGGCAATCTGTCTTTGTAACTCAAAAATCATCTAGTAATTCTGGATCCTCCAACAGTTTAGTCAGCTGTAAACATCTGTTTCTGTGACCTTCCTCTGGAATGAACGTTATACGTAGCAACCTCTCAGTCCAGTTCAGCCACTGGTTCAACAGACTACCTCAGAAGGTGGAGGACTCTCCTTCATTTGAGGTTTCTAACAGTTTGGATGACCATCTGTCAGGGATTCTCTAGATGTGATTCCTGCATTGCATGAGGTTGGATTAGATGACACTTGGGGCCGTTTCCAACTCTACAATTCTATGACTGGAAAAATAATCATCATAACACAATGGGTATTAATATGCTAGCCATATCTATTCTCCTCAACTATTCTCTGATCACATTCCTCACACTTTCTTCATCAACCAATTTGTGTGTTCAGACCCAGAAACCTCCCCCCTAAATAAATTCACACATGACTCAAATTTTGGTTTGGGTTTTTGGCAGAATTTAGGCTCTGGTTCAACTAGCTCCCTGCTATGCAGGAAGCGCTGACCCAGGGTTCCAGCATAGTTCAGCCAAGGGTAAACACCTGGATAAGCGGAAAGCCGGGAACAGGCTCTCTCCGCCACCCAAATGTCCCCCTGGACTCAGACACGGGCACAACCCCCTCTCAGGGGTTGATCAAACCATTGATTCCCTGGATTCCTTTAATGGAATACCCTTCACATAGGGATGGCGAGACTGCTTTCCCATCCCTATCACCTGAACCAGAAACCAGAGCCTGTCCACAACCTTACAAGTTGTGACAGTTTGCTACGCAGCAGGTGAAATCCAAATGGCAACAGCCAATCAGCCAAGTGGGGAAAATTCCCGCCGTGCCCCTGTCCCAATGACAGATAACACACGACGGCATAGCAAGGTCAAGTGCAAGCCCTAAAAGTAGGGAGAGGTGGGTTGCTGTTCCAATGCATGCACCAAAAAAGGAAGCTCTGGGTCACGTGCACGTCACGTAAATAGGTCCCTCAAACTGTTTGGACTGTGTCCCATTGGCCAGATTGCACCCAGCTTTGAGGGACCTACCAATTGGGTGTTGTGGCTGACCAATAGTACCCACCCACAACACAGGGTGTCAGTTGTCCAGGTCTCACCGCAATATGTGCCCTCTTTAAGGGAGGACCGAATTTATTCCTACCAACTACCCAACTGATTTCTCTCCACTGTCTCTGACTCAGCTGAGAGCTAACTCTTAACTGACTCTAACCTCCAGCCAGATGCAGTTTACCTGACCCCCAGGCGCCACCTAATAAAACCTTGAAGTCTCTCTCTTAGTTCTCAGAAATATGGATAAGTATAAATTTGATTCAGTGCACATTTATCGTTGAAACTATCAAATTAGCACTTTCTGAAATAGAATGCAAAGCAAAACACAGCTACCCATCAAAATACGCACTTAATTTTGTGATGCAGTTTTCCATTCAACCAGTTGTTTTTTTTAAAAAAATGCATGCATTTTTTGGGGGTGTGTGTGCATAAAAATGAATATATTAGTGGGAAGAATGAACAAAAAATGCATTATATTAAGGGAAATGGTTTGCAAGCTTGAGTACTTTAGTCAAAACATTGAACAATGTATTTCTTAGGTGAAATCTGCACTAAAATACTGATGAATTTTCACACTTTTTATGGGTGTGTGTGTGTGTGTGTGTGTGTCAGTGTTACTTATATGGGTTCTCTTACTATTCACTTGTATTTCCTTGGTGGTGAGAGAGGTTGGGGTGGCTTATGGTGTGGTTAGTGGTCTTTGGTTGGCTGCAGTGAGAGTTGTTTTTGTGTGTGAGCGGGGTGTGAGTGTGTATTTTTGAATCAGGTGAGCTAGAATGATGCGTAGGCGGATTCTCATTGTCTTGTTGGGCTATGTATGTAATAAAGAGGAACCAAATCAGGGTGAAGGCATCTTCCTCTATTAGTCCCCGTGTCAGTTTGTTTATTGGATAATTTTTCTAATAAGGCTGTTTCCCATACTATTTGATACCATTGGTCCATGCATACTTTTAAAATGAAGAAAAAAATATATTCACAAATTGCTGCAAACTGCGAAGTGAATTGAAGAATGGGAGAGGGGGATAGAATCTGAAAGAGCAGGAATTAATAGATTCTTCCATTCCTAGACAGAACCTGCCACCAAGAACTTGAGCAACATTGCAACAGTACAAGGCCTTGAACGTTCACGGATGTCACAGAAAATTTTGACCCATTGCAAACAAAAATATTCATACAGCGGTTCTCCATAAGAAGCAATTCTGAGACAATGAAGGTGTCTGGTCCGAAGGGTTAACTGTGCGGCGAGGTCCGAGTCCAGTCCGAAGTCGAGGGTGCGGTATGGAGGCTGTCCGTCAAAGCTGAAACGGGGTCCAAGGCAGGGAGTCAGGTGAGGTCAGGAACTCTGGCAGAAGAGCAAGACAGGGTGCAGGCAGGAACAGGCTAATAGCAATGTTGCTCCCACAACCTGGAACTGGGGCTGGCTGGCTTTTATCTGCCCCGAGGCATAGGGTGGCCCCGGTCCACAGGTGACTCTCCTCTCCTGGCCTGGAGGCGAGCACTCCTCCTGCGGGAACTTAGTTCTCTCTGCCTTTCTGCCCTGAGCCTCTGCAGCTCAGGAGAGGCTGGAGGGTTATCGGACCCAGAGGCAACCTCACCTTCCTCTGACGGGGCTGAGAGTGGAGCACCTGCAGGCAATGGGTCCTCCATTCACCTCAGGAGCCAGAGCAGACTCAGCTGGTGCCTGCACCTGAGGATCCAGCACAGGTGAGGACCCTTCAGGCTCAAGCCCCAGCCCTGGCTCAGCTGGTTCTGGAGGCGGAGACTCCTGTGCAGGCTGGGATTCCTCAGGTTCAGCCTCCGAGTCCGAATCCCAGGCCATCACAGAAGGTGAGTAGTTGGGCCCTTTCTCCCCAGGTGACCAACCACTACTGGTCTAGACAGTAAAGTCTGGCAGTCCAGCAGGAAGTTGCCTTACACTGAATAAGACTAGTTGGCAACACTGACTTCTTGTGGCTCTCCAAGCTTTCAGACAGGGATATTGCCCAGTTGTACCTGGAGAGCTCAAGGAATTGGGAAATTTGGCATAGAAAACAAGTGCTCCGTCACTGAGCTATGGCCCTTCCCGAAACCATTTGAGTAGCTTTTAGGCTATGTCAAAACGATCACACTTTCTATTATATCAGTTTTAAAGCACATCCCTCATCTTTCTGCCCAAAGGGGCACTCAAGTTGATGGTGTGAGTCACCATCTTTGAGACTCGGTTCAGCAACCGCATTCTGCCTTGCAGGATTTCTGAAGAGGTGTAATGCAAAAGGCAGCAATGTTTGAGTTTTCCCTAGCTTGCATCGACTTCTCTTGCCTTGAAAATAAGCAAACATCGCTAAGAAAATGACAACCTAAAGTGGCCTCTATCAAGCTGATGACAGATATGGTAGTTTGCTGATTGTTGCATTTCCAATAAGAGGCACGGGGAAGTAAAGAACTGCAGAGAGGGGAGCTTGAAACTCAGGGAATGTGAAGCCCTCCTGATAAATTTCACTTATTTTCAAGACATGCTTTTGAGGGGTTTTTTTTGCCTATAGATACTTTGCTGGGTGGGGAGCCATCCAGTTTTCTTCCACTTTAATTGCAGGAGGATAGTGTGGGATAACCAGTATGCTCCAGTCTAACTTATGCAAGTAGGGCTTCAAGAAATAGAGTATGCTGTCCTGTCAGGCTTAGCTCATCTTGGGAGGGACAAGGTCAGGGGTCAGCAAACTAAGTCCCGGGGGCCGGATGCAGCCCATCGGGCTCGTTAATCAGGCCCACGAAACTTGAAGACCCTGCTGCCCGCTCAGTCTGTCCCTGCACTAAACCGGCCTTGTTGTGCGGGGACAAGTGTGGTGTGGTGTGGTGCAGAGGCCTTGTTGTGCGGGGACTGACTTCCGCAATGCTGGCGCGGCTTTGGATTGGCTGCAGGAAGCTCCTGCGGCCAATTCAAAGCCACAGATGCCTCTGAGCAATGCCCCTTCCTTCCCGCTGAGGCAGCCACATATGGCCAAGAGCTGAGTGGGAGGAAGCAGCAGTGACGGGGAGGCTGCCTCCACTGCCCAGGCCAGTGGCATGGGCTCTGCGGACCCCTAGCTGAGGCAGAGGATGATGACGAAGCTGCTAAAGATGAGGTGGTGTCGGCTGCGGTGTGAGTGGCACCGGCGGGGGTCCTTTTGGGAGAGGGTGGGTCCAGCACCCCACAAGGTCTGAGGGACAGTGGACCGGCCCCCTCCAAAAAAAGTTTGCTGACCCCTGGACTAGGTAATCAAGCTTTGTTTCCCTCCCAGTCTATCTTAGAAGCTCATAGTTGCTCCAGCTCACATTGCATGGCTCTCACAAGCAACTCTTGAGTTCCTGTACCAATAATATAGGAGCTTTCATCACTTTGGAATGAAGACCAGTTTTGCTGGCTGTGCAACTTTTCTGATTGTTGAATGGAAAAACACAAGAACCTGACCTTTGAAGAGTTTGTAAGTAAACCATTTTTAACTTACCCAGCATGTGGTCTTTTCCTACTATTATTTCCTGTTGTTGATGACGACAACGATATTACTTATTTATTTTATTATTATTATCATGGAATTGTAAAGTTGGAAAAAACATGAGGGCCATCTAGCCCAACCCCCTGTAATGCAAGAATCTTTTGACCGATGTGGGGTCTAACTCAGGACCCTGAGATTAGAAGTCTCATTCTCTACCAAGAGAACAACAAGGGCAGCAGATAAAGCCACTTCCCTGACTGGGAATCGAACCAGGCCATGGCAGTGAGAGCACCAAATCCTGTCATTGTAGCTTGCTTTGGTACAATTTATTGAAGGATGCAGTATAAATAAATTCAGGAATTTAATGGAGGATTTTATTGCTTATTTTATGTGCTTATTTAGCAGTATTTTAAAGCCGCTTTCCTGGGCAAGCCCATCCAAAGTGCTTTACAACATTTGAAGCCACCTCGCCCTGATAGGTGAAGAATATACTATTAATAAAAAGCTCATTAGAATTATATCTAGAAACCAACAAAATAATACCACACCTCTAAAGCTGATAAAAATATGAATTTTCAGAACCTTCTGAAATATCTGCAGCCACCAGGAAGTAATCCTGTTCTCTTGCAGTGTACTCTGTGACCACAGAGAAAACATCTTCCTTGATTATTATCTTTTTTCTTTTTCAAAGCCTCAGGTTGTGGAGATGTTTTGCTAGTTTGATTAAAACTCTTTTGACTTGCCTGGGCGCAACATCTGAGCAGGAACTCTCAGATTCGGTATGTATTTCCATTTAGGCAGAATTTTGGTAGCAATTCTGTTTGAATCTGCAGTGATTTGTCAAGAACAGTGTAAATTACACCTCCGCTTTCTCAGAACAAGGAAGCACTAAATAGTGCCGACAAGATAGTCAGATGATAAACCATTCCACTTCTGGAGACATTTGTGATGGAAATGAGTTAACACGTTGAGGTGTGCGCCTGATTACTCAAGTTTCTCAACTTCCCGGCTTTGAAATATCAAATGGAATTTCCAGCTCTGTGTTTATTTGCAACGTGCTGAAGAGGGCAGGAGGTTAGAGAGGGGTTTAATTTCACTTTGGAATACTTCTTAATAATAAAAAATGGGGTAGCATCTTCCTTGATTTCCTAATGGTCTTCAAAGAAGGTGCAGTGATTGCATAATAGGCTGTCAAATGGGTGCCTGATTAGTTTAGTCAATTTGGCATAAATTTCAGCTATTATTTGCAACAAAAAGATGTGGAAGATGAATAGCACAGCTCCCTTATATGGCACACTTATCAAACGAGTTATTCGACGAATCCCCCTTTTCTTTCTTTCTTGCTCCCCCAATAACCTAGCAGGGAGTGAGCGAGATGATGAGAGAAAAAGGAAACCTAAAATCAATGCTTAATTAATTATCCCCTCTGATTTCTTCTGTTCCCCAATTGGTGGAATCACAAAGAGGCCATTTTCATCTGAATGCGTAAAAAACGGAGCTGGAGAGGTTCATCAAAACTTTAGGCAAGTGTTTTGTTTACATTCTGACATGGCACAGAGAGATCATTTTCGGGAAAAGGGTAGCCATCTTCTCTCAAAGATGCAGTCACAGCTGGGGCAGTTTTGAAACAAAAATCGCTGGAATAGAAGAACTCTTTCTATCTTTGAGGAAGCTGCATCAGATGATTTGGCTCTCTGGCCTATTGCAATGGTGTTCCCACCAAACAGGAAAGCTCAAGACTCTCTCACCCCTCATGCCAGCCCCCTTGTAACCTACTCATATGCAATTTTTGACATCCTACAGGATGAATCTGGTTGTCATAGTTGTCTCCTGCAGGCTGAAGGAGAGAAACTGCAGGGGAAGTGTGAGAGAAAATTCCCTGGGGGAGGGTGTCCAATATAGAATCATAGAATTGTGGAGTTGGAAGGGACCCTGAGAATCATCTGGTCCAACTCCCTGAAATGCAGGAATCTCAACTAAAGTATCCATGACAGATGGCCATCCGAGCTGTGCTTAAAAACCTCCCAGGAAGGAGAGTCGATTGCCTTCTGAGAGAGATTGTTCCAACGTCAAACAGATCTAACCATCAGTTATTCCTTAACATACTCAGAATCTCCGTTATTGTAACTGGAAGACGTTGTTTCAGGTCCTAACCTCTGGAGCAGGAGAAAACAAGGTTGCTCCATCTTCCATGTGACAGCCCTTTAGATATGTGAAGATGGCTATCGTATCTCCTCTATTTCTCCTCTTATCCAGGCTAAACATACCCAACTCCCTCAACCATTCCTCATCAGGTTTGTTTTCATCAGGATTCAGAAATGAGATGGTTATTGGGTGAAGGGAATCCTTGAAGAGTAGCTCTATGTCAATATCTATATTTTCAGAAAATTCCATACCTACTTCTGAGGCCCTCACCAAAAGCTTACAAGGACTACAGTGTGATGAACTAGGCTTTTGACTCCCGCCTACGCCCATGCTCAGCTATCCACTCCACATTTTCTCAAATGCCTCTGGCTTCCTCCAAGTTCTTCCTCATTGAGGAGGAATGTAGTTCAGCAGCAGAACATCTGTTTTGCATGAAGAAGCTCCCTGATTTGGGAATGTGCCCCATTTGAAAGCCATATAGACAATACTGAGCTAGATGGATGAGTTATCTGATTCAGTATAAAGCAGCTTTCCCATCCTTCTGTTGTCCCCTCCTGACTTCCCTTCCTTTTCACCTCTTTCTACCTTCCTCCCACCAAAACCAGTATAAGAAAGATCTTGAAGTTCATGTTGATCATGTGCTTTTCTTCCCTCCCTCTCTCTCTCTCCGTGAGCAAGGGACACGGAAAGTAGTGACTAATATCAGAGCCACGAGTGCTGCTATGTTTTATTCATAAACCCTGTCCCTCCAGTGAAATTAAAAGCAAAGCAAAGGGTCGGATCTCTGAGCCCTCTTTCCTAGAGCCTGTAAACCAATAAAGGGCTTTATATTAGCTATCGATATCTATCTCTGACTCGGCTTAATAACATCTTATTCCCTGTTTTCACCAACCATCAATAATATTTCTGCCTGCCCGCTCAGGTCCCCATCTCGCCGTGCAATTGCATTATAAAGGTCTATCAGTCCAATTTGCTTCACATTCTTACTTTTGGAAAAGGCTGGCTGGCTTTTGTAATGAGAGCAGCTGCCAAGAAATCTTGACAGAATTTGTGGCCCATCTGGTTTATAATCTCCATTCAATATCTCATGAGCCTAAACTCCCCGACCAACTGATAAGTCTCAGCGTGGAGACAAGGCAGAGGCCATAATCTGCAATGTGATTTCTCATTAAGGATAGGGGCATCTCAGCAAGTCTCTCATATCCTGGATATCATGGTGGAAGGTAGGGGGGAACTTTTTTTTAATAAGTTCCAACCTGTTACATCTTTCTTCTTTTTTGACAATACAATAAGAAAAATCCCAAGTATTTAGGCCGACTTGTTGTATCAGTCGTAGCTGGAGAAAGGATATATTTTGCCGACATGGAAATGATTGAGTACTTGGCTAACTGATGGTGTCCTTTAACTTCACTCTCCACTTTTAATGGCTGTGTGTTCCTGAAGACCAAAGGATGGGAAGAAACAGCAGAAGGCTGCTGCCCTCAGAGTAGTATCTTTGTAAGTTTCTGGGGCATCTGTTAGGCCACTCTTGAAAACAGAATTGTAGATCAGATAAATCTTTGGTCTGATCTCACAAGTTTTATCTTAAATTATTACCTACATAGAACCATATCATCTGAAGAGGTCTTGTGGGTCATTTAGTGCAACCCCCCTGATTAGTGATGGGACTGCCTTTAAGAGTCTTGCATTCTCTTGCACCCCGCTCTCTGGTTCTACAGGGACACAGGTGCAGGATGCAGGATGCAAACCAGCTAGTTGGAAGATCTATTAGCCTGCTTCCAGCAGACAATGCAGGCCCAAAGATTCCCAGTGCTGGATCCCAGCATCCCTTCTCATGTGGGTTGGGATGCTGATGTTCACCACATCAGTTTGGATGCTGCTTGATTGGCATCTTACAACCACTGCACTTTTGCAGACCTGCCTGTGTGGTTGGGAGCAGGAAAGTCTGGTAGCCGAGAAGCACATCAGCTCATTAGAATGTTAGCTCACTAACTCATTAGCACTTTCCTCATTAACTACTTGGCTCCATTTAGTACTCGGCTCATCTTCCTGCTTTGCCCTCTTGTGATTCTCTTTCTCTTGCAGCAGAGCCAGTGGAATAGAGTTTATTAGAGGCAGCAGAAAGGTCAGGGATTTGGAAAATTCTCTTTCACTCCCCAACCACAAAACAACAATTCTTAGCTGCACCTCCTATCCCCCAGGGAACAGCAACCCAAAGTTTCTCATGTTACACCTGGATTTCTTTCAGTGGGATGATGCTTCCAAGCCTTGACTCATGCTTCACAACGGGGCATCACTTTATGACATTTTAATGATAAGCCCTTTTTGGGGAGCTTGCTCTAAAAGGTAGGGTAGAAATAAATAATGTTGTTTTTTAAAAAAAATGACAATGGTAGGATGCAGGATCATTTAAAGGTCTTTTCTTCTTCTTTTTAGGGAACTGTCCTAATCTGATGCTCCCAAGCTAGAGTGAGGATCGGACCACAACTTCCACTCGAATTACACACTTCTCCAGATTCTGAGACACACAAAATAAATACAAAAATGTGCATTTTATGGAAAGGATACCTGTACAATGTGCATTTTGCAGCTGAATGCATTGGTTGGTAGTCAACTACATTTTATTCAGAGTAAACCCATTGAAAATAATTAGTATGACTAAGTTAGTGGTAGTAAAATAAATCAGAACATTTGTGGCGTAAAAAAAAAGTGGGATTTCAGCAGGAAGTTATGGGATATGCATTGGAAGGAAGTGAGTCAATGTGACCAATCCAAAACTTTTGCAGGCACAAATAGTTTTGAATGATGTGTCACATGCAATTCACCAAGATAGTGTCAATAATAATAATAATAATAATAATAATAATAATAATAATAATTTATTTATACCCCACCCATCTGGCTGGGTTTCCCCAGCAACTCTGGAGGGCTTCCAACAGAATATTAAAATACAATAGTCTACTGAACATGAAAAGCTTCCCTAAACAGGGCTGCCTTCAGATGTCTGTCTGGTAGTTGTTTTTCTCTTTGACATCTGATGGGAGGACATTCCACAGGGAGGGCCCCACTACCGAGAAGGCCCTCTGCCTGGTTCACAGTAACCTCACTTCTCTCAGTGAGGGAACCGCCAGAAGGCCCTTGGAGCTGAACAATGGGGGTGGAGATACTCCTTCAGTTATAGTGGGCCAAGGCTGTTTAGGGCTTTAAAGGTCAGAACCCATTTAGTAAAATTAGTGTCTAGGTTGAAGAAAAAGTCACACAGCTATTTGAGGAAAACAAAAGGTGTTTTATTGCAAGCAATAAATCGTGTCCTCCCTAAAAGAGGGCATGTGTTGCGGTGAGACCTGGAGACTGACATCCTGTGTTCTGGGTGGGTTAGATTGGTTAGCCTCAACACCCAATTTGGTAGGTCCCTTGATGTTGGGTTCAATCTGGCCAATGGGGTGCAGTCTAAACCCAGAGCTTCCTCTTTCAGCTCATGCATTCGGAACACCCACCCACCTCTCCCTACTTTTAGGGCATTTTGCAAGTGACCTTTCTATGCCATCGTGTGTCGTCTGTCGTTGAGACAGGGGCACAGCAGGAATTGTCCCACTTGGCTGATTGGCTGTTGTCATTTGGTTTCACCTGCTGCATAGCAAATCGTCACAACTTGTAAGGTTGCAGATAGGTACTGGTCAGGTGATAGGGATGGGAGAACGTTCTCGCCATCCCTATGTGAAGGGTATTCCATTAAAGGAACCCAGGGACTCATAGAATTGGAAGTTGGAAGAGACCACAAGGGCCATCGAGTCCAACCCCCTGCCAAGCAGGAAGGGTTTGGTTTGGTTTGGTCAACCAATGAGAGGGGGTTGTGCCCATGCCTGAGTCCAGGGGAGCATCTGGGTGGTGAACATAGTCTGTCCCCAGTTTTTCGCCTTCCCAGGTGTTCACCCTTGGCTGACCTTTGCTGGTGCCCTGGGTCAGCACTGCCTGCAAGGGTGCAGGGAGCTAATCGAACCAGAGCCTATGCAACCAGTCACTTTCTGTAATCAGTAAAGTTGTGGCCTAAATTCTACCAAAAACCAAAACTAAAATTTGAGTCAAGTGTGAATTTATTTGGGGGGGGTGGTTCTCTGGGTCTGAACACGCAAAAGACTCAGTGGGATTTCTTTCCCCAAAGCTGAGCCCTGCCTTGAGCAAGAGGGGCTTCTAATATACAATTCTAAGGCAATGCATATGCAAAAGCTATAAAGGTTGCTACACCCTGCTAATTATACCATTTAAGGTCCTTCCTTAATTGCTATTCATTAGGTAAGCAGACAAAAAGCTCTGTCTCTCAAGGCAGTATCAGGCACGTGGCCCCTTGAATTCCTTTCCTTGGGGGGTTTATCTGTCTCTGAACATAGAGCCAGGCACGTCCTTCTCCTTATGCAGGCACATCGGAATGTCTATCTTGCAAGATAGAGCAAGGTCAAGGGACAAAGGCTACTCTTAGAATGTATGCAAACCCCCTTGCATCTGTTCAATTCCAGATAAGGTGTTCCTGCTGGTGTCAGGATGATCTGACTCTAAGGCTTTTGTGTATACCAACACTGGATATCATCCAGACTGACTCCCCTCCAAAACTTGCAACACTTGACCCCCTCAACCCCAAACTCATAACATTAGAATGCATACCACTCCTTGAACATCAGGTCTGTTATGAATCATTGCCATTCACAGACCTCTCCAGTGTGACATTAGAAGCGAACGTAACTTGGAAATGAGCAGAAATGCGTTCCTGATCTGGAAGAAAACAAAACCGAAAAGAAAACATCACAAAGATGGTTGAGAAGCACAGACGAAGGGGATTCGGTTTCATTAATGGGAGAAACTGCCAAGGAAAGTGTTTGGGGATTCATTAACTCAAAAACAGCAGTCCAGACTGACAGATTTAGGTGGGGGGAAATCCTGACCTCGTGGACTGTTAGGTATCAGAGTTCATGTTATTTATTTTCAGGGTTACCCTCACCACCACCTTTTTAAAAAAAGGAAGAAAAAGGTTCAGAAGTAAGAATATGAATTACCTTTGCTAGGATGCCTTCAGGGCCTTTTCTGCTACTGAGAGAATGAAGAGGGGGGCAAGAAGGAAAACAAAATTTACTTCTTGCCCACAAGTAACCAACAGAGAAGGTAAATTCTCTTACAGCTGTACAATAGCTTAAGGTCAATTATATTCCCTCTCTGAAGGCTGCAAAGCCTTCTCCGCAAAAGATATTAAAATTCATAACACATGAAAATTAGGAGCTACTTCTGGAAGTAGTTTCTCCTTCCATAAGTACAGAATTTCACCGCTTACATTTAGCATTTAAAGGAAACCATCCAGATAATTAAAATTCCTATAAATGAAATGTCAGAGTTAAATGTTCCCCCCCCTTCTTAAAAAGAAGAAGTCCAATGCAAAACCTTTATTCTAAAATAACATGTTTTAAATACCTGATATCTTTGCAAGAGAGTGGAATAATTAAAGTTCACTAAATAAAATGGGACTCTTGGTATTCCTATTTCTTTGTGCCATGAATAACCTTTATGGAATTTTTTTTCTTTCCATTCTTTCCCCCTTCTTTCCACCATCTTAAAATGCAGCCATTATTTCTAACAGCAGTCCAGGAACTGTGGATATAGCCAGAGGGGGGCTGTAAGAAGAAATTACTTATATATAAAAAATGGAGAAAAATAATCATAATATAAAAAGCTTTTGCTCCAGGCCTCTTCTCAAATGCTCCTTTGTTTTCATTTCTGCGGTCGGATGCATGCAAAATGCAGAAGAGGAAGGCGAGCAATTAAACTGCATGTTAAGAGTGCCTGTGATGTGAGCTGCTATATTGCAGCGGGCAAGAATTATGAGTTCAGAATACATCCTCCTCCTTCATATTTGGCCTCAGCACTGAATCTGCTCAGGAGCCTTAAGCAAGCCGAGATTCTCTAAGCCTCAGTACTGAGTCTGCAACTACAGGGGAGAATCATACTGCCCTACCTTATAGGCTTGTTGTGAGTGAACATAGGAAGGAAGACAGGAGTCAGTCTTTATATCAAGGGTGTGTACACACACCATATGAACCCTCCTTCTAGCATCAGGTTGGCACCGCTTTCCTTTTGTGGGAATGTGGGAATGTATCCAAATTGGACACCCAGGTTTCCTGGGTGGAGGATTGAGTCAAAAATCCCCTTGGCACTGAACCTAGCCCTGGGTCACCTTGGGGAACAGAAGTGTGTGTGCTGTTATAGGGTACTCACCTGTACAGGGGCGTGGGTGGCGCTGTGGTCTAAACCACTGAGCCTCTTGGGCTTGCCGATCAGAAGGTTGGCGGTTCACATCCCCACGATGGGGTGAGCTCCCATTGCCATAGCTGTCATCTTTTCCCTTTTCTTGTGAGGAATCCTATTCGGAATAAGGGAATTTCCCTTAAAAAAAGGAAAACATTGACAGCTATGCCCATTTCTCTGTCCCAGCTCCTGCCATCCTAGCAGTTCGAAAGCATGCCAGTGCAAGTAGATAAATAGGTACCACTGTGGTGGGAAGTTAAATGGTGTTTCCGTGCACTCTGGTTTCCATCACGGTGTCCCATTGCACCAGAAGTGATTTAATCATGCTAGCCACATGACCCTGAAAGCTGTCTGTGGACAAACACCGGCTCCCTCGGCCTGAAAGCGAAATGAGCGCTGCAACCCCATAGTCACCTGTGACTGGACTTAACCGTCCAGGGGTCCGTTACCTTTACCTCACCTGTCCAATTATGTGCACTTATGTGCACACCATGCCCACTGGTTTCCTCCCCTTTAATCCTGACAACAACCCTGTGAGTTCGGTTGGGCAGAATGGCACAAAGCCGCCCAGTGAGCTTTCATGGCTGAGTGAGAATCTGAAGCCTGTTTCTCCTAGGTCTGACGCTCTCCAACTAGTCAGCGCCATCTGTACGGAATCGCTCCCTAACTGTGCAGTCCATGCACCACAGGCACAGATTCCTGAGACAGGTGATGCCTATGTACTCCTTCCACTGTCAGAGATAGTATGCCTCTGAATATCAGTTGCTAGGAATCACCATTAGGAAGAGGGCTGCCATGTTTGTGGGTTTCCCATAGGCATCTTCCTGGCCACTGTGAGAATAAAACACCGGACAAGATGAACATTTGACCTCATCCATCAACACCATTCTTAAGCATAAGGGCATATTGCATTGGGTTTTTTTTGCACAGAAACATCAAAGAGAAATGTCATATTTAATCAGAAAAGACTTTTCCCTCCTCCAACTCCTTTTATGCACCTTTGTGAAATTTCAGAGAAATGTCCCCCCCCCAGTCTATTGATTAAAAATGGGGCAGGGTTATTAAGGACCTGCAGCGTTGCTTCACAGGCCAAAGAGAAGGTGCAGAGTGCATTTGGGACACTGCCGTGTTGTAAACAAGGTGTGCAGACAATCCCTTTCCCTCCGTTCAGACGCAGAAACAAAAGTGCATGCCTAGAGAGCGTTACCCAATCAGAGCGAGGCTTCTCTTTCCTTTCATTCCTTCCTTCCCGTTTGCTAGTCGTCTTTGGGTCCTTTTGTTCAGGAAAAAAAGCCCAAAGGAACCTGCTTTGGAGGAAGCTCACACATGAAAAGGGATTTAGTCTCCATTCAAATTGCATGAACTGAATGGCTATGAACTCCCTCTTTTGAATATTCAGCTCTACTTTTATTATTGTTATTACTATTATCTATCTACTGTCTCTATTGAATTTAAACTTCCAGGCTGCTGATACGGCCCTGATCTTCTTTGTTGAGATGAGATGAGCCTTACGGTGTTGGCTTTTCAAATAAATAAAAAAATAGCCCATTCTTAAGCAAATTAGAAATGCTCTATTTCCATAGTGACTTTTCGAATAATTATGACTGGTGCTTATTAGATACACCATCTCCTCCCAGCCCTGACTCCGTCCCACTCAGATTACAAAGACGGCAATGTTCTTGCCTCCTCAAACTCATTTCATTCAGCTGTCTTTTTGTAATACAGATACTTCCTGTCCTCCATCCTTCAACCCCACCCTTAAGAATCCTTTATTCTCAGGTAACTTGATTCCAAGTTGGAGTGTTGTGCATATATATATATATATATATATATATATATATATATATATATTCTTTCAAAAGAAAGAAATGGTTCACCAGTGAATAGTTCCCTGCTGGTGAGAAAAAAAGTTTCTTGGCACATAATATCTCCTATAATGCAGTGGTTTGGAGCCTCAGGTATGCTGGACAGATGCAGTCCTGAAAGCCTCTCCATCTGGCTCATGGGGTTCCCTAACCCTCAGCCACAATCCTAATTGAGTGCGCATCACACCTTCTTGAGTTGTTGTTGTTGCCGGGCAGGAATGCGCCCCTAAATGCTGATAGTGCCTCTTGTTTGCCTAGTTGCACTCAGATAAACTTTGCATCAGTTGCTCTGCCTACCTTTGTCTCTGGCCCCTCCCACCAAGGTCCTGTGGGCCCCAGGAGATTCCCCCAAAAGTGAATGCATACTGCAGGCTGAAAAAGCCCCCCTTCCCCCGCTATAATGCAACACTGCTGTTGTTTTTAATTCCCTGTGACATCACATTTCAGTTGCATTCCATAGAATGCATGCCACATGACCCTATGCACAGCAGCGGAGCAAGCCGATTGGGTGTGTGCGCCCTGTGCCCAGGGGCAGGACGAGCCGGGGCAGGACGCTCCATGGAGCCTCCGAGAAGTCTGCCTCCTCCCCCTCAGCCGCCCCACAGCTGAGGGGGAGGTGGCGGGTGGACCATTTGGGGCAGCGAGGAACCTGCAGGCATTCAAGCCACCACATCACTCCCATGAGACATGCGTGGCTCAAGCGTGCTGCAGGCCCCATGGAGAGTGCCGCCCAGCATTTTATCACCCCCCCTCAGTGGTGACACCCAGGGCTGCCTGCCCCCCCCACCCCCTTCCTCTGCCCCTGCCTATGCATTGAAAGATGTAAGGTTGCTGGTTTCTCATAGGCATCTGTTTCATCACTCTGTGAGCAAGCTGTTATGCTAGATGGACAACTGGCCTAATCCAAAAGGCTCTTCTTGTTCTCTCCCCCCACCCCAAAGTTTCTTATTTAAGTTTTCCAGAAATTCGCACAAACATTTCTGTTAAGTTGTGGGTGAACATATCAGACGACACAGTGATTCTTCAAACAGCTCTTATTTATTCACAGGCCAGAACAGAACTGAACTGAAGGGTTCAGCCAGCCTGCTTATATAGAGCTCCAGTACATCGCAACTGTAACAACTTTCTGTAACTATCCAATCACTGAACGTCACTTTCAATCCCTTATTTGCATATGTGGACCTGAGTGAAAACTATCTACAGTATCTCCCTGCTGACCCAGGGTGGGAACTTCAGTACATAACAATTTCAATACCTAATAAAAGCTTTCCACCCCGATTCCCCACTCCCTTTTCTATGGTTTTCTCTTTCTCTGCTGCGTCCTACCCTTCCATCTCTTAAACCTTAACAAAACTATTGTACTCTTTAATCCCTTCCGTCACTCATGGTTCAAATCCTGCTTGCGTTTTCATATAACAACATGTTTTTAAATAACCTGAAAAGGGTTTCCATTCTTGCACAAAACCTTCATCATCAGGTTCTCTTATTTTAGTTGCCAATTCTGCAGAATCCATCAACTTGCTTAGCCGTTCTTCCTCAGTGGATATTTCTACTTCTTTCCATTCTTGTGCACAGAGAATCCTAGCTGCGGCTGTAACACACATGAATAAGTTAATCATCTTTTTGGGGAACTTCTGTCCATATGATCCCTAAAAGAAGGCAGCCACCAATACCCCTCTCCTCCATGAATTTGTCCAATCCTCTTTGAAAGCCACCTAAGTTGGGGGCCATCACCCTGTGGGAATAAGCTCTATAGCTTAGTTATGGATGCACAGCCAAACACTTGATGGCCTCCACCTTTCCAATGCTGTGATCTGCACACAGATGTCCAGGGTTGTAGCGCCTGTGGTGCATGGGATGCTGACGGTCACTTCTTGCTTCTCCACACATGGAAGCTATGCATGGAAAACACCTAGCTCTTGTCTCCTTTGCAAAGGGAAGGGAAGCTAAGAGTCTCCAACTTCTTATAAACAGCAGTTTGTGGTTGATGCAGTCCATGCCTTCAATGTAGCAAGAGACATTGCCATTGCAGAAACCTTTGCATTGCACAAAGATGTACAAAGAACTATTTTGTTAAAGCTAAAGCAAGTCCCATTTCTACACGCACACACACACACATTTTGTTGCCTTTTTTCCTTCTCAAAGAGTCTCTTGTACGTTTTCCATAGTCTTTGGAGGCAATAAATTAGCCCTAAGGAAGACTTAGATTTGGGTTATTGCCACTGAGCAGCTAATGCTGACAGCTAACAAACTGGGGGGACTGCGAAGAATGCTGGAGATTTCTAATGTTATAGATTTTAACATAATTATCAATGCATTCCTTTCAGCTATTATGCCATTTTAATTGCATGGAGCTGATTTCTCTGTTTTTTATGGGGCTATATCCGCATCGGGAAAATGAAAGCACCAAATTGAAAATGAAAGAATTATGCTAAGGGTTCCTCTGAATTCCGGAACAGTGTTTGCTACTTTAAACATGATTCATTCTCCTGCTGGTGCTTTCATGTCGCCGGGTACAATGCAATCGAGGTTCTTTGGTTTCTTTGTTCGGAACACCAGAACAGTTCTTTCTAAAAGTTTCCCTCTCCAGGAGGCTGAGCCTTTGGAGTATTTCTCCTCAAACCTGCAAACGCATGCATCATTTTAGTTTTTATCATTTATTTAATAAAATGTATGCACCACTTGATAAAAACAATAATCCTAAAAATGGTTTACAAAAAAAGATAAAGCAACAAAATTTCAGAAAGAAAAAATAACAACAATAATTTAAGTTAAACCAGCAGTAGACTAAAAACAGAATAAAACTTGCATCAACTTTCTAAACATCTGGCTTTTCAAAACAAAAATCTTTTTAGCAGGTGCCAAAAAGAGAACAGTGAAGACAACTGCCTGAGGGCAAGAGTATTATGTTGCACCAGTAACTTCGACAGCTCTGCTGGTCAAGTGGGCATATATGGAGTTTGATGATCTCATAGGTATATATATCAAGTGCCAAAGGTCAGGTTAAAGTGGTGCGTCTTAGGCTATGACAAACCTATACAGTGAATGTACCAGATGCAGCTTTTGTGAGGAGGCAATTCTTCATCTCAGGGGCTGTCACAGAGAAAACTCTCTCCCAGGTTGCCACATTCCCAAAACTTCCTAGGGTGACGAAACTATCAAGGAAGTCACTCTGATGACCTTAACATCCAGGAGGGCCTGTTCGTGCCAGAAAAGGACTGAAATTTTGTTGCTTAAGATCAAGGACAAAAAGGTATCTGGGGTTGCAAATGAATCTTACTTCATGATGGGGCAGTGTTGTGCTTGAGGAGCCTACAAGAATTTAGAGGCCACAGATCAAACAACACAACAGACATAGCTTTGTCCTCCAGTCCTTCACCACTAGACATGGGATGGATAAGCAAACATCAGCAATGTCCATTCCTACTTCTGTTTTGGTCAGAATTCTCCAAAATTCCCATACCTGAGACAATTACTTCACTCTGCCAAATGGTAAGGGTAGCTCAGCTCGTAGCTATGTAGAAGGGATGGTTCCAGAAAGCTTCACCTTCTGAAAATTCCTCTCCTAGCCTTGCTGACTTTTGCGTTTGGCCACCCTCACTTTCTAAACTCCTATTTCCTATGCCAGGAAACAGATCCTTCATTGCTGGAAGCCAGGACAGCATCATCACCAGGATGTCAGATTAAGGATGAACTCCTGCAAGCTCAAATCTTGACTCCAGTATCGTTTATTTTGACACATCAAGCATTCATTGGAGTCCTGCAACCAACAACACCTTCCAGACAGTGCAATCCTATTATGTATATCTACTCAGAACTTAAACCCACTGTGTTTGATGCGGCTTACTGGTGAATGTGTATAGGATTGCAGGCTGAAAGCCTTTTCCCACCCACTGTCATCTGCCAATAATCATGATGACCTAACAGCCAAATACACAACCACTCAGCAATGAGCAGTTTTCCATTCTGTTGTTGGGCAGTTTGGGAAGCATTTTGGGAAGGTTCAGAGAGAACGGAGGTCTAAAAATCCACGCAAATGAATAATGCGACCAGCCACGAAGATCTCAAGGGGATCTTGCAACACCCCACTTTCCAGTGTGACATGACTCCCACTGGGGTGATCTTCACTTGTCTTTGCTTTGTTTCTGCTCCCATATACCAGTGGAGATGGTCTTTCTGTGGAGCTAAGTTCCTGCCACCACCTACATTAACTTTCAAGGTATTTCAGTGTGATTAATGGGATTGCAAAGACTGCCAAAGGAATTAATAATAATTAGCTGCTTATTACTGAGTGCAGCCAGAAACACAGATAAACCACCTGCCTTCCCTTTCACAATTCATTTCTTCCCTTTGCTTAATCATATAATGAAAAGAGGTGTCTTCCGTTTGTGACATCACTCCCACGGCAACAGGCAGGTTCACTCAATTTTTGTTTGCACAGGAGGAGGGGTTATTTAACTTCTAGCACAACAAAGAACTGTGGCTGTTTGACAGGCACCAAGAATTGAATAGTCACACCCAATTGGTGAGAGCCAGTTCAGGGGTGTGTGTGTTCACGGGGTTCATCCCACTGTTGCAAACAGTCACTTTCTGCCTTATCTTCCCCAGGTTTCCAGCTCCTCAGATAGAAAAGTCTATAGAAACATGATTTCTATAGAAATTTTCTTTAGACACAAAGAGAAACTTAAGAACGTAAGATGAGCCTGCTGGATCAAGCTGGTTCAGCATCCTGTTATCAGAGTGGCCATCCAGATTCCCGTGGGAAACCTGAAAGCTGGACATGTGTACAACAGTACTCTGCTCACCTGGGATTCCCAGTAAATAGTGTTAAAAAAACATACTGCCTCTGACAGTACATGTAGAACACAGCCATCATGGCTAACTGCCAGTGAAAGCCTTCTCTTGCATGAATTTAGAATAACAGAATCATTGAATTGTAGAGTTGGAAGGGAACCCAACAATTACCTAGTCCTCGTCCAACATGCAGGAATCTCAACTAAAGCATTCATGACTAATGACCATCCAACCTTTGCTTAAAAACTTTCAAGGAAGGAGAGTCCACA
The DNA here is from genome assembly GCF_965113315.1 of Podarcis vaucheri. Classification (NCBI taxonomy): domain Eukaryota; kingdom Metazoa; phylum Chordata; class Lepidosauria; order Squamata; family Lacertidae; genus Podarcis; species Podarcis vaucheri. The sequence continues at coordinate 6,148,624 of NC_138749.1, forward strand.
ACCTCCTGGGGGAAACCATACCAATGTTGAACAGCTCTGACTGTTAGATAGTTCTTCCTGATTAGTCAGAATAGATAGATATCTTTATTGTCATTGTCCCTTGCAGAACAATGAAATTGAAAGAATCTCCTTTCTTGTAACTTGAAGCCATTGGTTTGAGTCCTACCCTCCAGAGCAGGAGAAAACAACCTTGTTCCCTCTTCCATGTGACAGCCCTTGATATATATAAAGGTGGCTATCATATTCTCCTCTTTTTCCAGGCTAAACATACCCAGCTCCTTCAACTGTTCCTCATAAGGCTTGGTTTCCAGACCTTTCACCATCTTGGTTGCCCTCCTCTGCACTCATTCCAGCTTGTCTAATCATCTTTGAAAGCCATCAAGTTAGTGCTCATCACGACCTTCTGTGGGAGCAAGGTCCATACTTTAACTATGTGCTGTACTTTCTTTTATCTGAATCTTCCAACAACCTGCTGCACTTGAACATCCACTAATTCTAGTGCTTATGAGAAGGAGAAAACCCTTTCTCTATCCATTTTCTCTGTGCCATGCTTCGGCTGGGGAGGGCGGGATATAAATAAAATTTATTATTTTTTATTATTAATTTCATAAAATTCTATCTTGTTGCTTCTTACTTGCCTTCTCTCTAAACTATAAAGTCCCAAATGTTGCAAAGTTTCCTAGTAGGGGAATTGCTTCTTCCATTCCTTGCCTCTTGCTGTTATATTTCTTCTTGCTTGAGGTTCAGGTGTTGTTGTTTTTTTTTAAAAAAATGTTTTGTATGAAGATGGTAAACAGGGAATGTATCCAATCTCAAACACAATAGAACTACTTTGAGTCAGTGCTGACAATACAGAGATAGATGAGTGGATTGTCTGAATTGAGATCAGGCTGCTTCTTATGTTCATGGTTTTAATACTTCTGCTGTTTTTCTGGGAACATTTTTCAGTTGGTTAATTTTATAGCGATCCTACTTCTGTTATTTGAGGTTGGTGGAGTTTTAACTATAGTTCTGAGGAGTAATGTATGATCACTTTTACAGTTTGTTTATTGTGTCTTAAACTCTCATGTGATTTTTATTTGACCCACATTTTATGTTTTTTTATGTCACCTTCAGACCTTCCTGTATTAGGGGGACATGCAAATTTGCCCTTTCCTCGTATTCCGAAACAATACACAAACCAAAACATAGCCATACGTCAAGCTTTGCAATTCCCTGAATTTTGCAGTGTATTCTCCAGCCTAGTAACATGTACAAAAATGCACATTCTGGGGTGAAGTGTGCATAAAAATGGACGTATTGGGGAAATTAACAAAAAGATGCATTATATTAGGGGAAAATGCATCCAAAAATGCATACAAAATGTGTAGGACAGTTTCATTTGTGCTTACGAAATTCAAAAAGGACTTCTTTATTGGCTAAATACCAAACTGATGTGGAAATGTGGAGAAATAAATTCAAGGCTTGGGGAAAAAATAGAAATGGAGAGAGTCTGAAATTAACCGATCCACTTGTACCTAGTGATGTGTAGGTGAAATTATACACACAATGCCACAACAATAAAAGTTCTGATCCACATGTTAGTCCAGGAGGTTCTCGTTTCATGAGAATTCAAGCACCCCTACGAATAACACACTTCTTTCCCCCCTTTTTGCTGCATAGAAGGGAAACAGAATATATATATATATATATATATATATATATATATATATATATATATATATATGCAGGTTTTGGTGTCTTCTTTTGTTCCTTAATTACTTGAGGGATATCTTGAGTGATTTCATGAGTGATATTCTGAACACCACTGGGTGGGTCATTAAGTGTAGATTAGTTGCTAAAGCTTTCGTGTCTTGACCTCTTGAGCTTGTGAAGAGTTTTTCTGAGAAGATGGCTGTGCTGCATTTAGTTGTGCTCTGGCTTGGCTTCGTGTATAGGGGCGAGCTGTGATTTTGTGCCTTGTGCCAGCCAGATCTGTGTAGGGATTGCAGGGGGGTGCAGCATCCGGAGGTGCCACTATAGTTTGGCTACTGGATGGAGTCTGTAATATGTCTGTGGAGAGGGTCTGGGTTTGGGTCTGGTGTGGTTGATTGGTGACGGCGTTCTGTGTGCCTCTGGTTCTGGTGTCGGTTTTTGTGGGGAGGGCTAATTTCCAGATGTCTGGCAGGCGGGACGTGTCGTCACGCTTGTTCATGTTGTGAGGGTGTTTCTCTATCTCGATGGCTTCCATGATTATTCTCTTGTGGTGATGTTCCATGTTAAAGAGCAATTTGGAATCTGTAAAATTAATTTCGTGTCCTGTTTCTTTCATGTGTTGGAAAAGAGAGGAAGTTTTTTCTTCTTTTTTGACGGCATTCTTGTGTTCTGCGATACGTGCATTTATTCGTCTGTTTGTTTGTCCAATGTACGTGGCTGGGCAGACTTTGCAGGGTATTTCATAGACCCCTTGGTTTTCCAGCTGGATTTTGTCTTTTGGGTTTCTGAGGATATTGGCTATTTTTTGGTTGGTGCAGAAGGCACCACTCATGAAATCACTCAAGATATCCCTCAAGTAATTAATTCACCACTCATGAAATCACTCAAGATATCCCTCAAGTAATTAAGGAACAAAAGAAGAAAAGGCACACTAATCTAGGAACTTCCTCTCTGCCCAGAACGTTGGAGGCTATACACCACACCCCTCAACAGTATTTATAGAAACTCAAACACCAGATTCTGCTCTGTTCCAGTAACAAGAAGCCGAAAGCACCAGCCTGAAGATGACGAGTGAGACCTCGTCGAAACGTCGCCCAGACACCCCGACTCTTACACGGGAAGACACCCGAAGACACCAAAACCTGCATTCCTGTACCCGTGGAAATCTACGAAAGCATATATATATATATATATATATGCAGGTTTTGGTGTCTTCGGGTGTCTTCCCGTGTAAGAGTCGGGGTGTCTGTGCGACGTTTCGACGAGGTCTCACTCGTCATCTTCAGGCTGGTGCTTTCGGCTTCTTGTTACTGGAACAGAGCAGAATCTGGTGTTTGAGTTTCTATAAATACTGTTGAGGGGTGTGGTGTATAGCCTCCAACGTTCTGGGCAGAGAGGAAGTTCCTAGATTAGTGTGCCTTTTCTTCTTTTGTTCCTTAATTACTTGAGGGATATCTTGGGTGATTTCATGAGTGATATTCTGAATATCACTGGGTGGGTCATTAAGTGTAGATTAGTTGCTAAAGCTTTCGTGTCTTGACCTCTTGAGCTTGTGAAGAGTTTTTCTGAGAAGATGGCTGTGCTGCATTTAGTTGTGCTCTGGCTTGGCTTCGTGTATAGGGGCGAGCTATGGTTTTGTGCCTTGTGCCAGCAAGATCTGTGTAGGGATTGCAGGGGGGTGCAGCATCCGGAGGTGCCACTATAGTTTGGCTACTGGATGGAGTCTGTAATATGTCTGTGGAGAGGGTCTGGGTTTGGGTCTGGTGTGGTTGATTGGTGACGGCGTTCTGTGTGCCTCTGGTTCTGGTGTCGGTTTTTGTGGGGAGGGCTAATTTCCAGATGTCTGGCAGGCGGGACGTGTCGTCACGCTTGTTCATGTTGTGAGGGTGTTTCTCTATCTCGATGGCTTCCATGATTATTCTCTTGTGGTGATGTTCCATGTTAAAGAGCAATTTGGAATCTGTAAAATTAATTTCGTGTCCTGTTTCTTTCATGTGTTGGAAAAGAGAGGAAGTTTTTTCTTCTTTTTTGACGGCATTCTTGTGTTCTGCGATACGTGCATTTATTCGTCTGTTTGTTTGTCCAATGTACGTGGCTGGGCAGACTTTGCAGGGTATTTCATAGACCCCTTGGTTTTCCAGCTGGATTTTGTCTTTTGGGTTTCTGAGGATATTGGCTATTTTTTGGTTGGTGCAGAAGGCACCACTCATGAAATCACTCAAGATATCCCTCAAGTAATTAATTCACCACTCATGAAATCACTCAAGATATCCCTCAAGTAATTAAGGAACAAAAGAAGAAAAGGCACACTAATCTAGGAACTTCCTCTCTGCCCAGAACGTTGGAGGCTATACACCACACCCCTCAACAGTATTTATAGAAACTCAAACACCAGATTCTGCTCTGTTCCAGTAACAAGAAGCCGAAAGCACCAGCCTGAAGATGACGAGTGAGACCTCGTCGAAACGTCGCCCAGACACCCCGACTCTTACACGGGAAGACACCCGAAGACACCAAAACCTGCATTCCTGTACCCGTGGAAATCTACGAAAGCATATATATATATATATATATATATATGCAGGTTTTGGTGTCTTCGGGTGTCTTCCCGTGTAAGAGTCGGGGTGTCTGTGCGACGTTTCGACGAGGTCTCACTCGTCATCTTCAGGCTGGTGCTTTCGGCTTCTTGTTACTGGAACAGAGCAGAATCTGGTGTTTGAGTTTCTATAAATACTGTTGAGGGTTGTGGTGTATAGCCTCCAACGTTCTGGGCAGAGAGGAAGTTCCTAGATTAGTGTGCCTTTTCTTCTTTTGTTCCTTAATTACTTGAGGGATATCTTGGGTGATTTCATGAGTGATATTCTGAATATCACTGGGTGGGTCATTAAGTGTAGATTAGTTGCTAAAGCTTTCGTGTCTTGACCTCTTGAGCTTGTGAAGAGTTTTTCTGAGAAGATGGCTGTGCTGCATTTAGTTGTGCTCTGGCTTGGCTTCGTGTATAGGGGCGAGCTATGGTTTTGTGCCTTGTGCCAGCCAGATCTGTGTAGGGATTGCAGGGGGGTGCAGCATCCGGAGGTGCCACTATAGTTTGGCTACTGGATGGAGTCTGTAATATGTCTGTGGAGAGGGTCTGGGTTTGGGTCTGGTGTGGTTGATTGGTGACGGCGTTCTGTGTGCCTCTGGTTCTGGTGTCGGTTTTTGTGGGGAGGGCTAATTTCCAGATGTCTGGCAGGCGGGACGTGTCGTCACGCTTGTTCATGTTGTGAGGGTGTTTCTCTATCTCGATGGCTTCCATGATTATTCTCTTGTGGTGATGTTCCATGTTAAAGAGCAATTTGGAATCTGCAAAATTAATTTCGTGTCCTGTTTCTTTCATGTGTTGGAAAAGAGAGGAAGTTTTTTCTTCTTTTTTGACGGCATTCTTGTGTTCTGCGATACGTGCATTTATTCGTCTGTTTGTTTGTCCAATGTACGTGGCTGGGCAGACTTTGCAGGGTATTTCATAGACCCCTTGGTTTTCCAGCTGGATTTTGTCTTTTGGGTTTCTGAGGATATTGGCTATTTTTTGGTTGGTGCAGAAGGCTGTTTTGATATTGTGTTTATGGAGGATTTTGCTGATTTTGTCTGTAGTGCCCTTGATATAAGGAAGGAGGGCCATGCCATTGTTTTCTTCTGTGTCTTGGTTTTTGGGGGGTGTTTCTTTTTTGAAGCTAATCCAGTAACAAGAAGCCGAAAGCACCAGCCTGAAGATGACGAGTGAGACCTCGTCGAAACGTCGCACAGACACCCCGACTCTTACACGGGAAGACACCCGAAGACACCAAAACCTGCATATATATATATATATATATATATATATATATATATATATATATATATATATAGAAAGAACAAGAAAAGGGGAGCAGCTGTGGGCAGTTAAGGAATGTAGCTAATAGTTTAATTTTCCATGAGTTAGCAGAGATTGCTCAGTCCCCACAATGCACCTGTAGGCATCTTGTTACTCTCTTATCTGTGCTACTGGACAGATTTGGCAAGTAACTTTGTGTATAAAAGTGCTCAGGTTACAGCATACTGTGTTGGTAGAAGACTGAAAGAATTGTTAAAGACTACTGTGGATTCAAGTGAAGACCTTTTGAAGAGATTGTCTGAGGAAGAAATTGGAAAATGGTCAGATTTCAGACTTCAGAACAAACTGTATCAGGACTTTACAAGCAACTGAACTAAGGACTTAGCTATGGATATTTCCACAGCAAAGAAATTAAGGCGAAGAAGAGAGACAAAACTATGTGTATCACCTGTAAACAGTGTGCATGTGTGTGTTTATATAGTTGTATACGTTGGTGTTGGCCTTGTAAAGACAACAGCTGTTTTCTGCTGTGCATTTAACTGCTTGACTGAGCATCCATGGTACATATATACCAACAAGAAGTTTTTACCAAAGCTTCTGCTTAAATTAAATACATAAAAAATGTAGTGAGGGGTATGTGTGGGAGAAATATTGAACTTGTGGCATTATGGTTCCTGACACAATTTTTATTTGTTGTTGTTAAATTTACTGCTGTTCCTTTGTTTGGTTTTGGTGAGCTACTATAGGCACCTTCTTGTGGTCCATGGATGGATCATCTTCTCGGACAATTATGCGTGGTGTGAAGAAATTTCCAGAAGGAAATTGGGATCCAGGCTGGAGATGTAGGCTGATCGGGGCAGAAACAGGCTTGGGACCTAACATCTTCTGACACGTCCATTTTGGAAAAAATGTGGGAGCAGGGTCAGCCGCAGGCTGTAACATGTCATATATGCACAGAGGCTTTGGGTATGGACTTGGTTGCATCATTGACCTGCTTGCTATAATGGTGCTGGCCCTCTCTTCTTGGGACCCCAATACCTCAAAAGCCATCACTCCCTATATGAACAATCCCAGACCCTGCAGTCATCATCTGAGCCCCTTCTCCATATGTCCACTCCTTGGAAGGTCCAGAGAGCAGGTCTTTTTTTCCAGTGATGGTTCCCCACTTGTGGAGTGCTCTCCTCAGGAAAGCTTGCCTGGAGTCCTCTTTGTCTGGCTTATGGTGATGAGGGAGAACCATCCTTTTTACTTGGGGTTCTGGCCCTTAGTTTGAAGGTTTTAAAGAATGTTTGCCCTTTTTTGGTGGGTCAGGATCTGCTAGACCTACCTTTTATTTTTATAGATGTGTGGTTTTTTAAGGCTTTTATTTTGTAGTTAGCTTTTATTTTGTAGTTAGTACTTCTTTTGAGTTTTTTTTAAGTTTCTTTTAGTCAATGTTATGGGCAAAGCTGCAGATAGATGATGATGATAGATAGGTAGGTAGGTAGATAGGTAGATAGATAGGTAGATAGAATCATAGAATCATAGAGTTGGAAGAGACCACAAGGGCCATCGAGTCCAACCCCCTGCCAAGCAGGAAACACCATCAGAGCACTCCTGACATATGGTTGTCAAGCCTCTGCTTAAAGACCTCCAAAGGATAGATAGATAGATAGATAGATAGATAGATAGATAGATAGTAGGAATGGAATGGAAGAGGAATTCGTTCTTGCTTTGCTTTTTTGCAGTGAATTAACCCAATTCAACAGTCTCAAACTTGTTTGCAGATCAGAATGCAACTTCCCACTTCTACCGATTTTATAATGCAGTTTGAGTGTTTGAAAAGTTCACTGGCCTAGGTTCACCCAGTGGGCTTCATGGCTGGCTGAGCAGGTATTTGAACCCTAGTCTCTCAGCTCCTAATCTACCACTCTAACCACTAGGCCACACTAGGTGTTCAGACCTCACCTATATAACTTACGGTATCATGAACAATTTTATATGGTATAAAAATGCACCAAATGGGATGGTACAGACATGTCAATGAATGACAGCCAAACTGGAATGGGATGGGCTTAGGTTGATCTCTCCACCCATTCTTCCATTGTGAATTTTCTTCCATAATTGGATAGAGCAGCACTGATCCATTTTCATGCATTCTTTCCCAGAGCTGAAACTTCTGGTTGCAGACATCTCAGTGTGTTTTTTTAAAAAAATGTTTCTGACCTCATCTGAAGTTCCCAGGCACACACTTAATTATAAAACAATAATTAATATCTGCAGATTAAATGGAATTACTTAAATTATTCTCATTTTTTTTATTCTCTATTCTAGTCTCCTACCCACACATCATCTTTCTCTCTTTTAAATAAATATGTATAAATATACGAACTGCCAACCACTGTGTGGAAGAAAAATAGGAGGGTAGCAAATGTCTTGGAGATAAGAGTTTCTTTTTAAATGTTAATTTTTTTTGTATATCTGGCTGTAAACTTCATCTCTGAAACTCCCCCTCCCCACTCCTATTATCATTCCCGTACCTGGAGCCTATACAGACAGAACATTGGTTGAGTTTGACCTTTCTGAAATCATAAGCAATTCTTCCTCTTTGTCATAGTGATAATGGAATGGATCAGATACTTCCTGAAGACATTATAATAGAGTTCAACTGTCTACGTTGCACGCTAATGACAAATGTAAAATCCATCGCTTCTCTACAGTTGTCTCGGGTAGAACAGAGACAGAGGGAGGGAGGAGAGAGGGAGTTTTCCGCACTTCGCTGCCTGGATTCTACAGTATTTCTCATGCTCCCCAAGTAGACAAGCTAATGGAGATGCTGGCATCAGTTCTACAGTTATTTATTTTTCAGCTCATGCTACTGGGGGCAGAGAGGACGCTTCTTCCAGATAATAATAATAATAATAATAATAATAATAATAATAATAATGTTTTTCACTTTTAGCAAGGGGTTCATGGCAGCCCTGATCTAGTACAAATGGCCAGTTACAGATGTTTCAGGTTACAGACGCTTCAGGTTACAGACTCCGCTAACCCAAAAATAGTACCTCAGGTTAAGAACTTTGCTTCAGGATGAGAACAGAAATTGTGCTCTGGCAGTGTGGCAGCAGCAGGAGGCCCCATTAGCTAAAGTGGTACTTCATGTTAAGAACAGTTTCAGTGTAAGAACAGACCTCCAGAATGAATTAAGTTCTTAACCCAAGATACCACTGTACTTCTCAAGGGCGGAGCAACAGGATTTGCCGCAGTTAAGCACATCATCTGGTAGGCAGTCAAAGCCAACCAGGGACTCCAGAATTCTAGGTGGTGGGGGAGAGATAAGGGGCAGCTGCACATCAGAACGAGAGAAAGCAGGAAGGGGCAAGAAAGCAGTGATGGGATAGAAGAATGCAGACCTCCCAGGACCTCGGAGAAAGAATACTTTAGAAGTAATATCAATCTAAATTTGATTTCTTAGCCACCCTTCACCAGACTGAGCTCCAGAAATTTAAAATTCAATATTGAAAACATTATAAAATATAGAATCATAGAATCCTAGAGTTGGAAGAGACCACAAGGGCCATCGAGTCCAACCCCCTGCCAAGCAGGAAACACCATCGGAGCACTCCTGACATATGGTTGTCAAGCCTCTGCTTAAAGACCTCCAAAGAAGGAGACTCCACCACACTCCTTGGCAGCAAATTCCACTGTCAAACAGCTCTTACTGTCAGGAAGTTCTTCCTAATGTTTAGGTGGAATCTTCTTTCTTGTAGTTTGGATCCGTTGCTCCGTGTCCGCTTCTCTGGAGCAGCAGAAAACAACCTTTCTCCCTCCTCTATGTGACATCCTTTTATATATTTGAACATGGCTATCATATCACCCCTTAACCTCCTCTTCTCCAGGCTAAACATGCCCAGCTCCCTTAGCCGTTCTTCATAAGGCATCGTTTCCAGGCCTTTGACCATTTTGGTTGCCCTCCTCTGGACACGTTCCAGTTTGTTAGTGTCCTTCTTGAACTGTGGTGCCCAGAACTGGACACAGTACTCCAGGTGAGGTCTGACCAGAGCAGAATACAGTGGCATATATTATGATAACAGGATTACATCTACAAAAGCAAGTGTCAAAGACCAGGGTAAAGAGGTAGGAGGAGCAGGGAATCGGAAATCTGTAAACCTCCAGATGATGAAAGTTGTACTCTCACAAATTTCCCATTACTAACCTAAATTCTGGCTATCAAATTAACTCAGCTCAAATTGCTTGGGACCAGGCTACTTTAAGGACTGCCTGTTCCCACATGAACATTCTAGGCTAAGATCTGACTTGGAGGCCCTTTGTTGAGTCCTCCCTGTGTTGGGTCTTCAGAGACAAGCAAAGCAGAGAACTGGGATAAAGCTATAAAACCATAGAGTTGTAGAGTTGGAAGGGACCCCAAGGGTTGTGTAGTCTAACCTCCCACAATGCAGGAATCTCAGCTAGCTCTTATATGACAGGTGGGCATCCAATCTCTGCTTAAAAGCCTCCAAGAAAGGGGAGTCCACCATCTTCGGAGGAGGTCCATTCCACTGTCAAACAGCTCTTGCCATCAGAAAGTTATCCCTGATGTTTAGTTGGATTCTTCTTTCTTGTAAATTGAATCCATTGGTTTGAGGCCTGCTGCTATTAGGAGTTCTTGTGAAATGCTGTTTTGAGACCATTGGCTAGAAACCAAGCAGTTGTTTGGAAAACAGTCACAATAGAAGTGGAATGGGGAGGGGGCTGAGGAAGGGGGGATTTGCTCACCAAAGTCAACCTCCTGCAATCATAATGTGCCATTCAGTCTGGAATTAATCAGGCTGCAGGCTGCAAAGGGGCACCAGAAGGAGCCGTTTGTATCGCTTCACTCCCTTAATCCACGACACAAACCCATTTCGGTAAATAATTTACATAGGTTTGCATTAGCTCAATTTGTAGAAATTGAACAAACAACACCATTTCCTGCAATTATGGCAGCGCGAGACAGGAAAGGAGAGGGGGGAAAGCTGAACCGGCAATGAGGGACCAAAATGGAAAGAGGAAGGAAGAAAGGGAGAGACAGAGAGAGAGAGATGTCCTTTTGAATTGCAAAAGACAGCCCATGGAAATGTAAAATGAAGAGGGATTCTGATTGGCTTGTGCCAAAGTTGGGGGATCAAGCTTGATTTTGCTAACAGGTTTTAGAAAAAATAAAATAAAAAATTCTTTCCAGTAGCACCTTAAAGACCAACTAAGTTAGTTCTTGGTATGAGCTTTCGTGTGCATGCACACTTCTTCAGATACAGGTTTTAGAAAGAAGAGGTGTACCTTTAATTGAAACAAGGAAAGACATTGTGAATAAACGAAGTTGCCTTACAGTGGCTAGTTTCAGCCATATCCAATCAAGTTGGCTCACTGAAATGGAACTTACTTAGTCCATGTTGTGTAGCGGTTAGAGTATCTGAGTAGTCCCAGGAGACCAGGGTTTGAATTCCCACTTGACCATGCAGCTCACTGGGTGATCTTGGGTCAGTCACCACCTTGTGACCTAACCTACCATATTTTACTGGAGTTTAATTTTTATGTTTAATTCATACTGATGTCAAGGTGCCGTGGTTTAGACATTTTGAAAATCAATCAATCAATGCAGTTCTTTTAAGAAAGCAGCGCCCAACACACATATGTTAATTTGAACGTATCTAGCAAGCCAGCCTCTGTAATGTGAACCTGGCTTTCATGAAAAGTGGGTTTGGATCACACCTGGATTCCCAATCCCATCTATCTTAGCCAGCATGGAAAGGTGAGAAATGTAAACCAAAACCAGCTAGAGAGCACTAGGTTGGCTGCCCCTTCATTCTACCACTGAACAAATGCCTGATAGAGCGGGAGGCAGCCTTTTCCCAACCTGGTTCCCTCCTGAAGTTGTTGGATTATAATTCCCAGCATCCCTGACCATTGGTCACAAAGGACGTGGCCAATGGGAATTACATCTCAAGGACATCTGATTGCGGGAGGGTGGTGGGAGGTTAACGCAGTGGAGGACCATCAGCGAGGAGGGGTTAAAACACAACGAAGAAACAAAGAAAAACCCATCCAGTTGGTTCATATGGAAGCTGCACTGGCTGTTTTATACAAGAAGAGCTTTTCAGAAACTGATATTGTTTTGTGTACTCTGCAGTGACCTTCACTTACCTTTTGCAGCTTCGGTTGGTTCAAGATATTGAGCAGAGAACTAACCCTAGCCCTAAAGGACAGTAGCTCTGGCACCAAAGCACTCCTGCCCCCCCCTCTCTCCCTCTCTCTTGCCTTATAGCCTTGAGGATCTCACTGTATGCATCCCCTCATCGACAGGAAGAGGTGAAAGGAGGATGAGGCTATGTTCACTTTATTTATTCCTTCAGGTTTTCGTTTGTATTTTATTTTCTCTCTGGCCACATTTCTTTCCCCTTTGAAATGTAGAAAAAGAAAACCATAGCAAGCAATCTTTCACACTTTTCAAGAGAAAAATAAAACCCAATCCATAGCTCTTTTGCACTTCCAACCACTGTGAAATTCACTTACTCTGAAAAATGGATTTTTTTAGGTCATCATATTGAAAGTTCCTCTCTCTCTCTCCCTCTCTCTCTCTCTCTTCTTTTTCCTCACCTGAGAAGAATGGCTATCTAATTTTTTTTTCCTGGCCTAGGGTCTTTGGGCTGCTGGACTTATAAGGTACGCCATATGATTCCTCTGCATCTTTTTACTTCACTTTTGAGGGGTAACTGAATGTGTGAACTCACATCATTGCAAAAGAGACAAGATGTGTGCAGATGGGCTCTCAAAATTATCCACTCCTATTTGTCAACCAAAAAAATTGGAGGACTGTTTTCACTGATCCCCCTCACTGCTCCAGGGAGGAGAAAGGCAATAAAATAAAATAAATAAAATCTATGTGATGGGGCTGAATATTAACAGTGTCAGCACAATACTCCCGGAACACCCACTGCAGTAGCATCTCCACTGGCTGGCAGTGTGGCAACTATTTTTGCATCTTCCACAATGCCCAAGACATACCGTATTAATGTTTGTGGAAAGGTGGGGAAACTTGTGGCCAACACAACAAAAATAAAATAAATGGTGGAGAATATTAAGAGTAAAATCTGTAAAATGGCCTCCTTCTCCTCCTCCTCCTCCTTCTTCCTCTTCCTCTTCCTCTTCTTCTTTTTCTTGGAATGAGAATAGAATGAAGATTTGAAAACATTTTCTGCCATTCATCATGTTCCACCAACTGGAACCGCCATAAGGGAGATAGACCGAAATAGTATGACTGAACTTGGCCACTAACTTGGGAGACTTTAAAAGAGGGTTTGGTGACTTCACGGAAGATTGGGCTATCAATGGCTACTAGCCTCTCTATTCTTTATACCAGCCATGACCAACCTAGTGCCACATAGATATGTTGGACTACAATTCCAATCAGCCCCAACCAGCAAAGTGATTTGCAATAACTGGCATTATTTCTCCAGCGGCTCTACCATTGACCTGTGACAGATGCATAGAGGTAACCGAGGTGTATGATGGTAACAGATAACTTATCAGCTAGCCATGGTAGTAACTACATCAGGCCCCCTCCCCCACAAAAAAACTGGATTGAATGCATCTCATTGTATTTCTTTAATTATCCCATGTCATGTACCAACACAGTCCAAAATGACACCCTGTAACACTTTGTGACGTGCGATAACTATGATAAATTACAACTGCAACAACGGCCTCCTTTGGAAAGAGAGACAGTAGGACATATTGCCTTGCTGGTGGGAAAGCAGGTATTTCAAATAGCCTGTGAATATTTTAGATTAATGGATAATCCCACATCACATGTTTAATAATAAGATTACCAACATCCTGGCAAAGAATCCTCTCTCTGACATTTATCCTAACATTTATGCCACCTCTTTTATTTACTGTATCAAATTAATAACTTCTCCATTGACAATTAAAAAGCCAGCTACTATCCAACTGATAATCTCTCTCTCTCTCTCTCTCTCTCTCTCTCTCTCTCTCTCTCTCTCATTTAATAATCACATTAAGTGATGACATTCATGCTGGAAAGCAATTCATTCACCTCATTGGCAAGAGGCCTCAGATTCCAGGGGAGGAAAAACCTCTCTTAAAATCATGATAGCCTTATCGGACATCGCAAGCACCATGGCTAGGAAGTTTCTTAGAAAGGTCTATACACAAGGAATGTAATGATGAAAAAAGTTGTTTTAGTGCCACTGTTGTTATGTCAATTTATTGTGTACTTAAAGGCTTTGGTGTTTGATTGACCTTAAACACACAGAACATAGTGGTGTAGAACTTTGAAAGCAGGGAACACCCCTCCCCGCTTAAAATGTCTGATCCCATTCTGACTAATGTCTGGCTCTCTCATAGCTGGACCCAACTCAGTATAGAATTCATGCTCTCCCTCCCTGCCAGTCTTCTCCAAACAGATACCCTTGGCATGGAGGGTGGGGTAATAAAGAGTAGGAAGGGCTCACAACCACATGTTGTGGTGTCTTAGTGCCTTTTTCTTAGCTGGACAGGTTGCTCAGAGAATTGTTTCCTCCTGGGTGATACATAGAGAGAAGTGTTTTTTTCCACTTTCTCAAATACTAGAACTTAGGGGTGCAGGGAATCAGAGTGTTGGAAGATTCAGGATTGACAAAGCGTGTTCTCCTTCATGGAGAGCACATGTTGCGGTGGGGTCTAACAAGACGTGGTCTAACAGACACCCCCTCTAGGTTACTGGGTGGAACCATTTGGATGGCCATGAATATGATTGGACCAAGTTGGGTTGCTGGGGAGATTTTGATGTTACCATTTAGAGGGTTGGCCTGAAGGTTATATATCCTTGGCACACAGCTTTTTTCAGTCTCTTTTGCTGCATGCATTGGATCACCTGCCCACCCCCCCTAATTTAGGGCTGTTGCATTTGAAATTGCTATGCCTGTCATGGGGTTGTCTGCTTTGGGGTCAAGGGGCCTGGTAAGAATTTTGTCCATTTGGCAGATTGGCGGGTGCCATTTGGTTTTTGCCTACTGCGTAGCAAATTGTCACAACTTGTAAGGTTGCGGTTAGGCATTGGTTAAAATTTGGTTGGTGGAGGGGTAAGGGTTGGCTGTGCCTGCCCGTCCAATGCTGCTGCTGCAAGTGAATTCCGTTAAAGGAATCCAGGGGTTTGCCATGCTTTTGTCCATATCCCCGGCAAGGGGCTAGGGCCGCGCAAGCCCCTGGGAGCATGCGGGGAGGGGTGACGGTATGGTGCCCAGCCCCATCCTCTCCCCAATATTGTATTCCCTAACTGGCTTTCGCTGGAATTCGGAAGTCAGTTCTGTCCTGGGGTGGGGACAGATAGTCATAACCAGTGCCTAAGCAACCACTCACATTATGTATTTTAATAAAGTTGTGGCCAAAATTATGCCAAAAACCTTAAACAAAAATTCTGTGTGAATTGTGATTTATTTAGGGGGGTGGCTTGGGGACCTTGACACGCAAAAGACTTCTTTACACAATAAATATTAAATTCACTTTCAAAAGGGAGAGTGATGGCCACCAACTCAGATGGCTTTAAATGAGGATTAGAAAAATTAATGGAGGCTGCTGTTGTAGCAATCTTCAATATAATACAGTGGTGCCCCGCAAGACGAATGCCTCGCAAGACAGAAAACCCGCTAGACGAAAGGGTTTTCCGTTTTTGAGCTGCTTCGCAAGACGATTTTCCCTATGGGCTTGCTTTGCAAGACGAAAACGTCTTGCGAGTGTTCCGATTTTTTTCCGCTCCCCCCTTTTTTCTAAGCTGCTAAGCCGCTAATAGCCTTTTAGCCGCTAATCCGCTAAGCCTTTAATAGCCGCTAAACCGCTAATAGCGCTAATCCGCTAAGCCGCTAATAGGGTTGCTTCGCAAGACGGAAAAACCGCTAGACGAAGAGACTCGCGGAACGGATTAATTTCATCTTGCGAGGCACCACTGTACGTGCCAAATCCACACACACACCCCGAGGCTGTTATAAAGATGGCGGTGATAATGTTTGTGATGTACTCTGGGCCTTCAGGATTGCTATACAAATGCTCACTTCACTCATTAGATGATCATGTGTTGCTTCATGCCAAAAAGCCTCGGCTTAATAGAAGTCTAGGGATACACGTCCTATCTGCATGGGTGACAACATTTCATAAAAGCGAAGGTGGGAAGACAAAGCAAACAAACAAACAGCTGGAGTTGGGGTGGAGAAGGGCAAAATACACCACAACGAGACTTTCAGTTGGAACTGTGAAAATCAATACATGCTCAAAAGATAGAGCAGTTGACCAGAAAGGATATTGCAAGATACAAAGACCCCAATATGAAATACCGTTGCTGTGAGGTTCATTTCTCGATCTTATTGCATCAGTTCAGTGGAGAAAACGCAGTGCACATGAAAGGCAGGGAGTGCCAGCTGTTTATTATTGCTGCCCATGATGTTCCTGAGAGATCTGATTCCAGACTCAATAAGCTTTAAGCTGTTGATTTGCTAGTGGCAGCTTTTATGAGCAGGGGTCCAATGTGACAGGTGGACTTCCAACCCGGATCCAAATCCTAATTGATCAGAAGCAATCAAAGAGTCTTGTGGCACCTTAAAAGCTTCAGTTGCCACAAGCTTCCATGGACTCAAGTCCTCTTCATCAGATGCATGAAGTAAAATACTAGTTGGGATGGACTACATGGAATTGGTAGAAATGACTGGCAGAATTCGTGACCAGGGAGAAAAGTCGGTGGAGGAAGACTGGAAGAAATTTAAAGACTACTTGCAGAAGCACTGTAAAATAAAGGAATGTTAAAATGATGTCTGATTGAAAAGAAGTGGTACTGGTAAAAAGATTTTTAAGAAAATGTAAACGGGGATTGACAAAGGATAAATGCTAGAGGGTAAGGATTTGCTGAATTTAATATTTGAACTGGGATACAAAATGGGAGGTGTGAGGAGGTCAAGAAACTAGCAAATGAAGTATAAGAGATGAAAATATTAACCTATTTTCTGTTTTGTTTTTTGGTTGTTCTCTTTTTCCTTTCTTTTTTCCTTTTGAAGTTTTTCTTACGTTTAAATTTTGAAATTTTTTATTGTTTGTGAAACTTTAATAAATTATTTTTTTAAAAAAAGAAATACTAGTTGGAAGGCATATAACAGAAGGAAATTGAAAGGTGGTGGTTGAATGGCAATGAGCCAGAAAAAGTTACAGTCAGTGATTAGAGCTTCAATATATTGTTATGAGTTTGTGGAGGGGGCAGAAGTTAGTCAATGGTAGAATTTAGCTAATATTTGCAGATTAAATATTTTTACACACAGTGTAAAAATATGGCAGTTGAGCTAGTTCTCCTAATCAGGAGACCAGCTGACAGGTGCCACCAAAGGACAAAGGTAGGTGATGATAAGGTCATTGGTCTGACAAAAGGTGTGACCTTCAGCATCAGACAAGTGGGGGTTGAGTTCCTCCCTCAGCTGTGTGCTAGTTAGCAAAAGAAAGTAGAAGAGTTGGGAGGGGGGAGTTGCCAAGGTAACAGGGTGTGTGATGTCACTGCAGGAAAAATATGTCCTTTTAAATATAGGTTTTTGAACAAGGGGTTTTTTGGGGGGGAGAAGGGAGGGGCCAGGATTCTTAAAAGACACTATGTCTCCACCATACCTCATTCCAAAGAACCCTGGAATTTGGCAGAGATTGGGGTGGCTGGTGAAAATATGCTGAAATAAGCACACCTTTTACAGTAACTGTTGAAATAAAAAAAATCCTTCCAGTAGCACCTTAAAGACCAACTAAGTTAGTTCTTGGTATGAGCTTTCGTGTGCATGCACACTTCTTCAGATACCAAAAAAATCCTTCCAGTAGCACCTTAAAGACCAACTAAGTTAGTTCTTGGTATGAGCTTTCGTGTGCATGCACACTTCTTCAGATACCAAAAAATTCCTTCCAGTAGCACCTTAAAGACCAACTAAGTTAGTTCTTGGTATGAGCTTTCGTGTGCATGCACACTTCTTCAGATACATGCATGCACACGAAAGCTCATACCAAGAACTAACTTAGTTGGTCTTTAAGGTGCTACTGGAAGGAATTTTTTTATTTTGACTATGGCAGACCAACACGGCTACCTATTTGTAACAGTAACTGTTGAGAAGGTTGAGAAGGTTATATTAACACTTAGCAAGGTTGAGCTATTTTTAAGAGACTCGGGGAACCCCCCCTTTATTTGGGGGGAGGACTAAAAGTATACATGTGTGTAAACATTGGTTAATTAAACAACAGCTTTAAAACGGAAGTACTTTGTCACATCACACATATTTAGCTTAAATAAATCAGTGCCACAAAATGGCACTGCAATGCTGTTTACCAGAATGGTACTGAGATGGGGCAGAGTGCACTGGCAGAGCGTAACTTTGCTCATGCAAAGAACATAAATACACCTTGCTGGACCAGGCCAATGACCCATCTAATTCAGCATCTTTCCCCTGAAACCCTGGAGAACTGCTGCAAGTCAGTGTAGACAATACTGAGCTACATGGATGAATGGTCTGACTTGGCATAAGCCTATATCTGTGTGCCTTGAAGTGGAAATTTGCACCCCACTTCCCTGATTCTCCCTTGCCTCCATCAACTTGCTTCATTGTCTTAACTCACATTGTATTGTACATGCAAGCCGTCAGAGTTTGAAATGAATTTAGGGGTTTATTAGCCCAGGAGAATGGCTCATGTAAACAAGCCCTCAGAGGTATCCGCACAATATTCCAAGTACAACCACTTGCCTCGCCAGCTGAGAATGGTGCTCTCATTGAGAAGACTACAGGGACCGGTGGCACACTGAAATAACACTAGACAATTGGAAGGATCCAGCTCTCGATTTGAAAACACAGCACTCAGATGAATAGCTGGAGATTACAGATCTGTATTCACTTGAGGGTGTTGTTATGGTGTAGTTAAACTGAAATAAATTGCACACTTTTAAACTTGCAAGTTTCCTGGTGGGAATACTTGACTGTAGAAACATGTTCTAAATATTGGAGTAAACGGTAGGGTAAGACCCTTGTGGAAACAGCTCCTCAGCTGTGGAAAATGAGCCATTGTTTTTAAATATTGAATGGCTTTCCAAATGACAATTCAGCAATGCAGAGTGCCATTTGTTTTATGTTCATGATGATTAGGTCCAACACAGTACATGCGGGGGGGGGGGGGATGCTACTGGGAGGTGATAGAGAATCCCCCTTCCATCAAAAATATAAATAAAAACGTCCAGTTTTAAAATTCGACAACTTTTGTGTTATACATTACAGCTCTGGCATCTTTTCTGTGGATTCATCCGATGGCACAACTGAAATACCATACTCGCCAAACACCCCCCCCCCCAGGGACAGTCCCAGTACAGTGGTACCTTGGGTTAAGAACTTAATTCATTCTGGAGGCCCGTTCTTAACCTGAAACTGTTCTTAACCTGAGGTACCACTTTAGCTAATGGGGCCTCCCACTGCCGCCACACCTCCACTGTGCGATTTCTGTTCTCATCCTGAAGCAAAGTTCTTAACCCGAGGTACTATTTCTGGGTTAACAGAGTCTGCAACCTGAAGCATCTGTAACCTGAAGCATCTGTAATCCAAGGTACCACTGTACAATCATACCTTGGGTTACTGACGCTTCAGGTTGTGTTTTTTGGGTTGCGTACCACCGAAACTCGGAAGTACCGGCCAGGAAAAGCATTCTCTGGAGGGCATCAGTGGGTGCATCATGTTTTGTTATAATCAAGCTACATATATATTCTGTTAATTAAATAAACTGGGCAACAAACCTGGGCAAGAACCCTTTCTCCCTCCAGTCTACTCCTGGACCTTAAATAGAAGTCAAAACCTGTGGTTTCAGCAATGTAGGTATCAAATGAAGAAGGTGAAACCATGCCAGACCCTCCAAGTGTTTCCATTTTCCAGGGACAGTCCCAGATTTACAGAATCCATCATGGTTTCTGATTTGATCCTGGAATGTCCCGCTTTTCATCAGAAAATGTAGGAGGGGATGGCATTATCTGACCCACAAGCCATTCGAAGGCAGTCTGGCATATGGAAGTTTTTTTAATGTTTAATGTTTTATTATGTAAATACAGTGGTACCTCAGGTTACATATGATTCAGGTTACAGACTCCACTAACCCAGAAATAGTACCTTGGGTTAAGAATTTGCTTCAGAATGAGAACAGAAATCGTGTGGCGGCAGCAGGAGGCCCCATTAGCTAAAGTGGTGCTTCAGGTTAAGAACAGTTTCAGGTTAAGAACGGCCCTCCAGAATGAATTAAGTACTTAACCTGAGGTACCACTATATAATATATAATATATAATATATAATATATAATATATAATATATAATATATAATATATAATATATAATATATAATATATAATATATAATATATAATATATAATATATAATATATAATATATAATATATAATATATACAGTGGTGCCCCGCAAGACGAATGCCTCGCAAGACGGAAAACTCGCTAGACGAAAGAGTTTTCCGTTTTGGAGGTGCTTCGCAAAACAAATTTCCTATGGGCTTGCTTCGTAAAACGACAATGTCTTGCGAGTTCCTGCTGGTTTTTTCCCCTCCCCCCCCTTTTTCTAAGCTGCTAAGCTGCTTATCAGCTGATCTGATCAGCAGATAAGCCACTAAAAGCCGCTAAAAGCCGCTAATAGCGCTAATAGCGCTAATCCGC
This sequence comes from Podarcis vaucheri, assembly GCF_965113315.1. Lineage (NCBI taxonomy): Eukaryota > Metazoa > Chordata > Lepidosauria > Squamata > Lacertidae > Podarcis > Podarcis vaucheri. The sequence continues at coordinate 6,168,885 of NC_138749.1, forward strand.
TAATCCGTCAATGGGCTTGCTTCACAAGACGAAAAAACCGTTAGACGAAGAGAATCACAGAACGGATTCTTTTTGTCTTGCGAGGCACCACTGTAATATATAATATATATGTCAGAAACCACCCAGAGTCATATGGGTGGGGTGTAAATAATAATAATAATAATAATAATAATAATAATAATAATAATAATAATAATAATAATAATAATAGAATAGGACATCCCTATTTTAATTGGAGAAATGTTGGAAGGCATGCCATGCATGCCAACTTGGGCTCTTTGGGGGAAAAGGTGGCATATGATGTTTCTTTGAATGCTGTGGATAACGTTTCTCCCCTGCTTGACCTGTCTGGGAACAAATTTTAACTGCAGCCACAAATGGGCCAATTCTGAAAAAACGTCATGGCTAGTAGCCATGGGCAGCCTTGTCCCATGGAAATTTGTTGTCCTGTCCCTCCATGCACCTAGCATCATGTACAACGTTGGATTTCCATTTGGAATATCACACAATGTCCACACACAAGCTCTTTCTCTTTATTCTCTCTCTGTCTCTCTCAAGGGTCCAAACCACATGAAATACTTGGATTGGTGCCTTTATAATGGTCTGTTTGAGGCTTTGTCATTTCCACCTCCCGGTAAGACGCTAAGATGCCCAGATAACATCGTCACACCTCCACCCGTCTCCCAGTGGGCCTCCTGCCTCTCTGCTGATGTAATGCTCTTTGGCTCTCTGTGAGCGTTTCTCTTTTGTCTGTGTATGTATATGTAGCCACTTTATTACCAGAGAGAAAGATAACCCATTTCCAATCCATCTACCCCAATACCGCAAGAAAGCAAAAGGCAATAACAATTATCTCTGGCCTTACATTTTCTCCCTCCTCCGAACAGCTCATGTACAGTAATGAATTGTAACAGCTCCTTCGTGCGGACTTCTCTCCCATATAATTAATGTCCTAAGATATTCTATTTACGGGTGAAGCTGTTTGAATGAAGAAGTGATTACTTTTGGAGTAAACAGTGCAGCTAACCACATTTCACAAACAAAGAAGACAGCAGTTCCGATGAAAGGCAGCCCTGCTGAAAACAGCTCTCTCAGGTGTTTCTCCCTCCTTCCCCCCCTCTACAATCTCACTCTCTATACACTGCATTTATTACATCCAAATAATTGATAACCTCAGGGACATGCAAATCCAAGTGTTCGTGATTTTTCATGGAGAGAGAAAAAAATGTAAATGTTCAAATGGTTCATGCAGTGATTCCCCCCCCCCACCTTTCGTCCATTGCACTGTTTATGAAATTGGGATTCAGCTGAGGTCACATCCACTCCACATATTTAAAGCACTAGTACACTACTTCAAAGGGACGTGGGTGGCGCTGTGGGTTAAATCACAGAGCCTAGGACTTGCCAATCAGAAGGTCGGCGGTTCGAATCCCCATGACGGGGTGAGCTCCCGTTGCTCAGTCCCTGCTCCTGCCAACCTAGCAGTTTGAAAGCACGTCAAAGTGCAAGTAGATAAATAGGTACCGCTCCAGCGGGAAGGTAAAGGGCGTTTCCGTGCACTGCTCTGGTTCACCAGACGCGGCTTAGTCATGCTGGCCACATGACCTGGAAGCTGTACGCCGGCTCCCTTGACCAGTAAAGCGAGATGAGCGCCGCAACCCCATAGTCGGCCACGACTGGACCTAATAGTCAGGGGGTCCCTTTACATTACTTCAACAGTCACAGAGAACCTTGGGAACTGTAGTTTTTTAAGAGGGCTGGAGATTGTAGCTCTGTGAGGTCAGTGGCACCCAAGGACTGGGATACTACATGGATGTGTTCACTCAAGCTTTGCTGGACTCTGGCTCTTGATTTTTTGAAGTGTAGGTGGGTTCCCACAAGGCAAGACACAGAGATAACAGCAAGAACATTTACTGAACCACATAACTGGGAAACAGGGGCAAAGCAATTTTCCCGGACACAGCCAGTATTCAGCCCTCGTAAACACCATCTGGGTGGAAATTGCTGAAATGTCTGGGAAAATCCAGACATATGGCAGCACATGCCAGTAGTGTAGATTTTTGGTGCTTTTTATTTAAAAGAACTCAAAACTTCATTTTTCTTTCTTTTTTTCCCTTTTGAGCTCAACAACCTTTGTGTCCAGATTTTTGAAATATGGCAACACTGATCACAATATGCAACTCTTAAGTAAATTGGTGTCCTGTCTTGACCTTTCCTTTTTGGTGATGTACATCTTTTTTTGGCAAAGGATACCTGGCTACCTCCCTGGCATGTTCCATTCTGGCCTTGCAAAACCAAGGACCCACATCAACGGATGTTTTAAGAAGGCATTTTTGCAGGGCCTAATTGGCTGTGGATTTTAAATTGCTGTGTAGACTCCACAATTTCTCCCTGCTAGCTGCTATTGCTATTTTATGTAATTGGTATGCTACGTGTTGCTTTGTTTTTTATCGTTTTAATTTTAATATTTTAACTGTATGCAGCTTTGAGTGCCATAGGCAGACAATGAGGCTGAAAATGAAGCAAACATACAGGGCAGCTATTCGTTATCTGTCACAGCTGAGCTTTTCATTCAGGATAATTACCTGGTAGAAGCCTGTTTGGGCTGGGCCATTTCAGACTCTAGGTTATTATTATTTTTAAAGATGAACGAGTACAAGACCCCTAACCCCTGGAAAAGAAATGTCAGTATTATCCTTAATGTGATGGTAACTTTCCTCTTGATGCCTTCAGAGGCTCAGCCAGAGCAGGACTCTGCAAACTTCCCCCCAGATATTACTTTACATGAAATTTATTGGCTGCTGTACTTTAAAGATAAATATATGTCCGCTCCACTCTAGAAGGAACCTTCCACATTTAGACAGCTAGAGGACACAATAGAAGGTTTTTCACTTTCTTCATGGCATCTTGTTCTCTACAAACAATAATGTTCCACAGGGAACATCCCTAAAACGAACACCGTCCAACCCCACTTGCAGCCAGAAATGCAGTAGTATTTATTGCAGGTAAAGGTAAAGGGACCCCTGACCATTAGGTCCAGTCGTGGTGTCTCTGGGGTTGCGGCACTCATCTCGCTTTATTGGCCGAGAGAGCCAGCGTACAGCTTCCGGGTCATGTGGCCAGCATGACTAAGCCGCTTCTGGCGAACCAGAGCAGCGCACGGAAACGCCATTTACTGGTACCTTCCCGCCAGAGCGGTACCTATTTATCTACTTGCACTTTGACGTGCTTTTGAACTGCTAGGTTGGCAGGAGCAGGGACCGAGCAATGGGAGCTCACCCTGTCATGGGGATTCGAACTGCCAACCTTCTGATCAGCAAGTCCTAGGCTCTGTGGTTTAACCCACAGTGCCACCCGCATCCCAATTTATTGCAGATACACAACGTATAATGTGGCTCCGATATTCAGGAACCACCTTGCAAAATGTTGCCTATTGAGCAAGGAAACCAATGCATCTGAATACCAGTTGCTGGAGAGTACAAGAGGGGAGAGTGCTCTTCTGCTTGAATCTTGCTTGTGGGTTTTCCAAAGGCTTCACGTTGACCACCATGAGAACAGAACACTGGACTAAGTGGCCCATTGGCCTGATCTAATGGTCTCTTCTCATGGCCATGATGTGGGGGGAGAACACATGTTGTGCATGCAAAAGGTCCCAGATCCAAACTCCAGCTAGGACTGGGAATGCCCCTAAAACCCCATAGAGTTATTATGCATCCATGCCAACAATAGTTTTTATCTATTTAATAAATTGGCTCTCATGGTAAGTGATATCTAAATGATATACCACAATCTCCCACCCGGAAATTAATGGACCAGTGGTACCGTCTACAAAGGTAGATGTGCCATTGTTTCGACTCAGAATAAAATCACTTCCTATGTTCCATAGTTCACAGCTGAAAGAACCTAAGGCAACCATTCTCAAGAATACAGCCTGATCCTTTTTATTAATTTGTAAAGCTCCTATCCTCAGGGATGAGGAGTTTGGTCCAAACTGGATGCTGTACATCGGATACTATAGTTGTACATTTGTAACAAAATGCAGTGTGTGAAGCTGCTTTTAGCAGTGTGGATCCATTTCTGGCCATCTCCACTATCCGGCAATTCTTGGGAATAGGATGTAATAGCCGAGTTGGCAGCATAATATGAATGGCATATGCTTAACCAAAAGAGGTTGGATGATATATTCTACATGTCCTCCTGACAATTCTTGCAGCCAAGCTGGTGAAAAATGCATTGCTCTGCTTTCCTGTGGACCACATCAGTGAGACTAAGAGAGGGATCTTGTCGTCTGGGCAGCCTAGGACTTCCATAAAAACTGCCCAGGCTTACCCCCTAGAGAAGGCACTTTGGCGCTGCTAATGCAGCAAAAATAACATGGCAGGCAGCAGTTATGAGTTACAGAAAGTGCTATGTTTCTCCTCTGGTTTGACTTCAACCCCAGAGGCACACTCCATTGTCTCTCGAGACATACAAATGCCAATGACAAAACAAAAGTGGAAACGAAATAATGAGTTGCGTCCGAGTGACTTATACTCAGAGTAGACCCATTAAAATTAATAGGACTTATTTCAAGCATGTCCATTCATTCCAATATACTTCCTAACACTGGATACAGCCCAATATAATCTTCTTTCAAAGCTTTACTAAAAATTTAGTGGATTTGCAAAAAACCAAACCAAAACCATGCATAGGAATGGGAAGATCTGTCAGTTTTGGTTGCTCTCAAATTTCTTTTCTTTTTAAAAATCTTAAATTCAGTTCTCCAAATTTCCATATCAGTTAGCAATTGCTTTTTAATGTCCTCAAGGAAATTTACTAGCCATTTTCTCCTAATATTCAAAACCATAAAATGAAATTATATATATTTTCCCCAAAAAATGAAACAAAACCTACAGTAAGTTGGAAAACAATGTTTGCTTTTGTACACTTCCACTCCCCCCCCCCCATGATATGAGCAATTTAATTACTAGCTTGCAGCTGAATCTTGTGCATTCGTGCTTAAATTAATATAGACGGGTTTTATCTCGGAATTTGTAAACTGAAAAGTGGAGTTGCTGGTCCGTGGTATATCCGGCAATGGAAAATATCTGTGGTGCATACCTTCCCTTGATGCCCTAAGCATGTGCTTATTTTGCTTAATGGTTAATCCGGCCTTGTTAGGGACGTACCCTTTGAATGCCACAGCTCTGACCAAGAGAGACGGAGAGCATCTCACAGACTGAAGCAGCCAAATGGAAGAATCATTTTTGTTCCACAGGGTATCATCTGTATCAGCTGTGCCAAACGGGAAGCCTCCCTCCGGCTGAGCTCGTAGGAGACCTGCTGAGATTGTCTCAGCTGGAAGCCACCTTTGGCGCCTATTACGGTGCTGCAGCTGTGTTAATAATCTTTGGCGACTCCTTTGTTTCCAATTTTGAGTCTGAAATGTGCAATCCGCAGAGGATATGAGCTTACTTCTAAATCCCCCTGGATGAATGTTCTGTATCTTAATAAATTATTTGTGGAATATAAAACCTTGTTATAAATTAAGGCCTCCGCTCTGGTGTGTGTGTGTGTGTGTGTGTGTGTGTGTGTGTGTATCTTGGAGAATGCCAAATGGCTTTCTGGAGGGCTCATATATTTTGTATGCTTTTAGGTTGCATTCATCCAAATGGAGTGGCCTGATTTGGAGTGCATGCAAAGGCACAAAAGGACAGGGAACCAAATCAGGGATGCAGACCCTTGAGCTTGTGCCCTATTTGCAAGCCTTTGGGTTTTGTATCTGGGAGAGTCTATGTGTCACTTCCATTCTTTAGGGATGAGTCAGTTCCACAGCCATAACTTTGACTTGTTCTTCCCAAGATTTTCCCTGTCACCGAAACATTCTTCCTAGCATTGGCAATATGTTGAGAGATGCTCTTGGCTCTGAGATGCTCCTATCTAAGCCCTGCATTTCCCTGCCAAGGGTGATGCTGGTAAGCACATTTGCATCATGTTGCACATGGCTGCATAGTGAAGATTGCACAATGTGAATGCATGTTCATACAAACTGTAGTCCCATCAGACACATGTCTGCCTTGGTACATGAGCCAGTCAGACCAGCACAGGTTCTGAGTTCACTTTTCTCAGTTTATGAACTTATTACTATCTTACCCCAGATTAGAGATGGTCAAATCAGGTTGGTGATGTTACAGATGTGGAAGGCTTTTGAAAGCAGATTAAAAAATCTGTGGAGGATAAGGCTACTAAACCTGACAGCTGAGTACCACCAACTGGACTAGAGGTGGTATGTCTCAACATCCATTTCTATGGAAGAAGAAGAAGAAGAAGAGTTTGGATTTGATATCCCGCTTTATCACTACCCGAAGGAGTCTCAAAGTGGCTAACATTCTCCTTTCCCTTCCTCCCCCACAACAAACACTCTGTGAGGTGAGTGGGGCTGAGAGACTTCAAAGAAGTGTGACTAGCCCAAGGTCACCCAGCAGCGGCATGTGGAGGAGTGGAGATGCAAACCCAGTTCACCATATTACGAGTCTACCTCCCTTAACCACTACACCACACTGGCTGTTCCACTCCGGTCTGGTTTGAGGGCTTCCCATTGGCATCTAGTTGGTCACCGTGAGGACAGAATGTTAGACTACTAGACGGGCCTTTGGTTGGATCAAGAAGGACTTTCCTGATATTCTTAAATCTGTTTCCAGGTTACTGTTACTTTTAGTGATGTGTTCTTACAAATTGACTGATAAGTCAATTGTGCCTCATTTTTTTTGCATCAATCAATCAATCATAACAACACTAATACTTGCACAAAAAGGCAAGAGGCGGTGGACAGCTAAGATCCAATCCCCTTTTGTATCTGGGATATCCAAATCAGGCCTGCTCATATTTTGGAGTTTGCAAAGATCAAATTCCTCCAACATCTCTACTGCAGGTAACCCCAAAGGCAGCAGGTTGTTCTAGGCTAACTCTAGCCATGTTCAAATATATAAAAGGATGTCACACAGAGGAGGGAGAAAGGTTGTTTTCTGCTGCTCCAGAGAAGCGGACACGGAGCAATGGATCCAAACTACAAGAAAGAAGATTCCACCTAAACATTAGGAAGAACTTCCTGACAGTAAGAGCTGTTTGACAGTGGAATTTGCTGCCAAGGAGTGTGGTGGAGTCTCCTTCTTTGGAGGTCTTTAAGCAGAGGCTTGACAACCATATGTCAGGAGTGCTCTGATGGTGTTTCCTGCTTGGCAGGGGGTTGGACTCGATGGCCCTTGTGGTCTCTTCCAACTCTATGATTCTATGATTCTAGTCAACAGCCTAAGGGTGAGGTGAAGGGCACCAAATTCCACATCACAGGCAGACAGGCAAGCTAACACATTCTCCTTGTCCAGTGGAATTGTGGGATGTAATCCATTGGTGCAGTCAAATGCAACATTCCTTATTTCCCTAGAGTGGGCACAGGCAGGGGGACATCCAGTGAGTATAACTTCCTTTTCCACTGGTCTGGAGCTTCTCCTCCTGTGTGTAACCTGGGAGATGCACCTGGCTCTAGCTGACTCCATAAACGAGCCGAGTCATGCAGCCATTTTCTCAGTCGCAGTTTTGTCTTGATTTCTGTCTTATTCTCTCTCTCTCGTCTTGCTCCCATGCTGCTCTCCTGCAGCCATTTTGTTATCTCAATGTAATTTTGCTGTCTGCTGGATCTCAGCCAGCAGCGCATGAGTTCAGCCTCCCTATGAGATGAACTCACAGTTTATTGTGTAACTATTAAGAAAAGCCTGCCTTTCAGGAAGCATATTGTGAACTGAAATGTGAGTAAACTTTTTGTTACTTTACTCAGAAAGTAACTCTTGTGTCTTTATTCTTTTAAGAGGTGTCAAAGGGGACACCAGGAAATAATCTTAACTAAGAGATTCACATGAATCTGCAAACTAGCTTCCAGCTACATTGAGGGGAATTTGCTCTGCTACATCACTCACTAGCGTGAGAGAAGGAAGGATAATACTTATTCAATATAGCCTTCCCTATCATCCTTAACATTCCCACAATAATTGCATTCTGCACACACTTTGCGGCACTCCCAGCCGGAATGTTGGGAAAGAAAATATTGCAACCAAAGTGAAACAGGGTGAAATACTAGGAGTTGCCCCCTCTGGGGGGGGGCAGGTGGCAGGATCCATTGCTCCATCTCCAACCCATGTTTGATTTTGCCACAATTGCATATTTGAAAGATGCGGCACAAAGAAACCTCTAAACAAATGCTCTCTCGTGGCTGGCCCCCAAGCAAGCCTGTCTTGTTTCCCCCCACATTTGAGATGTTAAAAGTTATGGGGCGGTGAGTGGGGGAGGTGACAGCCCTAGATACGAAGGCTGCTATCAGATGGGGCATTTTTCAATTTCTGACCTGTCTGGAGCCTGAAGTGAAAATCTGCTCAGAAAACATCAGACTCGAAACAGTAAATGGCCGTTACTCTGAAATGAGGTATTGATGGCACGGTTTATATGCACCAGAAATATAACTCCATCAGCCTCAGTTATATTTAGGTTCCAAATCTTCCCACCTTCTGTTGTTTACCCAGCACTATTGAGAACCTCGTTAAAAAAAGAAACCGAGAATTATCCAGGCTTTAAAAGGAGGTTTTACAAGATGCCGCTGGTAGTGCTGTGTGTCAGAGAGAGAATCTCAGTATATTCTCTGCTGCACGGAAATGAAAAGAATTCATTACCCATCCTGCTAATCATTAGAAGGTCAATGGATGTCCAACTCATAATGCATATCACTATATTATTTTGGCATATGTTAGAGGCTGCCTAGCTCCCTGTGTCACCTCAGAAGTTGTTCTGTGGTCTTTGGAGAGCTTGTGTTATAAAGGTGGTCAAGGGTCAGTTCACCCAACATCCTTTGAATCCGGTGTCACATGTTCAGAAGCCTTCAGTTGATTGTAGCAGCTGCGGCTGATAGCTGCTACTGGCACCGACAGAATTTCCTCTTGTAGGCATCGTAGTGCCAGCCCTTCCACTCGCCTACTCACCATCTTGGGGGAAGGCAGGAATAAGGGGCATAATTCCCATTCGCTGTGTCTTACTTGTTCCTCTCTGCTGAAACGACTCCATCGCAAATGTTAATTTACCCATGCATCCCTCTTTATTCCCTAGCCATCGAAGCGAGTAGCATTATCAGAGTTCAAGGGTACTGTTCGATGCCACCCCAACCTCCAAGCAGGGCAAGAATCCAAGGGTTCCAGTGTTTACTCAAGTTTCTGTTTCCTTGGAATGGAGGTCAGTGGAGACTGTGGCCTCTTTAGGACTTATGGTCTTATTTGCACACATATACAACCTGAGAGTAAGATGGAGGAGCTCACAGCATTAACCCACCCAAAAGATCTTGGTTTTTACAGGGGATACTGAAAGCCTAGCACACAGTAAACATAATAATAATAATAATAATAATAATAATAATAATAATAATAATAATTTATTATTTGTACCCCGCCCATCTGGCTGGGTTTCCCCAGCCACTCTGGGCGGCTTCCACAGAAACCAAAAAACACTAAAATATCATACATTAAAAGCTTCCCTGAATAGGGCCGCCTTAAGATGTCTTCTGAATCTCTCTCTCGAGCTTGCAGTCTGCTTCCATCTCTCTCACACAACTCTGAATAGTTTTCTCTTGCATATCAGCTAGCTAAAGGGAGGCAGAAGGTCCACTGTGGCGTTTGCCCTGCTAGGTGTGTGACATCATACTGGGTTCATAGGGAAAGGGTTAACTAATTGTAAAATGACTAACCAATGGGAACACAGGGGGGGGGAGAGTTAACTGTGTATAAGGTTTAAGCACAGAGGGGGGTTTTTGAGGAGAGTTAGGGTTAGGGTGGTAGAGAAGACAGTCTGGAGTTAGAAGAGACAGATAAGTCTGTGGGTTGAGCTAGTCTGGGGTGAGAGAGTGAGAGAATTTGTTAAGAGGAGTCAGTCAAACAGTTGAGATAGTCAGTCAGAAGGTATTAAGAAGGTATAGGCCAGTAAAGAAACTAAAGTTAAGGTACTGACAGGAATATTATCAGAGAAACCATAAACTTGTTAATGTTTGTAAAATAAACTTGTTTTTTTGGGTTCACTGTTAACAACTGTCTGGTCTCAGTGTTTTACCCGAGAGTAATGGGTTGGAGGCAGCGGGGAAGCGAGCACAGTGGTGGCACAGGGATTGACAGACCGTTAAACATCCAGGAACCCTGTGTAATCGCCACACCCACCCATTTGTTCTACAGCACAGAGCAACCTCTTTGTCTCTGCTCAAGGTGGCCAAAGCCATTGCTTTCAGAAAGAAATTTTGGAATGCATGCTTTTATACGTTCTACCCCCACAAATTCCAGATCCCAAGAACTAAAAGAGACCCAGCGAATTATCCAGACCAACTGTCAGGGAACTGACATTGGAGGGAGAGGTGAAGGGGAGGCTCCCAGATGATGCTGGCGAAGGACCCAGCAGCAGGGGGAGAAACAGCTCAGTAGAGGGGGAAGCCAATCAGCACAACACCAGGGATAAAGGGGGGCAGACGGGGGAATTGGAGAGAGGGCTCCAGGACTCTTCACTGGACATCAGTGAGGAGAGCCCAGGTCCTCCGCTACCCACGCCTTCCCTGCGCAGAAGACTCCCGCGCAGTGAGAGGAGGAGGAGGAGACTGGGTGTCAAACAACTTTTATGTTGGAAGAGGTTCAAGAAACGCCCACTGACGGATTCTGCCAGTGACTGAGGCAGCCACCATGAGAAGGGGCTGTGCAGTCAGAAAGGTTTAACAAGGCAAATTAACTGAGAAAGGCACCAGCTTACGCATGAGTAACTCATACCTATTACACCGACCCACCCAAATTCATAGCAGTAACTCCAAGCCAGGTAAGAATACTCAAGCAGGGTGTAAAGCAAAGTTGGGATAGCCTTCAGAGAAATTGATGTGACAAGGTGTGTGTATGGGCTTCAGAAGCATCCCAAGACACATGTAGGGTCACATTCTGCTCCTGGGCCTAAGGCTCCCCATCCCTGATTCAGCATATGATGGTGGGAGGTCTGGATAAGAGCACTCCTTTTAGAAGCCTGAGCAATGCATATTCTTGGTCTACTAGCAGATACATTACTGAACAGCATAAAACTCCCCACCGGTTCCCTCCACAATGCAACGCTTGCCTTTCCATATAATTTCTTTATGTTTATTGCTCTCTGTGTGGCTGTCTTCTGTCGGTGCCAGCAAAGGCTGCCACGGTTTCTCTCTGCCCAGAAGAAATAAACTTAGATCTAAAAAAGAGAGAGAGAAAAGTGTTTTATAGGCCAAATAAATTACAAGTGAGTCTTGCAGATAGTTGCTAGGCAAATTGATTTCTGTGTACAAATGTCCTTTCCTTGATTTGTTGATAAAATTTTAATGTTCCACATGTAAAAACTACTTAAACACACTACTAGGGCATGAACAATTTATTCTCGCAATGGTCAATCCCTCTGCTTTCTTGCTGTTTATCGCTTGCATTTTGATGGGGCAGGGAGAGTTTCTAGAATGATACTGCAAACAGAACAGGTCAGCCACGTGAAAAGCAAACTGTTTAACTTGTGTTGTTGTTTTTTTAATACACATTTGCAAGTGGGAAAAGCATGAATATTTATGCCACGGTAAGCAATTTATTCCTTATTATATAGTGTGAGGAGAAGAACTACGGCCAGCACTGGAGGGGCACTATTCTGTACAATATGCAGTTTACATTTAACAGGACAGTTTGTTTCAAAATTGGCTATCACCTCTGGCTCCAACTGCGTTGGACCCTCCTTGCTTCCTGCTGCCTCCATTAACTCACTGCGGTTCCATGAGCTGCTAAAAAACCCAAAGTTCCTGCACTGCTCCTGGAGAAGGGAGGGCTATGTAAAATCATAGGATTGGAAGAGACACAAGGGTCATCTAGTTCAACCCCCTGCAATGCAAGAATCACAGCTAAGGAATTCTTGTCGGATGGCCATCCAACCTTGATTTAAAAACATCTAATGAAGGACAAACCACCACCTTTCAAGGTAGTGCATTTCACTAGCAAACAGCTCCTACAATCAGAAAGTTCTCCCTAATGTTGGGTCACAATCTCCTTGCATGTCCATCGAATCCATTGGTTTGGTTCCTCCCCTCTGGAGAAGCAGAAAATAAGCTTGCTCCATCTTCCACGTAAAAGCCCTTTAGATATTTGAAGGTGGTGGTTTTCCCAGTAGTGATGTATGGAAGTGAGAGCTGGACCATAAAGAAGGCTGATCACCGAAGAATGGGTGCTTTTGAATTATGGTGCTGGAGGAGACTCTTGAGAGTCCCATGGACTGAAAGATCAAACCTATCCATTCTGAAGGAAATCAGCCCTGAGTGCTCACTGGAAGGACAGATCCTGAAGCTGAGACTCCAATCCTTTGGTCACCTCATGAGAAGAGAAGACTCCCTGGAAAAGACCCTGATGTTGGGAAAGATGGAGGGCACAATGAGAAGGGGACAACGGAGGACGAGGTGGCTGGACAGTGTTATCGAAGCTACCGGCATGAGTTTGAACAAACTGCGGGGTCCAGGGGGTCACGAAGAGTCAGACACGACTAAATGACTAAGCAACAACAACAGCAAAATCCTATCATCTCTAAGTCTTGTCGTCTCCAGGCTAAGCACACTCGATTCCCTCAACCATTAATCCATTTCTAGGTGAGGCTAGAGGGATGGCGTTTGCCCATTCCAGTGGTTGTTGTTGTTTAGTCATTTAGTCGTGTCCGACTCTTCGTGACCCCATGGACCAGAGCACGCCAGGCACTTCTGTCCTCCACTGCCTCCCGCAGTTTGATCAAACTCATGCTAGTAGATTCAAGAACACCATCCAACCATCTCATTCTCTGTCGTCCCCTTCTCCTTGTGCCCTCCATCTTTCCCAACATCAGGGTCTTTTCCAGGGAGTCCTCTCTTCTCATGAGGTGGCCAAAGTATTGGAGCCTCAGCTTCACGATCTGTCCTTCCAGTGAGCACTCAGGGCTGATTTCCTTCAGAATGGAGAGGTTTGATCTTCTTGCAGTCCATGGGACTCTCAAGAGTCTCCTCCAGCACCATAATTCAAAAGCATCAATTCTTCGGCGATCAGCCTTCTTTATGGTCCAGCTCTCACTTCCATACATCACTACTGGGAAAACCATGGCTTTTACTATACGGACCTTTGTTGGCAAGGTGATGTCTCTGCTTTTTAAGATGTTGTCTAGGTTTGCCATCGCCTTTCTCCCAAGGAGTAGGCGTCTTTTAATTTCGTGACTGCTGTCACCATCTGCACTGATCATGGAGCCCAAGAAAGTAAAATCTCTCACTGCCTCCATTTCTTCCCCATCTATTTGCCAGGAGGTGATGGGCCCAGTGGCCATGATCTTCGTTTTTTTGATGTTGAGCTTCAGACCATATTTTGCGCTCTCCTCTTTCACCCTCATTAAAAGGTTCTTTAATTCCTCTTCACTTTCTGCCATCAAGGTTGTGTCATCTGCATATCTGAGGTTGTTGATATTTCTTCCGGCAATCTTAATTCCGGCTTGGGATTCATCCAGCCCAGCCTTTCGCATGATGAATTCTGCATATAAGTTAAATAAGCAGGGAGACAATATACAGCCTTGCCGTACTCCTTTCCCAATTTGGAACCAATCAGTTGTTCCATATCCAGTTCTAACTGTAGCTTCTTGTCCCACATAGAGATTTCGCAGGAGACAGATGAGGTGATCAGGCACTCCCATTTCTTTAAGAACTTGCCATAGTTTGCTGTGGTCAACACAGTCAAAGGCTTTTGCATAGTCAATGAAGCAGAAGTAGATGTCTTTCTGGAACTCTCTGGCTTTCTCCATAATCCAGCGCATGTTTGCAATTTGGTCTCTGGTTCCTCTGCCTCTTCTAAATCCAGCTTGCACTTCTGGGAGTTCTCGGTCCATATACTGCTTGAGCCTTCCTTGTAGAATTTTAAGCATAACCTTGCTAGCATGTGAAATGAGTGAAATTGTGCGGTAGTTGGAGCATTCTTTGGCACTGCCTTTCTTTGGGATTGGAATGTAGACTGATCTTCTCCAATCCTCTGGCCACTGCTGAGTTTTCCAAACTTGCTGGCATATTGAGTGTAGCACCTTAACAGCATCATCTTTTAAAATTTTAAACAGTTCAGCTGGAATACCATCACTTCCACTGGCCTTGTTATTTGCAGTGCTTTCTAAGGCCCATTTGACTTCACTCTCCAGGATGTCTGGCTCAAGGTCAGCAACCACACTACCTGGGGTGTATGAGACATCCATATCTTTCTGGTATAATTCCTCTGTGTATTCTTGCCACCTCTTCTTGATGTCTTCTGCTTCAGTTAGATCTTTACCACTTTTGTCCTTTATTATGGTAATCTTTGTACGAAATGTTCCTTTCATATTTCCGATTTTCTTGAACAGATCTCTGGTTCTTCCCATTCTGTTGCTTTCCTCTATTTCTTTGCATTGCTCGTTTAAGAAGGCCTTCTTGTCTCTCCTTGCTGTTCTTTGGAAATCTGCATTCAATTTCCTGTATCTTTCACTATCTCCCTCGCATTTTGCTTGCCTTCTCTCCTCCGCTATTTGTAAGGCCTCGTTGGACAGCCACTTTGCTTTCTTGCATTTCTTTTTCATTGGGATGGTTTTAGTTGCTGCCTCCTGTATAATGTTGCGAGCCTCCATCCATAGTTCTTCAGGCACTCTGTCCAGCAAATCTAAATCCTTAAACCTGTTCCTCACTTCCACTGTGTATTCATAAGGGATTTGGTTTAGATTGTATCTTACCTGTCCAGTGGTTTTTCCTACTTTCTTCAGTTTAAGCTTGAATTTTGCTATAAGGAGCTGATGATCTGAGCCACAGTCAGCTCCAGGTCTTGTTTTTGCTGACTGTATAGAGCTTCTCCATCTTTGGCTGCAGAGAATATAATCAATCTGATTTCGATGTTGCCCATCTGGGGATGTCCATGTGTAGAGTCGTCTCTTGTGTTGTTGGAAAAGCGTGTTTGTGATGACCAGCTTGTATTCCAGTGGTAGACCTGGATAAAGAAATGGAATGTGATTAGAGAGCAGAGGATGTTCAAGGTGTGTGTGTGTGTGTGTGTGTGTGTGTGTGTGTGTGTGCATGCAAGTCATCTTATCAGGCTCTCAGGGACAAGGCAAAACTGGTCTGATGCTAACAATTCACTCAGCTTTATAGAACTAAAGTGCCTCATTCAGTGGGGCTTTCAAGATATCCTTTGCTCAGTTGCATTCCATTACTCTCAATTATGCTTTCTCACCAGCTCTAAACAATCCTCTCCTCTTTGTTATTGATGGTCTTGACAGCATCCTTGTCTGGGGAGCCTGCCCCACTTCACCTTCTCCACTGATTCCTTTGTGTCCTGGCATTAAATGCAAAGCAACAGTGAGGCAGGATGGCAACAAGTGAGGTTTTATTGGTGCTCCATTCAGAGAACAAGGTTAAGATGACATTTCTCTCCCAAGTATCCCATTTTATGATCAGTCATTAATTGATCACGGTAGAGAGGACGTTACAGTCAAGTGGTGGAAGGTGTTACCTATTGGAGCATTCTCCTGCAAATTGGCTGAAGCTGTTTCTGTTTACCTTCTGCCCAGTAGCGTCCCATCATTCATTAAGGGGGAACAGGGCAAGGATTAATGGCAACCTGTTCCCCACTTACGCCAGCACCCACCCCTCAAAAAATATTTGTGCTGCTTTATATTTGCAGCAAATGACTCATTGCGTTTAAATGGGCAGAGGCTGTAATTTTTTATTCATCTCTTAGGGAAACTGTTATTTTGTTAAGTGGTAAGAAAGAAAAATGCAGCCCAAGTATGTTTACATACTTCATGGATACAGAAGAGGGAGTGATGATGACTGATCAAGGCATGCTAGATCAAGCAAGCACTTTCCAACGTTGGTTGGGAAATAAATGTGCAGGGAGACTTTCTTTGAAGGAGAAGCGTGGCTGTTGAACCTGGCCACCAAACCAAGTTCAAGATCTTCATATTAATTTACAAAGCCCTGAACAACTTAAGTCCAGGGTGCCTTATGGATGTGATGAACCCTTATATCCCAGGTTGATCAATGAGCTCATCTGTAGGAGTGTCATTGGTTGTTTGCTGAGTTGCCAAGTCTCATTTGCCAACAAGAAACCAAGAAACCATGTCATCAGACCAGTCCTATGGAGTTGAGTGGCAATTCCCGCCTCCCACCAGTTGGAATAAATAAAGACACAGGACACCATAATTTTAGGTTAATGGGCGAAAAATGGCCACAACTTTATTGGTTACAGGTAAGAGTGGTATTGGCTTTAGGCATTGGTCCTATCAGACTATCCGGCATGAGAACCGGAAAGGGTTAACACCAGCAGGGGGAGCCCCTGAGATGCACATCCCTAGGCACTCCCCGAGGGGTCACCGCTCGGGGGAGCGCTTTAGGCCCTAGCCTCCATAGGTTTCGGATGAGGCAACACCCCCCGGAATCCTTTACCAGACTACCCTTAAATATTTGGGGGAGGTGATGGCGTTCCCCCCCAACTCATCTGCATAATAATACCCCTACCAATGCCTAACCACCAAACCAAAGGTGTTGTGACGATTTGCTACTAGGTAGGCGAAAAAACAAAATGGCTTTAGGGGAGTTCACGGGCTGCGCCAACCTTAAATGACCCAGGCCCCGCCCCTGTGGCCAGCCGATTGGCTGGCCCTGGGGCTGACATGCCCTGAGGATTCCCCAGGTGTTGGGGGCGTGGGCCCGCAACTCCACCCCCTCCTTACGTCGGGAGTGGCTCTCTCTACCAACAGAGATTCAGCAGGTGCCTTCTGTGCAAACTTTTAAACTGAAATCTTTCCTATTCTACCAGGCCTATGCAGGCAATTAAGAATGCCTCCTTCCACAATTGTTAATTGATGACTGATTTTAACTTTCCCCAGGTTTTTATTATATGGTTTTATGTCTGGTTGTTGTAAACTGCTTTGGAATCTCCTTACTTGTAATCTGAATCTGTTGGTTCAGGGACTTTCCCTCTAGAGCATCAACCTCAACCCAGCTAGTGTAACCAATGGTCAGGGGGATAATGTAGTCCATATGGACACCATATTGGGGAAAAAGCAGCTATGGAGTATTTATAGGGTATCATGTGCCTTGTGTCAGTAATCACCACAACACTGCTCTTTGTGATTTTCCAATTCCTGCTGCTCACAACATATTTGTAATAATAAGTGTTTGAGCTTGTTCCCCTCTACTCTGTACCAGTCCATTTCCTTTTTATGCCGTGTCTCTTAGACTGTGAGTCTTACCGATGTTTGTAAGCTTCTATGGGAGATTTTTCTTGGGGGCGGGGGCAGAACGGGATACAAATGCCTAACGATAAATAAATAAGAATATCCTTCTAAGATAGAATAAACAACCCCCTCCCCAAAAGAATGTAATGGGGAGGCTGAGCTTGAGAGATGAAAATTGCTGAAGGCTATGTTGCAATTTCATAGTGGAGGTGAGATTCAGCTGGGATTTGCTAGTTCACAGCTCCAGCTCTCAGCTGCGACACTACAGGATCTCGAAAGCCAAGAGGTATCGATTCCTCTTTTGCACTTGGTCTTCATGACTATTTCATTGGTCAAATTGTTCACCACCAGCACAAGCCAAAGATTTGACGCTGGTAACACTTTAATAAATGTATTCCTTGCCCGATCAATACTTTCCAGGAAAAAAGAGCTGCTGCATCATCCGTTAATGGGGAGAAATGTGTGTCCCCCCCAAAAAAAAAACACACAACAACAACCAGAAAACAAAAGAACTATGGTCAGCTTTCATGACAAACAAGAACATCAGGAGTGTTAATAAAATGACCAGCTGTCTGTACATGAAAAGATGAACCAGACACTCTCCTCCCTCTTTCTTGATTCAATCAAAGAAAATGAAAAACCATCTTGGCCTGCCTGGAAGAGGAATGAAGTGTAACACAGGCCGAAAAAGACAAACTATGTGACCTGTAGGTCATCGCAAAGGGCAGCTCTGGTAGAAATACCATCCAAAATGTCTGTGGCCCAATCTGCAGTACCAACTAGTGCTATAGGTGCCCTCATTAACAATCCTCATTAACAATGAGCATCCTGTCCAAAGAAGCTGAATGTTGGAATAATAATAATAATAATAATAATAATAATAATAATAATAATAATTACACCAGTGTGGTGTAGTGGTTAAGAGCGGTAGTCTCGTAATCTGGGGAACCGGGTTCGCGTCTCCGCTCCTCCACATGCAGCTGCTGGGTGACCTTGGGCCAGTCACACTTCTTCTTCTTTTTTATAAAAAAATGATATTTATTAAAGTTTCAAAAAAAGGTTACAAAAATAAGAAAAAAAGAAAAAAAGAAAAGAGAAAATACAACATACAGAAAAATAAAAACACTTAAAAACAAATCAATCTTTCCATGTCTTATCTTTCATTTACTTGTTTCCCTGACCTCCTCACACCTCCCTTTTTTGTATTCCAGTTCCATTAGTTAATTCAGCAAATCCTTTCCCTCTTTGCTTTTATCCTAATCCTTTAACTTAATGTATTATAACTTTGGATTCTCCCCTGTTAACAAACCATTTTTACATACTCCTTTATAACATTGCTGCTAGAACCACTTAACTTCATTCTGACATCATTCTAACATTCATTAATTTTGCAGTATTTCTGTAAATAGTCTTTAAATTTCTTCCAATCTTCTTCCACCGACTCTTCTCCCTGGTCTCGGATTCTGCCAGTCATTTCCGCCAGTTCCATATAGTCCATCACCTTCATCTGCCATTCTTCCAGAGTGGGTAAATCTTGTGTCTTCCAGTACTTTGCAATAAGTATTCTTGCTGCTGTTGTAGCATACATAAAGAAAGATCTATCCTTCTTTGGCACCAATTGGCCAACCATGCCCAGGAGAAAGGCCTCTGGTTTCTTCAGAAAGGTATATTTAAATACCTTTTTCATTTCATTATATATCATCTCCCAGAAAGCCTTGATCCTTGGGCACGTACACCAAAGGTGAAAGAATGTGCCTTCAGTTCTTTACATTTCCAACATTTATTATCAGGCAAATGATAGATTTTTGCAAGCTTGACTGGTGTCATGTACCACCTGTATATCATTTTCGTAATATTCTCTCTTAAGGCATTACATGCCGTAAACTTCATACCTGTGGTCCATAACTGTTCGTAGTCAGCCATCATTATGTTATGTCCAACATCTTGTGCCCATTTAATCATAGCAGATTTCACCGTTTCATCCTGAGTATTCCAATTCAACAGCAAGTTATACATCCTTGACAAAATCTTCTGTTTCCAATTTTGATTTTTCCACCTGGAAGCCAATTTTCTTGTCCAAATTATATGCCTCCATTATCTGATAATAATGAAGCCAATCTCACACTTTATTTTTTAGTTTTTCAAAACTCTGCAATTTCAATCTATCTCCCTCTTGTTCCAAAATTTCCCAATATTTCGGCCATTTTCTGCGCCTTTGCTTCCATCGGTGACAACCACCGGGCTAGTCACACTTCTTTGAAGTCTCTCAGCCCCACTCACCTCACAGAGTGTTTGTTGTGGGGGAGGAAGGGAAAGGAGAATGTTAGCTGCTTTGAGACGCCTTACGGTAGTGATAAAGCAGGATATCAAATCCAAACTCTTCTTCTAATAATAATAATAATGGTTTATTATTCATACCCCACCCATCTGGCTGGGCTTCCCCAGCCACTCTGGGCAACTCCCAACCAAATGTTAGAAACACAATTCAGCATTAAACATTAAAACCTTCCCTAAACAGGGCTGCCTTCAAATGTCTTCTAAAAGTCAAACAGCAGTTTATTTGTTTGACATCTGATGGGAGGGAGTTCCACAGGGCGGGCTCCACTACCGAAAAGGCCCTCTGCCTGGTTCCCTGTAACTTCACTTCTCACAGTGAGAGAACCGCAGGAAGGCCCTCGGAGCTGGACCTCAGTGTCCGGGCTGAACAACGGGGGTGGAAGATTCAGGAAAGCTAAAACACTTCTTAACTCAACATGTAGCTGAACTACGGAGCTCGCTCCCACTGGAAGCAGTGATCGCCACCAACTATAAGGCTTTAAAAGAGGACTAAACAGATTTCATAGAGGAGAAGGATACCAATGGTGATGGATAGATTCTGCACCCACAGTTTCATAGAATCATAGAATCATAGAGTTGGAAGAGACCACAAGGGCCATCGAGTCCAACCCCCTGCCAAGCAGGAAACACCATCAGAGCACTCCTGACATATGGTTGTCAAGCCTCTGCTTAAAGACCTCCAAAGGAGGAGACTCCACCACACTCCTTGGCAGCAAATTCCACTGTCGAACAGCTCTTACTGTCAGGAAGTTCTTCCTAATGTTTAGGTGGAATCTTCTTTCTTGTAGTTTGGATCCATTGCTCCGTGTCCACTTCTCTGGAACAGCAGAAAACAACCTTTCTCCCTCCTCTATGTGACATCCTTTTATATATTTGAACATGGCTATCATATCACCTCTTAACCTCCTCTTCTCCAGGCTAAACATGCCCAGCTCCCTTAGCCGTTCCTCATAAGGCATCGTTTCCAGGCCTTTGACCATTTTGGTTGCCCTCCTCTGGACACGTTCCAGTTTGTCAGTGTCCTTCCTGAACTTTGGTGCCCAGAACTGGACACAGTACTCCAGGTGAGGTCTGACCAGAGCAGAATACAGTGGCACTATTACTATTAGTATGAGGGAGCAGTACTTCTGAATGCCAGATGTTGGATACCAGAGGGTAGGAAAGAGTTCTTGTGCCTGAATCCTGCTTCCTGTTTTCCCTCAGGCCTATCTCGTTGCCCACTTTGAGAACAGGTTGCTGAACCAGATGGGTCGTTGGTTTAATCCAGCAAGCCCTCATTATGTTCTTAATGAGACTAAGCCAGACTTGGTTTCAGCATCCAGCAGAACCAGTTCCAGGTTTGGTTTGTCCTCATACTTTTGTGGCCACCACTTCAATGCCCCACATGGGCTTACTTGAAGATATAAGGAAAGCCCTGTTGGATCAGGCCAAAGAAACATTCAGTCTATCATTCAGTGTGGTGGAGTCTCCTACTTTGGAGGTCTTTAAGCAGAGGCTTGACAACCATATGTCAGGAGTGCTCTGATGGTGTTTCCTGCTTGGCAGGGGGTTGGACTTGATGGCCCTTGTGGTCTCTTCCAACTCTATGATTCTATGATTCTATGATCATCCTGTCCTCAGAGTGGAAAACCAAATGTTTATGGGCAGCCCGCAAGCCAGACCTGAGCTCTGCAGCTATGATTCCTCCAGCTATGATTCCCACAGGATATATCAAAATATCACAGTGCCATACTGTTGAATTTTCATGAGGATTTAAAAATTAAAAAAAAAAAAGAATTCACAAATTCCTGCAGAAATGTGGAGAACAGAATTTGAAACTGGGAAGACGAAAGACTGAGATAACCAAAACTGAGGAGATCCTTCCATCCCTACTCCCAAATGTTTAAGAAACGTAAGAAGAGCCTAGCTTGATTGGGCCATTGACCAATTGAAGTCCAGCATCGTGTTTTCACGGTGGCCACCAGATGCAGCTGAATACACCAGCAGAATAAACCGTGTATTATTTATTAAATTACTATCCTATCATTCTTCCCAAAGGAGCACAGGACAGCTAATGGGAAAAAAGTAATAAAATAATGCAATTTAAAAATAAAAGGATTATTTAAAAGCAAAGCAGAAAAAGCTTCTAAAGACATTTAAAAACATTAAGAACATCCATATGTATTTGGAAGCTACATTCAAATGGCTTCTTCCAGTCTAAATTAGACTACCAAATTATAAAAGCTTAGCAGAAGTACACTTTTCTGCAAAAGGATTGTGAGCTCAGGACTGCTCTGGTACTGAAAATGAATTCCTGGCTCAGGATGTGTCCAGCGGCACCCTGGTCATCGTTCCAAACGTATGGCTGTTGCACCTGGCAGTGGTTGGCAGATCTTGGGGTTCTAGTTTAAAAAAAAATCAAACAAAACAAGCAAACAACAGCAACACCAAAGTAGATCTGACAAGCTTGAAGTCTGTCCATCCCTAAGCTAATCATCTCCAGACAGCAGCTGTCATTTTAATTTCCCACAATGCCACTGATGTAACACTGTTTCGGGGCATCCGTTGGAAATTAAGAAAGGCAGCTTCCAGATCTTCGATGCTTTGGGATCTTTGACTCTTTGGGATGTTTCTGTGGCCTGCCAGGGAAACCTACTAGAAGGCCCCAGTGACTGAGAGGTCCCATCTGATGGCACTGCACCGAGAGCTCCATCAGACCTGGAACCAGTTCAGACTTGAGTAACAGACCACTGGGCCTTGGGCAAATTCATGGAGGAGAGGGCTATTGATGGCTACTGTTGGGTGGCTCTGTTCTGCCTTCACAGCTGGAGCCAGCAATGCTTCTGAATACCATTTGCTGGGAACCGCAGGAGCTGAGAGGGCTTTTATGCTTGGATCCTGCTTGCCAGTTTCCCGCATGCATCTGGTTAGTCCATTGACCTAATCGGCAGGGTTCTTCTTGTGTTCTTACATTCATTTACACACCCACATACATAGGCAAACTCCATTATTAAATTGGTCTTCCAGAAAAGCTCCCCGATGGTGAAGATCATAGGACTACAGAAAGCTGAGTAAGACAATTGGCCCATCTGAATCAGTGCCATCTTCACTGACAGGCATCAGCAATCCAATGTTTCCTTGAGGAGCATTTCCAAGCTCTACCTAGAGATGAAAGGGATTGAGCATGGGGCATTTATCAAGGAATGCAGATACTGTGCCTTTGGGCTAAGGCCTCTCCTCACTTGCATGTAACAACAACAACAACAACAACAACAACAACAACAACAACAACAACAACAATTTATTTATATCCTGCCCTCCAGAGCCGAAGCCGGGCTCAGAGCAGCTAATAACAGTAAAAAAAACACAGTTTACATAAAATCACAATCAATTAATTGAAATACATTCTAAAATCAATTCAGAGTCAAATTAATGGCAACCATTGGGCTAGAGTTCTATGAGGATTACAGAAGGAGGGGGTCAGACTGTGCCTTGGCCAAAGGCCTGGTGGAACAGCTCTGTCTTGCAGGCCCTGCGAAAAGATGTCAAGTCCCACAGGGCCCTAGTCTCTTGTGACAGAGCGTTCCATCAGATCGGGGCCACAGCCGAAAAAGCCCTGGCTCTGGTTGAGGTAAGCCTAACCTCCCTGTGGCCCGGGATCTCCAATATGTTTTTATTTGAAGACCGTAAGGTCCTACATGGAGCATACCAGGAGAGGCAGTCCCATAGGTACAAGGGTCCTAGGTCGTATAGGGCTTTAAAGGTTAAAACCAGGCTTTGTTGGGAAAGGCCTGCAAAGTAGGGAACAGGTCTTCCAGGACTCACAGCCAAGATGGCCTCTGGCCTCTTCAGCAGCCTCAGCTTTTGAAAGCTGTTCATCTATTACATTATTAAAAAGAGGAGGATCATTGCAAATGAGATGCAGAGAAAAATCCGATTAAGGTATAAATTCTGAATCTGCAGCATGTCCCCACATCCACTTAGAAGACGAGTGAGATCACATATTGGAGTAATGGTCATATTTATTATTATGGCAATTTGGAGGAACTGCAAAGCGAATTAAGCAAGTTAATTGAATTCAGAAAGTGTGGGCAGGTGAGGATTTTAGGTAATTCTGGAAGGGAAACACCCCTCCAGAACCCATGGGTATGCAAGGAGGGCTATAGAACACCCCCCCCAAAAAAAGGATGGCAGTGGGAAAGACTCTCTCCTTCTTAGGTGTGCGTTGGGTATCAACTCAACATGTGTACTCGCTGGCATTCACCAAAAACGTGTATCGGGCACCTTTCCCCACATATGTCACCAGGCATAGAGCACTCGCAGATCCCAGAAAGGGTGTCCTGGACTCAATAATACACTTTTATTGAAAGTAAGTGATCCTTATACACTTCAGTTTGTCTACTCTAAGTAAAAGTTAATTGAATACCACTGAAAAGCCTGACCCAGTCTAGCAGTGCAGGACTCTTGACAGTGAAGATGAGGGGGTTTCTATCTCCGAAGACCGAGAGGATATCCTTTTTAACCATCTATTTGATGGCTGAGAGATACTGACCGTGATACCTGTGAAATTTATAACTGTAAAGGCATGCAGTTGCTCTAAAATGTTTTTTCAAAGTTCTAGATTTTTTAAATGGTTTTTTTAATAGCTTTGTGCAATTCCCACTAACAGCTGCAAAGCTAGGGATTGCCAGACACTGGCGATCACTCAACTCAGATCTTTTTGAACCGTGGGTGTCACAGACCAGGGGCTTGATACTTGTGGACCAATTAACCACCTTAAAACATTGCACAGGAGTAAGAGGAGTGCTGCCTTCTAGGCAACACAGTTTGTTTTTATTCAATACATGCAATCCATTGAACACGGCTTCCGCCCACCAAGAACACACAGAACAATGTGGAATGACACTTTCAATTAATTACTTTATTGATGCTTGTGAAAACTTAGAGCTGGACAGAACCTATGTCTTACTTAAAGGCAAATCTCAAGTCTGGGAGCGAAGGACAAGAGGGAGCTTTATCTGTTGTTGCTAAGATGTAATTCTATTTGAGTTCGAGATAAACAAAAAAAATTTTTTCCCTTTGTTAAGAAAATGTTTTTAAATGGTTTTAAATATGCTTTTATTTGATCTTCAATTGGACTGTTTCACTTTTTGCTGTTGAATGTTGCCCACCCTGGGCTTCTGCAGCAGGATATAAATAACAACAATAAGATGAAAAGCAATGATGATGATGATGATGATGATGATACTGAGCTAGACGAAGCAATTATCTGATGGCATAAGGCAGGTTCCTTACTCATAGAATCATAGAGTTGGAAGGGACCCTGAGCGCCATCTAGTCCAGCCCCCTGCAATGCAGAAATCTCAATTAAAACATCCCTATCAGTTGGCCATCCAACCCCTGTTTAAAAACCTCCAAGAAAGAAGAGTCCACCATCTTTTGAGGGAGTCTTTTACACTGTCAAACAGATCCTACAAACAGAATCTCCTTTCTTGTAACTTGAAGCCATCGGTTTGGGTCCTAGCCTCAGGATCACAGGAAAGAAAAAGAAAAAAACCAAGCTTGCTCCATCCTCCATGTGATAGCCCTTGAGATAGTTGAAGATGGTTATCATAGCTCCCCCCCTCTTCTTTTAGAGGCTAAACATACCCAGTTCCTTCAACCATTCCTCATAAGGCTGGGTTTCCAGACCTTTGATCATCTTGGTCGCCCTCCTCTGCGCAACATCTACCTTGGCAATATCCTCATTAAATGGTGGTTTCCCAGAACTGGAACCTATACTCTAAGTGTTGTCTCACCAAGGCAGAATAGGGTAGTACAGTGGTACCTCGGTTTATGAATTTAATCCGTTCTGGAAGTCCGTTCTTAAACCAAAACCATTCTTAAACTGAGGCGCGCTTTCCCTAAGGAGGCCTCCCACCACCGGTGCCCTTCCACCGTTCAGATTGTGTTCTTAGACCAAGGTAAAGTTCTCAAACCAAGACACTTTTTTCAATTTTGTGGAGTTTGTAAACCAAATCATTCTTAAACCGGACTGTTCTTAAACTGAGGTAAAAAGGTAAAGGTAAAGGACCCCTGGCTGTTAAGTCCAGTCGCAGGCGACTCTGGGGTTGTGGCGCTCATCTCGCTTTACAGGCCGAGGGAGCCTGTACTATTACTTCCCTTGATTGTGACACTAGCATTGGCTTGTTTTGCTGCTGCATCGCACTGTTGACTCACGTGAAGCTTGTAGTTTGCTAAGACCCTCGGATCCTTTTCATGTGCACTACTGGCAAGCCAGGTGCCTCCCATCTTATATTTGTGCATCTGGTTCTTCCTGCCAAAGTGTGGAGCCTTACATTTGTCCCTATTGAATTTCATTTTGTTAGTTTCGACCCTGCTCTCTAACCTGTTAAGGTCATTTTGAGTTCTGTATTCTGCAGCGTTCTGTCCTTAGCTGCTATGCTCAGTTCTTAAATCCAAACGAGAAAAGGAAACCATCCCCTGTTCCCATTTTAAATAGATACAGTAACACCTTGTTTGCATAGAGCTTTGGGGTATCTGTCGTGCTTAGGAGGCATTGGAAATAATAAGTCGTGTTACAGCTTTAACAAATTCGAGGGAAACAACAGGTGAAGTCATCTATTATGAAGCTCCTCGCCTGGTGCTTACTTACCATCTCTTGCAAAGAGATTATGCTTCATCCCCAGCCAACGTACTTTATGCACCTCGTAATATGTATTTTTATCTGAATGAATTTTTTATCCTGCAGTATAAATATTTTTCACTGTATAAATAAGTTACAGCATATTTCTGCAAGACGAAGAAGGGGGGGGGAGAGAGATGCATTTATTTAAATCCCTCCTTTCTGAAATTTATTTCTTTTTCTTTCTTTCTTTTTACATCACCTTGCCTTCCGAAAGGTATTTCATTTGATTTGGAAAGGAGGAAAGAGTGATTGCAGCTTGGCTGCAAACAAATAAACAAAAAAATTAACACCCAGTGGCAGCCCCCCCCAATAAAAAAGCGATCTTTCACTGCAAACTCCTTGCATTCACAGAGGTTCTGTGCGCAGTCAGAAAATGTCACTAGAGCTGAATTTTAAATCAAGTGCTCATATTTCTTTGGGGACTTTCAAATGAGGAGAAGAAATAGAATATTTACAATTTAGTGCATAATTCATTTTCTGTGGATAACTTCCAGTACTCTCTCCCACCTACTTCCCTTGGAATATATATTTTTTTATTTGTTTGTTTATTTATTTATTTATTTTACCCATGACTCTTCAGCCGAAAAGACTTCTGTTGGAAACACAACGGAAGTCCTGCGATGGTCTAAATAAATAAATAAATAAATAAGGACAGCAGAGGATTGAGGGAAAGAAATGGAAGGAAGAAAAGATGAAAGAAAGAAAGAAAGAAAGAAAGAAAGAAAGAAAGAAAGAAAGAAACCATATCCCACTTGTTTGAAATGAACACAATTGGTATTCGCTGTCATAATTTATTTGAGTCCCCAAATGATACACAAATGATTGTGTTTGCCCCTTATTTACATTTCATTTCCTTTTTGTTGAATGGAGCCTTAGGAAGCAGGCAGTCACAGGTTTAATCCCTGACATCTCCATGTTGGATTGGGAGATGGATGGTCCTTGCCCAAAATCCTGGAGATCTGCTACACCAGTTGGTGTAGACAATATTGAGCTAGAGGGACCTATGCCCTGACACTCCCTATAAGACAGCTTCCTACGTGGTTAAAAAAACCTCAATTCACACAATTAGTTCAGTTACATATTGTCAGGGAACTGCCATCGGCTCAGAGGTGAGAAATAGAAGGGCAGTTGTGTTACAAGCAGCCTCTGAAAATCTCGTGAAGCAGTTCCTCTTCCGGAGAGGAGGAAAGCCCCACTTCTAGTGGAGAAGAGGTGCAAGGACCAGAGGATGCTAGAGAGAGCCTTAATGCTACTTCTGAGCAAGTCGGAGAGGGTGGAAGCATGTCCTTGTCATCGCCCATCCTGCGCAGTAGTCTGGGGCGCAGGGAGGGGCGGAAACGGTTGGGGGTAATGAAACTTTTATGTCAGGGGAGGTACAAAAAAAGACCACTTGCAGATTCTGCTAGCGATTGGGCCAGACATGAGCCTCGGGGCTCTTCACTATAAATAGCCTGCACCAAAATAAAACCTGTAAAATACAGGTCGGAGTCCTGCCTGCTTACTCTCGAGCAACCGCAACAGCACCTGATACATATGTTACATAATGTTGTTTTTGATGGACTATGAACTGCAGTGAAAGCCTGGAGAAGGCTGAGGACTCGGCAAATCAAAATCTCTTTATGTGCTTTGTTTAGCCATTCTAACACTGCGACACCAAATGGCGCTGTGGAGTTTCATTTTTGCCAACCCGATTTCCCATGCAAAGTTTGCAACACTTCTTTGATGTGTCAAGATCCAGCCTGAGAGATGATATGATATCCTTTTTTAAGATACCTGAAGGACTGTCACTTGGAAGATGGCACAAGCTCGCTTTATGCTGCTCCAGATGGTGGAATCTGGAGGCAGGAGATTATGACTAAACATTAGGAGGAACTTTCTGAAAGTAAGAGCTGTTCAACAGGGGAAAAGGCTACCTCAGAAGGTAGTAGACTCTCCTTCTTTAGAGGTTTTTAGGCAGAGGTTGGACGTCTACCTATCAGGGATTCTTTGGCTGTGATTCCTTCATTGCAGGCAGTTGACTTGACTGGCCTTTGAGCGGCTTTCCAGCCCTACATTTCTACAATTTAATGAAACAGAAACAGCACAGCATGTGACAAATAAAGGGCGGAAAGGACAATAATGTTTTCTTAACATCCCTACAAGTTTGCAGAAAGAAAGAAAAAACACACACTCACAAACACTTGCACTGCAACCATCTGCATTTCACCCAAAATTTCTTTCAACTTCTGGTCATATTTGAATGCAATTTTTATTCTCATTAACTGATTGAGGGTGGTTCAGCATTCACAGCAATTGTGGTGGGTTCCCTTTGGCCATAAAGCCATATGTGGAATCCTAAGGAAAGCCAACAGAGAAACACTGATGTAACACTGCTTCGGGGCATCAGTTTGAAATTAAAATGGCAGCTTCCAGGTCCTCAACACCGCTGTTTGGGATTTTAACCTGTGAACTGCCCTGAGACCTGGGGATATAGGGCAATATATAAATTTAATGAGGAAGAGGGAGGGGAAGAAGAAGAAGAAGAAGAAGAAGAAGAAGAAGAAGAGGAGGAGGAGGAGGAGGAGGAGGAGGAGGAGGAGGAGGAGAAAGGAGAAGAAGAAAAGGAGGAGGAAGAGGAAGAGGAAGAGGAAGAGGAAGAGGAAGAGGAAGAAGAAGAAGAAGAAGAAGAAGAAGAAGAAGAAGAAGAAGAAGAAGAAGAAGAAGTCTAACCTACCTCACAGGGTAGTTGTGAGAAGAAAAAGGAAGGGAAAACTATGCATGCTACCATGAGTTCCTTGGAAGACAGGTGGGGTATAAATCAAAGAAATAATAAATGATTTTTTGTAAACATTATTCGGCTAGAGAAGTGCACTGCAAAATTTCTAATTCCAAAAAGTGCGGATTTTGACAGCAGGCTGCGTTTCAGTTCACATATTGCTTTTAATAGTGCGAACTACTGTAAGCTAGCTTGCTTTTCAATGTGAACTGAATCAAATTTCTCCCCCAATAGTGATTTGGAGGAGCGAGGGGCAGTCAGCATTCCAGAGGACTGTGGAAAGGGAAGAAGGCGCTCTCTTCCTCCCTTCGACACACATGAACTGAATCAAGGAAAGGCATCACGCAACCAAGCCCATAATAATGAAAGAAGAGATGGAGATAACAATTAGGCGCTGCCCTGCATCAGTCGCATCAGTGATGGAAAAGTGACATTTGATTAATATATTACATTTCACTTCACGGGCAGGAGAAGAAGATGAAGAAAAGTGCAAGAGAAAACCTTTCTGCAAAGGTCGTTTCGTCTCACTGATAACCTGATATACAGCAGATAAAAAGTTTCAGCCTGATTTCATGCCTGTCATAGCTCCTATATCACTCTGCATTTATGGAATATTTCAAAGTTGCAGATGTTCATTTCCACCTCCGATGGATCTCAGGCAGGGCAATGCTCTTGATAACGGAACGCCTTATGAAAAAGGAAGAGGCAGGAGCGCATTTAACCTATTCTGAACAAATTGCATTGGCTGGCAGTCAAATATAATATTGATCTTGGAGCATCGCTCTCCTCTTATAAATTTGCCAGGTGCTCCTAGGCCAGCTTGTTTTGCTGACCTTCTTATACCCTATGTCTCTCGCTATTAAACACACACACACTTCAGAGTCTATCGTGCCCTTTCCTTGCTTGCTTCCTTACCTGAGGAAAACAGGGGTGGGGGTGGGGACTGGCACAAGAGAGACCCCTCCCAGCATTGCTTGACAGATTGCAACACATGCAGAGACACAGAGCACAGGAATATGGGAAGCCATATACAGAGTCAGACCATAACACTAGAACTTATAGTCATCCAGTGAAGCAGAATGTTGGAAGATTCAGAACAGATGGAAGAAAGGGCTTCTTCTTGCAGCACTTTGTTAAACTGTGGAACTCACTCTCACAAGAAATAGTCATAGCCATCAACTTGGATAGCTTTAAAAGAGGTTCAGACAAATTCATGGAGGTGGAGGAAGCGATCAATGGCTACTAGCCAAAAAGGTAATGTTCTGTCACCACCGTTGGAGGCAGGAGAGGAGCGAGCTCTTGAGTGTAAGGTTTGGCTATTGTGAGAACAATATGGTGGACTAGATGGGCCATTGACTTGATCCAGAAGCCTCCTCTGGTGTCATTACCCAGGGGACTGCCTCTCCTGGTATGTCCCACGGAGGACCTAACGGTCTTCAAACAAAAACATCTTGGAGGTCCCGGGCCACAGGGAGGTTAGGCTGGCCTCAACCAGAGCCAGGGCTTTTTCAGCCGTGGTCCCGATCTGGTGGAATGCTCTGTCACAAGAAACTAGGGCCCTGCGGGACTTGACATCTTTCCACAGGGCCTGCAAGAAAGAGCTGTTCCACCAGGCCTTTAGCCAAGGCACAGTCTGACCCCCCTCCTTTGGTAATCCTCATAGAACTCTAGCCCAATGGTTGCCATTAATTTGATTCTGAATTGATTTTAGAATGAATTGATTTTAGAATGTATTTCAATTAATTAATTAATTAATTAATTAATTCAGTTAAGACATGTCAGATAGTGGATTAGTCTCAATACACATTAGGACCTCACTCAGGACTTCCATACAGCATTTGGGTGGTGGGAATGGGGCACAATTTTTCAGTTGAGGAAGCAAAATTCATGGCAAGCTTCAAAGGCTCATAAAACGCACAGGGAAATTGATCTGTGAATTTCTCCTATGACACATGTTTGTATGCATTTTTTGCCTAATATACACATATTTTTTTTGGCAAATTGATTTCCCCTAATATAATGAGCTTGTGTATGTTATAGTCAACAATGGTCCTCAAACCTGGATCTCCAGCTGTTATTGGACTACAACTCCCATCATCTCTGACCACTGGTGCTGCTAGCTAGAGATAATGGGAGTTGTAGTTCAATAACTGCTGTTGACCCAAGTTTGGGAAACACTGTTACTATCACTAATTTATGCACACTTTGTCTTGGTGTATACATTTTTGTACACATTACTTTACTGGAAAACTGCAAAATTCAGAGAAGCACACATTACAAAAGATAACTGTGTTTCAGTTGATGAATTGTCTTGGAAAATGTGAATTAGGCAGGTTCGCCTTTCAGTGTGAATTGCGTCAGCTCTCTTCCCTCATTCCCTACAAATAGCCCATCAACATCCCTTACAGCCTCTAGGTTTTTTACATAGCCCAACTATGAATCACTCTTCATATTTGAAGCTTATTGGGAGGGAAGAGAAAACAACAGGGCATAATTCCTCTTCAATTAGAGCAAATGGCTTACTTAGTTTACTTGAGTCTAGGGATATGCTGAGAGTCAGACATCATTGTGTTTTGTTTTTAATACCATTGTGCTTTGTCATATAATGTAGCACCTCTTTATTTCCATTGATATTAATTGTCTGTAGGGAGAACAGGCAGAAGACCTTCCAAGATTCTGGCATCAAACGTAAAAATGAAAATATTTCCATTACAGCAGAAGTTTTATATATGAGATTCAGCTGCAGTAAAAATATTATTTTCAATATAATATGGTGACCATCTACTTCTGCATTTGCATGTATACATATGTGTGCACATATGCACAGATACACACAAACACATGGGCTGAGTCAAAATAAAGAGTGCTTTTTTCAATATTTTATCCCCTTATGACTCCTTCTCCTCACCAATCTCTGATACTCATTGAATTGACCCAGACACTTCTACCTCAAATTCAAAGATACAGTGTCAGCATCATTATTTTATTTTATTTTTAAAATCCATCTTCCTGTGACACCATCATGGCATCAATCAGATTTGGTTCCATGATGATACAACTGAGGATGAATGGTGAGACAGCAATGCCTTCTTAGGAAGGTCAGTGAAGCATTAATCCTGAGCCCCCTCTATTGTATGCTCAAGTTGTATACATGCACAAATAAAACCATTTATCCTAAAGTCTACATTGACCTGCATTCAAAGGAAACCAAAATCCAGATAGGCATCCCCGAAGTCTCTCACCACTTGGAGATTGGGTTGCATGAAACATTATGCCATGGTAAGAGGACTCCCCATGACCTTATTAGCTGGGTTGGGATTTGGACCCTGGTATCTAATGCCAGATTATGGATTATAGGCCAGAGAGTTCCAGAAAAACATTTACTTCTGCTTCATGGACCACAGCAAACTTTTTTTTTTTTTTTTGGGGGGGGGGTTCTTAAAGAAATGGGAGTGCCAGACCACCTTATCTGTCTCCTGAGAAAT
Organism: Podarcis vaucheri; assembly: GCF_965113315.1. Taxonomy (NCBI): domain Eukaryota; kingdom Metazoa; phylum Chordata; class Lepidosauria; order Squamata; family Lacertidae; genus Podarcis; species Podarcis vaucheri. Next base: position 6,201,418 of record NC_138749.1, read on the forward strand.
CTCTAAATGAGGCAAGAATCAACAGTTAGAACTGGGTATGGAACAACTGATTGGTTCAAAATTGGGGAAGGAGTACGACAAGGGTGTATATTATTTCCCTGCTTATTCAACTTATATGCAGACTTCATCATGCGAAAAGCTGGACTGGATGAATTCCAAGCTGGTATTAAGATTGCCGGAAGAAATACCAACAACCTCAGATATGCAGATGTCACAATTTTGATGGCAGAAAGTGAGGAGGAATTAAAGAACCTTTTAATGAGGGTGAAAGAGGAGAGTGCAAAATATGGTCAGAAACTCAACATCAAAAAAACTAAAATCATGGCCACTGGTCCCATCACCTCCTGGCAAACAGAAGGGGAAGAAATGGAAGCAATGACAGATTTTATCTTCTTGGGCTCCATGATCATTTCAGATGGTGACAGCAGTCACAAAATTAAAAGACTCCTGCTTCTTGCGAGAAAAGCAATGGGAAACCTAGACAGCATCTTAAAAAGCAGAGACATTGCCTTGCCTAAAAAAGATCCGTATAGTTAAAGTTACGGTTTTCCCAGTAGGGATGTATGGAAGTGAGAGCTGGACCACAAAGAAGGTTAATCGCCAGAGAATTGATGCTTTGAATTGTGATGCTGGAGGAGACTCTTGAGATCAAATGCATCCATTCTGAAGGAAATCAGCCCTGAGTGCTCACTGGAAGGACAGATCCTGAAGCTGAGGCTCCAAGACTTTGGCCACCTCATGAGAAGAGAAGACTCCCTGGAAAGACCCTGATGTTGGGAAAGATGGAGGGCCCAAGGAGAAGGAGATGACAGAGGACCAGATGGTTGGACAGTGTTTTTGAAGCTACGAACATGACTTTGACCAAACTGTGAGAGGCAGTGGAAGACAGGAGTGCCTGGAGTGCTCTGGTCCATGGCGTCACGAAGAGTCAGACACGACTAATCGACTAAACAAATATAATGCCATACCCTTATGTGAGATAAGATGAAGTATTTCTTCCAGCAGCACAGTTACACTATGGAGAAGAGGACTCTCAGTGGCTACTAGCCATAATGGTTCTGCTCTGCCTCCACAGTCAGAGGCATCAACACTTCTGAATACTAGTTGCTGGAAACCAAAGGAGAGGCGAGTGCTCTTCTGCTTGAATCCTCCTTTCTTATTTCCCACAGGCATTTGGTATGCCAATGTGAGAACGAGATGCTGGACCAGATCGCCCATTACCCTGATCCAGGAAGCTCTTCAAGCAGTCTTATGTTAATGTGTGTGTGTTCCACCCCCGCACCAAAAGCTACTATTGCATTTCTCACATGGAATTGTTTTGTGTTTATTGCAAGTCAGACTGCACAGTGCAAATACATTGGACTGTTCGGGGTATAAATAAGTAAATCACTGTGCCCCACCATGATCACCCTTGCCAATAAAAGCACCCCAAAAGCATGCAACTTTTCCCAAGGCCATCTGCAGCTCGCCTATTCCTGATTCCAGACAGCAAGCCTTGAAACTTTCACTGGCATCAGTTTCTTCTAAGAACCCACTAAAAATAAACCCCCCAAAAAAGCCTATTTACATTTTTGTTCCAACTGGTTTTCTTGACAGACAGTTGTCTACAGCTCACTGCCTGCTCTGTTCAGTGTACTTTAATTCTGAGCTTTCAGGTTTTTCGGCAGCCCATTCAGAAGTAAATTCTCAGGGAAAATTGAGCTTTGTCATGGATGGATTACCGCTGTAATAGTTGGTCACATATCTCGCATGAAACCTTTCAAAAGGAAGGCAAATGAGAAGGAAATGAAATTCATTTCATACTTCTTCAAGCACGCTAAAAGACTTTCTCTCCAAGTAATCGGTGAAGTACCACTAGTTTATTGGAGATTCACATAACTACCATTACATTATACCTTGTCTCAATCTCATATATTGGGTGACTGCCTACCCAGCAATGGCAGTTGCTGTAGAGCACTTTCCCATAGGCTCCGTAAGCAGAGAATATGGGCTTTAATCAAAATGTATGGGCCTAAGGAATGGCATAAATAAAAGTACTTGAAGCAAATAGGGACATTATGGGTCATAAGGTCAATGAAAAGAGATGGTGGTAGGAGGGTCGTCAAGGAGACCCTGCATTTACCGTTTGATGTATTGATGGATGGATGGAACAGAAAAAAAGAGAGAAGGAAAGTGGGAGAATGAGCTCTATGACCAACATCCAACGACCAGGAGGCATATGCTTCTTGAAGGGGAGCTATCCTAGAAATACTAGTCTGGATCAGAAGGGCTGTAACTCAGTTGACAGAGCATCCCTTTGTGTGGAGGTCACAGGTTGCAATCCCTGGCATATCCAGGGGCTCAAAGGACCATTGATAAAACTCAGCATTAAGCAGTGCCCCATCAGGGAAGAGCTACAGCTCAATGGTACAGAATCTGCTTTGCATGAAGAAGATTTTCATCTCTGGTGTTTCTGGGTTTTCCGTGTTCCAAAGTTCAGTTGTCTTTTACAACTGCTGGGTGGTGGTGACCCCACTGGGCGCTGTAATCCAGTCGGGGGAAAAGGGAGGCAGACTATGTTTAGGACACCTTTTCTAGCCCCTCCCCCTTTTCAAGATGAGTAGAGTGGACCCTAAGAAGGGCTGCTCAGTCATGGATACAGCTGCCGAGCTGCTCAACTGCCTTGTTCCTTGAGTCAGAAGGACTGAATCTGTATCCACCGCCCATGTGCTGGTTCATGACTAGGGGCTTCCAGATTTCAGGATCCTGCCCCCGATACCATTTGCCAATTGCCACGGGACTTTTGTGGTTTGGGTTTTGAATGGGTTTTTGGAAGACGCCTGTGTGTGAATTTGTTTAATGTGTGTAGATCAGTGCACGCTGACCAATGCAGTCTTCACTGTAAGGCTCTGTTCCAATGGCATGCGTAGTCACGACGACTGGTAGATTCTTGTCTGCTGCAGCCTTCATCTGCCTTTACAGCTGTTGTAACATACTGCTTGTTATCATCCACCTGTTCTGTCATTGAAGACTTCTTGGATCATTCTTTGTCTAGCTCCTTCCCTTTGACCTTACCACTTTGGGTGACCCTGCTGGGAGTAAGAGATTCCCAACAGCTTCGCTCACAAGGGTCATAGGAATGTTCAAGCCCACTCACCATGACAAGGTGATGATCCATTGAGTGAGGGTGTTTCTGGGTAGTACTGGGAAGATAGATAATATAAAAAGATTCATAGAATTGTAGAGTTGGATGGGTCATTTTGTACAACCTCTGCAATGCAGGAATCTCCACGAAAGCATCCACAACAGCTGCCCTTCCAACCTCTGCTTAAAGACCTCCAGTGAAGGGGTTTCCTTCAGGTAAGAATCCTAGCAAACATATTGGAAGTGCCACATGGAAACATGTTTAAAGTGATGCTGTAACACAAGGGTAGCCCATGAGGTAATGGAAAATAGGCAAAAAATATAATCACAGTGGTTGTGACAAGCAAAATCAGATTTCAAATGTTTTCTAAGGATTCTTTAGAAGCTTTTCCTTGAAGCAGCAATGGGGAATCTGTGACCCTCTGGAGAATGTTGGGCTCCAACGGCCATAATCCCCAGTCAGCATGGCCAGGAGTTGGGACTGATGGGATTTGCAGTCCAAATGATGGCAGAGGGCACCCCATTGGTTCACCTTGCTATAAGAAAATGTCATAGCAATTAATATTGGGCCAAAAATACAAGGCTGACACTTTGTGGGCAGAGGAGAGAAGAAAGACTCACTACGAGAGGAAGAGCGAGAGACAATCAGAAGCATCAAGTGTGCATTCTGTATGTGCCTTGAAGCCAACTGGCATTAATTAAGATTCTATGACTTGCAAACAATAATGACATAATTAAAGTAAGATTCTTCCTACAGTAAAACAATAAGAAATGACTTTTAGAAACCGTGGGAACTATTAAAATGGTGCATCAGGACCAAAATGAGCAATATTTACTAGTATTAACACTATTAAAATGGTTTTTGAAGGCAAACTTAGCCTATTATTACTCAAGAAAACATTCACATTTGAAGATATAGAGCAGCACTAATTAAATCTCTCTCTCTCTCTCTCTCTCTCTCTCTCTCTCTCTTGTTATATGTTTGGTGTGTTTGACGGAACAGCGCCTTTAACAGAATCTATTTTAATGGTCTTGAATTAGCACGACTTCAAAGACAGAGAGCACTTAGCAGGAGGTTGATATCTACTGGAAGAGCTTTATTATTAGTAGTATTTTAAAGGTCATGAAGTTGCGTTTAAGACCTTCTTTTTCTGGCACGAAAAAACAGGCTCTTGAGTATTTTAATATCTCGCATCCTGGAAAATTGCATCAGTGCGCCAAGGAACACTAAACAGCTGCCATTTAGGGGCTCCTTTAATTCGCTTCCTGTAGTTCCTGCCTCAGTGTTTTATATTTTACATCTCCTGGAAAGAGACTTGTTTTTTGGTATTATTGTTGCCCTCCCACCAACCCCAGCTAACTGTACAATACTTGGCTGTAAGTGTTATATAAAGAATCTATATAAATGAAAGTGCCCAACATTCCATCATACCCTTATGTGGTCAAATAATGGAGCTCTGTCACACTCTTGTGTGACCAAGGGGTGTGGCTGGCTATACTAAGCCAGCTTGATTCTAAATGCCTGAGGGTCACAGACCCTCCAAGTGTCTCTATTTTTCAGGGACAGTCCTATATTTACAGAAGCAACCTCAGTTTCTGATTTGATCCTGAAATGTCCTCCCTAAGGGACATCCCTGTTTTCATCGGAGAAATGTTGGAGGGTATGGAATAAGATGTCCACATTTTAACTGGGAAAATGTTGGAGGGTATGGAGTCAAACAAGTTGTAGTAGATTTAAATCAGTGGGACATCTGTGCAAAGCACCATCCACAGCCCGGGCATTGGGTGTACACTTTAAGCTTCCCAGAAGAGCATTGACAGCCATGTATCTATGTGCCCCAAACCTGATACGAGAGGATGTGCCTCCACAGGCACATACCTCCACATGTGGTGGGAATGCCCCAAAATCCAACTATTCTATATAATAATAATAATAATAATAATAATAATAATAATAATAAATTATTTATACCCCACCCTTCCCAGCTCAGAAAACCGGGCTCAGGGCAGCCAACAACAAATTTAAAACACTCAATTGATGCAAAAAACAAAACAAACAACAGCATAAAATACAGTATAAAACGTGAATAACAATAAATTCAGAATTCAAAAATCAATTTAGGAAGAAAATTCATCCAATAAACATTAGATGATCACCAGGGCTAGCTGACTAAATTAGTCCTATTTAGGCTAGCAAGGAGACCAGGGGAGAATTAGCTGTGGGATCCCAGAGCGAGTAATCTTCATAAAAAGGGGAGTGGGGGGGAAGGAAGGGGAATAAAAGATCAGGCTAAGTCATATTCTAGACAACAACCATATGAAAAATATGCAAAATAACTAAGCAAGTATTAGAAGTCACCCCAGAACTGGCCCTATTAAACATCTTCCAAGACAATAATGCCCACTTGCATCACAAAGAGCTCAAAACCCACCTACTCTCAGCAGCCAGAAACATCGTAGCAAGACACTGGAGAGAGCTGTCAGGAGTAAGCATGGACCAATGGTACCAAATAGTATGGGAAACAGCCTCTTTAGGAAAACTAGCCAATAAACTGAAACTGACACGGGGACAAATAGAAGAAGACGCCTTCACCCCGGTATGGCTCCCCTTTATCACATACACAGCCCAACAAGACAACAACAAGAATCCGCCAACAGCATGTGAATCTATATGGCTTACCTGATTCAAAAACACCCACCCCACTCACACATGAAAACAAAGGTTGCCACAGCCAATCACAAATAAACAATCACACCCTAGGCCAACCCCAACCTCTCTCACCACCAAAGGAACACAAGCGAATAGTAAAGAGAACCCACAGAAGGGACGCTGACACAAAACCCCACACGCAAAATAGAAACGTCGTCACCCAACCCCAACCACCATGGCCCCTATTTCCCCCTTCCTAATCTAACACTAATGTCTCAACAAATGAAACTAATCTGTTGAAAATGTAACATGAAAAAGAGACATTGCACATACTTTGTAAACCAAAAAATCTTTAATAAAAAATACGTTAAAACAACAACAACATATGGTGTCAGGTGTTGGCAGCTGATCCTTTGGGAGTAAACAGCCTTGTGGGCCAAATTTAAATCTCTTGAAGGCCAAATTTGGCCTGTGGGTCAGAGTTCCTCCCCCCTGCTCTCTGGTTGCTGGTAAAGACTGGTTGTGGTCATGATGCAATGCATGGAGCTGTGATGGTGTTGCCCATACAAGGTGAGAAGCAGGAGATCCAGATTCCCAGTTTACACCATTGTACTTAGGAGACTTGAACTGATGAGCTTCTATCTGTTTCTTAGACTGCAGTTCAGATGTGTAATATAACGAAGTTAGGGCTCATTTGCTGTTCCTTGCCTCAGAAGAATAAGATTCAAAGATGTTTGACTGGAGATGTTTCTGGATTTTAGTTTCTAGCCCAATTGCATGCTCATGCATTCCTCAAACTGGTTTCCAGAATGAAACTGCATTCATTTGAATTTGGATTTTTATAAAATGTTCAGCGTTGTAATTTTCAGTGGTTTCTTTTTTTCTTTTTTGTATTATTTACAATGATTTAATCACTGTACATTTCCGAGCACAATTTAAAGTATTTGTGCTGACCTTTAAAGCCCTAAACGGCCTCAGTCCAGTATACCTGAAGGAGCGTCTCCACCCCCATTGTTCTACCCGGACACTGAGGTCCAGCGCCGAGGGCCTTCTGGCGGTTCCCTCACTGCGAGAAGCCAAGTTACAGGGAACCAGGCAGAGGGCCTTCTCGGTAGTGGCACCCGCCATGTGGAACGCCCTCCCACCAGATGTCAAAGAGAAGAACAACTACCAGACTTTTAGAAGACATCTGAAGGCAGCCCTGTTTAGGGAAGCTTTTAATGTTTGATATATTTTAATATTTTCTTGGAAGCTTCCCAGAGTTGCTGGGGAAGCCCAGCCAGATAGGTGGGGTATAAATAAGTTGTTGTTGTTGTTGTTGTTGTTGTTGTTGTTGTTGTTATTATTATTATTATTCAAAGCACTTTGGACAAGTGTTCACCCAGAAAATAGCCCAATAATATTCTTAAATAAATAAATAGTCATGCAGGTGCAAACATCTCTGTTCTTAACCCCTGACTTGCTTGCATTACAATTTGTACGCCCAGGCTCTGATGACTCCCTTCCCTGCTTAAATTGGACAGAGTTGGACAGGATAGTAGCCTGCATCAACACAGCTACAATAACCTACACAACAACGGCACCAGATAACCGACCCTAATCTTTGATCTTATATAATAAATATACACTCACCAGTCAGATAACATATGGTATATGATTCAGGCTATGCTACTGGATTGGCAAAATGAATTGCTTTGGAATTCAGAGGTTTTTTTGCCAAGTTCCTTTGTGTCAGTTTTACATTCTCCTTCGTAAAGATGAGGCAAACAAATTAAACAAAGGTGAAGCAAATTAAAGTAAATTACACAAACACAAGCTCAATGAAGGCAAGTTGAATTAATTAAGAGGAATTAATCTATTCTAAATCTGAGGAGAGGTTCTCTCCAGATACGAATACAAATTCAAATATTCATTAAAGGCAGTGAATGCCTGAGTTTGATTCATGATGTTTTTTAAAAATCCCATTAGTTTCTGTCAGACTCTTAGTTGTTCAAGGTATTTTGGCTTCCATTATGAAAGCTATGACGATAATGCAAGGAAACCTTTAACTTGTCCAACTGATAATGCAGACACCTGACTTTTAATGAATATCCCATATTTACTTAGCATACCAAATGGCCCTGATCCAGATGTGAAAATATGCTTCAATGCACCAGTCCAGGCTTTATTGCAGGCTTGGGGAACTAGTGATCCTCTAGTCTCTAATGTATATACTGATAGGTTTTGTTTTCTATTTGTATATGCATGATACATGCATGAAAATTGTATATTTGCAAAATTGTATAAAAGATGCATATATTAGGAGTGCATATAGAGAACCACATGCTCCCCTGTATAATGCTAGGGACTTTAAAAAATGGATGGTAGTGTACTCTCCTTCTTTGTAGGTTTTTAAGCAGAGGTTGGATGGTCATCTGTCATGGATGCTTCAGTTGTGATTCCTCAATTGCAGGGGATTAGATGGGATGACCCTTGGGTTTTCTTCCAACTCTATAATTTTATGATTCAGTGTGCTACCTATCACACCAACTCTGGTGATGAAGTTGAACCTGGAGTGGTCTGGTCCTCAGCTGCTGGTGGGAGATGTTCTGTCTGCCAGTAGAGATTATCAGGGCTTTGCACAGCCCCACTATCTGTTGAGAATTTCCATTCCACCTTAAGGAGCTGACGTGTGGAACTGTTGTGTGTCACATGCTCGGTTTACATTCCAGCACAGCTTGCTGGGAACTTGCTTTTCCCAGTCTCTCTGAGAAGAGAGAGAGACGATGTGTTTCTTTGTCCTGGTTTATGAGTAATAAATCAGTAGTTTAGTATGCTTTCACAAGCCTCACACCTATTCTGTGTGCACAGTTCGATTTGCCAATAGTATGCCCTGGCTTTGAAGCCTGGGTTGCTGAGTTACGTCAGAGCAGAGGCTGTTGGGTCTTCACAGTGGGACGGCTGGAAGGAGATGACTCAGTGGGGGCTAGCCAGATGGCCTTGCAGCCCTCTGTGGTGTAGTGGTTAAGAGCGGTAGTCACGTAATCTGGGTAACCGGGTTCGCGTCTCCGCTCCTCCACATGCAGCTGCTGGGTGACCTTGGGCCAGTCACACTTCTTTGAAGTCTCTCAGCCCCACTCACCTCACAGAGTGTTTGTTGTGGGGGAGGAAGGGAAAGGAGATTGTTAGCCGCTTTGAGACTCCTGAAGGGGAATGAAAGGCGGGATATCAAATCCAAACACTTCTTCTTCTTCTTCTTCTCTGCATGTCAAAACTATCTGCCCCATCGATCCAGGCACCCCAATCAGGCCTTGCCACCAGGTGCCACACAGCTGTTCCTTAGATCTAGTCCTGAATTTTGAAGGGATTCTAAAGAAATCCTCAAGTGCCAGCAGAACAAGACAGAAAACTGAAAGCCTGGTTTCGCAGAGGAAGAAAACTTTTGAGAAATTGGAAGACTGATTTTTGCAGGGCTAAGATAACGGCAGATGGTGACAGCTGTCACGAAATTAAAAGACGCCTGCTTCTTGGGAGAAAAGCAATGACAAACCTAGACAGCATCTTAAAAAGCAGAACCATTACCTTGTCAACAAAGATCTGTATAGTAAAAGCCATTGTTTTCCCAGTAGTGATGTATGGAAGAGAGAGCTGGACCACAAAGAAGGTTGATCGCCAGAGAATTGATGCTTTTGAATTGTGGTGCTGGAGGAGACTCTTGAGAGTCCCATGGACCACAAGAAGATCAAACCTATCCATTCTGAAGGAAAGAAACACTGAGTGCTCACTGGAAGGACAGATCCTGAAGCTGAGGCTCCAAGACTTTGGCCACCTCATGAGAAGAGAAGACTCCCTGGAAAAGACCCTGATGTTGGGAAAGATTGAGGGCACAAGGAGAAGGGGACAACAGAGGATTAGATGGTTGGACAGTGTTCTCAAAGCTACTAACATGACTTTAACCAAACTGTGGGAGGCAGTGGAAGACAGGAGTGCCTGGCACGCTCTGGTCCATGGGGTCTCAAAGAGTCAGACACAACTAAATGACTCAACAACAACAACAACAACAATAATGAAGCGATTGAAGAAACAGGGTCATAGAATCATAGAGTCATAGACTTACAGAGTTGGAAGGGACTCCAAGGTTCATCTAGTCCAACCCCCCTGCGATCTTAACAAAATTATCCATAGCTGTTGGCCATTCAACCTCTGCTTAGAAATCTCAATTGAAGTTTATGGTGGCCTCTTAGTTATCTCCTCAAGGAGGCTGGCCATGCCAGCTTGCCAGTGAGTTTTTAGAGGCCAGTTAAGCAGAACTCTCTGTTTAGACAAGGCCTTGGCAGCATTGTCTGGTTGCCGGACTTGATGCTGTCACAGACCAATTTTCTTCACTTGATCTTGACTGCTGATTGAAATGAAGCTGATTCAAATCATTGGTTTTAATCTTCCGCAAGCTGCCCTGTGTAACAAACTAGAAGGCTGGATGCATAGTTCTTCAAACGAATAAAAGGTATTTAAAATAAATATATATTGCCCTGATCCAGAACAGCTGCATTCACTTCAGTTCCTTAGTTTCAATGGGCTTAATTAAGCGTGTCTAACACTGAACTGGGTGACCGACTGAATTATTAAATCCACTGTAAAATAAATACAAACATTTTAATTGATGTTTAAATAAATGTATTGCATGGCACTTGCTCTTGTCTCTGAAATTCCATTCCATACAGTTAACTTGAATCTTATGCTCACTTGTGTGATCACAGCTTTAGGCAGATCACCAAAAAAGGGGGAGGGGCAAGAGAGAGGAAAGAAATGTCTGGAAGAGCCATCCAAGAGCTTGTGAGAACTCGCTGGTGCCCTCATGTGACTTTCCCAGAGCCCAGAAAGTGTGAGAGCCAGGAATATAAACCCCATATTAGATGATGATGATGATTATTATTATTATTATTATTTATACCCCCCCATCTGGCTGGGCCTCCCCAGCCACTCTGGGCGGCTTCCATAAAAACCAAAAATACAATAAAATATCACACGTTAAAAACTTCCCTGAACAGGGCTGCCTTAAGATGTCTCCTGAATGTCAGGTAGTTGCTTATCGCTTTGACATCTGCTGGAAGGGCGTTCCACAGGGCGGGCGCCACTACCGAGAAGGCCCTCTGCCTGGTTCCCTGTAGCTTTGCTTCTTGCAATGAGGGAACCGCCAGAAGGCCCTCGGCACTGGACCTCAGTGTCCGGGCTGAATGGTGGGGCTGGAGATGCTCCTTCAGGTATACTGGACCAAGGCCGTTTAGGGCTTTAAAGGTCAGCACCAACACTTTGAATTGTGCTCGGAAACGTACTGGGAGCCAATGTAGGTCTTTCAAGACTGGTGTTATATGGTCTCGGCGGCCGCTCCCAGTCACCAGTCTAGCTGCCGCATTCTGGATTAGTTGTAGTTTCCGAGCCACCTTCAAAGGTAGCCCCATGTAGAGCGCATTGCAGTAGTCCAAGCGGGAGATAACCAGAGCATGCACCACTCTGGCGAGACAGTCCGCAGGCAGACAGGGTCTCAGCCTACGTACGTATATCTATCTATACTCTGGAATTGTATGTTCCAATATGGTGTACTGGTTATAGTTTTGTCCTAGAACATGGGATACAGGGTTCGAATCCCTGCTCAGCTAAGAAGCTCACTGGGTGACCTTTGGCTGTTGTTGTTGTTGTTATATTATTTGTCACACAGAAAGCTATCCAAGCAATTTACAGTGGTACCTCGGGTTACATACACTTCAGGTTACAGACTCTGCTAACCCAGAAATAGTGCTTCAGGTTAAGAACTTTGCTTCAGGTTGAGAACAGAAATCGTGCTCCGGTGGCGCGGCGGCAGCAGGAGGCCCCATTAGCTAAAGTGGTGCTTCAGGTTAAGAACAGTTTCAGGTTAAGTACAGACCTCCGGAACGAATTAAGTACTTAACCCGAGGTACTACTGTATAACATATTCAAAAACATAAATTAAAACTCACTGGGTTCTATGAAATTGCTACACATTGGAGTTAATGGTTCCAAGTTAGTTATTAATTTCAGTGGCTCTGCTCTGAATATAACCCCATTATAATATGGACACATCTACTCCAAAAGACATGTAATTCATTAAAAAAAATAAATACACAAAACACCCACATACATATTATGTATTCAGATGTGGGAAATATTGCATTAGTTCTCCAGATTACTTTGCTAGCCCTGCTCTTCATTTTCTAATGTCCCTCTCACACTGCAGTACTTGTTGCATTGTGGAACTGTGGCTTTTGGACTGATGTATACCTTGTTGTGTTAAACTTCATTCCCACCAGTGGGTATGGTGCGATACAACAATGAATGCCATTGGAAAACATTGCTGTTCCCTTGCCCTTTCCACTCATGGGTGCTTCTGTTTGCCCATGATTCCCCCATAAAAACAGCAGGAAAGAATTTTATGCTCCTAAACTATCCTAAATCTTGTCACTCTACTCCCACAGTTCCAGTCCCAAAGGGGCTGGAAATAGATTTTTTAATGGAATCAGACAACACAGAAAGTAGCACTAAACATGTGCTACATTCCATTTGGTTTCCAGATGTGGCTTTTGCGTCATGCATAAACTAACCATTAGGGAAATGTTGGGGAAATGGGACAAACTGACATGTGGTTGCAACCAAAATCCCACAGGGTTGTTGTGTTGATAAACCAACTTGAGCTCCATAGAAGGAAAGGTAGAATGCAGGTGTTTAAAAAAAACCACCCCCTCCTTCTCCCTTGTGTGGGGAGAGCATGGGACTGTCAGGAGCTCAGCCTACACTCGGGTAGGACCCTGGCAGAGACACATGTCCAACTGGCATGTTCTCTCCCTCCTGGTTGATCGTTCGGGAGCTTTAAAAGCTTTCTTCAGCCCAAACATCACAGTGACCGGTGCCAACTGACACAGGCACACTTAGGGATCTGCAGAGTTTGTGCATCGGACATGTGACAGACTTCAGCAACTCAGCATTTTGGCTAATCTACTTTATTTACATATAAACACACACAGAGCACTGCAACATAGCTCCCTCTCTCTCTAGCATCAGACAGCAAAGAGAAAAACAACAAAGGACAACAGTCCCACTTCATGGAACACAGTAACACAAACATCCTGTCTCCGTTACTTCCCACTCTGTGGAGTCAAAACATACCACGTCATGTGAAAGACAATAATCCCATGATTGCAATCACGGAGCAGGAATTCTAACAGGGACATGTCCCATCAGGTATGTTCATATTGCTGTTGTTGCATCTCCTGATGTGTTGGTGGCTGATGGTCTGCAGCAGGAGGACAACTCTCCTTCAGGAGAACCCTGATCTTGCAAGAGGCATGACTCTGCTCACTCCATCACATTATGGTAAACCTATGGCAAGGGGAAATAATGAGTTGATGTGACTAAATCTCCCTCCCTCTTCCACCATGTGGTTACAGTCAGACAAACCTGCCCTGAGATCCTCCTAAACTTTTACAGAGGTCAGCTGCACATGGCGCCACTTCTTAGAAATGACGCCTGACAGAACGCAGCATTTGGAGAGCGTATCAGCTCCTAGTTGTGCCTGTCATCTCAAAAGGGATGGGTCCAGATTACGAGATAAATTCATCGCTGTAGCATTGTCAGATGTGATCTAGCCTTTGTTGACCTGAGCTGTGGAAAGCTTTAGCAGTTATTTATTCCATCATGGAGGCAAAAGGCCCTGGGCCTTTTGAAAATAAAATCTAAAAAACAAAACTGGGGAGCTGGGAAGAAAAACAGTTTCAAATGGAAAGAGTTTCAGATGGAGCTCTGTGGTGTTGATGGATTTATTAAAGAAGAGTCCAGTTCATCACATGGAAGGAGAGGCATATAGTGGTATTTGTTCATGAAACTGATGAAGAAAGGTCTAGTAGTCCACTACAGCAAAGGTATCTAGCCTCTTGTTTTTGTCCAAAAAGCTGCATTCTGGAGGGTGTCATGGGGAACACACAGACCACATCAGAAGGTTATTCACTCCTCTTTGGGATCCTGAGTTCTTTGGTTTACCTTTCTTTTACCTGTCCTGCATTTCCCAATGAGAGACTCCCTTCACTTCCTCTGTGCCATGCCAAACTTCGTAAACTTCTATCGTGCTGACTCTTACTTGCCTTTTCTCCTGACCAAAAAGACCTAACGTTGGCCACCTTCCTTCATAGGGGTTTCGCTCCACCCCCTTGATAATTTTGGAGTTTGGATTTGATATCCCGCTTTATCACTACCCGAAGGAGTCTCAAAGCGGCTAACATTCTCCTTTCCCTTCCTCCCCCACAACAAACACCCTGTGAGGTGAGTGGGGCTGAGAGACTTCAAAGAAGTGTGACTAGACCAAGGTCACCCAGCAGCTGCATGTGGAGGAGCAGAGACTCGAACCCGGTTCTCCAGATTATGAGACTACCGCTCTTAACCACTACACCACACTGGCTCTCTTAGGGTGCTGAGCACTGATCAGGAAGGCTTTACCTATGAATTTCCTGCATCGGCAGCAGGAATACAGAAGATGTTTAATTCAGTTTGCATTTTAAGGCAAATCTGCCTAATTTGTGCTTCCGAACATTGCATGACCAGGCGGCGACAGCCCCAGCCCCCAGGCATCATAAGGAAGCAATAAAGACTCTGACAGCATGTTATGGAATTAAAATTAGGCCACAACTTTATGAAACTTCCAAATGTAGGAAGACCTTGGCTTAGGCCTTGGGTGTGTATCCCTCTCAGCCCCCCAGCCAGGGGGAACTGGGGCTCATCAGGGTAAATGGGATATGGGGGTGCTCTGTGAGACATAAATGTAGCAGGGAGCCCAGCCCATATCCCTGCAAACAGGGTAGTTCGCTGACGACCTTTCAGTGTATGGCCAGTGATACCCATATATATAACCCCTTTAAGAGGGGACTGCGGCCACAGGGGGGTGAGTCACCACTTTACACACACACACACCATATAGGGAAGAAAAGACCAAGGCCATAATAACTGCCAAAGTTGTGACAAATTGCTTCGGGGAAGACAAAACCTGCCAATGCAGGAAAAGTTCTTCCCGGTCCTTCAACAGCAACCAGCCATAGACCATAGCAGCGCCCGCTAAACAGGAAGAAAATATTAACCTGCAAACAGGAAAACATTAAAGAAAGGGAGGGTAGGGAGGGTGAATCTCCAGAGCTGACTGCCTGGCTATTGTCAGCTCCACCCCCTATATATAAATGGGACTGGCCCCACCTCCCAGCAAGAAACTTGATTACTGAGGCTGTGTGTGAACCTCCAAATAATAACACTGAGAGGCTAGACCAGCCCCTGTTTGCCTTTAAGCTCCCTGGGAACTGTAACACCACGCACAATCCCACGAAGGGCACACACAATGTACAGTGTGAGTGCTCATTATACAAACTGAAACACATCCATTCTTTGAAATTTGCACTTCATTGAATTTTGCTATGCAGTTCTCCACTCAAGTAATGTGGAGGGGGGGGGGAATGTATACTCTGAGGTAAAGTGTGTAAAAAATGCTTATATTGGTGAAAATAACCTCGCAAAAGTGCATTATATGAAGGAAAATTCCCATGCAAAAAAATGTGTGTTTGGCAGAACTGCATACAAATGTGTATATTAGGGAGAAATTAGCACTAAAATGCTGATGAACTTCCACAAGGCCTTGAAAGAAAATCACAAACTGAGATGGAATTGTGGGGAAGTGAATTTAAGATTGGAAAGAAAGAGAAACCGAGAGAATTTGACAGATTTGCCCATCAGGGGGTTGAGCTTTATGATCCTTGAGGTGCCTTCTAACTCTACAACTTTCCACACATTTAAAAGTTAAATATTCTCAACCCCCCCCCCCCGAAAAAGGTATGTCTGACTTGCAGCTAGCAGCGATTAAGAGAATCTCTAATATTTAACTACCAAAAGGATGTCACAGAAAGTCTGGTCTATTTGCAAACTTTTCACATGACATCTCTGGAAATGAAGAGTCTTCTGAATTCATTCGCTCTCTGCAAATGTACAGCATCCATCAAATATTTTTCCCCCTCCCGCTTCCCCTCTAAACGTTCTTTTCAGCTCTATTGATGGGCTCCAGCCTAGAAACCAGCAAAATGGAATTATCTGAAAGAAAAAAAGAGTCCTTGACTGGGATATGATTGGTGCTGAATCTTATTTGGACTGAACTTTTATATTATCATGATTTCATGGCATTTTAATTTATACTACATCATTGGGCTGTTAACTTGCTTCCACTACTCAATTAAGAAACGGCAGCTGATATTGTTTCCCTTTTAATGCGATTCGCTTGCTTTTCCAGGTATCATAATTATTAGAAGGCTCTTCCTATTTGCCTAATGTCATTTCTTCTTCCGATTAAGCGCAGACATTTTCAAGTACCACCGTGCTATCGGCGGACTTCAAAGGGAAGGAAATGATCCCATGTGTTAATAGCGGTGCAGTTAGAAATGCCTCGGAATGGGATGGAATTAACAAAACAATGGATGCATATCTATTCTTTCTTCCAAGCTCCAAACACAAAACACAAAAGCATATTTCTTTGCATAGTTCCATTAATCTACATGAAACCTTGCATTCGTATTCATTATTTGGATGAGGTATGCCTGAAAGGTTGACTAATTATTCTTCAAACTCTTATTCCTGCATCTCCTATTAAGGAGGCTCATTCTACCAGTAGAGCTACCTGCTCCTCCTTCTTTTCCTACTAGGCCTCGCTGCTGCTACTCAAACCACCACAGTGAAGAGGCCACTGAATTTTGTTTAGCTCAATCCCTGGAGATCAGTTGGAGGGTCCTTTGTCACCTGCAAGAGTTCAAGGACGTTAGCAGGAATTCTTAGGAGGTTTTCATTGCCATTCCATTTTGGCTAAAGCATAATTGAAATTGAAATACTTTATTGTCACTTGTACAACTTGTATACAATAAGATTACACAAGCACCCCCCACTCAGCTCTCTTAGTCTTAATTCCCCTTGTTTACTGACGCACACCCACCAAACCCGAGTCATTTGCCCTGTTGTTATCTTTTCATTCAGCAGCCTAACAGCCCACAGATAAAATGAAAAAATTCCTTCCAGTAGCACCTTAAAGACCAACTAAGTTTGTTCTTGGTATGAGCTTTCGTGTGCATGCACACTTCTTCAGATACACAATTTTTTCATTTTGACTATGGCAGACCAACACGGCTACCTATCTGTAACTGGAGCCCACAGATAGAAGCTGTTCTTTACCCTGTTGGTGCAACGAATCATGATTCTATATCTTCTGCCTGAGGGCAGGAGTTCAAGAAAGTGCCGGCCAGGGTGTGAATCATCCCTGAGAATTTTCCTCACTCTCCTGAGGCAACGTTCTTCCGCTATTTCATCCAGCGGATTCACGGGACAGCCCATAATATCTTGTGCTGTATTCACCACCCTCTGTAGGCACTTCCTATCAGTTGATGTCAAACCAGTGCACCACACCGTGATGCAGTATGAAAGGACATTTTCTATTGTGGACCGGTAGAAGGAGATCATCAAAGGACATAAGAGGAGCCAGTTGGTTCAGACCAATGGCCTATCTAGTCCAGCATCCTGCTCTTACATTGACCAACCAGATGCCTATGGAAAACCCACAAACAGAACTGAGCACAACAGCACAACAGCACTCTCCCCTCCTGCAGATTCAAACAACTGCTGTTCAGAAGCATTGCTCCTTCCAACTGTGGAGTCAGTGTATGGCCGTCATGGCTAGTAGCCCTCTCCTCCATGAACTTGTCTAATTCCACAGGTTAACTATGCAGTGTGTGAACATGAGAGTCTGCAGGATCAGGCCAATAGCCCATCTAGTGAATCATCTTGTTCCAACGGTGGCCAACCAGATACCAGTGGGCAGCCACCAGCCAAGTCCCAGTGACCCCATGGTAGCGCACCCGAGAAATCAAATCAACCTGCAACAAGGATGGAGAAGCTAAGGCCAAGATGCTAGACTAGATGTGCCCTTGTCCTGATCCCACAGCCTCCTCTTATGTTGTTAGGTTCTTAAAGTAGGTAATGTACTTGTACAAACACCCAGTTGGAAGGTATGCAATGACAACAGCATGCTTCCTCATTGTTGTGCTGGACAGCAGGGTGCACAACCGCTTTAGTGTGAAATTCAGAACTGCGCTGCAGTTTCTGCCCATTTGATCTGTGAGTTTGTGTGCCCCTGAAAGTACGAGTAGAATTTGTTTCCCACTTAATATATGGGTAATTGTGTCTCTGGGTGGGGAGGAGGGGTGGGCTGGGGAGAAGGCTGTTAATTAAATCTGAAGACGAGATTCTGCTCTTTGCAGCTGAATTAAAAATAAAATACCAATTGAAGTTTAATTAGTGTCTTTGCTTACTTGTGCATTCAAACTTGAAAGATGACTTCGCGCTCAGTTGTAGGCTCCCGTAGCTAAGAGACGATTATGGAGCCGGAGTGCTGTTCGCCACATCGCGTATCAAACACCTCGTGCCTGCGCTGAGACATGTATGCTGTGGAGACAGTCAGCAACGTGTCAAAATCTCCAGGCCTGATTCGGAGGAGATGCAAGTTTCACAGGGCCATGACAGTGCAAAGGGACCTCCTATGCACAAAGGAGCATGGCTTGAAAACAAACTATAAAAAAGTGTACCCACAACAATAATTACTTCTTCTCCACCAGTGGGCTGGCAGGCCTTAGTAACCACTGAGCTGAATCAATATTCAAACAAACTGAATATTCAGGCCGAGCTGAAATTCATTGAATTTGGAAAGTGCAGGTTGCGAGGCAGACCATCTGTGGAAGATCACTGGTAAATGGAAGGGTGGTTCATAACTCGGTGACTGAAATGCCAAGCAATGACTTGCATGTGGGAATGGACTATCTCAGACTGCACCTAATGATACCGATGAAACACCTTAATCTCACCCTCTCTCCATTCTGGATGTGCGCACAACCTCTGTTGCATGGGTGGGTATCAGGACTCAGCTAGAAGACCTTTTGATACTTACAGCTCTATAATTTGAAGGCCACTGCCTGTTTCATTTCATGTATTCATTTATCTGACTTTATCTGCCACCCCAAGGAGCCGCTGAGGCTGCTCACTTAACCGCACAATCTATGTGTTAGGTTCAGGCATTAACAGCTGGTCAACCAAACTCCTCATTCCTCTATAGGCCCATCAGAGACCTGAAGATCTTTCAAGGTAGCTGCACAATTTATTGTTCAGGCTCTTCTTGGGATATGGGTGGTGGTGGATGGTTGTTACGGCAAAGTTCAGTACAGTGGTGCCTCACAAGACGAAAAGAATCTGTTCTGTGATTCTCTTTGTCTAGCGGTTTTTTTCGTCTTGCGAAGCAAGCCCATTAAAGGATTAGCGGATTAGCGCTATTAGCGGCTTTTAGAGGCTTTTAGCGGCTTTTAGCGGCTTTTAGCGGCTTATCTGATGATCGGATCAGCTGATAAGTGGCTTAGCACTATTAGCGGCTTTTAGCGCCTTATCTGCTGATCGGATCAGCTGATAAGTGGCTTAGCGCTATTAGCGCTATTAGCGGCTTTTAGCGGCTTATCTGCTGATCGGATCAGCTGATAAGCGGCTTAGCGGCTTAGAAAAGGGGGGGAGGGAAAAAAACCAGCAGGAACTCGCAAGACATTGTCGTCTTGCGAAGCAAACCCATAGGAGATTCGTTTTGCAAAGCACCTCCAAAACGGAAAACTCTTTCGTCTAGTGAGTTTTCCGTCTTGCGAGGCATTCGTCTTGCGGGGCACCACTGTACAAGGAGAGACTTTGCCTGTGTGGGCAACCTTGCGTAGAGGACCTGTACCACTATTTATTGCAATGCCCGCTGTTTATAGAACCAAGAGACTGATTTATAAAATCCCTGCTTATGAATGGAACACACTCAAACAGGGTGGAAAGGGTGAAATGGCTGCTGAGGGATACTAATGACTTCGTAACTTATAAAGTAGCATTATATGTGTTGGCAGCTAAGAAGATCAGGAGAAAAGAACTAGATAAAATAGCAGTCAATTGCAAAGGTGATTCGGACATTTAAACTGGATGCCAATCTAAGTCCAGAAATGATGGAGAAATCCCATGTTATTTTGGTAGTGCAGGAGGGAGTGGCCTTTCTGTTACACACCCCTCAGCTTACAGGATGGGATGGAACACAAATCCAAATCAGTCAATGCTCAGGATAACGCCATTTTCTTGTGGCAATGAAACCATCACTGGAGACTGGAAGCAAATAGAACATTTCTGAGAAGAAAGACAGCTTAGGGGTTATATGAAGTGGATTTAAGGAACAATGCTGTGGAACGATAAGCTGGGGTGACCATCTTGGGATCACAGCTCAGCTAGCATTAAGGCCCCAACCCTGGCTCAGCTGAGGATACTCTGGTGTAACTTTCTCATCTTGACTCATCCAGAGCTTAGTTGGCTGAGCCAAGGCTGATGTAAGACCTCCAAAAGGGCGTGTGGTAGGGGAATGACCAGAGGGAGGGAGGTGTGATCAATTCAGCTTGATCACAACTGAACACCATTTTCAATACTTGGTTTTCTTTTGCCAAGCTTATGCAAAGCAGCAGCAACATCCTCACTGCTGAACAGGGTTTGGACAGTTTGACTTCACCCTCAAATGCTCACTCCTCCATTTTCTCCCAAGAAAGACATCCCAACATCCCAACATCTAACTTTACTCTGGTTTAATTTACACTGGGTTGCTTCATGTCACCTTCTTGGGAATAGCATTGCTCCCTTCGATTCTGATTCTGCTGGTTTTTATAGAAACTGGCATATAGAAACTCTTGAATTGGAGGCAGAAACTCTTTTAAATACCAGTCTCTAGAAATCATAGGAGAGGAGAGTGTTCTTGGGTTTGAATCCCGCTTGTAGGTTTCCCATAATGGGCATCTGGTTGGCAACTGTGAGAACAGGATCCTGCACCTAATAGTTATTAGCCTAATCCCGCAGGCTCTATCTAAATTTAAGAGTCGTCATATCAATCAGAACAATGCACTGATTTATTTCCCCTGTTAATTTCTGTCTTTTCACTGAGGAGTTAAGATTTCCACTATGCATGAAAAAAGGTAATATTGCAAAAGAGAAAACTCTTATGCAGAGTAAGCTTAAATGACGCACCATTTAAAATGGTGGGGTTTTTTTTTCTTGGTCAGTTTCTTGCAATCTGTAAGGTAATTTTTTTCAATTTATTTGGAATTAGTCAAGTGCGCCGCTGAAAAGGCAGAGTGAATTGATGTTAAATAGTTTTTGGAAGATGTAATTGTCTGATGATTTGTAAATAGCCAAGCTTATCAAAAAAGTAATTTAAATGTTATGCTGACAATTTGGTTCAGTTTGGTGTACTCTGTAAACTTGCGAATCCAATTTTTAGCCTACATTAGCAACCCAAATCCCTTTGCACTGTTAAACGATTTATAAAGTATTGTTGCCTTCCCAAAACAAACTGTCTCTGAACTTCTGCCGATCTTTCAACCCCGATGACTTTTGATTACATTCCAGCAGGAAAATTTATTTCATTCCCCAAAGTTCAGGACATGATAGATGGTTGACTATCATAAGGTGATGTATGATGAAACTGCTCTTGCAAATTTTGCTAGTCTGCTTGAAATGTTTCCCATGGAATTCCTCGGCCATTTCACCATAGGAGGAGCCTCCAAATTTACTTTGGGTGTCACTTTAGATAAAATTCAGGCATGAAAGGAGGATGTCTGCAGTCGCCCTGAGAATTTTATTTCTCCTCATTCAAACTTGTCTCCTTCTGAGGTCTTGCCTTAGCAATCCTCAAATCTAGCTCAGATTTTGAAAATTTTTGGTGAAAAATCTGCCACTGTCATAAGAAGAGGAGGTTAAGGGGTGATATGATAGCCATGTTCAAATATATAAAAGGATGTCACATAGAGGAGGGAGAAAGGTTGTTTTCTGCTGCTCCAGAGAAGCGGACACGGAGCAATGGATCCAAACTACAAGAAAGAAGATTCCACCTAAACATTAGGAAGAACTTCCTGACAGTAAAAGCTGTTCGACAGTGGAATTTGCTGCCAAGGAGTGTGGTGGAGTCTCCTTCTTTGGAGGTCTTTAGGCAGAGGCTTGACAACCATATGTCAGGAGTGCTCTGATGGTGTTTCCTGCTTGGCAGGGGGTTGGACTCGATGGCCCTTGTGGTCTATTCCAACTCTGTGATTCTATGATTCTATAAGAACATATAAGCCTGTTGGATCAGGCCAATGACCCATCTAGTCCAGCATCTTGCCCTCACAGTGATCAACCAGATGTCACAAAGGGAAACCCATTGTTTCAAAAAGTGTGAATTCAAATGAGAACCGAGTCACATCCTTCCCCCCTCTTAATATGACAGAGGGAGAAAAACTCCTCCCTATCCACTAAGTGTTCAGGCTCATATATGTTTAATTTGGTAGCTTGCCAAATGAAGAGTCCTGGATTGCGTTGACAGAAACCTACACACACTTTCAAGTTTGCCTCACAAGTATCACACCCGAATACATGATAGTCAGCAGAAGGGTCTACTCAGCTTCAGTGAGACTTCAAAGCATCAAAGCAACTGTCCTTAAACCAATTTGCTAATGCTATGGGGGCACAAAGCACACACTAGAAAATACTAGAATTTCAACTCACACACTTCCCTTCCTCCTCCCGCCTCCACCTCTGCCTCCAGTAGATCAATATTCTAGAAGAGAACGTCACAGACTCCATGAAGGTAATAGGTTTAGATCACCATTACACATTCTATTCAATGAACTGAGACTGTTTGGGCCATTTCTGTTGGAAAATTCACCTATTTGAAAAGATTCATTTTCTTCAGTGCACTAGAACGTAACGGCAGACCAGCAATGCCTGAAGTATTTTGGGAGCCTCACTTTTCACACCCCCTTCCCATTCTCTTGCATTTGCAGTGAGGTTTACAGCTAGCAAAATAAATAAATAAACAAACAAGCAAAAGGAGGGGTCCCTAATAGAAGAGGGATGACACTTTTTCCTGCCTGTCATTTCTATCTATTGATATTTATTCTTTGCAATCCACTTCCAAAAGTATAGTCCTTGAAGACACATAGAATAGGACATGCTATATTTTGCCCCAACCTTCTCCTAAGGTGTTTAGTGTGATCAATATGCACCCTAATCGTAACAATACCAAATACTTTATCAGCAATTCATTCCTAGCTTCTGGAAATCACAAATGGGGAGAGCACTGTGTTGGACATCTGGTGGGTGACTGCAAGAATGGGATGTTGGGATGGATGAACCTTTGGCCTAATCCAGCAACCAGACACTTTTTAGTCTATGCTTTTACATTATGTTGCATGCTTAAACTCCATTCATTTTGGTTCACATTGTGATGCAAACTTACTCAATTTGCAATTCCCAAAGAATAGGTAAAAGGTAAAGGACCCCTGGATGGTTATGTCCAGACAAAGGCAACTATGGGGTGCAGTGCTCATCTTGCTTATTAGGCCGAGGGAGCTGGCATTTGTCCACAGACAGCTTTCCAGGTCATGTGGCCAGCATGACTAATCTGCTACAGGTGCATGGAGGACCATGATGAGAGCCAGAGCGCATGGAAATGCCATTTACATTCCCGCCACAACAGTACCTATTGCAGTGATATGCTTTCGAACTGCTAGGTTGGCAGAAGCTGGGACACAGCAACGGGAGCTCACCCCATTGCACAGATTTGAACTGCTGACCTTTTGTTTAGCCTGGAGAAGAGGAGGTTAAGGGGTGATATGATAGCCATGTTCAAATATATAAAAGGAAGTCATATAGAGGAGGGAGAAAGGTTGTTTTCTGCTGCTCCAGAGAAGCGGACACGGAGCAATGGATCCAAACTACAAGAAAGAAGATTCCACCTAAACATTAGGAAGAACTTCCTGACAGTAAGAGCTGTTCGACAGTGGAATTTGCTGCCAAGGAGTGTGGTGGAGTCTCCTACTTTGGAGGTCTTTAAGCAGAGGCTTGACAACCATATGTCAGGAGTGCTCTGATGGTGTTTCCTGCTTGGCAGGGGGTTGGACTCGATGGCCCTTGTGGTCTCTTCCAACTCTAGGATTCTATGATTCTATGATTCTATGATCGGCAAGCCCAAGAGGCTCAGTGGTTTAGACCACAGCGCCGCCTGTGTCCCTATTTCCAAAAGAATATGCAAACCCAGGCATACCCATCCTACACGGTGTGCACAGCTGTGGGTTTTTGGAATACTGAAGTTCTCCAAGAACATAAGAAGAGCTTGGAGGATCAGGCTGATGGCCCATCGTGCAGCATCATGTTCCAACAGTCACCAACCGGATGTTGTTGGGAAATCACCAAGCAGGATCTGAGCACAAGAGCACTCTCCCCTCTTGTGGTTTCCTGTATTCAGAAGTACTGCTGCCTCCAACTGTGGAGGCATAGCTAGGAGCCATTGATAGCCATTTCACCCACGAATTTATCTAATCCTCTTTTAAAGTCATCCAAGTTGGTGGCCATCACAAGCCAAACTCGGGTACAAATAGGTGTACATTTGTAGAAATTGCGGCTTGCATCTTATTGGTTGGCGTACACACTGACAATGGATTTTGCAGAATTTTTACTGCAACTCCTCCTCCTTTTGGTCAGCTGACAGCTAGAACGTTGTTGTTGTTGATTAGACTTTTGGTGAAATCACATCGCACACTCACATACATCTTTCTCCGGTTGCATTTTACGTCAGTTGACACCGAGTTAATGTGCTCTAGCCTTTGTGGAAAGGCGTTGTCATAGAGAATTTGAAATCCATTGTTAATACCTTTTTGGAATTGTTCAAAGTGAATCCCATCTTGAGTCACCCATTTCCTCCGGAAAGCCCAGCAGACCTGCCACTCCTGTTCAGGAGAAGAAGTATTTCTGATCTCCAGTTGTTGTTGTTGTTGTTTTAAACACAAAAACAAACAAAAACTACTTTTCAGATACTTAATCACAACTCTCATCCAAGCCTCCTTGCATATTTCTCTTTAGGAAGCTGTTGACAGAGACAGGGTTCATTTCAAATCTTGTTCAACCTAATTTGGATTGGCAACATGTCCTTTTGGGAAGGAGAATAAATAGAGCCAGCCAGGCCTGTGCATATTTTCTGGAGCTTTCTCGTCGTGTGTTGTAGGATCCTGTCCCCAGAGTCTGGAGGAACTGTCAAGAATGCCACCTCATTATAGAGCAGCTACTCATTCGATCATGTCAGGATTTCCATTATAAGAGAAGAAAGCTTGTTCTCTTTTGGTGAGTGAGATTTCCTTTCTTTGGGGAAGAAAACCCCTTAAATCTCAGGTCAAACTAGGCTTCAGTCTTATTTGTCGAAGGAATGAAGCCTTGCCTTGTTTTGAAAAGCAACGAAACCAAGAAGGTTAAAAGTGAAACATGATGGTGACGGGTCTTCTGTGGTAAGGGGAAAACTGGTGCAGTAGTTTCCTTGCATGCAAAAGATCCCAGTTCAATTTGCATCACCTCCTGATAGGACTAGTCACCAGTCTGAAAACCTGGAGAGTCTTGCCAATCAGCATAGACCAGGGTGGAGAACCCTTTTTTTTCAGCCAAAGGTCAAGCTTTTATTGGTGTGTGTGTGCGCATGCATACCAGAGGTGGGAAGGGCCAAAAGCAAGTAGATGGAGCAACAGATATGAATTTCACCTTCGTACAACAGGCTAGTTTGTATGCATACATGTCTAGACTAGGGAGAATCTCAAGGGCCAGATAGAAAGCTATGGAAGGTCACCACTGATGTAGACAATCCTAAGTAGATGGAACAATGGGCTGACTTGGAATACAGCAACTTCTGATGTCCCAGTGTTCACAAAATAGATTCCTGAACTACATTGCCTTTAAACATGGTTGTCACCACTTTGTCACCCTGGGGTAGGGGCAGACGACTTCCTTTTTCTGTTGAGGACCTTATCAGCAGTGAGTGGAGCAAGTCAACACAGTGGTACCGCTGGTTATGTATTTAATTCGTTCCAGAGGTCCGTTCTTAACCTGAAACTGTTCTTAACCTGAAGCACCACTTTAGCTAATGGGGCCTCCCGCTGCTGCAGTGCCGCCGCCATGCGATTTCTGTTCTCATCCTGAAGCAAAGTTCTTAACTTGAGGTACTGTTTCTGGGTTAGCGGAGTCTGTAGCCTGAAGTGTATGTAACCTGAAGTATATGTAACCCGAGGTACCACTGTAATGGGTGGAGCCAGAGACAACAGAATTAGGGATTAATTTATCTGAAATGAAGACCACTCTGATCCTCTTTTTACCATGACCATCTCAGATTAAATTCACAATAATGGACAGGTCTACTCAGGAGTCAAGCTTACTGGGTTTGATTTAAGAACCATGGGGTCTGTGTCTGGCTCCCCTGTGTGGTGAACCTTTGAAATGGAGCTTTTCTGTCAAGTATCTTCAGGGCTGGACTGACTCCACTCACCCAGACCGGACATTGGATCGTCCTGAGCAAGAAGGAATACTACAAAGGGCACCCTGTTCCAGTAGCCTTGATTAAATAATAAGATGCTCCTGTGTGTTGATATCTTCTGGCATCCTTGGCTGTTCTTCACTCTTGACTCCTGTTTTCCTGAGAACATCCCTGCTGGATCAGACAAAAGACGCATCTAGTCAAACATACAGTTCTCACTATGGCTAACCAGATTCATAAAGGAAGCCTCCATATAGGATATGAGGTAAAGAGTAGTCTTCTCCATTTTGTTACCCAGCAACTGGCATACAAAAGCATTCTGTGGTAGGAGAACACAGCCATCATGTGTAGCAGGATGCATGGTGGGATGGGGATGGTGCTGTGGTCTAAACCATTGAGCCTCTTGAGCTTGCCGATCAGACGGCTGGCGGTTCAAGTCCCTATGACAGGGTGAGCTCCCGTTGCTCTGTCCCAGCTCCTGCCAACCTAAGCAGTTTGAAAGTAGGCCAGTGCAAGTAGATAAATAGGTACCACTGTGAAGGGAAGGTAAACAGTGTTTCTGTGAGCTCTGGTTTCCGCCACGGTGTTCCGTTGCACCAGAAGCAGTTCAGTCATGCTGGCCACATGACCTGGAAAGCCTTCCATGGAGAAACGCTGGCTCCCTCGGCCGGAAAGCAAGATGAGTGCTGCATCCCCATAGTTGCCTTTGATTGGACTTAACCATCCAGGGGTCCTTTACATTTTTTATCTTCTTTATAAAAAAACCAACCTTTCCCTCAATGAGTTTGTTTAATCCCCCTTTAAAGCTACCCAAAATAGTAGTCATCATTAAATCCTGTGGGAGCTAATTCCCTAATTTGCTTTTTTGTCCTGGCTTCTGGTTTTGCTCTGTGGGCCCCATGACTCTTTATCCCTAACTCCTGAGTCAGCCCTGACACCTGGATAAGTTACTGGAGTTGTCCCAACCTCACTTAGCCATGGGGATGGAGCACGAGATCTTCAGATCCATCTATGCTTAGAAACATATGAAGCTGCTCAGATTGAGTGAGTCCATCAGCCCACCTAGCTCAGTTTTGTCATCCTGGAAGAGGCTCTCCATAGTTTCAAGCAGGAACCCTTCCCAGCCCTACCAGGAGATACCAGCGATTGAACCTGGGACCTTCTGGATGCAAAGAAGTGCCGCTGAGCTACAAAACTTCCCCAAATGGTAGCTTCATCTTCATCTGCTACTTGAGGACCAAATAGCTTCCACTCTTTGTTTTAATGCCAGCAAGTTCTGGTCCTTAAAAGAGCAGTTTTGCAAGGGCAGCATGCATGGGGGAAGATGTATTAAGAAAACCCTGGCAGCCTTGCCGTGTGAAACTTGTGCAATATTAACATAATACAGAGTCCATTTGTTATGGCATTATCTTAATTTGATCCATTTCCCACCTTGTCCACAGCCTATATGCTATTTCGTGGTGCCTTTGTGTTTGCGCATAAAATGAGCGCACGTCGCCGTAATCGGGACTTTATCATCTTGCCTATTACTTACAAGCAATCTGCTGCTACAGTTGTTTCTAGGTGTTTCTCCGAGCTAATTTAACATCTGTTTGTACTATAGAACTATATCAACCTACAAACGGCCAACGAAACCTCGCCTTCCCGAGAATTACCGCACAGATAAATGGAGTTACATTAGTAATTGCAAACAGCCCTCTGCGCTTGGCGGCAACTTAGTAAATAAGCTTTGTTATCAGGGGCCCGGCGTTGCGTTCTGTCCCGCTCCCGTGCCGAATAGTTAAGTTTATTTACAAGAACGTAAATGTGTGCTTTTTAAAATGAATTAAATCACGCTCGAATTGAATTAAATAATCCCAAATCGTTCTTCACCCATGATGGGATTGTGGTGATTGGGGATTTATACAGTATACGTTGGGAGTTTCTGTGTGAAGATGAGAGAGTGTTCTTGAATAATTAAAAGACTCTGGCTCTTTGAAATGCAAAACCAACTGGTACGAGACCCCAATCATGCGAATGAGTCTAGTTTGCAAACACAGGAGAGGGCGGTGGGGGGAGTTCCAGAGGTGAAGGGTTGGAAGACAACTTTCTACCTTCCGAGTTATTTTGCTGTATATCCTCTGAAAGGATGGAGGAAGAGATCCACGAAGATGAAAAGTCCTTAGCTGGGGTCTCTGACATGAGCATAAAAAGCAAAACTTGAGATTTATAATACAACCTGCTTGGCACAATGGGGCTTTCTTCCAGATTAGTGTGTACAACCATGCACCCCCATGTTTACTCAGTAGCAAGTCAGGAGGAGTCAAGTCACATGGAAGCTAAGAATCCTTATTTTTCCCTATGTGTTAGGTACACATCCTAACACAGGGGTAAGGCAACCTAAGGCCCGTGGGCTGGATGCGGCCCAATCACGTTCTCTTTCCAGCCCATGGACAGTCCAGGAATCAGCATGTTTTTACATGAGTAGAATGTGTGCTTTTATTTAAAATGCATCTCTGGGTTTTTTGTGGGAATTCGTTCATCCCCCCCCCCAAAAAAAAAGTCTGGCCCATCACATGGTCTGAGGGATGGTGGATAGCTGAAAAAGGTTGCTGACCGCTGTCCTCACACATTCAAGTCCTCAAAGAGAGTTGTGCAAACATGGCCTTCCCAATACCACTATAGTCATCTTCCAAGGCATGAAAAGGAACTGCCTGCAGCAGTGGAGGCTTCTTGTGTATTTTGGAACTATATGCATTTCAAGTTGATGCCTTGCTTTTGTCCATGCACATCGGACCAGGTTGGTGAAGCTGCCTTGTATCTTCATTTAGAAGCAGCTGTATTTCAAGTAAAGCATGCCATTCTGGAGAATCGCTGAACCAATCTTTGCTAGGCTATATCGTCTCATAATTGTTTCAAACTCTGGTAGAACTTCACACACACACAAACACCCCCCCCCACACACACACAAAAAAGCCCAGGTGGAACTGCCTGAAATTTCTCAAGATTAATCCACTCTAAACAAAATTAGGGGTCCCTGATTCCCATCAATTTCCTTGTTAATGGAGTGATGGAACAAAGGAACAAAGAAAGCTGCCTCATCCTAAGTCAGACCTATGCTCCATTTAACCTAGTATTGTCTGCACTGACTGGCAGGTGTTGTCTGGGGTTTCAGGAAGGAGTCTCTCTGAGCCCTACCTGGGAATTGAGCCTGGGATATCCTGTTTGCGATGCTCCTGCTCCATCACTGAGCCATGGTTCCTCCCCAGGATCCAATTCATGACCAAACTATTGTGACTTGGAATCACCCCATTTTGTCTTAATATCCGGGCTATGCACACAACCCATGCACAGTGGTCCCACCTTGGCTCTCATCTCAAATTAATTTGGGGGTGGGTGGGTGGGGCTAGTGTTCAATTAGGAATGACCTACCTCTCCATGTTAATTTTAAACCGGTCTTGAGTACGCGCATGTTTTAAACCTCTTCTTCTCTAGAGCTTTTGAGTGGACGGAGCAGTGGCTTGCTTTCATCTCCGATGGTTACACCTGCTGCTTAATTATTTTTAATCATTAACAATAATGTTAATTCTTTTTAATGTTAAGTTCTTACAAATGCCACAGAAGGCAGATGCCTTTTTAGAAGAGAGAAGGCCTCTCCGGAGATGTTGCCTGCTGTGAGACAGATGTGCGGCATCTAAAAACAATCAATGTTTTTTTTTCCCCTTATCCCATTCAGAACTATTGTTTTGCTGCATATTTACATATTGTATTAAATGTTGCATATTACCGCAATATTGACATAATCCTTATGCAAATATATGCAGATGTCCTCCATTTTTATGAAACCAGATTTGTGGAGCTTTTAAAACATGGTGGAGAGGGGGAGAACATCCAGCCCTTGTGCAAAGGGTCAAAAATCTGCAGGTTATGGAAGTGTGACTTAGAAGAGGGCTCTACAATCTTGATTCCTGTATTCAGTGGCGTAGCGTGGGTTGTCAGCACCCGGGGCAAGGCAAGTAATTTGCACCCCCTAACCCCTGGATTTCAGCACTCGAGTCTCTTCCATGCCCCCCCTCAGATGTTGCGCCCGGTGCGGCAGGGCCCCCCCCTGCACCCCCCACGCTACGCCACTGCCTGTATTTAGCTGTAAAAGAATTTGAAGGACACAGCTACTCTCTCTATGGAATATGGTTCAACAGAAGATCCGTCTGATCCCAACTTTGTCATTGTTTCACCAGCCGAAGATTTCTTTGTTTTCCGAGGCATTTGAGCAGTACAGTGGTACCTCAGGTTACATATGCTTCAGGTTACATACGCTTCAGGTTACAGACTCCGCTAACCCAGAAATAGTACCTCAGGTTAAGAACTTTGCTTCAGGATGAGAACAGAAATTGTGCTCCTGCGGCGCGGTGGTAGCAGGAGATCCCATTAGCTAAAGTGGTGCTTCAGGTTAAGAACAGTTTCAGGTTAAGTACGGACCTCCGGAATGAATTAAGTACTTAACCTGAGGTACCACTATACCAGTGATCGGCTATTGGTGGGATAGAGGTAAGTTTGGCTCCTTCTTTTCTTCTCCTTCCACCAACTAGGTAAGACAGTGTGGAGATAAACATTACCACCGGCTACCTGAAAGATTCTATCTCCCTATACGAACCTTCATAGGCGCTAAGTTCCTGGTCTGAGCACCTTCTCTCAGTCCCATTGTGGCGATCACACAGGATCCCTGGAAGTTTAACGGTCTATTGATCCCTGTGCCATCACTGTGCTTGCTTCTCTGCTGCCACCAACCAGTTACTCTCTGGTAAAACACTGAGTCCAGACAATTGTTAAAAGTGAACTAAAAAAACAAGTTTACTTTACAAACATTAACAAGTTTATGGTTTTCAGATAATATTCCTGACAGTATCTTAACTTTAGTTTCTTTACCGGCCTATACCTTCCTAAGACCTTCTGACTGATCATCTCAACTGTTTGGCTGACTCCTCTTAACAAATTCTCTCACTCTCTCCCACCAGACTAGTCCAACCCACAGACTTTTTTTATCTGTCTCTTCTAACTCCAGTCTGTCTTCTCAACTCTAACTCTCCAAAAAAACCTTGGTGCATAAACCTTATACACAGCTAACTCTGCCCCCTGGGTTCCCACTGGTTAGTCATTTTACAATTAGTTAACCCTTTCCCTATGAACCCAGTATGATGTCACACATATAGGAGAGCAAACGCCACACCCATCAACATCAGGATCACAGTTGATGTTGAGACGAGAGGTAGCCTTTTCTGTGGCTGCTCCCATATTGTGGGATTCCCTTCCAAGAGAGGTCATACTACCTCCTTCCTTGTTATTTTTCCATAGACAACCTAAGATCTTCCTCTTCAGACAGGAGAAACTTTGAAAACTAAGGTGCAGACAGTGCTGATCATTAGGCTGGTGCCAGGGAAAACTGATTCATAGAACTGTAGAACCATAGCATTGTAAAGTTGGAAGAGATCCTGTGGGTCATCTAGTTCAATCCCCTGCAATGCAGGAATCTCAACTTAACTCTTTCAAAGCCACTCCTTTTGGTGGCCATCACTACTTCACGTGAAAGCCAATTCCATAGTTCAACTATGTGCTGTTTTCTTGGACTAAACCTATCCTTATTCAATAATTCCCCATAGTAAGACACACACAATTTGGAAGACAAAATGGGGAACATTTTACTTCAGCCCTAGTCAAATCAGGTGCACTCAAGTGATCAGGCATCTCCTGTGATCATTAGAAGGACCTGCTGGATCAGGCCAGTGGTCCATCTAGTCCAGTTTCCTGCTCTCACATTGACCAACCAGATTCCTTCTGAGGTTTCCAGAAACTGATATTTAGAAACATTACAGTCTCTGAGAGTGGAGGCCAGAGCAAAGCCATCATGGCTGGTAGCCAGTGATAGTCCTCTGCTCAATGAATTTCCTGCCATGACTATCCGTTCTGCACATACATAGCTGATATTCTGTGTAGCAGCTCAGTTGGATTATCCCCTATTCTGCACAGATTTGGAAGTTTTTGGGTTTGCTCCAAGCCTAGTTTTCTGACACCAGCCCCCTCTCCCCATGCAATTTAATCTGATGTGTTTCTTTCAACATCTTATGAACATATTTAGAACTGAGGAGGGTTCATTGAGTCAGATGTCTGCAATTTTGTTCTGCTAGGGAGGGAAAGGAGAGAAATTGGTCTCGAAGCTCTGGGGGATTAGCGGGAAAAGGCCTAACAGAAGTCCATGCAACATGTTCTGAGTAATAAACAAGACTGTTATTAGTGCATAGAAACCCTGAGCTAAACATCACCATCATGTTCCATTCCCTGTAATAGGCAGGATCAGATAATTGGGACAAATAAAGAGCTAAAAACAGTCTCTAACCACCTTTCAATGCCACTCTTAGAAGGAGTGTGGAGAGAGGCTGAGAATGTGGCAGCCCTCTGCAGTCGCTCTGGAAGCCAGGTTTAGTATAGCAGCAGAAGAAAACGTTCCCATTGCTAATGGAAAACAACAGAAGCAAAAGGGGGGGGAGGAAGCTGGGGTGTTTGATTCCCATTTTCTCTGCTGAAAAGGCAACAATCAGGAAATTTTGTGCATGTAGCAAATGCCTTGCTGAACAGTTTTGGGAGGGATTACCCATGGGACACCTAATTGGGGGGGGCATTTATCAGAAGCACCAAAGGCATTGGGCAGCTTTGCTTTCTGGCAGAATCTGATTGGGGAGCAGCCATGCTGGAATAAACATGAGAAGAAAAATGCTCATAGGGAACCAACCTTTTGTGGCCTGTGGGCACATATGCAAAATGGAGGAATTGTTGTGGGCATCTCTCTCTCTCTCTCTCTCTCTCTCTCTCTCTCTCTCTCTCTCTCACACACACACACACACACACACACACTCCACAATATTGCATACTAGCTACAAGAAAGTGCTTCTTTCAAGCCAGATTTCAGCATGGGGAATGGGGAACCGGTGAGAGGAGATACATGGGAAGGTCTCTGTGAGCTCACGTCTGGGAATGGGCACCACAACACTGGCAAACCGTGGGTAGAAGAGTGGGAAACCTACAATGCTGGGCCTACGTTCAAGCCAATCCATGCAGCCCGTGGCTTACTTTCAAAACTGCAAGTGATGGGTTGAGACCTCTAGCAAAGGAGAGTCAATGTGGTGTAATGGTTAGCATGTTGGACTGGGGTCACGGGGACTAGGGTTCAAATCCCCTCTCAGCCAGAAAGTTCACTTGGGCCAGTTGCTCTCTCACAAGTCCAGCCCACCTCACAGCGTTGTTGTGAGGGTAAACCAGGGAAGGAGAGAACTGTCAGAATATGAGCTCATCGCAGCTGCAGACATCTAGCTTGTTGATATCATGTGATGGAGCTGACTGTGGGAAACAGCGTTCCAGTCAACTCACAGGGCAGTTCACCGGAATTTGCTCAGAGTGTAATATGATACCTTCCTCTTGTGATTGTACAGGAAGTCTTACTCACTTGTTTGCCGATGTTTGAAGAGAGCAGACATGCTTTCCGTAATGCTGAAGAGTCAGAAATAAACCGTGTAAATAAATGTTTCTGTCTATCTCTTTTCCCTGCCGGGGGAGCAGGAAAGAGTGGGTGTGCTCTTCCCACGCTGGGAAGGGTCGCCTATCAAGGTCTGACTGGACTGCTGGGACGTGGACAGCCAGTGTAGATCAACCGGAGATCAACCCGGGTGCCTGGGAGAGTTGCCAGCTTCTCCCGATAGAGGCTTGAATTCCAAGAAGAACCACCTCTGGTTTCTTGGAAGAAAAGGCAGGATATCACCGTAATAATAAGACAAGGCTTTTAAAATGTTAATCTGTTCATGTCCTGGCGAGTCATCCAGTACAGAAGATGGGAAGGAGTAGAAAGGGGATAGCAAAAGGAGAGAGAGAAAACAAACAAACAAACAAACAGGGAAGCTTGGCCCATTTTTGGTTTGGATGCTGCTCACCACTGACTCCACCCTCATCCCTGGCTGGCATCTCGCTTCTCATTGTGGGTGTGAACTCAACTGAGACTCACCTGTGAATGAACAGATCTGGTTTCTCTTGGTTTCTCACCCAAATATATCAATTTGAGTCGTGCCACTCAAATTGGGTCTACCAGACCCCAAAATTGTAAGCAGTGTGGGTTAAAGTCAATTCTGCGGCCACCTCTGGGATTAGGGGCCCAGAAATTTAAGCTTCATTAGCTGTATAGTAGATCTACCCTTGGCTGAGTAGGAACATTTTCAGGGGAAACACCTTCATTGGCCCTTAGCATCCACTGCTGTGGTTTTTGATTGGCTCACTGGGAGCTGTGCTTTGCATATATGCTATTGTTGGCATTTTGTGTGGGCAGCTGAAGGACAAGGGCAGCGCATGTGATGGATCACCTGAGGCAATACTGGGTCAAGGGCACTCTTTAGTCGCCAACCCTTGCCTTTGGCTTAGTGGGTCCTTGGGGAGTGCCCTTTATGTTTAGCATGCACATTTTGAGGAATGCTGGACAGGACTTGTGTATTGGGTTCAAATACCCAGAGATCCCTTTAGCAATAAGCAAGTAATTTGCTTTCAGTTCTGAGCTGGGGAATTACAGACCAGAATGTAAACATGCCCAGGAGACTGGAATGATCTGTCCCTGCCAGATTTAGCCCAAACCTCACTTGCTCATACTTTTTGAATCTGGCTAACCCAGTTGCAGATATTCTAGTTTTGTTATGTTAATAAATATAAGCTTCTAACAAATTCTGTTGTGTCTTCTTGATGGGTGTGCGGGCAATATGTACATTTTCGCACACATCATTTTCATTGGAGAAGTGGGGATTTTGAAGGATAGTTGCATTCACATCTTGTTTCAGGAAGTGCTGATGGATTAGGTTCGCAATGACCGCTCCCCGCATAAAATTGGGGGTGCCCTTTGCGTGGACGCACGCAGCCCCTAGATCTGGAGCGGCTCCATCAGCATAGGCTTGGCTTCACCTTCCCTCAGGTGGGATACCTGGAGGTCTCCGCCTACCTCAGTCAGTTGTACAATCCCACCTGGGGGAAGCGTTGCCAAGGAGACCAGGCCAGGTAGGGGAGGGATTACCTGCCCACACAATAGAGGGAGGCTCTTACCTGGGAATCCTCACTTGGCTCCAGAGCTTCTCCCACCCTACCCACCCTCAGTTAATGTCTTATTTTGCAGGTTAACTTTTCTTCACAGGTTTTGCAGGTTAACTTTAATTCACAGGTATGTGGGCGCTGCTACGTAAAGGTCACTGTTAAAGGGCCAGAAAGGAATTCCCCTGCATTGGCAGATTTTGCCTTTCCCGTAGCAAAACGTCACAACTTTGGCGGTATCAGGCCTTGGGCGGAATCCTTTATTCTATCTTCCTCTTTGCAGTGGTGATACCAGGGTTCCCCGTTAAAGGGGTTTTTGAGGGGAGGCTTTGACCGTACGCTGAGAGGTCGTCATTGCTCTCCCCTGCGGTGGCGGCATAACGGGGGCGGCTATTTCTGCTTGAACATATGTTCTCCAGAGCCGGCCCATCCCCCCCCCACACTGAATAACCCTGATGCTCCCTAGGTCCCCGGCTGGGGACTGGGGAGGGAGAACGCCCAATGCCTGAGCCAAGGTCTACCCACATTTGAAATTTAATAAAGTTGTGGCCAATTTAATCCCATAGCACATTGTCTTGAGTCGTTATTCCACGTGACGGGGGGGGGGGGCGCTCGGGATCTGGGGGACTCCGCCTGTCCATGCAATGAAATGCAAATCACACCAGTTTTCTCCCCTATCCCTAAGCCTGGCCTCTTTGATACCCTCTTTTCTGCCTCTCTTCCTTGGGAGTAAAGCCCATTGAATTCAGCAGCACGAAAGCTTCAGAACAAACATGCACACAACCTGGCCGCAAGCCTATTTTGTTTTGGAAAACAGAATCTTCCCTCCTCCTCTGGTTCTGAACAAAGGGATGAGCTGCTATGTTTTTCCTGTTCGGACTTTCCTCTGCCAGCAGGGGGCTTCCGCAACTTCCCCATACTTTTCACATTGTGACAGCATTAATCTCCACACTGGATCATAATTGCTCCTCACCTGGGGTTTGATGCACACTGAATAGCCATGTGCCGCTGTGAGCAAGCGCTTTTCACATTAGTGTGTGATCAAGCTCGGGTTTTGCTGAAAAGGCAGGGGGTGAGAGGTGGAAGAGACTCTGTGAAAAGGCACTTCTTTTTTAGAAAGAAAGAAAATGTGGTCTTAATAATGTAAAATGTCAACCTTGATTTCTGTAAACTACAAAGACCCCCACTTCCCCACACCAAAAGAAAACCCACCCCCTCACTATCATAATAAATAGCCTGTGTCACCTCCATCTTTTCTTTTCAAAGCTAGCAGTAAGAAAGATATTGGAAGGATTCTATTGAGGTTCTGGGGTACAGTGGGAGAAGACTGGATTTCTTTTCTTTTCTTGCTATCAAAATCTGGGTTTGCTTCAGTTTACATTACCGTTTGATTGTAGGATTTGATTCTGACTGCAGCAGAAAATGTACATTGTCCACCTACCATTGTGGCAGAGCTTTCACACTGTTTTCCAGGTAAGTTTCACCTTCTTGTAGAACTTTCTTGTGCCCAGCGGTGAGAATTGCACTGCAAACAGTCCTCCCCACTTCTCTCTCTCTCTCTCTTTCTTTTTTTTAAAAAAGGTCTTATGTTGTAGTGGCAGATTTCTATTTTCCAGCTGAACTTTTCTTTTGCAGAAGTGTGAATATATATATTTGAAATCCTTATTGAAAGACACTTTCAATACCCTGAAACAGAAATCCTCTTCTTTTCTCAAGCCCATGTTTATCTGCTCTTTCAGGAATT
The DNA here is from genome assembly GCF_965113315.1 of Podarcis vaucheri. Lineage (NCBI taxonomy): Eukaryota > Metazoa > Chordata > Lepidosauria > Squamata > Lacertidae > Podarcis > Podarcis vaucheri. The sequence goes on from NC_138749.1 coordinate 6,238,453, forward strand.
CTAGGAGCAGATGATAGGGGCAGTGTTGCCCACTGCACCCCTAATGTAAAGGTAAAGGGACCCCTGACCATTAGGTCCAGTCGTGGCCGACTCTGGGGTTGCGGCGCTCATCTCGCTTTACTGGCTGAGGGAGCTGGCGTACAGCTTCCGGGTCATGTGTCCAGCAGGACTAAGCCGCTTTTGGCGAACCAGAGCAGTGCACGGAAACGCTGTTTCCCTTCCCGTCGGAGCGGTACCTATTTATCTACTTGCACTTTGATGTGCTTTCAAACTGCTAGGTTGGCAGGAGCAGGGACCGAGCAACGGGAGCTCACCCCGTTGCGGGGATTCAAACCGCTGACCTTCTGATCGGCAGGCCCTAGCTCTGTGGTTTAACCCACAGCTCCACCCGCATCCCAATGCAGCAGTAGTCACTGCCAATAGCTGAGAGGGAGAGGGGAGAGGGGAGAGGTGGCCAGCACAGTGCAGGCTTGGCAGCAGAGTTCATTTGATGCTCCTTTCACTGCACCTGCACTGCACTGACCTGTCTGCCACCAAGCCCTTCTCCTCCTCAGTTACTGCCATTTACTTCTGTGTTTGGAAACCAGGTGGACAACACCATCCCAGCCTTCTCCACCTCTCCATCCACTACTGGTTTGCACAAGTTTCTCAGTAATTTCAGGCATGGTGTGTCTGATGCAAATGAGAGATCCTTTTCTGATCCTATATTGAAATGCAAGGGAACAACGACAACAATATGAATCTACTGTCAATCAGCTTAATCAGGGAGCCATGGGTCCTGGAAAAAAATACATCTATTTCCACAGAATTTATGCTGGATGAAAGATTGGATTTTATTAGAGAACACAGATGTCCTAGATCTGGAAGGTTTTAATAACTCGTTAGGCTGGCATGCGTATTTGTGGTATGGCAAGGTAAAAACACATGGAATGTTCAAAAACCATATTGTCAGGAAAGCAATTTTCATGGTCTGGATGAAATACAAAGACTTATTGGAAAGTAAGACCCCGAGGTGGTTGTCACCAATAGAGGCCAAGGCTCGGAAAAAACCCAATATGGAGGCCGGATGGCCGAAATATTGGGAAATAATAGAAAAAATCGGAGATAATTGGAGGTTGCAGAGCTTTGAAAAATTAAAGGATAAGGTGCAAGACTGGTTCCACTATGCCCAAATTAATGAGGTGGTTAAGCTGGACAAAAAAAACAGGTTTCCAGGTGGAAAAATCGAAACTTGAGACAGAGTTGTTAGAACCAAAGACCAAGGTTTTATCGAGAATGTATAACTTGCTGCTTAAATGGAACACTCAGGATGAGACAGTTAAGTCAGCCATGATAAAGTGGGCTCAAGACATTGGGTACAACATTATGTCTGATGACTGGGAAAAGTTATGTACCACTGGTATTAAATTTACGGCATGTAATGCCTTGAAAGAAAATATTATGAAGATGATATATAGGTGGTACATGACACCAGTCAAGCTTGCAAAGATATACCATCTGTCCGATAATAAATGTTGGAAGTGTAAGGAGGCTGAAGGGACATTCTTTCACCTTTGGTGGACTTGTCCAAGAGTGAAGGCCTTCTGGGAAATGATCTATAATGAGTTTAAAAAGGTGTTTAAGTACACCTTTCCCAAGAAACCGGAGGCCTTCCTCTTGGGTATTGTCGGCCAAAAGGTGTTAAAGAAGGATAGAACGTTTTTTATGTATGCTACCACTGCAGCAAGAATTCTGATCGCCAAACATTGGAAGACTCAAGATTTACCCACACTGGAAGAGTGGCAAACGCAACTGATTGACTACATGGAGTTGGCCGAAATGACTGCCAGAATCCGAGACCTGGGAGAAGAAGCAATGGAGGAGGACTGGAAAAAATTCAAGAATTATTTGCAAAAATTTTATAAGTTGTATGAACTATAAAATGACGTATAATTTGAAACGCTAGCCCCAGCAATGAGAGTGCAATATTTATGAAATTGGAAAATAATATTGAAGGGATCAAAGTTTAAATGTTAAAAAGGATAATATATTCTGTTTTTAGAGTAAATGGACAATAAGGGATTTAAACTTAAATTGTATTTGAAGGTACCAAAGAAACACATGAAACAAGGTTACAATTTGCTGATAAATTTATTATTAAGAATGCATTGTGCGGGAGATGTGGGGAAGTTCGATGGAAAGTTGAAATAAGCTGTTGAAGGGGTATGATCTTTTTTTATTATTTTCTTTTACATTTTTCTTTCTTTTTTTTCTTCTTATGTCTTCTGTCTGTGTCTGAAAAAATGCAATAAAAACTATTTTAAAAAAAATATATAAATTCATCATCATCTGCCCATCTGACTGGGTTGCCTCAGCCACTGGGCAGCTTCTAACATATATAAAAACATAATAAAGCATTAAGCATTAAAATAAAACTCCCCTTTACAGGGCTGCCTTCAGATGTCTTCTAAAGGCTGTACGTCATTGGTTCTGGGGTTGCATAACTCCATATCTTCTAACATTTATTGAATGAAAAGAGGGATGTCCTAAGGAAAAATGGGACTGTATTCTCTAGTACGAACCTGCCCAGGCTCTGTGATCTTCAAGAGAGGCCCTTGTCTTAGTCCCGCCATCCTCACAATAACATTTGGTGAGGTTGCGGAAGAGGGCCTTCTCAGTGGCTGCTCCCAGACTTTAGAACTCTCTTCCTAGAAAAGTTAGACTGGCTTCTTCAATGTCCTTCCACCTCCAGCAGGTGAAGACTGTTTTATTCCAACAGGCCTTTCAGGACTTACTGTTATTGGGGGTTTTTAAGGGAAGGACTTATAAATAGTGCTGTGCTTTTTGTTTGTTTTTTGTTTTGTTTGTTTGTTTTACTCTTAGCCCTCTGGGAAAATGTGTTAAACAAAGACCAGCATACCTTAAGGGGACACTTCTTTCAATATTTCTTTTCATATTTATGCCTTTTCCCCACCCCCCCACCCCCAAGGAAGACTTGAAGTGGCTACTGATGCATCCCTAAACCAATCAGTATAATAATATCAAAAGAACCATCAGTATGAAAATATACCTAACAGTAAATAGAAAAAAAGAATTTGATAAGCATACCAAATTCATTTGAACAAATCAAAACATTTCAATTGCAATTTCTTCCATAAACATAATAATGACCTTTTGGTAATGTGATATCAACATTTAACTAACTAGTATGATGAAATTTGCTTTCAATGAGCATACTAAGCAGTAAAATAAAACAAAGTCTCAGAGCGATGAGAGAACTTGAGTTAGAAAAATATATCAAGGTCAATCAACAGTGGGTTCAGAGATTTGCCTGAACACTACAATGCTAAAGAGCCAGGGAATAGTGTGTCATGCTTAGGACCTGGGAGATCAGGGTTCGAATCCCTGCTCAGCAATGAAGCACAGTGGGTGGCCATGGGTCCCTCACTTCTTTAACCCAGTTTGTATTTACTTTGAATTTCATAAATATAAATTACAATTATTCTGAATTAACTAAATACATTTTAACTATACTTATTTTGATGTAGATGTTAAATAAATACAACACATATTTTTTTCTTGCTTGCATGAGGAGGGGAGCTTCTGGAAAATACCCTGTTGCAAAAGTGGGTGATAATACACTCCATGCAAGGATCTTGTTACCTCGCAGGTCCTTGTTGGTGTTGGCTCTTCCTCCACCAGACCTTCTGGGGGCATAGAGTCTTTCCCTCCAATGTAAATTAACAGAGATTGCACCGTATCCATTGACTTCTGGTGTGGGTTGGTGAGGCTGAGTAGATCGAGAGGTGCCCTTGTCAATTGGAGGTGATCTGCCCTCACTTTGCAAACCAATGCAGACAGTAATTTCGAAAGGAATTGCAAAAATAGTGTTAAATCCAAACAATGAAAGAGAAAGAAAAGCCCACCCCAACTTTTTTTCCAATGGACATCTCTAAAACCTGTCACCATTTCTCTGTTCTCCTTCCAGCAGACAATAAAAAAGTGTTCTATTGGGTTGTGGGTTTTTTAGATGTCTTTTATTGGATCAGATTGCATTTTAACAATCTTTTAACTGTTACTTGTTCTCCTGAAATTTTAAACTGATGTTCCGCACTTTACACTTGCGTTAGCATACTTGGTTAGCTGATGTGTTGTGCTATGTGAATTTTGTTAGCTAATTCGTGAGTATTTTTAAAGTTAATGAGCTGAGGGGAACGTAACTGGAAATTAATGAATGAGTTTTCTCAGCTCTGAAAATGTACACATGGTAGAAAGGAGATGCCATTTTTTCTTAGGTGCTGCTTCCTTGTATTGAAATAAACCCATAATTTGCAATGGGCAATATGCAGCTCTATACAGTGGCCAACTCTGGGGTTGCTGCACTCATCTCGCTTTATTGGCCGAGGGAGCCAGCGTACAGCTTCCGGGTCATGTGTCCAGCATGACTAAGCCGCTTCTGGTGAACCAGAGCAGTGCACGGAAATGCCGTTTACCTTCCCGCTGGAGCGGTACCTATTTATCTACTTGCACTTTGACGTACTTTCGAACTGCTAGGTTGGCAGGAGCAGGGACCGAGCAACGGGAGCTCGCCCCATCGCGGGGATTCGAACCTCCAACCTTCTGATCGTCAAGTCCTAGGCTCTGTGGTTTAACCCACAGCGCCACCCACATCCCATATATATATATATAGTTCAGTATAAAATATTGATTTAGTCCAATGCATGGACCAGAACATAGTAAGTTAAATCTGATATATATTGTAGATGGCTTGAAAATCTCAGCTGGTGCAGAATTCAGCAGCTAGGCTGCTCACCAGGTATATGACCCATGGACGGTTAAGTCCTGTCAAAGGCGACTATGGGGTTGTGGCGCTCAACTCGCGGGTGGCGCTGTGGTCTAAACCACTGAGCCTCTTGGGCTTGCTGATCAGAAGGTTGGTGGTTCGAATCCCCACGACGGGGTGAGCTCCCATTGCTCTCTCTCAGCTCCTGCCAACCTAGCAGTTCGAAAGCATGCTCACCTGAGCAATACCCTAAGGACCGCCCAGTGACGTAGCGTGGGGGGTGCAGGGGGGCCGGCCGCACCGGGCGCAACATCTGGGGGTTAGGGTTAGGGGGCGCAAATCCACGGGTTAGGGGGCGCAAATTACTTGCCTTGCCCCGGGTGCCGACAACCCGCGCTACGCCACTGGGACCGCCTCTCCCCATATGAACTGAACTGAAGCCTGCAATCATCATTCATGTGCCTCCCCTACCAGAAGTCTGGAGGATGGCAGTGCAAGTTTGGACCTTTTCTACCTTTTCCCCATTTGTGGAATGCTCTAATCAAGCTACAGTTGCTACAGCAATAAAGTGAGACAAGAGCTATAACTCAATGGTAGATCATCTTCTTTGCATGCAGGAGGTCCCAGGTTCCGTCTGTTTTGCTAGGGCTGGCCAGAGAACCTTGACTGCAGCCCCACTGCTGGTCAGTGTAGACAATGCTGGATAGCCCAATGGTCTGATTTAGGCTGAGACACCTTCCTACATTCCTAGGGTGCCAGTTGTACTACAAATCCCTTCTGTAAATTGCAGCCCCCTGCTTTTTGGGCTAAAGGCTCTTTTGTCCTTTGCTGCTGCGTTGTATGACACCTTGTTGCCACTCAATATGGCTGTGGAAAACAAGCTCCATTAAAATTCAGCGCGATTCCACAGGCTCACCCTTAACAGATGGAAAGCTAAGTGCTTTTGTACTCATTTACCTGTACTTTCACGATCCATTCGCGTCCATGTTCACTGCTTCCCAAAGCCAATCACCAAGAACACAGCAATTAAGTGTACCGAAACCAAGCACTGTGCAGGCATCACATAGTGTCCAGGCACTGTGACACTTGTTGCAGCTGTAAGCCCTCCACTCTGGAACTCCCTGCCCATTGATATCAGGCAGGTGCCTTCCCTGTACTCTTTTTGCTACCTGCTTAATCCTCCCCCCACTTAGACAAGCCTACACAGACGTTAAGATAGCAGATGTGAATTTCAATCTGTTCTTAGTCTGTTGTTATTTTAACATTTTGAAAGTCTTAAATTATTGTTGTTTATTTTTTATTGATACAGTCATACCTTGTGTCAGGGAACTGACATCGGAGCTAGAGGCGGAGCGGAGGCTCTCTAATGATGCTGGAGAAGGGCCCAGAAGGGAGAGAGGCAGCTCCGCAAATGGGGAAGCAAATCAGCGCAACACCAGGGATATAGAGGGGCTGATGGGGGAATCGGCGAGAGGGCTCCAGGACTCTTCACCGGACACCAGTAGTGAGAGCACGGGTCCTCCACTACCCACGCCCACCCTGCGCAGAAGACTTCCGCACGGAGAGAGTAGGAGGAGACTGAGTGTCAAACAACTTTTATGTTGGAAAGGATTTAAGAAATGCCCACTGACGGATTCTGCTAGCGACTGAGGCAGCCACGAATTGAAGGGCTGTCCAAACAGAAAGGTTTAACAAGGCAACTTACGCACTAGCAACCCCATACCCATTACACCTTGGGTTGAAGTCACTTCAGGTTAAGCCTTTTCAGGTTGCGCTCCATGGCGACCCGGAAGTAGCGGAGCACGTTACTTCTGGGTTTCACAGCTCGCACATGCACAGACACTGAAAATGATGTCACATGCATGCACAGAAGCGGTGAATCACAACCCATGCACGAGCAGACACACGGACGTGGGTTGCGTTCGCTTCAGGATCAAATTTTCTGTAATTTTCTTTTATTTATTTATTTTGTAAACCAATTTGTGGTTGGTTTTTTGTTTTACAGTCAAGCAGTGTATATGTTGTAGGGGATATATAAAAAAATCAAAAAATGTAGGACACAAAGCTCAGAAGATGATTGGGTTGCATGTACATAAATTTTACTTAAGTTAAATCTATGGTTTTCCCAGTAGTGATGCATGGAAGTCAGAGCTGGACCATAAGGAAGGCTGATTGCCGAAGAATTGATGCTTTTGAATTATGGTGCTGGAGGAGACCCTTGAGAGTCCCACAGACTGCAAGAAGATCAAACCTATCCATTCTGAAGGAAATCAGCCCTGAGTGCTCACTGGAAGGACAGATCCTGAAGCTGCGACTCCAATACTTTGGCCACAACATGAGAAGAGAAGACTCCCTGGAAAAGACCCTGATATTGGGAAAGATGGAGGGCACAAGGAGAAGGGGATGACAGAGGATGAGATGGTTGGACAGTGTTCTCGAAGCTACCAGCATGAGTTTGACCAAACTGTGGGAGGCAGTGGAAGACAGGAGTGCCTGGCGTGCTCTGGCCCATGGGGTCACGAAGATTCAGACACGACTAAAAGACTAAACAACAACAGCAAAGTTTTTGGAGCTGTGTCTGCTGCTTTTTCCATACATCCAGGTTTTCCCTGACATTTTGCCAATTCGGCAAAATTCCCCCCGATGCCATTTTTACACCCGGAAACCACAACGTGTCAGGAATTTTCCTGATCTTTGAAAAGCCTACAAGTTACCCATGACTATTAATTCTAGTGGGTCTGCTTTAAGTAGAACTAGCATTTCATACAACTTAGTGTACACATCCATAAACAAAGAAGCAGCCATTTGACTTAATGAAGCCTGGTGAAGCGCTGTTCTAAATACAACCTTCCAAATACATCCCTGTATTGACATTGTTAGCACATGCTGCTGCTGCTGCTGCTGTTGTTGTTTAGTCATTTAGTCACGTCCAACTCTTCGTGACCCCATGGACCAGAGCACGCCAGGCACTCCTGTTTTCCACTGCCTCACACAGCTTGGTCAAAATTTGTTTGTGCTAGCATTTGCATGCTAGCACATACAAATGCCTAATTCTATGTAAGCATTCCCTTTGCTGAGACAGAATGTGTGTTTTCTCACCCTGCCACTCCTTGCACTCACCCAGGTATCAACTTTCCCTTGGGCTTCCCATAAATATGTCCCTGTTGTGGTTACCAAGTTTTCGCAAAGGAGAAAAAGCAAACAAAGGGGGAAATAGAAAATATCAGTTTGGCACTGTGAGGTTCCTCTAAAATAGATTACCCAGTCTAATGTTATGGAAAAATGACTACTATAAATCAGGGAAAGAGGTCAGGAAATTAAATACTATGTGTTCTATCTAGAAAAGGGGAAAGGGGAGAAAGACTTGTGGAATGAGAAATGGTACATTTGTTGACATGAAAAATAATTTGGTATTTCAACTCTGGCCATCAAAGCAAACTCGGCACTGGGATGGAAGTGGCTTAGCCCAGAAGGGACTTGGAACCCAGGCACAGATTGGACCAGAATTGGGGGAAAGATGTTGAAGGGGGATGGATAAGATCTATATGACCATCAAAACAGAAGGACAGTGATTTGCAGGCTGGGATTTGAACTAGGGAACAGAACAGAACAGAACAGAACAGAACAGAATAGTTGACTAACTAATAGTTGACTAATAGAATAACTATTAAAGAGAAGAAATGCCATGGTGCATCTGTATGGTAAGTTAAAGGACCCATGGATGGTTATGTCCAGTCAAAGGTGACTATGGGGTTGCAGTGTTCATCTTGCTTTCAGGCCGAGGGAGCCGGGGTTTTCCACAGACAGTTTTCTGGGTCATGAGGCCAGCATGACTAAACCACTTCTGGTGCAACGGAACACCGTGACGGAAACCAGAGGACACGGGAACGCCATTTACCTTCCCGCTACAGCGGTATCTATTTATCTACTTGCACTGGTGTGCTTTCAGACTGCTAGGTTGACAGGAGCTGGGGCAGAGCAACGGGAGCTCTGTCGTGGGGATTGAAACCACAGACCTACTGATCAGCAAGCCCAAGAGGCTCAGTGGTTTAGACCACAGCACCACCCACATCCCACATATCTAGCAGCAGAACAATATGCCTTCATTTGCCCCAGCTGTTTGGGTCTCTACAGTCACAGCAGACACTGTAACTCTCCAGCGGTTTGACTTTACCCGTGAAGGCACTCTTTCATTGTCTCCCAAGAGAGTCGGATGCCAGCTAGAGCACCTTCAGCAAAGCAGGGGGCTGCAGCAATGTTCAAACATTCTTAATGCTATTCTTGTCAATACAAGAACATCAGATGGGCCTGCTGGAACAGACCAGTAGCCCATCTCATCCAGCATCCTGTTCTCACAGTGGCTGAAATATACTCAGAGTCGCAAAGTGATTTCATGCTCTTTATTCAGCTCATAGTGGTGAGGAGGAATGAATGAATGTCCCCTCAAAGCATCTGCTTTATATACATTATTTGCACAATGGGCTGCACATGATTGGTTAATTCTGGAATTCTACTGTAAGCCAATCAGGTTGTGGATTCACTTATATCTGGAGCATGATTGGGTGGTTCCTGCCAACCAATCATACTGCTGCATTGTTCTTGGACCAATCAGACTGCTGCATTCTGAATCCTATTGTTCTAGGACCAATCAGACTGCTGCAATTTGGATCCTATTGTTCTAGGACCAATCAGACTGCTGCAGTTTGGATCCTATTCAACTCAGTACATAACAGTGGCCAACAAGATGTCTGCAGGAAAGCAGCAAGCCAGATTTGAGCAAACGAACTCTCTCCACTCCTGAGGTTTCCAGCAACTGGCATTGTTGCCTCTGACCATGGAGGCAAAGCATGGCCATCATGATGAGCAGCCATCAATAGCCCTCTCCTCCATGAATTTGTCTGATCCTCTTTTAAAGCCATCCAGGTTGGTGGCTATCACTCCAGGGGGAGGGAGTTCCATGGATTAACAATGTGCTACATGAAGAGTATTTCGTTTTATTGATTCAGGTAGGTAGCTGTGCTGGTCGTCTGAAGGGTGAGGGAGGCTCGGTTAATTCCATTGTACACAGGTTGTTCAATGTACACAGGTTGTACATTGACAATAAAGGTATTATTACTGGACATTTTTTTAATTTGTTTTTTTGGACGTCCATGAGTTTTAGCATTATGAGAGAAGGGGAAAAAGGTTTCTCCATCCACTTTCCCTGTGCTGTGCATAATTTTATAAACTTCTACCATGTTGCATCTCTTCTCTAGAAAGTCCCACTCACTGTATGTAGCCTTTCTTCCCAGGAGAGTCTCACTTTCCGCTCAATCATTTTGCTTCCCCTTTTCTGGACTTTTCCCAACTCTACAATATCCTTTTTAGTTGTGACAGCCAGAACATTACAGTCAGACCTTGGTTTTGGAACAGCTTAGTTCCCGAATGTTTTGGACGTTTGGATCGCAAACCCAGAAGTGACTGTTCCAATTTGCAAACTATTTTTGGAAGCTGAATGTCCTACAGGGCTTCTGCAGCTTCCAAAGCTCCTACAGCCAATCAGAACGGATTTCATTCAACTTCCGAGGTATGACTGTACACAGTACCCCGAATGTGGTTGCACCAGAAATTTGTATATATGCATTTTAAAATATGTTTCAGAACAATACATGCACTTTTAATATATATGTCACTTGGCTGGAAAGTTGTTCTGCAAAAGTCAGAGAAGTGCAGCTTTCAAGGGATGGCTGTGTCCATGTTTGCATGTTCCTTTGGCAAGGGCAGTGTAGGTAGGTTCCCCTTTAAATGTGAATTTAATTCATCCCCATTCCTAGCGCACACACAAACAAACACACATAGAAAGAGAGATACAGCCCATGGGCTTTGTGTTGAATGATCTCTCCTCCATTTTCACCTGTCTTGGCCCTTTCTCTTCACCTCTGGTTCTGAAGAGGTTAGACCTGGAAGCTGCCCCCTTTCTCCCTTATCTTCCCATAAGCTCTATGTGTCACACAGAAGTGCTGGAAAGAGCTTAGGGATCAGCTGGCTTATTGCAGCCTAAGCTTTCAATTTCCTTTTTTAAAAAATAATATTTATTTTTAAGATACTGAACTTGACCTATGATTCTGAGAAGAGTCAGAAACACCCCCCCACCTCAATCCTTTTCTTTCTCTCTGTTTTCATCTTCTCTGTTTTATGCTTTATGAGAGAGACATCCCATAAATAGTATCTGGTGACTAATAATGGTACAAAGATGTTGCATCCTATTATATTATATCATTTGAGAAAGATCAATGACTGGCTGTGTCAGGGACAAACATGGCTCTAGAGGGGATGTCATCTGCCTCACTCAGAAATACTTCTGTTAATGCTGGGGTTTTGGATTTGATATGCTCTTCTTTTGGTTCCTATTTGTGGCAGAGGGAAGACTTACAGATTTGCCTCCCCACAACTGTCCAACAACTAAACAATATTCCTCTTCCCCCAGGCCTTAATTAAACAAATTATGGCTTTTTTAAACTGCATGTGTTTGTTTGTTTTTGTTTGTTATTGTGATATGTGTGTGTTTGTACTGTAAACCTTCCTGTGATCCTCTGATGACGGCAGTTTAGAAATTTAATAAATTAAAACAACAACAAATATTGTTGAAATTTGTAATTAGGGATCAGAGAAACTGTCATTTCTGGTTCTTCTCAATTTCTCATGTTTTCCCTCCATTCTGAAATTTCCACATCAATTTGAAGTAGGAAAAGAAAAAGAGCAATCAGAGAATTTCTCTCAATATGTACTTTTCCCTAATACAATGCATTATATGCAATTATATGCACACTTTACACCAGTGTGTGCATTTCTGTACACATTAACCTTTCTGGAGAACTGCACTGCGAAATCCAAAAAACTGCAAATCTCAAAGGCCGCAGTTGTTTCAGTTCTTGGATTCTTTTGGACAGAGTGCAAATGTGGTCAGCCCCCCAGTTAAACGTGAATCGAACCAAATATCTACCCCCTGCTATCTGTCTTTATCGGAATCAGTATTTGTCCAGCTCATAATTCCCGACAGGATTCCAAATCAGGTGCCATTTGCCTGCAATACAACGTTGAACATTTTGCCCATCATGCAGACCAGGTGCCCAAGGTCATGTGATGCCTATTGGCGTATCTTAGCTCATATATGAAGAATTCAAATCTAAGCTCACGAATCACCCCAAAAGAACCCTCTCCAACCCCGCTGATGATATTCAGTGTCCATATAAAGCCTATCCATTGGTGATTCTGAGACTGCGTGATTAAATGACCACCACCCAACATTTCATCCTTAGTTTGAGCCCACAGCCAACGTGAGCTTCCAGCCTCGGCAGCAAGAGACCTTAAAAGGAATCTTGTGGCACATTAAAGACTTACAAATGTATAACAGTATATGGTTTCAAGAGTTACAGGTACACGTGGATTTGCTTTCTGGGGGAGGAGTGTCGCAAATAGCAAAGTCCATGGGAAATGAAATGCAGAAAGTTCAGAGACAATGATCATCATGTAACAGTGGCAATTCACAAAACAGTTGTTGATTGCAGACATCCCAGCATTGTTAAGCCAATTATCCCTGTTGGTATCTGTATTGCTTATTTTATGATGTATCTATCTGTTTGCTTGTTTTTTTATTTCTGTAGCCAACACTTTTGGAAAGCAAGAGACATAAAACGGAATAAAAGGTATCACACGGTTAAAGTAATTATTAAAACTGGGCAGTTGGAATAATAGAATCATACAAAAGGTAGAGTTGGAAAGGACCCAAAGGTCATCTAGTCCAACCCCCTGCAATGCAAGAATATGATCAATTATATGATCTATTAAAAACATACAGACAACCATCTTATCATCCTCACAAACTTTTTTTCCTTTAAATTGCTGTTCTTAAGGCAAAACAGGCCTATTTATCAGATATGGAACTGCTTTTAAATATGTAATTGTTTTTTTGGGGGGTTATATGTGCAATGTTTTATATATTGCTTCATATACTGCAAGTGTGTGTGTGTGTGTGTGTGTGTGTGTGTGTGTGTGTGTGTGTGAAAGCACTCTGAATAGTTTCATAGGAAGCAAACCATCAGTGAAAAATAATAGTAACCCTCATTTCCACGATCGCCATCATCTTGGAGCTTTCGTCATCTTGGCAAAGTTGCCCCTTCGAAATGAGATAAAACTCAGAGAGTGTCCTTTTATAGATTCTCCTTACACCGTCCTCCTCCTCCACCTTCTTTGGGCATACATGTTTCAATATGTAAATTGAAACTCACAAAAAGAAACCACCCAACCCCCAGCTTTTGACAGATCTATTTCAGATGGACATTCCAATCACACACAAACCCTCTCCCCCCTCTCTCCGCTCTCTTGCAACAAAACTTCACGAGCCACATTTCATTCACAAATTGGATGAGATGTGGAATTACAGCGATGGCAGCTGATCCCCTGGAGGTGGTTATGGTTGTCTCAGTCAATATAAAGCGCCACTCTCTGCTTCACACACACACACACTCCGCAATCTGCAGGAGGGAGAAGCAGCTGAAGCAAATAACCAGATTATCAAAGTGTCCATTTGTGCGATAGTTGGGAGACTCAGGGCAGTTTAAATAATTTCCTCTCTCCCCCTCCAAGAGGTGGGCGGGGTTTGCGACACTGCACGGGCTTACCTGGGCAGGTGACACCCACCTTGCTGCAGGGTGGCCATTGGCCCGCCCCCATCTCCATACCAGACAATGGGCTGTCAGCTGGGGGTGGGGCTAGGACCAGAAAAAGGGCCGAAGCTTTTTGGCCCAGACTCACTTCATTTCTTCCTGCTAGATGCACTCATCCGACCCTCCCAAAAAATATAACATGGTTTTCTTTTGCAGGTTAATCTCTTGCTTCCTAGGTCAGTGCTATGGTCATAAGATGGTTCAGAACTGGGACGGAATTTTCCTGCATTGGCAGGTTTTGCCTTCCCCGTAGCAATTCGTCACAACTTTGGCAGTTTTGGGCCTTGGTTGGTATTCTATAGTCTATCTCTGAGATGGAAGACAACATCCTCGTGTAGCGGCGTTTGCAGGGGCCCGTTAAAGAACTGATTGCTGGACTCACTGGCCCTAGAGCAGCGGCAAAGAAGTCAAATTCCCGGCTTTGGTGAGGTGGGAGAGCACACAGTGTAAGTTCACGCTTTAGTGTCCCCTCCCATTGTGCTTGACTGTCCTGCACATCCTCAGCACCTGTTGGGTTGAGAGGGATACCTTCCAAGGCCTAAGCAAGGTGAAATTCAATAAAGTTGTGGCCTTATTTTATACACATACATGTATACACATACATTGTTATCGCTTTGACATCTGATGGGAGGGCGTTCCACAGGGCGGGCGTCACTACCGAGAAGGCCCTCTACCTGGTTCCCTGTAACTTGGCCTCTCGCAGGGAGGGAACCGCCAGAAGGCCTTCGGAGCTGGACCTCAGTGTCCGGGCAGAACGATGGGGGTGGAGACGCTCCTTCAGATATACTGGACCGAGGCCGTTTAGGGCTTTAAAGGTCAGCACCAACACTTTGAATTGTGCTTGGAAACGTACTGGGAGCCAATGTAGGTTTTTCAAGACCGGTGTTATGTGGTCTTGGCGGTCTCTCCCAGTCACCAGTCTAGCTGCTGCATTCTGGATTAGTTGTAGTTTCCAGGTCACCTTCAAAGGTAGCCCCACATACAGCGCATTGCAGTAGTCCATGGATGGCTTTAAAAGAGGATTACACATATTCAAGGAGGAGAAGGCTATTGATGTCAACTAGCTACAATGGCTATGCTCTGCTGCTACAGTAGCACGGCTTCTGAATACCAGCTGAGCTTTTCTAGTAGCAGCATCCAACCTCCTCCCATGTTTGGAGGGAACAATGCTTAAGAATGCTAGTGGCTGGGGACTTCCGGGTTGGCGCGATCAGCTAATGGCGGATTCCCTCCGAGCTCCGGAGGGAATCGGCTCGGTGGAAGAGGGGTCCTGCCGCGGCGACGACGCGGGGACCCTTAGAAACTACAGGCGCGGCAGGCACCATTTGCGCCCCCTCCGGCTTGCAAAGAAGCCTTTTTAAAGGCTTCGGAGCGGGTAGCGGAGAGCGGCGTGGTGCTGTGAGTAGACCGCTTCTTCCACAGAGTGAAGCCGCAAGCCATGGCTGGAGAGCGCTGACTTCTTTCCTTGATCTTTTGGACTACAAAAAGGAACAACCCGTGAGTAATACGGAAATTGGAATTAAAAATCTTTTTTAATTGAATTCGGTACGACCGGGGGAGGTGCCAAAAGGAAGTCCGCTCCCCCCCCCTTTGCAGACAATTTAAAGCAATGGCTATGCTCTGCTGCTACAGTAGCACGGCTTCTGAATACCAGCTGAGCTTTTCTAGTAGCAGCATCCAACCTCCTCCCATGTTTGGAGGGAACAATGCCTAAGAATGCCAGTTGCTGGAAACCACGGTAGGGGAGAACACTCTTGCACTCAGGTCCTGCTTGTGGGCTTCCGACAGGCAACTGGCTGGTCACCAGAATGCTGGTCTAGATGGGTCATTGGCCTGATACAGCAGGCTCTTTTTATACTGATATGTTAAAGGCAAGCCTACCAAATCCAGGCTTTCCAAAACCAGGAGCAAACCAAAACACAGCGATCCTTTGAAATGGTTGTGCCTCCAAATTCAGCAGTGCAGTTCCCCAGGCAATCAGTGTGTAAGAAAGAGGAGTGCACCTCTTGCAAAGTATCCATAGAAATGTGAATACTCTTGAAAAAATAACATGAAAAAAGTATCCTACAAAGGGAAATTGCTTTGCGAAAATAGCGTTTGGTTAGGCAAAGAAAGATCTGTAGTGCGGTCAGATGTCTTGGGCTCCCACTTGTGTACGGTTGCCATATTACATAATATATTACGGCTGCCATATATTGCCATATCAAAGGCGTAAGTGACATTGGGGGGGATTTTTCGAAGACGGTGGGTTTTGGGCAGTTTCATTATTTCCTTTAAAAACTCAGCAATGTTGGGGTGTCCTGGTTTTTACATTTTGAAATATGGCAACCCCACACTAGTGGGACTAGCAGGCCTGTAACTAATTGGCTGCATAGGACTGAATAAAACTTTGGTTGTAGTTATTCAGAGTACAGTGGTACCTCGGGTTACAAACACTTCAGGTTACAAACGCTTCAGGTTACAGACTCCGCTAACCTGGAAGTAGTACCTCGGGTTAAGAACTTTGCTTCAGGATGAGAACAGAAATTGTGCAGCGGCGGGAGCAAGAGCTAAAGTGGTACCTCAGGTTAAGAACAGTTTCAAGTTAAGAATGGACCTCCGGAACGAATTAAGTTCTTAACCCGAGATACCACTGTAGATCCTTTGGAATCAATGAACCTAAACCAGTCATTTTCCATAACTTTCAACGCGTCTCCTCTGAGTATGATTGGCATTGACTACAACTCCTAGCACCGTAATCTCAGTTCAGTATGTCTCATGTGTGGTCCCTGATTTGCCAGCATCCTTTGGAGGCAAAGGGAAATTCCCTTCAGTGTGCAGAAGCAAAAATGACCCCTTTGTGAAATGTCCCTCTTAGTACTAAACCTCCTGTCTCTTTTCCCTGACACGAGGCACCGGAAAGAGCAGAGCCCTATGATATATGCATTTATGTATTTAAATGGCCTCATCACACGGCCGTCCTCTCCCTTCCTTCCCGAAAGGAGGATAAGAGGCTGGTGAAGTCATTGTTGACATCAAAGCAGGGCAATGGATATAACCGCATGGCAGGAGCAAGAGGTGAGGATTGCAGGAGTGAATAGCTGAAGAAGGTCAAGGGATTCAAGACCGGCCTACATCTCATAAGCTGCCCTTGCTGAGTCCAAACATGTACTGGCTGACTCCCCTCTAGAAATAAAGCCAAGCCTTTTTAGCTTTCCCAAGGCCAAGAAATGCCTTCATCAAAAGCCAGCCAACAGCCAAGCACAGCCCAATCTCATTTTGCTCATAAATGGAAAGGCCATAGGTGCAACTCCATGCAGTAACTGCATGAGATTCAAAGAATTACAGGACTGAAGAGTTTTTGAAGGTCATTATGCACACACACACAGTGAAGGGTGTGCTATGATTCTAGTGATAAAAATTCTACATGTTTTTTTGAGCTCCCGAACTGTATCTCGCGGGGAAGGGGGAGAACATCGAGACTTGAGGAATATTCTATTTCATCTGAAAGTTTGAAAAGCTGCTTTCTAGCTGCTGCAAAGCCAGCATAACTCACATCCAATGGCACGGGGAATCTGCCACATTTCTGCGCATTGAATTTGATGTGGCTGCATGGTGGCATCAGCAGGGCCAAGTGAAGCCAACTACAAGGGAGAGCAGGTAATCAATTTCAAAAGGAGGGCTTATACAGCACCCCAAATCCAGCCATATTTTATCACCACTGAATATGTTTGTGAAGAACAGTGAGCAGTTGCGTGTCGAGGTCCCCAAGACCCCCCCCCCCAAAGAAAAACACAATTGACACTTAATTTTTGTTTAAGGTTTTTGGCATAATTTTGGCCACAACTTTATTCAAATTACAGCAATGTGAGTGGTTGCTTAGGCCAGTGTTTCCCAACCGGTGTTCCGCGGCACACTAGTGTGCCGCGGAACGTCGCCTTGTGTTCCGTGGGAGGGAGGCGGGCGAGGCGGGCGGCGAGAGGCGGGGCGGTGGCGAGCACACGCGGGGCGGCGAGCGAGCTCCCTCCCACATCCCATCGCCGCTCGCTTCGGCCGGCCTACTGGAGGAAGGCGCGAAAACCTCGCGCATGCGCAGGCCTTCCGCCTGCGACAGCCCAGTAGGCCGGCCGAAGTGAGCGGTGATGGGATGTGGGAGGGAGCTCGCTCGCCGCCCCACGTGTGCTCGCCGCCCGACTCGCCCGCCTCCCTCCCACGGCACACCAGCCTACCTCCGTGGGAGGGAGGCGGGCGAGTCGGGCGGCGAGAGGCGGGGCGGCGGTGGCGAGGAGAGGCCGCCCAGCGCGGGGCTCTCGCCGTCTGCCTGCCTGGCTGCCTGCGAGCTCGGCGGGCAGCGCTTCCGTCCGCAGCGCCCGCCTCGCAGCTCTCATTCCCTGCCCCTGCCAAAGCTCACCCAGCCAAGCCGCGCTCTCCTTCCTGCCTCTCTTTGTTGCCTCCTCCGCCCCCACCCCCAAAGCTTGGAGGTTCCCCGGCAGGAAGGAGGGAACTTAATCCTCTCCAAGGGCTGCGGAAAACAGACATGCAAATGGGGGCTTGCCAGCTCTTCAAGCGCCACCGGCTTTCTTCGGGAATTACCGCCCGCCGAGCCCGGTAACGCTGACAGGCCGAGCCGCGGGGCTTGGCAGCGCAGCCGGCAAAGTGTGGGAAAGGGCGGCCGCCACGCGCCGGGCAAGGCGAGACTCGACGGGGAGGACACCGGCAGCAGCGCCCCCCCCCCCCAGAAACCCGCTCCGGCCAGGTAATTCACAGAGAGTGGACAGAAGGAAGCCTTAAAGGGCTTCAGCCTCCCAGAGTGGCGGGGAAGAATAATAATAATAATAATAATAATAATAATAATAATAATAATAATAATAATAATAATAATAATTGACAGGTGGTGTTTTTCTACGTGAGGGCGTGGGGACTGTAATAACAAAAAAATCAGCTGTATATCAACCGCTGTTTTGCAATGAGGAATTGCAAATAAGGAAGATCAAAAGGAGAATGTTTTTTTGGGGGGGACTCTCTTCCTCTTCCTCCTCCTCCTCTCGTTCTTGCTCCTCTTCCTGGCAAAAGGGCTGCTGAGACCCCTTCTCTCTTGGGTGCCGGTGGGCGCTGTGATGTTGACGCTGCTGTGGCAAGTGCCTTTACTTAGCAGAGTGCATTCCCCTTTACACAGGAGGGGAGAGGAAAAAATTGAAACTTACACTTTCGTGTGTCCCTCCTGGCGCGACGCTGCGCGCTGACGTCACGGGGCTGTAATGGTGGTGTGCCTCGAGATTTTCTTTCATCAAACAAGTGTGCCTTTGCCCAAAAAAGGTTGGGAAACACTGGCTTAGGCATTGGTAGCACTAACTGACACCGCACGGGGACAGCTCTGATATTTGCACCCCCTGCGAAGTCAGCAAGGGTAAGTCACCTGGGGAGAGAGACGGGACTGGGAACCATGCCTCACCTCTCCCCAGAATGCTCCCAGGGGCTTGCGTGGCCCTAGCCCCTTGCCAGGGGGTTTCAGTCAAAAGCATGGGGAGCCCCTGGGTTCCTTTAACGGAAAACCCTTGAAGCAGCAGCAGCAGCAGCATTTTGGAGGGGCAGGCACAGCCAAATCCATACCCCTCCACCAACCAATTCCAGGACCAATGCCTAACCGCAAACCTTACAAGTTGTGATGATTTGCTACGCAGTAGGCAAAAAACCAAGTGGCACACACTAGTCAGCCAAATGGACAAAATTCCTACTGGGCCCCTGCCCCAAAGCAGACGACCCCATGACAGGCATAGCAAGGTAAAGCAAACAGCCTAGAATTAGGGAAGGGAGGGCGGGTGATCCAAAGTAAGCAGCGAAAAGAGGAAGTTCATCGCTGCAAGCATTGTATTTAACAAATAGGGCTGTCAATCAACAAATGGCAACATCTGGATTTCCCCAGTAACAGCCTGCCCCTGCTTAAAGGATGGCCAAACCATTTGCCTAGCAACAGTGAGGTGTCTTGTCAGCCCCGCCCGCAACCCGTGCTCTCCATGAGGGAGAACACACTTTATCGGTTTAAGTTTTTTTGTCCTTTTTTGCTGTAGGCATCGTCTGCCTTGAGAGACAGTGGAGTGTGCCTCTGAAGGTGAAGTCAAACTACTGTATTAGCAAAATAAAGAAATAAATAATCCTTCCAGTAGCACCTTAGAGACCAGCTAAGTTTGTTATTGGTATGAGCTTTCATGTGCATGCACACTTCTTCAGATACACTGAAACAGATCTCACCAGACACTTCTATATAGTGAAAGGGTGGGGAGGGGTATTACTCAGAAGGGTGATGGGAATGGATGATTGGCTGATAGGTGTGGTAACCTGTTGACGACCTTTAACGACTGCCATTGGTCTTACAGGAAAAAGCAAGGGGTGAGATGGCGAAAAATAGCTTTATCATGTATAATGAGATAAGAATCCAATGTCTCTATTCAGACCAGGTCTCTCCATGGTTTTAAGTTTGGTAATAAGTTGCAATTCAGCAACTTCTCTTTCCAGTCTATTTCTTTAATTCTTTTGTAATAAGACAGCTACTTTGAGACCTTGTATAGAATGTCCTGGGAGATTGAAGTGTTCTCCTACTGGTTTCTCTGTCTTGTGATTCTTGCTATCAGATTTATGTCCATTTGTCCTTTGACATAGGGTTTGGCCTGTTTGTCCAATATAGAGGGCGGAAGGGCACTGTTGGCATTTGATGGCATACAGAATGTTAGAAGTTGAGCAATTAAATAGTCCTGAGATGGTATGTTTGATTAACAGCAGTGATGTGATCTCCCTGGGGTACAGGTCTGGGCAGCGTGTATGGAGGTCCTGGGATGCCTAGATCACAAAACCCCTCTCTCAGCCTTGCTGATGTGGTCTAAAGAAAATCAGAGCAATACATTTGGCACCAGCTTGGCTGCAGGAGTTGCCACAAGGGACCATCTTAGGGACTCCATTACAGATTTGTGTAGGGTTTACAACAAAAGGTATCATGGTAATAATAATAATAATAATAATTTATTATTTGTACCCCGCCCATCTGGCTGGGTTTCCCCAGCCACTCTGGGCGGCTTCCAACAAAGATGAAAAATACACTAAAATGTCACATATTAAAAACTTCCCTGAAGTATCACAGTTGAACAACTAGGGATGGGGTCAAAATTTTGTTAGGTTTATGTTTGAACACAAACCTACCTAATTTGTGCTTCTCAAAACAACATGCGAACCAAAATCATGCCAACCTTCAAAATTTGTTCTTCTCCAGATTTTGTGATTTCGTTCTCCAACAAAATGATGTGTCCCCAGATGTGCTCATCAGATGAAAGGGTGCATAAAAATCCATATATATTAGTGAAAAGAAAAGAAAAGAAAAATGCATAATATGGTGAAATCATGGGGGGGGGGAGGTACATTAGAAAAATTGCTTTTGAAGAATGTGCATACAATGGTACCTCTGGTTACATACTTAATTCATTCTGGAGGTCCGTTCTTAACTTGAAACTGTTCTTAACCTCAGGTACCACTTTAGCTAATGGGGCCTCCCGCTGCTACCATGCCGCTGCCACGCCGCTGCCGTGCGATTTCTGTTCTCATCCTGAAGCAAAGTTCTTAACCTGAGGTACTATTTCTGGGTTAGCGGAGTCTGTAACCTGAAGTGTATGTAACCTGAAGCATATGGAACCACTGTATTAGGAGACAAAATGTGGACAACTTTTTCACAAGCACTTAAAACAACAGCAACTCCAAACATCAAACTGCTGTGGAAATGCCATGTACTGAACTCAAGAATGGGAATATGAGCATCCGAAGAGAAAACAAAGCTGGTAGAATCACCCATCCCTACCGACAACCAAGAAGACTTTTTGGACCGATCGAGTTTGTTTCAATTTATACGTGGAAGCTGAGGGAGAGAAAGAATGAAGCGATTACAAATGAGTTCTCCAAAGGAAAAGGTAGAAATATTTAATGCAGATAATTATGCAAACAAGATTTTCATAGCCTAAGTTTTAATAAAATTAGGTTTAACAAAGCTGTCCAGAGTGGTAGCCCTAAGGAGTTTATCAAGTGGAGCATTCGGCTGCGGAAAATTGAGCTTAAGGCTAAATTGATTTAGGAATGAAGAATTTGAGAACTATTCAAGGTCTATTGGCAAGGGATAGACAACTTTTATGTATGTGCATTTAAAGGGCAACATTCTCTGTTTTGCAAATCAAAAGCTGGTAGGATATGATGAATGGAAACCAAATAAAGGAGAGACATGCCTTATTATTTAGTAAGTAACTAGGTGCAACTGTTGTTAACACATGACAACCCCTTTCCCCCAACTGTCATAAATCCAGAAACTAAAGTTGGGAACGTTATCTGAAGTGCATTGCACATTTGTGCTACAGCAGGGTTGGGGAACATATTTCTGAGGACTCTGATAGGTGCATAGAAAATGGGTTGATCAAAGCACATTTCAAGGACTTCAGCTGGATGAAGAGATGGAGTGATGGAGTGGCAGAGGCAGTTTGGCCAGGACGTGAACAGCTAAAATGACATATATTTTCCCCTGTATTAGGATGTGCCCCATTGGCTCTTTGGATTCTGTCCTGTAATGCATGACTGAATAAATGCTGAAAAACTGGAAATTTGGTGTGAGCCTCCATACTTGAACTCCCACATTTGACACCTCTCTTGCTATGCCTTTACTATTCACTTGCAGGTATTTAAAGCAGAATATGGAGGGTTGGTTGTATTTGAAACGGAGCTGTTGGGGTCTCCCTTCTTCCCATGAACCAAATACTTTCTTAAAAACACACAGAGAGAGAAGATGATCAAGCACATGAACACAAAAGCATTTAATTCTGTTAGGGGATGGAGCCGTGTTTTATCTGAGCAAGGGTGTTTAAGAGGCAAACAATTGTGTGTGCTATAGAAAGTCTTTAGTGGCAACCTTTCCCATTCTAACTAGTGCATAATATTGGTTTTGCAATCATTTAGTAATTATATAAGGAGGACATATTTATTACAAATTATTGATTTTATAATTACTGCTGCTGCTGTTCACATTATTCCACAATGAGAACCTTTTAATATACAATGCTCTTCACCCCAAACTGGCACAGAGATAGCATGGTGCAATTTACAGAGTAGCCAACAGTTAGATTTTTATCGGCATCCCCCCCCCTCTTTTTTGGGCCAAGCACCTAAGCAATTTGCTTTGTGGGGGCGGGTGAGCAAGAGTGAGAGAGGAAGAAGAAAATATTGCTAATGGCACTTAAATCAAGACAAATGTTTGGTCTCCCAAGGTCGTTCCTAGAAGATGATTAGAGTTGGCCAACAACAAGAGAGAGTGTGAGAGAAAGAGTGAGGTTTCCTACTTAATTGTGAAGCTTTTTTAATGCTGGTAATGCCCTGAATGAAAAGTAATAGGTTGAAATTTGCAGGAAACTAAATAGACATGAAAGGGTGCTAGCTGATATGGGGGACAATGGCAGGTGAAGAAGACACAGCTTTGATGATGTGTCTCTCTGTGTGTGCAAGTTGATTCCTCCTTGGAATGAATATGGAAAATTCAATTCAATTCTGCGTCCACATCTAGATCAAGTATCCAGATCAAGGAAAATAATATTTTGCATCGATCAAATGTCTAAAGGGCTGTAACACTGAAGAGGGAGCAAGTTTATTGCTTGCTGCTCCAGGAGGTAGGACAAAAAACTAATGGATTCAAAATACAAGGAAGGAGATAGGGACTGAACATTAGGAAGAATTTTTCAACACTAAGTGTTGTTTGACAGTGTAACAGACTACCTGGGAAGGTGGTGGACTCTCCTTCGTTGGAAGTTTTAAAAGAGAGGTTGGATGGCCATTTCTCAGGGATTCTTTAGCTGTGATTCCTGCATTGAAGGGGGTTGGACTAGATGACCCTTGGAACCCCTTCCAACTCTTCCATTCTATTCTATGATTCTCATTTAAAGGTGAATCTCCCCCATTCACACTTCCCCCCTTTTTATTTACACTTTCTTGACCAATGCACAAACTGAAACTCAGCCATCCTTCAGAATTCACACCTTTCCAAATTTTGCAATGCTGTTCTCCAGGAGAGTAGTGTATAGAAAAATGCACATGCTGTGTGCATTTTATTTTTATTTTTTTTAAAAGTATGCATTAATGAAAATAACCACACACAAGGAACTACTTGCCTTGATAACTTCACCTGGCTGTAAGATGGTAATCTGAAGAAAGGTCTCACCAGCTGCTCTCAAGCTATGCAAAATAACGAGAAGTAGCAGCTGGTTAAGGGGACTATATCCAGGTACAGTAGGGTTCATATGAATATCAGGGGCTTTGTATACAGGACGCAGGCAGTACTGTAGTCTAAACCACTGAGCCTCTTGGGCTTGCTAATCAGAAGGTTGGCGGTTTGAATCCCCATGACAGGGTGAGCCCCCGTTTCTCTGTCCCAGTTCCTGCCAACCTTGCAGTTTGAAAGCATGTCAAAGTGCAAGTAGATATATAGGTACCGCTCTGGCGGGAAGGTAAACAGCATTTCCTTGCGCTCTGGCACTCATCACGGTCCTCTGTGAGTCAGTAGTGGTTTAGTCATGCTGGCCACATGACCCAGAAAGCTGTCTTCAGACAAAAGCCAGCTCCCTCAGCCTGAAAGTGAGATGAGCACCGCAACCCCATAATCGCCTTTGACTGGACTTAACCGTCCAGGGGTCTTTTACCTTTTCACCTATACTGGAAACATGAGGTCAGAAATATGTGCCAGAATTGATCCCCTAAATGTGAAGGAATATTATCTGAGAGATGACTAAGCTTCATCCTCTGTCTAGCACCTGTGATTTTTATTACACAGCTGAAGACCAATTCATTCAGAAAATCAGTTCAGTAACTGTTAGAAAAAAATTAAATGCCTTCCTTTGCGATATTTATAGCACCATTTTTTAGGCTTTAGTGGAAGATACACAAACCATAAAGCTAAACTAACAATTAACTCTGGGTGCTAAATCTTTGCATTTTGGTTGTGAGGAGCAAGATTGGGAAGTGAATAATATGGCGAGCAGTTGGCTGCCAACATCACAATCCTGAAACACCTCAAATTCAAACTGCTGATCACATGTCTAATTGGAAGCTGAGATTTCAATCAATGGCACATTTGATGCTCCCTTTGCAGAGTCCATTCACTCTGCAGAGGTCCATCCTATCCAATAAAACAGAACAAAATTTAGCTGAGAGGAGTTCAGCTTTAGGAAACCAGATGTTATTCTTTCTGGTGGGCAATCATGTTGTTGTTGTTTAGTCGTTTAGTCGTGTCTGACTCTTCGTGACCCCATGGACCAGAGCACGCCAGGCACTCCTGTCTTCCACTGCCTCCCGCAGTTTGGTCAAACTCATGCTGGTAGCTTCGATAACACTGTCCAGCCATCTTGTCCTCTGTTGTCCCCTTCTCCTTGTGCCCTCCATCTTCCCCAACATCAGGGTTTTTCCAAGGAGTCTTCTCTTCTCATGAGGTGGCCAAAGTCTTGGAGCCTCAGCTTCACAATCTGTCCTTCCAGTGAGCACTCAGGGCTGATTTCCTTAAGAATGAAGAGGTTTGATCTTCTTGCAGTCCATGGGACTCACAAGAGTCTCCTCCAGCACCAGAATTCAAAAGCATCAATTCTTCGGCGATCAGCCTTCTTTATGGCCCAGCTCTCACTTCCATACATCACTACTGGGAAAACCATAGCTTTAACTATACGGACCTTTGCTGGCAAGATGATGTATCTGCTTTTTAGGATGCTGTCTAGGTTTGTCATTGCTTTCCTCCGAAGAAGCAGGCGTCTTTTAATTTCATGACTGCTGTCACCATCTGCAATGATCATGGAGCCCAAGAAAGTAAAATCTCTCACTGCCTCCATTTCTTCCCCTTCTATTTGCCAGTCTGTGTTAGGTATATATTTTACACAGGAACCCAAGAAGCTGTCTTATATGGTATGGTAGCCCTGATCCATCTAGTTTAGTATAGTCTACACTGACTGGCAGCAGCTCTCCAGGGCTGCAGATAGAAGACTTCCCAAGCTTTACCTGAAAATGTCAGGGTTTGAACTTGAGTCTCCCCGTATGCAACTCCCTGTCTCCACAACTGAGCTACACTGCCCTTCCTTTCACCATTCAGGTGAGCAAAGGTGTGAGGAGAAAAGAACACACAACACCAGCCTTCTTTTATGGCCATTCCCCTCAGCTGATACTTAGCTGTGGCAGTTTCCACCACTGAGCAGAAGGCAAACCCCAGGAAGATTCATTCCTGATCATGCAAGTGGAGCCTAGCACATAAGCAATTTGTAGGTGTGTAGGCTCTGTTCAGACTTTCAGATGAGCACACAGAAGGCAGAAGGAGAACTGCATATTCATTATCTACAAATTCCAACGTTCTGACCACGATGCCATTAAATCCTCAAATATGCTGCTCATTACTGTTTGCTGCTGAGATAGAGCTTGCCTGTGGTGAGAATGTCACTAAATGAGCCCTAGATTTTTCCCACAACCATGCAGGCCTCCATAGCAATGATCTTCTCCTCTATACAGTCCCTGATTCTGGCAATTTTGCCAGCGCTCAGGTTTGTTTGGCTTTTATCTTCTTCTTTTTTCATTTTGGAGAAAAGCACTCTGCTGGCCTCAACTGCTCAGCAGTGTGGATTTGGCAGGGGCTCAGCGCATTAGCTGCCTTCAAAGGAGGAAGGCTTCCAGGGCGCAACAGACTTCATTGATTATGTAGGCTGAGCTCATGACTTATAAATGATCTGAGCCCATGCCAAAAAGTAAAGAGTTTGGACCTGCAACAGACAACATTTCAATCTCCCCCTGCCAAAATCCAGTCTATTCGGTTCCAGGTATTGCCCACACATCATCTTCAGTACAATATTCTCCTGATTATCTGGAGCTGATGCTTCGGGGGCATGAGGTCACTTCTCAGTGTGTATGTGTATGTATTTCTCTTAAACTTCTTTGTAGTAGCAATAGACTAGGCACTTGCATTTTCTCCTGCCCCATTCCTATCTTGGGGTCACCATACACCAATGCAATTCTGGGCTGCATCAATAGGAGTATAGCATCTAGATCAAGGGAAGTAATAGTGCCACTGTATTCTGCTCTGGTCAGACCTCACCTGGAGTACTGTGTCCAGTTCTGGGCACCACAGCTCAAGAAGGACACTGACAAACTGGAACGTGTCCAGAGGAGGGCAACCAAAATGGTCAAAGGCCTGGAAACGATGCCTTATGAGGAACGGCTAAGGGAGCTGGGCATGTTTAGCCTGGAGAAGAGGAGGTTAAGGGGTGATATGATAGCCATGTTCAAATATATAAAAGGATGTCACATAGAGGAGGGAGAAAGGTTGTTTTCTGCTGCTCCAGTGAAGCGGACACGGAGCAATGGATCCAAACTACAAGAAAGAAGATTCCACCTAAACATTAGGAAGAACTTCCTGACAGTAAGAGCTGTTCGACAGTGGAATTTGCTGCCAAGGAGTGTGGTGGAGTCTCCTACTTTGGAGGTCTTTAAGCAGAGGCTTGACATCCATATGTCAGGAGTGCTCTGATGGTGTTTCCTGCTTGGCAGGGGGTTGGACTCAATGGCCCTTGTGGTCTCTTCCAACTCTATGATTCTATGATTCTATGATACACGATGAGTGAGCTACTTCTGGCCTGGTGGGTCATAAGCTGTGCAGCCTGGTCATAGCAATAGCAAAAGACAACCCATTATAAAAGCATATTAAGAGGCCAAAGGCCCATCTAGTCCAGCTTCCTCTTCTCATGCTGACCAACCAGATGTCCATGGGAAGTCAGCATACAGAACCTGAGTGCAAAGGCATTCTTCCCATCTGTACTTCCCAGCCACTGGTATTCAGAAGCATACTGCCTCCATTAGTGAGATTGTGATGGGTCCAATAAAGGACAAAAGACCACTCCACATTCCATGTCCAGAACTGAACCAGGCTGGAAATTGAGCCTAACCACAACACTGGTGAGAGGAAAGGACCCTCCACCACATCTGTTGTCAGGCTTTAGAGGATCTAACCAGTGCTTTTTTTCTTAAAAAATGTTTAGGGGTACTCTCATTTTCCTACTCATATGGAATACTGCTTCTCAATGAGGCTAAACTCAGATTCACAAAATGTTTAGGGGTGTGCATCCTTAAAAAAGCACTGGGTCTAACCCCCACGGTAGGTTGTCAGGATTGGATAAGACAAGGAAAAGTTCTTACAATTAGGCTTTTATTTACAGAGAGAGGCTTAGAAATGCAAACTCTTGTAATAACGATGTTGCTCCAAGTAAATCCCCCCCCCTTTCTCCTACTTCCTCACTCGTCAACAGTACCACCCACCTTGCGGTTGCTGCTTAGGGCCATTTGTCTCCGAGCCCTTTGCTCTCCTACTTTTAAGACTTGCCAGGTTCTGGGAGAGGGGGGTCTGGAATGCTTTCTAATGATAATATGTCAGCCAGGTGCTCCGGCTCTGCCTTGCCTTCCTGTCCCATTACTTCCCAACTTTTACCCTCATCTGCCTCTGAGCCGTGACTTCCCGCAAGCCGCTGCTGTAACTCAATACTGTCTTCATCTTCTCTGGAAGAGTCAGGTTGGGGAGACAGTCTCCACCATTCCTCTTCTGTCCAGTCCCTGACATCTGTGGACATAACAGGTCAGCCCTGCCCTACCCAGGTGGCGTAGTTTAGCACCCCAGCATCTGCCACCTGAGGCAGCCACCTTACTCTGCCTAATGGTAGGTAGGACCGGCCCTTCCTGTTCTCTTTATGCCCTACTGAACATCATTGCTTTTATTCCGCAAATGAGTAATAGAATATGCATCCATGTAAGTCGTTGGATTGAGCTACATCTTCTTGTAAAAAAAGTGCAGTTCTTTCCAACTATAAAGCTACAGATGGAAAGAAGCATATTAAAAAAAAAATGTGATGACAACAACATCCAGCGAAAGGAGGGTCCAGCTGCCTCTGCCCTTTGGTGATGGATGAGGCTCTAAGTCATTCACTCAGCTGTTTTATGACTTGTCTCTAAGTTCTGATGAGTTCCAAGCAGCTGTGCCTCACTGAATCCCTCATAAAGGGCCAACAATTGTCCTGCTGAATAATAAGAACGGCTAATGACACCAATTAAGAGCTGTAAATGCCATTTACACTTGTTTGTTATTTTTCAAGTCAATAAGGGTTGCGGATGGCAGAAGAGACCGTTTCGACGGGAGCGGTTTTGTGGGGACATTTTAATTGAAATATGACACAGCATAATAAAAAAGAAATTACAAAGCAATTGCCTTGCTGATTGGGTCAGTTGGGGAATATTGTCAGATATGCGTCGAGATAAACGGCTCTTCGGGGAGCGGGGAAGGGAGGGAGGCGATCCGACACCAATTATGATGGGATTGATGGCAAGGCAAGGATGAGACTAGATTGCTGGTTTTTTTGAGGGACTAGCATTTGGGGACCAGGGGAAAGTTTTGTGCTGTGACATCCTTTGGATCCCAAAGACCACTTATTCCATTGCACTCTTTGGAAAGTATATGATAAGGTGGGAAAGCTCATCTCCCCAGGGCTAAACTGGAAAGGAGCTTTAACCCTTTGGTTCTGCTCTTTCCCTGTAGGGAACAACAATGAGATAGAATCAGTAAGAACATAAGAAAAGTCTAGTTGGATCAAACCATAGGATCTAGTCCAGCATCCTCTCCCATTCCTGGTGAAAAAGCAAGTTTCAACAGCCATTCCAATCAGGTTGTGTAAATGGCAGGGGGCGGTGGCAAAAAGGCCTTCTGGGAAGGCATAGCCACTCCACCTAGATGTGTGTGTGTGATCAGCAGCTGCATATAACCAGCATGCTTAGAGGTAGTTAATACATGAAGGGGTTAAGATCACAGCTCTATATTTCTAGACACAACTAGGCATTGCTCCTTTCCTGAAAGGAAGTTAAGTTTTCTCCTTTGTTCATTCTCTTTCACCTTATGAACTTTCACAGATAGTTCATGTGTTACTTTGCTCACTACAAGCTCAAACCATGGGCTTAGAGCTATTTTGCTATATTTTTGTGCCCCAAGATTTCTACCTGTGTTCACTTGCTGCTACATGGATAAACACATGAATCTGTGTGGTCTGTTCAGTGTAAAGAGGGGCAAAAGTGGGGGGAATCTCTGGTAGTGACTAGAATGGATTATTTCAAAAGGTCTAACAGTCTATATTCTCATGCTACTGTGCTGATTGGATTTGTGGTTTTTAAATCTCTGCTGGGGGCTCTCTCTTACTGGAGTTTGTTTGGCCCTGTGTTTGGATGTAGGTATCTAGCAAATTCTTTTTTGTTTAACCAAAATATTGACAGTATGAAAGTGGGAGGTGAGAAAGTGAGGCCCCATTCATTGGCCTGCCTGAAACCACCTCCCATTAGGATCTTTCCTCTCCAATGAGTTTGTAAATTCCCCTCTTCTCTTCCTAACCTCTCTCACCTTTTTGCATTCTGCTGATTAAATGGTGGGCATTACTTCTAAACTGTGAGCAATCTTCAGTATGTGGTGGAAGTGGCTGTAGCTCATGGACAGAGCATCTTTTTTGCATGTAGATGGGCCCAGGTTCAATCCCTAACATTTTCACATAGATTTGGGAACGTTCCCTGCCTGGAAGCCTGGGGAAACACTGCCATTCAGTGTGGACAATACCAAGGTAGATGTGCCAACAGTCTGCTTCCTATGCGTTGGCAGCTAGCTACTGTATTTTTCGCTCCATAAGACGCACCTAGTTTTTAGAGGAGGAAAACAAGAAAAAAAATATTCTGAACAAAACAGTGGATGTATGATTTTTGTGGTTCATGCTGTGACCACAGACATGTGATCTGATGGTGAATCTGGGGTGACCCAATACAAAAATCCTGAGGATACATGTGGATCCATGCTTTGTAATGATGTCTTTGCGCCGCTGCAGCCCCACGCAAGAGTGGGTGTGTGATTTTTTTGGTGCAGGCTGTAACCATGGACATGCTGTGTGATCTGATGGTGAATTTGGGGTGTGTTGACTGAAAAGTGACATGTAAAAATATAATATGTAAAAAACCAACAACACCCTGATGACTGAAGTCTGAAATTGTCACCCATCCTCCAGCATCACACCAAGAGACAGAACCCAGAGCAGAGATATACGATGCCTTATGAGGAACGGCAAAGGGAGCTGGGCATGTTTAGCCTGGAGAAGAGGAGGTTAAGGGGCGATATGATAGCCATGTTCAAATATATAAAAGGATGTCACATAGAGGAGGGAGAAAGGTTGTTTTCTGCTGCTCCAGAGAAGTGGACACGGAGCAATGGATCCAAACTACAAGAAAGAAGATTCCACCTAAACATTAGGAAGAACTTCCTGATGATAAGAGCTGTTCGACAGTGGAATTTGCTGCCAAGGAGTGTGGCGGAGTCTCCTTCTTTGGAGATCTTTAAGCAGAGGCTTGACAATCATATGTCAGGAGTGCTCTGATGGTGTTTCCTGCTTGGCAGGGGGTTGGACTCGATGGCCCTTGTGGTCTCTTCCAACTCTATGATTCTATGATTTAAAATACTATTTCACCACGTGACAAACCTTGGGAACTTGGTACGGACTGAAAGATGGCATAAAAGGCTAACAAACACACATTTAAAAACCACAACCACCTCCTGATGAATTTCTTGAATCATCTTCAAACTCATCCAGGGTTATTTTGATTATTCTGAAAGTAGGGACTCGGAATCCAACCACATTTTGTTTTACGCAAAATTGTCAACATCGTGGGGATATGTGGAATACCTCCAGGGAATTTTGTTTTGACTTATCAACGTTTCTTGCCTGCCTTTGTTTGAAATTCTTTGGAAGCTCTAGCTGGAAAGACACCCTCCACCCCGACTTCCCACTGAGGTAGTGCTTTAAGCATTTACTTCTGAAGTCTCTAGCCTGCCTGCAAAGCCTTTCCGCATTAATCCTAAGCAAGCCTAGGAAGTTTGTGGGCCTGCCTTTGGTTAGAGATGTTCTCAAGGACTTTCTGGGCAAAAAACCGCCAACACACTTTGCAGAATGGCTCACCTTTATGCAGATTACTGCTGACACCCTCAAAAGACATGTAATAGATTGATGAGGCAAAACTTCCTTTGGAAAAAAATAAAAAATAAAGCCACACATTGACTCTTGCAGAATATACTGAGAACAATCCAGATCCCATGGAAGTCAAAGGCAAAACTTCCATTGATTTTAATAGGTCCAGGTCACACCCCTTGCTGTTTATCTACATGAGCAATAATTCCATTTTCTTAATTACATTTTCCACTGAATTGCTTGTACACGGAAGTTAAGTCTATTGACCTGTGGTTTCAAGGATCACCTCTGGTGCCTTTTATGAAATTGCTCTTACATTAGCTACCTTCCAGGCCTCTGGTGCAGAGGCTAATTTTACTGGTAGGTTACACACTGCAGTTAGTAGTTGTGCAATTTCATACTTGAGTTCTTCCAGAACTCTTGAGTAAATAGATGCCATCTGGCCCTCGCTACTTTCCATTGTTTAGTTTATCAATCTGCTGTGTAACCTCTTCTATCGATACATCCCATTTGTGAGAGTTCATTAGATTTATCGCTTTGTACAGAGATGGCTGTGTGGGGGCAAGAGGGCACTGAGGTGGCACGGTGGAGACTGAGGCGATGGGAAGAGCTTGGCGATTACCATTGTAATGAAATAGATGGCACTGTGATGGCATCATCTGGCATCCAGCAGCATGATAAGGAGGGGAGCTTCAAGGTAGGTTGCAAACATAGATCCCACTGGGCTTAGCATTAGGCTGAAGGCAGGTGTGATTGGAAGTCTTGTGTGTAAGAGACAGGATGGAGCTTAGTTATTTAGACATTGTTGCTGCAACAACAAGCTACATCATTGCACTTATGAAACAATAAGAGTTCATGAATGTTTCTTTCAATATGGAGGGTAAAGAGACCTTAGACTTCTACAACTTGTGGCTCCAAAATGTTTGTGTATTTTCCAAAAGTACATACGAATATGGGACGCGGGTGGCGCTCTGGGTTAAACCACAGAGCCTAGGGCTTGGCAATCAGAGGGTTGGTGGTTTGAATCCCTGCAACAGGGTGAGCTCCCATTGCTTGGTCCCTGCTCCTGCCCACCTAGCAGTTCGAAAGCACATCAAAGTGCCAGTAGATAAATAGGTAATGCTCTGGCGGGAAGGTAAATGGCGTTTCCGTGCGCTGCTCTGGTTCGCCAGAAGCGGCTTAGTCATGCTGGCCACATGACCCGGAAGCTGTATGCTGGCTCCCTCAGCCAATAAAGTGAGATGAGCACCCCAACCCCAGAGTCAGCCATGACTGGACCTAATGGTCAGGGGTCCCTTTACCTTTACTTACATATGAACATAGAAACCTTCCTTGTACTGAGTGACCAGACTTAATTGGTCGGACTTAATTCAGTAATACATTACAGGGCAGAGTCCAGAGAGCCTGCAAGAGCTTTCCAATATGGCACATATTATACAGGAGCCATACAACATCTCTTTCATCCTCTGGCCAACCACCTTTTGCGACTCACTATCTCACATCCAACCACAGTCTGTGAAATGCCCCTTGTCCATCCCATTTTCATTGAACCTATCAGAACCCTCATTAGCACACACAAAAAACCTTGAACCTGGCTCATCAGCAAATCAGCTGGCAGTGATGCTCTCTCAGCAGGGAGGTAACACAATGACAGTAATCTGCTCCTGCAATCATTCTGCTTGCTAGAGTCTGCACTAGCTGAAGCTTCCAGACAAGGTACAAGAGTAGTCCCACATAAAATGCAGATTATTGCATATATTAAAACTGTGCAGCATGAAGCAACTGGATACATAAAAATTTCTTGTTGCTCAGAGAGCTCTTCCTGCACTTCAGCTTCAGGGGAATCTCCCATTTAACCCTTGCAGAAGGCATTCTCCATTTCATTGTCAGTTGTAGTTAACATAGGTTGTTCCCAAGCCCTACATGGAGACGTTGCAAGGGGTGTGTGTGTGTGTTGAATGTTGGACTTTCTGCATGCAAATCTGATGCTCTAACACAGAGCTATGCCCCTTCCTTGTGTCACACTGCAAAGCAGAGCAAGGGACAGCTTGTTTCTCCAACTACTCCAGTGTGGTGTAGAGGTTAAGAGCGGTAGTCTCGTAATCTGGTGAACCAGGTTCGCATCCCTGCTCCTCCACATGCAGCTGCTGGGTGACCTTGGGCTAGTCACACTTCTCTGAAGTCTCTCAGCCCCACTCACCTAACAGAGTGTTTATTGTCGGGGAGGAAGGAAAAGGAGAATGTTAAGCCACTTTGAGATTCCTTCGGGTAGTGATAAAGTGGGATATCAAATCCAAACTCTTCTCCTTCTTCTTCTGAGCCACCTCCTTCATCATCACAGACATTTAGTAACGTGTAGTGCTTTTTCCCCTAAAAAATGTTTAGGGATACTCTCATTTTCCTACTCATATTGAAATTGTTGTTGTAGTTTAGTCGTTTAGTCTTGTCTTACTCTTTGTGACCCCATGGACCAGAGCACGCCAGGCACTCCTGTCTTCCACTGCCTCCCATAGTTTGGTCATACTCATGCTGGCACCTTCAAGAACACTATCCAACCATCTCGTCCTCTTTCATCCTCTTCTCCTTGTGCCCTCCATCTTTCCCAACATCAGGGCCTTTTCCAGGGAGTCTTCTCTTCTCATGAGGTGGCCAAAGTATTGGAGTCTCAGCTTCAGGCTCTGTCCATCCAGTGAGCACTCAGGGCTGATTTCCTTAAGAATGGAGAGGTTTGATCTTCTTGCAGTCCATGGGACTCTCAAGAGTCTCCTCCAGCAACATATTGAAATACTGCCCCTCAATGAGGCCAAACTCAGATTCACAAAATGTTTAGGGGTATGCATACCCCTGCATACCCCCAGAAAAAAAGGACTGGTGACGTGTAATATATGATGGAAGGCACCATATCAGTGGCTAGGCCCTTGAATACCTGTTGCTGGGAATCATAAATAAGGAGAGTTGCTGTTGAACTTAGGTCCACCTTTGCAGGCTTCCCACAGGCATCTGGCTGTCCACTGTGAGAAGCAGATGCTGGCCTATTTGGGCCCCTGGCCTGATCTCAACGCTTTCATGTAAAGAACAGTTTGACAGATTCCCACCCAAGATGTTGACTTTATTTCTGCCTCCATTGCTAATTCCCTCTCTTCTACTTTAATTTATTATCTCCCTTTGAGTCTTTCTTGCTTAATTTGATTGATTTCTAGCATTCCTGCTTCTGTCACACCTGTTCGTCCCAGAATAGGAGAGAAAGAGATTTAAAACAACACAAAGCTAAAAATAATTTATGTTCCTGGGTTTTTTTAGAGCAGCCGGAATCCAGCAGGATAAACTTTAATCACTTATTTGGTCTGTGTTTAATGCTCTGTTCTAAAACAAATAGCAAGGAGGGGGATAACAGTATGGGCTGAAACCTGGCTTTGTGTGAAGGAAGAAGCTGAGAAAATTTAAATCTATGATCATTTCTTGATTTCGTGCTCCCCCCCCCCCCTTGATACATGACCAGTTGCTCTCAGGTTGTTGTATAAATAGCTTCTCCCTCAGTTTGCTGATGTAGATATGTTTTGGTAGCTTCAAAATCGCCATTCTATCGATAGGTTGATTGTTGGCCAGGGATGATTGGTTAGTGTTGTATCAATTTGGGGCAAATCACAGAGCGACAATGGGTGGCATTCAACTAATGAACTCAGTGGAAACTTGAGCAACAGGATTTCCCCTGTCCTCCCCTCCACACATCCCTCAGAAGTGGCATATATTTGTTCCTGTATATATATATATATTTATACTACCCTCCAAATCCTGGAGCTACCACTGGGTCAATAGGACACAGATGAATGGAGGCAAAGATTGCTGCTTCCTCCAGACATTGGGCAAATCAGCTACCAGAGGACAGCTTTTGTCTCCAGTGTCGGTCCATCCCTTTGTCTCCCCACCCACAAGGACTCCCCACCCAACAAGGACTTGGGTGACCAGGGTTTTCCCTGCTTGACTCTGAAGCTCACTGGTTGACCTTGGACCAGTCATGGCCTCTCAGTCCAACGGTGGACTTTGGCCTTTCGAATTTCAGTGGTGCCCTGTGCAAGGCCAAAAATTTGTAACCCCCCACCTCTTGCCTTCCATTCTGCTCATGCACCATGTCATAGTTATGATGCCCTGAGGCACCCCCCTCAGGTCAGCACTCAGTTGGGGGAGAAACCAAACACACTGCCCTAAATCTGCCTCTGCTCATTCTCGCCTATCTCACGGTGTTCTTGTGGAAATAAAGTGAGGAAGAGTGGAACCATGTATGCCACCTTGAGCTCCTTGGAGGGAAAAAGTGGGACATAAACATGGTAAATAAGTAAATAAATATATCATAATGAGAGTTATTTAGTTATGCAGATAATATGGATGGTGTCACATCTTAGGATGTGTTGAGGATCCTGCCATAATGAGGAACTAGACTTGATGGGGTTGAATTCAACAAAGCCATTATGAGCACTGCTGCTCATGCCACATAAATCTCCTTCCCCCATGAGCCTCCCTCCAGACCCTGCATATCCAATCTTCTCCAGACGGTTGAGAAAACCCCAGAGCAGCTTTGCGGAGGGGATGCGGGGAGGGGGTTTGCAGGCAGGGCGGAGAGGGAAGGGACATTCTACTGCACGGTCAGAAGTTTTTCTGTCCATGCAATGACTCTGTTGGATAAAAAGAGGCGTGGGTGGCGCTGTGGTCTAAACCACTGAGCCTCTTGGGCTTGTCAATCAGAATGTTGGCAGTTCAAATCCCCATGATGGAGTGAGCTCCCGTTGCTCTGTCCCAGCTCCTGTCAACCTTGCAGTTCAAAAGCACGCCAGTGCAAGTAGATAAATAGGTACCGCTGTGGCAGGAAGTTTCTGTGCACTCTGGTTTTTATTATTCAAATCACCATAGATACATGTTTGAAGTGTGGCATACAGATGCCCACCGCAGATATAAATTAATAAATGAAATAATTTATACATCTATATATATATATTTTATCTATTTGGGCTGACTCTCTCAAAGTAGCGAGAGATGAGTGCCTTGGTTTCTTAGATTTATGACCAGTGTTGTTATTGTTGTTTTACAAGGCTTGAATATTAGAGGAAAATGTTCCATGATTTTTCTCCCATCCTGTACTGTGATGTCTTTAATTAAAGTTAGAAACTTTTTTTCTTTTAATGTTCATGAGAAATAGATCAAAACGCCCTGCTCTGATAGAATAATCACATGTATCCAACTCGTGCTTTTTATGTGCATTATTCTAGTAAATAATAAGCTTTAAAAATGTTCTGAATATGTTACTAAATTTGACTGTGAGACATATAGACTGATGATCTATTACGGTGCATTAATAAATACACCATTACATACAGCATGCTGGCTGCGGAAAGCAATGGATCAAGCTGAGAGAAGTTATCGGTCGAGGTGCCTTTTTTGAAGGCTTATATATAAACCATACAATTTATCGAGAAATAGCTAACAACTTGCCATTTTTCTTTCTTTCTTTGTCCCCTTTTTAGTTTTGTTAAAAGTCTTTTGAATGCAAAGCAAATCACCGAACAAAACACTGACAGGTAAGCCCTATTCTTTCCCTATTTCATTTACATCATTGTGGGAAATTAATGCAATTGGTACAGCGCAATCAAGCGGAATTCACACAAAAATGGCGAAGCACATTACCAAAGAGGGTCTCATATTCAGGACTTCAGGCAGGCAGCTATGTCCACCTCCGGGATATAATCTCAGGTTGGGCAACTGATTTGTCTGAATCCTGAACTGAGATGATTTGTACCAGTTTGCAATGGATATGGATCAGGTCCAGGAAGAAGAAGAAAATGTACTAAGTAATTGATTTGTAGTGATATATGCCAATCCAGAACAAAAACAAATAAACAAACAAATCAGGCTCTCGGAACCCAGACAGACTGTCTCTAAAGTGTTGTAGTTATTAACTAAAACACCATATAGGAAGACTAAAAGAGTGGAGAGTGGATCAAGAGAGGACATTTAAATCAAGCTTCCAATACAGGATTAGAATCTCACCCAACACTCTCCAGTGAACAGTGCTTGGGGGTGTGCGGGATGGACAATGAAGTATTAAACTGTGGTTGGTATACTGGATCCATCCAAGTTTTTAACCGAATCAGATCAATTTGAGAGTATTCAGGCATCACTTGAGAAGGGTTGAGAGAGCCCCAGATCATGGCTGTAATTATGATTGCCAGTAGCCATCAATAGTAGCCTCCATGCACTTGTCTACTCCTTTTTGAAAGGATTAAAAGTGGCCATCACTGCATTCTGTGGGAGCAAGTTTTATAGTTTAGCTATGTACTGCATAAAGAAGTACTTCAGGCTTGATGTGCACTGTGCAGTGGATGCTTGCCAAAGAGGCCAGGGTGCTTGCCAAAGAGGCTCACCCAGGAGGATGCCTGAGAGGCGCAGCCCCTGTGGGTATCCCACTCACAATATCCTCCATAAGCTGAGAAGTAGCAGCACCACCAGCGGTTTCCCATGAGATCTTGCAAGAACGCAGCAATATCTCACCAGAACCCACCATCACCATTGCTGCCTCAAGGGCGCCATTGTATGAGCCAGGCGGCGGCAGCAGGAGCAGTACAGCATCTTCCAGTTTCACTTTAGGTGTCAAAACAGAATGCCACCCACACCCACACACCTATGCACATGTTAAGTTGACATGCCAAGGGTCACTTGGCAATGAGAAAGTAATTGCTTCCAGTTATTGGCTGGGGAGTCACAGGCAGTGGCTGTTAACACGCCCAAGGGATGGGCTGGGGACACCATATCAGGTTTCTGTAGAACATCACCTGCCCATACTTTCTATATTTGGCTTATCCGGTTGCAGATCTTCAAATTTGTTACATTAAATAAATGCTACCTTTCCTTCCAGCTCCTTGCCTTTTGAGTCTTCTTGACAGATGTAGGGGCAAAGGCAGAGATACGCTCAGAGAGAGTCTGCCTCACTCCCTGAGCCTTGACTCCAAGCTCGACCTGTGCGTGAGAATAATAACATGCAAATCAGTATTTATATACGAATTTTAATCTTTTATGGTAGTCCCATTAACAAACCCAGAATTTACAGTGCAATAAAACTCCGTCCAAAGCTTCTCTATGTGCAAAGCTCTAACAGTTCCCAGCAGAGTCGCTGTGCGCTGCAGAAGATCGGTTGCAGCAACCTGCACAAATACTGGGGAAGAATCTGTTTTTACTTGTTTACTTTTCCTTAGGATAAACAGCAAAACTGTAAAAAGAGGCAAGGACGCAACAGGGGAGGAAGAGCATACAAGCTGCAGCAGCCTTCGTGGGAAGATATTACAGAATTACAGTTGTTGTTGTTGCATAGGCTACCAGCTGTGAATCTGGAATTAGCTAGTTTGGAAGCCCTGTGTTTTTTAATACAGGAGAAACTTCTGCCTTGATTGCTTCCTCACTTGCAATCCATTTCAACCGGAATCTCCCCCCCCCCCTTCCTTCCCCTCTGGGTGTTTTGAGAAAGCAAATCCCACTGGGTTAGTTGCTCAGGGTTTTCAAATTTTTCTGCCTTCAGCCGAGTGGAAGGTTTTTGGAAGCTGTGGTCCTCATTAGATCAGGTCACTACATTCCGCTGCTGAAGGTTTTCCGAATCTGCTCTGAACAGGTGAAGAACAGCAGAGGTCCCTGGCCTCAAATACGTCTGCATTTCAACTTTTGCCCTAGCTGACTGCAGCCAAGCCAATTCCATTCTGTCCCCCCTCCCTCTGGTTCTCTCCAGTTTGATAAAGGATGTGGTGATAACAAATCAATTTACATTGATTTGTGTTCTCTTTCAGGTGCGCAGGATGCCATATAACAATACAAAAAAAAAATAAAAGTTGGTGCAATTGTTTTTAAAACACAGAGACATACGCAGGGAGCTGCAATAGATTTCATAATGCAGCAAATGTTATCCCAGAGCTCTGCTGAATCCTCAGTATTTCATTTTTTTGGTTGAGGCTGGCAATTTAAGCAAGGTATGGTTTTTATTTACATCTGTTAGTTGCTATTTACATTTGATAATGAAGGCAAAAAAAGGCACATCGATGAAATGTGTGGCTTTATTTCTACAGAGCTTTCTCTTTGTACCTATTTGGGAAGCAGCCCAATGCAAAGATGTATCCCGGAATGAGATGACTGGATGAGAATCACAGTGCTAAAGACAAGTCTATTCATGACTGAATGATTCAAAATATTCACTGATTGGGAAGTTCTAAAAGAAGTGGGCAAAATATTTTTGCGGCATGCCATGTCTCCAAAATTCACATGCCGATGAATGCTTTTGGAGACTGGTGCATGTGGAATACTGTATTCTACTGAACAACTCCACAGCTATGTACATACCATACATTTGAAGCCCACAACTCACCACAAATAATCCTGGGAATTATAATTTACCCTTCACAGAGATACAGTTCCTATCACCCATAGCAACTAAAACTCCCAGGATTTTGGGGAGGAAATAATGTCCTTTAAATGTGCTTTATATACATGGTGTGTATGTAGCCCAAGTTGAAGATCAATGGACAGGGAAGTTATTGATTTAAAGGCAACCCTCCACTACAATTATGAAACATTTTGTTCTTCCACTGGGATCCAATGAACTTTCAGATCACTGGAGGGGATGCAAAATAAGCTTATTTAAGATTAAAATGGGTCTCAAGGAGTTTCTCTTGGTTCCTCATTTTGTCACATTTCCACATTGCTGCTTTTTTAAAAGTCATAATGAAAATGTATTAAGATTTTAGTGCACACTCTTCCCAATATACATACATTGCAAAGTGGTTCTACCCAATATACACATTTTTTTTTGCAACTACTTTCCTCAAAAATAATGCAATTCTGTCTGTTATTTCCACTGATATATGCATTTTATGCACACATTGCTCTAATATACCCTTATTTACACAATTGCAAGGCACAATTCAAACTGCAGATTTCAAAGGTTAGCTCATATATGAAGAAGAAGAAGAGTTTGGATTTGATATCCCGCTTTATCACTACCCGAACGAGTCTCAAAGTGGCTAACATTCTCCTTCCTCTTCCTCCACCACAACAAACACTCTGTTAGGTGAGTGGGGCTGAGAGACTTCAAAGAAGTGTGACTCGCCCAAGGTCACCCAGCAGCTGCATGTGGAGGAGCGAGGAAGCGAACCCGGTTCACCAGATTACGAGTCTACCACTCTTAACCACTACACCACACTGGCTCATGGTGTGTCAATTAGTTAAGCTTGCATAAACTTCTCATTTGTGGTGCTGCCCAATTTTTGGCAATCTCCCCCCCCCCATATAATACAAAATCCAGCTGTTTCTGGAGTCTCCCCAACCTATAGGGGGAGCAAACTGGGGCTGCAGTGCATAGTGGGAAGGGAAATCCCCTTCACATGAACTAACATATTTTCATGTAGCACTGAATACCACCCAGTGGCTTGACATCTTGGACATCAGTTTGAGAAAATCAGCTCTGGAGCATTTATAATGTTTCACATCTAATGAATGAAAAGAGGTGCAATCTGGAAAACCTTTGATTGTTGGGGGAGGGCACACTTGACCCCTTCAAACCAAGTAAACGTAAAGCACTTTAAAGTTACAATTAAAAAGTGATAGATCACTCAGTGATCTATGATGCCGGTGTTATATGTACATTGTCTAGCACCCAGTTGCTGCTTAACAAATGTAGCACTCCTTACCGGTTCCTCCTTCCTCTTCTAATTTTATGAGCGATTGCTTTTACCAGTCCTTTCTCTCCCCCTCCCAAATCACTCCCAGCCATAAACTCCTTCTGCACTAATGCGGAGATGCCTTTGTTTCCTTAACTCTCTCTGTCTTTAATAACTAGGACAGCTCCCTACTTAGATCATCTCTGTCCGCTCGCCAGTAGCCCTTGCCATAATGGGGAAGATGAGCTGTCGGTGTAGTTCGCTTCGGCTAATGGCAACTTTATTAGA
The DNA here is from genome assembly GCF_965113315.1 of Podarcis vaucheri. Classification (NCBI taxonomy): domain Eukaryota; kingdom Metazoa; phylum Chordata; class Lepidosauria; order Squamata; family Lacertidae; genus Podarcis; species Podarcis vaucheri. The sequence goes on from NC_138749.1 coordinate 6,279,941, forward strand.
TATCTGCGGTGAGAGGATAGGGCACCCGGGAGTATTAACACCTGGATTTACAGTCAGAAGGATGAAGCATATTGAAGTTCTTCACGATGCGGAATTACTCAATAATAGCCTTCGGAAACATAAATAATCAAGGTGCATCATTTTTGAAGATAAAAGCCAGAAACATGTCTGGCTAATTGACCATGATGGAGTTATAATAGTGAAATACAACCCAATCTCAGCATAAGGTTCTTTGTAGGGCTCCCTATGGACAAAGCATTGGGAGTTTCTGGGTCCACAGAAGTTTATAGACAGAGAGGGAGCCCTTCAGAGAGTGTATCTGTCAATACAATCCAGGTTAGATTTCACACCGGCCAGATCCATCGGGCAGAGCTAACGACATCTAAGTAACTTTGACGGTGATGTAATGTACGGGGGTCAGAAAGAGGAGAGGAGATCATTGCTCACTTCAGGAGCCCAAAGACAAATATTGGAGGAGTGTAGCTTTTTGCAACTTCATGCAAGCAGTTGAGAAGGTTCCATAAGACATATTTTTTCCCTCCCAAGAGAATCTAGGCCACATTTGCACCATAGTTCTAAAGCACCATGATGCCACATGAAGTCACAGTTTCCTTCTAAAAATTATAGAAGCTGCAGAGTCACAATTTTCCCTATGCCCATCCTAGAGGTCCCTGTGAAAATGGAGTGCATGATCAGGCAGTGACAGCCCCAGCCCCCAGGGATCATAAGGAAGGAATAAAGACTGACAACATTATATGGAATTAAAATTAGGCTTTATTAAACTTCTGAATGTGGGAAGACCTTGACTTAGGCCTTGGGCGTGTGCCCCTCCCAGTCCCCTAGCCGGTGGGGAACTGGGGCACATCAGGGTAAATGGGATATGGGGTGCTCTGCGAGACATAATTGTAGCAGGCAGTCCAGCCCATATCCCCGCACACAGGGTAGTTCACTGATAACTTTTCAGTGTATGACCAGTAACACCCATTATATAAACCCCTTTTAAGAGGGGACACTGGAATTGCCACTGCAGGGGTGTGAGTCACCACTTCACACCCCCTCCCCCATTATAGGGAAGAAAAGACTAAAGGGTTCCACCCAAGGCCATAACCGCCAAAGTTGTGACGAATTGCTACGGGGAAGACAAAACCTACCAATGCAGGAAAATTTCTTCCCGGTCCTTCAACAGCAACCAGTCAAAGACCGTAGCAGTGCCCGCTAAACAGGAAGAAACTGTTAACCTGCAAACAAGAAGCATTAAACAAAGGGAGGGTAGGGAGGGTGAATCTCCAGAGCCGACTGCCTGACTATTGTTAGCTCCACCCCCTATTTATAAATGGGGCTGGCCCCACCTCCCAGCAAGAAACTTGATTACTGGTGTCAGGGTTGCTTCCAGATCCTAGCTCACAGAGGATCACGCTAGCCAGCGATCATTAAATAAAAGTCTTTATTGAGTTACAGTTTCCATTCTCAAGCTGCTGCGTGCAACTCTACGTCTTATGCTTAGATCGGCGAAGCTCCGTCTGAGTCTCCACCCCTTGTGCACCAACTTAATATCCTAGCCCTGCTCCACCTTTTCCGCCTGACAGTTCTCCTCTGGGTCCCTCTGCCCCCCGGGGTCTCTTCCTTCCAGGATTCTTCTGACGCTGACCCCCCGGACCCTCCTGTCTCCTTGCGCCGGGCTTTAGGACCTGGCTCCCTTTCCGGGCTGCCTACTGCGCCACCTTCCTGTGCATTTGAACTTGGCGCGCGCGCCCAACCTTCCACTTTCCGTCTAACCGTCTCTTCGCTCCCTGATGGAGGTGTGGCCACTCCTGACTCGTGCCCTCCCTCCTGTTGTGAGCTGCCAGCGCTTGATCCCTGGTGCCCTTCCTCTTCCCTGCTCTCTGGCGGTGACGCTGGTCCCGATTTCCAACTGCTCCCCTCTGAGTCCCCTCTGGCTCTATCTTCCTGGGGTGTCCCCCTAGTCTCCCCCCTTGCCCTGGCCACTGGTGCTCCTTTTTGTGAATCTTCTGATTCACTGGAAAGACTCGGAGATCTCGGGTCGTCGTCATCACTCATCTTTTCCTCTGCCTCCTCCCCCTCGCTCTCTGTTTCCTCCCTTGCCCTCGCCTCTGCTCCTGAACCCCTGACAACTGGGGTTGGGCATGAACCTCCAAAAATTAACACTGAGAGCCCCTGTCTGCCAGTAAGCTCCCTGGGAACTGTAGCACCATGTGCGATCCTGCAAAGGGCACCCACAATGTAAACTGTGAGTGCCCATTGTTTGTTAAGCCACTTTGGGAACGGCAGTTCTCTGAGGGGAGTAGTGGTCTCCTAACACCTAACACCACCCATAACAAACTACAGCTCCCAGAATTCATTAGGGGATGCCATGATTGTTTAAAGTGTTATGAAGATCCTTTAAATATATGATACAAATATAGCCTCAGTAGGCAGCATGTTTCTTTAGGATGGGGGTACAGAAGGCATTTTTAGCCTGAGGGATGCTTCATCTTGTGAGCACATGCACACAGTGCAGAATGCTAGAGGCAACAGTGGACAGAGCAATAAATGCTACCTTTACATGGTAGGCTGTGTGGAAGGTGCTTGAAGATCAGACCCCTGTGACACAACTTCAGCTTCTTCCTGCCCACCCTTCTTCTTCTTACCCAACACTTTCTCTCCTTCCTTGCCCTCCAACAGCCCCAGATTGCTTCAGGAGCCCATACCTGACCAAATGCAACCTGGGGCTGTCCCCACAAAACTTGGACAAAGCCTGGAACCCCCCCCCAAAAAAGTGTCCCAATTTTGCCCAGGCTTTGGCCAATTGTAGTGCATGCTCCAATTGGAGAACAGCCAAAGGCGTCTTGGGTTTTGAAGAGGTTCGAACTCAGGACGAAAGGGAGAAATGCACTAAGAGGAAGGCAAGCTTGGCAAACCCTCACCGTGATCAACTCCTGCCTGAAAACCTATGTCCCCACTGTGGAAGGACATGTGGATCCAGAATTGGCCTCCACAGTCACTTACGGACTCACTTTTCAAACCGTGTTTATGGAAGACAATCTTACTCGGCTACAAGTGATCACAGAAGAAGAAGAAGAAGAAGAAGAAGAAGAAGAAGAAGAAGAAGAAGAAGAAGAAGAAGAAGAAGAAGACAGCGCTTGTATGTATAGATACTGGTGCATCTAAAGCATGTTGTGTGCTATTCAGGACCTCTAAAACAAGTGTTTCCTCCTGAACTAGACATATACATCTGAGCTCTCTCTGCCTCAGTGTCACTATTGAAGCATTGGTCATGGCCCTTGATCTGCCTTAAATCACATGCCTTGAAAAACACAGAATTCAAGTCATCATTACAGCCAAATATCTGCTGTTATGTAGTTCTAAAAGAACCAAGGCAGCCACTGGGTTTTAGACGAAGCAACACAACTTGTTTTGCAGCTCTGATCTGTAAATTGAATGAAAATTAAATGGGAGTATTTGCAAGAGAACCAGTGGAGATGCAACGGAAGTCTTCAATCTTTATGCAAAACAAGCCAGGGATAAGTGGAATGGGAAGATGTATTTTCTTTCTCTCTCTACGGTGTCAATGGAAACTTCCAAATTCCATACACCCATTCTAGTAATTAATACCAGTATTAATACCAGTAATAAGACACTCCCAAGGGCTGCAGTAGAAGCAATTAACCCAAACAGTTTTAATAAAGGAGATGGATAACTAGGCAGAGTGGAAAGCTACGGCGAATAACAATTACCCAAATCTCTAGGGCCAAGGAAAGGGACTGTAAATATAACCATCCCCCTCCCCCTCCTCTGGTTACATGTCAGTCAACCCAACAGGGATTTGTGTAGAAAGAGGTATCACTGGACAGGCTTAGGGGAATACAAGGTCTCTGAGATTCAAGATGATCTAAAATAGCTCTGTTCTTCTTTGAATGAGTAAATGAATCTTTTCTGCAATGGGAAATATGAAAAGTTCGAAACAAACCCATTAGAACCTCCAACACACACTTGGTGATGAGTGTTGTGACCTGAAGATTCTCATAATAAAGATGATAGATGATGATAGAGATAGATTAGATAGATATAGAGGATAGATAGATAGATGATCTCTCTCTCTCTCTCTCTCTCTCTCTCTCTCTCTCTCTCTCTCTCACATGCACACACACAAACACAATTTCCTGAGGAATTTTCCAAGATTCCTGACCACCACCAGTGGTACAAGAAGGTTGCTTGGCAGAAATTTTAGCCGTTTTTCATTCCACAATGCTTCAGAATATTGATAGTGGCAGGGCATTATGAACGATGGAAATTGGTGGTCGGTCTTCCCCTTAGGAGAAAACAAAACAGTGCATAACATAATGCATATAAAAAGAAACCATGCCTCGCCAGCTTTCTCCAACCTGATACTGTCCAATTCACTTCAGCCTGAATCAGAACATGGAGGATAAGACTATTGATGGCTATGGTTTGCCTCCAGGATTGGAGGCAATAATGCTTCTGAAGACCAGTTGCTGGAAGCCGCAGGAGGGGAGAATACTGTTCTTGACATGAGCCAACAGTGTGACACGGCAGCTAAAAAAGCCAATGCAATTCTGGGCTGCATCAATAGGAGTATAGCATCTAGATCAAGGGAAGTAATAGTGCCACTGTATTCTGCTCTGGTCAGACCTCACCTGGAGTACTGTGTCCAGTTCTGGGCACCACAGTTCAAGAAGGACACTGGAACGTGTCCAGAGGAGGGCAACCAAAATGGTCAAAGGCCTGGAAACGATGCCTTATGAGGAACGGCTAAGGGAGCTGGGCATGTTTAGCCTGGAGAAGAGGAGGTTAAGGGGTGATATGATAGCCATGTTCAAATATATAAAAGGATGTCATATAGAGGAGGGAGAAAGGTTGTTTTCTGCTGCTCCAGAGAAGCGGACACGGAGCAATGGATGCAAACTACAAGAAAGAAGATACCACCTAAACATTAGGAAGAACTTCCTGACAGTAAGAGCTGTTCGACAGTGGAATTTGCTGCCAAGGAGTGTGGTGGAGTCTCCTTCTTTGGAGGTCTTTAAGCAGAGGCTTGACAACCATATGTCAGGAGTGCTCTGATGGTGTTTCCTGCTTGGCAGGGGGTTGGACTCGATGGCCCTTGTGGTCTCTTCCAACTCTATGATTCTATGTTGTTCTCGGGTCCTACTTTCCGGTTTCCCAAAGGTAGATACCAAAGGTGGACATTGAGAACTGGAGGTTATGATGGCCACCAACGTGGATGGCTTTAAAGTAGGATGAGACAAATTCATGGAGAAGAGGGCTATCAATGGCTATTAGCAATGAAACTCTACAGATGGGCGCAGCTGTGCTTCTGGAAACCACGGGAAGGGAGAGTTGCTCTGGTGTTCGATTCCTGCTTGCGGGTTTCTCACGGGCATCTGGTTGGCCACTGTGAGAACAGGATGATGGACCAGATGGTCCTCTGACCTGATCCCACAGGCTCTTCTCATCACCTTTCCCCCATACCTGACTCCAGGTGCTCTATTATGAGCTTTCGCTCTCTCTCACACGCAGAAGGCACAAATGAAAGACATTATGGCCTGTCTCTGTAGAAGATAAAACCTGACTAACTGCTGCAGTGTTGAAACGCAGGCGGCTTGTTCAATAACACAAGGGAGGAGAAGGCTGTGAGGAGATGCAACTTGTGGGCAATTAAATTTTTTTCTGACACACAGCCCCACAGGAGAAACCATTTTATTTTTAACTCCTGTTAGTCATGCCTGGCTTTTATAAGGGCTGAAGCCCTCCAGCGTTCCCTTTGAAGAAGCTTTGAGACTGGCCGTGACAAGGCCCCATGTTGTCAGGCCTGCTGGGCCGCCACGGAACGTGACAGCCGAGCCACCCCCCCCCAACCACCATCTCCATCGTCTTTATTCCCCCAACTGGAAAACGGATGCGCTCCCAGCAGTCAGTGTGGCTCTCTGTAATCATTTGTATTATTATTTATAACAAATTACTTGTCAAGGACACAATGCCGCACTGGTTCATCCCATTAATTTTTGTATGCAGGTCGGGGGGAATAAAAGGCTATGAACTGTTACTAAGCACACATACCGGCAATTTATTTCACCTGTGAACTGAGAAGTCCTTTTTGTGTTGTGGTTTTTATGAGGGACAGAGAGAAAGGAGGGGGAAGCAAGGGGAGGGGGTTCAGACAATCACTCTTCCCCCTCTCCGCCGCCTAAAGTTGTCGTGCCTTTGGGTGAATTTGGATAACCAGGTTTCTCCCCTTCCTCTCTAAATCACCCCCCTGCAATGTGTGTTTTCTTTTCTGGTTGTCAAGTGGCAAGAGGGAAATGAATGAAAGCAAGTCGCCCATACAAGACAAAACCATACGTTTATATTTTTTTGCACCATAGGACATCCTCACCATCATACAGACCACATTCACATCATACATTTAAAAGCAGTATGGTACCACTTGGAACTGTGGTTTGGTTAAAGACATTGAGAGTTGTTAAAAAGGTGAAGGTAAAGGGACCCCTGACCATTAGGTACAATCGTGGCTGACTCTGGGTTTGTGGTGCTCATCTCGGTTTATTGGCCGAGGGAGCCGGCGTACAGCTTCCGGGCCATGTGGCCAGCAAGACTAAGCCACATCTGACGAACCAGAGCAGTGCACGGAAACGCCGTTTACCTTCCCGGTACCTATTTATCTACTTGCACTTTGATGTGCTTTCGAACTGCTAGGTGGGCAGGAGCAGGGACCGAGCAATGGGAGCTCACCCCGTTGCGGGGATTCGAACCTTCAATCTTCTGATCGGCAAGTCCTAGGCTCTGTGGCTTAACCCACAGCACTACATTTCTCAAAGTGGTTTAACAATCAATGTCCCTTCTTAGGGATCTCTGGGAGGGGAATATGGTTCTACTAGCAACTCCCAGCACCCTTACAGCCCACAATTCCATAATTCTTTGGGGAGAAGCCATGACTGTTTAAAGCAATATCTTACTGTTTTAAATGCATGATCTGAATGTGGCCCTAGTCAATTTCCTTTTGATTGCTGCAACTGGGAGCAGTCTACATAGTGCACCTGTTAAAGGGTTGTACAACTTCAGACCAGTATGTGTGTGTTGTGGCGTGGGGTATGTGTGTGTGTTTAATTGAATAAACCCATTTTTTGTTTGTTTTTATTTATTTTTTAAACCCTTCTTGTTCCTAGAAGGGCAATTGCCAGGAAAACGTGTGACCTAGACGTCTCTCTCTGACACATTTGGTTTCTGCTCGCTAGGACTCACTTTTTATGGGGGAGCACTGCGGGTGGCGCTGTGGGTTAAACCACAGAGCCTAGGACTTGCCAATCAGAAGGTCGGCGGTTCGAATCCCCGTGATGGGGTGAGCTCCTGTTGCTCGGTCCCTGCTCCTGCCAACCTAGCAGTTCGAAAGCATGTCAAAGTGCAAGTAGATAAATAGGTACCGCTCTGGCAGGAAGGTAAACGGCGTTTCCGTGTGCTGTTCTGGTTCACCAGAAGCGGCTTAGTCCTGCTGGCCACATGACCCGAAAGCTGTACGCCAGCTCCCTCGGCCAATAAAGCGAGATGAGCGCTGCAACCCCAGAGTCAGCCACCACTGGACCCAATGGTCAGGGGTCCCTTTACCTTTACTGAAGTATACAACCCTCCACCTTCGGTTCAAAATGGTACAATCTAGGAACAGTTTAATGTTATCATCTCGCATTTGTGTGCAGATTGCCCCTTACTCATTCTGAAAGTACACAGTGCAGCAACAAGGAAAAGGGCCTTTTCAAGGGGGTCTGAATCCCCTGTTAGTGGATTGCACTCCCTGGGGAGGTCTGCTTGGTACCAACCTTAATGTCTTTTTAGTGTCAGACAAAGATCTTCCTACTCCTGCAGGCCGTTTAGCATCTTCTTCACAACTTCTTCTCATCTGTTCACATTTCAGTGTTAAGATCATTTGATTGGATTCTCTGCTCAGTTGGTGATGCTTTCTCTCTCTCTGTGTGTGTATCAGGTTTTTGATGTTGTTGTTTTATATTGTTGTGCCAGTGCTAATATGTTTCTCTTTGTTGTGTTGTTACTTGGCTCATTTATAATTTAGAAATTGTTTGTACTTTGAAGTATTTGAAGCTCTTCCTTTATATTAGGGTTGTCCAGCACGTAGAGGCTCATTGCATGGGGTGACTGATCGATACGGCAAATGATTAAACAAATGAGACCTGGTTTGCAATTTATAAGTGTAGGAGTTCATACATATCAGACATGCACTCTGCTGCTGAGATATGGTTCATGCTGTCTCATAACCATCCACAACACCATCCACTCCATGAACAACCAACATTGTGCCTTTGGGATATTGTTGGACTCCAACTTCCAGCAGCTACAGCCAGCATGGCCAATTGTCGGTGGAAGTGGAGGGTGGAGCTGTCCAACAAAAGGTGGACAGGACCATGTTGGATACCCTGGTTTACACTGATTGATGGCAACAGCTCTCAAAAGTCCCAAGGAGAGGTTTTCCCAGCCATGTTACCTTATAGGTAAAGGTAAAGGGACCCCCTGAACATTAGGTCCAGTCGTGGCCGACTCTAGGGTTGTGGCGTTCATCTCGCTTTACTGGCCGAGGGAGCCGGCGTACAGCTTCCGGGTCATGTGGCCAGCATGACTAAGCCGCTTCTGGCGAACCAGAGCAGCGCATGGAAACGCCGTTTACCTTCCCGCCAGAGCGATACCTATTTATCTACTTGCACTTTTGACGTGCTTTCGAACTGCTAGGTGGGCAGGAGCAGGGACCAAGCAACGGGAGCTCACCCCGTCACAGGGATTCGAACCGCCGACCTTCTGATCGGCAAGTCCTAGGCTCTGTGGTTTAACCCACAGCGCCACCCTTATACCTTTTAGCTAATTCTGATGGGACCTCACAGCTTTTGAGTACCAGGAAATATCAACAGAGGTGTGTTTTCATGTGAGTCTTCTATATAAAGCATAGGGCTGTGTACTGGATCTGGCCGCATCCTGGATCCAAAATTACATGTATATATACTTCTCCCCACAAAAAAATATTGTAAGTTGTTTTAAGTTGCCATGGCAGCACTACTACTATTACTAATTACAAATTATAAATTGGGCTGTCAATCTGGGACCCAGATGGATTGGGTTAAGGTAGATCTGTATAGTGCTGGGTTGGACTGGGTCCTTCTGGAGTGATCTGGGGCAGCAAGGAGACAGATGTGGGGGAAAACATACAGGAAGCCCGCATGTATCTCTTCCTTCCAAATATTCCAAATGCATATTTAAGAAGGATTTAAAACATGTAGTCAGCAGAGAAGGAGAAGCACATCTCTTCATCCTCCCTCTCAACCACATGACAGTGCAAGACCCACCAATCAGTTTGGGGCTCTGATCTGGGTCAGGTCAGCCCTGGATTATCATGAGTCAGGATGGGACTGTTACCATAAAGCACCAATGCTGCAGCAAGCAAAGGCTCCAGCAGCTCAGTCAGCTGCTTGTGGCTGGAAAGCCAGACAGGATGTTTGTGGCTGTTGCCATGGGAACAAAGGGGCAGTCCATTCTGTACTGAGCACCGGATGTTAGCTCAGTGTGTGTGTCATATGACCTGTACTGGAAGTACATGGGAGGAGTTTCTTCTTGCTGTTGTCGAGTGCAGACATGTTTCTCTGTACTGATATGAGAGGCAGAAATAAAAGATGTAAATAGTTTTCTGTCTGCTTCTTTCCCCTCCTGGGGGACACCAAAGGGGAGAGAGGATGAACGGTGTGTTCCTCTCACACATCTGAGATGAATCGCCGGGACCTCGCCTGCTTATCAGCAGAGTGGAGACGCAGGGAGGTCGACAGGAATATCTGCCGGTGCCTACGCTGTGGCACATTCCTCTGACCCAGGCAGAATTCCAACAGTGGCAGCCTTCGGATGGTTGCTGTCCATCGGACATCTGGATGAGAGGTTGGTGAATTGTCCTCCTCTGCTCCATGGAAGCCTGATTTGAGAGGCTGATTCTCTGCAGCCAGAAGCTGACCAGAAGAAGCTGACAGCCAAGCCGATACTCAAGGTATGAGACTTTTAAGGGCTTAAAAGAGTGAATGCAGAATGATTCATTCTCTGCTTCACGGAAAGCAAGTGTGGGAAAGCAGCTCCAACTTAGAAGAGGACTGCATACCAGGCATTTTTGTGGTTTCCTGTCCGAGGAAAGGAATGCGCTGTTGCTAGGCAACGTCCTTCAGAAGGCTGTGCCTCAGAGAGGAGAAATGGAAAGTTACTCGAGAGGGCTGGATTGTCAGACTATGCTTCAGACAAGCGAAAGCAAAGTTTTGTTATGACTAGGTCCTCACGAACTGCTGGAAGGGACTTTCCAACGCAGCCAGTGTCAGAGTTGCCAGGTGTCAAGAGAGTAAACAAGCCAGCTATTGGATTTTAGAGGCTTGTGTTTTTAGAGTCAATGCAAGGACTCAAAATGGATGCCAAGAAGGGGGGAGGCTTGCCTTCTCCACCCCTCCTGACCAATGACAATTATTCATCTTGGTCTGTAAAGATGAAGGCCCTGCTGCAGAATCAGAGACTGTTTGAGGTGATTGAGAATCCCATCCCAGCAGCACCAACGCGTGCTTGGGAGTCACAGAATGTGAAGGCTAGGACTGCTATAATTCTGTGTGTGTCAGACTCGCAGCTTGTGCATATACAGCATTTGGAATTTGCGCAAGAGGTTTGGAACACGCTGCGTACAACGCATCAGAGAGATGCTGGTTCTTCAGCGTTGCTGTATTTTGAGAAGTTGACCAATCTGAGATTAGCGCCTGATGGAGATGTTCAAGCGCACCTGACAGAGATGAAGTTTCTGCGTCAACAGATGGTGGAACGCAATTTCCGTCTACAGGAGGAAGTGTTTTGCTTCATGATGATAAACAGCCTTAACCGCACCTACAAGGTTGTTGCCAGTCAGCTTGGTTCGCTACCTGCTCAGGATCTAACCGCGGAAAGAGTGTCTGCCGTCGTCCTGAACGAACACGACAGACTTGCTGCACTGGAAGTGAAAGACAGAGGGAGGCAAGAACAGAGTTCAAATCTTCCCACTGCTAAATCTACTGGAGAGCATGCCGTAGCATTGAGTGCCGTCCGATGCTACAATTGTGGACAGACTGGGCATCTACAGCGGAACTGTAAGAAGCCGCGACAGTCAAAAGGAGCCAAGAACAGCTCAACGAAGCCTGAGGCGTCAAGCAAAAGCCGTACCAACTGCCAGGTGAAACCTGCAAAGGCTATGATGGCGAAAGGAACCACGCCAGAAGTTGGGAACGCATTCATAATCGATACCAGCGCCACGAAACATCTCTGCCCACACAGAGAACTGTTTTCGACGTTGAAGAAGCAAAGCTTCACTGTGAAACAAGCCAACGGTCAAGAACTGGAAGCGACCGGAATTGGAACTGTGTATCTTGAGAGTCTGAACTTGACTATAAGCGATGTTTATCTGGTTCCAGAACTGAAATTTAATCTGCTGAGTGTGTCGCAGATTGCAAAGAAGGGACTGAAACTGACCTATGATGCTAAAAGATGCAAGATCTACAAAGATGGAGAACTGTTTCTTACTGCTAAAGAGAAAGATGGACTGTATTTGTTGACTTTTGATCAAAGTGATTACATGAAATGTAATACTTCTGATTCTAACGAAATTTCTCTTGCAGGTGTGACCAGTGTGAACACCAAGAAGGTGGCTACGAAGGTCCACAGAGCTTTTCAGCGGGTGTATGCTGATGTGATTGGTCCTTTAGAACCATCTAGAGGCGGTGCAAAATATTACCTTGTGTGTGTTGATTGTTACACTAATTATTCTTGGGTTTATATGATGAAGAAACCGCAGGAAACTTTAGAAAAGTTTCAGGAGTTTTGTGACAAGGTTAAAAGTATGCATGATGCTAACATTGATTGTCTTTTCACAGATGACAAGCCAGTTTTTCTTTTACAGGATTTCCAGAGGTTCCTGGATGAGAAAGGGATAAGACACAAACTTGCTACTTCCGAAGAAGCATGGAAGAAATGTGTCTGTGTTAGGGTGAACAAAGAATTGCAAAAGGGGATGCATGCGCAATTGCTGAGTTCACATTTACCACATGATTATTGGGCCGAATCTTTAGCGTCCTATCTTCATGTGTGGTTGAGGAAAGTCTCAACAGAGTTGGGATGTTCTCCTTTTGAGAAGCTGTTCAATAGAAAACCTTCTGTTGCCTATTTTAAGGTTTTCGGGTCTCATGTGAGAACAGAAGCTCCAAGTGGGGTAAAGAATGCCAGAGGCATCTTTGTGGGTTATGAAAAAGGTCTCTACAGAGTAATTTTGTCACAAAGTTTCTAGAGAGTGCTCCCGAACGGGAGAGAGTGGTTGTTCAAACATTTTCCACAGATGATTCTGATGATGATGATGAGTTTGATCTTATTGAGTTCAGTGGTACTGATGATGATGACACTGATAGCTCAGACAGCTCAGTTGTCACAGTCATTGAGAGGAAATCTCAAATAATGACTAGACCCTCAGAAGAGGAGGATGAACCACTGATTAAGCTTAGTACTGGTTCTCCAGAGTGTTCAGAGGCTGAACCAGAAAGCAGAGAAGAGCAGCAGCTCTTACGAAGGTCTGAGAGAGCAACGAAGGGTGTACCACCCAAGAGGTATTCAGAGGAATTTGCTAACCTTGCATATGTTGCTGTTGTAAACGATCAAGGACAGATTGAAGCTGTGTCTGAGTCAGAGACAAAGGCACAACAGAGAGTTGTTAACCAAGGAAATGTGAAGTCACACAACCAGAGAGGTACATTGGTAAAACCAGTGGCGGGTAGTTCCAAGGGTGGAACTGAAACAACAGGGGAATGTTATAAGTATAACAACTGTTTGTTTTCTTCTCTGGATGACGCTTTGCTCGCAGCACGCATTGATACTTTAGGGGGAGTATGTTACCATAAAGCACCAATGCTGCAGCAAGCAAAGGCTCCAGCAGCTCAGTCAGCTGCTTGTGGCTGGAAAGCCAGACAGGATGTTTGTGGCTGTTGCCATGGGAACAAAGGGGCAGTCCATTCTGTACTGAGCACCGGATGTTAGCTCAGTGTGTGTGTCATATGACCTGTACTGGAAGTACATGGGAGGAGTTTCTTCTTGCTGTTGTCGAGTGCAGACATGTTTCTCTGTACTGATATGAGAGGCAGAAATAAAAGATGTAAATAGTTTTCTGTCTGCTTCTTTCCCCTCCTGGGGGACACCAAAGGGGAGAGAGGATGAACGGTGTGTTCCTCTCACACATCTGAGATGAATCGCCGGGACCTCGCCTGCTTATCAGCAGAGTGGAGACGCAGGGAGGTCGACAGGAATATCTGCCGGTGCCTACGCTGTGGCACATTCCTCTGACCCAGGCAGAATTCCAACAGGGACTGCTGTGAAGCAGCAGATCAGGTCCCTAATTGGATTTGAGGTGGCGTGAGTTCTTGAAGTGTATATACCAATATAGACGCGGGTGGCGCTGTGGGTAAAACCTCAGTGCCTAGGACTTGCCGATCTCATGGTCGGCGGTTCGAATCCCCGCGGCGGGGTGCGCTCCCATCGTTCGGTCCCAGCGCCTGCCAAACTAGCAGTTTGAAAGCACCCCCGGGTGCAAGTAGATAAATAGGGACCGCTACCAGCGGGAAGGTAAATGGTGTTTCCGTGTGCTGCACTGGCTCGCCAGATGCAGCTTGTCACGCTGGCCACGTGACCCGGAAGTGTCTGCGGACAACGCTGGCTCCCGGCCTATAGAGTGAGATGAGCGCACAACCCTAGAGTCTGGCAAGACTGGCCTGTACGGGCAGGGGTACCTTCACCTTTACCTTTTATATACCAATATGCTTACCAAACTTACTCCTGAACCATTCCTATTACAATTACTTGATGTTGCTTAACTCCATTACTATGAATGCTATCTTCACAACGTATCTGGGAATCTATCCCATTCTAGGTTTGTAATGAGCCTACCATTACTGGTAAATAAAGTGTTTTTTGTTGGATAGAACATATATCAGAAGTTACTTCAGTATCTACTTTCCTGAATAGGCTGTTTAGCTGCCTTCTGAGCTGCAACAGTGCTAATAGTCCCTTGACTTCCATATCATTCAGCATTAGAGCTATCAGTTCAGGGCCCTGATTTTTTCATTAGTAACCTAGGATTATAGGAAGCTGAGTTATACTGGGTCAGACGATTGGTTCATCAAGCTCAGCATTTTCTACACTGACTCTTCAGGCAGGAATATCTCCCAGACCTACCTGGATAACAAAGAACTGTCATCTAGTCCAACCTCCTGCAATGCAAGAATCACAGCAAAAGATTTCCCCAATATATGGCCATCCTAGCTATGGAAAAACCACCAGTGAAGTCCACCATCTTTTTGAGCAGTGTGTTCCATACCTCTCTTTTAAATCAGAACCAGTGAAGGCGGTGAAGGTCCTGCGTGAGTGTCTGGAGGCGGTTGGAGGATGGATGGCGGCTAACAGATTGAGGTTGAATCCTGACAAGACAGAAGTACTGTTTTTGGGGGACAGGAGGCGGGCAGGTGTGGAGGATTCCCTGGTCCTGAATGGGGTAACTGTGCCCCTGAAGGACCAGGTGCGCAGCCTGGGAGTCATTTTGGACTCACAGCTGTCCATGGAGGCACAGGTCAAATCTGTGTCCAGGGCAGCTATTTACCAGCTCCATCTGGTATGTAGGCTGAGACCCTATCTGCCCGCAGACTGTCTCGCCAGAGTGGTGCATGCTCTGGTTATCTCCCGCTTGGACTACTGCAATGCACTCTACGTGGGGCTACCTTTGAAGGTGACTCGGAAACTACAATTAATCCAAAATGCGGCAGCTAGACTGGTGACTGGGGGCAGCCGCCGAGACCATATAACACCGGTCTTGAAAGACCTACATTGGCTCCCAGTATGTTTCCGAGCAGAATTCAAAGTGTTGGTGCTGACCTTTAAAGCCCTAAATGGCCTCGGTCCAGTATACCTGAAGGAGCGTCTCCACCCCCATCATTCTGCCCGGACACTGAGGTCCAGCGCCGAGGGCCTTCGGGCGGTTCCCTCATTGCGAGAAGCAAAGCTACAGGGAACCAGGCAGAGGGCCTTCTTGGTAGCGGCGCCCGCCCTGTGGAACGCCCTTCCAGCAGATGTCAAAGCAATAAACAACTACCTGACATTCAGAAAACATCTTAAGGCAGCCCTGTTCAGGGAAGTTTTTAACATGTGATATTTTACTGTATTTTTGGTTTCCATGGAAGCCGCCCAGAGTGGCTGGGGAGGCCCAGCCAGATGGGCGGGGTATAAATAATAAATTATCATTATCATTATTATTATTGAACAGCTCTTACCACCAGATGTTCAGTCCTTTCTTGTCATTTGAAGCTATTGGTTTGGGTCCTACTTTCTGGAGTAGCAGAAAACAAGCTTGCTCCATCTTCCATGTGACATCCCTTCCATGTGCTGCTCCAGAGGGTAGGACCTGAACTGATGGGGGTTCAAACTCCAAGATACTAGGGATTAATCATGGTAGCATCTGCAGATGCTGTACCACTGAACTGTGGCTGGGGAGGGTCGCTCCCAATATTCATGTGGAATAAAGCCATCTTCTCATTTCATTCTGTGTTCCAGGTGGAAGGCAAAAACCATGGTTCTCATGCATATTGCCCCAGGCCTAATTCCCACTGTTTGCATTTAGCAATACATCAGGTGCCATGGATTGCAAAAGGCTGTTCCCTAAACTTGGGTGAACATCTGTCAATCAGAAATAGGCAGTAAACAGATAAAGTCATTGGCAGGATTACTGTAATAACCTGCAGTTTCAAAAGAATATATAATCAAAATAGATGAATAAAAGAAGAAGTTAAGTCAATTTAGAATATGCAGGAAATGATAAAATAAATTCAAAGAACCGCAGAAAGATGAGGAAGGGTCGAGGTTTGTAATGTAAGAATTAATGTTAAACTATTGAAATGTATATAAATGAAAACTACACACACACACACACACACACACACACACACACACACAAAATAGGCAGCAGTGGATGATATGCACCAAAGGTCTGAATCAGTATAAGGCTAAGCCCCCTCCCATGAATGTCCTTTGTATTGTGCATTTCAGATTATTCGTGCTCAGGATGGTATTGGGGCAACTGTGTGCGCACACCCATTTTCAATATTTTTTGCAGTTGCAAAAGTTTCAAGGTGGTCATGCTAAGCAGGATTTATATAATCATAGAATCTTAGAGTTGGAAGGGACCCCGGGGTCATCTAGTCCAACCCCCCGCAATGCAGGAATCTCAACTAAAGCATCCATGACTGATGGCCATCTAATCTCTGCTTTAAAACCTCCAAGGAAGGAGAGTCCACAACCTCCTGAGGGAGTCTGTTCCACTGCTGAACAGCTCTTACTGTCAGAAATTTCTTCCTGATGTTTAGATGGAATCTCCTTTCTTGGAACTTGAAGTCAAAGGTCCTTGTCGTACCCTGTGGAGCAAGAGAAAACAAGGATGCTCCATCTTCCATGTGACAGCCCTTAAGGTACTTGAAGATGTCTATCATAATCTCCATTCTTAAGGAAATCAGCCCTGAGTGCTCACTGGAAGGACAGATCCTGAAGCGGAGGCTCCAATAATTTGGCCACCTCATGAGAAGAGAAGACTCCCTGGAAAAGACCCTGATGTTGGGAAAGATGGAGGGCACAAGGAGAAGCAGATGACAGAGGACAAGATGGTTGGATAGTGTTCTTGAAGCTACCAGCATGAGTTTGACTAAACTGCAGGAGGCAGTGGAAGACAGGAGTGCCTGGCATTCTCTGGTCCATGGGGTTACAAAGAGTCGGACATGACTAAACGACTAAACAACAACAACAAATCATAATCTCCTCTTAGTCTACATTTTCCCAGGCTAAACATACCCAGCTCCTTCAACTGTTCATCATAAGGCTTGGCTTCTAGACTGTTGAACATCCTTCAACTATCTAGTCCCATGAGCAGATGCCTTTGAAAGCACGTCTGCTAGTGCAACAGTGTTCCTCCCTCTCTTCCCCCTGAGCCCCCCCCCAATTCCCCAAACTGGCTGTACGGAAAACCCCTAGAACAGTGCAAGGGGGAAAGAGATGGCAGATCATTCCACCAGGCAAGAAGAAATTCATTCCTGCTTAAGGCTACATTAAATACCTCGCAATGCTTCACAGCTTCCTGCTGCATCCATATTGAAAATATTGTGGTTTATTTTCTGCCCTGATTTTGCTGTCTGATGGTACAAGAGCAACTTGCTATTGTATGTTGCAGAGCGCACCCCCCCCTCAAAAAAGCCCTCAAGTTTTGAAGAGCCCTGAGTCTCTATCAGTTGACCCACTGATGTGAAATAATATGGTTAAGTTTGGTCCATTGATTTCAGTGGGTTTACTCTGAGTAGAACTCAATTGGCTACAACCGTGCTTGTTGCCGTTCATCAGCTCAATGAAATGTCTTAGCTTGATGAGACATCCCCCCACCTTTTTCAATCAAAATCCACTCCCTTTGGGTGCAAAAGAAGACATAAAACGACAGAACACAAAAAGGCTTTCTCTCGCTCTCTCTTGGCAATAAGTGCTTGAACAAAGCGGACAACACAGTGACTGCTATCTTTGAGAAAGATGGGGCTTTGAAGGGTAATGCTAATTCAAGTGGCAGAGCATCACATCCAGGTAAGGGGTACAGAGACCTTGAATGTTGAAAAGGACTACAGATCTTCAAAGTCAGACATACATATGAGAGAGAGAGAGAGAGAGAGAGAGAGAGAGAGAGAGAGAGAGAGAGAGAGATGATGATGCTATGTCATGCAGATATGAATAATGTCTTTCGTCTATCAAGTTGTGGACTGGGGAGAGAGAGAAAGACAGCGACAGGATATGAGGGTGTGTGTGTGTGTGTGTGTGTGTGTGTGTGTGTGTTTAAAACATTCTAGTTGGGGAAGTCTAACCAACATGCCTAAGCTTACCTAATGAGTGCCTTAGTATTATGTGTGCTTTTCCAAAGGCAGGTAGACACTGTTATGCTGAATCAAACCCCCAGTGGTTTGTAAAGCTGGCAAACTTAAAATTTCTGCCATGTTATCGACACCCGTGAAGTGACAGAGGGGGGAGTCTCCCTTTTGGAAGGAAACCAGATGAAAGGCACATTCTATCATTATTTTTCTTCTTCTAAGAATTCTTTTGAGGTTGGCAGAGACTGGGGGATTGGGTGAGATATAAACATTAAACACACACACAGCAGCAGCAGCATCCACTTTAAATCTGATTGACATCAATGGATGGAGCCAGGAGCTGGTCAGCTGCCAAGGCTCCTCCTATCCAAACAGGGCCCCCACTGCTAGTCATTGGAGTCCCCTGACTCCCACCCCCCTCTGCCTTTACCTGTAAGCAGCTTCCTGGGGTGGAAGCAAAGAGAAAATGCAGGAATTCCTCCTTGTCTTTCCATTTGGGGAAACCATGGATTGGGGCTAAAGAGAGAAAGCACATGACCACAGAGGGATGTCTGGGGCACTAACATCGCTGCAATGTTAGCATATCAGAACTTGCTGGTGTCCTTCTGGGTCGCGGGCAAGAGGTGTTTTATTTATTTGTTCAGAAGCATTTATCTGTCACAAAACACATTAGAAACCTCTAAGTGCAGAAGATAGGACAAAAGTCAGACATTCTTATGGAGAGCCATAGGCCCATTTTGTGCACTTTCTGAGCTAATGCACCTATTCCTATGGTGGGCTGTTTATGAAGGCTGTACTCCTTGCCTCATTCCACCCTTGATGGCATGCCTGCTGATCACATGCACTTGTACAAATTTTCAGTCAGCTGCACTTGCTAGCTGCTCTAGGCAACTATTAACTCTCTAGGAGATGCATGAAATAGGCTTTAACGCATGGGAGGAACCACCATGTTAAGCTAAATGATCCAAGCAGCTAGTAACTTTTTCAAAAGGTGCATGGGGGGTGGGGCTTAAAGGCCACCTTGTAGGATCCATTGTAGGGCAGATTCCTCAGGTAAATTGTGCTGCTGAGATATATGTGTCAGTTGGTATGTGTGTGTTTGTGTGTGTGTGCATTTGTGTGGTTGTAGGTGGGGGCAAGTGTGCAGATCTGGTAATTTTGCTGAGGAAATAAATCCCATCAAATTTCATCCCTATCTCTACATTTCCCTCAAGCTCCCTTCACACACACAAACAGACACACTTCCTCAGGAATTTTGTTCCTCAGTCCATTTCCTATACTTCCCACCCTCCCTTCAGCTATCTTGCTTCTGATTCTCCTGTCTCTAGACTTTCCTGTGTCCCGGAACCTCTTCCCCTACTCCTATCCTAAGGTTCCACTCCCATACAAACTGAATGCTTTCCCTTCCCTCACAGACGTTGGGCTGCAAATATTCTTACAACTTTGCCTCTTCCCCTGAGAAGTTGGAACGCCCATCAACATTTCATACCACCACCCCAGTTATTTGGGCCAGTTTCAGGGGTTCTCTGCCATAGCAGCAACTCATTATAAATTGGCTAATATAATTTTTGATTGCCACAAATTAGCAGGCCTGTCCAACTGGTCGATCGTGATCTACCAGTCAAACACAGGGTGTCCCTGGTCAATCCTGGTCGATTGCATGATCTCCATTGTGTAATGTGTATGGGTTGTTCATGCGTAAGTTGCCGCCTCTCCAGGCTTTGTTGCCTTGCTAAACCTTTCAGTCTGGGCAGCCCTTCACTTCGTGGCTGCCTCAGTCACTAGCAGAATCTGTCAGTGGGCGTTTCTTAAATCTTTTCCAACATAAAAGTTGTTTGACACCCAGTCTCCTACTCTCTCTGCGCGGAAGTCTTCTGCACAGGGTGGGCGTGGGTAGCGGAGGACCCGTGCTCTCCCCGCTGGTGTCCGGTGAAGAGTCATGGAGCCCTCTCGCCGAGCCCTCTATATCCCTGGTGTTGCGCTGATTTGCTTCCCCATCTGCGGAGCTGCCTCTCTCCCTGCTGGGCCCTTCTCCAGCATCATTTGAGAGCCTTCCCTCTGCCTCTAGCTCCGATGTCAGTTCCCTGACACATTGACTGCACACACACACAAAAAAACTTTGGCTCAACTCTGGTCAATCCAATGGGTAGATCACTGCCAGTTTATTTATAGTGGGAGTAGATCACAGTCTCTTGGAAGTTGGCCACCCCTCCTAAATAGAATCCCAGAATTGTTTGATTGGCACATGGTTCTCTTCTCTTCCAGTTACTCCTTTGGGGCATTTTATTTTCAGCCTTTGTGGTGGCTCCACAAACAGTCCCCTCCTCCAGATGGAGTACCTTATCCCTCTCCTACTTTATAAACCACAGCACAGGAGAGATGATCCTGCAAATGGGAGGCCTAGAACAGCCGGTGTCCAGAGCAATGCTGCAGGCACAGACATCTACAGGTGTTAGCACAGTTAAAGCGAGTGGGATGAATTACAGCCATCCAGCTGAGATGTAATAAAGGTATGAATTATTGACTCAGCATCATCCCGAGACAGCTTTGGTCACAGCCTTGGTATGTTTTGGAGATGATAGAATGAGATTTGTGGGATGTAAAATTACAATCAAAGAGAGTTCAGGATGAAAGATAACCTCCAAGGTTATGAACCTTCATATGGGAAGCTACATTGCTTCCATTAAAGAAGAACTGCAAGCGGCGAGGTATCGATCCTTCGATTGCAGGAATCTGAGACGAGCATTGCAGCTCCAGTTTACTAGTTAATTCTGTGAAGTTCTCCCTTTTAGCAGGGGCTCTGTGTTGCCCCCTCCCCACACCCTGGAATAAGAGCTTGGTATGAGGCCACAGACAAGATACCTTGGAAACTTGTTCATTAAGAACCCCTTAAACAATAGTTTATATCTGCAGGTATAGCAAGCATGAGGAGGCAAGACAGGTAGATGGGGGAGCTCCCTCCATCTGATGAGCAAAACCTCCCTGGCCCAAGGCCTAGGAATTTCATTGGAGCGTATGCAGAGTGTCATACTTGGGATGAGTAAAGCAATCTGTTTGGACTGCTTTTTCAGCCACAAACAGGGATAAAAGGAACTTCCTTGCGGTTTAGAATGTAGCTCCAAGTTAGATCAGGTGCTTCTCCAGAATCTGCCGTGAATTTCTGGTGTGCAAACAGTGCATACCAAAAAAAAAAAGTCTTTTACATAGAAGATGCATGCAAAATGCACATTTTATTGACAAATGCAACTTGCAAAGTGTGCATTTTCCCACGAACGTGTATATTTCATGTAAAAAATGCAATCAGTGGAACAGAACAACACACCACAGGATCTGTGGTTGAGTGCAGGTAACACCAAAAATGGATTGAATTATCTAGTCTGCCCATCTCTGGTACATACACATCTCAGCACAGCTCAACAACAATGGTGTGGTTGCAAGTATGTTTGAGCCTTGGTGCTTGTCATTAGGTTCAGGAGGGGCATAGATGCATTGTCTCCTTCTCTTTACAAGCCCTGAACAACCTAGTACCTGTGTAAGGTCGATGAATTTAGGGAAGGGTGACACACGACTGAATTTATCCTTTTCCTAAACTATTTTGCAAGATGCTGTTTTTATTTCCAGACAGCCAAGTCAATAAGATAAAAGACAGCCCTCTTTTCAGCTCCAAAACTCTCAAAGAGCACATCTGCACAGGAAAGTTATATCATTTTTATACCCATATGCCATCTCCGTCAGCAAATCCAGAAGCAGATTCTACGTGGAGTCACAGATTGTGGGAAATGTTCCACGAGCCATGGATTTTTCAAAGGAAGGAAGGAAGGGAAGATTTTCTGAGAAAGAAATTACACAGGAAGCTTGCAGAAAGCAAGCAGTTTTAAATGAAGCTGGGACCCCAAGGGGTTAAAAGCGGAAGGAAGGCGTTTCAAGGGGTGTGTGGGAAATGGTAAGCAGGATTAGAGCAAAGCAAGGAATTCTCTCTTCCGGTTGCTTTGGTGCTGAAAGTGCTGAACCCACTCTAGGGTGGGGGCAAATTTGCTGCACCCAAACTTCTTCAAGAAGGTGACTCAAGTGGTTTGCCCTGAGGAGGAGCTGGAGGTTGCACAGGGATGATCCAGCCAAAACCAGTTGGGAACAGCATTAAATATGTTCGTGAGCTTTCCTTTTCATCTTTCTACGAACCAACTTACCGATTCTCTTGTTCTGCACCCCTCTCCCGTGTGTGTGTGGGGGGGAATGATGAGACCAGTGACCCACGCATGGGTTAATTAATTAACAAAAGAACCAGCTGGAGACTTGGATTCAAAACAGGGGGCTCTGCACACCCTCCAGTGGGAGAGAGCCCCCAGCAAAGTTGAAAACAGTCACAGACTGTCTATACATATATGGAGGAAACCACAAAAAGACCTGGATCAGGCCAAAGACCTGGATCAGGCCAAAGACAGTATGTTGGGTTGAAATAAACGACAGACAAATGGCAAGTGTCATATGGGAGGTATCTCCCGAGCAAGTCTCGGGGAGTCTCTTGTATTGAATATTACAGCATTGCCACATATGTGCTTGTTGCTGATTGGTTAACACGAATACAATGCAAAGGTTGAATATAGGTATTAATCATCAATAGATTAAAGGCTGGGAAAAGGAACACAGAATTGGACAGGCGTGAAACCTCCTTATTAAACTATTAACTAGTGATTGATTATCAAGACTTAAACTATTACTAATGATTGATATTGCATGACATGAAAGAACATAACAATCGCGTTCCGTAGATGTGGTCAACAATGCGTTAGGAACAGGTCAGGGTACTGAACTCAATGTGAACTGGACTGAACATTCCCAGACTCATGCGCAGAGGCAAAACTTCCCAGCAACAGTAGCCAACCAGTCACCTGTAGGAAGCCCACAAAAGGGCTTGAGTGCAAGAGCACTATCCCATCCTATGGTTTCCAGTAACTGGTATTCGGAAGCAATGTTCCCTCTACCCATGGAGGCAGGTTAGATGACAATACTAGGAAGGCTCAGGAAGCTATGGCTGCAATACAGAGCTTAGCCAACATGCTTGCTTGTGTACCACTCTGTACTGTCCCATTACCTAATTCAGTGTACCTCAGTCTAAGAACAGTCCTGTTAATGAACGATTTGGGCAACGCACTCTGCAAAACCGGAAGTAGGTGTTCCAGCTAGCAAACTTTGCCCTGGAAGACGAATGGAAGCCGACCAGTGGAAGGGCACCAGTGGCGGGAAGCCTCGTTGGGGAAAGCGTGCCTCGGTTTAAGAACGTTTCTGGTGTAAGAACGGGCTTCCAGAACAAATTAAGTTCATAAGCGGAGGTACCTCTGTATTAGAAACAAAGTCAAGCCAAGGTATGAGGGCAGGGCTGTACTGAGTCACCAGAATGACACTTTAGACATCACTTTTGGTGCACATGACCAAGCAATTGGCCATCACTACTTTAAACTGCAGCCTGAAAATTTAGTTGTTGACGGCAGGCTATGATTGTTCAGCAGCAGCACTTAATCCTCTTCTCACAGTGGCCAACCAGGTGTTCATACCCTTTCAGTGATGAAAATAGGGACATCCTATTCCATAAGCATAACAACAACAACAACAATTACAACATTTAAACTATTTATACCTCACCCATCTGCCTGGGTTGCCCCAGCCACTCTAGGCAGTTTCCAACATACAGTGAAACCTCAGGTTGCAGACGTAATCCATGACAGAGGCACATCCGCAACCCACAGTGTTCACACCCTGAAGCGCTGCGTCTGTGCAGGAGCTGGCGTGATTTAGCGCTTCTGCGCATGCGCGAGCAGCGAAACCCAGAAGTCACTCATTCCGGTACTTCCAGGTTTCCCGTGGCCCACCACCCGAAAACATGTAACCTGAAGCGGCCGTAACATGAGGTATGACTGTATATAAAAAAAACATAATAAAATGCTAAATATTTTAAAAAACCTTCCCTATACAGGGCTGCCTTCAGATGGCTTGGGGACTGGATAACTCTATGTCCTCCAACATTTCTGTGATGATAATAGGGACTTCCTAAGGAAAAGCAGGATATTCCGGGGCCAGATCAGAAACCGGAAGGCTTCTGTAAATCTGGGACTCTCCCTGGAAAATAGAGACATTTGGATGTCCCAGCAGGAAGCCTCTTCAATGCCTTCTTGTAAAGGGACTCAAAGGAAACATCTCTTGGTTACAGCACCATTGTGTCATCAGGAAAGTCTTTTAGTTTTACTACAAAATGACTGTTTTTATAGACAGTGTGTTCCATTGGCTGCAGTGTGTTTAAGTGTCACAAATGTTTCAGACTGGTAAAGGGGTCAGCCGTTCTACTGCAGGAAATGGCCCAGTAGGAAATTCTGTGAGGAGAACATCATAAAATGGCGTCTCTCTGCCGGTACTCAGATCTGAACAAAACCACAGCCGTCGCTTTTTCGGCACGTTGGGGGTCAAATAATTTCATTCCTCCCCTGTGACTATCCTCATGCCGTAATGTAATATAATGAAAGAATAAGTCATAGATTTACATCAGCCAATGTGATGTTTTTATATTCTTACATAATTTCAAATTACATATGAAAAATACTGTAACTCAAATTAATGCATTTTCAACATATGATCAATTACATTGTATTTCCTGGCCATTAAAATATATAGTTTTATAGCATCAATAACAAATGTAATAAAAATGTATTTCCTTATTGGGCTTCATCTTCTTTTTTAAGAAAAAAAAGAGAGCAATAAATGAAAAATTATAATCTTCCAACTTCCTTTTTTTTTAAAAAAAAAAAATTATATATATACAGTGGTGTAATTGTTCTTATATTGCGTAATAAAAGAACAGACGGTATTGACAAAATTAATTCCTGAAAAAACGGTGGCTGTTCATCTTTTATCTTCCACTAAAGCACGGTGCTTGGTTGGAATTTGAAAAATGGACTAATAAAAAGAAATTACTATTTGTTACAAACATGCAGAAATCGATTAAAAAAACACCCTCCCTCCCTGTGCAATTTTGATATGAAAATGTTAAGGAAGGAAATGTAAATTGTCCTCTTTTTCTTTCAAGTGCTACCTTTCCACGTATTTTGACTTAATAATAATAATAAAGAAGCTCATTGAAGCTTTTTACTTGACTGACCTGTGTATACCTGATAGGCATTGCTTTTCACAAGACTTCCTCTCCTCATTTCTCTTCACTCGGAGCACAAAAGCTTTCAACTTCAAAACTGTGTCTCTTCCCTGCTGCTACACAGGCCCGGAGAGAGGAGAGACTCACATAGTCGGGAAGGGGGTAAATTAGCCTGTAGAACTTCTTTTATGAGGTCTCCGAGACTTCTTGCTGACCTCTGACTGCATCAGGAAGTTGATGTTTGTGTGGATCAGAGACATCAATAATTCTGCAGTTCTTTTGTCCCGGCTCTTTGAAATCGTCTTCTGTCTGTTCCAGGAACTTGTCTGGGTCACCACGTCAATCTTGTAAGGACAATGGGGAAGTGCGCTTGAGATAGCAGGCAGCCTTGCTTTAAATTGTCTTCTGGAGATTTAAGGGAATGGTGGGGAGAAACATCACAAAATCAGATCACTTGGAAGGGACTCTGGAGGCCAACTTGTCCAATCTTCTGCTTCAATGGTTTTCAAACTTTCTGCTTCCCTGGAATCCTTTCCCACATCAACTTGTCTGCGGAAGAACGCCTGAACCCCTGCAGGAAAGCACCTGCACATTGCAGGACGTTCTGTGACATGTTCTGTACATGGAGGGCGTTGGCCATACCTGATGCCCTAGAGGACAACCCATAGAACATGTACACATCTTCTCCTGTATGTTGTAGAGGAAGATGTTTGGTGGTGGATAATTTCTCATGCAGCTGAGCTTACCCATCAAAGAAATCACCAATATTGTGTAAATGTATAAATAACACCTTTATGGGAGGAAGTCCTAATTTGGGAAGGAAGTTATGCCCCTTTCAAAAGGCAGTAGTAAGGTCTCCCTTGAAGAGGCTCTCCCCATATCCAGAGTTTTTCTTTAAAAAAAAAGAAAGAAAAAGGCTATTACTGTTGCATACAAAAATATGTAGACAAAGTAATTTAAATAGAGGTTTTATAAAGCCACCACCCAGTCTCTAATATTTCCTTCTTGAGCAAGTTAACTGAGAGGGTAGTGCCTGGCCAGAATCAGGTATGTCTAGAGAAAGCAGATTATCTAGATCCATTTCAATCTGGCTTTGGATCTGTTTTTGGCACTGAAACAGCCTTGATATATATATATATATATTAAAAAAACAAAGTAATAATAATACAAGTTAAAGTATAAATAAAAATGTGCATCCCACCCTCAAGACCACTCCATTGTAACTATCCAGCCTCCCAAAATTTAAACACCTCTTGCGATGGTTTGATGCCTTTCCGTTTTAACAGTACAGTGGTACCTTGGGTTACATACGCTTCAGGTTACAGACTCCACAAACCCAGAAATAGTACCTCGGGTTAAGAACTTTGCTTCAGGATGAGAATAGAAATCGTGCTCTGGCGGCGCGGCGGCAGCAGGAGGCCCCATTAGCTAAAGTGGTGCTTCAGGTTAAGAACAGTTTCAGGTTAAGAACGGACCTCTGGAACGAATTAAGTACTTAACCCGAGGCACCACTGTACAAATTCTACAGATACCTTCCATATCTCCACAAAATCATTTCTCCTCCATATTCCCCATCTTACCTTGATAGCACACGTTAATTTTTCATTAATAGCTGTATCCCACTTTATACCAAAACAGCCTTGACTGATGACCTCTATCGGGAAAAAGGCTGGGGGAATGTGACCCTGTAGGGTCTTCTTGATCTTTAGCAATGGCTAGAGCAAAGGCTAGCAATGGGTACTAATCATGTTGATGATATGCTACTTCCAGTTTAAGAGCTGGTATGCTCTGTTTCTGGAAGTAGTACACAGAATAGAATAAAATTTATTATTTATACCCCACCCATCTGGCTGGGTTTCCCCAGTCACTCTAGATGGCTTCCAACAAAGTATTAAAGTAGAGTGATCTGTTAAACATTAAAAGCTTCCCTAAACAGGGCTGCCTTCAGATGTCTTCTAAAAGTCTGGTAGTTGTTCTTCTCTTTGACATCTGATGGGAGGGTGCTCCACAGGGCAGGTGCCACCACCGAGAAGGCCCTCTGCCTGGTTCCCTGTAACTTGGCTTCTCGCAGTGAGGGAACTGTCAGAAGGCCCTTGGCACTGGACCTCAGTGTCTGGGCAGAATGATGGGGGTGGAGACGCACCTTCAGGTATACTGGACTGAGGCCGTTTAGGGCTTTAAGGTCAGCACCAACACTTTGAATTGTGCTCGGAAATGTACTGGGAGCCAATGTAGGTCTTTCAAGACCGGTGTTATGTGGTCTTGGTGGCCACCCCCAGTCACCAGTCTAGCTGCTGCATTCTGTATTAGTTGTAGTTTCTGGGTCACCTTCAAAGGTAGCTCACGTAGTGCGCATTGCAGTAGTCCAAGTGGGAGATAACTAGAGCATGCACCACCCTGGTGAGACAGTCCGCGGGCAGATAGGGTCTCACCCTGCGTACCAGAGGAAAGAGCAGTGAGAATGGGAGTGAGGAGAGTGCAAATTCTCCAGTTACGTGAGGTTCAGTAACAGGAGATATGTGTTCTCTTAGACCAGATGTGCAGCAGAAGGTTGTCTAGGGTACTGAAAGGATCTAGATGAGGTGTGTAAGGAATTCTGTGTTCATTTTCTGCAAGGGCTCTAGACTGGCTATCAGTAGAAGCAAATTGGATGGCTTGGTTACATCAGGAACTATGCAGGGAGGAAGACAGCTGCATTTTCTAGAGACCTTCCCCTTTGCATAACTGGCAATAGTCACTTCCTCTGAATGATCTGGTCCTGCTTTCCCAAGCCTCAGCTTACACCAAATAGATTTTCATAGAGTTAAGGTCTGCGACATACTTAAAATGGCAGCGAGGTTGAACTCATCAGTAACAAAATTTATCTTGTTCAAGAATACTGCCAGCGAATTTCTCAGTGGGGTTGTGTCTCCAGATATTTATGGTTTTTATAGGTCAACTGAGCCTTGAATTGTGCCATAAAGGATGGAGGAAAACAGGACTCATAAACCTGTACATAGCTTCCTCCTAGTCACCCTTCTCTGCCGGACAGTTGATCAATATATATTTTAGCATTGCAGCTACCAAGCAACATTCAAAAATAGTCCCATTGGGGATATATATCAGTTGGACTGGGTGGTGGTAGAAAGAAATGTTCATAGTTCCTCAAATGAAGAGAAAACAATAGGAGGGCCCCAAAACCAGTCCACACCACGCAGATTCTTGGCTTGTCATCCAGACCTCAACATGTCAATCATACGCCAGTAATCAGTTTTGTTTCCCCATGTCATTATCCTGCTAACAAGATGAATGCCGGAATGATTACAACAACAGCATTTTTTGGTACAACAACATTGCATCCCAGTCATTATGAAAGGAAGCCGAGGCAGCGTTATCGTTATGGATTGCCTTTGATTGTACTTTGGAGGCAACCCAGCATCAGTTTAATTAAAAACACAATGCAACTGTTCTGCTGATTTTGATGTACACATTCAAGGACCCTCCGAAAGAAGTGGGGAGAAAAACACAGGCACTAGAATTAACTCTACAATAAACCTCTTTGTAAATCTCAGTAATGGCAATGGATTTCAAGGTGAGGAAAGAACAAAGAAACCCAAAGCGTATTTGGGAACCCGAACCACCGAATCTCTTTTCAGATGAAGGAAACTTAGGTAATCTTGTTAGCGGATATAATGGGTTGGGAGTTACTCGTGCGTAATCCTGCTCCGTTTGAGCATTAGATTGCCTGGTTAAACCCTCCGGACTGCACAGCCCATCTCAGCATGGCTGCCCTTAGTCACTTGTAGAATCTGTCTGTGGGTGTTTCTTAAAGCGTTGCCAACATAAGAGTTGTTTGACGCCCAATCATCTCTGCCTCTCACTGCGCGGGAGTCTCCTGCGCAGGGTGGGCGTGGGCAGCGGGGTGCTTGGGCTCTCCTCGCTAACCTCCAGCGAAGAGTCCTGGAGCTCCTGCACCTCCCTGTCCCGTTGCTCTCCTGGATCCCTGGTGTTACACTCATTCTCTTCCCCTTCTTCCCGGCTGAGTCTCCCTCTAGCGCTTGGACCTTCCCCTGCAGAATCAGAGACCCTCTCCTTCTCGCGTGCCTCTGATGGCAGTTCCCTGACACAGGATAATGACATGGGGAAACTTCATTTCTTGCAACAGTTGCATGTCATTCCATAGCATGAAGTTCTTCAAGTGGGTTATAATATAGCTGAGGAGAGGAGAGGAGAAGAGAGAGAGACTTATTTATGAAAGGTAAACTCAAAAATTGTACTACAGTGGTACCTCTTAATTCATTCCAGAGGTCCGTTCTTAATCTGAAACGGTTCTTAACCTGAAGTACCATTTTAGCTAATGGGGCTTCCCGCTGCCGCTGCGCCACCATCACACGATTTCTGTTCTCATCCTGAGGTGAAGTTCTTAACTCGAGGTACTAATTCTGGGTTAGTGGACTCTGTAACCTGAAGTGTTTGTAACCCGAGGTGTTTGTAACCCAAGGTACCACTGTATCCCCCAGTGTACTTCTGATGATTATACATAGGTTGTGTTAACCTATGATCTTCTATCTAGGCAAACATACTTTATCAGAGGTCCACTCACCTTCTGGGGTGGGCGGTGTTGTGGCCAGGCACCTGTGCCCTCATGGTGACCCAACTAGGGGACAGGAAATTGATGCCCCCTCCACACCAGCCCCCTCCATGCCAGCCCTGGTTGAGTCACCCCTGTTCGGCCAATCCATACCAGTGGGGGCGTGGCCACGGGTTATTTAAACGGCGGCGCGGCCGGGGCCTTCCCTCTCTCGCCTCCACGCTGGAACTCCCTACCCTCCCACCCTCTTTTTAAGCTTTGGTTTGACATGAGTTTGCTGTGGACAAATGTTGGGGCCCGGTAGGAATTTTTCCACTTGGCGAATTGGCATTTGGTTTTCGCCTTTGTTGTTGTTTAGTCGTTTAGTCGTGTCCGACTCTTCGTGACCCCATGGACCAGAACACACCAGGCACTCCTGTCTTCCACTGCCTTTCGCAGTTTGGTCAGACTCATGTTTGTAGCTTCGAGAACACTGTCCAACCATCTCATCATCTGTCATCCCCTTCTCCTTGTGCCCTCCATCTTTCCCAGCATCAGGGTCTTTTCCAGGGAGTCTTCTCTTCTCATGAGGTGGCCAAAGTATTGGAGTTTATAGGAACTATAAACTTACATGAGAGTACAATCGGATTGTACTCACAGCTGAACTGCCGGACAAATTGCTGCTTATGAAATTTGCCATGGGTCAGAAGATTGAGTAATTTCATTTTAATCAGTATTATTTGAAATGAAGAGTAGATGCCGCCGCCGCAGAGGTTCAGAAGGGAATTGAGTGAAGGGAAGACATCAAGACAAGGGGAGGAGGGGAGAGGTGCCATGAGCTGCCATCTATACTCTTTGGAGCAGTGCTCAACCTGAGACATAAAAAAGGTAAAGCTGAAGGACCCCTGACAGTTAAGTCCAGTCGCAAACGACTCTGGGGTGGCGGCGCTCTTTATTGGCCGAGGGAGCCAGTGTTTGTCTGCAGACAGTTTTTCCGGGTCGTGTGGCCAGCATGACTAAGCCGCTTCTGGCAAGACCAGAGCAGTGCATGGAAATGCCATTTACCTTCCCGCCAGAGTGGTACCTATTTATCTACTTGCACTTTGAGGTGCTTTTGAACTGCTAGGTTGGCAGGAGCAGGGACCAAACAACAGGAACTCACCCTGTTGTGGGGATTCAAACTGCTGACCTTCCAACTGGCAAGCCCAACGCTCAGTGGTTTACACCACAGTGCCACCTGTGTTCCTTCAACCTGAGATATACTGGGGTTCAAATGCAGTGCAGGAGAATAAGGGCTGGGCAGTATGTTCAAAGTGTACAAAGTTTATGGCCCCATGGCAATTTATCAGCCATGTTTCATTTTATTTACTTACTTTGAAAATGTATAGTCTGCTTATAGTACCTCTGGTAGAGGGAAACATCATTCTACTTCTGGGATAGTTTCTATGCCTTTGGTCCCCACTATGCACTCAGCTCTCAACTGTGGCATGCAACAGCAGCCACACCCCAGGAAATGACTTTGACTGGTCGTATAAAACTTGTTAGGGTAGCCAGCGGGTATGTTAAGGACTTCCCCTGCATGCAGACAGACTTCAGAGGGCTGAACAGGCGAGACCAAAACTGTGTCCAGTGGTTTAAAAAGCAGTTACTATGCATACTGCGCTGGGACACGGGTGGAGCTGTGAGTTAAACCACTGAGCCTAGGGCTTGCTGATCACAAGGTCGGAGGTTTGAGTCCCCGCAACGGGGTGAGCGCCTGTTGCTCTGTCCCTGCTCCTGCTAACCTAGCAGTTCGAAAGCACATCAAAGTGCAAGCAGATAAATAGGTACCGCTCCGGCGGGAAGGTAAACAGCGTTTCCATGTGCTGCTCTGGTTCGCCAGAAGCGGCTTAGCCATGCTGTCCACATGACCCAGAAGCTGTACGCTGGCCCCCTCGGCCAATAAAGTGAGATGAGCTCCACAACTCCAGAGTCGTCCGCGACTGGACCTAATGGTCAGGGGTCCCTTTACCTTTACACATATGGCAGAGGGAAATGAGAGGCAGATAGGGCTCGTCAGCCTGGGAAAATAGCCCATCTAGGAGAAGGAAAACTTTGATTCTAAACTTCCACTGCCTTTCTCCACATTTGTGGAGATGGACACCAACAAAACAGATGGACACCAACAAAAATTTGAATTTCAGACTTGTTCATGTCCCAAACCAAAGTCCATCGCTTCAAGTCTTAGTGTCTATATCTACTCGTAAGAGGTCCCTCCTACCCATTTTTCCTCCCTTTGGGCTTTCAGAATATTACATTTGTGCACAAAATTGCCTGTAATTTCTGGTTTATGTTCCTTAGGCAGGATTTAAATCTATCACAATTGTACAGCTGCACAAACAGTGAGAAGGAAACCGATAATAACCCTCTTAGAATCTTTTAACCAGTAACCAGAGTTACTAATGTAAATTACATTAGAATTTTCTCCAAATCACTTGTATTCATAATCAGAACTCTGCATGCCAATTAGGTTATAGCTGTAGGGGAGAAACGATTTGAACACATGAGGAACTGCTGTGCACACACACAAATACCGGAGAATTGCTTTTGGAAAGTTGTACTTTATATCTCAGGGAAACTTTCAGAGATGGGCAAAAATTATACTCAGGTTGGTGAGGCTTCGGGTAATCAACAAATCCGTCCATTGTGTTTTTCTGTTCCAATGTATTAACCTATTCTTGGGCTTAAAAGGAAAAGCTACAGCTGAACAGAACCACTATCTCCATTATAGTTGCTGGAGAATATGTCATGCATAATTTTTCTTAATGCCATGCATAATTTTATATATTTCTATCATGTTTGTTGGTTTGTTCCTCATAAGTCACTAGTGAGTCCAGTAAATCTGCAGACTAATTAAATCATAATGCAGAGCAAACATTTTGATGCCATCACACCTAGATCCTCTCTTTTTCTTTTTTCTTTACTAATCCCTGTGTATGTCATAGCTGTCAACTTACAAATTTGAAAATAAGGGACCAGCAGCCTCGAAAATAAGGGATCAGCAGCCAAAATAAGGGACCAACAATTACTTTGATAAAATACATATTTTGTTGTGTGCAAATGGCTTTAGATACCTATTAGGTCCATAAATTACCATATAGCATATATTCAACACAAAAAACCAGCAACAATTTGTTGTTGAGAAAGGACAGCTGGACATAGAAAGGGCCCCATTACCTTCAGTAGCTTATTTAAGGGACAACATCAATAAGGGACAGCAGCGGGACATGGCGCTGGGATAAGGGACT
Source organism: Podarcis vaucheri (assembly GCF_965113315.1). NCBI lineage: Eukaryota > Metazoa > Chordata > Lepidosauria > Squamata > Lacertidae > Podarcis > Podarcis vaucheri. The sequence continues at coordinate 6,312,890 of NC_138749.1, forward strand.
GTCCCGCCAAATAAGGGACACTTGACAGCTATGGTGTATGTGCAACAAAATACCCTAGGTGCCTGTGCAGATTGAAAACATGCAGACTGGGGGCAAGGGAACCATAGCAAACTGTCCACGTGTCAATCCTGAAATTAATTTTAGAAATTATCCCAGTCAAATTGGAAGGGAGGCAGAGGAAAACCTACCGAACCCAACAAGGGAAATGGCCTCATACTTACCCCCACAATTGCTAAATTGGACTTCAGCTCCATTGTTCAAAAAGGAGCTATTTCAAGCAGCTTCATGTCAGTCAGCACGTTCATCCACATGTTCATCGTCATTCCTCTTTCCAGCTACATTTCCTCTTGGTAAATTATAAGATATACTAACCTGTTTGAATCATATCTCAGGTGGTTGGTGAACCATGGTGGGGAAGTTGCTTCTCAAAGACGTTCCACTTACTCATTTGGCTCGGCTTCCATGTGACTGCTAAATTTGAATTGACTGCTGTGCGTTGTGGCTGATAGTCTGGAGAAGTGATTGAAGAGAAGTCCTCTCCACCTCTCTCTCCATTTATGGTAGATGTGGTGTGCAAGGGTTGCTTTGCTGGATGCATTAAGCTAATGCTATGTGATGTAAAGTCACCTGCCACAACACTTTAGCAATTAACAAAAAGGGGAACAATTCTCCCACATCTACATTCCTGATTTCAATTCCCTAGCCTTTTTACAGACTAAGTATTACATTGCTGGAATCCTAGAACCGTTAGGGATTTTGTCCACAAAGTGGCACTTGAATATAAAAGTGGAGCAAAATATATATGGGCAATGATAGTGGTCGCATCAAAGAAAAGAGGAAAAAAGGAAATGCCCTCAGGAAAAATAATCAGCATTTGAGGGCACATTTATCCTGATACAAACATTTTTACAAACTCGTTTTCTCAATTATTATTATTTATTTTATTTTTTTGTATGTGCTTGTGGCGATCACACAGGGTCCCCGGACGTTTAATGGTCTATTAATCCCTGTGCCACCACTGTGCTCACTTCCCCGCTGCCACCAACCAGTTACTCTCTGGTAAAACACTGAGTCCAGTCAGTTGTTAAAAGCGAACCAAAACAACAAGTTTATTTTACAAACATTAACAAGTTTATGGTTTTCAGATAATATTCCTGTCAGTATCTTTAGTTTCTTTACCAGCCTATACCTCCCTAATACCTTCTGACTGATTATCTCAACTATTTGACTGACTACTCTTAACAAATTCTCTCATTCTCTCCCACCAGACTAGCCCAACCCCCCGACTTTTCTTATCTCTGTCTTCTAACTCCAGACTGTCTTTTCAACAACTCTAACTCTCCCCAAAACCTCTGTGCTTAAACCTTATACACAGTTAACTCTGCCCCCTGGGTTCCCATTGGTTAGTCATTTTACAATTAGTTAACCCTTTTCCTATGAACCCAGTATGATGTCACACACATAGGAGGGCAAACGCCACAGTGCTGCTTTCACTAATATATTCATTTTTATGCCTACTTGGCCCTACTGATTTCGTGCAAAATTTCTATGGATGGCTTTGTTTAAATTTGTATATTGTATCTGAAAGTGTGAATTAGATAGGTTCACCTTTGGAAGTGGAATCAAATTTCTTCCTCATCCCTAGAAGGATCCAAACCATTCCTAATGGAGAAGAGTGGATTTCACTCACCTCTAGACTTTTTAAATATATAATCCGTGTTTGAAATTTAGAGTAGCCCCTCTCTAGAAAACCCAAGCAAGCAGCTGTAAGCTGTTATTTGCTGTGGGATCAAGGATGGAAACCATAAGCCTTTCTTCGGGACTCACAATAATTACCCAATGTCAGCCTCTTACTTTGATTTTAGAAGCAGCCGAGGCGCCCACTCTTTCTGCCATGCTGAGCTTTTTGAGGCAGTGAGCAATCCAGTTGATGGGGTTATAAATGAGACAGAAGATATTACTGCACAGCAGTCAAGTGTTGAACGCTGATGGACTTTTCTCCGTCATTCTCGCAGGGGACACAACAATAGATGCTTAAGAGGTTTCGAGCTGGAATACAAAAAGGCACTCACCCGAAAAAGAGTCCCAAATCAAGCAATTTTGGCAGGACAGTCAACCAGATCTTCTCACCCAAAGAAGGACAAAGATGTTATCTAGGGATTTTTTAAATATACATATATTTTTAAAAACTTTATATTAAATAAATAGATGAACAAACATGCAAACTAAAAAGGGGGAAGGAGAAGGAAAAAGAGAGACGTCAATAAGAGATCATTTTATACTCAGAAAGGGTGATGCCACGCTGGATTTTTATAAGACTCGCTGACCCAGAAAAGTATTGTCATCAAGTTTTAACTGGACCTCATGGAAGCCATCCAGGCATAGTTATCGCAAACACCTTATCTATATTGGCAGCCAATACGAGCTCTATATTGCAATCCAAGAAAGTACTGAGGCATCCATTCCTGAAAACGAACCCTTTTCCACAGTCAATGCCTTGGTCTATAATATAGACTCTCTATCTATCAATTGCTTTTCCACCCCCTCCCCCCAAAAGCAAAAGATCCCTGGAAATGTCCATCACAGCCTAAAATGTTGCTAGATTTTTTGGGGGTAGGTTTAAAGAAACAAGCCCAGAGTTCAAAATAGCACTTCTGATACCCTCAGGATATATGTCGAGATATTATTACCTGGTTCCTTTGCTTAAGCAGGAATGCAAAGACCTCCAAGAAGGTAAAAAAGGGAAAAGGAAAGAAATGTTGCTGGAACAAACGATCTGGAGCAGGGATAGTATGGAAGAGGCCCAGTGTGGTAGTATGGGTTGGTTAAAGCGGTTGTAACCTCTGTCCCAACTCCTGATAGCTACACATTCACGTGGAAGTCTGAACAGAACCTGGAAATATACAAAATTGCTTGTGCCTAGGCTCTTCTAAGTTCCTGACTGCTCTGTTCTATCAGATTAAAATGTAAGGGTTAGGAGTGGGAAGCAAGGTTTGTGCTTTTGATTGTCCCCTCCACATACCCACACTGAACATGTGAGAAATGGGTGAAAATGGGTGTTCTGTGGGAAACAGGTGTTCCGTGAGGCAAGGAGAGTCTGCTCACGGTTTGGTATGAAGGGTGGTTTAGAAAATTGAAGAAGGAGGAGAAGGAGAAGGAGAAGGAGAAGGAGAAGGAGAAGGAGAAGGAGAAGGAGAAGGAGAAGGAGACATCCCATCAGATGTCAAGGAAATAAACAACTATCTGACTTTCAGAAGACATCTGTTGAGGGAAGTTTTGAATGTTTGTTGTTTTATTCTTTTGGGAGCTGCCCAGAGTGGCTGAGACCAGCTGGTTGGGCAGCATATAAACAATAAATTATTATTATAATAAATTATTATTATGAATTTGAGTCTTCACCAGCTCCAAAGCTGCATTCTTTAAGAGACCTGTAGCTTCCAGGCAAGGAGATATGCAACAAAGAGATTTAGAGGCAGTATATTGGTAAGGCCATGTTCACCCCATACATTTCAGGTAGACGGACAGCACTTTTCACAGCCATATATGATTCGGTGAGAGAGATGTGTAGGAAGCCTCAGTCCATCAGCTCTGCTGAAACACCAGCTCCATAAGGTGCCTGTTTTTATGCCAGATGGACATTATAATAACTATTGTTTTAGGACTGGTGACTGTTTTTGCTTTTCCCTGTCTTCCGTCCTTGCCCCCCCCCCTCACACTTTAGAAATGTGATTTAAAATGTGTTTCTTATGAGCCTTTTGTTACATCTCATAGAATCAGAGAATTGTAGAATTGGAATGGACCTCATGGGTTATCTAGTCCAACCTCCTACAATGCAGGAATCTCAACTAGATCATATCTGACAGGTCTCACTCTGATGCCAAATGCCAGTAAACTGTATACATTGACAGAGACCCAGGGAAAGGGGAGGGGAAAATAAGAAGAGGGGGAAGAAAGAGAAATCCTACGCCCTTGTACACCTGAATTTTGCATAGAATTTTGCACATCCTGGAACACTGGTCCCAATCTTTTATGCATCAGTGTGCTTCATGTTTTCTTTATAAACTGCGGAGAATTGTCACGCTGAGCTGGGTGCTTTTTAAAACCAAGAAATTTAAGACAATGGACCCTAAACCTGATGGTGGTTTTGCTTTCTGATTGGGTCGTGTCTCAAATTAATTTCCTCAGCCTGGAGTTTCAAGCAGGAGGGGATAATAATGCAACAACAACTAGCATTTATATAGCTAGTTTTGCATAAGTTATCACAGGAGCTCACACCACAGCTCTGTAAACCAGGTTGGTATAATTACCTCCATATTTATATACGACTTATTTCATTATATTTATATCCTACCTTTCTTTGATTAGTGAACCCAAGGTGCCTCCATACAGACACTGCCCAGAGCTGCTGAGCAGCAGGAAGCCTTTGAGCTAATAGAGACATGCCAGGGGTGTGTGTGTGGAGATTTTGTTCAGTCCCAATTTCAGCACAGCCGCAGGAATGAGACCCTGTCAGCATGTAACTCCTGTGCTCAAAGATCTGTGCTGCTCTGTGATCCGTTACTGGACCAAGTTCCAGGTGCTACTATTCATATATAAAGCCCTTCACAGTTTCGGGCCAGTTTACTTGTGGGATCCCCTTACCCCATATGGGCCTGCTCAACTGCTTTCATCTGACAGCTCATGTCATTACAAGTAATACTCATCATACTCATTATCTGAGCACAATTCAAAGTGTTGGTGCTGACCTTTAAAGTCCTAAATGGTCTAGGCCCAGTACACCTGATGAAGCATCTCCACTCCCATCGTTCAGCCTGGACACTGAGGTCCAGCTCCAAGGGCCTTCTGGTGTTCTCTCACTGTGAGAAGTGAGGTTACAAGGAATCAGACAGAGGGCCTTCTCAGTGGTGGCGCCCACTCTGTGGAATGCCCTCCCATCAGATGTCAAGGAAATAAACAACTATCTGGCTTTTAGAAGACATCTGAAAGCAGCCCTGTTTAGGGGAGTTTTTAATGGTTGATCTTTTATTGTGTTTTTAATATTCTGCTAGGAACAGCCCAGAGTGGCTGGGGAAACCCAGCCAGATGGGCGGGGTAAAAATAATATATTCTTATTCTTATTCTTATTATTCTACACTTGTAATAAAATAGTGTTTTAATGTGACAGCACCTACACTTTGGAACTTCTTGCCTGTGGACACCAGGCAGGTGGTCATCTAAGTTGGTGGCTTAGTTCCATAGCTTGACTATGCACTCTGTGAAGAACTTTTTAAAAAGTATTGAATCATTTAATCATGGAAGGGACCCTGAGGGTCACCTAGTCCAGCCTTCGGCAACACAGGAATCTCAGCTAAAGCATCCACGACAGATGTCCATCCAACCTCTGCTTAAAAACCTCCAAGGAACAGAAGGCAACCACCTTCCATGGGAGACTGTTCCACTGTCAAACAGCTCTTACTGTCAGAAAGGTCTTCCTGATGTTTAGTAGGAATCTCCTTTCTTCTAACTTGAAGCCATTGGTTCAAGTCCAACCCTCCAGAGCAGGAGAAAACAAGCTTGCTCCTTCTTCCAGCAGTCACCTTCTTTGGATGTCAACGAGTTCTAGGCATGAAAGCATTGTCTACACTCTCCATAAATTGGGCTAATCTCCTTTTAAAGTCAACTGTCAAAGATGTCCACATTCTGAATCCGTTAGAATAACAATGGAAAAAACTCCAGCTGGTTTCAGTTGGCATTCACTACATGAACAGTCAATGGGAAGGCATAGCCAGTGACTTTTGCTAGCCAGATTCAAAAGGCTGAAGGGGAGGTATGAGGAGGTCAGGGAAATATGTTAGGAGAAAATAAGTTGTGAAATTTATGTGTTTTTAACTTTTTTCTTTTTATGTCTGCTTTTACTTTTTGTTTGTAAAAAAGTGGAAAATTTAATAAATATATTTATATATAAAACAAAAAAGGCTGAAGGAAACAAAAGCTTCCATGAAAAGAGATTTCTTCTGCATATTTGCTTGCTGACAATGTGATCAAAATTCTCAAGACCTTCCAGAACCAGACTGCTTTCCCCTCCCCTTCTCCCCAGTGGTCTGAAGTTTTATTTTGTTTTAATGATATTGAACAAGACCTCGGATCGTATCAGGTCCTTGGGACATTTACAACCATCTATTCCGCAATTCGTACTTGGGAGTCTCCCCGGAGGAGGGATTTGAAAGGCAAATGAGTTCCAGCCGCAGCTGGTGGCATGACACGGAGGCTCAGTTTCCTTGCAAATTCAGTCCACTTCTGTATTCCCCCCTCCCTCCCCCACTCTCCCCACTTTCCTTTCCTACTTCACACTGTGATAGATATATTTTCATTTTCTAACACATGGCTATTGTCTGACTCAGTGGTAAATACAAACCATGCTATCATTTTTTCTGGCTGCAGGGAAAAATAGAAATGATTCCCTGGCTATAGTTATGCTAAGTGAGTCAACAATAAGGGAATCTTCGTTTCTTTATTAATTTTTTAAGCCGCCCATCACCAATTGGTCCCAGGGAGGAAATGCAACAATAAAACAAGTCAGATGGATGTGAAATTAACAAGATCTTTCTCGTCCCATGCAAACAGTGTTCAAGATTTTGAGTAGGGAAAATCCATCATCTCTGATATGCAGATGTTTAGTCTGGGGGAGGAAGGATTATTGGATTGTTTTTGTTTTTATTATGCATTTTGTGCTTTTATATTGTGCTTTTATGTTGTGAACTGTCCTGAGATCTGCAGGTATAGGGCGGTATACAAATTTAATAAATAATAAAATAATAATAAAAATAATTGTTGTCAGTGCTTTTCTTCAGGGGGTACTCAATGGTACGCAGTACCAGCACCTCTTTTGTTGTTAAAAAGTGTGGCACTTACTGTAACAACTTCATGGTGAGTACCAGCACCTATTTTTCTAGGGGAAAAGCATTGGTTGTTATAATAGGTAAAAGTCAACAAAATCTACAAGAAATGCTGGAAAGATGGATGGAAAAAAGAGGAGGAAGAAATCATGCTACCAGATGCGCAAAGTGACAGTTTACATCAGCAGTTCCCAGCCTAGTGCCACTCCTCTGCCCAAAGTCCAGCTTCCATCATCATTGGTCACTGGGCATGGTGTGAGGGAATGAGTGGGGAGCCAGAGTCTCAAAAAGATCTTGAGGACTTTAGGTTGGAGAAGGCTTGTCTACATGAAACACAGGAAACTATTGGGGTAGAGCCCTGGCATTTCCAAAGTGGTTGAGGCAAGTCTCCTGATGGAAACTTTGGAGAGTCACTGCCGGCCAATTCAAGCAATATTGAGTTCAGTGGACTGACTGTCCACCACAGAATTATAAGGCAGTTCCTTTGGTTCTACCTATGTTCAATTTCCACACAAATTCACCTAAAGAGGGTACAGTCTGAAGAAGCAAAGATCACCAGTGTTGAAGCAATGATTCTTCAACATCAACTTCGTTGGACTGGTCATGTTGTGCAGATGCCTTATGAGTAGATATAGACACTAAGACTTGAAGTGATGGACTTGGGTTTGGGACATGAACAAGTCTGAAATTCAATTTGTGTGTGTGTGTCTCCATCTGTTTTGAGAGACAATGGAGTGTACCTGGGGGGGGGGGGGTTAAGCCAAACTGCTGGAGAATCACTGTGCCTACTGTAGCTTTACACATCACTTGAGAAGACAGGCAAACTAATATCTGTGTACTGGAAGAAGCAAAGATCACCAGTGTTAAAGCAATGATTCTTCAACATCAACTTCGTTGAACTGGTCATGTTGTGCGGATGCCTGATGATCGTCTTCCAAAGCAACTACTCTATTCCGAACTTAAAAATGGAAAGCGCAATGCTGGTGGTCAACAAAAGAGGTTTAAAGACTGTCTCAAGGCAAATCTAAAAAAAAAAAAATGTAGTATAAACACTGACAACTGTGAAACAGTGGCCTGCGAGCGCTCCAGTTGGAGAACAGCCTATACCAAAGGTGTCTGGACTTTGAAGACACTTGAGCTCAGGATGCAAGGGAGAAATGTGCTAAGAGGAAGGCATGTTTGGCAAACCCTCACCGTGATCAACTCCCACCCGGAAACCAATGTTCCCCACTGTGGAAGGACGTGTGGATCCAAAATTGGCCTCCACAGTCACTTCCGGACTCATTGTTAAAGCCGTGTTTATGGAAGACCATCTTACTCAGCTGTGAGGGATTGCCAAAGGAAAGCAAGTCTGAAAATAAGAGTAAGGTGAGGCCCCCTTAAGGCATTCCTCGCTCACATTACTAACGTTGTGTGTGGCAGACAATGGAGCCATGCTTGCTAGTCTCTCCTCCACCGTCAGATCCTTGCTGTCCAAATGTGCATGTGCAAGAGAGAAGATTGAAAGCACAGAGCTTCTTTTCCACACATAGGCTCCTTGTGCAATTAGAAAGCAGCATGTGGGGCCATTACTATCATCAGGCAGAGGGAGCCAGCTGCCAAGGTAGATGATTTTGGATGTCATGAAATGGTGGCAAATTCTGGATTATTTCATTTATTATTGTGGTTTTATTGTCAGGAACAGAGGTCTTTCTGGGATTTTCTACCTCTGGTGCCAAGAAGTTGGCCTTGACTTGCATCCACAGCAAAGGCTCCTTGGCCAGCCCTCCCTGTGAGATCTGGGTTTCTAAATCATGTGGAGAGCCTACACCTTTAGAGAATATAAGAATGGTCTTCTGGATCAGGCCAATGGCCCATTTGGTTCAGAATCCTGTTCCCATCGTGGCCACTATGCTCATCTGTGCTTCCCAGAAACTGGCATTCAGAAGCATATCACCTCTGACAGTGTATGTATATTATAACCATCCTGGCCTAGTAGCCATTGATAGCCCTGTTCTCCATGAATTTGCCTAAACCTCTTTTAAAGCCATCCGTGTTGGTGGCTGTAATGGGAATTGTAGTTGCTTGTGTGTAAGTCACCAACTTCCCTAAACTGCTTGTTGTTTAACCTTTCCCTAACTGTGCGTCTGCTTCAGTCGCTGGCAGAATCCGTTAGTGGGTGTTTCCTAAATTTTTTCCAACATAAGAATTCCTTGACAGCCAGTCTCCGCCTAGCCTCTCTGCGCGGAAGCCTTCTGCGCAGAGTAGGCGTGCCCAGTGGTGGTCCGGCACTCTCCCCGCTGATCTCACTGGAAGAGTCCCTGAGCCTTCCCTCCAAAGTGCTCTCATTCCCTCCTTCCTTCTTGGTGTCCCCTTGATTCCCTTCCCCCTCGGAAACCCTCTCTCTCTCCTTGCTGGTTCCCTCTCCTGCACTATCGGGGCGACTTCTCTCTCTGCTGGTCTCCGATGTCAGTTCCCTGACAGTGGCCATCGCTGCCTCCTGTGGAAACAAGTTCCATAGTTAAACTGTGTGCTCCTTGAATAAATACTTTCTTTTCTCGGCCCTGAATCTTTCAACATTCAGTTTCATTGGATGTCCGTGAGTGCTATGAGAGGAGAAGGCTTCCCATTTCAGATATTCCCCATCCAGCGTGTGGGAAATGGTGAGGGGAGGTGATGAGGATGTCACAGAAGGGTCCCATTCTCTGTCTCTCTGTTAACACACACACACACACACACACACACACACACACACACGCCTGAACAGAATGGATGGCTAGCTCCCCCATTACAACATCTCCACCTTTCTGAACCCCCCCCTGTTTTTTTTTTAATTCAGAGCCTCATTTCTCTCTTCCATTGTACAACTCCCTTTCTTAGCACACGTATTTTGTGTGAGAACCCCCATCAGTTAGGATCCATTTGATAGGGAGGCCACACACAATAACATCTCGACTTGGCAGATAGCAAGTAATCCATTTTAACTGAGGAATAAACTTTTGGTTATCATCCTTTTGCAATATGATTCATTCTTTTTCACGACTCCGCACTCGCCCACAAATGCGCTTCCCTCCCCACTCCCACACCCAAGTGCTGTGTTCCTACAAAAACTTTGACCTTGCACTGAAAGATAATAACAGAGAAAATCTATGGTATCTTTGTGATTAATAGTGGCTCCGGTGAGTCATCTTAGACTTATGGAATATCGCAAAATATGCTTGAATACACCAAGCACCTCCAAGCCGTGTTCACCTGCTTGCTAAATAATTCATCAGCTTAATGATAATGACATTCAAATATCATAATTACAGCCGACTCTTTAAAAAAACATAAATTTTTGTGGCAGAAAATGGAGAAAAGTCTCTCCCTCCCCACAACCCACCCCGCCTTCTCCTTCCCCCCATTAGCTGTTAATGCCAAAATATGATCTTTATTCATTCCACTGACATAATATAAAACTAACGCACTTTCCTCATTTTTCATAAAATTTTCATCCACGCTATTAGTTTCACTGATAGCAGGCTGGGAAATGTTGTTAGGTTACAAGATGGACGATGCTGCAAAACCTCAGCATGTTAAGAAGCCATAAAATTTTATTCAGTTCATTTACTGCCACAGTCCAGTAACCCTATAGTAACAGTGTGCTATTTTTATTGTGTATTTATTTAAAGGTTGGATGTTCCCTCAGCTGGGCCATCTAACTGAATTAATCTGGGTTCCTAATGAACTCCAATCTTAGAGGTGCATCTGATCCCTTGTGCCTCTCTTAGTGAAAGTCTAACTACATTTTTTCTTGGGTTTTGAAAGGCAATAGGAAGTGGGGGACCAAAAGTTTCAATGAATCTTTGCAAAAAAAAGGAACCCACAGTGCATATCCCTGGACAAACCATTCTTACTAGACATTGTAGTTAATATCATTGTATGACTGGATTCTCTAATCCAGTGTTCTATGTGCTGAATTCTACCTAGGTTGCATTCTGACAACATTTTAACCAATGTTTCCTTACCTTATAAATTCTACATTTTACGTGATATTTCACACAACGTAAAAGTCACTTCTGAAAGTTGAGTGTTCATATATCTGTTAATTGATTCCAGAAAAAAGCCCTGGTTGCAACCCCATGGAACTATAAAAATGTGGGATGAAGTTTGGGTCTGTACTCTGGAATATAGTTCTTCCTGACTGTTCTCATTTGTGAATCAGGGGGGAACAGAAGCACATATAATCTTAAAGGGTGTGCGGATGGTAACATGCCTGATGGCATCTGCTGTTCTGCCACCTGCCAATCACCTGGTGCCAAAATGATATCAGGTGATCATTTTGTCCATGCAATTTCAATTAAAATCTAGTGGGCCAAAGCACAACCTTCCACTTTGCAAACTCTAATGACCACCACATACAATGTTGACGAGCTGATTGTCAGAACCTGAAAGGGCCTTTTCAGGTGTTAACAACTTCCCTTTTACCCCAGCTGCATTTTGATCTGTGTTACAACTGACATCATACAAGATGTCAGGTGTAGCACAGGCCAATCTGGTTGAGCTGAAACACTCTCATGGGCCAAATAGGGACATCTGGTGAGACTCTTAAGACTTGTGAGCCAGAGGCTCCCTACTTTTGACATAGGTGATTTCCCTCCCTCCCACACAGTATTTCCCCCATAGCATGGGGCAAATGTATGGCCCTGCTTATATTTGGCCTGTGCTTCACAGGCTCATATCCCCTGCATCATGCTTCTGAATTCTTTCAGACTGTTTTCCTTGGGGCACTTCTACAATTTATTAGAGAGAGAGAGACCCTCAAAGTGGTTTACAAAAAAGATTACAACAATAAAATTATTAGTAAAAACAAGCAAAGCACTAAACATAAATAAATTAAAACCAGCAATAAACTAAAAAAACACAAACAGCATTCTAGATATCTGGGCAAGCTTATCTAAAAAATAAATAAATAAATTATTTTTTTAGCAGGCACCAAAAAGTGTACAGTGAGGTGCCTTCTTGATACCAGTAGGCGGGGAGTTCTAAAGTGTAGGTGCTACTACACCAAAACACCTGTTCCTTACAGTTGTGGAATGGGTATGTATTACATGGCACCTGTAATGATGCCAGTTCCACATTATGCCATTTTCATAATACAGTGGTGCCCCGCAAGACGAATGCCTCGCAAGACGGAAAACTCGCTAGACGAAAGAAGTTTCCGTTTTGGAGGTGCTTCGCAAAACGAATCTCCTATGGGCTTGCTTCGCAAGACGAAAATGTCTTGCGAGTTCCTGCGGGTTTTTTCCCCTTCCCCCCCTTTTTCTAAGCCGCTAAGCCACTTATCAGCTGATCCGATAAGCTGATAAGCCGCTAAAAGCCGCTAATAGCGCTAATCCACAGATCCGTCAATGGGCTTGCTTCGCAAGACGAAAAAACCGCTAGACGAAGAGAATCACAGAACGGATTCTTTTCGTCTTGCGAGGCACCACTGTAAATTTCTTGCCACAAATCCACAAGAAGGAAGCAATTTCCTTTTGTGTTCTCCACACCCTGAAATCAACTTCAAAGTCACTTATCAAAACTCCTCCCTCCCCCAGTAATTTGGCAGGTTTCTACCCTTTTGATTGCCAGCAGAATTCACCCCCTCAAAAGAGGCTCCCATGCCTGCAAAGTTTATCCACTTCTGCCAACAATTTAAAATGTTACTATATATGTTTCCATTTTGAACAGTGGGAGGTTTAAAGCGGCTCAGAACAAAAATCCCTAGCTGTATTAGCAATTTAGCAGATACTTTATTCCCCATCCCCAATGGAAAAGAACAAGTCGATTTGGCAAGTTAGACATGGTAATATTTTTCCTTTGAGAACTATAGGACCATTGGGCACTGTCTTGTATCAGTTCAGGCTACTAGTCTTTCTACTAGTCCCAGTACTTCTGACTCTGACTGAGGATAGCACTCCAGGGATTCTTGGCATCACCTGCCATCTGATCCCTTTTAACTGGAAATCCCAGAGATAGGGCCAACCATTTTCTGCAAACAAAGCATATGGAAAGCCTGGATATAAGTGTTACAAACAGAATAGTGTTGCAGAAGGCTCCCGGGAGGCCATTCTACCTTCAGGCAAGTGATGCTCACAGACCAGAGTCATTTTTCACCAGTGATCATGTAGCTGAACGGCAAAAGCCCACGATCCCTGGTGGGAGATTCTGCAGCATCTCTGTTAGCATCTTTAACTGCACCATTGTTCAACCTCATTATCCTTAGCAACAAAATATGCCATCAGAATCACTGCAGGATCTCTCTCACCCTGTCTCCCTTCCTGAAGTTGAGTTATTATTGTTTTTCCTTTTGGAAGAGGGAAGAGCAACAATAGCATTCAGTGGAGGGGTGGCGTCACCTGGGACATTTGAGAGTTCCTTCCTAGGAATTGGAGTGTTTGACAGCCATACTCGATTCTTCTTCTTCTTTGGCGATCACTTGTAGCCGAGTAAGATTGTCTTCCATGAATATAGTCTTAACAATGTGTCTATAAATGACTCTGGAGACCAATTCTGGACCCGCACATCCTTCCACAGTGGGGACAAAGGTTTCCAGGCGGGAGATGATCGTGGTGAGGATTTGCCAAACGTGCCTTCCTCCTAGCACATTCCTCCCTTTCATCCTGAGTTGATTATCAGGGTGATAACTGTCTTGGTGGAACATTCCATCCCTTGATCATGGAAGCATAGAGTTGTAGAGCTGGAAGGTACCACAGGGGTCAATTAGTCCAACCTCCAGCTATGCAGAAATATCAGCTAAAGCATCCATGACAGATAGTCTCCAACCTCGGCTTAAAAACCTCCAAGGAAGGAGAGTCCTCAACCTCCCAAGGGAGACCGTTCCACTGCCAAACAACTCTTTCATAAAGGTTTTCCTGATGTTTAGGGAGATTTGGTGCCAAATTACTCGCTGCTTTGTTTCCTCATAATAAAGTTGAGCGGTATGTAACCTGCACACTTTTAACATACAGAGTTTCTCAACCATGTGTTTGTCTGCAGCTCCACCCCAGCCTTTTCCTTTTATTATTATTATTTTTGTTGTTGTTTGAATGTATCAAATCACTGTTTTTAACTGTGGAGGGTTTTTTAAAAAAATTAACTGATTATTTCATTGATTTACCCTTTTTCAATTTGCTTTGAGGCTTCTTTTAACAACTTCTTTTAATATATCCAAGCAGTATATACAATTTTATGAATTAAATAAATGCATATATTGGAAGGGGGGATGCAGGCATAGATCAAAGTTTCCAGGAATATGCATCACAAATGGTTTCCTTTGGACAGACTGAACAGGTTTGAACTAGATGACCCTTTGGGTATTTTAAAACTCTGCAATTCTATGATCATTGAATCCTTCAAAATTGAAAGAAAAGGAAAAAAACCAAAATACAGCAACATTTTGTTGTGAAAGGAGGTGGAGTGGTAGGAGGAATTCTGTGGAGAAGCAGAAGCTTTGTGCAAATCCACGTATTTGAGACACAGGCCGAGGAAAGGAATATTAAGACCGTAAGATGTTTATTCAAAGAAATCGGAGCATCTCTGCCCGAAGGCTGTAGCCAAGAATGGGGCTCATCAGCCCCTGCTCCCTGCTGACTTGAAGAGGAGAATTTCAAATCCGAGGGGTTGAAGAACAAAAGAGGGGAATCTCAAAGTAGCTAATGAAAGCAGAGGCATTAAAGTCCCCTACCTTCTATCTGGAGCTACCTTGAGAGGTAGCTGGAAAAAATAAAATTCGGATAGACATGGCAGAGCTTACTCTCCCTTTTTAAGGCTCTTGAAGAATAAGATGGGGAGGGGGACTTCAATTACTAAAGGACAAAAAAGGAAACAAAGAAACTTCAATGGGGCTAAGACAGTCGCCCCAGATATATCTCCCCCTCAGCACAGATAGACTCAGCCCACTTTTCCCTCTGCCTCCATTAAGCTGATAACTTCTGAAGAATGGAATATAAATTTTTAAGAGGGATGTGTTTGGATGCTGCATCCAAGTCCCGGTTATTTCCCCCTATCTTCTTTTGACACCGGTGTGGGTGAGAAAGACTGCCGTGCCTTTGAGCATCCTTTCCTTCTGCGTTTTGTTGGAAGATCACAGAGCCCTGTCAGAGGGAACATGAGGTTTGAAAGAGGACCCAGAATGGCCAAGGAACCCAAATACTTTATATGATCATCTGGCCACCAGGCCTCTCCAGATCAAGGGATGTGGTAAGGACCAGAGAAGCTGATGGACACAAGGCATTTATTTATTCATAAGATACTGTCAGTCTGTCAAGAGGTATTTGCGAAAAAAGCTAGCTTATACAGACTGCAGAGCATTGATCCATCTAACCCAAGAGTGGGGGACAATTTTGTGCTCCACGGGCCAGATCTTTACCAGGATTGGGCTCCTGGGCCAAATTTGACAAGCAGGGCTTTAAGTCCTGATCTTTGGCTGCACATTCCAATTCTTCATAGAATCATAGAATCATAGAGTTGGAAGAGACCACAAGGGCCATCGAGTCCAACCCCCTGCCAAGCAGGAAACACCATCAGAGCACTCCTGACATATGGTTGTCAAGCCTCTGCTTAAAGACCTCCAAAGTAGGAGACTCCACCACACTCCTTGGCAGCAAATTCCACTGTTGAACAGCTCTTACTGTCAGGAAGTTCTTCCTAATGTTTAGGTGGAATCTTCTTTCTTGTAGTTTGGATCCATTGCTCCGTGTCCGCTTCTCTGGAGCAGCAGAAAACAACTATCTTCGGCCCAGTATACCTGAAGGAGCGGCTCCACCCCCATCGTTCAGCCCGGACACCGAGGTCCAGCTCCGAGGGCCTTCTGGCAGTTCCCTCACTGCGAGAAGTGAGGTTACAGGGAAGCAAGCAGAGGGCCTTCGCGGTAGTGGTGCCTGCCCTGTGGAACGCCCTCCCATCAGATGTCAAGGAAATAAACAACTATATGATGTTTCAAAGACATCTGAAGGCAACCCCATTTAGGGAAGTTTTAAATGACTGATGTTCTGATGTATTTTTAATCTTTTGTTGGAAGCCGCCCAGAGTGGCTGGGGAAACCCAGCCAGATGGGCGGGGTATGTATAAATAAATAAATAAATAAATAAATAAATAAATAATATCATCATTATCATCATCATTGGAAGAGGAGTGCACAGCCAATGCAGGAATTTAAAGCAGACCTTCAGCACATCAGGTAACATCATACGTGGTGTCAGCTGATTGGCAAGTGGGTGTGGTTTGGGGGAAATGGCCTTACAAGCCAAAGTTTTCTCTAGTTTTTAGTTCTCTATTTACTAATGAGTAAAGCTGTCTGATATCTGCCTATAGTGATGCATGTCTTACTTACACCTCCATCAGACTACGTATTGCAATACACTCTACATGGGGCTTCCTTTGACTTCAGCTAGTCCAGAATGCAGTGGCCAGACTGATGTTGTTGCTGGCATCCATCTTTCTCAAAAGACAATGGAGTGTGAAGTCAAACCACTGTGTCAGCAGCATGAAAGTGACGTCCCTGGGACCTAAGCCTGAGCAGTGTGTCCTGAGGTCCTGGGCTGCCCAGACATCAAAATCCACCTCACGGCCTCACTGATGTGGCCCAAACGAAAGCAGAGCTATATGTCTGGCACCAGCTTGGCTGCAGGAGTTGCTAGAAGGAGGCGGACAAGATACCATTCAACCTTCTTAGGGACTCCACTCTAGATTTAAAGGTAAAGGTAAAGAGACCCCTGATCATTAGGTCCAGTCACGGATGACTCTGGGGTTACACGTTCATCTCACTTTACTGGCCCAGGGAGCCGGCGTACAGCTTTTGGGTCATGTGGCTAGCATGACTAAGCCACTTCTGGCGAACCAGAGCAGTGCACGGAAACGCTGTTTACCTTCCTGCCGGAGTGGTACCTATTTCTCTACTTGCACTTTGATGTGCTTTCGAACTGCTAGGTTGGCAGGAGCAGGGACCAAGCAATGGGAGTTCACCGCGTCGCCGGGATTCAAACTGCTGACCTTCTGATTGGCAAGCCCTAGGCTCTGTGGTTAAGACCACAGCGCCACCCACATCCCACTCCACTCTAGATTTACTCCTTAGCATTGTTACTACCTTGTTAAAGCTACTGGCTACCAGTCCATTTCTGGACAGAATTCAAAGGGTTAGCTATGACCTATTAAATCCTATACAGCTTGGGCTCAAGACTTCTGAAATATCAATTATTCCTATATGAACCTGCCTGGGTGCTCAGACCCTTGGGTGAACAACTCTGGTACCACCAACCTCGGAATCACAGTTAGTGGAAAGTAATAAAAACAAACTAGTGAAAATCAATAATCAAAACACATCAAATTCCATTTAGAACCATCAGTTAAACTACCATTTGCCCTGGCAGATCAGCATTTCCTGCAGCTTACTTTTCAAAGGCCCGTCTGAACATGAAGGTCACATCCTGCTAGCAGGAGAACAGCAAAGATGAAGCCCATCTAACCTCTCTCAGGAGGGAATCCCGCAATATGGGAGCAGCCACAAAGAAGGTTCTTTCCCATGGCACCACCACCTTAGCGGACTATCTTAATTGATTCAAATGGTTCAATTCAGGGGCCGGCAAAGTTTTGTGGCTTGGGCCGGTTCACGGTCCCACAGATACCACGATGGACCAGGATGTGTGTCAATCAATCAACCTTTTTATTCGACCGTCAGTCAGAAAAAAGTACATTTGTCAATACACAGTTAAAAGCTCCAGAAAGATTTAAAAACTTAGCCAACACTAAAATGGGCTAAACAGATAGCCCCGTATCAATACAATCAATTAAAGTCTTACGACGCTTAAAAGCTAAAAAAAGAAATTTGGCCACCAAGGAGGGTATAGCTCTAGTGACGTTATTCAGCAAGTGTGAACCCTGGTTTTCTCCAGATAGGAAGCTAAATTGACATAAGAGTGGGTCTATAAAATTTTGTCTAAGCTCTGCATAAGAAGGGCAAGTCAAGAGAATGTGTTCGGTGGACTCAACCACACCCATGGCACAATGACAGGTTCTCTGGGCTTGTGGTACTCCCCTGTACCTTCCCCACAATATCACAGAGTCAAGGACATTTAATCTAGCCGCTGTAAGAAGTCTACAATATTCCACATAGTGAATTTCTGCAAGGTAGGGGGCTGGTAAGGTCCGATAAATCTGGTCCCCTAGGAACATCCCTGGTTTTACCAGATACCTGGGTAGGCCGCTTGCAAGAATAGAACCCCACATCTCAGCGGACACTTGGGAAAGATACTTCGCCGATCTGTATGCAGGATGTGTGTGTGCGCAGACTCGCATGCACAAATGCTATTTCCGGTGCTCCTTCCGGTGCGGGGGAGGCGTGCACAGCCAATGGGAAGCCGGCCAACATTGTGGAAGGTGGTCCCCACTCTGCTCTGCACCGGTTTAGCGCGGCACACAGGAGCCGACCAAGCAAGCGGCGGGAGTCCCCGAGCAGGTGGTGGGGGTCTATGGGCCAGTTAAATGACCCCCATGGGCCGCTTGTGGCCCATGGGCCTTAGGTTGCCGACCCCTGGTTTAATTGGTAACCTTCTCCTGAAGGTCCAGGAAGGGAATGAGTTTAGGACAGTTTAGACACCCAGGGGCAGGATATGAGCCAATTTGGAGCCAACTTGCTTCATCCACTTGGAGTCTGGGGGTGGGAAGGCCACAGAACTCGCCTTCAGGTGGGGCTGGGGCTGGAGAAAGGCAGAATTGCTCTCCTAGCCCCACTAGGGACTGGCTGCTCTTATAGTTGAAGGTTTTTGGCTATTTGGTAGTTCACACCCAAAACAATAGCTACGCTTAATAAGTGGCCCTTCGTCCAGACCAGCTACTGGTGTCAATATCGTCATCTGAGTCCTTGTCCACAAACTACTATTAAGCAAGGTTGCTGGAGAATCAATGGGGTGGGGAAGAGTTCATTAACGTTGTCATCTTCAAATTTCAAAAGAAGACGCAGAGTTCAAAAATGGATAGAGAAGACCCCCTCTAAAAACACATGAGAATATTGCAAGGGAACTTTAAAGAGAGCCGGGGTCAACCAAAACCTTGTCAATATTGTGCTTGATTTTGTCAGACATTAGCGCTTGACAACATGATAACCCCTTCACTTTGATTCGCAAAGGAGACTGGGGAGTTAGAAAAAAGAGCTTGCCAAAATTCCCTGTAGCTAAGACTTGATCAAAGCACATTAGATAAAAGCTTAGGGAAAGGGGGATGTCGAAACTATATAATGATTATATATATATATATATATATATATATTCCCTTTTCATTTTGTGAATCAGATTCTTATGGAAGTTACAAACCAACAGAAACATTCCCTTCCTCCCTCAGTAGGTCTGGATCTTTATGCAAACTCTTGGGTTTCTACGATTTGATAGTTGCCTCTTAAAAGGAAGGCAAGGAATAGATTGTGGATTTTTGTTATGATTTCCATGTCTTTTAAAATTTGCTGCTGGGTAAACCTTGAGGGAAAATATTCTTTAATACTGAAAGAGGCTTAGATTTCATCAGTGAAGTGAGTGAATGAACAGGGGGGAGGATATGTTGTTATATTTCTGTTGAATGCACAATTGCACACAATTTGAGCATATTTTCAGGCTGCATCTGCACTACACATTAAAAGCAGAATCATAACACTGTAAACAGTCATGGATTGTACCAAAAGAATCCTAGGAACTATAGTTTGTTAAAGGTGTTATGTGGCGTTAAGAGAGCCCTATTCCGACACCTCAGAACTGTACAACCCTCATTCATACAATCCTAGAATTTTAAGGTTGAGAGGGACCTCACCATGGTCATCTAGTCCAACCCCTGCAATGCAGGAACCACAGCTAAAATATTCCTTGCACATATCTGTAAAATGTCAAAGGACAAAGATAACAACCCTCAGACTACCTTGCAAACACAGTATGGATTCTTGTACGGTTCATTTCATGGATTATGCAGTTTAAACCACAAGCCGGTGTTCCAGTTCCTATATGTGGAAATGTTCAGAGATGCAGGAGAGGATATATTGTTTGATTATATCCTTTCCAACTTGTGTTAACAAGTTCTACAATTTAGCAGAGTAACATTCCCCTTTTTAAACTTGCACAGCGAATGCGTTTGTTCAGGCTCGCGAAAGCCTCTAAAATAAGTTACCTGGTAATTTCCCCTTTAGTCCCTCGTAAAAGAAATAGACACGACACAGTTTTCTATAAAAGTATAAAAAGAGTTTACTCACTCACATTCTGTTCACAGATGGATCCCACAAGGCAGACTTAAGTTACAAAAGTAATATACCTGGAAACTATCCCATAAGGAGACAGCTCCTTTGTCCTATCTTGGCTTCCAACCAAGAGAGCACCCTAGGCTAAGCAGATGTTGCTTCTTCGATGAATGTAGTCAGAGAGAGAGAGAGATGGCGGCCAGTCCTATGCTTTTATTAACTGCACAGATGAGGCCACGTCCACCTCTGGTCACATGTAGAGGAAGTCTGTCCCAGCCTAGGAGGAAACAGGAAGTTCCGACAGGCTGGTCCAGAATCCCCTTTTTATATCCACTCTAGGGATGTTGTACTTGACTGCTCCGTGTTTCACATCCCACACTATAGGTGAGGTGACGTGAAATAGGAACATTTCTTCAAAACACAGAGAGGACTGGAATCCTCCCCAGCCCTACCAGGAATGTTGACTTTTAATTCTTTCTTTCTGCCTTTTTGCTCCTTCAAGTGAAAATTGTATTTGTTTTCAAACCTGTACTTTAAAGCAACAACTACAAGAAGAAACCTTCTACTTTGGGTTTGTATTTATAGTACATATCTAGGTCAGTTCTTATTTTATCCAAACTGCTTTTACCCAACCCCAGTTGTATCAATGAATTACCTGCTTGGAAGACAGAAGAGGGGAAGGGGAAGTACATTGCCAGGGTTTGCCTTGTTTACGAGAAGTCACCGCCAGTTTCTTAAGCTAATGGAAACATCAAACATGATTCTCTGTTTCCCCATTAAAATGTAGATAGAGCAATGTACCGTGTTGCCATTACGTATTTTGGCAGACAGGGCATTGCACTGAAATCTCTTCTGGCTGTCTAGGCAGATGTTAAATATGCCACTTTTAAAGAACAGGAAGGAAACTCGGGACCAGCGATTCATCCTGAACTAAAGCAGGTTGTTCGAAACGGCTGCTAAAGTAGCTACATCACCTGGGGCTGTGTGTGCAAGGTAGCATTGTGCTGAATCCCCACCCTAGTTTTGAGAAACACTTTGCATCTGTCAGTGGCCTAGCGTGGGTTGCCAGTGCCCGGGGCTGCACAGAGGGGTGGGAAGGAAGGAAGGAAGGAAGGAAGGAAGGAAGGAAGGAAGGAAGGAAGGAAGGAAGGAAGGAAGGAGATCACAGCCACAGAGAGAAGTCTGGAGAGGACACTTCCTGGTTTGCATGGAGAAGCTGTTTCAATGGAGCCCAGCAATGGAAGCACACAGATGTATTGAGGTAGTACCGGGTGCTGAAATTTTGCACCCCTAACAATTTTGCACCCAGGGCAACTTCCTCTCTGCCCTCTCCCCCACATGCTACTCCACTGGTTATCTGTCATGGGCTTGTTGAGTCAAGGCAATGCAGCCGAAGGATTGTTCAAGGACCCAGGGGAGGTCTCCAGTGGGTTGTGACGGTCTCTGCAGCAGGGATCTACCAGCAGGGATAAAGGTGTGGGGGAGCTACCTCAACATGCTCTCTCATATCACCTGTCCCTGTGATGACAGCCATGAGTTTTGCCTCCTTTGCACCTCAACCTTCCTCTCCATGCTTGGCAGAGCATCTCTCTGACATGTCCATGGTGTGTGGCGTGGTGTCCATTCCAGCACCATCAGATAATGGAGTGTCACTGGTTCTGGCCATCTCCCCAACACCCAGGTCCAGCATGAGCCAAAAGAGAAAGGAAGAGAAGGTTCTGCCTTCTAGGGATAGCAAGAGATTGCAGAAATGCTCACTATCCTACAATGACCCCACTCCATTCCTATATATATATATATATATATATATATATATATATATAGGCTAGCACAGGGGTGTGGTTGTGTAAGATCAATGTCTGAGGTGTGGCAGTTACTACACCTGATTTTAGCCAAAAGGCCGAGAAGCGATTGAGGTGTGGCAGTTAGAGCACCTTTGTTGCAGCTGTATTTAGGAATAACCATGTGTATTGCCTGAAGTGCCATAAGCCAGCAATTCACATAGGGCTCACCGTGGTCTAAGCATTAACGCATTGGGAAAGGAGCCTCCTCTAAGTCTTTTTTCTTCAGTAATAGTAATAGTAATAGTAATAGTAATAGTAATAGTAATAATTTATTATTTATACCCCGCCCATCTGGCTGGGCTTCCCCAGCCACTCTGGGAAGCTTTCAACAAAATACAGTAATGCATCAAACATTAAAAGCTTCCCTAAACAGGGCTGCCTTCAGATGTCTTCTAAAAGTCTGGTAGTTGTTGTTCTCTTTGACATCTCCACTCCTCCACCTGCAGCTGCTGGGTGACCTTGGGCCAGTCACACTTCTGTGAAGTCTCTCAGCCCCACTCACCTCACAGAGTGTTTGTTGTGGGGGAGGAAGGGAAAGGAGAATGTTAGCCACTTTGAGACTCCTGAAGGGGAGTGAAAGGCGGGATATCAAATCCAAACTCTTCTTCTTCATCATCATCTGGTGGGATGATGTTCCACAGGGCGGGTGCCACTACCGAGAAGGCCATCTGCCTGGTCCCCTGCAACTGACAGCAGGGCAGTCCGCCATGAAAGAGGGTCATTGCTCGCTGACAGAGCATCTGCTTTGAATGCAAAATACTTGAGGTTCAGTCCTGGTGGCAACAGCAACTAGGGTTGGGATTGCCTCTTGCCCTTAGCCCTCAAGAGATGCTGCCACCCACTGTCAACAATCCAGCATTCTTGCTGCTGCTTTTCCACTCTCCTGACCTGCCCCCTCTGCCTTTCTGCTCTCCTTGCTGGTAAGTGATGGAAGTGATGGGAGGTAAGATAATAATCACCACCTCTCCATAAGAACCACTACCCTTTGTACAGACACGCACATCAGTTCTAGCTGGCCTTTGCAATATCCCTTTTATAGCTTGTTATTTGGCCAGATCTTTCTGTCTGCAAGAAACATTTCTGATTTCCTGGAAAAATGTACCCCCTAGAGCCAAATTAGAAAGAAACTCAGAGGTTTCTAGAGAAACTCTCACAGTGTGTGCGTGTGTGTGTGTGGAAGGCTACATGGGCATATAAGAGCAAGAGCAACAAAAAGGTTTGTTTGTTTCTTTTCTTGATGGCTGCAGTAGAATATAATTTGGCAGAAATAATGAGACTCAATTGCTCATAAGTAAACTACAGCTTAAACAAAGGCGACAGGGGCTGTAATTGTTGGCCTGTCAGTTGTTTCAACAGCATGCTTTGTCATTGACTTTATCAGGAGACGTTCGAAACTGGCTCAAAAGTTGCAGTGAACTAATTGAGAAAGAGCAGAGAGAGAAGATGAGGGGAGAATTCTGCAGTAGAATATGATCCAACGCGCTCTCTCTCTCTCTCCACCCCCCCTCAAGTTTTCCTTCTTAAACTAACTTGCTTTCTGCTGTACTGGTTTAATTTTTTTTTTGGGGGGGGTTGTCACAGGTCTTGGGGGGGAAGCAGAGTCATGCAAGCAGCTGAAGAAGAAGAAGAAGAAGAAGAAGAAGAAGAAGAAGAAGAAGAAGAAGAAGAGGAGGAGGAGGAGGAGGAGGAGGAGGAGTTTGGATTTGATATCCCGCCTTTCACTCCCTTTAAGGAGTCTCAAAGTGGCTAACATTCTCCTTTCCCTTCCTCCCCCACAACAAACACTCTGTGAGGTGAGTGAGGCTGAGAGACTTCAGAGAAGTGTGACTAGCCCAAGGTCACCCAGCATCTGCATGTGGAGGAGCGGAGACGCGAACCCGGTTCCCCAGATTACGAGACTACTGCTCTTAACCACTACACCACACAGGCTGAATCAAGAATCTAGAATCTACACTGAATCTAGAAAATGTAGGTTTGGGGGTCTGGGGGCCAACATTTCTTTCCGAGTAAACCTCCAGGGGCCACATGGCAGTGGTAAGCAAAACTGGCCAAAGCAACAAATAGAAATATTTTACTTATGAACAGTAGACAAACTTATATACACACACACGCCTCTCTATAGTCCATCCAGGAAAACGAGAGTTCAAGGGCAAAGTCCAGCCAGGCAAAAAAAAAACATTCAAGGAAGGGATAAAACAAGGCTGGTGATGGATGTGTCCTGAAGAAAAGTAGATGCGGTTTGGGGAGAGTCCCAAGGGCCATAGAGGATCTTTGAGGGCCACATTTGTCAGATGGGGTGGACAAAATTTCTTCCTCGGTTCTTCTTCAGAGGAAACTAGCATTTTAACAACCATGCGCTGGAAATTCATTCAAACAAATCAGGTTGTAGTCATATATCATAGCATCCACAAGGGCATGAAACAGCTGTTCAGGATTGTATTTTTCCATCAGCACTGCATCAAGGCAGAGCTGTGCCTGGATTCTCCCCTCCCCGCCCCCATCAAAATCATGGCCCAACCTGGCGCGTCACAGAAGCTGCCATCTGACTTGGGAATGATCTGGGTCCAACTCAGATTCAACTGTTTTGGGTCCTTGCCCAGTCATGAGGCTGTGTGGAGGTGAGTGGCAATGTGTCTTCTCCACTTCCCCCTTCTGACATCAGGTTTACTTTGAGTTTAAAGCTTTGATTACACATGTGGTCTGGAGGGGGGGAAGAAGGGGAAGCATGCAGGCTGCTCACCCATCTCTTTCTCCTCTCGTTCTCTTTGCCACCAGATCATCCTCACTTTTAACCAGGGCCGGATTTAGGTTTGATGAGGTCCTAAGCTACTGAAGGTAATGGGGCCCCTTATATGTCCAACTGTCCTTTGTCAACAACAGCTGGTTTTTTTGTGTGTTGGATATATTCTATATGGTAATTTATGGACCTAATAGGTATCTAAAACCAATTTATTTGTTTTTTTATCATATTTTGGAAATGTGCATCCAGTTTCTTTTTCCTTTAATTTTTTGGGGGCCCTTAAGAGAGTGGGGCCCTAAGCTATAGCTTGTTTAGTTTATACTGTACGTAAATCCGGCACTGCTTTTGACAATTTATGAGCTAATCCTAATTCCTATTCCATTCACAATGTGGGATTCAGCCAAATTGGCTGCACAGCCCTACTTATGACATTCAACCTCTTGAGGTGTTAAGGGTGAGCCCCCAGTATTCTGCTCTGACAAGTTTCAACGCATTTGCAGATACAGTTCCTCACATCCTTTTGCTTACTTCTGCAGGGTTGGCTCCAGTTGATTTCATGACCCCCATATTGTTGTATTTTGGTGGATATATTTCTGTTTTCAAAGTCAATGTGTTGACCAGATTCTTGGAGAGGTGCTATGTACCAGATGTGTACAGCTGTTAAAAGTAACTATGAAAGGTCTTGAGAACATGGTGACACTCAGTGGAAACTGGACCAGTTTAGTCATGTCCAACTCTTCATGACCCCATGGACCAGAGCACTCCAGGCACTCCTGTCTTCCACTGCCTCCCACAGTTTGGTCAAACTCATGCTGGTAGTTTTAAGAACACTGTCCAGCCATCTCGTCCTCTGTCATCCCCTTCTCCTTGTGCCCTCCATCTTTCCCAACATCAGGGTCTTTTCCAGGGAGTCTTCTCTTCTCATGAGGTGGCCAAAGTACTGGAGCCTCAGCTTCAGGATCTGTCCTTCCAGTGAGCACTCAGGGCTGATTTCCTTAAGAATGGATATTGTCAGAGCTGCTTCCAGATCCCAGCTCACATAGGATCACGCTAGCCAGCGGTCACTTTATAAAAGTCTTTATTGAGTTACAGATTCCATTTCCAAACTGCAGCGTGCAGCTCTACATCTTAGAAGCTAGACCGACGAAGCTCCGTCTGATTCCCCGCCTCCTGTACACCAACTTAATACCCTCGCCTTGCTCCACCTCTTACGTCTTTCCTTCCTTCTCTGGGTCCCTCTGCCCCCCCATGGCTTCTTCCTTCCGGGATTTCTCTGAAGCAGTCCCCCCGGACCCTTCCGCGTCCTTGCGGCGGGCTTTAGGACCTGGCTCCCTCTCCGGGCTGCTTACTGCGCCACCTTCCGCTGCATTTGAACTTGGCGCGCGCGCCCAACTCTCTACCTTCCTCTTGACCGTTTCCTCACTCCCCGATGGGGGCGTGGTCACTCCTGACTCATGCCCTCCCTCCTGCTGAGAGCCTCCGGCACCCGATACCTGGCCCCCTTCCTCCCCGCTGCGCTCAGCCGGGGACGCTGGCCCCGATTTCCAACTGCTGCTCTCTGAGTCCCCTCTGGTCCCTTCTTCCTGGGGTGTCCCCCTAGGTCCCCCCCTTGCTCTGACCACTGGCGCTCCTTTCTGTGAATCTTCCGATTCACTGGAAAGACTCAGAGATCTCGGGTCGTCATCATCACTCATCCTTCCTTCGGATTCCTCCCCCTTGCTCTCTGTTTCCTCCCCTTCCTGCGTCTCTGCTCCTGAACCCCTGACAGATATGTTTGATTTATTTATTTTTTTGCAGTCCATGGGACTCTCAAGAGTCTCCTCCAGCACCACAATTCAAAAGCATCAATTCTCTGGCGATCAGCCTTCTTTGTGGTCCAGCTTTCACTCCCATACATCACTATTGGGAAAACCATAACTTTAACTATACGGATCTTTGTCGACAAAGTGATGTCTCCTCCTCTTCTTCTTCTTCTTCTTCTTCTTCTTCTTCTTCTTCTTCTTCTTCTGTTCTTAGCTAGGTCCGAATTTAAATAGAAAAATGAGCTGAATTTCTACTCCATGCCTAGAGAGCCCAGCAGTCGGACAAGTGGACTAAGGATTTGGCTTGGTTTTATATATCCTCCGATCTCCTTTCCAACAACAAAAAATAATATGTGTGTTAACCTGTCTTGTCTGGGTGACTTCAGTCCTCCTCAGAGATGCCTCTGCATTATCCCCAAATATAGCTCAACAGGTGACAGCCTTATCGTTTTCCTTGTGGGAGAACTTGAAATTATGGTGGCTTATTACACTCCATTCATCATGCCACGCTTGTTAGCATGCTGTTTTATAGGCACATTGCTCGGCAGTGTAACCATTTTAGTGTGCGCAAACTCTACGTTTTCCGTTTAATTTGCAGCAGATATGATATAAAGATAAACGAGTCGATGTCTCTCACCCGCCAACAGGAATTGTCAGTGGCAGTTTGCTGGCAATCAATCACGACAGGGACGGAAGTCCTCTTTGCAGGGATATATATATATATATATATATATATATATATATATATATATTCATAAACACACACACATTCACGCATGCACAACAAGGAGGAAAGGAGGTAATGAGCAAACACTCGATGCCGTGTCATTTCAGTCTATGTATCTCTAGATAAATGTTTGTGCGTGGCTTGGGATATAGAAAACGTGCACCATTAAAACGTGCACCATTAACGATGCCTTATGGCACCATTAACGATGCCTTACGGCTAAGGGAGCTGGGCATGTTTAGCCTGGAGAAGAGGAGGTTAAGGGGTGATATGATAGCCATGTTCAAATATATAAAAGGAAGTCATATAGAGGAGGGAGAAAGGTTGTTTTCTGCTGCTCCAGAGAAGCGGACACGGAGCAATGGATCCAAACTACAAGAAAGAAGATTCCACCTAAACATTAGGAAGAACTTCCTGACAGTAAGAGCTGTTCGACAGTGGAATTTGCTGCCAAGGAGTGTGGTGGAGTCTCCTTCTTTGGAGGGCTTTAAGCAGAGGCTTGACAACCATATGTCAGGAGTGCTGTGATGGTGTTTCCTGCTTGGAAGGGGGTTGGACTCGATGGCCCTTGTGGTCTCTTCCAACTCTATGATTCTATGATTCTATGATTCTATGATTCTATGATTCTAAAACAGTTCCTCTTTACTGTATATACAAAAACACACGTTTGATGGGATAGAAGCTCAGTTTTCTTCACTGCTGAGAACATAGGACTGGTCTGCTGGATCTGGGTAGTGGCCCATCTACTCCAACATTCTGTTCTCACATTGGCCAACCAGAGGCTACTTGCAGAGCATTACTCACAGTTTGCAGGGTCGCCCCTCAGCTCAACAGCTCCTGAGCAGAGGAAACAGCCCTGCTGGGAGAAGGTAGGATTTGTTTCCCTGCCTGCCTCTGCTTCCTGTGTGGCGTGCCACCACCTGACAACCATGGGGCACTCTGGGCTCTGCAACCTGGCCAGTAGCAATCTGTGGCTGTCTGAACTCAACCCGACTGGTGCCGGAGTACCTTCAAATATGCTCAAATTGGGTTGGATACAAATTGGATGTATCTGGTGCACAACTCCAGAGAGTACTGAACTTCGGAAACAAGGGGGGATGGAGCACCAAGAATTGTGAGTCTTTGCAATGAGAATTCAAAAGGGATAATCAGACAATGCCAACTGATTTGCCTCCACTTGGTGATGTATTGTAAGTTTCTGCTTTCACCCTCAAGAGCCTCCTTTCCCCCTTTCCAGTCTTTCCCTTTATATCTCTCCTCTTTTGAAACATAGTATGGTTCTAAAAGTTCTGTCACGTCTAGCATGGTCAACAAAACATGGCCTGAGGCTCCTGTTTTTTTTAAAAAATATATTATTTGGCTTCAGGTATACAAATACCTGTTTTCCTGCTCTCATAACTGTTTGGGTAACAGTGTTTGAGTACAGAGCCAATACCAGATCTAAATACCCCTTTTTGAGGGGTGGGGTAAAGGTAAAGGTAAAGGTACCCCTGCCCGAGCGGGCCAGTCTTGACAGACTCTGGGGTTTGTGCGCCCATCTCACATCTATTGGCCGGGGGCCAGCGCTGTCCGGAGACACTTCTGGGTCACGTGGCCAGCGTGACAAAGCTGCATCTGGCGAGCCAGCGCAGCACACGGAACGCCGTTTACCTTCCCGCTGGTAAGCGGTACCTATTTATCTACTTGCACCCGGGGGTGCTTTGGAACTGCTAGGTTGGCAGGCGCTGGGACTGAGCAGCGGGAGCGCACCCCGCCGCGGGGATTCGAACCGCCGACCTCTCGATTGGCAAGCCCTAGGCGCTGAGGCTTTTACCCACAGCGCCACCCGCGTCCCTTTTTTGAGGGATGGGGTAGAGGGTGCTTATTTAATGGCAGCCCCAGTGATAACATTGTGAGTGCTCCAGAGTAAGGATGTGCCAACCTCTTAAAATAGACAAGAGGAAAGGTCTAAAACAGGCAAAAATTTAGTTCCCTAAAGCAATGCTGCCAAAATTCATAATTAGCTGGGTTTGGTATCCGAATTATGCACTCATATTTATTTATTCTATTTATATCCAATGTAGACAGGAATCCCCCCCAAAAAAACCATCACTAATACCCTGTCCATTCCACATTGCGTTCCTCCATCACAAACACTTGTGTTGTTGAATTTAACAGAAACCTTACACAAAAGGTAGTCCCCAAGCAACATAAAAAATCAGCAGATTAAAATGCAAGCACAAAAAGTTAAACAAAATGCACAAGACCATAAACACCTAAAAGACTTCACTGTAAAAAAATGAGCATAAAGACTTATTGCACACCTATAACCATTTGACAGATTCCAACTAAAAGCTTATAGAAGCCTACCTACTCAAATGCCTATGAGTAGAATAAGCTCTTAAACTGACACCCTAAAGATGGCCATGTCAATATCAGGTGGTCCTTACTGGGGAGAGGCTTCTATAGTGAGGGGGGCATAATCACACACTGATAAAGAAAACTACATGGACTAAGAGACTAATATGATTACTCCTTTAGAAGTTATGAACATAGCAGAAGAGAGCAACCAAGATGATCAAGGGTCTGGAAAACAAGCCTGTTGAGGAATGGTTGAGGCAGTTGGGTATGTTTAGCCAGGGAAGGTGGAAACTGAGAGGAGATTGTTAGAATTCCTGCTGCCTGATTGCAGTCATGGGATTTTTGTCTAACACATGATGGTGTATGTTTTCATTCCACAGAGTGGGAAGTGACCGAGACAGGATGTTTGTGTTACTGTGTTCCGTGAAGTGGGACTATTGTCCTTTGTTCCTTTTCTCTTTGCTGTCAGATACTAGAGAGAGAGGGAGCCATGTTGCAGTGTTCCATGTGTTTGTAAATAAAGGAGATTAGCGAAAATGCTGAGTTGCTGAGGTCTGTTACACAAAATGCGAACACTGTGCCGATCCCTAAGTGTGCCGATGTCTGTTGGCATCGGTCGCTGTGATGTTCGGGCTGAAGAAAGCTTTTGAAGCTCCCGAACGAACGAACAGGAGGGAGAGAACATGCCAGTCAGGCATGTGTCTCTACCAGGGTCCTACTTAAGTGTAGGACGAGCTCCTGACAGAGATATGATAGCCATCTTCAAATATGATAGCCAGCTGTCACATGGAAGATGGAGCAAGCTTGTTTTTTTGCTGCCGTGGGGGGGGGGGACCCAAAACCAATCAATTCAAGTTGCAAGAAAGAAGATTCTGACTCAACATTAGGAAGAACTGTTAAAAAAGTAAGAGCTGTTAGACAATGGAACATATTCTCTCTGGAGGTGGTGGACTCTCCTTCATTGGGGGTTTTTAAGCAGGGGTTGGATGACCATCTGTCATGGATGCTTTAGCTGAGATTCCTGCCTTGCAAGGGTTTGGACTAGAAGACCCTTGAGATACCTTCCAACTCTACAGTTGAATGCTTCTATAGGAACATCAGAAGAACCCTGCTACATCAGACCTAAAACCCATCTAGTCCACCCTATGGAGAAATGCCAGGAAGACTTTTCATAAGACATTTACACATGGAAACTGCAGGTGAGGAAGCTACATGATCAAGGCCAGAGGTTTATGAGAACCAACAGAAGACTTCATGCTGGGCCTTCACGGGTATCCTGTGTGTTACGGACCTCTGGTTCCACCTAAGAGATGCAGGAAGTATAGTAGAGGTGGGCAACTCTGTTCATTTTGGTTTCTCTCAGTTTCTCATGTTTTTAATGTGTAAGTCAGCTATGGGAAAAGGAAAACAATAAAGTCCTTATGAAAATTCATCGTCATTTTATTATGCTTTTCTCCTAATGTGCACATTTTGTAATATACGCCTTTTTTCCAAAGCAATTTCCCTAATTTAATGGATTTTGAATGTTATTTGCAATGATAAATTTATATTAGGGCACACTTTCGCCCAGGCCATGCATTTGTAGGAACAATACTTGACTGGGGAACTGGATTGCAAAATTCATAGAAGAGTGAATTTTGAAGAATGAATTCTTTTGGAAACTGCAGATTAGGTAAGTTCCCCTTTAAATGTGAACTGGATTGAATCCCATATGTTAAGGGATTGTACAATGTGACATCTCAGAGAATAGACATTCTTTCACATAATAACGCTGGTTTCCAATATCAGTCTCTACTCTACCTCCCTTTATTTCTGTCTAACTAATGGATCCATGAAAGGCAAATGTTTGCATGACTCAAAAGTTTTAAGGAAGTTGAAATAATATGCACCCAGAAGTTTGCATTACCCCCCTTCCCCCCAAAAAAAAGTTTAATTGACTCTCTTGAGGTTGTAGATTATGGCTACAAATTTGGAAGAGAAGAGCTGATTTTTTACTATGATTTATACTATCCTGGAGTGGTGCGTACAATCTCCTACTGTGAGCAAGGCCTCATTAAGGCAGGCAGTGTACAAACAGCATAGTAAAAGTTAATCCCATTGTAAAAGGATCTCGTAGCTGAGAGGAGTCTTTTGGGTTGGAAGACACCTGGAGCCAATGCAAGTGGTTTCGCAGGAGGAAAGCGAAGCCATAAAAAAATTGCAAACATCACATCCTTCCTCGATGCCCCGGGAAGAGATTCCCCAGCACAAGAAAACTTTCCTTTTCCTTTCAGAGTTTTCTTTCCCTCATCCTGAAAAGTTTCTAGATATTGCAGGCTTTCTTACAACCCCAAAATGGTGTGGTCAGTAATGTTTCCCAGATCCTGGCTTGGAAACAAATTCATAGGGGTTTGTAAAAGGCTGGTTTGAAAGGGCAGTGAACATTGAACCTCCACCAAACCACCTCCTTTTTTCAGAAGAAGGGGGTTGAGTTAATTGGGGGAGGACCAATAGCACCAAACAGATATAAAAAAGAAAAGGAAAAAAGACTACAATTTTTCTCGGGGTGGAATATTCTGCCTATTTTTCAACTTAAAACGAAAACTGATTTTTTTCCATGCAAGGTTAAAGTCATATGCATGCAGTTCTCCCTTATAAAACCCATAGATTTTGGGTACAGTTAAAACTCCATCAGAACTTTGTTACAAATCCTGTCTTAGTTTCCTCCCCTCACACAACTGTCCCCCCCCCGCTCCCTCATGATAGGAGAAATTGCTCGATCCTTATGATTACTCCCTAGGCCAAATTGAAATGTCTCTGTTGAAAATGGATCAGGAAAATTCTTTGGCTGCCTGTCATGTAGTCTATTCCCCCAAGAATGAGATGGGTGCAGTGATGGAAAACAATTGACAAGCAAGCTTATTCCGGTGTCATCTGAATAGATTTGGGCTCAATCCTGCTTGTCCCATGTTGTGGGGCAATTCCACCAGAATTCTGCATGGGATGCTGTGGTATTTTGCTTTGCATGAAGGAAAACCCCAATTATCTACCTGAAATCTTTACCTAAAAGGAGCAGATAGAAGGAAATGTATAGAGTCTTGCTGGTTGGAACAGAGAAATGTGACTCATTTCAGCTACAAAGGTGGCTGCTGCTCCTACTCCCTGCTTTGATTGACACATTCCTACACATTCCTGCCTAGGAGGGCGGGGCCCTGACGGACATCAGCTGCTTCTGCTGGTTTGGGTCCTACCCTCTGGAGCAGGAGAAAACAAGCTCATTCCATCCTCCGTATGTCAGCCCTTGAGATATTTGAAGATGGCTATCAAACTTCCTCTCAGTCTTCGGGATAATTTTGAGAGATGCATAATTTTTTTTTAATTTTTTTTTTTGCATTTTAAAATTTTATTTGGTTCCAACCAGTTATACATTTTTATCCATATCATAACATTCTTATCCATTTTGGACTTCCTTCAACGTTACTGACAATCATTCGTAGTTTTCCCTTTCATACGCATTCCGTTCTTACATATTGCCGTTTTCCCTCCCTTCCTTCATTATTTCTATTCGACAATACTTATTAATTCTTTACAGTGCCTCTTTTAAACCCACCAGCGTTGTATTTACATCACAGTTGTTTTCCAGATACCCCACAAATTTCCCCCAGTCTTGAATAAACTTTTGGTCTTTAGTGTATCTAATTTTCCCTGTTAATTTATCCAATTCTACATATTCTATCAATTTTTCTCTCCACTCTTCCACCGTTGGAATTTCCTCCTGCTTCCATCTCTGTGCTAGCACAATTCTTGCGGCCGTTGCCGCATACTGAAAAAGTTTGCGGTCCTTTCTTTCTATATCTTTTCTTACAATACCCAATAGGAAGATTTCTGGTCTTTTAACAAAGGTGTATCTCAGCATCTTTTTCATTTCGTTATAAATCTCCTCCCAAAAACTTTTAATTTTTTTGCATTCCCACCATTGATGGTAAAATGTCCCCTCTGTCTGTCTGCATTTCCAGCATTTGTTATCTATCTTGTACATCCTTGCCAGCTTCACTGGCGTCATATACCACCTGTAAAGCATCTTCATCATATTTTCTTTCAAAAGCGTACAGGCCGTAAATTTTATGTTCACCTTCCATAACCTTTCCCAGTCCTCCAATTGGATATTGTATCCAAAATCCCTTGCCCACTGGACCATCACTGATTTCACTTCCTCGTCCTTCGTATTCCATTCCAACAGTATTTTATACATTTTCGACAGATTTTTACATTCATTATTCACTATCTCCTTTTGATACCTAGACTCTTTTTCCTCGTAACCCCTTTCCTTCACCTCCTTTTTGAACAGTTCGTTAATCTGAAAATAGTGCAACCAATCATATGTGAAAACTTTAACCTGGTCATATGGTTTTATTTTCCACTTCCCTCCTTCGTTTGTCACCATTTCTTCATATTTTCCCCACTTTCCTCTCATGTTGATTTTCTTTACCCCCATTATCTCTAACGGAGATAACCAGTGAGGAGTTTTGGGTTCTAATATGTTTTTATATCTATCCCAAACCTCTATTAGAGCGCCTCTGAAAACATGGTTGCTAAACCCCTTGTGAACCCTCTTTTTGTCGCACCAGAGGTAGGCGTGCCACCCATGTCTGTTATTAAATCCTTCCAAGTCTAAAAGTTCATTATTCTCCAATTTTACCCACTCTTTTATCCAGCACAAACATGCTGCCTCGTAGTACAATCTCATGTCTGGTAGGGAGAAGTCACCTCTTTCTTTTATGTCAGTCAATAGTTTGAATTTAATTCTGGGCTTCTTCCCTTCCCAGACATATCTTGAGATCACCTTTTGCCAATCTTTGAAATCTTTTGTGCCTTTTATTATGGGTATAGTTTGGAACAAAAATAACAGCTTGGGGAGCACCATCATTTTAATCATTGATATTCGTCCCCAGAAAGATAGTTTCATTCTGGCCCATGTCTCCATATCTTTTTTTATTCTATTCCAAACTGGGGTGTAATTGTTTTGGTACAAATCAATGTTCTTTCCGGAAAGCCATATTCCCAGGTACTTAACTTTTCTAACTACCTCAATCCCTGTTCTTTGCTGCAGTAGTTCAATCTTATCTTGGTCTAAATTTTTGACAATCATTTTTGTTTTCCCTTTGTTCAATTTAAATCCTGCTAAATTTCCAAATTTCCCCATCTCTTCCAAACTCTCCTTTATGCTTTCTATCGGCTCTTCCACAGTCAAAACCACATCGTCTGCATAGGCTTTAACCTTGTACTCGTTAGCCCCTAATGTGACCCCTTTAATTTGTCTGTTTTGTCTTATTGCATTTAGTAAGGTTTCCAGAATCACTATAAATAACAGTGGCGAAAGGGGGCATCCCTGTCTTGTTCCCTTAGCTATTTTAATATCTTCAGAAATGACGTTGTTAACTATCAGTCTTGCTTTCTGTTCTGTGTAGATTGCCCTTATACCGGGGGTCGGCAACCTGCGGCTCCAGAGCCGCATGCGGCTCTTTAAAGCCTTTGCTGCGGCTCCGGGGCGGTGGCGAGGGGAGGAGGCGAGGGGCGGAGGTGAGGGGCAGAGGTGACCAGCCTGCCGCCCGGCGGGCGGTGCGCCGTAAAGCAGAGCGCCCCCCTCGCCAGGCAGACATCCGCAGCGTGGGGAGCCTTGCCGGAGGTCCCGGCAAGGCTTCCCACGCTGCGGATAGCAGCCTGCCACCCGGTGGGCGGGGCGCCGTAAAGCAGAGCGCCCCCTTGCCAGGCAGACATCCACAGCGTGGGGAGCCTTGCCGGACTTCCCGGCAAGGCTCCCCACGCTGCGGATAGCAGCCTGCCGCCCCGCAGGCATCGGCCAGCCCCACAAGCTCGGGGGACAGCAGGGAGGCGCAGCGCCGCCATCCCGCTGTTCCTCGACCTGGTTCGGTTTCCCCGACCTGCTTTTGGGGGGGAAATAAAGGGAAATTTTTTTCCCTTTATTTCCCCCCCAAAAAACTAGGTGCGTCCTATGGGACGGAGCGTCCTATGGGGCGAAAAATATGGTATTTTTATAATGACGAATGCCTCATTATTAATTATTATTTACATCAGGCACTGATTATGATTTATGGTACACTGGGGCCCTGATTAATTTTCTATGGCATTTTGGGGCATTGATTATTGGGCATAGCAAGTCGCGGTCGCGTGGAATTTGTGCTTTGTGACCGTTTGAAGTGGGGTTTTTTTCTTGGGAGGCTGGGCGGCACGAAGAGAGGGATTATTTTTATAATGACGAGGATGACATTGGGCCCTCATTATTAATTATTATTTACATCAGGCACTGATTATGATTTATGGTTCACTGGGGCCCTGGTTAATTTTCTTTGGCATTTTGTGGCATTGATTATGCAGTCGCGGTCGCGTGGAATTCCACGTGGAGTTAGTTGCCTGAAGCCCCTTTTTAGTTGCTTGAAGCCCCTTTTTAAACTTAAGCAGGTGAAAGTTTGGTGAATTGCTGCCAAGGAGTGTGGTGGAGTCTCCTTCTTTGGAGGTCTTTAAGCAGAGGCTTGACAACCATATGTCAGGAGTGCTCTGATGGTGTTTCCTGCTTGGCAGGGGGTTGGACTCGATGGCCCTTGTGGTCTCTTCCACATATGTATGTGAGCAGGTCTTCTCCAACATGAACTATATTAAAAACAAGCACCGATCACGCCTCACAGATGACAGCTTGCAAGCCTGTGTGAAAATGAAGGTGACGTCTTACAGCCCTGATGTGCAGACACTGAGCCCTGAGGTTCAGGAGCAAAAGTCCCATTAACCTGGTTACCTGGTTGTAAATTAAATATTTTAATTAGCTATTAATTTGTCCTTTTTTCTTGAGATTGACAGCTGACTGCACGATCCTGTATATATAGCATTAAGGCCAGAAACAATATATGTAGTGTTATATTTGTTTTAAATGTTGCAATGTTTTTGCGGCTCCCAGTTGTTGTTGTTTTTTCGGAAACGGGTCCAAGTGGCTCTTTTTGTCTTAAAGGTTGCAGACCCCTGCCTTATACCATTCAGAAATTCCTGTCCCACCTCCATAACCTCCAAGTTTTTCAACATGAAGTCCCAGACTACGTTGTCGAACGCTTTCTCCGCGTCTACAAAAATTAAGCTTGCTGGTTTATCGCACCTATCGGAAAGGAATTCAATAATGTTGACTATATTCCTTGTATTATCACTTATTTGTCTTCCTGGCAAAAAACCAGCTTGGTCTTTATGTATGATTTTTGATAGTATCTTTTTTAATCTTTTGGCTAGAACGCCGGCAAAGATCTTATAGTCCGTATTTAATAGGGAGATAGGTCTGTAATTCTTAATCTGTGTTGGGTCCGAATCTTGTTTTGGAATTATTGTAATAAAAGCCTCTTTCCATGTTTCAGGAATGTCCTTTTCTTTTAAGATGTTATTCATTACATCGGTCAGCGGGGCTATCAACTTATCTTTCATTTCTTTATAATAGCTTGATGTAAACCCATCTGGGCCCGGTGCCTTCCCTCTTTTCAATTCTTTTATCACTTCTTCTACCTCTTCTCTACATATTAGGGCATTAAGTTGTTCTTTTTGGTCTGTCGGGATCTTCTTCAACATCTTTTCTTCGAGATATCTTTCTATTTTCTCCTTATTATTCTTTTCATTGTTCCTATATAGTTGTGTATAAAAGTCCACGAACCCTTTCCTAATTTCTTTCGGGTCTGTAATTTCTTCCCCATTTAATTCAATTTTGTTAATTAGTTTTTGTTCTTTCCTTCTTTTTACCTGCCAAGCAAGCCATTTTCCAGATTTATTTGCGAATTCAAAATTTTTTTGTCTTAGCATTTTTATATTCCATTCGACCTCCTTATTTATTAGCATTGCGAATTGGGTTTGTAGAGCCTTTATTTCCTGCCTTATCTTCTCATTATTAGGTTTTTTAATCAATTTTTGTTCGTTGTCCGTAATTTGTCTCAAGATCTCTCTTGTCTTTTTTTCCTTGTTGTTCCTTTTCCATGCATTTTGTTGGATACAGAGACCCCTCATCACTGCTTTGGATGCATCCCATACTACACTCATTTTTGTCCCTTTATCTGAATTATCTTGAAAGTATTCTGACAATTTTTTCTGTATTTTTTCAACAAATTTTTGGTCGTCCCAAAGATTATCATTCAGTCTCCATCTGAAAGTCCGCTCTTCGAATCCTTTTAACTCCATCTTAATCGGGTTGTGGTCTGAGATAACTTTAGCCTGTATTTCAATTTTTTGGATTCTTGGTACTAATTCGTTCGACACCCAAATTTGGTCTATTCTTGACATTGATTGGTTTGGTTCTGAATGGTACGTAAATTGTTTTTCTAACGGATGCCTAAATCTCCAGATGTCAATTAGGTTACAGTTCTTAATCATCATAAAAAAAGTCTTTGGCAACTTCCCTTCTTTATTCTTTGTTTCCCTCAATCTATCCATTTCTGTTGATACCACGCCGTTCATATCTCCCATTATTATAATTTTTTTATCCATATATTCAAATAATTTTTCTTCCAATAATCTAAAAAATTCTGTCTTATTCCCATTTGGGGCGTAGATTCCCACAATTATCAGTTCTTCACCTTGCCATTTAATCTGAGCCGCTATTATTCTTCCTTCCTCATCCTTAAATAGTTGGCGGGACTCAATTTTATTTTGAATATATAAAACCACCCCTCTTTTTTTCTTTTTGTCTGAAGATACAAATTCGTTCCCTAAGATGCATAATTTTCTGCTGCTAACTGGATTTTGTTCTCACATTTTTTTTTATGTTAGACCCTATTGTGAATTATGAGTGGGCTGTTTAATTTGATGGTCTATTTTATTTTATGGTATTTTACCCTGCCTTTTAAAAAAAATAAGGTTGTCCTTTATATGTTCCTTTGTTTTCTTTTATGCTGGTTTTAATGTATGTGCTTGCTTTTTCATGTACAGTCATACCTCGGGTTACAGCCGCTTCAGGTTGCGTTTTTTCGGGTTGTGGATCGCCAAAACCCGAAAGTGCTGAAACAGGTTACTTCTGGGTTTCGGTGGTCACACATGCACAGAAACACTAAATCACGCTTCGTGCATGTGCAGAAGCGCCGAATCGCAACCCATGCGTGAGCAGACGCGGGTTGCGAACACTGCGGGTTGTGAACATGCATCCTGCATGGATCACGTTTGCAACCCGAGTGTCCACTGTATTGTAGTTTGTTCATGTATTGTAAGTTGTATGGTTTAAAAAGTGATCAACAATATTATGGATGCTTTAGTGGAGATCCCTGCACTGCAGGGAGGTGAACTAGATGACCCTCAGAATCCTGTCCAACTCTACAAACCTATGATTCTGTGTATACCACCATTGAAGGAGTTCAATGATGTGTTTTATCCAGGGATTTCAACTTTGGTGTCCCAGGTCCTAGTCTGACACTATACCACTAGATATGGACCTTGGCACCCTGTATGAAACCAAAATGTGAAACCTCCTACCCAAAGCACTGGGCTTTGGGAAGGAAGTGCAAAGCTCTGGCTGTCTCCTAAAGTCCTCCTTCTTCCTTCCCAAAGCTGGGCAAGCACTAACTAGGCTTTGGGGAGGAGGAAGGGGAAGGGGGACTCTAGGACCCTGCCAGGACACTTACTGCACTTTGGGAAGAAGGCAGAAAGACCCCTTGGTCCCTGCACCCTGTGTGGAGGAAAAGGTCATGCTGCCTTAAATTTGTCTCTGATATCATATGGGAACTCAGCTACATTCAGGAAATTATATTGCTATAAAGGTAAGGTAAAAGGTAAAGGACCCCTGGACAATTAAGTCCAGTCAAAGGTGACTATGGGTTTGCGATGCTCATCTCGCTTTCAGGCCAAGGGAGCCAGCGTTTGTCCACAGACAGCTTTCCAGGTCATGTGGCCAGCATGACTAATTCGCTTCTGGCGCAGTAGAACACCGTGACGGAAACCAGAGCACACAGAAACGGCGTTTACCTTCCCGCCACAGTGGTACCTATTTATCTGCTTGCACTGGCATGCTTTCGAACTGCTAGGTTGGCAGGAGCTAGGACAGAGCAACAGGAGCTCACCCTGTTGTGGGGATTCGAACCGTCGAGCTTCTGATCAGCAACCCCAAGAGGCTCAGTGGTTTAGACCACAGCACCACCCGTGTCCCTTACATATATATTTATAACAGCATTATAAACATGCAACACCAGGTGGCACTGTAGAGTTTGATCCTTCATCAATGTGATTTTCCGTTATGAGTTTTAGAACATGTTTCCCCGTAATGCTTTTTTCATGTGTGTAGATCCAGCCTGGATCTCAACTCTTCTTCAACCCTGCACCCTGGAAACCAGGACATCCGAACCTAGCACTGCCCAAGGGTGGGGAGGCAAGAGAAGGAAGGCATGAACTGAGCTCCATGTCCAAACACTCATCCTATAGATGTGAGGCTTTCAAAATTTCAACAAGCCATGAAATCCGGGAGTCCAAGATCCCCACCTGTCCTCTCGGTGGAATTTGTGTATGCGTGCGTTCAGCATATTCTTTTTTTATATAGCTCAACTCATGCTGTTCAACAGAATTGATTTTATAGAACATATAGGATTTCCTGCAGCCATCAATAGTGACATTTTAACATCCCATGACTGCACGGCAGCAGTGTGATGCTAGCATCCCAAATCAATATATAACAATCTGGTAGCATCTGCAGAAATAACATAACAGAGGAGATGGCCTCCCAGGCAGTTTAAAATGCTCCTCTGTTGCTATCCTTATTCTCCTGTATCTGAAGTCACTTACAGAGTTCCATTTCTAACACAGCCCACGCCACAAAGCAGGTAACAATGTGCTAATCACTTCTCCCATTATGCTAATTAACATATGGTTACCAGATTTTTTTCAAGGAATCTGGGACCATCCCTTTTTAAAAATTTCATGCTTTATTTTAAAATAGGGTTGCCCAGAGTTCTTGACCTTTTTTAGGGGGGGTAACCCCAAAGTTGTCAGGTGCGCACCTCTACACAAGGCAAGCGGAGAAGCCCATCTACAAACACACAAAGCCAAAAAAAAGGAGGTGGGTGGGTGGGTGGGGGAGAGATATGGAGTAAAGGCGCTTGCTGGTCTTGGGAAAACACACATTAGAACACACATGCAAGGCACCAGCTTCCCATAACCAGGAGACCACTGGAGGGCTAGTGCAGTCTCTATGGAGATTTAACTGGCAGTGGTGGTGTCTCGTTACCAGAAGTGGACAAACAGTGGACTCTCACACAGCCCACTCACAAGAGAGGCTGCTGGTGCTGGAGGAGGCACAGAGGGAGGGATGGAGGCTCCATCTCCTGAAAACATTTCTACCGCCCCCCCCCCCATGCCCCACTCCCAGAGGGAAGGCAGCGTGGCACTGCCAGGGACAAGGGGCGCCGCGGCACCTTCCTTGCCCCCGTTAAACTCACCATCTCCACAGTGGCCGTTGGAGGCAGAGGAGGGAGAAAAAGCAAAGGAGCCTGCCTGCCTGCCTGCCTTCCTCCCCCCTCCATTTTCCCCATAGCCTTCGTTTTCGCGCCTCTTTGTTCCCATGAAAAGCTGCCGCCGTGCTCCCTCCCTCTCTCTCTGTCTCGCAACGCAGCACAACTCTTTCCTATGCTTCTTCTCTTCTTCACCACCTCAGCACTTTGCTTGTGCCCAACTCAGATGCTCAGAGCCTGCAGCAGAAGAGTGCCACGGGCTCTTCTGCTGTGGGCAGCTCTGCGTGAGTTTGGGGCCTTGGTTTACATAGCCCCCCCCCCTGCAGCCAGCAGATTGGCTGGCTAGAACTTGGAGATAGTGAGGACCTCGGGTGCTGCTCGCTGCCATGGCACCCGCCATGTTACCTCGCCGGAAGTCCCCAGGCATAAATCCGGGGACATTAATTAAAATCTGGGGACATTCCGGGGAAAGATTGGTGAATCCGGGGACTGTCCCCAGGAACCGGGGATGTCTGGTAACCCTTAATTAACATGCACACGTGTGCACATGGAGCAGAAATTCTAACAACTATCCCCAGAACCCTAGCGTGGGTTGCTGGGGCCCAGGGCAGGCAAGCTGCCACCAGAGTGCCACAGAGCCAGGCTGCAGCCCAGCTGGCTGGCATGACTCTTGGCAGGTGAATGTCCCCATTGCCCACAGAAAGAATCATCTGGTTGGGCCACTCTGCGGTTGCCCCTTGCCCATAGCTGTCAACTTACAGATTTGAAAATAAGGAACCAGCAGCCTTGAAAATAGGGACGCGGGTGGCGCTGTAGGGACATGGGTGGCGCTGTGGGTTAAACCACAGAACCTAGGACTTGCTGATCGAAAGGTCGATGGTTCGAATCCCCATGGCGGGGTGAGCTCTCGTCATTCGGTCCCAGCTCCTGCCCACCTAGCAGTTCGAAAGCACCCCTAAGTGCAAGTAGATAAATAGGGACCGCTTTCTAGCGGGAAGGTAAATGGCGTTTCCGTGTGCGGCCCTGGTGCTGGCTTGCCAGATGCAGCTTCGTCACGCTGGCCACGTGACCCGGAAGTGTCTTCGGACAGCGCCGGCTCCCGGCCTCTTGAGCGAGATGAGCGAGCAAACCTTGAGTCGGTCCGCTCCTCCACATGCAGCTGCTAGGTGACCTTGGGCCAGTCACACTTCTTTGAAGTCTCTCAGCCCCACTCACCTCACAGAGTGTTTGTTGTGGGGGAGGAAGGGAAAGGAGATTGTTAGCCGCTTTGAGACTCCTGAAGGGGAGTGAAAGGCGGGATATCAAATCCAAACTCTTCTTCTTCTTCTTCTTCTTCTTCTTCTTCTTCTTCTTCACGACTGGCCCTAACGGACAGGGGTACCTTTACCTTTTAGCCTTGAAAATAAGGGACCAGCAGCCAAAATAAGGGACCTGCAGCCTCACCTGTTCCAGGCACTCCAGTCTTCCTGTCCTCCTGCAGTCTGGTCAAACTCATGCTGGGTAGCTTCTAGAACACTGTCCAACCAACTTTGTAACCAGAGCTTCAACTGAATAGAATCTGAATCACATGCACCACAAGGCCTATGCAGCCTCAACTTAAGATGGCTCCCCGGCCTGGTTTTGCACTACAAAGTTTGCAGCAGCACGTGCAACAAAATGGCATCCAGCATTCAAAAACCTCCTCAGCTTGCATTAACTAGCCACACACAAGGCATGCAAGCTCCACCCCCCAGTCATTCTTAGACTTCTTATTGGGTGAGCAACACAGCCAAGCAACACAGTTGGAGCCTTACTCCTCCCTGGCCGGCAGGGAGGGAGGGAGAGGAGCTGCTTCCTTTGAAATTTAAGGGACATCATTTAAGGGACATTTAAGGGACATCCATCAATAAGGGACAGCAGCGGGACATGGCGCTGGAATAAGGGACTGTCCCTTCAAATAAGGGACACTTGACAGCTATGCCCTTGCCTGCGCCCCCCCCCATGGGCCTGAGCTTCTCTGCTGCCTTCGCCAGGGTGTGTCAGGGTGTCAGTACAAGCTCGTAGGTAGGCTTGTATAAGATTATGCTGCACAAGGTCATTCAAGACTGCAAGCATACTGGGACAGGGACCATTATGCTCCATGTACATGCCAAGCAAGCTACATGCACATAAATTTCCAGAGGGGTTGTTGTCAGGTTAATCTGCTGCAGCAAAACCAGGAAGGAGCCCTGTAGCATCCCAATGACCATCACATCAAGTGTAGCAAGAGTCCACCATCACTGATTCATGAAGTCATCCTTAGCTGGCAGGTGTAATAAGTGGGATTATAACTCTCCATGCATCTGATGAAGCAGACCACAAACTCTCCTACCACAATGCATTTTTTCTAGTCTCCAAGGTCTCCTTTTTTTGTGCAGCGCTGCATTCATAAATAATATGGTCACATCAAGATTGTTTCTTTGCAGTATTCATCAAGGCACATGTTACACGATGAAGGGAAGGAACACAAAGATACATCATCAAAGTATGTTCAGGACTCTATACCATATATATATATATATGTTCTCTCATGCATTAAACAGTAGAAGATGCCTCATGCATTGATTCCACTTCATAAACAAGACAAAGGAATTCACAACTCCTAGAATCTGGCCAAGTATCGGAATCAGCTTCCAGTCAGTGTCACTTTGGAATGAGTTCAGTGGGATGGAACGGACTAAATTTCTTTATTAATCTCCAAATGTTGCTGCCCAGTGAGAGAGCCAATGTGATGGGAAGGTGGGAAGCCTTGAGCTCCTTGGAAGAAAAGTGGGATGTGATATTATTATTAATTATTATTATTATTATTATTATTATTATTATTATTATTATTATTATTTTGTATACCGTCCTATACCCACAGGTCTCAGGGTTTTTTTTATGAAGGTAGAAATAAATAAATATAAAATAGTGAGGAATTGTGGGTGTCTGTGACAGAAAGGACCTTTTCAGTGATGGCTACTTAAGTGTGGAATACAATTGAGGCTTTTAAAATCATATCACAGTTTTATACTGCTTTCCCTCTGTGTATCCCCCCCCCCGTCCTCTGATGACTATGTTATGGTGTGATTTATAAAGAAGTTAGTCAGCTTAACGTGATGCTGCCTATTCCCCGTAAACTGCTAATAGATTATAGGGAAAACTGTAAATTGTTTATATCATAGGATCATAGAATGTTTGCATTCCTATTCTGATGTACAAATGTGCTACAACCTGGGGTGACCCAATGAAACTGAATGCTGGGAGATTCTGGGAATGTTTATCGAGAAAAATATATATGTTCAGAAATGCATTTTTCTGAGGCATAGGCATCAACTAGAACAATATATACATGCATTTCTAAACGCATATTGATTTGCTTCTGAGCTGAGAACCTTGTTGCAACCTCTGGAGTACTGCTAAATCCAACAGGTAGTGATATTTTGATCCCTCCACTCAATGGCCTGGGAGGAGCAGCCCAGGTCAATTCTTATCAGAAAATGCAAATACCTAATTTCTTAAGCTCCCCTGCCATGATATTGTTGATATTGGCGGAGAGGAAATCTTTGCTTGAGGACTCACAAACAGCTGAAGATTTTAAAGCTTCCAGAACTTGCTGATTGATTGCACAGATGGAATAAAAGACTGTTTCCTGTTATATTCATGCAGGCTTCAAGTATATTAAAAAAAAAAAAGCCTTTAATGTTTGATGTTGGTGAGGCACAAATAGCATGCCACTGTAATTAATAACTATTAAAGCTGTTTGACTGATCATATCTTCTGGCTTGCCGAATCTCTCCTTTGCAGGTGTGTGTATTAACGGAATCCATTAAATTCATATATTTCAACAGATAGTAATTTACGATCTCTTAAAAGATCTGTC
Organism: Podarcis vaucheri; assembly: GCF_965113315.1. NCBI lineage: Eukaryota > Metazoa > Chordata > Lepidosauria > Squamata > Lacertidae > Podarcis > Podarcis vaucheri. Next base: position 6,357,758 of record NC_138749.1, read on the forward strand.
ACGAAATACAGTCGAAGATATAGGATTGTCTCGACGTATTACAGAGCAAATTGTGCTCTCCTTCCCTCCCTCTCCCTTCCTGAAATGACTTGACTTTACTGGCAAAATATGAATGTCAATGGATTGGACTGTCATGTTCAAAATACCCTCCTCGCTCCCCTCCTGCTTCTCCAATCAGCTGGGAATTTGTTGGAATAAAACTTTCTGATGAGTTATTAACATTTCTTTTCAAGACAGGATTGTTGGACGGGAGTTTGGCGGGCCCGTTCCGTGGGGCTGACGGGAGTCTAAGAAGATCAAGAGTCACCACTGTTTTTTAAGCAGCAGGGAAACATTACCTGAGCTAGACAAGATTCTAAGTACTTGATGTCTGCACCTATTGCTCATGAATGTCAATAGCAAAGTCTTCCTTTGTATTGTCCCCTATGAGCAGCAGAAGATATAAGGAAGCTAAATCGGAAAGGAAATTGCATGCTCAGAGCACGGGGCTAAGAAGCGGGACAGGTATGAGTATTAAACAGGAAGGAATTGCTTTATAACCTTGAAGAATGAGGGTGGAAGTAGACATTATGAGAGAGAGGCATGAAACTGCTGCTACTGTTCTGCATTTCTGTGCTCTCATTTCTTTGTAGCGTTGAATGCAACACAGCCTGAGATACTGAGGAGCTCGTGGTGTTCTGGACTGGGAGGCAAAGTAGTCCAGGTGAATGAGAGCAGGCCTTTCAAAGCCGAAGGCCTAGCCAACAGAGCCCTGGATGGCATACAAAGTGTCCAGCAGCAATGCTAGGCTGTTTGGTCAGAAGTCAGAGGGCCAAGTACTGAACAGCAAGGGGCTGTGCCTATCATGAGGTATTTACAATACAGTCAAACCAACAATGCGTGTTTGCTAAATAGGCACATGAGAGGAGCTGAAGCTCAAAGCCCTGTAGCTGTTTGCTCCTTGCTCTTCCCCCTCATTCTAGCAACATGAGAACAATCTGTATATCTAAGTTCCACAGCTCAGACTCCATTTTCAACTGGGCTAAAGTATGTCTTTGTAACTGAATGACCATTTTAAGCCTGCTTGGACAAAGCTGCTGTATCTTAACAGATACAGGTAAAGGGACCCCTGACCGTTAGGTCCAGTCGCGGACAACTCTGGGGTTGCAGTGCTCATCTCGCTTTATTGGCCGAGGGAATCGGCATACAGCTTCTGAGTCATGTGGCCAGCATGACCAAGCCGCTTCTGGCAAACCAGAGCAGCACACGGAAATGCCGTTTACCTTCCCACCAGAACGGTACCTATTTATCTACTTGCACTGCGTGCTTTCGAACTGCTAGGTTGTCAGGAGCAGGGACCGAGCAACGGGAGCTCACCCCGTCGCAGGGATTCAAACTGCCGACCTTCTGATCAGCAAGCCCTAGGCTCTGTGATTTAACTCGCAGCGCCACCCGCATCCCTGCTGTATCTGTTATTCTTCAACAAATATTCTGAGCGGGTAAATCTTATTTTTTTACCTTTTACAGGACTGTCTGTGTGATTGTTTTAAGGGGGAGGAAAAGGGGAAATACCAGGAGAATCTGGTCTGCCTTAAAGCAGACTGGATTACTTAAACTAAAAGGCTTAAACTAGCCTATCAAAGCTTCCCTTTCAAAGCTGCAAAGGGATGGCACTCTACAGAACTCGCAAACATGATGAAGGACAGATAACATCTAATAAATATATCCTCTCCTAGCACCTATACACATCCCTTCACATAGGAGGTTGCCTGAAGCCTTTAGCAGCAGTGGGGAAGCTTTGACCCATGGGCCAATCTCGGCCATGAGCAGTTCCAATTTGGCTGCTGGGGCCTTTTTAAAAAAACCAGTACACCAGTCAATCAGGTGGTGCCACCTCACGGGGCAGGTGATGTCTGTTGCTGGGGGCCAATTCTGCTTGGGATAGCTCTGCATGCGAGTTACATTAGGGGAATTACGCATGCAACCCACCCCTGCAGAGAGCAGGACTGAAAGCCTATCCATCAAGCTCATGGACATGGGTTTGATCCTCCTTGATTACTATCTTCTCACCCTCATTGGCCAACTTTGACAGGAAGGCAAGACCACCCACCCATTCAAACCGGCCCATGAGGGTGGAAGGGACAAGGATCTGGTCCACTCATCCAGAAAGGTTCCTCCCACCTGTCTATAGGCTTGTTGCACCCAGCAGCTTCCCAGGCAGCACCTGGAATGGGACTGTCCTCACTCTTTTTCAGGAATGTTAGCAGGCATTCTCCATTCTTAGAAGGGCTCTGAAACTGGATATTTCATGTTGCCAAGTAAGCTCTGTGTTTACTAGTCTGAGTTTTGGATTGCACTCACTATTGTCTCTGCTCTTAATGCCCTTGGGCAAGGTGTCTTCCTTAGAAAGGTGGAATTTCCCTTTAAGTACTCCAGCTCCCCGTGGTTTTGTTTTGTGCTGAAACTTCTGGTGGGGTCCTACTCAATACAGCCTGACCACTGTGATGCCATTGTGCTCTGAATATCTTGATTGCTTAAGCAATATACCTTTGACTGGATCTTCATCACCTGTCCATTATTCTATCATTGCCTGATCAGCTGGTGGAGGCAGGGGCATCCTGGTCAGATTGTTCCTCCTTAAACCAGAAACATTTGATTCCCATGGGAGTTTATAGCCTGTATTCAAAGCATGTAATATTTCACAGGAAAAAAAAAAAACACTTACACAAATTTTGAAGCAAATGAGGTCGGTGTCATTCTCAGTCTGACAAGAGTCATTGTACTCAGTGAACATTCCTTCCAAATATGCTTTTTTTAAAAAAAAAAAAATCCCAGTAAGTGGGCACAGAAAGGTTCCAACACCTCTGTAAGAAGAGTCAATTTTGTTCCATGTTAAAGATGGGAAAACGGAGGATGAGAGAATAGTGGCGGAACTTGGGAGAGACTTTTTTGGTCTGCATTAAAGATTACTGCCAATTTGCTCTGTAGCAAGTGGAAGGAGATGTTTAGTTCCCATGCCATGTCCCTGATTTAATTTCCCCATGCCCCACTTTTATACAAGATGCTGACTACTCAGCTGTAGACAGGGGTGCCAACTTAAAATCTTGTGGGTGGGGGCAGGTAAGCCCTGTCCTGCATAGTCAATCACAAGATGCGACACATGCACACCATTTGAATGGCAATGCCCATGGACAAGGGGTGGGGTGGAGCGGGCAGCGATGGGGGCCTCAGTCCCCAGGAGTTAGCTCCTATGGCTGGAGAACCATTGGTGAGTGATTTGGAGCAGCAAATAGCCCAATGAGGAAAGGGTTAAGCCCATCAGGACTCCATCACACATGTGTTTGTGTGTAATGTGCAGCAAGCGCCTAACAGATGAGGGAATGTATCGAGAAAAACTCAACCAGTGTGCTTATTAGGCTGGAAGGAGTGAATCATGAGGAAAGATGAAAAGGAGTAAAGGAGGGGAAGCAGAGTGCATTGCTTGGGTGAAGATGACTAATAAGAGACATCACGGCATAAAATGTTCTCATAAAATGAATTCAAAGGGTGGTCATTCGTCTGCTTATATTTATAAAGGGATAATGAATAGTGTTTTCCCAGTACTGAAAACTAACCGAGACAGATAAGAAGACAAAAGGAGTTGGACTGCACATCGCATGTGGCGGTTGTGCAAGATGAGCATCTGATGCGGGAGCGCCTCCTGTTCATGTGTAAGGGATTGGTGCACACAGGGCTATGTGGCTTGTAGGAGGAAATCTGATGTCAGGAGCAAAGCTAAGTGTGTAGCCCTGTGGCCCCCAGTAGCCCTTCTCCTTTCTCAACACCAAAGGTGAGGAACCTTTTTCAGTCTGAGAGCAGTGGCATAGCATGGATTGCCAGTGCTGGGGCAAGGTGGGTGTGAGTGAGCCACGTTGTTCCCAAGGATCACATGTTGGTGGTATGTATGGCCACAGGCAGAAGTGGGCAGAGCAATGGGTGGGAATGACAGGTGGACCTATCAAATACTAATTTTCTCCCCATCCTTCTCCCTGCTGAGCACTGCTGAGGTGATGTTGTGACTAAGGGGTTGACAGCCAACGACAGCACAATAACTGCTTGTAAGTTAGAAGGCAGGCAGGTGAGAACATAGGAAGAATCTGCTGGATCAGACCAATTGACCATCATATTGTTCTCACAAGCAGGATCCAAGTGCAAGAGCAACTCTCTCCTCCTGTGGTTGCCAGCAAATGATATTCAAATGTATTGCTTCTTCAGTGGAGGTCCTCACTGAGGGATCACATTCACCCAGTGCTATACCAGCTGCACTGGCGCCCGGTGGAGTACAGGATCAGGTTTAAGGTGCTGGTTTTAACATTTGAAGCCCTATACAGCCTAGGACCCTTGTACTTAATGGACTGCCCCTCCTGGTATGTTCCACGGAGGACCTTACGGTCTTCAAATAAAAACATCTTGGAGATCCCAGGCCACAGGGAGGTTAGACTGGCCTCGACCAGAGCCAGGGCTTTTTCAGCCGTGGCCCTGATCTGGTGCAACGCTCTGTCACAAGAGACTAGGGCCATGTGGGACTTGACATCTTTCCGCAGGACCTGCAAGACAGAGCTGCTCCACCAGGCCTTTGGCCAAGGCACAGTCTGAACCCCTCTCTCCTTCTGTAATCCTCATAGAACTCTAACCCGATGGTTGCCATTAATTTGATTCTGAATTGATTCTAGAATGTATTTTAATTAATTGACTGTGTGATTTTATATACGCTGTGCTATTTTTACCTTTTGTTAGCTGCTCTGAGCCCGGCTTTGGCCGGGGAGGGCGGGATACAAATAAAATATGATGATGATGATGATGGCTAGTAGTCATTGATAGCCCTCTCTGCCGTGAGAGGGCAGGTTGAGATTGGTGGGGCAATACCCCATTCACCCTATTGGACCAACATTTCCTACTACCCAGCAAAATTTGGCCTTCTTCTCCATGGCTGTGTCTCCAGATCCAATACTCTGAAGATTTCTGGAAGCAACACTGAAGCAAACTTGCTGATTATTATTATTTTATTTTATTTTAAAAGAGAGATGATTTTAAGCAAGAGACAAAGGGAGGTGAGGATAGATGTTTATATGCTGAAAATGGGTCTTCCCCAGAGATAAGCACATTCTCATAGTTTGGGAGGAACAACAAGCTGCTCACGTACCTGCAGTCTGGGTCACTGTCAGACGAACGCAACCCAGAGATGCCTTTGGCAAAGCATGCCAAAGTGACGTGTTGACATTCCACCAGCCCCCCCTCCACCCCTCCCTCTTCTGTCACCACAGACATCAAGGATTTAGAGACAGAGAGAAAGAGAGAGAAAGAGAAAGACAGACCGAAGCTACAGGGTTCATGCTGAGGAATTCAGAAGAGATGTAATTGTGGGAATCAGGCTGAAGGGCGGTTGTAACTTTGGACTGACGTTAAGAGCTGCCTTAAAAAGAAGCTTGATAAGGTCAAACTAATAAAATTGGGAGCTGCTCAAGGGGAAACCAAATTCTGGAGCTGAGAGACAATTTGACAGACAATTAGCATAAAACAGGGCAACTGCCCCACTGGATGGAAAGTAAAATCCACAAGTGCAAATAACGCCGGGCCAGCATTAGTCAAAGCCATTGACCAAATTTTTACCCTTAGATTCACATGAAGGACATGAGATGGTCCTTGCACGCACATGCAGCTAATGTCCCGACACAAGAGGCACATGCAGGCCTTTGATTTTGAGTTCTCTGCAGAGATGATACGAGGTTGGCGGTTTTTGCAGAGCACTTTGGAATTGCAGGATTCGAAGAACACAGAAAAGAATTCACGGGTCACCACACTCCGTCTCTCGCTATAAGCAAGCCTTCTGCCTAAAGCCTCTCTTCCTAAAATGATGTACCTTCACTGCTTGTAGAGGCCAATTTTGGATACAGGTGCAGCTTCCGAAGGTCCAGCAGTCAATCTTGCAGCCTCGGGGATGGAATCCCCTTAAGCCAATCCACTAACAGCTTTCTGTAACTACTGGAGGACTTACAATACAATTCTCTATTTTGCTGGTAGCATTGCATAAGTGAGGAATATGAGGAAGCACAAAAGAGTGTCACTATTTTGTCAGAGAACAATTCCACTGCCCACGCCTGAAAAACAAAAAACCCCACCCTGATGGGAGCTGTTTCTCTTGGGTGATGAATGGTCAGTTCTTATTGTTACAGGAGCAGTGTAATTGCTACTTCCCATCACTGGCATGTAACATTAACACAATAAATTTCTGCATTAATGATAGACATCTAAATGGGAGGGAGTAATTCAACATTGCTAGAACTGGCATGGTAAATTCATGTCAAGCCTACATATTTTACTTTTGATTAACCAGTGCAATTGTGCTTTTAAAAAACTGTTATCACCTTATGGCAAGCGATGGGGTGAAGATTAAGGAAATATAGACATAAACATTAAAAGCACTTGAAAATGGGGATGAATGTTTTTAATTATCTTGTCAGAAGTGAAATACCTCCATTTCAAGGTTTGTTTAGATGGAAAATATTTACTTTAAAATGTTTCATTTCTATATTTTCACTCAGCGTGAGGTGAAACCTTGGTGCTTTCAATGTCATAGTTGACTGGAGTCACAGAAGTATGATATATATTTATAGTAGCAATGTAAATGTTTTACATGATTTTGCAAGCCTGGTATTAAATTTCATTGAAAGGGAAAATGTCAAGTGATACAGAGTCAGGTTTTTGGTTGATGAGTCTGGTTCCTGCTGGACTCAGTGAGAAGTTGAGTATGTACAAATCTCAAATGCCAGTGGAATCACTCTCCCAGAGTCAGCTTCCATGAATTTCTATTTTTAACTCTTTTAAAGGAAGTTTACATTATCAGGGAACAGAACCCTGTTCCCACATCTATTCTAGCATACATCCAGGTAATGGGGGTGTTACCACCCCAGAATCCAAAAGTGAGCAGGATGCCAAGTCTTATGAAGAAGGCTTGTAGCTCAGTAGGACAACATCTTCTTCACATGGCGATAGCCCCAGATTCTGTCTCAGGTATCTCCACATAGTATTGGGAGAGAACCCTGCCTCAAATCCTCTAGAGCAGCAGTTCTCAACCTGTAGGTCCCCAGATGTTGTTGGACTACAACTCCCATCATCCCTGAGCTCTGGCCTTGCTAGATAGGGGTGATGGGAGTTGTAGTCCAACAGCATCTGGGGACCCACAGTTTGAGAAAGGCTGCTCTAGAGCTACTAGGGTAGACAACCTTGAGCTAGTGGACTAATTGTCTTACTCGGTATATAACAGCTTCCTGTATTGGAGGTTATAGTGTTACCTGCTGGCATGCAGGAATCACTGAATCAGTTCCCACAGTTTATAGAACTGGACCTAGAATGCTTGTTCTGCTCTGTGGGGAGGGCAGACAACAGGCCAGGTGCAAACTAGACAAGTCAAAGTAAGGCAGAACTCAGCTTGGCTGTGAAACAAGGAAAAGTTGAGGCTGGATACTGGGGAAGACAAGGCAGGCTAGAGAAAAAGAAAGGAAGGATTCAGGTTGGGTGCAGAGCAAGATATCCCATAGGCTAGATCAAGTCTCAATCGGTGTGCAAGAAATAAACTGAGAGTGGGCCGAAATAGTAGCAGCAGCAGCAGCAGCAGCAGCAGCAGGTTCATCTTAATTGTTAGGCCTAGTCGTACTGAAAGGTGCTGCTTAATTATAGGTGCTCAGTCCATTAGCCTCCTGCTGTGATGTAATTCGGAAGCCTCTGGTCTCACTGGGTCTTCTGCCGTTGAGTCTTCCAAGCAAAAGTAGTGCCACATCCTTAGACTTGAGGGACACTGGATTCATAAATTAATCCAGTGTTACCACTACTGGAGCCGATCCGTTGTGCCCTTCCCCTTATGAGCCACAGAACTGGCTCATCCCTACCAAATTCATTTTTTGAAATTCACTTTAGGTTTAAAATTCAGTTGCAACTCTTCCTCACTAGCAATGGGTGTTGCAATTCCCCTGGAGTTGCAATGCCAACCAGGCAGAAAACAAAAACAAGGTACAGTCGTACCTTGGATCCCGAACGCCTTGTGAGTCAAACATTTTGGTTCCCGAATGCCGCAAACCTGGAAGTGAGTGTTCCAGTTTGCAAACGTTCTTTGGGGAAACTCAGCCAGATGGGTGGGGTATAAATAATAAAGTATTATTATTATTATAACCTGAATGTCTAACACAGATTCCTGCAGCCAATCGGAAGCTGCGCCTTGGTTTCTGAACATTTTGGAAGTCAAACAGACTTCCGGAACAGATTCCGTTTGACTTTCGAGGTACGACTGTACATGACTTGTGAGATCCTTTCAGCCTATTGAATACATGTTCTGCAGGAAGCTTACATTAAATCAGAGTCCAAATCCCAGCTATTAAAAAGGGTTTTTTATAAGGGGTTCCATCTGATTTTCCAGTGCAAACTACCATAAGGCTTCCTTGCAAAATCTTTTGTGCATGCATAAGAGTGAGTGAGTAAGGGCGAGAGCGGATATTTATAACACTTTCTGTTTATCTGAATATCTCCCAGTAGCACTACTTCCAACTCTGCCTTACTGCTTGCCTCTTTGTTTCTGGGTCCATTTTTCTTCCTGCCATCTCGGGATCTTTTGATATGTATGTGTCGTCTCCTTCCCAAATCCCTCATGCTTTTTTTCTTTAAAAAAGGAAAGAAGACACATTTATTTATGCTCTCTTACTAATTGAAAACTCTCATATTTGAAGTTATTATTCTGATTGATGTCTGTCATTGCGATCAAATGGTGGCTCACAGATGCTTTGTTAGAACAATTTTGCTTTCCCATTCATCACCGTATCGTCATCTATCTCCCTCCTGACCTTCTGCAATGTTCACATTTGGTAGGGGGAACTGCTAGCTATCCCCTGCAGACACCTCAGTGGCTGGGTAACCCCCGAAGTACAGTTGACTATAGCCATTGATACAACAGTCAGAGCACATTTCTCTGTACTATGCTCCTACTTCCAGATTTATCTCGTGTGTGCATGTGTCACATACACACAGAGACCAGGTCTCACCATCCTTTTGTGCACAGGAATGGGGAACCTGTAACCCTCCAGAGATCTGAGTCCATTTCTCATCTTTTTTCTCATCTCATCATTTTTAATGAAATGATTTTAGAATGTTGTATTATTTTATTGTTGTTAGCCGCCCTGAGCCCGGCTTCGGCTGGGGAGGGCGGGATATAAATAAAAAGTGTTGTTGTTGTTGTTGTTGTTGTTGTTGTTGTTGTTGTTGTTGTTGTTATTATATTATTATTATTATTATTATTATTATTATTATTATTATTATTATTATTATTATTATTATCTTAGCTCAGCCAGCATGGGCAATGGCCAGGAATGATGAGTGTTGCAGTGTTGTTGTTGTTGTTGTTGTTGTTGTTGTTGTTGTTGTTGTTATTATTATTATTATTATTATTATTATTATTATTATCTTAGCTCAGCCAGCATGGGCAATGGCCAGGAATGATGAGTGTTGCAGTGTTGTTGTTGTTGTTGTTATTATTATTATTATTATTATTATTATTATTATTAATTATTATCTATACCCTGCCCATCTGGCTGGGTTTCCCCAGGCACTCTGGGCGGCTTCCAACCGAATATTAAAAACAATACAGCATCAAACATTACAAACTTCCCTAAACAGGGCTGCCTTCAGTTGTCTTTTAAAAGTAAAATGGTTGCTTATTGCCTTGACATCTGCTGGGAGGGCGTTCCATAGGATAGACGCCACTACCGAGAAGGCCCTCTGCCCGGTTCCCTGTAACCTCACTTCTCGCAGCGAGGGAACCACCAGAAGGCCTTCAGTGCTGGACCTCAGTGTCCGGGCTGAACGATGGTGGTGGAGACACTCCTTTAGGTATACAGGACTGAGGCCGTTTAGGGCTTTAAAGGTCAGCGCCAACACTTTGAATTGTGCTTGGAAATGTACTGGGAGCCAATGAAGATCTTCCAGGACCAGTGTGATATGGTCTCGGTGGCAACTCCCAGTCACCAGTCTAGCTGCCGCATTCTGGGTTAATTGCAGTTTCCGAGACACCAGCCCCAAGTAGAGCGCATTGCAGTAGTCCAAGAGGGAGATAACTAGAGCATGCACCACTCTGGCAAGACACTCCATGGGCAGGTAGGGTCTCAGCTTGTGTACCAGATGGAGCTGGTAGACAGCTGCCCTGGACACAGAATTAACTTGCAACTCCATGACAGTTTTGAGTCCAAAATGACTCCTAGGCTGCGCATCTGGTCCTTCAGGGGCACAGTTACCCCATTCAGGATCAGGGAGTCCTCCACACCAGTCTGCCCCCTGTCTCCTAAGAACAGTACTTTTGTCTTTGTCAGGATTCAACCTCAATCTGTTAGCCGCCATCCATCCTCCAACCTCCTCCAAACAGAGGAGACTCCTTAGGGTAGTGATAAAGCGGAATATCAAATCCAAACTCTTCCTCTTCAAACTACAGTGGTGCCTCGCAAGACGAAAAGAATCTGTTCTGTGATTCTCTTCGTCTAGTAGCTCAAAAGTTGCAGTGAACTAATTGAGAAAGAGCAGAGAGAGAAGATGAGGAGAGAATTCTGCAGTAGAATATGATCCAACGCGCTCTCTCTCTCTCTCCACCCCCCCTCAAGTTTTCCTTCTTAAACTAACTTGCTTTCTGCTGTACTGGTTTAAATTTTTTTGGGGGGGTTGTCACAGGTCTTGGGGGGGAAGCAGAGTCATGCAAGCAGCTGAAGAAGAAGAAGAAGAAGAAGAAGAAGAAGAAGAAGAAGAAGAAGAAGAAGAAAAGGAGGAGGAGGAGTTTGGATTTGATATCCCACTTTATCACTACCCTAAGGAGTCTCAAAGCGGCTCACATTCTCCTTTCCCTTCCTTCCCCACAACAAACACTCTGTGAGGTGAGTGGGGCTGAGAGACTTAAAAGAAGTGTGACTAGCTCATGGTCACCCAGCAGCTGCATGTGGAGGAATGGAGATGTGAACCAGGTTCCCCAGATCACGAGTCCACCGCTCTTAACCACTACACCACGTTGGCCACAAAGTCATTTGGTAGTGGAATGGACTCCCTCAAAAGCTTGCAGACTCTGCTTCAGTGGAGGTTTTTAAACAGGGGTTGAATGGCCATCTTCGAGGCAACCTTTTGCTCCGATTCGTTCATTGCAGCAGGTTGGACTAGATGACCCTTGGGGTCCCTTCCAACTGTACAGTTCTCTGATTCTCTGAATGCTCATTTCCCACGGGGGTTACAGATCGTGCTTTTAAGCTAGTCAGGGGAATGTTTATTATTTCCCTCCCTCCTTAAATACTCTATAAAGAACTCTATCGTTCATAATAGCTTTGTTTACTGCGTGGTACAGCATGTTCTAATTACCACCTCTGCCTCACTAACCATAAGGTTTATGTTCTCCCACTCATCAGTTATTTTTATGCCCCCTGCGGAAAATGAAGAGAACATTAATAAGAATAATTCTTTTCGGGGAACGTTTTTGGGTGAAATGAGGAAAAATACAGAGCGAAAGGCAGTAAAGCGGAATCGCCCGACAGAAGGTCTGATATTGCTTTGTTTCTGTCATTTTCTCTCGCTCCTTTCATTTGCAGAAGGCTTCGGTAATGCAGTTTTGATGCAGGGCTCGCTTTTTAGACTTTCCACTCGAAACGTACCAACTCCCTGCCTTTTTTCTGAAATAATAACAAAGCTAATTATAATTATATGGGAGCCCGGAGAACAGCAGATTTCTGTAGATTGCATTTAATAGGACTAGTGGTGAATTTATTTATTTATTTGAGGAACCCACCCCTTTTCATATCAATATTTCCAGAGCGATCAACGAAAAAATGAAAAGGAGAGTACATTTTTTTGTTTTGTTAAAAGCGCAACATTGATTTTTATTATTATTATTTTTCTTAAAAGCTCCCAAGTGGTTCAACAGCAAGTAAAAGCAGCATTAGGAGGTTCATCCATCAAAATTTAAAAAAGAAAACCAAATAAATTTATTTTGGTGTGTTTTTTTTTTTAAAGACATCTGAGTTTCTGTGTGGTGAGAATTCCTCAGCCAAAGCACCAGAAGAGATACAGAAATTCTTCTTTCCCAAGTTTTGTTTTTTAGGTGCTTAGAATGACACCTGTAGAAGATATTAGGACAGGGGCTAGCCTGATAGAAGTAATTTCCAGATCTACTTTATTCCCAGTGTTAAGTTTGCTTGTTTGCTTGCTTATATATTAGAATATCATTGAGGGTTTTATTGTTGAGTGTGAGGGGCAGGAACATTTATTATTATTATTATTATTATTATTATTATTATTATTATTATTATTATACCACCTGGCTGCCATAAAGACATAATAATAATAACATTTTCAATAAGAAGAATAAACGACAATAATTTAAGAATTTGAAAAGTTAAAATAGTGACAGAATAAAAGCAGACTAACAATCGCTTCAACTTTCTAAGCAGCTTGGTAGGCTTGTGTAAACAAAACATGTTTTCAGCAGGCACTGAAAAGTAGAACAATGAAGGTACCTGCCTGATATCAACAAGCAGGGAGATCTGAAGACCAAATGATGCCACACGAGAAGACCCATAGCAGTGCCAATTCTGCCAATCAAAGAGGCGCTTCTTCTTTCTTTCTTTTTTGCTCCCCCCCCCCACCAGAAATTTGTCAAAAAAATTATCTGGGGAGGAATTCCCACCCTGATCCAAATCAATAATAATAATAATAATAATAATAATAATGATGATGATGATGATGATGATGATGTTATTTATACCCTGCCCATCAGGGTGGGTTTCCCCAGCCACTCTGGGCAGCTTCCAACAAAGATTAAAAATACATTAAAATGTCACACATTAAAAACTTCCCTTCAGATGTCTTCTAAATGTCAGGTAGTTGTTTATCTCTTTGACATCTGATGGGAGGGCGTTCCACAGGGCGGGCGAGAAGACCCTCTGCCCGGTTCCCTGTAGCTTTGCTTCTCGCAATGAGGGAATTGCCAGAAGGCCCTCAGAGCTGGACCTCAGCGTCTGGGCAGAATGATGGGGGTGGAGACGCTCTTTCAGGTATACTGGACCAAGGCCATTTAGGGCTTTAAAGGTCAGCACCAACACTTTGACTTGTGCTCGGAAACATACTGGGAGCCAATGAAGATCTTTTAGGACCAGTGTTATGTGGTCTCGGTGGCCACTCCCAGTCACCAATCTAGCTGCCGCATTCTGGATTAGTTGTAGTTTCCAAGTCACCTTCAAAGGTAGCCCCACGCAGAGCGCATTGCAGTAGTCCAAGTGAGAGATAACTAGAGCATGCACCACTCTGGCGAGACAGTCCACAGACAGATAGGGTCTCATCCTGTGTACCAGATGGAGCTGGTAAACAGCTGCCCTGGACACAGAATTGACCTGCACCTCCATGGACAGATGTGAGTCCAAAATGACTCCCAGGCTGTGCACCTGGTCCTTCAGGGGAACAGTTACCCCATTCAGGACCGTGTGTGTGTGTGTGTGTGTGCGTGCAGCAACCTGATCACGTGGTGGATGTGCCACAATTTTGTCAGTCTCCGACACTAGTCCTTTCTCCCTTATTACTACAGTGGTACCTCTGGTTATGAACTTAATCTGTTCCGGAGATCCATTCTTAACCTGAAACTGTTCTTAACCTGAGGTACCACGTTAGCCAATGGGACCTCCCGCTGCCGCCGTGCCTCTGGCGCACAATTTCCGTTCTCATCCTGAAGCAAAGTTCTTAACCGAGGTACTACTTCTGGGTTAGCAGAGTCTGTAACCCGAAGTGTTTGTAACCTGAGGTACCACTGTATACTGCCCTAACTTGAGTGGCATTGCATATACACAGAGGGGGCTATTAAAAAAATGCCATTATTTCCATTCACATGATTTTTTGTTATCTGCGATTTATGTCCTATTAATTGCATTGTGTGGCATAACATGCCGGCACATAAGTATACATTTTCAAAATATCTGCATATAATACTCACATGTGTGCATTATGTGTGTGTACACTTGAGGACTTGTGGGTTCAAGTTGGCATCTCATTGTCCACTTTGAGAACAGGATGCTGTGCCTTTGGTCTGATGCAGCACAGCTCTTCTTATGCACACACACACAAAACATATGCAGAGATGTATTTGTGGATTGTTGAAAATAATTGCACAACGGCTGACATATTTTATTCTTCCTCTGTAATAATGCAACAGCAAATGAATTACTATAAATAAGTCCCGACAGCTGCACAGATAGGTGCATAAAGTTGTCCACGCTTGCTACCAGATCTGACCTTGGAACGCAGAATGCTTTACATCTGTGATGATTCTATCTGCCTCTTGATGAATCACAACTCTTGCTTATGTTTAATCACTGCTGATAGGAAAAGGCTGACAGCTTGTTCAGGAAAAATTCCCAGCAGCTAAATTCTGATCTATGGGGGTGGGGGACTGGGACTGTAATACTTTGTACATGTTCTTGTTCTGGGGGGGGGGGGGGAGAGAGAGAGAGAGAGAGAGAGAGAGAGAGAGAGAGAGAGAGAGATATGAAAGGACAGTAAAGTGATAATCCAAAGCACACTCACCTCATGGCAGCCAGGATACCAGTTACAGTTCAATCCTAAGTGTGTCTACTCAGAAGCAAGCACCATAAATATCAATGGGTCTTACTGCTACGAAAATGCATTTTAACTTGGAGTCTTAGCTTCCTCCCCAGTGGCAAAACTGCATGCTCTGGTACCGGGGGTGGAGAGCAGGCGGGGGCGTGACTGGCATGCGTCCCAGGGGGCGTGGCATCTCCTGGGGGCATCGCACGTCACCCGTGGGGGCATGGCGTGCATCCAGGGCGCGTGACATGCCACCCATGGGGATGTGGCACCCAGTGCGATGGGGTGTGTGTGTCAAGTGTCGGGGGGCAGTTGCAATGGTACCCCCCTCCCTGATGGTGCCGGGGGCAGTGCGCTCCCCCTGCCCCCATTCCTCTGCCAGTGCTCCTCCCTAAATGCTGTGTGTGTGTGTGTGTGTAGGAATGCAGACAGGCAAGGAGGTAGATACTACCTGGAGGTGCCAAGGATTGAAACTGTTTTTTTTTCGCTTGCAAAGGATGCACTCATAGGTGCATAGAGAGCTAATTTATAGTCAATGGTCAGACTACTGATGCATTTAGTTCAATATGGTCTACACTTAGTGTCAGCAGATCTCCAGGGATTCCAGGCAGCATCCCACCCAGTCCGATCTGGAGTTATGTAAACCCTTTGAATTTGGACATAGAAACATTGGACATTGCCACTTAATATGGAAAAGAGAGGACCCCCAACTCTTGGTTATGCTGAACAATGAATGTATGAAGCTTCGAAGTAAGTGCGTGATCACTTCCACAAGTTGAACATGAGTCAACAGTATGATGCAGCAGCAAAAAAAGCTAATGCTATTTTAGGCTGCATCAACAGAAGTCTAGTGTCCAGATCAAGGGAAGCACCACTCTATTCTGCCTTAGTCAGACCACACTTGGAATACTGTGTCCAATTCTGGGCACCACCATTTAAAAAGGATGTTGATGAGCTGGAACATGTGCAGAGGAGGGCAGCCAAGATGATCAAGGGTCTGGAAACGAAGCCTTATGAAGGAGCTGGGTATGTATAGCCTGGAAAAGAGGAGACTGAGAGGAGATATGAGAGCCAACCTCAAATGTCTGTCACATGGAAGAGGGAATGTACTTGTTTTCTTCTGCTCTGGAAGGCAGGAGGGCAATGGCTTCAAGTTACAAGAAAGGAGATTCCAACTAAACATTCAGAGAAACTTTCTGACAGGTGGTGGACTCTCCTTCCTTGGAGGTTTTTAAACAGAGGTTGGATGGTCATCTGTCATGGATGCTTTAGCTGAGATTCCTGCATTGCAGGGGTTGGACTAGTTGAAACTTGGGGTCCCTTCCAAATCTAAGATTCTATGATTTGCCAATAAAGCAAGCATACATATATTCTATGCAACTGAGAAGGTTGGAAACAAATCTGTCAATGACAGTATGAATTTCAGTGTTGGCAAGAAAAGTTTAGCAATGAGATTTTTGCTTGAGATAGTTAATCTCAGCAGTTATTCACATCCCAAAGGGAAAGGGGTTTGTCTGAGAGAGGAGTCCCAGTTCAGGTTTCACTTGTGAGATTCCCTTGGGCAACTGGTTGGCCACTATGAAGACAAAACACTGGACTAAGATGAGTTTTGGTGAATCCAGAAGGGTTATTCTAACTTTCTTTTAGTTAATTTTTGTAAGCATATATGAGTTCTCCCCACCATTCATTGTTTCAATGCCTACCCAAGGACTGAAAATAGTGTTGAACCCGTTCTGCAATTCAAGTTGTTTCTTCTTCTTCTTCTTCTTCTTCTTCTTCTTCTTCTTCTTCTTCTTCTTCTTCTTCTTCTTTGTCTTCTTCACATCATTTGACTCTTATGGAGATGGGAAAACATATATCAGATCTTCAACAGTTATCCTGTGAGAGTTCACAGTGAACCGCAGTCGCTTAGGCATGATCTATGCTCTCAACAGTTAAAGATAACGACCTCAGGAATAATCTTTCATAGATTTTATATTAAATGAGACTAAAGTGCAAGCAGAGGATTAAAAGCAGTCTTGCTATTTGCCAAATGCTTACAGTAACCTTAAATATGGAGATGATCAAATTTCATGACCTTTATGTTACATTATTCCTTTCCTTTCCTTCCTTCCTTCTTTCTTTTAATGTAGCTGCAGTTCTGCGTGGAGTATGTGCAAATATGGACAAGTTGTCCTCGCATGTCAACCAATTAAAGAGTGTTTGGTTGATTAATCACTTGCCTTGATTGATTAACTGCTCTGGGCTGCAGATAATAAGGAATCCCATATAAGTGATGTTGAGAGTAAAGCAGCAACACTTGCAATAAGTTACTTGAACCAGTGGGAGGCAACATAGAAAAACGACCTATTCTCCCCCCCCCCCCCGATTCCCTCTTGGGTGCTACCTGTGGATTGGTTTTCACTTCCTTCCTCCTCCTCTTCCAGTTCAGTTCGAGTTAGTGCTAGGTTTTTCTTTTCTTAGACCCATAATGCTATGATGGCTGCATGGAGGCTTGTACTCAGAACAGCTTTGCTTGCCAGGAGAAATATAAGTTATGTTTCTTTATTCTTTTCACCAACAGT
This sequence comes from Podarcis vaucheri, assembly GCF_965113315.1. Classification (NCBI taxonomy): domain Eukaryota; kingdom Metazoa; phylum Chordata; class Lepidosauria; order Squamata; family Lacertidae; genus Podarcis; species Podarcis vaucheri. The sequence goes on from NC_138749.1 coordinate 6,374,941, forward strand.
TTTACCTGATTCTTTATTTCTGCACACCACTGTATTACACACACACACACCAAACTCCAACAAGTGTTACAAAGCTACATTCATTTAAAAATAAATAAATAACGTAAGTAAAGTTCTACTGGATCAGTGTGTTTTTACATGAGTAGAATGTGTGCTTTTATTTAAAATGCATCTCTGGGTTATTTGTGGGGCATAGGAATTTGTTCATTCCCCCCCCCCCCCAATATATATATATATGCAGGTTTTGGTGTCTTCGGGTGTATTCCCGTGTAAGAGTTGGGGTGTCTGGGCGACGTTTCGACGAGGTCTCACTCGTCATCTTCAGGCTGGTGCTTTCGGCTTCTTGTTACTGGAACAGAGCAGGATCTTAGTGTTTGAGTTCCTATAAATACTGTTGAGGGGGTGTGGTGTATAGCCTCCAACGTTCTGGGCAGAGAGGAAGTTCCTAGATTAGTGTGCCTTTTCTTCTTTTGTTCCTTAATTACTTGAGGGATATCTTGAGTGATTTCATGAGTGATATTCTGAATACCACTTAGGTGGGTCATTAAGTGTGGATTAGTTGCTAAAGCTTTCGTGTCTTGACCTCTTGAGCTTGTGAAGAGTTTTTCGAAGATGGCTGTGCTGCATTTAGTTGTGCTCTGGCTTGGCTTCGTGTATAGGCCAGAGCACAACTAAATGCAGCTTCGTGTATAAGCCAGAGCACAACTAAATGCAGCACAGCCATCTTCGAAAAACTCTTCACAAGCTCAAGAGGTCAAGACACGAAAGCTTTAGCAACTAATCCACACTTAATGACCCACCTAAGTGGTATTCAGAATATCACTCATGAAATCACTCAAGATATCCCTCAAGTAATTAAGGAACAAAAGAAGAAAAGGCACACTAATCTAGGAACTTCCTCTCTGCCCAGAACGTTGGAGGCTATACACCACACCCCCTCAACAGTATTTATAGGAACTCAAACACTAAGATCCTGCTCTGTTCCAGTAACAAGAAGCCGAAAGCACCAGCCTGAAGATGACGAGTGAGACCTCGTCGAAACGTCGCCCAGACACCCCAACTCTTACACGGGAATACACCCGAAGACACCAAAACCTGCATTCCTGTACCCGTGAAAATCTACGAAAGCATATATATATATATATATATATATATATATATATATATATATATATATATATATTTCTGTCCCCTACAAGGTCTGAAGGACAGTGGACAGACCCCTCTGCTGAAAAAGTTTGCTGACCCCTCAGCCCCTAGGAGTTGGCTCCTATGTTTAGGAGAAAACAGCATGAGATACGTCTTCTCCCTGGGCTTTTTCAGATCAGGAAGTGTGGGCAGTCAGAGGGGGCACAGAGCTCTCGATAAACCTTTAATGGAAAAAAGGAAAACAGCAACTCACATTACTGTCAACTACCTTATAAAGATAAGCTTGCACCCACCACAATTATAAGGAAATTCTATAGTAAACAAAAAAAACAACGAAAACAGAAGCCTCTGACAGGTGAAAAAAAAAAACCAACTTTTGAGAATTTGCAGGATAGGTTTCAATTGACCATTTGTCTTTGGTTTTATAGGGGCATGTTAGGCATGGGGTTTCTAAATTGCTCTTCCAGAAAGCAAATTCTATTATAAAGTGTGGGACTTCCAAACAAATATGTTTAGGATTTAGTTGCTTGACATATTGCCCAAGATTTCCCCACAATCTTAGTATTTTCCGGGACCTTTCCTCCCCCTACACCTGGAGCAGGGTGTGCAAATGGAGTTATAGCTTACATTCTGGTTCACAGCCAGGATATTAGATACTAAATAATACTTTCTTTCCAAACATGCTGATGCGCTCTGCTAAGCAGCTGCTGAATTGCACTGCCACCGATGTCTGTATTTCAACCCTGCCTGGCAAATTATGCAGAGTGGCAATTTATTCAATGAATGTATATACATCTACCTATGTGCCTGTACATACTACAGTTATAGCTGAGTGATAAACTGCAGCGCCAAGTGGAATTGAAGTTGTTGGTTATGACCTACTATATAAAAGCTCACAGTGCTTTGACGTCTGCGTCGGCAGATTTCTCGTGGCTAAAAGAAGACTTAATTTGAGCCTGGCCCGGGTGACTCTCAAGATGTTGATCCAGGATTTGGAAGGGTAACAATACTGCATTTCACGGCAAAATTTAAATGAAGAAATCAACTCTGGAGCAAAATGGAGAGATAATGCATTTGTACAAAAGGTTAGGTAATAGTTCCTTTTCTTAAAAAAAGGGAGAAAAGAAATAAAGATGATGCAGAATTTCTCACGACTCAATTACACTTGCTGCCCACTCCAAATTCACAGTTCTGTAAAGGCAGATTAGTGTTGCAAAACAGCTGCCTGACTTTAGGATGTTTGAAAACTTTCAGTCCTCTGCATTCCCATTCTAGCATTTGCATCATTGCAGTACTTTAACACTTCCACATAAAACTGTTGTCTTTGTCCACAGAGTTTTCTTGGCAGGGATACTGGAGTGGCTTGTCGGTTCCTGCTCCAGGTGGATCACGTTTAGTTAAAACTCTCCACTATGACCTGTCCATCTTGGGTAGCCCTACATGTCAAAGCTCATAGCTTCTCTGAGTTGTTCAAGCCCCTTCACCATGACAAGGCAGTGATCCATGAAGGAACAGTGATCCATGAAGGATCTATGTATGGAAGTGAGAGCTGGACCATAATGCTTTTGAATTATGGTGCTGGAGGAGACTCTTGAGAATCCCATGGGCTGCAAGAAGATCAAACCTATCCATTCTGAAGGAAATCAGCCCTGAGTGCTCACTGGAAGGGCAGATACTGAAGCTGAGGCTCCAATACTTTGGCCACATCACCTGGGAAAGACCCTGATGCTGGGAAAGATTGAGGGCACAAGGAGAAGGGATGACGGAGGACGAGATGGTTGGACAGTGTTCTCGAAGCTACTAACATGAGTTTGGCCAAACTGAGGGAGGCAATGGAAGACAGGTGTACCTGGCGTGCTGTGGTCCATGGGGTCACGAAGACACAACTAAACGACTAAACAACAACAATCATATCACCTCTCAGTCTTCTTTTCTCCAGGCTAAACATACTCAACTCCCTCAACCATTCCTCGTGAACCTTGGTTTCCAAACCCTTCATTAGCATGGCCACCCCTCCTCTGCCCAGGTTCCAGCTTGTCAATATTCATCTCAAACTGTGGTGCTATGGTGAATTCCACCCAGTGTAGCTTTTCGAAAGAAAACTATCTCACTAATACCCATACCTGTGTACCTCCAGATCACTGCCGATGATGCTTTCCTCCCAGCTTAGGCCTCTGAAACCTCCTAATGTGGACTGACATCGCAAATTAACAACAAGGAAGTTCACCAAAGGGCGGCCCCAAGAAAACGTTCCAAACCCATTAGCATGCATGGGGCAACCTCGCCTCCAGTTTGTGTGAAGTTGATGGTTGGAGGTTACGCTTTCATTAAACATTGACAACATTTTAAATGCTAATCAAAACTGCTTGTCCTTTTGCTGGCTATTTATCTCTCCCCCCCTCTCTCTTTTAGTTGTGGGGGGGGGGGGTGAGAAGGAGTGAAGCATAAAAAGAATGCTGACTTTGAACCATAACAAATAATCTCTCCATTTCCTCCATGCACCCCCTCCTCCTGTGTACTACTGATAAGACTTATGCAGATTGAGTGTCAGGACCCCAACAGCAAGAAGAGGGAGGGGGGAAACCAGGGGGGAGAAGGAACACTCTATTTCAGGACTTCCATCCTCTCAAAGAGATAGACAACAGCAACAAAACTGTCATTTGGAAGGCAGCAACAAGGAAAGACTAAGGAAGGGGCTGATTCTGTGAAGAAGATGGTATCATTCCTTATAAATTGCTGGCAAGAGGGGTTTGGCCCATCGTTCTAGCAAAGCAGCTTAAATTTGTTACTGATTTGTTAACACAATTTATAGGGCACCCTTCGTGTCAAAATAATCCCAAGGCAGCTTCCAACAGACTCCCTAAAATAAACCAAGACATAGAATGCTAAAAAACAACAACAAAAGTTGGTATAAAACAACCGGTTTTCAGAAGTGTTACTCCTGTGGCCAAGCAGGATCATGGCTGGTAGCTACTGACAACCATCTCCTCCATGAATTTGACCAATCTTTGTCCTCTTTTAAAGCTGTCCACGTTGGTTTCTGCCCATGGTTCCTGTGGGAGCCTGTTCTATAGTTTAAATATGTACCGTGTGAAGAAGCACTCATTTTAACTGCCTGGTAAGGATGGGAGATTGTGGAATTCCAAGAGCTGCTCCGAGTCATGAAAGATAATACTGAGTCAGAGAGACTGAGTGGTCTTATTGGTAGAAGATACCTTCCTAAGCTCATATGTTTCTATGACCTTCCCTTTGTGGAAGATTAAATCTATATCCACCCCTCTACGTTGCATATTTTGGTTTTCATGATGCTTTGCTACTATCTATTATGCTTAGTTATGATGTTTCTCATGCTTGTTTGTGAGGTGTCTTGAACCTTCAAGGGAAAAGTGGCGCAGCCATTATTTAGAGAAATAAAAAAGACCAGGACACAATAAAATCAAACCGACGCGATGCCACTGACATAAAAATCAAAATGAATAAAAATTAGAAGCAAATGTTTCAGATCATCCGCGTACACATGGATAATTGTCCCATGTAGCCTGACTGAGCCCAAGGCCTAATTAGAGTCACCATTGCATTTTGCCTCAAGCAAAATTTCAAGGCAAATCTGGAGGGTCCTGCTGAGAAGAAACATCAGAAGGATTTTGAGGGACACATCAAGAGTTTTGATAAGACTGAAGGCAATTCTTGGAGGTGGTGGGAGGCGGAATCCATCTCCAGGTCTCGTAATACCCCGAGGCCTTGAAGGTTTGGCAGAACAAGGCTGGTTTCAATTAGGAGTGCTAACAAAATCCTCCCCATGAAAATTTATGGCCAAATTTGGGTGCTCTAAATTATGGGAATTTGATAAGAAGTCAGAATTTTATTTAATTTTTAAACTACAAGATTGCACAGAATTGTTGAATATGGGCAGTTTGCCACAGCTTTCAATTCATTCACTTCTGTTTATACCTCTTAGCTAGGTGAGAGCACCAGTGTTGGTGTAGTGGCTAGAGTGTTGAACTAGGATCTGGTAGACCAGAGTTCAAATCCCCACTCTGCCATGAAGCTCCCTGGGTGATCTTGGGCCAGTCATTGCCTTTGAGCTTAACTTACCTCACAGGGCTGTTGTGCAGATTAAATGAGATGGAAGAGAACCATGTACACCACCTTGAGCTCCTTGGAGAAAATTATGGGATATAAATGTGAAGAAGAAGAAGAAGAAGGAGAAGGAGAAGAAGAAGAAGAAGAAGAAGAAGAAGAAGAAGAAGAAGAAGAAGAAGAAGAAGAAGAAGAAGAAGGTGGTGGTACTGGTGTACACATACCTTTCTGCAATCTGTTCATGTTGGATGGGAAAGAGAGAGATTCAACTCATTGAAGCTGTGACAAATGTTAGGAATGAGGTTTAGAAAAGCTCTGGGTTTGTTTGGAAGGAAGTTGAGCTAGAACACAGGGGAGAGCAAACCCATGAAATGAAAAGAGGGCATAGTTCTGTTAACTGGGCATCCCTCTGGCTTTGGTGAGCAGTCATAAATAATCGCATTCTGGTGCTTTCAGCATAGAGTTCGTATAATCTCTGACCAATGCTCATGTTGGCTGGGCTGATGGGAATTATGCTCCAAACCTCTGGAAGGCATCAGCTTGGGAAACACTGTCATGGGGTCCTTTACCTTTGACCTTTTTACCTAGCTCCACTAAGAAGCTCCTCACCTATTGCAGAACCACCTTCACAGTGCCCAGGGCAGCCTCACTTTGGAGCAAACCATTTTTCCCAAGCCTGTTTTTCAACCACCAATGAATGAGAATACTGTTTCCCCACCCACACGTATTTGAAGGAGGGGCTAAGTATTAGAGGCTTGCATGTGGCCACATTTTACATTGATGCAAGTAGGTGGAGCCCAGCCAAGGAAATAAAAGCCAGCTTCACCTTCCCCCTCTTCCTTTTCCGGCTGGCATTCAGTCTGCCCTCCCTTGACCTCTCAGTGGTGTGTTAGCTGATTGCTCCTATGAGCAGAAGCAGGTATATTTTGCCCTCCACATGAATTGGCTGAGTGGTGTACAGTTTGCTGTTCTTGTTTTGCCTGCTCTGTACTCAGTGTTTTTTTCCCTAAAAAAATGTTTAGGGGTATTCTCATTTTCCTACTCATATTGAAATACTGCCCCTCAATGAGGCCAAACTTAGATTCACAAAATGTTTAGGGGTATGCGTGCCCCCTGTGTACCCCCTGAAAAAAGCACTGTCTGCACTAATAATGTTTAATGTGGATGGCGATTTCCAGGACTTACGCATACCAATTTGGGATCCATAGCCAAGGTATGGTTCACATTTGGGGCTAACCTACTTGTAGTTGCGGAGCACCAAAGAGGTGTGAACTGTTAGGAGCTCATCCTACACTTGAGTAGGACCCTGGCGGAGACACATGCCCGACTGGCATGTTCTCTCCCTCCTGGTTGATCATTCGGGAACTTCAAAAGCTTTCTTCTGTCCAAACATCACAGCGACCGATGCCAACAGACACCGGCACACATAGGGATCCGCAGAGTCTGCGCAGTTTGCGTAACGGAAACCCAGCAACTCAGCATTTTGGCTAATCTACTTTATTTATATATAAACACACAAACACCCAACAAAAAAATTCTCTTCATATGGTGGAGGTGCCATTCCTCATAAATTTGTGAGACAAGAAATTGCACTCAAAAATTATCAAACAGAAGAGATCTTTGTGTGTGTGGAATTCTCATGCATCAAGTACGGAGGTTCTGTTGCAGTTACCTTCCTTTTGAGGTGGCTGAGGGGTGTTTGTAGAGTCTTTCTTCTGTTTTACAAGTCATCTCACAGGTGGTCTGCGCTCTTCAGCTTTCCCAGGTGCCTCTGTGCTTAAATCAAAGACCAAGAGAAGACAAGGTGAAGTGGTAGAGGGGGTTTCAGATGAGGAAGCAAGGGTAGCTGGTGACGCTGAAGACTGCTGGGTCATATTACCTGGAAAGAAAACACGCACACAACTCTCAGCCAACTTGAAATGATAAAGTAAGTTTAAGATGGGGACATACTTAAATTCTAAAGGAATTCTCATGAATCTTGGAAATGAGGAAGAAAGATGAAAGCATCTTACACAGAAGACAATTTTCCAAAAAAAGAAGAGGACACATTTTGGCACACCACTACATTAAGCATTTTTTTGAAATGCATTAGCTTTCTACTTTCTGAGCACTGTTCTCTTTAGCTGGATTGGGTGGAAGTTAGATGGTCTTACTTTTCTGGCAGTAGTAGATGGTTTTAGTAGGCCTTACAGATCTTCCATGCAATTTCAGTTAAAATACTTGTGGGTTCTGCATTGTAGGCCTTCTGTCTCCATTGTAGGCCTTCTGTCTCCATAGATGAGGAACAATTATGGGACTATCTTTGAAGAACACCGTACATTTTAAAAGTTTTGGAGAAACCCACAAGGCACTTATGCACACAAGTCAGATTGAAAGCAATGGACTTAAGCACACGTCAATGCATGCTAGATTGCGGCAGTTGTGAATCACATTGGTATTCCTTCAGGAAGATACAAGAGACTATTATTCTAAAATCTCATTCAACCATGGAATTAAGATCCCAAAGAAAGGACTGCAATAAACATGCCCTTTGGAAAAAAAATCAAATTACTCATATTTCAAGCATTTTTATTGTAAATTAAAATGCATGGTTTAGACCATATTTCAATTATCATCTCAACATTACTGTTTAAGCAAATGACTGGAGTTAACAAGAGAGCTACTACATTTTGAATACATTGATTTTCTGCTTGGTGTAAACTCTAAATAGCCGATTAGAAGGCTGTGAATCAGAAGGACTTCGTGTACCTAATATACCCAGCGATAAATTACGAGCTGAAATCCGTGCGGCTCTTTGAAGGAGAAATGTATTCTAGGCATGTGACTGTAGAACTTAAATGCAGAGACATTAATAGTGTTGCCTCACAAGCCTTGTCTCTCTGATTTGAGAAACTGACCAATTCTGATAGGCATGTCAAGCTCATTTGGAAATCCATTGTGCTTAAAGGTATAAAGGCAGCTCAAGCTTGCCCTAAGAACATGACACTTTGTTTAATTGAATATTGCTGACTCGTATGTTTTCCCTCCTTTGCTATTGAAGCTGCTGGCCGCAGAAATATCAAAAACCACCATGAGTTAGGGGCAAACTTGTATCTGTCCTTGCTATTGTTGGGTTCTGCTCTGATGCGAGATTCCACAGGGCAAGGCAAGTCAGGAGTTGCAGGACCATGGAGAGCTCCAAGTAAAGGCTGAGAGCACAGACTATGCCTATTTAGAAGAGTTTGAAGAAGAGTTTGGATTTGATATCCCGCTTTATCACTACCCTAAGGAGTCTCAAAGCGGCTCACAATCTCCTTTCCCTTCCTCCCCCACAACAAACACTGTGTGAGGTGAGTGAGGCTGAGAGACTTCAGAGAAGTGTGACTAGCCCAAGGTCACTCAGCAGCTGCATGTGGAAGAGCGGGGAAGCGAACCTGGTTCACCAGATTACAAGTCTGTAATCTTGCACAGTATTGCACTCCTCTGATTGTTATCTCATCACAAGCATTTCTGCCTCCCCAATAGAACATTCTCCCTTCTCCTTCCTCTGGGCACTGTTTCAGGAGTTCTCCCAAACCTCCAGGGTACATTTGCAGGAGGTGCTGGGGTCCCATGGGGAGAAGAGAGGGAGGAAAACCCATTTGTGCTAGCAGGAGCCTTTGCACTGGCTTCTACCAATGTGCCAGTCTTGTCGAATCAGGACCAAGTTTATCCACAAGAAAAAGGAGCCTGGGAGACGTAGTCTGGAGGAGCAAAGAGCCAGTGTGGTGTAGTGGTTAAGAGCAGTGGACTTGTAATCTGGTGAACCAGGTTCGCTTCTGCAAATGTACCCTGGAGGTTTGGGAGAACTCCTGAAACAGTGCCCAGAGGAAGGAGAAGGGAGAATGTTCTATTGGGGAGGCAGAAATGCTTGTGATGAGATAACAATCAGAGGAGTGCAATACTGAATTCCTCCCCTTGGATTCTTAAAGGAACAACCCTCTGCCCTGAAGATGGGAGCTCCTCCTTCATTCCATTGCTTCCTTCCAAGTGCTCGACCTGTGCTGATGGACCACTGAAACATTGATTGATTGATTGATTGATTAAATTTGTATACCACATTATACCAGCAAGTCTCAGGGCAGTTAAAACATAAAATCACAATACAGTGGTACCTCGGGTTACATACACTTCAGGTTACATATGCTTCAGGTTACAGACTCCGCTAACCCAGAAATATTGCTTCAGGTTAAGAACTTTGCTTCAGGATGAGAACAGAAATTGTGCTCCGGCGGCGCGGCAGCAGCAGGAGGCTCCATTAGCTAAAGTGATGCTTCAGGTTAAGAACAGTTTCAGGTTAAGAACGGACCTCCGGAACGAATTAAGTACTTAACCTGAGGTACCACTGTACAAAAACACAAAATATGTAATAATAATAAAAACAACAACCCAGTAACACACCCCTTACATAAATATGATTTGCTACCAAGACATTTGGCTTTTGTTTCTATTTATTTTTTCATAGTAACTTTTTACAAAACAAGTGTACTATGGGAGACATTGCTGTCCTCAGAGGAAGGTGCCTGTGAGGGTCCTGGCTATGGCTAGATGGAACTGTTGACATTCCTGAATCCATTCTGGCTCCTTAGTTGTAGACTCCACAGCTCTGCTTCTGATTCTTGACTGCTTCTGGACTCCAGGATCATGGCAACAATAGTCACTGGGCCCCACTGGCTGTTGCTCCTGGGAGGATAGGCCAATCGCTTCCCTCAATTTTTTCATGCCTATGAGGCCATGTCATTGACACCTCGGAAAAGACTCAGAGACCAGCCTGCATTCCCCCCCCTGCCAGATTATAATAATGCTCCTACTTTTATTCTTATCATTTTTGTATTGATTTGTTTCTTTATGAATTGATGATCTTGTTAGCCCCTTGCAGCATGCCAACCTAATAAATAAATAGCACAAGGATACTGCTAATGACCTTATTGTTGATCCTGGGTCAAAAAGGAAGCTGCTGGGATAAGCTCTTGTAGCAATTCCTTTACAGTCATACCTTGGGTTGATTATGCTTTGAGTTGAGCAGGTTCGAGTTGCACTCCTCGGCAACCTGGAAGTAACGGAGCACGTTACTTCCGGGTTTCGCTGCTTGCACATGCACAGGCGCTCAAAATGATGTCATGAGCATGCACAGAAGTGACGAAAAATGACGTGCGCATTCACAGACATGCCGCCGCTAGTTACGTTTACTTCTAGATGCGAATGGGGCTCCGGAACGGATCCCATTCGTATCTAGAGGTACCACTGTATTTCGGTATTATTTTAGTTATATTGAGGTAGAGAAAAACAAGACATAAACACACACCAAATGTATTTAGTGTTAGGAAATCAGCATTAATTGGACATAGGAAATTATGAACTCACAAAAAGGAATGTCTTTTGTGAACGTGGCCAATGGTTTGGTCCAGTGCTCCAATGAGTGACATCCAAAATTGTGGTTTTCTGCTTCCATTGCAGGATTTCTCACTCTCTTCCTCTCCTGTGGAGCCCGCATACCCTCAAAATCTACTACAGAGAGTTCCTCATCTCTTCATAAAAGGTTTTTGCACTGCTCTAGGGGACTATATGGGGGAGAGAAAATCCATTATTTCAACCATGTTGAATCCATTGCAAAGACTGAATAGAATCAAGTTTTGTGTGTGTGTGTGTGTGTGTGTGTGTGTGTGTGTGTGTTTGCAGGACTATTGAGATGTAAGGAATCTCACTGTGAAATGCCCCCTTCTTCTTTTACCTCTTGAAATTCATCTGGTGTTCCCAATCAGAAACTTCCATATGTGCCTCACAATTGCACTTACAGGGACAGCAAAACTTAGTGACAACTTGCGAAAACCGCTAAGCCTTATCAAAGCTCTTTTGCTTCCCTTGATATTTCCTCAGATACCTCCTCCAAGACAGAAAATAAGAGGATATTTTATTGTGGAGTTGCTGTTGAAGTTTTCCTGAAGTTAGAGAAGAACTTCAGGGGCTCATAAAAACCTACATCAAAGAAGAGGGGATATTTTAGAAGATTGTGGATCCCAGCCCTGCTTGGTTCAAAATCCAGGTCAGAAAAGAATTCCTGGCTTCATTCACCCCCTCATTGTCAGCCCACCCCAGCCCTCCCCACTAGTGCCCCATTCTTTTTCCTTACTAGGCAAGTATTAATTGCAGAATAAATAAATGCAGTGGCTCTGGAGTTCCTGAAGAAAAATGCAACAATGGGTATGTAGAGATGTCAAATTATCTCTCTGTAACAACCATATAGTAAGCCAGTTACCTGTCTTCTGCTAAGCAGTGATGGAAAACTTCTTACCACACAAAGCCCAGGACAGCAGGAGAATAGTAAAATATTCCCCATGTGCTGGCAAAGTGTTGCAGTTGAACAGAGTATGTGAATAATATACTGTGGTAAATTAATAGTTGGTAAAGAGTTTGCATGTTGCTGGTGAAAGCACTACACATAATTACCTATTACCCAATAAAGAAATATGCAGATGATGCACAGCTCTATCTCTCTAGTCCACCTGAATCAGAAGAGGTTATTGACATGTGGGACTGGTGTTTGGAGGTGGAGATGGGCTCGTGGAGGTGGAGATGCCAAGAAACTATGTCTGGATCCTGATAAGAGAAACATAGGTAGTTCTCATGTCTGGGAATTGGGGAGATGGCCTGTTGTAGATGTGATAGCACTCCCTCCTAAAGGAGGACATTTGTAGCTTGGAGGATACTTCTTGAGGTGCTGCTATCATTGGAGGTCCAGGTGGTTTCTTTGGCAAGGTGTGCCTGTTTCCAACTCTAGCTAGTTCACTACTTTTGGACCAAGTTTGTCTGGTGTCAGCAATTCATGCTGTAGTAACTTTCTGTTTGGATTACTGCAATGTGCTCTGTGTGTGGCTATCCTCGAAAACAGTCCAGAAACTAGAGCTAGTGCAGAAGACAGGAGAATGTAGCACTGAACATGCTTCTTGTAAACTACTGGGTCTGATTTAAGATGTTGATAGTGGTCTATACAATCATAAATGGCTTTGGGTCCAAGGATCTACAGGGGTTTCTTGTCCAGTACCAGGTGACTAGGTCCTCAAAGATATTGGCAGGGATATGAAGATTCCTGATGAAGGGACTCATAGAAGGAACTTCTCTGTAGTGGAACCTTGACTCTAGAACAATTTTCCCCTGGAGTTGCATCTGTCACCTCCATTATTGAAATTTAGACATTAACTAAAAATGTTCCTTTTTAAAGTCTGGCATTGGTTGACCTGAATAGCATTGTGCAGATTTGTGTTTTGAATCACTGCTACTTTGTGAACGCTTTAATTTTGTATCTGTTTTAATCACTGATGTATTATTGATGTTTACTCTTCATTGCACATCACCCTGGGCTCTGTTTCAGGAAGGGTGATTCATAAATACTACTACATCTACAATATCTCTGCTTTCATGTTAACAATTGCCTGCATTTGGCAGGATCACATGAGATGTTGGCGGACGTTTGCGTAGCAGGTTGAGCAACTAAGCCACAAGGCATTTATTTTTGTGAACTGGGTGATAAATCCTCAACCCTGCTTCCTAATCGGGACATTTATCTACAGAAACATATTTATGCTTTAGGAACAAAAAGTCATAGATATTTGCAGCATCCCTATTCAACATTTGATCTTCACAACAAACACTGCCTGTGGGTTTTGGTGCATTTGTTTGTTTTTCCATGGCCACTACCTGAGGTAGTAAGGCCTAAATAAGGAATTTCAAATGTCTGCCTAAGAACATCAGAATGTCAGAACAGCCTGCTGAATCAGGCCAATGACAGAATCCTGTACTCACAGTGGTCAACCAGATGACACTTCTGGGAAGGAGTACCTGAGCACAAAGCACTCTCCTTTTCTGCATTTCCCAGAAACTAGTGTTTAGGTAAATAGACCACAGCAGGATGACTATCTCTGCCTGGCAGTTGTCGGTTCAAGAAAGAGCTCCTTCTTCCTTTAAAACACACATTTATTATTATTAATTGCTATTCTATCCTAACTTTCCTCCAAGGAGCTCAAGGTGGATAGGTTTGATCTTCTTGCAGTCCATGAGACTCTTGAGAGTCCCATGGACTGCAAGAAGATCCAACCTATACATTCTTAAGGAAATCAGCCCCGAGTGTTCCCTGGAAGGACAGATCCTGAAGCTGAGGCTCCAATACTTTGGCCACCTCATGAGAAGAGAAGACTCCCTGGAAAAGACCCTGATGTTGGGAAAGATGGAGGGTACAAGGAGAAGGGGACGACAGAGGACGAGATGGTTGGACAGTGTTCTCGAAGCTACCAGCATGAGTTTGACCAAACTGCGGGAGGCAGTGGAAGACAGAAGTGCCTGGCGTGCTCTGGTCCATGGGGTCACGAAGAGAGCAATGACCTGTGTCCTACAGTGACCTGTGATCTACCTAATGGAGTAAAGGAGGGCTCCCTCTCATTGAAACCCTTCTGCAATGAGAGTTCTATCTACTGCTCTATTCACCTCTTCCAAAAATACAGGGACTCTGGGAAGGGTAAACATGCCCTCATCATGTGCGCCTAGAGATGCTTTAATTTCGTTAAGGATCAGGAGTGAATAATCTTCAGTTCAACCTCCCCCCTATTTATTTTTTTCCCTTTTCAAAATTGAATTTCCATTTTAATAAATATGACATTCATGTATTTGTTTTAATTGCACTTCAGGAGGCTCCTACTTTTTCCTTGCCTTGACTTTGAGGTGCTCTCTTTCAAGTCACAAGATTCCTTTGGCTGTGATCCAGCTCTGTGGGCCTCTGATGTTGAATGCACTTCAAAGATGAGAGAGTGTGACATGTTTCAGGGCTAGAAGGGCAAGCTTTTAAATGTGCATTCTGCTGCCCCTAGTGGTGAGACACTCAAGGCTACAACGAGATGGCTGAAACAATTGTACAGTGGTGTCTCTGGTTACGAACTTAATTCGTTCCAGAGGTCCGGTCTTAAGCTGAAACCGTTCTTATCCTGAGGCGTGCTTTCTCTAATGGTGCCTCCTGCTTCACATGCGCCTCTGGCACGCAATTTCCGTTCTCATCCTGGGGCAAAGTTTGTAACCAGGAGCAGCTACTTCTGGGTTAGCAGAGCTTGTAACCTGAAGCGTTCGTAACCAGAAGCATTCATAACCAGAGGTTACATAGCTCCATCCACCAAACCTGTCCTTCAGATCCCTGTGGTCTGGCTTGACTAAGCTATTTGGGCTTCTAAGTGATGAAAACGTCAGATAATTTAGAATACTGTGATTAGTATGTTTCCGAGCACAATACAAAGTGTTGGTGCTGACCTTTAAAGCCCTAAATGGCCTCGGTCCAGTATATCTGAAGGAGTGTCTCCACCCCCATCATTCAGCCCGGACCCTGAGATCCAGCGCCAAGGGCCTTCTGACGGTTCCCTCGCTGCGAGAAGCCAAGTTACAGAGAACCAGGCAGAGGGCCTACTCGGTAGTGGCACCCGCCCTGTGGAACACCCTCCCACCAGATATCAAAGAGAACAACTACTACAGTGGTACCTCTGGATGCGAACGGGATCGGTTCCTGAGTCCCATTCATATCCTGAAGCGAACGCAACCCACGTCCTCACATCTGCACGTGCATGGGTCGCGATTTGCTGCTTCCGCGCATGTGTGTGACATCATTTTGAGCGTCTGCGCATGCGTGAGCGGCAAAACCTGGAAGTAACATGCTCTGTTACTTCCGGGTCACTGCAGAGCACAACCCGAAAATGCTCAAGCCGAAGCTACTTCAACCCAAGGTATGACTTTACCAGACTTTTAGAAGACATCTGATGGCAGCCCTGTTTAGGGAAGCTTTTAATGTTTGATGCATTATTGTATTTTAATATTTTGTTGGAAGCCGCCCAGAGTGGCTGGGGAAGCCCAGCCAGATGGGTGGGGTATAAATAAATTATTGTTGTTGTTGTTGTTGTTGTTGTTGTTGTTGTTATTATTATTATTATTATTATTATTATTATTATTATTATTATTATCAGATTATGTTGTGTGAGCTGAGGAATCATTCAGAGTTATACCAACATCACTGGCTGCTGGTTTATTCCCAGGCCCAGACCAAAGCACTGACATTGTCCCCTTTAAAAGACAAGGTTGGAGCATCTTTATAGTCTCAAGATGCTTACTTGGTCCATCTCTTTCACTAGAGCCCCAGGTGACCTCAGTGACCAGGAGACCCTTTCCCCAGCTTCATCAGGTAAGACAGCTACAGCAATTTCTGCAGTTGGGAAAGCCTTGCCACTGCCTGACCACTGTCTTCCATGCACTGGCAACCTCCATATTGGATTGTTGCAATGCGCTCTATGTGGGGCTGCCCTTGAGGTCACTCCCTGAAGAAACTGCAGCTAGTGCATAATGCAATGACTTGACTGCATAGTGGGGGAGAATATTACCATTTTGTTAGACCTCTGTCAGAAGACTTGTACTAGCTGCCAGTTAGTCACCCAGCTGAGTTCAAGCTCCTGGTCCTGGTATCTGATGTCCCATACAACTTGGCATCAGGATACTGAGAAGGGATTGTCTTCTACAGTGGTACCTCGGGTTACAGACACTTCAGGTTACAGATGCTTCGGGTTACAGACTCCGCTAACCCAGAAACAGTATCTCACGTTAAGAACTTTGCTTCAGGATGAGAACAGAAATTGTGCAACGGTGGTGTGGCGGCAGTGGGAGGCCCCATTACCCAAGTTGGTGCTTCAGGTTAAGAACAGTTTCATGTTAAGAATGGACTTCCGGAACGAATTAAGTTCTTAACCCGAGGTACCACTGTATATCCAAGTTGTCACTGTATTCTGTGGGTGAGGACCTTTCATTAGGAGGTCCTTCTGGACAATGCTGGAATTGGGCCTTAAATGACACCTACCTTTTGGAACTCACTCTTCTTAGATATCAGACAAATACTGTCTCTATTATATTTTTAGCACCCACTGAAGATGTTTCACCAAATAAGTTTTTCAAATGGAGATTTTTATCCAGCCTTATTAGGTTCAACATTATTTTTTGTACATTTTCCCCCCAAATTGCTGGTGCTTTTATTTTTAAAGCACTTTTAGGAAGCAATTAATAAATTGAACAAATTAATGGAGTCTTAAAAGGTCTGGGAGCAAGTTATCTTAATGACTATCTCTTTTCATATCAGCCTTCTGGTTCTCCTCAGTCAAACAACAGAACTGGGGTGATGGAAAGTTTTCATTTTGTGATCTTTGATATGAACTGGCCATTCGTTTCAAACCCTAATTAAACACTGTGCAAGTCTCACAATTCAGTTTGGTGTCCAGATTTGGGTCAGCTACAGGTCATCTTGGGTTTGAGTGGGCTAGATCGGGCCCCAAATCTGATGGGAGGCAGGGAAAGGAACAGCCCTTAACTGGATGTAAAAAGACATTTTGAGTAAATCTGTTCTAGTGCATCTCCAATTCATTTCAGGGTGTTTCTGCAAGAAAACATCCAGGTGGATTGGGCCCTCTGTCTTTCGTATTTATTTAAGAGCCAAGTGAGCTTGAAAAGATTCCCATATATGAATTGGGCATTTAGTAATGGCTTGTACACTAATTAAGGTAATTATGATAAAGGGAAGACATTAACATTGTTAACATAAATGACCCAAGGCACAACTCCTTAACATATATTGAAGTTAACTCATTAGACGCAATTGCACAGAATAGACAGCGCTAAACAAACCTGAGAAGATGAATCCCAAATTGCTATGCAAAAAGGGCCTTCTTCCATTAGAGACCTGATTTGGAATACTAGCCGAGAGCACAGCCTAAGTAGTTCCCAGTTAGAGTTTCATGTCCTCCAGAAACCAGCTAGCTGACTTTAGGTAAAGCTGTGGTAGCTGACCCTCAACTTTTATTTGCACCATCTGCAATATGGAGATAGGGCAGCATTTCTATGTTGCGGGACTCTTTTAAGAGTTATTGAGATTATGTATGTGGCACACTCTGAACACTCGGGGGAGAACTAAATACAGTGGTTGCTAACTGTATCACATAGTTAAGGAAATAAGTAATGCATACAGGAAACTTACGACATGCGAGTTTATTCAAACTTACAAATTTAACATATAATATTTAGCATGCGATTTTACTGTGTATATTTGTTTTAAGCTTGCAGTTCTATTTACCCTACTTTTCCGTGTATAAGACTAGGTTTTTTTTTTTTACTAAAAATAATGTTCAAAAAGGGGGGGTAGTCTTATACACAGGGGGAGTCTTCCCCCATTTTCTTAATTTTGAGTCCCCCAAAATAGGGGGTGTCTTATACATGGGGGTGTCTTATAGACGGAAAAATACGGTTAATATTTTGGTAAAGTTTCTCTTCAGCTTGCTTTTGCTGTTTGGGTTTTACCAGCATTTCTTTTTACTATTTTGTACTATTTTATGTAAAGTGCTTTTCGATGATTCAGCAATATATAAACTTTGGCAAGTAATTTAAGTGATGATCTAATGACATTACAGCAGATTTTTTTCAACAAAATAATAATAATAATAATAATAATAATAATAATAATAATAATAATAATTTATTATTTATACCCCACCCATCTGGCTGGGCTTCCCCAGCCACTCTGGGGAACATGAGCATAGGAGAGAGTCAAGAAAACTCAAGTGTCAGATTGTATCCATGTGGGGAACTCACACAAACAAACATTGGATTGTTTCCAATATCAATCATACTTGGAATAAACCTGTTGAAAATAAGGCGACGTTTAACCTACGTCTAACTCCATGGTGTGCTCTGGTCCATGGGGTCACGAAGAGTCTGACATGACTAAATGACTAAACAACAAATTAAATTTCAATGGGTCTAGAGTTGAGGATAATACCTTATATTTACAATTCATCACTTGTGGGAACTTTTATTTAATAGATTCATGTTTCCAGAACATGATCGTAAATCCTGAGAATAAGCAGCCTAGTGAGATTTAGTGCAGTATCCTGTTCTCACAGAAGGAAACCAGCAAGTAGGATTTGAGCACAATAGCACTCTCCTGGTATTTAGGGGGAAAGTAACATTGAAAATATATGTGTATCTGTGTATCTGAAGAAGTGTGCATGCACACGAAAGCTCATACCAAGAACTAACTTAGTTGGTCTTTAAGGTGCTACTGGAAGGAATTTTTTTATATTGAAAATATAATTTATGTATCCTAGTAATGAAGCAAACCATGTTTTCTGTCCATCAGAACTTCTCCAGCTCCGAGAGCCTTCTGGCGGTTCCCTGACTGTGAGAAGTGAAGTTACAGGGAACCAGGCAGAGGGCCTTCTCGGTGGTGGCGCCCTCCCTGTGGAAAACCCTACCGTCAGATGTCAAGGAAATAAACAACTACCTGACTTTTAGAAAACATGCGAAGGCAGCCCTGTTTAGGGAAGTTTTAAATTACTGATGTTTTGTTGTTGATGTTGTTGTTGTTGTTATTCCCATCCTACCTGAGCTTCACATGATAATTTGTGAAAATATTGACTATTCAGACTGCAAATGTTTGCTTCTCTATATGGCTTTCAGTATCATTGTCATTTGGCTCCCGTTGGTTTGTGGAACACTAACTGCTTTCTGCATCCTCATCCTCAGAGCTATCTCCTAGGGGCTGAGGTCCCTTCGGCCCCCCATAAATTATTTTGAGGAGGCTAGCCCCCACCCCAAAGGTAATAAGCATTGCCATTCAAATAGTGTGTGTGTGTGTACACTGCATATTGTGATCAGTTATGTGGGGCAGGGCTTACTCCTCCCCCCAATATTTATTTGACACTTATTATTATTATTATTATTATTATTATTATTATTTGCATAGGGGGCACTCCATTGGCCCCTCCTGTTCATACCAGGTAATGGGATTTCTAACGGAAGAAGATCATTCAGAGGAAATGGAAAGAGCTGACATTTAATGGTAATTTGTCACTGTGGATAATATGTAAACACGCTACTTGAAGCTGGAGTGGCTTTCAACACCCCTTGCTTCCCTAAGAGCAGGCTCCAATTGCAGGGAAGAAAATAATAATAATAGGTAGGCTTTCATCAATATATTGCACCGTTATCTATCTCAGTGTGGTTCTTCTCTGGGCAGAGGGGCTGAGGGTCTCTTAAAATAAGACCTACCCTGTTTTTTCTGAATTTTAAATTTATTTTATCATTATGTTTCAATTGTTGTAACCCACCCCGTGACCTTAGGGTGAAGGATGGGTAAAAAATAAATATAGCAACTGCAAATAATTAAGGTGCTGATTTGCATGACCATACGGTACGATAATCTTTATTGTCATTGTCCCATACAGAACAACAAAATTGAAAAGAATAGGTAGGAATAGGACCATCTTACAGATTTAGAATTATTATTTTTTTAAACGCTGAGCTAATGAGTAGAAGCAGCAGATTCGAGTTACAATTCAGAGTGCAATTTCAAGAAGTTAGCTTTTAGAGCCTCAGTTATTTTCTAGAACCGTGAACCATGGTTTTGATTTGTTGTTGTTGTTGTTGTTGTTGTTGCTGCTGCTGCTGCTATTATTTTGTTCTAACCCAGAATGGAACCCCAGTTTTCAGTGTAGCTTTCTGCTGGAGTGGAATAATAAAGTCAAACTAATAATAATAATAATAATGGTCAATGAAAACAATTGAACTATATGCATGGTCTAGCTAGGATCTCTGTAGGAAGATGATATTGTGTCTTTGTGCATGAGTGTGTATTTGTTTGTGTGTCAAGGCAAAGGGAGTGGGGTGAGAGTGTGCCTTTTCCATTAAGATTTGTCTCCAAATGAAAGCAAGCTGTCATTTCCCCCCCCCACCAAGAACAACAAAAAACCTGTTTCATAGCTTCATATACTAAAAGAATGTAACAGCTTGACAACGGCAGATGCTGCAGACAGAGAAAAAAGTGAAGACAATGTCATTTTTAATGATTATTTTTTTTGAAAAAAAATATGAAAAATTAAACCCAGATAAACGAGATGTCCTAGATTGGTCTCTTTCTCTCTCTCCCTCTCTCTTCAGCAGTCCCTTCAGTAGAATCTGTCCCTCTCATCTCATTTATAAGTGTCAATGCAAGGAAAGGATGGCAACATATGTTAATTGAAGCTGCAAAGAAGTCTTCTATTTCTGAAGTTTTCTTTGAGAAAACACACTGGCTCTTTGTGCCCCTTGTTTTGTTTCACATGGTGGCTCTTTCTATTAGAAGATGTTCCATCTGGAATCTTGACCTTGGCTTGTCAGGCTCCTGTAAGGGGAAAACACTTCGGAGGAGTTTCTGCAGCGTCACCACAAGTGATGGGGACAGGAGGGTCAGGCTGGTGCAAACACACTGTCAGAGCCTTTGTACTGATTCAGCTAAGCCAGCCTTCTTGCACTGTGCCAACCTCACTGTTATACCATCCCTCCAGCAGGGCCGGTCCACCAGTGAGGCAAGGTGCATCACTTGCCTCAGGACAGCAGGTACCAGAGAGCTGGGAGGGGTAGAAGATCTGGCCTCCAAGCACCACACCACTCACTGCCACCTCCTCCACTGCCTGCTCCCCACTTGAACTCCCCAAACCCAATGAGTGGCAGGCATGTGGCAGTGGAGGGGGGCAGGCTGTGGAGGAGGAGATGGTCAGGGGCATTTTCTGTCTTGCCTCTAGCAGTAAAACGTACTGGGCCAGTGTGGTGTAGTGGTTAAGAGCGGTAGTCTCGTAATCTGGTGAACCGGGTTCGTGTCCCCGCTCCTCCACATGCAGCTGCTGGGTGACTTTGGGCTACTCACACTTTTCTGAAGTCTCTCAGCCCCACTCACCTCACAGAGTGTTTGTTGTGGGGGAGGAAGGGAAAGGAGATTGTTAGCTGCTTTGAGACTCCTTAGGGTAGTGATAAAGCGGGATATCAAATCCAAACTATTCCTCCTCCTCCTCCTCCTCCTCCTCCTCCTCCTCCTCCTTCTCCTCCTCCTCCTCCTCCTCCTTCTCTTCCTTCTCCTTCTCCTTCTCCTTCTCCTTCTCCTTCTCCTTCTCCTTCTCCTTCTCCTTCTCCCTCTCCTCCTCCTCTCAGTATTCAACAGCAGCCCACCTCCGAGAAAGCTAGCATAGGGTCTGGGCCCCCGATCGCTGATCTGGATCATGTCACACATCCACACAACTGTTTGCAGTGGACTGGAGGTACAGACAGGGCCTGTTCATGCAGGAGATTATGGCCAATAGCTGCACTTCACAGTAAAGGTTCTACAAAGAGCCATTCAGCAAGGGATTGGATTACCATGGAAGGCATCTCTCCTTCATTGGAGCGTGTTTCTTTTTTTGAATGTTATTTAATTGAAATATTTCCATCGATAACAAAGGTGCACAGAGTTCACACAGTCTTTTTTACAGGTCAGTTACATTTGGTGTGAGACGCTGCTACTGTAGGCATTGTGAGTTTGGTGTGGGAAAGAGAGGTGGGGAGATGTTTCAAAGAGATGTTGGATGACCATCTGTCAGTGATTCCTTAGTTGTGGTTCCTGCTTTGCAGGGGATTGTTCTAGACGACCCCTTTGGGTCCCTAAAATTCTATGATTCTAAGATTTGAGGCCACATTTGCACCATACGTTTAAAGCACCATGATACTGTCGGAAATCAAGCCTTTATCAGGAGAAACTGGCAACTCTCCCAGGCACCCGGCTTGGTCTCCTGTTGACCTCCCTGTCTGCTTTCCCGGCAGGATCCAGGCTAGGTCGCGATAGGCGATCCTTCTCAGCATGAGAAGAACACACCACTCTTTCCTGCCCCTCCCCCCAGGCAGGGGAAAGAGATACACAGAAATGTATTTACATGCCTTTATTTCTGTCTTTGCAGCGTTACAGAAAACATGACTGCTCTCTTCAAACTCCAACAGCCGAGAGAGTAACTCCTCCTGTACTTCCTGTACAGCTCATATTACACTCTGAGCTAATTCTGGTGCCCTCTGCACTGTGAATTGACTGTCCCTCTGTTTCCCACGGAACAGTCCCAACATTCCCATTATGTTTTGCTTTCAAGCTAGCAGTAGCTCGCGGCTGCATTGCTTCAATATCGTAACAGATACCACTTTAAACAGATGTGGTTTCCTCCAAAGAATCCTGGGAACTGTGGTTTGATAAGTGTGCTGAGAGTTGTTAGGTGACCCTTAATCCCTGTTCAAAGCAAAAGCTCCCAGACTTCCCTAGGAAGGGGGATTCACTGTTAAACCACTCTGAGAATTGCAGCTCTGTGAGAGGCATAGTGGGACTCTGGGCAACTCTCAACACACCTGGCAAACTGCAGCTCCCATAATTCTTTGGGGAAAGCCATGGCTGCTCAAAGCCATGGTGCTTCACCTGTATAGTGTGAATGTTAGCCAATTACTCCTGTACCCTGCTGCTTTCCCTTCCTGTCTTGTGGACAGGCCACAGCGATGAACAGCTTTTCAGCCAAGGAAAATAGCTCCAGAAATAAGCAAGGAGAAAGGATGGAGGCAGAGAAATAAACATTTCTGCAGACCTACGGAGTTATCCTGGGGATTGTGCAACTGCTACAGTTACCAACTTGCGATATGAACTTTTAACTATTCTTTCTCCTCACTCTTGCCTGCCCTTTCCCCTCCCAGGCACCCCAGGGAGCCCTTTCCTGTCTTGTGGACATTTCTCGTTGGCCTTTTCCTTGACATCGCCTTGTCACTCTGGCCACACTCTTGTTCTGCCAGATATGTTTCATTTTCTGCATGACTTCACCTGGATGGGCATTTCAAGCTGTGATTCCTAAGCTTGATCTCACACTGTAGATCCTGTTATCTCGGTTTTCTCTTTCCCCCCACTTTTCTTTAAAATAAATAAATAAGAAGCTTTACAGTTCAAAGGGAACAGAACGAACAATGCTTTTAAAACAGACTCAGGTGTCCTTTCGGTATGAGTGGTCTCAGGAAATGTCAAAACTGCAGAAAGCTTTCGGCTGGGAATGAGAACAATTAAAAACAGAGATGCTAGGGTTTTTTTAAAAAAAGAGGGAGAGGTGAGAGAAGGAGTGGAAGGTGCTGTTAAAATGTTTAATGTAATTTTGGGCCTCCTGTGGGGTCAGTTTGATGCACAGGAAAAACTGGTACCCCTAAATGTATCTGGTAGAGCTTTCTGTATATCACATCTGAAGCCAAAGAGAGATAGAAGTGGTTTTAGACCATGAAATACAGTCTCAGTCTGCTCTTCCACAAATTTGTTTCTACACCTCATGACCACATGTTTCTTCATTACACAAAATACAGGTAGAATCTCTCTCTACATATGTGCACATGTACACGTCTCGACACATGTTTTTGTGAACAATTGTGCAGTTGCAAAGCTCGGCTAGTGTGTACACAGACTGTGTAAAGCCTTTGAATTTTATTTGCAAATAACTCTATAGGTGAACATCTCAACTATTTGTGTACACAGGTGCAAAGATTGCACATTTGTTGAATTGTGTGAATATCCTTCACCTACACAAGGTTCAAGTGTCTAGTAAGCAAGCTTTGAGTAGCAAGTGATGTGAGTGGCTTTGCTGGAATATCTCATGCTCTGAAACGGTCAGCAGACACGTTGATAATTTGTGAAAAGCACAATAAGTTAGGAAAATTGAATCCAGTAGCATTCAATTACAGCTGAGTTTAAACTGCTCTCATGTCTTCAAATTAGTTTTCACTTTGCCAGGGAAACTATCCTGATTCTTTTTTGGCTTTTGTCCAGTAGCCTTTTAAAAAAAATAATAAAAAAAATTCATTTATATTTTTTGCCCATTGTTAGCAGCCTTGGAGTCTGCTAACTCTGGAGTTGTCACTGAACATTTGCACAAAATGAAAAGCAAAGCAAATATGGAGACACCCCCCCTCATGTAATGGATTTGTAGGGTACCCCAAGGCATTTTGGTAAGGCTGGAGCAGGCATCCCCAACCTCGGCCCTCCAGATTTTTTGGGACTACAACCCCCATCATCCCTAGCTAACAGGACCAGTGGTCAGGGATGATGGGAATTGTAGTCCCAACACATCTGGAGGGCCGAGTTTGGGTATGCCTGGGTTGGGAGAACATTTAAACGACCATGTAGAGTCCCCCTTCCTCAGGGGTGCTGATCCCATGAAAAGCACATTCATGATGAAATCATATCCACATGGGTGGGTCATTAAACATTCTGCTGTGTGGGACTGTAGAAGCATAAAATGAACTAAAGGCCCATCCATTCCAGAATCCTGTTCTCACTGTGGAATGACCAGTCTCATATTACCAACATGCTTAAGCTGAATTAATGCATAAAGGGGTTAGAAACATAGGCTGTCCTGCTGGGCTTAGCTCACCTTGTTGTTGTTGTTTAGTCGTTTAGTCGTGTCCAACTCTTCGTGACCCCATGGACAAGAGCACACCAGGCACTCCTGTCTTCCACTGCCTCCCGCAGCTTGGTCAAACTCATGCTGGTAGCTTCGAGAACACCATCCAACCATCTCGTCCTCTGTCGTCCCCTTCTCCTTGTGCCCTCCATCTTTCCCAACATCAGGGTCTTTTCCAGGGACTCTTCTCTTCTAATGAGGTGGCCAAAGTAATGGAGCCTCAGCTTCAGGGTCTGTCCTTCCAGTGAGCACTCAGGGCTGATTTCCTTAAGAATGGAGAGTTTTGATCTTCTTGCAGTCCATGGGACTCTCAAGAGTCTCCTCCAGCACCATAATTCAAAAGCATCAATTCTTCGGCGATCAGCTTTCTTTATGGTCCAGCTTTCACTTCCATACATCACTACTGGGAAAACCATAGCTTTTACTATACGGACCTTAGGAGGGACTAGGTAATCAAGCTTTCATTCCTCCTGTTTACCAGAGAAGCTCAATGTGTGAAGTGGTTTTGAGCTGCTTCTAGTAGCTCAGAGAGCATGGCTTCTATAACCCATTCTTGTGTCCTTATGCAAATAATTTAGGAACTTTCACCACTGTAACTAAAGCAAGTTTTGTTGCTTCTGTTTTCTGACTGATGTACATGAACTTGACCTTTGAAGAGTTTGTAAGTAAATCAATTTTTAACTTACTAAATGTATGGTCTTTTTTCTATTCTAGGCCAAGAGGGGAACTTTGAAGGGCATATGTTAAAAGTATAACAAACTATATTTCCATGCTTTACTTTGTTGCATATTTTGTTATTTTAAATCTCTGCTGTGCTTCTCTTACCAAAGAGTACTTTCCATATACCTGGATCTTGGAATCTGGGGAATTCTCCTTTTATACCTATTTTTTTTCCACATTCACACCATACACTTCATTGATTCATACTTCTGTTGATGCAGCCTATAATTGCATTAGCTTTTCTTGCTGCTGCATCACACCGATGGCTCATATTGAGTTTGTGGTCTACTAAGGCCTCTAGATGCTTGCCACATATACTGCTGGCAAGCTAGATGTCCCCAGCTGGGCCCAGGACAGAACCCTGTAGCACTCCACTTGTCACTTTTCCCCAGGATTATATGGAACCAGGATTCTTCTCGTTTTGCAATGCCATGCAGTGCAGAGTCCTGGCTCAGCCAGAACAGCCCGAAATCCACCTAGTTCACTCATCCCAGCAGATCTTGAATTTGGATTGTGCTGTAAGAGTTGGAAGACTCAGAGTAGCGCTTTTACTCCTCCAAAGTGACAGCTACTACTAGACATTTCTCTCCCCAGCAAATTAAGATTCTTATAAGCTCTGGTCACAGGTCCTCTGGTCGTTGGGCAGAAATACATAGTCCCAAAACAAAGCCCCCCAGAGTGCCCTTTAAAAGCCAGTTTCTTCTTTCAAGATTTCTAAAGTGTGACCTGGACTTTCACTTGACTTTTGCATTGGCTGCCAAATCATCCCTACAAGCTCTAAAGTGCCGGGGAATGGAGCTCCCTAAATATGCACATATCCAAGCTCTTCTCTGCTAAAGAGAAATGATTCTCATATCTCAAAGTGACAGCCATCTCGAGAATTCACAGTGACCTATTCATTAAAGCCCCCATCCCTTGTGCATAGCAGAATTCATTAAGAAGCACATCCACTAAGCAAATGCTATAGGATTCTACCATCTGACATTCATAAATATTTGTGTCATGCAATTTACCTGGGAAGCGGGGAGAGGGTGGGAAGAAAGGAATGGAAAGCTTCTCTGGTTTGGAAAGGAAATATTAAAATAAAGTCATCCTCCGCCCCCCTCCCCACTCCTTCTTCAGAATGGCTTTGACTTTTGTCAGTCAAGTTTAGAGCATGGGTTCTGTTGCATAAAGAACAGGGGCTTACTTCTCAACATCAAAATATCATCTTGTCCAAGGTCATTTAATTCCACCCAACTCAGTAACTGGGGCCTGGGAAGTGGATTCATTTATAGCTTGGTGAATGGCTTTCCGTGGAGGCTGGAGCAGGTGGCAAACAGTCTTTCTGCTAACAAGGATGGATATTCCTGTGATTGATGGATGCTCTGCTTCTCACCGTGACACCCTTGCGAGCTGATACACACAGCAGCGAATCTCTTAGAACCATAGAATTGCAGAGTTGGAAGGGAGCCCTGAGGGTCATCTAGTCCAACCCCCTGCAATACAGGAATCTCAACTAAAGCATCCATGACAGATGGCCATCCAACCTCTGCTTGCAAACCTCCAGGGAAGAAGAGTCCACCACCTTCTGAGGGAGCCCATTCCAAAGCCAAACAGCTCTTGCCATCAGAAGGTTCTTCCTGGGGTTTAGCTGGAAGCTCGTTTCTTGTAACTTGAATCCATTGGTTCAGGTCCTACCTTCCAGAGCAGGAGAAAACCAACTTCCTCCATGTTACAGCCCTTAAGATATATGGAGATGGCTATCTCCTCTCTGTCTCCTCTTTTCCAGGCTAAACATATGCAGCTTCCTCAACCGTTCATCATGAGGGTTGGTTTCCAGACACTTTATCATCTTGGTCGCCTTCCTCTGCACACGTTAGCCAGATACAACGGGGATGTGCTAATTCACTCTTCCATATGCCCATGTCTCACATAAGCCCACCTCATGCTCGGCAAGAGCATTGCTCCCGGGGACACCACACACAGCAGCTTGGCATGGCTCGTCAAAGGAGGACAATAAGACGTTTTAGTAAGTCTGTAAAACCTATCATTGTTCATAATGTCACTCTGTTGAAAATTGGAAAAGCAGAACTAATAGGCCCTTTCGAGCACAATATCTAATGTTCCTTGAAAAGCAAACGCCAGGGTTTTACTTAGTATCCATTTTATATGGAGTTACCCAAAGCACTGACAAAAATGCCAAAGATGGGAAATTTCCTCGGAGCTGGCAGTCAGCAGGAAGGAAAAATGTGCCTGCCTATTCAGGATCTAACCTCCATCTCGCTCTCTTTGTTCGTAATTTCTTTCCCTTTTTGATCCACCACTATTTGACATTTATCAAGCTCCAGCAGTGTTAGCCACAGTAGAAGCACTGTCTCTGTCAAGTCAGTTTATGATCCAGATCAGATGGACTTTCAGAATTACAAACTCAACACCAAGGCCACTCAAAGAAACATTTTGGATGAGAGCACATGTCTGTTTTTTAATTATCCTCTTTACTTGTGATGAGTCGATTTCTCGTGAATTATGCTAAAGGTGTTCTCATCCTCTACATACTCAACTCAACCAATCAGTGCATTCTTCAGGAGAGGGTATTCCAGATACCATCCTGTAGGTGGAACAAGAGGTCTGTTCAACACAATGGCAAAATCAGGCCCTCCCCTCTATTATAGCTCCATTGTAGACACATCTAACTCTGAAAAATATAGGGTGGTATTCCAACAGCACTAAGAACATAAGATGAACCTGCTGTATCAGGTCAATGGCTGGTCCAGTCCAGCACCTTGTTCTTACAGTGGCTGAACAGTTGCCTGTGGAAAACACACAAACAGGACCTGCACACAAGAGTACTCTCTCCTCCTGCAGTTTTCAACAACTTGTATTCAGAAGTACTGTCTTCATTCATGGACATAGTACATAGCCAACTTGGGAAGTAGACATTGAAAGCTTTATCCTCCATGAATTTGCCCAGTCCTCATCTACAGCCATCCAAATCCCTAACTGTCTCTTGTTCAGTCAACACAATGATTTCTCCTTGTGCAACAGAACAATCTTCCTCTTCTTTCCTCCCCCTGCATTTGCCCACCACATCTATTATAGCGCTTCTCCCAACCATCTGGAGAAGATCCGGGGAGGGTGCAGGAAGCAGAAGAGAAGGCAGGGAGATCCATTGCACAAGAAGAAATCCTGGCAGTGATCACATGCAGTTATTCAAAAACACCCATAGTTTTGTTTCTTTCTCTTTCTTTCAACGTTAGGAACATGGGTGACACTATGGTCTAAACCACTGAGCCTCCTGGACTTGCTGATCAGAAAGTTGGTGGTTCAGATATGCATGATGGTGGTGAGCTCCCATTGCTCTGCCTCAGCTCCTGTCAACCTAGCAGTTCAAAAGCATGCCAGTGCAAGAACATAAATAGGTACCGCTGTGGCAGGAAGGTAAACGGCATTTCCGTGCACTCTGGTTTCCGTCACGGTGTTCCATTGCGTCAGAAGGGGTTAAGTCCTGCTGGCCACATGACCTGGAAAGCTGCGGACAAACACCTGCTCCTTCAACCTGAAATGCAAGATAAGCGCTGCACCCCATAGTCACCTTTGACTGGACTTAACTGTCCAGAGATCCATTATGTTTACATTTTAGAACGTTAAGAAGCCATGACAGTAGCACTTGGAAAAGTACAGTATTCCTAGTGATTAACATGCGGCGAGAACCAGGTAGCAGAAAGGGGAGGTGATAAGGGACACCCACCTCTCTTCCTCTGCCATTGCAGAATTTGTTGTAGTAACAGCAAAGTTACGCACCTTGTGGGGTACGTTTAGGCGTGGGGATTGAAGGTGGGGAATCAGGTACATGGATGAGTTGAAAGCTGTCCATGTAATGGAAACTTCTTCTGTTCCTACTGAGATCAGGGACATGACAAGGTTCAAAACAGGGCTGCAACTAGGTTATTAATTTTGGGGAAAGCAGTTCAGGTTTTGCAACTCAGTTCTGATCCCAACAAAGATGAACATGTCCCTTGTTCACTGTGGGAAGGTTTTTCATTCTTTTTCCCCCCTCAAAAAAAAGGGGGAAAAAGAGGATGGACCCAGCTCATTTATCATCCTGAAGGAGAGCAAAATTATTCATTTAACCCTGAAAGAGTAAAGTTCCTTGATGCAATTCCTTTGAAAGAGGCTGCAGTTTTGATCGAAAATACTTGGATGATTCTTTCATGGATAGATAGCGTTTATCTAAGCACCCCTCCCTTCCTCTCCCCCTCCCCTTCCCCCCATCTCAGTTTTAAAATGCATTATCAGATTTATTTGCTGTACTATTTAGTTTCAAAGCCTTGCAGCTTGAAACCCAGTACTTCTAATGTAATTCAGGCTTTTGACTCAAAGTCTCATCCTCAGATATTAAATCAACACAGGCCTTTCTAACGCAACCTTTATCTTTGGGTTGGTGATTGAATTCATAATTTAGAAAGGCATCTGTATAAATAGATCCCTTCTAATCAAGGCGAAAGATAATTCTGCCACATCCCCCCTTTTATTTCCCTTCTAAAGAATCATTTGAGTAAAGGATGATGACTTTAACAACAACCAAAAGATATATATTTCCCTTTTGAAGAGTACAGTGGTGCCCCACAAGACGTATCCCTCGCAAGACGGAAAACCCGCTAGACAAAAGGGTTTTCCATTTTTGAGCTGCTTCGCAAGACAATTTTCCCTATGGGCTTGTTTTGCAAGACGAAAACGTCTTGCGAGTGTTCCGATTTTTTTGCCCCCCTTTTTCTAAGCCGCTAAGCCGCTAATAGCCTTTTAGCCGCTAAGCCACTAAGCCTTTAATAGCCGCTAATCCGCTAAACCGCTAATAGCGCTAATCCGCTAAGCCACTAATAGGGTTGCTTCGCAAGATGAAAAAACCGCTAGACGAAGAGACTCGCGGAATGGATTAATTTCGTCTTGCGAGGCACCACTGTATATAAGACTATGAGAAGAGACTGGTGAGTCAGGCCAATGGCCCATCTAGACCAGCATCCTGATCTCACAGTGGCCAACCAGATGCCCCAATGGAAAGCTCGGAAGCAGGATTTGAGCATAAGCCCACTTTCCCCTCCTGTGGCTTCCAGAAACTGGTATTTACAAGTCCCCAACTGTGGAGGTACAACATAGTCAACATGGCTAGTAGCCATCAATTGTCAGGGACTGTGCTGAGGAGGGCTGCACTGAGGAGGAATGGTGGGAGCCACCCCTCCCCCTGCTCCTGATCCTGAATCTTCCCAGGAGCAGGAGGACAGTATAGATTTGGAAGAGTGGTTTGCAGAGGGGCATAGTTCAGAAGGCAGAAGCTGGGAAATACTGGATGGGGAACAGCTAGCAGAAGAAACACTGGAAGAGAGAGAGAACAGATTCATAGTCGTTGGACAGCATTCCACCGATCTCCCCAAAGTCACGAAGAACTCAGAAAGTTGAAGAAGAAGAAGAAGAGGAGGAGGAGGAGTTTGGATTTGATATCCCAGTTTATCACTACCCTAAGGAGTCTCAAAGCAGCTAACATTCTCCTTTCCCTTCCTCCCCCACAACAAACAGTCTGTGAGGTGAGTGAGGCTGAGAGACTTCAGAGAAGTGCGACTAGCCCAAGGCCACCCAGCAGCTGCCTGTGGAGGAGCAGAGACGCGAACCCGGTTCACCAGATTACGAGACTACCACTCTTAACCACTATACCACACTGGCTAAAAGCGCAGTGGGTATAAGATCAGATTACAAGACGTAGGAGTGATGTAGATTAATAGGGACAGAAGAGGGTGCTGTCCTTAATAGGGAACACCACCATTTCTAGGAGATGTGTTTCTTGTTCTCTCGCTGTGATTATTAAAGTTTCTAATTGGTAAGATGTTCCTTTCTTTGATCTTCTTATCTACTGCCATGGGGGGGGAGGACGCTGATTCCCTGAAGCCTGACATCAATAGACTTCTCCATGAATTTGTCTAATCATCTTTGAAAGCCACCCAAGTTGGTGGCCATCACTGGTTCTTGTGCAATTGAGTTCCATAGTTTAACTATGAGCAGTGTGAATCAATGCTTTCTTTTGTCTGTCCCAAATGTTCCAACATTCTCCATGCCACACAAAATTTTAGATCCTTCTATCATGTTACCCTTACTTGCCTTTTCTCTAAACAGAAAATTCTCAAATGCTGCATCGTTTCCTCGTAGAATTGCTGCTCTATCTCCTTGATCATTTTAGTTGCCTTTTTCTGAACCCTTTCCCAGCTCTACAATATCCTTTTTGAAGTGAGGTGACCATAATTATTCACAATGTTCTAAATAAGATTTATATATTGCATATACATGAAAAATCCTTGGATTGTTCAAAGCAAGGGTGGAGAACTTTATCTATTTGCTTATATTTTTTATTTATTTATAGTCCTCTTTGAATATTTTCAACCCCAGAGCACGGAACAAAGCAACAAAAATGAATGGAGAACTTTTGTGTTCTGTTTTCGGCTTCAGCTTGGCAGACCCACATTGTTTTTTGATGGTTGTAGTGTGTTTGATACAACCAAGTTCACACTTCTGTCTCAGCAACATTTACACTGTCTTGGTCATGTCCACATATGAAAGATGGCAGGATCCCCAAAGACAGTATATATGGGCAACTGGCTTCAGGTACTAGGCCCGTTGGCAGAAAAACTGTGTTGCAAAGATGTCTGCAGAAGTGACAAGAAGGCTGGCAACATTATCCCCTTGCAGACAATTTCACTGCTGCAAGACAAACAGTCATGTTGTGTATCCACAGCAATGACCAAAAATGAAACAGCCACTGGGAGGAGCACAGAGAAGAAACACCATGGTGCACCTGTAGCAGCAAAACCAGGCGGCTTCATCTGCCCCACCTGCAACAAAACATGTCTCTCCTGTGTCAGTCTCTACAGCCCCGATAGGCCAATGGGTGCTGTGACTCTTCAATGGTTTGACTTTTCTCCCAAAGGCACACTCTTCCATTGTCTCCCAAGACAGATGCTAACAACATAAATCAATAAACCTTTTTATTATTATTTTTTAAAAACCCAATTATCATAATCATTCCCATTCTTTTATTTCACGTGTTTCTCTAGTCTCTATAGTAGGGACATTAGGAGAGGCGATTCCAAAAGCCACCTTCTCTCAGTCGCCATTTTGTTCCCCCAGAAATCTGTGAATGTCCTCTAATTCCACTATATTCTGAAGTGTGTGGGGTTTACAATTCGTAAAATCATAATATCCAAGACTTTGTCTGTACAAGACCATGTGATGGAAAAGTAGGTGCATAGTAGTGAGGAAGGAACAAGTTTTTCATATCCCTAGAATTGAAACTTCTCTACAAAGGGCCCCACTGTGTGGGAAACCACATTATTTCAGGCAAAGGCCATTTGCAATGGCTTGGCTTAATGTGACTAACATTTATCCAGTTTGAAATTAATTGCAACACAAAATCATGAGAAAGCGTTATTTTTTATGTTATTATTATTTTATTTAAAAAATAGAAATAATGACCACAATCCTCAGGAAGAGATAGAAGGAATGGGAGGAGGGAGTGAAGCATTTTAAAACTTAATTTAATAAAGTGTGTTACAGAAGCTGAAAAATGCATTTACTTCTGAACTGGCAGGACTGTGTATTGTGAAGTAGAATTTAGCTGTAATGGGGTTTCTGCTCCATCAACTGCAATAATTATTTTCCTAGATTCGCCTTGGCCATTTCGTATAATGATTTCTTAGGTGTGCATTTGCAAATATGAGAGAGAGAGAGAGAGAGAGAGAGAGAGAGAGAGAGAGAGAGAGAGAGAGAGACCATTTTCACATTGATGTGTACAAATGTGTGTTTTGTTTACACCCTGTTCTGATTTATTTTCTTCTTCTTTTTTTTCAGAAGAGTACAACAACAACAACAGAAACCCAGAGATAACAGCTCAGCCCATAAAGCTGCTAAACTTGGGGGTCTAGATTGAAAGATACACCAGGCAGCTGGTTGCACGACTCATCTGGAAGGTGGAGACCCAAAGCCAATGTGCTGTTTCGCAAGATAAGAGGCAGGTTACATAGTAGTTGGAGGTTGCAGGCTTGTTTTAGATTTCCAAGCTTGTTTTTTTTTAAAAAAAAAAAAAATTAATGGAATTTAATTAATGATTGGAATCAATAATATATTCTCCTGTACTCTTTTGTGGTGCTTGCATGGCAAAATAAGCCATGTTCTGTATTACTATGAACAGCTATGAGGTGGAATCGTAGCATGTGCTTTGCAAGCAGACTGTTCCATGTTTGATTCCTGGCATCTCCATGTAGTACTAGAGATTATTCCTGTTAGTAAAGTTGCTCCCATACAATATGGGGCAGCTTCCTGTCTTCTTCTTCTTCTTCTTCTTCTTCTTCTTCTTCTTCTTCTTCTTCCTCCTCCTCCTCCTCCTCCTCCTCCTCCTCCTCCTCCTTCTTCTTCTCCTTCTTCCTCCCCCCCTCCTCCTCCTCCTCCTCCTCCTCCTCCTCCTCCTTCTTCTTCTTCTTCTTCCTTCTTCTTCTTCTCCTCCTCCTCCTCCTCCTCCTCCTCCTCCTCCTCCTCCTCCTTCTTCTTCTTCTTCTTCTTCTTCTTCTTCTTCTTCTTCTTCTTCTTCTTCTTCTTCCTCCTGTAAATTTGGCCAATTCGATTGACCAGCCTGCAGCCATGTTCATGTATGTGTACATCACTGGGCACCTGCCAGAGTCCATTCCCCACCCAGGGTTCCTACATCTGTTCATCAGAAGATTCTGGCCCTCCTCTTCCTCCCTCATGTGTCTTCCTCTTCACCTGCACTCTCCAGATCCATGATCAATGGCAAAGAGTAAGGAGAAGCAGAAAACTGAGGAGGTGGAGAAAAGAAGATAGAAATGTACCTCATCCCTGGTCAGACCATAGGTAAGTAATATCCACTCGGACAGGCAGCAGTTCTCTGGTGTTTCAGACCAAGGATGTTTCAGCCCTACAGACGATACCAGTGACTAAACCAGGCAGTGTGGGCTGCTCCATAGCTGCCACTTCCCTTTCTTCATTACAACCAGTACTGTGAGCGTTCTCCTCCTTAGTGCCAGTGATGCCCTTGTAGAAGCAGGGAGGAGGAAGAGGAGGTTATCTCCCACTAGGTTATCTAGTGGTTATCTCCCACTAGGACTCCTGCAATGTGCTCTATGTGGGGCTGCCTTTGAAGGTGGCTCAGAAACTACAACTAATCCAGAAAGTGGCAGCTAGAGTGATGACTGGGTGTGGTCGCCGGGACCATATACCACTGGTCCTAAAGCATCTTCACTGGCTCCCAGTACGTTTCCGAGCACAATTGGTGCTGACCTTTAAAGCCCTAAATGGCCTTGGCACAGTATACCTCAAAGAGCGTCTCCACCCCCACTGCCCAGCCCGGACATTGAGGCCCTCCTCCGAGGGTCTTCTGCTGGTTCCCTCACTGCGAGAAGCGAAGTTACAGGGAACCAGACAAAGGGCCTTCTTGGTAGTGGAACACCCTCCCTTAAGATGTCAAGGAGATAAAGAACTACACAACTTTTACAAGACATCTGAAGGCAGACCTGTATCTATTGCATAATGCCCTTCTTGCTTTTCACCCATGGGCTCCAGCCTCCACTGGAACCAGATACTTTCTTCTTGCAAAGTTCTACCACCTAGCTAGGACATTTCTCCTAGAGGAGAGGAATAAAAAGTACAGTTGCATTGTGTTCACATTTGGGGCAGTGGTGGAAATTAGGCAACGAGGAAGACATGAGCATGGAAAAGAGGTGGACCTACCCCTTGGAGCTGACATATTGTTCAGATGTATACCAGTTTTGCTTTTCTGAAAACAGGACAGTTTAGACCGCTTCCGGTTCACTTCCAAAGCAGTGGTTAGAGGAGTCCTTAATCAGCAAGAGTGCAGCAGGAAATTGTATTCTAATATCCAGATTTGGAAACTGTAATGTACTACTGCTAACATGCCATGGGAATAGAGTGGATTTAGCAGAATGCCGCAATAAAATTGCCACTGAAATAAATTGGGGACTGGGGGGGGGAGAATGTTTGATACTGGATGAGTTTAGATTTAAATTTGAGGGGGGAGTGTTGCAACAAAATTATGGACCTCTTGAATGGCATCCTTGCTGTATATATATTTGACTAAAACTGTGATTTTACTCTCTATTTTAGTAAGGTCTTTGTCGTGCTTATGGTGTTTTTTGTGTGTGAGTTATTTGCTTGGATTCCTCCCCCCTAAACTTTCTTTAAAGTTATGTTTTCTGCTTGAAAAGAACATGAAGAAAGCTATACAGTGAATCACTAGCAGTTATTTTTGTTGTCATTGGTGGATGAGACAATTATCTAAAAAACACTTACACAAGGGAATACATGATTCATGTATTTTTTGGATTGGTGCAGACAGATGAGTTTATTGTTCTCACCAATACATTTGACTAGGCTTTTTCTGGCTTAGTGAAATGTTCTGTATTGAAGGCAACCCTATCCTTGCCAGAATCTGTGAAACCGTGATTCATTTAGGGCTACTTCACATTTTATAGCTTTTAGGTCCACGAATCTCTGCAAATTATAGATGAGTGTTGAGATGCGGGGGTGGGGGTGGGGTGGAGTTTAGGGCAATGGAAGGGCTCCACCCTGGTGCCTTTTTCCTCATATAATCATATAATTATAGATTTGGGAATGATCCCAAGCATCATCTAGCCCAAACCCTTCAATGCAGGGACCACAGCTAAGCAACCTCTGCTTTGAAACAGCTATCTTAAGTGGTCATGCCCAGAACAGGACACAATACTCCAGGTGTGGTCTGGCCAAGGCTGAATAGAGCAGGACTGCTTTTGAATTATGGTGCTGGAGGAGACTCTTGAGAGTCCTATGGACTTCAAGAAGATCAAACCGATCCATTCTGAAGGAAATCAGCCCTGAGTGCTCACTGGAAGGACAGATCCTGAAGCTGAGGCTCCAATACTTTGGCCACCTCATGAGAAGGGAAGACTCCCTGGAAAAGACCCCGATGTTGGGCACAAGGAGAAGGGGACGACAGAGGATGAGATTGTTGGACAGTGTTCTCGAAGCTACCAACATGAGTTTGACCAAACTGCGGGAGGCAGTGGAAGACAGGAGTGCCTGGCGTGCTCTGGTCCATGGGGTCACGAAGAGTCGGGCACGCCTAAACGACTAAACAACAACAACTACATCACTTGATCTTGACATTGCAGTACTGTGGTACCTTGGCTCTCAAATTAATCCGTTCCAGAAGTCCAAAGCATTCCAAAACCAAGATGCGCTTTCCCATAGAAAGTAATGCAAAACGGATTAATCCGTTCCAGACTCTTAAAAACAATCCCTAAAATAGCAATTTAAAATGAATTTTACTATCTAATGAGACCATTGGTCCATAAAATGAAAGCAATAATCAATGTACTGTACAGTGGTACCTCTAGTTACGAACTTAATTCGTTCTGGAGGTCCATTGCTTTCTTTACTCTTGTTCCTGTTCACATGTTAGCCGGGAGGGAGGGAGGTGTGGGAATGTTCAGGGAGGCAGGAGAGGATATATTGCTTATTAATATTTTTCCTAACTTCCGCTAGCAAGTTCTATAACTTAGTAGAGTTTTAACATTCCCCCTTTAAACACACAACGGGTAGCTGGTTGCAAGCTTGTTTAAGCTTCTCAATATAAATTCCTGGTAAGATCCCTTATTTCCCCTCTTAAAATAATAAACACGCCACAGTCTTATTTAAGATATATAAAAGTAGTTTACTCACATCATCAATCCACAGTTAGATCCCTGAAGGCAGACTTAGTTATCGATGTATATGTGGATCTACCCCATATGGGGGGTTAATCCCAGTGACTGCAGACTGACATATGAGGAAAGGAAGATGGAGAAGAAGGGAGGAGGGCTGTGGGCCTTGTGCTTTTGTTACCTGCACAGGTAAGGTCACGCCCACCTCTAGTAACATGCCAGAGGAAGTATGTCCCAGCCCAGGAGGAAACAGGAAGTTTTAACTGGCTGGTCCAAACATCCCCTTGCATGTCCTCTCTAGGAAAGCAAGGAATGCCGTACTTGACTGCTACTTATGTATCACATCCCACAGTAGGCCTTCTGTTTAATTTAGTTTTAGATTTTTGTCACAATGCTCTTGCTTGGCGAGTCTGGAAAACTGAGGAGAAATGGTCTACGTCCCACAATTCTTTGCTCCTGCCTGAGTCTGAAAAGAGTAGGAGTTAGCAGCAGCGACGACAACAAACTGCAAGAAGCAACCACTTGAGAATCTCACATTCAGGCTTAACCTCCACAAACAGGACTGTGCGTTGCCACTCACAAAAGACACACACGCATTTGCTGCATCGGTTCTCCCTCTTGTCACAGGCAGTTTCAATTTAGCCCCAAAGTTAGTTGCTTTGTTTTTGGAGTAAGCCAATATCCTCCCAGGAACTGAAGCATCCTTCTCCTGATCCCTTGTATATGGGGTGGCGTGGTGATGTGACCATTCCATTTAGTTTAATTTAGGGAAGTAATAGAATTGAATCTTTTCACTGTCCCCCAGGAGAAAACATGCTTCTCATATGAAGTGTTTGAGGAGAAAAGACAGTGTGAGAGGGAGGGAGTCACACACACCGTGAGGAAGTTTATTTGCATATATCATCCTCAACCTTGTTTTATAGGGTTGTTGTTGTTTTTTAAGTCTTTAGAAGACTGAAATGGGACGTGGGTGGCGCTGTGGGCTAAACCACAGAGCCTAGGGCTTGCTGATCAGAAGGTCGGCGGTTCGAATCCTCGTGATGGGGTGAGCTTCCGTTGCTCAGTCCCTGCTCCTGCCAACCTAGCAGTTTGAAAGCACGTCAAAGTTCAAGTAGATAAATAGGTACCACTCTGGTGGGAAGGTAAACGGCACTTCTGTGCGCTGCTCTGGTTTGCCAGAAGCAGCTTGGTCATGCTGGCCACATGACCCGGAAGCTGTATGCCGGCTCCCTCGACCAATAAAGCGAGATGAGCACCGCAACCCCAGAGTCGGCCATGACTGGACCTAATGGTCAGGGGTCCCTTTACCCTTTACCTTTAAGACTGAAATAAGAACCCTCCCCATTCTGTTCCCTTCACAGCCACTTGCAAGAGTGGGGGAAATTTGAAGTTGCGTGACTTGGAAGAGTTGTAATTCAGTGGTAGAGCATCTGCTTTGCATTTCAAAGTTCCCAGGGGTAATCCTTGAGATTGCCAGGTAAGGCTGGGAGAGACCCTCATCTGAAACCCCACAAAGCTGCTTCCAGTCAGTGTTAGGGACTCAGTAAAAAAATAAATCCTTCCAGTAGCACCTTAGAGACCAACTAAGTTTGTTATTGGTATGAGCTTTCGTGTGCATTCTTCAGATACACACAAAAGCTCAGACCAATAACAAACTTAGTTGGCCTCTGGAAGGACTTTTTAAATTTTGTTTTGACTACGGCAGACCAACCTGGCTACCTACCTGTAACTAGTGACTCAGTACTACAGTGGTACCTCTGGTTAAGTACTTAATTCGTTCCGGAGGTCCGTTCTTAACCTGAAACTGTTCTTAACCTGAAGTACCACTTTAGCTAATGGGGCCTCCTGCTGCTGCCGCGCCGCTGGAGCATGATTTCTGTTCTCACCCTGAAGCAAAGTTCTTAACCCGAGGTACTATTTCTGGGTTAGCGGAGTCTGTAACCTGAAGCATATGTAACCCGAGGGACCACTGTATATGGTTCCAGCCTCATATACCCTTAGCATGTTTGAATCTAATTAGTGCATGGAGGGGTTAAAACCATAGAGTACGCTGTCCTCCCAGGCTTAGCCTATGCCACTTCCTTTTGAGGATACTGGTCCCTAAGCCTTTGTTATCTCTTCTCCCTCCCCAGGTGGATGTGAAGAAAATACCCAGGGTATAGCATCCCTATTGTCAAGTGTGTTAAAAATGAACACAATTTAAAATTGCTTTTTGCTCCTCTTCCAAGGAGAGGGGGCAGAGTTATTGTTTTTCATAGAAGAGAAAAACAATTGTCAGTCCGCGTCTCCTCTGCTCATGTTTTGCATTATTGAGGCACCGCAAGTGGTCTCCACTGTCAACTTACAACCCAATGCAAAGTGACAAGTGCAGGCTGACAGTGTATTAGGTCCAAAATGAGATTTCTGTCAATAAAATTATTATTATTTATTTCATTTTATTTTTTAAAAAGCTGTTTCTTTTTTATTATTATTCAATTGCCTTGGCCTGCCCTCCAGTGCATAGAAAGAGGAAGCCCATTGGCTTGAAAAATGGTTATGCAAACATACTGGATTACAGAAATTCACCGTTATTTTACCCAGTTGCCTTTTCAAGGACTCACACCAGTTTCAATGGACAAAGTGCACGAATATATGCCAGGTAGGAACTTTTGTGCAAAAAGTGCCCCCGTGCCTCCGGTGCTGTTGCAAGTATTTTCTGAAATGTTAGAGGAAAATAAAAAAGAGCTCTCATCCACCCTGTGGTGTTGTTGTTGTTGTTCACTGGTTAATTAATTAATTTTCTATCCTATCACAAAGGACAGGAGGGTGGAATAAATCTAACAATTTCACTTCTCCGTTTCTCATCTTTCCAATACTAAATTCATGCCTCCACATTTCCACAGTGATCTGAACTTCTGTTTGAAAAAATAAAATAAAAAATCCTGCACCAGCCTTTTAGCATGGATTTGTGCTGATAAAGACATTTCTGCATGCAGTTGGGGTTTTTTTATGAATATTCACAGTTTCATAAGCGACTTTCCCTAATTCGTGCACTCTTGTATATTACTTTCATTGTTATATGTTTTTTTTATGCACTTTCCCATCTAACGTGTGCGTTTTAGCACACATGTTCCGGGGCTTCGTCGTAAAATTCAGAGAAGTGTGAATTACACAGAAAACCAGGTTTTGGTTGGAGAAGTGTGAGTTCTGTAGTTTTTTATTAAAAGGCAAAAAGGAAAGGAAAGGAAATAAAAATAAATCCTTGCTCCTCCCTGACAGAAAACGACAAGAAGAACAATAAACTGGTTGCCAAGCTTCTCCTCTCAGGTTGAGACTCTGCCACATGCCACTTCCATTCTCCTTATCTAACTCTGGCAGTCCCTCGTGACAGAAACAGGTGGCTTTCAATGCTGATTGCGGCAGTACTTTGCCTCATATTGTTCGATGTAACGCCACCGATCTGAACCCCTTAATGACAAGCTAAGAGCTTTGAAAAACAAACAAACAAACCATCAATTCTTCCTCATCTAAGTGGGGTCTATTAGCACGTTTCCAAAGCCAATTAAACATAATTGGCAGCTCTTAGCATTAGAATATTTTGGCATTTCCATCACCTCGAAGATGCAGCCGCACGTGTCGGGTCGCGCCTGCACCCGCTCTTGCTCAGAGACATGTCACGGAGCCACAGCCCGTGTTCGGATTTCCTCCTTATGGCCAAAGCAAACATATGGAAGTTATATTTATGTGCCCTCTGAGGTGGCACCGGAGAGAGCGGATGGGCTATAAACGATCTCGCACAGCCTCACAGCTGAACTTGTCGCCCATCTTGCTATGAGCTCAGGGTCCTGTCATATCAATGACTGACATTATCAGCTAGCTGAGAATGGCAGGTGAGGTCTAGGACTGCTGGGTATTAGCAACTGCCCTCAATTATAATAGGTTTTGACCCTCTTCCCTTCAGAATCCATGGCAAAACGTCTACTGGATTCAACTCTGAAGCACTCAGCCGAGAGAAAGAGATCTGACGCATTTCATAAATGTTAGCTAATGAATTCCATCAGGTAAAGTAACTGCTACATCATCCCTGCAAGTAATTTATACCCACAGAAATACCCTTTTTCTCATGCAATAGATATGACCAACGACAAATGTACTAAGACTGGCATTTGGTTGGCATACGTCTGTCTTGGGAGTCAGTGAAAGAGTGAACCTTTAAGTCAAACCATGAGAGAGTTACAGTGCCTGCTGTGGCTGAAAAGACTGATACAAGAGAGACATGTTTTGCGTGTTGAGTCCCACAAGCCACCCCCCAAATAACTCACACTTCACACTTCAATTTTTGTTTAAGGTTTTTGGCATAATTTTGGCCACAACTTTATTCAAATACAAAATATGTGAGTGGTTGCTTAGGCACTGGTTATGACTATCTGTCCTTGCCCTCAGGGACAGAGCTGGCCTTCCGGACACCAACGGAAGCCAGTGTGGGAAACAAGTATTGGGTGAGAATGAAGCTGGGAATCAGACTAACACCTCTCACCCTCATGTTCCGGTGGGGCTTGCCCGGCCCAAGTCCGACTCCGGGGACAAGGACGAAAGAATGGCAAGCCCCTGGATTTCCTTTAACGGAATTCCCATTCGCATCATTTGGAGGGGTAGGCACTTACCCCTCCAAGCACCATTTAACCAATGCCTAACCGCCAACCTTACAAGTTGTGACGATTTGCTACGCAGTAGGCGAAAACCAAATGGCACCAGCCAATCAGCCAAATGGCAAAATTCCTACCAGGCCCCCGCTCAAAGGCGAACGACCCCATGACAGGCATAGCAAGG
This sequence comes from Podarcis vaucheri, assembly GCF_965113315.1. Taxonomy (NCBI): domain Eukaryota; kingdom Metazoa; phylum Chordata; class Lepidosauria; order Squamata; family Lacertidae; genus Podarcis; species Podarcis vaucheri. The sequence continues at coordinate 6,416,762 of NC_138749.1, forward strand.
TCAAGCAATCAAAACCACCCTGATAAAAGGGAGGGAGGGCGGGTGATCCGGTTCAAAACGGCCAAGAGGACGTTCCCTCGTCTGGCCCCTGTATTTATAGCCTCTGGCCCCTCCTCCAAATTGCCAAATTAGAACTCCCCAGCAACCCAATTAACCCTTTAGTGCTTGGGTTGCTAACAATTTGCCGAGTCACTGTAGGGTGGCCTGTTTCCCCAACCGCAACACGTGCTCTCTGTTAGGGAGAACACGCTTTGCGTGTTGAGTCCCACAAGCCACCCCCCAAATAACTCACACTTCACACTTCAATTTTTGTTTAAGGTTTTTGGCATAATTTTGGCCACAACTTTATTCAAATACAAAATATGTGAGTGGTTGCTTAGGCACTGGTTATGACTATCTGTCCTTGCCCTCAGGGACAGAGCTGGCCTTCCGGACACCAACGGAAGCCAGTGTGGGAAACAAGTATTGGGTGAGAATGAAGCTGGGAATCAGACTAACACCTCTCACCCTCATGTTCCGGTGGGGCTTGCCCGGCCCAAGTCCGACTCCGGGGACAAGGACGAAAGAATGGCAAGCCCCTGGATTTCCTTTAACGGAATTCCCATTCGCATCATTTGGAGGGGTAGGCACTTACCCCTCCAAGCACCATTTAACCAATGCCTAACCGCCATGGAGCCCTCAGCTCCCCGCCAACCACTCACAGCCCCAGCCAAGACCTCAGCTTGGCCACCACTGCACCTATCCAAGCCTCATTCCCAGAAGCCGACAGGTGCACTCCATCAGCCCTAAAAAGGGCTGCCGCTTGAAAGGTGATTTCCGGATGAAAAATCACCTCTCCACCCAACTCCACAATCCTTCTGGAAACAGCAGCATTGAAAGGATGGCCTCTCAAAAAGAATCTCGGGGTGGGAAATTGCATCGCCACCCAGCTCCAAAACTTTTCTGACCACAGCAGAATTGATGCGTTTTCTGGCCCTTTCAGTGGCAGCTGGGCAACGACTGCCCTTCCAAACGCAGCGTTGCAAAAGCTTTGACCAAAAAATTTTCGCTGACGGCACCATTGCACGCAGCGTCTCCAGGTCACCCAAAATTGCAGCACGTAGTGACAAACAGTCCATGGGCACCAGGTCGTTCTCACCAAGCTGCACCACAATAGCAGCTGGCGGCCCCTCCAAGAGCAACTGCCTCCGGATACTTGGCAGGAACTCCGACCAGCGCATCCCACGTCTGGACAGCCAAGACAAGCGAATATGTGGAGGAAAGCCGAAATCTGGACCCAATCCAGATTGCCGTGCTGCGACGCCAGCCCAATGGACGATACTGTGCCCCACAATCCAAACACAGGTCACAGCTAAACCTGATAAATAAGATAAAAGAAGCAAAAGTTGTAAGACACCAATAATGTTAATGAACATAATCTTTGAATGCATTCGATTTCCAACGACCTGTATTTTATTTCCACTGCCTTATTAACATGCTTTCTTGCCTTCTTGGTGGTACGTTTGTCTAGGCATTGGTTCCCAACTAGCTGCACCTGACCTCAGCAGGGCAGCACTGACGACTGGGCCCCACCATATCGTCAGTACCAGCAAACATTGTGGGGGAGCAATGAATCCCAAGGCAATCGCATCCCGCCAGGTGTCGTTCCCCATAGGGGAAAGATGCACCCCATCTGCCCTAAAGAGGGCAATAGCCTTGAAGAAAATTAGGAGGGTGCAATATTACAGAACCACCTAAAGCAAGGACCTATTTTATTTTATTTGTTATTTTATTTACTTTATTTATTTTATTCTATTATCCACCACCTTATTAACATGCTTTCTGGCCTGCTCGGTGGTAGTTTGTCTAGGCATTGGTTCCCGACTAGCTGCACCTGACCTCAGCAGGGCAGCACTGACGACTGGGCCCCACCATATCGCCAGTTCCAGTAAACAGCATGGGGGAGCAATGAACCAGGATCAGACTCAAGCTCACCCCAAATGCTCCCAGGGACTCTGGCATGGCCCTAACCCTCGAAAGGGGTCGACAAAAGCATGGCGAATCCTTGGATTCCCTTAATGGAACATCTTTGCGCATTGGAGGGGACAGGTGCTCCAACCCCCCCTCCAAACCACCTTGAACCAATGCCTTAAATTATTTTGAGTCCAGGGAGAGCTGCCATCAACTCAGTCCAAGCCCTCTTGCATGCAGGAATGCAAACTTATGCTGGAGGAAGACAGCAAACATTCTCGCCCAGCTGTACCACCAGCACTGCGGGAGGACCTGAACAGGTCACACTCGACTGCACCAAAGGAAGGATCTCCTCCCAAAGCATTCCCCATCTGGACATGCAGTATATGTTCACATGGGCAGGAAGACTGAGATGGCGCCCCAGTCCAAACTCGTCAACATGCTTGCCAGCCCAGTGTACAATGCTGTGGCTCAAATGTGCACAGCTGCTCCTATGAAAAAAGGAAATAACAGACAAGCATCGGCACAGACATCATTGTGACACTTCCTGATATAACCCTTGTCAGCGTCAGACTTCCAATGACCCGTATTCACAATCCTGTCTACTGACAGGCACCCAGTGTGCAGCCTTTGCAGCAGCACCTAATCGTAAGGAATGAGGAGTGTTCAGCGGTAAGCAAGCCGCAGGCTGTAATAACTGGTGCACGACGTAAACACATTGATGCCGGGCTAACGGGAACCCATTTTCATGCACTAGGAGCGGGCCAGCCCCCCAGGGAATAAAAAGCCAAATATTCTGTTATCCATAACCGGGCCAGGGCCCTCCTCACCTGTGGCGGGAAGCCTGATTGTGGCACTCCTGCCCACTAAGTCTGTTTTAGAATTACCAACTCTAATGACAAGCTCCAAAGGATAAGGAAAAGTCCTGAAGCAATAAGAATAAGCCTCCAGACTCTCAGCCCTGTGCTGGCTCCAACAACCATTTCCCCAACCCTCAGTGCGAAAATGCAATGGACTACTGAAAGGAGTCTCACCTTGATCTTTAACCCGCAGACAAGTTTTAACTTGTTGCAGATACTGCATAGGTAAAAATTGACCGACTTCCTGCCCACTGTCCTATGAGGTTGGAGCCTATTCCAACCTTCCAAGGCCCTGCACACTGCAAACTTTATACAAGGGTCTCTGAAAAATAAAGCTTCAATGTAACAGACATTGCAGCGGACTGAATTCGGATAGTTATAACCGCATGCCCAATCTGCAGCAGGTGGACCAAATACTGCAGGATCTGCTCAGAGGATGGGGGCCAATTCTTCTGAATGGCCGAGAACTGCCAGCTTAAGGCTAAGAAATCCATCCAGGCCTTCCCATAAGAGGTAAAAGCAGAAGGGGAAATGGAAGCTGCCGCTCTCTGAAATTACTAATTGTTGTCAAAATGCCACAGGTCTGGAAAAGTCTGGCAATAGCTGAGTCTGGAGCCCAGGATCTGAAGCGCTTCATCTGAAAATCGGATAGTGTCAGCGTAATTTGGAGAGTAGAAAGCACAATATTAAACCTTAAGTGGCGCAGCTCGAAAGCATGAGCGGAGGGGCAGAGACTGTGCTACAGCATGAGGACTGTTTTGCCAAGACGCTCACCACTACCTGGTTATCAGACCAAAAGCAGATCCGATGGTCACTGAACTCCTCGGGCCACATGAACTGCTACTACAATGGGGAAAACTCAAGAAAAGTTATGCCACATGATTGCCTCACCACACCAGGCTTGAGGCCATAGCTTTGCGCACCAGCAGCCCTTGAAATAAAAACCAAAGGGCAAAGATCCAGCAGCACCAGCATGAACCTGAAAATCCCTGAGCGGGTTCAAGGTATCCTGCCATGGCGAACTACTATTGCATACATTCGGGAATTGCTACCATCGCCTGACATCTGCCTTCACCACGCTTGGTAGGCATACACAAAGGTAAGGGGACCTCTGTCAGCATCGCCCTTGAGCCAGTGCCACCAACTGGACTCATCCACTCAGCCCCGACTGGGCTAGGCGAGCTGGGTAGCACTTCCAGAGACCACCTTCTGCACAGGAACAGGTCAAAGTGCTGTGGACTCACAGCTTAGAGTTGTGAGCACCGGATTCACTTCCACAAGAAGACAGTCGTCGCACAGCAGAGTACAGCAGAGTCTAGCAGAGTATATAAACAACTCGGAGTGCAGCTCTGTAGAATATCTTCTTTATTCTATCTACAACTATACAAACTATATACAGAGCTTAATAGGTCTAAGTATAAATAAACGCTGCACTGCACTGAGTGTCTGCAGCTGCCCTTAGCAGCAACCTTATCTCTACACATGATCTCTAACACTCAGTCTCTCTCCCTCTCCGACACTCACTGACTGACTGACTTGGTGCTGGAGCAAAATAAGTAGAGACCAGAACACGCCTCCTCCTCTCTGGAGAATCAGCAGACTCCTCAGGAGATTCTTGGATATGGGAGGGGTGAAATCTAGGCAGCCTAGCCTAGTGGGAAGATTAGTTAAGTGACCCAGCAAGATCCGATCTGGTGAAGCATCACTTGCTACAGAGGAAGTATTACAAATTAACTTCCTTCAAGGCAGACAGCTTCTCCATAGCCAAGTGGTATGTTTTAGCAACGATATCCAACTGGATCCCTAAATAAAATGGGAATAAGGGCCAAAGGTATTGAGCTATTGCTTGCCAGCTTCCAGCCCCCGCTTGGGCAGGGGGCATCTTGTGCTGCCATCATGATATGTAAATTTACAGGGCCGACGCTGGCCAGAACCCCTAAAGAAGTCCCAACCAAGCTGCCGCCAAGCCAGCTTCCTTTTCACACACACACTCTGTGCAATGCAAAAAACACACTCCGTGCAGTGCACACACTCTCCATGCAATGCATCTACACACTCCGTGCAATGCAAAAAAGCACGCTCTGTGCAATGCAACTACACACTCCATGCAATGCACACACAAACCCTCCGTGCAATGCAACTACACACCCCGTGCAATGCAACTACACACTCCTTGCAATGCACACACCCTTCATGCAATGCAACTATACTCCATGCAATGCAACTACACACTCCGTGCACTGCACACCCTCTGTTCAATGCAACTACATACTCTGTGCAATGCACACACACTCCGTGCAATGCAAAAAAACCACAACACACTCTGTGCAATACAACTAGACCCTCCATGCAATGCACACGCACTCCCTGCAATGCAGCTACACACTCACTGCAATGCACACACCCTTCATGCAATGCAACTACACTCCATGCAATGCAACTACACACTCCGTGCACTGCACACCCTCTGTTCAATGCAACAACAAACTCCGTGCAATGCAACTACACACTCCGTGCAATGCACACACACCCTCCATGCAATGCACACACCCTCCGTGCAATGCAACTGCAAATCTCCTAGCAATGCAATGCAATTGCAGCCCATGCAGCGCCGTGCTCTGCAACGCACAGAGCAAATTGCAATGCAGGCACGCAAAGGTGCTTTCTCCCAGTTGCATATTGCAAATGTGGCACCCGTTACATCCCTCGCAGTGAGGTAACCACCAAAAGGACCTAAGTGTCCAGGTAGAGCAATGGGGGAACATGCAGCTGTCCCATACAGGGACCAATCCTGCAACCTAGGCATTACCGGCACTATGCGCTGACCCAGTGAAACCAATGCTTCATGGACCACATGGGGACACTATTGAGGCCGGAAACGCTTCCAGGCCATCGAATTCTAGGGCAAAGCCCTAGGATCACCTGCTAGGCCAGGCATAAATGTTTCCAGTGAAATAGCAGAGTTGAGGTAGCCCACAGCTTGTCCAAGTACCCCTGCTTGCCCTTTTAGAGGGAAGCACCCCTTCAAGAAACCCAAAGTTCTTTTATCACAAATGGGCCGAACTACCCAGTAACAGAATAGCCCATAAGGAGCAGTTTGTTTTGTTTTGTTATAACAATGGCTAAGAGGGGGATATGAACCCTGTCTCCCAGGTCCTAGTCCTACACTTTAGCCACTAGGCCACGATGGCTCATCTAAAATGGCAGTCGCCACTATCAGGGCAAAACAAACTTGAAGAAAATAAACTTGTTCAGAAACAGCATAGCTCAAGAGCATATACAGAGTGCTCATAGTCCTTGGAGGCACAGGGAGCCATAAAGCCAACCTTCGGGGATACTATAAACGAAAGTGATACCAGCTAAGCTGGGAACAGCCTGACTAGCCCCACAATTTCAACAAGAGAAATGGGGGAAACCTTTTTGCGAAAGAAAGCCCCTAACGGGGGGCTCTCTCACTATTGGGAAAGGCAAGCCACAGATACAGGGAGAATCTTCCCACAGGGCAGGGTAAGGGGTGGGGTGGGAAATCGAACAGGAAAAGGGGGGAATTAAATTATTTAAGGGACTAGAGAGGATTAAAAAGAAGGGGGAAATAAAGAAATAAAGGAATGTAACCAGACAATGAGAAGATTGTCCAAGTGCTCCATGTGATCCGGTTCAAAACGGCCAAGAGGACGTTCCCTCGTCTGGCCCCTGTATTTATAGCCTCTGGCCCCTCCTCCAAATTGCCAAATTAGAACTCCCCAGCAACCCAATTAACCCTTTAGTGCTTGGGTTGCTAACAATTTGCCGAGTCACTGTAGGGTGGCCTGTTTCCCCAACCGCAACACGTGCTCTCTGTTAGGGAGAACACGCTTTGTTGCAGGTGGGTCAGAGGAAGGTATCTAGTTGTGCTGAGGCAGGAGTACTGTAACAATAATAATTTATTATTTATAGCCCGCCCATCTGGCTGGGTTTCCCCAGCCACTCTGGGTGGCTCCCAACAGAATATTAAACAGAATAAAACATTAAGAACTTCCCTAAACAGGGCTGCCTTTGTCTTCTAAAAGTCAGTTGTTTATTTCCTTGACATCTGGTGGGAGGGTGTTCCACAGGGCGGGCGCCACCACCGAGAAGGCCCTCTGCCTTCTCTACCATGGTTTTCTTCTCTCTGTGCTCCTCCCAGCAGTTATTCCTCATCTGGTCACTGCCTGGCTACACAACCTGGCTGATTGTCTCTAGTTGCTGCTGTCACCTCCAAGGGGTTATGGATTGTTCCTCAGGGTTTACTCCCAGAGCCTTTCTCATTAATGAGTATGGCTGCAAGGCAACAGAGGTTTAGAATTAGAGTTTTCCTTCTCCTATGTGGGCTACCTTCCCAGGTTGACCTCAAGTCAAAGGTTATAGATTGTTCCTCAGGGTTTACTCCCAGAGCCTTTTTGTCAGGAGTGCATGCAGGAGCCAAGCCCTGTGACTGGTAGGGCTTCGCAGGACTGGGGCTTTCCTAAGTTTGTTCTCAAGAGGCAAGGTGCAGCCGCACAGGTGAGGCCGATTGGGAACTCACAGTACCTGGTGGCAAGAGCTGGGAAGGGATATAAGGTCAGCATATCCCTTTGGCTCTTTGCCACCACAACACGCTTCCTCCCTTGCTGTGTTTGGCTTCTTGACTCCTTGATTCCTGACCCTTGGACCCTTGGCTTCTTGACTCCTGGCTTCCAGACTCCCGTTCCTGCTCTCACCCTGCCGTCTTGCCCCCTGGTCCCAACGTCCTCAGCCAGGACTTCTACCACCCATGAACTGGACCGTGACACTTTCTCCCTCATCTCCCTCAAGAGCACATGCAGAAACTGCCTTCTAGACCATTATTGGCCTTGTCCACTCAATTCCCTGGAGCCTGTCTTTGCATGCAGGGGGTGGACAAGTCCATAACTCAACATGCCTCACTGAGGGTTTAAGACCTATCCCTACCCTCGCCTTGTCCAGTCGAAGCCGTTTCCCAAGGTGTGGCCGCTTAAGCTTCTAGAAGCCACAACTGAGAGCTGAGTACAGGGGGAAGATAAAGGTGGGCTCCCAAGGTGGACAAACTACCCCAGAAGCAGCAAGATATGCCCCCACTGCTGTTTAGCTTCCTGCTGCAGAGGTACCTATTTATCTACTCGTGCTGGTATGCTTTTGAACTGTTGGTTGGGAGCTCAGCCCGTCACACAGATTCGAACTGCCAACCTTTTGATAGGCAAACCCAAGAGGCTTGGTGGTTTAGAGTGCAGCACCACCCGCGTCCCCAAAACCTCCACCTCTCTAGAAAGAGGTATTGCACATAAGAAAATGTTCCGCGTTCCTAACAGGGTTCCCCAGATGGCACGTCAGAGGTTTGTTTGAATCGTAATATTGCTGTACTGTGTTTACCACTTAAAGGCACGCAGAGACCTGATTTAATTGCTGTTGATTCCTGGCTGAAAGACACACAGTCTGGTTGTCTAGTTGTTGTTATTACTATTTCATTTCATTTCATTTATGAGTCACTTCCTATGAAACATCTCAAAGCAATTTCACAACACAGAAGAGCTATTCTTCCAGAGTAAACAGTGTTTGTAACAGTTGCTACCAATTTAGTGTTCGTCTTGTGGTGGTGTGGTGGATGTTTCAGCGGTCTGCTAATGGACTGATCCGATCCACACATCACAGACTGAGGTGCCAAATGAGCTAAAGGGCTATAGTTCAGGGGAATAGCGTCTCCTCTGTATGCAGAAGGTTCCAAGCTGAATCTCATCTCAAGGTAGAGCATGGAGAGACTTCTGCCAGAACCCTGGAGAGATGCTACAGGTCTGAGACAACAGTACCTCCTGATCTTCTGACATAGCTCTTTGCTCAAAGGAGCAAATCAAAATACATTTGAAAACGAAGTGTCAGGGAACTGACATCAGAGGGAGAGGCGAAGGGGAGGCTCCCAGATGATGCTGGCGAAGGACCCAGCAGCAGGGGGAGAAAAAGCTCAGTAGAGGGGGAAGCCATTCAGTGCAGCACCAAGGATGAAAGGGGGCAGATGGGGGAATTGGAGAGAGGGCTCCAAGACTCTTCACTGGACATCAGTGAGGAGAGCCCAGGTCCTCCACTACCCACGCCTTCCCTGTGCAGAAGACTCCCGCGTAGTGAGAGGAGGAGGAGACTGGGTGTCAAACAACTTTTATGTTGGAAGAGGTTCAAGATACGCCCACTGATGGATTCTGCCAGTGACTGAGACAGCCACAATGAGAAGGAGCTGTGCAGTCAGAAGGGTTTAACAAGGCAAATTAACCGAGAAAGGCACCAGCTTACGCACGAGTAACTCATACCTATTACACGAAGGTTTCGAATGCATTGGGAAAATGCATTCAAACATTAATGCCGTGTAGATATTATATTTTTTTAAAAATCACAGATTGGTGTGGGGAAAAAATGCAAGAGGCTTATGACTGTTCACATACAAATGAAGAAGGGTGATTTTTTTGATTTTTTTTTAGAAGATTGAAAAGGAGGGAAACAATGAAATTTTTTGGAGGCTGGGAACTGGGTTGATCATGGCAACATGAACAGGTACTGGATGAAACTCTGCTTCTTGCAACTTGTGCCTTTCCCATTTTTGGATTACATCAGGCGTTAGGAATTTCAGGCCCCAGCAGTGGTGGTCATTGGTCTTTAAAATTTCAGTGGCTATGTCCCTATGAGAGGACTAATTTGGTGCCCCTCTTTCTTTCTTGCATTCTGCTTTGTTCAGTTTACTATATTATTGTTTTGAAGCCATGCAACACCCTCTAGTGTCGGTGCCCAATGCGGCAGAACTGGTTGCACTGCCCAAAATCTGCCTCTGGCCCCAGGGGCCACACGTGACTTCCAGGTCTCTCTATCCGGTCCTTGGGACACTCCCCAGGCCACCCCACCCCCACTGTATCTCTGTTCCATATCCTTCTCAGCTGCTATTTTCTGGGTTTGGATGCTATATCAATTTCTCCACCCACGTTTGCTTCTGGCCCCAGTGGCAGGTGGCCCTCGGAAGCTTGCCTATGGGGAAGAGTGGCCCTCAATCTGAAAAAAATGGTCCTCCATTACGCTACCCTACTCTCCTGCCACAGTTAAAATGGCAAACCACAGAATATCTCATTCATACGTGGGCCTTCAAATTCCAAGATTGTCTTTGAAATTCCCTTTTGTTCCCTGGTTGTCTGTGAGGCTAAAGAACGCCCAGTCAAGTAGATTGACAGCAGCGGCCCCTGCAGTGGCTGACGCTGTCCCTCCTGCCACCACAGGTGAGAGTTAGCCATGAAGTGGTAAAATGAAGGAAGGAGCATGTCTGGTTTGCATAGTACAAGTGCTCTAGGCAATGTCAGTGGCCCCCAGGGCTCTGGGCCTTAGTTTAAACTGGCCCACCCTTCCAGATATGTCACTGTCTGTTGACAGTGTCAGGGCTCCATAGGACTGCTATGAAACATTCCTCCGAGAAAATAATCAGTTTTCCAGTCCAACAGAAATAGCAAGCAGAATCCTACCACTACAGTGGCAAGGAGGAAGGTATGCATATCTGTGGAAGAGCACGTATTTCACACACACAGGAGGCCCAATGGTGAATTCCCAGTGTCAGGGGCAGTGCTGGATTTACATATAAGCTAAATAAGCTATAGCTTAGGGTCCCACTCTCTTGGGGGCCCCAAAAAAATGTAAAGGGGGAAAACTGGATGTACAGTTCCAAAATATAAGATAATAGAACATTTATTTTCAACAATTACTTTGATAAAATACATATTTTGTTATGTGCAAACGGCTTTAGATACCTATTAGGTTCATAAATTACCTTATAGCATATATTCAACACACAAAAAACAGCGACAATTTGTTGCTGACAAAGGACAGCTGGACTTATAAAGGGTCCCATTGCCTTCAGTAGCTTAGGGTCTCATCAAACTTACCATACCCCGGCCATGGTCAGGGGTAAAAATGACCAGGTAGCTTATGGGGTCAAAGACCACCACCTAAGACACTAGGGAAGCTCAGGACCTGGAAACAAATGTGCCATCTTCCCTCGGCCACACACACACACACACACACACACACACCCCAACCCTACTTTGGCCTGGCTGAAATGTGTCATTCAATTGAGGCAATGTCTCTTGCTGGCATAGATGGGGAGATGCAGGTCTGGGTCTCAGTGTAGAAACATCTGGATTCTGCATGACTGGAATGTGGCCTGTTGTTCGAAGATGAGGGTCACATCATTTGACCTGGGTCCTTTTGCCTTTAGCCAGTGGTGGACTTGGGGCTCTCAAATTTCAGCAGCATTCTGTGTGATGCTAGAATTTGACACCACCCCACCTCTTGTTCTTCATTCTACATCATTGTTGTGCTGCCCCCTGCAGTCGCTCTAGTCGTGCTACCCTAAAACTGCATCTGCTCTACCTATGCTCACTACTGGCATGTTGGCCCCAAATGTTTTCCCATGGGAGAATGGGGCCCTCCAGAGGAAAAAGATCCCTTGCACCTGCCACAAGGTGGAAGGGACGATAGTTTGGGTTAGGTGGGCCGGTGATCTGACATAATGCAAGGCTGCTTTGTATATTGGAAAGCCATCAGGTTCTGGGAATATCCTCCTAATGGCAAGTTGGAAGCAAGTCTAACATAATGAGCTTAAAAGAGGTTTGGACAAATCCATGGAGAATAAAGCTATCAGCGGCTACCAGCCATGATGGCCATGCTCAGAGGCAAATGCTTCTGAATTCCAGCTGCTGCAAACCACAGGAGGGTCCTGCTTGTGAGCTCCCTACAGGCACCTAGGACGCGGGTGGCACTGTGGTCTAAACCACTGAGACTCATGGGCTTGCCTATCAGAAGGTCAGCAGTTCGAATCCCCACAACAGGGTGAGTTCCCGCTGCTCTGTCCCAGCTCCTGCGAACCTAGCAGTTCGAAAGCACACCTGTGCAAGTAGATAAATAGGTACTGTTGCAGCGGGAAGGTAAATGGTGTTTCCGTGCATTCTGGTTTCCATCCCGGTGTTCCGTTGCACCAGAAGCAATTTAGTCATGTTGGCTACATGACCTGGAAAGCTGAATGTGGACAAACACCGGCTCCCTCCGCATGAAAGCAAGATGAATGTCACAACCCTGTAGTCGCCTCTGACTGGACTTAACCGTCCAGGGTTAAGGTTTTTGACCTGCTCTGCCTCCATGGCCAGAGGCAAATGCTTCTAAATACCTCTTGCTGGAAACCACAGGAGGCGAGAGGGCTCTTGGGCTCAGGTCTTGCTTGTGGGCTTCTTATAGGCGTCTGGTTGGCCAGTATGAGAAGAGGACCAGATGGATCATTGGCCTGATGCAGGAGGCTCTTCTCATGTTCATAACTGAAACAGATTTGGGGCAGGGGTAGGGCCGGTGCAGGGTGTCTGGAGAGGAGAGAATTTCCTTTGTGCAAGCACTGATGGAACACAGTTGTTGAAAACTACCAAGGCATCTGGCTGGCTACTGGGATAATCCAGGATGCTGAATTAGATAGGCCATTGGCCTGAGACCACAGGGCTCATCTTATGTTCTTATGTTCTTAACCCGTGAGGCTTACAATGCACAGGGGGTTCCACCACAGTTGTTCCTCTACAGACAAATTGGCATGAAGTGTTTTCCAGGCCACTGACTGCCCTACCTGGCTCTTGTTTTTCTTCTTCTCTAGGTGCCTCTCATTTATTCTGCTTCTGTGTTTGTGTCTCTTCTCATGTTTCTCCACCCATGCACAATTTTGTTTTATTTTGTCTAGATATTCCCCTCTGTGCTAATCTGCTTTTAATGATGCTGGTCTAAGCTTTGTTTCTTGCTCATATGTTGTGCTTCTGTCCCCCGTCCCCCCACTGGTATTTGGAGCTTTTTAACAGAAGGCGTCTAAACCTAACCTAAACATCTGATGGCAATTCAAATATGCTGAGATTTTTTATTATTATTTCCATCCTTATATTAAAAAAGGAAAACATCAAACAAATCAACATGAAAAAAATAGACTCTCTCCCTCTTCTCCTCTCTCCTTAACCCATGCAGGCACAGAAAGGCACATGTCAGCCAGAGAAACAGTCAATTAAAGAGAGGTGTGGCTTAAGCATTTGGTACAGTTGGCAGTTGACTCTTATCTGATAACCTACACACATCCATGCACATGTGGCCAGCCAGCTGTGGGCAGGCAGATTGGTGGGTATCAAAGAGCAAGTCTTGGCAAAAAGCTCTAGCATCCTTGCCAAAATTGTCAAAAGAAGCACACGGCCTTCAAAAGGGTTTCATTTGGCTCTGTGTTCAGAGGTAGCTTAGGTACCGCCCTGCATCTGTAATTCTGGCACAGCTGGTGCCAATAACGAGAGTTCACTCTCTAGTAGATCTTTGTTCCAGCTCAGTGAAGGCAGAAGCTGTAAAACCGCATTACCAGAGCCATCCAGCATTGTGCGTGTGAAATACAAAAGAAATAGAAAGGGGGGGAGGAGTATACTGTTGCAACACAAGGTCTTGAAGGCACCGGAGTCCAAGGAAGATGAGTTCTTAACAGGTATGGCGCAGCTTGCAATGTGAACTGGGAAACCCTTCCTGGAAATCTCACTGCAGCCATAAAGACACAAGGAGAGGCTTGCTGGATGAGGCCAAAGGCCCATCTATTTCAGTATCCTGTTTTCTTGGCATCCTGTTTCTAGCTGCTGGAAACCACTGGAAGGAAGAATGTGCTGGTGTTTGGAACCTGCTTTGAGGCTTTGCATGGGCTTCTGCTGGGTCACAGTGAGAAGAGAATGGTGGACTAGATGGGACATTGGTCTGATCCAGCAGGTGGTTCTTATGTTCCTAGCAGCCAACAGGATGTCCATGGGAAGCCTGCAAGAAGGAGCCACGCACAACAGCACTCTCCCCACCTGTGGCATTCAGAGGCATAATACCTCTGACAGTGAACCTGCCTTATACCAAATCAAACAATTAGATCCTGCAACCCAGCATTCTCTTGGCAGAGGCTCTTCAATGCCCTTCCATTTGCAATGCTTTAATTGGTTGATACAAGCAGTTGTGACCTCCTGCATACAAAGCCCATTCTCTACCACTGAGCTATGTCCTTCCCTTCCATCTTTTCCCCTCTGTGTCCTCTGCTGGTGCAGAAGTTGGCCATCCCTGGTATATTCCATTAGTCTCAACAATGTTTCAGATCATAACTTTGTGGTGGGGGAAACAAACACCCAAGAAAATAAATTGCAAAGAGCAACTTTCCGAGTCTTCAACCTGACGGAGAGAGAAAAATGAAGGAAAGGGTAATGTTCATCCTCTTTAATTTATCATCTTCTTCATCTAACCCCTGCAGGGAGGAGTAGAGGATGCTTCACCTGCTGTCTCCAATTTCCCAGTGCCCAGTAACTACCAGGAATTATTTCCTGACTGATCAGGAAGGTGTCTGCTGATACATTAGTGTGGAAGCCTGGATGTGTTTTGACAATAAGTCAATGATTCTTTTTGACATGACTTTAATAGGACCAAAGAGGTGATTGTGGGATGATACTTTTTAATGGAATATAGATATAAATGACCTGGGTTTTATGACAAAGGTCAGAGATATTGATGATTAGTGTAAGGGAGATAATTTGGCTGGCGTGGTAGGAGGCAACCTGCATGATTTATGAATGATCATTGTCTTTTCATCTCTCTTTTCTTTTTCTTCAAGCAGTAGAGTCAGACAAACAGTTTTTCCTACCCAGTCTGTGTTGATGTTTGCAGTGACCGACTTTTGCATCAGGAATCATCTGATGTGGGATGAAGGTATGAAGCCAACTTAATCTGAATCAGGCCACTGGTCCACCTTCCCTAATAGACTCTCTTCTCTGAACTCATAGAAGAATTCCCTGCCCCCTTCTTCATATGACCCTTTAACTCAGGGACAGAGAACCTGCATCCTTCCAGATGTTGTTGGACTACAACTCCCATCATTAATGAGTGTTGGCCATACTGTTTGGGGGTGATGGGAGCTCCCAAAACATCTGGGAAGCCCCAATATCACCATCCTTGCTTTAATGAGAGATGTTAGAAAGTGAAGCTGGTACTTCCTGAATCCATAGCTTGCTGAGCTGCGATGGTCTCCACAGCCCCAATTCATGTTTGCTGATTTAAAGCTGCACATGTTGAAAAGATGCAAGCAGTACCTGTTTTTTGTTTTTTTTTTTGTTTTTTTTTTTTGCAAAGGCTGTTCACACAGGTTAAGTACCCCATGTGTGAACATTGCCACTGAACTGCTCATGTGTCTTCACCCTAATCAACTGGAGTAGCATTCATCTTCATCTTTAAACAAACAAACTTAAAAAAAAATAAAAGCACACAATCAACCTGATAGAGTAATGTATTTGATGAATAATGTATCGCTGGAGGGTTTCGGAGACTGCATTCTCTTCTACACAACCATCATTTGTAATGTTTACTTAAACACTGGCTCTTGACAAAACACTTAGAATCACTTAGCATCTTGTCCCTGAGCAGTTTGAATTAGAAAATCTGGACTGCTTAATTTTATGGTGCTAAAGGCATTAAGTTAGATCCAGAGGAAAAGAGGCAGGGAGAGATGTTCTTGGATTGTAGCGAACTGAGAAAGTGTGTGTATGTGTGTATTATTTAAATTTATTAAATTTCTATACTGTCCTTCATCCCAAGATAATAGGGTGGTTTACAATATAAAAACCAAAAGGAAAAAAGAAAATGAAAATAAATACATACTATAATACCAAATAAAAACAATAACCCTTTCCATATGCAGTTTATAAGGCCATAAAAGGTAAAGGTAAAGGGACCCCTGACCATTAGGTCCAGTTGAGACCGACTCTGGGGTTGCGGCGCTCATCTCGCTTTATTGGCCAAGGGAGCTTCCGGGTCACATGGCCAGCATGAGAAAGCTGCTTCTGGCGAACCAGAGCAGCACATGGAAACACCGTTTACCTTCCCACCAGAGTGGTACCTATTTATCTGCTTGCACTCTGAAATGCTTTTTGAACTGCTAGGTTGGCAGGAGCAGAGACTGAGCAACGGGAGCTCACCCCATCGCGGGGATTCGAAGTGCCCACCTTCTGATCGGCAAGCCCTAGGCTCTGTGGTTTAACCCACAGTGCCACCCGCGCCCCTTTAAAAGGCCTTATTGTCTAATTAGCCAAAAAGCCTGGGAAAATTGGAATGTTTTCACCTGGCACTTAAAGAAATAGCAACAGGCAAGCCTCCCTGGGGAGAGCATTCCACAAATGAGATGTGAACACCCATTCTTGTATTGCCACCTCTTGCACACAAGACACATGAAGAAGGGCTTCAAATGATAGTTGCAGCGTCTGGGTTGGATCGTATCAGGAGAGGCGGTCCTTGAGGTATTGTAGTGCTGAGGCATTTAAGGCTTTATGGGTGAAGACCAGCACTTTGAATTGGGCCCAGAAACTAATTGGCAACCATTGCAGCTGGGCCAGGCTTGGTATTATACACTCAAAACATCTTGCACTGGTGAGCAACCTGGCCACTGAATTCTGTACCAACTGAAGTCTCCAAAACGTCTTCAGAGGCAGCCCTGTGTATTATGATTTGCAATACATTCACTGCCACACCTGCGGGTTTAAAGGAGAAGCAATATGGTATGTCATCAACATATTGCTGACAACATACTCCCAGACTTTGGATGACCCCATTCAGTGGTTTCATGTAGATGCTAAACAGCATGGGGGATAAAGTCAAAACCAGAGGAACTCCTCATTGAAGGCTCCATGGGGCCGAAGATCACTCCCCAGAAATATCACCCTCTGGAAATGACCATCCAAGTAGGACTGGAACTCTTGCAAAGCGGTGCCCCTCACTCCTAACTCAGACAGCTGCTCCATGGTCATGGCTAAATAAACCATGGTCATTGTTATCAAAAGCCATTGAGGTGTCGAGGGGAATTAGCAAAGACACATTTCCCTTTAACTATTAAAAACAGTTACAACAATTGTAGAAGTGGCTCCATCTCTGCCTTGCAGCTGGTGCTGGAGCCAGGAGATGTTGATTGCCTGCTGGTGCAGACATCACAAGACTACTGCTGCTCTCAGCTGCTGGGGCTGGCTTGCCTAGTAGTGAGAGGCTCAGCAGGCGCAAGGCTAGCAGAAGGGAGGCGGTATCTGTAGATACTGAGAGGATTAAAATCTC
This sequence comes from Podarcis vaucheri, assembly GCF_965113315.1. Classification (NCBI taxonomy): domain Eukaryota; kingdom Metazoa; phylum Chordata; class Lepidosauria; order Squamata; family Lacertidae; genus Podarcis; species Podarcis vaucheri. Next base: position 6,433,723 of record NC_138749.1, read on the forward strand.
CCTTAGCCGCACTCTCTCTCTCTCCTGCTCACCTCCTTGCCACAAGGAGAAGTCCCTTGGTCCGTGGATGTTCTGTGTAATTGGAGTACACCTTTTCCCCCAAAATGAGTTTGGAAAACAATGTTGTTTTAAACATATATGAATAAAACTTTTTCCTGGAAACAGTTCCGTTAACCTCTAGGACCCAGTGGGGCTTGTGTTTTTTATGCATTCCGCTTCTTGCCTTACCTTTTAAACTGAATTAAATGTAACAAAAAGCCCAGGTTTTAGAATCTTTCATCAATGCAGCCTAAAGGGATATAACAGAAAGAAGCTTTCTCCTCTGGCTGGAATCCAGATACTAATGGTGTTAAAATGCCACCTTATTGCATTTAAGTCAGCAGATAGGTCAAGTAGACAAACCGATTGGAGGAGATGTTTAAATAAACACTCTATTTAGTGTCTTCTTGCTTGAACGTTCCAATTTCCTGACCCACCAACGCTGCCCAGCATGGAATGTGACACTTTTTATTTTTTGACAATATGGCAAACATCTGGCATGAACAAAGGCTGCCTGGGTTGAACGTTGATGCCTGGTAAATAAACCGTGTTCTCACGTTAGAAGCCCACCAATCATCCTCTTTTCCATGTAAGCAACGAGGCAGGTCCAATTCTGCATCAAGAAAAAGGTAGAAAGGTATAACTCTGTGTCAATTGTCCACTATGCTGTGGGTCTTTTGTTGGACTGTCAAGTTTGTGCCATGTCGCTGAAATTTCCACAGTGGTAGCCATGTTGGTCTCAAAGTCTTGTGCTGCGGTTCCCAAGTATGGGAAGCATACATAAGGGATTTCAACAGGTGGGGAGGACAACCCACTTTAAATCACACAAAGTCATTATGACATCACCAGCTGACAAGTCAGTTGTCCATTGACATTAGCCTGAGAGCTACAAACCAAGTCAGTTCCTCTAAGAACTTGCAAATATCAAATTCCTTAAGCATTCCAACTTATGCCTGGAAAACTCTATATGCTTATACATAAATGGAATGTGGGGAATGTCCACTGTTGCGTGTTCAGATCCAAAGACCTCCCTCCTAAATAAAGACACATTTGACTCAAATTTTAGTTTTGGGTTTTGGCAGAATTTAGGCCACAACTTTATTGATTACAGAAAAGTGAGTACTTGCATAGGCTCTGGTTCGACTAGCTCCCTACACCCTTGCAGGTAGCGCTGACCCAGCGCTCTATCATAGGTTAGCCAAGGGTGAACACCTGAGGAAGGTGAAAAACCTGAGAGCAGACTCTGTTCACACCCCAGATGCTCCCCTGGACTCAGGCAGGGGGTAGACCAAACCATGTTGAGTCCCTGGATTCCTTTAATGGAATACCCTTCACATAGGGATGGCGAGATTGTTCTCCCATCCCTATCACATGAATCAGTGTCTATCAGCAACCTTACAAGTTGTGATGAATTGCTAGGCAGCAGGCGAAACCCAAATGGCAACAGTCAGTCAGCCAAGTTCCTGCTGTGCCCCTGTCCCAACAACAGACGACACACGACGGCATAGCAAGGTCAGTTGCAAAATGCCCTAAAAGTAGGGAGAGGTGGATGGGAATTCCAATACACAAGCTAAAAGAGGAATCTCTAGGTCACATGCATGGGTTTATATAGGTCCCTTGATCCGTTTCGACTGCAACCCCATTGAAACCCTGGATTGAAACCCAGCATCGAGGGACCTACCAACTGGGTGTTGTGGCTATTCAATGGACCCACCCACAACCAAGAGGTCAGTCTCCAGATCTCACCACAACATATGTCCTCTTTTAGGGAAGACACAATATGCATTTGGCTGATGCATTGGTATTGTGGATGCACCTGTTGAGAGTCCTCAGATATTTTGCCCGAATTTATCATGACATTTGGTGGTTACTTGGATAATCAGCCCAAACTACACGAGAAGGTAATAGTATGGTGACAACAACAACAACACATTATCATGATCGTAGACCAGCATAAAATAGCATGGTGAGATATCTATGTAGTTCCTGGCCATTGCAGTGAAAGTCGCATCATCAATGTAATGCAGAAATTGGATATCAGCAAATTGAAAAAAAAACTAGATGGACAACCCAATCCAGGAACCTAGGCAGGGAGACCCATTGAACTAATGTTAGTCAGTACTTTGTCCCAGAAAAGAGACTAATGTCAACAAGGGTTGTGTGGATTTCTCCCTACATGAATCTAAGAGAAGACCTGAAGTCTCAAGCACAAGGGTCTAAGAAATACATTTGATAAACTCCAAATGCATTTTTATTTCATTGCTGAGATATTCCGCCAGACTAAATTATTCTGTTAATGGCACTTGATCACGCAGACTCTGGGTCTGGGATCATTTGCTTTAAGGTCAGCACACAGTCACTGCTTAAAGTGCTTAACAGTCAGTAGAATCAAAATCTTCTTTCTTTGACTCTCGTTTCTACTAAGTACTCCACCGCTAAGGCAGTTGAAGCTTGATAAGGAAGGTCAGCACAGTTGGAATACTCTTATTGTTACATCTAAAGCTCCTGTTCAGGATTTTCTCTGCAATGACATTCTGCCCTGTTGCGCACTCAATGAAGCAGAACTGGTCCAAGTGGCTAGACCTCTTTGGTGCTTGCTTCCCAACATCCCCTGTAAAAATGAAGAGGAAAAGGCTGGTGGAAGGTTGGCTGATAGTTCCCTGGCATAGCAATTCCACAACCTCTAATATACCCGCCCCCCACTAGGAACATGGGAATTAGGGATTGGCAAATATATTGTTTTCTCTCCTTTTTTTCAGGGTCTCCTTTTTCAAATCTTAAGTTCAGTTCTCCATATTTTCTAATTAGCCTGTGGTTATTTTTAAAGTCCTCATGAAAATTTGCCAGCATTTTTGTGTGAATATAAACATTTTCTTGTATGCAATTTTGCCCAATCTACTTTTTTTTGCAAAGCAATTTCCCCTAATAAAAAGCATTTCTGCATGTTATCTTTGCACGTGTGTTTGTGCACGCACGCACACACACACACACACACACGACATAATATATATAAAGGCACACTTTACCCTGGTATATGCATGTCTGTACATATTACTTGGCTGGAAAACTGCATTGCAGAATTCAGAGAAGTGCAAATTTCACAAAGGATGACTGTTTGGTTTGCATAGCATTTCAGAAAGTGCAAATTAGGTGGATTTACCTTTAAATGCGGAATGAATAATAATAATAAAATTCTTAATTTGTTATAGGAAGCTGCCTTAAAGCTCGTCAGATCACTAGTGCATCTAGTTCGGTGTTACCTACACTGACTGGCAGTGGCTCAGCAGGATGTCAGACAGAGATCTGCCCCAGATGGAGAGTTGGGGTTATTGAACCTGAGACCTTTGATATGCAAACTTGTGCAGAGACTGAGACCATCATTCCATGGTGGAGCAAATATGCCGCATGGACAAGGTTCCAACTTAAATCCCTGGCCTAGTACTACTTGAAAGGTACTTAAACTACATGGCTCGAAAAGACCTTGGGCTGCAGCAAAGACATAACTGGGTTTGATGGGCCAGTGCTTGGACTCAATATAAGGTAGCTCCATATACCCATAAGTCTCTCCAGTTCGCTTCCAGCTCTGCAACTCTCTGTCTGCAAGCTGCATTCAGATTTCTTAGCTGCATGAAAGTGACCATCCATTTCCTTTGTACACTACTAATTACTGCAGCCTGGAGAGCCTATTTGTCAAGTCTCGTGCCCTCCAAACATCATCAGCTTTGCAAGGTGATAGGAGGTAGGAACATAAAACAACTTCAGATTGGATTGTGGTGTGGCAAGATGGAGCTGAGGACGCGCCGGACGCATCTCCACAGGTATTGCTGTGCTTTGATGACATACTAGGTAGGCGCTTAGTGAACCGAAGTGCACTTGTAATGTTCCTCTCCCTAGGCCAGCTGGGTATACTCAGCGCTTTAATTTTCATGTGCTCTGCCCCCTGCCCGTAAGAAAGAATCTTGGCTTTCTGAATGGATTATGCAGCGTGGGTAGCACTACGGTAACATCAAGAGAACAGAAGGTGGAACAATATCAAAGTCACAGCAACTTCAGGAATTGCTTGTAAAACAATTCTGGCAACTGTACCAAAATCCATATCAAATCAGTTGCACATGTGCATCCTGCAAGTTCCCCACATTCTTCTAATTTATTATTTCCTGGATTTCCTGGATTGCTAAGCTTCCCGTTCCTCCTGAATTCCAGTGTAACCAGCATAATTTCTAAAATTAATTCAGGAATTGGAGCTTTCACTGCTTGCCAAAATTTGTTACAGCTTTCAGTTCTTTCCTTCCTTCCTTCTTCTTTCCTTCCTTCTCTTTCTTTCTTTCTTTCTGAAGAAAGATTTATTATCTGCAGCTCAATATCCCAGGATGAGTTACAATCATACAGAATATGATTTCACTTCCTTAGAGCTAGGGGATTAAGTGAGCAGCTCCCAGGAGTAATTGGTGATTCAATAGAAAAGGAAGAGGCATCATGCACCTTGAACGAAGTAGCATGTCTCCCTCATTAAAAGGCCCTCCATGCTAAACAACTATTGACCAGTGGCAAATATTCCCTTATTGGGCAAGACGCTTGAGAGGGTGGTGGCATTCCAGCTTCAGGCGTGTTTAGAGGAAACTGGTTAGCTGGATGTGACTTCAGTGTGACATCTGGCCTGACTATTGAAGCCACTTTGTTTTTTTTTTTATAATCATATTTATTAAAATTTCCAATAATAACAGAATAGGAAAATAAGAAAGATAAAGGAAAGAAAGAAAAAGAGAAACTAATTTAGACCCTTCTTTTCATAACCTTCTTTCTGGGACTTCCTCCTTCCCCTCCCGATTGTATTCCCCTTTATCTAAGTTGGTTCCACAAGTTCTCATCCCCAATTAAACCTAATATATTATACTCATAAACCAATTTAAATTTACACCATCTTAGCATCACTCCTCGTCTTATAATAGAACAAAATTTTCCCCAAGATCCGCTCTCATTCCTTCCACGAGTTCCCCCTTTCTAAAAAAAAGAAAAAACAGAAACGTAAAATATCAAAGTTATAAAGAATATAAGATAGAAAGTATAGAGAAATTCAAAAAGTTGGTTACAAAGCCTTTGGATTCTAAGGTTCCCCCTCCCTTCCCCGGTTTTGATTCCCCATGTCCATTTGTCTGTATGTTGTCGGCCTGGAGATCTTAAGTCCACAGCCAAATTTATCTCAGTCCATCCTGCTGTTTTCTTCGGATTTGGTTGTCTTAATGATGTTTAACTTCGAGAATCCAATCTAATAGAGGCCTTTAATTTTCTTTAATCTTTTGTTGCTCCTCCCATTATTCTTTCCGTGTCGTATTCAGTCATCTACTCTTTTATTTCTTGGTTTCTCAGGTTTCTGTCTTGTTCAGCTGTCAAAACATTCTTGTTCCAAAATTTAACGTCTCTACAGAGGTTTGTTATTCAGGGACACAGACTTACGTCCAGTTCCTTTCTTGCTTCAATAGAAAATTCTATTGTGTTATAGTCACCTCTGTAGACAAAATAATATTTCAGTTCTGCAGCTTTCCCAGGAGATAAGACCTTTGCACATCCCAGAGTAGTTTTCCACATACAACACTTGTAATGTCCCGAATCCCCTCTAGAGGGATTACAATAACTTTGTATCCTCTAATCCAAAAGTCAATTTGTTGTTTCTTTTTCCCGACAGTTTATATCCATATTTATATCAAATTGTAACAAAATTAACCAGCAAAGAACTTGTAGCAAAGTCCTCTTTATAATTTCCAGTTTTGACAGCTCCTTTGACAGCTGTCAAAATCTCCATCTCTCTTCGCCAGGCTGTCCGAATCGCCCCGGTTCCCAGGGGGGGGTTGCTTTTTCCTCACCCTCGACTCCTCTCCTCCAGCACAGTTCTTATAATTCACATCGTGGAGTTGGTAATTTTTATCATCAATAAGCTTCTAAATAGATCTTGGTTTCTCAGTCCTTGTTTTAGCATGTTTACAATCAGGGAGGGGACTGACTTCCTTTTCTGGATCCCCTCCCGCTCGTGCCAAATCCGGAAAAAAATTTCTTTTTTCCTCCTTTTAAACCCGGTTGCCCATTTACTCACGGGTTGTTGATCAATTGTCCGAATTTCCTTTGGAAGAAGCCAGCGCTCTCCGCCGAATGGCATGCGGCTGCGCCCGGCAGGGGAAGCGGAGGACTCAAAGCACCACGCTACTCCCCGGCGCCCGATCCGTAGCCTTTAAAAAGGCTCTTTCACAAGCCGGGAGAGCGATAACGGTGCCAGCCGAATCACCATGTCCACGGGATCCGTTCCCGTGGTTTCTAAGGGTCCCCGCGTCGCCGGCGCGGTAGGACCCAGCCCCTGCCGAGCAGACTCCCTCCGGAGCTCGGAGGGAGTCCGCCATTCGGCGATGGCGCCAACCCGGAAGTCCCCTTCTATTGAAGCCACTTTGGATGGTTACAGGTAGGTGCTGGTCTGCCGTAGTCAAAACAAAATAAAAAATAAATTCCTCCCAGTAGCACCTTAAAGACCAACTAAGTTTGTTATTGGTATGAGCTTTCGTGTGCATGCACACTTCTTCAGATACACTGAAACAGATCTCACCAGACCCTTCTGACATCAGGAATCACAAGGCAGAGAAACTAGTAGGAGAACACTTCAATCTCCCAGGACATTCTATGCAAGATCTCAAAGTAGCTGTCTTATTACAAAAGAATTTCAGAAAGAGACTGGAAAGAGAAGTTGCTGAATTGCAACTTATCACCAAACTTAAAACCACGGGGAGACCTGGTCTGAATAGAGACATTGGATTCTTATTTTAATATACATGGTAAAGCTATTTTTAGCCATCTCACCCCTTGCTCTTTCCTGTAAGACCAATTGCAGTCGTTAAAGGTCGTCAAGAGGTTTACCACACCTATCAGCCAATCACCCATTCCCACCACCCTTCTGAGTAATACCCCTCCCCACCCTCCTACTATATATAAGGGTCTGGTGACTTCTGTTTCAGTGTGTCTGAAGAGGTGTGCATGCACACGAAAGCTCATACTAATAACAAACTTAGTTGGTGTCTAAGGTGCTACTGGAAGGATTTTTTTTATTTTGTTTCCACTTTGGTTGGTGACATTTGTTGGGTAAAAGAAGGGGAGATTGCAATTCTTTTCTTGACCTCTTGGCGGCTGGCAATACAATTGACCACAATATCCTTCGGGAGTGGTTCATGGAGGTGGGGGCTTCAACAGTTCTGCTCCTACCTCCAGGACCAAGGAGTTCCACCTTCTCCCCCAATATATTTAATAATCAAAACAAAGTTTGATTTCAAACCATGTGGGGGGAAATGGAACATCTGGTGTGTTCAGGGTGGGGGGTGGGAGAGACAAAAGAATGGCTCAACTCAACTTCTCTTTCCTGTCCTCAAATTAGCCCTGATTCCAGAGAAGACCATCCATGTTCCTAGCTTTGCATCCTTTTGCTGTATTAGCCTCTTTAGCTGGAGTTCGCTTTGCAAACAGATTTTTAGGAGAAGGGGGTGGGGTGGGGATATTGAAAGAAGAAAGGCCTGGAGAGGGGGGAAATGTGGTCCTGTTGAGCTCAGAGGCAGCCCTGCTGGGAAATCTCAAATCAAATTCCCCTGAAAGGGAAATGTTATTGAAAGCAATTCTAATCCAGCCAGAAGGCTTATAAGAAGCACACGGTGAAGTCAAACAAAGGGAAAGCGTTGTCCTCTCCCCTATTTGCTTGCCCCACTGGGAAGTAATTGCTAGAGAGCAGAGCCGACTTATTTTGGACGGGAAGCAGTGGAGTTGTTGAACGAGATGAGAAACTTCCCCGCATTTCCCCAAATGCCTCTTTTCTTCATTCATGCAGACATTGACCTGGATTGCAAACACAGCAAAGGGCAAAGGGACCCCAAGGGTCATCTAGCTCAACCCCCTGCAATGCAGGGATCTCAACTAAAAGATGGTCATCCAACCTCTGCTCAAAAATCTCCAATGCAGAAGATACCTTCCTGTTGGGAGGTGGGGGCATTTGGCAGGCCCCCAGCTGGCTCCAGCCACCGGCCGGCAGCTTTGCGAACTCCGGTTCCCGGAACAGCATCAATCAGCAACTCGAGCCTCTGATACGTTCAGAAGTTGAGCACACTCTTATCAGCAGAGTGACTAAATCTTTACAATAGAAGTGCTGGACAAAGACATGTGTAAGCATTATTCAGCATAGTTCAGGAACAAAGGAAAAACATGTCTGCTTCCCTTTGTGTCCAAGCAAACAGCAACATAGCAAAAGCAATATACAAACAGAAGTTCCCAGCAAGCCTGTGCTGGAAGTAAACAGGCATGTGACACAACAGTCATGCCTGTTCCTTTTAAGGTGGAACGGAACTATATCCTAACGCTTCCAAGGGAGGTCATTTCACTGTCGAACAGCTCTTAGTTCTTACCCTCAGAAGTTCTTCCTGATGTTTAGTCGGGTGCTATCACAACCTCTTATGGGAACAAATTCCATCCTTTATTGGGCCTCAATCTTTCAACATCTGGGTTCATTGGATGGCCCAGTTTTCTAGTGTTTTCTTTCTTTCTTTCTTTCTTTCTTTCTTTCTTTCTTTCTTTCTTTCTTTCTTTCTAAAGAGCAACTGATTATATTGGATCTGGCATTCCTGGGTTTCTGATTTCTGGTAGGAAAAAGACAGAATATTATGGTACACGTTGGAAGATTGAGCATGTTTGAGTCTACCTACAAGGGTTGCTGCTGATGGTGCCAGAAACCATCTTGCCTTGGGTCCTGCAAGCTGCGGTCTTTACTCTTTGTCTGGCCAATGTCCACCTGGCATGGGAAGGTGGGGCCCTATCTGAACCATCGCCAAAGCTTGTTTCTACTGCTCAAGGTGCCTACAGATCATTAGGGTAGGACATGGTTTAGAGGTTGTGTGCTAGTCTTACATTTTGGAGATGCATTCTTTTTTCCGAACAGCTTAGTTCCCAAACAACTGAGAACCCGAACGCTGTTAACCCGGAAGTAGGTGTTCCGATGAGTGCTAAAATGTTGTGGTTACAAAAAATAGGGGATTACAGCGGTAAAAGATTAAGTAAAAGAAAAGAATAAGGAAAAATTAGATAAAATTAAGGGGGAGGATTTGCTGAAACAAATTTGGGAATTGGGATGCAGAAAGGGGAGGTATGGGGAAGTCGGTGAAGTAAGTTTTAAGAAAAGAAGGATTCGAAATTATACATGTTTGTTTTTGTGTGTGTATGTTTGTATTGTGTATTGTGTGTGTTTTTATAATTTTTGAAAATCGAATAAACATTTATATATAAAAAAGGAAGTAGGTGTTCCAGTTTTCAAACTTTGCCCCGGAAGCCGAACATGATCCTGAGTTTCCGTTTTCACTGTTGCGCCACTCATTTGAGTCCTCTGCATAGTAATTAAGCCTTTTCCCTCCCGCTTCTGCCCTTGCGCCATTCGTTTGAGGGCCCTCCCCCATCGCAATTTAAGCCTTCCATTTCTGATTGCAGTGTTCTGAGGTGATATTTGGTGCTTTTGTTTTTGCTATTTTTTGCGTATTTGTTTGTGTGGCTTTTTCATTTTTGTGACTGTGCCTTGTTTTTCGTTTTATGACTATCATCAGTGCAGGTCAGAAAAAAACCCTTAATTTTGATCTTTATCATCTACAATACTGTCTTATTTTTTATAGTACAGAACATTGATTATTGCTTTCATTTTTTGGATCAATGGTCTCGTTAGAGAGTAAAATTCATGTTAAATGGCTGTTTTAAGGGTTGTTTTTAAAAAGCCTGGAACGGATTAATCCGTTTTGCATTACTTTCTATGGGAAACCGTGCCTTGGTTTTGAAACGCTTTGGTTTTGGAACGGACTTGTGGAACGGATTAAGTTTGAGAACCAAGATACCACTGTATGCTTTTGTATTTGTATTGTTTTTACTGAGGTCTTCAGGCACCAACTTCCAGTGAGATCTCAACAAAATCTCACATGCTCTGAAATTCCACAAGATTTTGGTGAGACTTCAGCAGGATCTCGCCAGAAATCAGTGCTGATTCTGGCAGTGATGGCGATGGAGCACCCATGGAGGGACAGATTCGCTTTCCTGTCCCTCTCAACGTCCTTTTAAAAAATAATCAAAATCATAATGCAATGATGTCTTTGCTATTGTCAATCTTCAGCCCCTTCCCCATGTCTCTCACAGTTAAATCTATCTTGTCAGTAGCATTCATGCATTTAAATGTGTGTATGTGGAGACCTAGGCACTGTGAAGCAGCCGAGTTATATTTTGAACTATTCATAACATATTGTGGGGTAATCATGGTTAACCCCCCCCCCGACCCCCAGCATGTCTTTAACTCGGTGAACAAATGCATTTGTGGCATGTTGGAGGGGGTGAAGGTGCAAGTGAGCTGTTTAGTTATTTATTGACTGCTGATGTAGCTTTGGAATGCATTAGGTCAAATGTTCCTACCTCCATGTGGCTACATCCCTGGGGCCATTCTTAATGGATTGATTTACTAACATTGAGCAGCCCTTCTGTCTCTTTGTTCTAAATCTCAGCTAGCTTCAGTATCCCTATAAGGAGAGTGGGATACTACAGATCAGGGGTGGCCTGGCCCCTTGCCTCCTGGGCTACACACACACACACACACACACAGATCTTTTTGTGCAGCCCTGCAAGGATACACAAATTTGTCATTTTATGTGTGTGTGTGTCTTTTAATATTAGCTGCTCTTATGAGTCCTCCATTCTGATGGAAGGATTCCAGGGGGAGTGTTCCCAAATAATAAACTTTACTACTACTACTACTACTACTACTACTACTACTACTACTATTGCAATTATTATTATAAGTGCTGTTGTTTTACTGTTAGCTACAATAGAAACCTAGCTAGGATATTGTCGTGTCACATGGTCCCCCATTCCCTCATATCCGCCCAATCTGACCCAAACTTTTTTCAAAGAGGGCCAGATTTGATGAAGTGAACATGCATGAGGGCTAACCGAAGTTGTTAAGCTTTTTTTACAATTCTACCCCCAAGTTGTTGGACTGGATTAAAGCAACTGATGGACTGGATTGGGCCCCTGAAATGGACTTGGGACATGCCTACCTTATATGAATCTGATCCAAACACAACGTACTCACAGTAGACCCATTAAAACCAATGGACTTGAGTATGTCATGTCAAAATTGCTCGCAATGATACATAGCTATAGCTATACTGCTCCCATAGGCACCTTGCTTGTGATCCTGTGACAGCGAAAGGTTTTTGTGACTCCCCAAGACCCCCAAAATGTGTCTTTTTTTAAAAAGAAGCCACACCCACCCATGCTCCACTTGGCATGTAATCCATGGAGGGTCAATCATGGAAAAGAACCAGCCACTCCTGCTATAGATTAATTGCAGGTAGACATTGGGCTGGATATTCTTATGGCTTGTGGTTTTAATACTGTTCATAGTAGCAGTCATTGTCATTGTCATGTGAGGGCACAGAGTTCCAATTAGCTCATTATGGTAGATCCAATCCTAAGATTCTGGCTTACTTTGAATTCAATATTTATTTCAGAATTACCTTGGACATTTGTACTGCGACAATGTTTGAAATCTGTTCCTGGCTGTACCCCTGCAAACTTCACACAAGGGACTCACATGCCGGAAAGCTTCTTCGTACGAACAAACAAACACACCTGCCATATAAAGATCTAATGTAAGGAAAGAACTACTGCACATCCAGTTTTCGGTGTGCAAGGGCATTTTAACTGGAGGGGCATTGAACTGCCGCATTCTCCAACCAGGAATCAGAAGCGGGCCAGTCCTGGAATCATTTTGCTACTTCATTGCTGATTGTATAAAGCACACTAATCTTGCATCACAAATGCCTGCTTAATGGTGGGTTAATACTTGTGCCAAGGTTGAAGCTTGCACCAGCTGTAACCCATCAAGGAAGTAAAGTCCTTGGCTCCTTGCAGTGCTTATTAAATGTGTGGAGCTAAAGCGTCACTTAAAATTTGTCAAAGTCATTCAAATACGTGTCGTGCTTAGGCTCCACTGCTTTGGCTCCCAGGTCCCCTCCCCTCTTTCAAGGTAGATCCTTCTTAGACCTTTCCCCTTTGTCAAGAGGTCCATCATGTCTCAAAGCTGGAAAAACATGTCCCTTTGTTTCTCAGGACACTGCTGTTCCTCTTCTTTTTTTAGGTGTCTCCAAAAAACATGTTTGTCATTTCTGAATAGGGGAGAGAGAGAAGGAGATGGGAGGGAGAGAAACACAGGAATGTGTGGAATGAGATGGAGACTTGGAAGAAGGAGGAGGAGGAGGAGGAGGAGGAGTGGAGTTTGGACTTCATATCCCACCTTTCACTCCCTTTAAGGAGTCTCAAAGCGGCTAACAATCTCTGTTCCCTTCCTCCCCCACAACAAACACTCTGTGAGGTGAGTGGGGCTGAGAGACTTCAGAGAAGTGTGACTAGCCCAAGGTCACCCAGCAGCTGCATGTGGAGGAGCGGGGAAGTGAACCCAGTTCACCAGATTACGAGTCCACCACTCCTAACCACTACACCATGCTTGCAAGAGGAAAAGGTGGTGGGAACATGCAGACACATGAAGAGCCTGCTGGTTCAGGCCAATGGCTCATCGAGTCCAGTATCCTGTTCTTGCAGTGTCCAACCAGATGCCTGTTGGAAACCTGCAAACAGGATTCTAGCACAAGAAGCCTCTCCCCTCCTGTGGTTTCCAGAAAGAGGTATTCAGAAACTTTGCATTCTCCAGCTGTGGAGGGCGAGCATAGATATCACGGCTGGTAGCCTCTCCTCCATGAATTTGTCTGATCTCCATTCTCCCCTCCTATGGTTTTGAGCAACTGGAAGCTTTAACATGGGGGTTGGAGGGAGAAATAGAAGCGACAGGAATTGTTGAAGAATTGGCCAGAAAAACCTCTAGTGGTGAGCTTAAAGGGATTGAGATGGGATTCTATTAGTCGGGGAGTGTGTACTGCAGTAAAGCTGAAACCAGGAGTATCTAACTGAGAAAGTTGGCATGCAATCAGATAAGATTGGTTATGGCAAGAGCTTCCAGGGTTGTAGGAATAGGAGGCTCACCAGGTGGTCTCTGAATGGAAGAGACACCATGGGGTTGGGATGTTTCTCAGGACTGGGAGGAAGGAACTGGGCATGATAACAAAAAGGGGTCTCCAAACACACCCTGAGACATTCCTCTGGCCTTCTTACAACTCATTGCTTTGCCTGAGATTATTTGGATGCTTCATCTCAGCAAAGACCTCTAAATTTCCTTCAGATTTCACTATAGGCAAAACCCACTGAAAAATTAAAGAGGTGAAGACCCCACCCCTTCGCCTCTCCACCACCACCATCACCCTGCCACAGAATGTTGTTAGTCTTATTGTTATTATTTACTTCTTACTCTCCTTGAAATGTTAGAGTTCTGTCTGAAAAGGGAGCACAAAATTGCTCCTGTGCGTGACATTTTCGTAGGAATGTTGAGATATAGGCAAAAATACAGCCTGCCCAGTCCCTTCAGCTCTTATCCCATTTCTTGTTTCCTTTTGGTGTGTGTTAAATGTTTGCAGCAACAGAAATAAATTTAATAAAATCTTAATTAAAAAGTTTTAACTTAATTAATGCATTTTCATTCGTAGCTCACCTCGTCCCATCAGCTGGGGGATGGTAACAACTGATTAAAAGGCGACGTCAAATAGCCCATTAAACTTTACTTAAAAATCCAATTTAAGGTACTAAAACACAGAGCAAATATTGAATCTCTTCTTCTGTCTTGGTGTCCTCTAATTCTAACAGAAAGATCTTATGATGTGTCCTAAAGATAATCGCCTCTGGTTTAAGGTCAGTTGGGCAAGAGATTGATTCGACAAGCGAAGGATGTGAACCAGCTGAAGATATGGAATATTTGGTTGTGTTTGTGGTGTTAGCATATATGTATATATGTATCGTAGATATCATGTGTCAGCAGACTAAGGACCATGGGCTGGATCTGGCCCAATTGCCTTCTAAATCCAGCCCAAGGGGTATCCTTTTATCTAAAATGCATCTCTGGGTTATTTGTGGGGCCTGATTAAAATTGTTCTTCATTTTAAATATTATATTGTTTTTCCTGTGGGGTTTTTTTTGTGTGTGTTACAAATGCAATATGTGCAGTGTTCATAGGAATTCATTCATTTTTTCCCCTTCAAAATATAGTCCGGCCCATCACAAGGTCTGGCCCCTGCTGAATCATTGATATTATTTCTTCAAAATATAGTCCGGCCCCCCACAAGTGACAGTGGACCGGCCCCCTGCTGAAAAAGTTTGAGGACCCCTAGTACATATGTATGTTTTGTGTATTATCTGTGCTTTATTACACATGTTTCATTGTGCTGTTCTTATTATTAAGTATGCGTGCTTGCTAAAAACTGTTTGCTTGTTTGGTTTCTTTGGCTATAACCTGTATTTGGTTGACCAATGAATTTCAATTTGATTCTAATTCCCTTCTAATTCCTGGATCCAAAAAGGATCCAATTGTTGGAAGAACCAGACAAGTTTTTCTAGTAATGACCCCTTAAATATTGGTGATTAAGGTGACATACCTGTAGGAAGTGGCTCTGTGCCAGGCGGCAAATGGGTGATCTCCCCTCACTCAACTGTTAGTTAGAAAAATGAAATCTAGTTGGGCAGGAAAAAAAGAATGAGGGCAGAAACTTTAAGGGTCACCAAATCAGCTGTTATTTCTTCGATTCGTTGATTTTGTTTCACGGCATACCTTGGGTAATTAGCCAGCTGTTGACTCCATTCCTTATCCAGACAATTAGCCTCCACTCCATAGACACGCCCCAAATTCAGGGTCAGCCCTACCATTAGACAGAATGAGGTAATGATAACAATGATGATGATGGTAACATCTTCATTAACAACAAGACTGTGTTGTGGTAACTGTTTCAAAGGGCTGGTTCACATGGATGCCCTTCTAGCATTTACTCGTCAGGGCATAAAATGCGAGTGGAATGAAAATCAACTAGTACTTTGAAGTTTCCTTCTTGGGGAAAAAATTACACTTCTGGAAGCTATCACATACTTTGAAGAGGCCACCACTTTTGTATACAGGAGGGATAAGAAGGGCTGTTGGGGCAGGCAATGCAGAGAACTCAATACTATTTGAGCCAGAAGGCATCTCAGGACATACACAGCTGTGAGATGCAGCTCAGAAATGTCACTTTGAGGCCCTTGGCTGCTTCACATCCTCCTGATTAGCTGAAGATCTTTCACGCAGATTAGAAATGACATTAAATGTTGACAATGGCAAAGTCAACTGTCCCACAAAGACTAGGACCAGCTGCAGGCAGTCAGGCTTTTGAAACATGGGCTGCTTGCCTCTCCATTCCCCTCTGGGACACACACACACACCTCTAATTTATTTATTACATTTAAATCCTGCCCTTCCTTCAAAGACCTCAGGGCAACGGGCACTGTTCTGATTTCCACCCTCAATTATTCTCACAACAGCCCTGTGAGGTAGGTGAGGTTGAGAGGTGGAGTTGCCCCAAGCCCACCCACTGAATTCCACGACTTGCTGGCAATCCCTATGCCTGGCTAAGCACTCTAACCACTGCACCATGCTGCCTCTCCTACTTGATTGCTCCTTTCAGAGTCTATAACTTGAGGACCCCTTTCCCATTCTGTCCTTTTCCTCAAGTTGTTGTTGTTTAGTCGTTTAGTCGTGCCCGACTCTTTGTGACCCCATGGACCAGAGCACGCCAGGCACTTTGGTATTCCACTGCCTCCCGCAGTTTGGTCAAACTCATGTTGGCAGCCTCAAGAACACTGTCCAACCATCTCGTCCTCTGTTGTCCCCTTCTCCTTGTGCCCTCCATCTTTCCCAACATCAGGCTCTTTTCCAGGGAGTCTTCTGTTCTCATGAGGTAGCCAAAGTATTGGAGTCTTAGCTTCACGATCTGTCCTTCCAGTGAACACTCAGGGCTGATTTCCTTCAGAATGGAGAGGTTGGATCTTCTTGCAGTCCATAGGACTCTCAAGAGTCTCCTCCAGCACCAGAATTCAAAAGCATCAATTCTCCGGCGATCAGCCTTCTTTATGGTCCAGCTCTCACTTCCATACATCACTACTGGGAAAACCATAGCTTTAACTATACGGACCTTTGTTAGCAAGGTGATGTCTCTGCTTTTTAAGATGCTGTCTAGGTTTGTCATTGCTTTTCTCCCAAGAAGCAGGGTCTTTTAATTTCATGGCTGCTGTCACCATCTGCAGTGATCATGGAGCCCAAGAAAGTAAAATCTCTCACTGCCTCCATTTCTTCCCCTTCTGTTTGCCAGGAGGTGATGGGACCAGAGACCATGATCTTCGTTTTTTTGATATTGAGCTTCAGACCATATTTTGCGCTCTCCTCTTTCACCCTCATTAAAAGGTTATTTAATTCCTCCTCACTTTCTGCCATCTATGTTGTGTCATCTGCATATCTGAGGTTGCTGATATTTCCTCAAGACTGGGCAATAATTGGCCACAGTGGCCGAGTCCATAAAACCCCAGCATCTTTCAGGGGTTCTGGGAAGACCAGGGTACAAGGACTGTGCTCTGCAGTTGAGCTGTGCCTCCAGTCCAAAATGAGAACGAGTCAATTCTCTCATTTAGAGCATGAAGGTTCACACTGCTTTGCCTCCCTGCATTCTTTCTGAGCCTCTCACAACCACTTAGTCCAATCTTTCCACTGAACACTTGGCAACGTCAAGGCTGTGCTGTGGAGCCAGCCAGGAATACAACCCAGTCACCCTGATGTATGTTTTTTTGGCTGAGATGCCTTGAGTTGGCTCCACAGCTACAGTGGCATGCATGCCATCCATTGCCAGAGGAGTCAACCACTTTTCGCTATTACCCGCGTGGCCAGAATGTAGCAAGCGATTGGACCGAAAGCGTATCAGGAGGGCTGGAGCCCAGCTGGAATGGCTCTGCGGTGCTAACCTTCCTTTATCAAACAGAGTCAGATGTTAGCCATGTGAAGGTCAGCTATCTTACTCAATTCCAGCTCTCGATTATTGCCTTCTGTATATTATCTCTACCGTCTCCTCTGAGGCACATAAAGCTTGAACACAGGCGAGGTGTAGGAGAAGGGCAAGGGGTTGTGGCTCTCCCGGGCAGCACCAAATATTCTCTCTCTCTCTCTTTTATTTCGGGGTCAAAAGTAGTTTGTGTGAGGGATAGAAATATCTCATCCACTAAAAGAGAAAACCAAACACATAATTTTGAGAGTAATAACATTTTCCAGCTTCTATTCGCTGCTGTCCTGTCTGCTAGCTACCTAATTTGCCTTGTGTGTACCTCTCCCACTGAAATCTCCAGAAATATCACACAATTTCATGGCAAATAAGCATGGGGAAGGCAAACCTGTAACATTTCCCCCCATTATTTCAGAGGTAGAAAAGATGTGTAAACATGCATGCATGTGGCTTTTTCTTTGGAACTGTGTGTAGGGATTGGAGAATCAATCAATTTCAGTTTCTTGTAGTTTCTCATTTTCCCAATCTTAAATGCAGTTCATATTTACATACCCATTTGCATTTTAAAAAAATTCTTCATGAAGATTCACCAGCATTTGTTCAAATTTATCCACCATTCTTCATTTATCCAATATGCACCATTCTTACAAGCTATTATCTGGAACTTGTTTTTCTATGTTATTTTCACAAACGTGCATTTTTTGCACATTTCCCTCAGATATGCAAGGCTATGTACACATGAGTTCATTGAAAAACTGCAGAAAAGTATGTGTTTCAAAAAATGACTGCATTTGGGGTTGGACTTCTTTTAAGGAAAGGTGTTTTAACATTGCTGTGCTATTTTTTACTGCCTACATTTTAGTATGTTCATATTCTTTCAATTATATCATAGTCTAATTACTTTTTAAGTAGTATCTCTTATATGTTTTTAGCTTTTTGAATTTTGTACATGTTGTTTTAATTCGTGTAAGCCACCTTGAGTCCTATTCTGCAAGAAGGTGGAATATAAACACAACAAGAACAATGTCCGTTTGCATTTCAAAGTGTATATTGGGAAGTTTTGCATTAAAATTTGAACTGAAACATATTCACTCCACCCCTAATCTGTTGCATGGATACATCTGGCTATATGTGTGCCATGTTGTTGTTTAGTCATTTAGTCATGTCCAACTCTTCGTGACCCCATGGACCAGAACACACCAGGCACTCCTGTCTTCCACTGCCTCCCGCAGTTTGGTCAAACTCCTGTTCGTAGCTTCAAGAACACTGTCCAACCATCTCGTCCTCTGTCGTCCCCTTCTCCTTGTGCCCTCCATCTTTCCCAGCATCAGTTTCTTTTCCAGGGAGTCTTCTCTTCTCATGAGGTGGCCAAAGTATTGGCGCCTCAGCTTCAGGATCTGTCCTTCCAGTGAGCACTCAGGGTTGATTTCCTTCAGAATGGAGAGGTTGGATCTTCTTGCAGTCCATGGGACTCTCAAGAGTCTCCTCCAGCACCATAATTCAAAAGCATCAATTATTCGGCAATCAGTCTTTTTTTATGGTCCATACATCGCTACTGGGAAAACCATAGCTTTAACCATATGGATTTTTGTCAGCAAAGTGATGTCTCTGCTTTTTAAGATGCTGTCTAGGTTTGTCTAGGTATGCATAAAAGTGTGTAGTTTATGTGGGGGCAATGACTATGCCCCGTTCTGGAATTTGGGCCTCAAAGGGCTTGGCCAAGAGGGAATGCAGCTTTGAGACTGAAAAGGGGTTTCCATCCCTGCTCTAAAGCAATACCTGATTCCTTATCAACCTGGCCATCTGGCTTGCTCTGCTATTCTGCTTGCTCACGCTGCCTGCCCATCTGCACCGCTGACCTGCTTTCTTCTCCTGACCCTACTTTGTCAATCATGGGAGCAGCAACAGGGCAAGTCTGGGAAAGTTTGCCTGGACCATATTTTGAAAAGAAAAATAAATAAACAAATTCCTATGCCCCACAAATAACCCATAGATGCATTTTAAATAAAAGCACACATTCTACTCCTGTAAAAATACGCTGATTCCCAGACCGTCTGCAGGCCAGATTGAGAAGGTGATTGGGCCAGATCCGGCCCCTGGGCTTTAGTTTGCCTACCCATGGTACAGAAGCGCAAACACATCTACAAACACCTCACCTATCCTCATTACCAATCAGTCATCTCAAATATTGATGAAGGAAGGTGGACACTGTTGGAGCCAGCCAGGACTATTTCTTAAGCTGGAACTCACCAGAACTCAGTTCCTGCAACTCTCAGGTGGTAGCCATTGCCATTCTAAGAGAACATGGGTGGTGTTCATTGTGAGTTCCGGCACCTCTTTTGCTAGAAAAATAGCACTTGGCGCCAGCCATACCACAGTGGGGGGAGTTTCCGCAGTTCACCCCTTCAGATTTGGGGAGGGTGCTTAACCCCTTTCTGTGTTTGTTGCAATCTCCCCTACCAAGCCACTTGCCCTTTCTGCTGGGTGTCAATCAGCCACTTGGAAAGGTGAACATAACCTTGTGAAGGTCAAAGTGATTGATGGCAGAGGTGGAGAAACAATGGATGATGCACCACCTCCCCTTTGCTGTTTCTGCACTCCGATACTCCTCCCCAAGCTGTTTTTCCCCCTGGGTGTAACATGCATTTAGGCTCTTACACGATGTGGTTTGCCATTTGCGGTGCCTAGTCATGGCCAGGCAAGGGCATCGTCAAGGCACGTGCTCGCATGTGCACTAATAGGCTGCATTAAAGTCACTTCATATTAAAGTCGTTTCGGAAAACAGAGCGACACGCACTTGGAGAGTCTGTCTCCCTCTCTCAAATTTGTGTTTTGTCTTTCATCTTGCCCTCTCCCCTGCCCAATCCACCCTCTCATTACGAAGCTTAAATATAAGAAGTTTGAAAGGAAACCTTAATTGAAGGTAAATCCCCGACAGTCAAATTCAAGACTTCCCTTTGATAAAAAATAAAATAGAACAACCACAGAAGGTAAAAAGCACAGAGAAATCCTGATTAGCGTTGAAAAGAATCTGTTTGATTGGGGATAAAGTACACGGAGCCATCTTCAGAAGGGTCCTTTTCTCTCCATTTGCTAGCTCTTCTTTAGATGCCATTCAACACACAGCCTCAGATGAATTGGAGGCATGTTGAGAATATTGTTAGCGCTGAGATGTGTCAGTCACAAAGAGCTTGGGGACACCAGCATCCCTCATGGCTGTGAGCTGTTCAGGGGAAAGCTGGCTCATTTAAAGGAGTAAATATGATTTGATATGCTGGACATTTTCATCCTGTTTATAAGCGGGGCTTTGGATGCTCAAAGAAGTTCTTGCAAAGAATGCTAGAGAGTTGCACTTCTGGAACATGAAATCTTGTCCCCGTGAAGTTGTGTCTCCACAGCCTGATAAGGGCGCTAGGATTGGCAACTGGAGCCTGGTTAGTCTTGCCATTGGCTTCCAATTATGTTTAGATGGGTCTTTTCAGTGGTGGCACCACTGTACTCCCTGTTGACACAAAAAGAGGGCCCCATCGATATTGCTGTGCTGTTTTACTGGGTTTTCTTTATTGCAGTTTAATTGTGATTGTTTATATTTTAATGTTTGTGTAACTGGTTGCTATGCTTTCTTAACCACTTTGAAGCCTGTTTTGGCATTAAGCAGAAAATGATACTACTGCTACTAATAATAATAATAATAATTAACAATAACAACTTCCCTGTAAATCCTCCCCCAGCCCATAGAGTCACAGAACTGTAGAGGGGGAAGGGACGCAAAGTGTTATCTAGTCTAACTGTAAAGAACTAGACTAGGGTAAAATGCATACCAATCATTTAGGGGGGAAATCAGTCTAATCAACTATATTTACTATAAGAATAATCCCGAAAATACAACTGCATCCTAATGAACACAACTGAGTCAATAGAAAGGTTCCATGTGTCATAGAAGTTTCATAGCCTATAAACCAATCAAAGTTGCAGAATGCCACTGAATACCATGTTCTGGGAAGTCACTCCAGGCTTCTCAGAGATGTCTGGTTTGCTAGGGTGGGGGAAAGAATGCTGCCCTTTATGGACCATTGATTTGATCCAGCAGGCCTCTCCTTACATCCTTACCAACTCTGTAAAGAAAGGGAAGCTCACAAATGCCTTCTGTCATTTTCTTGCAGAAAACAAGGATGATGCCAACACCAGCAGCAAAACAGCAGCAGCAGCAGCAGCAGCAGCAGCAGCAATGAACCTTTCTGTTTGCTCCAGGTATGATGGAGGCAAATCAGAACAGAGTTCATGGGGAGTTTTTTGCTTGCATGGAAGCTGTCAATTCCGATCCCGTACAATAAGCTTGGATTGCCATGTAATTTTGCAATCTGTTTACCTTTGGCTCAGCATCCAATTGAGCTGCGGAATATGTTGTGCAGGGCTCTTGACTACTTTTTTTATAAAAAAAATTGGTCCATGAATTAATAATTTACAGTTGTACAGTACTCTGAAGTCCTGGGCCATGCTGAGGGGAAGGCAGACAACCCAGCTGTTCAAGTGGAGATTTTGAAATTGATGCGAGTTGCTAACAAATGGAAGTTTTCTCTCTCCACGACCCTGGGAGATGGAACCCGACTAACAGGTCTCATAGCATGAAGGTGGCCTTGACTTTCTCAGCCTCAAGCACAGTGTTGTTTATTTTCCTCTTTAAAACAGAGTTGGTGAACTGAGTTTGCCAACAAGTCACACAGCAGTACAGGAAAAAAGGGGGGGCATTCCTTACTTCTTCTTCCCTATTCCCGACTGAGGAAGTTTTACACTGCAACTCATTATTTCAATGTGTGTGTGTGTGTGTGTCATGTGTGGTACCTTCTCGGTGCTCTTATTTCCTTTTCCCATGCCTGCTGCTGAGACGAAGTGTCTTGTGCCAGAGAGAATGGACTGGAAAGGCAATGAGGTAAACTCAAGCCATACACACACACTGTTTTGTTCTAGAATCAATGGTGACAGAGTACTTCTTATTTGTATGTAGTCAACACAATATCTAAATCTATTGCACATTGTTTCCCCCTGAAAAGTGCTTATTGAGAAATTGTTTTCGTACCGGGAAGGGAAAAAAAACTTGTTGCACATTGATTCTGCATTACTCCACAGTTTGAACATTTGAAAACTGATATGAGAGGGCCTGGCAATTTTTTTTTTTTGGGGGGGTGTATCTACACACTGTTGGTGGGTGCATACCAAGAGGCAATCACCACCTCCTACTTCACTCACCTGGTGCATGTGGTGGAAGTATTTATCCAAGGGGAATGTTATCAAATGTGTCTCAAGTAATTCCACCTGCCCTTGTGGACCTAGAATCAATCTAGATCAAAAACAATGTGTAGAGGATGAGCGTGAATGATTCCAGATTGATAAAAATTGCATATTTGTGTGCTACAAATGGGTTAGTGTATATGAAGCTTCAGAGTCTAAACAAGGGACCTGAGACCTGGCTTTAATAATTGGATATTCAGCTCTTTGTGGGCTTGTGTGCATTTCATCATGCTATGCACCACTTACAATTAATCATATTAAAATAATATTAATAAATCTCATTGTTTACTCCCACATTTGGCTTCAACACATTAGGCACAAGGACACAGGAAACTGCCTTAGACTGAGCCAGACCATTGGTCAATCTAGCTCTGTATTGTCCACATCAGGAGCCTGTGGCCCTCCAGATATGGTCGGTGTTTGGTTCCCATAAAGCCAAGCAAGCATAATCAGTGCTCAAGGATGATAGGAATTGCAGTCCAACAACTTATTGCAGGGCACAGCTTCTCCAATTTGTGGTATACATGAAGACCACATTAGCTCCATACCTTTGCACCATTCATTTAAAGGGCTATGATGCCACTTTATGCCACATAAATAGTCATGCATTCTCCAAATAAACCTAGGAGATGTTAATTTGTTAAGGATGCCGAGAGTTGTTAGGAGATCTCAATTTCCCCCTCAGAACCACAATTCTCAAAGTACATAAACAGTCGATCCATCTTTCTAAAGGAACAGCTACTGATCAAATGAGAAAGAACATACCTTTAATAGCAAAACTGTAAAAAATAAAATAAAATAAATTACACAGTTCAGACTGATTCATCCAACCTTGCCCACTGATAGGATCACCCAAAAAAAAGGTGTGGGGTGTGGTTTCGGGAAAACTTCCAGGCCCTTAGTTTCTCTGATACACTGTGAATAGATAAATAGTCCCAGAAAAAACAAAACAAAACAAAAAAACAACAACAAATGAGCCTCTGATCTCACTCAGTTTAAGGGATTTTCTTATATTCCTATAGCAGTGGGCTGCATTTGACCATATGGATCTACCCAATACAGAGCGACAATATTGGTCTGCCTAGCTGCCAAGGAGGGAGTTGAGAGTAAGTCGGCAATAACTCAAAAAGTGTCAGTGAAGACAACACATGAATAAACAGCTCGGGTCTTCTTCCCTGCAGGTCTTGCACCAGTGAGCGAGTTGAGAGGACTACAGGTCTCTGCCTTCCCACCACTCCCTAAGTCTTCTACTCCTCTGAGTCCTTCCCAAGCAATCTGAGGCTCCGTCTTGTTTCTCTTTGCTCCACTCTCTTCATTCCTCTCCGTGTTCTGGGAGACCAGGGGTGGGAAGCTGATTACAGCAGGAGTGGGAGACAGCCTGGCTTCTTCAGCAGTCTGCCTCTTCTTTGCCTTTTGGACATCCTCCTCTCTAGCCTCTGCCTCTGTTTCTGACTCTGACTCTCTCTGCCACAGCCTCTTCCTGCTCAATAAACCCTGTTACCTCTACATCTTCTGACACCTCCTTCTCCCAGGCTGCTCCCTCTTTTCCCTCTGACCATTCATTGTCATCCCACCACCAATCCCTTGGCTCTGAACCTTCTTCTCCTGGGGGTTCCCTTAGGGGTTCCCCAGCTGGTGCCTCCCACCCCTCTTCTGCATCCAGCTAGTCCATGAGACTCACTCAGTACTGACATGATGGATCACTGGGATCCAGACAAAGATCTTACACAGCATGGCTACCTAACTTCTTTTAAGAGGACATGCAAGAGATTGAGAGTGGGGCTTTCAGAATGAAAATTGCAAAGCATTTAGAAAGAGGTTAGTGACTGGCCAACTCTACAGACTTGCACCCCAAATCTATAGGACAAAGTGGGGAAGACAGGGTCTGTGGTGAAAGGGGTGGGGAAGTCTCCCCCCAATTCTGAACTTACTTTTCTTGCTTTCTTGTCTCAAACAATCCAAAAGAGCAAACACACTCCCCTGCCCGATGCAGAAGATGAGAGACTGACCCAGTGGCCACATTCAAAAATACCTTGGACAGCGCTTGAAAAACATGGCTGGAAAAACAGCCTCATAACTATGCCTCCTGGTGGACTTTCAGTTGAAGTGATGCATCTGTGAACAGCAAAATTTAGAACTGAGTTGTCACAGTGAAGTAGTGAAGTTTTATCAAAGAAAACAAAGTCAATTCGCTTGTGCCAAGAATCCTGTATTTGAGTGCCCCAAGTGGGGGGAAAGAGAGAGAAATCGTCTGTGGGCTCTTTTGCACACCAGTTGTTTGGGGAATGGTTAGTTTGTTTGCATTGAATTGCCCCTTTATTCTCTTCTTTTCTTTAATAAATGAGTGTTGTTTGTATCATCTGGATCCAGTCTCACTACTCCACCCAAAGGCTTATTCAGCTTTTTTTCCCTCCACATGCCCACCCCCCCTCACTCCCCCACCCCTTAGGAATGAGTTGAGAGTAATGGTAGCCATTTGTGCGCATGGAAAATAACAGTGGATGGAAGACTCCAGAGAGATTTGGGTTTTTTAATGAAATCATTAGAACATTGTTCTCAGATCTTATTATTATTATTATTTGTAACAAAAAAGCTATTCAAGGAAAGAAAATCTACTGTTTCTGCAGTGGGAATTTCTCAGCAACTGACATAAACTAAAAGGGGGAAAAACTTGTAGTTGCAAAAAATAAAAATGAAAGCGAACAAGGAGTGAAGTTTTAAAGGATCCTGACTTAAAGGCATCTCTTTGCAGTTGCAAAAATCCCTATCTATGCCTTCCCTGTTTCATAGCAAGAGCTAAAACTAAGGCTTTTTCACATAACACCCCCCAAAAAAGATATTTGATTTCTGAAACTTTGAACTATTTGGTTTCAACTCAGATCACTCAATACCATTTAATTGTACCCCAACCAAGAAGAAGAAGAAGAAGAAGAAGAAGAAGAAGAAGAAGAAGAAGAAGAAGAAGAGACCTGATAACCAAGCCACATGAGTTTGTGTGTTTATATTGTTGTGTTGTCAAAGCAGTGCAAAGCTGGATGTGGCTGAGGAGGAGGAGTGAGCTTTGCAAAGAATTCTAAAGAAAATGATCCCTGGAATGTTCCCCTGACAGGAAGTGCTGAGACTTGAACTTCATCTGTATGAGCTACCATGCTGCAAGTTGTAGCTGTCGACCTAGCACAGGAAAGTGCCCTCAGGCTCTGGATAGGTTCTATCCACCCAGAAGGGCCATTGGGTCTTCCCAGGCAGGAAGGATGATAACAGCACTTCCTCTTCTAGTTGAACCTTGCTTGAACAACATGGTGTTCCTCAGCCCTGCATTCTATGATTGAACTGCATTGATCTCAAGGCCTTCTCACAAGCAACAATGACCTACCTGCAAAGAAGCTATAGTGGTGACTCTGTTCCAACTAGTGGCCCATTTCCAGTTCTGCCTTCTGCCTTGATCCTCTGTCCTACCTTCCACTTTGTCACTGGCTGATCACTGGTTGATCGGGACTATGGTATTCTGTTCATCTGAGGCATTTCCTGGTTTCCAGATGCCAGTTTATCTCAGAATGTTGCCTATAGCTCATCTCAGCTCTGACACTCTCCTTTTTCTGCTTATTTATCATCATTGTTATTACACCTGTGGGATGCGGGTGGTGCTGTAGTGTAAACCACTGAGCCTTGGGCTTGCCGATCGGAAGGTCAGCGGTTCGAATCCCTGCGACAGGGTGAGCTCCCATTGTTCAGTCCCAGCTCCTGCCGACCTAGCAGTCTGAAAGCACGTCAAAGTGCAAGTAGATAAATAGGTAGCGCTCTGGCGGGAAGGTAAACGGCGTTTCCGTGCGCTGCTCTGGTTTCACCAGAAGCAGCTTAGTCATGTTGGTCACATGACCCAGAAAAACTGTCTGCGGGCAAACATCAGCTCCCTTGGCCAGTAAAGCGAGATGAGTGCCGCAACCCCAGAGTAGTTCACGACTGGACTTAACTGTCAGGGGTTGTTATTACAGTGCAGACTATAGCAAAGCTTAACCACACCAGTCAATGACATCAATGGCCTGCACTGGTCACTGCTAGCCACTCTCCATTGGTGTATTGTACAATGTGTAGCCTTGACTTGCTAGGATTCAAAACCAACTCTATCCTTCCTCTTGAATGCCACTCAGAGGATATGACCAGCAGCTAGCATATTCATGCCCTGCCATTGCTGATATCTTCTTTCATCCGCCCTTCAGCTATGGCAACTGGACAATAGGCATGGATACTGTCAGAGCTGCTCCAGATCCTAGCTCACAGAGGATCACGCTAGCCAGCAGTCACTTTGTAAAAGTCTTTATTGAGTTACAGTTTCCATTCTCAAGCGGCTGCGTGCAGCTCTACGTCTTAAGGGTTAGACCGGCGAAGCTCTATCTGAGTCCCTGCCTCCTGTACACCAACTTAATATCCTAGCCTTACTCCACCTTTTCCGCCTGACCGTTCTTCTCTGGGTCCCTCTGCCCCCCGGGGTCTCTTCCTTTCTGGACGCTTCTGACGCTGACCCCCCGGACCCTTCTGTCTCCTTGCGCCGGGCTTTAGGACCTGGCTCCCTTTCCGGGCTGCTTACTGCGCCACCTTCCTGTGTATTTGAACCTGGCACGCGCGCCCAACCTTCCACTTGCCGCCTGACCGTTTCCTCGCTCCCCGATGGAGGTGTGGCCACTCCTGACTCATGTCCTCCCTCCTGCTGCGAGCTGCCAGAACTCGGTACCTGGCGCCCTTCCTCCCCACTGCGTTCTGCTGGTGATGCTGGCCCCGATTTCCAACTGCTGCTCTCTGAGCCCCCTCTGGACCCTTCTTCCTGGGGTGTCCCCCTAAGCTCCCCCCTTGCTCTGGCCACTGGCGCTCCTTCCTGTGAATCTTCTGATTCACTGGAAAGACTCGGAGATCTCGGGTCGTCGTCATCACTCATCTTTTCTTCTGCCTCCTCCCCCTCGCTCTCTGTTTCCTCCCTTGCCCTCGCCTCTGCTCCTGAACCCCTGACAGATACACTCTCATTGTAGAATCAAATTTGGTTGTGGGGATCATGGAAAGAAAAATACAGCTGTATGAACAGAGCCAGGAATGTAGGGTTTTTGCATGGCTTCTGATATTGTTCTCAGGTTCTTTCAATGGGAGGCTACTTACATATAAGGCCAGTTCAGGACTCAGGTGCCTGCAGGACATTTATCATTTCCTCCTTCTGAATGTCACTCAACATCTGAAGTGAGGTTGGTAGCAAGTGGAGAGGGCATTTTGGGTTGTGAGACTCCACTTTCAGCTCCCATGTGAATCAGTTACTGCATACCACCACCTGGGCCACCCAGGGGCCACAGTAAGTGAATGGGCAGCAGGGGGGCTTTGAGAGGATCTCCTCTAAGCCGTGGGACCCTCAGCAAGTGCCCAGCCTGTCCAACAATCTCTGAAGTGTGACTGATTCTCCTGCCCTAAGATTATGGGTCATGTAGAAATTCTTTCAACAGGAAATAAAATTTATCTGCATTTTTTGAGGGGGTTTTTTTGCCAGCATTTTATTCCAACTGTGGTGCAGTCCTGATTTCATTCTGCTTCGAATCACAAAAGACGATGGAAGAGTTTCCTCGTGCCTAAATTAAACAATTAAACCCTCGCTCCAACTTTCTTGTTAAAGCAGTGACTATTTAAATATGTGCATATATTATAGGGGGAAAGGGGGGGAGAATTTATTGATTTCTGCACAAATTAAGCCCTTTGCTAATTTGCACAGATACAATTGAAACAATAAACTCAATGAGAACAACAAACTGGCTAATTAGCTTAATGATCGTTTAATTTTACATTTGGTAATAGATATCTTCCCTCCCTCCCCCCTGCTCTCCCTTTCCTCCAGACTAATAAGATGTAAATTATAATCAACTAGTTTTAAATCTTAGAAGTATCATTTTGAGGACTTTAAGTGCTAAGGGAAGCCATGACAAAATGGTTTCTCATACTGATAGCTGTTAGTGCTTCGGAGGGGGTGATAGGATCACAAAAGCAGTGAGCACCACTTACGGCGGGGCGTTTTACTTCTGTACATTTGTCTGGGCGAATCATTGTTGTTTGAAATGCAATGGACAGAGACTGGGGAAATAAGCACATAATATAAGCCAGGTTGAAGATCCTTTTCAAAGTTTGATGGGTAATGTACTTAAACTGGCTCCTAGTCCATAGAAACCCTAACTGAAGAAGGCAGGGAGAGTCTAGTTCAAGATCAGGGTGTGTATTTTCAGATTCAAGATGGCATCCCCTTCTGTGAAACTTGTGGTGGGAAGGGCTAGAGGCAAAAGGAGGTGGGGCTAAATACCTTTACCTTTGTACAGTAGGCAAGTTTCCCTACCCTCAGATGAAAATAGGGACATTTCTCACCCCCCCCAACTGATGCTCCTCGTCCCCACATTCTCCACCCCCCAGAGCATTTCCTATCAGAAGAAGGGTGGGTGCTGCCATCACTACACCAGTGGGACACAGCACACAAGCCCTCCACCATCAGGAGAAAACTCCTTAATTCCAATTTTATTTTATTCTTTGGTAGATTACAAAAAGTAATGCACAACACCAATAAATAAATTTTTGAAAGGGGCAAGATTAGACACAGGTGCACAAAGCATTAAAAAAAAGAAAATCAAAACTCCTCACATTCTGCTCCACTCCGTCTTTCTTCCTTCCCAGGGTGGCCCTGCCCTCTGCCTGCCCCTCAGAGTTGGTGAATCACACGGAGCTGGGCCTCAGCAATGGCAGCCTCTCCCGCTCATCCTCCTCCTCGCTCATTCTCCAGTATCTGCTACAAACTGCCCAAGGGAGGAGGCCAGCAGCAGTGGCCTTGGAGAAGCCATGAAGAGGTAACAGGATTCTCCCTTGCAGTTGCCACTGCTGCTGATCAGGACAAGCACTGGGTCATCCTCAAACCTGACCTCAGCAGAAGAAGAAGGAGAGGAAGGGGAGGAGGAGGAGGAGGAGGAGTTTGGATTTGATATCCTGCTTTATCACTACCCTAAGGAGTCTCAAAGTGGCTAACATTCTCCTTTCCCTTCCTTCCCCACAACAAACACTCTGTGAGGTGAGTGAGGCTGAGAGACTTCAGAGAAGTGTGGCTAGCCCAAGGCAGCCCAGCAGCCGCATGTGGAGGAGCAGGGAAGCGAACCCGGTTCACCAGATTACGAGTCCGCCACTCTTAACCACTACACCACTCTGGGGACATTCCTGGATCAAATCAGAAGCCAGGATGGCTTTCATAATTTCGGGAGTGTTCGTGGAAAATTAGGACACTTGGAGGTTATGTGTTTCTGCACACACACAGAGAGAAATTCTTCTCTATTCTCCACCCAGACAAGCAAGAAGTGTTATCAGAGTTCAATTATCAAGCAAAAGCAAAACAAACGTCAATGTTCAAAGAAGGCGCAAAGCAAGGCCTGTGAGGGGTGTGACCCGCGGAGAGATTGGGGACCCACATTTGGTTCTCAGGAGTGAAGTGCTACTGTTCCATGCACTCTATGCCATTATCCCTCCCAGCCAATTTCCCATTCCCCACCTCCTCTGTAATAATCAGCTGAGAGCTTCAGCTGCTGCAGAATGTGATCAGAATCTTTCTCTCTTTTTTGTGGGGAATCTTTTCTCTGAATTCTTTCCAAATATATCTGTTAGAGCGGGGGCAGGGGGATGGGGGGATGAACAGACCTAGCTGTGGAGGCCTATCTCCCAACATTTCAGAGCTAAGCCTGTTAGCAACCTTTCTCCAGGATTTAAATCAGTGCAGGGCTGACCTTCCACCCCCAGAAATTGCAAAAACACACACAAAAAAAAAAAAAATGAGGAGGGGGGAGGTGGATGCTACACCTCTGTTTACAAGGCTACTTCCAACTAAGAGATCTTATCACCACAGTTCTATTCATTGCAGAGGCCCAGTCCCAGATTTTTTCTGCTGCGAAAAGGAGGAGAGAGAAAAAAGAAAGATAGCTGTACCAGCTGAATTTTTGGCTGGTTAATGGAACGTTGAAAATATGTTACAAGCAGGACAAAAGCTGTGTGACCACCTGCAGGTTTCTGTCAAGGCTTTAAAAAGAAATACCGACTGTGCTATAATAGGAAATCAGCTTGCCAAAACATTATAAGAAGCAGGAACTTCCAAGTCTCTGCAACTCTACTCAAATTATTATATGCTTGGATGCCCCCTCCTTCCCCCCCCCGAACACCAGATAGTGAGGCAATTAATGCAAAACCCATGTCATCCTTCCCCACCTTCCTTCCCTTTGTGCAGGCCTGTAATGAGCCTTGTTCGGGCGCTGAATACATTCAGAGCTTTGACAAATCACCTCAGCATGAAAAGAGGAAAGGACAAAAAAAGAGAGAGAAACTACCTGGCAGGAGACAAGGCCGAAGCCACAATGGCATTTATAACTTTGAGGCTAGGCCTTCCCATGATGTGAGGCATTTTATCGACTGGTTGGGTGTTCCAGCGGGTGGAGAATAGGAATGGAATAAGGCCTCGCTTCCGTTTTGCCCTGTATCCGCCGCATGCAACACTGATTCTGTTCTGCTGCAATTCGCCTTCCACCAAAAACACTGTCTTGCTCTCTGCTGTGGCAAAGTTGCGTGAACTATGTAGTTATGTTGTTATATTGTTATGTTGTAACAATGTTATCCGCTCTATTCATTCCAGGGCGAAAGAAAACATGATGCAAATCTGGGGAGGGAATAATGTAATCAGTTATGTAACATTTGCATGAAAGTAGCAAATACTGATCATGTTCACTGCAATGATATCTGTTTCGGACATGGAGTGAATAAGCAAACAGCAGGAATCTCCACTCCTGTTTCTTTTTTACAGGGTAGAAATTCCTGACATCCAAAGTAGAAATGGGATATTCTGTCTTAAATAAAAAATAAAAATGCAAAAATACAAAAGTCAGCTCCAGATTAGTTTTCTGCATCTAAGTAGCCTTATTGGGTCGGGGAGGGCATGCTATTTGTGCAGCAATTGGGGGCTCATCCACAATATTCACTAGACCCATATTTTGATAATGCTGCATGTTAAACCCTCCAGGTCTGAGAGCTTTTCTCATCATTCCATGCCTTGCCAAAATAAGATCTTACCGGCTGAACTGGATCTTATCAGATGTGCATAAAATTCAAATAGAGATTTTTCTTTCTGAGCTTCGAACTCAGTGGGTAAGATCTGGTTTCCTCAAGGCATGGCCATAGAGTCTCAGACCTGAGGGAATTAATCAGTAAATAATCTTATTCAAATGCATGGCAAGCAAGTGTGAATAAGTCCTGGGAGCAAGAAATAATAATAATAATAATAATAATAATAATAATAATAATAATAATAATAATAATTTATTTGTACCCCGCCCATCTGGCTGGGTTTCCCCAGCCACTCTGGGCAGCTTCCACAGAGACCAAAAATACACTAAAATGTCACACATTAAAAACTTCCCTGAACAGGGCAAATCCTTACCATCTAGAGATTTGCCAGTGGAACGTCAGCTACGCTTTTTACATTCTCGTCCAAAGGTTTCCACTTGTTCATGATATTTCATGAATTGTCTATATTTTGAAAGGTTTGTCCATTGTGAGTGTAAGGTGAATGTAAAAAGGTAAAGGTAAAGGACCCCTGATGGTTAAGTCCAGTCGCAGATGACTCTGGGGTTGCAGCGCTCATCTCGCTTTACAGTCCGAGGGAGCCGGTGTTTGTCTTCAGACAGTTTTTCTGGGTCATGTGGCCAGCATGACTAAGCTGCTTCTGGTGCAATGGAACACCAAAACCAGAGCAGCGCACGGAAACGCAGTTTACCTTCCCTATTTATCTACTTGCAGTTTTTGGCATGCTTTCGAACTGCTAGGTTGGCAGGAGCTGGGACTGAGCAACGGGAGCTCACTTTCCAGAGGAATGTCAGTCTGTTTTTCAGCAAAACAAAAACAAGTCATTTTAGATCTTATATATTTCGTAAACGAAATAATATGTTCATTTCTTTGTTATTTCTTTGTTTCCACTTATTCCCTTCCGTCCCCCCAACCCCCCCCCAAGAGAATGTAGTGGCTCCTGCTCAGTTAAAACATCTGAGGAATTTGCAGAGAAGCCAACATAAAGTGTTTGTGAACTTTTTCAGGAAGGTTATACACATCACTGTGTTGTCATCAAATTCCACCTCAAGCAAAATTCAATATGAATTTAGAGGTTCCTGGTTAGGCAAAACGTCCTGAGGTGTTTCAAGAAAAATGAAATGAATGAACAGTGAAAGGATTAGGGTGGTTTTTCTTCCGTTTGTTTGTAGAAGATGTTTCTCAAATCCCTGGTTATTCCTCATCAGAAACAAAATCCCCCGAAAATGTTTAATAAATGACTAATTGCAGAAAATGCATTCACCACTTGGACCGAGAGTATGATTCAGTTACAGTTTGTTGCTAGGAGTCGTGCATTGCTTTGATGCAGTGTTGCTGGGCAGAGAGATTTCTGTGTGAACAGTGAGAATGATAAAACATTTGATATCCTACTAGGCTTGCCCCACTGGCACAATGTGGATTATCCAAAATCTGCTAGGTTAAAAGGAGAATATTTTATGGTCAATCTATGGTCAATTAAAAAAAAAACCACCTGATTTTGTGAAGGTGCTGAACGTTCTTGAAATTTGTCTCATTTGCATCCTTGTAAACTAAGTCCTCTACATTCTATGAGGCCTACATTTAAGAATGTAGTAACTTGAGAATTGGGCCACGGGTGGCGCTGTGGGTTAAACCACAGAGCCTAGGACTTACCGATCAGAAGGCCGGCGGTTCGAATCCCCGTGACAGCGTGAGCTCCCGTTGCTCGGTCCCTGCTCCTGCCAACCTAGCAGTTCGAAAGCATGTCAAAGTGCAAGTAGATAAATAGGTACCACTCCAGCGGGAAGGTAAACGGCGTCTCCATGCGCTGCTCTGGTTCACCAGAAATGTCTTAGTCATGCTGGCCACATGACCCGGAAGCTGTATGCCGGCTCCCTCAGCCAATAAAGCGAGATGAGCGCCGCAACCCCAGAGTCGGTCATGACTGGACCTAATGGTCAGGGGTCCCTTTACCTTTACCTAACTTAAGAAAACTGAATCAGGCCAATGACCCATTTAGTCCAGCATCCTGTTCTCACAGTGAACAACCAGATGCCCCACTGGGAATCCCACAAACAAGACCCAAGCCTAAGAGTACGCTCTCCTCCTGTGACTTCCAACAACTGGTATTCAGATTCATTACTGCTTCCAACTGTGGAGGCAGACCACGGCTGTTGTGGCTAGTAGCCATCAGCAGCTCTCTCCTCCATGAATTTGTCTAATCCACGTTTAAAGCCATCTAGGTTGGTGGTCAGGAACGCGGGTGGCACTGTGGGTTAAACCACAGAGCCTAGGACTTGCTGATCAGAAGGTCGCGGTTCGAATCCCCGCAAGGGGGTGATCTCCCGTTGCTCGGTCCCTGCTCCTGCCAACCTAGCAGTTTGAAAGAACGTCATAGTGCAAGTAGATAAATAGGTACCGCTCCGGTGGGAAGGTAAACGGCGTTTCCGTGTGCTGCTCTGGTTCGCCAGAAGCAGCTTAGTCATGCTGTCCACAAGACCCAGAAGCTGTACACTGGCTCCCTCGGCCAATAAAGTGAGATGAGTGCCGCAACCCCAGAATCATTCACAAGTGGACCTAATGGTCAGGGCTCCCTTTACCTTTACCTTTTAGGTTGGTGGTCATCATTGTCATCTGTGGGAACGGGTTCTTCTTGAGTTCAAAGTGATCTGAACCAAATAGGGGCCTGATCCGAAGAAGCAAATTGGTCCCTTTGATTTCTACTACATATGCTGTCCTTTTGATATTTCTGCTGTTCAGATATATATATATGCAGTTTATAAAACTATAAATAAATACGGTAAATGTCATTGCTGTTGTTGCTGCCAGTATAATAACTGTAAACTTACAGTTATAGATATATAGATATATAGATGTATACAGTGCTTTTTTTCTTTAAAATGTTTATGGGTACAGTGGTACCTCGGGTTACAGACGCTTCAGGTTACATACGACGCTTCAGGTTACAGACCTAGTACCTCGGGTTAAGAACTTTGCTTCAGTATGAGAACAGAAATTGTGCAGCGGGAGGCCCCATTAGCTAAAGTTGTGCTTCAGGTTAAGAACAGGTTCAGATCAAGAACGGACCTCCGGAACGAATTAAGTTCTGAACCCGAGGTACCACTGTACTCTTTTTTTGACTCAAGAAAACATTCATTTTATGGTTCAAATCAGGAAAAATAAATACAGTAAATGGACAAAAGTACAAAGATTCACAAAATGTTTAGGGGTATGCATACCCCCCCAGAAAAAAGAAAAAAGAAAACCACTGGATGTATACGGTTTAGAGCAAGGAGCCAAAAGCTCTAAAGCAAAGCAAAGTCAACACACATATTCCAATAATATAAATAACCAGAACATATTGATCACACCTGGGTAGTTTCACTTCAATTTTTCACTCCTGTTGAGCCAATTTGCACTTCATGATTTTCTTCCGGTTATCGTTTTGTTTAAATCGCCCATATTCAATCTCACTACCCTTGCTGCTTTTTTCTCTCTGCGGCCTTTTCTCTTCCATGTGGAATTAAAGGAGCCATTTGCTCCTTGAGAGAGGAACATCCCAACTAATTGGTGGAGTGAGAGAAAACTGGACACCAAAATGAAAGTGCCACTACCATGGCAACAAGAAAGGTGGTTGGTACTGGGCTCCTGTTATCCAAGATCAGGAATTGCATGGGATACAGCAACTCAAATTTGCTAAGCAGAAATGTACAAGTGCTAATGGAAAAGCACAACCTCAGACTATCTGATAACATCGGAATAGGAGTGAAATTCTCTAGCCCACAGGTATTCAACCATGGTGGGTCTTGAGGCCACACCAAGTGGGTCACAGAAAACCTGTTGCTGCCATATTGGATTCCAGCTTAGGCTGACCAGAACAAATAATGTATTCTGATGAAATGCTCATTTCCCCCCCAATTTTCACAAGCGCTGACATGCAGCAGTAGAAAGGCATTTGATGACCCTAGAAGTCCCTTTCAACTCTACGGTTGTATGATACCTGACCAGCCAAATGTTCACACCTTTCTCCTGCCACATGACAGCACTCGTTTTCTTTCAGTAGTAATGCTAAGTTAACACTATATACCTATATTGATGTATGACTTGCCATTAATAACTACATTATTAGCACTGTTAAGTATAAAGCAAATGTGAAAATGTGAAAGTCGGTTCCATGAAACAGCTTGGAAGTTAGAGGTGGGTCTTGAATCTGAACCACTTAAAGACCACCGCTCTAGACCAAACAGTGGTTAGCTTTCAAACAGAGTTTAAATGTTTTTAAACAGAGTTGAGCCAACACTTTTGTTCTGGTGTTTTTTTTCTGCTCCTTTTCCCCCTCCAGATGTTCTCATGCATTTTTAGTGTTTTCTTTCTCCTGCAATGCAGTGACTCCAAGATTCTTCTTGTATCTGCATTGTCACATTTGGAAAGCAACCAGTGTGTTTCAGTTTGAATCTGGGGTCACTCTGATTCAATCCATTTTCCAGGTTCAAATCTGATCTCTTATATCTGATGCCATCGTCAGCTATAATGGAAAAGCAACAAGTGTCTATATTGTTTTCTTTTCTTTTCACATAAGTTGATGAAATTTGCATGCAAAAGATCCCCTCTGAAGTAGATTGTGCGTGCTAAATTTCAGGGAGATACACATGGGGGGTATACAGGAAACTATTACACTACAAAGATGGACTTTGCCACTTGGTGGTGGGAAATTAGGAATCATGACATCTCCCCAGCTGTAGTTTGCTTTTGTTTTTTTACTTTGTTTGGTGTGTGTGAGTTTTTTGTTTGTTTGTTTGGGAGGGGCCAATAAACCTGCCAAAATTCAGACAAATAGGTCCAGTGACTCTCATGCGGAAATATTTCCCCTTTGTTTTAAACAAAACTGGGAAAGGCAGCATTTCTTCCTCACTACCACCCTCTTGTTTCTGGAAGAAGGTTTAGGAGGGAGAGGGGGATATCCTTATTAATTGTTTGATGGGGAGAATATTTGGGAATAAAGTAAGCTGTCCTAATAGTCTATAGCTCCTCCGCTTACATTTAACAGCCAAAACTCAGGGGAGACCTCAAATATGAACACATATATTTATTCGCCAAGCCAACTTTCCACTCTCCCCGCTTGAACACTGCACATTTCCCAAATCAACTTGGTTTCCTTTCTCAGAAAAGCAAAGGGGAGTCATACACTTAATCTTATTGGGGAAATGAGGTCACCGAGTGACCTGGGAGCTTAGGGGCTCCCTGATCCACCCCAAAAGGCTTTGATAAGGGTGCGGTGCAAAATCACCCCGATTCACCTTGTTCTTTGGAATGCACACAGAGCCAATGCACACCCCTATTGAAATCTCCAGCTATGCTAGTTTGAAAATTGGTGCATGCAACACAGTGGTGAAATTATAGGGCATTGGACCACAACTGTGTAATCACAGGGTGTCCAGGCACTCCTTTGTTGATTCACATGATCTTGTTCGCTCCATGTAACTACGCCCATGTGGAGGGATGAATGAAAACCCTCCATTCTGTTATTTTGTCATCCCATTGATTGGATATCCCCTGCATTACTTACTTCGTGAAATCTGGTTTAACCAGGGTAATTTCACAAATTTCTTTCTGGAGTTGGAGCATACACAACTTGTCAGAGCTTGCAGCTTATTCACTTCAGCCCCCACCTCCCTTTCCTTTCCCCTGCGCTATATTAACCCTACATCTGTGCTGAACCATGCCCATTTATGTTGGGCATCCCAAACCTTGCACCCTCCCCATCTAAACTTAGTATGAACCTGAGTTGAAGATGCAGCACTGGTTGCACATTCTCCCAGGTATCCTCATGTACATAGTAACTGCAAATGGGGATAAAACAAATTGTTGGCAACCGTCTGTCTTGAGAGACACTGGAGTGCCTCTCCAAAGTAACCTCCATGGGGGTGCAAATCTAGGCAGAGTATAGGGAGGTCCTGGGCTACTCAGATGACAAGTCCCTGCTTTTGGCCTTGCTGATGTTGTTCAATGGAAATCAGAGCCTTATGCTTGGCACCAGCTTAGTTGCAAGAGTTCCCAGAAGGAGGTGTGCAAGACACCATTGAACCACCTTAAGGACTCCACTCTGGATTTGTGTAGGGTTTACTGCTTAGCTTTTCCTTCTGCCAAAGATTTCCTGCAGGCAGCTAGCTCCACCTCTGAGCGCCACAACCCCAGAATCATCTTTGACTGGACTTAACCACCCGGGGGTCTTTTACCTTTACCTGTACCTTTACCTTTACCTTACCATGTTCAGAGCACCTATGGTGCCTATGGCCTGCCAGAAGACTCCTGATATGCATATACATATTTCAGATCATTATGTTGTATGGATGACCCTATGAAGATCTACATTTAGAAAAAATAAAAATGTGAACCCTTCTCAAAGGCTTTTCCAAAACACAGTAATACAAATGGCCTAAAACACGCCCGTCAATTCAGGCTTCAAACTTGGGGTGTATGCCATCGCTGTGTGGTCCCAATTTTGTTTAGCAACGAATTCTAACATCAGGGTCATAGGCACTCTTGCCCTTTGCAATCCCCCCCCAAACAGTCACCAGGACATTGGAGTCAGCCCTTTTCATATTTCCCATTTGTTCACTATAAACTGGTAACAAGGTCTCAGGAGAGTCTAGAAGTAGATATATCATTTAGCTGTTCATTTTTTAAATGACTTCTGAGTTTTTCACGCTCTCAGGAGTAGCTTGCAAGCGTCTGAGCCCATGCTTTTCAGATAACATGTGGACATTCCCGATGATCCTTTCGCACCCAACAAATCATTTTGTAAGGCAACATGCTGCAAGAGTTGTTAATAAATGTTTTTAATGCACTGCCCTGCCTTTTGACTTGAGGTGTATATTTTTAGCACTCAACTTATTTATATGAATCATAGAATCATAAGTTGCTGTTGTTTTAACTGTTTTTAATGTTGTGTTTTAATCTTGCAACCCACCCTGGGACCTTAGCATGGAGGGTGTATGATTAAGAACATCTAGTCCGGCCTCCTGTTTTCACAGTGGCTAGCCAGATCCCTTTGGGAAACCAGCAAGCAAAATTTCAGCACAAGAGCAACTCTCCGCTGCTGCAGTTTCCAGCAAATGGTGCTCAGGAGTATTGCTACCTTCATTGCAAAGCATTGGAAGACACAAGACCTACCCACCTTGGAAGAATGGCAGATGCAACTAATAGACTATATGGAGATGGCGGAAATGACTGGCAGAATCCGAGACCAAGGAGTTGGTGGAAGAAGATTGGAGGAAATTTAAAACTTATTTGCAGAAATATTGTAAAATTTTTGAATGCTGATGGCATTGAAATGAATTGCAGGGGTTCTAGCAACAAGGTAAAATGTAAGATGGGATTAATAATAGATAAACTAATAGGACATGAATTTGCTGAACCAACTTCTAAAAGGGATACAAAAATGGGAGACGTGAGGAAGTCAGGAAAATAAGTTAACTAAAGATGAGAAATTAA
The DNA here is from genome assembly GCF_965113315.1 of Podarcis vaucheri. Lineage (NCBI taxonomy): Eukaryota > Metazoa > Chordata > Lepidosauria > Squamata > Lacertidae > Podarcis > Podarcis vaucheri. The sequence continues at coordinate 6,472,641 of NC_138749.1, forward strand.
GAAAGGGGGAAATTTTGTTTTTCTTTTGTATGTGTTTTTTCTTTTTCTATTTTTGTGTTTCATGTCTGTATTTTTGTATTTTGTAATTTTGTATCTTTTTGGTTTTTGTATTTTTCTAAACTTTTCTATTGATAAAACCTAATAAAATATTATTTTTAAAAAAGGAGTATTGCTACCTCAAGAATGATGGTGGTGACTGCTTTTTTGATTTAATTTCTATGGGTGCGGAAGTCCCATTAGAGTGAAATCAATGTACTTGATACAGGGGACCATCTTAACTAATTAGGAGTTACTCTTAAACCAATCCCTTTCAATTTCTTCTTTTTTTGTAATAATTCAAAAGAAGAAGAAAAATAGTCTTCTTTTTATTTTGATGGAACTTTCCACAAAACCTTTCCTTCACATTTTAGCCCAGTATTAATGCAATGAACTCGTCCATACCCCACAGTGGGGGATCAAGAGTGACTGTCCAGACGGAATCATGGCCATATAAACCTACAAATTCATACTTCATTCATAGCAGAAATCACTCACACATGCTTCATGGTTGCAACTGGTATTTTATTGAGCCTTCATTCTATTTTAATCCTGATTTGATGAGGGGAACAAGCTTGTCTTTGAAGACTAGAAAAATTATCCAGAGAATCTTTGACTTCAAGGGCACATTCTCTCCCCCCCCTTTTTTAATGGCAGCTTTTGTCTCTTGTGTAGCACAGAAACAGGTCAGCAACAGCCTTCACAATATGGCACGAATGTTATTCACCACCAAATCACTGTTTATTTTATAGATATCTCCTACAGATAGGCATCAGCAATCTGATTAGAGTTATCTTTTGTTCATTCTGCAAACCACCGAATTGAATTTGGTCCCAGAATGAAAAACAGCAGTGACTAATCCGGTGAGCCACCCACAGCCTTGGAGATTGTTAAACATCAATGGGATTAGCTTGAAAAGCATAAAAAGGAAGATTTACTCTTTGGTTCTCAAGCATACTAGAGTACGTTGAACTATGTTTCGAACAAACGCTCTTGCTCTGAATTATTTTCTCTTCTTATCCTAGTCACCTTGCCTCTGCTTTACTAATTGAGCCTATTCTATGTCTGTGCCAGTTTACACGGACCAAGGGTAATACTGAGCTCAGGGATGACAAAAATTGTGGCCTGTACATCATGTAAGTCCAGCATCTTCAATGTACAGATTTCACTGTATTTATTTGTTTCAGCCATTTTTTTTACACCGCTTGATTGAAGCAGTTTATAAGAACTGTTAAAACCATCAATAAAAACTCATAAAGACAGATAGAAATGTTTAAAGATAACTAAAATGAAACTACTTGGCTCTTGTAAAAATGTCTAAAGAATCTGGCAAAAGGGTAATGGTTATGAGAAGTTGGTAAAAAAGATCAAAGTCTTAAGCTTTAAGGTTGCCGTTATAATACAAGATGATAAGGGAGTAAGGTAATGTAATGATAAAATATTATGAATTATGGAAAGGATTTGCTGTTATAATTATTAACTAAGATACATGAGATGGGAGGAGGAGGAGGTCATGGAAAGAAGGTAACGGAAATTTGAAAGTGAGGGTTCTATTTTCTCTTTTTCTTTTTTGTGTTTTTGTTTTTTTCCCCTTTTTCTCTGTTTTGTAATGCTGTTTTTTGTGTAATTCAAAATTTTTTGTGTTTCAATAAATATTATTATAAAAAATAAAGATAACTAAAATCAACAGTAAAAGAAATGAAAATTCATGAACATCTACATATGTAGATAGGGTTGCACAGTGCTTTTTTCAGCTGGAGCGCTCTGGAGCAGAGTTCCAGAACCTCTCAGGTGGGGGTCATTGAGGGTCTGCATGCCCTCTGCCTGCTTCTTGCCTTTACAAACTTCTAAGAAGCCCAAAATGAATATTTCAAAAAGGACGTTGGCCAATCTGTGGAAGTCTACATGCTTTTTAATATCCATGACTCCACCTGGCTCCTAGCCACTCCTAGCCATGATAGTTCAAGCTGCAGAGCAAGACCAGTTCATATTTCCTTTTCTTCTATCTGTTGCCCACGTAGTGGCAGCAAGCTTTAAGCCTTCCAGACAGGCCATTGCACATGAGGGCGCTGCTGAGCTATCCTAGCCATCTGCCTGAATCTAAGAGAACAAGGGAAGCAGAGCACATTTAGGAGAGCCTCCAAGGGTCCCTATTTTCCAGGGACGTCCCTGATTTAGAGAAGCCATCCCAGTTTTTGATTTGATCGTGGAATGTCCCTGTGCTGGTCCCGGGGGGGGGGGTTACCGTGTGGTGTGGTCTGAGTCCGGTCCTGGGTCGAGGGTCTGGAGGCTGTCTGTCAAGGGCGAAGCGGGGTCCAAGGCAAGGAGCCGGGTGTAGTCAGGAACTCCAGAAGAGCAGGTCAGGGTGCTGGCAGGAACAGGTTTCCAGCGATGTTGCTCCCGCAACCTGGGACTGGGCTGACTGGCCTTTATGTCCTCTGGGGCCTTTATGTCACTTTATTGGCCGAGGGAGCTGGCATACAGCTTCCGGATCATGTGGCCAGCATGACTAAGCCACTTCTGGCAAACCAGAGCTGCGCATGGAAACGCCGTTTACCTTCCCACCGGAGTGGTACCTATTTATCTACTTGCACTTTGACGTGCTTTCGAACTGCTAGGTTGGCAGGAGCAGGGACCGAGCAACGGGAGCTCACCTCGTCATGGGGATTCAAACCGCCGATGTTCTGATCAGCAAGCCCAAGAGGCTGAGTGGCTTAGACCACAGCGCCGCCCGTGTCCCTTTATATCAGTAGGTAGGGAATGCCAAAGTCTAGCTGCTACCACACTAAAAATGGGGTTTCTTACAACCATGGAACAAGTATTATGTGGCACCTGTAATAGCGGCAGTTCTGCAGATAAAAGCAGTCCGTTGAGCACATAGGGAGTAAGGCGATCCCACAAGTAAACTGTTCCCAAGCCATTATGGGCTTAACTGTATATTCCCAAAGTAACTTGGCTCACTAACATAATGGCAACCAGTGCAGATCTCTGAGCAGAGGTATAATACACTGACAGGGTCTCATGCCCAAACTATTATGGTCAAGTTCTCCCAGTCCTGGAGCAGCAAAGCTGCTATAGCAGACACATCTAGAAAAAGCCACTTCTAGCCATTGAGGAATCCTACAGTGTGTGTTTGTTAGAAGTCAAATGAGTTGATATTGGGTTTTTTAAAATTACCACCACCACCACCAACAACAACAACAATTTTGGGGGGGTTTACAAAAGTACATCTATTGTCTCTATTTTTCAGATCATAAATGGCCCCAGAATTCAACCATTTGGACATCAGTCCTACAAGGAATATGCAAAATAGCTAAACAGGTATTAGAAACTAACCCAGAACTAGTCCTACTGAATATTTTCCAAGACAATAACACACTCACATATGCTACTGTATATATTTGCAATGAGTGTTCTTCTTTAACTCACCTGCTGTTGCTTTGGTTTCTGTACACTGCATATATATAGGCGCAGAAATAAATAAGTTGAGATGCAACTTTCAGAAGGATGGAAGACTTTTTTGGACTATTTGAAGAAATATAATATGATGAACACCAGAGCAGGATTTGAACTATGAGAAACAGAAGAAACGAGAGATAATAGTAATGTTTTTAATTGAATAATAGATAGAAGATAGGGTGCAGCAGGTGGAGAGAAATAAAAACACCATGGAAAATGAGGTGGGAAGTCAACAAAACAAAGGAGGGGAAAAATGCTATGTGTTGAAATGTATGTGTTAAATTTTGGAAAACTTGATAAAAAAGAGATGCAAGTTTCTCTCCTTCGCTATGCCTCCACGTACTCAAAATCTTGTCCAATATTTACAAGTGAAAGGGGGGGGAAGCATTGGAGGGGGTAGTGAGGGACACAGGTGGTGCTGTGGGTTAAACCATGGAGCCTAGGACTTGCTGATCAGAAGGTCGGCGGTTTGAATCCCCACGACGGGGTGAGCTCCCATTGCTCTGTCCCAGCTCCTGCCAACCTAGCAGTTCAAAAGCATGTCAAAGTGCAACTAGATAAATAGGTACCACTCCGGTGGGAAGGTAAACAGCGTTTCCTTGCGCTGTTCTGGTTCGCCAGAAGTGGCTTAGTCATGCTGGCCACATGATCCGGAAGCTGTACACAGGCTCCCTCGGTCAATAAAGCGAGATGAGCGCTGCAACCCCAGAGTCGGCCACGACTGGACCTAATGGTCAGGGGTCCCTTTAACTTTAGTTCAGTGTACCAATTGATTCCCCCTCCCAACTCTCCCCAGACCCAGGTTTATTTTTTTTCTACTGAACAGGATAGTTAACTTAGCACATCATTATCATGTGTACTAAACAAAGCATCCTGCTTGTCACCCAACCCGCCCCCCTGCGCTCTCACACATGCACACAACTGCTAACACACACACATACACACATATTCTGGAACAGACATGCTCTTCTGCAGGAAAGAAAGAAAGAAAGAAGAAATTATTCAAGGAGTCGCCGGCTCGCCTGGAGCAGGGGCCAGATGCTGCGACTTCCAGCTTTCCTCCATCAAAGCTGTGCGCTTTCGAAATTAAAATCTATGGCAATAATGAAACATATTAAAATGCATGCAAAGTCTTGAGGGCTTATAATATGCTAAAAACTGGCAATGCATGTTTACATCCATATATCAACTTGGATGGGCTGAAAAGATTTAAAGTCTAAAATATGCAAATATGTGTCATATTGTCACACTTGGTCTCCCTAATGGAACTCCCTTTCATCTCGGCTCCCCTTAATTTCATGAATATTGCATGCCCCTCGCACCTTTTTACTCCTGCTGTTGCCAGGCTGAGAAGATTATGAAAATATGTTAATAGTAATTTTCATCAAATAAAAGTTGTAGTGTCATATATATGTCTCTCTCTCTCTCTCTCTCTCTCTCTCTCTCTCTCTCTCTCTCTGTGTGTGTGTGTGTGTTTGTGTGTGTGTGTGTACACATATACAGACACACGCACAGGATAATACAAAAGAGTTAAGATTTATTTTCCCTTTTATACACACTACTGACCAATTAAAATAATGAACTGGGGAGAGACTTAGGAAATGACAAAGGAAGAAGTAGCTTGCATGGGTTAACAGAGCGTATCAAAATGAAGTTGGTGGGATGACAAGGTGGAGAAGGCAAAAAGAAGTCTGCTCAAGTTGCACCAATTTATTGCATTGTCAACCAGCCAGTCCTCCAGGGAGCACAAATATATGCCCACCGGTTCAGCACAACAAGCTTGTAAGGTAGGTTAGGGAGAAGTAAAAGATCACCACCTAAGTCCCATGCCCAAGTGGGAATTTAAACCCACTCCTTCACAGATGAGGCGGAATGGAAGGCTATAAAACTGTGCCAAGGGAAGTAATAGTGCCACTGTATTCTGCTCTGGTCAGACCTCACCTGGAGTACTGTGTCCAGTTCTGGGCACCACAGTTCAAGAAGGACACTGACAAACTGGAACGTGTCCAGAGGAGGGCAACCAAAATGGTCAAAGGCCTGGAAACGATGCCTTATGAGGAACGGCTAAGGGAGCTGGGCATGTTTAGCCTGGAGAAGAGGAGGTTAAGGGGTGATATGATAGCCATGTTCAAATATATAAAAAGGATGTCACATAGAGGAGGGAGAAAGGTTGTTTTCTGCTGCTCCAGAGAAGCGGACACGGAGCAATGGATCCAAACTACAAGAAAGAAGATTCCACCTAAACATTAGGAAGAACTTCCTGACAGTAAGAGCTGTTTGACAGTGGAATTTGCTGCCAAGGAGTGTGGTGGAGTCTCCTACTTTGGAGGTCTTTAAGCAGAGGCTTGACAACCATATGTCAGGAGTGCTCTGATGGTGTTTTCCTGCTTGACAGGGGGTTGGACTTGATGGCCCTTGTGGTCTCTTCTAACTCTATGATTCTATGATTCTATGATTCTATGATTCTATGTGCATGGCAAGTGAACAGAGAAACGTTTTCCTCCCTCTCTTCTAATGCCAGAACTTCACTTTCAGTGAAGTTGAATGTTGGAAGATTCAGAACAGATAAAATATATAATAACATAAGAGCATAGTTGAACTGTGGAACTCATTACCATAGGAAGCAGTGAAGACCACAAACGTAGATGGCTTTAAAAGAGGTTTAGACAAATTCTTTGAGGACAAAGCCTTCAATGCCTTCTGGCTATGGTATCTATGTTCTGCCTTCACAGCTGGAGGTTGTAGTGCTTTGAGAATAGGATGCTGGACCAGATGGGCATTTGGTCTGATCCAGCACCCACTTATGACATTCTCAGAGACTGGCAAGTTCTTCAAAAATCTAAAGGGCTGTCACATGGATGATGGAGAAAGATGCTTTTCTCCTGTTCCAGATGGTAGAACCAGTGTGGTGTAGTGGTTAAGAGCGGTAGTCTCATAATCTGGGGAACCGGGTTCGATTCCCCGCTCCTCCACGTGCAGCTGCTGGGTGACCTTGGGCCAGTCACACTTCTCTGAAGTCTCTCAGCCTCACTCACCTCACAGAGTGTTTGTTGTGGGGGAGGAAGGGAAAGGAGAATGTTAGCCGCTTTGAGACTCCTGAAGGGGAGTGAAAGGCGGGATATCAAATCCAAACTCTTCTTCTTCTTCTTCTAGAACCTGAAACAATGTCTTCACCTTACAAGAAATGAGTTTCTGACTAAACATCAGGAAGACCTTTATGATGGTAAGAGCTGTTTGAGAGTGGAATGGACTCCCTCAGAAGGTGTGGAATCTTCTTCATTGGAGGTTTTTAAGCAGTTTAGATGGCCATCTGTCATGGATGCTTCAGCTGTGGACGTGGGTGGCGCTGTGGTCTAAACCACTGAGCCTCTTGGGCTTGCCAATCAGAAGGTCGACAGTTCAAATCCCCACAACGGAGTGAGCTCCCGTTGCTCTGTCCCAGCTCCTGCCAACCTAGCAGATCAAAAGCACACCAGTGCAAGTAGATAAATAGGTACTGTGGCGGCGGCAAGGCAAATGGTGTTTCCGTGCGCTCTGGTTTCCATCAAGGTGTTCTGTTATGCCAGAAGCGGTTTAGTCATGCTGGCCACATGCCCAGAAAGCTGTCTGTGAACAAACACTGGCTTCCTCAGCCTGAAAGTGAGATGAGCGCCACAACCCCATAGCCACCTTTGACTGGACTTAACTGTCCAGAGGTCCTTTACCTTTACTGCATTGCAGGGAATTGAAGTGGGGTACCTTCCAATTCTATAGTTCTAGGATAAGTTATTAAGCAGTTTATGTTGCCTCTCACATGTAAGTGTCTTTCATTATTCAGCCACCATCATCTTGTTTTTCGGGGGGGGGGGAGAGATAGGGACATACTTGAGTATTACAAGGTCCCTATTCTCAGACAATAATTGATGCTGGAGTGATGAGCTATGTTTACTCTCTAGATAGATGGTTATGGGAGGTTATGGGGAGATAGAGGGGAAGTGGTACACAGCCCCTGTCCATCGGCATGCATTTACATTTGGACACACGCACATACCAAATTCAACTCCTAGAATCTCAGGGAGATGTTTATGAGCTGGAGAGCTCTCTCGTGCATGTTCACTGAAAACAATTTTTTAAAAGTAAAATCAGGCTCAGAATAGCAATCAGAGGCCTGAGCAAAATAAAGTGAAACCCAGCTACAGCTCTTACAGTGATACCTCGGGTTACATACACTTCAGGTTACATACGCTTCAGGTTACATATGCTTCAGGTTACATACGCTTCAGGTTACAGACTCCGCTAACCCAGAAATAGTACCTCGGGTTAAGAACTTTGCTTCAGGATGAGAACAGAAATCGTGTGGCGGCGGAGCGGCGGCAACAGGAGGCCCCAATAGCTAAAGTGGTGCTTCAGGTTAAGAACAGTCTCAGGTTAAGAACGGACCCCTGGAACGAATTAAGTACCGTAGATTCTGGCGTTAGGCGACTGGGCGTATAAGACGACCCCCAACTTTTGCTGTTCAATTTTAGAGTTAAATAGTTTGAGCGCCGCCGGGGCAGAGTGCGTACCCCTCCGCTGCCTCTGCTGTAGCAGCAGCCGCAAGACATTTGGCGGGCTGGCGGGTGAGCGCCGTGCTCTGAAGGACTTTCCGCATCCCCTTCTGTGGGGAGGGAGGAGGAGAGACGGCAGAAGGGGCGCCTCTGCTCACCGGCTCCCTCTCCTTCCCAACGCGTATACCCGGTGTATAAGACAACTCCAGACTTTCGGGGTGATTTTCCAGGGATAAAAAGCTGTCTTGTACACCAGAACATACGGTACTTAACCCGAGGTACCACTGTATATGCAGATGTGCCACAAATTAAGAACCACTCTCCCTTCCAGTGATTTCCAGCAACTGGTACTTGGAAGCCTTGCTACCTCCAGATTCTAGAGTTGTGTCACCCCCTACGTGAAGGAACTATTCATTTCAGAGGAATACTGTACACTTTTAACTCCCTTTCCAACATCCTACAGCTGTGCCATTAACTCAAAGCCGCCGCCCCCCCCTTTTAATATGAGGCAAAATTCTGCGGACTTATGCCTTGGCATCCTGCTAATTGCTTTGAAAAACTGTCTCTCATTTCCTATGCATTGTATTCATCTGGGAGGAGCATGAAAAATATTGATTTACTAGCCTCCATGAAAACTCCCCCCCCCAAGCTTTCAGGTGTTGTTTTATGACTATGTTCACAATCCTATTTTTTATCAGCTCGCCTTTCCTCCTCCTGCTGCTGCTGCTGCTTTAAAATCCTACCTACCCAGAATCAAAAGGAAAAAGTGGTTTATGGTCCTGCTGCAGGCTGATGTTGCAAGACTCTACCAAGCCTTGACACATGTGATGTGGAAGGTGTGCCCAGGAAAAGGACCATTGCTCATTGATAGAGTACATACATGCTTTAAGCTCAGAAGATCTGAAATTCAGTTGCTGGAGGATCTAGGAAAAACTGGGAAAATATCTGGAGAGTGTAGGCAATGCTATGCTGAATGGGCCAAGGATCTGATTTGGTTGAGCCAGCCAAAGCCTAGCAGGAGACGAGACTTTAGATTATAGTTTAACTTAAACCACCCTTTGAGCCAGTGTTTGCTCTGCTGGATTGCCAATTCACTGAGCTGAAAGAGGTTTGGGAAAGGTGTAAGTCTCTCCTTGTGAAGTCCCATTCCATCCACACTTCTTTGGGGAGATGTATGTTGGCCCAAGATCACCTCTTCCAGAGTTATGCATCACGACAACTCTTGGGATTCGATCTCTGTGTTACAGTAGAGAAGCCCATGTTTTTGCATGCAAAAACAACATCCCAGTTTCTTTTCTTTTTTTTGAAATAATTTTTATTTTATTTTACAAGTGTAAAATTGTAACAGTACAAAGCACATATCCATATTTGGAGATTTCTCTGATCTCTAGACTTCCCATCTTCCTCTCCATGGGTCCTATTATCAACCTTTTCAACTGCATATTATTTCTTCATCCAATTTTTATACCTCTCTGTTTTGTCCATAATATTTTCTACATTGCAAGTGTTATTGCAATCCTGCTAATGTTTTCATCTGCTTACAGTTGTCTCTATAGTAAATTGTAAATTTTTCCCATTCTTTTTTGAAGTTTTGGTCTTCTTGGTTCCTGAGCTTTCCAGTTAGTTTTGCCATTTTGGCATAGTCCAAAAGCTTAGTTTGCCATTCTTCTCTGGTAGGGACTTTGTCTTCTTTCCATCTCTAGGCTAGTAACATCTCTGTGGCTGTCGTTGCATACATGAGACAAAGGAGCTTTTCTGCTCCTTTGGGATCCCCCCCCAAAAAAAATCCCAGTTTCAACCAGTGGCATCTCCAGGAAATTACTGGAAGAATTCTTGCTTGAATCCCAGGATTGGTGTGCAGACAATATTGATTTATTTATTTCTTAAAGTTTATGTACTGATTATATATATATATATATATATATATATATATATATATATATATATATATATATATATATATGCAGGTTTTGGTGTCTTCGGGTGTCTTCCCGTGTAAGAGTCGGGGTGTCTGTGCGACGTTTCGACGAGGTCTCACTCGTCATCTTCAGGCTGGTGCTTTCGGCTTCTTGTTACTGGAACAGAGCAGAATCTGGTGTTTGAGTTCCTATAAATACTGTGGAGGGGTGTGGTGTATAGCCTCCAACGTTCTGGGCAGAGAGGAAGTTCCTAGATTAGTGTGCCTTTTCTTCTTTTGTTCCTTAATTACTTGAGGGATATCTTGAGTGATTTCATGAGTGATATTCTGAATACCACTGGGTGGGTCATTAAGTGTAGATAAGTTGCTAAAGCTTTTGTGTCTTGACCTCTTGAGCTTGTGAAGAGTTTTTCTGAGAAGATGGCTGTGCTGCATTTAGTTGTGCTCTGGCTTGGCTTCGTGTATAGGGGCGAGCTGTGGTTTTGTGCCTTGTGCCAGCCAGATCTGTGTAGGGATTGCAGGGGGGTGCAGCATCCGGAGGTGCCACTATAGTTTGGCTACTGGATGGAGTCTGTAATATGTCTGTGGAGAGGGTCTGGGTTTGGGTCTGGTGTGGTTGATTGGTGACGGCGTTCTGTGTGCCTCTGGTTCTGGTGTCGGTTTTTGTGGGGAGGGCTAATTTCCAGATGTCTGGCAGGCGGGACGTGTCGTCACGCTTGTTCATGTTGTGAGGGTGTTTCTCTATCTCGATGGCTTCCATGATTATTCTCTTGTGCTTTCGTAGATTTTCACGGGTACAGGAATGCAGGTTTTGGTGTCTTCGGGTGTCTTCCCGTGTAAGAGTCGGGGTGTCTGTGCGACGTTTCGACGAGGTCTCACTCGTCATCTTCAGGCTGGTGCTTTCGGCTTCTTGTTACTGGAACAGAGCAGAGTCTGGTGTTTGAGTTCCTATAAATACTGTTGAGGGGTGTGGTGTATAGCCTCCAACGTTCTGGGCAGAGAGGAAGTTCCTAGATTAGTGTGCCTTTTCTTCTTTTGTTCCTTAATTACTTGAGGGATATCTTGGGTGATTTCATGAGTGATATTCTGAATATCACTGGGTGGGTCATTAAGTGTAGATTAGTTGCTAAAGCTTTCGTGTCGCGCGGCTCTCCCAGGGCTAGCGGAGACCTTGCCGGCACCCAGAAGCTTGGGGCGCGCTCAGCTCCGCACGCCCCAAGCTTCGGGATTAGCGCAGTGGTCCGCTAGCCCTGGGAGAGCCGCGCGACGTCGCGAGGCTCTCCCAGGGCTAGCGGAGACCTTGCCGGCACCCAGAAGCTTGGGGCGTGCTGAGCTCCGCACGCCACAAGCTTCGGGATTAATGCAGCGTTCCGCTAGCGGTGGGAGAGCTGGGTCTCCCTCTGCTAGCAGATAGCTTCCTGAAGCCTGGAGAGCGAGAGGAGTCGGTGCGCACCGACCCCTCTCACTCTCCAGGCTTCAGCGAAAGCCTGCATTCGCTCCATAGGACGCACACACATTTTCCCTTCCTTTTTAGGAGGGAAAAAGTGCGTCCTATGGTGCGAAAAATACGGTAGTCTGAAGTTCAAAAATCCCAGAACGACCCCTGAAGGCAGTTCCCATAATTGCTGGGTGAACAAAGCATCAAATGGGGGCAAATAGCAGCTGGGGGTGGTGACTGTCAGCAAGAAACTGACGTGGGGTGGGGTCCTTCTTCAAATAGATGTTGATGGGGTTTTTGAATGAGTGAATAATATACTGCAATGTTTGGCCCAAATTTGTATTCACATGCCACCAACATTTTGAGCTAGTCTTGAAATGTGTGTGTGTGTGTGTGTGTGTGTGTGTGTAAAGTAAAACCATGTAGAAATACTAGAAGACAGGGAAATGTTTTTGTATGTGGACAACACTGTGTATTTGATCTTTAGCTGTGCATGGTCCCTTAAGAGATCTGCGTTCTTAAAAGCATTCTTTTTAATTTTTCACACGGTAGCTAATGAAATATTGAAATGAAATCATTTAGTTGTGATTGCTTCATAAACACACCATGAACTTCTTCAAAAATTCCCATTATATAGGAAGTTTCTTTCAAATATATATATGTTTCCAAATAGAAAAAGGGAAGCAATGTCAACTCGGATATACCGTATTTTTCGCTCTATAAGACGCACCAGACCATAAGACGCACCTAGTTTTTGGAGGAGGAAAACAAGAAAAAAGTAATATTCTAAATCTCAGAAGCCAGAACAACAAGAGGGATCACTGCTCAGTGAAAGCAGTGATCCCTCTTGCTGTTCTGGCTTCTGGGATAGCTGTGCAGCCTGCACTCGCTCCATAACACACACACACATTTCCCCTTACTTTTTAGGAGGGAAAAAGTGAGTCTTATAGAGCAAAAAAATACGGTAGGTATATTGTTAGTTGATAGATAGATAGATGATAGATAGATGATAGATAGATAGATAGATAGATAGATAAATAGATAGATAGATGATAGATAGATAGATGATAGATAGATAGATAGATAGATAGATGATAGATAGATAGATGATAGATAGATAGATGATAAACACCAAAACAGACAATATTTGCCACTTTTTCAGGCAGTAACAGAACTTCAGTTTGAACTGTCTAGTAGTGGTTGTCCTATTCAACTGTCAATGAAAATGGCACAATGGTTTGGATCCAGACTAAATTTGTTGACATTTGTGCCCATTGAAACATAGTAGACATTTGTCATAATTTAGTTGCCCTGTTGATTACAATGGGGCAAATTAGACAAATTCATGGAAGATAATGCTACCAGTGGCTGCTAGCTATTATGGCTATACTCTGCCTCCTCTGTTGGAGACAGTATGCCTCTACGTAATACCAGTTGCAAGACAGGTGGCCATCCAAACTCTGGTTAAAACTTCCAGTGAAGGAGAGTACACTACGGGACTCCTTTCCACTTTCAAACATCTTCTTCTAGAAGCCATAGATAGTCTGATCTTTCATGGATTTCTCTAACCGCCAGACTTAAGAAGTCCACTCTTGTGACCCTCTCTCCCCTTCAGCCAACCATTCATTTTTTGCCAGCAAATCCCGCCATCCAGATAACGTGGGTGTGTAATTGCATGTGCAATTATGGTATGCTGTGGACACAGAGCAGGTAATTGTGTGTGCAAATGTCTAATTAGGGCCCTTTGTGTGGACAATTAACCAATTTGTCCATATTGTCACCAAAGCTTTGCTTTCAAATTAGACATGCATCTGCATATACAAATGAGTTGCATGTAATTGCACAGGCAAAAAAAAAATCAAATCAGTCTGATTCATAGATAATTATTCTGGGAGGGGTTGGTTTTGTTCTGACTTGAAGCGAGGTAACTCAGAAGACAGGCGTGTGTTATTGGAAGAAAACCAGCAAAATGTGGATGGACACTCCGGTCTTGGTTTCTTAAGCAATTTTGCATTCTTGTTAGAATGCTTATGCTACCATCTAATCTACATTTCTTTTGCTTCCATAGGAAAATGTCATGTGGAACTGTGTCTAATGCATTAGGAGATTCAACAATGACTTTTGTCTCCCTTTTTTATAAGAGGGAGAGAAAGAAGAAGAAATACCTTCCACTCGTTATCTTTCAAAAGAAAAAAAAAAGTCTTAAGGAAAATGTCACTATTTGCAATTAAAATCCTGGGATGCTATCAAGAGCCTGTGCATTCTAGTTGGAACCTGGAGGAAGGAGGTCAAAAGTGTCACGGCAAGCTAGTGGAATGGTCATAGGTCCAATGAGTGTATCGGACTCTGCAGCGAGGTCAAATATAGAAATATAGGGGGAAAGTTACTGAAGTAATTGGTGGGAGATAGAGCTATAAATGTCTCCTAGCTATGATGGCTGAGGCTCCAATACTTTGGCCACCTCATGAGAAGAGAAGACTCCCTGGAAAAGACCCAGATGTTGGGAAAGATGGAGGGCACAAGGAGAAGGGGATGAAAGAGGGCGAGATGGCTGGATAGTGTTCTCGAAGCTACCAACATGAGTTTGTCCTAACTGCGGGAGGCAGTGGAAGACAGAAGTGCCTGGCATGCTCTGGTCCATGGGGTCACGAAGAGTCGGACACGACTAAACGACTAAACAACAACAACAAGCTATGATGGCTGTGCTCTTGCAGAAAACCACAAGGGAGGAGAGTGCTGTTGCATTCAGATCTTGCTCTTTGGCTTCCTGCAGGCATCTGTTTGGCGACTGTGGGAACTGTTGGGATATTCTGTTCCACCTTAAGAACAGACGTGTGGAATTGTTGTATGCCACATGTCTGTTTTACACTCCAGCACAGCTTGCTGGGAACTTCTGTTTTGTGTATAGCTATTGCTTATGCTGCTTGCTTTGGACACGAAAGGGATCAGACATGTTTTCCTTTTATCCTGAGAGCCAGTTTGGTGTAGTGGTTAAGAGCGGTAGTCACGTAATCTGGGTAACCGGGTTCGCGTCTCCGCTCCTCCACATGCAGCTGCTGGGTGACCTTGGGCCAGTCACACTTCTCTGAAGCCTCTCGGCCCCACTCACCTCACAGAGTGTTTGTTGTGGGGGAGGAAGGGAAAGGAGATTGTTAGCCGCTTTGAGACTCCTGAAGGGGAGTGAAAGGCGGGATATCAAATCCAAACTCCTCAGCACTCAGCATCCTTCCCTTCTTCTTCTTCTTCTTCTTCTTCTTCTTCTTCTTCTTCTTCTTCTTCTTTACAAGTGTTCCCCACAACTGAGACATTTGGTTGCAAAAGTATCTCAGCCCTGTAGAGTTGTGCGTTGGAATTCCTTAGCAGACAACCATAATTAAAGGGCAATTGCTGGAGGAAGCTGGTGGAATGTCATGGTGCGGTGAAACCCATAGCTCTACTCTGGGGTAAACACAAAATTTCCCTACACATGTGTAGCGTTTGAATAGGGCCACTGCCTCTCAGCTTCACCTATCATTGCAGGAGGGCATGCATACCACCCCGGAGCTTTTCAGGGGAATGGAGTTAAAGATATGATAGTCCTGTGCAAATGTTAACCTTCAGCATCCTGGGATGTGAGCTGCCTTGATCTCCATCATACCAGAACACGAGTGTTTGTTGTGGGGGAGGAAGGGAAAGGAGATTGTTAGCCGCTTTGAGACTCCTGAAGGGGATTGAAAGGCGGGATATCAAATCCAAACTCTTCTTCTTCTTCTTCTTCTTCTTCTTCTTCTTCTTCTTCTTCTTCTTCTTCTTCTTCTTCTTCTCCTGATGTATGCTGAATAAAGGGATGCGGGTGGCGCTGTGGGTTAAACCACAGAGCCTAGGACTTGCTGATCAGTAGGTCAGTGGTTCAAATCCCCATGGCGAGGTGAGCTCCCGTTGCTCAGTCCCTGCTCCTGCCAACCTAGCAGTTCGAAAGCACGTCAAAGTGCAAGTAGATAAATAGGTACCACTCCGGCGGGAAGGTAAATGGCGTTTCCATGCACTGCTCTGGTTCGCCAGAAGCAGCTTAGTCATGCTGGCCACAGGACCCGGAAGCTGTACGTCGGCTCCCTCAGCCAATAAAGTGAGATGAGTGCTGTAACCCCAGAGTCGGTCACAACTGGACCTAATGGTCAGGGGTCCCTTTACCTATGCTGAATAAACTGCTTGTAAATATGCTCACACATACTCTCCCGGCACTTCTGTTGTGTAGCATTATGTCTGCTGATTAGCGCGTGCCCTAGTTTTTGAAGTTCGGGTCACTGATTCATGCTGCATGAATGACTGGAGTTCATCCGGTACACTGGGCGGTGGGATGGAGCCAGCTGGGGGCTTGCCAATTGCCCCTGCTTCCTTGGTTGTATGCCAACAGAAACAGGATTCAGGACTAGATGGGACATTGGCTTGATCTAGCAGGCTCTTCTTATATTCTGAAGCATTCCTTGGGCTAAATGGTAGTCCAAAGGGTTGGGTGGAGGTTAGAGAGAGAAAAGTCATCCATCGTCTTTGGGGAAGGATGATAGCTCAGGAGTCCAGGTAGGGGTGGGAGAAAGCCCTGGCTGATACCCTGGAGAGTTCTGAAATGCAGGGACCAAGGAGTGTGATTTGTCCAGCACAGTCTTTAGCATATGCGCCGCCGGGGTGCAAAGATCCGCCCAGCACCCCCAAATTTAGTTTAGCCCCCAAATGAACTTTTATTATGCTTATGTCAGACACCACGCTTATGCATTATCTCTTGTTTATGAAAGAAGGGAGGAAAAAGAAACAAACTTTTTTATCTGCTCATTTATTTACAATGCACTTATACTTGAGTATGCAACACCACCACACTTAAACATATAAGTATTGTTTAGGCACCTACTTAGGAGAAACTTTAAGAGCTTCAATGGCAGGCTGAACCCCCCAGAATTCAGCACCCAGGTGCCCCATAGCCCTTGCACCCCCAGGTAAAGACAGCCCTGGATTTGTCAGACGACATTTTCCTTTGCTCCTATGCAATGGATTGTATTGGACGTTGTACTAGGTAAGTAATTGCATCGCAGCAAGTATTTCTGACTGTGCAATGGAACTCGTCTACACTTTCCTCCATGCCCTCACCCCTAACTCTGTTCTAGGGGTTCTCCCAGCACTCTGAGAGATTTATGTGAGGTGAGGAGAAGTGGGGAAAGTCCCATTGCACTAGCTGACAGGGCACTTTCATCGAATACCACTCAATATGTGATAATCTTACAATCTCAAAGGGAAAGGAATGCAGTGGTCTTTTCAGACTAGCAACACAATCCAGAAAAAACTTACAGAAGAATCCTGTGCCGCCTAGGAAATAAGGCTCTTGCTGCGTTCAGTGGGACTACAGGAGTATATGTGTGTTTACAGGATGGCGTCGTAACAGTGGGATCCTACAGATGTTTATTGTGAAGTAGCTTCCACTTGGTTTAAATGTATCTTACTCTCTGGTAAGTGTTGTTGTTCTTCTTCTTCTTGTTGTGATTATGTATTTTGTGCTTTTATTTTTTGATTTTCTTCTGTCAACCACCCTGAGACCTCCATATATATATATATATTACTCCAAGCCAAGTCTGGGAGGAAATTTTGAGCTCATTTGTTTTCAGGGAGAACAGCTGTAATCCTTCCTTTGGAAGCAATAGGCATCCTTGTGGCTAGGCTTGACGGTTCTCCAGTGAAGTTATTTGGTGTCCATTGCAAATGACTGGGAGAAAACCAACATGCATACTGGGAGAAATCCAGCATACTGTGTGTGGGAAAGACAAAATGAGCATTTGTCCTGGAAGTGTGGGAGCAGGGACACCAAACTCCACCCAGCTTTAATTATCCTGTTTCGGAATCTCTATTTGAATGGATCCAGGAAATGCCTTTTTATACCTTTCTGCTAATCTTAACTCCCCACCCATCACCAGAGCCTCTCAGCTGCCCCACCCCTTCTGAAACACTCCCCCCACCCAGCTTTTCCGTTAGTGAATTCCCTTCCTAAATTCCTCATTTGCATTTCATATCTTGCGTTATTAGACCTTTCCCTTTGGTGCCTTTACTGATTTGACTCCTGCATTTTCGGTGGCTCTGCTCCGCTCTCCCATTGCTCCCCCCCCCGAGCTCCCCCTGCCTGTTGGAAGGAGCCCCATGCCTTGCTCTCTGAGCCAATTTCCATTGCACTGTTTGAGATCTCGATGGGTTTTTAAATATTTTACAAAGCAAAGTCGTCCTCAATGGTTGTTAAATCAGTATTATAGAGCAACGTAAAGCAAGGGAGCAGAGGTACCGCCGTGGCTTTGATTTACTAGGAAATTGCGTGGGGACCAAAAGCCTCTTTAAAAATGAAAACATGGGGCTTAATTGTGCACTTTCTAGGGGGCATTTCCTATGCACAAAAAAAAGGAAGAAAAGAAGAGAAATGCCCACAGCTCACTGCAGTTCTGTTTCATAAAATACCAGCTAAAGTCCCATCAGGAGGAGGGATGGAAGGAGTGGATGAATGACTCTTTCCCCATCTGTGTCACTTTGAGCTGTGCCAAAAATTCCTTTCAGTTTGGGTTTTTGTTTGCTTGCTTGCTTGCTTGCTTGCTTGAGTGGGATCCAATGCACTCCTTCCATTAATGGATTTCTGCTGGCACCATGGAACGCCCTCCTTCCTTTATGCCCCCCATTTCCCACACACTCTCCCCGAATCTGCTCTATGAAACAAACTTAGGGAGAAGAAAAAGGGGTGACGCTCCATTGTGGAAGTGGAAATATTGTGCTTCCACAATGAGTACTTTGGATACAATTGGATGCAGCAGTACACATGAAAAGGATCTAGAAGTCTTAGTAGAACACAAGCTTAACATGAGTTAGCAGAGAGGGAAAATGCCCAACACAATTCAAGGCAGCATCAGCGGAAGTATAGTGTCCAGGTTGAGGAAAGTAATAGTATCACTCTATTCTGCCTTGGTCAGACCCCAGCTGGAGTATTGTGTCTGGTTCTGGGCATCTCTGTTTAAGGAGGATATTGACAAGCTGGAACGTGTACAGAGGAGGACAACCAAGAGGAAGAAAGAATCTGGAAATGAGCACACACACTTTACATTGTGGGTGCCCTTTGTGGGATCGTGAGCGGTGCTACAGTTCCCAGGGAGCTTAAAGGCAAACAGGGGCTGTTCTGCCTCTCAGTATTATTATTTGGAGGTACATGCACAGCTTCAGTAGTCAAGTTTCATTGCTGGAAGGTGGGGCCAGTCCCATTTATATATAGGGGGTGGAGCCGACAGTAGCCAGGCAGTCGGCTCAGGAGATTCACCCACCCAACCCTCCCTTTGTCAGTCCGTCAAGGAAACAAGGCTAGGTTGGGCACAGGATCACAGGCAGGTTCTGGCAAACAGCAATGTTGCTCCTGCAACCTGGGGCGTGGTCCAACAGCCTTTTATCTTTGTCGGGGTAACGGCCGGTCCTGATCCCCCGGTGACTCACCTCCCTGTCTCACCAGAAGGTGAGCACTCCTCCTGCAAGTACTCAGGTCTCTCCTTCTCTCAGACCTGAGTCTCTGCAGCTCGGGAGACATTGGTGGGTTGCTAGACCCAGGGGCCACCTCAGCCTCCCCTGACCCAACTGGTAGTGGAGCAGCTGTAAGTGATGGCCCAGCTGGAGGCAACGAGGTCATCCCCGCATCTGGAGCCAGGGCAGGCTGAGGCCCCTGACTCGGCCCAGCTGGTGCTTGTTGCAGGGGAACCTGTGCAGACTGGGGCTCTTCAGAATCAGGCCCCGGACTTGGTTCAGATGCTGCCTGAGGCAGAGGATCCGATGCGGACTGAGACTCCTCTGGTTCCGAGTCCGAGCCCAAGTCTCAGGCCATCATACCTGCACCGCTTCGTTCCCAGGAGAGACGTGTTTCTCAGGCGCGCTGCAGGCCCCCGCGGTGAATGCCAACCAGCATTTTATCACCCTCCTCAGTGGTGACACCCAGGGCAGCCCACACCCACCGCACCGCCTTCCTCCGTCCCTGAGCCCCAAACCCTTTAAGCAATTACTGAGTTCCCTGAAAACAAGGCAGGCGATCAGATGCCTCTTTTGCAGAGGAAGGAAACATGTGAGAAACTGGAGGACAGGTTTTGACATAGATGCTTCAGAAATGCCAGGAAATGAATCTGGGATATTCTGCATGGAAATTGAAGAGCAGAGCTATCGTGGAGGGGGATTATTGTTATCACTTTGTTATTATTATGTATTTTGTGTTTTTATACTGTAAACCACCCTATGGTCCTTGGATGAGCAGCAGTATATACATTTAATAAATAACATAATAATAAAAATAATAGCTAGTAGCCACTGATAGCCTTAGCCTTCATGAATTTGTCCAATCCTCTTGTAAAGTAATCCAAATTGGTGGCCAGCACTGCCTCTGGTGGGAATGAGTTCCATAGCTTAACTATGTTCTATGTAAAGAGGTTCTTCCCTTTATCTGTCCTAAAGCCTCCAAAATTCAGTTTTCCATGCTGAATGGATATGTTTTACCAATATGAATTGAATATGCTCTACCATTAGCTAGGGCTCTTTCCCCAATTGCTATTCTTTTAAAAGCAGCATCTGCAACCTTAAGCTCTTCTCAATGTTATTATATGGGCATGTGTGCATGCAATTTCTACGATGCTGAAAGGAACAGGCACACAAAACAATCTCCAGGGGAGGCATTTTAATATTCTGGATGTCACATGTTTGTTTTACATTGTATTATTTAGTTGATTTCCCCTCATTCCCGCCACCGACTGTCTTCCAGCCTGACTTTGCTCCTGCTCCTTTTCATATCCCAGCCAGCTCAGGAATTGACCAGAACTAAGAAATCCCCCTTGGCAATGAACACAATTCAGCCGCGCTTGTCAAATTCTGTACGACCACTGATTATTGCCAAAGGGGATTTTCTTTTCTCTGTATACGTTTTATCGGGGAGTTTGCCGTGGCAAGAGACAATCTTGTGCGGTGTTTCTTGGAGGGACCGGCGTTGCCTTTTGAAAAGAAAACATCTGTGAGGTTTTGTTTCCCTGACTTAAATCGCAATGTGGGCTGAAGGACTTTGGGATAGAGTGCAGAAAAAAAGATGGCTTTAGAAATTCAGAAACCCGAATAAGAATATCAGTGGCGAAAACAGAGATTAAGTCTGACTTCACACCATCCATTTAAAGCACTATGATTAACACCATGTTAAACATGGTGTTCCTCCCAAAAATTATGGGAGCTGTAGTTTGTTCAGGGTGCTGAGAGTTGGTAAAAGGTAAAGGGACCATTAGGTCCAGTCATGGCTGACTCTGGGGTTGCGGCGCTCATTTCGCTTTATTGGCCGAGGGAGCCGGCATACAGCTTCCGGGTCAATTGACCAGCATGACTAAGCTGCTTCTGGTGAACCAGAGCAGCGCATGGAAACGCCGTTTACCTTCCCGCTGGAGTGGTACCTATTTATCTACTTGCACTTTGACGTGCTTTCAAACTGCTAGGTTGGCAGGACCAGAGACTGAGCAATGAGAGCTCACCCTGTCGCGGGGATTCGAACTGCCAACCTTCTGATCGGCAAGCCCTAGGCTCTGTGGTTAAGGTCTCCCCTCAAAATTTCTACTCACGTCCTTCAACAGGTAGTGCTCACACTGTCAATGGAAGGCAGGAGGACACCACAAATAATAAGCAGGAGTATTTGAGGGGCAGCTTGTTTATAAACCAGAGCATCCCCATTGGGCATTGGCCCCACATCATCAGCTGACCTCCCCAGGCACTATCATCTTGACTTTTCTCTAAGGGGAGCTGCGGTGTGCAAAATTCACCCCCACTCTAGATTCGGAATGAAATTGGATTCATCTTAAGCTGGAGAAACTTCAGATTCTGTCCCCTACCCTGGTTTTGTCTACAATTTTGGTTCCCTTCATCTCAAAGGGGCAAGGACCTGATTTAAAACTTTCCCCCCTCATGCTCTTTACAAGATCCCCACTTTGCCATTCTGTATTCATTTGTAAACATGTTAAAAACTAAAACCCTACCATAACATGTGGCAACAGATGTGATCATAAAAGCTTCCCGGAATAACTGTGGGCAATAACAATGAATATAATGGACAGAGAGGGGATAATATCTGTATTTATAGCAGTGTGTGTGGAATAGCAGAGGGCTCCTGTGACATTTAATCTTTCGGGATGGACAGATTCCCTTGGTTTTGAGTGTTTACTTCAGCATTATTCTCATTGTCGACAGATCCCCTGCTGAGGTCCCTGGGGCCATGAATGTTGAGGCAACCCTGCAATGGATTATTTTGACAGGAAAACTATTGGGGACGGTGTATGCGTGTGTGTGAATGGGACAAAGAATGGGTGAGTTTTCAATTTTTTAAAAGATATGTATCTTATTGTTATTTATCAAATGCCAGTCATTTATGGACATTTCCAGAACATTCTTAAGGATTTCTTTTAAGCACCCATGGTTAAATTCAATGAATGGCCACACATGCACACAAATTCTGAAGGAAGCCCTACCATTCCTGGACACCCAATGAGGCTGAGGATTAGAAGGTTCAGAATAGATAAAAGAAAGAATTTATTCATAAGATGCATAGTTACATACAGGCCTTTGTTCAGCAGGAACTCACTGGAACTTAGGTACCTCTTTTTCTGGGGGGGGGGGAGCACTGTTTTACATCTATGAAATTCTATTCCACAGGAGGCTTTGGTGCTGGCCACCAAAAGAGGATGGGACAAATTTATGGAGAATATCAGTGCCTTCTGGCTGCAATGAATATACTCCATAACCCCATGATCAGAGGCAATAATAGTGGTTGCTTGGAATCACAAGTAAGGCGAGTGCTGTTGCTCTTTGGCTTCTTACGTGCATCTGGTTGGCATCTATGAGAACAGAATGCTGAACTAGGTAGGCCATTGACCCGATCCGGCAGGCTGTACTTAAGTTCTGAAGTTCTGAAGTAATGTGTAGCTTGGCTTCTCCCAGAAGTGGTCCACCAGGAGAGGTGGAGGTGTTTTGCTACCTTCTTGGAAGACACTTGCTGCTACTTCCAGGGAGTGGGAGGAACAAGATGTCAGGGAGAGCAATGTGGTGCAAAAACACCACACCAGATTGGCATTGCTGGTGCATTTGCACTACTCAAACCATCCTGTCCCTAACCAGCAGTGAAACAGTTGCCCAGAGGCTAGTGTAGCAGCTCTGCTACACCCAGCAAATCACTTCTTGTTTCTCCCTATTGATATTATTATTATAACAAAATGAGGCTTGTGGAGTTTTCAGTCTTCAATGGAAGATCAAAAAAGGTGTGAGAGGGACAGGATGGGGAGGAAAAGGAGGAGGGGAGACTTCTTAATCCTTTCTCTTCAGGTGTTTTGTTGTTTTTTTATAAACATACCCACACATACTCACAGTGGGATGTCTGGAATAAGAAACTATTTCACTTATTACAGCCCAACTGTGATGATCATCAGCTTCATTCTTTAAAATGATACACTGGGCAGCAACAGGGGGTGAAATCCTTTAATACAGGAGAGTGTATGTGTTGCTTTCTCAAGCTACAAGGAGGGGGGAAGAACAACAACTGGGTGTAAGGTGACTATTTTGTTTTTCAGTTTCAAAAAATGGACAGGGTGCTTTGATGGACAAGCAAAAAATTCCCTGCCCCTGAGAGCTTACAATCTGACATTTGACCATGGGAAGGGAACAGAGAGAGAAAAGGTATGGGAGAAGAAGGGACAAGGGGTGCAAGTGAACACATGTTAAATCCACTCCATTTATTTTAGTTACAGATAGGTAGCCGTGTTGGTCTGCCATTCCATGGTTTTAAGTTTGGTAATGAGTTGCAATTCAGCAGAAGCTGCTGAATTGCAACTCATTACCAAACTTAAAACCATGGAGAGACCTGGTCTGAACAAAGACATTGGATTTTTATCTCATTATACATGACTAAGCCATTTTTCACCTTCTCAACCCTTGCCTTTTCCTGTAAGACCTATTGCAGTCGTTAAGAGTCGTCAACAGGCTCATCTCAGCTATCTGCCAGTCTCCCATTCCCACCACCCTTCTGAGTAATACCCCTCCCCACCTTCTCACTATATAGAAGGATCTGGCAACTTCTGTTTCAGTGTATCTGAAGAAGTGTGCATGCACACGAAAGCTCATACCAAGAACTAACTTAGTTGGTCTTTAAGGTGCTACTGGAAGGAATTTTTTTCCATTTATTTTGGCACTGTTGCATTTGGGGATGTTCACTGGAGGCCAACCAAAGGGTTCATAGACAAGGACAGCATGAAGCTTGAAGGTTTAATGAACGAAAGGTTGAAGTAGTGCTGTGCTGAACCTTTTGCCCTTCCCTCCTGGTCACAACTATTACCTAAGGCTGGAAGGATGCCTTAGCTTTTATGCTGGACCCATGGTATAAAGGGGCGCGGGTGGCGCTGTGGGCTAAAGCCTCAACGCCTAGGGCTTGCCGATCGAAAGGTCGGCGGTTCGAATCCCCGCGGCGGGGTGCGCTCCCGCTGTTCGGTCCCAGCGCCTGCCCACCTAGCAGTTCGAAAGCACCTCCGGGTGCAAGTAGATAAATAGGTACCGCTTACCAGCGGGAAGGTAAACGGCGTTCCGTGTGCGGCTCTGGCTCACCAGAGCAGCGATGTCACGCTGGCCACGTGACCCGGAAGTGTCCCCGGACAGCGCTGGCCCCCGGCCAATAAATGTGAGATGGGCGCACAAACCCCACAGTCTGTCAAGACTGGCCCGTTCGGGCAGGGGTACCTTTACCTTTACCATGGTATAAAAATACTATGATTATTGTTCCGTTGGAGAAGCAAACTCCTGAACTGAAAGTCACTGTGGGCTCTACTGCCTCATAAGACTTAGGATGGCTTTTTTCTGACTCCTTTAATCACTCGTACTATGGATTGCCTTGTTCAGTCAAGTATGATTTTATTTGGAAGAATTACTGGACTTGTTTGGCTCTATGGCTCTTTCCCATGTCCTTCGAACTCCTTTTATTTTCTTACTGTCCCACTAGCACTTGTTGCCCTTGTAGCAGATTTGCCTTCGGACAGTTTTGTGCCTTATGATTTTTCCATGGCTCCTCTACAGGGTGGACTATTTTGTTGGTAAAAAAACAATAAAAAATAATAATAAAAGAAACTATATTTTATCCAAACATACAAACAAAAATCCCCCCTCTCTCTCTTTTTTGCAATTGGAAGGGTTGAGGCAGATTGAAGTGACCTCAGAAGAGACCAACTGTGGTGGGAGGATTTCAGATAAATGTTGATGGTACGTGACTTCCAGAATTTAGAAGATGACTGAGATCACTGTGCATGTCCCCTGCAGCACTGGGCTCTTGCCACAAAGAGTAGCCTCCAAGAGGCACTCCCTAGAGTGACTGTGTGACGGCATTATCACACAGCCATTTTGGAAACATTTTGGGGTATAGGGGTGGATGGATCTGTCAATTTCAGTTTGTCGCTGTTTTTCATTTCCCCACCCTTAAGTTAAGTCTTCCACATTTTCAATATCAGTTTGCAATTTTCTTTTATGTCTTCATGAAAATTCTTCAGCATTTTTGGGTGAGTTTCTCCTAACATACACACTTGCAGATGCAATTGTCCATAACATAACAGTTTCCACAAATGTATATACTACATTTCCCCCGAATATAATTCATTGTTGTATATTATTTTTCACTAACATATGCATTTTTTTATGCACACCTCCCCTGAATATACACTTTCTGGACGCATTGATTGGTTGGAGAACTGCATCACAGATGAAGAAGAGGAGGAGGAGGAGTTTGGATTTGATATCCCGCCTTTCACTCCCCTTAAGGAGTCTCAAAGTGGCTAACAATCTCCTTTCCCTTCCTCCCCCACAACAAACTGTAAGGTGAGTGGGGCTGAGAGGCTTCAGAGAAGTGTGACTAGCCCAGCAGCTGCATGTGGAGGAGCAGGGACGCGAACCTGGTTCACCAGATTACGAGTCCACTGCCCTTAATCACTACACCACGCTGCTAGTTTCCAGATTTCAAAGTGGTAATTTTGAAGGATAGATGTATTTCGGTTCATTTTTATTTATTTTTTAGGAAGTGGCAATTAGGGAATTTGATAATAAAATGTGAACTGATCCATTCCTGACCCACCATCTCTACTGAGAGGTCACCTTTTGTGCCCAGATCTCTGTGCTGCTTCAAGCACAAATGGGGCTTTTCTGTAGGTTTAAGTGCCAACAGAATCTTTTGTCCAGTGGATAAAGTGGGGAGAATATTATAACAGGGATCGTTGACAGCAAGGAAAAAGTAAAGAGAACCTTGCTTTGAGAGTTGTGCTCTTGAGATTTACAATGAGGAGGAGAGATAATACTCCCAACAGATAGAGAAAAGAGGATTTATCATTTTAGTGTTTTGCAAGTTATGGAGCCTCTTCTTTTCCAGTGTGAGATTCAGCCCTATGGTGATGGGCTGGAAGAAACTTCAGCAATCAATCTTTATGTGGAGGCAGCCTGGACACACTGCTCTTGCTGAAATGTAGACATTGAAATAGGGTTGTATCCAATGAAAGTCTTACTCAGAGTAGACCCATCAAAATTAATGAACCTTGGGTCCATTAGTATTAGTGGCTCTGCTTTGAGTCAAACTTAATTGGAGCCAACCCATATATTCCTCCAATGAGCTCTGTCAGGCATATATGAATCTGGCTATTTTTAACCTTGGGCTCTTCAAAGGTTATTCTCTGTGCAGGCCCCAACCTTTATGGCATTATTTACCCAGAGACACTGTAAACCTTCATTTTGCTTCAGGGGGCTAAGATCAGGACCAAGGTCAGAGCAAGCAAAGCAGGAAATTAAAGAAAGGAAACTCTCCAACTTCAGGTTCCAGAGCTTAAGCTGCTGTGTCGGACTTGACTGCGGTTATTTTCACGCCGCTAGTTTCCACTTTTGGAACTCCACTGGAGCAAAATTAAAATAATTCCTCAACAGGATTTTGCTGAGTTTCATGAGGTTCGTGTCACGGCCAACAAATCATGGTCGGTTTAGGAACACCAGCAAAGCAGATCGGGAGTTTGCAACGATAGCGGAATCCAGGACCGTTTCTCTCTGGTTCTCTTAATAACCGTATGTTTCTTTTCTCACATCTGCTGCTGTTAACCACCAGGTATGAACGGCATCTGAGTTTTCTCTCCTTCCTTTCCCCCCTCTCTCCTTCTCTCTCTTCTATTCCCTCACTTTATTGTCCCTTTGTCCTTTGCTGATTCAGCGTCTAATTTCCTCTCTCTATTAAACTGCCAAAGCTACTGCTGGAAGGATCTAAGTATCTTATTCCTGTTCATTCAGAATTTTATTGCAACCTTTCTGTTTTGTTTTGACCGTCTTTGCTCCTGTGGTTGCATATCATCAGCAAATCTCATCATCCAGCTGTACTTTTCCCTTTCACCCCACTTGCTGCTATATAGAAGGGGTACAGCTGGGAAGCATCCTGATCCCCCCCCTTTTTTTGCAAGGGACACCTCAAACATCACAGAACTGTGGTCCATGCATTTCAACTATGTACTTCCTGATGTTTGAAGCCTTAAAAAACCCATCCACTTTCTATTATAAAACACACACCATGCTTTCTGTTTGTTTGTTTCCTTGCTTGCTAGAAAGGAGGTTTGAATTCACATCTATCTCCTAAAACTCTCATCCGGATAAGACTCCACCCCAGATACTCTGAATAATTAGGGAGGAAAAGGTACTAACAGTGGGGCTGATCTTGACTTGTCCCTGTTGTATTCAGTCTTCTTACTATGGTTGAACTGCTTTGTCCTGGAGCAGCAGTTCTCAACCTGTGGGTCCCCAGATGTTGTTGGACTATAACTCCCATCTTTCCTAGCCAGCATGACCAGTGGTCAGGGATGATGGGAGTTGTAGTCCAACAACATCTGGGGACCCACAGGTTGAGAACCACTGTAGGAGTGTCTTCAACCTGCTGCCCTTCGTATGTGAGACTCCAGTGCTCAAGAATGATGCGAGTTGAAGTCTAGTAACATCTGTATACAGTTGCTCTTCAGGGTTTCTTATAGGCTAGTTTCCCTGCCCTACCTGAGGATGGCAGGAATCAAATGTTGGGCATTCTGCATGCAAATCAGGTGTCCTACCACTGAACTACAGTCAACAGGGAGCAGGACCCAAAACCAGAACCTTTCTCGATAGGACTGCAATTCAGTGTTTTTTTTTCTGTTTTCTCTAGGAAAACCCCTAACTGATTCTGATTATGAGAGTTTTTTTATTATAGTGGTAGCTTGGTTTTCAAACATAATCGGTTCCAGAAGACCGTTCAACTTCCAAAACATTTGAAAACCAAGGCGTAAAGGCCGGTCTGCAAATTCAATGGAGAAAATTGAAAAAAAACCTCAGGGGAAGCCGTTCAACTTCTGAGGTGTGTTCAAAAATGGAAGCAAAAAAAAAAAAAAGGTGGCTGTCACCGATGGAAGCGAAAGCTCAGAAAAAAGCTCAATATGGAGGCCAAATGGCCGAAATATTGGGAAATTTGGAACAAGAGGGAGACAGATTGAAATTGCAGAGTTTTGAAAAACTAAAGAATAAAGTGCGAGATTGGCTTCATTATTATCAGATAATGGAGGCATATAATTTGGACAAGAAAATTGGCTTCCAGGTGGAAAAATCAAAACTGGAAACAGAACTGTTAGAACCCAAAACCAAGATTTTGTCAAAGATGTATAACTTGCTGTTGAAATGGAATACTCAGGATGAAACGGTGAAATCTGCTATGATTAAATGGGCACAAGATGTTGGACATAACATAATGATGGCTGACTGGGAACAGTTATGGACCACAGGTATGAAGTTTACGGCATGTAATGGCTTAAGAGAGAATATTATGAAAATGATATACAGGTGGTATATGACCCCAGTCAAGCTTGCAAAAATCTATCATTTGCCCGATAATAAATGTTGGAAATGTAAAGAAACTGAAGGTACATTCTTTCACCTTTGGTGGACGTGCCCAAGGATTAAGGATTTCTGGGAGATGATATATAATGAAATGAAAAAGGTATTTAAATATACCTTCCTGAAGAAACCAGAGGCCTTTCTCCTGGGCATAGTTGGCTAATTGGTGTCAAAGAAGGACAGAACTTTCTTTATGTATGTCACAACAGCAGCAAGAATACTTATTGCAAAGTACTGGAAGACACAAGATCTATTCACCTTGGAAGAATGGCAAATGAAGGTGATGGACTATATGAAATTGGCGGAAATGACTGGCAGAATCCGAGACCAGGGAGAAGAGTCGGTGGAAGAAGATTGGAAAAAGTTTAAAGACTATTTACAGAAATATTGTAAAATTAATGAATGTTAGAATGATGTTGGATAGAAATTAAGTGGTTTTTAGCTGTAATACTATAAGGGAATATGAAAAATGGATTACTAATAGGTAAAAATTTAATGCTACAGTATTTTAAGATTAAAGACTAGGATAATTAAAGAGGGGAAGGATTTGCTGAACTAACAAATTGAATTGGAATACAAAAAAGGGAGGCGTGAGGAGGTCCAGGAAACAAGCTAATGAAAAATAAGTAATGGAAAGATTGAGTTGTTCTTAACTGTTTTTTATTTTGTATTTTTCTTTCTTTTTTCTTTTCTTTTTCATTTTGTAATATCTTGAAAATTTTAATAAATATCTTCTAAAAAAAGAAGAGGAGAAAATTGGGGAAAAAACTCAGGGGAAGCCGTTCAACTTCTGAGGTGTGTTCAAAAATGGAAGCAGGGGTTTTCGGAGTTCAAAACTGAAACATTCTGCTTCTGAGACGAACTTTGGCATTACAAAAATAATAATCCTTCCTTCCCTACCAAAGGGGAAGATGCAATGGGCAAGTGGAACAAAATGAGATTTAGGAATGCTCACAGGAGAACTTACAGTGTGGTGCAGAGGAAGAACACAAAACACCAACTAGGAAGTGACTTTGCCCAACAGAAACAAGAGGGGTAGCATGAAGCCCAGAGACTAGAACAGCTAACACAGACTTGTTGAATTAAAAAAAAATCTTTTGTTTTATATAACTCCTAATTTGCAACCAGAAAAAAAAACTTCTTGCAGTGAGACTAGTGTTGTTAATGCACTTTCAATCAGCAGATTTCTTGTGACTTCTAAAGAGATTGAAAGCGCAGCTACTCCACAGAGCCTTCCTCTCCTCTGTCACTGTTTAAGGGCCGGGGTCCATATGGTTTCCAAATTTTCTCAGGCTATTCTTAGAAGATCTTCCGAAAGAAGAACATGAAGAAGGTTGCTATTTCGTTTTGATTTCTCCATGGTTCTAACGTCTGTCTTGTATTGTAATTTGACTTAAATTCCTCCCATCTGCTACTGCAAAGCTAATCTAAATGTAAATGAAAATAAATACATTTCTGAAAAATAAAATAAAAGAAACGCAACCTTTAAAGGCTCAAAACTTTGGCATATATTTGAAAGCATCATAATGATTTTTGTCTCGTCTGTTTCTCTGTTTTTCGTTTTTCTTTGTCTCTGCCTAGATTCCTAATGAACTCCCAGACAACAAACAAACAAACATATAGAAAAGTGCTCTTATAATTTGCCTTTAAAAAAGAAAAGAAAAGAAAAGAAAAAAGAAAAGAAACGGATAATATTCTGGGAAGCTCCCCTAACTGCCCACCTCTGGAACCAGGTAGATATATTTTCTAAAGTATCTCTGTGCTTTGTTGTGGCTCTTAAATGTAGAGGTTCCTCTATCCAAATCCTGTGTGATGCTGGAAACAAGCCTTGTGAAGGATATCTTTAAAATGTTATGGCATATTTCAGAAATTTCTGGATGCTCAGGCTGCAATCACACAGGGGCAGAAAAATCCTCACGAGCAGGTGTGGGAAGATGTACATACTATGTCAACAAGCAATGGATGCTCCAAAACTCACACACTTTAAACAAAGGCAACCATGTCCTCCACAACAGGAGTTAGCATCTGATATTATTTCTGTGTAAGCAATCTTGCATGGCCAGTAGCCATCTAGAGCCTTCTGCAATGTATCCAACCCTCTTTGTTGTTGTTGTTGTTTAGTCATTTAGTCATGTCTGACTCTATGTGACCCCATGGACCAGAGCACGGCAGGCACTCCTGTTTTCCACTGCCTCCCGCAGTTTGGTCAAACTCATGCTGGTAGCTTCGAGAACATTGTCCAACCATCTCATCCTCTGTCGTCCCCTTCTCCTTGTGCCCTCCATCTTTCCCAACATCAGGGTCTTTTCCAGGGAGTCTTCTCTTCTCATGAGGTGGCCAAAGTACTGGAGCCTTAGCTTCATGATCTGTCCTTCCAGTGAGCACTCAGGGCTGATTTCCTTAAGAATGGATAGGTCTGATCTTCTTGCAGTCCATGGGACTCTCAAGAGTCTCCTCCAGCACCATGATTCAAAAGCATCAATTCTTTGGCGATCAGCCTTCTTTATGGTCCAGCTCTCACTTCCATACATCACTACTGGGAAAACCATAGCTTTTACTATACGGACCTTATCCAACCCTCTTTAAAGCCAACCAAATTTATGGCCATCACTGCCTCTTGTGGGAGCAAGTTGCATCTGCTACAGGAAGAAGTTTTTTCATTCTTTTATCTATCCTGAATCTTCCAGCATTTGGCTTCATTGTATGTCCATGAGTTCTAATGTTCTAGTGTTATGAGAGAGGGAGAAAAACCTTTCTCTACCCACTTTCTCTGCTATGCATCATTATATAAACTGTCAACTTAGATTCTAAAAGCCTCTGTTTTCTCTTCCTGTTGTTAAGTAAAGTGTTGGGTTCACTGGAATCAGCATCGTTTAAAGGATCATGTGCTGAAGGAATGTTGGAAATATTTGGGTTCAAATCCTGCAAGGATTACCACGTGAATTTTGTACCATTCACGGCATTCTACCATCTGTTAATTGCATGAAGTTAATTGCGTCTGTTAATTGCATGAAGAGCAATTTTATCTTAGCTTGACAGCTGGACTGTGCTTTTAGCCCTGCACCAGTTTCATTCATAAAGCTGGACATTCTGAGTGGTAGCTCTGGATCTCTAAACACACCCGCTCCTCTTTCTGAGAGCCAGCGCGGTGTAGTGGTTAAGAACGGTGGACTCGTAATCTGGCGAACCGGGTTCGATTCCCCGCTCCTCCACATGCAGCTTCTGGGTGACCATGGGTTAGTCACACTTCTCTGAAGTCTCTCAGCCCCACTCACCTCACGGAGTGTTTGTTGTGGGGGAGGAAGGGAAAGGAGAATGTTAGCCACTTTGAGACTCCTTAAGGGGAGTGAAAGGCGGGCTATCAAGTCCAAACTCCTCATCTTCCTCCTCCTCCTCCTCCTCCTCCTCCTCCTCCTCCTCCTCCTCCTCCTCCTTCTTCTTCTTCTGTACAAGTGTTCCCCACAACTGAGACATTTGGTTGCAAAAGTATCTCAGCCCTGTAGAGTTGTGCGTTGGAATTCCTTAGCAGACAACCACAATTAAAGGGCAATTGCTGGAGGAAGCTGGTGGAATGTCATGGTGCGGTGAAACCCATAGCTCTACTCTGGGGTAAACACAAAATTTCCCTACACATGTGTAGCATTTGAATAGGGCCACTGCCTCTCAGCTTCACCTATCATTGCAGGAGGGCATGCATATCACCCCAGAGCTTTTCAGGGGAATGGAGTTTAAGAAATGATAGTCCTGTGCAAATATTAACCTTCAGCATCCTGGGATGTGAGCTGCCTTGATCTCCATCATACCAGAACACGTTGCGAAGATATTCTTCTGGGAAGGAGCTCTGGGCAATAAAAATAGAGATTATTTAGATAGAGAAAAATAACAAGCTGTTTTCTATGCTAATGTTTTCCTCCAAGTGGGGGAAAACAACTGTTTGCTTTCAAGAGAATCCCCCTGGTAATCCATTCTGATTCTTTCAGGCTTGCCTCAGTCCTCTGGGGTACTTCACAGAAAGGCCCCACCACCCCTTAGGTCACAGCTGGTGGGTGTCTTCTGGCATACCCCTCCCCAAACTCAGTGATGCTTGGGGACTTCCAGTGAATGTATCTTCTTAGAAGAGCATCAAAAGAGGCTTCGTGCAAATCTCCAGTGAGACCCTGTTGCCTTCTGCAGATAATGCTTAAGGGACTTTCTCTTGGCTTTTGAGAGAAGTGTCGAGTTAGGCCTCCCGCAGCAAGCAGATATCCAAAGACTTTTAACTGCATGGGAGCTGAGAGGAAGTCCAATTTGTTTTTGTTTTGTGCTTTTTTCAGTCGAGCCACATTTTGCCAACTAAACCTGTTCATGTAAGATTTTGAGGTATCCTGGCTTGGATTCAAATTACAATAAACATCAAGAAAAAACTTTCTAACACTAAGAGCTGTTCCATAGTGAGACAGACTTCCTTGGAAGGTGGCTGACTCTCCTTCATTGCAGGTTTTTAAACAGAGGTTGGGTCTATCAGGGATTCTGCAGTTGTGATTCCTGCATTGCAGAGGGTTGGACTAACTGACTGTTTCAACCTATTCCTCATCCACACTTCCATTTGCCTCTTGATTTCTAGTGACAGGTCCAGGAGGTTCTCTTTTCATCCCATCATTTCCCCTTGAGGAACCCACTGTTTGCTGCTGAATCACAACAAAAATCAACTGAGTTTTCTATGGATTGATGTTCATTCAGATTCATCAGTAAACGGTGGGTTTTCCTGGGGAAAGCAGTAGGCAGGTCATGGGAGTAGAACTCATGGGACAAATGGAAGAAATCATGGGACAAATGTGAGTGTGGATGACCGCAGAGTCATGCCACATAATTGCCCCACCTACCTGTTACAGTGGTACCTCAGGTTACATACGCATCAGGTTACATACTCTGCTAACCCAGAAATATTACCTCGGCTTAAGAACTTTGCTTCAGGATGAGAACAGAAATCATGCTCCAGCGGCACAGTGACAGCAGGAGGCCCCATTAGCTAAAGTGGTGCTTCAGGTTAAGAACAGTTTCAGGTTAAGAACAGACCTCCAGAACGAATTAAGTACTTAACCCGAGGTACCACTGTATATAGATAAGCAGCACAAACCCCTTCCCTCCCACTCCTTCAAAAGTCCAGGGTTGTTTCTCCAAACATAGAGGAGTTAATTTTCTCTATGCAGAGCCAGGGTTGGAGTGTGGCATTGCAAATGGGTGGTACTTTTTTGATAATACTTTCCAAAAAGCACTACAGCATTAGGAAATTAATTTATGCTAACCTTCTAAGGCAAGTGACAGGGGGGCCACAAGCCCTAGAGATGAATGTTGGATTCAAATGGATTGTCATTTGAATCCAGCGGCCATAGGTACCTACTCTATGGGGCTGAGGTCACCACACCCACCCCACAAAGTTTGTGGGGATGGGGTTGAGGCTCTTTAATTTTGAAGGGCCAGGCCTTGTTGGGCCTCCTCATGGTGGCACCAAGCCTCACAGGGCCTCATGGCCTCCTCCCGATGTGTGTGATGTCACATGTCTGACATCATGCGCACACAGCGAGACCCCTCCCCAATGTCAGGTGGATCTTGGTGCCTCTGCCACTGGTCCAGGCCCTAAAATCAAGGGCCTCAGAAAACAAGCTTGCTCCATCTTCTGTGTGGCAGCCCTTAAGATATTTGAAGATGGCTCTCATATACCCTCTCAGTCTTCTCTTCTCCGGGCTAAACATAAACAACTCCCTCAACCATTCCTCCTAAAGGCTTGGTTTCCAGACCCTTGATCATCCCGGTTGCCCTCCTCTGTGCAGACTTCAGAGAGCTCTTAGTACAGTTCCCAAGGTGGGCAAGCAAGATAGCAACCTCTCTGGAGGAACAAGAGAGACAACGGGTTGCAAAGCCCTGGAACAGAATTAAGACTTGAAAATTACAGTCCTAACTGGATTTGACAACATCGGAGAGATGTGAACTTGTCATTAGACCCATCAGTCACTCTGCATCTCTTCCCCCCACCCCCAGCAACAACAACTCCTGGGATCTGAGCTTTATGACTGTTATACACACAGTTCCTTTAGAAGCAGTCATAATGAAAAGATGCCAAGCTAAGCCAAAAAAATAATAATAAGAACTCTGAATCTGCCAAGGGCATCCTTCAGTCAGACCCACACCTGGTCCTCTAGGCAAGGCTTGAGGATGTTCCAACATCCTGCATTTTTCTCCAAAACAAATGAGGGAAATAATTTAAAAATAAGGGGAAAGGAGAGGGAGGGAGGGAGGGAGAGATTTGAATTTCCAAATGTGGCACTCAGTTCAGAAAGCTTTCTTTGAGAGAGGAGGAAAAAAATCAGAACAAAAGGAAGAAAACTTTTTCTCCCTCGGTGGCAGAGCTGATGAATATTTCTTTCCTTTGGCGAAAAAGAGGGGGGGGGGGATATCCTGATGAACTGACATTTCAGGTTCATACAAACAAATCCCCTCTAGGATGAATTTATTAGCTGGATCATGATTAATCTCAGGCTCGGACCTTACAGCTCTGCCTCTTTCTGTCATATATATATATATATATATAGGCAGTGAGCACCCTTCTACAACCACGCTCCTGCATTCTCTTGCTTTGCAAGATGGTGTAGTTAAAATAATTATGATAAAATCTATTAACTGCTCATTACTTTGGGTGAGCCGGGGAGGGTGGTAGTGGGAGAGCGCCACCGAATCTGAGCTCACATCTGCTGCATCCATTGATTCTGAAGTGTTGACTGACAGTTTCCAACTGCCTAAGTAGGTTATAACAAGCTAGCTCCAGGCTGCAAAAGGCAGCAGAGTGCAAAGCAGAGAAGCAGTGGCCTCCGAACTTGTCTTAAGCCCGGAGAAAGGGGGGGGGAATGTGGTGTGTGTGTATGTGAAAATGAAAGAAGGGAGCAGTTGGAGGGAGAGGGGGTTAGAGAGGATGATTAAACCTCTCGTCACTAACTTCCATCTCCCGTTCCTCGTGTTGTGTAGCTGTGGCTTTTTAATTGATTTGCTGGTTCTCTTTCCGTTTACATTTCACCTTCGGGGGACAGCAGAGAAAATGATCTCACAGACAGTAATAAAATTATTATTCACCTAATCATTCACAAACAAGTGTTGTTGGTTTGGGGTTGTTGTTTAAATATGTCTTGCGCATAAGCCGCGGCCCAGGCTCGGAAAGGGACGAATGCTTTTTGAACAGCACATGACAGCAGATGTCAAGAGAGCGGCAAGGTAAAATGTGTGTGTGTGTGTGGAGGAGGAGGACAAGGAGAAATTAGCTTGGTATGTATTTTTAAAGTGAACTTGGCTAATTTGCCAGGCCTGGGTTATATGTGGATTGGATTGCAGCTATACAATGGCACACATTTCCAAATTTCAATTTGAAAACTGAACACAAAATATATTTTACTGAGGGTGAGCTAAATATTAAGAGTAAGATTCACCTAAAAAATATTGTCAGGGGAAGCCCTGTAGAAGAACTTCAACTTGTGCACATGGATTCCCATGCTCTTCCTCCTGTGCACTCTCTCAAATTGGCTTGAG
This sequence comes from Podarcis vaucheri, assembly GCF_965113315.1. NCBI lineage: Eukaryota > Metazoa > Chordata > Lepidosauria > Squamata > Lacertidae > Podarcis > Podarcis vaucheri. The sequence continues at coordinate 6,508,528 of NC_138749.1, forward strand.
GGGGGATTAAAAAACAAAACAAAACATTGGAATAGAATGCAGCAGAAAGAGGATGGGCGGTTCTGTCTGGCAAGCTGAAATGTTTGTGCTGATTGGACGTTAAATAAAGGTCAACATTTTTATTTTTACTTATTAATTGCTTTGGTCACTTTTTTTCTGAGTTGCCAAAGGCAATTCAAAATTTACTTACAAGCAAAACAAACAAACCCAGCACAGACACATTTAAAAAACAAAGAAACTCCACTACAATTATGCATTAAAAATACATTTAAAACACCTCACCAACTCTAAGAGTCCATAGATAGAGGACGAAGATAGAGCTGAAAGAGGAAAGATTTTGCCTGAGGCCTAGAGTTTTGTAAGGAAGGTGTCAGGCAAGACTCCCCATGAAGAGCATTCCACAGATGGGGAGCCACCACACAAAAGGCCCAACGCATGTTGCCACCCGGAAGACCTCTCATGGAGGGCCTCTCATGAAGTAGGGCCTCTGATGATGATCAAATAATCTGGGTAGATTCGTATGGGGAGGGGCTGTCCTTGAGGTAATGTGGTCCTGAGCCATTCCTAGGTAAAAACCAGCACTTTGAATTGGGCCCGGAAACTAATTGGTAGCCAGTGCAGTCGGACCAGTTTCCGAACTGTCTTCAGAAGCACACCTTTGTATAACATGTTGCAGTAAGATAATCTAGAGCAGGCATAGGCAAACTCGGCCTTCCAGATGTTTTGGGACTACAATTCCCATCATCCCTGACCACTGGTCTTGTTAGCTAGGGATCATGGGAGTTGTAGTCCCAAAACATCTAGAGGACCGAGTTTGCCTATGCCTGATCCACTGGCGGAGAAAGATTGTGGCACCCCCAGCACCACAATCCCAGTGGGGTGCAATTGCTGCTGCCCCCCACCCGGCTGGGTGCCACACTCCCGCAAGTGGCGCACCACGCCCCCGGGTCACGTGCCACACCCCTGCGGGTGGCATGCCATGCCTCCAGGATGTGCACCACGCCCCTGGGATGCACACCAGCCATGTGCCCGCCTGCTCTCCGCCCCTGGTGCCGGACCATGAAGCTCCGCCACTGGCCTGATCTAGAGGTTATCAGAGCACAGACAACAAAAGTTAGGCTATCCCTAACTTCTGTGGCTGGGCCACCAGCCAAAGCTGATAGAAGGCATTCCATGCCACCAAGCCCACCTGACCCTCAAGCAACAGCAATGGATGCAGAAGTTCTTCCAGGTTGCATACTTCAGAAGGAATTTAACCAAATCACGAGCAGGTCACCGCCCATCCATCCAGTCTAGGAAACCACCCATTAATAGTGTCTCAGTCTTATCTGGGTTGAGTTTCCGTTTATTGGTGCTCATCCAGTCTATTACCCAAGGAAGACAACAGTCCAAAATGTCAACTGCTACCATGACTGCCAACTTGATTAAAATATGGGACACACCACTTGAATGGCAATGGTCATCAACTTGAGGGGACACCAACTCAAATATTTTATTGGGGGGGCTGTAGAGACCCCAGCCCCTATGACTCCTACACCTGCAGGTGTAAAGGAGAAGTAGACCTATGTGTCATCAGCATATTGCTGTGAACATACTCCAAAACGCTGGATGAGCCCTCTTAGTCATTTCATGTAGGTGCTAAACATTTAAATCTCCCTAAATGTTTTCTTTTGGGGGGCGTGAATTAAAAATAATACAAAAACGTGCATTTTAAGGAAATAACGTGTGTAAGATGTGTACTTTGGGAGAAAGAATATACCATATAAATGCATTTTGTGTGTGTGTTTAAATCTGTGGGGAGGAAAGGAGCAGGGAATAGAATGGAGCACAGGTGCACTGGTGGAGGAAAGAGGGCAGGGTGACCGCACCGCCCCTGGCACCATCAGGGAAGGGGGTACCATAGCGGCCGTCCTCCGGACACGCACCACGTACCCCCCTACTGCACCGGGCATACAGCTTTGCCACTGCACAGGTGAAACTGATATGAAATGGGAATAGACTGATCCATTCATCCCTGATGTAGATACAGCAATTTAGACATAGCAAACAGAATGGGCAACAGTCTAATCCAGGCTTCCTCAACCTCGGCCCTCCAGATGCTTTTGGCCTCCAACTCCCATGATCCCTAGCTAGCAGGACCAGTGGTCAGGGATGATGGGAACTGTAGTCTCAGAACATCTGGAGGGCTGAGGATGAGGAAGCCTGGTCTATCCTCTTGTAAATCCCACTGATTTCAGTTGAAGAAAATGCATAAGTCTGCAATCCTATAACCGCTTCTCTTGTGAGTGTGTTGTGGGCAGACACAACCCCATTTCCTCTCTAAAACATTCACACATTGGTGCATGTGTGTGTGTGTGCTTCACAGTGATCTTCCCCACGTGTCTTTGTTTTCCATTCATGGAAGAATATTGACATTGCAACAGCAGTAATGAAACTGGGGCACAGATAGAAAAGAAAGGCCTTTCCTTTTGAAATGTGTTTCTCCCCATAAATGGAGGGTTTATTCCCATGAACCTGTAGGGAAACCATATGCAAGTTCCCGATGTTCTGCCGCGAAGACTTGAAGGGGTAAGTTTCGGTTATTTCCACAAGCCTGGAACTTTATACAAAGCAAACACAGCTTTGCAAATGACACAGACATTTATTTTCATCTCCCCGCTCCTCTTTGGCCAAAGGACTGAATATTTCTCATCACTAGGAATGTTCCAAAGAAAGGCCGCTTGCTGCTTTGGTGGCCACAGAGATTGCATAGAGCAATAGAGCAATTCAACAGCATAGAGCTGCTCAACAGTGGAAGGAACTCCTTTGGGAGGATGTGCAGTCTCCTTCCTTGGGGACTTTTAAGCAAAAGTTGGATGGTCATCTGTCATGGATACTTTAGTTGAGATTCCTGCGCTGCAAGGGTTTGGACTAGATGACCCAACTCTACAATTCCATGATTCTAGATAGCCCATGACTCTCTTCCCCAAGTGGATAACTAGATGCCCATGTAAGTCCATAAGCCAGACTTGAGAGCAAAAGCAGACGGTTGGGTTCTTGTTTCCATCCAGCTGGAACCCAGTGGCAGGGACAGCCCAAGGCCATAGCTGTCAACGTTTCCCTTTTTTAAAGGGAAATTCCCTTATTCTGAATAGGATTCCTTGCAAGAAAAGGGAAAAGTTGACAGCTATGCTCAAGGCATTTGCCTGCCTGTGGTTCAGGATAAGGTGGTATCACATGCAGAAGCTGACTGGATTGGCAGTTGATACTTATTTCAGCACTGCTGATGATGGGACAGCGTCTCTCACCAAACACAGAGCAGGGGGTGTTGCATCAGAAAGAAATGGCTCAGGTAGAATATCCAGGGGCTACCACCATTAGCTGAAGTGATTACCTTCATCTTCGTAATAGTAAGCCCAGGCTTGTTCATTTATGGATATATATTCAGCCTCAACTGGACTAGACATGTAAGGCTGTATTAAAGCAGTATACAGTCATACCTTGGGTTACAGACGCTTCAGGTTGCATTTTTTCAGGTTACGGACACGCCAAAACCTGGAAGTACTGGAACGGGTTACTTCTGGGTTTTGGTGGTCGCGCATGTGCAGAAGCGTTAAATCACGCTTTGCGCATGCGCAGTAGTGCAGAATCACAACCAGTGCATGCACACACACGGCGCTGCGGGTTGCGAACGTGCTTCCCGCATGGATCACATTCGCAACCCGAGCGTCCAGTGTATAAATGTTATGAATTAAAAATATATATGAATAAACTTAAAATAAAACACAAACTACAGTTCCTGGTATTCTTTAGGGGAAGCCATAACTATTTGAAGTGGCATGATACTGTTTTACATGTACAGTAATATCTCTGGTTATGAACCGTCCTCCTTGTGAACGCTTCGGGTTATGAGCTCTGCTAACCCAGAAGTAGTTTCTCCTGGTTGCAACCTTTGCCCTGGGATGCGAGCGGAAATCGCACATTGGACTCACACGTGCAGCAGGAGGGCCCATTAGAGAACGTGCGCCTCAGGTTAAGAACAGTTTTGAGTTGAGAACGGACCCCCGGGACGAATTATGTTCGTAACCAGAGGTACCACTGTATAGTGCAGATGAGGTTCATCCATGAATTTTTCTAACCCTCTTTTTAAAGCCATTTTGGTTAGTAGCAATTTCCACAGTTTAACTAGGGTCTTTTTCCTATCTGTGTCTTACCTCTAAGTTCCACCTCTGACCACATAGGTATCCCATGTGTCAAATCCTTCCGTAATGCACTCTAGGTCCCAGTAACCATCATTGCAACAGGTTTCCATAGCGCTGCACCTTTCCTCCTTCATAGAATTCCCCACATTGAGGCCACAACATAAATAAGCAAATATTGTTTCTTCCCAGGTCCCTCCGCCACCACTCCTACTCCCTAATGAACAGATCATTCATTATGAGAAAACTCGTGCATATGGGCCATTTAAATTGTCTTCACTTGATATTATGAGAAATATCATTCTTAATTCATTTGGCATTTTATTATTTTAGTTCTCCAAAAATAAATGAATTCTGAAAGGTTACTGGAGATGTTCTTATCAGACATCTTATCTGGCAATGAGCGGGAGGGAGGGGGGGCGAATGGCCATGTACATTGCAAACTCTAATCTAAATGTGTCATTAGATTGTGAACAAGTTGTTAATGTCGTCCTTGAAAGCAACCTTCTACCGAAGATATGTAGAAGGTGGCATGACTGCCGTTCAGCGGAGCTGGCTCCCCAGCTCTCTCGTCCTCCATCTATTTTATGGTGAAATGTATCATTTATAGTGGCTCCTGTTCAAATGAAGCTAAGGATAGGGGAAAGAGCGCCGAGCAAACTTCTGCAAGGGAAATGGCATGTGGGCGAGGGCAGCCAAAGTGAGCAGGAGGACGGAGAGGCTCCCCTATGAGGAAAAAGCCTCTGGAACTTTTTAGTTTACAGAAAAGGTAAGAGGCGACATGACAGAAAGGTTTTCCCCCTTCTCTCGTAACACCAGAGATCGTGGACATCTAAGGAAGGTGAATGTTGGAAGATTTAGGACAGATGAAGGGAAGTATTTATTTACACAGCACACAGTTAAACTAGGGAACTCGCTTCCACAGGAAACAGTTATGGGGGCAAACTTGAATGGCTTTAAAATATGCTTAGACAAATTCGTGGAAGAGGAGCCTACCAGTGGCTGGTAGCTGTGTTGGCTATGTTCTGCCTCCAGTTGGAAGTAGTATAATACTTCCAAGTACCAGTTGCTGGAAACCATGAGAGAGGAGAGGGGAGTTTCTGTGCTGGTTTCTTGAAGACATCTGGCTGGCCAATGTGAGAACAGGATGGGGGACTATATGGTGCTTATTATGTTTTTAGCACTCTATTTTATTTTATTTTTATAATATATTTATTAAGATTTTTTAACACATTGCAATAAAAAATGGAAAAAGAAAAAGAAAAATGCAAAATAAAAACAGATAAAAACACATTAATTTTCCGTTTCTTATTCTCCTTAAGCTTATTTCCCCGGACCTCCTCATACCTCCCTTTTTTGTATTCCACTTAAATTTATTAGTTCAGCAAATCCTTATCTATTTTCAGAACAGGGTAGGGAACTTGTGGTTCTTCATATATTTCTATGGAGACGTGTGTACATATATTTACCATTTCACAGAACACACCGCAATTAAGTGGGCACGAGTTGCAAGAATTTGCTCACACCCTCGTATTTGCTTAGCTCATCATCTTAAAGAAGTTTCCGACCAACAAGCATATCCCAGCCCAGCCAAGGCTTCTGATATTTCAACATTCTGAAAGTCCCACACTGCCAGGACTGGCTTGTGAAAAACAGCTTGAGATAAGCCAAGAATGAGACTCCATGGGACAAACCAGGTGTTAAGGACAAGACCAAAGAATAACCAAGGATGCATGAACACACCAGAACTGAAGAAGGCCTTGTTACACAAGCAAGGCTATCACTACAGTGGTACCTCTGGTTACATACGCTTCAGGTTACAGACTCCGCTAACCCAGAAATAGTGCTTCAGGTTAAGAACTTTGCTTCAGGATAAGAACAGAAATCGCGCTCTGGCGGCGCGGCAGCAGCAGGAGGCCCCATGAGCTAAAGCGGTGCTTCAGGTTAAGAACAGTTTCAGGTTAAGAACGGACCTCTGGAACGAATTAAGTACTTAACCTGAGGTACCACTGTACTTACAGAACCTGGTGTCTATCAGATTCAGGTGGTGTCTTCACTGTCAGACACAGCAGGTTTCCAAATAGGGTTGTCACCTTGGTTCTGGCAAAATACAGGACAGGGTGTATGAAGAAGAGCTGCGGAAGGGACATGGAAGAGATTTAAGGGCCTTGGATATAAGGTTGCCAGGTTAATGCGCTAGATCGATGGGATAAAAAGGACTGACAAAACCCGGGACCAGGAGGAAGGGACGCTGGATGAAGATTGGACTTTTTATTTCTCTTTTTATTATCAGGATTGTTTTATAAAATTGATGAATGTTAGAAAAATGTTGGAACGAAATTATTTGGCTCTAGTAAAAATGTTTAAAGAATTAGGTAAGAATATTATGGTTGTGAGAAGTCGGTAAAAATAAGATTTAAGTTTTAAGTTTTTAAGGTTCTCAATAAGATAAGATGAAAATAGATTAAGGTAACGTAATGACAGAATACTATGAAATATGGAAAGGATTTGCTGCACAATTATCAACCAGGATACAAAAAAAGGTAGGAGGAGGAGGTCAAAGAAAGAAGGTAATGAGAATTGAGGATTTGAGAATGATGGATTTATTTTTTGTTTGTTTGCGGTGTATTTTGTTTTTTTGAATTTGTATTGTTTGAGGTGGTTTGTTTTTTCTTTGTTTTTTCCATTTTCTTTTTCTGATCTGTTTTTTCTTTGTAATGTCAAAAAATTTCAATAAATATCATTAAAAAACAAAAACAAAATACAGGACAGGGTGGAGCAGGACAGTTGGGGGGGGTCTTTTTTATTTTTCACCTGCTGCTGAAGTGACTTCAAAGCAATCCATGACAATCTATTGCAGCCTAACAGGACAGAGAGACTATTGCAGACTAACACACACACATACACACACACACAAACACACACACACACAGAGAGAGAGAGAGAGAGATGCACATGTATTTATAAATCTGACTGTGCTTGGCTATGCAGAGCTTAAATACATTATCTTTCACACATCTTCTCAAACACATGCATTTAGAGAGGATCACTGACTTGGCAGAGAGAGAGAGAGCTGAAACACAGGACAAAACTGTATCAGTACAGGACATAACATTTTACACTGAAATATGAGACAATGCTGTGTTATACAGGGCAAGTGGCAACCCTATTTCCAATAGCAGTTGCTGGAACTCACAGGAGGCAGAAGTGGCTTTAGAGAAGCTGACCGGTTCAGCCACACTGGGCACTCCGCTGCAGGCATAGGAGCCAACTCCTAGGGGCAGTGGGAACTTCGCCCCCCCCCCCATAAAATATTTGAGGGGGCCAACCCCCCCTTCAAGTTGATGGGCACTGCCATTCACCTGGTGTGTGTGTGCACTATGTCATGTGATCGATTATGTAGGGCAGGGCTTACCTGGGCCCTCACAATATTTTATTCAAGTTGGCACCCCTGGCTGCAGGGGAGACAATAACAATGTTGTAGAACAGAGAGTGAGAAGCAGTGTGTGTGTGTGTGTGTGTGTGTGTGTGTGTGTGTGTGTGTGTCAAATAATAGCGTCACACAGGGCACCACTGAAATTTGAGAGCTCAAAGTCTGTGTGTCGGGGTGGGGAGAGCATTGCTGCACTCAAGTCCTGTTTGTGAGCTTCCCATAGGTATTTGTTTGGGCACTATGAGAAATGAACGCTGCACTAGATGGGTAGCTAGTCTGATCCAGCTGGATCCTCTTATATTCTTAAGAATAAACTGGAAGAGGAAGTGTTCCTATACTCTGTCATGTCTTTGAGGATCTAACAGGCTGCCTGAGAGGGTGGAGTCAATCCAGGGCCTGAAGGCATTTCACTGAGAATCTGCCACTCCTGAACCACACACCTCTTCTACCACGCAAAACCAACTTTTCATTCTTTCTCTCCCCCCCCCCCTTCATAGTTTCTGATGCAAATTAGGGGAGCATACTCCGTTTGCCAACCCCCACCTCTGCCCCTGACATCATTGACTTTCAGAAATCAAATGTGAACTCATTTCAAAATACCAGCAGTGTTTGAATTTTAAATTAACCTATTTACAATGAAACTATGCCTGCTGATTGCCATCATCTTCAGGAAAATTAACAGTAACGATCATTGGCGTCATAATGCAATTTCCCCGCAAAAATCACATAGGCTTCATTACTGTTTACATAAATTGTCATAAATACCAATTATAGCAGAACATAAAATGTAATGCTCTCTTTTTTTTAATCATAATCACACAATTGTTCTTCTAATTCATATGCTGGGGGAATAGGGTTTTGATTCAACCTTTGTTGTGAACAAAATGTTTTGCCGGTAGTTCGTTTTGCTCGAAGAATCTGTTGGCTTCTTTTCAAAAAATTATTCTCTCCCTCTTGCCATTCAGATCAGTTAATCTTTGTCCCCTGTTTGCTTCGTCCTCTAATGCACAGAGAAGAACACGCAGGAGATCCTAGGAATAGCAGACAAGGGGAAACATACCGTGTGTGTCCTCTAGACATCGGGCGCGGGGCTGGAGCGCGACGATCATTTCCGGTGGGGATTTACAACATCATTTTGTGCAATTACGTTGCAGACCCCATAAAGGAATAATGCAATAATAAACCTGTTCAAAGGGCAAATTTGTTACACCAATTTCTGTTTCTCCCATAAGTCAGCAGAACAAATAACTGATAAGGGGAATAATGCACTAAATGACTAATTTAATACAGGGGAACGGGAACATTGCAAAGAGCCACGGTTTAGCCTTTTCACTTAAATTTCCAGTGGGATCTCGGAGCTAGTGCTGAATCTTGCCTAGGGCAAAAAGTTCTGGGTGCATTCAGAGGTCCTTGCTTGGGGATAGCACCTGAAAAATTTCCAAGTAAGTGACATTCTGAGAAGGCATGTGGAATTTACTGGGGAGGAGGCAAACCCCATACTTAGGTTGTATAAACTAGGAATAGCCAATATAATGCCCTCCATTTAGGGGAGCAGTCCTGGAATAAATGATAGCAAGTGACCAGTGGATTTGGCTCAGCTTTTAAAATCATAGACAGAGAAGGGACTTGAGATCCTCTGCTGCAACCATATCTATCCAAAGGCAGAGGCTTATGCTCATAGATTCATAGAATTGTTGAGTTGGCAGGAATCTCATCTAAAGCATCCATGACAGAAGGCCATCCAATCTCTGCTTAAAAACCCTAAGAGACTCCACAACATCCTGAGGGAGACAGTTCCACTGTCAAACAGCTCTTACTGTCAGAATATTCCAGCCCTTCCCCTACACCAGGGTGCTCTGTATCTGCCCTCTTCTACAAAGAAGAGGGCAGGTCTTGTGCCATGTCTTTCCACTGATATCAGCCCACTCAAGCACAAGGAATTTGAAAGCTTCTCAAGGAATGTCACAATCCTCTGCAGCCTGCGATCTTCTAGAACCTGCGCTGAAAATAGCAGAGTGATGCATTTGCAACTTCAGTAATGCAGAAAATCACATGGGGCTCACCAATGATCTGAGCACTTCCTGTTCCTCCAGGGGGGTAAGAAGAGCATTGGTCCACAGCAAATGATTTCCTGTATGCAGCCTCGATTGGCCCGATATATACTCTGCAGAAACACCACTCCAGTATTAGAAGAGTAGATGCAAATCAGAACAGTTCCTGCTGGGGAAGATAAGCTTATACTGCAGCCCCCTCCCATAGTGAAGAGGCTATTTAAGTGGCAGGTGGCGGGTCTCTGAAAATTATTAAATTTATATGCCATCTGTCTCTGAGGTGATCTACAACAAATTTGGGAAGCAAATCTGTTTTGACAGAGGCAGCAAAATGCCAGGGAACACTATAGATTCCTCATAAAGCTTATTTGTCTTCAATCTCAAATAACACTTTGAAATATCAATTCAATAAGCTGAATGCTGATGTTGACAATCTGATTCAAAACCCCCGCAATTCATCCTTCAGATACTGTAGTTTCATAAACAAGGGAAAGCCCATGTTTCTTTGTCATCACCAGTTCCCTTATCACTGTGGATGCTACACATTTTATTTTACTTTTTTAGGCAAAGAATGCTTTGGTACATTTCTGTTAATCCCTGTTGGTGTCCACACTTCCATTTTTTTTTAGATTCATTACCAGCGAGATGATAGAGATAGAGAGATGTATAGATATAGAAAGGTTGCGATCTAAAACCTTAAACGGTTCAGGAGCACAATACCCGAAGGACTGCCTCCCTCCATATGAACCTACCCGGACGCTGAGATAATCTTCTGAGGCTCTTCTTCATGTTCCTCCTCCACTAGAAGTCTGGAGGGTGGCAACACAAGAACAGGGCCTTCTCTGCAGTGGCTCCCCATTTGTGGAATGCTCTCCCCAGGAAGGTTCACCTGTTTTATTCATTATACACTTTTAGGTACCAGGCAAAAACATTCCACTTCAACCAGGTCTTTGGTTGAATGACACCCATGCCCTTTTAAAATGTGTTGAGGAGCGGGGCTTGTTGAATTGTTCTGGTTGTTGTTGCTGTTGTTGTTGTTATGCATTTTGTGTTTTTAATTTGTGATTTCATGTTGAGAACCGCCCTGAGACCTGCATACCCTCTGTTGAAAATAGGGACACCCTATTCCATCATCATAATAACAATACAGTGGTACCTTGGCTTAAGAACAGCTTAGTTTATGAACAACTTGGATTAAGAACACTGCAAACCAGGAAGTAGGTGTTTTGGTTTGTGAACTTTGCCTTGGAGTAAGAACATGTTTTGCTTCCTGCTGAGTGTGTTCCATTTGTAAATTGAGTCCCCCGCTGCTATGGGAAAGCATGCCTCGGTTTAAGAACACTTTGGTTTAAGAACGGACTTCCGGAACGGATTAAGTTCATAAACCAAGGTACCACTGTATTATGTTATACGTTGGGCAGCTTCCAACATACATAAAGATATAATAAAACATTAAACATTTAAAAACTTCCCTATACAGGGCTGCCTTCAGATATCTTCTAAATGTTGTGTATTTACTTATCTCATTGACTTGGGGTCACATAACCCCATACCCTACATTTCTCTGATGAAAATAGGGACGTCCTAAGAAAAAGCAGGACTTTCTGGGGTTAAATTAGAAACCAAGACAACTTCTGTAAATCTGGGACTGTCCTTGAAAAGTAGGGACACTTGGAGGGTCTGGACCTGCGGCTATAGGATGGCATACAAATTTTATGAAAAACAATAAAATAATAATTAAAGAAGAAGAAGAGGAGGAGGAGGAGTTTGGATTTGATATCCCGCTTTATCACTACCCGAAGGAGTCTCAAAGCGGCTAACATTCTCCTTTCCCTTCCTCCCCAACAAACACTCTGTGAGGTGAGTGGGGCTGAGAGACTTCAGAGAAGTGCGACTAGCCCAAGGTCACCCAGCAGCTGCACGTGGAGGAGCAGGGACCCAAAACCCAGTTCACCAGCCTGGTCTGTGCACATTTGTGTGTTGTCTTGAGTGGAGACATCCCTCCATTCAGCTGTGCTGGCTCAGCCAGGCTCCTGTCTCCAATAGAGTGTTGCTTAGCCTTCCCCATCCACATGTTAAATGTGCATGCAGTTGGAAGTTCTGCCCATGGCATGCCTATTGGCGGAGCTCAGAATGATAGCCTCAGAATGAGATGTTCTGAGGGCAGGGAGAGCCCAGGGCCCACTAGATCCCAAGCTCCTGTCACAGCCAGTGCCTGCTGGCATTGAGCCTGATGTGGGACTGCTTCCTGAAGAAGCATGAAACTGGTTCGGGGATTGGTTCCAATCTGCCTGCTCCCTGTTGCCACACCTTCTGTCCCTGTGAATGCCTGGGTTGCAGATAACAGTGGTAGCTCTGTCACTCCGCAGAGCCTCAGCAGAGGGTTTGGACTGCAACCTAAAGCAGGCGCTCATTGTTATTTTCTGCTTTATTTTATTTGTCCTGCCATTTGGATCCTAGTAGTCCCATAGTCCTTGACCAGAAGTTGATGACAGTAGTGATAATGATCAACCCGTACAACGAAAAGCAGCTTGATTCAATTCACTTTGGGTCTATTAGCCCAAGGAGTAAGAGTCAACAGTGCCATGCCGAGAAGCTTAAAATATAAGAATAAAATAAAACAAACCAATATACCATATTTGTCCATTAATAACACGCCCCCTTGTATAAGACGCCCCCTATTTTTGCAGACTCTAAATTAAGAAAATGGGGGGAGTTTGCCCAGAGTTGTTGAGCCAACAACTATCATCTGTCCCATCACTGGCTGCCACAGCAACAGCCAATCTATACCATCCCTTGTCGCAACCAACAATAACACGCCATATAGCCGCTGACAATCTCCTACTCACAGCAGCAAACCATCAAACGTCTCCCCTATGCACTATCCATGTATAAGACGACCACAAATTTTAAGAATAATTTTTAAATACTTAAACCTTGTCTTATACATGGAAAAGTATGGTATTTGGTGAAGTTATAGATGTCCTTCCTGGGGTGTTAACAGATAGTGATTTTCTTTAAAAAATAAATTAATTAAAAAGTGAGATCAACCAGGATAGAATAATTTTAAAAATTCAACAATGCAGTTATGCTTTGTTTTTATTTTGTTTTACCCGGTTCCAAGTGCTGCAAATTAATAATAAGAAAAGGACAATGACCACAGCAAACAACAAGTTAATTCAATTCACCCTGTGCCATGTCTGCTGCAGTATGTAACTTGGCCCCCCCCATGATCTTCCGAGTGCAAGAAGCGAGAGTCAACAGGGTCATGTGGAGAAGCTTAAACAATTAAAAACACGAGATATTTGGAAGAGTTATAGATCTCCTTCCCAGAGTTCTGTAAGGTAAAATAACAAGACCCATCAGGAAAGAAGGATTAAAAAAAATGCAACAGTTAAAAAAAAATAACTACCAACTTTGGAGGAGAGGATTTATTGGTTGCTCACCTCCAGGGCCCTGGTTTGAATCCCGACCTAACGAGACTGACCAAATGTCACTCTAATTAGATGGCGATAAAAGATCCAGCACGAAATGAATTCCGTGGTCTGAACTCAGCTCCAAGTGGACATTTGTCTTCATTACGACCTCGGCATATGCTTGGCACAGCCTGGACTTCTGTCTTTAAAGAGGCTCATAAGTTAATGAGTAGGAAGCCTGAAACATTTTGCCTGGGGTCTGGACCTCAGGCTTAGAGAACACAGTATGAGAGAGGGAGAGGGAGAGCTCATTGCGCACGATCATTTTTTTCTTCTGCTGCTGCCACTCCAGATGGGCTTCCTGTAGTTCCTTTTTTCATTTAAAATTGCTTGACAAATAGAATAGATTGTCAAGGCAATGGGCAGCCCCATTCACAGACGTGGCTCTGCTGGAACAGGAGCTGCCTGGCTCAGCTCCTTCTCCTCTTGTCTGATATTGCTCCAGTATGACCAAATATTTTATGAACCAGTCGGGATTCAGGGTGCAGGTGTCTCTAACATCCAGACAAAGGGGCCTACTGCTAATTTGAATATGCTCCAGGAATAAATAGATGATAGATAGATGATAGATAGGTAGGTAGGTAGGTAAGTAGGTAGGTAGATGATAGATAGATAGATGATAGATAGATAGATAGATAGATAGATAGATAGATGATAGATAGATGGTTGATAGATATAGATATAGATATAGATATAGATATAGATATAGATATAGATATAGATATAGATATAGATATAGATATAGATATAGGTAGGTAGGTAGATAAGTAGGTAGGTAGATGATGATGATGATAGATAGACAGATATAGATAGATAGATAAATAGATAGATATAGATAGATGATAGATATAGATAGGTAGGTAGGTAGATGATGATAGATATAGATAGGTAAATAGATAGATGATAGATAGATGATAGATAGATGACAGATAGATTTAAATGTGAAATAAACAGTACTAAACAAAGAAAACAGATGCTCACCTGAAAAGTAGCTGCCCCTTAAAACGTTATGAATTCTTCATTTTCTCCTTCCTATACAGAGTTCACATTCATTAAATTCCAAGTCTCCATTGTTTCCTTGTGCTTTGACAATCATTCCCCCTCCGACCTGCTTCAATCTACTTCAGTTTATTCAAGACAACCAGTGATCATGTGCTGGATAAGTTGACATAAAAAAAATTGTCCAGCCTGCTGCATTTGAATGAGGTCAGTCATATAATCATTGAACTGTAGATTTGGAAGGGACCCCAAGTGTCATCTAGTCTAAGCTGCTGCAATGCAGGAATCACAACTGAAGCATCCATGACAGGTGACCATCCAACCTCTGTGGAAAAACCTCCAATGAAGAAGACTCTATTACCTTAAGAGGCAGAATATTTCACTGTTGAAAAGCTCTTACCATCAGAAAGTTCTTCCTGATGTTTAGTAGAAATCTCCTGTTATGTTTTCTTGTACTCTGAAGGGTAGTACTCAAACCAATGGTTTCAATTTACAAGAAAGGAGATTCTTACTAAGGAAGAGCTTCTGACAGTAGAGCTGTTTAGAGATGGTGGACTCTTCTTCACTAGAGGTTTGTAAGCAGAAGTTAGATGGCCATCTGTCATGGATGCTTTAGTTGAGATTCCTGCATTGCATAAGGTTGGACTTGGTGACATTTGGTGTCTATGTTTCTATTATGAAATTTGCAGGAATAGCGGCTATTCCAGAGTGGATTAAGCCTGACAAATTGTAGGTAGTTAAAGTATATCTAGATTTCTTTATGCAAGGAATTTTTGGGTTCCCCCCAGAGAACTCTGGGAACTGGAAGCACTGGGGTAGCCCAGACCACAGAGTACCTTGCAAGCTTAGGGGATCATTGATCCAATTTGTGGTGCCTTGCCAATAACACACTATCCAACTCGGATTCCATTCTACTGCCAAAAAGCTCTTCCCCAAAACTCCCCGATTCTCTTATCATTCTGGAAAGGCTAATGCACAGCATCCCTTGCAGAAACATCCACCTTTCATGTGGTCGGAATGGATCCAACTGTGCAAAGGTGAAAGTCACATCCATTGCCTTGCCCACTTTGCCTCTGGCCACACCCATCACCCATGATGGAATTTGGCTCTCTGGCTTAAATAGATTCCCTATCTCTGTTCTAGCCCGTCTCTCCCACACACAAATCAAACCATCCCTAAAAGACATCCACAAAATCCCAAACGTTGTTTTACACTCCCTGGATCAAACTGCCCGCACCAATCGGAATGGACATACGGACCTTGAGAAATGGAAATATGCCGTTCTTTGAAATCTTTCCCTGACACTACCATCTAGTCTTCACTCTCCCTTTCCCCCACCCTCTTTCTTTCCTTGTCTTTTGTTTTCCTAATTGAAATTCAGAATTCTGTAGGGGATACAGCCGATTGAGACATTAACGAGTCCGACAGCTTAGCTGTGTGGCTTATTTTTTTGTCTTGAGTAATAGATTTATTTTTGCGGGCTCCTGCTGTGTCCTCTGCCTGCTACGATGATTGTCATTAGCTGCTGTGGCTTTGCTCTAGAGAGCATAGGAGGAGGGGTGGAGAGTACGAAGGATGGGTTTGACAGTTATGTCAAAGCCACTAGAAACATCAAAAAGTTCAAAAAAAATCTGCTATCAGGGCCTATCTTCTTCCCTCAGAGGAAGGAGCTGCTCACATGTTATGGGAGTGGTGGGGTTTCATCCCAATGTCACTTCAGGCAACCAGGGGTCAGTGATGGGATCAAGATGGAGGACCCAAGTCTTGTCCTTCACCCAGACTTTGACCCTGATAAGCCTCCTTCCACATTGTCTTCTGCTGAAGGTCCTGCTGAATGCAGTGGCAAGATGGCTCTGCTAATTTCTCATCTGTTTTCTTCCCCTGCAAAAGAGTCTGTTGCTTTTTCTGAATCATTTGCAGGTTGCTTTCAAAGGAAAGGGAATTTCCTTCATACAGCTATGTCAGGCACAGGGCACCTCTACTCCCCTTTGATGTTGCTGCACTACAATTCTCGTCAGCCCCAGAAAGAATAGCCAGTAATATCTGGAGGCAACAGATGTTCCCCAGCCCTGTTACTGTATAGAACATGGATGGGGAACCTATGTCCCAGCAGATGTTGTTGGACTGCAACTCCCATCAGCCCCAGCCAACATCGGATGATGGGAATTGCAGTCCAGTGATGTCTGAAGTCCCACAGGGGCTTTAGAATTTATTTACAGTTTCTTTATAATTCTGGTGGGTGCTCTTTCCCTCTCCCTCTCCCTCTCCCTTAAACATTTTCCCAGGGCTCTGCAGCCTTGCCATCTTAATGTGCTTCCTCATCGGACTACAGGAATATACAAAACAACCTTACACTAAGTTAGACCTTGGGTCCCTGTAACTCAGTACAGTGGTGCCTCGCAAGACGAAATTAATCCGTTCCGCGAGTCTCTTCGTCTTGCGGTTTTTTCATCTTGCGAAGCACGGCTATTAGTGGCTTAGCGGCTATTAACGGCTTAGCGGCTTTAAGAAAAAGGAAACAAACTCGCAAGAACTCGCAAGACGTTTCGTCTTGCAAAGCAAGCCCATAGGGAAATTCGTCTTGCGGAATGACTCAAAAAACGGAAAACTCTTTCATCTTGCACGTTTTTCATCTTGTGAGGCATTCGTCTTGCGAGGTACCACTGTATCGCCTACACAGACCTATTGTAGCTGTCCAGGGTTTCATGGAGGAAGTCTTTCCCGTCACTATCTGGGAATGTGAGCGATGGAACCTGGGACCTTCTGCATCCAAACCATGTTCTCCCCAAAAAAATCCTCATGAGAAGAGTGACCTCATGACATCTTCCTCTGAACGTTATTTGAAGTGCAAGAAGCCAGGCTGACCCCTAACATTAAGATGGGTGCACTCTCAGGTTTTAAGAGAAGTCCTTCCATTTGTTTGTTTGTTTGTTTGTTTGTTTGTTTAATAGATTATAGAATTGTATTGTGGGAAGTGACCCCAAGGGTCATCTAGTCCAACCCCCTGCCATGCAGGAATCTCAGCTAAAGCATCCATGAGAGATCGCCATCCAACCTCTGCTTAAAAACCTCCAAGGAAGAAGGTCCCTGCCAGGGAGACAGTTCCACTGTTGAACAGCTTATAATGTCAGACAGTTCTTCCTGGTGTTTAGCTGGAATTTTCTTTCTTGTGACTTAAAATTTAAAAAGAAAACTTTCTTCACTGACTTCACTAAATTCATTAAAAAAAA
This sequence comes from Podarcis vaucheri, assembly GCF_965113315.1. NCBI lineage: Eukaryota > Metazoa > Chordata > Lepidosauria > Squamata > Lacertidae > Podarcis > Podarcis vaucheri. Next base: position 6,525,895 of record NC_138749.1, read on the forward strand.
AAAGTTGGAGAGCTGCTGAGAACTTGGCAGCCCACCCCACCCCCTGGCTTCTTGCAGTTACAGGAAAAAAAACGTCAAGGATATCACAGAGTGCCTACTGTTCTCACTGTGGCCACCAAGCCACATTTCTCAACCACTTTGACATGTTTGTGGTGAAACATCTCCTCCATAACTACTTCCAAATAACTAAAAGAAGGAGAAGAAGAAACCCAGTAGATCATTATGCCTTTTCTGAGCATAGGAGAGCACCATCATTCGAACATGCCAGTGTCCTTTCCTAAAGCAGTGACAGATGTCGCCCTAGGGCAGTGCTGGAAGAACATTCTCACTTGGTCTCCCACCACAGCTGTCTCTCATATGGTTTCTGGGACTGGAAGGCAATTCCCTTGCAGTTGTTAGGATTTATTCAGAAGGTATGGCCCAAGACTGACAAACGTGGCTTCTGTTCTCAACCTTTTGGAGACATCCGCCGGGGCTGGCGTGTGCCAATGATGTCACTGCAGGCCTTTGCGAAGTCCTAGAAGGGACTCGTGCTGTCCTGGTCACATTCAGAAACCAGATGGAAACGTCAATAGAACTTGGCATGTCTCCTTGAAATTTCACAGGAGGTTCTACCCAAGCAGAGCTCTCATACCTAGCCAGAATTCTACCTTGGATATATTTCACCAGCAGCTGCATTTAGCTGCCTCTGGATCTCCTCACTGGTTTCAGTTCCAAGCAAAATTTCTAGATCATCCAATTTCAGCATATGGCTTTGAGTTGGTGTGTGTGGGTTTGCAGTTTGAGACCCACCTTTTGACCTAGATTTAATTTAAAATATGCAATTCCAGCTGACATAGTACGAAGCTCATCTTTAAAATAAAAAAATACACTCCCTAATTTTGTTGGGCCCTTGTAAAGTTTCATCAGATAGACCTCAAACCGTATGATGATAACATTGAAATGCAAGTCACAAGCTTTAATTAGGTACAATCAGAAATCATGCGGTGACTTCATTAAGTATCATTAAGAATGATCAAAATATTGCTCTTAGGAAAAATACATCAAAAGCATGAATTTACACATTGATTAAACAAGATCTGCAATTTCTAAAAATCTGGTGTGAGGAGAAAAGGGAAAAAAGAATGTAGCAAATTAAGTGCTTCTATCCTACTTAGCAACCAAGGGACTGCTTAGCAACCAGAAATGCTGGGCAGAAAAAAGATGGCAGGGTACAAATTCTCATTCCCTTTACAAATGGATAAATAAGTAAGAGATGCCAACATTGTACAATAGAAAATGACAAGGTTCTTCTTCCCTGCCTCGGCAAGTGCAATTTCTACTTCATGAATAATGGCACATGTTTATGTGAAGATCTGGAACACAGGAAACTGCCTAACACAAAGTCAGATTATTGGTCCATCCAGTGCAGTATCATCTGCGCCAGGGGTCACTAGCGTGGCACCCTCCAACTGTTGATGGACTCTAACTCCCATCATCCCTGACCACTGGCCATGAGGGCTGGAGCTGATGGGAACTGGAGTCCAACAATACTTGGAGGATATTGCATTGACTACCTCTGGTGGGCAACATGTAATTCCATAAGTGTCTAGAATGTCACCGCTGACTGACATAAAGCAAGTTGGTGTAAATTAAGATGGCATCAATTAAGCTGATGTAAAGTTATCCATCTTTTCGTGCATGACTTTGCAGAAGAAATGCTGTGCAAAATTCAGGGGGAAATGGTTTCTGGATTTTGGTTTTGGAAAGTGTGCTTTTAATCATGTTTACCTCTAAATGTGAACTGAATCATTTTTTTTTACCTGCCCCTAACTGAAGAACAGGGACGCAGGTGGCGCTGTGGGTTAAACCACTGAGCCTAGGGCTTGCTGATCAGAAGGTCGGCGGTTCGAATCCCCGTGACAGGGCGAGCTCCCGTTGCTCACTCCCTGCTCCTGCCAACCTAGCAGTTCGAAAGCACGTCAAAGTGCAAGTAGATAAATAGGTACCACTCCGGCGGGAAGGTAAACAGCGTTTCTGTGCACTGCTCTGGTTCACCAAAAGCGGCTTAGTCATGCTGGCCACATGACCCGGAAGCTGTGTGCCGGCTATCCTCGGCCAATAAAGTGAGATGAGCATCGCAACCCCAGAGTCGGTCACGACTGGACCTAATGGTCAGGGGTCCCTTTACCTTTACCTAGGACATAACCCATTTCACATCTCTGTGTGCATTTTGCAGGAGAAGGAAGCATGCCCCTTTCTTCCCCATGCAAAAAGGCTCATTGGTCTGGCAAATGTATGAACAGGATCTACTGAATGCAAGTGGAAAGCATTAAATCGTGGTTGTTGATTGACCATTTAATCCCAGCAGGGGTCTGAAAGCAACTACCACCCAAGGGCAGTTATGTGCAGAGAAGTCTGAAATCATGGTCATTGGGGGCCTTCATCAGAAGAGGAAAACATATTACAATAATTTTGCATTTTCAGAAACAAAGTACCCAGTGACACCATTAAAATGAAACTGTGCACATTCATTTAATGGGCCAGTGCCTCTCATACAGGGCTAGAACAGTCACATTCAATCTCATCTACACCACATTAAGAAGAGTTTTCTTCCCTGAGCATGTTTATTTACTGCCAAGTCTGTAGGCATAAACCACAGAACCAAGTAATAAATAATACCTTAAAGAGCCTTTCAGACAACCTGGGTCCCGGACGACAAGCATTTCTTTACCTCAGGGCATGTGCATTCCCCTCCAAAAGGCCTCAGTGGTAATTCTCTTCCTTCCATATATCCCCAAACTGAAGAATCCTCTTTCTCTCTTTCCTTTAAATTATGTCACGTTTTAAAAACAAACCCGGCTTTCAGATATATAGATTGAAGCTTTCAAACCTCCACAAGAACAAACATAGCTTTTGACTGGTGACAAATGTCTCCCTTCAGATGGCTGTGGAAATGGACTCCTTGTTTGTCTTTAGGCGCTACCATTCAAGATGGCCTCCTCCCCAAATGTCCTTGATGAGCCCAATAACCAGCCAACATAGGTGTTTTGATAATCTCTCCCTCTTCCCAGAGGGGGCCCATAAAAGCCTTTTCTCCAGTTTTGGGCCTCTCTCTCTTGCCAACACCTGTGGATTTTCTGGAGGCCAATTGAGATATATCTAAATGAGACATATCCAGGTTGATTTTTCTGCTGTCCATACCTTTGGACCTCTAGTTTTGAAAATGATCATCTTATCCGCTGTGGATTTGTCTAATCCTCTTTTAAAGCTGTCAAAGTTGATAGCTGCCAGAATTCACCACAAAGTTGTTACAGTAAGTCTCTGGGCAACTTGAAGCAGCCTTGAATAGATTCCAGTGTCGCTGGTTCTTGTGCAGGTCAAACAAGTACGCCCCACCTCCTTCATTCTCTTAAATTCAGGCTGATGGCCAGGGCAGCTCAGAAGGGACCTCATGCAAACATGTGCAGGTACAACAGTAAAGGCCTGACAGGAAAGCTTAAAGCCTACTGCTGCTACATGGGAGATGGATTGAAGAAAAGGAAATATGAATTCTTCCCATCCCACAGCTTGACCAGTTTTGGCTAGGAGCAGCTAAGAGCTAAGTGGAGTCATAGATCTAAAAATGTGCAGACTCACACATGTTGGCCAGCTTCCGTTTTGACTTGAAATATTTGTTTTCGGCTTCTCAGAAGTACACAAAGGCAAGAAGTGGGCAGGGGGAGAACCGGTCCACAATGGCACCCACCTAAGAGGTGATGGAACCGCGCTCCAGCATGCTCTGGCTGAAAAAAAGTCACTGGACATCTCTACTCCCTGTGTGAGCAAATTCCATAATTAAATTATGAGCTAGGAGAAGAAGTACTTTCTTTTGTCTGTCTTGAATCTTCCAGTGTTGTGCTTCATTGGATCTTCCAGAGTTCTAGTATTATTGGCAGTGTGGAGATCTTCTGGAGTGTCTGACTCCCCGAAGCTCCTTGTTCCTCATGTGAGGAGACCTCAAGTCTGTGGTCTGGGTAGGACTGAGTCTTGACACTATACTGTGCATTTGACACTCACACTCAGAGGCCTATGATGCAGAGAAGGGTCAGTGTCTTCACTTGAATGGAGATGAACAAAGCATGATGCAGTTCCAGGAAGTCCAACAAGTACTAACATCATCAGCGCTCACCCCCATTGAGTGATTTGGGTTATGAAGTGTGAGCTGTAGCTCCAAAGTTCAAAACTACCATATCTGACTTGGAGGGGGGCGGGGAGATTATTGGAGTTTATAGACTTCCCGCGTCACAAGCAGACTGTGGTGAAATGCCATTTGTTTTCTTCAGCTGACAAAAGCCCCCCAAATAATGGCAATAATATAATAAAATACCGAACACTTGTTGGGTTCTTGCTTTCAGAACAAACAGGCACTGACAAATCCTTACCACATTACCATCCTTGATTGCTCTGATGGAACTCATTTTCATCTTCTGTTCCTCTAATTACATGAAAATTGCATACTTCTTATGCATGACACATTTCCCACAGCTTTGGGAAACAGTTGCAAAAAAGTGGAGAGAAAAAATCCTCGTTGCTTTCACTTGTTCGCCACGGCTGTATATCACCCACCCAGCGATCAATCTATGTTTATGGGATGCTTTTTGACACTATTGTAGCAAATGAGGAGACAAACTGTACAGAAAAAGTTTTGGTCTTTTTGGTTTTTTTAGAAAGTTCCCCTCCCCTTAAGAGTGGAAATTTTGGAGGCTTTTCCTCTTCAATCTGTTATTCTTCCCCCTCCCTTCCTCCCGTCATTTCAATTTTAGATGAGTGATGAAAAAAGAGGACTAAGTGGAAAAGACTAACTTCTACGATTCCTTCTCTCCGTGTTTTGCTTCAAAATTACTTTAATAGTCAGATGCAAAGTAAAAATTGCAGGCTTCCTGCGGCAGGTTATGAAACGACTCACAGAGAATGAATAAATTGCAAGTGGTGGGATAATTTATGTGCTCTACGTAACTTGGGGGGCTCTTTTTTTTTTTTTTTTTTTTTGCTTTCACAGCTGAACAAGGTGCCAAGAGAGAGAAATAGGTAGACCCCACCCAAACTCTTCTCTGTATTTACTAGAACAGGAAGTCCCATACGTTTTAGTGGTTCTTACTTTCATATGCCTAAGATAATGTTAATTAACCATGGTAGTACAGAAGCATCTGAAGATAACCAAGGTGATACTCTGTTCAGCAGTATTGTAACAGTAACAAGATAGTAACAGGAACGGTATTGGAGAGCTGATGTTCTGTAGTAGCTAAAAGTGTGACCTGTTGACACCCCTTGTTCCACCCCTTGTTCCACTGTGAGGCAGTTTCCTGTGTTCCAGAATTTCACATAAACACGTGCCATTATTCATGAAGTAGAAATTGCACTTGCCAAGGCAGGTAAGAAGAACCTTGTCATTTTCTATTGTACAATGTTGGCATCTCTTACTTATTTATCCATTTGTAAAAGGAAGGAAGAAGAAGAAGAAGAAGAAGAGTTTGGATTTGATATCCCGCCTTTCACTCCCCTTCAGGAGTCTCAAAGCGGCTAACATTCTCCTTTCCCTTCCTCCCCCACAACAAACACTCTGTGAGGTGAGTGGGGCTGAGAGACTTCACAGAAGTGTGACTGGCCCAAGGTCACCCAGCAGCTGCATGTGGAGGAGCGGAGACGCGAACCCGGTTCCCCAGATAACGAGACTACCGCTCTTAACCACTGCACCACACTGGCTCTCTCCACACTTTGTACCCTGTCATCTTTTTTCTGCCCACCATTTCTTGAAGCAAGCTTCTACTCTCCAGAGCAGCAGAAAGCAAGCTTGCTCCATCTTCCATGTAACAGCCATGTGGTATCTGAAGATGGCTATCATATCTCCTCTCAGTCTCCTCTTTTCCAGGCTAAACATACCAGGATCCCTCAACCACTCCTCATAAGGCTTGTTTTCCATAGCCTTGATCATCTTGGTTGCCCTCCTCTGCACACCTTCCCACTTGTCAATATCCTCCTTAAATTGTGGCACCCGGAATGGACCAAGGCAGAACATGGTGGTACTAGTACTTCCCTTGAACAGGACACTATACTTCTGTTGATGCAGCCAAGAATAGCATTGGGGGGGGGTTGTTTGTTTGTTTGTTTGATTGTTTGTTTGTATGTGTGCTTTGCTGCTGCATCACTCTGTTGACTCATGCTAAGCTTGTGATCTACTAAGGCATCAAGATCATTTCCACATGTACTACTGGCAAGTTAGGTGTCCCTCGTCTTTAATAGTGCCCTGGCAGAAGGCAGATTCTTATTCATTATATGAATCCAGAGACCCAACATTTCAGCCACAGGAAAGTGGGAGAAGAAGTATGGTGAATCCTTTTCTCCATCACCGGCTGTATTTGCTCAAGGAGTGAATATACCCTGGGGTGAAATCCATAATACAACACACTCATCTACTACTTTAAAGCACTTATTTGCCAGTCCCACATCTTCCTCTCTCTTTGTTTGTGCTTCTCTGTTGTTGATTTTGCATTAGCAGTCTGTGCATATGCTCCACCAAAAGGCAGGGAAGATCTTACAAGGAGGTCTCCAGGGAGCCCCGTGCATTTTGAGAGGTTCCCTAGCCCTAGAGGGAGAATAAAAATACACATTAACCATCAGTAACCTTTGCTTTAACAGCTCCATCTTTATAGTGAGATTTCACTGTGCTGTATAGAAAAACAGAAAGTTAGGTTGATAACAATAGAATCCTGGTTCCATTTTGCACACATGAAGGCTCGTCGCTCATGGGAACCAGCAACAAGTAGTGACCTGTGTGTCTGGATTACACCTTCACAGAACAATGACCACAAAAAAGAACATTTTTTTTTAAAAAAATAAAATATTTATTAAGATTTTACAAATTATATCAGACAAAACAATACACACAAACACAAACAAAAAAGAACAAGTATAATTTCAAAACCTTATTTTCTTAAAACTTACTTCACCGACCTCCTCATACCTCCCCTATCTGCATTCCCATTTCAGATATTTAGTTCAGCAAATCCTCACCCTTAATTTTATCTAATTGTCAACCTTTCTTTTCTTTTAACTTAATCTTTACAGCTGTACTCCATTTAATTTCTCACACCACATCATTCTAGCACTCATTAATTTTACAATGTTTCTTAAGATAGTTCTTAAATTTCTTCCAATCTTCTTCCACCGTTTCCTTTCCCTGGTCTCGGATTCTGCCAGTCATTTCTGGTAGTCCCATATAGTCTATCACCTTCATCTGCCATTCTTCCAGAGTGGGTAGATCTTGTGTCTTCCAACACTTTGCGATGGGTATTCTTGCTAAAAAAGAACATATTTATCCACCCACATCAGCTCACCACATAGTACTTTTCAGTGGAGCATGTTCATAATAGAAAAAAACATAAATAAATATTAGACCCTAGTCTATCTGGTCAAAGTGTTGTCTACACTGAACCATGTCTCTCCAGGTTTTTGGGCAAGCTTCTTGCCCACCTTCTCCCTGGAGATCTCGGGGGCTGACCATGAGATCACCTGAAAGCCGACAGAGTTATGGGCAGAGTTATTTAAGTGATATTTTGCCTGTGCCAACCAATCATACCTGGGCCAAAGACTGGGGTTGGGAAGGGAAGATATGTGTTACAGAGTCTGCACTTTGCAACACAAAGTGAGACAAATGCAACTATCCTATCAGAAAGACATCCAAAAAGAATGGTCTAGAAATCCATATTAGGCAAACACTTTTATTAGGCCAACCAAAACACAACAAAGGAATACGCAGTATGCAACCTTTTGAGTTCACTGTAACTCTTCTTCATTTGGATAGATCCAGGATTGGAAACCTGGATCTATCCAGGTGCCCTTTCACGTGTTGCTAGACTACAACTGCCATCATTCCTGACCATTTGCCATGCTGAATGGGGCTGATGGGAGATGTAGTCAATCAACATCAGGAGAGCAATGGATTCCTTATCCCTAGGCTGGATCTAAAGCAGTACAATACCACCTTAAACAGTCATGACTTCCCCCAAAGGATTCTGGGAGCTGTAGTTTGTTAAGGGTACAGAGTACTGTTAGGAGGTCCCTATTCCCCTTGCAGAGCTAGAATTCCCAGAGTTCCCTATGAAGAGTTATTGGTTGTTAAACCGCCCCTTGTTTCTTAAATGGTCAAACATGCCAACTCTAGCTTACCTTTAGGTTTTTCTCTTCTCTTTTCTCCTTGAGGGTTTAGATGAAACTGAACGGTTGATCATCCCCAATATGCCCCCCCTGCCCCTCTCCACCCACCCCAATTGCAAAAAGAGTGGATACCATCCATCTTTGTTTCAAGCAGTCTGAACTTTATTAAAACACATTCGCTTTTGGAATTGTTCTCAGTAAAACAAAATTACTGACATTTATCACTAATTAGCTAATAATATAATTATCCACAACTAGCAGGCACACAAAAAAGGAAATCATCAGCCAGAAAATATCTAGGATAGAATTGCTGAATTTAGGAAAGTGTCAACGTTGGGGCAGGGTGGGGGACACATTTAGGGCAGAAAAAAAATCAGTAATTATTATTATTTTTTCCTCGAAAGGAAAGAATAAGAAGATGCTAACTATAACAACAAAACCCCAAATATAAAAAGTGAAATAATGCCTCCTTTTTTCTCTACAATATACATAATTACATAAATATTAACTAATTTAATACAGGAGTGGCAGATTTATTTATGTCTTATAGCAAGCAAACTCATAAAGCTAGAGGACTTTTCTATCTAGGACCCATTAATTCATCAGTGTATGCTTGGTTCAGCTCTGATTTACAGGCAACAGGAGATAACCATCTCCTTTTTCTTGAAGGGGACATGCATAATTTTAGATTTATTGCCATGCATCAGAGCCAATCTGAAGTGGGGAAGGGTAGGGGCGCTTAAGCTTTAGCTGTCAGTTCGGTTCTGCATCTTCATAGTAAAGCTGTGGGTGACATAAATGAGGGGAGCAGTACCTTTGCAGCTCTTGCAGTCAGCCATGCTAGGAAGGATGTCTCCCAGCGGTTTCGTATGGAGAAATGTCACCAGAAGGTGAAGATAAGGAGAGCCCTGCTGGATCAGGCCAAAGGCCCAACTAGCCCAGCATCCTCTTCTCAAAGTGGTCAACCAGATGGGCAACAGCAGTCTTTCAGATCCTATCAACTGGTATTCAAAGGTGGTAGAAGAACGTCATCGTGGCAAGTAGCAATTGATGGCCTTCTGCTCCATGAATTTGACTAACCTTCTTTTAAAGCCATCCAAGTTAGAACATAAGACTGGATCAGGCTAATGGCCCATATAGTTCAGCGTCCTTTTCCCAGAGTAGCCAACTAAATGCCCATGCGAAGCCTCCAAGCTGGACATGAGGCCAGCAGTGGTCTTGAGATTTGTGATTCCTAGCAACTGGTATTCAGAGGCACACAGGGAAGGTAGAACATGGTCATGATGTCTACTAGCCATCAATATTTGTTTGTTTGTTTCATTTATTAAATTTCTCTACTGCCCTTCATCCGAGGACAGACCCTCCAAGTGTTCCTACTTTTCAGGGACAGTCTCAGATTTACAGAAGCTGTCCCGGTTTCTGATTTGATCCCAAAATGTCCTGCTTTTCCTTAAGACACCTCTATTCTTATTGGTTTTGAATTATGGTGCTGGAGGAGACTCTTGAGAGTCCCATGGACTGCCAGAAGATCAAACCTATCCATTCTTAAGGAAATCAGCCCTGAGTGCTCACTGGAAGGACAGATTGTGAAGCTCCAATACTTTGGCCACCTCATGAGAAGAGAAAACTCCCTGGAAAAGACCCTGAAGTTGGGAAAGATGGAGGGCACAAGGAGAAGGGGGCGACAGAGGACAAGATGGTTGGACAGTGTTCTTGAAGCTACCAGCATGAGTTTGACCAATCTGTGGGAGGCAGTGGAAGACAGGAGTGCCTGGCGTGCTCTGGTCCATGGGGTCACGAAGAGTCGGACACAACTAAACGACTAAACAACAACAATTCTCACTGGAGAAATGTTGGAGGGCATGGAAGAACACCCATATTTTCATTGGAGAAATGTTGGAGGGTATGGAATTATGTGACCGCTTAACCAAGGAGATAAGTAACTATACAACCTTTAGAAGACATCTGAAGGCAGCCCCATCTAGGGAAGCTCTACCTCTCTTTCTAATCAGAACCAGTGAAGGCGGTGAAGTTCCTGTGTGAGTGCCTGGAGGCGGTTGAAGGATGGATGGCGGCTAATGGATTGAAGTTGAATCCTGACAAGACAGAAGTACTGTTTTTGGGGGACAGGGGGCAGGCTGGTGTGGAGGACTCCCTGGTCCTGAATAGGGTAACTGTGCCCCTGAAGGACCAGGTGCGCAGCCTGGGAGTCATTCTGGACTCATGTCCATGGAGGCGCAGGTCAATTCTGTATGAAGGGCAGCTGTCTATCAACTCCACCTGGTACACAGGCTGAGACCCCACCTGCCCGCGGACTGTCTCGCCAGAGTGGTGCATGTTCTAGTTATCTCCCACTTGGACTACTGCAATGCGCTCTACGTGGGGCTACCTTTGAAGGTGACTCGGAAACTACAACTAATCCAGAATGCGGCAGCTAGACTGGTGACTGGGGGCGGCCTCCAAGACCACATAACACCGGTCTTGAAAGACCTACATTGGCTCCCAGTACGTTTCTGAGCACAATTCAAAGTGCTGGTGTTGACCTTTAAAGCCCTAAATGGCCTCGGCCCAGTATACCTGAAGCAGCGTCTCCACCCCCATCATTCTGCCCGGACGCTGAGGTCCAGCGCCGAGGGCCTTCTGGCGGTTCCCTCATTGCGAGAAGCAAAGCTACAGGGAACCAGGCAGAGGGCCTTCTTGGTAGTGGCCCCTGCCCTGTGGAACGCCGTCCCAGCAGATGTCAAAGCGATAAATAACTACTTGGCATTCAGAAGACATCTTAAGGCAGCCCTGTTCAGGGAAGTTTTTAATGTGTGATATTTTACTGTATTTTTGGTTTCTATGGAAGCCGCCCAGAGTGGCTGGGGAAACCCAGCCAGATGGGCGGGGTGCAAATAATAAATTATTATTATTATTATTATTATTATTATTATTATTATTATTATTATTATTATTAAAAAGTTTAATGTTTAATTATATTTTTGTGTGTGTTCGAAGCTGCACCTCTAATCCAGCATCATGTTCTCGCAGTGGCTGACCAGATGCCCATGAGAAGCAGAACCAGAGCAGAAGAGACCTAAACATTAGGAAGAACTTCCTGACAGTAAGAGCTGTTGGACAGTGGAATTTGCTGCCAAGGAGTGTGGTGGAGTCTCCTTCTTTGGAGGTCTTTAAGCAGAGGCTTGACAACCATATGTCAGGAGTGCTCTGATGGTGTTTCCTGCTTGGCAGGGGGTTGGACTCGATGGCCCTTGTGGTCTCTTCCAACTCTATGATTCTATGATTCTGTACTTCTCCCAAAGAATCCTGGGAACTGTGCTTTAACCCTCTCAAGTTGCTACTATTCCCAGCACACTTGAAAAACCTTCATTCCCAGGATTCTATCGGCTTTAAATGCAGGTTGTAGATGTGCTCTGGGTGTCTTCCAGGCATCCCAGGTAAAGTGGGGAAATGGGAAATGCTGTTTAAGGAAGAAGTTTAGCTTGAGGTGTGGTCTGTTTGTTTGCACTCCAGTCCTCTCTGCTTCATGGAGGAATGCAGTAACATGACTTTGCAGAACACCCTCCACTTCTGACAAGAATTCTGTCTTTTCATGCTGTTCCTTTCCTTCCGCCATGGGCTGACATCATCACCCTTGCTAGGAAAGCCATAAATAATGTCCCCCCATCTCCCCAAGACAAGCTCAGATGAATATTTGATCATGTGAACCATTAAGGAGGCGAAATTTCATTACATAGATAGAGATGTCCCAACGTTGATCATCAAGTCACAGCAGGTAGAAAATATCAGCCTGGGCCCATTCCCACCACCATAAAATTATGCTTGTATTAATGTTCCTCTAGATTTCATTATGGAAGAAATGATTCTGCACAGGTCTCGGGCACAAGGGTGATTTGGGGCAAGGAGGGTGGATGCGGGTGGGAAGAAGGGAATGCTTATATTGAAGAGAAGAGAGAATAGGAATAACAAGCAAGGAATTTGACTGTGACTTTCATAATTCCCCCTCATCCATGCACTCTTCTGCTATAGTTGGTCTCCTCCCTAAATCTGAAATTTCCCAATGCTTTGAAAATCTGAATAGGAGAGCTATTGAATGTTTTTGTTTATGCAAGCCTATCCAGAAATGCTGAAAGTAGACTTACACCTTAAACATTTTAGTTTATGGTCAATTTTAATTATCTTTTGGATGTTTTCAAATACTTGTTTCTAACTTGTTTTTTTACGTTTCAGTGCAGTCGAGTGGTATATAAATTTAGTTACAGTGGTGCCCCGCAAGACGAATGCCTCGCAAGATGGAAAACCCGCTAGACGAAAGGGTTTTCCATTTTTGAGCTGCTTCGCAAGACGATTTTCCCTATGGGCTTGCTTTGCAAGACGAAAACGTCTTGCAAGTGTTCCAATTTTTTCTGCTCCCCCCCTTTTTCTAAGCCGCTAAGCCGCTAATAGCCTTTTAGCCGCTAATCCGCTAAGACTTTAACAGCCGCTAAACCGCCAATAGTGCTAATCCGCTAAGCCGCTAATAGGGTTGCTTCACAAGACGAAAAAACCGCTAGACGAAGAGACTCAAGGAACGGATTAATTTCGTCTTGTGAGGCACCACTGTAAATAAATAAATGAATGGCTTTGAACATAAGAGCCTGTTGGATTTTGCATTAATTGCTCCAAGAGTTTTGAAAGCCATTTTTTAATATATATAATAATCTGGAGGAGTAGCTGGAGATACCCACACAAAACGCAGTGGGTATCTGCCCCACTCCCCCCAAAAAGAGAAACTTTGTGATGCTTTTCCTCTCTCATACACAAAAAAAAATAGTCGGCTGGATCATAGAATGATATAATTGTTGGAAAGATCCCTGAGTGTCATTTGTGGTCCAGCCCCCACAATGCAGGAAATCATGACAGATGGCCACCCAACCTATGCTTAAAAACCTCCAATGAAGGAAATTATTTATTTATTTATTTATTTATTTATTTATTTATTTATTTATACATACCCCACCCATCTGGCTGAGTTTCCCCAGCCACTCTGGGCGGCTCCCAATCGAATGTTAAAAACAATACAGCATTAAATGGTAAAAACTTCCCTAAACAGGGCTGCCTTCAGATGTCTTTTAAAGATAAGATAGCTGCTTATTTCTTTCACATCTGATGGGAGGGTGTTCCACAGGGCGGGCGCCACTACTGAGAAGGCCCTCTGTCTGGTTCCCTGTAACCTCACAATGAGGGAAACGCCAGAAGGCCCTCGGCGCTGGACCTCAGTGTCCAGACTGAATGATGGGGTGGAGACGCTCCTTCAGGTATACTGGGCCGAGGCCATTTAGGGCTTTAAAGGTCAGCACCAACATTGGTATCAATTCAGGTTGGTCTTCCTATTTCCCAGGCTTGGTAAGAAGCAAAAAAATAACTCTTTGTTTGATCAACAAAGTCATTTCTTGCAGCAAAACCAACCCAAATAAGAGCGATAATTTGGACAAATGTTTAGAGTGCTTTTCCAGGCTGAACATCTGACACCATAGATGCCAAGCGTCGCTGTGCGGCACCCTTTCATTGCCACTTCAGTAAGCAACAGCATGTGGCATAGAAATATTGGATCACATTTGCATTTCATCTATCGGGAATCTTTTTTCTCTTTTTTTACCGAGGTCCATTTTCAAACTTGGGCAGATGGAATGCTTCAGGGGAAATTCTTGAAAGAAGGCGCTTTAACAGCCTGTTAAGCCAACTCATTTCCATTGTTGTCAGTTAAAGCTGTGGTAGCTGAAGACTCATCTTGGAATCCTTAGAGCTAAGAGTAGAGTCTAATAAATGTTTTAGAAACCAGTATGATCCTTCCCTAAGATCTCTTCTTATATCCTCTTCACAGAGCAGACTCCTTAGTTTTCTTAGGCCTTTACTTTCTTTTGAAGGATTAACAAAATGCCCATAAGAAGTTGAATAGAAAGAAAGGGGGCAACAGGTTCATCAGGGGATTATTATTATTATTATCATTATCATCATCATCATCCCCACAACAACCCGTGAGGTAAGTTAGGCTGAAAGGCAGTGCCTTGTCCAAATTCACCCAGTCAGCTTCATGATTAAGGAGAGATTTGAACCCAGGTCCTAGTCCAACTCTCTAGTCATTTAACCACACTGGCTTTCAATTTGCTCCTGCTTCCTTTCAGTTCATTAGCTCAGGTGTGCAGAGTTGGGTAGATCTCAAAATGAGAACATGGTGACCTGGAAATGAAGTAAGCAAGACGGCAGTCATAAATATGGGAGCAGGGTTATAGGAAAAAGGGAAATAAAATCTGAAACACACACACCCCAGACCACACCCCTCTTCTCCATTCCTACATCCTTGAAAGGCGATAATGTCTCTGGCTTTTGACTCACTGTAATACTGCTCACTGTACAAAGATTGTTCAGTCCACTTCTGCCTCTGGCCAAACTTATTTTACCTCTGGCTCCACCCACAACAGGCAATGTGTCCCTGGAAAGCTGCCCACAAATGAACTTTTTGGGCAGGCAAAAAAAGATCTCTGTACTAGGTCTGAATGACTAATAAAGACACCCTCAACTTACACCCTGTTCTTGTTCAGTATCCTCAATAAAGCATTATCACAATACCACAATATTCATGTGATCCTGCTAGCAGTCCACACCTCGCCTCTTCATTGTGTTAGGATATTTCCGTTCCACCTTGAGTCACAGAGTCTGCGTATTTCCTGTTCACAGGATGTTTATGTTTTCTGTTGCTTTCGTTTTCTCTGTGTCGGAGACACTGACGCAGGCAGTCATGTCTTTCTTTGTTCTGATCAACGCTGAATAAAACTTGTAAATAGTGCTCTCCTGAGTGCGACTTTTGCTGTGCATTATCTGCTGATAAGAGTGTGCATGAGCTCTGGAATGTGGCAAGATATTTTCTAGAAACTCATGTCGCTAATTGCTGATACTGCGTGCCTACGGGAGATCGATGGATCGCCCGGCAGACGGCTTGGGGCCATGATGGACTTTGTCTCCCTGGCAGCATCCCAACACATTGTGCCTCCCCATCCTTGTAATCCCACAGCAATGCTGGTGATGGGAGGTCAGGCAAGCACCACCACCCCATCCCACCAACCCTACTGGTTTCACTGTTATTCAGCTGCTGCCTGTCCTGCTGCCCCCACTAACCCTCCAAACAAGACGGCCCATAGTGAATGAACCCTGTGCTGGCAATCAGATTCAGTTACATGATGACTTCATTCAAATAAAGCCAGTACGTTTCCGAGTACATTCAAAGTGTTGGTGTTGACCTTTAAAGCCCTAAGTGGCCTCAGTCCAGTATACCTGAAGGAGCGTCTCCACCCCCATCATTCTGCCTGGATGCTGAGGTCCAGCGCCGAGGACCTTCTGGCGGTTCCCTTGGCGCGAGAAGCAAAGCTACAGGGAACCAGGCAGAGGGCCTTCTCGGTAGTGGCGCCCGCCCTGTGGAACGCCCTTCCAGCAGATGTCAAAGAGATAAACAACTACCTGACATTTAGAAGACATCTGAAGGCAGCCCTGTTCAGGGAAGTTTTTAATGTGTGACATTTTAATGTATTTTTAATCTTTGTTGGAAGCCGCCCAGAGTGGCTGGGGAGACCCAGCCAGATGGGTGGGGGTACAAATAATAAAGTATTATTATTATTATTATTAACCTCAATTTCGGTTAGCCTGGAAAGAGAATACTACTGTTTCTGATGCAATCATACTTTGCCTTGGCCCTGTGGTCTTGGAAAGGGGATTTGATCTCCCCTGTGGGCATTTATGCTCTCATACAAAAATGGGTGAGGCTTGGTGCTTTGTGTCTGAAAATGGTGTCGGGAGACCCATGTTGTACTCAGGGCAAGTATTCCTAGCACAAAAACTTAAGTGATCTCAGCACCATCTGGACGCTGGTATGAAATAAAAAGGCCTGATCATTCCACCTTAATCAGTGCATCCACTAAAACTCTGAGCATCCAGAAGTTCCGTTCTGGCTGTTGAAAGAGAATATAGATGCAGATTTATGAGAATCAAAGACTAGTTATGTATCTTCATTGCAATCAAGCCGGAGCTGTGGGATAGAGTCATTATACCCAGAAAGGTGCCATTGTCAGATCCTTATTCCAGCGACGTGCCTCCGATTAAACAGACGGATAACTAGATCCTGCTGCTGCCGTATCCCAAATCCAGCATGTATGACATTTGGGGAGCATCTCTTCAAAGCAGCAGGCCCCTGCACAGCTACCCTTATGACTTCAATGAATATTCGGGCGATGAAAACTCCCGTGTGTGCCAGCTTTTTTTAAAAAATGTACCCCCTGAGCGCCATCTCTGCTGTGACTTCTTATGGGGC
Organism: Podarcis vaucheri; assembly: GCF_965113315.1. Lineage (NCBI taxonomy): Eukaryota > Metazoa > Chordata > Lepidosauria > Squamata > Lacertidae > Podarcis > Podarcis vaucheri. The sequence goes on from NC_138749.1 coordinate 6,542,411, forward strand.
CTTTGCTCTGTTTGTTAAGATAACTGCAGAAACACTGCAGTCTAAGTTCAGAGGGGGGGGGAGAGAGAAATTAGAAATCAGCATATTTTCTAAGGCTTGATTGGTTCCCCTCCTTTCCCTCCCTTGTTTAATCCCTTGAATTTCCTGCTCTGGTGTTGTGAATGGCTTCCAATTCTCACTCAATCCATCAGGGATGGTACAGATGGACGCTTTGCTTGCCCAGCCTGACTCCAAGTACTTGAAGATTCATCAGAGAAAAATCTGTTGGCAACGGTTAATGGAGCCCATCCACAGCCAGCGGGTTTTACATCTCCAGAGAGAAAAGCAGGATTGAAAAGGGCAGGGGAAGAAAATATATTTTTTTAAAAATAAAAATTAATCCGCCGCTGCATTTATTTATATCTTTCACTGCATCAGATCTTCTTATTCTTATTCTTTTTGACTAAGGTGAAATTTACCAAATGTGTGTTGTTGTTTTTCAGGGTTGATGGTCCAGAGATAAAGCAAGCACTGAGCAGGCATGCAGGTCGGTATGGACAATTGACGAGCAGCTTGATCGTCACTCAAGCGACGAATTACGCAAACTTAGCGAGCTTTGCAAATCCCCCTTCTCCCTTTCTTTCTGAAGCAAAGCTTTCTTACGATGTTAAAAGTCAGCCCAACTAACTGCATGCAGATATGGCCGAGAAATTTGACCTAGGTGAACGAATGCAATAGGTCGGCAACTAGGCATTCTTGCTCGGGCAGTCTTTTGGTAGAAGTCGCTTGGGCGCCATTGACGTCAGCATGGGTTGTTCTATAAAGAGCATAGCATAAAGGGAAGTGGGGGTTCTGAGCTTGGTATATGGCCACCCACAGCATCAATGAGCAGATGTGCATTGCCAGGACCCCTGACGTCTATGGACACACTGTGGGATTATGCAGAATCAACCCACTATAAACTTGTTTCTCAAGAAGGCCTTCTCATGGGCAAGAAATATGTATTAGATCAGGGGTTGGCAAACTAAGGTCCCCGGGCCAGATCAGGCCCACCTGGGTCCTAAATCCAGTCCATGCAGCAAAGCCGGAACCCGCCGTGAAGTCGAGACTCCCGGTGATGGCGACGCAAGGAAGAAGCCGAGCGGTGGTGGCTCTGCCAATCAAACGGTGTGCCTGGTTTACCTCATGGGAACGTATCTGCCAATCAAACGCCTGGTTTACCTCAGTGGTGTTTGATTGGCAGAACCGCTGCCACTCGGTCTCTTCCTCCCACCACTGCTACCCTCGTGCTCCTGTGGGCCAGAGAATGGAGCGGACAAGCTCTCTCTGCCTACCCACTTCACAAGAAGCGGTGGTGGCGGTGGTGGCGGCGGCGGCAGCCCCTGGGAAAGTAAGTGCAGCACCTTCTTTCTCTAGGCAGGGAGGAAGACCATTTCGTGCCACCCCTGCCAGCCCTTCGGCGATCGAGGCAGGCAAAAAACCGAGAAGGAGGCTGGGGCTGGGGAGGAGGACTACTTGCCCCCTCACAGTGTACATAGGAATGTCTGTGTGTGTGTGTGTGTGTGTGTGTGTTTTAAATAAAATAAAAAATAGCCTCCTAAGATTCCCAGCAACTGGTATTTAGAGCACTCTGATACCACTTTAAACAGCCATGGATTCCTGCAAAGAATTCTGGGAGCTGTAGTTTGCTAAGGGTGCTGAGCATTCTAAGGATGCCTCCATCCCCATTCACAGGGTGTCAGCTCCCTGAGTGGTTTAATATTCAAAGTTTTTTCTCAGGGAACTCTGGCCATTGACCACGTTTGCTGGGGCTGATGGGAGTTGGAGTCCAAAACAACTGGCAGGCATCATGTTAGTTACTCCTGAATTAAAAGGTAAAGGGTTCCCTGACCATTAGGTCCAGTTGTGACCGACTCTGGGGTTGCGGCACTCATCTCGCTTTATTGGTCAAGGGAGCCGGCGTACAGCTTTCGGGTCATGTGGCCAGCATGACTAAGCCGCTTCTGGCAAACCAGAGCAGCGCACGGAAACGCCGTTTACCTTCCTGCCGGAGCGGTACCTATTTATCTACTTGCACTTTGACGTGCTTTCAAACTGCTAGGTTGGCAGGAGCAGGGACCAAGCACCGGGAGCTCACCCCGTCGTGGGGATTCGAACCACCGACCTTCTGATCAGCAAGTCCTAGGCTCTGTGGTTTAACCCACAGCGCCACCCGCATACCACTCCTGAATTAGAGGGTGATAAATAAGCCTAATGCAAATGTTCACAGACACATAGAGCAGAATTATGAGTGATCAACAGCCGTTACACCCGATTGCCTCCTGTCAGGAGATGAGCATGTAATCTATTCCCCCGAGGGAAAGAAAACAAAGCAAAACAAGGTGGGGGAACAACATTAATCAAAAAATCAAGCTCCCCCACCCCACATTAAGGAACCTAAAAGTGTGCTTTCCTATGGCCCAATGTTTAATTTACTGTACCAGTGAGATGCAAACTGGATAGTGCAAGGGCTCTTGGAAATAAGGAATTTGGAATTTGTAACCCTTTCCGGTACTTCCAGGTCACCGCAGGACACAACCTGAAAATGCTCAACCTGAAGCAAACGTAACATGAGGTATGACTGTGCCACCTTGTTATTGCAAGCTAGAATGTGTGCAGAGGAGGGCAGCCAAGATGACCCAGGGTCTGGAAATCAAGCCTTATGAGTCATGGTAGAGGGATTTGGGTTTGTTTAGCCTGCAGACTGAAGAGGCGAGATGATAGCCACCTCCAGATATCTGAAGGAAGGTGGAGCAAGCTTGCTTTCTGCAGCTCCAGAGGGGAGGACTCAAACCAAAGGGTTCAAATTACAAGAAAGGAAATTCTGACTCAATATTAGGAAGGACCTTGTTATTGTAAGAGCGGTTCAGCAGTGGAATGGGCTGTCTCAGAAGGTGGAAGACTGGCCTTCATTGGAAGTAGTCTAGCAGAGTTTGGATGGCCATCTGCCAGAGATTCTTTAGCTGTGATTTGTGCATTAGTAGGGGATGGGACTAGATAAGACTTGGGGTTCATTCCAACTCTACATCTCTATGATTTTATGACTATGGATGAGGCAGGCCTGGGGAGTGCCTGACTTGCTGCCACTGCGTAGCAGGAGCAAACGCCATTGGAAGTTTTACAGTTTTCATAAAATGCTGGTTGAAGTTCTTCAGTTTACTGTGTTTATGGTATGAGACTGGGCTACCTTCTGCAATGCCTCGCTTTGAGGAAGGACTCTTTCCCAGATCAAGGCATGGATGACATTCCAGAGAGTTCCAGTTACAGATGGGTAGCCGTGTTGGTCTGCCATAGTCAAAATAAAAAAAATTCCTTCCTGTAGCACCTTAAAGACCAACTAAGTTAGTTCTTGGTATAAGCTTTCGTGTGCATGCACACTTCTTCAGATACACAGAAGAAGTGTGCATGCACACGAAAGCTTATACCAAGAACTAACTTAGTTGGTCTTTAAGGTGCTACAGGAAGGAATTTTTTTTATTTATTCCAGAGAGTGCTTAAGAATGTCAGCCCCACTTTGCCACTGCAGCAAATTCACACCCAAATAGACGTGGGGCATAACAGCAAGAAGCTAGTGGTGAAAAGCAAATGGTAGAAACTGGCAGCCTGGTGTGTGCATGAGGCAGAGGCAGACTTGCTGGAAGGCACTGATCTCCCATTTGGCCACCTGAGGCAAGCCTTATCTAAGGACAGAGCCGACCCTGTGTGTCCTCAGGGAACAAAGGCCAGAATAGCGTTTCACCAGAAACAAGTCCCTGAATGTGAGGGATTTCCCTGGCATTCAGGGGCTCTAAATTGCAAAATGAGGGCCTTGAATGGGGCCCATGAGCTAATTTTCAGATTCTGTGTGGTTCTGCAACTCATTGCTTTCCCTTTTAAGACTCCCTTTTTCTGCAGTGCAATGCCATTAAAAAGAGAAGAAAACATTCTTGCTTAAATAAAAACTCCAAGCTCTTTTGCAGACTTAGAGGCTGAAATTGGTCCTGAAGTTCATAGTACAGAGCACCTGGGGACCACTCTGGCAGAAAACAGAAGGTGATATTTATGTATTTATTTGATTAACATTATGTATTATTTTAATTATTTTGTTTGCTTTCTTCCGTGATCTATTGTCTTTCTCTTTTCATTTCTCCCTTCGGAGACATGTTTCTTGCAACCATTAGGAAGCACAACAGCTTAGAAATCTATTTTCCTCTTGGTTTAATCCCACCCTAATCCTTTTGAGCTATAAAGCTAGTAAAACGCCTGTTCCCCCTGTTTCTCCCTCTCTCTTCCTACTGTATATATTTACAGCTTCTGTTCTAAATAACTCCAGTGCTTTAGGATTTGCAATCACCATAAGTCCTGGTGCAGGAAAGGGGTTGGGGGTAGAAAAAGAGAAAGGAACGGAAAAGTGGGGTTTTGGAAACCACAGGGAGAGAGAGAACCAAAAAATAAAATAAAATAAAAATCAAAGTTTCCAAACCCACAGGGAACAATTCCATTGAACCTGGTGCTCAAATGTCAGATCCATAGAAGAGCAATCAGCGCTTTCATCCCCTGACCAATTGGCTCCATCGCCTTCGATGCTTGACTTACTTGCACCTGCCGTTCTCGGAACGTGGCATGTTGTGTCAGAAATTGCATCGGAAATGTTATTAAATTTGCCCTCCCGCTCACGCGCGGCCTCCGAATGGACTCAGAAAGGCTCAGGCTCACCATCAAAGCAAATTGCTTTTTGCAGATTGGTAATTGGCATTAGGACGTTTCCTAACTCTCCCGATATTGTTACAGAATATAATCAAAGGGCGGCAGCGACTTGTCCGGGGCTGATTTATTAGGTACCGTTGCTAGAGGAGAGGCTACTGCGATTTTCCTTTCCCTGGCTGCCTCTTTCCCTCTGCGATTCGGGTCTTATGCCTGGATCTGAATGAGCACTAAAAAGAAATATCACACGCAGCTGGCTGTCAGATCGTCACCCCACCTGAGTCCTGTGCTGTTGCGCTTTGACTGGTAGCACCTATTCTGGTTTTGAAGCAGGGAAGACCATTTGCCCAGCAAACTATCTCCCTTCTTTAGCTGTGTTTCCTGTATTGCAGGGGATTGGACCAAATTGCCCTTTGGGTTATTTCAAAACTCTTCAGTTCTATGATTCCATGATTCTCTCCCTCAAAACAACAACAGCAAAATGTTTGGGATTCATTGTCCTTAAGCAAACGAGGGCAGCTAAATAAATTCATACTTATTCAATACTGAGTGGGACGTACATGCTGGTTAGCATAGGAGCCAACTTCTAGGGGACAAGAGGGCTTTGGACCCCACAATAAAATATTTGAGGGCTCCCCAAAAGTTGATAGACATTGCCATTCAAATGGTGTGTGTGCACTGTATCATATGATTGATTATTCAGGGTGGGGCTTTCCGGGGGGTCCCCCAGTATTTTATTCAAGTTGGCACCTCTACTGGTTAGGTTGTTTAGGTATGACGCTGTTGGAAGATCCAGGACAAAGGAAAGAAAGTTTTTTTTCATGCAGCACATTGTTAACAACTGCTACTACAACTACTAGGTAAAGGTAAAGGGACCTCTGACAGTTACGTCCAGTCGCAGACAAATCTGGGGTAGCGGTCATGTGGCCAGCAGGACTAAGCCGCTTCTGGCGAACCAGAGCAGTGCACAGAAATGCCGTTTACCTTCCTGCTGGAGCAAGAAAGCACTGGCATGCTTTCGAAATGCTAGGTTGGCAGGAGCAGGGACCGAGCAAGGGGAGCTCACCCCGCTGTGGGGATTCGAACCGCTGACCTTCTGATCAGCAAGGCCTAGGCTCTATGGCTTAACCCACAGCACCATCCATATCTCTCTGCACAATAGGTAAAGGTAAAGGGACCCCTGACCATTAGGTCCAGTCGTGGCAGACTCTGGGGTTGCGGCACTCATCTCGCTTTACTGGCCGAGGGAGCCGGCGTACAGCTTCCGGGTCATGTGGCCAGCATGACCAAGCCGCTTCTGGCAAACCAGAGCAGTGCACGGAAGCGCCGTTTACCTTCCCACCGGAGCTGTACCTATTTATCTACTGGCACTGGCATGCTTTTGAAATGCTAGGTTGGCAGGAGCAGGGACTGAGCAAGGGGAGCTCACCCCGTTGTGGGGATTCGAACCGCCAACCTTATGATCGGCAAGTCCTAGGCTCTGTGGTTTAGACCACAGCGCCACCCGCGTCTCTCTGCATAATACCTGTTCCTTGTTTGTAATCACTCGAACTCTTAGTGTGGCATCACCTTAGTGCATGCACATCATTTGAATGGCAACAGCCATCAGTTTTTGGGGGGCTGGCCCCCTCAAATACTTTATGTGGGGGTGAAGAACCCTTGTCCCCTAGGAGTTGGCTCCTATGCTCCTATTCACTCCCCTCCCTGTGAAAACAGACTCTCACTTTGTGTCTTTGGAGCTACTCCACTCTCCATCTACCCACTCCATGCCTCCTCATTCTGTATTTTCACATTGAAAATCAAAACGGGAAGCCATTCAAAGTAGTTTAACTTGTTTCCTTTGTAAACACCCTGGCCACTTTTTTTTCCTTCCCTGTTCAGAAACCCTGGAAGCTTCTTTCTTCTTGCCTTAATAGTAACTTGTATATTATCCTACACACTTTTTTTTTTTTTACAAAAAAAGATAAATCCTCTCCCTGCCTCAAGTCTTTATTTCTTTTTTTCCTTTTTCACCGTTCTTTTTCTTACCCTTTTTTTATTTGCCGTTAGGGAGACTCAGATAGGCTCAGTATTCTTAATCCTCTTTATAAATTTAAAAAACCCAATTAAGTCTGCATAAAGTCGCATTTTCTGATGAAAATGCATCAGGCTTTCTGAAAGGCAATAATACTCTGAGCTTCTACAGGAACTTTTCTTTTCCACTTCTCCTCTCCCCCCAAAAATTCAAATAGCCGTAGAAACAATTAATTGATCTCACTGTATAGCTGTTGACCATGTACATATGTAAGTACATATTTGCATAGCTACTGCATACATAGCATGTGGGCTGAGTCAGTGATGGGTCAGTGGAGACTTGTCAATTACCAGTGATGGATACTTTTTCACTCCCTCTAAAGGAACAGGTTTGTAAACATGGAGGGATTCCTAAATCCATCTTTGCCACTTTTTAAATTATTTATATTTTATTAAGGTGATTTTGGTTAAAAGAAATAAACTGATACAGAAAAAAGAAGGGGGAAAACAACAAAGATGCATATAAAAGCAATATACAATATTCCCATACACTATTGCATAAGCTGGTATAGTGTTAATAATAATAATAATTTATTTATATCCCTCCCATATGAGCGGCTCCCAATAGAATATATAAACACTATAAATACATAAAACATTAAAAACTAGGGCTGCCTTTTGATGTTTTCTAAAAGTCAGATAGTTGTTTATTTCCTTGACATCTGGTGGAAGGGCCACCACTGAGAAGGCCCTGTGCCTGGTTCCCTGGAACCTCGCTTCTTGCAATTGTCCTAGAGCTGATGTAAATGTTAATAGCATACTACATCTGGTATAATCCCATTCCAAATCTTATCGTATTTATCCATACAGAATCCATGCCTGTCACCAGTCGGTTCATAAATTGCCAGTGATGTCATATCATCAGTCCATTGATCGAAGGGTATCATATCTTTATTTTTCCAATTCCTCCAGCATTGGGCACAGAAAATCCATTTCCGTTGCCCTGTTGATAATTTCCATACTGCAGGTACACAGTTCAATGAAATATTCTCTGCTGAAAGATTTAACATTTTCTGCACAGTCATAGTTACAGAGTCCAGCACTACAGACTCTTATTGGTGATAGCTATTCCATCTTAGGGACGCTGGTGGCGCTGTGGGTTAAACCACAGAACCTAGGACTTGCCGATCAGAAGGTTGGCGGTTTGAATCCCTGTGACGGGATGAGCTCCCGTTGCTCGGTACCTGCTCCTGCCAACCTAGCACTTCGAAAGCATGTTGAAAGTGCAAGTAGATAAATAGGTACCGCTCCGGCAGGAAGGTAAACGGCTTTTCTGTGCACTGCTCTGGTTCGCCAGAAGTTGCTTAGTCATGCTGGCCACATGACCCGGAATCTGTACACCGGCTCCCTCAGCGAATAAAGCAAGATGAGCACCGCAACCCCAGAGTCGGCCACAATGGGACCTAATGGTCAGGGTCCTTTATTCCATCTTAGGAGCTGCAGTTATTTAGGGAAGAGTTGAGGCTCTCTTGAGAGAGGTTGACTGTACCCTCACCCACTGCTGGATTTACTTAAAGGTTAAACAGCTATAGCTTAGGGCTCCGCTCTCTTGGGCCCCCCAAAAACATACTTCTTAATTGTATTTCAGTTCAACAATTACTTTGATAAAATTATTACAGTGGTGCCCTGCAAGACGAATGCCTCGCAAGACGGAAAACTCGCTAGATGAAAGAGTTTTCCGTTTTGGAGGTGCTTCGCAAAACGAATTTCCTATGGGCTTGCTTCGCAAGACGAAAATGTCTTGCGAGTTCCTGCTGGTTTTTTTCCCTTCCCCCCCTTTTTCTAAGCCGCTAAGCCTCTTATCAGCTGATCCGATCAGCAGATAAGCCGCTAAAAGCTGCTAAAAGCCGCTAATAGCGCTAATCCGCTAATCTGTCAATGGGCTTGCTTCGCAAGACGAAAAAACCGCTAGACGAAGAGAATCACAGAATGGATTCTTTTCGTCTTGCAAGGCACCACTGTATTTTGTTATGTGCAAATGGCTTTCAATACCTATTAGGTCCATAAATTACCATATAGCAGGGGTGAGTAAACTTTTTCAGCAGGGGGCCTGTCCACTGTCCCTCAGACCTTGTGGGGGGCCGGACTATATATATATATATTTGGGGGGGGGCAATGAACAAATTCCTATGCCCCACAAATAAGCCAGAGATGCATTTAAATAAAAGCACACATTCTCCACATGTAAAAACATGCTGATTCATGGACCATCCATGGGCCGGATTTAGAAGGTGATTGGGTTGAATCCGGGCCCCGGGCCTTAGTTTGGCTACCCATGCCATATAGTATATATTCAACACAAAAACAGCGACAGTTTTTTTATTGACAAATGACAGCTGGACAGGGCACAAGGAGAAGGGGACGACAAAGGACAAGATGGTTGGACAGTGTTCTCGCAGCTACCAAAAGGAGTTTGACCAAACTGCGGGAGGCAGTGGAAGACAGGAGTGCCTGGCGTGCTCTGGTCCATGGGGTCAGGAAGAGTCGGACATGACTAAACGACTGAACAACAACAACAACTTTCAGTAGCTTAGGACCTCAACAAACCGAAATCCGGCCCTGCCCTCACCAGCTAAAACCCCCCAAGACTCCTTGTGAGAAGCCATGGCAGTTAAACCAGTATGAAAATAATGTAAGTCTCCTCTCGAGCCACTGATAAGAGCCAGACTTGCTTAGTTTCTGCAAAGTTGGAGCATCGTGTGACTGCAGTCCATGGCCTGAGGCAAAAGGGCAAGAAGTTCTGCTCACTTACAAATGATCAATCCCACCAGACACTTCTGCACCATTTGCTGGTAGGAGGGGGACATGTTTTCCATGGATTCAAGATGGTCCTCATCAGCCATGCCCCGCCCATAGCTGATACTTAGCTCCCAACTGGAAATGGAGCTCAGATCTTTGCAGCGCTGCTAATTAATGTCTGCTGGCAGTTCAGCACAGGAGCAAGAGTTTTGCCTCTTCCTTCAGTGTGTGGGCAGGGATTCACGGCACATTTCAAAGGCCTGCTCTTGAGTATAGCTGAGTTTTAATTGAAAGGAAGGAAGGGTATCAGTGACATTTACTGCAGTTGCAGTATTACGCCTCAGAATAACCAGAGATGTCTAGGATCCTAAGGAATAAGCAAGATGGTGTTTTAAAAAAGGGAGAAGTTTTTCTTCATCTCTCTCATATTGCTAGAACTTGGGACCAATGAAGCTGTCCGTTGGAAAATTCAGGAGAAATAAAGTAAAGCACTTCTTCACATACTGCGTAGTTAAACCATGAAATTCAGTCTAGCAAGAAGTAATGGTGGCCACAAACTTCGATGGCTTAAAAAAGAGTATTACTGTATTTTTTGCTCTATAAGACTCACTTTTTCCCTCCTAAAAAGTAAGGGGAAATGTGTGTGCGTCTTATGGAGTGAATGCAGGCTGTGCAGCTATCCCAGAAGCCAGAACAGCAAGAGGGATTGCTGCTTTCACTGTGCAGCGATCCCTATTGCTGTTCTGGCTTCTGAGAGTCAGAATATTTTTTTCTTGTTTTCCTCCTCCAAAAACTAGGCGCGTCTTGTGGTCTGGTGCGTCTTATAGAGCGAAAAATACGGTACCTCCATAGAAGATAAAGCTTTTAGTGGCTGTTAATTCTGAGGACAGACCCTGCTAGTGTCCCTATTTTCCAGGGATAGTCCTGGATTTACAGAAGCCGTCCCGGTTTCTGATCTGATTCTGGAATGTCCTGCTTTTCCTTAAGATGTCCATATTTTTATCAGAGAAATGTTGGATGGTATGGTAGAACATCCTTGATTTTGCTGGAGAAATGTTGGTAGGCATGGAATTATGTGATTGCCGGGCCAAGGTCGTAACTATACAACCTTTAGAAGACACCTGAAGGCAGTTGTTTAATGTTTTATTATGTTCATATATAATTTGGCTGGCACAACTCAGATGGGTGGGGTATACATAATAAAATTATTGTTGTTATTATTGTTATGAAACAAGACGTCCCTATTCTCATCAGAGAAATGTTGGAGGGTATGCATGTTTTCCCTCCCTTGTTGGAGTCAGTAAACCTTTAAAGAGGACTGCTGCTCTCTGTTCCTCCCTTTTGGACTTCCCATATTCATCTGGTTGGCCGCTGTGAGAACGGGATGGTGGACTAGATGAGCCATTGGCCTGATCCAGCTGTGCTCTTTTTATGATCTTATGTGGGATGCCTCCCAGTGGCCACTGCCATACCAGCTCAAAGAAAACAGAAAATTGGATGCGAAGGTGACAGTTATGGAAACGCTTACTTGGGTGCTAGTCCCATTTACCTCAGCTGGATTTACTTGTGAGTAAACAGCAGACATGGAGCTTTCTTGGCAGGGATACTGGAGTGGCTTGGGAGAGCTGGACCATAAAGAAGGCTGATCGCTGAAGAATTGATGCTTTTGAATTATGGTGCTGGAGGAGACTCTTGAGAGTCCCATGGACTGTAAGAAGATCAAACCTCTCCATTCTGAAGGAAATCAGCCCTGAGTGCTCACTGGAAGCTGAGGCTCCAGTACTTTGGCCACCTCATGAGAAGAGAAGACTCCCTGGAAAAGACCCTGATGTTGGGAAAGATGGAGGGCACAAGGAGAAGGGGGCGACAGAGGACAAGATGGTTGGACAGTGTTCTCGAAGCTACAAACATGAACCTGACCAAACTGTGGGAGGCAGTGGAAGACAGGAGTGCCTGGCGTGCTCTGGTCCATGGGGTCACGAAGAGTCGGACATGACTAAATAACTAAACAACAACAACAACAATAATAACAACACAGCAGACATACAGAGGACTGTGCTGTTAGATGCATTAATGATTATAATTATTCTTGAGCTTTGTCTTACTTCAATTTCTTTATTTTTTTACAAAGAATTTGTTACTTTAGGGGTGGCAGAAGAGCAGCCGCAACCCACAGTGCCACTTCATTTGGTATAGCTTCACTGCCAGATCCGTACGCGTCCAAACAACAGAAAATTTTCATTTTTTATGGATCGCTGGCCACACCAGTTTGCCAGTAATTGAAAAACATGTGACACATTTCTATTAAAATAAACCTTTCCCTTTATGAATGCTTAAGCAAATTAATTTGAAGAAGAAATGATATGCATATTAAAAAAAATCCATGACAAACTAACCTCCAAATTAACAAATTAACTAAGAAGAAATCAAGTAAATGAAAATGAGTGGCTCTTCTTTTCACCTCTTCTCCTCCTTTTCCTGTTTCCATTCCTTTTTCTCTGTCACTTCCTCCACCAGTTTTCAAATGGGACTTCAGTATTCTGGATGATGTTAAATAATAGAATCGTAGAATTGTACTGTTGCAAGAGACCCCAAGGGTCATCTAGTCCAACCCTTTGCAATTAAAGAAATCATAGCTAAAGTACCCAGGACAGATGACCACCCAACCTCTGCTTAGAAAGCTACAGTGAAGGTGAGTTCACCACCACTCAAGGGAGTGAATTTCACTGACAAAATAGCTCTTATAACCAGAAAGTTCTTCCTACTGTTTAGTCGGAATCTCCAGAGTTTCCCAGTCGAACCACTTCAGGAATTGTAGCTCTGGGAGCTGACTCAGGGATGTGGGTGGTGCTGTGGTCTAAACCACTGAGCCTCTTGGACTTGCCAATCAGAAGGTTGGTGGTTCAAATCCCCATGAGGGGGTGAGCTCCCATTGCTCTGTCCCAGCTCCTGCCAACCTAGCAGTTTGAAAGCATGCCAGTGTAAGTAGATAAATAGGTACCACTGTGGCGGGAAGGTAAACGGTGTTTCCGTGCGCTCTGGTTTCCGTCAGGGTGTTCTGTTGAACCAGAAGCAGTTTAGTCCTCCTGACCACATGACCCGGAAAGCTGTCTGTGGACAAACGCCGGCTCCCTCAGCCTGAAAGCTAGATGAGTGCTGCGACTCCATAGTTGTCTTTGACTGGACTTAACCATCCAGGGGTCCTTTACCTTTTAGCTTTTTTACCAAACAACTCCCGGCACCCTTAGCAAACTACATCTCCCAGGATTCTTTGAGGGAAGCCCTGACTGCTTAAAGAAATATCATACCATGCATCTTTAAATGTATGGTGTGACTAGGGCTTTAATGTGACCCCATTCTTGCTTCTTAATTTATGTAGCCACACAGACCTACACAATTCCCTAGAGGTTTGTGTGTGTCCCACAAACCAAATTGATGCATATACAGATCTACAAGCTTGGCTAACATATGCATCAAAAATACCAGCTTCCAACATGCTTTCGCTGTGTTTCTCAATTTTTTATTTAAAGAACTCCAAACGTTGGAGCATTGTTATGTAGAAAGGTTGGCTGGTTCTCTTATGTGATCATCGCGCCCTGGATCTTTTGTATTATTTTTCATTTGTTGTTTCCCTTTACTCCTCAAGATAACTGCAGCAAATAAATACAGATTTTCATCTCCCATCAAGGGGACATGTACCATTTGGGTGAACAGGGAAAAATAATAATAAGATAGACAGAAGCGAGTCACGAGAAATAAAAGGGGGGCACATAGACACACACACACACACACACACACACACACACACACAACCGATCAAATCTTTCATTCCCAGGCAGAGATAATTATAGTGATGGTCAGCAGGGATGTTTTCGACATTTTTTACAATGGCAACGTGGCGTCTTCCTATCAACAAGATTTGATATTCAGGGCAAGACACGTAAGCCCAGGTCCTGAAGCGTTGCCTATAATCTTTATTTCATTTTCAGATGTTATGCCATAATAAAATGTAAAAAGGGAATCTGTAAAAAGTTACCAAGGTGGGGAGGGAATGGAGGGGAGCACGGTTTGAAGTTTTGCGGCGTCTCTTTGACTGGGCATGTTCCTAAGGATATGCGGGGAATAGCAAACGCCATTTGAAATAAGTGCAATCAAGATATGGCGGCAGATTGAAAAACCCAACTCAATTTCTCCGAGTACCGTTTGATTAGCTTTCTCATATAGAACTGGAGCTTAAACAATGCCGGGGATTTGAGAGTGCAAAAGCTGCTCTGGAGCAGGGTTGAGAAATGGGTTACTCATACCAATTTCATTTGGGGATATATATATATATATATATATATATATATATATATATATAACCACAGCATTTTCACTGAACATTGTTTCACTGTTTTTGCAATAATCCATAAATGAAGCCGTGTCAGAGGGAATTTGATTGATGGCCAGGCAAGGCAAAAATGGGAAAGAAGTTTAAAAAAAAAAAAAATACACACACACCGGCTTCCTTTGTAGCCCTCTGCTTCTCTGACTCATTTGCCTCCTCAGCAGAGGAAAAAAACAGTCCTGGTGTGTTGACAGGGCTAGGGGATTTAAAGAGGGCAAAAGAAGGGTGTAAAATGCAGTGCGCCACATGCACATCCCATAAATACTTTTCTAGATAGTAAAAACCGTATTAGCCAAAATATAAGCCACACTCCCCCCCCCCAAATTCTGAACATAAAGTATGGCTTATATTTGCAAGCTTATGCTGCTAGAAAGGCGGCATGCCCCCCCCGGAAGCAGCCGGGGAGTGCAGGGCAATGGCACCCGACCTGTCCGTGTTTCCCAAGCCTCCCCCAAGCTGCCGTATTTTAAAGTTGCGGCTTATTTGCGGGTGCAGCTTATATTCGGGCCAATACAGTACTAACAAATGTAGCTGAGTTCCTCCTCGTCATCCATAATCAACTCTTAGGGATATAGCTGAATAAGGAAAAGGTAAAGGGACCCCTGACCATTAGGTCCAGTCATGGCCAACTCTGGGGTTGCGGCGCTCATCTCACTTTATTGGTCGAGGGAGCTGGTGTACAGCTTCCAGGTCATGTGGCCAGCATGACTAAGCCACTTCTGGCAAACCAGAGCAGCGCAGGGAAACGCCGTTTACCTTCCCGCCGGAGCGGTACCTACCGTATTTACTTGCACTGGCATGCTTCCGAACTGCTAGGTTGGCAGGAGCAGGGGCCGAGCAACGGGAGCTCATCCCGTTGCAGGGATTCGAACCACCAACCTTCTGAGCGGCAAGTCCTAGGCTTTTTAACCCACAGTGCCACCCACATCCCCATAGCTGAATATCCCTCTCCTAAACACTGTTTTGTCTGATTCCAGGAGGGAGGGCTCAGCGGCAGAGCATTACCTTTGCATGCAGAAGGTCCCTGGTTCACTGAGTCAGCTTCTCCAGGCAGCGTTGGAAGAGATAATAACGTCTTGGTATCATGGATTGGCTGGTTACAGAGAAGTGGTGGAAGGATCTGGAGAAGCCCCAAGGAAATCCTCAAGGGAAGAAGGCTCAGAGCCAGGGGATTGGTGGTGGGATTGTGACTAGTGGTCAGAGGGAGAAGAGGGAGCAGGAGGAGGTGTTGGCAGCTGAAGAGGTAACAGGGCTTAGTGAGGAGGGGGAGGATGTGGCAGAGAGCTGTTCAGACTCTGAGGCTGAAGTGCAGGCTGGAAAGGAAAGGGAGCAAGAGGCAGAGAGGAGGTCGGCTGCTGAAGAAGCCAGGGAGTCTCCCCCTCCTGCTGTGACCAACTCCCCTCCCTGGTCTCCCAGAATCCACAGAGGTCTGAAGATGGCAGAGCAAAGACAGATAAGGCATCAGAGTCTCAGATTGCTTGGGAAGGACCCGGAGGAGGAGGAGAGTTAGAGAGTTGCGGAAGGTGGGGGCCTTCAGTTCTCACAGTTGATGACCTACAGGGAAGCTGTTTTGCTTCTTTGAATAAAGAATTAACTTCCTTGACACCTTGTGAGTTATTGCTGACCTGTGCCCAACTCCTGCCTTGACACTTGGAAAGCCAGATATCAACTAGAGGCTTGCCCCTTTAAGTAAAAGCATTTTTTTGGGTGGTGGAGGGGTTGTAATCATCCTCTCCACCTAAGTCCAAGGCCTCTAGAAGAAACTGAGCATGCAACTTTTGCATTGGAGTGGAAAGAGTATGTGGGCTCTTTGCACCCATGCTGGGTGAATCAGGTCTCTGGGTTCAGAAAACTGGCAAATAGGAAGTAATATTTCCTGCAGGAATATTGAAGAGGAGCACCTTGATTGCTTATGCAGAGAAACTCCAGGAAGGTTGAACGAAACAAGATCAGGGTTTTTTTAAGTTCCTTTGGCTACACACTTATCTTTTGAGCGGCTAATCCACATCAAGAAAAGAAAAGAAAAGAAAGTTTATCACAATATAAAGTAAATAGAAATTGCACACAGGTGAATGCATATTTACATTTCTGTTGTATGCTAATGATTCTCCATTATTTATTGAATGCCTTGCCTGCCAATTCCACTTCAAAGTGACTGTAGCAGGCAGGCCTTTGATCTTCACGCCAGCAGGCACTCGGCCACCAATTGCTAGAACGAAGAAACGCAAGCTCCTCGAAGGATGGGCGACCGACTGCTCTCGCCAGCCGCACAGAGGCTTACTGGCAAAAAACTGAGATGATGTGGGCCAGCACGATGGATCAGTAAAAGGTCATTAATTCCAACCACTTTGTTTTACAGCTCCGCTTCTCCATAGCTAAATGGACCTGAAGGAGAGAAGGAGCCTTTTCGATGGAAGCTCAGTGGCAAATCCCATATGGCTCTTGGGTTTCTTTTCAGAGGAGTCTGGCCCCTATCTCAATGGGACCTGGGTCAAAATGGTTTCTCAGCTGAGCATCATAATGGAAAATCTTTTTTTATTTTGGCAGGACATCATTTCACTATAATCATAGATGATAAATGAGAGGGGAGAGAGAGAGAGAGAGAGAGAGAGAGAAATGAGCCATTTGACTAGGTTGTCCCAGCCACTCTGGGCGACTCCCAACAAATATTAAAAACACAATAAAATATCAACCATTATGAACTTCCCTGAACAGGACTGCCTTCAGACGTCTTCTAAAAGTTGTATAGTTCTTTAACTCATTGACATTTGATGGAAGGGTGTTCCACTGGGTGGGCGCCACTACTGAGAAGGCCCTCTGCCTGGTTCCCTGCAATTCTGCCAGAAGGCCCTTGGAGCTGGACCTCATTTTCCAGGCTGAACGATGGGGTGGAGATGCTCCTTCAGGGCCAAAGCCATTAAGGGCTTTAAAAGTCAACACCAACACTTTGAAATGTGTTCAGAAACATATTGGGAGCCAACACAGATCCTTTAGGACTGATGCTATATGGTCCTGGTGGCTGCTCCCAGTCACCAGTCTAGCTGCCACAATCTGGGTTAGTTGTAGTTTCCAAGTCACCTTCAAAGGTAGCCCCACGTAGAACTATTGCCTGTGTAGGCTCTACGCATGCCTACACATTGATTCATCCTCCTATAAGGTCCAACCTCAGCTTCTTTTGCTCAAGAAGTTCACCTCTGAGAAGAACAGAGTGTGATACACAAAGTTAAGCTGTAGACCAAGAATGGAGAAGCTCAAGGCTAGAGGGCTGGATGTGAAACTCCGGGCCTCACTTTCTCTGGTCCCTATTCTTCTGATTGCAAATCGATTGAATTGGTTTTAAGAATTATTATTATGAATTTATTATTTATACCCCACCCATCTGGCTGGGCTTCCCCAGCCACTCTGGGCGGCTTCCAACAAAATATTAAAATACCGTAATGCATCAAACATTAAAATCTTCCCTAAACAGGGCTGCCTTCAGATGTCTTTTAAAAGTCTGGTAGTTGTTGTTTTTGTGTTTTTGCTATGATGTAACATACTTTGATACTAGTTACAGGTAGGTAGTCATGTTGGTCTGCTGTAGTAAAAAAAATAATCCTTCCAGTAGCACCTTAGAGACCTACTAAGTTTGTTATTGGTACGAGCTTTCGTGTGCATGCACACTTCTTCAGATACTCCAGATACTTCTTGCATGCACACAAAAGCTCATGCCAATAACAAACTTAGTTGGTCTCTAAGGTCCTACTGGAAGGAATTTTTTAATTTTGTTCCATACTTTGGTACCTTATGCTGAAGGGTGGGTAATAATTCCAATTAATAATAGAGAGAATAACAGGAGACAGATATTGCTGCATTGCAAGGGGTTGGAATAGAGGACTCTTGGCTCCCGTCCAACTCTGCAAGGCTATGATACTTCCAAGAGCTGCGCAACAGGCCTTGCATGGAGTAAGGCAGTGGAGAGAGAGAGAGAGAGAGAGAGAGAGAGAGAGAGATGGCCCCAGACCCAGGTGCCCGCAGACCGTGAGACTCAGTCAGGAGAAGCCATATGTCCCCAGTAGGCTCAGTACCCGCAGAAACGAGCCAAAGTGTTGGTTACTGAATCGACGCAACTCTCAGCACAGCCTGCGCGGGGGAGCCAGATGCACATTACCACTGAAGCTAAGGAGCATAAAACCACTGATCCTGCAGTTACAGGGTCATAAAACCCTGCTTTCTATGTGAAAAGCATTTAATAGTGGACATTTTTAATGCCTCTTTTCGGGGAGATGCCAAACGCGAGGGACCTGGAATAATTACTCAGGATAAAATATTGGGACTAAACGCTTGTCAAGGAAACAGATGGCACCTTCTACTCTCCACACATCCCTGGCTCTTCCCTTCCACCCCCCACCCCCGTCTCCCCAACCCCCAGCCCCAAATGCGCACAGTGTGTTCTGACAGTTTGACAGTTGATAAGGAAAAGACATTTGCCATTAGCTCTAAATAGAAACAAGGAGCGCAAAATGAGAATTGGGCCCTGAGACGAGCATAAGCAAAGGGTTCCAGTCAGCCGATCCCAGTCACGCTAGATAAAACAAGGTTATTTTGGCTGCCCCTGCGAGTGCAATTGAGGGGAGGGGGGGGTCATAAATAGAAACTAACAGAGTATTTTAAACTGGTTGTTTATGCAGCAGCTTTAGGAGATAGTTTTTCCAGGGGGGAGTGGAGTTATTCCCTGCAACACTTTCCACAAAGAGTAGGAAGTAAGTCTAATGTTCTTGGCTTGCTTCCTCCAACTAGAGCACCACATGCTTTGCAAGAGTCTAAGATTGCTCTCCTAGAGCTATAGAGACCCAGCATTCAGTCTTCGTCAGTGATGACTGCCATGGGGAAAACCCAGAAACAAGTTGTTAAGGCAGCAGTTGTCCCCTGCTGCTTGCATCTGGCATTGCACCAGGTATTGATTTACCCGTGGACTTTAAAAGCAAGAGTGGAGGTGACTTTTAGCTCCCATACCACAGGATTTGAGCCCAAGAGCACTCTCTTCTGCTGTGGTTTCCAGCAACTGCCATTCAGAAGCATTTCTGCCTCCAGCTGTAAAGGCAGAACACAGACCCTTCAAGTGTCTCTATTTTTCAGGGACAGTCCCCAATTTACAGAAGTTGTCCCAGTTTCTCATTTGATCCTGGAATGTCCTGTTTTTCCTTAGGATGCCCCTAGTTCCATCGGAAAAAGATTGGAGGGTATGGAATTATGTGACCCCCCCGAGTCAAGGTGATAAGTAACTTTGCCACCCTTAGAAGACATCTGAAGGCAGTCCTGTATAGAGAAGGTGTTGCTGCTGTTGTTGTTTTAAAGTTTAATGTTTTATTATGTTTTTCTATATGTTGAAAGCTGCTGAGAGTGGCTGGGGCAACCCAGTCAGATGGGCAAGGTATCAATAATAAAATGATGACGATGTAATAGAACACCCCTGTTTTCATTGGAGAAATGTTGGAGGATATGATGAACATAGGCATCCTGGCAAATAGCCATCAATAGCCCTCTCCTCTAAGAACATTTCGGTACTAGTGGTCGATATTCACTCCTGATAGGTCTTTTCAGTGTCTAGTCATGATGTTTCTAGCTGCTGAGAGTGACTTATGAGTCCCCTGCCATGCGACGGTGTGTTGCTGTCCTGGAATATATTTTTAAATGTTAACCAACAAGCTTAAACCAACAAGCAAAGGAGGACACCTTCACCCTGGTGTGGCTCCCCTTTATCACATATAAAGGTAAAGGGACCCCTGACAGTTAAGTCCAGTCACGAATGACTCTGGGGTTGCAGCGCTCATCTCGCTTTACTGGCAGAGAGAGCCGACATTTGTCTGCGGACAGTTTTTCCGGGTCATGTGGCCAGCATGACTAAGCTGCTTCTGGCAAAACCAGAGCAGCGCACGGAAACACCATTTACCTTCCTGCCAGAGTGGTACCTATTTATCTACATGCACTGGCGTGCTTTCAAACTGCTAGGTTGGCAGGAGCTGGGACTGAGCAACGGGAGCTAACCCCATCGCGGGACCTTCCGATCGGCAAGCCCAAAGCTCAGTGGTTTACACCACATCACCACCTGTGCCCCTTATACCACATATACAGCACAACAAGACAGTGACCCAACAGCTTATGAATCAATATGGCTAATCTGATTCAACAACACACACATGCATCACACATGCAAGTAAACCATATTGCAACCAACCAAATGCAACCAACCAAGCTCTGGACCCTCCAATGCCTTGCAATGCCAACAAAAATAATTAAATATATAAAGCACCTACTCACGTGACACTATGTAAGAGAATAAAAGATCATTATTTCAACCACCACCCATCTCCCTCCCCATTCTCTCTCCTCTCCCTATTCCTCCAACTGCATAATGCATATGACAACAGTGTATCAGTGTAAACAAACTGTGAAAAGGACTCTATGAATTGAAAGTGGAGACAATATATGTACTTTTCTTTGTTTATTTGTTTGTCTGTTATACAAGTAAATCTTTAATAAAAACTATTTTCTTTAAAAAATATACTCTATGAATTTGTCCCATACTCTTTTAAAGCCATCCAAGGCTTTGGCCATCACTAAGGAGTTCCATAGTTCAACTCTGTTCTGTGTGAATATTTATTTTATTTCATCTGTCCCAAATCTCAGATGAATGTTCAGCTTTTTGGGAAGTCCACAAGTCCTAGTGGTATGGAGAAGGGAAGAAAAATGTTTCTCCATCCAGTTTCTCTATGCCAGGCACGATTTTATAAACTTCTATCATGTCACATCTTACGTTTTCTCTAAACTTAAAAATCCCAAACATTGCAATTTTTCTTCAAGACATATTGCTGCATGGGCATTTGAAGGAAAGGGTAAGGAAACAGGAGCTTTGAGGAATGTTAAGGGTTGCTGTGGGTTTCCCCCCACCACCCTTGAAATGTGTGTCCCTCCATCCCAACTCCCCACCCCAATGTTTCTTTACTTTTCTATCTAGTGGATGTTTCATTTATTTTTTTATCTCTATATGGTGGTTACCTAGTAGCAGGAATCGCTATAGTGGTTTATACACCTGATGAATATAGCTGTTCAAAACTTGCCCCCAAGGAAGAATTGTTCTGAAATGTGTTGGGTCTGAAATAAATCTTCCTTCAAGCACTTAGATTGTTCCTCCTCTCCCTCCTTGCCTCCCTCCACCACCATTGGTGTTTCTGTAGTTAGTTTTCCGACCGCTGGCTATAAGCAGTAAAATGTGTATAAGAAACACGGGCCGAAAGTTCCCAGTCGAGAACTATTGACCCAATGCTATGCCATTTTGCCTTCGGGGGAATTGCAAATTGGCCAACCCACAGATATGGCTACCTGATGGGCCTCTGAAGCCACTCTGACCCCGCTGAGGTTGAAAAATGCTGCCTCACAATCAGATTCTTGATGACAAAATAATTCCTGCAATGAAATGTGTTCATCTTTTAAGGTCTTCCACAATTGCACCATGTTTCCTCTGGCTTCTGTGCCTGTAGCTGTGTCCAAAAGTTGGTTCCCAAGTCTGGACAATTGCAAGAGGTTAACTAGGCCCACAACAACTTTAAAACTGAGTTTTCTCATAGAATCATACAATTGCAGAGTTGGAAGTGATCCCAAGGTTCATCATTCTAGCCCAACCTCCTGCAATGCAGGGATTTCAACTGAAGCATCTATGATGGATGACTGTCAGGGAACTGACATCAGAGCGAGAGGTGAAGGGGAGGCTCCCAGATTCTGCGGGCGAAGGACCCAGCACTAGGGGGAGAAGCAGCTCGGTAGAGGAGGAAGGAAATCAGCGCAACACCAGGGATAAAGGGGGGCAAATGGGGGAAGCGGAGAGAGAGCTCCGGGATTCTTCTCTGGAGATTAGTGAGGAGAGCACAGGCCCTCCACTACCCACGCCCTCCCTGTGCAGAAGACTCCCGCGCAGTGAGAGAAGGCGGCGACTGGGAGTCAGACAGCTTTTATGCTGGAAAAGGTTTAAGAAACGCCCACGGACAGATTCTGCCAGCGACTGAGACAGCCACAGGGAGATGGGCTGTGCAGTCAGAACGGTTTAACCAAGGCAATTAAGCCTAGAGAGGCGGCAGTTTACGCACGAGTAACTCATACCCATTACAATGACCATCCAACTTCTGCTTAAAAACCTCTAATGAAGGAGAGTCCACCACCTCCAGACGGAGTCCATTTCACTGTCAAACATCTTTTACAATTAGGAAGTTCCTCCTAATGTTTAGTTGGAATCTCTTTGCTTGTAACATGAAGCCATTGGTTCAAGTCCTCCGCTCCAGAGCGGGGGGAAACAAACCAGCATAACTCCCATGCCATGTGCTTCCTGATTTGTATACAAAATATAGTTATACTATTTAGCAAAGGGTTTATCCTTTGTAGTTTGTCCTCAAGAAACTTGTAATTCACAGGGGGGGGGAATTTCTAGAAGGACAACGTGCCATGCATTTGAGTAACAGTATTCTACCCTGACCTAGTCAACCGTCTTCTGATTTTATTTTTTTTTGCTGCAGATGCCCCAGTCACGGTTAGAAAACGTGCAATAAATTTCTAGAGCTGCATCTTCCTCTGTTTATAGATTCAACAAAGCCAACTAAGGAGAAGAGGCAACAGTCCGATTTATTATTAAAGAAATCTCATTGAAACATCTGACGGCAGTGTTTCTCAGAGGGTGTGGCAGGAGAGAATGGCAAGTGTGGTGTGAGGATTCAAGGACAATCAAAGAAACCTTTAAGCATTTTAATGTACTATAGTATAGTACAGTTTTTCTTTAAAAAAAGATCAACAACTTTCAGGGTCTCCTGGTTTTTGCTTTTTGAAATATGGCAGCCATAATATAGTATCATTCTTTTTATTTTTCGCAGAATATGGATAAAGATGAAAGAACATTGGTGAATCTACTACAGTTCCAAAAGGACATATTGTTGTGAACAGGGATTTTCAACTCTGACTAAATATATGCAAAATTATATGTACACTTTTTTTTTTACTTATTATCGATGGATAGATAGGTAAGTCCCATGGTGCACTCCATTTTTGCATGGTAATTTTGATACGTATATTAAATCATAACTGTAGGTTTTTTTATACTGTTAGATGCATTGTTGAATATGTTTCTTTATGGGCTGGTTCATTTAGGAAACCTGGAAAGTATTTTCTGTACACAGTCCATCCACCCCCATCCAATGTATTGTCTGAAAAGGATTCACACGTGCAAGGCTACACTCGATTCTGCCCCCTACTGCCTGAACACATCTAGTTCAGGTGGTTAACACCCATAAAGCACAACTCACTTTATCCTGCTCCCGCCACAGACACATGGGGCCTGTTCCCAAACAATATGCTCTGAGAAGCCCCTTCTAAGGGGCTTCTGCGGCAACTTCTTTTTCTTCCTGCCACTTGCAATAGCCGTAAATGTTGCCCTTTCTTGATGTAGCCATGAGTTCTAAAGCTTGAGAATTTGATGTGGGTTGTTAAACAAGGTAGTGTCGAAGATGGCAGAGCATGCCACGAGCACATTGAGTATTTCTTTGGCGGCAGACTGATAACAAAATGACTCTATAAATCTCTCATCCGAAACAGCAGTTTTGGAACCTCCCAGGAACCACAATGCCACAGACGGAATGTTTAATCTCTCCCTCTCGTCGCCTGCAGCAAACTCTCCACTGTAGGTGGTGCTGTGGGAAGTGTCTCTTGGCAGCAGGGTATCCAGAGGGGGAAACGAGTGACAGAAAATTGCTGTGATTTCTTCAAAGTATCTCCTGGAGTTTCTGAACTGTACCAAATAAAAATTGTATTTCTGCCCCAGAGAAAGAGATCTATAATGGGCCAGTTTGCTTCCCAGAATACATTTTGAATCTGTATTTTGGGGGGAGAGACATGGAGAGAGAGAAAGAAGTCAGGGGAACTTTCAGTCAAAGGAGAAAGAGAAATTGTATGAGGGCCTGCACAAAGCAGGAGAAGCTATCAAAACATAAGGGTTGGAGAGGTCTTTCAGAAGTCCTCATGTGGTTCCCCATGTGGTCTACAGCACTGTGGTCTACATGCAGGTGGCGCTGTGGTCTAAACCACTGAGCCACTTGGGCTTGCCGATTAGAAGGTCAGCGGTTCGAATTCCCGTGATGAGTTGAGCTCCTGTTGCTCTGTCCACCTCCTGCCAACCTAGCAGTTTGAAAGCATACCAGTGCAAGTAGATAAATAGGTACCGCTGTGGCAGGAAGGTAAACGGCGTTTCCATGCAATGCACTCTGGTTTCCCTCATGGTATTCTGTTGTGCCAGAGGCGGTTTAGTCATGCTGGCCACATGACCCAGAAAGCTGTCTGTGGACAAACACTGGCTCCCTTGGCCTGAAAAGTGAGATGAGCGCTGCAACCCCATAGTCACCTTTGACTGGACTTAACCATCCAGGGGTCCTTTACCTTTTTACTTTTTACACACTCCATACCATACAAACCCAAAGCCCCTCAGCTACTTCCATAGCCATACCCTATCTGGCAGTTAAACTGCTAGAATCAACCTTTTCCTAACTCTCCCCCTCCTGACTGGGTGTTTCCCAACACAACAATGATTAGTGAAAAGTCTCCAGCAGGTTGACCTAACATTCATAGAATCATAGAATCATAGAGTTGGAAGAGACCACAAGGGCCATCGAGTCCAACCCCCTGCCAAGCAGGAAACATTCTGTCACACTCCCCTTCAAGGAAAGGGTAAAAGGCTTCTTAGTTTAGGGTGGAGGTAAAGGCAGGATGGAAGTGTATGAATGGCGTTGAAAAAGAAGACAGAATTAAGTTTGTCGATAAAAATGATTTTTGGAAGATGCAGGTTGGACCAAAGAAAGTATTCCTTCACACAGCATATTGTTAATATATGGAATTTGCTCCTGCAATAGTGATTGCCACCAGCTTGCATGGTTTGAAAAGAAGATAAGACAAATTCATGGCTACCAATGGGTACCAGCCATGGGAGTTGTGTTCTGCCTCCACTGTCACAAGCAGCATACCAGTGGCTGTGAATCACAAGAGGGAAGAGTGTTGTGTGACTCAGGTTCTGCTTGGGGGTTTTCCAAGGGCATCTGGTTGGCCACTGCAAGAACACTCTGCCAAGCAGGATGGTCCTTTCATCTGATCCGGCAGAGCTCTTCTCATGTTCTTATCCCATCTTGTGAGTGGGTGAACAGAGCCTAACAGGCAAATGATCCCTTTACCCACCCACCAGCAACCACCACCATACCACCTGCCTGATCTCCAGTCTCCTTCTCCCTGCCACCTGATCTCTATGCGTTCTGCCCTGAAGTTCAGCTCCAAGGGCCTTCTGGCAGTTCCTTCACTGTGAGAAGTGAGGTTACAGGGAACCAGGCAAAGGACCTTCTTGCTAGTGGTGCCCACCCTGTGGAACGCCCTCCCCTCAGATGTCAAGGAAATAAACAACTATCTGACTTTTAGAAGACATCTGAAGGCAGCCCTGTTTAGGGAAGTTTTTAATGTTTGATCTTTTATATTGTTTTAATATCCTGTTGGAAGCTACTCAGAGTGGCTGGGGAGGCCCAGCCAGATGGGCGGGGTATTCATAAATAACAACAACAACAACAACAACAACAACAACACTACTCATAGGCTTTGGACCAAATCCAGTGGCTGCCACCCCGATGGCTGTGCTCTTCCTCCACTATTGGAAGCAATGTGCCCCTGAATACCATTTGCCTGGAACACGAGGGGAAAGGACACTTAGGTTCTGTAGTGGACTGGCCAAAGACATCTGGTGGGCTGCTGTCAGAACAGGTTTAATTTGCCACGGCTCTTATATTCCTAACACCAGATTTCAGAAACATCCCAAATAACCGCACACCCCATTCAGAAACAGAGAATTTGTTTTGCTCTTCTGATGAACCCATGGGAAGTGCCTCTGTCACATATGACCCGCTCGCAAGTGGCATCTTTCTTCTTTCAAACCTACCATAACACTCAGCGAGGGCCTCTTGATGGATCTCTGGGGCTCAGCTTCTTTATGCAATGAAGCCCCTGGTATTTGTGTTAATTAATCTACTCAGTGAAGGACCAGAGGTCAGAGGGATCAGCAGCAGGGTTGTGGTTTCCATCTCCCTGTGCAGAGTGAGCAAAAACACTGACCTTCCGAGGCTCAGAAGTTCCTCTGCCAATCCCAGGTCTGCTGTAAACACTTAAATGAAGTGGAAGGCCACAGTTGTGCTTTGGATACTGTCCTAGTTTTAAGGTAATAATTTTTAATGTTGATGGGACAACAGAGATTAGGAGAGAGGGAGGGAGAGACAGAGAGCACATATTAGGCCCTTGGAGTGATTTCATTGAGTGGAACATATTTGCGTGTTAGGAATCAAGATGGCTCACTGAAGGGCTCACATAATGATTTGATCTTGGGCTTACCTCTTTGGTTAAGGGGGAAATCCTGAATAGCTTCTCCACCCAGCTCTCAAAACTCTCCCCATGGCTCCATTTCCTCCCCAGACATCCCATCTCTTCCCACACCTAACCACCCACTGACCCTTCTTCACAAACTACTTGAGGGTTTGGGAGTTGGCAGGAAGGTGTATCTGAACAAAGTCTCTTGTTCGTCTGAGTGGCATAGAGAGAAGGTGTGCACAGGGTGGAACTGGCACTGCTATAGGTGCCACAAAATACCCATTTCACATCTTTCAGTGTAGCAGCACCTACACTGTGGAACTCACTGCCTAATAATATGTTGTTGTTTTTTTGTTTAGACCTTGCCAACAAAGGTCCCTATAGTTAAAGCTATGGTTTTCCCTGTAGTGATGTATGGAAGTGAGAGCTGGACCATAAAGAAGGCTGATCGCCGACGAATTGATGCTTTTGAATTATGGTGCTGGAGGAGACTCTTGAGAGCCCCATGGCCTGCAAGAAGATCAAACGTATCCATTCCTAAGGAAATCAGCCCTGAGTGCTCACTGGAAGGACAGATCCTGAAGCTGAGGCTCCAGAACTTTGACCATCTCTTCAGAAGAGAAGACTCCCTGGAAAAGACCCTGATGTTGGGAAAGATGGAGGGCACAAGGAGAAGGGGATGACAGAGGACGAGATGGTTGGATAGTGTTCTCGAAGCTACCTGCATGAGTTTGACCAAACTGTGGGAGGCAGTGGAAGACAGAAGTGCCTGGCGTGCTCTGGTTAATGGGGTCACAAAAAGTCGGACATGACTAAATGACTAAACAACAACAACAACAACCCAGGTACCTAGAATGCTGATGTGTTTTTAGTTTATTTTTCATTTTTAAAAAATAAATAAATAAATGTTTTAAGTAACAATTTTATTGTTTTCTCCTGCTTGCAAACCACTCTCTGTTGGTGTGTGTTTTACAATCAAGTGGTATGTACATTTTATTTTTTTAAAAAATAGAAGTGCAAATTAGTGGCCTAGGACGACTTGAAAAAATTCACACCTCGATTCTGACCAAACTAAGCATCCTAATGTATATTTTGCTCCCAGGGACTTAGTTGGTCAGAATCGATTATACACTTCCAAAGTTAACACTAAATACTGGGACATTACTTCTGGTAAAGGAGCCAGCATAGCTGCTAGAGGGCCATGAAAATTTGTGTCCCAGGCTTTTTTTGATTCGTCTACCCATGTACTATCTCTGAAACCAAAGGGGTGCATTGGTTGTTGTCAGGGAACTGACATCGCAGCCAGAGGCAGAGGGAAGGCTCCCAAGTGATGCTGGAGAAGGACCCAGCAGGGAGAGAGGCAGCTCATCAGCTGGGGAAGGAAATCAGCGTAACACCAGGGATAAAGGGGGGCAGATGGGGGAATCGGCGAGGGGGCTCCAAGACTCTTCTCTGGAGACCAGCGGGGAGAGCACGGGTCCTCCACTACCCACACCCTCCCTGCGCAGAAGACTTCCGCGCAGGGAGAGTAGGAGGAGACTTGGGGTCAAACAGATTTTATGCTGGAAAAGGTTTAAGAAACGCCCACTGACGGATTCTGCTAGCGACTGAGGCAGCCACGAAGTGAAGGGCTGTCCAGACGGAAAAGGTTTAACAAGGCAACATAGCCAGGAGTGGCGGCAACTTATGCACGAGCAACTTCTATATTCATTACATGCTGGTTTGTTTTTTTCTGCTCTGGAGCGGAGGACTTGAACCAATGGCTTCAAGTTACAAGCAAAGAGATTCCGACTAAACATTAGGAGGAACTTCCTAATTGTAAAATATATTTGACAGTGAAATGGACTCCGTCTGGAGGTGGTGGACTCTCCTTCATTAGAGGTTTTTAAGCAGAAGTTGGATGGTCATCTATCATAGATGCTTCAGTTGAAATCCCTGCATTGCAGGAGGCTGGACTAGAATGATGAACCTCGGGATCACTTCCAACTCTGCAATGGTATGATTCTCTGAGAAAACTCAGTTTTGAAGTTGTTGTGGGCCTAGTTAACCTCTTGCAATTGTCCAGACTTGGGAACCAACTTTTGGACACAGCTACAGGCACAGAAGCCTGAGGAAATATGGTGCAATTGTGGAAGACCTTAAAAAATGAACACATTTCATTGCTGGGATTATTTTGTCATCAAGCATCTGATTGCGAGGCAGATTTTATGCTGGAAAAGGTTTAAGAAACGCCCACTGACGGATTCTGCTAGCGACTGAGGCAGCCACGAAGTGAAGGGCTGCCCAGACTGAAAGGTTTAGCAAGGCAACAAAGCCTGGAGAGGCGGCAACTTACGCACGAGCAACCCCTATTACTATTACAGTTGTGAAATATATTGGCAATATTTTCAGCTCTCCTACCCTACTAAATTGCAGATGTTGCTCCATCTGCTTCTACCTCTTTCCTCTCCCACCACTATCATGTGACACACAGAATGTGTCCCAGAAAAAAAGTGTCCCTTGACCTGAAATATGTTATCTACCACCGGTTTAATGTTTGCATGAGGAAGGCCTAGAAAAGCGTTTCTCTCCATACATAAATGGGTTAAACTGACACAGTTGTCTCTTTTGACAGCGCTACAGATTTGTTCTTCTGATCCCCGGCGCCTTTGCTGGGCTACCATTCCCAATTAAACCCATCGCTGTTTGCATAAATGGTGCACAAAATGTGAGCACTGTTTCGTATTCAAATCCCTCTTTTGCAGAGGTCAGTTTTGAGGGCAAACATTCTGTGTTCTTTTGTCGAAAATCAGCTTCCATGTCAAAAACCATTCCTCTGCTTGATTTAAATTGCTGGTGCTCTTTCCGTCTCGGCAGACCTCTGCCGGATTGGACCTTCTCCTCTTCCCCGTTGAGTCTGGAATGTGGTTGGAAGAGACTAACTAACAAACTAAGCAGAAACCAATTCATTCACTTTTCATTAACTTGCTCCTCGCCAGTTGCTTGACCTAACACTCCCCACCCCGCCCAACCCCAGGCTCTTAGGCTTCGAGATAAGTGAAGTTGCCATCCAACCGAATGCAGCAGGGTTGCTTTTTGTTTTTTTTCCATGATGCAAATTCTGTTTTCTGTGCAAACTAATGACTCCGAGGTGGTGATACAGAGCACAGCAAGCTGCCCCCAAACTAGAAAATAGAACTGCAATAAAAGTGCCAAGGAATGATAAGGTAGCGATTATGTGTGTGAGATTTTATGTTTTGCTTGGAAAGGTTGTGTGTGTGTGTGAGTGTGTTTGTGCGTTTGGGGGGGGGAGCAGCCCAGCACCCGATTCTCACTGCAAGCGAAAGGGTTGTTTTACCAGTACAGTATTCCCACTCCTGGTTTGTTTTGTTTTTAATTCCTTGCTGCCTTTTGTGTTTTCTCGCTTGACTGCCGAACTGAAACATGTCTGCAAAAAATGATGGATTAATTAGTAGGAATCTAAAGCAATTATTTCTTCTTCTTCTTCTTCTTCTTCTTCTTCTTCTTCTTCTTCTTCTTCTTCTTCTTCTTCCTCCTCCTCCTCCTCTTTAAAACCGAAAGAGTTTCATCTCCGCAAGATCCTTTCCAAAGTCTTCATTATTACCCCATGGTGGGTTTTGAAAGTAATTTACATAATAGCTAACAAAAATGTACTCAGCGAAACTCCGGGCCCACTAAACATGGGAGATAATTATGCCAGGAGAATGATATCCCTCTGCCAGCTCCATTTTCGAGATACATTTATTTGCCCTGTACCCAGCTCCCAACAACTAAACAGGAATTAACATATCGCGTAGGTGTGCATATTACAATCTCCACAGTGGGGGGAAGGGGGAGATATGCCATCCTATTCTCGGCATATACGTACCACCTGAATGGTATTTTTCATTATCTCCTGCCCTGGGAACATTGTATTATTCCACTGGGGAAACCGAGGAGAGGATATAATTATCAGCAAAGTAATGGGGAACCTCCCGTTAATGGCCAGCTATTCAAATATCTCCATATAATCGTCGATCCCAATCTCTCCCCGTTGCATACTCTTCTGGAAAAACTCATCACTTTTTTTCCACTTACTCTAGCATAATGAATTCATTTTGCATTTTCTTTTGTGAGAAATTAAGAGGGAGAGCAAGGTAATGTGTTGACATTTGAAATGCGGCAGAGAAAAGTTTAGAGAGGCAATTTGACTTAATCGCCCACCAGCAAAGCAGCCCTGCTTATTAAATTAGCTCGCAGCGCACGGGACACATGTTACTACTTTTGCAAGAAACTTTCTCCTGCTAATTTGGAAGGAGTGGAATTCACAGGGAAGAGAAAACGGATTCTGGGTGCAACCATCTTGCTCATGTGTCCTGTGAAGAGGTCAAGGGGGGGATGGTACATGGATGTTTGTGTGTGTGATATTTTAATATTTAGACAGCGCTATGCGTGAGGGGAACAGAACCTGCCCTGCCCATAAGAACATAAAAAGAGGCCTTCAGGCGGATCACACCACAACCAGTGATTCCCAGTGATTCCCAGAAGCATCTGTGCTCCAACTGTGGAAGCAGAACAGAGACACCATAGAGAGCCTTATCCTCCATGAATATATCTAATCATTTATTAAAGCTGTTAAGTTGGTGGTTATAACCATCTCATTCAAGTGAATTCTTCTGTTTAATGAAGTAATGGCTCATTTTGTATTCCGTGCATCGCCCACCTTTCATCTTCATTGGATAGACTTGAAGTCTCATTTTATGGGGGACTCTATTCACTTTCTCCATGTCATGTGTCATTTCTTTTTTTTAAAATGAGAACATAAGAAGAGCCTGCTAGATCAGGCCAATGGCCCATCTAGTCCAGCAACCACAGTGGCCAACCAGACACCCCAATGGGAAACTTGCAAGAAGTACCCAAGCACAAGCGAAACCTGAACCTGCAAAGAGGACCTGAGCATCCCACAGGCTATCTCCCTGGGCTCCAACACTTCTCACTCTCTTCTTCAGTGTTTGGCCTGAAGAAAGTTGTAATGGGGAAAATATGCTAGGGAGGCAGATGCCCACAGACAGGACCTGAGAGCAACAGCTCTCTCCTTAGTGTGCATTCCCAGTAAGTTTCAGAGGCATCACTGGGAGTGGGCTTACTTATGAATATAAGAATAGCCCACTTGGGTCTATCCAGAGGTCCATTTAGTCCAGTATCTAGTGCTCACTGTGGTCAGCCAGATGCCTATGGAAAAGTTCATTGCAGGACCAAAGTGAACAGTGCTCTCCTTACTTGGAGTTCTCAGCATCTGGTGCTCAGATGTATATTGTCACCAACGATGGGGGGTAGAATATAGCCCCATGATCGTTAGGGAGCTTTGCCTCATGAGGACACAAGAAAAGCCCTGCTGAAACAATCCAAAGGCAGGGTCCTGTTCTTACCATGGTCAACAAGACGCTTATGGGAAGTCTGCAAGCAGGACCGGTGTAAGGGACTGGACATCAGAGGAAGAATGGTGGAGACTGCCTCCTCCTTCTCCCGAACCTTCCTGAGAAGAAGAGGACAGTATAGAGGTCTCCTTCTTCTTTGGCAATCACTCATAGCCAAGTAAGTTTGTCTTCCATAAACATGAGTCCATAAGTCATGAAGGCCAATTCTGGATCCACATGTCCTTCCACAGTGGGGACATAGGTCTCCGGGCGGGAGTTGATCCCGGTGAGGGTTTGCCAAGCGTGCCTTCCTCTTAGCACATTTCTCCCTTGCGTCCTGAGTGTCTTCAAAGCCCATGACACCTTTGGTAAAGGCTGTTCTCCACTTGGAGCACACACAGGCAAGTGTTTCCCAGTTGTTGGTGTTTATATTTACAGTGGTGGTTTGCAGAAGGCCATGCCTCTGAGACAGAAGAGGGACAAAGCTGGGAGTTAATGGAAGAGGAGGGGACAGCAGAGCCAGAGCAGCTGGCTGACACATTATCATTAGAAAGCATTCTAGACCCTCTCATCTTCTAGGACCCGGAGGCCAGTGAAAGTGGTAGAGCACAAAGCAAATAGACAAAGGGCCTTACACAGCCACCATAAAGGGAGTGGATCTGCTGATGACTAAAAGGAAAACGGGGAGGAGATCACTCCGAGCAAAGCCATTATTCCTAGAGACAGCATTCTACGTCTCTCTCTGTGATTATTGAATAAAATAACTTGGTAAGAGCTTCTTGTCTTTCCATTACTGGCAGCCTGCCGTGAGGGGGGGGGGGAATCAGATCTATTGAAGCCCGGCAACCTGAAAGTAACACCATTCTCCTACACGGAGGAGAGGGCTATCAATGGCTACAAGCCAGGATGGCTATGCCCTGCCTCCACAGTTGGAGGAAGCAATTCTTCTGAATGCAAGTTGCTTGAAACCGCAGGTGGCAAGAATGCTCTTGTGCTCAAATCCTGCTTTCTGGTTTCCTACCATCATCTGGCTGGCCAATGTAGGAACAGGATGGTGGACTAGGTGGACCATTGGCCTGATCCACTAGGCTCTTCTTGTGTCCTTATGCTAGGGATTGAACCCAGTGGAGTAGCAAGGTCAGGTGGCACCTGGTGCAGAAAATTTCTTGTCACCCCCCCCACACACACTTTGACATTCCTGCAAAAATGGATTGCCTTTATTTCATATCAGAGTTTTTGAGGTTTTTTTGGGGGGAGCGATACTCGTTGTGCTTCTTTTGTAGAGATTGTGTGCCTTGCAACAAGTCTACCTGCTGCCCTACAGCTGAGGGGCAGCCGGCGGGCAGACAGTTTCTGCAGTGGGCTGGCAGAATCCGAGACCAGGGAGAAGAGTCGGTGAAAGAAGACTGGAAGAAATTCAAAGATTACTTACAGAAACATTGTAAAATTAATGAATGTTAGAAGGATGTTGGATAGAAACTAAGCGGTTTCCAGCTGTAATGCTTTAAGAGATATGAAAAAAAAGAGGTTTTACAAATGGGTAAAAGTTTAATGGTAAGGATTTGCTGAACTAACAAATCGAACTGGAATACAAAGAAGGGAGGTATGAGGAGGTCCGAGGAAATAAGTATATGGAAGTTATGTTATTGAAAATTAATGTGTGTTTTTAACTGTTTTTTATTTTGTATGTTTATTTTTCTTTTTTCTTGTTATATCTTAAAAACTTTTAATAAATATCTTCTTTTAAAAAAAAAAAGACAGTTTCTGCAGTGGGAAGCCTGGGTGCACCAAAGCCACAGCAGCTACTGTACTATGAACCTATGGTTCTTCTCTTTACTTTCCACACTTTAACTATTCCACACTAAGTGTGACCAGTGGCATCTCAGTTTGAGAACCCTTTGTCCCCAGCAACTAGTAAGGCACATGCTTAAAGCATGGAACTTCCAATGAGATATCAGCAGAGAGCTGATGGCAGCAATGCTAATTTAATTCCTTTCCTTTCTCCTGCTCTGAATCTCTGAATGATCTTCAGAGCCATGATCTTCCATTCTGTTCTGTTCCAGCCTACGGTATTTAGCCTGTGTTAGGGTGAAACACTAATTTTCTCTTCAGAGGCTGACAGTTTGTAAACTTGTTCTATGCCATTAATTCCGGGAGCCTTCCTGTGTCTTTCAATAGGAAATTAGCAGTCAAATGTGTTTAGCTTATGGGATCGGCAGCCACGACAAGTCACAGAACCGTAAACTAGTTAAGAGTAGACTTCCTTGGATTGGTAATGCACACACAGAAATAGCTGAGGGGAGGGGAGCTGATATCCAGTATAGAATACTGCAATGAGCATCTGCAGAGGGTTTTCAGCAATAAAGTAGAATTTTCCAGTGTTCAGTGCATGCTGAATTGCAAAATAGCAATTTTAAATGGTGTTAGGAATGGAAAGTATGGAACCAAGGGCTGAAATCCATTTTAGATTTCTTAATGGTGCATGGGTCTTACACATATGGTTTATGGATAATAATAATAATAATAATAATAATAATAATAATAATAATAATAATAAATTTATTTATATCCCGCCCTCCCCAACCGAAGCCAGGCTCAGAGCAGCTAACAACAGTAAAATGATAAAACATTCTAAAATCGTTTCATTATAAAATTAATTCCAATTAATTCCAATTCCAATTATGAAGAACTTGTTTGTTGTGGAATTTGGGGAAAACTAATCCTGTCCCATTTAAGGTCTCACTGGCAAACAATACTAAGGTTGTTCCATCTTGCTGTGCCTTATTGCATGTTGTTCCATCCAACTCTGTCTTGCTGGATACATTTTGTAAAGATACGGGACAAACTTTTGCTGTTTTCAGCAAATGTTTCAATGTTTTTCAATTTATTCATCAATAAAACTAACAGATATTCTGTATGCATCTTTTATGTAAAGTATGTATACTTGTGTGCAAATTTTAGGTACCAAAAATGCACCATGAAATCTAGGGACGTACATAATATTACAAGGAGTTGTATTCTGATCTGCAAGCATGGTTGGGAGTGGCTGGTAGTCTGCTGTGGAAATAAATTCCTCCCTTATCGCAAGTGGGGAAACAGGGCAACTTGATTCACGCTTCTCTCTGATTCTGTTGAGGCAAATCATCTGGTTCCTTAGAGAAGCGTATATGAATGGTCCTCCTAAATCATCCTAAAGGTCCACCATTCTGTCTCAAAAGCTAAATAAATGGGCATTAGTGGAGTTGGTCATCAACTGTTGTCTGTCTTTCATACCCTAGTAATCAGAGGTTTCATTTAGTTTCCAGACCCTGGTACAGAATGATGAGATAATCATCTCCCCATGCCCCAAACCTTGGAGCTCCCCCTCTTCTCAAGAATGTTATCCAATCTTGAGGAGTCCAGATTGCTTTCGCAAAGGGCACCTAGAAATTAACCTCTTTATTCTAGATAGATTCTGCATCAGATTAGATCTGCCCACTCCTCATCTGTAAGGTATATGCCTCTGAAAAACAATATTTAAATTTCAAAGTGCCAAAGGAACAGAGTGGAATTGAGTACATGCCTCTCTCTTTTTTAAGAGTTGCCAAAATCTCTCCTCCGTTTCCAAGTGACTATTTTTAAAATACAGTGAACTCTATTGTTCTCCTGGCAGAAGAGAGGGGAGCAGGGGGAAAGGAAATGAGACCTGAACTTTTAAAAGGCTATTTTTAAAGAAATATATTTCATGTTTTGGCATAGCTGGGAACCTAATTATTATATGCCATTTCCCTAAATGGAATCAGGAAAGTAGTTAAAGTGGAAGGAGGAAGAAGCCTGACATTTTACAAGTTTTGACGAAACTGCTGCATTCTGTGGCCATGATCTTTACTTGGAGGGTACAGAATCCGTGCACATGGGACCAACCACTAACCTGTGGAGTCAAAAGAGGAAGAAAGAGAGAAGCCCAAGCTGGAGTGAGCAGACAAATCCCATATTGTTCCAGTTTTGCTGGCACTCAGTCACAGTTCCATTCCATCCTATTTGGTATCGATCTTTTGAAATAACACATATTTGAATTGCATGCATTTTGCATGCACGCCATTAAATAAAATGCACATTCTTCAATGCATTTTTCTATGTAATTTGCACTTAGTGCACTTTTTAGGGGAAACCCCCCACCAATAAAATACCTATTTTTGAGAAGAAGAAAAAACTTTTGTTGCACACTGAAACTACATTGCAAAATCTGGAAAAGAGCTATGTCTTCTGATTCACAAGTCAATTCAGGAGGGTAAAGAGCAATGGGAGCCTGATCTCCCTTCCTGGTAGGTTCTCTGTAGGTGGTCTCAAATTCCTTGCAGGTTCTTATGGGTGTATAGGTGGTCCTTTATCCTAAGTGGGACACAGGTGGCGCTGTGGTCTAAACCACTGAGCCTCTTGGGCTTGCTGATCAGAAGGTCGGCGGTTTGAATCCCCATTATGGAGTGAGCTCCCATTGCTCTGTCCCAGCTCCTGCCAACCTAGCAGTTCGAAAGCATGCCAGTGCAAGTAGACAAATAGGTATCGCTGAGGTAGGAAGGTAAATGGCATTTCTGTGCACTCTGACACTCGTCACAGTCCGCGGTGCACCATTAGTGGTCTAGTCATGTTGGCCACATGACCCAGAAAGCTGTGGACAAATGCTGGCTCCCTCGGCCTGAGAGCGAGATGAGCAGTGCAACCCCATAGTCGTCTTTGACTGGACTTAACCATCCAGGGGTCCTTTACCTTTACCTTTATGCCACTTCATTCCTTTATTCCTTGTCTCCTGTTTGCTTTCCACAGGTCATGCTTTGTGGATGTCATGCCTGCATAGAGGCCTTCGATATCAAGTAGGGTCCGGTGATGTCAACAGCTTGTTCATGTGCTGGCTTCTACAAGCCATTTCCACCCTGCTTCTTATAAATAGCCACCTGACAGTGCAATCTACTTAGGGATGGGGGGAGAGATTCAATCCAGTTTAATTTGAAAGTGAACTTAACTCATTTGTAGTTTCTGAAACAATGTGTGAACTCAACCAATGTGTGAACGTGTATTTGGGGGGGGGGTTGTTTTACAAAAAAAATTCCGAAAAAATTGCACACAGAATGTATATTTTAGGTAACATTTGCACTAAAATGATGATGAATTTTCATTGAGAGTTAAGAAGTAAGTGGAAACTGGTGAAGGTATGCAGAGAACCATACTTATGATTGGGAAAATAAGATGAAAAAAATGAGAGAAACTGAAATGGACAGATTATCCCATCTATAACTTTATTGACCTGACGAAACTATGGCTGCACTGAGGTTCCAGACCTCCACAATGGAGGGCAGAATTATAACTCAGATTATTTAATTTCATCTCTAAGTATCTCCCTATGTATATGTTGTGTCTGGGACCATGCCAGAGAGCAGTTTGAAGCTTTAAAAAATGTTGTTGTTTTTCCTTTAAAAGGAAAATATTTTCCTTTTAACTTTTTTTGCATGTCCAGGAGGCATTTTCTCTTGGTGCAAAAGAAGGAGGAGGAGGAGGAGGAGGAATGTCAATAAGGCTGCAAAACCACAGAGCTCTGTAAGACTATTTTTAAATGAAAACAAAAACAAAAAACTCCTCATCTTGCTAGTTTGTTAATTTATTTTGCAGGTGCTTTGCATAAAGTTTGCTAATTACACATAGCAAACTAATTGGGAGATGGTTTGCTGGTTCAACCCTATTCCAATTCACCTTGCTCAGATTCCTGGATTTTTTAAGGCTCCTCTTCTACCTCACTCTGCAAACAGTGACATGTCCTAAGCATGGCTAATGACTTGACCTCCCACCTTTCAGTGGGAGGTGCCTGTGACTTACCTGTAGCATATTTCATACAGCTTAGGTGCTTAATAGGGTGAGATAAAGCAGCAGGCAAATATTCAGAGGCTCAGCCACACACTTTTTCAGTACCCTTTCCTTCAACTTACCAACTTTTTTCTTAATTTAAGGCATGAACACCTCACTAGAGCATCAGGTTCAAGAATGTGTTCAACTTGTGTGTGTATGTTTTAATGAAACTCTGCATATGTTCAGAAGTACAAAATCCAATAAGACATTCAAGAGAGACTTTAGAAGTGCACCTCATTTTAAATAATTTGTTTTGGATCGTAATTGCTATGAATGGCCTTGACATGATAGAGATAGATAGATGATAGATAGGTATAGATAGATGATAGATGATAGATGATAGATGATAGATGATAGATGATAGATGATAGATGATAGATGATAGATGATAGATGATAGATGATAGATGATAGATGATAGATGATAGATAGATAGATGATAGATAGATAGATGATAGATAAATGAAAGATAGAATAGATAGATGATAGAATAGATAGAATAGTGATGTGGGTTGCACTGTGGTCTAAACCACTGAGCCTCTTGGGCTTGCCAATCAGAAGGTTGGCGGTTCGAATCTGTACAACACGGTGAGTTCCCGTTGCTCTGCCCCAGCTCCAGCCAACCTAGCAATTCAGAAGCATACCAGTGCAAGTAGATAAATAGATACTGCTGTGGCAGGAAGATAAAAGGCATTTCCGTGCACTCTGGCTTCCGTTGTGGTGGCCCATTGCACCAGAAGCAGTTTAGTCATGCTGGCCACATGACCCGGAAAGCTGTCTGTGGCCAAACACTGGCTCCCTCGGCCTGAAAGTGAGATGAGTGCCACAACCCCATAGTCGCTTAGTTGTCCAGATTAGATAGATGATAGATAGGTTAGTTAGATGATAGACAGATTAGATAGATAGATAGATGATAGATAGATAGATAGATAGATAGATAGATAGATAGATAGATAGATAGATATAGATAGATGATAGATGATAGATGATAGATAGATTGATAGATGATAGATGATAGATGATAGATGATAGATGAAAGATAGAGATAGATATAGATAGATAGATGATAGATAGATAGATAGATAGATGATAGATAGATATAGATAGATAGATAGATAGATAGATATAGATAGATGATAGATGATAGATGATAGATAGATTGATAGATGATAG
This sequence comes from Podarcis vaucheri, assembly GCF_965113315.1. NCBI lineage: Eukaryota > Metazoa > Chordata > Lepidosauria > Squamata > Lacertidae > Podarcis > Podarcis vaucheri. The sequence continues at coordinate 6,581,164 of NC_138749.1, forward strand.
ATAGAGATAGATAGATGATAGATAGATGAGAGAGAGAGAGGGAGGGAGAGAGAGAGAGATGGGTAGAGAAACAGTGGTAGACATAAAGAGGAAGAGGAGGAAAATCAGAAGCACATAGTGTGTATGGTGTTAGACTGATTGTGGGAAATCATCAATGGCTTTTCAATACCCAGAGCTGGTGCTGCGCTTACCTGCTAATTTCTGTAATGCATAATCACATGCGGAGATGAGTACTTTACGAAGGTTTCAAGTGCGCTAATGCCCTCACACAGTACTGATTTTCCTAACTCTTCCCTTTTGACAACAAAGGATGCGGTGCATCCCTAAGCCTCCCCTCCTCTCTGACTTAATAGCTGCAGCTGCATTCCATTCTCACAAGGACAAATACCACTTAGATCCCAGGCTAACAGCAGCAAGGGACAAAGCAGGGAAAATACAAAACAAATGGCCGAGGACACATCCACAGGCACCAGGAAAAGAAGAGGGAAGACCGAAGAGACGGGATCAGGGGAGGAAGCCAAATGCATTTGCGAACAATGACCTCCTGTTTCTGAAGTCTAACACTCAAGAAGGTCAAGGAGCTCTCGCCAAGCCTCCAGAGAGAAGACACATGGGAGATAGTGACCTAAAAGCTTGTCAAGATTCATGAAGACATTGCCAAAATCCGGAAAGAAAGAATAAAAATGGAACTAAAGAGCGTTTTTATTCCCTTCTTTTGCCCCACGTGATGCAATCTTTTCTCTGAGTGTGTTATCCTTGTGATCTTTGGAGGATACCAGATGGGGATGGAGTTTTAAAATAGAATCAGCAGGTTAAGTATGGGGGATATAGAGCTGGGGCTGCTGGTGGTGGTAAAAGCTACTCTGAGCTTAAGGGTTTCAAAGCTCTCAGCTATGAAGGATGGAAGAATAAGTTACATGAGTGCCAAAGGATGCATTTTGATGATCTGATGTAGAGAAGAGTCAAAACTTCTGAAGGACTTTCAAGTGTCCTGTTTGCCAATTTTATGGGAAAAGCTGCATTTGAAATTCTGGGGTACTCTCAAATGGACCAGACATGAATCAGATGCAATCTGGGTTTCCGTTCATTGTCTGCAAAAATGAAGCAAATGACTTATTCATCTCTGTTGGGTTCCCTTTGCTTTTGTCAATTATGACTATTTATTTCATTTATGAACCACTTCCCATGAGGCATTTTAAAGTGAATTACAATATAATAGCATATACAAGCAGTTTGAAACAACGCCATATAAAAACAGCTTAAATACAACCACAATAAATAAAAGGAGAGGGGAAAACAACAACACATACACAAAATCAATATAAATCCAGGAATGATACCAACAGTTACCTTTTCGAACACTCAATTTCAAAATGTCAAGCCACGTTCACCAAAATGTCCCAATAAATGTACAGTACATGAGAAAATAAGAGCATAAGAAGAGTCTGTTGGGTCAGGTCACTGGCCCAACTATGGTAGTCCAGCATCCTCTTCTTACATTGGACAGCCAGATGGGAACTCAAGCCCTCTCCCCTCCTGTGGTTTCCAGCAACTGGTATTCAGAAGAATTACTCCCTCCAGCTGTGGAATCTGAGCATAGCATAGTCACGGCTAGAAGCCATCAATAGCCTTGTCGATGACTATGTCCAACAGCCATTTAAAGTCATCTAAGTTGGTGGCCATCACAGCCTTCTGTGGAAGCTATTTCCACAGTTTAACATGAACTGAGGAAGTGTTTTCTTTTATCTTTTCACATGAACCAGCAAGCAGAACCTGTGTGGAACAATGCATTGCACACTGGTGTTCAGAGTAATGTTGCCTTTGATAATGGAAGCAGAGCGTAGTCATCATAGTAAGTAGCCATGAATAGTATGATTCGCCATGGATTTGTCTACTTCTCCTTTAAATCCATCAACATTTCTGGCTGTCACCACCTTTTCTGGTAGTGAATTCCATAGCTTAACTATACAGTCTGTGAAGAAATACCATCTTGTATGTGTCTTGAATTTTCCAGCATTCAACTTCATTGGATGTTCTGGTGCTATAAGCCCATTGAATCCTTGGTAGACTTAAGAAGCCACCTTCTCCACTAAGCCCAACAGAATTATCTGAGACGTCTTTTATAAATGATTCCAAGGGCAATCAAACGTTTGAAAATATGGTTGATGTAACATGTAATAAAGACCATAAAGAAGGCTGATCGCTGAAGAATTGATGCTTTTGAATTATGGTGCTGGAGGAGACTCTTGAGAGTCCCATGGACTGCAAGAAGATCAAACCTATCCATTCTGAAGGAAATCAGCCCTGAGTGCTCACTGGAAGGACAGAACCTGAAGCTGAGGCTCCAATACTTTGGCACCTCAGGAGAAGTGAAGACTCCCTGGAAAAGACCCTGATATTGGGAAAGATGGAGGGCACAAGGAGAAGGGGACGATAGAGGATGGGATGGTTGGACAGTGTTCTCGAAGCTACTGAGTTTGACCAAACTGCGGGAGGCAGTGGAAGACAGGAGTGCCTGGCGTGCTCTGGTCCATGGGGTCACGAAGAGTCAGACACAACTAAACAACAACAACAACAACAACAACATGCAATGAGATCCATGTCTTCATTTGGCTTTGTGCTCATATGGAACTTTATACTTTCTGAGTATCCAGGTGTGCAGGCAAACTTGACCCTGTTATGCAGGTCAAGAGTAGCCAATGTGATGCTGTCCAGATGTTAGACTAGAACTCCCATGATTCCTGATTATTGTCTGTGTGGACTAAGGCTGATGGGAGTTCAGCAACAACTAGTAGTTCACAGATTGCCCATTCTTGCTTTACGTGGAGATAAGGACAGGGATGACGAACCTATAACCTTCCAGATATAGCTGAATTATAACCCCCTTCCTCCTTGGGTATCGGCCATGCTGGCTAGGGCTGGTGGGAGGTGGGATTTAGAGAGATCTGGGCAGCCTTCCATTGACTCTACTTGATGCAGGGCCCAGAAACTCTAGCTATTGCTTGGCCAGATCCTCCAGATTGGAGATGGAATATAAACAGAATCCTCAACTTTGGAGATCCTGTAGACAACCCTTCCTCTGTTCTTCTGCCTTTCAAGTTTCTTCCCTCCATGCAATGAAACATGCCACCATCTTCATTCTTCGTGACCCCCTGGACCAAAGCATGCCAGGCACTTCTGTTTTCCACTGCCTCCCGCAGTTTGGTCAAACTCATGCTGGTAGCTTCGAGAACACTATCCAACCATCTCGTCCTCTGTCATCCCCTTCTCCTTGTGCCCTCCATCTTTTCCAACATCAGGGTCTTTTCCAGGGAGTCTTCTCTTCTCATGAGGTGGCCAAAGTATTGGGCTGATTTCCTTTAAAATGGATAGGTTTGATCTTCTTGCAGTCCATGGGACTCTCAAGAGCACATGCCCATATGCAAATGTTCATACATGCACATTTCATACATTAATAAGATGCATTGTTGTCAAACTGTGGCAACAATGCTTCTGAATATAAGTTGCTGGAAACCACAGGGTGGTAGTAGGGTGTTCTTCTGCCTGGGTCCTGCTTGCAGATTGCCCATTGGGGCATCTGGTTGGCCACTGTCAGTACAGCATGCTGGGTTAGATGCGCCTGATCCATCAGACTGTTCTTATATTCACCATCACTATTCAATGGAACTGGCATGCAGCTGGCGCAGATTAAAAAGTGAGCAGCCATCTCCTTCACCATCTGCACCAACCAAGCAATTGTGAAAGGCAGCTCCGTCTAGATTTCCTTGCAAAACTCTACTATACTATTGTAGCCCACCATTATTATAAATACATTGGTGCTGGAGCAAGAGAAATTCCCATGCAGGGATGCTCCAAGAAGCAACGCTAACCCCTTGCAAAGAAAAACAATTAGCTAATGAGGCTTTCTTGCCTAATAAGAGCAGGCTGCATGCTTTAAGAGAGAGAGAGAGAGAGAGAGAGAGAGAGAGAGAGAGAGAGAGAGAAAGCAAGCAGGATTAGATCATGCTCTTCTGCCTGCAAAGCCTCCTGTCAGCCCTGCTGGGCTCCTTGAGTCTCTCCATGCTGCTGGAAGAGCAATCAGAGAACTTCACTCGCTTAGCAACGGAAAGAGCAGTGAGGGAAAGAGAGAGAGAGAGAAGAAGAAGAAGTGCATCTGAAGAAATCACTCAAATGAGGACTGCCTGATGTTTTGGCTCATCAGCATTCATCTTTAATTTGACCCAGGAAGAAATGCACATTGGGGGTACACATTTACAGCAGCAGGGATACTTAAAGGAAGGCAGGAAGGGGAGGAAGTGTTTTGCTACAGTGGACTGTAGCTGTCTCCTTACTTCTGTTGTACTTTTCAGGATGCAGTGTGGTTTCAGAGTACGGCTATGCCAAATAACTTTTCATTCATTCATATATATATATATATGCATTTTATTAATTTTCAAAGCAGTGGCAAATTCAAAGAGTGTGTTCCCACACCCACTACCTTGATGCAACAGAAATTTAAAGAAATGCATTTTGCCATAATTGTAGGGGTGAATCCAGAGGATGCCAAACACTGGGGTTCTTGATGGAGAATGCCAAATTTCCACATAGTAATCAGCATTTTGTTCACTTTCTAAAGCCTTCCCTTCCTTAGTCAGTTCCGCCCAACAACACCCCAATAATGGCCATGCCCATACTTTTTGTTGTCATACAGAGGTGTGAAAATGTTCCATTTTCGAACTATCAGTTGATGTGCTGCTACCAAAAGAAATCAGTTTATTTTCAAGCAAATCAAGGTTTGTTTGTTCTTTCCGGAAGACTGTCAACAAATCTAAACTTGGTACACATGGTACCTTATGTGCTTATTTCTTCAAAGATTATTTGCCAGAATGGTTGTACTGTATGTGATTGCATGTCCACCACATGTGGAATGCAGTACCCATGCACAACAACATGCTCCCTTTCTGTGGTTCCCCAAAACTGTCCTCTTTACCTGCCTGAGCTCCTGACCCGCCCTGGCTCCCTACTTGCTTGCCTGTCCCTGACTTCACCTGACTCCCTGCCCTGCACCCAGCTTGAGGTACTACAGACTGCCTTCACGTTGCACAGGCAGGTAAAGAGGAATAGTGCTTCCAACTATGGAGACAGAGCCATCATGGCTAGCAGTGTCTGATAGACTTATCCACCATGGATTTATACGGTGTAGCCATTCATATTGGTGACCATGTCTGCTCCTGAGGGGAAGACCCAATCCAATGACTTCAAGTTACAAGAAAGGAACTAAACATCATGAAGAACTTTCAGATAGCAAGAGCAGTTCGGCGGTAGAAGAGACTCACGTGGAAAGTGGTAGACTCGCCTTCATTGGATTCCCTGACTGTATCTTTCAGTCTTCCCTGCTGCTTATCTCCGATAAGCAAACGAGCTGTATTAGGGACATGCCAGATCTGGCATAAAGGCCATTCCTCAGAGTCCCAAGGTTGGCAATAGGAGGATTTTATTTCAGTAAGCCTACTTTTTTGAGAAGGAATCATTAGCACCCTCTTCAATGCTTTCCCAGGCCAGAAGACACTCTGTCTGAAGATGATCCCATCATCCTTAAAGGATGGCTGCCCTGCAGCTTCTCCTCCTCCACAGCCACACAGGATCATATGACTGCAGAACCCACTTTGGGTTCCTAAGGATACTAGATGGATCTCCATCTGCCAGCCTTCTTAAGCTGTCAGGCATGTCTGGTCCTTTGATGACTCAGGAGTAAGAAAGGCCCCACCCTATCCTGTTTCTTGCCACCTGATTTGGACCTGATGAAACTATGGTTCATCAGTACCATATCTCCTGTGGGTCCAAGCCCCGCCAGAACAGGATGAGAACAGGATCTTAGCCTTTCTGTTCCCAGAACATTTGGATGGTGTCATTACCATGAATCAGGCTCTAGAGGCTTCATAGCAGCATTCTAGATGCCCAGGTAACCTTACCTGGACCTAATCTAGGGTCAGGATTGATCTGTGCACTCTAGATTATTTCTCAGTCAGATTTGGGGAGACCTCTAACCCTACTTCCCAGAGCTTCCAGGAAACATTCTCAGTACAGAGAGGAAAGTGAGGTTGGATGTGCGAGGGAGATCCACATCATTTATTCCAGCCACAGGATGCTAGTCTTCTCCATTTGCACTTTGCTCTCCAGTTTTTGCACAGCAGTACCTTAGTCCACTTATAATGCAAACACTTGCTGGTGCTAATGATATATTTGCATTCAGAGTGTAGTATCAGACAATGAAGATGCAGCTACCAATTCTTTAAGCTCATGCAATGTTTAGTTGCTAGGCATCCAAGTGACGAGTGCCCAGTTCAAATCTCACCTCAGCTACAAATTCAATAGGCCAGCTTTAATTATGCCAACATTCTCTCAATCTCTTACCTGTCAGAAGGGGGGGGGTATGCGTGTAATATTTCCAATGCACCTTACAGTTGTGTTGTAAATATAACGTGTTGCATTGAATACTTCATGTAATTACCTGAAGCTCTTCTGAACGTTCTCAGGTGCTGCAGAAATGCTTGATTTATTAATAATATTCTTTGCATGAAAGCAAGTCCCACTGACATCAAAGGAGGTTCAAGATGTAAGTTTTGTTTTGACAGCTGATGAAATGATAGACATTGGAGGAGATAAACCGGTGACTTGTATGTAGCCCAATCTTTCTACAAATTTCCCCTCAAACAAATTGATTGTACACTTTCTTTAAATCAAATCTCCCTCTTTGCTGTTGACATACCTGTCTTCCGCTGATAACAACGGGGCTATGCAAACTGATGTTATCCTAATTGGGGGCAGAGGCATCAGTGTATCTGTTTTGAAGTCATGGCTCTCTACAGCTTGCTTTGCTGGGGATTGTGGAAGGCATTTGCAAATATCCTTTGTGAAATGTCCACATGCAAAGAGAGTCCTGACTTGCTTGTCCATGCACCTCTCAAAAACACTCCTTCAGGGTTTTGGAGCTGATCATTATTTCCCCTTCCCATCCTTGGTGGTGGCGGTGGCAAGACCAGGAAAAAATAAATTGTTATTATCAGTTGTCTGATTTATATCCTGCCCTTCCTCCAGAAGGAGGCCAGATTGGCAAATACATCCCAAAGCAGAAAAGAAATAGTAGTGTAATGAAATGTTTTAATTAACTTCAGTGACAAATCCTCTCCCTGCTCCCCCCCCCCATCAATGTGCATCGTACCCAAGGCTGTGCAAGTTGCTTTGGCTCCAGAAGAACATCCCACAAGTCCCTGTGTCATCAGTGGAGGTGGTAAAATATTATAATAATAAATGGACAGGGAGCAACTACGCAGGCTTACATGGGATCTCAGCTGAGGCAGCTGCCTCACTCTGCCTAATAGTAGGGCAGGCCCTGGATCACTGGGCTCTAAACTATAGGGAATAGATGCATTATCTGGAACATGGGGCTGTTTTGCATAATGCTTTTTAATTTCTGTGTTAGGCATTATTCTTTCTCCTGTTTGGTTTTAGGTTGTTAAATTAGAATAATAGAATTGTGGAATTGTGGATCTGGAAGGAATCCTGAGGGTCATCTTGTAAGAATTCCTGATCTATGATTGCAGTCATGGGATTGTTGTCTTTCACATGACAGTATATGTTTTGACTCTACAAAGTAGGAAGTGATGGAGACAGGATGTTTGTGTCACTCTGTTCCGTAAAGTGGGACTATTGTCCTTTGTCCTTTTTCTCTTTGCTGTCTGATGCTAGAGAGAGAGGGAGCCATGTTGCTGTGCTCCGTGTGTGTTTATATGTAAATAAAGTAGATTAGCCAAAATGCTAAGTTGCTGAGGTCTGTTATGCATGATGCTCAAACTCTGCGGATCCCTAAGTGTGCCGGTGTCGGTTGGCATCGGTCGCTGTGATGTTCGGGCAGAAGAAAGCTTATGAAGCTCCCAAACAATCGAACAGGAGGGAGGGAACATGCCAGTCAATCATGTGTCTCTGCCAGGGTCCTACTCGAGTGTAGGCTGAACTCCTGACACATCTAGCCTAACCCCCACACAATGCACCAAAGCATCAATGGCAGGTGGCCATCTAGCCTCTGCTTAAAAACCTCCAATGAATGAGTCCACCACCACCTTTCAAGGGAGTTTATTCCACTGCTGAACAGCTGAGAGAGGAATGTAAGATCTTAAGGGTAGATTGCAGAACAGACACGAAGGGGAAGACTGAAAAAAGAAAATTGTGAAGTATGAACCCCACCTGGGAATAAGCAAAGATATGAAAGAAGAACACTACATATACAAAAACTACAAAAAGCAAAATCTGTTCCAAGTTGTTTATGACTCAAAGCTCCAGGCCCAAAGCATTGGCTTAGAGGAGATTGCTTAGTTGGTATTGTTTTATACAATCTTATACGTATTCACAGATCGTGAAGCTGAGGCTCCAATACTTTGGCCACCTCATGAGAAGAGAAGACTCCCTGGAAAAGACCCTGATGTTGAGAAAGATGGAGGGCACAAGGAGAAGGGGACGACAGAGGACGAGATGGTTGGACAGTGTTCTCGAAGCTACAAACATGAGTCTGACCAAACTGCGGGAGGCAGTGGAAGACAGGAGTGCCTGGCGTGCTCTGGTCCATGGGGTCACGAAGAGTCGGACACGACTAAACGACTAAACAACAACAACAACATATGTACTGGGTTTTTCTTCTTCTATTTATATATTGATACTATTATATATAAATTATTATACAGTGGTACCTTGGCACTCGAACGACTTGGCTCCCGAACAAATCGGTTTCTGAGCACCCGGATGTGAGTGTTCCAGTTTGCGAATGTTTTTCGGAAGCTGAACGTCCGACGCGGCTTCTGTTTGAGTGCAGGAGGCTCCTGCAGCCAATCGGAAGCCACACCTTGGTTTTCGAACTGTTTCGGGAGTCAAATGGACTCCTGGAATGGATTAAGTTTGAGAACCAAGGTACCACTGTACTTTTTTATCTGATATGATGTAGCCACTTGGGGGGTGGTGGTTTGCAAATCAACAGATGGGGGTGATAAGTGGGGAGAGCACTGTTTGCACCTGGTTGTGGGTTTCACACACACATCTGGCCAACAGATGTGAGGATGCTGCACTAGATGGGCCTAGGACTTGAACCAGCAGGCTCTACTTATCTTCCTGTGTAAGAGTAGTCTTCACATTAATGCTCTCATCCTAAACATACTTTCTTTGAAGTGGATCCTATTGATTTTGATTAGAATTAACTTTCAAGTAAGCGTGCTTCGGACTGCAGATTTAGTTTATGTATCAGATTATGATTCAGTCATAATTTGTATGTGCAAGATGCCTTTCCTTCCAGAAAGAGTAGGAGTCTGGTGGTCGGTGTGTGTTTGGGGTTGTGATGAAGTATTTGACAGGGGTGATTCCCCCATCCCAATGCTGCCTGTGAGACAGGAAGCAGAATATCATTTATCGCATTCTTATATCTGTTGGAAGCTACCCAGAATGACTGGAGCAAACCAGTCAGATGAATGAGGTACAAATAAGAAAATGCCAGATACCCAGAGTGCCATCTCTTTCCCTTATCAACAGCTGTAAGACAAAATAAATAGTCTCCTTCAGAAGGTCAGAAGGTCACAGGAAACTACACAGGAAGCTACACAGGAACTGAACCAGAACTTCAGTCTATCTATCTACCTGAAGAGCATTCTTAGGGCTCTTTTTCACCTGGAGCTCACTGAAACTTACTTCTAGCAATTCTGTGAGAACAAGGGAGTTTCGGCACCTCTTTTTCTAGACAAAGAGCACTGAGCATTCTCTACACTGGCAGTGGATCTCCACAGGTTTAGAATCATAGAATCATAGAGTTGGAAGAGACCACAAGGGCCATCGAGTCCAACCCCCTGCCAAGCAGGTTTAAGGCAGGAACATCTTCCAGCTGTTCCTCAAGATTGTGGGAATGGAACCTACAACCTTCTTCATGCAATGCAGATGTTCTACCTTTGAGCTACAAACTTTATAAAGATCCAGCATTTTTCAAACAGGGGTTTGTTGCTTTTTACTTTTCTAGCTGCACAAGCCTTACATACCAAACAAACTCTGCAGTGTCACTCCATGGAATGGATGCCCCCCCATCATAGCTGTCAATTTTCCCCTTTTCTTGCGAGGAATCCCATTTGGAATAAGGGAATTTCCCTTAAAAAATGGAAAACGTTGATAGCTAAGCTCCCCCCCCATCCCTGGACAAATCATGCAACTCCCCCATGCAGCCAGAATTGAGACCCTCATTTAGCATCCAGAATCACCATTCAATTCCTTGTAAACTTCTGTGCATTCTGAGGAACCATGTGAAACTCTTGAGGCTTAATGGCCCCCACTCCCTTTGTTTCCTCAGGTGCCACTACCCTCTAGGAAGAATTATGCATACCTGTCAAAAACTGTCAGATTTCCATCACTCTCTCTTTTGATTTCTCCCCCTCCTGTTTCAAAGCCACTCGTTGCTCTTTAGCAATCTGTTTTCCATAAATACACAAAGAACGTCTAGCCATTCTCTCCTGCCTCTCCACACCCCTGCAAAAACAAAAACAAAAGCCCATCTCCGCACTTCTGAATGCAAATCCGATCAGTCAAAATCACAAAAGGAATACACTTCAACAAGAATAGAGATTGCAGGTGTTCAATGTAGCGGTTGACCAGGTTGCAAATATATATTGTATGTACATACCACCACCACCACACACACAAACAAACACATACACACTTTTCTGAACTGTGTAGACTTCCAGGGTTCTATCTGGGTTTGGGTTTGTTTGAAGGAGAGACTGGAGGCATTTTGTAATATTTGAGTCAACTTACAGATGTACTGGTTCAACGTAAGGGGAGGCAAACAGCTGGAACATGCTGACAGAACAACCCCATATAAGATCTTGTAAGAAGAGCCTGCTAGATCAAGCCAAAGGCCTATCTAGCTCAGCATCCTGTCTCACAGTGGCCAACCAGATGCCTTTGGGCAACCAGCAAGCAGGATTTGAACACAAGAACCCTATTTCTTCCTGTGGTTTCCAGCAACTGCTATTCAGAATCATTGTGTCCTCCAATTGTAGAGGCAGAGCATAGTCTTCGTGGCATGGAAAAGGGAATAGAAGAAAACATTTCCCCCTCTCTCGTGACACTACAACCCACAGGCATCCACGGAAGAGTCAGGAGAAATAATAAAATAGCACTTCTTCACACAGACCGTGGTTAAACTATGGAACTTTCTCCCACAGGAGTCAGGGATAGCCACCAACCTACATGCCTTTGTAGGTTGAGACAAATTCATGGAGAATTTGCCTATCCATGACTAGCCACAATGGCTATATCCTATTTCTGCTTCATAAGCATATTCTCCTTTCCCAAAGACATCTGGTTGGCCACCGTAAGAAGAAAGCTTTGGACTAGACGGCACATTCGCCTGAAGCAGCAGAGCTCTTATCGTGCTCTTATGTTGTTTCAGAAACATTTTCTGTGCTTTTGTTCCTCCCCACAGACACTTCCCTTGCCCCCTCCCTCTGGCTGAAGTCATTGTGGGGGTAGAACAAGGATGAGTCATCTTCTCCAACCCTCTTATAGTCTTCGTGGCCGTTCACCTGTAGTTTCCCTAACAAAAGGTAGCCTGATGAACTCTTTTCTGTTCGACCTCCAGACCTAATTGCAGCAATTAGAGAGCAATCTCCTAACAATGTGTATAGATTTTTATAGAAGTTGCAGAAATGCAGGAAATAACCAGCGCTTCATGTGATCTTTTTTTCTCTCTCCCAGTGAAGTTCTGAGTCTTGCCATGAAACTTGCCATTTCAGGGGCCTGTGCGCTCATTCTGAAGTTTTAGAAGCTGTTGAGGGGGCCATCACAAAATGGACAACAGCTGTGAAAAGGTGTGAAAGCCACAAAACATGAACACCTCCTTTGAACCCAGCCATAGGTTCCATTGAAAAAAGGCTTTCGCAAAAGCAAGAACCCCAATTCACAGATACTTTCTCTGCCATCCTTTCTCACCCTGTCTCTTTAATTCTCTTCCCAAGGATCCTCATCACCCAAGCACACATGGGTGTGCCTTTTCTCCTGTCACCCAAGCAGGCATTTCACCCTCACTGTGTGGCTTGTGACTCTTTCTTTTGACTCCATCTCCATCATGGTTCCTCTGTCTTTGGTTTTTGGTTTTGTTTTGTCACCAACATGTCTCTGTTCACAGCAACTGGAGACTCCCCCCCCCCAAAAAAAAACCCACACCAAATAAATTGGGTCCTAAGTATCTGAAAGACCATGTTCATCCCCAGTGACCTTCTCAGGTGCTCAGATCAGCAGAGGTGGCCTTCTTGGTACCTCTACCACCTTCAGAAATGTGGGGCAGCCCCTAAATTATGGAACTCCATCCTGACAGAGGGATGACTAGCTTTTGGCATACATTGAAGACATATCTCTTTACTTTTCCCTTTAACCATTAAGGGGTGTTTTTGTGTGTGTGTGTGTGTGTGTGTGTGTGTGTGTTTGTGTGTGTTTTTTGAGGAGAGACCACTTCAATTGCTGATTCTAAACCATCCTGTTCCATTTGTAACAATTTTACGGGCCAGAAGCAACTAAGGGGTAGGACCTGAACCACTGGATTCAAATTACAAAAAAATGAGATTCCGACTAAACATTAGGAAGACGTTTCTGATGGTAAGAGCTATTTTTGCAGTGGAACAAACTACCTCAGAAGGTTGAGGACTTTCAGTCACTGGAGGTTTTTAAACAGAGGTTGGCTGGCCATTGGTCAGGGATTCTAGCTTATCCTACCAATGGAAGCCCGTGCAAAGTATTCATCAAGCACCACAGCCTTTCCCTTACTCTCCTTCTCCACACTCCCTCTAAATTCCCTTTGGGGGATCAGGAGAACCCTCAGAATTGCATGTGGGGTGAGGAGAGGAAATAATAATAATATTTTATTTATATCCCGCCCTCCTGAGCCGAAACCGGGCTCAGAGCAGCTAACAACAATAAAAGTAACACAGCATTCTAAAATCAATTTACTCTAAAATCAATTCAAATCAAATTAGTGGCAACCATTGGGCTAGAGTTCTGTGAGGATTGCCAAAGGAGGGGGTCAGACTCTACCTTAGCCACAGGCCTGGTGGAACAGCTCTGTCTTGCAGGCCCTGCGGAAAGATGTCAAGTCCTGCAGGGCCCTAGTCTCTTGTGACAGAGCATTCCACCAGATTGGGGCCACAGCCCAAAAAGCCCTGGCTCTGGTTGAGGCCAGCCTAACCTCCCTGTGGCCTGGGACCTCCAAGATGTTTTTGTTTGAAGACCGTAAGGTCCTCCGTGGGACATACCAGGAGATGCGGTCCCGTAGGTACGAGGGTCCTAGGCCGTATAGGGCTTTAAAGGTTAAAACCAGCACCTTAAACCTGATCCTGTACTCCACTGGGAGCCAGTGCAGCTGGTATAGCACCGGGTGAATGTGATCCTGCAGCGAGGATCCTGTAAGGAGTCTTGCCGCTGCATTCTGCACCCGCTGGAGTCTCTGTGTCAGTCTCAAGGGCAGCCCCACGTAGAGTGAGTTACAGTAATCAAGTCTGGAGATGACCGTCGCGTGGATCACAGTGGCTAGGTCAGGGTGAGAGAGGTAAGGAGCCAACTGCTTAGCTTGGCGGAGATGAAAAAATGCCACCTTTAGCATTACACCAGGGAAGCATTACACCAGGGAGGGAACTGCTTAGTGCTATGTTGCTTTGGCCTTGTAATGGCTGTGCTGGTTTGTTATAATTGTATATTCCCTTGTTGTAACCCACCCTAGGACCTTACTGAGAAGGTCAGGTAAGACGTCTTATAAATAAATGCATACAGTAGGGGGAGGAGGGATCAACTGCCCTCTCCCCATGCTGCTCTGAGAAGCCACCTAGGATAACCTACTGATAAGGCTGTCTGTGGCCCAGATGCCCTTGAGCCCTGCATGTTCTGATCATCAACAAGAACATGGTTGATTGATGTTCTGAGCGAGAGTTTTGTCACTGTCTTTGTGCTGTGAGATTGAATTGGACTGGATTCAGATTGCCAGGCCTTTTTGACAAGAAAGAATGCTTTGGGGGTTGCAGTAGATGGAACAATAAAGCAAAATATATCCTCTCTCTGCCTCCTCCCTTCGCTCTCAATCCTCAGCTGAAGCACACTTCAGATGTAACACTGTGTGTGTGTGTGTGTGTGTGTGTGGTTGTTGTTGTTTCTCCCGCAACTTTCTTTGGTGTTCTCCATTGGCAGAACATCAGTCGCTTCGGCTTGTACCAAACACTCTCTCTCTCCCCCTGCTATCCAAAGCTCTTCAGATAACGCCGCTAACATGCCCATTCTGAGCGCAAAATATTTGTTCAGAAAACAGACTTAACATGCCCCAGAGCATTGTTTGGAAGGCTAAACAGATCAGATTGGATAGGAACAGTTAAAAACAATCACTTAAAAGGAAGCTTTGAAACTCTCAGCATGTCCAGCTGTCAAATGTAGGCCTTCGAAGGCAACATGGCCGAGCAGTGCTTTTCATAACAACATTTGGAAAACAGCCCGATTCTGATTAAGTCTATCTCACACAATATATTCCTAAATGAGTGTAATTTGTTGTGCTCAGGGATGTATTACACTTCCCCTGGGAGTGAATCCACCAGTCCTATAATTCATTCATTTATTTTTAGCTTTATTTTTTATAGTTTTGAATTGTAAACTGCTTTGGGGGCTTTCTGGGGGGGCTGAATAATGTGCTATAACACATAATTTGTTTTATAAGTAAATAATAAAAAGGAAACTATTAAAAGCCTCCTTGTTTCCTTCAAAATGTCACCCAAGTGGGAAAATTCTTCTCCAATTTTGCTTTAGGCGTTACAGGATCGGGAAACGGATAAGTGTGAGACTAGAAACATCAAAATGTGTCTCCCCTTTCACTTTCTGGGGTGGAATATCTGGTTGATGTTGATAGTCCTCATGAGAAATCAGTTAACCTCTCATAGGTTCTCACTGAGGTGGTCAACTTGTGTGCCTGAGCTGTAAATGGGTCGAGTAATCACGTGAACAAATGATATGTGATATTAAAAACATATCATTGACTAGATAATAAGCCTGTCAGGGAGAAAATAGGAGAGTGGGGATTTGATTCACTTTGCATTAAAAGGCAAACCTACCTAATCCACGCTTTCTGAAAAAACATGTGAATGGAAACACACCCATCTCTCAAAATTCACACTTCTCTGAATTTTGCAATACAGTTCTCCAACTAGGGAATGTGCATACATTAGCAAACAAATAACATTCACAAATGTGTTATGCTCAGGGAAATTTGCTTTCCAAAAAATGTGCATATTAGTCAAATTTACATGCAAATATGTGGCTATTAACATAAATTAACACTAAAATGCTGGTGGATTTCAATGAAGACTGATACGAACAAAATGGAGAACTGAACCAAAGAATGAAAAAAAGAGAAACTCGGAGAAATGGAAATTTATAGATTTGCAGATCCTTGGACTAGGGTAGTGCTTTTTTGTTTTGTTTTTACCATGCTAGTTATCTCTCTGCAAGCAACTATTTCATATGAAGGTACCTAGACAGCATCTTAAAAAGCAGAGCCATCACCTTGCCAACAAAGGTCCGTATAGTTAAAGCTATGGTTTTCCCAGTAGTGATGCACAGAAGTGAGAGCTGGACCATAAAGAAGGCTGATCGCCGAAGAATTGATGCTTTTGAATTATGGTGCTGGAGGAGACTCTTGAGAGTCCCATGGACTGCAAGAAGATCAACCCTCTCCTTTCTTAAGGAAATCAGCCCTGAGTGCTCACTGGAAGGACAGATCCTGAAGCTGAGACTCCAATAATTTGGCCACCTCATGAGAAGAGAAGACTCCCTGGAAAAGACCCTGATGTTGGGAAAGATTGAGGGCACAAGGAGAAGGGGACGGCAGAGGACGAGATGGTTGGATAGTGTTCTCGAAGCTACCAGCATGAGTTTGACTAAACTGTGGGAGGCAGTGGAAGACAGAAGTGCCTGGCGTGCTCTGGTCCATGGGGTCACAAAGAGTCAGACACGACTAAACAACTAAACAACAACAACACCCTTCTGCCATATGAGTCGCCACCTGCGATTGAAAAGGAGGCAGCTCATTGATAAGAAGGCCACTGGTGGGGATGGGGGAGAAATGTGACTTACATTCACATTTTCTCACAAGCCTGCTAATTAGCAATACATGGACCAAAGCACAGTTACCCTTCAAAATATGTATTTCTTTGAATTTTCTGGTGCAGCTCTCCAATCAAATCAATTATACATATACAAGTATATTGGCAGAAAGGGTGCATAAATTGTCAAATAATATTGAAAACAGCATCCTAAAATACAATGGTACCTCGGGTTAAGAACTTAATTTGTTCCAGAGGTCCGTTCTTAACCTGAAACTGTTCTTAACCTGAAGCACCACTTTAGCTAATGGGGCCTCAACCAATCCATACGCCCCTAGGACGCCACATGAGGAAGATGAATTGCTCTTCCCATGTTGCAAAACAGGTGTGGATTTGCACAACGGATAGTGTTCATAGATGCTAATTTTTCTTGGGAAACAATCATCCCAGCAATTTTTTTGATTTAAATTTTTTTTTAGTGCAAAGTAAATAAAGCTCAGAGCTGGTTTTACACAGCAAAGGACCAAAATATTTCATCTGGACTGGAGAATGAACAAGTTGAAATGCTGGCGTCTCGTCTGGAGGCTGCTCTCTCAGACATCCTTCTGTCAACACGCCTGCCTGGAAGCAGGCACCGAACCTTAAAGCCATATTTCTGCCAAAACCCCCAAGCAGATTCCTAAGAAATACAGATGTGGAATGGAGGCAAAACAGCTGCTGAAAGTGCCGTGTCAATATCCTAGAGGAACCCATTCCTTATCGGAAAGAAACTTAATTTCAGCTATAAAGAATTTGATTATCTATTGTTATACCAAATGTGATTAATGTTTTGTGGTGATTAATCAACTGCAAAATATATAATTATGCCATCTGTATTTTTCCATCTTCTTGTCACTTAAGAATTCCTCTGGGTGGTAGGAGGTGGGGAAATGGGAACAAGGAGCACTTAGAGAGCTTTTAAACACAGAGACACATGCCAAAAGCCTGGGCTCTCTGAAAATGCACAGGGAACTGGCATCGACTTTAATGGGGCAGCGCTTATGACAGCAAAATTATGTCCGCACCAGCTGATTCTGACACGTTCCCATCCATATGATCACTGCAGAAGAAGGACATCTAAGGTCCTGTATATTGTTGTTCACAAAACAGACTTCCACTTTGCAAGAGAACTTCCTCCTGCAATCCTCTGCAGCCCCTCACACGTTCAAAATCTTCTTTTGAACACACCCCAAAGCAGATTTTGTGGATGCTCAGGGAAAAGAGAGGAAGCGGAGGTCTTGTTGCATGAGCAGAACTGCATGTTTATTTTTATTATTAATTTATTGCCCTTTTCTCCAAGGAGCTCAAGGTGGTGTACGTGGTTCTCCACGTCCTTATGTAATCTCCACCCTGTTAAGGTAGATAGTCTGAGAGGCAGTGACTGGCCCAAGGTCACACAATGAGCTTCATGGCTGAGTGGGGATTTGAACTCCGGTCTCCCACTTCCTAGTCCAACACTTTAACCACTACACATTAACCACTGGCTCTGTTTGTGCAGTATTTGAAACAGCCAACAGACTTAAATTTGGTTTAGCATCCATACCTTCATCCCAGAGACTAGCAGGATGTAAGACATATGTGAGCATGGGAAGAAAGTTCAGTGTCCTCATCAAGTTTCCAGGACCTTTGGGGAGAAACCACAACAGTTAAGCTAATGTAGAATTGGCTTATATTTTGCAACCAATGGTTTGGATCCCAGCACCACGAATTAAATGTGCATGAAAGTGTTCTGCTAAGTCTAACTCAGTTCTTCCTCTCTTCCCTGGGCATGGGATAAAGTCCATACTCTCCCACACGAGGTGGGGAAAAACAAGGATGCCATTTTCAGAGTCAACATTCCTGCACGAGTCATGTGATCTGCATGAGATCACGGCCCCAAAGACACCCTTGGTCTGATTCAGCTGGTTTTCTTATGTTATTATGTTATGCTCTTATAGATGACCACTTGGGAACGACTTGTGTGACACCTTGTGTTCCATAAACATAGAAAATGTGGGTTACAAATGTAACAAAATAAATTAGTAAAATAGGAGGGCTAGCTGGGTTTCCCATGCTTGTATATAGGTTCTCCTTGCCATTCCCAGTATGAATCATGCAAAATAGTTTTTTGTGTTGTTGTTGTTGCTTTTTAAAGGAAAGGAAAGGAAAGGAGGACAATTTTTTTGTAGGGGATGATAGAGGGCTCTCAGCTAGACTGTTTTGAAGTGTTAAGATGTGGTGGACAAGTCAAATCTGCCAAGTCTGTTCTCACTGTGAATCTTTCAGTCTTTGTTGTCATCCATTTGTTTCGGGAGGCAATGGAAGAGTGTGCCTTTGGGGTTAAGTCAAACTGTTGGAAGGTTGCAGCGCCTGCTGTGGTTGCAGAGACTGATATTGGAGAGACATGTTTTGTTGCAGCTGGGGCAGATGAAGGAGTCCGGTTGTGCTGCTGTAGATGACATTTCTTCTCTCTGTGTTCCTCCAAGTGGTCATTCCTCCTCTGGTCACTACTGTGGATACATGACCTGACTGTCTGTCTCCAGGCACTGTGGTCATCTGCAAAGGATTCCCACATGGCAAGGTTGATGTTTCCAGCCTTCATGTCAGACTTTACTCTGAAATTAAATATAGGGAGAGGGGGACCATTGTTTATGCATAAGTCTAATCGTTTTAGGTAGTGCTTCAAATGGAAGTTGCTACTTCTGCTTTGTTAAAGAAAGCAGTGTTCAAAAGATGTTGCGTCTTCATGTCCTAATTAGGATGAATCATTAAGGAAATACATTGCAATTAAATTTACACCCAGTGGATGGAAGAAGTTCCTAGATAACAGATTTTGTGTGGGCTTCTGCCCCCCTTTCCATATTTGGCCTACCATGATTAATATCACAGTATGAGTTCATTATTTCAGATACGAGATAGTGAAACTTTGTTTAATTTAGGGAGGAGGGGTGTGTGATTTTTTAAAAAGTCAATCTTCCAAACCACAATTACAAATGAAAACAAATATTGTGTAGTTGTGGCCTTTCTTGTTTCCTTGTTGAAATTGTTAGCATCAACACTTTAAGCCCTCTGAATAAGTGTATATCCATTCTTTCATTTGAAGTAATTCCATCTAGAGATGTCCAAAATAACTCACTCCTGTCAAAGGTAATAACTCTTTCTAGAATTCTTGTGAGTACCTTCAGAATCCATGTTGATGGAAACTGTTACCTCATTGGAATATGGTTCGTCGAGATTCAATCCATACCACCAATAACTTATTTATTTTTGTTTATTTAAATATTCATGATCTGTGCTTCCAAAAGCATATCACGGCAGCTTGCATCATACAATAAAATCAGTAAAAACAAAGCATAATAAAAACAACAACAGTAAAGCAACATATACTGGTTTGTTAAAAAGAGAAACATACATTGTGAAGGTCTGTTCAAATGGTACAATTTTCAGAAGATGTCTAAAATAAGACAGAGCTCTGCTTCTATTAGTTGGGAGTACCACAGGGTGCAGCCCACCACACTGAAGGCTCAGACTCCAGAGAAGGCCAACTACACTATGGGATGTGGGCTCCTCTCTGCTAGTCAGTGGGGACCAGTGATGGGAAACCTGTAGCCTCCCATCTTCCGCCAGCTCCAGCCTGCATGGCCAACACTGAGCTAAACAGGCCAGTGATCTTACTTGGTATAAGGCAGTTTTCTTTGTTCCTTCGTGCTTTGCATCAATAGGCATCATGGAGACTCTGAGCTGCTGATTTTGGTGGCAGCTGTACATCCTCCATAACTGGGGTGCCATATATTTGAGGTCAGCCCCTCAAATACTTTACTAGAACGGCTGAAGACCCATCAACCCCTAGGAGTTGGGAGCCCATGTGGTGTAGTTGTTAAGAGCGGTAGTCTCTTAATCTGGTAAACCGGGTTCGCGTCTCCGCTCCTCCACTGCTCCAGAGAAGCGGACACGGAGCAATGGATCCAAACTACAAGAAAGAAGATTCCACCTAAACATTAGGAAGAACTTCCTGACAGTAAGAGCTGTTTGACAGTGGAATTTGCTGCCAGGGAGTGTGGTGGAGTCTCCTACTTTGGAGGTCTTTAAGCAGAGGCTTGGTAGCCATATATCAGGAGTGCTCTGATGGTGTTTCCTGCTTGGCAGGGGGTTGGACTCGATGGCCCTTGTGGTCTCTTCCAACTCTATGATTCTATGATTCTATGATTCTACATGCAGCTGCTGGGTGACCTTGGGCTAGTCACACTTCTCTGAAGTCTCTCAGCCTTACTCACCTCACAGAGTGTTTGTTGTGGGGAGCAAGGGAAAGGAGAATGTTAGCTGCTTTGAGACTCCTTAGGGTAGTGATAAAGCAGGATATCAAATCCAAACTCCTCCTCCTCCTCCTCCTCTTCTTCTTCCTAAGCTCCATAATGGTTGCTCTGTCCACAAATATGGAATGAGGCAAATATAATAGAAATGGAGATACTTGTAAGAGATACTTGCTGTTAGAAGAAGTGCAAGACTGAGGATTAGGTGTATGCCACGGCAAAGGACAGTCCAGATGTTGTCTGCTGCTATCTTTTTGGTGTTGGGGGGATTTTCTTGTTTCATCGAGGACTGTAGTCACATCTGTTTGTTATCCTTTTGCAAACCACTTAGAAAACCATCTAGTACAGAGCAGTATATCAATATATCAGTGATATACCAGGCAGCGTTTCACACTCCAGAACATCTAACCTGAGTCATAGCTCAGTTGCAGATCATCTGCCTTGCATGTGGAATGTCCCAGGTTCAATATCTGACATGTCCAGGTGAGGATGAGAATGTTTCCCTGTCTGAAATCATGAGGAGCCACTGCCTGTCAGTGTAGACCAGGCACCCCCAAACTCGGCCCTCCAGCTATTTTGGGACTACAGTTCCCAGCTTCCCTGACCACTGGTCCTGTTAGCTAGGGATGATGGGAGTTGTAGTCCCAAAACAGCTGGAGGGCCGAGTTTGGAGGTGTCTGGTGTAGAGAGTAATGAGCTAGCTGGACTTTTGGTCTGACTTGGCAACATCTTACATTTCTATTCTTGCAACCCAGACGCTAGGCAAGGCAAGGAAGCCTCTCTCAGCCATCACTTTTCAACAGGAGATTGCCCATTAATTAGTTCATTATTTGATTGATTTGATAGAGTCATCCTAAGTACTAAAACATCTTTGAAGGACCAGGTTTCAGTTCAAAAGAAGCCTACCTGTGTGTGGTGCTGTGGTCCAGATATATTTGTAACATATAAAGCAACCACCACTTCTTTGCTGGGGAGTTTATGAAATAAGAATTCTAGAGCAAGCGAGTGAGAGAAAATCTACAGCAGACATGAAAAGCATTTTCCTGTCTCTCTCTTGCTTTGATCTCACCTCCTTCATATGTTTCTACATTTTTATTCTTCTTCTTTTTTGCTCTGCTTTCAAGCTCAGGCATCAGATATGAATACAGATGAGAATGAGGTTGGCCCAGCCAGGTCCCTGATATTTAGGAAATAATCACTCTGTAGTGGAGAGCAGGTTTGTATTTTGAGTCTCTCTCTCTCTCTCTCTCTCTCTCTCTCTCTCTCTGGTAGATTGGAGTTCTTAGGTCAGGGATGGAACTTGGTTGTTTGAAGGGATCTAGTTCTTGATCAATTCCTCCATCAATATTTGCTCGACAGACTCTGAAAAATCTAGATGGTCCCAAACAGATGTGAAATGCATGATTCATTGCATATTTTCAGATCAGCTACATCCATTTGATTTCCAGCTGCAGAAGCCATTTTACGCTCAGAAAATAAAAGTTGTGTAAACCCAAATAAAGAGCTGGGGCAAAGCCCTGTTCCAGTCACCACCTACCTTGTAGGTAGGTAGACTGCACTGACAGATAGCCATTACTAAGAGTCAGGGCGGGTGCAAGACATGTCTTCTATGTTCCCACTACTAATTCACTTCCTATCAGCATATAATATTTATGCAAGGAGCAGTTTGTTAAAGGGGGAAGAATATATATGAAGAATTTATTATCATTTATTTAATACATATACCACCCTTTGTAAAAAGATCATATGGCAGCTTACAACATGGAACACAAATGTCAACGCATAACATATCTATACAACATAAAAATCAAAACAGATATAGAAATACAATTGCAATAATAGGAAATCTAGAATCTATGTCTCACGCTGCCTGCCTCTCCTTCCTGCATGCTGCCCAGTTCATTCTGGGCCAGCTGAAACTGAATCACAGTGTTCTGTGCCTGTGCGTACCCAACCTGTCTGAGACCTGAGCCCCTCTGAATATGACTGATTTGGATTGGGCGTTGGGCCTCAGCTGAATCCAGTGTATAGCCCTATGCCTCAGCCAGCAGTTATGCACAGTTATAGCAAAGCAGATTTCTTTTGCTTGTTTAAATAAGTCGCAGCCGTAGCTGGGAATGGAGGAACATAGGAAGCTGCAGAGTCAGGAAATTGGTTCATCTAGCTCATCTGGGTTCATCTAAGGCAGACATAGCGAAACATGGCCCTCCAGCTGTTTGGGGACTACAATTCCCATCATCCCTGACCACAGGTCCTGTTAGCTAGGTATGATGGGAGTTGTAGTCCTAATACAGCTGGAGGGCCAAGTTTGGCCATGCCTGATCCAAGGTATCTCTAAATACCAGATATGAAGAGGACGAATGACTGTGGAAGGACACCACTTCTGTGTCTTGCCCGTGAGCCTCACCCAGAGGCATCTGCATGGATTATGGGAAGGAGAATGATGGACCAGTCGGGTCCTTGATCTGTTCCAGTTGTGTTTATCAGAGATGCATTATTCCAATGCATTATTCCTTCATTCGGCTGCCTCTAGTTTGAGAAGATAAAGAGAACCTGCTGGATCAGGCCAAGAGCCCATCTGGTCCAGAATCCTCTCCACACAGAGGCCAACCAGATACCTGTGAGAAACCAGCAATCAGGATTTGAGGACCAGAGCCCTCTCCCCTCCTGTGGTTTCTTGTATTCAGAAGCACTGCAGCCTTTAACTGTGGAGGCAGAACATAGCAAACATGGCTAGTAGCCATTGATAGTCTTAAGATCTTCATAGGGCTACCTTCAGATTTTAGGGAACTGCAACTTATTGAGTCACGTTGGTGGGGGAAGAAGCCTCCTCTGATCTCAGCAGGAGAAACTCCATTCAACTTTGAGACAATTGGAATTTCACACATGGTGAATCATAATTGTGAACTCTGCAGCCTACCCCCCCCCAAATCAGAATTAATTAGCTTAAAATTTACAGCAAGCAGGGAATGAGACGGTGCCTGGCGAGAGTCCTAAAGTGTTCTCGAGGCCCTTGCAGGCTCTCTGTGTGATGCTGATTCTCAGAAGCACGCCTCAGCCCAATGTCTTGGCTGTAGGTGGCCCTGTTTCCAGCCGGGCCATGATACAAAACCTGACAGGAGACCTAGACCCCCAACGACAAAATCATAATTGAATTCCACACGCATTAAGTTGACTCTTTCAGTACAGAATTTGCTTCAGCTGAGGGTCACCACCATTGCTGCTCTGAAATTATTTATTCATTTACTTATTTATTATTAAAAATGTTTGTATACCACCTCTTATTAAGATGGTGTGCATTAAAACAATTCAGTACGAAAGAACAATTTGAAGAAAAGTAAGTAGATGCCAAGATCTATCCAAGAGAAGCAGCATGTCACCATTACAGTACAGTGGTACCTCGGGTTAAGAACTTAATTCATTCTGGAGGTCCGTTCTGAAACCGTTCTTAACCTGAGGTACCACTTTAGCTAATGGGGCCTCCCGCTGCCACCGCGTTGCCGCCATGCGATTTCTGTTCTCATCCTGAAGCAAAGTTCTTAACCTGAGGTACTATTTATGGCTTAGCGGAGGCTGTAACCTGAAGCGTCTGTAACCTGAAGCGTCTGTAACCTGTAGGTACCACTGTATGTGTAGAGCCTAGCCAACTGTAACATTTACCGCAGGCATAGGCAAACTCGGCCCTCCAGATGTTTTGAGACTACAATTCCCATCATCCCTGACCTCTAGTCCTGTTAGCTAGGGATAATGGGAGTTGTAGTCCCAAAACTGCTGGAGGGCCAAGTTTGGCCATGCCTGATGTAAGGTATCTCTAAATACCTGATACGAAGAGGATGAATGACTGTGGAAGGACACCACTTTATTCATTTACTTATTATTAAATATGTTTGTATACCACCTCTTATTAAGATGGTGTGCATTAAAACAATTCAGTACGAAAGAACAATTTGAAGAAAAGTAAGTAGATGCCAAGACCTATCCGAGAGAAGCAGCATGTCACCATTACAGTAACTAGGAATCTTTCAATAGGGAAAGCTTGAGTAAATAGTGAGGGTATCATGTATGGAGGAGAATCAAGTTGAAGTCTTCTCCACCCTCCTAAATCAAAGCATTATATCAATAGCATCCCCCCTGTGTCAGATCAGGACCCCTGCAAAGCTTTCTGTCACTCTACTTTTCTATCATGCATAGATCTATATTTTCATAGATCTTTATGGGTTGTTTTTTTCTAGTTTCATGGGATTTGCAATAACAGAGACTGTCCAAAAATGTTGCCGGTGCATCACTGAAGATCTCTGGATTCTTTTGTTGTTGCTGTTGCTGAAACACAGCAGTGGAGTTTTGCTTTATTTTGGGGGTTTTTTAAGTTGAAAACTTAACTTCAGGGTTTTTTTTTGTTTTTTTAGAAACACACCTATATTGCTCTGCTTTCACAAAAACAGAGCTCCTCAGAACTGTGCAGACAGCGTTCTTGACAGCCCTGTGCTATCAAGCCTATCAGAAGCCAGAGGTCTGAAGACTTATCTCAGAGGACACAACCACCAGAGAAGATACCTCTTAATTCTTTTAAGGTAAGAAACTGCAAGAGCCAAAACACTGCTCCCCGCCTCCTGCCACCACAGTGAAAATATATAAAAAATGTGGATTTGGGGGTTTTCCTCTAAGCACATCCTTTTCAATGTTTTTGAAGGCACTCTAGGTTGCAGGACATGCCAATCTCTGAACAGTGCAAGATTCCAGGGGTTCCAGTTGCTTACCTAGGGTTTGGTTTCTTTGGAATAAGGGACTGAAGAGAATGTGGTGTGTTCATGGAGGGGCTCACAGCGCAAACACTTCCTAAGGCCTTCCTTCTCCCACAGCCTTGGATTCAAGCAGAAATCAAGCATTGCTCTCGCTATTTTGCTTCTGCTTCTAGCCCAGCCCAGTTCAACAACAACAACAACAGCAACAACAAAAAGTAATTTATTACTTATACCCTGCCCATCTGGCCCGGCCTCCCCAGCCACTCTGGGCGGCTTCCAACAGAATATTAAAAGCACAATAAAACACCAGACAATAAGAACTTCCCTAAAGAGGGCTGCCTTCAGATGTCTGCTAAAAGTCAGATAGTTGTTTATTTCCTTGGCATCTGATGCAAGAGTGTTCCATGGGGCAGGCACTACTATCAAGAAGGCCCTCTATATGGTTCCCTACAACCTCACTTCTCGCAGTGAGGGAACCGCCAGAAGACCTCCACAAGTAGACATCACTGTCTGGGCTGAAGGATAGGGGTGGAGACGTTCCTTCAGGTATACTGGGTTGAGGCCATTTAGGGCTTTAAAGGTCAGCACCAACACTTTGAATTGTGCTCAGAAACGTATTGTCTGATGATTGTCCTTCTCACAACTAGCCAGGTGGAAAGGGAGCCCACACATTTGCCCTCTGTCACAAAGCAACTTCCTTTCTCACATGAAGGACCCATTCTCCGGACCATTACCAAGAAGCTCGTCTGGCTACTTCACCCAAACTCACAATGATATTTCCCCCCCTGCACACATTTGCACCGTGAAACTCGACAACAAAACCCAGAGAAGCACATAATATAACTGGGTGTAGCGATCTGATTGGTGGGCGGCCTCGGGAGCATCAAGTCAGACCACTCTGAACACCAAACCAAACTAAACTCTTCCTTGCTATCCTCGACTCCATGACTTTTTATCATTTAGAATGCAAAGTTGTTATGGCACAATACAATTTATGTGCTCAGGTCCATTTAAGTGTCCTTGTCTTCCCTAAATTCTCCCGTAAGGTGCTGAGGGGCCTTCTCTGTGGCACAGCGTTCCTTTTTAATAAGCCATTTAACACATCTAATGGATCATTCTATGACAAGTTTACAGGGCATTTTCTTTTCTTAAGGTGAAGGTGCTTATCCCCTGAATACATAACTAATGATCTTGCTTCTTAATCTTCAGGTTTTTAGTGGAGCCGTATTAAAATAGAAGCTGTGAAAATCATGGAATTTGCAATGGAAGGGGTTTGGGTGGTTTTGTTAGGTCAGGTGCCAGAATGGAAGAACAGATTAGGCAACCAAAACCTGGCAGTGTTTTCCTCAAGCTATGGTGCCACAAAATGGGTAGTGTGGAAAATGGGGATACAGTGGTATCTCAGGTTAAGTACTTAATTCGTTCCGGAGGTCTGTTCTTAACCTGAAACTGTTCTTAACCTGAAACACCACCTTAGCTAATGGGGCCTTCCACTGCTGCCGCACGATTTCTGTTCTCATCCTGAAGCAAAGTTCTTAACCCGACGTACTATTTCTGGGTTAGCGAAGGCTGTAACCTGAAGCTTCTGTAACCTGAAGCATCTATAACTGGAGGTACCACTGTAACTAGGAGTCTCTCGATAGGGAAAGCTTGATTAAATAGTGAGGGTATCATTGGCTCCGTATGGAAGAGAATCAAGTTGAAGTCTTCTCCATCCTTCCAAATCAAAGCATCATATCAATAGCATCCCCCCTGTGTAACCTGAATCGTATGTAACCCAAGGTACCACTGTATTTCTTTTTACCCTCATTGAACTCTACCCCCCCCCAAAATGAAAGACCTTGGTTCCAGCATTTAGACTACAGAAAGTATAATTCAAAAGCTTCTGCTTCCAGACAATTTGTACAACAGGAAGGGAGAGGTGTGTGATTCTTGCCCAAGTTCATCCACATTTAATTTAGGTTCCCATGCTATTCCTCTGGTGCTTTACTTTTTAAATCTCCAAATCTGCCTGTACTTTCACGTTAGATATAATATGATGACAATGCTACTGTCCAATGAATGCTTGCACTAAAGCAAAGGTTAGTCACAACCATTGACTTGTTTTCTTTGAAGATTTACATGGCAGTTCTGCCATATTTCTGTGTGTTGTTTGTTCAAATAAACAACCGAAAACGAATAGAAAAGGAAAAAGGGGGAACTTCCTTCAAAAGCAAAACCAGCAACTGCAGCTAGCTCATGCATTCAGTTGTCAGCCTCCTTAATGTCTTGTTCTCTAATTAAATGTCCGGGGGAAATGCCACGTGGTCACTGCTCCCACGGGGCCTTTTCAGATCAAGAAGATCCAGTGGCCACAGAGTACGAGAGAGACACTTACTGGATCAACTTACCCACCAGCCATGGCCACCTCCATTCCCCCAAATTGTGAAGAAATTCTGAAGCACTCTGTGAATTGGGTAAAAACAAAACAGGGAAAAAAAACCAAATGCCATTTTCATTAGGAAAGAAATTGGAGGACTTTAAGACTACAAAATCCATACTGCAGGGCAACTGTTCTTGAAATATCACTAGCAAGCAAGGAAGGCTACACGTTGTATGGTATGGTAGGGCAAACAGAATTGGCACAAATCTGAAAATGAAGATAGGTTTTCTTCCAGAATTTGGAAATTGATCCCCCACTCCACCTTCAAAAATATCATTTTCTCTGGCTCTGGAAAATGACTGTCCAAGTGGAGCTTCTCCTGAGGGCTTCATACCACTTCAGGCAGGTGTTTTTAAGAGCTGCTGTCATATTTGCATACTATATGTATGAATGCTTATGATGTTCTTGGTGGGGGCTTTTTAATGGTTTCACCCAGTCTGAACTTTTCTACTTCTTGAAAATATAGATGCAACACAGCCCACTTAGCCACTAGTCTATGAATTTGAACAGCCCCCCCTCAAAAACAACAAAACTATAGTACTTCTCTCTTTTTTTTTGCTTTTATCCTATAGCAGACTGTTTTTACCAAGAAAAAATGTTCTAATTGCACTGTTTAGTATTCCCTGCATTCTGGAAAGTGGAAAGAGTGTTGTGATGCAACTATTGGTTTCTCAGGGATTCAAAATTGCCTTTTTTAACAGGCTGCGAGCTGTAAAGACCATTTGAGGTCACTGCTTCCAACTCTGAGTAGGTAAACATTTAAGGGCTAAATACATTCATGCGATCTTGGCTGCTGCAAGCAAAGAAACAGACC
Source organism: Podarcis vaucheri (assembly GCF_965113315.1). Classification (NCBI taxonomy): domain Eukaryota; kingdom Metazoa; phylum Chordata; class Lepidosauria; order Squamata; family Lacertidae; genus Podarcis; species Podarcis vaucheri. Next base: position 6,609,603 of record NC_138749.1, read on the forward strand.
GTGAAGACTCAGGAAAGCCATCCCAATGTTTTCACTCTGTAACTTTTTCAACCCGGTTCAGAGCCCAGCTAAGCCAAAGTACATTGATGAAAGCCAGTTTAAGGCGGTCTTAATGCTAGTGGGCCAAATGGACCTGCAGCCCAAGATGCTCTGCTGTAACCATGTGAGAGACCATGCACTAGCAAAGAGTGTAGCACAGTAGAAAATCTCTTTCCCACCCTCACACTCGTCTTATGGTAAATGTCAGAATTGCAGCAAGCAGTGATGTTTTCTGGTAATGCTTATGTTTAAGGAAGCTATGGGGTGGGGAGAGATGTCATTTACTATTAAAATTCTTCAAGTCTTGTTTTTATCTCTTGGCAGCTGGTCCCAAGTGGTAGGATGGAAGGCAAGGAGACCAGCAGTAGGTGGCGCCGGAGGCAAAGAGAGGGAGAGACAACTATCATATTTTTTCGCTCCATAAGACGCACCTGACCATAAGATGCACCTAGTTTTTAGAGGAAGAAAACAAGAAAAAAAATATTCTGAATGAAACAGTGGATGTATGAATGAAACAGCCTACAGAGCAGGCTGTAGCTATGGACATGCTATGTGATCTGATGGTGAATTTGGGGTGACCCAATGCAAAAATCCTGAGGATCCATGGGCTTTTACCTCCCCCCTCCCAGGCAGCCTCCTTTATCTCTAGCGTCCCTTATCTCCCTCCCTGATCGCTTGCCAATCAACTGCTTCCTTTCAACACCCCCTTCCCTCTTGTTTGCCTTAGTGTCTTTTCCTTATCTGGAGCAGTTTTTTGCTCCTCCTTTTCTTCTAATTTATCTCTTTATTCCTTTAGTCTTCCTGTCTCCTCTCCTTGCAAGTTCACTGTCTTTACCTCCCCCCTCCCAGGCAGCCTCCTTTATCTCTAGCGTCCCTTAGCTCCCTCCCTGATCGCTTGCCAATCAGCTGCTTCCTTTCAACACCCACTTCCCTCTTTCAAAAAAAGAAGAAGCATGATATGCTTTTTGCCCCTGGGCAATTCGGCTCCAGGGACCACACATTCGCTCCATAAGATGCACAGACAGTTCCCCTTACTTTTTAGGAAGAAAAAAGTGCGTCTTATGGAGCAAAAATGCGGTAATTCTGGTTTTCCCCTCTCCCCCCCATCTTTCCAGAGTTTTACAAGGGCAACACAGGCAGCTGAGGAGAAATGTCACCCTCTGGACTGGTTGTAAGTAAGAAGGGCAGACTGGAGTTAGTGGTGCCGTCCCCAATTAGCTCTAATGGACCAGCATCCTGTATTTCATTTATTCATGTGCATTTTTTTCATGTGTAAACAGGCTTCAGTTTGTTGGAATACCTGCAGAGCAAAGGCAGGAATGTGTTACAGTAGTGATATAGCAGACAATGGCTGCTAGTTTTGCTTCTGGGGTGCAGTTTAAGGCAGTGGCTGTGATGTTTAAGGTCTTCATGGCAAGGCATAGTGTTGCCACTAAAATGTTTACCAATGTAAACAATAAATTAACTCAGATCTGTTTTTATAGTTCTCCTCCCAGAACCCTACAAGTGTCCCTATTTTCCAGGGACAGTCCCGGATTTACAGAAGCTGTCCCAGTTTCTGATTTGATCCCAGAATGTCCCGCTTTTCCTTAGGATGTCCATCAGAGAAATGTTGGAGAGTATGAGAGTGGGGTGGTAGTTGCTTTAATAAAACATCTGAAGAGTTTTGAGAAAATCAAAATAATTTTGATACAGTTAACACTGTGCCTCCCTAAACTCATCTTGTGTAATAATCCCTCTCTAGCCTGCTCAAATTAGACCATCCCAGGTTACTGGCCTCCTGGAAGATTAAATCTCCTCCTCCATAGCCACTTAAACAGGATTCTAGAATAAATGTGTTTGTGGGCCTCTCTTACAATGGGCTGTGTTTTTAATGGCTGGACATTATATTTGCATTTTTAAAAAATGTCAGAAGAGGCAAGCTGCATCAGACCAAAGACCTCCCATTGTCCAGCATTCTCTTCTCACAATCTCCAACTATATATCTCTCGGAGAAGGCCATTAGCAGATTCTGAGTGCACTCTCCCTACTTGATATTCAGAGCTATACGGCTTCCAACAATAGAGTAGCCAATGAAGTCTTATCATCTAGGAATGTGTCTACTCCTCCTTTAAAGACCTTCAAGTTGGTGGTCATTGGCAAATGATCGCCAGTTCCTTAGGTTAACTGTGTGCTTCTTAACCAACTTAAACTCCTATTTGTCTGTTCTGCTCTTGGCTTTTTTATATTAAAAACTCATGGCACCTTTTTAGGCCCAAACACAACTTACAAATAGTTAATTAATTAAGCAAACACAAGAGCCAAGTCTACTAATAGGACACAGAAAGTCCCACATCAGAGAAGGGTTAAAACATCTGCTTTAGGACAAGGGACCCTTCTAGATAATTTATGCATTAAGCCTTGAGTGACATGTAAGAGTTCTTGTTTCCAGTCTGTTTCAATCTGCTGCTTATTATCTATAGAGCCCTAAACAGTTTGGGACCAAGCATGTTTCCCCTTCTGTGAACTGCCCACCCTTTAAGGTCAACTTTTGCACACTTCTTGCATGCTCTATTGCCTTCTTACTGCTGGCTGGGGCTGTTGGAGTTGGAGACTACAGGTCTGTGGCTCTTGAGATCTTTAGAGGAGATGCTTCTTCCAGTCTCTCACAACCCTCACAGACACATGTGGTAGGGATGCAGGAGAAAGTCATTTTGGGTGACTGCTCCCAGACCTCCTAGAGAAGCTAGACTGGCTTCCTCCTTGTTGTCCTTCCATCGGCAGGTGGAGACTTTCTTGTTCCAACAGCCTTTTGGAATCTGACTGCTTTTAATGAAAAGGGTAGGGCTATGTTGGTTTTATTGCAATTATATCTTTGGTTTTAATAGATGTAATATATGTATATAGTTTTACTTCTAACAATGTTTAATTGTCCACCCCCTCCTATCTTTTTAGTAGCTCTCATTTGTATATGCAAGCAACCTTGAGTCCCATCAGCAAAAACAGTGGAGGAATAAGAATAAGTCAAAACTTTATAGAAGTGTTCATGGTTCTCTGTAGAGCCAAACAGAAACAGGGACTCTGTTCCAGCCAGCAGGATGACCTGGTTTCCTCACTTTCTTAAAATCACATTTCCATTCCAATATCCTAATTTTTCATCACTCTTCAGCAGCTGGAATAAGACTGTCTGAAGCACACCTAAATGAAGTCTGAAACTCTTAAAAACTATTTAAGATGTCTGTTGGGGAGACAGCTTTCTGTACTGGAGGAATTTCCTGTTTCCTCCCATACCTACCCATGTTTTGCCCCTAAAAGTGCATAAGCTGCTTAAAATGTTAGTTTTCAAATGAAGTGGCCGTCTTTAGGAAAGTTTTTTAGGTCATTCTGATTAGCTTCCTACTGTTTCTATTGCTATGTTGATGCTAATGAATATTTATAGATTGTTTATAGATTTAGCATGGTGTTGTTGGTGTTGTTTTTAATATGACATATGATTTGTATTGGTTTTAATATGACTCATTTGCCTCCCTGGAGAAATTCGATCAAAATGTGTGTTTTGCAAATACTTTTAATCAATTGATTGATTAAAGTGGGGGGTGGGGGAAAAATACTTCTGGATTCTCAGGCTTTCTGATGCTTTGATACTTAATGCCTTAAGATGAAATTAAATTCTCAAAAGGCTCATGTGATCATTTCCGCCACAAGACTCCCATTAATGTCAAAGGGAGACTTGAGATTAAAAAATCCCCAGGTGCTGCTTTCAAAATGTAGGGGTTAAAATGATGTATCATTACCCTATTAGAGAAGCCATCCTTCTCTCCAGTTGCCAAGCCCTGTTTCCTCTCCTTTTTGATCAAGAAGCAATGCCCCCCCTTTTCCCATTTTGCTCAACTCGCAGAAAGCTGTTGTACAATCCCAGCTGAAGGTGAACATGAAGAAACCAGGGAGACGTTCCTGGCCATTAAAAAATTAAATACTCTACTTGTCCAGGGAGAGTGTAATTTAAAAGCTAATCAGTACTGTAAGTCCTGCACATTATCTAAGAAATTTGAAATTACTGGCTACTAAATCCATTTCCCAGTGACTCCAGGGGGGATTTCTGGAAGCCCTCTGATAACTTTTTTTTTAAGTTTATGCCAGAATACAATTTTCACTTGTAACTTGGGATTCTTACATTCATGCTGAATACATTTTGAAAGGCAGTGTGGTGCAGTGGTCAGGGTACAAGTCAAGGCTGAGAGAGACCCAGATTCAAATCAGTTGCAAAGTTCACTGAAGACTGTCTCTGTCTCAGCTTGATCTGCCTCTCATGGTCATTGTGAACATTAAATTAATTTTGGGGAGGCAGTGCGGGGAGAACCTTGTATACTGCTCTGAGCATGTGGGAGGTAGGGCAGGATAACATCAAAAATTTGACTTGCTAGATTGCATTTCTATACTGCTTTACAGTGGTACCTCGGGTTAAGAACTTAATTCGTTCCGGAGATTTGTTCTTAACCTGAAACTGTTCTCAACCTGAGGTACCACTTTAGCTAATGGGGCCTCCCGCTGCCGCTGCGCCGCTGCCGCACAATTTCTGTTCTCATCCTGAAGCAAAGTTCTTAACCTGAGGTACTATTTCTGGGTTAGCAGAGTCTGTAACCTGAGGTACCACTGCACATTCAAGTGTCTTGCAAACATTAAGTAATGACAACAGCAAACAACGTAAGAGGTCATCATTTGCACAGCACAAAACAATTGTGAAGAAAGGCAAAAATAATTTCAAAATGGTTAGACAAAACTCCCAGTGATCTACATTTCTTTAGGTTAGACCAGGAATATCCAACATAGACTGTTGTTGGATTAGAACTATCCTCAGTCCTGGTCAGCATGGCTAATGGTTAAGGATGTTGAAAATAGTAGTTCAGAAACATTTGAAGGGCTCTCCTTTGGATATCACTGAATTACACAACTTTCCCCAGCCCAGTGACTCTACAAAATGACACCACAGCCTGGCTTTTTGAGAATCGTCTGCCGCTTTCTTCCAAAGTAGGATGATCTCCTGCTGCTGAAGTACGTAGAACATTAAGCACTGAATGGATTTACTAAATAGAAAGATTACCCAAAGAAACAGCTGAATCAATTCACTGTAGGTCCAGAGGGCACACATTCAAGAGGGAGTTGGATGGTGATTGGCGGGGGGGTGGGGGTGGGAGGAGGTGGAGAGAAAAGTAGGAAGAAAGCAGGTCCTAATAGCAAGACCATTAATGCAAGGAAACAATAACTTAAGTTACTGACATTCTTCATTTAGTGGCGGAAAAGCTTTTCCCAGAAGATAGGATTGAGAAGGATATATTCATTACACTGTCGAGGTGAAAATCATTTGGCAGAAAATATAGGTAGCATGGCTGATGAACAAACAAACAAGAAAGTGGGTTCTTAATCTTCTTCCTCTCTCTCTCTCTCTCTCTCTCTCTCTCTCTCTCTCTCTCTCTCTCTCTCACACACACACACACACACACACACACTTTCCTTTCTTTTCCCTTATTCTTCCCCACTTTTTGTACTCACAGTGCTGAAATGTTATTAAGGCAGAATGAGATGTGATAGTCAACGTGAGGCCATGCCCCAAAACCTCTCGTCACAATTAAGGATGAGCAAATCCACCAATGCCCGTTTCCCTTCCTTTCTCCACTCTTTAAGTTTGGTCTTCCCCCATTGCAATTATTATTATTTTTTAAAGTATGGATTTTCAAGTTTTAAGAGCTCAAAGTTTTGTTTTGTTTTTTAAACGCTTGGGCAGGAATCTGCTGACATGGCTCATATGACTACATCATGTCAAATGTGGACATCTCAGTCGGCCAGGGCAGGAAGGGGGCACTACCAGACTGGAAACTGAGCAGGAATGTGTTGAAGAGGTGCATGCCTGTAAGCCAGAGTTCAAAGAGCTTCATGATCTACATACACATGCAGGACATTTACCAGGGCTCAGCTACAACTTCACCTCGGCGCTGCAGGATAACCATTCTCACCACCTCTGGAGAATGGTGCCTTGCCAAGACGCAGGAGGGAATTATCTGAAAACAAAACAAATGTGCTTGGCAACAATTTTTCCTAACCAACTTAAACTCATGTGATTTACCAATGTCTTTTAATTGCATCACTGGGTGTGTTGGTTTTTTTTATTATTAAAGCTAGGGGCTAGACACCCAACACCTGATTGATATATATATATATATTTCCTTTAAGTTGCTGGAAACTGCAGGAGGGCTGAGTGCTCTTGGGCTTGGGTCCTGCTTGTGAGTTTTGTGACTGTGGGAAAGGATGCTGGACTAGATTTGCCATTGGCCTGATCCAGCAAGGCTCTTCTTAGATTCTTAGAAGGCCACCTACTGGTTGGAGGACCAACCTTCTGAAGCAGGGAGTGTTAGGAGATACTGGGAGGCGTATTCCATTTTAACCCACTCTTTGGCCTAACCCATTGGCCTGATCTGGAAGGCTCATCTTATGTATTAAAATAAAAAAATTCCTTCCGGTAGCACCTTAAAGACTAACTAAGTCAAGAACTAACTTAGTTGGTCTTTAAGGTGCTACTGGAAGGAATTTTTTTTATTTTGACTATGGCAGACCAACACGGCTACCTATCTGTAACTGGAACCTTATGTATTAAAGTTCTGTTTATGAGTGGGAAAGAGTTTTAAGCGTGGAACATTTACAGCCTTTGGTATATGGCAGAACTCCCAGGGTTATGACTGAGATTAGATGAATTCAGTGGGCTTGAACTTTCATTGCAATTGGCATTCATTGCACAGGCTGAATAAAAACATTGTATTGTTCTTTGCAAGGTTTGCCTCCGGTCACCTTTTAGCATTCATTATATGTCTGGGTTGAGGGACACGGGTGGCGCTGTGGTCTAAACCACTGAGCCTAGGGCTTGCCGATTGGAAGGTTGGCAGTTCAAATCCCCGTGACAGGGTGAGCTCCCATTGCTTGATTCCTGCTCCTGCCAACCTAGCAGTTTGAAAGCACGTCAAAGTGCAAGTAAATAAATAGATACTGCTCTGGCAGGAAGGTAAACGGCATTTCCGTGCGCTGCTCTGGTTCACCAGAAGTGGATTAGTCATGCTGGCCACATGACCCGGAAGCTGTATGCTGGCTCCCTCGGCCAATAAAGTGAGATGAGCGCCGCAACCCCAGAGTCGTCTGTGACTGGACCTAACAGTCAGGGGTCCCTTTACCTTTACCTATATGCCTGGGTTCTCTTGCAGACATCGGGGTGTGTGTGAAGAAAGTGGGGCATGTTGGAAAGTGGGAGACTTGTGGGAGTGTGCTAGTTTATCTCCAAAGGCAGGAAGCTACCAAGGATGGAACAGAGAGTGTGCTTCATCTCATCGGTGGGCCGATAAAAGCCTTGTCATCTGCCGTTTTCCTTGCAGGATTTCTTTTTTCTTTTTCTTATTTGGGTGCATTTCATCTAAATCACCACTCTTTGGGCAGTCCTGTGTGAATCATAATCTGCTCTGATACTGCTATCAGCGGAAATGGCGTTGTCAACATTTATGTCAATGCTGAGGTTGTAATTTCTTGACAGTAATGTTCCTTGCTTGATAAAACACTCTCTGTTCAACTAGACAGTGGCTCCTGCTCAGCTCCTTCTCAGGCTCAGAGATTCCCAGGCGAGGAGTGATTTCATACCTGCCAACTCCAGGAAGTTCAACAGAGGAAGGTGGAAGACTCTGTGCCCACCCTCGTTCCAACTCTCCGGCCCACAATAAAAGCAAATCCAAGAAAACCACAGGTTAAGTATTCTAACACCATGCAGACCTGAAATGGGTTTCTAAGTTACTTTAACTGCACGCCCTTCTTTCCAGCACCAGATATGGGGAAGGGCCCTAATTCAGTGATAGAACATCAGAAGATCTTGTGTTTAATCCACAACATCTCTAGTTGGGGCTATGGGAGACCCTGGCTGAAATCAGTGTTGACAATTCTGAGTTACATGGACCAATGGCATGACACAGTAGCTTCCTAAGTTTCTGTTTAGATCAGCTCTTGGTTTGGAACCATAAGGATTAGAATCATAATTTACATTTAGGGAGACAGGGGGCACTGTCTGAAAGCGCGGTAAGCAAGGTGCTGGGCTTTGGGATGGAGGCATGAGAAGAAGAAGAAGAAGAAGAAGAAGAAGAAGAAGAAGAAGAAGAGGAGGAGGAGGAGGAGGAGGAGGAGGAGGAGGAGGAGGAGGAGTAGTTTGGATTTGATATCCTGCTTTATCACTACCCTAAGGAGTCTCAAAGCGGCTAACATTCTCCTTTCCCTTCCTCCCCCACAACAAACACTCTGTGAGGTGAGTAAGGCTGAGAGACTTCAGAGAAGTGTGACTGGCCCAAGGTCACCCAGCAGCTGCATGTGGAGGAGCAGAGACGCGAACCCGGTTCACCAGATTACGAGACTACCGCTCTTAACCACTACACCACACTGGGTGCTAGACTCCTACCTTCTCCTTCCCAAAGCTTAGCTAGCACTTTCCCAGCTTTGGGAAGGAGGTAAAAGGGCTCTAGCATGTCCTTCCCCAAACTGTGTGCCTTTGGCACACCAAACTTACTTGCCTTTGGGAAGGCAGCACAAGGACTGGGTGGAAGGGGGCATCAAATTATGGTCTAGCACAGGGTGCCATGGTACCCAAGTCTGCCACTGGATAGAACATGCTTGGCGTGCAGAAGGTCCCAGTGCACATGTCCCCTCCCTGAAACCTTGGATAATTGCTGCCAGCCAGTGTAGAAAAATACTAATTTAGGTGTTCCAATGAGTCTGACTCAACATGAGACAGCTTCCTATGTTCCAGTTTGGAACCCGCATGCTGCATCACCCATGGTGTTTGTTCAGTATGCAGAGCCCTTGTTGTCCGAGATGATCATTATGAAGGATTCATCCCACACCTCTAGGCTGGCACCTGATGCTTGAGCCAAGAGCCAAGTCACTCGAGCGATAGATACATTATTCAGTGCAGAAGACACCATCAACTCTAATGGCCATTAGCAAGTGGATTTCATTCCTCTGTCTTCTGCTGTGTCTGCTTCCCTCCAGGGCACCTGCCCTTTTACCTGCCTGCCACTCCCTCCCATTTTCTAGCCTTTGAACTGTTTGCTTCATCCTCTTTCAAGCTTCTTTCCTCCTTTCTTTTGTTGTCTGCTTCAGGCCTCTCCGAGCTCTCCTTGTACTTTCTCCTTGGAAGCTCCAGCAGAGAGATGGCTTTCATGCCAAAAGCAGTGGGCTAGGCAGCCGGACCAGGAGCCATTGGTTTCTGCATGCAGAGATGATGCCGAAATCGAAATGGATGTCCTGAAAATCTGACAGAAGTACAGAAAGCTCAGTTTTCTCTTCCCTTTATCTTTTGAAACCCTTTCCATCGTATTTGAAGCCGTTTCTCTGCACAAGGCACTTGCAAATTGTGCAGTCATGATAGAGGAATAGAGAAATTTTCATCTTGGGCAGAGATTAACTCAGAATTAAGCATGGTATTTCAACTAAATTATTGCATTGGTGCAATGGAACTTTCCTGGTGTGGTCACCTCTGGACTCAAATGTGCTAGGAGACACCTGATTCCTCAGGGAAATGTACCTACGGGTGTCTAGGTTATGGTTCTGGGTGTCTGCTAGGTTACTCTGGGGGCTCCTGTCCACCCATCTCAGTAGTAGTGTTTCCCTGACCTCTAGCAATCAGCTCAGAACCCTGATCTTGATCCAGCTTCACAAGAGCAGCCTCTGCAGCCTCTGACTCTTGTGTCTGGATGGCTGCTGGATTCATTGCCATGACAGCTTCCTGGGAGATGCAATGATATCTCCTTCCACTTTTGACTTTGGCCATCTTTGCTGCAGTATGAAAGGGAGTGTGAGAAACTTCTCCAGCTGCAATAGTGAATGTGTGTGTGTGTGTGTTAATTTTAAAAAATACCCAAGGAAGGAAAACTGTCTGAACACGTACCGTACATCAGCCGTCTGGTGGTCTAAGACAGGTATATATGTCATGCCCTGGGGAAAACCATTCTGCAGGAGTCACTATATTAATTGAGGAAATTAAATACATTAAAAGATTTTTCCCCATTCTCCCCTACTTTCTTTTTGACTTTTTTTTTTTGCACTTAAGAAAGGGAGAGAGGGAAAGATGGAGAGAGAGAGAGAGAGGAAGAAACCCTTCTCTTTGACTTTCCCAGGTTATAATTAAGCATGATGGGACTTAAAGGATCCTGAAGCAATGAAAAGGGCACAGAACACTGACAAGGTCAATTATCTGCTGATAAGTCCTTAACTGGCAAGTATTAATAATATGACTAATATTAATTGAATGTGAGTACATCGAGTTTTATTCCTTCTTTTAAAGTTCTTTTTGGCGGTGTCAAGTACCACATGGGAAGAGGGAGAGTGATTTATGGAAGGAAGAGAAGGGGTAATAGGCCCTCTCGGTTCAACGTCCACCTGCGGACATTCCTAGAAATCTCTAATGGAAAAGTGCTACTGTAAAACAATTTATGCTGACCTGGTACCCTCTGGAGATTTTGGACTACAAATACCATCAGCCCATGCCAGCATTGCCTAGGACTGATGGGAGGTATAATCCAGAACATCTGGAGGATATTTGGGACTTTTCTTCATTCTAGGGATGGGGGAATTCTATCAGTTTCACTTCTGTCCATCCATAAGTCCCAAACTCTCATGATTCTTTGACAGTGACCTTCCCTGCCCTGCTAGCTGAGATCCTTTCAACATGAGAAGCCTTCCGTGTGCTGAGGTGGCACCCTAATGCTGCCCACTGCTCAATGGTTGCCACAACTGCAAGGTTGCATAGAATCATAGAGTTGGAAGAGACCACGAGGGCCATCGAGTCCAACCCCCTGCCAAGCAGGAAACACCATCAGAGCACTCCTGACATATGGTTGTCAAGCCTCTGCTTAAAGACCTCCAAAGAAGGAGACTCCACCACACTCCTTGGCAGCAAATTCCACTGTCGAACAGCTCTTACTGTCAGGAAGTTCTTCCTAAAGTTTAGGTGGAATCTTCTTTCTTGTAGTTTGGATCCATTGCTCCGTGTACGCTTGTCTGGAGCAGCAGAAAACAAACTTTCTCCCTCTTCTATGTGACATCCTTTTATATATTTGAACATGGCTATCATATCACCCTTTAACCTCCTCTTCTCCAGGCTAAACATGCCCAGCTCCCTTAGCCGTTCCTCATAAGGCATCGTTTCCAGGTCTTTGACCATTTTGGTTGCCCTCCTCTGGACACGTTCCAGTTTGTCAGTGTCCTTCTTGAACTGTGGTGCCCAGAACTGGACACAGTACTCCAGGTGAGGTCTGACCAGAGCAGAATACAGTGGCACTATTACTTCCCTTGATCTAGATGCTATACTCCTATTGATGCAGCCCAGAATTGCATTGGCTTTTTTACCTGCCGCGTCACACTGTTGGCTCATGTCAAGTTTGTGGTCAACCAAGACTCCTAGATCCTTTTCACATGTACTGCTCTCAAGCCAGGTGTCACCCATCTTGTATTTGTGCCTCTCATTTTTTTTGCCCAAGTGCAATACTTTACATTTCTCCCTGTTAAAGTTCATCTTGTTTGTTTTGGCCCAGTTCTCTAATCTGTCAAGGTCGTTTTGAAGTGTGATCCTGTCCTCTGGGGTGTTAGCCACCCCTCCCAGTTTGGTGTCATCTGCAAATTTAATCAGGATGCCCTTGAGTCCATCATCCAAGTCTTTGATAAAGATGATGAATAAGACCAAGCGCAAAGACAGAACCCTGTGGCACCCCACTAGTCACTCTTCTCCAGGATGAAGAGGAACGAACCATTGATGAGCACCCTTTGGGTTTGGTCAGTCAGCCAGTTACAAATCCACTGAGTGGTAGCATAGTCAAGACCACATTTTACCAGCTTCTTTACAAGAATATCATGGGGCACCTTGTCAAATGCCTTGCTGAAATCAAGGTAGGCTACATCCACTGCGTTCCCTTCACCTACCAGGCTTGTAATTCTGTCAAAAAATGAGATCAGGTTAGTCTGACATGACTTATTTTTCAGAAATCCATGCTGACTATTGGTGATCACTGCATTCCTTTCTAGATGCTCACAGACTGTTTGCTTAATGATCTGCTCCAGAATCTCCCCTGGTATTGATGTCAGACTGACTGGGCGATAATTATTTGGGTCCTCTCTTTTCCCCTTTTTGAAAATAGGGACAACATTTGCCCTCCTCCAGTCTGCCAGGACTTCGCCTGTTCTCCAGGAATTCTCAAAGATGACTGCCAGTGGTTCTGAGATCACATCTGCCAGTTCTTTTAATACTCTTGGATGCAGTTCGTCTGGCCCTGGAGACTTGAATACATCTAAACTAGCCAAGTATTCTTGTACTATCTCCTTAGTTATTCTGGGCTGTGTTTCCTCTGCTGAATCATTTGCTCCAAATTCTTCAGGTCGGGCATTGTTTTCTTTATCGGAGAAGACTGAGGCAAAGAAGGCATTGAGGAGTTCAGCCCTTTCTGTGTCCCCTGTTTGCATTTCACCATCTTCTCCTCTGAGTGACCCCACTGTTTCTTTGTTCTTCCTTTTGCTACGGACATACCCATAAAAGCCTTTTTTGTTGCTTTTAACCTCTCTAGCAAGCCTGAGTTCATTCTGTGCTTTAGCTTTTCTGACTTTGTGTCTACATGTGCTGGCTATTTGTTTGAATTCCTCTTTGGTGGTTTCCCCCCTTTTCCATTTTTTGTACACATCCTTTTTTAATCTTAACTCAGTTAAAAGTTCTTTAGATAGCCACCCTGGCTTCTTTAGGCAACTTCCATGTTTCCGTCTCATTTGGTATTGCCTGAAGTTGTGCTTTTACTATCTCCCTCTTAACAAACTCCCAGCCATCATGAACTCCCTTTCCTTTTAGTATTACTGTCCATGGGATCTCACCCAGCACCCAGTTGCCATCTTATCCTATGGAGTGTGCCAGCTGGGGAGAAAGTCAGCGGGTGGCAGAGAGTTCGCTGAACAAAGCCACAAGCTGGTGGCATGATGATAATGCCATGATGTCAGTGAGATCCAATGGATCTCAGGACAGCTCAGCATATCCTTGCACCTGGAATGCCCTGTATCAGGGATTTTCACTGTCATGTGGAAGGGGGAGCTCTGCATCCATGGTGTGATGCAGGCATCACTTTGCAGGAGGAAGCTGGTAAGCCTAGGGGGAAGGGGACTTCTTCCCAATCCATCCCACCCACCTCCAGCCTAGTGCAGAGAAGGCTTGGGTTACAGGGCCAACTTTAATACCTCTCCAAGTGTAGCAGGAATCTTAATGGAGTTTTCAAAGACTAATGATATTTCTTGGGAAGTTTCTGTGCCTCTGAACATTGATACGAAATCGCTTCCAAACAGAATTTTTCAATGATTTTTTTCTTTTTTAAAAAAAGCTCTGGGTTTTTCTAGGCATGGGAATCAAACTGTTAAATGGGGGAGGGGGGAGCTTAAATCTTTATTTACAAAAGAAAAAGAATCAACATCATTTGCACATCTTTTTTTATTCATTTAAGTGAGAAAACGAAAAATGAAAAAGATGCTGTCAGGTTACATTTTGGAGAGATGTGCTTGATGAAACATTTCAGCTTGTTCAGTTGTGACCCCCAGGTTCTTCCTTTTATTTCCCCCCCTCCCTTTATTTGTTTTTGAAACATCACCGAGAAAGGGGGAAAAAATGTGTTGGAGAATTGTAAAGGTTCCATCTCCCTTGATGTTTTTTTATTGAATGGCATCAAAGTTTAATATACTCTCCCCAGATGCCTGTCACTCACCGTGTGATTCCCCCCCCCTCCCTTCATGGTTCCAGATGCGGCAGGTTTGGATGTTAGGAGGGATGCAGGAAATACAGTAGAAACATCATCATTTGGATGCATTGTTTAACAGAGAACTTTGACTATCGGGAGGTGAATGTATATTTTACAGCTCCCTTGGGGAATGAGGAAGATGGCATTTAAGAAGAGAAGAAAATACATAAACGAAAAAATTACCATTTCTGCTCGGCTTTATCAGAAAAAAACAGAATAGTTTCTGATTGTATTTCCCAAGCACTCACCTCTCTTATTTTTGAACTTTCCCATCAGTATTTCAGAATAATTTCATGCTTTCCTTTCCCACCCCAACCCCCCCACCGTAAGCCATCAAACGTGTAAATTTGCAGATGGCATGGCCCTTCACAAGCATCATTTTCATTGCTAGTAACTTCTGTGCCTCTGGAGGAGCCTGGCTTATGGCACTCTTCTGCCACTAATGAATCTCCCATCTCCTTCGCAGTAAACACTATTTTAAAACCGTTAATATTTGAGCTACACTGTGCATACTGTGCCGTATTAAACTTGCATTCCCTCCCCCCCGCCCCGAGAGTGTGCTTTTTTTATGACACTCAAACGTTTCCGTGTTCGGTATTATGAGCTTGGCTCAAACACACTTCAGTGCCTTGTGGACTCAGGTCATGCAGTTTCCCAAGGATGCACAGAATTCTCAAACATCTTGAGCTGGTTAAGGGCCACGTGAACAAAGGAACAGGGTTCTGAAAACATATTGCAAGCTGGATGAGGGGACTATGTTTATTGGAAGGCTTCCGGGCACCTGATTCCACAGCCCAATTCAGCACTATGGATGCTTGCACCAAACTCTGGCCACAATAGCACAAACTGGCTCTTCAGGATGGGGGCTGTTTAGATCAGGGGTCAGCAAACTTTTTCAGCAGGGGGCCAGTTCACTGTCCCTCAGATCTTGTGGGGGGGCGGACTATATTTTGGAATCAAAAAATGAACCAATTCCTATGCCCCACAAATAACCCAGAGTTGCATTTTAAATAAAAGGGCACATTCTACTCATGTAAAAACACGCTGATTCCCGGACCGTCTGCGGGCTGGATTTAGAAGGTAATTGGGCCGGATTCGGCCCCCGGGCCTTCATTTGCCTCCCCATGGTTTAGATCTTCCCAAGCAGTTAATGTCATTCAATTTCAGCCTCAAAAACAGGACTGCTCCATCCCATTCTGTTCCACTGAATGCCATTCCATCCTGCTGTGTGCTGCTCTACACCACAATATGATTTTTTTGCTATTTGATTTACATGAAATATGAAGGCTATGATGCTTTTCAATAGAATCCAGAAGGGATCAGCAGCTAATTAGAAACACCAAATTTCCCCCTTGGTACCTACTCTTGAGAACATAACATTTTAGAGCTAGTTATCTGACCAAACTCTCACCAGCTTACTTAAGAAATGCCTTTATTGAGCTGTGTTTCCAAGAAATGCCCACTGCAGTCTTGGATGGCTGCTACAACAAGGTCCCATGCACAGACAAATTTTGTATTTGTGGTCAGCCTCAGGTGGAAGACAGAACTCCTATTCTGTTAGGCTGACCAAGAGAGACCCAAGAGATTTCTTTCTGAAATCTTTGTTCACACAAGCAAGCAGGTGCATCTGGCAGAAATGGTCTGGTTTCTTTTGAGTGACAATAATAGTTTCGTAACACAGAGAGTGGCCCCTCCGTGCAATACATTTACCAGTAAAATAAGTATTTTGTTTTCCTATTTTGTAGAACACATGCATTTTTTGCATGCACTTCTTGCAAATGTAAAATGCCTTGCAAAACCCAAGCAGGTAAGTAAGTCAACTGGGAGTTTCATTCCAATCTACAAGTACTTTTGGAGTAAAGAATTCATCCACCATTCTTACAGGCAAGTTAACTTCTGTTTCTTCTCTGCATGATAAGTCAGGCTACTGCAGGCATCATTTACCTCTGTGATTGGCAGTTCGTGAGGACCAGCTATGAGAGTCTCTTCTTAGATTGCCTTGTGCTCACTCATGATGCCCTAGAATTTGTTGCTACTGCCCCTCCCAGACACTAAAGCTTAAGATGGACTACCATTCAGTAAGGGATGTGGGTGGCGCTGTGGTGTAAACCACTGAGCCTAGGGCTTGCCAATCGGAAGGTCGGTGGTTCGAATCCCCGCAAAGGGGTGAGCTCCTGTTGTTCGGTCCCAGCTCCTGCCAACCTAGCAGTTCGAAAGCAAGTCAAAGTGCAAGTAGATAAATAGGTACCGCTCTGGCGGGAAGGTAAATGGTGTTTCCGTATGCTGCTCTGGTTTCACAGCTTAGTCATGCTGGCCACATGACCCAGAAAAACTGTTTGCGGACAAACTTTGGCTCCCTCGGTCAATAAAGCCAGATGAGTGCCGCAACCCCAGTCTTTCACGATTGGACTTAACAGTCAGGGGTCCTTTACCTTTTTACCATTACAGTAATGGGAATGGCTTGGGTAAACAACCCTACCACACCCCTCCAATTACCAATTTCTCTCAATTTGGGGGGTGGGATGCCGTTTTCAACTTGTATAGCATGCACACCTTCCAGAGTGGAATAGTGTGTTGGATATTTTCTGACAGTACGATGACAGATGTGGGACAAATTTTCCTCGGGGTTCAATTATGGAGACTCACACCAAACTCACAAATAGTCAGACTTCCTTTAGTAAAGCATTACTGGACAGAGACCTAAGAGTCTGAGAGAACTTTCCATTAAAACACTTTATAAAGGAAAAATATATCTTCTTGGATTTTTAATCTTCTCCCCAACCACCTTCTGCAACCCTATCTGCTCACCATCTCTCATCCAACTACACGTAACCTTTTTTTCACTGTATAGACAGAACCCTCCTCGCACTTTAACTGAAGCTGTTTTTTCCCCCCTCTGTTTAACATCCAGCCATTAGGTTGCTCTTTAACTGGTTCTTACTGCCTAGTGGCAATATTCTGCAGAGGGTATTCTCTCCAGGAACTGCCATATCCCTCTCTGAGAACACTGGGCCCCTGAAAATGCAACCAACGGCGATTTTACCTTCTCTACTGTGGCCTCCCCTGTAATGACCTTCTTTTGCCATGTGCCATTTTTTGGTCCCATCTGTGCAAAATGCAATGCGACTGAACTGGGATTTGACAGAGAGCTTGACGGGCATCGGTGTCAAGAACAGAGCATTCAGAGCCAGTGACTCCAGGCACCAAACACAAAACAATAATAGGATGAACAAAAAGGGAACCAGTCCACCTTACAGGCTGAGCACGAAGCATTTAATTCAGTAAACAGAAGAACTGGAGGCAAGAGGGGAGCAGTGCCTTGCAGATGACTTTTGTGACAGAACAAGGAGATGCGAGACTGCCAGAGCGAGTTAAAAATAAAATAACTAGAAGAAGGCGATATTCTCTTTGAAAAATGATATGATGAACTGAACTGAATGCTGATGACAAGTGGAAGATGGTCAGACCTAGGAGGTATAGTTTGAACACTGAAGGATCCTGTCATTTGCTACAGACTCTTCCTTTGTTCTTTCTCTCATTCTCTCCCTAGTCTGAGTGGAATATGTCAGGATTTGAACCCATTGCAGGTCTTGGACCAGTGACTCTTTTTTTTTTTTTGGTGGGGGGAGATGAGGGGCAGAATCCTACCAAAGAATTCTGGGAACTGTAGTTTGTTAAGGGTTTGGGGAAATTTAGTCCTGTGGGGAGTACACTGCCACTCCCGTGATTCTTTGGAAGGGGAAAATTGAAGTTTTAACGAACTTGTGTACACAACCAGAGAGGCAGTGTGTGGCATCACCATTGGTTTCGAGATGAAGGAGGGGATGGCAGTAAAACCAACCACAACACTTTGCAGCAAGAGGTCAAATTTCATCAACACAAAACTCCTGCTAATTTCAAATTTAATGGGGTTGCAAATGGATTTTTTCTTCTTCTGGAAACAATGCAAAAATGAGTGCAAAACCTCTGCTAAATTTCACTAGATTTCAAGAAGCAGCTTTTAGGTGAACAATCATATACCATGTGAAAAATTATATACAATGTGAACAATTACAGTGGTACCTCTAGTTAAGAACTTTATTCGTTCTGGAGGTCCGTTCTTAACCTGAAACTGTTCTTAACCTGAAGCACCACTTTAGCTAATGGGGCCTCCCGCTGCCGCTGCACACGATTTCTGCTCTCATCCTGAAGCAAAGTTCTTAACCCGAGGTACTATTTCTGGGTTAGCAGAGTCTGTAACCTGAAGCATCTGTAACCTGAAGCATCTGTAACCTGAGGTACCACTGTATATACAATGCAAAGAGGAACAAATGCTGCCTGAATGCAACCAAGGTTTGCTAGTTATGACAGTTTCCTCCAAAATCAGAGTCAGCAAGTCTCTGAATTGCCAACTGCTGGGAAAGACTGGGGTGGGGGCTATTGGCCTTTTGTCCTGCTTCTGAGGTGTGGCCTGCTCACAAATACACTGTACCTATTCAGAATGTCTGAATGCCTGAGTCTCTTCTAATTGCTGCATGCCTGAGTACTTTCTAACTGCTGGATCCAGCAAGGATTAAATCATTGGAATAGTCATTGGCTAAATTTCTTGGTAATGGTCCTAAGTATGGGTCATTAGGGTAACAAAGGAAGTGGCTCTTTGCCAGGGGGTGAAAGTGTAGGGCCCCCTCACTCAACCGGTTGACGGTTAGAAAGACAATGGCCAGAACCGAAGTGGGGGGGATGAGCCAGACTAAAAGGAAGAAGCAGGCATCAGCCTGAGATTAAGAGAGATTCTTGATTTCTATTCGAATCCAAGACTGTAGAAGCAACATCTTCTGGTGGGTCAATCCTGTGAGTCCCTCCATCATAGGCTCAGGTTGTACATGGAATTATATAATTGTAGAGATGAAAGGGACCCCAAGGGTTATCTAGTCCAACTCCCTGCAATGCAAGAATCTCAGCTAAAGCATCCATGACAGATGGCCATCCAACCTCTGCTTAAAAACCTACAAGGAAGGAGAGTCCACAACCTCCCGAGGGAGACCATTCCAATGTTGAAAAACTCTTACTGTCAGAAAGCTTTTCCATATGTTTAGTCGGAATCTCCTTTCTTGTAACTTGAAGCCATTGGTTTGAGTCCTACTTTCCAGAGGAGGAGAAAACAAAGTTCATTCCATTTTCCATGTCACAGCCCTTGATATATTTGAAGATGGCTATTGTATCTCCTCGCAGTCTCCTCTTTTCCAGGCTAAACTTACCTAGCTCCTTCAAGCGCTCCTCATAAGGCTTGGTTTCCAGACCCTTAGTCATCTTGGTTGTCCTCCTCTGCACACGTTCCAGCTTGTCAACATCCTTCCTAAATTATGATGCCCAGAAATGGACATAGTATTCCAGGTGTGGTCTCTGTAAATAAACCATATATCATCAAGACACCACAGTCTCCACTGTCCCTCATTCCAAGGAAACAGAACCCTGCCTGAAATCCCTGGAATCTAGCATAGATTGGAGGTTGGAGTGTCATGCAACAGGGCTATCAAGATCCCAAACTATTTAGGTGTCAGACAATCTTGGTTGCGTAGGTAGCTCATCTGCCAAAAGAGTTGCTGTATAAATACTCTGGTAAGAACCAAACCTGTGATTTCACCTTCGCTCAGACTCCTCAACAGAGAGCAGCTAGCAATTCCCTTAGGAGCAATGTGAACATCTGGATCCCGCTGAGTCTGCATCTGATTTCCCTTCTCCTCAGAGACTGATCTGAATTTCATGTAAAGATGTCCCCAGAAGGGGAAACTTGTTACCTTTTAGCATGTTACCTGCATCTCTTCCCCGCTCCAATCTTAACGGAATGTGGCATGCCTTTAACTCGGCTGTCTGAATTGCAAGAGTGGGGGGAGCTGGCATCTCGTTTGGCTCCTTCTAATTACAATTGCCCTGTCACTGAGACGCCAAGCCGACGAGCAGCAAATCAGGTGCCATCTCTCCAGGGCCTTCTTTGTAACAGGAAGCCTGTCTCCGGTGACTTCAACGTGACAATTTCCTCTCTCCTACTTCAAAGTTGAGTGTGTTTCCCTCTGGACAAATTTGGATTTGATTATTTTCATCAGCCGCTTGGTCTCAAGCTGCTTGATTAGCATCTCGCTCACCTAAGAAATTAGAAAGCTGGGTGGAAGCAGACAACCGCTGATAACCAGTCAGTAGCTGCTAAAAGATATATAGGGGATCTGTGGGGCTGTGGCCACAGAGAAAATGGCCGCTGTAGTCTTTGGCCAAATGGTAAGCCCTGCTTACATAAGTGGTAAGCCCTTACTTAAATTAACGGGCCTAATAGCAGAGTTGGGGGAGGAATCAGAAAAGGACCACCAAAATGATCAAGATGACTACCCTTTGAGGAAAGGAACACAGCATTTGGGACCTTTGGGTTTAGGTGAAAAAGGCGAGCAATTGTATAAAACTAACCATGGCATGAATAAAGTGGATAGAAACAAGTTTTCATTTGTCTCTCAGAACACTAGAATTTGTAGACATCCAATGAAGTTGAGTATTGGAAGATTCAGGATGGATTTTTTAAAAAAGTACTTCTTCACACAATGTGTAGTAAAACTACGGAGCTTGCTCTCACAGGAGACAGCGAGGGCCACCAACTTGAATGGCTTTAGAAGAGGATTTGACAAATTCATCAAGAATAAGGCTCTCAATGGCTGCGCCCTGCCTCTATGGTTGCTGAAAACTGGGACGGGGAGCATATTCTTGTAATTGGACCCAGTTTGAGGGTTTCCCAAAGAATGCTTGACTAGATGGGCCTTTTCAGTACTGGCCCCGACTTGGTGGAATGCTCTGTCACAAGACACTAGGGCCCTGCAGGACTTGACATCTTTCTGCAGGGCTGGAAGAAAGAGCTATTCTGCCTGGCCTTTGGTTTGGCCTCAGTCTGACTCTTATGTTTCCCTCCCCTTATGGTCTTGATTTATCGACTACTTTTAAGATGAGGCTCCATTTTAAAATGCATTTTTACCTGTATTTTAAATTGTTTTTTCTTTTCTTTTCTTTCCCCCCTATTATGTTTTTTACTGTGATTTTATTGCTGTTAGCTGCCCTGAGCGGCTCTGGCCGGGGAGGGTTATAAATAATTTTCTTCTTCTTCTTCTTCTTCTTCTTCTTCTTCTTCTTCTTCTTCTTCTTCTTCTTCTTTCCCACTCTCCAACATCCTGCACTTCATCCCACATGGGTAAAAAGTAAAAAGGTAAAAGACCCCTGGACAGTTAAGTCCAGTCAAAGGTGACTAAGGGTTTGTGGCGCTCATCTCACTTTCTGGCTGAGGGAGCTGGTGTTTTTCCACAGACAGCTTTTCAGGTCATGTGGCCAGCATGACTAAACTCCTACTGGTGCAACACAACACTGTGACGTAAACTAGAACGCGGAGAAACACCATTTACCTTCCGGCCACAGCAGTAACTATTTATCTACTTGCAGGTGGTGCTGTGGTCTAATCTGCCGAGCCTCTTGGGCTTGCCGATCAGAAGGTCGGCGGTTCGAATCCCTACGACGGAGTGAGCCCCCGTTGCTCTGTCCCAGCTCTGTCCCAACAATCCCACATAGAGAACACCACAAGGAAGGATATTGACAAGTTGGAACATGTGCAGAGGAGGAAAACCAAGATGATCAAGGGTCTGGAAACCAAGCCTTATGAGGAACTGTTAAAGGAGCTGGGTATGTTTAGCCTGGAAAAGAGGAGATGAAGAGGAGATACGATAGCCATCTTCGTATATTTGAAGGGCTGTCACATGGAAGAGGGAACAAGCTTGTTTTCTCCTGCTCTGGAAGCTAGGGCCCAAACCAATGGCTTCAAGTTAGAAGAAAGGAGATTGCGACTCAACATCAGGAAAAATCTTTCTGACAGTAAGAGCTGCTCGACAGTGGAGCAGTCCTACATTATTTCCATTCACTTCTCTAAGATGTTTTGCTCCTGCAGTTGTGTCCAAATTCATGCTGCTTTAGGCCAAATCCTGCAGCAACTAGATCATTAGCACATCCCCGTGCCCTGGCTGGTTCTGAGGGAATACTGTAACAGTTCCCAATCTGAAAAGAAAATCAAATGTCAATAAATTCCAACTTCAGATTTATCCAAACCCTTGAGCACATCTGAAAAAAGTAAAGAGAGTGAGAAAGAAAATATAATTTACAGTGTCCAGTTGGCGCTAATGGAATGATGAATGCCGATCCATCTGGCTTCTGAATCCCTCCCGCTTTTTCCTAATTCCTCAGAATTTTTTTGCCATTTCAGTCAAACTAGAATTTATTACCATGATTTACTCATGAAATGATTTGCATGACTTCTGTCAATGCTATTTGCATGTCATTATTATGAAAGCCTCTTATTTGGGGAGCAGAGATGATGCAAAAGCATTTCTAACAAGTATGCCTTGTTATTTAAACTTGATTTTTTGATATGCATTGCTGGGGAGGAGGAAGAGATGGGTCCCCTAGAAGAATATCATACTATCTACACCCCCAATGGTTAAGTAATTTTTGTATGTGTGAGGAGAGAGTGGCCAGGAGTGTTTCACCCTGGTTAAGATTCCCTTTTGTCCCTCCTCTCTTTTATTTTCCTATATTTTTCTTTCTTTCTTTCTTTCTTTCTTTCTTTCTTTCTTTCTTTCTTTCTTTCTTTCTTTCTTTTAGCTAAGCTCCTTCTCAAATACAAATAATTATAGGCTTGGACAGGTGTTGATGAGAAATCACGATCAATCTTCTTCACTTGATTCAGATGAAAACGACAGGGGAGGTTTGCCTTTTTTCATAGACTTTTTTGCAAGGAGAAAGCAAGTCTATGGAAGTGAAACATTTGAGCCAGCACTAGCCATGCTAAAGGGTGGTGCTAAAGACATTGAAATGAATGGAAATCACCAACTTAAGCCGGTTAATTTCAGTAGGTCTACTCTGAGTAGACCTTAGTTGGCTATAACTCTTGGAATGCAGAAAGACTCATCATGTTCCTTCCAACCGTGTGGACTTCATATAATGAATGGCCTTAGAGGGCAGTCAGGGTCTCCTATTTTTTTACCAATTATCCAAGATCGTTAGGTTGGGCAGTAGCCCACTCTCATCCTAGGACATGGAAAGTCATATTGAGCTCTTTAAGGGCTATATGATATGTTGGTCTTTTCCCTCACTTCGTTTAGCATGTGTGTCATTTGTTATCTCAGGGCTTGTCTCCTCTTCCTCTCCTGCTTGAGCCCTACTGCTAGGAAGGCTAACCTGTCTCACATGAGAGCAAAGGAAAACCCATATTCTTCCCCAAAGTTTCCTCCTTTTGCATACACGAAGAGCCCTGCTGGATCAAGCCAAAGGCCTAACTCGTCCAACATCCTCACTCTTGCTTCACAGCAGCTAGTATCCAGACACATGCCTTGATAGCAGAACTAGAGCATAGCTATCATGTCTAACCCTCTTTTAAAGTCATCTAGGTTGATGGCTGTCATTAAATCTTGTGGAAAAGAATTCCATAAATAAAACTACCGTATTTTTCGCTCCATAAGGCACACCTGACCATAAGACGCACCTAGTTTTTAGAGGAGGAAAGGGGGAAAGCCCAGGTTTTTGGAAAATCAGCTCAAAGTTGTGCAGCTTCTTTTGCAAAGGGGGAAAGCCCCCTTTCCAAGGATCAGCTCAAAGTTGTGCAGCTTAATTTGCAAAGGGAAAAAAATCCTGTTTTATGGGGTTCAACTCACATTTCTGCAGCTTCTTTAGGAAAGGAAAATGAGCCGTTTCTACCGTTTCCAGACAGATAATCTAATCAGCCAGTCACATGTCACTGGGGAAACAAACGGCCTCCGTCTGCAAAACATTCAACAATGGAGACCGGGGCAAGTGGCTGGGGCTGGAAAGGGAGCCAGTGATCGACCACACATTCACTCCATAAGACGCACAAATATTTCCCCTTTCTTTTTAGAAGGAAAAAGGTGTGTCTCATGGAGCAAAAAATACAGTATGTGCTTTGTGAAGGATTACTTTCTTTTATCTGTCCTGAATCTTCTATCATTGGATGTCATTGGATATCCACGAGTCCTGGAGTTACCAGGGAAGGAGGAAAAGTTTGCCCTATTCACTTTCCCCATACTGTCTATCATGTCTCTTCTTGCTTGTCTTTTCTCTAAACTAAAAAGGCCCAGTTGTCGTAACCTAGGTTGCTTTTCTCCCTCCCGCTCCTCTGGCATCCAGGTTCGCTTAGGAAGACAAGAAAAAAGCAAAACCCCGAACTGTTTTGTGGGGAGGGGCTGAAAATTACCGGTAGATTTGTATTGTGACCAGACTAATATAGCATGTAGAAAGCAAGGTCAAGATGATTGGTAGAAAAATGTGTAAAGAAATATTCCTCTGGAGTGTCTATTATTAATTAGTTAATTAGCCACCAGGGCAACCCACTTCCATCACTTGATGAGAACAATCTGTGAGATCCTGAACTCATTGACCCTCAATGGGAGATTTGACTCCAGGTCAATAGACTGTTTGCTCCAAGGCTTGGAGCCATCTATAACTATTTCTGACAGATGAGCTTTCCAACAACTATCAAGTGTGTCTAAGACACACACCCTTGATGTCGGGAGCATGCTTACACCACCTATTAATCATTAGCAAACCCTTTAGAAACTGTGGACAGAAATTGCTTTACAGCCCAGTCCCGAGACTTGTTGCTCTTCAAGCGCTGCAAGGAATAGGGTTGCAGATTCCTGCACAAATGCCACTTTGCAACCATCTACCTTAGACTCTCTAACCACTCAGACAATTTAACCACTGTATCACACTGGCTCTTACCATATGCGTCCATTTTTTTCTGCTTTCCCAGTGTATTTATGGTTTATGGCACCCACTCAGAACCTTTGGGGTGGCAACAAGCCACAAATCAAAGCCCATTAACATGCAAAACAAGACTGTGCAGTTTGTGGCTTCAAATGAGTCAACAGGGCAACTCCCTAAAGTTGTTTGTTGCCGCTTTCGTAAAACTTAAAACAGGAATAGCTCTTCAAAGGAGCTGGGGGCAATTGTTGTTGTTGTTGTTGTTGGACTCAAACCAAAGGCTTCAAGTTACAAGAAAGGAGATTCCGGCTAAAGACCACGAAGAACTATCTGACAGTAAGAACTCTTCAACAGTAGAACAGTCTCTCTTGGGAGGTTGTGGACTCCCCTTACTTGGAGGTTTCTAAGCAGAGGTTGGATGGCCATTTGTCATGGATGCTTTAGCTGACATCCCTGCATTGTAGAGGGTTGGATTAGATGACCCTGAGAGTCCCTTCCAACTTTACGATTCTGTGATTCTATGAGAGGTGATGTGATGGCCATCTTCAAATATCTGAAGGGCTGTCCCATGGAAGATGGAATAATCTTGCTTTCTGCTGCTCCAGAGGTTTGGTGACCATCTGTCAGGGATTATTGAGCTGTGATTCCTGAATTAACAGGGGGTTGGACTAGACAACCCTTCGCTTCCTTCCACCTCTATGATTTTATGTGTCTGTTGTTGTTGTTGTTGTTGTTGTTAAGTATTTCCTTCTGCTTTGTCTTTCTTCTCCTATCCTTTTGCCCTTTCCAACCTTTGCCTGTTCCCATTTTTTGAATGAGCCTCTCTGTCCCTGGCGCCTCCAGTCAGGCGTCCCTGCTGTGCCCGCTCTGCGGCACCAACAGCGTTCTTAAGCGCCAGCCGGGGTCTCCTTCAGAAACCAGTTGACTTGCATTCTTTTTGCATCTGCGGGGTCATTTATCTAAAGAGCAGCCCCCTCATCTGGAAGGACTATTTTCGTCCCCCCCCCCCACTTTCCTCCTAAAGAATATGTCTTCTTTGTTCACAGCTGGGAATCCCAGACTCCAACCAGCAGCAATGGCTGTGAAGAAGCTCTCTCCCCCCTCCCCCTTCATGGTGATTCACTTTCATGCAGTCAAGCAGCAAAGCTTTGGAACTCATTTCTGAAGGGAAGAAATCAGGGCCTCCCTCCTTCGCCTCTCCCAGGTTCCTCTTCATTCACACCTGCCCTGCACTTCTGGGGCAAGGGGAGGAAGAGAGCACCAGATGGAAGTGGCTGAGGGGCCTCTGTGAGGTTCACCCCCCAAAAAACACCTCCACCAGATGTTCTTGATATTCCTGGCCTTGAAATCGTTTAGAGATGAACTTCCCCATTCTTGGGACAGGGTTGGCGGTGTGGTCTAAACCACTGGGCTTGCTGATCAGAAGGTTGGCGGTTCGAATCCCCACAACGGGGTGAGCTCCCGTTGCTCAGTCCCAGCTCCTGCCAACCTAGCAGTTCAAAAGCATGTCAAAGTGCAAGTAGATAAATAAGTACCGTTCCAGCGGGAAGGTAAACAGCGTTTCTGTGCACTGCTCTGGTTTCGCCAGAAGCGGCTTAGTTATGCTGGCTACATGACCTGAGTAATTAGAGGCTTGGGAGAAAAAGGCCTCCTCTCCTTTGCAATAGTCTTGAGGGCTACCTTGGGAAAGGAGGCTCTGCTCTTTACCATGAAAGTAGGGTTTTGTTTATTGCATTTCTAGCCCACCTTTTCCTCCAAGGAGTTCAAGGCACACATGGGTCTCCCTGCCCTCATGGAATCTCTGCAATAACCCTGTGAAGCAGCATAGGCTGGCACCCGGTGAGCTTCACAGCCAAGTGTGGATTCAAACCTTGGTGCCCCAAGTATTTGTCCAACACTCTAACCACAATGTCCCTCTGGCTCTCAGGCCAGGGGCCACATGTGTTCCTCAATGCCTCTCTACTTAGCCTTAGGGACCAGGGTTGATTGGAGGTGGGTGCAGAGTTTCTTAATGTATCAGGCTTGAAGCCACCAGGGGCCCCGGACTCTGAGGTTTCATATTTATTTCAGGAAGTGAAGAACCTCTGGATTGCTAGCCCCACACTCATAAGAAAAGCCTTGCTGGAACCCTGTTATCACCAACTAGATTATGAAGTGTTTCATCCCAGGCTCCCATTGCTGCAATCTGCCCATTTTGTTCAGCTTTCTGCTATGTGTAGACCAGTTCTCTCATTTTTGGTCGATTCATGGAGCAGAATGTATATATTCAAGTGTCCCACCAATTTTCTACAATCAGGCCTGGAATTATGAAACCTTCTGAAAGTCCCTATTTCCTCCACTAGTGCCTCCAAGGCCAAGATCGGAGAGGAGTGGTGGAGGCAGCAGTGACAGCTGCAAGGTAGATGCTGGCCTGGGGCAGCTCATAGTGGCTGCTGGAAAGTGGGCAATGAGGAGGAGAGGCGGGGGCCACCAAGGCTAAGCCCTGTGTGACACGCAAGCTCTGAGGGGTAGGCAGAAGGCAGGGTTGCCCTGCATGAGAAGAAAGGGGTTGTAAGAAGTCCAGGTTCTCAGCTTGATAACACAGTAAAGGTAAAGGTAAAAGGACCCCGGACCATTAGATCCAGTCGCGGATGGCTCGGGGTTGCGGTGCTCATCTCGCTTTATTGGCAAAGGGAGCCGGCATACTGCTTCCAGGTCATGTGGCCAGCATGACTAAGCCGCTTCTGGCGAACCATAGCAGCACACAGAAACGCCGTTTACCTTCCTGCCGGAGCGGTACCTATTTATCTACTTGCACTTTGACGTGCTTTCAAACTGCTCGGTTGGCAGGTGCAGGGACCGGGCAATGGGAGCTCATCCCATTGCTGGGATTCGAACCGCCGACCTTCTGATCTTGCAAGCCCTAGGCTCTGTGGTTTAACCCACAGCGCCACCCATGTCCCTGATAACGCAGTATGTGTAGGTAATTTAAAAAGAGGATTTATTGCCAAAACAAACAGATAACTCCAGACGGCTGTAATGAGCCTCCGACATCACCAGTCATGTGACCCTTCTGAACTTTCCTTCAGTTTCTACTGAATATACTGAACCGACATCCTTTGTGCCTTTTGTTTTGCTTCCTGTCTAACAACTCTCCCAAACAACGACTCCGTGGACTGCTTGGTTTAGCTCTGGCTTCCTCCTTTCCTGACAAACTGTCACTGTGTATTTTCCTGCCTGTTTGCTCTCCCGGAGAACCTTGACTGTGTTCCCCCCTCCCCCATTATCAGTCATTCCCTCGGCAACTGGCATTTCTAGGGCTGGAGGAGACAGAGTGGGCTGCTGTTCAGCCTGTTTAACCCCAAAGCTTCTCTGTTCCTGGTTGCTTTCTGCAGCCTGCTGCCAAACTTCACTGAGAGCTGTCTCATTCCTGACAGGGGGACCAGAGCAGAGTGCATGGAGTCTTGATTTTTTATATATAAAAAATGTGCCTCCCTGCACTGTATATAAGTATCTGGTTGTGTTTCCCCCTCTGTATGGTTTAGTTTGAACCAGTTCATATACAGTCAAAGCACTGCTTTGGTCTCCAAATGTTCATGTTGGTCATAGGATGCATCAATGAGGAAAGATGGCTATATTGTGTTTCTCTATCTCTCTTTTTAAGCAGCCATTTCTACATTTATGGCTACAAAGTGGACTTGTGCAAAATTCATTGAATAACTATCTTGGAAGTGTATGGGGGCGTTTAGGGATATTGCAAAAGCATTCTCTAATTTGCTGGTGGAGCTCAGTTGTATCCCACTCTATATCTATAATATACTATGTTAAAACATCAGTGGATATCCCTAAACTTGATCCTTCTGAGATGTTTTTAATATTGTGTTTAATTCTTGTAACCTGCCCTGGGACCTTGGGGGTGAAGAGCAGGTAATTAATAGTAGTAATAGCAATATTAATAACTCCTGTTTAAGGAATTGCACAA
Organism: Podarcis vaucheri; assembly: GCF_965113315.1. NCBI lineage: Eukaryota > Metazoa > Chordata > Lepidosauria > Squamata > Lacertidae > Podarcis > Podarcis vaucheri. Next base: position 6,638,193 of record NC_138749.1, read on the forward strand.
AGATAGCTAAGTGTGTGTTTGTGTGCGTGTGCTTGCACTATTATTTGAATGCTCTGAAGAGATAAGGAAGCCTGAAGAACAGATGTGTTGGAAGTGTGAAATGGATTAGCATCAAAGCCCCCTGGGAAAATCTGAAACATGAAATGAAAGATCCTGAATGACAAGAATGATTCTGAATGCATTAGAGGTCCACTTTGCAGTTTGGTGCTGTTTGTGGCAGCTGCACAAGGCATGTTTGTGTGTGTGTGTGTGTGTGTGTGTGTGTGTGTGAGAGAGAGAGAGAGAGAGAGAGAGAGAGAGAGAGAGATGCTGATAACAAAACCTCTGTGACCCACAGGGAAATATCAGCTTGAAACCAGGAATTCAACTGGATACAGATGTCACATTTGACAATACATTTTCCCCCCACTGAGTGCATATTTAAAATGAATGTAAATATTAAGTTAGAAAGCCAAAGTTGCAAGTCTTTGCAGGTTGTGAATTTTCAGATATGAGTTGCATCTGACACTCTTCTGTTAGGTTTCCCCCTCTTTATAACTGAAAAGGAATCCTTTTTCCATATACAGTGGTACCTCACAAGACGAATGCCTCGGAAGACGAAAAACTCGCAAGACAAAAGAGTTTTTCGTTTTTTGAGTTGCTTCGCATGACGAATTTCCCTATGGGCTTGCTTCGCAAGATGAATACGTCTTGCAAGTTTGTTTCCTTTTCCTTAAAACCGCTTGAAGAGGTGCAGTTGCGACTTGACCGTGCTTCGCAAGACGAAAAAAACTAGCAGAACAAATTAATTTTGTCTTGCGAGGCACCACTGTGCCGTATTTACGTCTAGTGCGAATTTTTTCCTGATGCGAATTTTTGAAAGAATTCAGAGCTTGCTCCTCTGGTGAAACAACCAAGGGATTTCAAGGCAAAGCAGGAGATTTCAATGAAATGTGTTTCATGATGAATGCCCATCTCCACACATCTTTTGTCACAAAATTTAAAGAGAAGAGGAATCTGGAGGAAAGGTGGAGGTTCTTCCTGAAAAGAAGCACCAGGGGGATTTCAAGAGAAGCCAAGGTGTGCTTTATTAAAGATGAGTGAATCATGTCTGTTTCTGATCCACATCACTTTTGCATGTGCTCACCAATAAATCAATTTCATCTTGTTCAAACTTTAATCTGCAGTTATGTATGTATGTGTATAAAATCCATATGAAAAATCCTATTTAAATATATTTTCTCTCAAAATATGCATTTTCAAAGCATTTGTGATGTGCAAAATCTGATGGATATCCAATATGTAGAAGATGTCCAGGAGATGTGGATCAGGTTGGCTCATACCAGAATTCCTCAAGGATCCTCAGATTAAAAGCTGTCAGGAATACGGCCTAGAAAGTGGGCCATGTTTCCTTCTTCTATTTCCTTGGAGCGCAGTGCAGGTGGCGGTGGGCATTGGGCAGAACTTGTGGGGAATATGATGTGTCTCAACAAAGTTGGTGTTCCACTCCATACAGTGTCAAGGATACACTGGGTGGCCTTTGGCAAATCACTCTCAGCCTCCATTTGTAAATTGAGTATGTGTCCTTTTTGGGTAGCATTATGTTTTAAACCTTGCATAATCTTCTGAACCTGTTTAGAACTGCATGTAGGTTTTAAAGTTCTTACCTTTCCCTCTTTAGGGATGTATTTAATGACTGGTGTTTAAATGTATTTTTAATCTTTTGTTGGAAGCCACCCAGAGTGGCTGGGGAAACCCAGCCAGATGGGCGGGGTAGAAATAATAAATTATTTTTAGTAGTAGTAGTAGTAGTAGTGTGAAATATTACATTGCTTTTTGTAGGTTTTATTAAATATATTTATTTTTCTCCACTCCAAGTAATAATTGAAAGCGAAGGTACCTGAAATGCAGCTAGTACTACAACCAGTACTACTAAGACTATTACTAATAAAACTACTTCTACGATTAATAATACTAATAATAATAATGCTGTTGCTGATGATG